>NC_067247.2:249124710-251624710 GCF_019359855.2 Lolium perenne | reverse complement strand
GGTAGGACTCTGAACTTCACTTGTGTTGTCGCCCCCACTTTCATACCGCTGCTGTGAAGCCCGGAACACAAAGCCAGTTCCATCTCACCACCAAGATCCGACCACCATTGCTCTTCCACCAATCTTGACTTTCATGACCTTCTCCGCCAGCACCATGGAAAGAAAACAAGCTCCATGATATTAACAGCCAGCAGAGCTTCGAAGCGCTCCCTCTGAAACCAAACGGTCAGATAAAACATGGGTGCGCTCGACCGAAAACACTCAATCCAGCAATCTTCAGGCATTGATCGCACAATGAATTTCGCCGGCAGGACCTTCCGGAACACGACAATCCAGCAAGCTCGGTGGGAAGAAGCTTCCAAACGATCTTCACTTGGCGCGAGAGAAACCCTAGGACTGCCACCTTTATTAGGCAGAACGGCAGTCCCCCTCGCCGCCGCCCGCCGGCAACCTGCTCCGCCGCGGACGCCGCACTCTACCAGCGGCCAAGAGGCAGCAAAGAGAACGGCGACGACCAAGCAGGGTCGACCCCGACCAGAACCGGCCCAACCATGCAGCGAAGAAGACCGGATAGGCAGCACGGGAATCACCCAGATCAAGATCTGGAGTTTTCCCCAACGCCACCCAATCTGGCCCAGATCTTCACCGCCGGACAAGGCGCCGCCGGAGGAGAGTCTCCGCCACCACCCCGACCAGGGGCGCCGCCCTGGTCGCTGCATGCAAATGAGCCGCCACCACGGCCCTAGCAGCCATGGCGCCGATCTCCGACGTCCACCACCCCTGTCCACCTTCGGGGGCTGGGCCCACCGCCACCGCGGCAAGGGCCGGCGGCAGCGGCGGCTAGAGGAGCAGGCGGCGGGGGCTGTAGGCGGCGGCGGCGCGGTATCGCCCCGGTGTCGCCCTAGGGAGCGACACGGGCCTGTCGACCTATGATGTCTGCCAATCAGCGATAGTTACTATGGATCGCATGAGTAGCATTTTGAGATCAAAACATAAAACCTAATAAATCACAAACTAGTGGTCCAAGTGAAACAAAACTTACTCATAAACACATTTGAACATATATGATTTACTAGAACTTTTCAATTTACTCTGAGCATTTTGAACTTTGTGTTCAAACTTGGATCAACCTTGTCTGTTGGATCTATATTAGACGACAAACGGAATTGATACCCTAAGTTGTGTAGCAAAGTCATTTAATCTTCCGTAGAACAAAAACTCAATCCTCCCTTGGTTGATACTCTCTCCGGTCTCTTTTAATTGACTCGAATTTAGTACAATTTTGTACAAGACCGGAGGGAGTAGTTGGTAGGGTGACGTATCAATTGAGATGGTGGAGAAAAAAAAAATTGAAGATATCAAAATGATAGAATTTAACAAGGGAATTTACACAACAAGTTAGTGGTGAAAATCATCTTTGAGAGAAAAGAAGCATACCTTAATGTTTTATGACAAAAAATAATTTTCATTTCTAAGATGTTTTTTTTGCGCCATAAAGAGCAATCAGGACATAAGTTTTGTTGTGGCGTGGTCAAACATCACACACACCCACAAACACATTGCTCTCAACACGAACATTCACATTATTTGGAGTAGGTACCTCATGGGACAAGCATGAGAAACAAGTGATTGACTACGACAACAAGTTCCAAGAGTTCAAAACTAGAAAGGAAGCTGAATGAATATTACTTCGAGTCCGTAATTAAGTAAAGCATAGAGGAGCAACCACGAAGATGAAATAATGCAGCTCGGACTGAATATAGTAGGAGCAACCACGAAGTTCGTAATAATGCAGCTCATATCGACTCTGTTAGGGTGAAGGTCCTGAAGGATCACAATCTTGATACAGTTCATCGCGATTGTGTTCATGTGGTTGTTTTATGTTGGATTATAGATTTGTTTACTTACGTTTAATGCTTTTACCTTGTGTATTTGTGGTTGTTCTATTTTATACGATAGCTTCTTTTTACTTTTGTTTAATGATTTTACTTCGTGTGTCCCTTGTAATAAAATCACCCTCATGGCGCGACTAGGCCCTGGGCTATGCCATGGGATTGATCTCCCGTATTATTGTCTTATTGATGCTCTACTTTGTATTGTTGGGTGCTCCTACAAAATTCTGAAGAGTGTTATTTGACCTTGCCCTTTTTTTCGAGTCTTGTAGCTCCTGAAAAATCAAAAACAGTAAAAAGAGGTTTTCCTGCCTCATTAAGTTAAATAATAAATACATGGGGACTTTACATATATCCCGAAAATCAATTACAAAACATGTTGGAAACATGATATATCATTCAATTATCATATTTGTTGCCCTAGAGGCAAATAATAAAGAGTATTTATTTATATCTCAATAGTTCATAATAATTTTCGTGTCATGATATAACTATATTAATCAGAAATATTGATACATGTGTGGTATGTAAACAAATCAGGGTCCCTATTAAGCATATAAGTGAACTAGCTCATTGTGGTCATTCGATGATTCTCGAGGTTTCTCAGTATGGATATTTATGTCAATTGATAATGGGATCACATCATTGGGTGAATGATATGATGTACATGCCTAATATATAAGTATTGTCACCTGATCAAGTTACAAAGTTCACCCTTATAATAATTATGAAAGAGTAGTGACCTAATCCTTACTGTGAGAGCATATTTAATCGCAATATATTACCGGAGGCTGCCTTGAGTGCATCAACCGTCACAACAAAACAGGGTGATTATAAAGGTGTTCAAAGGTATTCCGAAGGGGTAGGCTCATGCATATGTGTCAAGAGCGGGATTTGTCCATCCACGTGATGGATAGATACTCCGGGCCCACTCGGTGAGATTATAGCCATGTCGGTAACAAGATCGAACTAGGTATGATGATATTGATGTTCATATCTCGGACAGGTGCCGGTATCGAAGTAACAAAAGGAATAAGACTCACTGTAATGGTTCAAACGACGACATTATTCGTGGAACTCACAAGGGTCATTATGGGTGTCCCTGTCCCGCTGATGATCATTGATTGGAGAAACATCTCGGTCATGTCTGAGTATTCATGTACCGTAGGGTAACACGCTTAAGGGTTCGCGATGCTTAGAGATTGTTTTGGAATTTTGAAACACCAGAGAAAAAGAGAAAGAGAACTGGAAAGGGTTCCGGGAGAATCCGAAGGGTGTTCGGAGTGGTTCTGGAGGTGTCTCGGATCATCAAGGAATGAATAATATGTATTATATATTAATTAAATAAATTACTATTAAATATACATTTTTATTATTAAAATAAGGCAGCCTACCTTAATGGGCCCCTCCCGTAGAGGAGCACACTAAGGTGGCTGAGCGGACACCCCATGGGCCAAGGAGGCTAGCTAGGGTTTCGGTGGGGGAGGGGGCGTGGGCCACCAAGGGAGCCGGCCGTCGCACGAACCCCTCCTCTATGTCGGCTGGCCAGCCCCTCCTCCCCCTCCCCCTATATATAGTGGGGGCACATAGAGGGAGGACTACACAGAATTTCCAGGTGGAAAAGGAGAGCCCTCTCCTCCACCTCTATCTCACATGTTTTCTCTCCCGCACGTGGTTCCTCGAAGAGCTGTGCACGTAAGGGCCAAGTCCACTCTAGTATACCATCATGCTGCTGGCGGTCCGATCCAAAAGATCTACTTCCGCAATCTCGACTGCATCACAGGTTCGAGAGTCATCGCCGAACACCATACGTGTGATAAACTACGAGGTGTTGCATTTGCGGTACTGGATGTCGTGCAAAGATTAAACTTGACCCTAAGGTCAGCGATGAAGTACGACTACATCATCCACATTCCAGCGAAACGTTAACTGCTTTTGGTCTACAAGGATACGCACTGAAACTATCTATGTTACAACAATACTCTTAGATGGAGTTGGGCGTGTGGATGGATGGGGCGGCGTTGGCCATGGGGTGGAGGTTGGGAGCTATGGTCGTCTTGCACCGATGCAGCTTCTGCCGGCCTCCACGGTGACAGCGGGATCTGTTCAGCCGTATGGCTTTGGTGTGCTTTCAGAACGTTGTTGTTGTCACCCGCCGGGACAATAAAGGGGGCTTGGAGGTGAACCTAGTGGTACTATTCCTTCTAACACGCCGATCTTCTGCTGCCGGTCACCCTCGATCTGGCCACGGACGAGTTCTGGTTTTCTCCACCGAAGATCTTCAAGGATTGGCAAAATGCCCCTGGACCATTGAAGTGTAGGGGATCTGGTCGAGCGGGTCCACAAACATGAGCCCATGGGGCTTTAAGGGGCGTGTTGCGAAGCTCCGTTTTCAGTTGACACCATGGGAAATGTCGAAGTTGCGATTTCCCTGGTGTTGGTAGAGACGGGAAATGTCAAGATGACTACGATTGGAAGACAAGAAGGTAACATCCGAGGTGGGTTACTGGATGTGATGAAAGACATTGCTTCATGGGATGTTGTGCTGACTTGTTTTGCAATTGTTCCTATCCAACCCGCACATGTGGTGCTTGTGAGCCTGGTGATTGGTAATTTGCAGCACCGCCCTTGGCATGCGGCAGCGGTAGCGCCAGGGGACTTCAGCTTAATTTGGTGGTGTTCCTCGAGTACCGAGTCATTATTTCTAGGGTGAAAACCCAATGTCTGACATTTATTGGTCGTACCTGGCAATAGCCTTGTTCAACGTATTGTTTTGGAAACTCAGACTTTCTCCAGGGTGAAAACCTAAGATCTTCGACAACACGTGTGCATTGTTTCTTTCTTGTAGCCGTTGCTTGTGGACAACTTTTTTGTAGTCCGAGTGTTGTTGCTGTGAGTGATTGATCACTATGGCGAGGTCTTTTTTTTTGCTGTGTGCACCGTCGATGTCTTCGGGCAGTTTGTTAGTGCAAAGGCTAGGTGTAATTGGTATCTTCACGATATTAATATATTTCCTTTATAAAAAAGATAGATCTCGAAAATCGGAGTACGTTAGTTAGAAAAATTATTATTTTCTGCTAAGAACCACAACAATAATATCATATAAAATACATCAAAGTTCTTAGGTACGTTTTACATGTATCATCACCTCGCACGATACGTGTCCCCCATAGATCCCAATGACCTCTGTGACTCTCTCTCTTACATCTTCCTTCTCCCACATGTCTATATATCGTTCTCTCCCTAGCAACCAAGTTAGTGTTGGCGCCCTGCTAGTCTTAGTGGAGAAGCCTCCTGTGAGATGCGAGCTAGCCAGAGGCAAGGCCTAAACTTAGGGTCGAGGGGTATGGGTAGGCGCAAATTGAGGTTAAGGTAGCAGCTTGCCTACGCCGAAGAAGAAGGGTGCAAGGTGGGCAGAGGGATGGCCAGGCCAACGGGAGTTGAGGATGGCAAAGCCCCTGCCACCTTCATCTATCATTCAATAACAGATGCAGATGCCGGGGGTGACTGGTTACCATCTTTCTATTCATACCGCCACTAGCTCAGCACAACAAAATATTTGCGAGAGGTCCTTACGTTGGAGTCTATCGCATGTCCTTTGCCTAGGGCATCCTCCGACGAAGTTGAAGGGGGTTGGAGAAGGTGGAGGTGGCTAGGGTTGGGGAGGTTATTCTACATATGGTGAGTTGTGGCTTCTTTTCTGATCATAGTCTCCTTCAAAGAAGACCCAAACAAAGCTACTTTGCATGATCATCCGTTCTATGCATACATTTACCCGAAAATAGACGACCACTACAGGAATGGGGCGATATGCCGAGGGCCGGGAACCCTCGGCGTAGCCTGTTTTGGCCCTCGGCATAGGCTACGCCGAGAGCCGCCATCGGCATATCACCTCGGCAGCTACCTCCATCGGCAGAGTCATCATTGCCGTCGGCGTAGCCCGGCCCTCGGCGTAGGACGCTACGCCGACGGCAAAACCGTCGTCATACAAATTTTAAAAAATCAAATTTCCATTTTCAAAATATAAATTCCAAAAAAAATTCGAAAAAAATCATTTTTTGCTATGTCGACGGCAAAACCCTCGGCATATAGTTTTAATTTTTTTTTCAAATTTAAATTTATTTTATACCATTATTTTCTTTTTTTCTTTTTTTACTTGTTTATCTTTCACCCAAGACACTTTTAACTCTAAGTATACTTAATCTTACATCAGATTACAATCATGGTTAAACTTCGGTCACCCATCCTTACAATACTCCAGGCTCAGCACGCTTAAATTCTTGGTTCCATTCGAATGAGTTTCCTTTACAGAATTGACACCTTGCTAATAATAATAGCATATCAACCCTATTAACCCTTGAACCGTGATGTCACACCTCTTTATTTTTGAATTCCAAATAATTACTTAAGTAAACAAAAATGAATATAAGTAATAATAATATTGAATTCAAATAACAATAAAATTATTTTTTGGTCTTTTTTCTATTTAATATGGAATAATTAATATCTTTAAATCGAAAAATCGAAATTCTACAAATAATATGTCTAAATCGATCAGAAATATGAGAGGAATCTAAATATCACATCCATATCATCATTTGAACCTAAAAATTATAGGAATCCAAATATAACGTCCAATTTACCATCTAGCCAAAACAGCCCCCCTCGGGAGATGCGAAATGGCTGTACCGGGCGCGTTGGTGCACCGTTCGCCAACACGCTAAACGGATAAAAATTAGCATATAAAGTGATGTGTTATAGACCTAAAAACATTTTTCGCGGAATTTATTGAGCGACGAAAAGTGTACCCCTAGTTCAAATTCGGTCAGTTTCCAACGGATTCGGCGGGACACCGCAGAAAGCCGCTGAGATTCTCAGATACCTAGCGCGCACATATGCCATGTGATATGTGGTCCGAAGGCGGTGTCCTACCACTACGCGGAGGTCTCCCGCAATACTAAATTGCGCCCCATGTAGTTGCTTCACAAAAAAACCCGTTTTGACACCCCGAAAATGAAAAAAACATCGCCCATGGGTCGGATTGGAAATCCGCTCCCGGAGCCTTCCTTCCCATCCCAGGGAGCACACATGTGCCAAATATGGCCTCGTTCTGACAAACTATGAGGTGTCACCGGTCGTTTCCTACTCATTTGCCCTAAAAGCCATAGAACTCCGGACGTGATAGCCTTATTTGTGAAGGGTTTTCCAAAATAATTGCCGTATCCTAATTCCGACTTTTGGACTGGTTACTAGGACAAATAAAATGATGCCATGCGGCTCCGCAGCATTTTTTGACTTCGTTTAAATTGTCATTTGGCCAAAACGGGCCCCACGGAGATGCGGTATGGCTGTACCGGGTGCGCTGGTGCACCCGTTCACCATCGCGCTAAACGGAAAAAAATTAGCACATAAAGTGATGTGTCGTAGACCTAAATTTTTTTTCCCGGAATTTATTGAGAGACGGAAAGTATACCCCTAGTTTAAATCCGGTCAGTTTCCAGCAGATTCGGCTGGACACCGCAGGAAGCCGCATGGATTCCTAGATAGCTAACGTGCACGTATGACATGTGATATGTGGTGCGAATGCGGTGTCCTACCACTACGCAGAGGTCTCGCGGAATACTAAAGTGCGCCCCATGTAGCTGCTTCACAAAAAAAACCCGTTTTGGCACCCCGGAAATGAAAAAACCATCGCCATGGGTCGGATTGGAAATCCGCTCCCGGAGCCTTGCTTCCCATCCTAGGGACCCCACACGTGCCAAATATGCCCTCGTTCCGACAAACTATGCGGTATCACGGGCCGTTTCCTACTCATTTCCCTATGAGTCATAGAACTCCGGACTTGATAGCCATGTTTGTGAAGGGTTTTCCAAAATAATTATCGTATCTTAATTCCGACTTTTGGAGTGGTTACTAGAACACATAAAATGATGTCATGCGGCTCCGCGGAATATTCTGAGTTCGTTTAAATTGCCATCTGGCCAAAACGGGAACCCGAGGATATATAAAAAAGTGTTTGAATTGTTAGTATGTTAACATGGTACTGTACATGATTTAAATATGCATGATTTTGACATAAACGGATAGAGTATGTTTTCTGAACATTTTGATATCTTATACGCATTTTTTTGACATCATATGAATTAGTTATAATTTTTACAAAATTAGACAAATTTGAAAAATAGTCTACGCCGAGGGTGGCTGCCGGCATAGCCCTGTCTACGCCTAGGGCCAAACATATGCCGAGGGCTGCCCTCGGTGTAGACCTCACTACGCCGACGGCAACTCTACGCCGAGGGTCGGACTGCATGCTGGCCTGGCCGAGCCATACACCGACGGCCCCGACTTTTGGCTGTCGGTGTATAGGCTGGTCCTCGGCGTAGCTCCCATTCCTCTAGTGGACGTCCTGTGATTGTCACTAGAACATCATGTTGGAATAGACCTTTTTTTCCTATAAAAGACGCTTTATCACTTCAAAATTTATCAATTCGTAGGAGCTTTACACCTAGTCTCTGCATAACACGCAGCTGCAAAGCCAGGCAAAACCGAAAATAAAAAAGGTGTTGTACAAAAACTAGTTCTACTGGTAGAACCGACTGCTCTACCGGCTCTAGGGCGTAGCCTGTTGACGTGGGCATAACCCTTTGGATACTCGACATTGCCATACCCGATGCAAACTATGAAGGTGGACCAGCACAAGGACTCGACAAGCTGGACCTGCACGCGTCTCAACTTGGACTACAAGGAAAGAAGACTCCAATATGAATCCTACTAGGACTCTTGTAAACCCTAGCTTGGCTGATATATAAAGCCAGGCAGGGGCACACCTTAGGGACACACAATCAGAAACATAATTTTAGAGGCAACACGCCTAGACACCGCAATCCGCGGATTAGAACTAGACTAGATCCAACAACTCCGTCTATGGCGGCCCCCTGTATACATATATTCATATAGTGGATTGCTAGCAGGACGTAGCGACCCTCCACCGCGGGGGCGTGAACCTGGGTACGTCGTGTACCGCCTCGCTCCCGGAACTTCCGTCGTCGCCTTTCTCTAAAACCCAAGCTCCTCATGGTGGGCATTGCCGAGGAACCGCCTCGTCAATTGGCGCCGTCTGTGGGAAACACGACGCTGGATTTTGTTATCCGGGCGGGAACCTTCGTCAACATCGGACAACCAGATCGCATCTATGCTACTTCATCAAAGTACTCGGCGAGAAGAAAAAAGGAAAGAGCTGATCAGACTAAAATAAACTATCGAAGTGCTTGAGATGACATGCTGATTTCAGTAATCGCTGTCTGTGGAGCTCTCCAGAAGAGATATAAACCAGATGAATCTATGCTATTGATACCAGCGGAAAGCGAATCAATCTACAAAGCAGAAGTACCGGATGCAAGCTGGAGAACATTAGGCGAGGCGCCGCGCGACTATCTCAGTTGCGTCCTCTTCGTCGACGCTACTCCCCTACATTCGATATAAAAATATCAGATAGGGAATAATCTTCGACTGCTCTGCCCGGTCGACTGCGCCCCACCATCACGCACTGGTTGCACTTGGAGATTACCTGTCTTGGACCCGACCTCACGGACCCGATATATTCGGATGCTCACCCGCAGCGGATCAGCTATGTCAGCCGCGTCCTCTTCATCGGTCACGTCAGCTAGGCGCCTGCCGCATGGACTATCTCTGGCCGTGGAATTATTTCGGATGCGCCTGCCGCATGGACTATCTCTGGCCGTGAAATTATTTCGGATGCGCCTACCGCATGGACTATCTCTGGCCGTGGAATTATTTCAGATACGCCTGCCGCATGGACTATCTCTTGCCGCGGAATTATTTTGGCTGCGCCCGCCGCATGAATTATCATGGATGGCGCAATTATTTCGACTGCGCCTGCAGAACTAAGTGTTCCTCTTCCTTTCGCCACACCCGATGATTGGGGAGGCGCCATGACATCGTTACCTCCAGTACTCTCGGTGGATTTATTTTCCCCGAATCGGTCAAAGGCTTCATCACCTATGATTACTCGATGGACTTATCCTCTTCAACCCTGATATATCTTCTCCCGATGCACTCTCGGGTTAGTGGGTTCATCATCTGGAAAATTCAATGGATATCATCTTATTTAATATCGACCCGATGCGATCCCATCGGGAGCGCTGGAATTACTCGGGGGCTCCTGGAATATCTTCGAGCTATTGCAATTACTCCCATCGGGAGCGCCGGTGTGCTGGAATTATTACTCCCATCGGGAGCGCCGGTGTATTGGAATTCAAGAAGATATGAAGACTATTACTCCCATCGGGAGCGCCGGTGTGCTGGAATTATTACTCCCATCGGGAGCGCCGGTGTATTGGAATTCAAGAAGATATGAAGACTATTACTCTCATCGGGAGCGCCGGTGTATTGGAATTCAAGAAGATATGAAGACTATTACTCCCATCGGGAGCGCCGGTGTGCTGGAATTATTACTCCCATCGGGAGCGCTGGTGTATTGGAATTCAAGAGGAAATGAAGACTTCTTATACCTGAAGTTATTGTCTAAAAGCCTCTGAAAATACGAGTGCTGCAATGGATGGTAATCAACGGGGACCTTGCTCTTTTCCCTTGCTATAGATGCCTCAAAGAGTGCCGCAAATAGCAAGGATCATGAAGCAACGAAGACCTTGCTCTTTTCCTTTGCTATAGATGCCTCAAAGAGTGCCGCAAATAGCAAGGATCATGAAGCAACGAAGACCTTGCTCTTTTCCTTTGTTATAGATGCCTCAAAGAGTGTCGCAAATAGCAAGGATCATGAAGCAACGGGGACCTTGCTCTTTTCTTTTGCTATAGATGCCTCAAAGAGTGCCGCAAATAGCAAGGATCATGAAGCAACGAAGACCTTGCTCTTTTCCTTTGCTATAGATGCCTCAAAGAGTGCCGCAAATAGCAAGGATCATGAAGCAACGGGGACCTTGCTCTTTTCTTTTGCTATAGATGCCTCAAAGAGTGCCGCATATAGCAAGGATCATGAAACACGTACGAAAATGACCCACAGTCAAGACATGCATCGGTTGAAAGCAAAGTTGCACATACAACGGGTTTAGCAAGACCTGCAACATGAGCTGATCACTCAAACAATTTGCTGACCAACGAATACACATACGCTTAAACGGGCAATTAAGATTTGCTCCTTCAAAATTTGCCAACGGCATTAACACGGTAAAAGTGCATATACATGTACCTACCAAAAAACTTACAAACAATGGCATCAACGATGCTCAAGGTGCGTTTTGCCCCTTGAAATAAACAACAATGTGTCAACGGCACCTGAAGAAAACTGTAAACATCGGGTTGCTCGACTTGAGTCTACTCACGGTTGCAAGCATCAGTGCCCAAACTCGGGGGCTACTTCCATCGGGAGCACTGGATGCGCACCCGATAAAATTATCAGCTCCTCTGGGCCATCACCCCAATCATCGGCTCCTCTGGGCCATCATCCGAATCATCGGCTCCTCAGGGCCATCATCCGAATCATCGGCTCCTCAGGGCCATCATCCGAATCATCGGCTCCTCTGGGTATCATCCGAATCATCGGCTCCTCTGGACCATCATCCCAATCATCGGCTCCTCTGGGCCATCATCTCAATCATCGTCTCCTCAGGGCCATCATCTCAATCATCGGCTCCTCTGGGATATCATCTGAATCATCAACTCCTCTATCTATGGCATCATCAGAGTCATCGGCATCAAGTTCTCGGAACTTGAAAAAGTCTACGATGTTTGACTTAGCGTTTTTTACACCCTATACATAACTATTTCATATTTATCTACAGGCTCGGGGGCTACTCCCATCGGGAGCGCTAGTCGCGCACCCGATAAAAAATATGGCAACCTCGCCAACAAAGAAGAATAAAGTTGAAGACATCGGCATCAACAATCAAGATCTTCGAGTAGTACAACTTGAGTCTACGCGTGGCTGCAAGCACCCGCCCATAGACTCGGGGGCTACTCCCATCGGGAGCGCTTCGCGCACCCGACCAAAAGCAACTTCGACTCTACATCAAGCACAAGATTCAACAGATGATCAAGTCATTTGGCGAAGACAACTTTAGTCCCTGCCCGAAGCTTCACTTCGGCCAGACACTCGGGGGCTACTGACGTGGGCATAACCCTTCGGGTACTCGACATTGCCATACCCGGTGCAAACTATGAAGGTGGACCAGCACGAGGACTCGACAAGCTGGACCTGCACGCGCCTCAACTTGGACTACAAGGAAAGAAGACTCCAATATGAATCCTACTAGGACTCTTGTAAACCCTAGCTTGGCTGATATATAAAGCCAGGCAGGGGCACCCCTTAGGGACACACAATCAGAAACATAATTTTAGAGGCAACACGCCTAGACACCGCAATCCGCGGATTAGAACTAGACTAGATCCAACAACTCCGCCTATGGAGGCCCCCTGTATACATATATTCATATAGTGGATTGCTAGCAGGACGTAGCGACCCTCCACCGCGGGGGCGTGAACCTAGGTACGTCGTGTACCACCTCGCTCCCGAAACTTCCATCGTCGCCTTTCTCTAAAACCCAAGCCCCTCATGGTGGGCATTGCCGAGGAACCGCCTCGTCACCTGTAGGGGAAGGAGGGGGCGGCATGCGGACGAGGCGGCGGATGCCGGGGACACGGCGTCGTCGTGCGCGGCGAAGAGGAGAGGCGGTGGCTAGGTTAGGAAGTCCGACTCCTCGGGGAGTCGGCAATAATGATTATTATTATTGCTTGAAGTTTGCCGCTGTCGTCGTGGTGAACAGACAGATGCCATGGGATGGCTTAAGTTGGGGCCGAATGTGCGCTAGAGGATTCGGGGGAGGGTTTTGGTTATATGTGGATGAACTCCGGATGGATTTCTGATGAACTTGGCCTAGACCAGAGGTAGAAGAAGAAGAACACAAGCTCTAACTCGACTTTGGATCTCTCTATTCCATGCTTGAACAAGATTACAGGTTTTCAGATATCAGGTAGGACGTTGTGCGTATGTAGGTTACCCCACGCAAGGGTGTGCCCCCTCTCCTTATATAGGGGAGAGGGTGGCTTACAGGGGAAGAAACCCTAGGAAACTCTAATGGCATCTTTGACTAGACAAACTACTTTACAAAGCCTCTTTGGCTACCGGTGACGCCGGTATGTCTTTAATCAGGAGCGGTGACATCCTCCGGCACCTTTTACGTCATCATCTGCTTTTACCTCCGAGCTTCGATTAAAGCCGAAGTGCTTCGCTCATCTTTGTCCTCTAGCTCCTTAGAGAATCTTTGACCAGTCTTGCCGACGTGCTACAGTGTTGCCTGTACCGGTAATCCGGTACCTTCTTAGCTCATTCCGGTATACCCCTCCTGGGATACCGGTATAGATTCACTTAGCCGAAAGCCTAGCTTCACAGTCCGGAATAACCTTTAAACCGGTATCTTGATAGCTCAAACCATCCGGTTTGGCATGCCTTTGGCATACCGGGGGTCATCCCCCCAACATTAGTCCCCGAAGCTGGTATAGTCCGGTGGATCCTATCCAACGGACCATGCTAGGTTCCCATCACTCAAGGTACCGGTTTAATCCTTTCGGCACGCGGTTTAAGTTTTCCTGCATCTTTTCCGAACTTTTCCGGCATCTTTGTCATTAAACTCTCCTCGGCGAAGTCGAGAATTTCTCAGACACAGTGCCTGTCAGTGACATGCGCACTGTTTCTGGCGCAGCAGTGTCAGGGGTCACTTCCCTTCGACTTCTGCACTAGCATTTATGGCGCCACACCGAATCCTCGCCGTTGTTCCGGATCCGTGTGGCCTCCCTGTGTCTTTCTGTCTCCTGCGCGTGTATCATTGCGCCACGTGGCAGCCCACGAAGCGAACCGCCACGGCCCAACGGTTGCTGGCCCACTACTTTTCCTCCCTATTTAAGGGTGAAGCGGTTCCTTCTCCTCTTCTTCTCCGCATTCACCACTTCTCACGCACACTTTGCATCCTCTGCTCGCTGCGCTCGCATCGCCCTCGCTCGCCGCCGAAGTTCTGCTCTCCGACGAACCTGCGAAGAAGCTCCGCAGAGATTCACTGTGCACCTTCGCCTTTCCTGCCTCAAGCACTTCACTGCACTCCCTCTTCCTCATTCTCTATTCATCACCAACGTTTGCAAGTTCGCCCCCCTGTCCGGCGGTCGTCGTCCTCAACGTCCTCCGCCGCCTCAGGTTAGCTTTAACGCCTCTTTACTCTCTTCTTTTTGCCTCCTAGTTCTTGGGCCGGTAGGGGATTTACTTTTCCTTTTCTTCTGGTTTTTCTCTTACTCGTAGATCTTCGCGCGAGGCTAGATCTTGGGAAATCTGTTTGTGGGTAGCTTTGGGCATCTTTAGACCGGTATGTCTTCTGAGGAGTACCTTTCCGCCAGCAGCCATCACAGCGAGACCCCCACCGCATCTATCGGGGAAGAAGTCTCAGCCGACCAGGCCTCCGGCGGGCTCGAGGCAGTGATGTCTACGCACGCTTCTATTCCTGTAGACAGTGTTGGGCCTCCAAGAGCAGAGGTTTGTAGAACAGCAACAGTTTTCCCTTAAGTGGATCACCCAAGGTTTATCGAACTCAGGGAGGAAGAGGTCAAAGATATCCCTCTCAAGCAACCCTGCAATCACGATACAAGAAGTCTCTTGTGTCCCCAACACACCTAATACACTTGTCAGATGTATAGGTGCACTAGTTCGTCGAAGAGATAGTGAAATACAAGTAGTATGGATGTATATGAGTGGTAATAGCAATCTGAATAAAATATGGCAGCGAGTAAACATGCAACAGAACAGTAAGTAAACGGAGTTTCGATGCTTAGAAACAAGGCCTAGGGATCATACTTTCACTAGTGGACACTCTCAACATTGCAACCATAATTGGATATAAATATAAGCACTTCACTATGCTATTCTGAATTACTCTCTGGCAAGATAACGAACACTAATTCATCATGTAGGCAAACCTTAAAGATGTATTCCCAAGTACTAATGAACACCCCACGCTGTCACTTTGAGCATTCATAGGAGGTGCTAACACACCACAATTTCATAGAGACATCCAACTCAAATCATAACTCAGTGAATAAGTATTCTGTGAAATATAGCCTAAGAGACCCACACAGTGCACACACTGTCACCTTTACACACGTGGGACAAGGAGTCTCCGGAGATCACATAAGTAAAATCCACTTGAATAGCATAATGACATCTAGATTACAAACTCATCATATGGATCTCAATCATGTAAGGCAGCTCATGAGATCATTGTATTGAAGTACATGGGAGAGAGATTAACCACATAGCTACCGGTACAGCCCTTAGCCTCGGGGGAGAACTACTCCCTCCTCATCATAGGAGACAGCGATGGCGATGAAGATGGCGGTGGTGTCGATGGAGATGACTCCGGGGGCAATTCCCCGTCCCGGCAGGGTGCCGGAACAGAGACTTCTGTCCCCCGAATTGGAGTTTCGCGATGGTGGCGGCGCCCCTGGAGTCTTTCTGGAGTTTCGTCAATCGGTCTCGCGTTTTTAGGTCGAAAGGGGTCTTATAGGCGAAGAGGCGGCGCAGGAGGGGCACCAGGGCACCCTCCCCATAGGCCGGCGCGGCCAGGGGCCTGCCCGCGCGGCCCTATGGTGTGGGGGCCCTGGGCCTCCTCTCCGGGTCTCCTTCGGTGTCCTGGTCCGTCTCGGTGAATTATGATGTTTGGTCTTCGTTTCGTCGAATTCCGAGAATATTGCCCGAACAGCCTTTCTGGAACCAAAAACAGCAGAAAACAGCAACTGGCACTTCGGCATCTCGTTAATAGGTTAGTTCCAGAAAATGCATCAAAAAGATATAAAGTGTGAACAAAACATGTAGGTATTGTCATAAAACTAGCATGGAACATCAGAAATTATAGATACGTTTTAGACGTATCAAGCATCCCCAAGCTTAGTTCCTACTCCCCCTCGAGTAGGTAAACGATAACAAAGATAATTTCTGAAGTGACATGCTATCATAATCTTGATCATACTATTGTAAAGCATATGAGATGAATGCAGCGATTCGAAGCAATGATGAAGATAATGAGTAAACTAATGAATCATATAGCAAAGACTTTTCATGAATAATACTTTCAAGACAAGCATCAATAAGACTTGCATAAGAGTTACTCATAAAGCCATAAATTCAAAGTAAAGGCATTGAAGCAACACAAAGGAAGATATAAGTTTCAGCAATTGCTTTCAACTTCAACATGTATATCTCATGGATAATTGTCAACACAAAGTAATATAACAAGTGCAATAGGTAAACATGTAAGAATCAATGCACACAGTTGATACAAGTGTTTGCTTCTGGGATAGAAAGAATAGGTAATCTGACTCAACAATAAAGTAGAAGATAGGCCCTTCGCAGAGGGACGCATTGATTACTATATTTGTGCTAGAGCTTTTCATTTTGAAAACAAGAAACAATTTTGTCAACGGTAGTAATAAAGCATATGTGTTATGTATAAGATATCTTATAAGTTGCAAGCCTCATGCATAGTATACCAATAGTGCTCGCACCTTGTCCTAATTAGCTTGGATTAACACGGATTATCATTGCATAGCATATGTTTCAACCAAGTGTCACAAAGGGGTACCTCTATGCCGCATGTACAAAGGTCTAAGGAGAAAGCTCGCATTGGATTTCTCGCTTTTGATTATTCTCAACTTAGACATCCATACCAGGACAACATAGACAACAGATAATGGACTCCTCTTTAATGCATAAGCATTCAACAACAGTTAATTTTCTCATAAGAGATTGAGGATTAGTTGTTTAAACTGAAACTTCCACCATGAACCATGGCTTTAGTTAGCGGCCCAATGTTCTTCTCTAACATTATGCATACTCAAACCATTTGATCATGAAAATCTCCCTTACTTCAGACAAGACGAACATGCATAGCAACTCACATGATATTCAACAAAGGTAAAAGTTGATGGCATCCCCAGAAACATGGTTACCGCTCAACAAGCAACTTATTAAGAAATAAGACACATAAGTACATATTCTTCACCACGATAGTTTTTAAAGCTATTTGTCCCATGAGGTATATATTGCAAAGACAAAGAATAGAAATTTAAAGGTAGCACTCAAGTAATGTACTTTGGAATGGCGGAGAAATACCATGTAGTAGGTAGGTATAGTGGACACAAATGGCATAGTAGTTGGCTCAAGGATTTGGATGCACGAGAAGAATTCCTCTCAATACAAGGCTAGGCTAGCAAGGTTGTTTGAAGCAAACTCAAGTATAAAAGGTGCAGCAAAGCTCACATATGAACATATTGTAGCTATTATAAGACTTTACATTGTCTCCTTGTTGTTCAAACACCTCAACCAGAAAATATCTAGACTCTAGAGATCAATCATGCAAACCAAATTTTAACAAGCTCTATGTAGTTATTCATTAATAAGTACAAGGTACATGATGCAAGAGCTTAAACATGATCTATATGAGCACAACAATTGCCAAGTATCACATTATTCAAGACATTAAACCATTTACCACATGCATCATTTTCTGTTTCCAACCAAATAGCAATTAACGAAACGGTTTTCGACTCCGCCATGAACATTAAAGATAGAACTAAGAACACCAGTGTTCATATGAAAAAGCGGAGCGTGTCTCTCTCCCACACAAGCATGAATTTATTCAAACAAAACAAAAACAAACAGACGCTCCAAGTAAAGTACATAAGATGTGACCGAATAAAAATATAGTTTCAAGAGAAGAAACCTGATAAATTGTTGATGAAGAAGGGGATGCCTTGGGCATCCCCAAGCTTAGATGCTTGAGTCTTCTTAAAATATGCAGGGATGAACCACGGGGGCATCCCCAAGCTTTGACCTTTCACTCTTCTTGATCATATTGTATCATCCTCCTCTCTTGACCCTTGAAAACTTCCTCCACACCAAACTCAAAACAAACTCATTAGAGGGTTAGTGCATAATCAAAAATTCACATGTTCAGAGGTGACATAATCATTCTTAACATTTCTGGACATTGCACAAAGCTACTGGCCGGACATTAATGGAACAAAGAAATCCATCCAACACAGCAAAAGAGGCAATGCGAAATAAAAGGCAGAATCTATCAAAACAGAACAGTCCGTAAAGACGAATTTTATTGAGGCACCAGACTTGCTCAGATGAAAATGCCCAAATTGAATGAAAGTTGCGTACATATCTGAGGATCACGCACGTAAATTGGCAGATTTTTCTGAGATACCTAAAGAGAGGCAGATCGAAATTCGTGACAGCAAGAAATCTGTTTCTGCGCAGCAATCCAAATCTAGTATTGACTTTACTATCAAAGACTTTACTTGGCACAACAATGCAATAAAATAAATATAAGGAGAGGTTGCTACAGTAGTAACAACTTCCAAGACACAACAAAACAGTAGCAAAATAAAAACATCGGTTATCTCCCAAGAAGTGCTTTCTTTATAGCCATTAAGATGGGCTCAGCAGTTTTAATGATGCACTCGCAAGAAATAAGAGTTGAAGCAAAAGAGAGCATCAAAAGGCAAGTATGAAACACTTTTAAGTCTAACCCACTTCCTATGAAAAGGAATCTTGTACACAAATAAATTCATGAGGAGCAAAGTGACAAGCATAGGAAGATAAAACACGAGTAACTTCAAAATTTTCGGCATAGAGAGGGGAAACTTAATATTATTAAGATGCATAGAACCATGTTTCCCTCTCTCATAATAACTTTCAGTAGCATCATTGATGAAATCCACAATATAACCATCACTTAAAACATTCTTATCATGGTTCATATGCATAAAGGTATCATTAATTTTGGCATAAGAAAAACTCTTCTCATTAATAGTAATTGGAGCAGGATCATTATCAAGAATTTGAACATGGTAAACAAGTTGCATACTAAGGGAATGATTTTTAGCGATCCCACCATAACTATGACAATTTTCATAAGGATAATTATAACATGTGTCATAGCATTCTTTATAATAATCATCAAAGATTGGAGGCATAGTGTCATCATAAGAAATAGAATAATTATCTTTTACAGTATGTTCATCTGTGACCATACCATCATTGTTACTAGAAGGAGATGTATCAAACATATAATGATCAGTAGCAAAAGGATTTTCAAACACCTCATCCCCAAGCTTAGAGCTTTCTATATCATTATGGGAGGAAGCATGGATAGTACTGATACTATGGCAATTATTAACATCATCATTTTCAGAATTAGTTTCCCAGAGATTTCCAATATCAAAAGTAGTATGCTCTTTCAAATCATGATCACTAATGTAGGTAAAGGGCATAAGAAGATCATTGTATTCAGATTCATTATCATAATAATCATCAGGAGCAACATACTTACGGTTACCTGTTGTTATCTCATACACGCGGGGATATGCCGTTACCTCTTTCTCTTTATTCCCCTTCTTCTTCTTCTTCTTCTTCTTCTTCTTCTTCTTATTCTTCTTCTTCTTCTTCTTCCTTTCCTCGTTCCCTTCTTTAGCGGGGAGAGGCTTGATGAGGGGCTCCTCCACATAACCTGATTTATTTCCAGAAACAATAGAAGAAACTTGGGAGGATTCCTCCTTTTCATTAATAAGTTCAAAACACACAGCGGTCCTATCATATTTTGGCAAAGTGTCATCTTCTAAAATATTTTGTATGTAAGTATTTGTATGGAAATTATCAATGCAATAAGAAAGACACCCATGCAGGACATCATCAATATCAAGATCACTCATATGTAACAAAGAGATTTTTCTTGATAACTCTTCACACCACAAAAATAAAGTGAGTTCATCATGCTGATTAAGAGTAATTTCATCATCACAATACAAATTTGCAGCACTCATGGGGTGCGAATTATCATAGGAGGAGCATTGAAAATTAAAATGACCCACTTCATGACAAAGTTCACAAATAAAAGGATAGCTGGCACAAACTTTTTTACCAAGATCATCTAGAGCCCTAGACCACTTTCTAGTTTTTTCATTAATATGGTGGATACAATATTCATCTTCGATTTGATTAATTCCACAAGGTCCATGCATTCCACAAAAATTAACATGCTTATAGGAGATAGCATTCTTAGGAGTTTGAGCCTGTTTATTGCAATCATTAACAACAATTTCATCCTTCATGCAAGCATCTTTAAAAGGTTCATGATACTTATCAAAATTCTTCTTAGGCAATTCAAAATGAGAGGCAAAAGCTTTATAAAGATTTGCAACAACTTGAGAGTCAAGACCATAAGTAGCACTCATATTTCGAATTTTATCAGTATCCATAAAAGTTTCAATATATTCATAATCATAATTTATACCTGACTCTTTACCTTTGTTGTTCTCCCATCCTTCAGTATTCTCCTGAATCCGATCAAGAAGGTCCCTTTTAAACTCTTCTTCATTGCATGTAAATGATCCAGAACAAGTAATATCCAGCAAGGTTTTATCCTGAAAAGAAAGTCTTGCATAGAAATTATCAATGATGATATTACCAGGAAGCTCATGAATGGGGCATTTGAGCATTAAAGACTTCAATCTTCCCCATGCTTGGGCAATACTCTCTCCATCATGAGGCTAGAAATTATATATGCGGTTCCGGTCTTTGTGAATTTCACTTGGAGGATAGAATTTAGAGTAAAATAGAGGCACAATATCCTTCCAATCAAGAGAATCCCCATTCTTCAGCAATTTATACCAATGCGCCGCTTTACCAGACAGCGATATAGACAATGATTTCTTCCTAACTTCATCCATAGAGATACATGCACACTTGAATAACCCGCATAATTCATGCAAAAACAGTAAATGATCTCCAGGATGGACAGTTCCATCCCCTTCATAGCGGTTATCCATAACATGTTCAATAATTTTCATAGGTATTTTATATGAAACACTTTCAGCAGGTGGATTTAAAATATCAGAAGCATCCTTAGAGTTATCGCATATGGGAGATGAAGCATTATCAGAGCAAAATATTTCTTCCAAAGCTGAGGACCAAAAAAGATTATTTTTATATAAACTAGCTTCCCCAAGCTTAGACTTTTCCATGGCATTAGCAGTAATTGCATTCATACTAATAACATTGCTACTATCATGCAGATAAGGTTCCATAGGCTTTTTAATTTTTGCATCAAACAATTCATATCTTAACTCAGGAAATAGATTAAAAAGCTCATTGTTGTTTTCCATTATGCCTAACTAGTGAAAAATAAAAACAAGAAACAAAAAGATGCAATTGCGGGATCTAAAGGAAATAGCTTCGAGCACTCACACACCGGCAACAAGACTAGGAAATAGCTTAGTAGTCGGAGGATGTGAATACCTTTTACCTTACCTCCCCGGCAACGGCGCCAGAAAATAGCTTGATGTCTACGCACGCTTCTATTCCTGTAGACAGTGTTGGGCCTCCAAGAGCAGAGGTTTGTAGAACAGCAGCAGTTTTCCCTTAAGTGGATCACCCAAGGTTTATTGAACTCAGGGAGGAAGAGGTCAAAGATATCCCTCTCAAGCAACCCCGCAATCACGATACAAGAAGTCTCTTGTGTCCCCAACACACCTAATACACTTGTCAGATGTATAGGTGCACTAGTTCGTCGAAGAGATAGTGAAATACAAGTAGTATGGATGTATATGAGTGGTAATAGCAATCTGAATAAAATATGGCAGCGAGTAAACATGCAACAGAACAGTAAGTAAACGGAGTTTCGATGCTTAGAAACAAGGCCTAGGGATCATACTTTCACTAGTGGACACTCTCAACATTGCAACCATAATTGGATATAAATATAAGCACTTCACTATGCTATTCTGAATTACTCTCTGGCAAGATAACGAACACTAATTCATCATGTAGGCAAACCTTAAAGATGTATTCCCAAGTACTAATGAACACCCCACGCTGTCACTTTGAGAATTCATAGGAGGTACTAACACACCACAATTTCATAGAGACATCCAACTCAAATCATAACTCAGTGAATAAGTATTCTGTGAAATATAGCCTAAGAGACCCACACGGTGCACACACTGTCACCTTTACACACGTGGGACAAGGAGTCTCCGGAGATCACATAAGTAAAATCCACTTGAATAGCATAATGACATCTAGATTACAAACTCATCATATGGATCTCAATCATGTAAGGCAGCTCATGAGATCATTGTATTGAAGTACATGGGAGAGAGATTAACCACATAGCTACCGGTACAGCCCTTAGCCTCGGGGGAGAACTACTCCCTCCTCATCATAGGAGACAGCGATGGCGATGCAGATGGCGGTGGTGTCGATGGAGATGACTCCGGGGGCAATTCCCCGTCCCGGCAGGGTGCCGGAACAGAGACTTCTGTCCCCCAAATTGGAGTTTCGCGATGGTGGCGGCACCCCTGGAGTCTTTCTGGAGTTTCGTCAATCGGTCTCGCGTTTTTAGGTCGAAAGGGGTCTTATAGGCGAAGAGGCGGCGCAGGAGGGGCACCAGGGCGCCCTCCCCATAGGTCGGCGTGGCCAGGGGCCTGCCCGCGCGGCCCTATGGTGTGGGGGCCCTGGGCCTCCTCTCCGGGTCTCCTTCGGTGTCCTGGTCCGTCTCGGTGAATTATGATGTTTGGTCTTCGTTTCGTCGAATTCTGAGAATATTGCCCGAACAGCCTTTTTGGAACCAAAAACAGCAGAAAACAGCAACTGGCACTTCGGTATCTCGTTAATAGGTTAGTTCCAGAAAATGCATCAAAATGATATAAAGTGTGAACAAAACATGTAGGTATTGTCATAAAACTAGCATGGAACATCAGAAATTATAGATACGTTTGAGACGTATCAGGCAGATCTCGCCTAGATGGATGCCTCTTCTTCTGCTCCGGAAGCCGGTACCAGAAGGGGACAGGAGGCCAGCAGCTCCGGCCAAGGTTCCGGTGTGGACTTGGCTGCGATCACCCGCGGAGCCTGGAAGGGCTCCGATGTAAAGCAGCCGGAGATCGATTGGTTGTACCGCTCCCGCAGGATACCGGCACAGGTGTCTTGCCGGATTTCGGGCAACGAGCGGGAGCCCGAACCCGGAGAAGTCGTAGTTTTCTCTGCTCATTTTGAGCGCTGCTTCAGCCTACCGGCCTCTGACTTCTTCCGCCAGTTTCTTGATTTTTACCAACTCCAACCTCATCACCTTCCTGGCAATGCCTTTTTTTATCTTTCTTGCTTTGTTTCTTTCATGGAGGCCTACATTGGTCTCCTCCCTACAAAAGAAGCTTTCGCTCGCTTCTTCGGCCTTCGGATCAACTCGGTCCAAGGCAAAAACATTCCCAAGCCCAAACCTCCGGTCCAATGCGGATCTTGCATCATCAGCGCGCGCCAGGGGAGCCCCTTTTTCAAATTCTCCGGTCTGGAGTCATGCCGGGCATGGCAACAGACCTTCTTTTATGTGAGGAACAAGGGCGCCTCTGATTTCATCAATCTGCTGGCCTACCTTCCGGGGACGCCATCGAGGGCCAACTGGAAATACAATCCAGGGACTTCCCATATCGAAACCAACCAGATTGTCCAGTTCATGGAGCAGCTCATCAAGGACACGGATGTCTATTCCGACGATATCATCCGCACGTTCATCTCACACCGGGTGCTCCCCCTCCAGCGTCGGGTTCACAAGATGAGCCAGATGTGCGGCCCCCGTGATCCCACCAAGATCACCAGCTGCACACTAAGCAAAGAGGACGTGGTCCTTAAGGCTAGGAAAATTTGCCAAACCGATATGCCGATGGAGTGGGAATGGGGACTCCTTCCCCTCAGCTCCACCAATCCTCCATCTGCCGAAGTAAGAGCTTAAACAATCCGGATTGCTTTTCCGGTAGGCTCTGATGTGTAGCTAACTATCTTTTTTCTCTTTATCAGGCCTGCGAGCGCTTCCCTCGCATTGCTGCGGAGGCACGAGGCCCTTGCCGCAAGCGCGCCTTGGACGAGGTGGACCCGGATCCTTACGTGGTCGGGAACAAACACAAGATGGGCCGGACCCATACTTCGCGCCCCGGTAACTTTTCAACCAATGACTCCGGTTCCGATGATGAGGTCACTATTCTCGAGGTATTTTGTTCTTTCGCTTCCTCATATATTGTCTTTCTGTAGATCTCCCCTCAGCCAGCGCCAACCCACAGGTCGTGGAGCAAGCTGCGCCCCTGCAAGCAGAGGTTGACTGGGAATTCCTGGACAATCTCGCCTCTCGGGGCCAGAAGAACAAGGCGCCGGCGCCCGAAGCCGGCTCGAGCGATGCTCCTCCTGCCAAGCGCCCCAAGAAGGGCGACGCCGGCAAAAAGGGCACCGTGAAGCATTACCGGAAGCGACAGATGCCGGTTGCTTCCGGGTAAGCTTCCGTTTCTTCTTTCCTTTTGTTATGTGAGTCTCTTTTTCCGGTTGCTTTTTCTAACACTGTCTTTTTCTTTCTTTTCAGGCCGGCGCTCAGCCTCACCAAGAGCGCCACCGGCATGAGGCCGGAAGGCTCTGAGGACGCCGCCAGGGCCTCACCTCCTCCTCAGGCAAGCCCGGTACCATCTGGTGCCGGCAAATCTCCTGCCTCCCCTCTGGAAGGCAACACAAGTGCGGGGCGCGGCCCCTGAACCTACTCAACACCGTGCGGAGGAGGATCTCGCTTCCCCTCCTAAAGCCCAAGACACCGGCGCCAGCAACATCGGCGCCGACACTGAAGATGCCGGGAGGGCGGAACCTCTGGTTCCTCCCGTCCCCAAGAAGAAGAAGAAGAAGAAAGCACCTGCTTCCTCCCCCTCCAAGACCGTGCCGGATTCTTCCGCGCCGGCAAACTGTCCCCCGGCAAAGGAAGCACCGGAAGCTTCCGCGCCGTCGAAGGACACGCCAACACCTCCACCGGCTGCCTCTACCGGCAAGCCAGCCACCGCCGAGCCAACATCTCCGGAGGGCGCCAAGCTCACTGCGCAGGAACTTGCCGCGGTGGTAACAACTGCAACCGCTCCCTCCTGTGCTGCCGTTGTGGCCGGTGAGACGGCCTCAGCTCAGCTGGGCCGGATCACCGAGCTTACCCGCGGAGGAGCCGACCTGGGCCATCTGCTTGACTATGCTGAAAAGTGGAATCAGGCAGATCTGTCCCCAGCAACGCGCGGCCTCGGGGAAGGACAAGCTACCGGTGGTAGACCCTGCTGGCCCTCGGAGCACCGGGCAACACTTTGGCCGGTTCAGGCGCGCGGTCAAAGAGTTTGACACAGCGTGGCATGACGCCAACAACAACGTGGTGGTAAGTTGCACAAAACTTCAAAGTTCTTTAAATCTATGCCGGTTTTCAATCTTTCAAGCTTATATATATCTTCCCAGTCCCCGAGTTTCGGGTTGAGAGCGGAGTTCTTAGCACGAAACTTTGTTAGAAACACTAAAAACCGGCATAGCTAGTCCCCGAGTTTCGGGTTGAGAATGCAGCTGTTAGCGCAAAACTTCTTTCTATACCGGCATCTTCTTACCGGAACTTTTTAATTTGAACAGAGCACGCTGGACACCCGGAAGCAGCTCTTCGAGGAGCTTCTATGGGAGCATCGGTACCTCTCTGAGGCCCACAGCAAGTGCCAAGGTTAGTTTCTGCACCTCCGGCTTCTTTTCCCCGGTTTCTTTTTTCCTTTCACTACTTATAAATTCTTTGCACACCAGCTCTCCCGGAAGCCTCCTTGGAGAACCTCACTGCTTAGCTCTCCACGCTCAAGGGTACGGATTTCTTTTCCGGTTGTCTTGCCTCTCTTTAATCTACCGGTTATATTTATGTTAACATTTCTTTTCCGGATTCCAGCTGAAAAGGAGCAGCTTGCCTCGGAGCACCGCAAAGCTCTGGATGCCCAGGAGGTTGTCATCGCCGGGCTGAAGGAGCAGCTCATGCAGGCTGAACTCCGGCATTCGCGGGAGCTGAAGGAGGCCCAGGCTGCAGCTGAGGCCAAGTTGGATGAATCCCTGAAGGAGTTCACCAACTCCAGCGCGGTACTGCGGGCGGAGCTGGAGGAGGAGACCCGGGCGCGGAAAGAAGCGCAAGACCGGATCGCCACACTCACCACAGACCAGGCCGAATATGACCGGTTGGTCATGCAGGCCGACGCCCTGGCCCTTAGTAAGCCGTTCTTCTTTTCTCTTTTGCTTAGAAGCTTATGTTTTCTAGCGGTATGTCCTTATTTTTCCTTTTCTCTTTTCTTGCAGGGCTCTTTCCGGACTCACAGCCCCATGCGCATAAGAAGGTAACAGAGCGCAGGGCTGAGCAAGCTATGAGCAACCCGGATGCGCCCTGGGACGCTTATGGCCACTTGGTCGCGCTTGCCGCCCAGATCCAGCACATGCGAGCTGTGGACCGGCACCTGGTCGATCTGCCGAACGTGGCCATGCAGATCTTCAAGGTGTTGTGGCCTGAGGAAGCGATACCGGCCAACCTGACGCTCACCTCTGAACGCCTGAAGGATGCTGGCCGGAGGATCCGTGAGTGGAAGTGCTCAGCGGCCCGTGCCGGAGCAGATGCAGCGCTACGCGATGCCTGTTCGTGGTACGAAGCACTGGATCTGGACGCCCTCCACAGCCTTCGCGGCGATGCGCCCACTGACAAGGATCCAGTCCTAACCGCGAAGCGGAAGGACCGCGTGATGACCCACAAGCATAGGGGGTGTATCGTAGTATCTTCGATAAGTAAGAATGTTGATCCCAACGAGGAGCAGAAGGTGTTGACAAGCAGTTTCGATGAAGGATTCACTGTAAATGCTCACAGACAAGTATTCAGGGGGTTTTGATGTAGCAGTTGAATAAAGTACGAGTAAGTAAAGTGCGAGAGTAACAATTGCAGCGAGTGGCCCAATCCTTTTTAGCACAAAGGACAAGCCGGTTTGTTTACTTATAATTACCAAACGTTCTCGAGGACACACGGGATTTTAGTCTAGTGCTTTCGCTACATACGGCTAAATAATCTTCATTGTTATGATAAGTGTTGTGTGGGTGAACCTATGCTAATGTACCGCCCTTCCTAGGACTAATACATACTTGTGATTATACCCCTTGCAAGCATCCGCAACTACAAGAAAGTAATTAAGAATAAATCTAACCACAGCCTTAAACTCTGAGATCCTGCGATCCCTCCTGCATCGATATACCAACGGGGGTTTAGGTTTCTGTCACTCCGGCAACCCCGCAATTAGCAAACGAATACAAGATGCATTCCCCTAGGCCCATAAATGGTGAAGTGTCATGTAGTCGACGTTCACATGACACCACTAGAATAATAACACCACAACTTAAATATCACACCATTGAATATTACTCAACCATAGTTCACTACTAACATTTAGACTTCACCCATGTCCTCAAGAACTAAACGAACTACTCACGAGACATCATATGGAACATGATCAGAGGTGATATGATGATGAATAACAATCTGAACATAAACTTGGTTCAATGGTTTCACTCAATAGCATCAACAACAAGTAGAGATCGATACCGGGAGAGTTTCCCCTATCAAACAATCAAGATCAAACCCAAATTGCTACGGCGGCGACGGTGTCCAGCGGTGATGACGGCGGTGATGATGGTGGAGATGATGATGATGGTGACGGCGATGATGTCCAGCTCGACGACGGTGACGATGGCGTCGATTTCCCCCTCCCGGAGGGAATTTCCCCGGCCATTCCCCGCCCGCCGGAGAGCTCTTTTCTCTCTGGTGTTCTCCGCCCCGCAGAGGCGGCTGTAACTCTTCGCGAGGTACCCTCTATGTCTTAGGTTTTCGGGACGAAGGATTTCGCGAAGAAAAGGAGGCGAAAGGGGTCGTGGGCCCCCCAAACCACATGGCGGCGCGGCCAGGGCATGGGCCGCGCCGCCCTAGGGTGTGGGCCCACCCTGGGTCCTCCTGGCCCCTCCTTCTGGCTTCCTTCGTCATCTTGAAAAATAGGATTTTTGGTATAATTTTCTCCCACAGTTGATCTTCCGAAATATTGCGTTCTGACGGTGCTTTTTCCAGCAGAATCCTGGCTCCGGTGCTTGACCCTCCAATAATGATGAAACATGCAAAATAGATGAAATAACATAAGTATTGTGTCCCAATATGAAATATATCAATGAATAACAGCAAATTATGATATAAAATAGTGATGCAAATTGGACGTATCAACTCCCCCCAAGCTTAGACTTCGCTTGTCCCCAAGCGAAACTGAACTCGATAGACAGGACCACATGTTTATGGAATGAAGAGTCGATAAATAAAATACAGACAAGAAGCATCATATTCATTCACACAGGACATTATAGTAAACAACCTCTTATAACTCATCTTGAAACAAGTATAAGGTAATCACAAGTAAAGGTGCATAAGAAATCATAATTGGTGATGGCAAACTTCGTTCTTGGTCAGAGAACAATTAACAGATTATATTTATCTCATTGAGCAGCGCTCTCATGTTAAAGTTTATAAGGCACAACTTGCATACTCAATCATAATGGTCTTCTCATGATCATTGATAACTTGCAAAGCTATATTCATTCAGATAAAACTTGTACTAAACAAGGAAGAATAAAAGACATGATGTAGCAAATCACAATATAATGGTTTGATCACAACTGCTCAAATGCTTGCTTGAGATGGAGAGAAATAGGTTTACTGACTCAACATAAAGTAAAAGACTGGCCCTTCGCAGAGGGAAGCAGGGATTAAATCATGTGCTAGAGCTTTTTCAGTTTTGAAATCATATAGAGATAATAAAAGTAACATTTTGAGAGGTGTTTGTTGTTGTCAACGACTGGTAGCGGGTACTCTAACCCCCTTGCCAGACAACCTCCTAAGAGCGGCTCCCATATTATTTTCATTTTGTGTGGCACTCCTTCCAACCTTTCTTTCACAAACCATGGCTAACCGAATCCTCGGGTGCACATATGATCTCATACCATGAAGGAGTGCCTTTTTATTTTAGTTTTATTATGATGATGACACTCCCCCCAACCTTTGCTTACACAAGCCATGGCTAACCGAATCCTTCGGGTGCCGTCCATCAATCACATACCATGGAGGAGTGTCTATTTAGTTTAATTAATTTGGGACTGGGAATCCCATTGCCAGCTCTTTTTGCAGAATTATTGGATAAGCGGATGAAGCCACTAGTCCATTGGTGGAAGTTGCCCAACAAGATTGAAAGATAAAACACCAGATACTTCCTCATGAGCTATGAAACATTGACACAAATAAGAGATACTAAGTTTTGAATTGTTTAAAGGTAGCACATGAAGTATTTACTTAGAATGGCAAAAAATACCATGTAGTAGGTAGGTATGGTGGACACAAATGACGTAGGTTTGGGCTAAGGTTTGGATGCACGAGAAGTATTCCCTCTCAGTATAGGTCTTTGGCTAGCAAGGTTAATTAGCAAGCATAAGAGTCGAGGGAAACAAACAAATATACATATGATAGAAACAATCATGCATCTTCCTTGTAAGCACAAACAATCTTAACTTCAGAATAGTAAGCTATGAGTTAACAAGAAAGACAATGAAACATCTACATGTATTTCTCTTTTCTATTTAAACCTCAAAGTGTTGTTGCTATTGACCAATGCAAAGTTTGCCAAAACCATATAGATTTATTCAATGCTCCCAAAGTGATACCAATACTAACAACAAGGTAAATCATATGATAGAGATTGCAAACTAGAATAAGATGTGCAATATGTAAATGATAAGACTTCTCATTAATATTCCATAACGATAACTCACACCAAGGGATACATAGACAACCAACTAAAGGAGAGATACTTCCAAACGCAACCCATCTTATATTATAACTTCCCTACTCATGATATGACACTACTTGACAATAAAAGTAAAACGTAGTGATAATGTGATACCGCGGCACTCCCCCAAGCTTGGAACAAACCAAGGGGATGCCAATACCGATGATGAATTACTCCTTTGGTGATGGTGGTGATGAATTCCTGACAAGCTTCTCAATAAGCTCCTGAAGCTCGTCAATCCTGTATATGAGATTGCGAATCATCTCTGAATTGTGCTCGACGCGGTTAAGGAGTCTGTCCGACGGCGAGTCCCAGCTCTTGGATTTATTTCCCCACTCTTCAGCCTCAGGCTCCTTCTCTCCTGCAGTGTTAGAGCGATCTATATCCCACTGGCTAGGCAATGCTGCCTTGGGAGTCCCTTCAATTTGATTATTGAAAATTAGATTATGGAAGGGGTGATGAGTGCCTGATGGAGATGTTTTCGGAGCTAGGTAATGACGTGGAACCCCTCCTCCAGTGCGAATTCTTGCGCTCTTGTTTGCACTAAAAGGGTTGTCCACCACCTTGATGCTTGCAATAGTAGCACGCGGGTGTGCGCGCGAATCTTCCTCCACCTCTTCTTCATCCTCTTCCTTGACGTCCTTGTCTTCCTCTTTCCACCCAAGATCTCAATCTTCTTCATCCGGAAACTCCTTGCCCTTGTTCTTGGAGACCATGGTGCTTCTAAACTGAAAACAGATCCTGGCAGAAACAGCTCGAAACAAAACACGTCGAGAACACGATATACGGACCTCCAGAGGTCCGGGGGATTATATAGTAAAATTTTTCACGACAAACGGAAAGTACCAGATCGAACCAGAGTCGGAAAGGGGCGACGGGGCGGCCAAACCATAGGGCGGCGCGGGCCCAGGTCAGGCCGCGCCGGCCTATGGTGCCACGCCCTCGTGCGTCCTTTCCACTCCGTTTCGAACTCGTAATTTTTCATATTTTCCAAAAACAGCGAAAATATTGTTCGGAAAGTAAATTGCGTACTTTTCATTACCGATCAAGTTACCTATTCAAAGTCGAGTTCTGGCGGACTGTCAATTTGCCCTTTGATGAAAGCTTCCGGTGTTTCCACTTGAATAATATCAACATCAATATTATAGGAATCACCTGAGATATAATGCTTGAGTCTTTGTCCATTCACCACTTGCGTAGCATTGCCTTGGAGAGAGCTAATTTTGATTGCTCCTGAACGATACACCTCCTCGACAACATATGGTCCTTCCCATTTCGAGAGTAATTTCCCTGCAAAGAATCTGAGACGAGACCGATACAATAGGACTTTATCCCCAATATTAAATTCTCTTTTGATAATCCTTCTATCATGCCATTTTTTAACTTTCTCTTTAAAGAGTTTAGCATTTTCATAAGCTTCACTTCTCCATTCATCTAGAGAACTCAATTGCAATAACCTCTTATCACCGGCAAGTTTAGGATCTTTATTTAATTCTCTAACAGCCCAATAAGCTTTGTGCTCTAGTTCTAAAGGTAAATGACAAGCTTTCCCATAAACCATTTTATAAGGTGACATTCCCATGGGATTTTTGTAAGCAGTTCTATAAGCCCAAAGTGCATCCTTCAATTTACTAGCCCAATTCTTTCTAGTTTTATTAACGGTCTTTCCCAAAATAGATTTAATCTCTCTATTTGATAGTTCTACTTGACCACTAGTTTGAGGATGATAAGCGGAAGCAATTCTATGATTAATACCATACTTAGCAAGAGTTTTTCTAAAACCTCCATGAATAAAATGAGAACCTCCATCAGTCATAATATATCTAGGCACTCCAAATCTAGGAAAAATAATATCTAAAAGCATTCTTAAAGAGGTCTCACCATCAGCACTTTTTGTAGGTATAGCTTCCACCCATTTAGTAACATAATCAACAGCAACAAGTATATGAGTGTTACCTTCCGAAGACGGAAAAGGTCCCATGAAGTCAAATCCCCAACAATCAAACGGTTCAATAACAAGAGTATAATTCATAGGCATTTCATTACGTCTGGAGATATTACCAACCCTTTGGCATTCATCACAAGATAAAATAAACTTTCTCGCATCCTTGAAGAGAGTTGGCCAATAAAATCCTGATTGTAGAACCTTTTGCGCGGTTCTTTCTCCGGCGTGATGTCCTCCATACGCACTACCATGACATTTACTCAATATCTCCTGTTGTTCATATTCGGGAACACATCTTCGCATAATACCATCCACTCCTTCTTTATATAAGTGTGGGTCATCCCAAAAATAATGCCTCAAATCATAAAAGAATTTCCTCCTTTGCTGAGCTGAAAAGGTTGGAGACAAGTACTTGGAAACAATAAAGTTAGCATAATCAGCATACCAAGGACTGTCTCGCGAGCTCACCTTTATTACAGCCAATTGTTCATTTGGAAAACTATCATTAACAGGAACAGGATCATAAGCAATATTTTCCAGTCTAGACAAATTATCAGCAACAGGATTATCAGCACCTTTCCTATCTACAATATGTAAATCAAATTCTTGCAAAAGAAGTACCCATCTAATAAGCCTCGGCTTAGCATCTTTCTTTGTCATTAGGTATCTAATTGCAGCATGATCAGTATGAATAGTAACTTTTGAATCAACAATATAAGATCTAAATTTATCACAAGCAAAGACTACAGCTAATAATTCTTTTTCTGTTGTAGCATAATTTCTTTGAGCAGCATCAAGAGTTTTACTAGCATAATGAATAACATTCAGTTTTTTATCTACTCGCTGTCCAAGAACAGCGCCTACAGCAAAATCACTAGCATCACACATAATTTCAAATGGTAAGTTCCAATCAGGAGGTTCAACTATAGGAGCAGTTGTTAAGGCTTTCTTAAGAGTTTCAAAAGCTTCCTTACAATCATCATCAAAAACAAATGGTACATCTTTTTGAAGAAGATTAGTAAGAGGCTTTGAAATCTTGGAGAAATCTTTAATAAATCTCCTATAAAACCCAGCATGACCAAGAACACTACGAATACCTTTAACGTCCCTCGGATAGGGCATCTTCTCAATTGCTTCAACTTTAGCTCTATCAACTTCAATACCTCTCTCAGAAATTTTATGCTCCAATACAATTCCTTCATTAACCATAAAGTGGCATTTCTCACAATTAAGAACAAGGTTAGTTTCTTCACATCTCTGCAAAACTCATTCCTTACCACTTCCTTCATCTTCGGAATTAGACGACGCTGATGTTCAACAACAGGCTTTGCATCATCCTCCATATTAATAGCATGTTGGCAAATAGAAGGAGAAATCCCTTTCAAATCATCAAGAGTGTAGCCAATAGCTCCTCGGTGCTTCTTCAATATTTCCAATAACCTTTCTTCCTCAATCTCTGAAAGCTTAGAACTAATAATAATAGGATATATTTTCTTATCATCAATATGAGCATATTTAAGATTATCAGGCAAAGGCTTTAAATCAAAAACAGGATCTTCCTTTGGTGGAGGTGTTGTACCCAAATCTTCCACCGGTAAATCATGCTTGAGAATAGGTTGGCGAAGAAAAATTTCCTCAAGCTCATCTCTTTCTTTCCTAAAAACTTCACTCTCGCTATCCTCCAAATGTTGCTGCAAAGGATTGTTAGGAACAAGAACGATAGATGCACATTGCTCCATTTTAAAATCATTACTAGGCAAATCAGCTTTATAAGGAGTTTTAGTAAATTTAGAGAAGTTAAACTCATAAGATTCACCAGCAAATTTAGTCAAAATTTTCTCTTTCTTGCAATCTATAATAGCTCCACAAGTATTTAGAAAAGGTCTACCAAAGATAATAGGACAATAATCACTAGCAGCAGAACCAAGTACCAAAAAGTCAGCAGGATATTTAATCTTACCGCATAAAACTTCCACATCTCAAACAATACCAATTGGAGAAATAGTTTCTCTATTAGCCAGCTGAATAACCACATCAATATCTTCAAGTTCACAAGAATCAATTTCGTGCATAATCTTCGTGTAAAGCTCATACGGAATAGCACTAACACTTGCACCAATATCACATAATCCATAATAGCAATGATCACCAATTCTAACAGATAGCATAGGAACACTAGCTTGTTTGGGTTTATTAGGATGTGAAACAATATTAGAAGCATCTTCACAGAAAACAATATGACCATCCTCCACATTTTCAGTCACAAGATCTTTAATTATTGCAACAGCAGGTTCAACTTTTATTTGTTCTTCAGGTTCTACAGGTTTCTTTTCACTTTTATGAACCGCACTATTTATAACAGAGTACTCCTTCATTTTAGCAGGGAAATGAGTTTTTTCAATATAAGCTTCAGGAATAATATGATCAGCAGTTTCAACTACAACGCATTCATTAATAGATGAATCAATTTTATCTTTATACGGTTCATGATACTTATCAAAATTCTTCTTTGGCAATTCATAATGAGAGGCAAAAGCTTTATAAAGATTTACAGCAACTTGAGAATCAAGACCATATGTAGCACTGATATTACGAAATTTATCAGTATCCATAAAAGCTTCAATGCATTTATAATCATAAATTATACCTGATTCTCTATCCTTGTCGTTCTCCCAACCTTCAGTATTTTCTTGGATTCGATCAAGAAGGTCCCTTTTAAACTCTTCTTTGTTGCGTGTAAATGATCCAGAACAAGAAGTATCCAAGAAGGTCTTGTCTTGAAAAGAAAGTCTTGCATAGAAATTATCAATAATAACATTACCAGGAAGCTCATGAATGGGGCATTTGAGCATTAAAGACTTCAATCTCCCCCAAGCTTGGGCAATACTCTCTCCATCATGAGGCCAAAAATTATATATGCGATTCCGATCCTTATGAATTTCACTTGGAGGATAGAACTTAGAATAAAACCGGGGCACAATATCATTCCATTCAAGAGAATCCCCATTATCCAGTAATTTATACCAATGCGCCGCCTTACCAGACAGCGATAAAGAGAATAGTTTCTTCCTCACTTCATCCATAGCAATACCTGCACATTTGAATAACCCGCATAATTCATGCAAAAACAGTAAATGATCACCGGGGTGGACAGTTCCATCCCCTTCATAGCGGTTATCCATAACACGTTCAATAATTTTCATAGGTATTTTATATGGTATTACTTCCTCACCTGGCGCCTCATCTACTACCGTTGCAGTAGTAGTAGATTTCCCAAATAAAAATTGAAGAGAAGATCTCTCCATAATGACTTATAGCAGCAGTAAATAAAATCAGCACAACAGTAAAGGTTTTCCTTACCAATTCCACTTACCAATAGCGCTTCACTCCCCGGCAACGGCGCCAGAAAATAGTCTTGATGACCCACAAGTATAGGGGGTGTATCGTAGTATCTTCGATAAGTAAGAATGTCGATCCCAACGAGGAGCAGAAGGTGTTGACAAGCAGTTTCGATGAAGGATTCACTGTAAATGCTCACAGACAAGTATTCAGGTGGTTTTGATGTAGCAGTTGAATAAAGTACGAGTAAGTAAAGTGCGAGAGTAACAATTGCAGCAAGTGGCCCAATCCTTTTTAGCACAAAGGACAAGCCGGTTTGTTTACTTATAATTACCAAACGTTCTCGAGGACACACGGGATTTTAGTCTAGTGCTTTCGCTACATACGGCTAAATAATCTTCATTGTTATGATAAGTGTTGTGTGGGTGAACCTATGCTAATGTACCGCCCTTCCTAGGACTAATACATACTTGTGATTATACCCCTTGCAAGCATCCGCAACTACAAGAAAGTAATTAAGAATAAATCTAACCACAGCCTTAAACTCTGAGATCCTGCGATCCCTCCTGCATCGATATACCAACGGGGGTTTAGGTTTCTGTCACTCCGGCAACCCCGCAATTAGCAAACGAATACAAGATGCATTCCCCTAGGCCCATAAATGGTGAAGTGTCATGTAGTCGACGTTCACATGACACCACTAGAAGAATAACACCACAACTTAAATATCACACCATTGAATATTACTCAACCATAGTTCACTACTAACATTTAGACTTCACCCATGTCCTCAAGAACTAAACGAACTACTCACGAGACATCATATGGAACATGATCAGAGGTGATATGATGATGAATATCAATCTGAACATAAACTTGGTTCAATGGTTTCACTCAATAGCATCAACAATAAGTAGAGATCGATACCGGGAGAGTTTCCCCTATCAAACAATCAAGATCAAACCCAAATTGCTACGGCGGTGACGGTGTCCAGCGGTGATGACGGCGGTGATGATGGTGGAGATGATGATGATGGTGATGGCGATGATGTCCAGCTCGATGACGGTGACGATGGCGTCGATTTCCCCCTCCCGGAGGGAATTTCCCCGGCGGATTCCTGCCCGCCGGAGAGCTCTTTTCTCTCTGGTGTTCTCCGCCCCGCAGAGGCGGCTGTAACTCTTCGCGAGGTACCCTCTATGTCTTAGGTTTTCGGGACGAAGGATTTCGCGAAGAAAAGGAGGCGAAAGGGGTCGTGGGCCCCCCAAACCACATGGCGGCGCGGCCAGGGCATGGGCCGCGCCGCCCTAGGGTGTGGGCCCACCCTGGGTCCTCCTGGCCCCTCCTTCTGGCTTCCTTCGTCATCTTGAAAAATAGGATTTTTGGTATAATTTTCTCCCACAGTTGATCTTCCGAAATATTGCGTTCTGACGGTGCTTTTTCCAGCAGAATCCTGGCTCCGGTGCTTGACCCTCCAATAATGATGAAACATGCAAAATAGATGAAATAACATAAGTATTGTGTCCCAATATGAAATATATCAATGAATAACAGAAAATTATGATATAAAATAGTGATGCAAATTGGACGTATCACCGCGCCTACCGGATTGCGGAATTCGCCCATATCCGCACCTTCATCCCTCCTCCTCCCGACGTCAGGGAAGCGCTCACCGATGACGAGGAAGAAGAGGTTGATGATGAGGAGGATGAGGAAGCCGGAGAAGGCGATGCCCCTCCGGTAGAAGGCGATGCCCTTCCGGAAGCTCCCGAAGCCGGCCTGCAGCCCCCTGTCGCTTAGATATTCTCATTCTACGCCTGTCATATCTGTTGGCTGAAAACAATGTTTGTTAAATTCTACCCCGGTATGCCGGGGTCTTTGATGTAATATAAAACTTAGCATCTCTTTTGGTTGTGCTACAACTTTTATGCCGGTGTCTTTTATATCGGTAGCTTATCAAATGAAGTTCGTATGCTACCTTAGCACTTTGCTTATTGTTTGCTTTTATCTTGCACTGTGAAGATTCCGGAATTGTTTTCGCATCCAATCTGATGCACACTTGGTTCTTTTGCTTTGGCTCTGCCTACCTCTCTGGGTGCTTTGGCATATGAGTCACAAAGTTCTTTTGCCAAGCAAACACTTTCTTGAACTTAGAAATAACTCGAAATTTTTCACAAAAAATCGGTATAACCGGGGTTAGTTAAACTTTTTCCGGATTGTTTGTCCTTACTCCCTCTTTTTGTGTTTCACGTGCTTAGTTCCTTCCGGTTTATCTTGCTTGCCATGAAGCCGGGTTTCGGACAGCAGCAAAGTCGAAGATTCCGGTAGGTCTAGCACGCTACTTTACCGGAAAAAGAAAATGTCCAACAAACAACCGGTATACTGAAAAAATTAACATGTTGCATGCAACTTCGGTAGAGGCAGTCCCCGAGATTCATTCGAGGTGCCGGCATCTTTTATTCATAGCAAACAAGGTACAAAAAGGAACTCCTTACAGCACTTCTTCAGGAATAGAAAGGACGCAGCAAAGCTATGTTACATGGACGCTTAGTTTCCTCTCCTGACCTGTCCGCCTTTCCCTTCTTTGATTCCTATGCATCGATCAAGTAGTAGGCATCATTGTGTAGAGCCTTGCTCACAATGAAAGGTCCTTCCCACGGAGGTGAAAGTTTGTGGCGTCCCTCAGTGCGCTGCCTTAGGCGTAGCACCAGGTCCCCTTCCCGGAACACTCTCGGATTAACATTCCGGCTATGATAGCGTCTGAGGTTCTGCTGGTATATGGTTGTTCTTGCCAAAGCCAGCTCTCTTGCTTCTTCTAGCAAGTCCACGTCATTTTCTCGGGCCTCTTTTACCTCTTCTTCGATATAGAGTTGAACCCTTGGAGACTCATGAATGATGTCGGTTGGGATTACAACTTCCGCCCCATAAACCATGAAAAATGGAGTGTATCCGGTAGACCGGTTCGGAGTCGTTCTTATGCTCCACAGTACTGATGGTAGCTCATCGAGCCAACATCCCGGTGTCTTTTCAAGCGGTTCAATGAGCCTTGGTTTGATACCGGAAAGCACCAAAGCATTGGTTCTTTCCACTTGGCCATTGCCTTGCGGGTGTGCGACTGAGCACAAATCCAACTGGATGTTGTTATCCTCACAAAATCTTTTGAACTCTCTGAGGCGTGTAAGACACACGTCCGTTGGGAACCCCAAGAGGAAGGTGTGATGCGTACAGCAGCAAGTTTTCCCTCAGTAAGAAACCAAGGTTATCGAACCAGTAGGAGTCAAGGAACACGTGAAGGTTGTTGGTGGCGGAGTGTAGTGCGGCGCAACACCAGGGATTCCGGCGCCAATGTGGAACCTGCACAACACAATCAAAGTACTTTGCCCCAACGTAACAGTGAGGTTGTCAATCTCACCGGCTTGCTGTAAACAAAGGATTAAATGTATAGTGTGGAAGATGATGTTTGTTTGCGAAGAACAGTAAAGAACAGAGTTTGCAGTAGATTGTATTTCAGATGTAAAGAATGGACCGGGATCCACAGTTCACTAGTGGTGTCTCTCCCATAAGAAATAGCATGTTGGGTGAACAAATTACAGTTGGGCAATTGATAAATAGAGAAGGCATAACAATGCACATACATATATCACGATGACTACTATGAGATTTAATCAGGGCATTACGACAAAGTACATAGACCGCTATCCAAGATGCATCTATATCTATACCTAATAATAAAGAAAATAAGATTTCCTTCGTTTGGTCCGTTCCTTTTCGTCCAACATGCTTTCGTCCGTCGCTTCGGTAATTTTTTGTTTAGAACTTGTGTCCTCGTGATGCACGACGGCCGGATGACGAACCAGATCCTTTCCCGCATACGAGCCGGATAGACTCCAGGTTTCTTCGTCCTCAAACCCCCGTGTAGGAGACTGATTCCAAGACGTCATGGTAACAAACTCGAACTAAAACTCCGAAGCGTTCCTAACCGTTCAATACATATACAGGCGAGGCCAGAATCGGTAGGATCCAACGATGACGTTGACGAGCAGGCTGAATAGGGCGGGTGAGTGGGCGACGGTGATGCGGCTAGCAGCGGCCACCAGACCAGCAGAGCGCCACGAGCACGGTCGCGCTAGCTTCTTGAACCTGACGCGATCTGCGCGGCGACGATAGAGGCAATGACGATGTTGAGGAGGAGATCGGAATAGGATGGGCAACGACGACGAAGGGAGCAGCGGCCACCAGACCAGCCGAGCGCCAAGAGCACAGCCGCACCAGCTTCTTGAATCCTACACGAGCAGCGTGGCCACAATGGAGACAATGACGACGTTGAGGAGCAGGCCGGAATAGGACGGCGACGTGGCTAGCAGTGTCCACCAGACCAGCAGAGCGCCAAGAGCACGGCCGCACCAGCTTCTTGAATCTTGACCTCGACAGGAGCAGTACGGCAACGTTGGAGGCAATGACGATGTTGTCGCGGTGGCGTCCGGGTCGAGCCTGCGATCCAAGGACAAGGAGGCAGCGATAGGTGCGTGCACGATGAAGGGCAGGGAAAGATATACTAGATCAGATGATTGGTTCCAACACAGGAGCCACTAGCGGCGTGATGCTCGGATAACGCCGGAGTTAGCGGGGACGGGAGTGACACGGCCGGCCGTTTGACAGTGCCGCCGCCGACCGCAGTGTCCCACCGTTGCGCCAGCAGTCGGCTGAGGTCAGTGATCGCACAGCAAGGATGCAGGGCAAGGGCCGCTGTTAACGAGTCTCGTTATTTTGGAGAGGAGGCATGCGAGAAAATTATACGGAGTAGGTCGTCACCACTAGAACACCATCATTCATAGAGGATGAGCCAGATCATTGGAATTGGTCCTGAACAAAGTCCTCGACAGAATCACGGATGGGATAAAAGGAGAATTTTTAGACAAAGGCATGCAGCGGATCTGGCTAAGTTCATCTCATGAACTTTGAATAAGGAACCCACGACTCCACGAGCAGCCAAGTTCTTTGGAGGCGAGGATCACGTACCTATAGCTACAGGTACTTAACATGAATACATGTACTACATAAATAACGTGAAGATTGATTGCATTTTCTTTTTGGCCTACAACTGCAGATTTGGATTTCATAGATTTTCACTATTTTATATGTCCATGTACATGTAAAAGGTACTGATCTAATCAATCTAGATTGGAGGTTGTATCTCTCCGTATTTCCATGTTTGATCACAGGCTTTAGCTGGTGATAGCCTAAGGTACTGTACTCGTGTCTATGAGAAGTAGGGTTACAGTTCCGTCAAATTTTAGAACAAACCTATTGCATGTTCTATTCTACAAGATGTACTACCTCTGTTCTAAAATAAGTGTCTACTTAGTTGTAGATATGTCCGTATCTGTAAAATGTTGGGATAGTTTTTTTTTTACATGGAGGGAGTAGTTTGGAAACATAATTGCCATGGAATTTCTTGTACACGAGAAGGATCATGTTCATATGAAGGAGTTCAGATTACGGTGTAGCTTATACTGGTTTATGTGATGCTTTAAACATGGTTGGGTATTGTTTAGTTATCACCTGCTGGAATTTGTGAGCATTTGGCTTTTGGCCCATGGCCCATTATCAAATTCTGAAACTCACATGGCCCATTCCAATAATCAGTGGCAGCACTAGTGGGGGCTAAAGTTTAGTCCCACATTGCTAGTTGGGAGAGAGTTGGAGTGGTATATAAGGTGGGCTGTTCTAGTCCTAGTAAGTGAGTGAGAAGAGAGAGAGCCCTCGCGCACTCCTCCTCCTCCGCCGCCCGCCTCGCCACGACGCGGCGCGGCGCGGCGCGGCGCCGAGCCGAGCTTATAAGTTTCCAGTTCATTGCGCCGCCGCCTTCGTCTTCCTCATCCCGTCCGTCGGCGTGCACCGACTGCCGGGACAGTAGGCCTCCGGAACCCTGCCTCTCGTGAACCTGTACGGGTGAGGGGCAATCAGGTTTTTGGGGAGCGCTCAGGCGCGACTACTGGCATCACGACGTCGTCATCGGACGACGAGTTCCTCCACACCGACAACTTCTTCCCGGACCTCAGCGACTTCTTCGACAACCTCAACATGGGCGACAACGACGCTGCTGTGAAGTATGTGATCTTGTCGTTTCTCTTTCAGTTTCTGTTAAAGTTTCTTCTTCTAGTATATGCGGTAGATGCGATCGGTTTTTCTACTTTAGATGTGATCTGTTCATCTATCTTACTAGACTGCACGTTTAGTTTATTTGTTTACATAGTCATGAATTATCAATTACTTGTTCGGATTATTTCATATGGATATTTACTTATATATTCAACAATCCAAAAACCTGATTATAGGCAAATCAATTCAAACAGCGTTGCTGCCGCTACTCGACCTCCCCTCTTTGATGGTATGCATTACAAGAGGTGGCGCACAAAGGCAGTTCTATGGTTTACAAACCTAGGCTGTTTTAGCGCCACAGATGCAAGACCTGAGGGGCCTCTCTCTGCAGAGGAGCAGGAAAAGTTTGAGAAGGTCGACGCCATATTTAAGGCGGCCTTGTTCAGCATTCTTGGGGACAACATTGTTGACCCGTACATGGCTTTCGACCATAGCAAAGATGCGTGGGATGCGCTCGAGGCCAAGTTTGGGGTCTCGGACGCTGGCACTGAATTGTATGTCATGGAGCAATACTATGACTACAGGATGACTGATGAGCGCTCCGTGGTTGAGCAGGCTCATGAGATTCAGTCCCTTGCCAAAGAACTCGAGCAGTTTAAGTGTACCTTACCGGACAAATTTGTGGCCGGTGGCATTATTGCCAAGCTTCCTCCTTCATGGAGGAACTTTGCTACTTCTCTGAAACATAAGAGACAAGAGTTTTCCGTTTCGGATCTCATTGGCTCGCTTCATGTGGAAGAGAAGGCGAGAGCAAAGGACACACGCGCTCGTAGTTTTGAGGGAGGTTCTAGTGCCAATGTGGTACAGAAGAAAAACTTCCAATCCCACAAGTCCAAGAATAAGAACAATGGAAAAGGCAAGTTTGACGAGAAGAACAAAGCCTCAAACTCAACCAACTTCAAGAGGAAAACTCCTTATAAGAAGAAAGGGAACTGCCATGTTTGTGGCGCTCCTGGACACTGGGCTCCTGATTGCCCAGAACGCCATGATCGGCGTGGGAATAGCGGCAAGTCCGCAAATGTTGTTATTGGCGTTGATACTGAGATGAAGGACGTTGGGTACGGTATTTCTCCTACTGTCCTTTCAGTATGTAATTCTCCTGATTGGTGGATAGACACCGGAGCCAATACACATGTATGTTCTGATGTGTCTATGTTTTCTTCTTATCAGGTTGCAAGGACTTCCTTCGTGCTGATGGGAAACGGCTCACGGGCTTCTGTTCATGGTGTTGGTACGGTGGATCTGAAGTTTACTTCGGGAAAGACCATCCAGCTGAAGAATGTGCAGCACGTTCCCTCCATTAATAAGAATCTCGTTAGCGGATCGCTTTTATGTCGAGATGGTTTTAAGTTGGTCTTTGAGTCCAATAAAGTTGTAATTTCCAAGTGTGGACAATTTGTTGGAAAGGGTTATGTGTGCGGAGGCTTGTTCCGCTTATCTCTGTCAGACATATGTACTCAAATTATTAATCATGTTTGCAATGATAGTGAGTCCGATATTTGGCATTTACGACTTTGTCATATTAATTTTGGGTGCATGACGCGGCTAGCAAATATGAATATAATTCCGAAATTTGCTATTGTCAAGAAATCCAAGTGCCAAGTATGTGTGCAAGCAAAGCAACCACGTAAGTCTCACAAGACTGCGGAGGCAAGAGACTTGGCACCGCTGGAGCTTATACATTCGGATCTTTGTGAAATGAATGGCGAATTGACAAAAGGAGGGAAAATATACTTCATGACTTTAATTGATGACTCTACTCGATATTGTTATGTGTACCTCCTGAAATCTAAAGATGAAACTCTTAATTACTTCAAAATCTTTAAAGCTGAAGCAGAAAACCAACTTGATCGAAAGATCAAGCGGCTAAGGTCTGATCGTGGTGGAGAGTATTTTTCCAACGAGTTTGATTCTTTTTGTGCGGAACATGGTATTATCCATGAGAGGACGCCTCCCTACTCACCTCAGTCAAATGGGGTGGCCGAAAGAAAGAACCGTACTCTAACTGATTTGGTTAACGCCATGTTAGATACATCGGGTCTATCCAAGGCATGGTGGGGGGAGACGATATTGACTGCATGTCATGTCCTAAACCGTGTCCCCACAAAGAACAAAACCATTACCCCGTTTGAGGAATGGGAAAGGAAAAGGTTGAAACTCTCTTACCTACGAACTTGGGGTTGTATGGCGAAAGTAAATGTGCCGATACCCAAGAAGCGCAAGCTTGGACCAAAAACCGTGGATTGTGTTCTTCTGGGATATGCATTTCATAGCATTGGCTACAGATTTTTGATAGTAAAATCTGAGGTATCCGACATGCATGTTGGTACAATTATGGAGTCGAATGATGCGACTTTCTTTGAGGATATCTTTCCTATGAAGGAAACGTCTAGCTCATCAATTCAGGAGATGCCCAGTTCATCTACTCAGGAACTATTTCCTGAACCTACCATGGCTATAGAACACTTTGATAATCCTGTGGAGGATGACAATGAAGCTCCCAAAAGGAGCAAGAGACAGAGGACTGCAAAGTCCTTTGGTCATGATTTCATTGTGTACCTCGTGGATGATACTCCCACTTCTATTTCAGAAGCCTATGCATCTCAGGATGCTGACTACTGGAAGGAAGCTGTCCGTAGCGAGATGGATTCCATCTTAGCTAATGGAACTTGGGAGGTTACTGATCGTCCTTATGGGTGCAAACCTGTAGGATGCAAGTGGGTGTTCAAGAAAAAGCTTAGGCCTGATGGTACTATTGAAAAGTACAAGGCACGTCTTGTGGCCAAGGGTTATACCCAGAAAGAAGGTGAAGATTTCTTTGATACATACTCACCTGTTGCCAGATTGACCACCATTCGAGTGCTACTATCCTTGGCTGCCTCACATGGTCTTCTCGTTCATCAAATGGATGTTAAGACTGCTTTCCTAAATGGAGAGCTTGAAGAGGAAATTTATATGGAGCAGCCTGATGGATTTGTAGTAGATGGTCAAGAAGGAAAGGTGTGTAAATTACTGAAGTCTTTGTATGGTCTTAAGCAAGCGCCTAAGCAGTGGTATGAGAAGTTTGAAAGAACTTTAACCGCTGAAGGCTTTGTTGTAAACGAAGCTGACAAGTGTGTATACTATTGCCATGGTGGGGGCGAGGGAGTTATTATCTGTCTCTATGTCGATGACATATTGATATTTGGGACCAGCCTTACTGTAATTAAGGAGGTCAAGGAGTTCCTATCTCGCTGTTTTGAGATGAAGGACTTGGGAGTAGCTGATGTGATTTTAAACATCAAGCTGCTGAAGGATGACGATGGTGGGATTACATTGCTTCAGTCCCACTATGTGGAAAAGATCCTGAGTCGCTTCGGGTATAGCGACTGCAAATCTTCTCCAACGCCCTATGATCCTAGTGTGATAATTCGTAAGAATAAAAGAATTGCTAGAGATCAATTGCGATATTCGCAGATCATTGGCTCGCTTATGTATTTAGCCAGCGCAACGAGGCCTGACATCTCCTTTGCTGTAAGTAAACTCAGCCGTTTTGTGTCTAGACCTGGAGATGTTCATTGGCATGCTCTTGAGAGAGTTTTGCGCTATCTGAAAGGCACTGCGAGTTATGGCATTCACTATACTGGGTATCCAAGGGTACTTGAGGGTTATAGTGATGCAAATTGGATATCTGGTGCTGATGAGACTAAGGCCACAAGTGGTTATTTGTTTACACTTGGAGGTGGTGCTGTTTCCTGGAAGTCTTGCAAGCAGACCATCATTACGAGGTCAACTATGGAAGCAGAACTCACCGCATTAGACACAGCCACTGTTGAAGCAGAGTGGCTTCGTGAGCTCTTGATGGACTTACCTGTGGTTGAGAAACCAATACCCGCTATTCCTATGAACTGTGATAATCAAACTGTGATCGTCAAAGTAAACAGTTCTAAGGATAATATGAAGTCATCAAGGCATGTGAAGAGGAGATTGAAAACTGTCAGGAAAATGAGAAACTCCGGAGTTATAGCGTTGGATTATATCCATACGTCTAGAAACCTGGCAGACCCCTTCACAAAGGGACTATCACGAAATGTGATAGAAAATGCATCGAGGGAGATGGGTATGAGACCCGCACTATGAGCTGCCCACGGTGGTAACCCACTCTATGTGATCGGAGATCCCGTGAATTAGAACTGGGAGACAAGCTGTTGGTCAGCTGGGAGGAGAGTATATATTTCTATAGCAATTTTACCACTCCGTAAGATGCAATACTCGCCTAATCTGCATGGCAGGTTGATAATTATCTTAATGTGTTCTAAGTGGCTTATTTTAGCAGAGATGTTGTCCTGCAGAACATCTTTTGAAGAACACACATATATGAGTCTGATTGTTAAACGTCGCAATCTATGAGAGTTGGGTGCTCTCTAGTAAACTCATGAAAGGCCCTGGAGTATGACGTATAAGCTCCAAACCGCGAGGAAGCCTCGCGGCAGCCTAGTATCGGTCTAGGCTTTGTATGAAGCTAGTGCGCAGAAAACTTGTAGTTCCTATCCAAGTTGCAATCTACTGTAATATGAAGCTTTAAGTGGAAGTTCAACTTAACAGTCTCCACGACATACCGGTATATGAAACAATGTTCTGGAAACTTATTGATGAGATGTGCCAATGAGAGTTTGTGGGGGATTGCTGGAATTTGTGAGCATTTGGCTTTTGGCCCATGGCCCATTATCAAATTCTGAAACTCACATGGCCCATTCCAATAATCAGTGGCAGCACTAGTGGGGGCTAAAGTTTAGTCCCACATTGCTAGTTGGGAGAGAGTTGGAGTGGTATATAAGGTGGGCTGTTCTAGTCCTAGTAAGTGAGTGAGAAGAGAGAGAGCCCTCGCGCACTCCTCCTCCTCCGCCGCCCGCCTCGCCACGCCACGCCACGCCACGCCTCGTCACGACACGTCACGACGCGCCGCGCCGCGGGTTGCGGGAATCTCAGCCGTTTTGCCTTCCGATTTTTCTGGATCGTGGCTGTGTCGACTCGGATGTGGGCTGCGCCCCACGACCTTCCCGAACCACACTATATAAGCGCGGACGAGAACCCTAGCCTGTACGCGACACATATGCGACTACCTGTTTCCAGTTCATTGCGCCGCCGCCTTCGTCTTCCTCATCCCGTCCGTCGGCGTGCACCGACTGCCGGGACAGTAGGCCTCCGGAACCCTGCCTCTCGTGAACCTGTACGGGTGAGGGGCAATCAGGTTTTTGAGGAGCGCTCAGGCGCGACTACTGGCATCACGACGTCGTCATCGGACGACGAGTTCCTCCACACCGACAACTTCTTCCCGGACCTCAGCGACTTCTTCGACAACCTCAACATGGGCGACAACGACGCTGCTGTGAAGTATGTGATCTTGTCGTTTCTCTTTCAGTTTCTGTTAAAGTTTCTTCTTCTAGTATATGCGGTAGATGTGATCGGTTTTTCTACTTTAGATGTGATCTGTTCATCTATCTTACTAGACTGCACGTTTAGTTTATTTGTTTACATAGTCATGAATTATCAATTACTTGTTCGGATTATTTCATATGGATATTTGCTTATATATTCAACATCACCTTCCCTTGCCTTGCTCTTGGGTTTTTTTGTTAGTGGCGGAACCCTGAAGTTGTCTTTAATCCGATGTATATTTCTGATGTGTTTTCATAGAAGAGATAAAAACGGTCTTACATTGTTCAGGTGTTGATTTGTATAGACCACTTTTTGTTTCTTGGAGCACATGAAGTGTCTATTATATGGGATAATTTGTGTTTGTATATCGTGTTTTCTTAACAAGCATTTACATTATTCGTGTAAATTTTAAAATTTATCTTTCCCGTTACAACACACGGGCAATTTTCCTATCTATACCTATACCTATACCTATACCTAATACCTAATCTATCTATACCTAATAATAAAGGGAGGATTGTTTCCTTCGTCCAACATTTTTTTGGGACGAATTTACCCTCCCACCAAATCTATACCTAATAATAAAGGAGCTAACGTTTCATTGGTTCGGTCCATCGCTTTACGCTTTCGTCCAACCTTGTTTACGTCTTCGTCTGTCCTCTATATGCTCCTTTGACCGTTTTTGTAGTCGCGTGTTTTGTTTTCCCAGAGACCGATCGGTGGTAGAAAAGAGAAAGAAAACCGCGTACGAGTCACGTCTCCATGTCGCGCACGATTGGGAGGGATCTCTTTCCTTCTTTCTTCCCGCAAGCAATGCATAATCCTCCTAAAATCTCGACGCCTGCACTTTTTTTCTGTTTGTTCGTTTCTTACCGATCCTCGATCTGGAACGCACGGAATCGAGGCCATCGTCCTCATCTTCCTCCGCTCCGGCCGTCAACCTTGCCATCTCCTCACTCTCTACCAGCCTCGGATCAGCACATCTTCGTCGGCAGTGTGAGCTCGCTGCATTTTTTTCCGTCTTCCCCGACCTCCAGCATGGGTTGTAGTGCCGCTGCTGTGGCGGTCACCACGTACCTGTCTCTCCGGCGCCCATAGGTCCCCGCGCCACGTCCAGCTGGTGTGCCGTGACCAGTGAAACCAAACCATTGAACCCTTGGGCCTCTTCTCCGCTGTGCGTGCGCCCATACGGCGTCTGTTGTGCTGCCCATAAGGCGGTGCAGTCTAATGTGCTAATTGTTGCTTTTTTTCTCCTCTGTCTGAACTCTGAACATTGGTTGCTCGCTTCATCTGTTTCAGCAATTGGTCATAGCTTTCATCGCTACTCAATTGGTCCTGTGGTTGTGCGCGGAGTACGTAACTGGACAACAGATATGGCCAGCTGCTAGCCTGCTGCATGCTGTTGGGAGGGATCAGTATATCGTGTGTGCCGAGACGCTGCAGTACTCTAGGCAGGGGCTCGATTGGATGTGGTGCGGTGGTGTGATTTGGATGCTGGAGATTTGAATATGATAGGTTCATTTTGCTGGTGTATCATATTCAGGTGCAAATTCAAGAATGATTCTGCTTGTCGTACTGAGCTAGCTGGATATATATCCCTCCTCCAACGAGAGGAATTAGTTGCAGCATCGTGACTTTCTTTTCGGGGAAGAGTTCTACCAAGTTTCTTGTAAGTTAAAATATAAATCCACATGCTTATTCATTGAATTTGTACGATGTTGGTTTCAGTAATCACTCTTCGTGGCGCTTGGTGGTTTGAGTATATCAGACTAGGAAGCCCTGCATTTTCTTCAATATATTAGACAAATTTGACTGAGGATTTGCTTCTCTTTTGTAGCATTTGCAGCACAAGCCGGACTGCGGTGACTGTGTCGCGGAAGTGTATCCAAAAATGTTACGAGCTATATACGTATGTGCTGAATTTTTGTGAAAAATTGTTGTTTGCGTAAGAGTGGACTTTCAACAATAATAATCATAGAGGGCTTGGCTGGACAGAAAAAAATAAAGGATCGCCCACTTTTTATTCTGCAATTCAACCATCTAGCACTTTGAAAGATCAAAGGTACCAAAGTAATCAAGCACTGCATATATGCTTAACTTTTCTATCTGCTAATCTATATGTACTAAAAAATTCATACATTTAGAGTTGCAGTGATATGTTAGTGTTTACCGTTCCACAAGATGGCAATGTTGCAACCATATTTTGGGTTTGTTTGCAGCTTCACAACATGGGAGTGTTCCTAATGGTTTTTGTTGTGACATGTGAATGATCCTTAACTTGATTTGTCACCTTCACGGCCAACATCATCCCGCAGACATTTTACGTCTCATGATTGTCCGCCGCAGATGTCCGCCCGTGCATGGTTACATTGAGGTGTCATAAAGAGAACAAGAAGGACGAACATTGGAAAAACGTTGCGAGATATTGATGCATGAGATTTATCAGTCGAATTGTTGCACATCTAGCGGGATGACACTGCATGCGTAAGTTTCGAAGGTGTTGCAAGCTAGCGCAGAGCAAGAAGAGTGGAACTGGACGTTTTAACGGGAATTCAATGACCTTGATGGTGACAAAAAACAATGAGTTCTCGCTGGCACGCATAGTGAGTGGATTGGCTCAACCAGCTGACGAGAGAGGCATTGGCGGCACACCTTGCCACACAACGTGGAAACACTTGCTGGTTTTCGTAACATAGACTTATTTTTTTCCGTTGCAACGCACGGGCACTTTTGCTAGTCACATATAACGCACTAATGTCATGGTACCGGTTCACCAAATCGCATATTAGGCAGAGATGCCACCGGGTGACGAACCGTTTTTTCTGCCGTCCGTGGAGTTTCCGCGTCGTCTATTATCCCTGGATTCGTCCGTCCCTTGCGCGCCTTGGAAAGTCCAGAGTCCTGCCAAAAGAAAACCCGATCGAAGCTTTTGATACTCCAACTGCAGCACGATGCACGTAAGAATCCCATATAAAAGGCTATCCATCCGAGCGTTTCCGCCACACCACGACACGATCTCTAGATCGATTTCCGCCACATCACAACTGCAGCACGATCTCCCGACGTTTGTTCCGCCGGCCCCGCCCACGGCCGCGTGCGTCCGTTCCGCCCGACGCCACACGCGTCTTGCCTCGAGCGGCCGATGCGCTACTCTGTAATGTTCCTTGTGGCCGCACGGGAACGGTCGTGGGTGACGTCGCACTGTTGCCGCCGGGACGGCGACGGGGCAGATCGGTTGTGTCAGCCGCTCCTTGTGCCGTTCGACACCACACACATCATGGCTCGATTGGCCGTGCCGCGTGGGGATTCGGCGAGACTGAGGATTTGGTCGGGATTAGACGAGATTGAGGATTTGGTCGGGATTAGGCGAGATTGAGGATTTGGTACAGCCGTACAGGTGCTTTGGAAGATTCCGGAAGAGGATTCCCGTAGAAGGGTTCTCGAGCTGCCCTGCGGCGGCAGAGCTCGACGGAAGCACCTCCATCGGCGTCCCCGTCGACCGTCGTCGGTGACCTACTCGCCAGGCGTTACCGCAACCTCCAGGTCCGGCGTCGTCCGCCCTTTTCAGTTCCGTAAGTCACCGCCTCCAAATCCGCGGTCCGTCAGCTTGAGGATGAAGACAGCCAACAAGCGCAGACACACGCAGATGGCCTCTGCCGGTGGCGTTTTGCTTGTGTGCAGGTCGGCAGCGAAGCGCGCATCTGTTCTCCAGTGTGTCTGTGCTCAGATGCAGCCTTTCCGGACATGCAGGCGACAGCAACACGCCTTTCATAGAACGATTGGTATTTAGGGATGTAAATTTCAGTTTAGTGCAACCTCCAGTGTGACTAGAAAAGATGACTTTTGGCTTCTTGATCCCAATCTTACAAAAGTGCAACGAATCATAATTAGTCTGGTCTGATGGGCATATAAGGTTGGTCACTATGGTCACGGCCTGTCCTTGCTCTGGTGGTAGCAAGAGGAAGCCGCTTCCATTTTCAATAACTGGCTCGGTTGTTGCACTAGTAGAAACAAGGGCTTTGGTTTTTTGCCCCAAATGGCTTTTGCACCGGATTTGGTACGAACCGGTGCTAAAAGGGGTCATTAGCACCGGTTGGTGGTGCGCAGCCGGCCGAGAGACCTTTTGCACCGGTTCGTGTTACGAACCGGTGCAAAAGAGCTATCTTTTGCACCGGTTCGTAACACAAACCGGTGCAAAAGCTTCGTCGCCAGGCACGTGTCAGCCGAGGAACCTTTAGCACCGGTTCGTGTTACGAACCGGTGCAAAAGATAGACCATTTGCACCGGTTCGTAACACGAACCGGTGCTAAAGGTCCCCAGCCCTATTTCAGCTCAGCTACCCGGCCAAACAGCCCACTCCACTTCATTTTTGCTAGGAGAAGGTGTGTGTGTTGAGTGCTAGCTTGCATTTCTTTGGCATGCAAACAAGGTGCTCGATGAAATGTCTGAGAGAATGATTTCGCTTGATTTTACACAAAATAAAAATGAGATGAGGTGCCGGAGCGACACTTAAGCTTTCTCCTCTTTCTTTCCCTCCTCGATCAAGGTTTAAGCAACAACTTAACCCTTTCATTTGTACGGTGCTAATTTCCACTATTTATAAATATTATGATGTTTTGTAATTGTTTATTGATAAACTTAATTAATTATTTGATGTAGATGAACCGGCGGCAATGGATGTACGTTGACCGACGTCTACCCGAGTTCAGATCGGGCTGGAAGAATTTATCCGTGTGGCTCAGGAAAACCCACAAAGCGGATGGTTTTATGTGTTGTCCATGTGTTGATTGCCATAACTTGAAGCAATACCCTGAATGGCAAGTCATTCACTCACACCTGCTTTGGAAAGGTTTCATGCCCAGCTATAATTGTTGGACCAAGCATGGAGAAAGAGGGGTTATGATGGAAGACGACGAAGAAGAAGAAGAGGATGATGATATGTACCCTAACTACGGTGATACCGCAACAGGGCATGATGAAGATGAAGATGCGGGGAGGAGGTGATCAAGATGAAGAGGCATCGATGAGCCCGTTGATGATGATCTTCGTCGGGCCATCGCCGATGCACACAGAGATGCGAAACAGAAAACGAGAAGCGAAAGTTAAAGGGCATGTTAGATGATCACAAAAAGAAGTTATACCCAAATTGCGAAGATGGCAACACAAAGCTCGGTGCCACCACAGAGTTGCTGCAATGGAAGGCAGAGGCTGGTATATGTGACAAGCCATTTGAGAAGTTCTGAAAATAATGAAGAGGAGGTTTCCAAAGAATAACGAATTGCCCGACAAGACGTACGAAGCAAAGAAGGTTCTCTGCCCTCTAGGATTAGAGGTGCTGAAGATACATGCATGCATTAATGAGTGCATCCTCTACCGCGCTGAGTATGAAAATTTGGAAAAATGTCCGGTATGCACCGCACTTCGGTATAAGATCAAGCGAGATGACCCTGGTGATGTTGAGGGCGAGCCCCCTAGGAAGAGGGTTCCTGCCAAGGTTATGTGGTATGCTCCTATAATACCACGGTTGAAACGTCTGTTCGTAAATAAAGAGCATGCCAGGTTGTTGCGATGGCACAAAGAAGACCGTAAGAAAGACGAGATCTTGAGACACCCCGCCGATGGGTCGCAGTGGAGGACAATCGATAGAGAGTTCCCGGATTTTGCGGATGACGCGAGGAACTTAAGGTTTGGCCTAAGTACAGATGGAATGAATCCTTTTGGGGAGCAGAGCTGCAGTCATAGCACTTGGCCTGTAACTCTATGTATCTATAACCTTCCGCCTTGGTTGTGCATGAAGCGGAAGTTCATTATGATGCCTGTGCTCATCCAAGGCCCAAAGCAACCCGGCAACGACATTGATGTGTACCTACAGCCATTATTTGAAGAACTCTTACAGTTGTGGAGCAAACCAGGTGTACATGCATGGGATGAGTACAAACAGGAGTCATTTAACCTACGAGCGTTGCTTTTCGTGACCATCAATGATTGGCCTGCTCTTAGTAACCTTTCAGGACAGACAAACAAGGGATACAATGCATGCACGCACTGTTTAGATGAGACCGAAGGTGCCTATTTGCATAAATGTAAGAAGGTTGTGTACCTGGGGCATCGTCGATTTCTTCCAAAGAGGCACCCCGTCAGAAAGAAAGGCAATCATTTCGGAGGTGAGGCAGATCGCCGGGTGAAGCCTGAACTCCGTACCGGTGATGCTTTACTTGATATGGTCAAGGACCTAAAAGTAATCTTTGGAAAGGGTCCCGGCGGCCAACTGCTCCGAATGACGACGTTACCGGACACGCACCCATGTGGAAGAAAAAATCTATATTTTGGGATCTACCCTATTGGAAAGTCCTAGAGGTCCGCTCTTCAATCGACGTGATGCACGTGACGAAGAATCTTTGCGTGAACCTGCTAGGTTTCTTAGGCGTGTATGGGAAGACAAAAGATACACCAGAAGCACGGGAGGACCAGTATCGTATGAAAGTCCCAAAAGACAAGCAAGAACAGGATTACAAGGATACAGGGAGTCGCTTAAGTCCTACCAGCTACGCTCTTACCAAAGCAGAGAAGGATATCTTTTTTGAAGTCCTTTACAGTATCAAGGTCCCGTCTGGCTTCTCCTCCAATATAAAGGGAATTATAAATATGGAGAAGAAAACATTCCAGAACCTGAAGTCGCATGATCGCCACATTATTATGACGCAGCTTGCTTAGGTTGCACCGAGGGGGCTTCGCCGGAAAATGTTCGAATACCCATTGTGAAGCTATGTGCATTCCTTAATGCGATATCTCAGAAGGTAATCGATCCAGCTAGTCTTCCAAGGTTACAGAAGGATGTGGTGCAATGTCTTGTTAGCTTTGAGTTGGTGTTTCCACCATCTTTCTTCAATATTATGACACATCTCCTGGTTCACCTTGTCGAAGAGATTGCCATCCTCGGTCCTGTCTTTCTACACAATATGTTCCCCTTCGAGAGGTTCATGGGGGTCTTAAAGAAATATGTTCATAACCGTGCTAGGCCAGAAGGAAGCATCTCCAAGGGCTATGGAACAGAGGAGGTCATCGAGTTCTGTGTTGACTTCATTCCTGACCTTAAGTCGATTGGTGTTCCTGAATCGCGACACGAGGGGCGACTAAGTGGAAAAGGCACGCTAGGAAGGAAATCAATGATATGTAGGGACGGCATTTCTTTCACTCAAGCACACTACACAGTTCTACAAAGTTCCACCTTGGTGGCCCCGTATATCACTGATCACAAGAATATTGTGCGCTCAGAACATCTGGGGCAGTCTGAAGACTGGATTACGCATAAACATATGCAGACATTCGGCGGTTGGCTCCGAGAACATCTCATTAATAACAACAGTATTGTAGATCAGTTGTACATGTTGGCTGGGTCACCATCTTCGACTATAGTGACTTTCCAAGGGTACGAGATAAATGGAAATACCTTCTACACGTTCGCCCAAGATAAAAAGAGCACCAACCAAAACAGTGGTGTCCGCATTGATGCAACAAACACTAGCAGTGGCAAAAAGGACACATATTATGGTTACATAGAGGAGATATGGGAACTTGACTATGGACCTTCTTTTAAGGTCCCTTTATTTCGGTGCAAATGGTTCAAGCTGGATGGAAAAGGGGTAAAGGTAGACCAGCTGTACGGAATGACAACAGTGGATACCAACAATCTTGGTTACAGAGACGAACCATTCGTCCTAGCCAATGATGTGGCTCAGGTTTTCTATGTGAAGGACATGTCCTCTAGACCGAATAAAAGAAAACATAAGGAAACGAGCTCATCCGATGAGCCAAAGCGTCACATAGTTCTTTCAGGAAAAGAACCATCGTGGGAGTCGAGGACAAGACGGACATGTCAGAAGATTATAATAAGTTTGCTGAAATTCCGCCCTTCACAGTGAACATTGATCCAACCATCGCGTTAAATGGTGAAGATACTCCATGGTTACGGTCGAAGCGATCATAATGTATTAATTATTATCATGTACCTTGAGCTCATATTGTGAAGCGTTTGTTGTGATATGTATCTGTAACATTGGTCGTTTTAACTAAATGCAATTATCCAAGTTTATTATTTTTGTAGATACACATGTTTGGAAATTTATCCTCACCTACTGGTTGTTGGGTGTATAGTAGCAGCTTCCGAGCGGGACTTGCGGGAAGAGTTACTCGCGGCTTTGGAGGCATTGTGCAATGGGCTAGGGTTCAGTGATGAGTGAAATGGGAGACACGGGGGAGTACTATTTATAGAGGGCGTTTAGGCGGGAAATCTCGCGCTGGGCGTCGTGGAGGGAAAATGTCAAGTGCGGCGTCGTGGCGGGAACATATCCCGCGCAGCGTCGTGGCGGGAAAATGTCCAGCGCGGCGTCTTGGCGGAAACCCGCGCAGCGTCGTGGCGGGAAATGTCCAGCGGCGTCGTGGCGGGAACATATCCCGCGCGGCGTCGTGGCGGAAACCCGCGCAGCGTCGTGGCGGGAACTCGATCCCGCGCGAAAGAGAGAAAAAAAGGCGGGAAGAATGCAAAATTTTCAGCCAAAATTGGGGTCTTTTGCACCGGTTCGTGGCTGGAACCGGTGCAAAAGACTCTTTTGCACCGGTTCCAGCCACGAACCGGTGCAAAAGACCCCAAATACTTAACTGTGCGCGCGCCCCTCTTCTTCCCCATTCGCGCGAGGAGAGCTTGGACGCCGGCGGCTGCCAAAATCGCGCCCGCCCGCCCGCCCGCCGCCCGCCCGCCGCCCGCCCGCCGCCCGCCGCCCGCCCGCGCCGTCGCCCGCCGTCGCCCGCCGCGCCCGCCGCCCGCCGCCGCGCCCGGCTCCTCCTCTTCCTCCTCCCGGCCACACCGCGCCCGCCCGCGCCCGCCGTCGCCCGCCCGCCCCGCCGTCGCCCGCCCGCCCGCCGTCGCCCGCCCGCGCCCGCCGCCCGCCCGCGCCGCCGCCCGCCCGCGCCGCGCCGGCCCTGCTCCTCCTCTTCCTCCTCCACACCGCGTCGCCCCGCCGTCGCTGCCGCCGCCGCCGCCGCCCGCCGTCGCCCGCCGTCGCCGCCCGCCCGCCGTCGCCGCCCGCCCGCCGTCGCCCGTCCGCCGCCGCACGCCCTCAGGTGAGCAGCCGCACGCCCTCAGGTGAGCAGCGCCCGCCCGCCGACAAAGGAGTTACTTACGTCGATACGAGATCCAAAAATCTGATGTTTAGGAAACTCATGGTAAATTTCACATTTCCGGAGCCAGCTGACTCTGATAGTGATAATAAAAGGCCAGACCCTGAGGATCCCGAGCTGAATAGCATACAACGAAGAGTCAAGAAGTGGGCTCTTAAGAAGATGGCAACGCAGTTCAACGACTACAAGAAGAAATTGGACAACTCCTTTATCAAGAAAAAGAAGACTCCAGATTTCAAGGGCCCCTATGAGAAGATAAAAGATCACTGGGAGGCATTTGTGAAGTACAAGACATCGGAGAGGGCAAAGACAAGGTCAGACACCAACAAGAAAAATGCTGCTAATAAGATGTACTTCCATACCATGGGGCGAGGAGGCTACAAGGCTGGCAGACCTAAGTGGGAGAAATGGGAGAATGACCTAATTAAGAACGGGATCCAGCCAGAGGTACGGAAATGGAACCAGCGGTCAAGGGATTGGTTTTACGCGCATGGGGGCACGTTGGACGCACAAGGGTTCTGCATATATACACAAAGACATCGGGAAAACCCACTTCCCATCGAAGCCTTTAGAAATGCTGCAAAGGAAGTTGAAGAGGGGAAGTTCCGTCCCGAAAGAGAGAAGGACCAGCTCACACGCGCCCTTGGGAATCCTGAACACTCAGGACGAACACGAACCACATCAGGTGGCAAGCCGTGGTGTATTGGGTTTCCTGCAGAAACGAAGAAATATCCGGATAGAAGCCGTCAGAGGCAAAAGGATGTGGTTCAAGAACGCGTTGCTAAGCTAGAGGAGCAAGTGAGGATGATAATGTCAGGCTCAGTCACAGTCACCCAACCTCAACCTAATCCGCGGATAGAAGAAGTTGCATTCGATGCTACCGGCCAGGGATCTCAGCGGAAGAGCAGCGTGGCTTCCACGGAGCTGCCTGGTGATGATGCAGATGTGGATCCGCAGATGGCTCCTCCCTCCCCTGTGGATCCGCAGATGGCTCCTCCCTCCCCTGTGGATCCGCAGATGCCTTCTGATCTCTACCCTGTGGACTTTATCACAGAGTCGACACCTTGTGAGCTACATTTCCAAACGATGGGCTACTTAACGCTCAAGGCGGCGATCGGCTATGTCTTACCGCCGGTACCTGATCAAAGATATCACTTCAAGCCGGTTCCACCTGGATACGCTGTTGCCGGGGTGGATCAAGTTATGGATGGGTATGGGCCGCTGAGGCTTGTCCACCCTGCCGGTGAAGGGGATTTGCTAGAGCTGGGAGAGGCCAAGAACACTACAGTTCTATGGCGAAAGGAATTCATTGTGATTCCGGGTTGGAAGGCGCCAACAAGGTCTCCACCGAGCCAGCATTCTCCACCGATGCAGCCGTCTCCAGTGCGTGAGCCTTCCCCGCCGGCGCGTGAGCCTTCCCCGCCGACGCGTGAGCCTTCTCCGCCGCCGCGTGAGCCTTCTCCGCCGCCGTGTGAGCCTTCTCCGCCGCCGCAGCCCAAGTCTAAGAGCAAAATTAGGCGGTCCGCTACGACACAGCTGAGTCGTAACAGATCACCGAGACGCAAACAAGAGCCCCTCCCAAGAGTGCCTAAGGTTCCTCCCAAGAGACCTTATGACTATACAGTTGAGGAAAATGCCAAGATCGTAGCTGAACAACACAAGCAACAAATGTTGAAATTGAAAAAGCCCCAGCTTGAGCCGGAGCCAGCTATATCTCTGGAAAAGAAGTTGAAACTGCTGAAGAACCTTCATCAACCTGAGCCAAGTCTTTCATCGAACTATGACCGGTCTATTCGCAAGTCAAATGTGTTAGCAAAAGAGCGGTGGGAAAAAAGTAAGGTAGATGGGAAACCAGTTCCCCAGCTTGGAGCCCAGAAAAACTCCTGCCCCCCGCTCCAAGTGTATCCCGATGTCCTAGCGTGCCTTGATCCAACGATGGTAAAACTATACAAAGATGAGGCAGATGCGGCCGGTATGAGTATTCCTGAGTACTTAAGCCGCATCGAATTCATGGCCACGGACGATGTCCAATTAGCATACCATTACACATACGGGGAACCTCTTGTCAGAGCTGCGGAGTTGCCTAATCTATCAACACAGCTGCGAAGACTACATAATTGGTACTTGGATGCATGTAAGGACGGCCGAACTGGATCATGGTGGCAATAAGAGATGAGCACTACGGGCGAACCGACGTGATGAACATCGAATTTTGTGAATTATTTCAGTTATTCAACCAAGACGCCCTCGACAAATCTCTGCTGAGTGCATACCGTCCTGTAAGTATTATTTATGTAATTAAGTCTCTACCGCGACTCGTCCATTATTGCTAGCATATAACCATACTCTCACTGTATTATGCAGAATGAAGATTCGCGAATGCCGCAAGGGGCAAATCTATGATCTTGGGTTCGTTGACCCATATACCGTGAATGGGTATACTGTCGACAACTCTCCCAAGGACACGGAGAATAACTTGGTATATGTCTTAAGGAAAAACTCATACAAAAGGGCAATACTATTTCCTTACAACTTCGCGTGAGTGTTACTGTCTTCACACATTAAATCTTTTTCGCTTACTCCATGTGTTAAGTGTAATTGATGAGTTATGCATATATATGTGTGTCCGCAGGTTTCACTATATCCTGCTAGTCATTGAACCCGACACCGGGATAGTAGAAGTCATGGACTCGAAGAGTAAACCCCTTGAGGCGTGGGGGGACATGGCTGATATCCTCCTCAAGGCTTGGAAACGGTTCACCAACAAGTCTCCGGGTTTAAAGAATAAAGAACTTCGAATAAAACATGTACCGGTAAGTACTACTGGCTAGGCCGCGCATCTCTTTGATTGTAGTTTCAATACCATTATTATCATCCTTGATTATATATATATTATTTTGATTGAACTTTGTTCTCGTAAAGTGCTTGAGGCAGGAGGACGGGAATAATTTATGCGGGTTCTACGTTTGCGAGTTCATCCGCCAGAATACCCACCATAAGAGGGACATTTTGGAACAAGTTCATGTAAGTAATTAAACAACATTCATGGCTTTATTTTATCGATCACCTTGTGTTTCATTCACATACACACATATATATATACTGACCATCGTACCTTCTTCAAATTATTAGATCGAACGGTTGCGGGATGGTCTTCTAGCAACAGAGCGTGTACGAGCAATTCAAGAAGAACTGGCGGGGTTCTTACTTGAGCAAGTCATAGCTCCAGATGGAGAACACTATGTGGACAACCGCCAATATCAATGTTGATGTAGACATATATATATGCATGAACGTGTGTCACTTTGATCGATATATGTAATACAATGGTTTCCTATATATATATTTGAATTGTCTGCATTAATATTATACCGTGTTTCGAATGGGGCAGAGTCTCTGCCGCGGCAGCATTTTAGTGCAATTCCCTGCCGCGGCAGAGTCTGCCGCGGCAGGGAAGGGCATTAAAATGCTGCCGCGGCCCAACCCTTTTGCACCGGTTCGTAATACGAACCGGTGCAAAAGCTTCCCCGCCGAGCGCCCCACAGCCGGCCACGTGGAGACCCCTTTAGCACCGGTTTGTAAGCCAACCGGTGCAAAAGGGGGGGGCCTTTTGCACCGGATGGTTTGCACCGGTTGCCCATCCGGTGCATATGGCCTTTAAAAACCGGTGCAAAAGAGCAGTTTTCCACTAGTGTTGTAAGTTCCAAGCACGTTGACATTCAGCTATATATTCATATCATTATATGCAGCTTCGACCTAGCTTGCTGGCGTGCTCTTTCATTGAGCCCTCGTGCTTCAGCGCCGCTGGCTCCTTTCGCCGGCTAATCAAGTTGCTGCTCTTTCTCAATTCCTCCTGGATCTCTTGAGTAGTTGCTGAGCAAGTCATTTCATACGCCGACACTAATGGCGACATCGGCTACCACAGAAGAGGTGCCTTCTACTGCGACGGATCATAAGCCTACCATCTGAGTTGAGGTTGTGTATTATCTGTGACCGAAACTGTGGCTTTTTTTTGTTAGTTGAAACATTGAACCAATATCATTGACGAGGGAGTGATGAACTCGCGGTGTTCTGTCATGAACTAGGATCGTTTTTTGTTGGGTGTGAACTGCTTATTCCAAATGTGTGGGCTGATAGACCTTTTGAGGCGGCGTATGGGGGCCTCGGTTGGTAATCGGCGCCTCCCAATACAAACAGCACCGACGCCTCTAATATGGCCCATACAAACATCACCGGCGCATCTAATATGACCCATTTATGGGGGGGGGGGGGGGGAGTGTAGATGCTCTCAGTGGAGCGGAGTGAGGTGGCGATAGTGACACATGGCCTCAATGGCGTTCGAGCACATGCACTGGCTTCGCTGAAGCGTTGGTGAGAGGAGACGTTGGTGGCGACACGTCTACTCGCAACGCATATATTTCAGTTTTCCGTCGCAACGCACGGGCATTTGTGCTAGTACCTAATAATAAAAGCAAAAGCGTTTCCGTGGTTTCGTCCCGCGTTTCCGTCGTCCGTTGTTGGCTTCGTCCGTTGGCAGAGCTCCTATTTGTACAAGCTACGGGCCCAATCGTCCGGTTCTTGGTCCAGTCTCCCTCTAAACAGAGTCTACGTAGACGTACGGCCGCTAAACCGTCATATGTACACCACGCTGGATGGAGATGTATCCATCGCCCAACTCCATCAGAAGTCCGTTCACGAGTTGCGGATCAACCGAGTTCGGCGAAGAAGTTCATGCCGGCGTGTCCGCTAACTAACCTGGCCTGGCCAAATTTCGTCCGTCGGCATCACACGACAGGGAGACGAGCGATTCCCCTAACTATGAGCTATTGGGATGAAAATTTCGTCTTTGCGTGGTCGTAGGCGCTCAGCAAAATCGCCAGCGCCCGGTTGCTCAAGGAGCTCACCCAGTGGCAGGACGGCCCGACCTCCGGCTTCAAGTACAAGGTCATCCAACACGATCGCCGAGGCGCCGCCCGTCCCGCCTTCCCGGCCCAGGCCATCCGCGCAATCGGCCCTGTCTTTTCCTCTCTATGCATGGATGATCGATCCGCAATGCCCCTGTATATTGTGGTCAGCGGGCAAGGGAAAGAGCAGCAGCATAGTAGTCATGCCGCTAGAATCGATAGATCGACCTAAGAGAGGCAATTGTGGCAACCATATGTTAAGCGGCGATTTCCAGCAACTGCAAGCGCTGTGCCACTTGGTGGCGGTGGGAGGAGGCCGATGGCTCCATGACACGTTGTTCTTCGCACAAATAAAGCGCTTGTTCTGATCGATCATACTCATAGACGTACCATCTGCGGTCACCGGGTTTTGCACCCAAAAAGACTCCACGTCCATCCCGATAGATATAGAGTTACCAGGTGTGGTGGTCACCACGCCTCAGCACCCAAAAAGAGGCCAAGTATGTAAAACAGTAAAAGCACATATAAACACCGCACAATGGAGTCGAAGAATTGATCGACATTCATGATTTACCGCTTCATCAAGGATCCGATTGAGACGCAGTTCATCGTGTCGCCCCTCTGGACTCCTTGGCACCTCCCACACCCCTTCCGCCAACTCTTTTGCACCGGCTTTGATGGTACGACGGCGAAAAGATTCCACAGGCAGCTCTCGCAGCAGGGGAAGTAGACAACGCAGGCTGTTGATGGCCGGAGGAGGCCACAGTAGAGCGGGCTGGTGAGGACTGTTCAGTACGGCCAAGGATCGATAGGGATGCCTACACATACTTTGCTACAACGATGGAGAATCTCATCAGGTTCCAGCAGGGGGTCCGTGAAAAGTACGGGTAAACAGGCTATGTTATTACGAGGACAAAGTTGCCCGTTTGCAACTTTCCTGAATTATCACAATGGGTCAGTGGTTAAATATTTCAATTTCAAAACCTGTCAGATGTTCATCTATAGGGGTAATCTCAAATTTTCTTTTTTCGAGAACCCGCAGGAGATCTGCGCGTCATTATATTAAGCATCAGAAAACGGACACAAGATGTCCAGGTTACAAGTAGAGCGAGAGAGAAAACACCTCGCCCCAAACCCACCCCAACGCACTAATCTATATCCCCAGAGGCTCCACCTCTACAAGCCACCCACGAGCCCCATTCATCCAAGATTTTGCTGAGCGTCGCCGAAGCTTGCAAGCTTTTTCCTTGGAAGACTCGGTCGTTGCGTTCCAGCCAAAGCGCGCGAAGCGCAAGCATAACCAGGGAGTTGAGCTGCTTGCGCTGCGTCCTAGGAACGCGGGCGGCAGCTAGCAGCCACCAGTCGTTGATGCCAGAATTGAGTGCCGGGACGACGGTTAGCAGGCCAATGCGCGCGACCAGACTGGTCCAGATCTCCTGCGCATAAGGGCAGTGCAAGGAAAGGTGATCCAACGTCTCCGGCGTCAAACCGCAGAGAGGGCAGAGGACATGGGACGGGAGACCTCGCCGAATCCTGCGGTCCGCGGTCCAGCAGCGGCGGCGAAGGGCAAGCCAAGCGTGGAAGCGGTGCTTGAGGGGGGCGAAGGAGTCCCAAATAAGCGGAGCCGCCGCCAAGCCCGTAGTGCCCTGGAAAAGCATGCCGTAAGCTGATCGGGAAGAAAAGGCGCCATCGCTCGACCATTTCCAGATGAAAACATCAACTGCGCCAGGTGTAGGCCTCTGCAGAGCTGCATCGTGGACGGCGGACCAGAGGCGGAGGTATTCCACCATGGCATCGATGGAGAGGACGCCAGAGATATCCAGGGCCCAGCTGTTATGGAGGAGCCCTGCCGCGACAGTGCGCCGCCTGCGAGCCGCAGGAGCGACCAGCTTACACAGCGCCGGAGCGATGGTTGCGGCGGAGAGTCCCCCGATCTAGGGGTCCTCCCAGAAGAGAATTGCCGCACCGTTGCCAAGCTCAATCCGCACGGAGGCGTTAAAAAGGGCCTGAGAGTCTGATCCGATTTGAACCCCCAATCTGTGCCAAGGCTTGGAGCTGTCAGACCTTGAAAGCCAGGCCCATCTCGTGCGCAGCGCCACGTTCATCCACTTCAGATTTAACAAGCCCAAGCCGCCCAAGGCCTTCGGCTGGCAGACAAGGTGCCAAGCCACCGTGCAAGAACCGCCTCTCGCGTCCCCGCTGCCAACCCAAAGAAAACTGCGCCGCAGTTTGTCGACAGCCTTGTAGAACCAAGGGTCAAGATCAAGCGCTAACAACTGATAGACCACCGAGGCAGACATGACGGCCTGCACGTAGACAAGGCGCCCTTCTTTGGAAAGGAGGCGAGCTTTCCAGTGCGGCAGTTTGGCCGCCAGCTTGTCGATAGCGGCTTGGAGGTCAGCTTTGGAGGGCTTGCCGATGGAGAGAGGCAGACCCAGGTACTTGCAAGGAAGTTCCTGAATAGGACAAGGGAGATCCACCGCCAAGGCATCAAGCGTCGCCGGCGTGCAGTGGATGGGGGCGGCTGAGCTCTTGTGGTAGTTGACGAGCAGACCCGAGGCCGCCCCAAAACAACGTAGGACTCGCCAGATCACTGCAAGTTCGGCCGCGTCTGAACGGGCAAAGATGACAACGTCATCTGCATACAGCGAGACGCGGTGCCGGAGCCCAAGGTTACCGAGGTTGGCGATGAGGCCAGCTTGCTCAGTGGCTCGGAACATGGCCAAAAGGACTTCCATCGCGATGACAAAGAAGGCGTGCCTGCAAAGCCGTTGACCAAGACACTCGTGGAAGCCGTACGAAGGATGAGGGCAATCCACTTGAGCCAACGTGGCCCAAAACCTCGCTGCCGGAGGACGCTCAGGAGGAACGGCCAGGACAGGCTGTCAAAGACCTTGGCCATATCCACCTTGAGGAGAAGGGAGGAGATGTTCCGCCGGTGCAGCAGCTTCGCAGATTCTTTGACCAACAGGAAATTATCCTGGATGCAGCGGTTACGGATGAAGGCTGTCTGATTCGGCCCCACGAGCTCATGCATCCGCGGAGCAAGGCGACGAGCGAGGACCTTGGTGAACAACCGAGCAAAACAGTGAACAAGGCTAATGGGCCGAAAGTCATTGAGGTCCACCGCCCCATCCTTCTTCGGTAACAGGGTGACCAGGGCCTCGTTGAGAGCATCAAAACCTTGATCATGCCCCAGCCAGACCGCATGCATCGCCGCAAGGACGTCCACTTTAACCACCGGCCAGCAACGCTTGAAGAAATCCCAGGAGAAACCGTTGGGGCCCGGCGATTTGTTGGGCGGCATTGCGCAAAGAGCATCCCAAATCTCTGACTCGGAGAATTGTGCTTCAAGCCCAGAGAGGTCAAGGGAGGGTAGCGCAATGGCCTCGAGGGACAGGTCGATCTCAAGCGGCTGAGCAGATCCGAAGACACCAAGGTAGTGGGCCGTGGCCATGCGCAGCTTATCCTCCAAGCCCACCACCACGTGATCACCTGATCGCAGGGAGTTGATGCAGTTCCGCTGCCGCCGCCCTGTCGCAAGGATGCGGAAGAATTGGGCGGACGCATCGCCAGCCTTGATGCCGGTGACCCTGGAACGCTGCCTAGCAATGGTACGCTCGAGGGACGCGAGGCCGAGGATCTTGAGCTTGAGCGATCTGCGCAAGTCGATCTCAGCCGTGGCGAGCGGCCGGGACTCTTGCGCCACCTCAAGGCGAAGGATGATCTCATTAGCCACCAAGATGAGGTCGCGGATGGAGCCGGTCTTCCGACGGCTCCAACTTTCCAACCCGCGGCTCGTGCGGCGGAGCTTATGGGCGAGCTGGAGAAGCGGATTGGCAGGCAGGGAAACATCATTGGCGTTGTCCCAAAGGTCCTTGACAGTGTCAGCGAATCCATCCAGGCTGAGCCAGAAACGCTCAAACAGGAAACGCTTGCCCACCTGGGATTCCACCGCCGTGGACATGAAGATTGGGCAGTGATCCGAGAGGGAAGACGAGAGCGCCGTGAGGGTGGCGGACGGGTGCAGCTCATCCCACTCGAGAGAAACGAACCATCGATCCAACTTAACGAGGGTGGGAGAGGCACGCTCGTTGCTCCACGTGAACCGCCGGCCGAGCAAGGTGGACTCCTTGAGCTCGAGGTCGTTAAGGCAGCGCCGAAACATGTTCAGGGAACGGCGGTTGACAACGGGCGTGTTTTTGTCCCTGGCGTCCACGATGAGGTTGAAGTCGCCGGTCACCGCCCACGGACCCTGCAGCGTCGGACGCAACATGCGCAACTCATCAAGGAAGGCCCCTTTGAGGTTCTCGCAGGTAGGGCCGTACACCGCGGTGAGCCACCAAGCGGCGGATCCCGGGGTAGAGAGCTCAACGGAGACAGAGAAACGGTCGGTGCGGGTCTGCAGCACACGGACATCATCGCACTTCCATGCCACGATCACACCTCCCGCGGTTCCGACAGCCAGCAAGTAGGAGAACCCGTCAAAACGGGGACCGAAAGATTGAGCAATGTCGAAGGCAGTTACAAGCTGGAGTTTGGACTCCGAAACGCACACTACTGATGCAGAAGCATCCTCAACAGCTACCCTAATGACTGATCGACGCGCCGGGTTATTCATGCCCCGCGCGTTCCACACCGCAATGCCTAGATTCTTAGGATCCATAGAAAACGGCCTACTGAGGGAACAGCGAGCGCTGGAGCGCTAAACGGTAGCGCCGTCCGCCGAGCCGTCGATGGCCGCACCGTGACAGTCCAAGCCGAAGAGAGCCGTGATGGCGCCGACCTGCTCCGGGCCAAGGGGAGAAGCGAAAATGGCCGCATAGTCCTCTAGTTGCGCGGCGGAAAGGCGCCCCCCCTCGTGGCAGACACCTAGCTTTTCCATGAGGATACGCTGCGCACGCTTGATGGCTGACGTGCCCGCACCTTTCGCCGCTAGGCGCCGGCTACGACGCGCAGAAGGCTGCTTCACCGAGAACAGGCGGCGGCGAACAACTTTAGGATCCGGCAGAGGGAGGAGAGGATCATCAAGCCTCCGACGGAAATGGTGAAGCAGGTCCGTGAGCGTCTGCACGTCTCCCGGCGCGGCGAGCAGTGGGGTGACCGCAAGCGAGGGATCAACCAGAGAAGGACCCGTGACCGCATGCACTGGCTCCATCCGAGGCGCTGCATGGGAATCGGACGGATGCGGATCACGCGCCGCAGCTGGGGCAACCGGCCCCACAGAATCTGCGGAGGGCACAGGCTCAGGCGAAGCCGCGCGCACCTCGACGCAAGCGCTTCTGTTAGGGAGCGCACAGGGCCTCACATGATCCGCAGAAGGCGCGGTCAGCGATCGAAGAGGAATGGCTGACGAGGTCCGTCCAAGCCCAGCAGGAGTCCTAAGGCCCGACAGCAGGCTCTCTGCCGCCTCGAGCGCAGCGCTGTCGCCACGGAGGCAGGTCGGGCTCGAGGGATGCACCGAGCACGAGGAGCCCACCGAGGCCGACCGTTGACGAGAGAGGCCGCGCGGAGCCACGAGCTGCTCACAGGGAGCGCAGGAGCTTGCGTGCGATGGCAGAGGTATGGGAGAGCTCTGCCCAACCAGAGCGCATGCTGCAGAGTCAACCTGCTTGCCCTGGTCTTCGCGCGGAGAAGCGGACGCATGCAAGGAAGGGGACAAACGCTCGGCCCCGCGGCTCGTGCGTGGGCCCCGCACCAAGCTAGGGCTGACGTCCACCAAGAAAAGCGCAGCGGCGGCGCCGGCGCTGCGGGGAACCGAGCTAGGGCTCCAGCGCCCCACCTCATCGGCTGGCGTGGCGCACAGGGAGGCAGGGCCGGCAGGAGGCGGCGTAGGCGCAACAGCTATGACAGCGTCAACGACGTCCTCGCTGCGACGGCCCCGGCGTCTTCTAGGTGCACGACGACGGCGGCGGCGGCGGCCACGGCCAGCGGGGCCATCAACAGGGCGGGGGGCACCATCGCCGCGCGCCCCTGGACCAGAACCATCAACTGAGCCATGGCCGGAGGAAGCTCCAGAAGACGGCGGGCCACCGATGAGCCACCGAACCACCCAAAAACGGATGCGGTACCAAAGCACACGCGGGGACTCCGAGCGCGGACGGCGTCGCCCCGCAGAGACTTGTAGACGTTGTCCCGATCCCGGCTCCGGAACGGCGAGCCAACGGACTGCCGGAATGGCGGTCACGTCGTGCGTCCACAGAGACAATCGAAAGCAGGACATGTCGGTACGGCTAGCAGTTGCCGGATCAACCTCATCAATGATGCCATAGCCGTCCAGGAGCTTATTGGCCGTGCGCTCCGCCCAAGCGTGGCCGGGGATGCCACGGATCTCGACGTCCGCAAGAAACGGGGTTTCTCGTAACACCGCCCCGGCCTGCCGCGACCAAGGCTCGAGGAGGAGAGAGCACAGCGGTGAGGAAGCTGTTCTGGAGTGAACCAGCAGGTCGCGGATCTCTAGAGAGGCGCAGAGCACCAAGAAGTCCGCCGGCTCGAACGCGCGAATGGAGAAGTCATCCGCGGTGAGGCGCAGCTGATCACGGATAGCCACGGCCGCCATCTCCGGAGAGACCTCCTCTCTCGCGCCGGTCACCGTCACCATCACAGCCCGGTCCAGGTCGAGCTCCAGCTGGACCATACCTTGAGAAGGCAAGAGGTAGCAAAGGTCCGGCCGCAGCGGATCGTCGGCCCTTTTCCCGTCCTCAGGTGGCGCTTCTGTCGGAGAAGAGGGGGCGAAAGGTGCAGAAAAACCAATGGCCGCCGAGGAGCTGGGCTTGCTGCCGCCCGCCGAACCCGCGGAGACCACGTCCCGCCAGGTCCGCTCGAACTCCGCCGCACCGGAGCAGGCAGGCTGGTGCAGGTCGCCGCCCAGCGCGCCTACAGGAGGGGGGGCCGGGACAACACTGGGCCGCGCCGCAGGGCGCAGGGGCGGCGGGATCTGGCGAGGCGGGGAAGACTCCGGCGAGCTGCGCGGGCGTTTGCAGTCCCTCGAGGTGTGCTCCGAGCCACCGCACCGCACGCAAATGGTAGCATTGGTGCACTCAGCCGAGATGTGCCCCTCCTGGCCGCAGTTGTAGCAGCAGCCATGGAGCGCAGCAGGGATCCTGCTAGCCGCACCCTGCGGCGGTCTGGAGGCCGGCAGCGGCCTGCGCTCAAGCCGAGCACGCTCCTGCGCACGGCGAGCGTTGCGCGCGCGCCTGGACTCAGCATACCTCCATTGCTGGTCTTGACCAGCACCACCAAAAGCTGGGGCCGCAGCCCGACTAGTCCCCGCGCCCGCGTCCCATCCCCTCGATCCGATCTGGTGCCCCGCCGGAGCGACGACCACCGACCGGAGAGGAGGCTGCGGCGCGTGGGAGCTCACCGAGTCCTCGCTGCTGACGGAGGCGGAGAGGGCGACACGGCCTTCCATGGAGCCCTTTCCGGAGGCGCGCGGGGTGACGCCCCACGCCTCTCACTCACGCTCACTCTCGCTCACGCTCACTCTCGAATCTCAAATTTTCTTACGAAGCTTTAACTAGAAAAGAACCAGGCTTGCCTGATCGACAAGAGATCAACCTACATTACCCCTACAAAGTAGGCAGCAACTGACTGCTAAAGCTACTACTGCTACAAGCGGCATCCCAGCCTATTAAGAAACATTCGAATCGGTTTCTACACAAGCCATAACAGTAGTTGGCTGCTAGCACGGTGACAAGCGCCGTAGAGTGTCGGTGTCTAGCACTGCATGTTGCCTGGAAAGCTGATGAGGGGTCTCTGTTGGCAAGCGCGGCAGAAGCAACAGAGATGGAGGCGACCAAACAGGCAAGTAAGAGTAAGGAGAAAAGATTGATTCAATTTAGAATATTGCACTGATGCTTGCATGAACAAAAGAATGGTACGGTGTACTGTAGATTCAACTAATTATATAGGAATCAAAGGCAACAACTAACAAAGAGAACGCTGCATCAGGGGTTCATACGAAGGCTGGCCTGTTCTTCAATGTCACGCTAACATTTTAACAATGTATCCCGGTGCAACGCACGGGCAATTTTGCTAGTATATATATATAATAATAAAGGGAGAAGTGTTTCCGTGGTTTGGTTCGTCATGGTTCGTTGGTTTCGTCCATTCGTCCACCGCGGCGCAGGCCATATTGGCACGTACAGAGTCCTATCCGAACTACAAAACTGCATAGCTAGCCAGGTTTTTCTTACATCGCTTATTCCGTGCCGCATGAGTTGTTGATGAAGAGAGTTCGATCCGAACACGACATGACTAGCTAGGGATTTCTATATATAGCTGGCCCGGCCAAGCGGGAGAATATATTCTTATTCTAGGCCTGCAGATCGAGAGTAAATCATGTCTCCACCGGTATTCTTATTCTAGGCGGCGTCCGTAGGGGTGGAGCTCTCCAGCACGACGAAAGGAAGGAAAAAAAAGCGATCAATTAATGGTTCAACATGGAGCCATCTGCGTGCTGGAGCAGCTTGCCGTCCGTTGGCCGTTTCATCGCGCCGCCGTTACAGCGATACACGCGTCCAGCTGACCACCGGGCGTCTGCACCTCGACCAGCACATCCACATTGAAGGAATTGAGCCAGGACCCTTTCAGCCGTACGTGGGCACCATTCTCATCTGCTCTTCCTCTGACAAAGTGTAGCCGAGATCAAGTCGGTCGTCTTGGCCCATCCCGGACATGCTCGATTCCGTCACGACGCACGTAGGGACTGTCGATGGCGACGCCGCGCCGGTGTTGGCCGTTTGCCGCCGCCGCTCTGCAGTGTTCCGCCGTTTCGCCAGGAGCTGCCTGATAACAATGGTCGTGGGGCCAGGATGCAGGCCAAGGGCCGCTGTTCATGGCTGGCGTTATACTCCAGTGAAGCCTTTGCAGCTGTCGATCTGTTTAAGGCGAACAAAGGGTGGATGAAGTCTCGCAATTTTATCTCTTCCAAACTCTACACTTCTTTGGCTAACCAACGCATCATGGAATCATGCATAGGTTCATAGGTACATCATGTTCCTTATACCGAGAGAAAAGAACAACTATTGTACGTCAGGTTTGATGGATCTTTATGCGGAAGATTAAAAAATCTGCATATCTACACTACTTAAAAAGAACGAAGGTGTTTCTTATTCTGCCAAAACCTCAATACGGCAAAAACTTTCGTCGTCCGGATTCGTAGCTTCGCCGCGCGAGAGCGCACATGGGCCAAAGCCCAACGAAACCCAGTACTCCTTTCGCTGGTTCCGTCGTCATTCTCGCTTGGTCCCTGAGGAAACCCAAACCTATCTTCTCCACGACTCCACCGCCGCCATGGATCACCAACACGCACATCCCCTGCCTTTGCCCCTTCACCGCCGCCGCCCCTGCCCGAGAACCGCACACGACCGACCACATCTCGACAGGCGACAACCTCCCTTCGTCTCCGCCCCTGCTCCGGCGGCCGCGGGCTTCGGAAATGGCGAGTTGAGGATCTATTATATTAAATGTGTGGTGGAAAAAAAAGAGTAACAATAATGCTGTCTTGTTATTATGTTTGGTGTTATCATGCTATAGTACATTATGATATCCTTGATTTATTTTGAATTTTCATAGTGAGTTGTGATACATATATGTGCATTGAGAAATGAAATTTGAGAACCCGTAGCAACGCACGGGCATTTGTACTAGTCTATGCCTAAAAAGTCCACCTTCAGGTTATCATCCGAACCCCTTCCAGTATTAAGTTGCAAACAACAGACAATTGCATTAAGTATGGTGCGTAATGTAATCAACACAAATATCCTTAGACAAAGCATTAATGTTTTATCCCTAGTGGCAACAGCACATCCACAACCTTAGAACTTTCTGTCACTGTCCCAGATTCAATGGAGGCATGAACCCACTATCGAGCATAAATACTCCCTCTTGGAGTCACAAGTATCAACTTGGCCAGAGCCTCTACTAGCAACGGAGAGCATGCAAGAACATAAACAACACATATATGATAGATTGATAATCAACTTGACATAGTATTCCATATTCATCGGATCCCAACAAACACAACATGTAGCATTACAAATAGATGATCTTGATCATGATAGGCAGCTCACAAGATCTAACATGATAGCACAATGAGGAGAAGACAACCATCTAGCTACTGCTATGGACCCATAGTCCAGGGGTGAACTACTCACACATCAATCCGGAGGCGATCATGGTGATGAAGAGTCCTCCGGGAGATGATTCCCCTCTCCGGCAGGATGCCGGAGGCGATCTCTGAAAGGACACGGATGTCGCCTAGAGGGGGGGGGTGAATAGGCGATTTAAAACTTTTACGAGATGGGCTTAACAAATGCGGAATAAAACTAGCGTTTACTTTGTCAAGCCCAAAGCCTATATACTATGGTTCACCTATGTGCACCAACAACTTATTCTAAGCAAGAGTTCACCTATGTGCACCAACAACTTATGCTAAGCAATACAAGCAAGTATGTGATAGCAAGATATATATAACTTCAAGCACGATGGCTATCACAAGGTAAAGTGCATAAGTAAAGAGCTCGGGTATAGAGATAACCGAGGCACGCGGGAGACGATGATTTATCCCGGAGTTCACACTCTTGCGAGTGCTAATCTCCGGTGGAGAGGTGCGGTTGCTTAGTGCTCCCGAACGCCACAAGAGGCTCACCTTGAGGTGTGGTTGCTCGATGCACACCAACGCCACAAAGGCCTCACCCCAAGATGCGGTACTCACACCACACACCGAACGCCACGAAGGCGCCTCACCTAAATCTCCGGTGACCCTCGCCACAAAGGCCTAGGTCACGGTTCCACTAAGGGATTTCCTTCGAGGCGGAAACCGGGCCTTACACAAAGATTGGGGCACACATCCACAACTTAATTGGAGGCTCCCAACAAACCGCCACAAAGGCCTAGAGTCCGTCTAGGGTTCCAAGAACCCAAGAGTAACAACCTTCTTGCTTTCACCACCACGAATCACCGTGGAGAACTCAAACCGATGCACCAAATGCAATGGCAAGAACACCACAAAGATGCTCAAGTCCTTCTCTCTCAAATTCCAACAAAGCTACAAAAGCTATTGGGGGAATAAGAGAGGAAGAACAAAGGAATTCACAAAGAACACCAAGATCAAGATCTAGAGAGTTCCACTCACAAAGAGATGGATTTGATTGGTAGAAATGTAGATCTAGATCTCCTCTCTCTTTTCCCTCAAATGGGGGCAAGAATCATGGAGGGATTGAGAGATGGAGCAAGCTTCTCTAGTTCAACAATGGAGGGGAGAGAGAGTAAGAGAAGCACAGCCCAAGGAGGAAGAAGGGGGGTATTTATACCCCCCAAGAAAATCAAGCCGTTTGGGCAAAACAGGGCCGGATATTCCGGCCCAAGTTGGGGCCGGATTATCCGGGGCCGGATAATCCGGCCTCGTGGACAAAACCTGGACAAAATCCGGCCAAAAATCCGGCCCCTATCCAGAGCTGCTTTTCTTCCGGTCCTTAGACGATTTGGGGGCCGGATATTTCCGAAATATCCGGCCCGGATAATCCGGCCCGGATATTTCCAAAATATCCGGCCTAAGAAAACTGCAGAAACACCAAAACTAAAACGGGCATAACTTTTGCATCCGGACTCCGATTTCGATGATCTTGGGCTCGTTGAAATCACAACAATGAGCTCTACAACAATATGCATAGAAACATCATAGTCCAGCAAAGGAGGATAGAAACAAATGAAGAAAGGTTTGACCTATCTCAAAAAGACATACCGGTAAAACCTCCAATCTTGAAAATGCAACAAGTTGCCCATGGAAAAACCATTCTCAATGAACTAGAGCTTGTCATGAGAATAAGCACAAGCTCTAAAACATCACATGGATAAGATCCAAATAAAACCAAGAAAGATGATGAACCAAACTCGAAAACGCAACAAGTGATCTATGCGAAATCCGTTTTCGATGAACTAGAGCTTGTCATGAGAATAAGCACAAGCTCTAAAACATCACATGGATAAGGTCCAAATAACAACCAAGAAAGATGATGAACCAAACTCGAAAACGCAACAAGTGATCTATGCGAAATCCGTTTCGATGAACTAGAGCTTGTCATGAGAATAAGCACAAGCTCTAAAACATCACATGGATAAGGTCCAAATAACAACCAAGAAAGATGATGCAAGGATGCAAAGGTTTGAGCTCTCTCCGAACGATACGATCGAGTTACTCACTCGAGAGCCCTCTTGATAGTACGGCAACTAAACTATAAACCGGTCTCCAACTACACTATGAGACCGGTGAGAAACAAACCCTATCAAGAGCAAACCTTATACTTGCGCATTCCACTTGAGCTCGATGACGACGATCTTGACCTCAACAAGATGGAACGCCTTTCTTGCTTGTGCTTGCTTGACGAAGTCTTGTGGATTGCTCCCCATAATCCACCATGGGAGAGCTTCTTCTTCGCGCATCTTCACATATCCATGATCACCATATGGATGGCAAGACTCAAGCAAAGGATCTCTTCGAGATGGCTCATCTTGAACTTGCACTTCATTTCTTCATTCTTCATCATGTTGATGTCTTGAAGTAGCTTGAGGGCTCACTTCATCTTCATCTTCAAGACATACTTGACACTTGATATCCTTCATCAATTTCTTCTTATTGCAACCTTGAAGCCAACATATGGTTCAAGAATTGCCTATGGACAACTCCTACAAATATAACTCAATGCAAACATTAGTCCATAGGGATTGTCATTAATTACCAAAACCACACATGGGGGCTCCATGCACTTTCAATCTCCCCCATTTTGGTAATTGATGACAATCTCTTTGAGAGGGTTTATATAAGGAATTTAAGTAACAAATAAGTTGAATATATAGAGCAAACTCCCCCATAATATATGCATGTGTGAATGATCTTGACTTTCATTGCATATATTGGCATTCAAAGCCTAGTGGAGTTTCCTCTAAATATTCAACTATGCAAAGCAACAAGATGCAATGCAATAAAGGCACATGCTTAAGCACAAAGCAAAGACATAACCAAATTCCCTTAAACCCTCCAAACTTCTCCCCCATTGGCACCAATTGCCGAAATGGGTGAAAAATTTAAAAGGCTAATATAGTGAGAGTTCCTCCATAGCGTGTGCATTTCTCATAATTTGAGTGGAATCAAATGCACATATCCAATGGCGAATATTCGGAAGGAATCACACTATAGATAGGATCAAAGATTGCAAAAAGATAACAAAGTCAAGAAGCTTCAACAAATGAAGCAAGCAACCAAATGAGTCACAAAGAGGATACCAAAAGAAAGATAGATATTATGATAAGATCAAGAAGATTGCTCTAAATAATATGAGGAAGCTCCCCAAGGTTTGTGCACAAAACTAGACAATTTGCATTGGAGTATAAAGTGCACAAACATGGAATCATCACTCCCATAATATCATTCAAAAACAAAAGATACCAAGTGAATCAAACTCTAATGATCACCACAAGATAGTGCTCTAAATCAAATGAGGAAGCTCCCCAAGGTACATGCATAAATTAAAATGTTGTATTTGAATACAATATGCATAACATGGAATCCTCACTCCCTCATTACCATTTAAAACACAAACATTTGGAATAGATCATAGATAGAGAAATAAGCTTAACACTTGCAACAAACAAATAGTTGAGCAAAAAGTAAGAGGCACCATAATAAAAGGCTCAACCAAGAAGATATGTGAAAGGCATGATAAAGCATATTATAAGACTATTACAAGGATGAGCAAAAAACATCATCATAGTCTTCAATGAATTATATTGCTTGGCATGACCAATCAACATGCAATAAATAAAAAAGATATCAAAAGGAGATGTATCATCTCTTATGTGTATAAGTTTCTCTAAGTGGGCAATATCACAAAGATATTTATCCACAAAGAAACATGCACACACAAAATAGATACGCAAGAAAAAAAGTATGATATTCAAGACGAAGTCATGCAATATACCAATAAGAATTTTTGCTTAAATAGCATGGCCAAAGGCTCAATTTTATCTTATTGTACATTCATGAACTTCAACCACAAACAACTAAAATACATCACAAATATCAACAAGGGATAGAGGATAGTTGGGATGCATTTGAGAAAGGCAACAAGTATCACAAACGGGGATACCAAAAGAAGTAACTAAATTTGCACTTTCATCTATATTGCACATGTGAGAGCCTTGAGGAATTGATATGCAACAAAATTGCTAGATAGGCATAGTTGGGATGGATGAATCATGAGCATGATTTAAAATACTTCCCAACAAATGCACTCATCTCAAATTACTCACATTCACAATAAAGAGGTTTCATTAAGACTTTTGCAAGAAGCACAACATTTGCAAATCAAGAGATTCATGCCAAGATGCAACCATAAGGTTGGATACAAGAAAAGTATGCATGAGAAGATACTTGTTACCAAGATAGCATTGGTGTGGATGTAGTAGATATGTGTTCGTTGATCATCCTAGCTTGCCTCACGTTACCATTGAGTCACCACTTCTTTCCAAGAGTGAGACAAGCATTCAATGCATATCCATTGTACCTAACACAAAGGTAAGTACAAAATGGTCCCCAAACTAATTGGGTCCGAAGTAGTTAGACACACTACAACATATAGGACAAACTCCACAATTCTATGTGCATATAGATATGAAATTGAATTTCATGCACATCTTAGTCAAATTAGGATTTGATGGAGTTTACCCTATATATTGGATCAAAGAAAGTGACACATGCCATAAGATATACATATATTAAATATGCATGCACAATACTTTCAAGAACCAAAGGAAGATACAATTTGGACAAAACACCAAATAAACCAAGAGACAATGGTTGTCCAAATTATATCAAAGAATCAAATCAACACAAGATTGACTCCAAAGACTTATCTCATTATAAGAAGCTAATTAAACCAAAGCACAAAGGAATGAGATAACCAACTCCCAAGAGAGCAAGGTTCCAACAAATAAACCAAACCCTCGACACTTTTTATGATGGCACAAAGTACCAAAAAGAAAATTTATGACTCCCAAAACCAAATTTTTGATAAAGATCAAGAGATGTTAAGCATTCTAACAAATATAGGAGAGCTCCCCCAAGATTAGTGCATTATCTAGGATTTTGCATATGAATACTAAATGCACAAAACTAGGATCATCACGCTACCTAAATCTACTAAAATGCTAAGAAAGTTTGAATAGACAAATTAGATCCATAAGATGCAAGGAAGACACATGGGAGTCAAAGCACAACACATTCATGGTAATAAATAAGACAATTTAAACACAAGAGCCAATGTAAATATGATCAATAAATTTCTACCCAATAATAGATTGCCAATTGTCCTAGGACAAGAGGTATTAGGAAATATTTCGGTGGTAGTTTATAAGTATACATAAGATCATATTTACAACGAACAAAGCATATGGTAAAAGATAAGAGTTAACCATCATGCAAAGAAAGTTTCTTGATAGCTTCATTTAGTCATACCAACATGCAAGGCAATTAATAGTATTCATACCAACATGCAAAGCAATTAATAGTATTCATACCAACATGCAAAGCAATTAATAGTATGACTTGAAGCACATGGTTTTCCAAAAATGTATTGAGGGACACGTTGGGAAAAACCATGCCAGGAAAAACTTTCACAAATAAGATCCACAAAGATATTAGCAATGAAGCCATTTAAGCAAATTGGAGCTTGTTTGAGCAAACATGCCACATAGGAGAGAGATAAATTACGGTATCAATTCTATGTGACACAACCTCAAATGTTCACATTTTCTAGGCTTGTAATATGCACAAAGCTTATTACTCCCCCATAATGTGATAAGGAATTTATTTTCACAAGAGGCAAATAAGATCCAAGTAGAGATATTAATGGACATTAGAATTTGAATTTCTCATGAAGATGGCATACCACATAGAGACTAGATAATCTTGCAATATCAATTCTAAGTGATATTCCTCATGTACACACATTGTTAGGATCATGAAATTCCCAAAGGAATGTCACTCCCCCAAAATGGGATTGTCCATTAATCGCTCATAAGAGCCATATAGGATACAACAAGATGCAAAGAGGCTCCAACACAAACACAAATACAAGGTGTGCAACCCAACATGCATAGACTTGATTTCTCAAGCAAAAACAAATAGGAATCACAACATATACAAACACATGTTAGGAACAAAAACTAACACATGCAAAGGGGCGAGTAACTTTCAATATAAATGAGTTGAGAACATGTTACCGCAAGGAGGAACATTGGATATATGATAGTAGCAAGATAATCAAAAGACTTGGCTTGATATAATATAAATGATGAAGATCCCTTAATTCTTCATGATGTAGCCAAGTCTCCAATGCCCTCCAACGAGCACCTATTGATCAAATTTTGGATTGTTGGTCCCCAACTAAGTTGGGTCCTAAGAGGTTAGTCACAATAGGCTTGGCAACCCAAATGGTTCTTTTCTTGACACCACTTTGAGCACCAACATATTTGGCAAACACATTGCCACCCTCATCCTTACGAAGAGAATAAACATCATCAATGGTGATAGAGTTGGATGAGGTACCAATAGTGCAAAAGGAGGAGATGTGGCCCTTCTCACGGCATATGTAGCAAGTTCTTTTCTTCTCCTTCTTCTCACTAGATTTCTCCACAATGGGAGCATTGGCTTGATTCTTCTTGGGAAGTGGAATTTCTTCAACTTGAGGTTGAATATGAGTTTGAGCTTGAGGCCGCTTCCCTTTTTGCTTCTTCTTCAAAGGGCAAGATCTAACATGGTGCCCTTCAATTTTGCACTTGAAGCAAACGATCTTGGCCGGGTCTTTGACTTGTACTTTGCCCTTCTTCTTCTTGTTGTTCTTGGACTTGATCTTGTTGTTGGAGTTGAATCCAAGTCCACTCTTGTCATTGGGGGATTGTTGCACACTTAACATCTTATCAAGTTTGCATTTCCCTTCATGACCCTTTACCAAGTCGTTCTTCAAAGAAGAGACTTGGGCCTTGAGCTCTTTGATTTCCTCTACATGGTTAGTAACAACACAAGTACTAGAGGAAGTAGAACCTTCATTGTTAGAGAAACAAGGCAATGAAGATAATTCATCACAAGATTTAGCAATATTATGAGTGGATGAATTACTAGGACTAGCACATGGCAATATAACATTTTGAGTAGTAGTGCTAGTACCCACATGAGGCTCACAAGGTGTTGCCTTAGATATTATAGCCTCATGAGCTAACTTTAGCCTATCATGAGAGGCTAGAAGATCCTCATAGGAGCTAGAAAGCTTTCCATGAATTTCTCCCAATTTCCCATAATTGCTAGTTAGCAAATCAAGTTGAGCCCTTAGCTCAACATTCTCCTTCAAGGTAGATGCTTCACAAGAAGTAGAGTTAGTAGCACAAGCATCATTATCAATAGCAATAGGAGAAGGCAAGTTGGCATGCACTTTTAGATAAGAAGCTTTAAGTTGCTCATGCGACTCGGTGAGTTTGGTGAGCGCACTCTCAATGACCCTTGAGCCCTTTTTGAGTTGCTCAAAATCCTCAAGGAGTTTAGCATTAACAAACACAAGCTTATCATTTTTTAGCTTTAGTTCATTTGCCATCTCAAGAGCTCTATCATGGTTTTCCTTTTCTCTAGACAATTCTAGAGCAAAGGTCTCCTCAAGAGCTTCCTTGATGGTTTGTTCTTCTTCAAGTTCATTCTTTAAAGATGCTACATCATCGGCATACTCTCGTTCAAGAGCACCCTTTTTATCAATGGTGTTCTCATGCATCCAAATAAGTTTTTGGCTCTCAATAGCGGTAGTCAAGATTTCAAAGAAGTGAGTGCTAGCAATTTTATCTTTGCAAATAATCTTGAATACACTCTTACCCTTATCGCGTAGAGAGACAACCCAATCCTCTTCTTCATAAACATCCTCATCCTTATCACCACGAGAAGTATGAGGTTCCATGGTAGGAGATACCGTGGAACCCTTGGCCATAAGGCACATATGAGAACCGTGAGATAAAGATGAGGAGTTACTTGAGGCTCCTTTCAAGATCTTGTCTTGACCAATAGAATCTTTGGTTTCCTCTACAATGTTAGTCACACAACAACTAGAGGAAATAGAAGCATTTTTATCATGGCCACAAGACAAAGCAAGCATATCATCATTAGATTTATTCAAGCAACTTACACATGATATGCAAGGACTATCAACACAAGCATGTAAATCATTTCTAGTGCTAGATGTGTTTGAGTCCGTAGATGAAACATTGCATTGAGATAGAGATGAAGAATCATCAATAGAAAGCTTAATATCAACATTGCAATTTTCATCACCACTCACCATATCATTACCTTGTGTCTTGACACACTTTGGTGAAGTGGATGAAGATGAGAACTCATCACGGCCGGAAGTGGAAGCAATGCAATCATCCTTAATAATATTGGACACATCATATTTATCTTGAATTTTTGTCCATAACTCATGAGCGCTCCCAAAAGGCATGATTGAAGAAGTAACTACATTGCTCACAACAATGGAAAACACATGAGAAGCAAGAGCATCGAGGCAAGAGTTTTTCTCCTCCTCAAGAGATAAATTTTGAGGATCCTTAGGAGAAGAAAAACCCATGCCAAGAAATCGCTCCATGTCCTGAGACATACGCCGCAAAATATTAAGCACATAAATTTTCCATAGATCATAATTTGTGCCATCAAATATAACCAAGTTATTGTGCGCTAATCCCCTAACCGCCATCTTTACTCTCAAGGCGGTGAAGCCTAAGAATGAGAGACCTTGCTCGATACCAATGGAAAGGACACGGATGTCGCCTAGAGGGGGGGTGAATAGGCGATTTAAAACTTTTACGAGATGGGCTTAACAAATGCGGAATAAAACTAGCGTTTACTTTGTCAAGCCCAAAGCCTATATACTATGGTTCACCTATGTGCACCAACAACTTATTCTAAGCAAGAGTTCACCTATGTGCACCAACAACTTATGCTAAGCAATACAAGCAAGTATGTGATAGCAAGATATATATAACTTCAAGCACGATGGCTATCACAAGGTAAAGTGCATAAGTAAAGAGCTCGGGTATAGAGATAACCGAGGCACGCGGGAGACGATGATTTATCCCGGAGTTCACACTCTTGCGAGTGCTAATCTCCGGTGGAGAGGTGCGGTTGCTTAGTGCTCCCGAACGCCACAAGAGGCTCACCTTGAGGTGTGGTTGCTCGATGCACACCAACGCCACAAAGGCCTCACCCCAAGATGCGGTACTCACACCACACACCGAACGCCACGAAGGCGCCTCACCTAAATCTCCGGTGACCCTCGCCACAAAGGCCTAGGTCACGGTTCCACTAAGGGATTTCCTTCGAGGCGGAAACCGGGCCTTACACAAAGATTGGGGCACACATCCACAACTTAATTGGAGGCTCCCAACAAACCGCCACAAAGGCCTAGAGTCCGTCTAGGGTTCCAAGAACCCAAGAGTAACAACCTTCTTGCTTTCACCACCACGAATCACCGTGGAGAACTCAAACCGATGCACCAAATGCAATGGCAAGAACACCACAAAGATGCTCAAGTCCTTCTCTCTCAAATTCCAACAAAGCTACAAAAGCTATTGGGGGAATAAGAGAGGAAGAACAAAGGAATTCACAAAGAACACCAAGATCAAGATCTAGAGAGTTCCACTCACAAAGAGATGGATTTGATTGGTAGAAATGTAGATCTAGATCTCCTCTCTCTTTTCCCTCAAATGGGGGCAAGAATCATGGAGGGATTGAGAGATGGAGCAAGCTTCTCTAGTTCAACAATGGAGGGGAGAGAGAGTAAGAGAAGCACAGCCCAAGGAGGAAGAAGGGGGGTATTTATACCCCCAAGAAAATCAAGCCGTTTGGGCAAACAGGGCCGGATATTCCGGCCCAAGTTGGGGCCGGATTATCCGGGGCCGGATAATCCGGCCTCGTGGACAAAACCTGGACAAAATCCGGCCAAAAATCCGGCCCCTATCCAGAGCTGCTTTTCTTCCGGTCCTTAGACGATTTCGGGGGCCGGATATTTCCGAAATATCCGGCCCGGATAATCCGGCCCGGATATTTCCAAAATATCCGGCCTAAGAAAACTGCAGAAACACCAAAACTAAAACGGGCATAACTTTTGCATCCGGACTCCGATTTCGATGATCTTGGGCTCGTTGAAATCACAACAATGAGCTCTACAACAATATGCATAGAAACATCATAGTCCAGCAAAGGAGGATAGAAACAAATGAAGAAAGGTTTGACCTATCTCAAAAAGACATACCGGTAAAACCTCCAATCTTGAAAATGCAACAAGTTGCCCATGGAAAAACCATTCTCAATGAACTAGAGCTTGTCATGAGAATAAGCACAAGCTCTAAAACATCACATGGATAAGATCCAAATAAAACCAAGAAAGATGATGAACCAAACTCGAAAACGCAACAAGTGATCTATGCGAAATCCGTTTTCGATGAACTAGAGCTTGTCATGAGAATAAGCACAAGCTCTAAAACATCACATGGATAAGGTCCAAATAACAACCAAGAAAGATGATGAACCAAACTCGAAAACGCAACAAGTGATCTATGCGAAATCCGTTTTCGATGAACTAGAGCTTGTCATGAGAATAAGCACAAGCTCTAAAACATCACATGGATAAGGTCCAAATAACAACCAAGAAAGATGATGCAAGGATGCAAAGGTTTGAGCTCTCTCCGAACGATACGATCGAGTTACTCACTCGAGAGCCCTCTTGATAGTACGGCAACTAAACTATAAACCGGTCTCCAACTACACTATGAGACCGGTGAGAAACAAACCCTATCAAGAGCAAACCTTATACTTGCGCATTCCACTTGAGCTCGATGACGACGATCTTGACCTCAACAAGATGGAACGCCTTTCTTGCTTGTGCTTGCTTGACGAAGTCTTGTGGATTGCTCCCCCATAATCCACCATGGGAGAGCTTCTTCTTCGGCGCATCTTCACATATCCATGATCACCATATGGATGGCAAGACTCAAGCAAAGGATCTCTTCGAGATGGCTCATCTTGAACTTGCACTTCATTTCTTCATTCTTCATCATGTTGATGTCTTGAAGTAGCTTGAGGGCTCACTTCATCTTCATCTTCAAGACATACTTGACACTTGATATCCTTCATCAATTTCTTCTTATTGCAACCTTGAAGCCAACATATGGTTCAAGAATTGCCTATGGACAACTCCTACAAATATAACTCAATGCAAACATTAGTCCATAGGGATTGTCATTAATTACCAAAACCACACATGGGGGCTCCATGCACTTTCAATCTCCCCCATTTTGGTAATTGATGACAATCTCTTTGAGAGGGTTTATATAAGGAATTTAAGTAACAAATAAGTTGAATATATAGAGCAAACTCCCCATAATATATGCATGTGTGAATGATCTTGACTTTCATTGCATATATTGGCATTCAAAGCCTAGTGGAGTTTCCTCTAAATATTCAACTATGCAAAGCAACAAGATGCAATGCAATAAAGGCACATGCTTAAGCACAAAGCAAAGACATAACCAAATTCCCTTAAACCCTCCAAACTTCTCCCCCATTGGCACCAATTGCCGAAATGGGTGAAAAATTTAAAAGGCTAATATAGTGAGAGTTCCTCCATAGCGTGTGCATTTCTCATAATTTGAGTGGAATCAAATGCACATATCCAATGGCGAATATTCGGAAGGAATCACACTATAGATAGGATCAAAGATTGCAAAAAGATAACAAAGTCAAGAAGCTTCAACAAATGAAGCAAGCAACCAAATGAGTCACAAAGAGGATACCAAAAGAAAGATAGATATTATGATAAGATCAAGAAGATTGCTCTAAATAATATGAGGAAGCTCCCCAAGGTTTGTGCACAAAACTAGACAATTTGCATTGGAGTATAAAGTGCACAAACATGGAATCATCACTCCCATAATATCATTCAAAAACAAAAGATACCAAGTGAATCAAACTCTAATGATCACCACAAGATAGTGCTCTAAATCAAATGAGGAAGCTCCCCAAGGTACATGCATAAATTAAAATGTTGTATTTGAATACAATATGCATAACATGGAATCCTCACTCCCTCATTACCATTTAAAACACAAACATTTGGAATAGATCATAGATAGAGAAATAAGCTTAACACTTGCAACAAACAAATAGTTGAGCAAAAAGTAAGAGGCACCATAATAAAAGGCTCAACCAAGAAGATATGTGAAAGGCATGATAAAGCATATTATAAGACTATTACAAGGATGAGCAAAAACATCATCATAGTCTTCAATGAATTATATTGCTTGGCATGACCAATCAACATGCAATAAATAAAAAAGATATCAAAAGGAGATGTATCATCTCTTATGTGTATAAGTTTCTCTAAGTGGGCAATATCACAAAGATATTTATCCACAAAGAAACATGCACACACAAAATAGATACGCAAGAAAAAAAGTATGATATTCAAGACGAAGTCATGCAATATACCAATAAGAATTTTTGCTTAAATAGCATGGCCAAAGGCTCAATTTTATCTTATTGTACATTCATGAACTTCAACCACAAACAACTAAAATACATCACAAATATCAACAAGGGATAGAGGATAGTTGGGATGCATTTGAGAAAGGCAACAAGTATCACAAACGGGGATACCAAAAGAAGTAACTAAATTTGCACTTTCATCTATATTGCACATGTGAGAGCCTTGAGGAATTGATATGCAACAAAATTGCTAGATAGGCATAGTTGGGATGGATGAATCATGAGCATGATTTAAAATACTTCCCAACAAATGCACTCATCTCAAATTACTCACATTCACAATAAAGAGGTTTCATTAAGACTTTTGCAAGAAGCACAACATTTGCAAATCAAGAGATTCATGCCAAGATGCAACCATAAGGTTGGATACAAGAAAAGTATGCATGAGAAGATACTTGTTACCAAGATAGCATTGGTGTGGATGTAGTAGATATGTGTTCGTTGATCATCCTAGCTTGCCTCACGTTACCATTGAGTCACCACTTCTTTCCAAGAGTGAGACAAGCATTCAATGCATATCCATTGTACCTAACACAAAGGTAAGTACAAAATGGTCCCCAAACTAATTGGGTCCGAAGTAGTTAGACACACTACAACATATAGGACAAACTCCACAATTCTATGTGCATATAGATATGAAATTGAATTTCATGCACATCTTAGTCAAATTAGGATTTGATGGAGTTTACCCTATATATTGGATCAAAGAAAGTGACACATGCCATAAGATATACATATATTAAATATGCATGCACAATACTTTCAAGAACCAAAGGAAGATACAATTTGGACAAAACACCAAATAAACCAAGAGACAATGGTTGTCCAAATTATATCAAAGAATCAAATCAACACAAGATTGACTCCAAAGACTTATCTCATTATAAGAAGCTAATTAAACCAAAGCACAAAGGAATGAGATAACCAACTCCCAAGAGAGCAAGGTTCCAACAAATAAACCAAACCCTCGACACTTTTTATGATGGCACAAAGTACCAAAAAGAAAATTTATGACTCCCAAAACCAAATTTTTGATAAAGATCAAGAGATGTTAAGCATTCTAACAAATATAGGAGAGCTCCCCCAAGATTAGTGCATTATCTAGGATTTTGCATATGAATACTAAATGCACAAAACTAGGATCATCACGCTACCTAAATCTACTAAAATGCTAAGAAAGTTTGAATAGACAAATTAGATCCATAAGATGCAAGGAAGACACATGGGAGTCAAAGCACAACACATTCATGGTAATAAATAAGACAATTTAAACACAAGAGCCAATGTAAATATGATCAATAAATTTCTACCCAATAATAGATTGCCAATTGTCCTAGGACAAGAGGTATTAGGAAATATTTCCGGTGGTAGTTTATAAGTATACATAAGATCATATTTACAACGAACAAAGCATATGGTAAAAGATAAGAGTTAACCATCATGCAAAGAAAGTTTCTTGATAGCTTCATTTAGTCATACCAACATGCAAGGCAATTAATAGTATTCATACCAACATGCAAAGCAATTAATAGTATTCATACCAACATGCAAAGCAATTAATAGTATGACTTGAAGCACATGGTTTTCCAAAAATGTATTGAGGGACACGTTGGGAAAAACCATGCCAGGAAAAACTTTCACAAATAAGATCCACAAAGATATTAGCAATGAAGCCATTTAAGCAAATTGGAGCTTGTTTGAGCAAACATGCCACATAGGAGAGAGATAAATTACGGTATCAATTCTATGTGACACAACCTCAAATGTTCACATTTTCTAGGCTTGTAATATGCACAAAGCTTATTACTCCCCCATAATGTGATAAGGAATTTATTTTCACAAGAGGCAAATAAGATCCAAGTAGAGATATTAATGGACATTAGAATTTGAATTTCTCATGAAGATGGCATACCACATAGAGACTAGATAATCTTGCAATATCAATTCTAAGTGATATTCCTCATGTACACACATTGTTAGGATCATGAAATTCCCAAAGGAATGTCACTCCCCCAAAATGGGATTGTCCATTAATCGCTCATAAGAGCCATATAGGATACAACAAGATGCAAAGAGGCTCCAACACAAACACAAATACAAGGTGTGCAACCCAACATGCATAGACTTGATTTCTCAAGCAAAAACAAATAGGAATCACAACATATACAAACACATGTTAGGAACAAAAACTAACACATGCAAAGGGGCGAGTAACTTTCAATATAAATGAGTTGAGAACATGTTACCGCAAGGAGGAACATTGGATATATGATAGTAGCAAGATAATCAAAAGACTTGGCTTGATATAATATAAATGATGAAGATCCCTTAATTCTTCATGATGTAGCCAAGTCTCCAATGCCCTCCAACGAGCACCTATTGATCAAATTTTGGATTGTTGGTCCCCAACTAAGTTGGGTCCTAAGAGGTTAGTCACAATAGGCTTGGCAACCCAAATGGTTCTTTTCTTGACACCACTTTGAGCACCAACATATTTGGCAAACACATTGCCACCCTCATCCTTACGAAGAGAATAAACATCATCAATGGTGATAGAGTTGGATGAGGTACCAATAGTGCAAAAGGAGGAGATGTGGCCCTTCTCACGGCATATGTAGCAAGTTCTTTTCTTCTCCTTCTTCTCACTAGATTTCTCCACAATGGGAGCATTGGCTTGATTCTTCTTGGGAAGTGGAATTTCTTCAACTTGAGGTTGAATATGAGTTTGAGCTTGAGGCCGCTTCCCTTTTTGCTTCTTCTTCAAAGGGCAAGATCTAACATGGTGCCCTTCAATTTTGCACTTGAAGCAAACGATCTTGGCCGGGTCTTTGACTTGTACTTTGCCCTTCTTCTTCTTGTTGTTCTTGGACTTGATCTTGTTGTTGGAGTTGAATCCAAGTCCACTCTTGTCATTGGGGGATTGTTGCACACTTAACATCTTATCAAGTTTGCATTTCCCTTCATGACCCTTTACCAAGTCGTTCTTCAAAGAAGAGACTTGGGCCTTGAGCTCTTTGATTTCCTCTACATGGTTAGTAACAACACAAGTACTAGAGGAAGTAGAACCTTCATTGTTAGAGAAACAAGGCAATGAAGATAATTCATCACAAGATTTAGCAATATTATGAGTGGATGAATTACTAGGACTAGCACATGGCAATATAACATTTTGAGTAGTAGTGCTAGTACCCACATGAGGCTCACAAGGTGTTGCCTTAGATATTATAGCCTCATGAGCTAACTTTAGCCTATCATGAGAGGCTAGAAGATCCTCATAGGAGCTAGAAAGCTTTCCATGAATTTCTCCCAATTTCCCATAATTGCTAGTTAGCAAATCAAGTTGAGCCCTTAGCTCAACATTCTCCTTCAAGGTAGATGCTTCACAAGAAGTAGAGTTAGTAGCACAAGCATCATTATCAATAGCAATAGGAGAAGGCAAGTTGGCATGCACTTTTAGATAAGAAGCTTTAAGTTGCTCATGCGACTCGGTGAGTTTGGTGAGCGCACTCTCAATGACCCTTGAGCCCTTTTTGAGTTGCTCAAAATCCTCAAGGAGTTTAGCATTAACAAACACAAGCTTATCATTTTTTAGCTTTAGTTCATTTGCCATCTCAAGAGCTCTATCATGGTTTTCCTTTTCTCTAGACAATTCTAGAGCAAAGGTCTCCTCAAGAGCTTCCTTGATGGTTTGTTCTTCTTCAAGTTCATTCTTTAAAGATGCTACATCATCGGCATACTCTCGTTCAAGAGCACCCTTTTATCAATGGTGTTCTCATGCATCCAAATAAGTTTTTGGCTCTCAATAGCGGTAGTCAAGATTTCAAAGAAGTGAGTGCTAGCAATTTTATCTTTGCAAATAATCTTGAATACACTCTTACCCTTATCGCGTAGAGAGACAACCCAATCCTCTTCTTCATAAACATCCTCATCCTTATCACCACGAGAAGTATGAGGTTCCATGGTAGGAGATACCGTGGAACCCTTGGCCATAAGGCACATATGAGAACCGTGAGATAAAGATGAGGAGTTACTTGAGGCTCCTTTCAAGATCTTGTCTTGACCAATAGAATCTTTGGTTTCCTCTACAATGTTAGTCACACAACAACTAGAGGAAATAGAAGCATTTTTATCATGGCCACAAGACAAAGCAAGCATATCATCATTAGATTTATTCAAGCAACTTACACATGATATGCAAGGACTATCAACACAAGCATGTAAATCATTTCTAGTGCTAGATGTGTTTGAGTCCGTAGATGAAACATTGCATTGAGATAGAGATGAAGAATCATCAATAGAAAGCTTAATATCAACATTGCAATTTTCATCACCACTCACCATATCATTACCTTGTGTCTTGACACACTTTGGTGAAGTGGATGAAGATGAGAACTCATCACGGCCGGAAGTGGAAGCAATGCAATCATCCTTAATAATATTGGACACATCATATTTATCTTGAATTTTTGTCCATAACTCATGAGCGCTCCCAAAAGGCATGATTGAAGAAGTAACTACATTGCTCACAACAATGGAAAACACATGAGAAGCAAGAGCATCGAGGCAAGAGTTTTTCTCCTCCTCAAGAGATAAATTTTGAGGATCCTTAGGAGAAGAAAAACCCATGCCAAGAAATCGCTCCATGTCCGAGACATACGCCGCAAAATATTAAGCACATAAATTTTCCATAGATCATAATTTGTGCCATCAAATATAACCAAGTTATTGTGCGCTAATCCCCTAACCGACATCTTTACTCTCAAGGCGGTGAAGCCTAAGAATGAGAGACCTTGCTCGATACCAATTGAAAGGACACGGATGTCGCCTAGAGGGGGGGTGAATAGGCGATTTAAAACTTTTACGAGATGGGCTTAACAAATGCGGAATAAAACTAGCGTTTACTTTGTCAAGCCCAAAGCCTATATACTATGGTTCACCTATGTGCACCAACAACTTATTCTAAGCAAGAGTTCACCTATGTGCACCAACAACTTATGCTAAGCAATACAAGCAAGTATGTGATAGCAAGATATATATAACTTCAAGCACGATGGCTATCACAAGGTAAAGTGCATAAGTAAAGAGCTCGGGTATAGAGATAACCGAGGCACGCGGAGACGATGATTTATCCCGGAGTTCACACTCTTGCGAGTGCTAATCTCCGGTGGAGAGGTGCGGTTGCTTAGTGCTCCCGAACGCCACAAGAGGCTCACCTTGAGGTGTGGTTGCTCGATGCACACCAACGCCACAAAGGCCTCACCCCAAGATGCGGTACTCACACCACACACCGAACGCCACGAAGGCGCCTCACCTAAATCTCCGGTGACCCTCGCCACAAAGGCCTAGGTCACGGTTCCACTAAGGGATTTCCTTCGAGGCGGAAACCGGGCCTTACACAAAGATTGGGGCACACATCCACAACTTAATTGGAGGCTCCCAACAAACCGCCACAAAGGCCTAGAGTCCGTCTAGGGTTCCAAGAACCCAAGAGTAACAACCTTCTTGCTTTCACCACCACGAATCACCGTGGAGAACTCAAACCGATGCACCAAATGCAATGGCAAGAACACCACAAAGATGCTCAAGTCCTTCTCTCTCAAATTCCAACAAAGCTACAAAAGCTATTGGGGGAATAAGAGAGGAAGAACAAAGGAATTCACAAAGAACACCAAGATCAAGATCTAGAGAGTTCCACTCACAAAGAGATGGATTTGATTGGTAGAAATGTAGATCTAGATCTCCTCTCTCTTTTCCCTCAAATGGGGGCAAGAATCATGGAGGGATTGAGAGATGGAGCAAGCTTCTCTAGTTCAACAATGGAGGGAGAGAGAGTAAGAGAAGCACAGCCCAAGGAGGAAGAAGGGGGTATTTATACCCCCAAGAAAATCAAGCCGTTTGGGCAAACAGGGCCGGATATTCCGGCCCAAGTTGGGGCCGGATTATCCGGCCGGATAATCCGGCCTCGTGGACAAAACCTGGACAAAATCCGGCCAAAAATCCGGCCCCTATCCAGAGCTGCTTTTCTTCCGGTCCTTAGACGATTTCGGGGGCCGGATATTTCCGAAATATCCGGCCCGGATAATCCGGCCCGGATATTTCCAAAATATCCGGCCTAAGAAAACTGCAGAAACACCAAAACTAAAACGGGCATAACTTTTGCATCCGGACTCCGATTTCGATGATCTTGGGCTCGTTGAAATCACAACAATGAGCTCTACAACAATATGCATAGAAACATCATAGTCCAGCAAAGGAGGATAGAAACAAATGAAGAAAGGTTTGACCTATCTCAAAAAGACATACCGGTAAAACCTCCAATCTTGAAAATGCAACAAGTTGCCCATGGAAAAAACATTCTCAATGAACTAGAGCTTGTCATGAGAATAAGCACAAGCTCTAAAACATCACATGGATAAGATCCAAATAAAACCAAGAAAGATGATGAACCAAACTCGAAAACGCAACAAGTGATCTATGCGAAATCCGTTTTCGATGAACTAGAGCTTGTCATGAGAATAAGCACAAGCTCTAAAACATCACATGGATAAGGTCCAAATAACAACCAAGAAAGATGATGAACCAAACTCGAAAACGCAACAAGTGATCTATGCGAAATCCGTTTTCGATGAACTAGAGCTTGTCATGAGAATAAGCACAAGCTCTAAAACATCACATGGATAAGGTCCAAATAACAACCAAGAAAGATGATGCAAGGATGCAAAGGTTTGAGCTCTCTCCGAACGATACGATCGAGTTACTCACTCGAGAGCCCTCTTGATAGTACGGCAACTAAACTATAAACCGGTCTCCAACTACACTATGAGACCGGTGAGAAACAAACCCTATCAAGAGCAAACCTTATACTTGCGCATTCCACTTGAGCTCGATGACGACGATCTTGACCTCAACAAGATGGAACGCCTTTCTTGCTTGTGCTTGCTTGACGAAGTCTTGTGGATTGCTCCCCCATAATCCACCATGGGAGAGCTTCTTCTTCGGCGCATCTTCACATATCCATGATCACCATATGGATGGCAAGACTCAAGCAAAGGATCTCTTCGAGATGGCTCATCTTGAACTTGCACTTCATTTCTTCATTCTTCATCATGTTGATGTCTTGAAGTAGCTTGAGGGCTCACTTCATCTTCATCTTCAAGACATACTTGACACTTGATATCCTTCATCAATTTCTTCTTATTGCAACCTTGAAGCCAACATATGGTTCAAGAATTGCCTATGGACAACTCCTACAAATATAACTCAATGCAAACATTAGTCCATAGGGATTGTCATTAATTACCAAAACCACACATGGGGGCTCCATGCACTTTCAATCTCCTGAATCCCCCGAGATGGGATTGGCGGCGGCGGCGTCTCTGGAAGGTTTTCCGTATCGTGGCTCTCGGTACAGGGGTTTTCGCGACGAAGGCTATAAGTAGGCGGAAGGGCTGGGTTGGAGGCAGCGCAGGGGCCCCACACCATAGGCCGGCGTGGGCCCCATGCACGCCGCGCCGCCCTATGGTTACGGGCCCTCGTGGCCCCACTTCGTATGCTCTTCGGTCTTCTGGAAGCTCCATGGAAAAATAAGACCCTGGGCGTTGATTTCGTCCAATTCCGAGAATATTTCCTTTGTAGGATTTCTGAAACCAAAAACAGCAGAAAACATCAACTGGCTCTTCGGCATCTCGTCAATAGGTTAGTGCCGGAAAATCCATAATAATGACATAAAGTGTGTATAAAACATGTGAGTATCATCATAAAAGTAGCATGGAACATAAGAAATTATAGATACGTTTGAGACGTATCAAGCATCCCCAAGCTTAGTTCCTACTCGCCCTCGAGTAGGTAAACGATAACAAAGATAATTTCTGAAGTGACATGTTATCATAATCTTGATCAATACTATTGTAAAGCATATGAGATGAATGCAGTGATTCGAAGCAATGGTAAAGACAATGATTAAACAACTAAATCATATAGCAAAGACTTTTCATGAATAGTACTTTCAAGACAAGCATCAATAAGACTTGCATAAGAGTTAACTCATAAAGCAATAGATTCTTAGTAAAATGCTTTGAAGCAACACAAAGGAAGATATAAGTTTCAACAGTTGCTTTCAACTTCAACATGTATATCTCATGGATATATATCTCATGGATAATTGTCAACACAAAGTAATATGATGAATGCAAATAATCAAGTATGTAGGAATCAATGCACACAGTTGACACAAGTGTTTGCTTCTAAGATAGAAAGAAGTAGGTAAACTGACTCAACATAAAGTAAAAGAAAGGCCCTTCGCAGAGGGAAGCATGGATTACTATTTTTGTGCTAGAGCTTTTCATTTTGAAAACATAGAAACAATTTTGTCAACGGTAGTAATAAATCATATGTGTTATGTATAAGACATCTTATAAGTTGCAAGCCTCATGCATAGATTACCAATAGTGCTCGCACCTTCTCCTAATTAGCTTGGATTTACATGGATTATCATTGCATAACATATGTTTCAACCAAGTGTCACAAAGGGGTACCTCTATGCCGCCTGTACAAAGGTCTAAGGAGATAGATCGCATTTGATTTCTCATTTTTGATAGATCTCAACTTAGGACATCCATACCGGGACAACATAGACAACAGATAACGGACTCCTCTTTAATGCATAAGCATTCAACAATAGATAATATACTCATAAGAGATTGAGGATTAATGTCCAAACTGAAACTTCCACCATGATTTATGGCTTTAGTTAGCGGCCCAATGTTCTTCTCTAACAATATGCATACTCAAACCATTTGATCATGATAAATCACCCTTACTTCAGACAAGACGAACATGCATAGCAACTCACATGATATTCAACAAAGGTGTAATAGTTGATGGCGTCCCCAGAAACATGGTTATCGCTCAACAAGCAACTTATAAGAAATAAGATACATAAGCAACATATTCTTTACCACAATAGTTTTTAAGGCTATTTTCCCATGAGCTATATATTGCAAAGACAAGGAATGAAATTTTAAAGGTAGCACTCAAGTAATTTACTTTGGAATGGCAGAGAAATACCATGTATTAGGTAGGTATGGTGGACACAAATGGCATAGTTTTTGGCTCAAGGATTTGGATGCACGAGAAGTAATCCCTCTCAATACAAGGCTTAGGCTAGCAAGGTTGTTTGAAGCAAACACAAGTATGAACCGGCACAGCAAAACTCACATAAGAACATATTGCAAGCATTATAAGACTCTACACTGTCTCCTTGTTGTTCAAACACCTTAACCAGAAAATATCTAGACTTTAGAGAGACCAATCATGCAAACCAAATTTCAACAAGCTCTACGGTGGTTCTTCATTAATGGGTACAAAGTACATGATGCAAGAGCTTAAACATGATCTATTTGAGCACAACAATTGCCAAGTCGAGACATTATACCAATTACCACATGAAGCATTTTCTGTTTCCAACCATATAACGATGAACGAAGCAGTTTCAACCTTTGCCATGAACATTAAAAGTAAAGCTAAGAACACATGTGTTCATATGCAGCAGCGGAGCGTGTCTCTCTCCCACACAAGGAATGCTAGGATCCGATTTTATTCAAACAAAAACAAAAACAAAAATATACAGACGCTCCAAGTAAAGCACATAAGATCTGACAGAATAAAAATATAGTTTCACTAGAGGTGACCTGATAAGTTGTCGATGAAGAAGGGGATGCCTTGGGCATCCCCAAGCTTAGATGCTTGAGTCTTCTTGAAATATGCAGGGATGAACCACGGGGGCATCCCCAAGCTTAGACTTTTCACTCTTCTTGATCATATTGTATCATCCTCCTCTCTTGACCCTTCAAAACTTCCTCCACACCAAACTCAAAACAAACTCATTAGAGGGTTAGTGCATAATCAAAAATCCACATATTCAGAGGTGACATAATCATTCTTAACACTTCTGGACATTGCACAAAGCTACTAAAAGTTAATGGAATAAAGAAATCCATTCAACATAGCAAAAGAGGCAATGCGAAATAAAAGGCAGAATCTATCAAAACAGAACAGTCCATAAAGACGAATTTTTCAGGGGCACTTAACTTGCTCAGATGAAAAAGATCAAATTGAATGAAAGTTGCGTACATATCTGAGGATCACACACGAAAATTGGCAGATTTTTCTGAGTTACTGATGACGCGTAAAGCACACGCCCGTTGGGAACCCCAAAGTGGAAGGTGTGATGCGTACAGCAGCAAGTTTCCCTCAGTAAGAAACCAAGGTTTATCGAACCAGTAGGAGCCAAGAAGCACGTTGAAGGTTGATGGTGGCGGAATGTAGTGCGGTGCAACACGAGGGATTCTGGCGCCAACGTGGAACCTGCACAACACAATCACAGAACTTTGCCCCAACGTAACAGTGATGTTGTCAATCTCACCGGCTTGCTGTAAACAAAGGATTAGATGCATAGTGTGGATGATGATGGTTGTTTGCAAAGAACAGTAAAGAACAATTGCAGCAGTTTGTATTTCAGATGTAAAGAATAGGACCGGGGTCCACAGATCACTAGTGGTGTCTCTCCCATAAGATAGCAGATGTTGGGTGAACAAATTACAGTTGAGCAATTGACAAATAAAGAAGGCATAACAATGCACATACATATATCATGATGAGTACTATGAGATTTAATCAGGGCATTACGACAAAGTACATAGACCGCTATCCAGCATGCAGCTATGCCTAAAAAGTCCACCTTCAGGTTATCATCCGAACCCCCTCCAGTATTAAGTTGTAAACAACAGACAATTGCATTAAGTATGGTGCGTAATGTAATCAACACAAATATCTTTAGACAAAGCATCGATGTTTTATCCCTAGTAGCAACAGCACATCCACAACCTTAGAACTTTCTCACATCGTCCTGCATTTAATGGAGGCATGAACCCACTATCGAGCATAAATACTCCCTCTTGGAGTCACAAGTATCAACTTGGCCAGAGCCTCTACTAGCAACGGAGAGCATGCAAGAACATAAATAACATATATGATAGATTGATAATCAACTTGACATAGTATTCAATATTCATCGGATCCCAACAAACACAACATGAAGGATTACAAATAGATGATCTTGATCATGATAGGCAGCTCACAAGATCTAACATGATCGCACAATGAGGAGAAGACAACCATCTAGCTACTGCTATGGACCCATAGTCCAAAGGTGGACTACTCACACATCGATCCGGAGGCTATCATGGCGATGAAGAGACCTCCGGGAGATGATTCCCCTCTCCGGCAGGGTGCCGGAGGCGATCTCCTGAATCCCCCGAGATGGGATTGGTGGCGGCGGCGTCTCTGGAAGGTTTTCCGTATCGTGGCTCTCGGTACTGGGGGTTTCGCGACGGAGGCTTTAAGTAGGAGGAAGGGCAGGTCAGGGGGCCACACGAGGGCCCCACACAACAGGCCGGCGCGGCCAAGGCCCAGGCCGCGCCGCCCTAGTGTGTGGCCGCCTCGTGGCCCCACTTCGTATCCTCTTCGGTCTTCTGGAAGCTTCGTGGAAAAATAGGACCCTGGGCGTTGATTTCGTCCAATTCCGAGAATATTTCCTTACTAGGATTTCTGAAACCAAAAACAGCAGAAAACAGCAACTGGCTCTTCGGCATCTCGTCAATAGGTTAGTGCCGGAAAATGTATAATAATGACATATAATGTGTATAAAACATGTGAGTATCATCATAAAAGTAGCATGGAACATAAGAAATTATAGATACGTTTGGGACGTATCAAGCATCCCCAAACTTAGTTCCTACTCGCCCTCGAGTAGGTAAACGATAACAAAGATAATTTCTGAAGTGACATGCTATCATAATCTTGATCATACTATTGTAAAGCATATGAGATGAATGCAGCGATTCGAAGTAATGATGAAGATAATGAGTAAACAAATGAATCATATAGCAAAGACTTTTCATGAATAATACTTTCAAGACAAGCATCAATAAGACTTGCATAAGAGTTACTCATAAAGCAATAAATTCAAAGTAAAGGCATTGAAGCAACACAAAGGAAGATTAAGTTTCAGCCGTTGCTTTCAACTTCAACATATATATCTCATGGATAATTGTCAACACAAAGTAATATAACAAGTGCAATAGGTAAACATGTAAGAATCAATGCACACAGTTGATACAAGTGTTTGCTTCTGGAATAGAAAGAATAGGTAAACTGACTCAACAATAAAGTAAAAGATAGGCCCTTCGTAGAGGGAAGCATTGATTACTATTTTTGTCCTAGAGCTTTTCATTTTGAAAACAAGAAACAATTTTGTCAACGGTAGTAATAAAGCATATGTGTTATGTATAAGATATCTTATAAGTTGCAAGCCTCATGCATAGTATACTAATAGTTCTCGCACCTTGTCCTAATTAGCTTGGATTAACACGGATTATCATTGCATAGCATATGTTTCAACCAAGTGTCACAAAGGGGTACCTCTATGCCGCCTGTACAAAGGTCTAAGGAGAAAGCTCGCATTGGATTTCTCGCTTTTGATTATTCTCAACTTAGACATCCATACCGGGACAACATAGACAACAGATAATGGACTCCTCTTTAATGCATAAGCATTCAACAACAGTTAATTTTCTCATAAGAGATTGAGGATTAGTTGTCCAAACTGAAACTTCCACCATGAATCATGGCTTTAGTTAGCGGCCCAATGTTCTTCTCTAACATTATGCATACTCAAACCATTTGATCATGAAAATCGCCCTTACTTCAGACAAGACGAACATGTATAACAACTCACATGATATTCAACAAAGGTAAAAGTTGATGGCGTCCCCAGAAAACATGGTTACCGCTCAACAAGCAACTTATTAAGAAATAAGACACATAAGTACATATTCTTCACCACGATAGTTTTTAAGGCTATTTGTCCCATGAGCTATATATTGTAAAGAGAAAGAATAGAAATTTAAAGGTAGCACTCAAGTAATGTACTTTGGAATGGCGGAGAAATACCATGTAGTAGGTAGGTATGGTGGACACAAATGGCATAGTAGTTGGCTCAAGGATTTGGATGCATGAGAAGAATTCCTCTCAATACAAGGCTAGGCTAGCAAAGTTGTTTGAAGCAAACTCAAGTATAAAAGGTGCAGCAAAGCTCACATATGAACATATTGTAGCTATTATAAGACTTTACATTGTCTCCTTGTTGTTCAAACACCTTAACCAGAAAATATCTAGACTCTAGAGATCAATCATGCAAACCAAATTTTAACAAGCTCTATGTAGTTATTCATTAATGAGTACAAGGTACATGATGCAAGAGCTTAAACATGATCTATATGAGCACAACAATTGCCAAGTATCACATTATTCAAGACATTAAACCATTTACCACATGCAGCATTTTCCATTTCCAACCATATAACAATGAATGAAATAGTCCAACTTTCGCAATGAACATTAAAGATGAAGCTAAGAACATATGTGTTCATACGAAACAGCGGAGCGTGTCTCTCTCCCAAACAAAGAATGCTAGGATCCGATTTTATTCAAACAAAATAAAAATAAAAACAAAAGCAAACAGACGCTCCAAGTAAAGCACATAAGATGTGACGGAATAAAAATATAGTTTCACTAGAGGAACCTGATAAGTTGTCGATGAAGAAGGGATGCCTTGGGCATCCCCAAGCTTAGATGCTTGAGTCTTCTTAAAATATGCAGAGATGAACCACGGGGGCATCCCCAAGCTTTGACCTTTCACTCTTCTTGATCATATTGTATCATCCTCCTCTCTTGACCCTTGAAAACTTCCTCCACACCAAACTCGAAACAAACTCATTAGAGGGTCAGTGCATAATTCATGTATTCAGAGGTGACATAATCTTTCTTAACACTTCTGGACATTGCACAAAGCTACTGGACATTAATGGAACAAAGAAATCCATCAAACATAGCAAAACAGGCAATGTGAAATAAAAGGCAGAATCTGTCAAAACAGAACAGTTCGTAAAAACGAATTTTATTGAGGCACCAGACTTGCTCACATGAAAATGCCCAAATTGAATGAAAGTTGCGTACATATCTGAGGATCACGCATGTAAATTGGCAGATTTTTATGAGCTACCTACAGAGAGGCAGGTCGAAATCCGTGACAGCAAGAAATCTGTTTCTGCGCAGTAATCCAAATCTAGTATTGACTTTACTATCAAAGACTTTACTTGGCACAACAATGTAATAAAATAAAGATAAGGAGAGGTTGCTACAGTAGTAAACAACTTCCAAGACTCAAATATAAAATAAAGTGCAGAAGTAAAATAATGGGTTGTCTCCCATAAGCGCTTTTCTTTAACGCCTTTCAGCTAGGCGCAGAAAGTGTGTATCAAGTAACATCAAGAGACGAAGCATCAACATCATAAGTTGTTCTAATAATAGAATCATAAGGTAACTTCATTCTCTTTCTAGGGAAGTGTTCCATACCTTTCTTGAGAGGAAATTGATATTTAATATTACCTTCCTTCATATCAATGGTGGCACCAACAGTTCGAAGAAAAGGTCTTCCCAATATAATGGGGCAAGATGCATTGCATTCAATATCCAAGACAACAAAATCAACGGGGAAAAGGTTATTGTTAACCATAATACGAACATTATCAATCCTCCCCAAAGGTTTCTTTATAGCATTATCAACAAGATTAACATCCAAATAACAATTCTTCAATGGTGGCAAGTCAAGCATATCATAAATTTTCTTAGGCATAACAGAAATACTTGCACCAAGATCACATAAAGCATTACAATCAAAATCATTGACCCTCATCTTAATGATAGGCTCCCAACCATCTTCTAACTTCCTAGGAATAGAGGTTTCAAGTTTTAGTTTCTCTTCTCTAGATTTTATGAGAGCATTTGTAATATGTTTTGTAAAGGCCAAATTTATAGCACTAGCATTGGGACTTTTAGCAAGCTTTTGTAAGAAATTTATAACTTCAGAGATGTGACAATCATCAAAGTCTAAATCATTATGACCTACAGCAATGGAATCATTGTCCACAACATTTTGAAAAATTTCAGCAGTTTTATCAATTTCAGCAGTTTTAGCAGTTTCAGGCAATTTTGCACGCTTTGCACTAGGAGTAGAAACATTGCCAACACCAATTATTTTACCATTGATAGTAGGAGGTGTAGCAACATGTAAATCATTAACATTACTAGTGGTGGTAATAGTCCAAACTTTAGCTACATTATTCTCTTTAGCAAGTTTTTCATTTTCTTCTCTTTCCCACCTAGCATGCAATTCAGCCATCAATCTAATATTCTCATTAATTCGAACTTGGATGGCATTTGCTGTAGTGACAATCTTATTATCAATATCCTTATTAGGCATAACTTTCAATTTTAAAAGATCAATATCAGAGGCAAGACTATCAACCTTAGAAGCAAGAATATCAATTTTATCAAGCTTTTCCTCAACATATTTGTTAAAAGCAGTTTGTGTACTAATAAATTCTTTAAGCATGGCTTCAAGACCAGGGGGTACACTCCTATTATTGTTGTAAGAATTTCCATAAGAATTACCATAACTATTACCATTAGCAGAAGGATATGGCCTATAGTTGTTACCAGAATTATTCCTATAAGCATTGTTGTTGAAATTATTATTTTTAATGAAGTTCACATCAACATGTTCTTCTTGGGCAACCAATGAAGCTAAAGGAACATTATTAGGATCAACATTAGATCTACCATTCACAAGCATAGACATAATAGCATCAATCTTATCACTCAAGGAAGAGGTTTCTTCAACATAATTTACCTTCTTACCTTGTGGAGCTCTTTCCGTGTGCCATTCAGAGTAATTTATCATCATATCATCAAGAAGCTTTGTTGCCGCCCCCAAAGTGATGGACATAAAGGTACCTCCAGCAGCTGAATACAATAGGTTCCGTGAAGAAAAATTCAATCCTGCATAAAAGGTTTGGATGATCATCCAAGTAGTCAGTCCATGGGTTGGGCAATTCTTTACCAAAGATTTCATTCTCTCCCATGCTTGAGCAACATGTTCATTATCTAATTGCTTGAAATTCATTATGCTACTTCTCAAAGATATAATTTTAGCGGGAGGATAATATCTACCAATAAAAGCATCCTTACATTTAGTCCAAGAATCAATACTATTTCTAGGCAGACATAGCAACCAATCTTTAGCTCTTCCTCTTAAGGAGAAAGGAAACAATTTTAATTTTATAATGTCACCATCTACATCCTTATACTTTTGCATTTCACATAGTTCAACAAAATTATTATGATGGGCAGCAGCATCATCAGAACTAACACCAGAAAATTGCTCTCTCATAACAAGATTCAGTAAAGCAGGTTTAATTTCAAAGAATTCTGCTGTAGTAGCAGGTGGAGTAATAGGTGTGCATAGGAAATCATTATTATTTGTGCTAGTGAAGTCACACAACTTAGTATTCTCAACAGTACCCATTTTAGCAGTAGTAAATAAACCAAACTAAATAAAGTAAATGCAAGTAACTAATTTTTTGTGTTTTTGATATAGAGAACAAGACAGTAAATAAAGTAAAACTAGCAACTAATTTTTTTTGTGTTTTTGATATAGAGAGCAAACAAAGCAGTAAATAAAGTAAAGTAGCAACTAATTTTTTTTTGTGTTTTGTTTTAGTGCAGAAAACAAAGTAGTAAATAAAATAAAGTAAAACAAAGCAAGACAAAAACAAAGTAAAGAGATTGGAAGTGGAGACTCCCCTTGCAGCGTGTCTTGATCTCCCCGGCAACGGCGCCACAAATTTAGCTTGATGACGCGTAAAGCACACGCCCGTTGGGAACCCCAAGTGGAAGGTGTGATGCGTACAGCAACAAGTTTCCCTCAGTAAGAAACCAAGGTTTATCGAACCAGTAGGAGCCAAGAAGCACGTTGAAGGTTGATGGTGGCGGAATGTAGTGCGGCGCAACACCAGGGATTCCGGCGCCAACGTGGAACCTACACAACACAATCACAGAACTTTGCCCCAACGTAACAGTGAGGTTGTCAATCTCACCGGCTTGCTGTAAACAAAGGATTAAATGTATAGTGTGGATGATGATGGTTGTTTGCAAAGAACAGTAAAGAACAATTGCAGCAGTTTGTATTTCAGATATAAAGAATAGGACCGAGGTCCACAGATCACTAGTGGTGTCTCTCCCATAAGATAGCAGATGTTGGGTGAACAAATTACAGTTGGGCAATTGACAAATAAAGAAGGCATAACAATGCACATACATATATCATGATGAGTACTATGAGATTTAATCAGGGCATTACGACAAAGTACATAGACCGCTATCCAGCATACATCTATGCCTAAAAAGTCCACCTTCAGGTTATCATCCGAACCCCCTCCAGTATTAAGTTGTAAACAACAGACAATTGCATTAAGTATGGTGCGTAATGTAATCAACACAAATATCCTTAGACAAAGCATCGATGTTTTATCCCTAGTAGCAACAACACATCCACAACCTTAGAACTTTCTGTCACTATCCCAGATTTAATGGAGGCATGAACCCACTATCGAGCATAAATACTCCCTCTTGGAGTCACAAGTATCAACTTGGCCAGAGCCTCTACTAGCAACGGAGAGCATGCAAGAACATAAATAACATATATGATAGATTGATAATCAACTTGACATAGTATTCAATATTCATCGGATCCCAACAAACACAACATGAAGGATTACAAATAGATGATCTTGATCATGATAGGCAGCTCACAAGATCTAACATGATAGCACAATGAGGAGAAGACAACCATCTAGCTACTGCTATGGACCCATAGTCCAGGGGTGGACTACTCACACATCGATCCGGAGGCGATCATGGCGATGAAGAGACCTCCGGGAGATGATTCCCCTCTCCGGCAGGGTGCCGGAGGCGATCTCCTGAATCCCCCGAGATGGGATTGGCGGCGGCGGCGTCTCTGGAAGGTTTTCCGTATCGTGGCTCTCGGTACTAGGGGTTTCGCGACGGAGGCTTTAAGTAGGCGGAAGGGCAGGTCAGGGTGCCACACGAGGGCCCCACACAACAGGCCAGCACGGCCAAGGCCCAGGCCGCGCCGCCCTAGTGTGTGGCCGCCTCGTGGCCCCACTTCGTATCCTCTTCGGTCTTCTGGAAGCTTCGTGGAAAAATAGGACCCTGGGCGTTGATTTCGTCCAATTCCGAGAATATTTCCTTACTAGGATTTCTGAAACCAAAAACAGCAGAAAACAAAGAATCGGCTCTTCGGCATCTCGTCAATAGGTTAGTGCCGGAAAATGCATAATAATGACATATAATGTGTATAAAACATTTGAGTATCATCATAAAAGTAGCATGGAACATAAGAAATTATAGATACGTTTGGGACGTATCAGTTACCTACAGAGAGGTCTACTCAAATTCGTGACAGCAAGAAATCTGTTTCTGCGCAGTAATCCAAATCTAGTATTAACCTTACTATTAAAGACTTTACTTGGCACAACAATGCAATAAAATAAAGATAAGGAGAGGTTGCTACAGTAGTAACAACTTCCAAGACTCAAATATAAAACAAAATTGTAGAACTAAAATAATGGGTTGTCTCCCATAAGCGCTTTTCTTTAACGCCTTTCAGCTAGGCGCAGAAAGTGTGAATCAAGTATTATCGAGAGATGAAGCATTAACATTCTTACCAGGGGCTTTGCGCCTACCCTTCTTACTCTTTGGTTTAGGGAATATATGACCGCATCCGGGTGTAGAGGTAAAATTTAGAGTGCCTTTCCCCACATCTATGATTGCTCCCATGAGTTTTAGCAGGGATCTTCCAAGTGTGATTTGTCCTGTCCCTACACATTCAACAACGAGATAATCAGTGGATACCGTTCTTCCAAGAAAGGTTGTGAACACGCCTTCAGCTATTCCCTTAGGAATTATAACAGAGTTATCAGTAAGAGTTATTCCTTCTCCTCCTTCAGTAAGTTCCCAAAGTGTCAAATATTCATAAATACTCTTAGGCATAAGGCAGAACTCAGACATAATATCACAGCGGTCATGAAAAATTTCACCACAAATAGCAACTTTAATAGTAGGCACCCACATTGAAGGTTCAAAGCTTACTGGAACATAATCATAATATTCGCGAATCTGGTTGTACCCTTCTTTTAAACAAGATATATTTGTTTCGAGAGTGTTTAATCTATTATGAATGCTAGCAAGAGATGAAACGCCCGCGAGTTTTCAGACGCACTCTTTTCCTTTCAGGGCACCGAGTGGGGCTGGAAGGTTTTTAATGAGGCGGGCTCGCGGTGCTGCAATATAATAAAGATATTCGAGATACACATCTTTTTTTTCGACAGGCTCGGGGCTCATACCCGCAAATACAATATACTCAATAAAATTTACTTGCCTTGGTTTAATCTCGCAAACACAATAAAGAAATTAGCCACCAAAACACTCGGGGGCTAAGGAAAAGAAAAAAATATATATCCGTTTTACAATATACATACAACAAGTTATAGTTTTCTCTATAAGCTACCCACCGAAGAAATAAATTCAGTCGTGACCTAACAGGTCATCAATATTTACTCTATTTTCTTCGGCAGAGGCACCTAGAAAATCAGCATAATGGCCATCTGCAAAAAAGTTGGCATCCATTCAGAGAAGTTCGCCAATTATCTCTTCGGCCATTGGTGTAACTACTGCATCAATTTTATCGACACCTCTTCGCCGTTGCCTCATCTTGGTATGAATAGTTTCAACGACCTTGGTAATATCAAGTTTTGAGTGACAGATCTGAAGCATAATAAGGGCAAACCTGGCACCAGCTACTAGTTGAGCTCTTACAAAACCATGGATTTTGTGCGAGTCTTTAAATTTCTCCATAAGCTTAGGAAGAGTTTTAGGCTGAACGTTCCGAGGAAACATGGAATTGTAAACCATGGACAGAGTTTTGGTGCAAAATTCAAGGAACTCACGAATTTGGCACGCGCGGTCTTGAAATCTGACGATTTGTCGGGTGCGTTCAGGGGTAGCCCAAAAAAGTGAGCCATGGTCCAGTGCCAGATTAATAAGGAAATTTGATCTTGTGTCGACTCGTTGATCTTCGGCATCAGCGTCCAAATAGGGACCTATTTGGCGACAGTACACCAGTTAGAACCAGAAAACAGACACAGGAAAAAGAAAGGGAAAGGTTTAGGAGTATACGTGCCATTTCCAGGCTTGCTTCAGCCATCAGCTCAAGCATAAAATTCTCTCGGGAGGTAGCCTGTGTAGCTTCCGCAACCGCAGTCTCCTTCAATGCTATGGCTTCTCGAGCTTGTTGAACAGCAAGTTTTTCCATGTCCGATGATCTTCGAGATTGTTCCATCATCACGAGAGCTTGCTTTTTCATCAACTGCAGCTGTTGACGGAGCTCGTCCAAGTCTTCATTTTGTGCAGTACTCGAAAAACCTCCAATAAACTCGACAGCGGAGGATCTTTTCGAGCAAGACGCAGCGGGCAAAGCAGCCGAGGGAGGAGGCACCATGGTATAGTTGTCAAAAATCAACTGGAGAGAAATATTTCGATATCAATAACTCGGCAACATGACTTTTCATTAATAAGGTCAAATATTTACATGGCTATTACAAAAGGAGGGTTCTTAGTGAACTAATGGGACAGTTGTCGTCAACGCTACTATGGCGAACAACATCAAAAGAGAAACAAAACAAAAAAGAGACAAGGTGGTCTACTTGACCTCCGGCTTCGATGAACTAGGAGCGGGAGTTGGTTTGCATCCGAGGTAGGCGAGGATTTTCTTTGAGTTTGGCTTGGCAGCCTTAATCAAAGACTGCCACCTCTTCGTCTCCATTTCCTTCACACCGCCAACTTTTGCCCAGTCAACATCTTGTTGGCTGTCAGCAACCAAGGCGATGGTGCCTTCAACACCAACCTTCAAGCCTTCTTATCGAAGCTTAAGCCCAAGATCTTCTTGAGAATTGAAGTACTTGGCGAGAGCAGTAAAAGTCTCGGGTTCTTCTTTCTTCGTGAAGAAATAGGGAAAAAGCCGCGACAGACCTGTTCTAGCATCAACAAGGCCTTGGCGTGCTTCATCTCCATGAATCTCAAGAAGGGAGAGCGCGTCGAGAAGGCGATCACCTTCAGGATTTTCTAGATCATAATCCTGCTGCGTTTTCCCTAAATAAGCAAAAGGAAGCTTGTCAAAAAAGCGCACCAGGAAAAATATGATAACCCGAAGAAATAGCAATGATCTGAGTACTTACTAACAAAACGTCGACTCTGCGACTCCAAGCGAGTGAGGATTTCTTTTTCACGAGCAGACTGCTGAGCTATGTTTTCGCTTAAAGAAGTTTCCACGTCGTGAAGTCTTTTTCGAAGATCTTCGACAGCGGCAGCATCTGATTCAGCTTTCTTGCTAGCTTTTTCATTTTGCTCCAACTTAAGAGCAAGAGCGTCAGCACGTTTGTTAGCTTCTGCAAGAGTGTCTGGCAAACCAAACGACAGTAAAAGGTCATGACAAAAAAATGAAGGGGAGTCTATTCAGCAGAAGAGACAGGAAAATAGTACCTTCAAGCTTCTTAGCATGATCTCGGTACCCGATGAATTGGGTACCGAGACGGATAAATTCCTTCATCAAAGGCTGAAAAGAAAAAGAGAAATCAATATAGGAAGAGAAAGTTCGACAGCAACAAGCAAAAACCACAGGAGAGTCAGGAGTATTGAAGTGTTCAGAACATAAAAGAAGGGAAAACTTACATCATCCATCGAAGGAGTCGCCGAACTACCAATTAACAGGGTAGGCTCCTTGGCTGGCTCTACCCTAGCTCTCTTTGTTGAAGAGGCACGGGGGCTCGCAACTAGAGTTGGGTGCTCTGTATCTTGATGAGGAGGCGAGGTTTCATCCCCATCAGGTTGAGCTTCGGAGACAACTAAAGTACGAGACGTACTCATTCGAGCAGTCACGTCAATAGGTGGATTTTCATCCTCGTCACCACTACAACAAATAAGGCGACAATATAAGAAACAACATAGACAAAATATCGGGAGCAAACAACAAAAAGCAACAAGAACTTACGAGCTGACAAGAGCATCTTCATAAGGGTTGAAAGTTGTCCTTTCTTCACCAGGAACAACTTCTTCGGCAGGAGGTGCGCCGGCTTTGGAGGTGCCGGAATCGGCAACTTCGTCCCTTTTTCTCTTGTTCCTTGGAGAAGCAGCTGAGGGAGGAGAGTGTGTCGATGCGGTAGCCTCGGATTCAACTTCTTTTTCAGAGGATGCCGCGGATTTTTGAGATCCCGCGATTTCACTCTCAGGGCGAGAAGTACCCTGGTTGTCGTCGGTGACAACAGCCCGTTCTTCGACTTCTCCACCTTCAGGAAGAGGAGGAAGAGAAGATAGAACTGGATGATTCTACAAAGACAAGGAATGTCGACAAGAAGTTACGCAAGGGATGTCAGCAAAATAGTAGTCGACAAATATTAAAAACATCAAGAGGATAAAATAATAGTCAAACAAAATTTACCTCGGGGAGGGCGTTGATGCCACTAATGGCTTCACGCGGCAAGAGGATGGAATAGCATCTTTCTTACTGAGCGAAGAAATCCTTCGGATAAGCTTCTCCAAGTCCTTTACAGAAAGGTCTTTGGAGAGCCGGTCGACATCTTCTTCGCCAGCATACATCCAAAGGGGATTTTTGCGAGCTTGTAAGGGCTGCACTCTAATCCTAAGGAAATACGCTGTGATCTGGATACCCGACAATTCTTTGCCACGGGTGTTTTGAAGCTCGTGGATACGGGACATCAGTGCCTTTGTCGCCGTTTTTTCTTCTTCGGTAGCTTCCGCGTCCCAGGATCGGCGGCGAAGAATTTTAGCACTTCCATCGAAAGGAGCTATGTTGTACTCCACCGAGTCGGAGCTTTCTTCATGCACATAAAGCCATCTTTTGCGCCACCCTTGAACCGAGTCAGTAAATTTGACGTCGAAATACTCGACATCAGGGCGGACGCAGATAACAACGCCACCTATGTTATAGGCGACATTGGGGGAGCCATTACGGTGGAGGAGGAAGATGCGTTTCCATAGAGTCCAGTTAGGGTGGACTCCAAGGAAAGATTCGCAAAGAGTGATGAAGATAGATATGTGGAGGATGGAGTTGGGAGTAAGATGGTGAAGTTGCAGCCCATAAACAAAAAGCAAACCACGCAGAAAATCGTGGATGGGTGCAGAGAGACCACGGATAAGATGGTCAACAAAACTAACCCGATACTCAATGGGAGGCGTCGGGTAGCTCTCCTCGCTGGGAAAGCGCAGAGCATCGGTCTTCTTGCTTATTCCAAGCTTCTTCAGCAGGTTAATGTCCTACGCGGAGATCTTGGATCTCTCCCACTCCGTGTTCCCCAGATCTGGCGCCGCCATCTTTGCTTCGGGAGTGCTGTGCCTTGAAAGTTTTGGCCGTGGCGGCATCAACAACAGCGGCGAAGAAGTGGAGCAGTATGCAAGCGTTGGAGTGGTGTTGGAGGCAATGGAGATTGGAGCAAAGGAGATGTGAGCAGAGGTGCGGCGCAGGCGAAAGGAGGAACGGAGGAAGAAGAAGACTTTATATAGGGAATTGGCGAATCGGCGCACCGTTGGATGGAATAATTTTGAGATGGATGCTGTACATGTGGCTAAGGGGTAAAAGTGTATTTTGACTGTGAAGGAACGGAACAGGCACTACAGTGCGTGCACCAGAAAAAGCGGAGGACGTGTGTCCCCCACTTGCATGATGTGTCAAATTGATGAGTGTTTTGGGCCCGCAAGACACAGAGAGAGCAGTGCTCGCATCTTCCCGATACAGTGATCGTGGCTATCGTCAGTAATGATGTCACCTTGTCAAGAGAAAATCTCGGTTGTGAAGATTAATGAAATTGGCGACAGAAAAAGACTATTGATTATCTCGAGAGCCTTTGATCAAATACAAAGTTTTTGATCAAATGCTCGGGGGCTACTTTTGAAAAAAGAAATTTCGGGAATGAAAAAGTAGCAATGGCGAGAGCCTATGATCAAAAGCAAGCATTTGTTCATAGCCTCGGGGGCTACTCCCATCGGGAGCGCTGTTCGCGCACCCGATAGAGATAAAAGCTCGAGAGAGAATAACAATATAGCGACATAAGGCATTAAAGTTTTGAGCCTACAACCAAGTACAAGTCCTTGGCTGTAGCCTCGGGGGCTACTCCCATCGGGAACGCTATTCGCGTGCACGATGAAATTATAAAAAAGTTTAATGAGTATATTTTGAGTTATACACATGACTCTCCATATACTCCCATCGGGAAGACAAGATAAGTCATCCGTTGACTCAATAAAATGTGCTATTCCAACAGCCGAAAAAGCACTCGACAATATATTCTTAGAGCGCCTAAGTTGCAAACAAATATCTGAATGCCGCAAAACTTTGCGAAGGTAAGACCCCAGATCCGTTCTGAGCGGCGTGGCACCATCTCTGACGTCGGTTTGCTACTTTTTTCATATCAACAGATACGAAGAAAAATCCTAACGGACGCATTAGGTACCCGATAAAATATGATTGGGACTCGACAGGTGGTAAGACCTTAAGCGGCACTTGTCGAGTTAACACCAGTATCCCGAGATCATGTCCAGGGACGTGATCTTGAAGTAGGTTTTTGCGGATTGCCACTAGAGCAGTTAACTAGTACCTGATCTGTCAGATGAACTAGCCCCAACTACCATTATCCTTGTACAATATATAATTGCGTATCTAAAGATATGTGATAAGTTTGGCAGAGTTATTGGATGATTATAAAGTTGGAGATTTTTTTTAATTCTTCGATTCAAGCAAAATCTCGGGGGCTACTGACATAGGCATTCCCAATGGGCCTGCCAAAGATGGTACCCGGGGTTTACTGAAGGCCCACAAGTCGAAGATTATGAAGTTTGGAAGCCCGGATTAGTACCAAGGAAAGTTAGAGTTGTATTAGGAAATATAGACTTTTAATTTTACGGGACGGGTTAGAAACCCTCCCGGACTCTGTAACTTGTGTATTACGAATCCCTCGGCTCCACCTCCTATATAAGGGGAAGTCGAGGGACAAAGAGAGGATCGATTCATTGTTTAATGCAACCCTAGTTTTCATAATCGTCGAGTACTTTTCAGCTGAAACCTTCGAGATCTACTTGCCCTCTACTTCCGACTAAAACCCTAGTCTACAATACGTAGGCATTGATAAGTTAATCCCTTGTCACCGGGTTTACCGGAACAGTCCCCGGGTTTCATTCGTCAATGTCCATTGGTACAACGTGTGACTCCGGTACGAAAATTGATTCGGACTCTGGACTTGGTTTGATCGATGGCACCCTTAAGTGAGCCAAAGCCACTCCGGGAGGAATTTCTTGCCTGGAGGAGCCCAACTTAGAAAGCGTATCTGCGGCTTCAATTTCCGCCCGCGGCACATGGTGAAACTCGCATCCCTCGAAGAATCCGGCAATCTTTTGCACGTGGAACCGGTATGAGGCCATGTTGGCATCTTTGGCGTCCCAATCTCCGGAGCATTGTAGCACCACAAGATCTTAGTCACCATAGCAAATGATCCGGTGTGCACCGATTTCTTTTGCGACCTTGAGCCCATGGATCAGAGCTTCGTATTCAGCGACATTGTTTGATGCCCTAAAATGCACTTGCAGCACACATCGGAGATGATCTCCCTTAGGTGAAGTAAGAACCACACCGGCACACAGACCCTCTTTGAGTTTGGATCCGTCAAAGTACATCTTCCAATACTCTATTTTTTGTTCCGGCGGTTTGTATTGCATTTCCGCCCAATCAACCAGGAAATCAACCAAGGCTTGTGATTTTATGGCATCTCTTCTCTCGTATACCGGTACGTACGGTGATAGCTGAATTGCCCATTTGGCAATCCTGCCGCTGGCATCCTTGTTGCACAGGATATCTGAAATAGGTGCCTCACTTACCACCTTCAAGGGTGCTCTTCAAAGTAGTGCTTAAGTTTTGTGGCGGCCAGGAACACGCCGTAAGTCATTTTCTGGAAGTGGGGGTAGTTTTGTTTTGAGAGGGAGAGCACTTCGCTCAGGTAGTATACCGGCCTCTGGACGGTCTTTCCTTCCTCTTCTCTTTCCACCACAACCACAACACTCACGACCCGGTTTGTTGCTGCTATGTACAATAGCATGGGATCTTTTTCTAGCGGCGAAGTACCGACGCGGTTGCCAGCATTGTTTTTGGCTCTTTGAACGCTGCGTCTGCCTGAGGGGTCCAGACGAAGGTATCGGATTTTTTCATCAAGTGGCAGGGCCTTTTCCCCCAACCTGCTTATGAACCGGCTTAGCGATGCCAAGCTTCCGGTAAACTTTTGCACATCTTTGAGATCCTGTGGTATAGTCATTCTCTCGATGGCCCGGATTTTTACCGGATTAACCTCAATTCCCCAGCTTGATACGAGAAAGCCAAGCAATTTGCCGGCAGGGACACCGAAGGTGCATTTTGCCGGATTGATTTTCATCCGGAACCTCCTCAAGTTATCAAACGTTTGCCTCAGATCATCGATCAAGGTTTCTTGTACCTTAGTTTTTATCACGACATCGTCCACATAGACTTGCACATTTTTTCCAATTTGATCAAACAAACACTTTTGCATACAGCGCTGGTACATTGCACCAGCGTTGCGCAAACCGAAAGGCATAGTGACATAGCAATAAGCCCCGTGCGGGGTAATGAACGCAGTTTTTATTTGATCTTCCTTTTTCAGGGGAATTTGGTGGAAGCCAGAATAAGCATCCAGAAAAGACAACAGCTCACAGCCAGCAGTAGAATCAATCACTTGATCGATCTGGGGTAAAGGGAAAGGATCTTTCGGGCAAGCCTTGTTCAGGTTTGTGTAGTCGATGCACATGTGCCACACCTTTGGAGCTTTGGGTTCCTCCTCTTTTTTCTTCTCGACCAGCACCGGATTGGCTAGCCACTCGGTATGCAGTACTTCCACGATGAAACCGGCAACCAACAATTTTGTCACTTCTTCTCCAATGATCTTTCTCCTGTCTTCAGCGAACCGGCGTAAGGGTTGTCGCACCGGCCTTGCATCCTTCCGGACATTCAGAGAGTGCTCAGCCAACTCCCTCGGAACACCTACCAAGTCATCAGTAGACCAGGCAAAGATATTCCGATTCTCACGGAGGAAGTTGACGAGCGCGCTTTCCTATGCCTCACTCAGGCCAGCACCGATACGAATGGTACGCTCAGGGTATGCCGGATCCAGCACGACGTCTTTTTTCTCCTTGGTCGGCTTGAATGCTGGCGTTCCCAAGTTGCCACTCATTGCCGCTAAGCTCAACTGTGAGGACTGAGCCAGCGCAACTGTGGTTTGCATCCTTCTTTTTTCCTCTGCGATTACCAGCGATTCTGCCAGATTTGATCCGGCGGAAGCGGTTTCCAGCGAGATCTTATAGTTTCCCACCACAGTTAAGGGTCCACGAGGTGCCGGCATCTTCATCTTGAGATACGCCGTATGAGTTGAGGCCACGAACGCCGCCAATGCCGGTCTCCCCAGCAGTGTATGATAAGGACTATCCAAGTCCACCACCTCGAACAGAAGGTTTTCCACCCGGCAATTATCACGTCCTCCGAACGACACATCCACCCGGACTTTTCCCATGGGTGAACAAGACAGCCCCGGAACGATTCCGTGGAACGTTGTGTGAGTTGGTTGTAGCATGTTCTCTGTTATCCCCAGCGTGTGCATAGTGTGCCGGTACATAATGTTTATGCTGCTGCCATTGTCTATCAACACTTTGCTGAACCTCACTCGAGTCATTGGCCCATGCATGATTGGGTCCACAACAAGAGCATAGCCACCCGGATTTGGCATTATCTTTGGGTGATCCTTGAACGACCAGGTAATTTCCTGATCTGACCACAGCATGTATTTCGGAAGTGCCGGCATCATCGCGTTCACTTCCATGGAACGACGATGCATGCTTTGCTTGTCCGTTGGCTCAGTAACGAACACAACACAGGACAAGTCCGGATCATGGTAAATATTCCGGCCTAAAGGTGCCGGCGATGGTGGCTGGCCATTGCCATCTCCCACCTGATCAACCTGCTGGTGCTGCTGCCGGTTTGGCTGAGGCTGTACCGGTAAAGCGTTTCCTCCGGTAAGCGGTGGTGGCGGTGGTAGTTGTTGCCGCAAGAGGTCTTGCGATGGTGGTAGCAACGTTGTACAGCCTTGTGCTTGTGCATCTTTTCCCGCACCTTTCAACATCAAGTACTTGGTCCAGGAACAATCTTTTGTCAAATGGTTTGCCGGCTTCGCCAGATTCGGAGTGTGCCAGCGGCATGGTTGTTCCATTGCCGATTCCATGGTGTATCTTGCATGCTCTTGCCAATTCTTTTTCTCTCCCCATGGCTTCTTTTCAACCCATTGTTTCTTAGGACCCGCCCATGGCTGCGATCCGGTTTTTTGCCTCTGGCTCCCGCTGGCGCTGGAGTTATCCTGTACCGCGGCTACTTGCTGCGGACCATACCTCCGATCCGGAAAATCTTCCCTTCTCTTGTTGTGTCATTTATCCCGGTATTGATCTTGGCGCGGTTGGCTTGTTTGCGCCATATCAGCTTGCACTGCCGGTTGCATTGGGTCTCCCAATGCGTAGTTATCTGCCACACGTATCATCTCTGCCAAAGTTAACGGCATGTTTCTCTGTAGCTTTTGCCACAGCGGTGAACCCCTTCTGCACCCATTGCAAAACCACGCAATGGCCTGTGCCTCGATCACTCCTTCACAAGAGTTTCTTATGGAGTTCCACCGGGTCAAGTAATCCCGGTCTGTTTCATTTGGGTGCTGCATGCACAAGGCGAGCTGCTGCGGCCTGTTTGGCCTCCGGTACGTGCTGCTGAAATTGCTCACGAAAGCTTCCTCATAATCCAGCCAGCCATTTATGCTTCCTGCCGGTAAGTTGTTAAGCCAAATGCGTGCCGGTCCTACCAGGAAAGATGGTACGATTCTCACGGCCCAGCGCCGGTTTCCTCCGCCTGTTACGGTTCCTCCACTACCAGCAACATAAACTGCGGTCACATAGTCCACTAGCCAGTCTTCCGGCTTAGTGGTGCCATCATATGTTTTTGTGTCACGGGGTAACTGGAAGTTGCGAACCGGTGGTTCCTCTCTCATGATTCGTGGGCCAAAGCATTTTGGGCCCAGAGGGCCTTCTGCCTCGATCATTTCAGACAAGTATACCCTATCCAGCCTGTGCCTCGCATCCCGGTCTGGTAGGCATCTTTCTCCTAACCGTGCCCCCAAAGGGTTCCGGTAGTTTGCAATTTTTTCAGTTCCTGAATCAGCTTCGTCGTAACGTTCCGGTACCGCGGGCCTTTGCCTGTCGGTACCTTGGCGGAGGCATTTCCTCCTCCACATACGCTGCTCTTGTTGCGCGATAGTTTTGCCCGCTTTCTTCTCTACCGGCATAATCATCTTCGGCGTAGCCTTTTCCGGCATAAGCGCGTACTGCTCCTTGGTTTTTTCTACCGGCCTCATGTCGCCCGGCTTGTTGTTTTCCGGCAAGTACCGGATTGTACACAGTCATTTGCTGCGCATTCACTTCTTTTTCTTTTCTCTTGTCCGGATGGGGGGGGGGGGGGGGCGATGCCTGCCCATGGGACTTGCTTCCGGCATTCTTTGTAGAACGCACAGATTTGGATGCCGCAGCTTTGTTTTCTCTAGCAAGTTCAGCATTTTGTTCCTGAATCATGTCGAGCAACTCCCTAACACGATCCTGCTGTTTTGCTAAAGCATCTCCGGTAAGTGATTCACACAGCTCTACTGCAGCCCTAGCAGCTTTTATGGTTTTATCTGGGCTACTGTACTTAGGTTTCTCTACAATGCTCAAAGATGCAGAGGTACTTTTTCCAGCAAGAATCTCTTTACGCAGATCCTGGTCTAGGTTGCGAGCTCTAAGCCGGTTTTCTGGTACTCTAGCAGGGTGAGCGCTAACAGAAGCAAAGCCATGGGCAGCGTTATACTCACGTAGGGTTAGGTTCAGCTCGCGCTGCGCCCGGATGATGTCCGCGCCTCCGGAGAGCAACGTCTTTCGCTGTGCCTCCTGCTCCGCCTGAGCCGCTGCCGGGTCGATGTTCTGCGCGATGGGCGTTGCCAGCACGTTCAAAGCCGCTTGGAGAGGAGTCTCCGGTGGCGCTGCAGATGCACCCGCGACCCCTTGGTCACGCTCTGTCGGTGGCTTGGCCATGCGCGTGGACTTCGTCTGCCCAGCGCCCTCAGCCGCGACCTCCTTGCCTGCGTCAGCCGCGCCAACCACCAACACCTCGATGTTGCCGGCGGCGTGGCCGCTGCGAGCTGCAGACCTTGGCGGGTCCGGCGCCACCAGCACCGACGAGAGGCGCTGGCGCTCCGGGACGGTGCCGTAGTAGACGCGGAGGCTGCCGAACTCGATGGTGTGGCCCTTCCTGGGGAACTTACCGCCGTTGGCGAAGCAGCCCGTGTTGTCGTTGATGAAGTCCATGGCGAGGACGCGGTCGACGAGAGCAGTGATGACACGCTCGCCGGCGATGGTGAGGAGGCCCGCCCGAATATGAACTCCAGCAAGCGCAGCTGCTGGCCCCATGGTGGGCGCCAACTGTCATCGTGGTGAACAGACAAATGCCATGGGATGGCTTAAGTTGGGGCCGAATGTGCGCTAGATGATCCGGGGGAGGGTTTTGGTTATATGTGGTGAACTCCGGATGGATTCCTGATGAACTTGGCCTAGACCAGAGGTAGAAGAAGAAGAACACAAGCTCTAACTCGACTTTGGATCTCTCTATTCCATGCTTGAACAAGATTACAGGTTTTCAGATATCAGGTAGGACGTTGTGCGTATGTAGGTTACCCCGCGCAAGGGTGTGCCCCCTCTCCTTATATAGGGGAGAGGGTGGCTTACAGGGGAAGAAACCCTAGGAAACCCTAATGGATCTTTGACTAGACAAACTACTTTACAAAGCCTCTTTGGCTACCGGTGACGCTGGTATGTCTTTAATCAGGAGCGGTGACATCCTCCGGCACCTTTTACGTCATCATATGCTTTTGCCTCAGAGCTTCGATTAAAGCTGAAGTGCTTCGCTCATCTTTGTCCTCTAGCTCCTTAGAGAATCTTTGACCAGTCTTGCCGACGTGCTACAGTGTTGCCTGTACCGGTAATCCGGTACCTTCTTAGCTCATTCCGGTATACCCCTCCTGGGATACCGGTATAGATTCACTTAGCCGAAAGCCTAGCTTCACAGTCTGGAATAACCTTTATACCGGTATCTTGATAGCTCAAACCATCCGGTTTTGCATGCCTTTGGCATACCGGGGGTCATCCCCCCAACATTAGTCCCTGAAGCTGGTATAGTTCGGTGGATCCTATCCAACGGACCATGCCAGGTTCCCATCACTCAAGGTACCGGTTTAATCCTTCCGGCACGCGGTTTAAGTTTTCCGGCATCTTTTCCGAACTTATCTCTTTTCATACCGAGCTTTTCCGGCATCTTTGTCATTAAACTCTCCTCGGCGAAGTCGAGAATTTCTCGGACACAGTGCCTGTCAGTGACATGCGCACTGTTTCTGACGCAGCAGTGTCAGGGGTCACTTCCCTTCGACTTATGCGCTAGCATTTATGGCGCCACACCAGATCCTCGCCGTTGTTCCGGATCCATGTGGCCTCCCTGTGTCTTTCTGTCTCCTGCGCGTGTATCATTGTGCCACGTGGCTGCCACGAAGCGAACCGCCGCGGCCCAGCGGTTGCTGGCCCACTACTTTTCCTCCCTATTTAAGGGTGAAGCGGTTCCTTCTCCTCTTCTTCTCCGCATTCACCACTTCTCACGCGCACTTTGCATCCTCTGCTCGCTGCGCTCGCATCGCCCTCGCTCGCCGCCGAAGTTCTGCTCTCCGACGAACCTGCGAAGAAGCTCCGCAGAGATTCACTGCGCACCTTCGCCTTTCCTACCTCAAGCACTTCACTGCACTCCCTCTTCCTCATTCTCTGTTCATCACCAACGTTTGCAAGTTCGCCCCCTGTCCGGCGGTCGTCGTCCTCAATATCCTCCGCCGCCTCAGGTTAGCTTTAACGCCTCTTTACTCTCTTCTTTTTGTCTCCTAGTTCTTGGGCCGGTAGGGGATTTACTTTTCCTTTTCTTCTGGTTTTTCTCTTACTCGTAGATCTTCGCGCGAGGCTAGATATTGGGAAATCTATTTGTGGGTAGGTTCGGGCATCTTTAGACCGGTATGTCTTCTGAGGAGTACCTTTCTGAACCTGCCGCCAGCAGCCATCACAGCGAGACCCCCACCGCATCTATCGGGGAAGAAATCTCAGCCGACCAGGCCTCTGACGGGCTCGAGGCAGATCTCGCCCGGATGGATGCCTCTTCTTCTGCTCTGGAAGCCGGTACCGGAAGGGGCCAGGAGGCCAGCAGCTCCGGCCAAGGTTCCGGTGTGGACTTGGCTGCGATCACCCGCGGAGCCTGGAAGGGCTCCAATGTAAAGCAGCCGGAGATCGATTGGTTGTACCGCTCCAGCAGGATACCGGCACAGGTGTCTTGCCGGATTTCGGGCAACGAGCGGGAGCCCGCGCCCGAACCCAGAGAAGTCATAGTTTTCTCTGCTCATTTTGAGCGCGGCTTCGGCCTACCGGCCTCTGACTTCTTCCGCCAGTTTCTTGATTTTTACCAACTCACACCTCATCACCTTCCTAGCAATGCCATTTTTTATCTTTCTTGCTTTGTTTCTTTCATGGAGGCCTACATTGGTCTCCTCCCTACAAAAGAAGCTTTCGCTCGCTTCTTCGGCCTTCAGATCAACTCGGTCCAAGGCAAAAACATTCCCAAGCCCAAACCTCCGGTCCAATGCGGATCTTGCATCATCAGCGCGCGCCAGGGGAGCCCCTTTTTCAAATTCTCCGGTCTGGAGTCATGTCGGGCATGGCAACAGACCTTCTTTTATGTGAGGAACAAGGGCGCCGCTGATTTCATCAATCTGCCAGCCTACCTTCCGGGGACGCCATCGAGGGCCAACTGGAAATACAATCTGGGGACTTCCCATATCGAAACCAACCGGATGGCCAGGCCAACGGGAGTTGAGGATGGCAAAGCCCCTGCCACCTTCATCTATCATTCAATAACATATGTAGATGCCGGAGGTGACTGGTTACCATCTTTCTATTCATACCGCCACTAGCTCAGCACAACAAAATATTTGCGAGAGCTCCTTACGTTGGAGTCTATCGCATGTCCTTTGCCTAGGGCATCCTCCGATGAAGTTGAAGGGGGTTGGAGAAGGTGGAGGTGGCTAGGGTTGGGGAGGTTATTCTACATATGGTGAGTTGTGGCTTCTTTTCTGATCATAGTCTCCTTCAAAGAAGACCCAAACAAAGCTACTTTGCACGATCATCCGTTCTATGCATACATTTACCCAAAAATAGCCGACAACTACAGGAATGGGGCGATATGCCGAGGGCCGGGAACCCTCGGCGTAGCCTGTTTTGGCCCTCGGCATAGGCTACGTCAAGGGCCGCCCTCGGCATATCTCCTCGGCGGCTACCTCCCTCGGCAGAGTCATCATTGCCGTCGGCGTAGCCCGACCCTCGGCGTAGGACGCTACGCCGACGGCAAAACCGTCGGCATACAAATTTAAAAAAATCAAATTTCCATTTTCAAAATACAAATTCCAAAAAAAATCATTTTTGGCTATGTCGACGGCAAAACCCTCGGCATATAGTTTTAATTTTTTTTTCAAATTTTAATTTATTTTACACCATTATTTTCTTTTTTTTCTTTTTTTTACTTGTTTATCTTTCACCCAAGACACTTTTAACTCTAAGTATACTTAATCTTATTTTCTTTTGCCAACTATTTCAAGGATTGATAAAAAGTTATCTGGAATATCATCTCTGATGTCATATACTGGCAAGCTCACCTTGTTAAATACAGTGATACAATCATTACCAATGTTTGCAATGTGCTCCTTTAAGGTACCAATTACCATCTTTGTACACTTTGAAAAAAGTGGAAGACAGTTCTTATGGTCTGATAGGGAAAATAGGATTCAAGGAAAATGCCTAGCAAGCGGGGAAATGATGTGCAGACCAAAGGATCAGGGTGGCCTAGGGATTCTGAATCTCAGAATACAAAATCAGGCGTTACTTATGAAGAATTTGCACAAATTCTATAATCGTGCAGATATTCCATGGGTTAATCTAATCTGGAAAGCTTACTACAGTAATAGAGGCACTCCACAGACTATTAAACCAAAGACATCATTTTGGTGGAGAGATTGTTTGTCATTGCAGGACAAATATAAAGAACTGACATCAGTGGACATTCAAAATGGAAAGACAGTGGCACTCTGGAAAGATAATTGGGATAATTCCATCAAACAGGATGAATATCCCCATTTACACTCTTTTGCCAAAAATCAGAATATCATCTTTGATAAGGCTATGGAAATATCAAATGAAAATATATATGATATGGTTCAGTTGCCTCTGAGTACCATTGCACATGAAGAACTCCACAATTTGGAGCAGGAAATGTTGAATATGGAAATGACAGAGGATCGGGATATTTGGTCATTCAATTGGGGAAGTTCATTTTCCACAAATAAAGTGTACAGAGAACTTATTGGAAATCATGAAGTACCAAGTAGTATTACAGCGATATGGAAATCCTGCAGTATTCCTAGACATAAATTTTTCTTCTGGCTGTTATTAAATGGCAGACATAATACTAAGGACATGATGAAACACAAGAATTTTTATGTGGAATTCTCTGATTGTATTCTCTGTGAATCTTGTCCAGAAGAAACCATTATGCATCTATTCTTTGAATGCACATTCAGTCAGAGCTTTTGGTGGGCGCTTGGATTGGAATGGAATGTAGATATGACCCTATATCAGATGATTGATGAAGCACAACAAAGATTGTCCCTGGGTTTTCTCATGGAAATAATGATTACAGGTTGTTGGAGCATTTGGGATCAGAGGAATGATGCTATCTTTAATGCAAATTATCCAAATGTCCAAACATGTGTGGCTAGATTTAAGGCCAGTTTCATCCTTACAATGCATAGAGCAAAGCCTAGTCTTAGAGAAGGAATGCAATCTTGGCTAGATACTCTATGAGTGTGTAATAAGATTATCTCCATGATAGACTCATTGTAAATACTCCATTTATATTAATAGAAAATGACACAGTAGGGAGTCTTTCCCTACTGTATTTGTGTCAAAAAAAAACAATCATGGTTAAACTTCCCAGTCGGTCACCCATCCTTAAAATACTCCAGGCTCAGCACGCTTAACTTCTTGGTTCCATTCGAATGAGTTTCCATTACAGAATTGACACCTTGCTAATAATAATATCATATCAACCCTATTAACCCTTGAACCGTGATGTCGCACCTCTTTATTTTTGAATTCCAAATAATTACTTAAGTAAACAAAAATGAATATAAGTAATAATAATATTGAATTCAAATAACAATAAAAAAATTGGTCTTTTTCTATTTAATATGGAATAATTAATATCTTTAAATCGAAAAATCGAAATTCTACAAATAATATGTCTAAATCGATCAGAAATATGAGAGGAATCTAAATATCACATCCATATCATCATTTGAACCTAAAAATTATAGGAATCCAAATATGACGTCCAATTTACCATCTAGCCAAAACAACCCCCCTCGGGAGATGCGAAATGGCTGTACCGGGCGCGTTGGTGCACCGTTCGCCAACACGCTAAACGGACAAAAAATAGCATATAAAGTGATGTGTTATAGACCTAAAAACATTTTTCGCGGAATTTATTGAGCGACGAAAAGTGTACCCCTAGTTCAAATTCGGTCAGTTTCCAACGGATTCAGCGGGACACCGCAGAAAGCCGCAGAGATTCTCAGATACCTAACGCGCACATATGCCATGTGATATGTGGTCCGGAGGCGGTGTCCTAACACTATGCGGAGGTCTCCCGCAATACTAAATTGCGCCCCATCTAGTTGCTTCACAAAAAAACCCGTTATGACACCCCGAAAATGAAAAAAACATCGCCCATGGGTCGGATTGGAAATCCGCTCCCGGAGCCTTCCTTCCCATCCCAGGGAGCACACATGTGCCAAATATGGCCTCGTTCTGACAAACTATGAGGTGTCACCGGCCGTTTCCTACTCATTTGCCCTAAAAGCCATAGAACTCCGGACGTGATAGCCCTATTTGTGAAGGGTTTTTCAAAATAATTGTCGTATCCTAGTTCCGACTTTTGGAGTGGTTACTAGGACACATAAAATGATGCCATGCGGCTCCGCGGGATTTTTTTGACTTCATTTAAATTGCCATTTGGCCAAAACGGCCCCCCATGGAGATGCGGTATGGCCGTACCGGGGGCGTTGGTGCACCCGTTCACCATCGCGCTAAACAGAAAAAAATTAGCACATAAAGTGATGTGTCTTAGACCTAAAAAAAAATTTCGGAATTTATTGAGCAACGAAAAGTATACCCCTAGTTTAAATCCGGTCAGTTTCCAGCAGATTCGGCCGGACACGGCAGGAAGCCGTATGGATTCCTAGATAGCTAACGTGCACGTATGACATGTGATATGTGGTGCGAAGGCGGTGTCCTACCACTACGCAGAGGTCTCGCGGAATACTAAAGTGCGCCCCACGTAGCTGCTTCACAAAAAAAAACGTTTTGGCACCCCGGAAATGAAAAAACCATCGCCATGGGTCGGATTGGAAATCCGCTCCCTGGGCCTTGCTTCCCATCCTAGGGACCCCACACGTGCCAAATATGGCCTCGTTCTGACAAACTATGCGGTATCACGGGCCGTTTCCTACTCATTTCCCTATGAGTCATAGAACTTCGGACTTGATAGCCATGTTTGTGAAGGGTTTTCCAAAATAATTATCATATCTTAATTCCGACTTTTGGAGTGGTTACTAGAACACATAAAATGACGTCATGCGGCTCCGCGGAATTTTCTGAGTTCGTTTAAATTGCCATCTGGCCAAAACGGGAACCCGAGAATATATAAGAAAGTGTTTGAATTGTTAGTATGTTAACATGGTACTGTACATGATTTAAATATGCATGATTTTGACATAAATGGATAGAGTATGTTTTCTGAACATTTTGATATCTTATACGCATTTTTCTGACATCATATGAATTAGTTATAATTTTTACAAAATTAGACAAATTTGAAAAATAGTCTACGCCGAGGGTGGCTGCCGGCGTAGCCCTGTCTACGCCTAGGACCAAACATATGCCGAGGGCTGCCCTCGGTGTAGACCTCGCTACGCCGACGGAAACTCTACGCCGAGGGTCGGACTGCAGGCTGGCCTGGCCGAGCCATACACCGATGGCCCCGACTTTTGGCTGTCGGTGTATAGGCTGGTCCTCGGCGTAGCTCCCATTCCTCTAGTGGACGTCCTGTGATTGTCACTAGAACATCATGTTGGAATACACCTTTTTTTCCTATAAAAGACGCTTTATCACTTCAAAATTTATCAATTCGTAGGAGCTTTACACCTAGTCTCTGCATAACACGCTGCTGCAAAAGCCAGGCAAAACCGAAAATAAAAAAGGTGCTGTACAAAAACTAGTTCTATTGGTAGAACCGACTGCTCTACCGGCTCTAGGGCGTAGCCTGTAGGGGAAGGAGGGGGCGGCATGCGGACGAGGCGGCGGATGCCGGGGACACGGCGTCGTCGTGCGCGGCGAAGAGGAGAGGCGGCGGCTAGGTTAGGAAGTCCGACTCCTCGGGGAGTCGGCAATAATGATTATTATTATTGCTTGATGTTTGCCGCTGTCGTCGTGGTGAACAGACAGATGCCATGGGATGGCTTAAGTTGGGGCTGAATGTGCGCTAGAGGATTCGGGGTAGGGTTTTGGTTATATGTGGATGAACTCCGGATGGATTCCTGATGAACTTGGCCTAGACCAGAGGTAGAAGAAGAAGAAGAAGAAGAAGAAGAACACAAGCTCTAACTCGACTTTGGATCTCTCTATTCCATGCTTGAACAAGACTACAGGTTTTCAGATATCAGGTAGGACGTTGTGCGTATGTAGGTTACCCCGCGCAAGGGTGTGCCCCTCTCCTTATATAGGGGAGAGGGTGGCTTACAGGGGAAGAAACCCTAGGAAACCCTAATGGCATCTTTGACTAGACAAACTACTTTACAAAGCCTCTTTGGCTACCGGTGATGCCGGTATGTCTTTAATCAGGAGCGGTGACATCCTCAGGCACCTTTTACGTCATCATCTGCTTTTGCCTCAGAGCTTCGATTAAAGCTGAAGTGCTTCGCTCATCTTTGTCCTCTAGCTCCTTAGAGAATCTTTGACCAGTCTTGCCGACGTGCTACAGTGTTGCCTGTACCGGTAATCCGGTACCTTCTTAGCTCATTCCGGTATACCCCTCCTGGGATACCGATATAGATTCACTTAGCCGAAAGCCTAGCTTCACAGTCTGGAATAACCTTTAAACCGGTATCTTGATAGCTCAAACCATCCGGTTTGGCATGCCTTTGGCATACCGGGGGTCATCCCCCCAACAGCCGCATTTACAACTCGTATATAATGAGCTAAAACTGCTAAACATAAATGGGCTAATCCCCTAGTTGGGCCCCCTCCTCACGTAACTAATACCGGTCATAACATCTCTCCCCGCCTATGCAAACAGCTCGTCCTCGTGCTGGTAGTCGGGGTAGTGCTGGTTGAACTCATCGTGCTTCTCCCAAGTGGCCTCCTCCTCCGGAAGGTCTTCCCACTGCACCAGCAAGTACCAAATGTCGCAACGGAGATGGGCACGTAACACCTTCGCCGGGCGCGGTAAGAGATGGCCATCGACAATTGGTGGTAACGCCGGCGGTGATGCGGGAGGCTCTCCCCGGTATGGCTTCAGTAGTCCCACATGAAAGACATCATGGATGCGAGAGCCCTCTGGCAGCTGAAGGCGATATGCAAGTGTTCCCACGCGCTCCAAGATGATGAAGGGGCCAGCTTAGCGAGGACCAAGCTTGCGCCTCGCACGCGGGTCGAGGGACTGGGTGGATCGATGAAGAAGGCGCAGCCACACCCAGTCGCCCACCGCATAGGCCACCTCGCGATGATGGTCGTCGTAGTAGTGCTTGGCGAGCTGCCGGGCCTGAACGAGACGTTGCTGCACCTCAGCAAGCATCTCGTCACGGTTGCGGAGAAGCTCCCCCGCAACCTCCGTCCGAGCGGTCGCCGGGTCGACCGGCAAGATGGGCGGTGGTGGTCGACCGTAGACCACCTCAAATGGCGTGGCACGCAGGGCGGAATGGTAGGAGATGTTGTAGCAATATTCCGCCCAAGCGAGCCAATCCACCCATGCACGAGGACGATCACTTGTAACACAGCGTAAGTACATGGCGATCACTTTGTTAACCACCTCGGACTGGCCGTCCGTCTGAGGATGGAACGTCGTGCTGAACCAGAGCTTGACGCCCGCCATCCTGAAGAGGTCACGCCAAACATGCCCCGTGAAGACCGGATCCCGATCACTGACGATCGACGCGGGAAAACCGTGTAGGCAGACGATGCCGTCGAAGAAGGCACGAGCAACGGACGCGGCGGTGTACGGGTGACCGAGCGCGATGAAGTGTGCGTACTTGGAGAAGCGGTCAACCACCGTGAGGATGGCGGACTTGCCGCCCACCTTGGGGAGGCCCTCGATGAAGTCCATGGAGATGTCGGCCCAGACCTGGGAAGGCACCTCCGGCGGCTGCAATATCTCCGCCGGGCGAAGCGTCTCCGTCTTGTTACGTTGGCATATCTCGCAAGAGCGCACCCAGTCCCGGACCAAGGCCCGATCACCAGGGATGTAGAAGTCGGCGCGGAGACGGTGGAGGGTCTTCTAGACGCCCTCATGGCCGGACGAATGGGCCAGCAGGAGCACCTGGTGTCGAAGATCGTCGTGGTCGGGCACGAAGATATGGCGCCCATACAAGAGGAGCCCCTTAGCCAGGCGCAATGGCACCTCCAACTCACCCGCCTCCAGCTGCTGCCGCAGAAGCTGGGCGCCAGGCACCTCTGCCGTAGCCTAGCGGATGGTGAGGCTCCCCGGTCGGTACTCCATGGTGAAATCAAAACCGAATAGCTTGCTGATCCACTGATTCCGCGGCACGGTCGAGAGCCTCTGATCCAACAAGTACTTGAGGTTGTAGTGGTCCGTGCGAATCTGGAACGAGCGCCCCCAAAGGTAGGGACGCCAATGGCGCACAGCCTGCACCAAGCCAATGAGCTCATGCTCGTACGCCGCAAGCTTGAGATGGTGCGCGGCGAAGGGCCAACTGAAGTAGGCAAGCGGCCCGTCACCCTGGTGAAGCACGGCACCGAACCCCACGCCGGAGGCGTCGCAGTCGATGATGTACGGACGCGTGATGACCCACAAGTATAGGGGATCGCAGCAGTCTTCGAGGGTAGTATAACCCAAATTTATTGATTCGACACAAGGGGAGGTAAAAATACTTATAAGCCTTAACAACTGAGTTGTCAATTCAGCTGCACCTGGAAAAGCACTAGCAACAGGGGTGATGTGAAAGTAGCAGTAATATGAGAGCAATAGTAACAGTAACACAGCAGCAGTAATAGCAATATGAGAGCAATGGCACCAGAAGATAGTTGATACTACTTCCAATGACATATAGAACGAGTATATAATGATGAGAGATGGACCGGGGTTCCCAGCTATCTACACTAGTGGTAACTCTCCAATAAGTGACAGGTGTTGGGTGAACAAATTACAGTTGGGCAATTGATAGGAATCAAAGCATTAAGATAGAACATCAGGCTTATTAATTATGTAGGCATGTTTTCCGTATATAGTCGTACGTGCTCGCAATGAGAAACTTGCACAACATCTTTTGTCCTACCAGCCGGTGGCAGCCGGGCCTCAAGGGAAACTACTGGATATTAAGGTACTCCTTTTAATAGAGTACCGGAGCAAAGCATTAACACTCCATGAAAACATGTGATCCTCACATCACTACCATCCCCTCCGGTTGTCCCGATTTCTGTCACTTCGGGGCCTTTGGTTCCGGACAGTGACATGTGCATACAACTTGTAGATACAATCTAAGCAATAAGTATAGAGCTCAAATCTAAGATCATGCCACTCGGGCCCTAGTGACAAGCATTAAGCATAACAAGATTGCAGCAACAATAACTTCACAAACTTTATAGATAGACTAATCATAATGTATCATCCATCGGATCCCAACAAACACAACACCGATTACATCAGATGGATCTCAATCATGTAAGGCAGCTCATGAGATCATTGTATTGAAGTACATGGGATAGAGAGTACCAACTAGCTACAGCTAGAACCCGTAGTCCATGGGGGAACTACTCACAGAGCATGGCGGAGGCGGTGGCGTTGATGGAGATGGCTTCCGGGGGCACTTCCCCGTCCCGGCAGGGTGCCGGAACAGAGAGTTCTGTCCCCCGAATTGGAGTTTCGCGACGGTGGCGGCGCCCACGGAGTCTTTACGGAGTTTCGTCAATTGGTACGGTGTTTTTAGGTCGAAAGGGATTTTATAGGCGAAGAGGCGGCGCGAGGGGGCACACAGGGCGCCTCACCCTAGGCTGGCGCGGGCCCAGGCTTGGCCGCGCCGCCATAGGGTGTGGTGGCCCTCTGGCCCCTCTCCGACTCTTCTTCGGTGTTCTGGAGCCTTCCGGGAAAAATAGGAGGTTTGGCGTTGATTTCGTCCAATTCCGAAAATATTGCCCGAACAGCCTTTCTGGAACCAAAAACAGCCGAAAACAGGAACTGGCACTGTGGCATCTCGTTAATAGGTTAGTTCCGGAAAATGCATGAAATCATCATAAAGTGCAAGCAAAACATGTAAGTATTGTCATAAAACAAGCATGGAGCAGCAGAGAAATTATGGATACGTCGGGGACGTATCAGCATCCCCAAGCTTAGTTCCTGCTCGTCCCGAGCAGGTAAACGATAAAAAGAATAATTTCTGTAGTGACATGCTACTTACATAACCTTGATCATACTATTACAAAGCATATGAAATGAATGAAGTGACTCAAGGCAATGATCTATAGTTGCTAACAAGTAGATAACATATAGCAAAACTTTTCATAAATAGTACTTTCAAGACAAGCATCAAAAGTCTTGCACAAGAGTTAACTCATAAAGCAATAAATTCAAAGTAAAGGCATCGAAGCAACACAAAGGAAGATATAAGTTTCAGCAGTTGCTTTCAACTTTCAACATGCATATCTCATGGATAATTGTCAACATAAAGTAATATGATGAATGCAAATAAGCAAGTATGTAAGAATCAATGCACAGTTAACACAAGTGTTTGCTTCTAAGGTGGAAGGAAGTAGGTAAACTGACTCAACATAAAGTAAAAGAATGGCCCTTCGCAGAGGGAAGCATTGATTGCTATATTTGTGCTAGAGCTTTGGTTTTGAAAACATAAAGAGAGCATAAAAGTAAAATTTTGAGAGGTGTTTGTTGTTGTCAACGAATGATAGTGGGCACTCTAACCCCCTTGCCAGACAAACCTTCAAAGAGCGGCTCCCATTTTATTTTATTTTTGGGTGGCACTCCTTCCAACCTTTCTTTCACAAACCATGGCTAGCCGAATCCTCGGGTGCCTGCCAACAATCTCATACCATGAAGGAGTGCCTTTTTATTTTAGTTTTATTATGATGATACTCCCCCCAACCTTTGCTTACACAAGCCATGGCTAACCGAATCCTTCGGGTGCCGTCCAACAATCACATACCATGGAGGAGTGTCTATTTAGTTTAATTAATTTGGGACTGGGAATCCCATTGCCAGCTCTTTTTGCAAAATTATTGGATAAGCGGATGAAGCCACTAGTCCATTGGTGAAAGTTGCCCAACAAGAATGAAAGATAAACACCACATACTTCCTCATGAGCTATAAAACATTAACACAAATTGATAAGCATTTTGAATTGTTTAAAGGTAGCACTCAAGCAATTTACTTTGGAATGGCAGGAAATACCACATAGTAGGTAGGTATGGTGGACACAATTGGCATAGTGGTTGGCTCAAGGATGTTGGATGCATGAGAAGTATTCCCTCTCGATACAAGGCTTAGGCTAGCAAGGTTGTTTGAAGCAAACACAAGTATGAACCGGTACAGCAAAACTTACATAAGAACATATCGCAAGCATTATAATACTCTACACTGTCTTCCTTGTTGCTCAAACACTTTACCAGAAAATATCTAGACCTTAAGAGAGATCAATTATGCAAACCAATTTCAACAAGCTTTACGGTAGTTCTCCACTAATAGGTTTAAACCACATGAAAAAAACTTAATCTATTTGAGAGCTCAAAACAATTGCCAAGTGTCAAATTATCCAAGACATTATGAGGCATTTTCTGTTTCCAACCAAATAATAATAAGTGCTATAGCTTCCAACTTTTATCATTGAACATTAAAAGTAAAACGAAGAACAAGTGTTCATATGAAAAAGCGGAGCGTGTCTCTCTCCCAAACAAGGATTGCTAGGATCCGAATTTATTCAAACACAAACAAAAATAAAAGCACACAGACGCTCCAAGTAAAGCACATATGATGTGACCGAATAAAAATATAGTTTCAGGGGAGGAACCTGATAAGTTGATGAAGAACGGGATGCCTTGGGCATCCCCAAGCTTAGACGCTTGAATCTTCTTAAAATATGCAGGGATGAACCACGGGGGCATCCCCAAGCTTAGACTTTTCACTCTTCTTGATCATATATCATCCTCCTCTCTTGACCCTTGAAAACTTCCTTCACAACAAACTTCTCATAAACTTCATTAGAGGGGTTAGTACTCAAAAATATTGAATCCACCTTGGTCCTGTAGTGGCACATTGCAAGAACTCAATAAAACATTAGCTACAGCTCTCTATGTCTAGAAAAGCTCGCTTAAGGTCCACAAGAGACAATGCAAAAAACAGAGACAGAATCTGCCAAAACAGAACAGCTAGTAAAGACAAATTTTAATAAAATACTTCCGTTGCTCAAATCAGAAAACTCAAAACTAATGAAAGTTGCCTACATATCTGAGGAACACGCACGTAAATTGGCATATTTTTCTGATTTTCCTACAGAGAAGACAGCCCAGATTCGTGACAGATAGAAATCTGTTTCTGCGCAGAAATCCAAATCTAGTATCAACCTTCGATTAGAGGCTTCACTTGGCACAACAAAACACAAAACTAAGATAAGGAGAGGTTGCTACAGTAGTAAACAACTTCCAAGACACAAATATAAAATAAAGTACTGTAGCAAAATAACACATGGGTTATCTCCCAAGAAGTTGCTTTCTTTATAGCCATTAAGATGGGCTCAGCAGTTTTAATGATGCACTCGCAAGAAATAGTATTTGAAGCAAAAGAGAGCATCAAGAGGCAAATCCAAAACACATTTAAGTCTAACATGCTTCCTATGCAAAGGAATCTTGTACACAAATAAATTCATGAAGAACAAAGTGACAAGCATAAGAAGATAGAACAAGTGTAACTTCAACAATTTCAGCATATAGAGAGGTGTATTAGTACCATGAAAATTTCTACTACCATATTTTCCTCTCTCATAATAATTTTCAGTAGCTTCATAAACAAACTCAACAATATAACTATCACATGCAGCATGCTTCTCATGATTTCCAAACACATAATTTTTATCAAGTTCAAGAATAGTGGAATAAAAACTTTCAAACTTACTTTTATTAATAATATAACAAGGTAGTTGATCAATCTCAAGAGATATGGGACTCATAGAATAAGTCAAGGACTCTCCAATCCCATTTTCATTAGTAGTACAATTAATAGTATCAAGTAACATAGGACCATCATCTAGAGCTTTATCATAAACATTTGCTAAGCAAAATTCTTTAGTACCATGCATTTCGACATCAGGCACAAACAAAGCATTATCATAAGATTTATCAAAGTAGCATGGATTATCATAAATAACAGTAGCATAATTATTCTCACAAGTTTTACTCATAGGGAATATTTCAAGAGAATCCACAGGAACATAACATTCAACCTCTTTCGGTAAGCATGGAGGACAATCAAATAGTGTAAGAGATAAAGAGTTACTCTCATTAGAAGGTTGGCATGGGTAGCTAATCCATTCTTCCCCCTTTTGTTCGTCGCTCTCCTCTTCTTTTTCATCCAATGAGCTTTCAGGTTCATCAATTTCCTCCTCTTTTTCATCCAATGAGCTTTCAGGTTCATCAATTTCTTCTTCCACTGGTTCCTGCAAATTGTGAGTGCATTCTTGTGCATTAATGTGTCTCTCTTTATAATCAAGGATATAAGGATTCCTACTGTAGCATTCTATGCAAGAATTAAGGATAGTAGAGACATAATCTTTAAGGTCCTTACAAATAGCACAAGTTTCATAATTCTCAACCATGAAGGATTCTATCTCGGAGGCTCCCATAAATAAGACAAATTGTTCTACCTCTTCGAACCCATAATGAATATAGCAATTCCGATTATAGCTCTTAATAAAAAATTCCTCACTAAAGCCACATTGAAATTTAAGATGTTTAGTATCCTGTTGAGAGCAACAGTTTATATCATGGCGTCTAAGCAAGATTCTAGCAATTGTATTCAATTTTTCTATCATAGCACTCATTACTTTACAAGTTCTTGATTCTCTATAACAATTATAACATTCCATAAGCTCCAAGTAGGTTGTTGGTTCTCCCATGACAACAATTTTTAATTTTTCGGTTTTTCAAATTTTTATGGATTTTTGGGTATATGAGGAAAATAAAACAAAACTGAAATAAACTAGACAAAAGTAAACTAAGCAAAGTAATACTAGACAGAAATAAACTAAGCACAAGTAAACTAGGAAAAAGTAAACTAAGCAAAACAAAATAAAATAAAACAGAGAGAGAGGTAGAGTGTACTCCCCGGTGAACTTATGAGTAGAGCTATGCCTCCCGGCAACGGCGCCGAGAAAACAGTCTTGATGACCCACAAGTATAGGGGATCGCAGCGGTCTTCGAGGGTAGTATAACCCAAATTTATTGATTCGACACAAGGAGGTAAAGAATACTTATAAGCCTTAACAACTGAGTTGTCAATTCAGCTGCACTGGAAAAGCACTAGCAACAGGGTGATGTGAAAGTAGCGATAATATGAGAGCAGTAATGTGATAACACAGCGATAATAGCAATATGAGAGCAATGGCACCAGAAGATAGTTGATACTACTTCCAATGACATATAGAACGAGTATATAATGATGAGAGATGGACCGGGGTTCCCAGCGATCTACACTAGTGGTAACTCTCCAATAAGTGACAAGTGTTGGGTGAACAAATTACAGTTGGGCAATTGATAGGAATCAAAGCATTAAGATAGAACATCAGGCTTATTAATTATGTAGGCATGTTTTCCGTATATAGTCGTACGTGCTCGCAATGAGAAACTTGCACAACATCTTTTGTCCTACCAGCCGGTGGCAGCCGGGCCTCAAGGGAAACTACTGGATATTAAGGTACTCCTTTTAATAGAGTACCGGAGCAAAGCATTAACACTCCATGAAAACATGTGATCCTCACATCACTACCATCCCCTCCGGTTGTCCCGATTTCTGTCACTTCGGGGCCTTTGGTTCCGGACAGTGACATGTGCATACAACTTGTAGATACAATCTAAGCAATAAGTATAGAGCTCAAATCTAAGATCATGCCACTCGGGCCCTAGTGACAAGCATTAAGCATAACAAGATTGCAGCAACAATAACTTCACAAACTTTATAGATAGACTAATCATAATGTATCATCCATCGGATCCCAACAAACACAACACCGATTACATCAGATGGATCTCAATCATGTAAGGCAGCTCATGAGATCATTGTATTGAAGTACATGGGATAGAGAGTACCAACTAGCTACAGCTAGAACCCGTAGTCCATGGGGGAACTACTCACGGAGCATGGTGGAGGCGGTGGTGTTGATGGAGATGGCTTCCGGGGGCACTTCCCCGTCCCGGCAGGGTGCCGGAACAGAGAGTTCTGTCCCCCGAATTGGAGTTTCGCGACGGTGGCGGCACCCCTGGAGTCTTTCTGGAGTTTCGTCAATTGGTACGGTGTTTTTAGGTCGAAAGGGATTTTATAGGCGAAGAGGCGACGCAGGGGGGCACCTGGGGGCGCCTCACCCTAGGCTGGCGCGGGCCCAGGCTTGGCCGCGCCGCCATAGGGTGTGGTGGCCCTCTGGCCCCTCTCCGACTCTTCTTCGGTGTTCTGGAGCCTTCCATGAAAAATAGGAGGTTTGGCGTTGATTTCGTCCAATTCTGAGAATATTGCCCGAACAGCCTTTCTGGAACCAAAAACAGCAGAAAACAGGAACTGGCACTGTGGCATCTCGTTAACAGGTTAGTTCCGGAAAATGCATGAAATCATCATAAAGTGCAAGCAAAACATGTAAGTATTGTCATAAAACAAGCATGGAACGACAGAAATTATGGATACGTCGGGGACGTATCAACGCGCGAAGTCCTGCATCTGGAGAACGGGGCCCATCGTGAGGGCCCCCTTCAGGGCCTCGAACGCGGCGGTGGCCTCATCATCCCAGGCGAAGGCGTTGTGGCGTAGGAGCCGCGTGAGAGGGTGTCGCGATGATGCCGAAGTCCCGGATGAATTTCTGGTAGTACCCGGCGAGGCCCAGGAAGCCACGGAGAGCGCGCGGCGAACGAGGTGGCGGCCATGCTGCGATGGCCGCTACCTTGTCGGCGTCCATGGCCACCCCCTCGGCAGAGATGACGTGGCCGAGGTAGGCGACCGAAGTCGTCCCGAATGAGCACTTCGAGCGCTTAAGGTGAAGATGATGCGCTCGAAGCTCGTTGAAGACGATGGCAACATGCTGTAAGTGCTCCGCCCATGAGCTGCTGTAGATCAAAATATCATCAAAGAAAACGAGCACAAACTGACGTAAATAGGGGCGGAGTACATCGTTCATCAAGGCCTGGAATGTCGCTGGTGCGTTGGTGAGGCCGAAGGGCATCACCACGAACTCGAAGTGGCCATGATGGGTCCAGAACACCGTCTTGGCGATGTCATCCGGGTGCATGCGCACCTGGTCGTAGCCCGACCGTAAGTCGAGCTTGGTGAAGAAGCGCGCCCCATGGAGCTCGTCAAAGAGCTCGTTGACCACCGGGATCGGGAACTTGCCCTTCAGCGTGAGCGCGTTGAGGGCGCGGTAGTCGATGCAGAAAAGCCATGTGCCATCCGCCTTGCGGACGAGCAGCACCGGCGTCGAGAACGGCGACGTGGAGATTCGGATGATGCCCGCGGCGAGCATGAGTGTGCACTGTCGCTCGAGCTCGTCCTTCTGCAACTGGGGGTAGCGGTAAGGCCGCACGGCCACCGGTGCCATGTCCGGAGCGAGGTGGATACGGTGATCATACACCCGGGCAAGCGGGAGGCCTTGCGGCTCGTCGAAGAGGTCATCGTGCTGCTGCAGGAGGTGGGCCAACAGGGGGTGCTCGGAGTCGAGGTCGGCCGTGGTAAGCTGGAGCTGCAGTGCCGGAGCGGCGGCCCCAATGCCTGTCCAGCGGACGCGGAGGCCCTGGTGCCAGAAGGTCATCATCAAGGCGGCGAAGTCCCACAGTATGGGCCCGTGGGGCCGCAAGAAGTCCACGCCGAGGATGAAGTCAAAGCAGCCCAAGTCGATGCTAGTGCACATGATGGTGAAGTTCTCATCGCCGATGGATAACGGCACATGCTACGCCACGCCGTGGCAGCGAAGGCGGCCGTTGTTGGCCACGGTGACGCGGAGATGATCGCCGCCCGTCGGCTGGAGGCCCAAGCGACGCATGGTGGTCTCCAGCAGGAAGTTATGCGTGGAGCCGGTGTCGAGGAGGGCCACCAGGTGCTCGTCGTGTATCGTCACCGGCAGGAGCATCGTTTGCTCGTTGCGGATCGCTGCCAACGCGTGGAGCGAGACGACGCACGCCGTGACCGGTGCGGCGTCGAGGGCGGTCTCCTTCGTTGTGTCGGCACCCGTGTCGGCGTCACCTTCGTCCTTCGTCTCCAAGTAGAAGAGGCGCGGACAGACGTGACCTGGTGCGTAAGGCTCGTCGCAGTTGAAGCACAGGCCGAGGCGACGGCGCTCCAATTGCTCCGCCGGGGTGAGGCGCCGAAAGGTACGCGGCGTCGCTGCTGGGGCGGTCGGTGCTGGCCGCGTGGGCGGCGCTGCGGTCGGTGGGGGGCGGGCGGGTGGCCGGGCCCCACGACTCGGGGGAGGCGGCTGCAGCGCCTGGGCCCGGTGCTCATATGCTCGAGCGTAGTGCATTGCTGTCTGCAGGTATTGGGGAGCCTGGAGTTCCACGTCCACCTGTATGTGATCCGAAAGTCCGCCGACGAAGAGCTCTGCGCATTGTTGCCCCGTGACACCCGGGGTGTGGCAAGAAAGTGCCTGAAAGCGATCGGCGAAGTCTTGCACCGTGGACATGAAGGGGAGGCGTCCAAGCTCTGCGAGGCGGCTCCCGCGGAGCGGCGGCCCGAAGCGAAGGAGGCATAGTTCCCGAAAACGGTCCCATGGAGGCATGCCGCCCTCGTCCTGCTCGAGGGAGTAGTACCACGTCTGGGCGGCGCGCCTGAGGTGGTAGGAGGCGAGCCAGGTGCGATTCGGCGCCAGGGTGCGCTGCCCGCGGAAAAACTGCTCGCACTGGTTGAGCCAGTTCAGGGGGTCCTTCGACCCATCGAAGGTGGCGAAGTCGACCTTGGTGTAGCGGGGTGGTGCCAGTGTAACGCCGTTGTGGCCGTGTGCGTCGGGGCGCGCCTCATGGGGGCGTGCATAACTCGTGGTTGCGGCGCCCGAGAGGGTGCGGATCGGCGGGTCGCCCGCGGTGATGTAGACCGGCTGGGTCGACGAAGCAGCGAGCCATGCCGGCAGCGGCGACGGTAACTGGGGGAAACGAATCTGGTGGATGGGAACGCCCCCCGTCGCTGCTGCACTCGGACTGGCGGGAGCGGACGGCGGCCACTGCGTCCAGGGGTGAGCCGGCACTGATGGGGGCTACAACGGAACGCCTGTGAAGGGCGGGACGCATGGAGAAGACGGCCGGCTACGGCGGGGTCGGGGGCCCCTGGGTGCCGATCAAGAAGAGGTGGATGCCTTGGACTGCGGTGACGAGGTCATTGATGACCCCGCTCATCTGCTCGGGCGTGTAAATGACGGGCGCCGGTGCGACGGAGCCCGCCGTCGTGACGACCACCAGGGATCCCGCCGTGGTGGTGACGACCGCGGAAGCAGGCGGTAGCGACGGCGACATGGTGGTGGGGGGTGGAGAAGACATGATCGCAGCCGAGCTAGCTGATACCAAATTGGTAGAACCGACAGCTCTACCGGCCGTAGGGCGTAGCCTGTAGGGGAAGGAGGGGGCGGCGTGCGGATGAGGCGGCGAACGCCGGCGACACATCGCCATCGTGCGCGGCGAAGATGAGAGGCGGCGGCTAGGTTAGGAAGTCCGACTCCTCGGAGAGTCGGCAATAATGATTATTATTATTACTTGATGTTTGCCTCGTTTACAACTCGTATATAAAGAGCTAAAACTGCTAAAGATAAATGGGCTAATCCTCTAGTTGGGCCCATGGTTGGCCCCTCCTCACGTAACTAATACCGGTCTACCAAATAAAAGAATACACGAATAAAAGGAAATTGCTTATTAGAACTGCGTGGGATACATGATGCATCTCTTGGGCCACTCCAATGTCCCAGAGGGTTAAAGTAGTTTAATTTAGCTTTCCTAACAGAACACAGAAGTAAAAGGGAACACTTTTCCTACTAAACAGCTAGCTGTTTTCCTATTGGTAAACAGACACTTCTTGAACCGTTCGATACGTTCGCAAATCTCAACCCGCTCTCTCCCTCGGTTCCTTTCTGTCTCGCGATGAGTCAACGCGACCTTGTGTGAGTCCTTTTCATTTAGTTTTCTCTGAGCTGAGAGTGGTCATTCCTCATTTGGCTCGGGGGAGGAGGGGAAGATAGGGAGATGGCCATGACGGACAAGCTCTCGGCCGCGCTCAGAGACGGAGAGATACGTGGCTCGCGGGGGGTGGAATTGATGGTCGACACCGGTGAGATGGGTATGCATCAGTCCTCTTCTCTCTCTGTACCCCTGCTTCGATTTTGCTCTCGTCGAGTTGGGGGAGGAATCCATGGGCGTGCACTGTGTTCTTCATTCTCTGTTCATGTTTCGATTTTGGTCGCGGGGTTGTGGTTTGTTGGGCGATGGGAGTCACGGCCGGGGTATGAGCAGCGGGGGTGTCGGGGGATGGCCCCCGGTAGGCCAAGTCTATGGCAAATTAGCCATAATATGGTAGAGGTAAACCGGATCAAAGAGTGATCCGGATTCTAAAGTTAAGTTCAGCTAACCGGAGTTGGTACAAACCGGTATCCCTAAAGGGGTATACCAAGATACTGGCTCCTAGGGTTCATGTTGCTAAGTGCAAAAGTACCGGAGTTGAAACCGGTACCAGGGTTACTGTAGCATGTCGGCACTTTGGTCAAAGATTCCATCAAAGACTAGAGGACAAGGATGAGCGAAGCACCACAACTTTAAACGAAGCCCTGGCGCCAAAGTAGATGATGACATAAAAGATACTGGACGAGGTCATCGCTGCTTGATTAAAGTCAGAACCGGCGCCAGCTGGGCCAAAGTAGCTTTATAAAGTAGCTTAGCTCATCCTAGATTCCATTAGGGTTTCTTCTCTTGTAAGCCACCCTCTCCCCTATATAAGGAGAGGGGTGATACGTCTCCGACGTATCGATAATTTCTTATGTTCCATGCCACATTATTGATATTATCTACATGTTTTATGCACACTTTATGTCATATTCGTGCATTTTCTGGAACTAACCTATTAACAAGATGCCGAAGTGCCAGTTCCTGTTTTCTGCTGTTTTTGGTTTCAGAAATCCTAGTAACGAAATATTCTCGGAATCGGACGAAATCAACGCCCAGGTTCCTATTTTACCCGGAAGCATCCAGAACACACGAGAACCGCCAGAGAAGGGAGGCAGGGCCACCACACCACACCCCGGCGCGGCCTAGGGGGGGGGGCGCCCCCCTAGGGTGTGGGCCCCCTTTTGACCTTCCTGCGCCGCCTCTTCGCCTATAAGAAGCCCCTGGATCAGAAAACCCTACACCAATTGACGAAACCCACGAAAACCTTCCAGAGCCGCCGCCATCGCGAAGCCAAGATCTGGGGGACAGGATCTCTGTTCCGGCACCCTGCCGGAGCGGGGAAGTGCCCCCGGAAGGCTTCTCCATCGACACCGCTGCCATCTCCACCGCCATCTTCATCACCGCTGCTGCTCCCATGAGGAGGGAGTAGTTCTCCATCGAGGCTCGGGGCTGTACCGGTAGCTATGTGGTTAATCTCTCTCTATGTACTTCAATACAATGATCTCATGAGCTGCTTTACATGATTGAGATTCATCTGAGTTTTGTATCACTACTATCTATGTGCTACTCTAGTGATGTGTTATTAAAGTAGTTCTATTCCTCCTGCACGTGTGTAAAGGTGACAGTGTGTGCACCGTGTTAGTACTTGGTTTGTGCTATGATCATGATCTCTTGTAGATTATGGAGTTAACTATTGCTATGATAATATTGATGTGATCTATTCCTCCTACATATGCATGAAGGTGACAGTGTGCATGCTATGCTAGTACTTGGTTTAGTAGCGTTGATCTATCTTACACTAAAGGTTACTTAAACATGAGCATTATTGTGGAGCTTGTTAACTCCGGCATTGAGGGTTCGTGTAATCCTACGCAATGTGTTCATCATCCAACAAAAGTGTAGAGTATGCATTTATCTGTTCTGTTATGTGATCAATGTTGAGAGTGTCCACTAGTGAAAGTGTAATCCCTAGGCCTTGCTCCTAAATACTGCTATCGCTGCTTGTTTACTGTTTTACTGTGTTACTACTGCTGCAATACTACCACCATCAACTACACGCCAGCAAGCTATTGTCTGGCACCGTTGCTACTGCTCATATATATTCATACCACCTGTATTTCACTATCTCTTCGCCGAACTAGTGCACCTATTTGGTGTGTTGGGGACACAAGAGACTTCTTGCTTTGTGGTTGCAGGGTTGCATGAGAGGGATATCTTTGACCTCTTCCTCCCTGAGTTCGATAAACCTTGGGTATCCACTTAAGGGAAACTTGCTGCTGTTCTACAAACCTCTGCTCTTGGAGGCCCAACACTGTCTACAGGAAAGGAGGGGGAACGTAGACATCAAGCACTTTTCTGGCGCCGTTGCCGGGGACCAGAAAGCTACACAACAGGAATTTCCTCCCTCGCCAACCTTGCGCCAGTCCTGGACAGCATCAAGCACTTTTCTGGCGCCGTTGCCGGGGAGGAAAGGTAAAAGGCTCTCATACTACGGTCCCAGGTAAAGTATTTTTCTGGCGCCGTCGTGTGTGTGCTCGAAGCTATTTCCTTTAGATCCTGCAATTGCATCTTTTTGTTTCTTGTTTACACTAGTTTGGCATAATGGACAACAGTGAGCTTCTTGTTCTATTTCCTGATTTAAAACATGGATTGTTTGATGCGAAAATTAAAAAACCTATGAAATCTTATTTGCATGCTGGTAGTAATATTAGTATGAACGCTTTGAACACCATTGTTGATAATGATATAGAAAGTTCTAAGCTTGGGGAAGTTGGTTTTCATGATATTTTTAGTCCCCCAAGCATTGAGGAGAAAATTTTCTTTGATGATACTTTGCCTCCTATTTATGATGATAATGATAGTGGTCTTTTGATGCCACCTACTATGGAGAGTAAATTTTGTTGTGATTATACTATGCCTCCTACACTTGATGAGAATAATGATGATAGCTACTTTGTTGAATTTGCTCCCACTACAACTAATAAAATTGATTATGCTTATGTGGAGAGTAATAATTTTATGCATGAGACTCATGATAAGAATGCTTTATGTGATAGTTATATTGTTGAGTTTGCTCATGATGCTACTGGAAGTTATTATGAGAGAGGAAAATATGGTTGTAGAAATTTTCATGTTACTAAAATGCCTCTCTATGTGCTGAAATTTTTGAAGCTACACTTGTTTTATCTTCCTATGCTTGTTACTTTGCTCTTCATGAACTTGTTTATTCACAAGATTCCTATGCATAGGAAGCATGTTAGACTTAAATGTGTTTTGTATTTGCCTCTTGATGCTCTCTTTTGCTTCAAATACTATTTCTTTCGAGTGCATCATCAAAACTGCTGAGCCCATCTTAATGGCTATAAAGAAAGAACTTCTTGGGAGATAACCCATGTGTTATTTTGCTACAGTACTTTGTTTTTATTTTGTGTCTTGGAAGTTGTTTACTACTGTAGCAACCTCTCCTTATCTTAGTTTTGTGTTTTGTTGTGCCAAGTTAAGCCGTTGATAGAAAAGTAAGTACTAGATTTGGATTACTGCACAGTTCCAGATTTCTTTTCTGTCACGAATCTGAGTCCACCTCCCTGTAGGTAGCTCAGAAAATTAAGCCAATTTACGTGCATGATCCCCAGATATGTACGCAACTTTCATTCAATTTGAGCATTTTCATTTGAGCAAGTCTGGTGCCATTTTAAAATTCGTCAATACGAACTGTTCTGTTTTGACAGATTCTGCCTTTTATTTCGCATTGCCTCTTTCGCTATGTTGGATGAATTTCTTTGATCCACTAATGTCCAGTAGCATTATGCAATGTCCAGAAGTGTTAATAATGATTGTGTCACCTCTGAATATGTCAATTTATAATGTGCACTAACCCTCTAATGAGTTGTTTCGAGTTTGGTGTGGAGGAAGTTTTCAAGGATCAAGAGAGGAGTATGATGCAACATGATCAAGGAGAGTGAAAGCTCTAAGCTTGGGGATGCACCCGGTGGTTCACCCCTGCATATATTAAGAAGACTCAAGCGTCTAAGCTTGGGGATGCCCAAGGCATCCCCTTCTTCATCGACAAATTATCAGGTTCCTTCTCTTGAAACTATATTTTTATTCGGTCACATCTTATGTGCTTTACTTGGAGCGTCTGTATGTTTCTTGTTTTTGTTTTTTTTGTTTGAATAAATGCTTGTGTGGGAGAGAGACACGCTCCGCTGGTTCGTATGAACACATGTGTTCTTAGCTTTTAGTATTCATGGCGAAGTTTCTTCTTCGTTAAACTGTTATATGGTTGGAATTGGAAAATGATACATGTAGTAATTGCTATTAATGTCTTGGGTAATGTGATACTTGGCAATTGTTGTGCTCATGTTTAAGCTCTTGCATCATATGCTTTGCACCCATTAATGAAGAAATACATAGAGCATGCTAAAATTTGGTTTGCATATTTGGTTTCTCTAAGGTCTAGATAATTTCTAGTATTGAGTTTGAACAACAAGGAAGACGGTGTAGAGTCTTATAATGTTTTCAATATGTCTTTTATGTGAGTTTTGCTGCACCGGTTCATCCTTGTGTTTGTTTCAAATAAGCCTTGCTAGCCTAAACCTTTTATCGAGAGGGAATACTTCTCATGCATCCAAAATACCTGAGCCAACCACTATGCCATTTGTGTCCACCATACCTACCTACTACATGGTATTTTCCAGCCATTCCAAAGTAAATTGCTTGAGTGCTACCTTTAAAATTCCATCATTCACCTATGCAATATATAGCTCATGGGACAAATAGCTTAAAACCTATTGTGGTATTGAATATGTAATTATGCACTTTATCTCTTATTAAGTTGCTTGCTGTGCGATAACCATGTTTACTGGGGAAGCCATCAACTTTTCATTGTTGAATTTCATGTGAGTTGCTATGCATGTTCGTCTTGTCTGAAGTAAGGGCGATCTACACTGAGTTGAATGGTTTGAGCATGCATATTGTGAGAGAAGAACATCGGGCCGCTAACCGAAGCCATGTTCCATGGTGGAAGTTTCAGTTTTGGACAACAATCCTCAAATCTCTAATGAGAAAAGAATTAATTGTTGTTGAATGCTTAAAGCATTAAAAGAGGAGTCCATTATCTGTTGTCTATGTTGTCCCGGTATGGATGTCTAAGTTGAGAATAATCAATAGCGAGAAATCCAATGCGAGCTTTCTCCTTAGACCTTTGTACAGGCGGCATAGAGGTACCCCTTTGTGATACTTGGTTAAAGCATATGTATTGCGGTGATAATCCAGGTAGTCCAAGCTAATTAGGACAAGGTGCGGGCACTATTAGTACACTATGCATGAGGCTTGCAACTTATAAGATATAATTTACATGATGCATATGCTTTATTACTACCGTTGACAAAATTGTTTCATGTCTTCAAAATCAAAGCTCTAGCACAAATATAGCAATCGATTCTTTTCCTCTGCGAAGGACCATTCTTTTACTTTCAATGTTGAGTCAGTTCACCTATTTCTCTCCACCTCAAGAAGCAAACACTTGTGTAAACTGTGCATTGATTCCTACATACTTGCTTATTGCACTTATTATATTACTCTATGTTGACAATATCCATGAGATATACATGTTACAAGTTGAAAGCAACCGCTGAAACTTAATCTTCTTTTGTGTTGCTTCAATGCCTTTACTTTGAATTATTGCTTTATGAGTTAACTCTTATGCAAGACTTATTGATGCTTGTCTTGAAGTGCTATTCATGAAAAGTCTTTGCTATATGATTCACTTGTTTACTCATGTCATACACATTGTTTTGATCGCTGCATTCACTACATATGCTTTACAAATAGTATGATCAAGATTATGATGGCATGTCACTCCAGAAATTATCTGTGTTATCGTTTTACCTGCTCGGGACGAGCAGAACTAAGCTTGGGGATGCTGATACGTCTCCGACGTATCGATAATTTCTTATGTTCCATGCCACATTATTGATATTATCTACATGTTTTATGCACACTTTATGTCATATTCGTGCATTTTCTGGAACTAACCTATTAACAAGATGCCGAAGTGCCAGTTCCTGTTTTCTGCTGTTTTTGGTTTCAGAAATCCTAGTAACGAAATATTCTCGGAATCGGACGAAATCAACGCCCAGGTTCCTATTTTACCCGGAAGCATCCAGAACACACGAGAACCGCCAGAGAAGGGAGGCAGGGCCACCACACCACACCCCGGCGCGGCCTAGGGGGGGGGGCGCCCCCCTAGGGTGTGGGCCCCCCTTCGACCTTCCTGCGCCGCCTCTTCGCCTATAAGAAGCCCCTGGATCAGAAAACCCTACACCAATTGACGAAACCCACGAAAACCTTCCAGAGCCGCCGCCATCGCGAAGCCAAGATCTGGGGGACAGGATCTCTGTTCCGGCACCCTGCCGGAGCGGGGAAGTGCCCCCGGAAGGCTTCTCCATCGACACCGCTGCCATCTCCACCGCCATCTTCATCACCGCTGCTGCTCCCATGAGGAGGGAGTAGTTCTCCATCGAGGCTCGGGGCTGTACCGGTAGCTATGTGGTTAATCTCTCTCTATGTACTTCAATACAATGATCTCATGAGCTGCTTTACATGATTGAGATTCATCTGAGTTTTGTATCACTACTATCTATGTGCTACTCTAGTGATGTGTTATTAAAGTAGTTCTATTCCTCCTGCACGTGTGTAAAGGTGACAGTGTGTGCACCGTGTTAGTACTTGGTTTGTGCTATGATCATGATCTCTTGTAGATTATGGAGTTAACTATTGCTATGATAATATTGATGTGATCTATTCCTCCTACATATGCATGAAGGTGACAGTGTGCATGCTATGCTAGTACTTGGTTTAGTAGCGTTGATCTATCTTACACTAAAGGTTACTTAAACATGAGCATTATTGTGGAGCTTGTTAACTCCGGCATTGAGGGTTCGTGTAATCCTACGCAATGTGTTCATCATCCAACAAAAGTGTAGAGTATGCATTTATCATTACATTATGTGATCAATGTTGAGAGTGTCCACTAGTGAAAGTGTAATCCCTAGGCCTTGCTCCTAAATACTGCTATCGCTGCTTGTTTACTGTTTTACTGTGTTACTACTGCTGCAATACTACCACCATCAACTACACGCCAGCAAGCTATTGTCTGGCACCGTTGCTACTGCTCATATATATTCATACCACCTGTATTTCACTATCTCTTCGCCGAACTAGTGCACCTATTTGGTGTGTTGGGGACACAAGAGACTTCTTGCTTTGTGGTTGCAGGGTTGCATGAGAGGGATATCTTTGACCTCTTCCTCCCTGAGTTCGATAAACCTTGGGTATCCACTTAAGGGAAACTTGCTGCTGTTCTACAAACCTCTGCTCTTGGAGGCCCAACACTGTCTACAGGAAAGGAGGGGGAACGTAGACATCAAGGGGGCACACCCTACGCGGGACGATCGATCCAGAGTGGAATTGCGCTATTCAGTAGCAAGTAGAGGGAACCTTGTACTGTACATCTTCAACCTGTGGCCAAGGGCTAAGTTAAGCAATACATACCGGTTTCTTTTCTCTCTTCCCCAGTTAACAAAACCCTCCCCCGGATCCTCTAGCGCACATTCGGCCCCAACTGAAACCATCCTATGGCATCTGTTGTTTTCCCACGACGACAGTTGGCGCCCACCGTGGGGCCAGCAGCTGCGCTTGCTGGAGTTCATATCCGGGCGGGCCTCCTCACCGTCTCCGGCAAGCGCGTGGTCTCTGGTCTCGTCTACCGACTCGGCTCGCTGGACTTCATCGACGACAACATGGGCTGCTTCGCCAACGGCGGCCGCTACCCGCAGAACGGCCGCATCATCGAGTTTGGCAGAATCTACCTCTACACCGTGAAGGAGCGCCAGTACCCCTCGCCGGTGCTGGTGGCGCTGGATCCGCCAAGGTCTTCAGCTGCTCGCGGGCCGCGCTCTGATCGCGCCGCCGGCAGCGTGGAGGTGATGATGGCTGGCGCAGGAGGCGCCGGCAAAGAAGCTGCTGTGGAGGGTGCTGGGCAGACCAAGTCCACAGGCACGCCCAAGCCTCCGACCGAGCGCGACGAGATCGTCGCCCGAACATCTACCGCCGGAAGCGACCCCGCTGCAAGCGGCCATGAGCGTCTTGGCCACACCTATCGCGCAGAACATCGACCCCGCCGCTGCTCAAGCCGAACTGGAGGCGCAGCGACAGAAGCTGCTCTCCGGCGCGGCGAACATCGTCAAGGCCCAGCAAGGGCTCAACCTGACCCTACGTGAGTATAACGCTGCCCATGGCTTTGCTTCTGTTAGCGCAAACCCAACTAGAGTAGCGGGAAACCGGCTTAGAGGTCGCAATCTAGAGCAGGACTTGCGTCGGGAAGTGCTTTCCAGTAAGAGTGCGTCGGTATCTTTGAGCATGGTAGGGAAACCTAAGTACAACAGTCCGGATAAAACAATAAAAGCTACTAGGGCTGCAGTAGAGATGTGTGAATCGCTTTCAGGTGAGGCCTTAGCAAAGCAGCAAGATCGAGTAAGAGAGTTACTTGATATGATTGAGGCGCAGAACGCTGAGCTTGCTCGTATCAACAAAGCAGCTGTGGCGTCAAAATCGGTTCGCTCGGCAAGAAATGCCGGAAACAAGTCACATGGGCAGGCATCGTCCCCCCCCCCCATCCTGACAGAAGAGAAAAAGATGCAAATGCACAGCAAATGACTGTGTATGATCCGGTTCTAGCCGGAAAGCAACAAGCCGGGCAACACGATGCCGGTAGAAAAAGCCAAGGGGCAGGACGTGGCTATGCCGGAAATGGCTACGCCGGAAACGCTTATGCCGGTAAAGGAGAAACCGGGCAAAATTATCGAGCGGCAAGGGCAGCTTATGCTCATGTTATCTCAAAACTTACAAAACTATCTTCAAATGCTTTTCATGCTCTTCTTTATCTTTGGAATAGATTAGAATGTCATCGATGAAAACTATCACGAACTTGTCTAAGTACTTCATGAATATCTTGTTCATCAAATTCATGAAAATAGCTGGTGCATTTGTTAGTCCGAATGGTACAACCAAGTATTCATGGTGTCCATACCTTGATACGAACGCTGTTTTTGGAACATCTTCCTTTTTGATCTTGATTTGATAGTATCCTGACCTTAAATCTATCTTCGAGAAGACTCCAACTCCTTGAACTTGATCAAACAGATCTTGTATTCTAGGTAAAGGGGACTTGTTCTTGATTGTTACATTGTTAAGATTCCTGTAATCTCCACACATTCTCTTACCTCCATCTCTTTTATCCAAAAAAATAACCGGTGTACCCCATGATGACACACTTTCTTGGATAAATCCCTTCTGTTCTAGTTCATCTATCTGAGCTTTCAGTTCTACCAGCTCCTTTGGTCCCATCTTATATGATGGTTGAGCTATTGGTGTTGTGCCTAGAATTAGATCTATTGTAAACTCTATCTCCCTATCGGGTGGCATTCCCGGTAGTTCCTTGGGAAATACATCTGGAAACTCATTTACTATAGGGATATCTTCAATCTTCACCTCCTTCAGACTGTTAAGCTCCAATCCTATCTCCAAATGAGTATACTAGTCTCCTTGGAACACTATCTGACCTCCCATGGAATTGCGAAGTGATACTGTTTTATCTCCACAGTTGATCACTGCTCCAATCCCGACAACCAGTCCATCCCTAGGATGACTGATATATCCTTCATAGGAATGATGAATAGGTCCGCGAAATACACATAGTCACATATGGTTATAACCTGTGCTTCTTTCACATGGGTTACTAAGATTATTCCCCCCGCAGACAATACCAAACTTAGAACATCTAAGCCCGAACTTTTTCACAAACTCCCGTGCAAGAAATGATGTGGTTGCACCAGTATCAAATAAGACTTTGCCAGGGTGAGTAAGAATGCTGAGCGTACCTAGGACTGCTTGATCCGACTCTCCCGCTAGCTCCAAGGTTGTGCAATTCATCTTTCCATATGGTTTGCCCCTCTTGTTGTTGTTGTAGTTGCGGTTGTTGTTGTTGTTGTTTCCACCTCGTCCTCCTGAACTCTGTCCACCCCAAGACGCCTTGTTTGGACAATCTGGCTTCATATGTCCCTCCTGCCCACAACCATAGCATATGATCCTGGGTTTCTGACACTCCTTTTTGATGTGTCCCCTCTGCCCACAGTTGTTGCAGATGATCTGAGATTTGGGGTTTTGATTTGGACCTCCACGATTGTTTTGATTACCGGTGGGCTGGTATCGTGGTTTGAAACTTCTATCTGGTGTTGGTTTAGTAATTGGGTACTTCCTTGTCTCGATTCGAGCCCTCTTCCTCCTATCCTCTTGGACCTGCCTGTAGTCATCCTCGAAAGTGATTGACGAGTCAATCAGTTCCTGAAATTCTGCGGTCCTTGTCAGCCTCAGTTGCATCTTCATGTAGGGATTCATGCCTTTCATGAACCTCTTCTTTCTTTTCTCATCTGTGTCCACCTCTTCTGGTGCATACCTAGCCAAACGGTTAAAATCCCGAACATACAACATTATAGGTGCAGTGTTCTATTGAAGCTCTTCAAACTCCCTCTTCTTCAATTCCATCACACTATCTGGAACATGAGCTTCCCGGAACTTCCTCTTGAATTCCTCCCATGTGAACACCTTTTCTGGAGGGTGTACGGCCACAAGGTTCTCCCACCATGATGCCGCTGGTCCTGACAACAGATAAGTGGCATACCGAATCTTCTCCTCATCGTTGCATCCAACGGTCCTCAACTTCCTTTCTGTATCCATGAGCCAGTCTTCTGCATCCATTGGTTCTGGAGTTGATGCAAAAGTTAGTGGTCTTACATTTTGAAAGTCTGATAAGGTTACTCCTTTGCCTTCATTACCCCTATCGTTGATGACGTGGATAAAGAAATCTTGCATGTTCTTGTTTTGACTTTCCTGGTACCTCCTCTTGTCTTCTTCCATTGCTCTCATGTATTGTTGGAAATCTGGATGCATCATTGGATGTGGTGGCCATGGTGCATCATCCCTTCTGGCTGCTGCGTCAGCTTCTTCCTTTTCTTTAGCCTCTTTCTCTCTTCGAGCATCTTCGGTTTCCACTAACGCCATGTCCCCCTAGTCCTGTAACAAAGAGTGATTACTCATAATTACACCATGCAAATGTTTTCTGAGCTCAACTCATTTCCCAGAACTAGTCACACAATGAAATCAAGAAGCAAATCCAAAACAAACATTTATTATGTATATACACTGTATATAACATAACATTACAAACATTTATTACATGTGGTGCATATAACCACTTATTTGGCTCAAAGCCCAAGCCAACGGAATTTAAAAATACGTTCTAGTACAATACCATCTATACTACAATATTCCTTCCTCGAGCACTACTCCTCATCATCATAGTTCGCCTCCGCGTACATTCCTGGAGTCCATCCGGTACAACGACTTGTCTTCCGAACACCGTCTGGAACGTAGGTCCTTCCAGTTGGGATGTAATCTGAGTCAGATGACGTGGGCATTACCCTTCGGGTAACCGACATTGCCCTATCCTACATTAACTAATTGGAGGCCCATGAAGGCACTTGGAGGCGAGACGGGCCACCTGGATGGCACACCAGAAGATTCCTTGGCGGGCAAGACAAGGAGGCAGCCGAACAAGGAAAGATTAGATTTAAAACTACTGTAAACCTAGTCGTACTCGGTTAGACCTCTTGAGATCTTGCATGCTCTCCGTTATTAGTAGATGCTCTGGCCAAGTTGATGCTAGTAACTCCAAGAGGGAGTATTTATGCTCGATAGTGGGTTCATGTCTCCGTGAATCTGGAGGGGTGACAAGAACCTCTAAGGTTATGGATGTGCTGTTGCCACTAGGGATAAAACATTAGTGCTATGTTCAAGGATGTAGTCACTAGTTACATTACGCGCAATACTTAATGCAATTGTCTGTTGTTAGCAACTTAATACTGGAGGGGGTTCGGATGATAACCTGAAGGTGGACTTTTTAGGCATAGATGCAGTTGGATGACGGTCTATGTACTTTGTCGTAATGCCCAATTAAATCTCACTATACTCATCATGATATGTATGTGCATGGTCATGCTCTCTTTATTTGTCAATTGCCCAACTGTAATTTGTTCACCCAACATGCTGTTCGTCTTATGGGAGAGACACCTCTAGTGAACTGTGGACCCCGGTCCAATTCTCTTTACTGAAATACAATCTACTGCAATACTTGTTCTACTGTTTTCTGCAAACAATCATCTTCCACACAATACGGTTAACTCTTTGTTACAGCAAGCCGGTGAGATTGACAACCTCACTGTTTCGTTGGGGCAAAGTACTTTGGTTGTGTTGTGCAGGTTCCACGTTGGCGCCGGAATCACTGGTGTTGCACCGCACTACATCTCGCCGCCATCAACCTTCAACGTGCTTCTTGACTCCTACTGGTCCGATTAAACCTTGGTTTCTTACTGAGGGAAACTTGCCGCTGTGCGCATCACACCTTCCTCTTGGGGTTCCCAACGGACGTGCCAACCACACGCATCACACAACACAACCAAAGTACTTTTCCCCAACGAAACAGTGAGGTTGTCAATCTCACCGGCTTGCTGTAACAAAGGATTAGATGTATAGTGTGGATGATGATTGTTTGCAGAAAACAGCAGAACAAGTATTGCAGTAGATTGTATTTCAGATGTAAAGAATAGGACCGGTGTTGTGGGTATACTTTATGGGTATATCAACGACATGGCTTGGATCCGACAAGCCCGGGTGGCCCACCGACGGTGATGGTGGCATGTGGCCCATCGGGTGGCCCAGTTGCTGTTGATCATGAAGGATGAAGTCTTGCCCAGGAACGAGGAGCCGGATCTTAACCGACCTACGAAGGAGGCCGGATCCGTGGAGGCCCATAAAGTATCCGGATCCAGCACGGCCTAGAAGGAAGGCGGATCCTTGACGTACACGGCAAGATATTGTACCGTAGTTAGGTAACTTGTATTCCGGCTAGGACTCTCCATGTAAACCCTAGATCCGTGCGTCTATATAAGCCGGATCCTGGGAGCCCTAGAGGCACAACCACAACTCATTGTAACAACGCGAAAGCGCCCAGATAATTCCAGACAAGCAGCAGTAGGCCCTGTCATCGTGCAGGTGTTCCGAAGCTGGGTAACTCGCGTACCACCGTCCCGTGTGCACTCCGCCCTATGGCCCCTACTTCTTCTCCCCCTCGTGAGGATCCCTCCTCTGAGGTACCGTCGAATAGGCAACGACAGTTGGCGCCCACCGTGGGGCCAGCGGCGTCTGGAGGCCGGAACCAGGAGGGTTCCGCCATGGGAAGCTACGACGACACGATCGCGGTGGGGCGTGTTCTTTTCGCCGGGAATCTTCCGATCGTCCCTCCGGATGAGTGCTGGATTCCGGCTAAGACTAACCCCGTCAAGCTCTCCATCGTCCCAGTTGGCGGCATACACATCTTCATCGGGGAAACCGTCGATTCCGACGGAAACCCACTGGTAAGTAACGCTGACGCGACCGCCGCTGAGCAGGATGCAGTCGCGAAGATCCGATCTGAGTCGCAGGAACTTCCTAAGGAAGATTCCACCTTAGATCTGAAAAAATTAAAACCCACCCAATCCGCCCCTGAGCAGGAAATAACGGTGGAAGACCAGTGCAGATCCGCCTGGGTCTCCCAGGTGTTAGAAAAGCAAAGGTGTCACTTCGTACACTTCATAGCCCATACCGCAGGAGCCGCCCCTCAAGAAGTCGGAGCTGGTCCCGTGCAGGTTGAGGCGCCGGAAAACGCTGCTCCGGATCAGCAGGAGGCTGTCGGAGAAAGCGGAGCCCCGGTGGAAGAGTCGATTCTGGGGAATCTAAGCCCAATTTCCGGAGATACCCAATCCATGGACACTGAAGAGTTCGACCGCAGGGTGAAGGAATATGGATACGGTGATCAGTCTGAAGTTGATTCCGCCCAGCCAAAGCAGGTACTTGCGACCGTGGCGGCGCTGGGAGAACATGAATTAGAAGGGACAGCCAGCCAATCCGACCCCCAGCCATCCCATCAGGGATCTCCAATGTCGCGGGAGCGACCCCGCAAGGATTCTTCCTCGGAGGACCTCCTGTCGCCTGAAGAGATGGTTGCACAAGCAGGCATGGATGCGGTTTATCGCTCGGATATTCTTAACAAACCCATCACTCCCGAAGACATAGAAGCATTAGAAGCTAAGAGACTGGAGCTGCTGGCCACAGCCAAAAAGTTTAAGGACACTGCAGCCGCCATGCTGGAGGAACGGAAGCACGCCGCAGTTTTTGTGGAAGACTTCATCCAGCGCGAGCAGGAGGTGGACAAAGGACTGGCAAAGGTCAAGGAACTCCGAAAGCATTGGGAGGACAAGATCGTTGAAGCACATCATGAGGTCGAAAAGGTCCGGCGTGAGTTGATAGCTCCCCGTAGGATCACCTTCGCAACTCCAACGGAGCAGCAGCCGTTCGCCACCCCGAAGGACAATATGACGAAGGCTGCAGAGATCTTGAAGAAAAAGAATGAGGAGATCGATATCGACTACGTTCACACGCTCGTCGCGTCAGCAATGATGCAGCAGAGCAAGGCAGACACTTCGCGCAAGTTGGAATCTAACCCGGAGCATTGCGTCTCCACTGCGCAGAAGGACGCCCACGATAATCGCCATCGAGATGACGAATCGCGAACCGGCTCTTCGGAACGCAGAAGGAAAGCCAGAGAGCACCCAAATCCAATCCCCGTCCCATCAAAGACACCTCCGTCAGATCCAAGAAAGGGAAAGGATGCAATGTACTCTGGACGGGACAAGTACCGCAACCCCTCTCCTCCGCCTAATGGTTACCCGCGTCCCCCTCGCCGCCGTAGTCCAGCCGGAAACATCAGGCCCCAGGGCCATGGTGGAATTATTATCCGCGATAACGTGCTGCCCTCAAGAAACAGAAACAGGGAGCACACGCCGGAACCTCGCCGGAACCAGAACAACGATCGTGAGACCGAGCCTAGGAGGAGTCGGAATGAGGAACGCGACCCGGAGCCTCGCCGGAGCCGGAACAGCCAGGACAGCCAACGCCATGACGAAGGCAGCCACAGAAGCCGGAGCCAGCACCGGGAAGGTCGCGGAGAATCTGGAGGCGGAAGCAAGAAGTCAGATCGACCCCCTCGCAGGTCTCCCTCACCACCACCTAGCGGTGGCGGCGGAGGTGGAGGCGGAGGCGGCGGTCGAAGATCTCGCTCTCGTTCACAGTCTCCTCGCCACGGTTCGCGCGACGCGCGGGAACGCCTCAACGAATACGGGCGATTACATCGGTCCAAAATGCTTTGGCAGGATGATTCGAGAGGAACCAAAGCCAAGGATGAATCTCAAGCTACCCGGAAATCTGAAGAATTATGATGGCACGGAAAGGCCGGATACCTGGATTGAGGATTACTATAATGTTGTAACCTTCGCCGGAGGAACCCCTAACATTGCCTGCCGCATGCTTCAGTTGTACCTTGTAGGTCCAGCCCGGATCTGGCTCAGCGACCTCGAGAAGAACTCCATCTTTTGCTGGTTTGACCTGAAGACCGCCTTCGAGAAACACTTCAGGGGCACCTACAAGAGACCTGCCACAACAAGCGACCTGCAGGCATGTATCCAGAAGAAGGGTGAAACGTCCAGGAATTTCCTCACCCGATGGTTGGCATGCGGAAACGAGTGCGAGAACGTTGATAACCGCACAGCAATGCACGCCTTCATTGGTGGCTTGCAGCGAGGAGGACTGTTGCGGCACAAGCTGACCTGCTTGGTCAATGCAAACAAGCTGACTTTGGATGACATGATCACCATCGTCAGTGATCATACTGCCGCCGATGATGACGCTGGCGGAGATCTAGCAGCCACAGCAATCCCCCTGCACCAGCAAAAGAAGAACCGTGATAACGGCAGTGGCAGCGGCACCAAGCGGAAAAACCCTGATGACCAAAAGAGTGGTGGATCCGACTTGATCGCCATGGCCTTTCAGCGCGGAGGCCAAGGAGGCGGAAGAGGACGCGGCCGTGGAGGCGGAGCCGGCAGGGGCCAGCAGCACGGCACTGAGGTCACAGCTGGCGGATCCCGCGCCCCGCAAACATACGAGGAGTACAGAGACATGCCCTGCCTGGCACACCTGGATCCGGTTACAGGGAAGTCCACTCACACCAACCGCAACTGCAAGTGGGTCAATGATCTGAAAAACGACCCGGAAGCAGGATACAAGCGAGCCCGGAAGCACCGCCCTCGCGGCAAAGGAGGCAAGGGCAAGAACAAAGACAAGGAGGAGGACAGTTCCGAGGCAATGGATGAGGATGATCACTCGCCGGATCCCAAGGTAGGGTCCGCAGGTAAATCCAACCCATTCGAGAAAAAGAGCGTGGGGGCGTATCACACTTTCCTCGGAACCCCAACAGTCCGCGCTACCAAGTCAGCTACCCGGATCCTGAACGCCACAGTTCCGGCTGTGCCGCAGTATGTCAGGTGGTCGGAAGTCCCGTGCACATTTGACAGGGAGGATCATCCTGTCATTGTGCCAAAAGAATGCTACGCCTTGGTTGTAAGTCCCCGCATAGACGGGTATGACTTCTCCAAGTGCCTCATGGATGGTGGAGCCAGCTTGAACATCATGTACCTGGAGACTCTAGAGCGGATGAACCTCACCAAGGAACAGCTCAAACACAGCACAACTGAGTTTCATGGCGTGGTTCCGGGTAAGAAGGCGAATTCTCTCGGCAGCATCACACTTCCCGTGGCCTTCGGCGATGTTCACAATTTCCGCGAAGAGAAGATCACGTTTGAAGTTGTGCCCTTCAAGAGCTCCTACCACATCATCTTCGGCAGGCCCACCTACCACAAGTTCCACGCGAGAGCGTGCTACATCTACAACAAGCTCAAGATTCCGGGTCCTAAGGGTATGATTACCGTATCCGGAGACTACAAGAAGGCTCACGAATGCGAGTTAGGCGAAGCCGCCTTCGCAGAGTCTGTGATATCTGGAGAGGAGCTGCAAGGCTACAGAGCCGCGGTGGACCCGACTGAGATGCAGACCACCAAGAAGCAGATCTCTGAACAGAAGACCTCCTTCAAGGCCGCGATAGAAACCAAGAAGCACGACCTCATCATAGGCGACCCTTCCAAGCAGGTTTCAGTCGGAGCCAACATGGACCCCAAATAGGAAGACGCGCTCGTCGAGTTCCTCCGTGCTAACATGGATATCTTCGCATGGCAACCTTCTGACATGTCCGGAGTACCTAGGGAACTCGCCGAGCACTACCTCAACATAAATCCGGGGGCTAAACCGGTAAAGCAAGCTATGCGACGCTTTGGAGATAAGAAGCGCCGCGCCATAGGAATGGAACTAGCTAAGTTACTAGAGACAGGCTTTGTAATAGAAGTTATCCACACCGATTGGGTCGCAAATCCCGTCCTTGTACCCAAAAAGAACACTGAAATACTAAGAATGTGCATCGATTACTCCGGCTTGAACAAGCATTGCCCGAAGGATCCGTTCCCCTTGCCGCGCATTGACCAAGTCATTGATTCGACGGCGGGGGCGGAACTTTTGTGTTTTCTTGATGCGTATTCCGGGTATCATCAGATCCGGATGAAGGAGTCTGACCAAAAGGCAACTTCGTTCATCACCCCCTTCGGCACTTACTGTTATGTCACCATGCCCTTTGGTTTGAAAAATGCAGGTGCCACCTACCAACGTACGATGCAGCGGTGCCTGAAGGACCAAATTGGCAGGAACGTGCATGCTTACGTCGACGACATCGCGGTCATGACCCGGAAAGGATCCGACTTGATCAGCGACCTCACAGAAACCTTCGACAACCTCCGCTGGTACAAGATGATGTTGAATCCGCTGAAGTGCGTCTTTGGCGTGCCAGCCGGAAAACTCCTTGGCTTCATAGTCTCTCACAGAGGCATTGAGGTTAACCCGGAAAAAATCAAGGCAATCCTGTGTATCAAACGGCCAACTTGTCTTAAAGATGTGCAACGACTAACTGGTTGCGTCGCAGCAATCAGTAGGTTTGTTAGCCGTCTTGGCGAGAAGGCGCTACCTTTGTACAAGCTGCTGAAGAAAACAGACAAATTAAATGCAGGGACGACGCAGCCGGCCGCAGCTCTTCGGGGGTTGAAGGAAATACTCACCTCCCCACCTATCTTGGCAGCCCCAGCAGTCGAGCCAATGCTCCTTTATCTGGCAGCTACCAACAAAGTCATCAGCCTCGTCATCGTGGTGGAGCGAAAGGAAGAAGGTCATGAATATGACGTCCAAAGACCTGTCTATTACATTAGCGAGGTACTGACGGAGTCAAAGCAAAGATACCCTCACTTTCAGAAGCTAGCTTATGGAGTGTTCCTAGGCAGCCGGAAGCTGAGACATTACTTCCAAGAGCACCCGATGAGTTGTGAGCAAGGCTCCGCTGTCAACAATTCTCAACAACGCTGACGCAACAGGGCGTACGGCTAAATGGGGCATCGAATTATCCGCCTTCGACATCGCTTACAAGCCTAGGACTGCGGTTAAATCCCAAGTCTTGGCAGATTTCGTCACAGATTGGACAGAAGCTCCGGATGCAAGTCTGGAGCCGGAACCAGAAACATGGGTCATGCACTTCGATGGATCCAAGCAGCATCAAGGCTCAGGAGCCAGAGTCACCCTGAAGTCCCCTACCGGAGAAGAACTGCAGTATGTTCTGCAGATCCACTTCGAAGCTACAAACAATATGGCGGAATACGAGGCTCTACTACACGGTCTGCGCATCGCTAAGGAAATCGGGATCAAGCACATTATATGCTGTGGAGGTTCCGACCTGGTGGCACAACAAGTAGCCGGAACCTGGAACGCCAGAAACTCCATCATGGCGGCCTACAGAGACGAAGTTGACGAGATCGCCAAGTGCTTCCTCGGATACGAAGTCAAGTACGTCAGGAGAGACGATAACATAGAGGCAGACATGCTATCCAAGCTCGGATCCGGCAGGAAGCAAATTCCGCCTGGCATTTTCCTGGAGCACCTACGGATACCCTCAGTTAAGGGCGCTAACCCGGAAAACCCAGAGGTGGCAGTATCTCCGGCAAAGGAAGTGATGGTTATCATTCCGGCTTGGACCCAGCCTTTCCTGGATTATCTCATTGATCAGAAGTTGCCGGAGGACGAGGTCCTAGCACGACAGATCATCAGACGAGCAAGATCCTACACAATCGTTGATGGACAGCTCTACAAACGAAGTGCAACGGGAGTTTTTCTCAAATGCATCTCCAGCCAAGATGGCATTGAAATACTCAGAGAGATCCACGCAGGGGATTGCGGGCATCACGCCGCTCCCAGGTCCCTCGTTGCCAAAGCTTTCCGGCTAGGATTTTACTGGCTCACAGCTAAAGAAGATGCTGACAAGTTGGTAAAAACCTGCCGAGATTGCCAGTACTATGCTACTCAACCAAATGCTCCAGCCCAAGAGCTGAAGACCATACCTATCACCTGGCCGTTTGCGGTCTGGGGGCTCGATATGGTTGGTAAGTTAAAAAGATCATCTCCTGGCGGTTTTGAATACCTTTTGGTCGCTGTTGACAAGTTCAGCAAATGGATCGAGGCTAAGCCAGTGAGAAAAGCCGACGGTGCTACGGCACTAAAATTTGTCTGCAGCCTCGTGATGAGATTCGGCATCCCACACAGCATAATCACAGATAATGGCACAAACTTCGCTCAAGGAGAGTTGAGGGATTATTGTGAGACAGTAGGGATTCGGCTGGACCTTGCATCTGTGGCTCACCCACAATCCAATGGTCAAGTTGAAAGGGCTAACGGCCTAATATTATCAGGAATTAAGCCACGCCTTGAAGAACCGCTGCGATGAGCAGCTGGAGCTTGGGCTGACGAGTTGGAAGCTGTCTTGTGGAGTTTGCGAACTACCCCTAACAGGTCAACAGGGTTTACCCCATTTTTCCTGGTATACAGATCCGAAGCCGTGCTTCCCTCCGACATCATCCATGATTCGCCGCGAGTTTCCGCCTTCAACGAAGAAACAGCTGACGAGGCCAGACAGCTATCTGTAGATCTGATCGAGGAAGCTCGGAATTTAGCTGACCAGCGCTCCGCCATCTACCAGCAGAAGCTCCGACGTTATCACAGTCGTCGAGTCCGGAATCGCTCTTTCATGGCAGGAGACCTGGTCCTCCGCCTTCGGCAGGTGAAAGACCATAAGCTGCAATCTCCTTGGGAAGGGCCCTTCGTCGTTAGCAAAGTGCTTCATAACGGATCGTACTACCTTGTTGATTTCCGAGAGCTGAAGGACAGACCTGCTAATTGGCACCGGAAATGCAAGCGTGTGGATCCGGATGACATCTACGACGAGACAGATCGCCCCTGGAACATCGCACAGCTACGTCCTTTCTACACTTAGCATATTTTTCCGAGTTACAAACTCTGTAATAGTTATACATGATCAATGAAATAAAGCTTATGGTTCACTCTTTGAGTCTTTTACCTCCTTTACTTGTTCATTTTAGATCATGTATGTTTTTCCGACTAAAACCGCAGAGCTGGATGTTTCCGCCTAGGCGTGTATGAAAGTTGTGATTTTCAAAATCGTCCTTTAAGACGTAAGCCTCAGTTTTCTGGTGGAAATTTTTTTTGTTGCGAACTCGTGGATTCCTGGTAGCGATTTCCGGCACCTAGGCGGGGGGCTTGTTTCCGCGGTTATGGACGGACGCCATTGGGTTTCGTCGCCGCAGGCGAGCGTTTCCGGCCAAAGGTTTTCCGGCTCGTGGAAGGTCAAACGAGCAAGCCGGAAAATTAACAAACCAGCACTTGCTTTTAACAAACGAAACATGCAAATAATTCTAACGGATAGCAGGATAAGTTTTCCGCCCACGCATAATTGTTTCGTCCCTAGATACTTAAGAATTAAAGTTATATTACAAACCCTCGCTGGGGCCAAAATGATGCATTGTTTTTCCGCAGGACTAAGTTTTTACTTCTCCTTAACCGGAGAAGTTTCCACGTTGGCATCAGCTCCCCCTGCGTCAGTCAGAGCTTCCTTCTCTGCGTCTTTGGCAGGCAAAGAGACATCTTCATCTTCTTCCGCTCCAGCTGCAGTCGGAGAAGCAGCGCCACCTTGGTTCTTTGAGCTTGTCCACGTATACTGGCTTCCGGATTGGGCGGGCTTGTTTTCCGCTTCGCGATCCTCCAAAAGCTCAGCTTCGAGAGGTTCGTCAGCAGGAAGAACCACCTTCTCATAAAATTCATCATGGCGGATCCTCCAAGCAATGCGCGTATCATAGCCGCTAACCGCGTCAAGCAGCGCATTGACATCACATTCCGGAGGAACGCCAGAAGTCACCCGGTCCAGGTTTAAACTCGGATTATGCGCTAAGCACATAGCCAAGGACATGGTAGCTGCACCCCGTGCTGAAGAGGATTGCAGGTCCACAACCAGCTCCGGAAGCAAATCCATCCTCTTGATGAGCTTGCGCACATCGCAGGTTCGGCTCTTCTTGATGTTGAGGTTGTGACAGATTTTCCTGGAGGCGGAGATGAGATCCTTGCAGTCTTCTCCGGCCAGCTGAAGCAGGTCATCGCGCGGGAACTGGCTCCGACGTTCCTCATCATATCCAAGTGGATCTGGAAGATGCAAATTTTGTTAAATACAACAAGCTACACATATGCTGTCGTATGAGTTTCGAGGACGTACCCATGACGTCGGAGTTGAGCAGGTCCCAGCAGCTCTCTGCTGTTTTCATATACTTGCGAAGACCTCCAATTTATTTTTGCTGCTTCTGGATGGTGTCGCTGTCAGTTTGTCTTTTCAGCTCAAACTCACCAGTTTTCCGAGCAAGCTCCGAGTTCTTCTCAGAAATTTTCTGTTCTGCCTCTGCGAGTTTTGCTTCAAGATTCTTCTGTGAAGCACGTAGAGTTTCCAACTCGGAGGAAGCTGCAGCGAGAGAAGAGGAGGCACCTGCTCATAGTTATATAAAGCATCAAGGTCGGAAAATGCGGAACATAACCCACAACCGTCAGATAATCGGAAACCAACCTTGAGCTTCTGAAAGTTGTTTCTTCAGATCCGCATTCTCCGCCTGAAAGCGCTGGATTTTCTCCGCCTGGCTGATGGTCACACGACGCTGCAGCGCAATGTTTTTGTGCAACTCGTAATGCAGGGCTTTTTGTTCCTGCAAACACAGTCAGAAACGGAGTGAGTTCCGCCATCATGGTTTAAGTCTTTCTAAAGCATTGTCGCTGGAAATTCTCTCCGCCATCATGCTTGGGGGCTACCACGACATTTAAAACTTTCCTTTCAGATTGGGTTCTCTAAAAGTATTCAGATGCTAACTGATAAAGTTTCCGCCTAAATACTTGGGGGCTACTGGGGAGTTACCTTTTGCTTGCAAACAAGCTTGTCGAAGAATTCGCCAATGTTTTTCTTGACGTCCTGGATCGCCGACGTTTCAACGTCCGGTTTGTCCCAGGCATTGTTCAGCATAGCATTGAGCAAATCTTGCTCCAGCTCCCACTTCTCTGCCTCCGTTAGTTTGTTAAAAAACTTCGTGGCATAGGCTTTCGGGGTGGAAGTAAGATCAGCCGGATCTCCAAAGTTTTTGGGGAAAACGACCATATCACCTGTGGTGGCTTCAGCTTTGCCAGAGGAATTAACTTCTGCCTCCCCCTGGTTTCGTCCTTCAGTTTCGTCGTTGATGGGACCCTTGCCGCCGGAACCATCTCCGCTCGCTCTGTCGCTGCTAACCGGAATTACTTCCGGTGGAGTGGGTGCGGCAGGAGTTGGAGACTGGTCCGCGGGAGGAGGAGAAGGCTGCAGGGGGGCTTGTGGAGCGCTCGGCGGAGCTAGCGTCAAAGGACCAACGGCGGGAGATTTCTTCTGCATATACTTAGTGATATGCTCCTGAACATTGGTCCGCGCGGTGGTAGGGTTCGGATTCCTGTGAGCAAGTAAAAGAAAAAGTATACATAACACAGCTTACCAAGATAAACAACGCATGTTACTCGGAAGCTTACGCTGCGCCCGGAATGTTGGGATGTGACGGCTTCCCTGCTGTCGAAAGCATCTTCAGGCGCTGGCGCTCCTCCTTCCTAGAGTCAAGCGGAGGTGGTTTGATCACCCTGGGTTTCTTGGCGGAAGCCTCGCCGCTGCCTCCGGCGTCGGAGCCAGAGACTTTGGCGCGGGAACGCTTTGTAGGTCGAGGAGCAGCTTTTCGGGGCACTCGTTCTTCTTCCTCCTCAGGGTCTTCCGGATCCTCTTCCACCGAGTCACCGCTAACGGGAACTCGGAGTATGGCGCGTAGGTTTTCTTCCGCCAAAGAGTCAAGCTGCGAAAAGGGTGAGCAGAACAAGTTAAATACTTAGAAAATTGTGAAAGGATAAAGGAATGTGAAGGATTAAGTGCTTACCGGAGGACATTTGTCGTGTGTGCTAATATCCTTAATCAATTCCGGGACCTGTTGGCCCCTAGGAATTTTCACCAACGTCTTGAACCTTCTCTTGAGGGAGTCGGCCGGAAGATCGTGGCGAGTGACTCGGAGGAGATCGTCCGCCCCAGTGTAAGCGCACATCAGGCGTGCGTTGTAGCGCAGGGGTTGGATCCTCCGGGTAAACCAGCTGAGGGTGAGCTGGGCCCCGGTTAGTCCATCATGAACTAACCAGGAAATCCTCCGCGCAGTCTTCTCCAGTATGCGTGTTTGGGCAAGCGTGGGGATGAAGCTCCAGCTCGCCAATTCTTCCGGAGGCGTGTTGCTGAAGGGCGGGAGTCCATCGTGGATGCTCGGAACTGACGCGTTCTTCACATAAAACCATCCAGCGTTCCAGTACCGGACGGATTCGTGGGAGTCGTGAGGAGGATACATCCGACCAGAGCGGAGCATGAACGTCATACTTCCGCAGTTTAGCATGGCCTTGTCCTTCGTCTCTTTCTTCACTCGGAAAAAGAATTGCCATAGTTTGATGTCGGGTCAGATTCCGAGATGCCCCTCGCAAAGAGTTGCGAAGTTCGAGAGCAGGAGGTAGGAGTTGGGGCAGATGTTGTGGGGCTGGAGCCCGTACGTTTCGAGGACGGAGAGGCAGAACTCCGAGCAAGGGAGTGATAATCCGCGCTCGACCCACGCCTTTGTCATAACGCGTTCATCCGCGTCGGGTTTGGGAACGTTGGAGTCGCGCGTGAAACTCCAATGCTCGGAGATCATGCCTTCGTTTTGAAGCTCCCGGAGCTCCGCGTCAGTTGTCTCGCAGGGCCACCATTGACCCCGCACCCCTTCACGGCTCCGGGCCTTGGAAGCTTTCTTGTTTTCCACCTCTTGTACCTTGGCTGCCATTCTAGCTTGGTCTTGTAGCTCCTCTTCGAGCTCTTGGGCTGTTGGGATCCGGCCTAGTAAAGTACTGGAAGAGGCGGAGAACGGTTGAGCAAGCCTAACGTCGGAAACATATGGTGGTAGATACGCAATGGGATCCGGGCAAATTGGTTCCACGGCACTGGGATCCGGGCTACTCGGAGAACTACCAGTGCAGTGAGGAGAACCATGAGGCATGCTTCCGGCTGCACCCATGCGAGCTAAGCTGAGTAACCGGAAAATCTACACTACAACTACTTTTTCTTCTACAAGACCGGTGCACGTACCGGCAATGGCGCGACGGTCCGGCGAAGTAGAGGTCGATGAGCTAGCGGTTTCGAGCCTCCGATGACCACGAATCGGCGGCGGAGTTGATTTCCTGGTCAACTGTGGCAATCTTGGTTCGGGGAGAGGTTTGAGATGGCGGCGCGCGAAGCTCACTGTGGCAAAGTTCGCCGGAGTTGAGATCCGTCGGGCGGCGCGGCGCGAGGAGGAAGATGAAGTGGTGAGGAGCGGTGAAAGAATGAAGAGTTACCGCGGGCGAGGGTTATATATAGACCTCGCGCGGAGATTCGTGTTTCGGATCTGACGGTAGAAACTGAACAGTCACGCCGTTGGATGGTCAACACGTGTCTTAGGTCAAATAACGGTACAATGACGTGGAGGTAACTCAACTGTGCGCTCCCGAAATTTCCGGCTAGAAGATTTGCATCTCCGAAAATTTAGCGCGGGAAAAAAGGAAGTTGTGCGCGGGAGAAGTGGGCTTTCCGTTTCATTACCAATCCAGAAGAAAGGAAGATTTCCGAATAGATGATACCGGAAACAAGTAAAGGTTTTGAAGCTCTCCAAGATTCTCTTCGGATCCAAGCTAAATGAAGTCAGAGGAATGATGAATCTCGGAGAACTTCGGGGGCTACTGTTGTGGGTATACTTTATGGGTATATCAACGACATGGCTTGGATCCGGCAAGCCCGGGTGGCCCACCGACGGTGATGGTGGCATGTGGCCCATCGGGCGGCCCAGTTGCTGTTGATCATGAAGGATGAAGTCTTGCCCAGGAACGAGGAGCCGGATCTTAACCGACCTACGAAGGAGGCCGGATCCGTGGAGGCCCATAAAGTATCCGGATCCAGCACGGCCTAGAAGGAAGGCGGATCCTTGACGTACACGGCAAGATATTGTACCGTAGTTAGGTAACTTGTATTCCGGCTAGGACTCTCCATGTAAACCCTAGATCCGTGCGTCTATATAAGCCGGATCCTGGGAGCCCTAGAGGCACAACCACAACTCATTGTAACAACGCGAAAGCGCCCAGATAATTCCAGACAAGCAGCAGTAGGCCCTGTCATCGTGCAGGTGTTCCGAAGCTAGGTAACTCGCGTACCACCGTCCCGTGTGCACTCCGCCCTATGGCCCCTACTTCTTCTCCCCCTCGTGAGGATCCCTCCTCCGAGGTACCGTCGAATAGGCAACGACAACCGGGGTCCACAGTTCACTAGGGGTATCTCTCCCATAAGATAAATAGCATGTTGGGTGAACAAATTACAGTCGGGCAATTGACAAATAGAGAGGGCATGACAATGCACATACATGATATGATAAGTATAGTGAGATTTAACTGGGCATTACGACAAAGTACATAGACCGCTATCCAGCATGCATCTATGCCTAAAAAGTCCACCTTCAGGTTATCATCCGAACCCCTTCCAGTATTAAGTTGCAAACAACAGACAATTGCATTAAGTATGGTGCGTAATGTAATCAATAACTACATCCTCGGACATAGCATCAATGTTTTATCCCTAGTGGCAACAGCACATCCACAACCTTAGAACTTTACATCCTTTGTCCCAGATTTAATGGAGGCATGAACCCACTATCGAGCATAAATACTCCCTCTTGGAGTTAAGAGTAAAAACTTGGCCAGAGCCTCTACTAATAATGAAGAGCATGCAAGATCATAAACAACACATAGGTAATAGATTGATAATCAACATAACATAGTATTCTCTATCCATCGGATCCCGACAAACACAACATATAGCATTACAGATAGATGATCTTGATCATGTTAGGCAGCTCACAAGATCCAACAATGAAGCACATAAGGAGAAGACGACCATCTAGCTACTGCTATGGACCCATAGTCCAGGGGTGAACTACTCACTCATCACTCCGGAGGCGACCATGGCGGTGAAGAGTCCTCCGGGAGATGATTCCCCTCTCCGGCAGGGTGCCGGAGGCGATCTCCTGAATCCCCCGAGATGGGATTGGAGGCGGCGGCGTCTCTGGAAGGTTTTCCGTATCGTGGCTCTCGGTACTGGGGGTTTCGCGACGGAGGCTTTAAGTAGGCGGAAGGGCAGGTCAAGAGGCGTCACGAGGGGCCCACACACCAGGGCCGCGCGGCCAGGGCCCAGGCCGCGCCGCCCTGTTGTGTCGCCACCTCGTGGCCCCACTTCGTCTCCCATCCGGTCTTCTGGAAGCTTCGTGCAAAAATAGGCCCCTGGGCGTTGATTTCGTCCAATTCCGAGAATATTTGCTTTGTAGGATTTCTGAAACCAAAAACAGCAGAAAACAGCAACTGGCTCTTCGGCATCTCGTTAATAGGTTAGTGCCGGAAAATGCATAAATATGACATAAAGTATGCATAAAACATGTAGATATCATCAATAATGTGGCATGGAACATAAGAAATTATCGATACGTCGGAGACGTATCAGCATCCCCAAGCTTAGTTCCTGCTCGTCCCGTGCAGGTAAACGATAACAAAGATAATTTCTGGAATGACATGCCATCATAACCTTAATCATACTATTGTAAGCATATGTAATGAATGCAGCGATCAAAACAAAAGTAATGACATGAGTAAACAACCGAATCATAAAGCAAAGACTTTTCATGAATAGTACTTCAAGACAAGCATCAATAAGTCTTGCATAAGAGTTAACTCATAAAGCAATAAATCAAAGTAAAGGTATTGAAGCAACACAAAGGAAGATTAAGTTTCAGCGGTTGCTTCCAACTTATAACATGTATATCTCATGGATAGTGTCAATGTAAAGTAATATAATAAGTGCAATATGCAAGTATGTAGGAATCAATGCACAGTTCACACAAGTGTTTGCTTCTTGAGGTGGAGAGAAATAGGTGAACTGACTCAACATAAAAGTAAAAGAAAGGTCCTTCAAAGAGGAAAGCATCGATTGCTATATTTGTGCTAGAGCTTTTATTTTGAAAACATGAAACAATTTTGTCAACGGTAGTAATAAAGCATATGTATCATGTAAATTATATCTTACAAGTTGCAAGCCTCATGCATAGTATACTAGTAGTGCCCGCACCTTGTCCTAATTAGCTCGGATTACCAGGATTATCATTGCAATACACATGTTTTAACCAAGTGTCACAAAGGGGTACCTCCATGCCGCCTGTACAAAGGTCTAAGGAGAAAGCTCGCATTTGGATTTCTCGCTTTTGATTATTCTCAACTTAGACATCCATACCGGGACAACATGGACAACAGATAATGGACTCCTCTTTAATGCATAAGAATGTAACAACAATTAATATTCTCATATGAGATTGAGGATATATGTCTAAAACTGAAACTTCCACCATGGATCATGGCTTTAGTTAGCGGCCCAATGTTCTTCTCTAACATTATGCATGCTCTAACCATTAAATGAGTGGTAAATCTCCCTTACTTCAGACAAGACGAACATGCATAGCAACTCACATGATATTCAACAAAGAGTTGATGGCGTCCCCAGGAGCATGGTTATCGCACAAAAAGCAACTTAATAAGAGATAAAGTGCACAAGTACATATTCAATACCACAATAGTTTTTAAGGCTATTTTGTCCCATGAGCTATATATTGCAAAGGCGAATGATGGAAATTTAAAGGTAGCACTCAAGCAATTTACTTTGGAATGGCGGAGAAATACCATGTAGTAGGTAGGTATGGTGGACACAAATGGCATAGTGGTTGGCTCAAGGATTTTGGATGCATGAGAAGTATTCCCTCTCGATACAAGGTTTAGGCTAGCAAGGTTATTTGAAACAAACACAAGGATGAACCGGTGCAGCAAAACTCACATAAAAGACATATTGTAAACATTATAAGACTCTACACCGTCTTCCTTGTTGTTCAAAACTCAATACTAGAAATTATCTAGACTTTTAGAGAGACCAAATATGCAAACCAAATTTTAGCAAGCTCTATGTATTTCTTCATTAATGGGTACAAAGTATATGATGCAAGAGCTTAAACATGAGCACAACAATTGCCAAGTATCAAATTATTCAAGACATTTTAGAATTACTACTTGTAGCATTTCCCGATTCCAACCATATAACAATTTAACGAAGAAGATTCAACCTTCGCCATGAATACTATGAGTAAAGCCTAAGGACATATTTGTCCATATGCAACAGCGGAGTGTGTCTCTCTCCCACACAATGAATGCTAGGATCCATTTTATTCAAACAAAAACAAACAGACGCTCCAAGCAAAGCACATAAGATGTGATGGAATAAAAATATAGTTTCAGGGGAGGAACCTGATAATGTTGTCGATGAAGAAGGGGATGCCTTGGGCATCCCCAAGCTTAGACTCTTGAGTCTTCTTAGAATATGCAGGGATTAACCACCGGGGCATCCCCAAGCTTAGAGCTTTCACTCTCCTTGATCATATTGTATCATCTCCCTCTCTTGATCCTTGAAAACTTCCTCCACACCAAACTCAAAACAACTCATTAGAGGGTTAGTGCACAATAAAAATTTACATGTTCAGAGGTGACATAATCATTCTTAACACTTCTAGACATTGCATAAAGCTACTGGACATTAATGGATCAAAGAAATTCATCCAACATAGCAAAAGAGGCAATGCGAAATAAAAGGCAGAATCTGTCAAAACAGAACAGTTCGTAAAGATGAATTTTAAAGTGGCAACAGACTCACTCAAATGAAAATGCCCAAATTGAATGAAAGTTGCGTACATATCTGAGGATCACTCACGTAAATTGGCATAATTTTCTGAGTTACCTACAGAGAATTAGGCCCAGATTCGTGACAGCAAAGAAATCTGTTTCTGCGCAGTAATCCAAATCTAGTATGAACCTTACTATCAACGACTTTACTTGGCACGACAATGCACAAAACTAAGATAAGGAGATGTTGCTACAGTAGTAAACAACTTCCAAGACTCAAATATAAAATAAAGGTAATGTAGTAAAAACATGAGTTGTCTCCCATAAGCGCTTTTCTTTAACGCCTTTCAGCTAGGCGCAGAAAGTGTGTATCAAGTATTATCAAGAGATGAAACATCAACATCATAATCTATTATATACTAAAAGCAAAATAAGGGTGTTTTTCGAGGCATCAGGTTAATCCACATATGCTTAAAAAATATAAACCGCTGATTATAATTTTAACGTTTAAGATTAAAAGATAACAAGTGTTACGTAGAACAATATATGTGTACAAAAGTAAACTGATATCACGGCCATATCGCTACAAAGTCATCACGTATGTACAAATCGTGTCAAATACTCATTCACGTGTCACATATTAAAAGAAAACCAATCCCGCGTTGTAGCCAATCTGATTACGTGACAAAGGAAAAAAACTCTAAGCAAGAGTCCGTCTTTTTTTCAAACAGAGTCCAAGTTTATACGTGGTGGTTATGTGCCAAACAAAAATAAATAACTAACGTGCATGTATTCTAAGCAAAATAAGGGTGTTTTTCGAGGCATCAGGTTAATCCACATATGCTTAAAAATATAAACCGTTGATTATAATTTTAACGTTTAAGATTAAAAGCTAACAAGTGTTACGTAGAACAATATATGTGTACAAAAGTAAACTGATGTCACGGCCATATCGCTACAAAGTCATCACGTATTTACAAATCGTGTCAAATACTCATTCACGTGTCACATATTAAAAGAAAACCAATCCCGTGTTGTAGCCAATCTGATTACGTGACAAAGGAAAAAAACTCTAAGCAAGAGTCCGTGTTTTTTTCAAACAGAGTCCAAGTTTATACGTGGTGGTTATGTACCAAACAAAAATAAATAACTAACGTGCATGTATTCTATACGTGGTGGTTGCGTGCCAAACAAAAATAAAAAAACTAACGTGTATGTATTCAAGCTAGCTAATTCCATCAAGTTTCCAGGAAGTAAAAAAAAAATATCTCGGGCATGGGTTCAGACAACTCCCAAGATGAATCTGGGAAAGGATAAAAAAAAAAGGAAAACTGTACACACATGGACCCGTGGATTCCCGTAATTTTCTCTTAGCTCAAATTCTTTTTTTTTTCGGACTGCTCAAATTAGATCAAATTATACGTTAAGGACTCTAATTGGATGGATACGATCCAAGATACGTATGCAGCACGAGGAAAAAAATTGGCCACCCGTGTACTTGCAGATTTAAGTTTACGTGCCACGAAAAAATGTCTCATGATGATCCGCATAATATTTGCTTTGAGAAAAAAATCTAAAATGAAAGTAAAAAAGACCAACCCATGTACTTGCGGATTTTAAGTTACGTGCCACGAAGAAATTTCTCATGACTTCCTGCATAATATTTTTCTGTTAGAAAGAAAACAAAATAAAATAACAATATAAAAACCAGCTGATGTAAAAAAGAAATTCAAACATTTCACAAAGAAATCAGCTAGCGATTGAAACATTATTTCTCAAAAAAGTCCGCTTTTGTATATTGTATCAACATGAGTTTTTAAAATTCCTTATACAAGAAGATTAAAAAGGCTCATGTTCTCACCGCTGAATGCGTTAGATTTAAAAGAAGGAAAACTGATATCTTGGGCAAAATGTGTCCATCTCATACCTAGACATCTTGTAGAAATAATTTAACCGGATTGCTTGGGATATAAGTAGCAGAGATTATGCAGCCGACCGTCCTGCCAGCGTTGCATTATACTCCGGTTTAGTTAAAATTATATTTTGTGAGGTTTGACTAAACTAATGTTTAGTAAATAACAATAAGTTTTACAAACTCAAACATATATTATGGAATCGCTATATTTTTATATGAATACATTTGACATTATGGATACTTATATTTTCCCGACATCTTTGGTCAAACTTGAAAAAACTTAGCCATTGACTGAACTTAGAAAGTGAAGTAAAGAAAAACGGCGGGAGTGACTTCTTGCATTATCCCAAGAATGACGACAGTCGAGAGATGTATGTCAACCTTAACCAAGAGACAATGGATGTTGTCAGTGTCTTCATGCCCAAGACAAGTGTTCCAACTTACTTGATTGATTGAATCGCGAGATGGAAATGCCATTGAGAGATTATAAGGGATAGAGACAGAGACCCCGGGGGTCGCCACCTTAGGAGAACACACGCCAGGGGCACGGATGCCTCATGCCCATGCATGAGCGCCCTGTTGGGTCGTACCCAATCTCAAAAATAGCAAAAGGAAATGCCCCACTCATGGCTAGATGCGAATGGACCGCCACGAGTGCCATACAAAATTCATGAGTTTTTCCTTCCTTAGACGATGCATGAGACTCTTAGAGACATGTCAAGAACTACGTTCGGAAAAAAACCCAAGGTTAGTCAGTTGATTAAATTATGTTACTAATTTAAATTTGGTGGTACACTATGTTAATATAATTATCTATTGTATTGTTAAAAATTAATTTATTTTACATTGTATCAATACCACACAACAGTCTAACAGGAATAGACTAGATATACAAAGACAGACAAAGAAACAAGTAATGGATCAAATATATACATCCTATTGCCGATTTTTCGAATGTATATATATATATATATATATATATATATATATATATATATATATATATATATATATATATATATATATCTATGTACACATTTTCCAACTTTGTATTGAAACGAGCTAATGCAAATATTAAAGAATTTTAAAAAAAAACATGCTTGAGGATTACACAGTATGGTATCGCAGTCTATATATATTATTTAGTTCTTCGCCTAATAAATAGCTATGTTGGGATTTGTAGGGTGAGGTAATTTTAGAAATGTTTGTAGAATATACACAACTAACATTATATTCGTGACTAACTAGGCATGGAAGCATATGCAAGAAAGATATTGCGGAGCTTTAAAAGCAATATACATGGTTTTCAAAATGGGAACGCTAGGTGTCAGTCACCTGATCGTGACCCAAAAGAATCAGTAGTCATGTGCGCCTTACGATCACCATCTGATGTTTAGAATCAGCCATAACATGAATTTTGCATTCTATCTCTTTGAATTTTCAAAAATCAGCCCGCAATTCCAACCCTCAACATTTAAATCGAAAGGGTATTTCCAAATTGCATAATTTGGACTTTCAACATATTGAAGGTGATGCCCTCGCATTTGCGAGGGCCCCTGTGCTAGTTTGTTCTAATAATAGAATCAAAAGGTAACTTCATTCTCTTTCTAGGGAAATGTTCCATACCTTTCTTGAGAGGAAATTGATATTTAATATTACCTTCCTTCATATCAATGATAGCTCCAACAGTTCGAAGAAAAGGTCTTCCCAATATAATGGGACAAGATGCATTGCATTCAATATCCAAGACAACAAAATCAACGGGGACAAGGTTATTGTTAACGGTAATGCGGACATTATCAACTCTCCCCAAAGGTTTCTTTGTAGCATTATCAACAAGATTAACATCCAAATAACAATTCTTCAATGGTGGCAAGTCAAGCATATCATAAATTTTCTTAGGCATAACAGAAATATTTGCACCAAGATCACATAAAGCATTACAATCAAAGTCATTGACCTTCATATTAATGATGGGCTCCCAACCATCCTCTAACTTTCTAGGAATAGAAGTTTCAAGTTTTAGTTTCTCCTCTCTAGCTTTTATGAGAGCATTTGTAATATGTTTTGTAAAGGCCAAATTTATAGCACTAGCATTGGGACTTTTAGCAAGCTTTTGTAAGAACTTTATAACTTCAGAGATGTGGAAATCATCAAAGTCTAAACCATTATGATCTAAAGCAGTGGGATCATCATCCTCAACGTTGGAAAAAATTTCAGCAGTTTTATCACAGGCAGTTTCAGCAGTTTTATCACAGGCAGTTTCAGCAGTTTTAGCAGTTTCTGGCAGTTTTGCAGGTTTTGCATTAGAAGTGGAAACATTGCCAACACCAATTCTTTCACCATTATTAGTAGGAGGTGCAGCAACATGTGGAGCATTAGCATTGCTAGTGGTGGTAATAGTCCAAACTTTAGCTACATTATTCTCTTTAGCAAGTTTTTCATTTTCTTCTCTTTCCCACCTAGCATGCAATTCAGCCATCAATCTTATATTCTCATTAATTCTAACTTGAATGGCATTTGCTGTAGTAACAATTTTATTTTCAATATCCTTATTAGGCATAACTTTCAATTTCAAAAGATCAACATCAGAGGCAAGACTATCAACCTTAGAAGCAAGAATATCAATTTTATTGAGCTTTTCCTCAACAGATTTGTTAAAAGCAGTTTGTGTACTAATAAATTCTTTAAGCATAGCTTCAAGTCCAGGGGGTGCACTCCTATTATTGTTGTAAGAATTCCCATAAGAATTACCATAACTATTACCATTAGCAGAAGGATATGGCCTATAGTTATTACTAGAATTGTTCCGATAAGCATTGTTGTTGAAATTATTATTTTTAATGAAGTTCACATCAACATGTTCTTCTTGGGCAACCAATGAAGCTAACGGAACATTATTAGGATCAACATTAGTCCTATCATTCACAAGCATAGACATAATAGCATCAATCTTATCACTCAAGGAAGAGGTTTCTTTGACAGAATTTACCTTCTTACCTTGTGGAGCTCTTTCCGTGTGCCATTCAGAGTAATTAATCATCATATTATCAAGAAGCTTTGTTGCTTCACCAAGAGTGATGGACATAAAGGTACCTCCAACAGCTGAATCCAATAGGTTCCGCGAAGAAAAGTTCAGTCCTGCATAAAAGCCTGCATAAAAGGTTTGGATGATCATCCAAGTAGTCAGTCCATGGGTTGGGCAATTTTTAACCAAAGATTTCATTCTCTCCCATGCTTGAGCAACATGTTCATTATCTAATTGCTTGAAATTCATTATGCTACTTCTCAAAGATATAATTTTAGCGGGAGGATAATATCTACCAATAAAAGCATCCTTACATTTAGTCCATGAATCAATACTATTTCTAGGCAGAGATAGCAACCAATCTTTAGCTCTTCCTCTTAATGAGAAAGGAAACAATTTTAATTTTATAATGTCACCATCTACATCCTTATACTTTTGCATTTCACATAATTCAACAAAATTATTAAGATGGGCAGCAAGCATCATCGTAACTAACACCAGAAAATTGCTCTCTCATAACAAGATTCAGTAAAGCAGGTTTAATTTCAAAGAATTCCGCTGTAGTAGCAGGTGGAGCAATAGGTGTGCATAAGAAATCATTATTATTTGTGGTTGTGAAGTCACACAACTTAGTATTTTCAGGAGTACCCATTTTAGTAGTAGTAAATAAAGCAAACTAGATAAAGTAAATGCAAGTAACTAATTATTTTGTGTTTTCGATATAGAGAACAAGACAGTAAATAAAGTAAAGCTAGCAACTAATTTTTTTGTGTTTTGATATAATGCAGCAAACAAAGTAAATAAAATAAAGCAAGACAAAAACAAAGTAAAGAGATTGGATTGTGGAGACTCCCCTTGTAGCGTGTCTTGATCTCCCCGGCAACGGCGCCAGAAAATATGCTTGATGGCGTGTAACACACACGTTCGTTGGGAACCCCAAGAGGAAGGTATGTTGCACACAGTAGAAAGTTTTCCCTCAGAAAGAAACCAAGGTTTATCGAACCAGGAGGAGCCAAGAAGCACGTTGAAGGTTGATGGCGGCGAGATGTAGTGCGGCGCAACACCAGGGATTCCGGCGCCAACGTGGAACCTGCACAACACAACCAAAGTACTTTGCCCCAACGAAACAGTGAGGTTGTCAATCTCACCGGCTTGCTGTAACAAAGGATTAGATGTATAGTGTGGATGATGATTGTTTGCAGAAAACAGTAGAACAAGTATTGCAGTAGATTGTATTTCAGATGTAAAGAATAGGACCGGGGTCCACAGTTCACTAGAGGTGTCTCTCCCATAAGATAAATAGCATGTTGGGTGAACAAATTACAGTCGGGCAATTGACAAATAGAGAGGGCATGAAAATGCACATACATGATATGATAAGTATAGTGAGATTTAATTGGGCATTACGACAAAGTACATAGACCGCTATCCAGCATGCATCTATCACTAGTAGGAAAACCCTTATAGGCAAAGCTTAGTTCTGTGGCGCACCACTAAAAATGCGCCACAGAAACTTTTTTTGTGGCGCACCAGGCAAGGTGCGCCACAAAAATAGCTTAATTTTGTGGCGCACCAAAGAACCCTGCGCCACAAAAACTTGGTGGGCCCCACCAGCTGACACCCCCAATCATTGGTTTTACTATTTCTATGGCGCACGTACCGCAGTGCGCCACAAAAATAAGATATTATGTGGCGCACGGCCACGGTGCGCCACAAAAATAAGCTATTCTGTGGCGCAGCTTGGCTCGTGCGCCACAGAAATAAGGTATTCTGTGGTGCATTTGTTCAGGTGCGCCACAGAATTAGCGAACCAGATATACAAAAGTGAGCCAACCTCCCACCTACCACACTACACAAGTCATTCTTCTTCCTCCATCTAGCTCGTCCCCCCTTCTCTCTCATACCATTTTGACTCTACTTTTCACTTGCTTGGGTATTTATTGCACTTACTTTGGTTGATACTTAATTGGAGTTGAGGAGAAGGCTCTCCATACTCTCTCCTCCTCTCGAACTCATCGATCGCGGTCTCGTCTCGGTATCGAATCTAGAAGGTGAGTAGTTGGAGGAGACATACATATGCTTGGAGGAGACATGCATATGCTTGTAGATCTTGTGTGGCCGTCGTGTGTATGGATGCTTGTTGCAGGTGAAGCGCTTGTGTGTGTCGGTGTGGTGCATGGATGTTTGCCGAAATGTTGATTCATTTCCGTTTCGGCAAGTTTTGCACTACCCATATGTCCTACTTTGAGGAGAGGTCATGCCGAATTTTTCCGCTCCATGTAATACCTTGAGGAGAGGTACGGCCCATGCATGTGTGTGCATTTGGTGCGGTTCTAAGTTCTGTTCTATGTATACCATTTGCGAGGCAAGCATGGTCCTCTCGATGAGTTCCGCTCGAATCTCTAGATACAAGATAGACGCGAAGGAGGACATGATTCGGAACAATAGGCGCCGATAAGATGTCCGTGTCGATCATGCAAACTCGAGCGCTGGATCAACCCTGATTCCGGACAACTGGAGGAGCACCTGTTGAGGCGCGGTTTCATGCAAGACAACCAGGCGCGGCCGGCCCCATCAAATGGTGCGCATGAAGACCATGTCGAGCGAGATGACTATCATCATGAAGAAGACTATCATCATGCCGACGGGGACTATCATCATGAAGAAGAAGTCGGCGGAGAAGATCATCATGAAGAAGAAGATGCCGGCGGAGAACATCATCATGATGAAGAAGAAGATTCCGGCGCGACCCCGCTAATTTCGGCCTTGCGGGACTCTCATGTTCAAGATCTTCTCCTCCAGGAGACGAGCAACGATAGAGTTGCAGCTAGAGAGAGAGCCAAGCTGTCGCAAATGGAGAAAGACGGGATGACTCCGATCTTTCCTGGGTGTCGTCCGCAGGATACGCGCTTGCATGTAACGCTTGATTACCTGCAGATGAAGACGCAGAACAAGTGGACCGATTCCAGCTTCAGCAAGAACTTAAAATTCTGGCACGATCGTCTCCCGGAGGGGAACACATTGCCAAGTAGTACCGAGGAGGCCAAGAAAGTCGTGTGTCCCCTTGACCTACCGCACGAAAAATACCACGCCTGCATTAATGATTGTGTGATTTATAGGTGCGAGTACAAGGACAGAACCACATGTCCGGTGTGTGGCCACGGACGGTACAAGGTTGGGAACAAGAAGGTACCTCGAAAGGTGGTATGGTACTTTCCTATCACTCCCCGTCTGCAGCGGTATTTCGTGGACCCTAAGGAAGCAAAGCTCATGCAATGGCACGCGGAAAGGCAGAAGCCCGAAGAAGATCCGGAGATGGGCTATATGCTGACACACCCTTCAGACGCTGGACAGTGGCAAACATTGGACATCGCCTTCCCTAGGTTCGGGGGCGACGCAAGGAACATCAGGCTGGGTATGAGCACCGATGGACTCAATCCGTTCGGCAACCAGAGTAGCACGCATAGCACCTGGCCTGTGTTTGTATGGCCTTACAACCTACCCCCGTGGCTGTGCACCAAGCAAAGGTACATACACCTGAGTATTCTCATTCAGGGGCCGAAACAAATTCGTTGAAGACATCAAGCAGCTCGGCCCAACGTTCCTCCACAACATGATGCCTTTCGAAAGGCAGAACGGTGTCATGAAAGGATACATTCGCAATAGGGCCCGTCCAGACGCAAGCATGGCCAAGGGGTTTCTAACCTACGAGTGCATCTCCTTCTGCCAGAATTATCTAAGCACCGAGGACGACGAGGATCATGTTGGTCTACCCCCCAGGACACACCTCGGGAGGCTCGCTGGAGTCGGTCACCGCGAGGGCTACCGCTCAGTCCATGTCGGCATTGAAAATCGACGCGACGACTTTGACAGGGCTCACCGGGTCGCGCTACAACACTTAAAACTGATCGAACCTTTCGTGCAAGAGCACAAAAGCATGGTCGAGCAGAATTACATCGATATGGGCCGGCTGAGGAAGATGGGAGACGTAACCAAAGAGCACAACTCCAGCTTCACGCGTTGGTTTAAGCAAACTCAACTGCTTGAAGCACAGAGAAATACGCCTTCTACCGAAGATGAAAAACTCATATACACCTTATCACAGGGACCCGCGCATAACGTAAGGACCTATCAGGGGTACGACATCAACGGTTACAGATTCTACACCGAGGAAAAGGACAGAAATAGTGAAAATCAAAACTCAGGAGTAACTATGCTTTGTCATACGCCGATGTGAGACTAATGTCAATGAAAGATTTTTTGGAAGGATCGAGGAGATATGGGAGCTCAATTACTGTGGAGAGACGGTGCCAATGTTTCGTGTGAGATGGGCCAAGAAGGTCGAAAAAGAAGGCCGATATTTCACAACCATGGTTATACCCGATGCAAAATCGAAGAACGCATCCGCGAAAAATGAGCCATGGGTACTCGGTAGCCAAGTTGACCAATGCTTCTTCATCACCGATCCGTCGAGGCCTAGCCGTGTTGTCGTCAGGAGGGGCAAGAGGAGCATCATAGGAATGCAAGGAGACGCCAACGAGGAAGACTTGGATAAGAACGGTGACCCGAAGATTGAGGAGGAATTCGACAGGCACTTCGACATGCCTACTACTAGTAAAGTAAGAAGGAAGACCTCCCTACCCTCTAAAGGTTGTCCGTTCACGCGAAGAAATCTCAAGGTGGCCGGCATAAAGTATTCAACCGCCAACAACCGAAAGGGCAAGAAGATTGCGAAGAGACGCTAGCTAGAGCTCGAAGCCGGGACGAAGAAGATCTTTTTTTGGTCTATCACATGTGTGTGAGTGTGTGTTAGACAAGTACATCCATGTGTGTGTGAGAGAAACAAGAACGTACATGTTTGTATGAGACAATTAATTTATAATACTCTACTAATTACTAAATAATGTTGTGTTATTTATTGAAATGTAACTAAAATATGAAAAAAAGGAAGAAAAATTGTGTGGCAGCCGGGGTTCGAACCTGGCTACTAATGGGCTAACATTGACCTTAACCACTTTGGGCTAGTGCTAAGTAATGTCGGTACACAGCGGTAAACCATTTTGTTTTGCTAAGTGTCTAAATTACGTGGCGCACGCCCTTTAGGTGCGCCACGAGAATTAAGGGATTCTGTGGCGCATGTCGGAGCTGGTGCGCCACAGAATGCTTAATTACGTGGCGCACATGGAGGGGTGCGCCACAGAATTTAGACACTTGGTGAAATATCGATCGACCCTTTCTTCCCCACACTCACAACAGCAGTTTCCTTCCCCGACAACCCTAGCGCCACTGCAACCACCACCACCGCCAAGCGCCGCCACCTAGCGCTGCTGCCGCCGAGGAGGAGGAGGAGGAGGAGGACGGCCACGCCACCGCCAAGCAGGACGCCCAAGCCCGAGCCGCCACCGCAGATCGAGGAGGAGGACGCGCGAGCCCGAGCCGCCGCCGCAGAGGAGGAGGAGGAGGACCGCCACGCCGCCACCTAGCGCTGCTGCCGCCGAGGAGGAGGAGGAGGAGGAGGACGGGCACGCCACCGCCGAGCAGGACGCCCAAGCCCGAGCCGCCACCGCAGATCGAGGAGGAGGACGCGCAGCCCGAGCCGCCGCCGCAGAGGAGGAGGACGTACAACGCCATCACCACCGTGCCCTGCCACCGCCGCCGTTCGGTGAGAGTCCCTCTCCCCCTCCCCACTCCCTTGTCCCCCTCCCCACTGTCTTGTGCCCGAATTTCGGAGAAGAAGGGCAACATTGGTCAGATTTTGTATTGTCTCATGTTCTTGTTGTTTGCATTGCCATGATCCAAGCCATCCAAGCCATCAAAGAATTGCCATGATCCTAACAGTAGCTAATTTCTTGGTTATGGCATTATATTCTTTCTATGTGATGAAATTTAGGGGCTCCATAGCTAGATGTAGAAAGTTCTTGCTATTTTTTTAATTCATTGGTTGCTATTTTTTTTAATTCATTGCTTGCACTAGAGCTAATAAAGTTGGTTGATTTAGGACAAATAATTGGTTGATTTAGGTTTTGAATGTAGTTAGTGAATTGGCAGATACAAATTGGTTAGTGAATGTAGTTAGTGAATTGGTTGATTTAGGTTTTGAATGTAGTTAGTGAATGTAGATACAAATTTACTACTGCTAGGTAATGTTTTGAATGTGATTTAGTTTTCGAATTAATGAGAGAAATGTAGATATTAATCTTGTCATTTAGTAAGAACAGAATTAGGGTGAGAGTTAGTGATCATGTGTGTGTTGCATGTGCTAGTGAATCACTTGTGTCTCCTGCTGCCATTTTATGTTTTGAATTCATTTATGAAATGATCATGCACATGCTTCCTAGTTGCAAGATAAGAATGCATAGATGGTTTTGGTTCACCTTTGGCCACTGATTAAATAGATGGTTTTAGTTCACATATGACCACTAATTAAATACATGATTAAATGCATAGATGGTTGCAGTATATATACAGTATATATATAGTATATATGAACTGTGTTCGTTGAGAAAATGCAGTAGAGCTAATAAAGTTCTTGAAGTTCTCTCTGAAAAAGAATGAAGTTTGTTTAAATGAAAATTAAAATGAAGCTGCTACTACTCTGTTGATGTACATGGTTCAATAAAATGAACAATGCAGTAGGTTTTTTAATACAATGCAATAGGTTTTTTAATACAAATGAAAAAATGAACAAGCTAATGATGAAATGATACTGCCTAGTTGATTTTGAATGAAATGCTACTGCCTACTATTGAAGTCATTTTTCTAAGTCATTAGCTACTGCCTTGGCTGCACTAAATATGCTAACAGTTGGTTAAAAAGATGCTCCAGGTTTGTTGTAGTGCTCCAGGTGATTGCTCCAGGTTTTGTTTGATGTATTGTAGATTCTCCAGGTTAATTTGTTGTAGATGCTCCAGGTTAATAATATCTGTTGTATTGATGCTCTAGGTTAATAATGCCTCCTGTACTGATGCTCCAGGTTTTGTTTGATGTATTCTAGATGCTTCAGGTTAATTTGTTGTAGTGCTCCAGGTTAAAAAAAATAGGAACTATATATGTCCAGCAATATATGTCCAGGTTTTCTGGTTTGTAGTACTAACTGATATGGTGGATATGGTGGATATATGGTGTATATGGTGGATATATGGTGTATATGGTGGATATTTTTGCAGGGATTTCATTGAGTTGCCCATTTCTCCCGAAGCGTTGATTAACTTCCGTTTCGGTTGAGAAATGGGCACTCCTACGTAGAAAAAATAGCAAAGGTCATGCCGAATTTTTTGGTTCACTTTTGTACTAACTTGTTGCCTCTTTTTAATGAAGTGCAAAAATAAACATGTCGGGCAACACTTCTAAGCCCAGGAGCCAGAACGAAGAAGCGAGAGAGGCCAACAAGGACTTCTGGGAGGACTACGAGCAGCCCCGGAAGGCCGCCGCCGAGTCGCCCGACGATGAGGAAGAGGGCCGGGACACTGCCTCCGAGGGAGAGGGCCGGGGGGCCGCCGCCGACACCGGCAACGATGACGATACCTGGGACGACGCCGCCCAGACCGGTGAAGAGACGACCGGTGAAGAGAACGCGGCCAACCGCACGGAAGGTGATAGCAGCGGCAACCCTCAGGAGGGTAAGAAGAAGAGAACGGCGAGGAGGGCGAGGAGGGATCGGAGGCCGCAAGTGCTCGCCAACGTCACCGATGTTGTCACGGTAGTCTCCCCAAGTGGCCTACCGATGGAGCCTTCGTGGGTTGCCAAAAGGTACGGCATGCAACTAGGGTGCATCGTCCGTGAAACCGTGCCGATCCTAACTCATGACCTCAGAAGCAAGGAGAACGAGGCTATCGTCCAATCCCTCCTCCAGAAGCTTCACCAACGATACACGTTCCCGGAGCCGTTCAATAAGAAGGTGGACTCTTTAGCTCTCACGAAGATGAGCACCGCCTTGAGCAGCTGGAAGAACCGGCTGAAGAAAAAGATCGACGCCGGTGAAAGCTGGGAGAGGATAAGTACCAAAGAACCGTCGCTCTCCTTACAAGACTTTAATGCATTCAAGTCTTACTTAGAGAGTGACGATGTTAAAAAATGGACCGCCTGGGGGAAGAAAATGCGGGATTTGAACTTAGGGACCCACCATTGCGGAAGCGGCGGTTACCGAGGAAAACAGCCCACTTGGGACAAGGAGGATGCCGAGATGGTAAGTCTGGGGAAAGAAAACCCCTGGCACAAAATCCAGGATGAACAGGCTAGGAACTTTGTCCGGTCCCGCTACTACTTAGACTGGAAGACGGGGGAATTTATTACGGATCACGAAGATGTGAAGGATTTCGAGAAGTACCTGGTAAGGATAGTTCTATATTATTTCGCTCATCTTATTAGGCAATGAAGCCAAATGGGCTAACCTTAAGTTCCTTTGTCTGAAGGATGAAGAGTTGACGAAGGCTGGCCCGTCGTCCCAGGGGTCGACGGAACCGTGGGACACGCCTTTCAACAGGGCGATGAACAAATACAAGGAGAGGGAGCTAGACAAGCCACCGACGTCGGGTGGCCGTGTGTCCGGCTTTGGCACAAGTATGAAGCTATCCGAGTACTACGGATCGGATGCCAAGATGAGAAAGCTGGAGAGGAGGTCATCGGCAAAGGATAAATCCGAGGTTCAGGAGCTGAAGAAGAAGGTGGAGTCACTAGAGAAGCTGGTGGCCGAAAAGCCTCTCGAGAACACGGAGATGATGAACAAGTTATTGGACGAGAAGATCCGGCAGATCATCCCCCCTGGGTTGATGGAGGGGTTAGCTGCTTGGAATGCGGGAGGTCAAGTGGGGCCGATACATGTGCCCAGCATTAGCGGCAGCAACTCAAGCTTCCACGTGTCGCCGACGGTGCCGCTCCACCCGACGCCGGCGTCGGGGCTCCACCAGACGCCGCCGCAGCTCCAACCGCCGCCGCAGCTCCAACTGGTCGCATCGACGCCCCCAACCGCCGCCCTTGTATCGACAGTAGCCGAGATCGACGCCATCAAGGAGGTAAACTCATTAGTTACTCCTTCGCGTCATCTTCTTTAACTATATATGCCTTTCGTGACTGCCATCTCACGATGCCCAACATGGCGCCCCTGACTCAGGATGAACAATGCATACTTCTGCAAACGGTGGAGCCCGGCGGCAAGTTGGTGGAAGTTGCTAGCGGCTATGTCATGGCTTCCCGCGTTATGCACGGCACTACATTGGCGAAAGACGTGGCGAAGGTCAAGTTGGTAATGGTAGTGCCGGAGTACCGCTACGCCATCCTGATGACCCACAAGTATAGGGGATCGCGATAGTCTTCGAGGGTAGTATAACCCAAATTTATTGATTCGACACAAGGGGAGGTAAAGAATACTTATAAGCCTTAACAACTGAGTTGTCAATTCAGCTGCACCTGGAAAAGCACTAGTAACAGGGGTGATGTGAAAGTAGCAGTAATATGAGAGCAGTAGTAATAGTAACACAGCAGCAGTAATAGTAACACAGAGGTAATATGATGACATGTAGAACAAGTATTTGATGATGAAATATGGACCGGGGTTCCCAGCGATCTACACTAGTGGTAACTCTCCAATAAGTGACAAGTGTTGGGTGAACAAATTACAGTTGGGCAATTGATAGGAATCAAAGCATTAAGATAGAACATCAGGCTTATTAATTATGTAGGCATGTTTTCCGTATATAGTCGTACGTGCTCGCAATGAGAAACTTGCACAACATCTTTTGTCCTACCAGCCGGTGGCAGCCGGGCCTCAAGGGAAACTACTGGATATTAAGGTACTCCTTTTAATAGAGTACCGGAGCAAAGCATTAACACTTGGTGAAAACATGTGATCCTCACATCACTACCATCCCCTCCGGTTGTCCCGATTCTTGTCACTTCGGGGCCTTTGGTTCCGGACAGTGACATGTGCATACAACTTGTAGATACAATCTAAGCAATAAGTATAGAGCTCAAATCTAAGATCATGCCACTCGGGCCCTAGTGACAAGCATTAAGCATAACAAGATTGCAGCAACAATAACTTCACAAACTTTATAGATAGACTAATCATAATGTATCATCCATCGGATCCCAACAAACACAACACCGATTACATCAGATGAATCTCAATCATGTAAGGCAGCTCATGAGACCATTGTATTGAAGTACATGGGGGAGAGTATACCGACATAGCTACTGCTAGAACCCGTAGTCCATGGGGGAACTACTCACGGAGCATGGCGGAGGCGGTGGCGTTGATGGAGATGGCTTCCGGGGGCACTTCCCCGTTCCGGCAGGGTGCCGAACAGAGTTGTCCCCGAATTGGAGTTTCGCGATGGCGGCGGCGCCCTGGAGTCTTTACGGAGTTTCGTCAATTGGTACTGCGTTTTTAGGTCGAAAAGGGATTTTATAGGCGAAGAGGCGGCGCGGGGGCACTGGGGCTCCACACCATAGGGTGGCGCGGGCCCAGGCCAGGCCGCGCCGCCCTATGGTGCAGTGGCCCTCTGGCCCCTCTCCGACTCTTCTTCGGTGTTCGGAGCCTTCCGGGAAAAATAGGAGGTTTGGCGTTGATTTCGTCCAATTCCGAGAATATTGCCCGAACAGCCTTTCTGGAACCAAAAACAGCAGAAACAGAACCGGCACTGTGGCATCTTGTTAATAGGTTAGTTCCGGAAAACGCATGAAATCATCATAAAGTGCAAGCAAAACATGTAAGTATTGTCATAAAACAAGCATGGAACAACAGAAATTATGGATACGTCGGGGACGTATCAGCATCCCCAAGCTTAGTTCCTGCTCGTCCCGAGCAGGTAAACGATAAAAAGAATAATTTCTGTAGTGACATGCTACTTACATAACCTTGATCATACTATTACAAAGCATATGAAATAAACGAAGTGACTCAAGGCAATGATCTATAGTTGCTAACAAGTAGATAACATATAGCAAAACTTTTCATAAAGAGTACTTTCAAGACAAGCATCAAAAGATTGCACAAGAGTTAACTCATAAAGCAATAGATTCAAAGTAAAGGCATCAAAGCAACACAAAGGAAGATATAAGTTTCAGCGGTTGCTTTCAACTTTCAACATGCATATCTCATGGATAATTGTCAACACAAAGTAATATGATGAATGCAAATATGCAAGTATGTAAGAATCAATGCACAGTTAACACAAGTGTTTGCTTCTAAGGTGGGAGGAAATGGGTAAACTGACTCTACATAAAGTAAAAGAATGGTCCTTCAAAGAGGAAAGCATCGATTGCTATATTTGTGCTAGAGCTTTGGTTTTGAAAACATATAGAGAGCATAAAAAGTAAAATTTTGAGAGGTGTTTGTTGTTGTCAACGAATGGTAATGGGTACACTAACTACCTTGCCAACCGGACTTTCAAGAGCGGCTCCCATGAATTATTGCATATTTATTTTTGGGTGGCACTCCTTCCAACCTTTCTTTCACAAACCATGGCTAACCGAATCCTCGGGTGCCTGCCAACAATCTCATACCATGAAGGAGTGCCTTTTTATTTTAGTTTTATTATGATGACACTCCTCCCATCCTTTGCTTACACAAGCCATGGCTAACCGAATCCTTCGGGTGCCGTCCAACAATCACATACCATGGAGGAGTGTCTATTTTGGTTAATTAATTTGGGACTGGGAATCCCATTGCCAGCTCTTTTTGCAAAATTATTGGATAAGCGGATGTGCCACTAGTCCATATGAGAGTCCGTCAAAAGTAAATGACAAGGTTGAAAGCTAAACACCACATACTTCCTCATGAGCTATAAAACATTAACACAAATTGAGAAGCATTTTGAATTGTTTAAAGGTAGCACTCAAGCAATTTACTTTGGAATGGCAGGAAATACCACATAGTAGGTAGGTATGGTGGACACAAATGGCATAGGTTTTGGCTCAAGGTTTTTGGATGCACGAGAAGTATTCCCTCTCAGTACAAGGTTTAGGCTAGCAAGGTTGTTTGAAGCAAACACAAGTATGAACCAGTACAGCAAAACTTACATAAGAACATATTGCAAGCATTATAATACTCTACACTGTCTTCCTTGTTGCTCAAACACTTTTACCAGAAAATATCTAGACCTTAAGAGAGATCAATTATGCAAACCAATTTTAACAAGCTTTACGGTAGTTCTCCACTAATAGGTTTAAACTACATGCAAAAACTTATAATCTACTTGAGAGCTCAAAACAATTGCCAAGTATCAAATTATCCAAGACATATGAGGCATTTTCTTTTCCCAACCAAATAAAGATAAATATTGTAGCTTCCAACTTTTATTCATTGAACATTAAAAGTAAAACGAAGAACAAGTGTTCATATGAAAAAGCGGAGCGTGTCTCTCTCCCAAACAAGGATTGCTAGGATCCGAATTTATTCAAACATAAACAAAACGAAAATAAACACACAGATGCTCCAAGTAAAGCACATATGATGTGACTGAATAAAAATATAGTTTCAGGGGAGGAACCTGATAAGTTGATGAAGAAGGGGATGCCTTGGGCATCCCCAAGTTTAGACGCTTGAGTCTTCTTGAAATATGCAGGGATGAACCATGGGGGCATCCCCAAGCTTAGACTTTTCACTCTTCTTGATCATATATCATCCTCCTCTCTTGACCCTTGAAAACTTCCTTCACACCAAACTTCTCATAAACTTCATTAGAGGGGTTAGTACTCAAAAAAATTTGAATCCACCTTGGTCCTGTAGTGGCACATTGCAAGAACTCAATAAAACATTAGCTACAGCTCTCTATGTCTAGAAAACCTCGCTTAAAGTCCACAAGAGACAATGCAAAAAACAGAGACAGAATCTGCCAAAACAGAACAGCCAGTAAAGACGAATTTTAATAAAATACTTTCGTTGCTCAAATCAGAAAACTCAAAACTAATGAAAGTTGCGTACATATCTGAGGAACACGCACGTAAATTGGCATAATTTTCTGAGTTTCTTACAGAGAATTGGACCAAGATTCGTGACAGATAGAAATCTGTTTCTGCGCAGAAATCCAAATATAGTATCAACCTTCGATTAGAGGCTTCACTTGGCACAACAAAACACAAAACTAAGATAAGGAGAGGTTGCTACAGTAGTAAACAACTTCCAAGACACAAATATAAGACAAAGTACTGTAGCAAAATAACACATGGGTTATCTCCCAAGAAGTTGCTTTCTTTATAGCCATTAAGATGGGCTCAGCAGTTTTAATGATGCACTCGCAAGAAATAGTATTTGAAGCAAAAGAGAGCATCAAAAGGAAAATCCAAAACACATTTAAGCCTAACATGCTTCCTATGCATAGGAATCTTGTAAATAAACAAGTTCATGAAGAGCAAAGTAACAAGCATAAGAAGATAGAACAAGTGTAGCTTCCAAATTTTAAGCACATAGAGAGGTGTTTTAGTACCATGCAAATTTCTACAACCATATTTTCCTCTCTCATAATAATTTTCAGTAGCTTCATGAACAAACTCAACAATATAACTATCACATGCAGCATACTTTTCATGATTTCCAAACACATAATTTTTATCAAGTTCAAGAATAGTGGAATTAAAACTTTCAAACTTACTTTTATCAATAGTATAACATGATGATTGATCAATCTCAAGAGATATGGGACTCATAGAATAAGTCAAGAACTCTCCAATCCCATTTTCATTAGTAGTGCAATTAATTTTATCAAGTAACATAGGACCATCATCTAAAGCTTTATCATAAACATTTGCCAAGCAAAATTCTTTAGTACCATGCATTTCGACATCAGGCACAAACAAAGCATTATCATAGGATTTATCAAAGTAGCATGGATTATCATATATAACAGTAGCATAATTATTTTCACAAGTATTGCTCATAGGTACTATTTCAAGAGAATCCACAGGAACATAACATTCAACCTCTTCCGGTAAGCATGGAGGACAATCAAATAGTGTAAGAGATGAAGAGTTACTCTCATTAGAAGGTTGGCATGGGTAGCTAATCCATTCTTCCCCCTTTTGTTCGTCGCTCTCCTCTTCTTTTTCATCCAATGAGCTTTCAGGTTCATCAATTTCCTCCTCTTTTTCATCCAATGAGCTTTCAGGTTCATCAGTTTCTTCTTCCACAGGTTCCTGCAAATTGTGAGTGCATTCTTGTGCATTAATGAGTCTCTCTTTATAATCAATGATATAAGGATTATTACCGAAGCATTCTATGCAACAATTAAGGATAGAAGAGACATAATCTTTAAGGTCCTTACAAACAACACAAGTTTCATAATTCTCAACCATGAAGGATTCGATCTCAGAGGCTCCCATAAACACGACAAATTGTTCTACCTCTTCGAACCCATAATGAATATAGCAATTCCGATTATAGTTTTTAATTAAAAATTCCTCACTAAAGCCACATTGAAATTTAAGATGTTTAGTATCCTGTTGAGAGCAACAGTTTATATCATGGCGTTTAAGCAAGATTTTAGCAATTGTATTCACTTTTTCTATCATAGCACTCATTACTTCACCAGCTCTTGATTTTCTATAATTATTATAACATTCTATGAGCTCCAAGTAGGTTGTTGGTTCTCCCATAACAGCAGTTTTTTAATTTTTTGGTTTTTCAAATTTTTATGGATTTTTGGGTATATGAGACAAATAAAACAAGACAGAAATAAACTAAGCAAAAGTAAACTACGCAAACTAATACTAGACAGAAATAAACTAAGCACAAATAAACTAGACAAAAGTAAACTAAGCAAAACAAAATAAAATAAAACAGAGAGAGAGGTAAAGTGTACTCCCCAGGTGAACTTATGAGTAGAGCTATGCCTCCCCGGCAACGGCGCCAGAAAACAGTCTTGATGACCCACAAGTATAGGGGATCGCGATAGTCTTCGAGGGTAGTATAACCCAAATTTATTGATTCGACACAAGGGGAGGTAAAGAATACTTATAAGCCTTAACAACTGAGTTGTCAATTCAGCTGCACCTGGAAAAGCACTAGTAACAGGGGTGATGTGAAAGTAGCAGTAATATGAGAGCAGTAGTAATAGTAACACAGCAGCAGTAATAGTAACACAGAGGTAATATGATGACATGTAGAACAAGTATTTGATGATGAAATATGGACCGGGGTTCCCAGCGATCTACACTAGTGGTAACTCTCCAATAAGTGACAAGTGTTGGGTGAACAAATTACAGTTGGGCAATTGATAGGAATCAAAGCATTAAGATAGAACATCAGGCTTATTAATTATGTAGGCATGTTTTCCGTATATAGTCGTACGTGCTCGCAATGAGAAACTTGCACAACATCTTTTGTCCTACCAGCCGGTGGCAGCCGGGCCTCAAGGGAAACTACTGGATATTAAGGTACTCCTTTTAATAGAGTACCGGAGCAAAGCATTAACACTTGGTGAAAACATGTGATCCTCACATCACTACCATCCCCTCCGGTTGTCCCGATTCTTGTCACTTCGGGGCCTTTGGTTCCGGACAGTGACATGTGCATACAACTTGTAGATACAATCTAAGCAATAAGTATAGAGCTCAAATCTAAGATCATGCCACTCGGGCCCTAGTGACAAGCATTAAGCATAACAAGATTGCAGCAACAATAACTTCACAAACTTTATAGATAGACTAATCATAATGTATCATCCATCGGATCCCAACAAACACAACACCGATTACATCAGATGAATCTCAATCATGTAAGGCAGCTCATGAGACCATTGTATTGAAGTACATGGGGGAGAGTATACCGACATAGCTACTGCTAGAACCCGTAGTCCATGGGGGAACTACTCACGGAGCATGGCGGAGGCGGTGGCGTTGATGGAGATGGCTTCCGGGGGCACTTCCCCGTTCCGGCAGGGTGCCGGAACAGAGTTCTGTCCCCCGAATTGGAGTTTCGCGATGGCGGCGGCGCCCCTGGAGTCTTTCTGGAGTTTCGTCAATTGGTACTGCGTTTTTAGGTCGAAAGGGATTTTATAGGCGAAGAGGCGGCGCGAGGGGGCACACAGGGCTCCACACCATAGGGTGGCGCGGGCCCAGGCCAGGCCGCGCCGCCCTATGGTCTGGTGGCCCTCTGGCCCCTCTCCGACTCTTCTTCGGTGTTCTGGAGCCTTCCGGGAAAAATAGGAGGTTTGGCGTTGATTTCGTCCAATTCCGAGAATATTGCCCGAACAGCCTTTCTGGAACCAAAAACAGCAGAAAACAGGAACTGGCACTGTGGCATCTTGTTAATAGGTTAGTTCCGGAAAACGCATGAAATCATCATAAAGTGCAAGCAAAACATGTAAGTATTGTCATAAAACAAGCATGGAACAACAGAAATTATGGATACGTCGGGGACGTATCACATCCCCCCCTTTCAACTTCCGGGCACAGACGAAGGCGACGTTTTCCCCCTTGGGGATTGCACCTCATGGCTTATGACATGGCCGAAGAACCAGATTCGTCTGGGGGGGGGGGGTCTTCCGAGTGGTAAGAAAAGCACCGGCGCCACCTCCCCTATCATCCGGCCCAAGATCGCCAGCGCCGACGACACCCTTAAGGAAACGGCGGTCGCCGCCCCCACTACCCTGAAGGAACTGGCGGTCGCCGCCCCCACTACCCTGAAGGAACCGGCGGTCGCTGCCGCCACCCGGAAGGAACCGACGATCGCCGTCACCACCAGACGCCACAAACAGTTGTTGGGAGCGCTACCGCAACGACCGTCTACTAGACACGCGGTACGCCAAGCGGCGGCATCGCAACCGCCACCACCTAAGGTCCAGGACATGGCGCCACTTGATGGCAACGATGTAGATGATGATGATGACATCGATGCCTACATCAACACTGGCGCCTGCAGCCAAGATATGTACATGCCTCCTATGGATGAACAAGCCTTCCGCACACACGGCGATCAACTTACTCGTCCCCCTACAGTCACGAAGCAGCGCCTGGTCTTCACGGGTCTTTCTCAAGACACTCCTCCGGAGGCTGGCAATCCAGCTCAAGTCAAGCCTGCTACCGTTTTCAGCCCTAACACGCTGCGTAAGACGATCATCGGGGAGCCACCCAAATCAACCCCAGCAACCTCGAAGCACCACCGGCACCGAAGCACCACCATCAGCACCACAAGCACCCCCAGTAGGTTAGGTGAAGAAGGGAAGGAAGAGAGGAGCCAAGAAGGGCGCATCTTCGAGCCAGCCTGCTCCTAAGAGGATCCGGGCCGACGACATGGTACCACCTACCCCGGATGGCTTGCCCCGGTGTCATGAGGCTGGTAAACCTATACTGCCTCCGGACATGGAACACCTCGCAAGTGGACAAATGCTCCCTTTGCAGCACTCTATTCATTATCAAGAGAGCGTCCTTCTTAAAGAAAAGGATCCAAATTACCCGGTGTTCTCGGTCAAGGTGCCGTCCGACCAGAGCTTCGTCAATGAAGACCCCGCGGATATCTTCTTCATAGCGTTCGAGGACGTCTTCAATCTATTTCACTCGAAACGGCTCGACTATAACTTGGTGCGCCTATACGCGGTCAATCTTCAGATGAAGATCAACAGAGAGAGACCCCGCCACATCGCGGTAGCGGATCCCTACTACATGCGCGATAGCCAGCTCCAGGACGGCTCAAGGATACGGACCAAGGCGGTGCGGTACCTCCAGAACTTCATGCTCATGCACAAAGAGAGCAACACCATTCTTCTGCCTGTCTTTCCCGAGTAAGTACACATCCGCTCACGGCCGTCGTAACTTATGCTTTCTTATATATTTCTTCCATTGCCGATCATTTCCAACATTCCATTTCAATTGCATGTGTTGAGCAGGGACAAATACTGCACACTCATCATCCTAGATCCAAAGTGGTCACTAGCCCAGTATTTCGACTCGTCGAGTACGACGATGAAGAAAGACTACACGGGAATAAGGGGTGTTCTCGATGAGGCTATCCTTGGCTACTCCAAAAGTGGAGGCACCTTCGACAAGAATGGGCAATATATCAGGCCGGACACTAAAAAGATCGGGTTCAAGCACGTGATCAACTTCCCTTGTATCAAGCAGCCACCGGCAGCATTAAGGAGGCCTTCTATGTCCTCCATCACCTTAAAGGGTTTGACGAGGATGCAGAGATGACGCCTCTGCCACCTAGTAAGCGAGACCCCATTAAAATGTCGGGGGAAATCAGTGATGATGATCTTAGAGAAGACTTCCATCGCATCCAAGTAAAGCTCTCGGAAATTATCTTACAAGATGTATCCAACGGATCGGGGCTCTTACACGCAGCCAGAGCGTTGCCTAAGAGGGATATCGAAGAACGCCTACATAGGCAGGGTGATGGAAGGACGTGGACGACGAAGGACTTGTACAAGCCGTTCCCGGAGCCGCTCAAGAAGACGTCTCGTTGACCGAGGCCGGTGTGCCTAGCTAGCATTACTTTGAATCGATAGACAATTTGTACCGTGTTGTAAACTAAACTTGCTTAATTTGCTCGAAACGGTGGTCGTCGTTGTTGGACTTCAATTTCTATTGTAGTCGTTATCGTTGAACCATATTACTTATGTGATACCGATGCTATATTTCTTTTAGGTTTATTATTATTTCCTTGCTTTAATTCTTGTGAATATGTATGCATGTGAACCCTCTAACTCTTTCCATTGCGTTATATACTAATATGCCTTGTGTCCATAGAGATGACGTACTACGTCGTGTTCGAGGGGCGGGTTCCAGGAGTGTACGAGGAGTGGGAGGAGTGCAAGAAACAGGTGCACAAGTTCAGCGGCAACTGCTACAAAGGGTACCCGACTAGACACGAGGCGGTTGCCAAGTGGAGGGCGCACCAAGCGAACAAGAGCAAGATGAAGGCCTTCCTTGTGCTCTCGCTCTTGCTCACCATCGTCGCGGCGGTACTCTATTTCATCCTAGTGTAGGCGGCGGCCGGTGTCACTTCGTTTGTATCTAGAGATGATGAGAACTTTCTTAATTTGCATGGATTATGAGTTGTATGGAGCTATATGTATAACTCGATCGGGCTCTAAGTAATGTGATGATGATGTGATGATTATATATGTCCATATTATATCTGTCTATATTATATCAGTATATAACATGTATACTATGTATAAAACCAGTATAAAACCTGTATAATACACCAGGGAGCACAAAATCGAGTATACCTGTAGATAGTTCTGTGGCGCACCAAAAAATAATTCTGTGGCGCACCTATTTCTGTGGCGCAGCTATATCACATGCGCCACAGAACTACTTATTTCTGTGGCGCACCGGCCCAAGTGCGCCACAAAAACCTTAATTCTGTGGCGCACGGCCAGATGCGCCACAGAAAGCTTATTTTTGTGGCGACGTTTCTGTGGCGCACCCTCCATGCGCCACAGAATCGAATTTTCGTGCGCCACTGATGAGGCTTTTCCTACTAGTGTATGCCTAAAAAGTCCACCTTCAGGTTATCATCTGAACCCCTTCCAGTATTAAGTTGCAAACAATAGACAATTGCATTAAGTATGGTGCGTAATGTAATCAATAACTACATCCTCGGACATAGCATCAATGTTTTATCCCTAGTGGCAACAACACATCCACAACCTTAGAACTTTCTGTCACTGTCCCAGATTTAATGGAGGCATGAACCCACTATCGAGCATAAATACTCCCTCTTGGAGTTAAGAGTAAAAACTTGGCCAGAGCCTCTACTAATAACGGAGAGCATGCAAGATCATAAACAACACATAGGTAATAGATTGATAATCAACATAACATAGTATTCTCTATCCATCGGATCCCGACAAACACAACATATAGCATTACAGATAGATGATCTTGATCATGTTAGGCAGCTCACAAGATCCAACAATGAAGCACATAAGGAGAAGACGACCATCTAGCTACTGCTATGGACCCATAGTCCAGGGGTGAACTACTCACTCATCACTCCGGAGGCGATCATGGCGGTGAAGAGTCCTCCGGGAGATGATTCCCCTCTCCGGCAGGGTGCTGGAGGCGATCTCCTGAATCCCCCGAGATGGGATTGGCGGCGGCGGCGTCTCTGGAAGGTTTTCCGTATCGTGGCTCTCGGTACTGGGGGTTTCGCGACGGAGGCTTTAAGTAGGCGGAAGGGCAGGTCAAGAGGCGTCACGAGGGGCCCACACACCAGGGCCGCGCGGCCAGGGCCCAGGCCGCGCCGCCCTGTTGTGTCGCCACCTCGTGGCCCCACTTCGTCTCCCCTCCGGTCTTCTGGAAGCTTCGTGCAAAAATAGGCCCCTGGGCGTTGATTTCGTCCAATTCCGAGAATATTTCCTTTGTAGGATTTCTGAAACCAAAAACAGCAGAAAACAAAGAATCGGCTCTTCGGCATCTCGTTAATAGGTTAGTGCCGGAAAATGCATAAATATGACATAAAGTATGCATAAAACATGTAGATATCATCAATAATGTGGCATGGAACATAAGAAATTATCGATACGTCGGAGACGTATCAATTCCATCAACCCTAAGCCCCAATCGGAGGGCATTGCCGAGGAGTACCCTCGACAATTGGCACCATCTGTGGGAACCCTGTCGGCACAAGATCGATCATCGGCAGATCCAGTCATGTCATCGGCAGCTTCATCGACACCGTCATCGCCAATTCTGGGAAGCCCGATTCGATTCGGCTCCTACAAATTCACCCCGCACAGGGACTCGTCTCGCTCGACCTTTTCTGATCTACAAGGAAACATGGAGATGACCTTCGGCAGCGTCCATTACAATGTCAACTCAGAAGGCGTCCTTCGACTGCTAGAACCACTCGCCTCCAGTTCGACAGGTCCAAACGCGTCGACATCACTCGACCTGTCGGCTGGTCTGACGGACTCAACGAACTCGCTCGCGCCATCGACTCCTCGTTCGACGTCTCCTATGTCGGTTGGATCTGACGGCTCCACATCTTCGGAGATGACCTCGTACTACTGTTTGAACTGCGATACCAGGCACGGGTTAGGATCAAGCGACACACCGTTCATCTGCAATGCCCAGTACTCCTGATGACCCACAAGTATAGGGGGTGTATCGTAGTACTTTCGATAAATAAGAGTGTCGAACCCAACGAGGAGCAGAGGGTGTTGACAAGCAGTTTCGATGAAGGATTCACTGTAAATGCTCACAGACAAGTATTCAGGGGGTTTTGATATAGCAGATGAATAAAATACAAGTAAATAAAGTGCGAGAGAAATAATTGCAGCGAGTGGCCCAATCCTTTTTAGCACAAAGGACAAGCCGGTTTGTTTACTTATAATGACCAAACGTTCTTGAGGACACACGGGAATTTAGTCTAGTGCTTTCGCTTCATATAGCTGATTAATCTTCATTGTTTTGATAAGTGTTGTGTGGGTGAACCTATGCTAATGCACCGCCCTTCCTAGGACTAATACATACTTGTGATTATACCCCTTGCAAGCATCCGCAAATACAAGAAAGTAATTAAGATAAATCTAACCACAGCCTTAAACTCTGAGATCCTGCTATCCCTCCTACGTCGATATACCAACGGGGATTTAGGTTTCTGTCACTCCGGCAACCCCGCAATTAGCAAACGAATACAAGATGTATTCCCCTAGGCCCATAAATGGTGAAGTATCATGTAGTCGACGTTCACATGACACCACTAGAAGAATAACACCACAACTTAAATATCATAACATTGAATACTAATCAACATAATTCACTACTAACATTTAGACTTCACCCATGTCCTCAAGAACTAAACGAACTACTCACGAGACATCATATGGAACATGATCAGAGGTGATATGATGATGAATAACAATCTGAACATAAACCTTGGTTCAATGGTTTCACTCAATAGCATTAATAACAAGTAGAAATCAATACCGGGAGAGTTTCCCCTATCAAACAATCAAGATCCAACCCTAATTGTTACAACGGTGACGAGGTGCAGCGGTGGAGATGGTGGTGATGATGATGGAGATGATGGTGATGATGATCCCAATGATGTCCAGCTCGATGACGATGACGATGGCGTCGATTTCCCCCTCCGGGAGGGAATTTCCCCGGCGGATTTCAGCCTGCCGGAGAGCTCTTTTCTCTCTGGTGTTTTCCGCCCCGCAGAGGCGGATGTGACTCCTCGCGACTATCCCCTGGAGCTTAGGTTTTCGGGATGAAGAAGTACGCGAAGGAGAGGAGGCCAGAGGGGGCTGTGGGCCCCCTCCCCACATGGCGGCGCGGCCAGGGCAGGGCCCGCGCCGGCCTATGAGGGGGGCCCATGGCGGCCCTCCTCGGCTCCTCCTTCTGGCTACCTCCGTCTTCTGGAAAAATAGGATTTTTAGTATAATTCCCGTCAATTGTTGATCTTCCGAAATATTGCATTCTGACGGTGCTTTTTCCAGCAGAATCCTGACTCCGGTGCGCGATTCTCCAATAATCATGAAACATGCAAAATAGATGAAATAACATAAGTATCATCTCTAAATATGAAAAGATATCAATGAATAACAGTAAATTATGATATAAAATAGTGATGCAAAATGGACGTATCAACTCCCCCCAAGCTTAGACTTCGCTTGTCCCCAAGCGAAACTGAACTCGGTAAACAAGACCACATGTTTATGGAGTGAAGAGTCGATAAACAAAATACGGACAAGAAGCATCATATTAGTTCACACAAGACATTCTAGTGAACAACTTCCTCATATAATTCAACTTGAAACAAGTAGAAGGTAATCATAAATAAAGGTGCATAAGAAATCATAATTGGTAATGGCAAACTTCGTTCTTGGTCAGAGAACTGTTAACAGATTATACTTATCTATTGAGCAGCGCTCTCATATTAAAGCTTATAATAAACTTGCATACTCAATCATAATAATCTCCTCATAATCATTGATAACTTTCAAGGCTATATTCATTCAGATAAAACTTGTACTTAAACAAGGAAAAGTAAAAAGGCATGATTAATTAGATCACAATATAGATGGCTGGATCACAACAACTCAATTGCTTGCTTAAGATGGAGGGAAATAGGTTTACTGACTCAACATAGAATAAAAGACATGCCCTTCGCAGAGGGAAGCATGGATTAAATCATGTGCTAGAGCTTTTTGACTTTTGAAATCATATAGAGAGCATAAAAGTAAAGTTTTGAGAGGTGTTTGTTGTTGTCAACGAATGGTAGTGGGTACTCTAACCCCCTTGCCAAGCAGACCTCCAAAGAGCGGCTCCCATGAAGGACGTTATCTCTACCAGCAAGGTAGATCATCCCCCTTCTCTTTTGTTTACACATGTACTTTAGTTCATTTAAGGATGACACTCCTCCCAACCTTTGCTTTCTCAAGCCATGGCTAACCGAATCCTCGGGTGCCTTCCAACATTTCACATACCATGGAGGAGTGTCTATTGCAAAATTAAGTTGCTTACTGATGAATCAGGGCAAAACATGTGAAGAGAATTATTAATGAAAGTTGATTAATTGGGGCTGGGAACCCCGTTGCCAGCTCTTTTTGCAAAATTATAGGATAAGTGGCTGAAGCCACTAGTCCATTAATGGAAGCTGCCTAACAAGACTGAAAGATAAAACACCACATACTTCCTCATGAGCTATAAAACATTGACACAAATAAGAGGTAATAATTTTTGAATTGTTTGAAGGTAGCACATGAAGTATTTACTTGGAATGGCAGGGAAATACCACATAATAGGTAGTTATAGTGGACACTGGTGGCATCGGTTTGGTTTAAAGGGTTTAGATGCACGAGAAGTATTCCCTCTCGGTACAGGTCTTTGGCTAGCAAGGTTGATTAGCAAGCATAAGAGTTGAGGGAAACAAACAAATATACATGTGATAGAAACAATCATGCATCTTCCTTGTAAGCACAAACAATTTTAACTTCAGAATACTAAGCTCATAATAACAAGAAAGAAAGATAATGAAACAACATATCTACATGCATTTCCTCTTCTCTATTTAAACTCAAAGTTTTGTTGCTATTGACCAATGCTAAGTTTGCCAAAACAAAATAGATTTACTCCATGCTCCCAAAGTGATACCAATACTAACAACAAGATTAATCATATAATAGAGATTGCAAACTAAAATAAGATGTGCAATATGTAAATGATAGATCTTCTCATTAATATTCCATAACGATAACTCACACCAAGGGATACATAGATAACCACTAAAAGAGAGATACTTCCATACCGCAACACATCTTATATGATAACTTCCCTACTCATGATATGACACTACTTGATAGTAAAAAGTAAAAGATAGTGATGATATGATACCACGGCACTCCCCCAAGCTTGGAACAAACCAAGGGGGTGCCAATACCGATGATGAATTACTCCTTCGGCGGTGAATTCTTCCCATCATCAGACTTCCAAGGAAGAGGCTCTCCGTCAACAAATGACATCTTGGTCTCAGGAATCCTGAAACTAGCAGCATAGCTTATGTGTTTAAACCTGTTTTCATACTCACAGTTTTGATTTTGAACATCATAGAGTTGAGCTTGGAGTTTGTTGGTGGTGTCGTGAAGTGAGAGGATATCGTTCCACAGCTTTGCAGTCTCCTTCTCGTGTTCATCAATAAGTTTAGACACGATCTTGTGGAAGATGTCCACTTCACGCTCAGCCATCTTCTTGTAGTTAAAGACCTCTTGTTCTAGCTTCTCCATCCTGTCTTCCAAGCTTCCTTCTCCCTTAGGACCCCGGACATCTTCAATCTACAACTCTCCATCGACGAGCAACAATTCCTTGGGGTGCATCTTCAACTCGCTCATGTACGGGTTGACGACGTCCTCAAGGAAGCTGTCATTCGGAGTTCCCGGCAAAGACATGGTGGCTCTAGATCCGACGCAGATCCTGGCAGAAACATCTCGAAACAAAACACGATGAGAAAACGATACACGGACCTCCAGGGGTCCGGGGGATTATATAGCAAAAAATTTCGCGACAGAAGGAAAGTACCAGGTCGAACCAGAGTCGGAGAGGAGCAACGAGGGGGCCTCCTCACAGGGCGGCGCGGCCAGGCTGGGGCCCGCGCCGGCCTGTGGGGGCACGCCCTCGTGCGTCTCCTCCACTCCGTTTCGATCTCGTAATTTTTCATATTTTCCAAAAGTTGCAAAAACATTGTTCGGAAAGTTAAACGCGGACTTTTTCTTACCAGAACTGTTACCTATTCAAAGTCGAACTCTGCAGGACTGCCAACTTGGCCTTTGATGAAGGCTTCCGGAGTTACCACTTGAATAACATCAACATCTTCATTATAAGAATCACCAGAAATATAATGCTTGAGTCTTTGTCCATTCACCACTTGTGTGGCATTACCTTGCAGAGAGCTAATTTTAATTGCTCCTGATCGATACACCTCATCAATGACATATGGTCCTTCCCATTTTGAGAGTAATTTCCCCGCAAAAAATCTGAGACGAGACCGATACAATAGGACTTTATCTCCAACATTAAATTCTCTTTTGATAATTCTTCTATCATGTCATTTCTTAACTTTCTCTTTAAAGAGTTTAGCATTTTCATATGCTTCACTTCTCCTTTCATCTAGAGAACTCAATTGTAGCAGTCTTTTCTTACCGGCAAGTTTAGGATCTTTATTTAGTTCTCTTACAGCCCAATAAGCTTTGTGCTCTAGTTCTAAAGGTAAATGACAAGCTTTCCCACAAACCATTTTATACGGTGACATACCCATGGGATTTTTATAAGCAGTTCTATAAGCCCATAGTGCTTCTTTCAATTTAATAGCCCGGTTCTTTCTAGATTTATTAACAGTCTTTTGCAAGATAGATTTAATTTCTCTATTTGATAATTCTACTTGCCCACTAGTTTGAGGATGATAAGCGGAAGCAATTCTATGATTAATACCATATTTAGTAAGAGTTTTTCTAAAACCACCATGAATAAAATGAGAACCTCCATCAGTCATAATATATCTAGGAACTCCAAATCTAGGAAAAATAATATCTAAAAGCATTCTTAAAGAGGTCTCACCATCAACACTTTTTGTGGGTATGGCTTCCACCCATTTAGTAACATAATCAACAGCGACAAGTATATGAGTGTTACTGATGCGTGCAGTTGACACACGTCCGTTGGGAACCCCAAGAGGAAGGTGTGATGCAGACAGTAGCAAGTTTTCCCTCAGAAAGAAACCAAGGTTTATCGAACCAGGAGGAGCCAAGGAGCACGTTGAAGGTTGTTGGTGGCGGGATGTAGTGCGGCGCAACACCAGGGATTCCGGTGCCAACGTGGAACCTGCACAACACAACCAAAGTACTTTGCCCCAACGAAACAGTGAGGTTGTCAATCTCACCGGCTTGCTGTAACAAAGGATTAGATGTATAGTGTGGATGATGATTGTTTGCAGAAAATAGTAAAGAACAAATATTGCAGCAGATTGTATTTAATGTAAAAGAATGGACCGGGGTCCACAGTTCACTAGAGGTGTCTCTCCCATAAGATAAATAGCATGTTGGGTGAACAAATTACAGTCGGGCAATTGACAAATAGAGAGGGCATAACAATGCACATACATGATATGATGAGTATTGTGAGATTTAATTGGGCATTACGACAAAGTACATAGACCGCTATCCAGCATGCATCTATGCCTAAAAAGTCCACCTTCAGGTTATCATCCGAACCCCTTCCAGTATTAAGTTGCAAAACAACAGACAAATGCATTAAGTATGGTGCGTAATGTAATCAATAACTACATCCTCGGACATAGCATCAATGTTTTATCCCTAGTGGCAACAGCACATCCACAACCTTAGAACTTTCTGTCATCGTCCTGCATTTAATGGAGGCATGAACCCACTATCGAGCATAAATACTCCCTCTTGGAGTTAAGAGTAAAAACTTGGCTAGAGCCTCTACTAATAACGGAGAGCATGCAAGATCATAAACAACACATAGGTAATAGATTGATAATCAACATAATATAGTATTCTCTATCCATCGGATCCCGACAAACACAACATATAGAATTACAGATAGATGATCTTGATCATGTTAGGCAGCTCACAAGATCCAACAATGAAGCACATAAGGAGAAGACAACCATCTAGCTACTGCTATGGACCCATAGTCCAGGGGTGAACTACTCACTCATCACTCCGGAGGCGACCATGGCGGTGAAGAGTCCTCCGGGAGATGATTCCCCTCTCCGGCAGGGTGCCGGAGGTGATCTCCAGAATCCCCCGAGATGGGATTGGCGGCGGCGGTGTCTCAGTAAGGTTTTCCGTATCGTGGCTCTCGGTACTGGGGGTTTCGCGACGAAGGCTTTAAGTAGGTGGAAGGGCAACGCGGGGGGCCACATGAGGGCCCCACACGACAGGGCCGCGCCGCCCTGTTGTGGCGGCGCCTCATGGCCCCACTTCCTTTCCCCCTCGGTCTTCTGGAAGCTTCGTGCAAAAATAGGACCCTGGGCGTTGATTTCGTCCAATTCCGAGAATATTTCCTTTGTAGGATTTCTGAAACCAAAAACAGTAGAAAACAGCAACTGGCTCTTCGGCATCTTGTTAATAGGTTAGTGCCGGAAAATGCATAAATACGACATATAATGTGTATAAAACATGTAGATATCATCAATAATGTGGCATGGAACATAAGAAATTATCGATACGTCGGAGACGTATCAGCATCCCCAAGCTTAGTTCCTGCTCGTCCCGAGCAGGTAAACGATAACAAAGATAATTTCTGGAGTGACATGCCATCATAACCTTGATCATACTATTGTAAGCATATGTAATGAATGCAGCGATCAAAACAATGGTAATGACATGAGTAAACAAATGAATCATAAAGCAAAGACTTTTCATGAATAGTACTTCAAGACAAGCATCAATAAGTCTTGCATAAGAGTTAACTCATAAAGCAATAAATTAAAGTAAAGGTATTGAAGCAACACAAAGGAAGATTAAGTTTCAGCGGTGGCTTTCAACTTATAACATGTATATCTCATGGATAATTGTCAACATAGAGTAATATAACAAGTGCAATATGCAAGTATGTAGGAATCAATGCACAGTTCACACAAGTATTTGCTTCTTGAGGTGGAGAGAGATAGGTGAACTGACTCAACATAAAAGTAAAAGAAAGGTCCTTCAAAGAGGAAAGCATCGATTGCTATATTTGTGCTAGAGCTTTTATTTTGAAAACATGAAACAATTTTGTCAACGGTAGTAATAAAGCATATGTATTATGTAAGTTATATCTTACAAGTTGCAAGCCTCATGCATAGTATACTAATAGTGCCCGCACCTTGTCCTAATTAGCTTGGACTACCGGGATCATCGCAATACACATGTTTTAACCAAGTGTCACAAAGGGGTACCTCCATGCCGCCTGTACAAAGGTCTAAGGAGAAAGCTCGCATTTTGGATTTCTCGCTTTTGATTATTCTCAACTTAGACATCCATACCGGGACAACATGGACAACAGATAATGGACTCCTCTTTAATGCATAAGCATGTAGCAACAATTAGTGTTCTCATATGAGATTGAGGATATATGTCCAAAACTGAAACTTCCACCATGATTCATGGCTTTAGTTAGCGGCCCAATGTTCTTCTCTAACAATATGCATGCTCTAACCATTAAAGTGGTAGATCTCTCTTACCTCAGACAAGACGGACATGCATAGCAACTCACATGATATTCAACAAAGAGTTGATGGCGTCCCCAGAAGCATGGTTATCGCACAACAAGCAACTTAATAAGAGATAAAGTGCATAAGTACATATTCAATACCACAATAGTTTTTAAGGCTATTTTGTCCCATGAGCTATATATTGCAAAGGCGAATGATGGAAATTTAAAGGTAGCACTCAAGCAAATTACTTTGGAATGGCGGAGAAATACCATGTAGTAGGTAGGTATGGTGGACACAAATGGCATAGTGGTTGGCTCAAGGATTTTGGATGCATGAGAAGTATTCCCTCTCGATACAAGGTTTAGGCTAGCAAGGTTATTTGAAACAAACACAAGGATGAACCGGTGCAGCAAAACTCACATAAAAGACATATTGTAAACATTATAAGACTTTACACCGTCTTCCTTGTTGTTCAAAACTCAATACTAGAAATTATCTAGACTTTAGAGTGACCAAATATGCAAAGCAAATTTAGCAAGCTCTAGGTATTTCTTCATTAATGGGTGCAAAGTATATGATGCAAGAGCTTAAACATGAGCACAACAATTGCCAAGTATCAAATTATTCAAGACATTTTAGAATTACTACATGTAGCATTTCCCGATTCCAACCATATAACAATTTAACGAAGAAGATTCAACCTTCGCCATGAATACTATGAGTAAAGCCTAAGGACATATTTGTCCATATTCAACAGCGGAGCGTGTCTCTCTCCCACACAATGAATGCTAGGATCCATTTTATTCAAACAAAAACAAAAACAAAAACAAACCGACGCTCCAAGCAAAGCACATAAGATGTGACTGAATAAAAATATAGTTTCAGGGGAGGAACCTGATGATGTTGTCGATGAAGAAGGGGATGCCTTGGGCATCCCCAAGCTTAGACGCTTGAGTCTTCTTAGAATATGCAGGGGTGAACCACCGGGGCATCCCCAAGCTTAGAGCTTTCACTCTCCTTGATCATATTGCATCATTTCCCTCTCTTGATCCTTGAAAACTTCCTCCACACCAAACTCGAAACAACTCATTAGAGGGTTAGTGCACAATAAAAATTAACATGTTCAGAGGTGACATAATCATTCTTAACACTTCTGGACATTGCACAAAGCTACTGGACATTAATGGATCAAAGAAATTCATCCAACATAGCAAAAGAGGCAATGCGAAATAAAAGGCAGAATCTGTCAAAACAGAACAGTTCGTAAAGACGAATTTTAAAATGGCACCAGACTTGCTCAAATGAAAATGCCCAAATTTAATGAAACTTGCGTACATATCTGAGGATCACGCACGTAAATTGGCATATTTTTCTGAGCTACCTACAGAGAGGCAGGTCAAAATTCGTGACAGCAAAGAAATCTGTAACTGCGCAGTAATCCAAATTTAGTATGAACCTTACTATCAAAGACTTTACTTGGCACAACAAAACACAAAACTAAGATAAGGAGAGGTTGCTACAGTAGTAAACAACTTCCAAGACTCAAATATAAAACAAAAATACTGTAGTAAAAACATGGGTTGTCTCCCATAAGCGATTTTCTTTAACGCCTTTCAGCTAGGCGCAGAAAGTGTGTATCAAGTGTTATCGAGAGACGAAGCATCAACATCATAATTTGTTCTAATAATAGAATCAAAAGGTAACTTCATTCTCTTTATAGGGAAGTGTTCCATACCTTTCTTGAGAGGAAATTGATATTTAATATTACCTTCCTTCATATCAATGGTAGCACCAACAGTTCGAAGAAAAGGTCTTCCCAATATAATGGGACAAGATGCATTGCATTCAATATCCAAGACAACAAAATCAACGGGTACAAGGTTATTGTTAACCATAATACGAACATTATCAATTCTCCCCAAAGGTTTCTTTATAGCATTGTCAGCGAGATTAACATCCAAATAACAATTTTTTAATGGTGGCAAGTCAAGCATATCATAAATTTTCTTAGGCATAACAGAAATACTTGCACCAAGATCACATAAAGCATTACAATCAAAATCATTTACCCTTATCTTAATGATGGGCTCCCAACCATCTTCTAACTTTCTAGGAATAGAGGTTTCAAGTTTTAGTTTCTCTTCTCTAGCTTTTATGAGAGCATTTGTAATATGTTTTGTAAAGGCCAAATTTATAGCACTAGCATTAGGACTTTTAGCAAGTTTTTGTAAGAACTTTATAACTTCAGAGATGTGGCAATCATCAAAATCTAAATCATTATGAGCTACAGCAATGGGATCATCATCCCCAATGTTGGAAAAAATTTCAGCAGTTTTATCACAGGCAGTTTCAGCAGTTTTAGCAATTTCAGGCAGTTTTGTACGCTTTGCACTAGGAGTAGAAACATTGCCAACACCAATTCTTTCACCATTATTAGTAGGAGGTGCAGCAACATGTGGAGCATTAACATTACTAGTGGTGGTAATAGTCCAAACTTTAGCTACATTATTCTCTTTAGCTAGTTTTTCATTTTCTTCTCTATCCCACCTAGCACGCAATTCAGCCATTAATCTTATATTCTCATTAATTCTAACTTGGATGGAATTTGCTGTAGTAACAATTTTATTTTCAATATCCATATTAGGCATAACTTTCAATTTTAAAAGATCAACATCAGAGGCAAGTCTATCAACCTTAGAAGCGAGAATATCAACTTTATTGAGCTTTTCCTCAACAGATTTGTTAAAAGCAGTTTGTGTTCTAATAAATTCTTTAAGCATAGCTTCAAGACCAGGGGGTACACTCCTATTATTGTTGTAAGAATTCCCATAAGAATTAGCATAACCGTTACCATTATTATAAGGGTATGGCCTATAGTTATTACTAGAATTGTTCTGATAAGCATTGTTGTTGAAATTATTATTTTTAATGAAGTTTACATCAACATGTTCTTCTTGAGCAACCAATGAAGCTAATGGAACATTATTAGGATCAACATTAGTCCTATCATTCACAAGCATAGACATAATAGCATCAATCTTATCACTCAAGGAAGAGGATTCTTCGACAGAATTTACCTTCTTACCTTGTGGAGCTCTTTCCGTGTGCCATTCAGAGTAATTGATCATCATATTATCAAGAAGCTTTGTAGCCGCCCCCAAAGTGATGGACATAAAGGTACCTCCAGCAGCTGAATCCAATAGGTTCCGCGAAGAAAAATTCAGTCCTGCATAAAAGGTTTGGATGATCATCCAAGTAGTCAGTCCATGGGTTGGGCAATTCTTTACCAAAGATTTCATTCTCTCCCATGCTTGAGCAACATGTTCATTATCTAATTGCTTAAAATTCATTATGCTACTTCTCAAAGATATAATTTTAGTGGGAGGATAATATCTACCAATAAAAGCATCCTTACATTTAGTCCATGAATCAATACTATTCTTAGGCAAAGATAGCAACCGATCTTTAGCTCTTCCTCTTAATGAGAAAGGAAACAATTTCAATTTTATAATGTCACCATCTACATCTTTATACTTTTGCATTTCACACAATTCAACAAAATTATTGAGATGGGCAGCAGCATCATCAGAACTAACACCAGAAAATTGCTCTCTCATAACAAGATTAAGTAAAGCAGGTTTAATTTCAAAGAATTCTGATGTAGTAGCAGGTGGAGCAATAGGTGTGCATAGGAAATCATTATTATTTGTGGTTGTGAAGTCACACAACTTAGTGTTTTCAGGAGTATTCATTTTAGCAACAGTAAATAAAGCAAACTAGATAAAGTAAATGCAAGTAACTAATTTTTATGTGTTTTTGATATAGAGAACAAGGCAGTAAATAAAGTAAAGCTAGCAACTAATTTTTTTGTGTTTTGATATAATGCAGCAAACAAAGTAGTAAATAAAATAAAGCAAGACAAAAACAAAGTAAAGAGATTGGATTGTGGAGACTCCCCTTGCAGCGTGTCTTGATCTCCCCGGCAACGGCGCCAGAAAAAGAGCTTGATGCGTGCAGTTGACACACGTCCGTTGGCAACCCCAAGAGGAAGGTGTGATGCAGACAGTAGCAAGTTTTCTCTCAGAAAGAAACCAAGGTTTATCGAACCAGGAGGAGCCAAGAAGCACGTTGAAGGTTGTTGGTGGCGGGATGTAGTGCGGCGCAACACCAGGGATTCTGGCGCCAACGTGGAACCTGCACAGCACAACCAAAGTACTTTGCCCCAACGAAACAGTGAGGTTGTCAATCTCACCGGCTTGCTGTAACAAAGGATTAGATGTATAGTGTGGATGATGTTTGTTTGCAGAAAATAGTAAAGAACAAATATTGCAGCAGATTGTATTTAATGTAAAAGAATGGACCGGGGTCCACAGTTCACTAGAGGTGTCTCTCCCATAAGATAAATAGCATGTTGGGTGAACAAATTACAGTCGGGCAATTGACAAATAGAGAGGGCATAACAATGCACATACATGATATGATGAGTATTGTGAGATTTAATTGGGCATTACGACAAAGTACATAGACCGCTATCCAGCATGCATCTATGCCTAAAAAGTCCACCTTCAGGTTATCATCCGAACCCCTTCCAGTATTAAGTTGCAAAACAACAGACAATTGCATTAAGTATGGTGCGTAATGTAATCAATAACTACATCCTCGGACATAGCATCAATGTTTTATCCCTAGTGGCAACAGCACATCCACAACCTTAGAACTTTCATCACTTGTCCCAGATTTAATGGAGGCATGAACCCACTATCGAGCATAAATACTCCCTCTTGGAGTTAAGAGTAAAAACTTGGCCAGAGCCTCTACTAATAACGGAGAGCATGCAAGATCATAAACAACACATAGGTAATAGATTGATAATCAACATAACATAGTATTCTCTATCCATCGGATCCCGACAAACACAACATATAGAATTACAGATAGATGATCTTGATCATGTTAGGCAGCTCACAAGATCCAACAATGAAGCACATAAGGAGAAGACAACCATCTAGCTACTGCTATGGACCCATAGTCCAGGGGTGAACTACTCACTCATCACTCCGGAGGCGACCATGGCGGTGAAGAGTCCTCCGGGAGATGATTCCCCTCTCCGGCAGGGTGCCGGAGGTGATCTCCAGAATCCCCCGAGATAGGATTGGCGGCGGCGGCGTCTCAGTAAGGTTTTCCGTATCGTGGCTCTCGGTACTGGGGGTTTCGCGACGAAGGCTTTAAGTAGGCAGAAGGGCAACGCGGGGGGCCACATGAGGGCCCCACACGCCAGGGCCGCGCGGCCTAGGGCTGGGCCGCGCCGCCCTGTTGTGGCGGCGCCTCGTGGCCCCACTTCCTTTCCCCCTCAGTCTTCTGGAAGCTTCGTGCAAAAATAGGACCCTGGGCGTTGATTTCGTCCAATTCCGAGAATATTTCCTTTGTAGGATTTCTGAAACCAAAAACAGTAGAAAACAGCAACTGGCTCTTCGGCATCTTGTTAATAGGTTAGTGCCGGAAAATGCATAAATACGACATATAATGTGTATAAAACATGTAGATATCATCAATAATGTGGCATGGAACATAAGAAATTATCGATACGTCGGAGACGTATCAGTTACCTTCTGAAGAAGGGAAAGGACCCATGAAGTCAAATCCCCAACAATCGAATGGTTCAATAACAAGAGTATAATTCATAGGCATTTCATTGCGTCTGGAGATATTACCAACCCTTTGACATTCATCACAAGATAAAATAAACTTTCTTGCATCTTTGAAGAGAGTTGGCCAATAAAAACCTGATTGTAAAACCTTTTACGCGGTTCTATCTCCGGCGTGATGTCCTCCATAAACACTACCATGACACTTACTCAATATCTCTTGTTGTTCATATTCGGGAACACATCTTCGCAGAATACCATCCACTCCTTCTTTATATAAGTGTGGGTCATCCCAAAAATAATGCCTCAAATCATAAAAGAATTTCCTCCTTTGCTGAGCTGAAAAGGTTGGAGGCAAGTACTTGGATACAATAAAGTTAGCATAATCAGCGTACCAAGGACTATCTCGCGAGTTCACCTTTATTACAGCCAATTGTTCATTTGGAAAACTATCATTAACAGGAACAGGATCATAAGCAATATTTTCCAATCTAGACAAATTATCAGCAACAGGATTATCGGCACCTTTCCTATCTATAATATGTAAATCAAATTCTTGCAAAAGAAGCACCCATCTAATAAGCCTTGGCTTAGCATCTTTCTTTTCCATAAGGTATCTAATTGCAGCATGATCAGTATGAATTGTAACTTTTGAATCAACAATATAAGATCTGAACTTGTCACAAGCAAAAACTACAGCTAATAATTCCTTTTCAGTTGTAGCATAATTTCTTTGAGCAGCATCAAGAGTTTTGCTAGCATAATGAATAACATTCAATTTCTTATCTACTCGCTGTCCAAGAACAGCACCTACAGCAAAATCACTAGCATCACACATAATTTCAAAAGGTAAATTCCAATCAGGAGGTTCAACTACAGGAGCAGTTGTTAAGGCTTTGTTTAGAGTTTCAAAAGCTTCCTTACAATCATTATCAAAAACAAAAGGTACATCTTTTTGAAGAAGATTAGTAAGAGGCTTTGAAATCTTAGAAAAGTCTTTAATAAATCTCCTATAAAACCCAGCATGACCAAGAACACTACGAATACCTTTAACATCCCTAGGATAGGGCATCTTCTCAATTGCTTCAACTTTAGCTCTATCAACTTCAATACCTCTCTCAGAAATTTTATGTCCCAATACAATTCCTTCATTAACCATAAAGTGGCATTTCTCCCAATTAAGAACAAGGTTAGTTTCTTCACACCTCTGCAATACTTTATCAAGGTTTCGCAAGCAATTATCAAAAGAATTCCCATAGACAGAAAAATCATCCATGAATACCTCTACAATACTCTCACAAAAGCCATGAAAAATAGCAGACATGCATCTTTGAAAAGTAGCAGGAGCATTACATAAACCAAAAGGCATACGCCTATAAGCATAAGTTCCATAGGGACAAGTGAAAGTGGTTTTCTCTTGATCTTTAGTTTTAACAGCAATTTGTGAGAACCCAGAATAACCATCAAGAAAGCAAAAATGAGTATTTTTAGACAACCTTTCTAACATTTGATCAATAAAGTGTAAAGGGTAATGATCTTTCTTAGTAACTTTATTAACTTTTCGATAATCAATGCACATTCTATACCCTACAACTACTCTTTGAGGGATGAGCTCATCATTATCATTAGGCACAACAGTCATTCCTCCTTTCTTAGGAAAACAATGCACAGGACTAACCCATCTACTATCAGCAATAGGATATATAATACCAGCTTCAAGAAGTTTTAATACCTCATTCCTTACCACATCCTTCATTTTCGGAATTAGACGGCGCTGATGTTCAACAACAGGCTTTGTATCATCTTCCATGTTGATAGCATGTTGGCAAATAGAGGGAGAAATCCCCTTCAAGTCATCAAGAGTGTAGCCAATTGCTCCTCGGTGTTTCTTCAATATTTCCAATAACCTTTCTTCCTCAATATCTGAAAGCTTAGAACTAATAATAACAGGATATATTTTCTTATCATCAATATGAGCATACTTAAGATTATCAGGCAATGGTTTTAAATCAAAAATAGGATCTTCCTTTGGTGGTGGTGTTGTACCTAAATCTTCAACCGGCAAGTCATGTTTAAGAATAGGTTGACGAAGGAAAATTTCATCAAGCTCGTTTCTTTCTTCCCTAAAGACTTCACTCTCACTATTCTCCAAATGTTGCTGCAAAGGATTATTAGGAGAAAGAGCAATAGACGCACACTGTTCAACTCTAAAATCATTATTAGGCAAATTAGCTTTATAAGGAGTCTTGGCAAATTTAGAGAAATTAAACTCATAAGATTCACCAGCAAATTTAGTCATAATTTTTTCCTTCTTGCAATCTATAACAGCTCCACAAGTATTTAGGAAAAGTCTACCAAAAATAATAGGACAATACTTACTAGCAGCAGAACCAAGTACCAAAAAGTCAACAGGATATTTAATCTTACCACATAGAACTTCCACATCTCGAACAATACCAATAGGAGAGATAGTTTCTCTATTAGCTAGCCGAATAACCACATCAATATCTTCAAGTTCACAAGAACCAATTTCATGCATGATCTCCGTATAAAGCTCATAAGGAATAGCACTAATACTTGCACCAATGTCCCATAAACCATAATAATAATGATCACCAATTCTAACAGAGAGCATAGGAACACTAGCTTTCCTAGACTTATTAGGATGCGAAACAATATTAGAAGCATCTTCACAAAAAATAATATGACCATCTTCTACATTTTCAGTCACAAGATTTTTAACTATTGCAATAGCAGGTTCAACCTTTATTTGTTCTTCAGGTTCTATAGGTTTTTTTGCACTTTTATTAACCGCACTAGATATAACTGAGTACTCCTTCATTTTAGCAGGGACATGAGTTTTTTCAATATAAGCTTTAGGAAGAATATGATCAACAGTTTCAATTATAGCACATTTATTTATAGATGAATCAATTTTATCTTTACACGGTTCATGATACTTATCAAAATTCTTTCTAGGCAATTCAAAGTGAGAGGCAAAAGCTTTATAAAAGTTTGCAACGACTTGAAAATCTAGACCATAAGTAGCACTCATATTACGAAATTTATCAGTATCCATAAAAACTTTAATGTATTTATAATCATAGTTTATATCTGACTCTCTATCTTTGTCGTTCTCCCATCCTTCAGTATTCTCCTGGATCCGATCAAGAAGGTCCCTTTTAAACTCTTCTTTGTTGCGTGTAAATGATCCAGAACAAGAAGTATCCAGCAAAGTCTTATCTTGAAAAGATAGTCTTGCATAGAAATCTATCTATTATATACTAAAAGCAAAATAAGAGGTTTTAACGGAGACACCAGGTTAATCCACATCACCTAAATTAATTTTAATAGTTAGATCTAAAATATATGGCTGAGATTTTATGGAAGATTATTATTTACGTAACAGCTTGTAGTTCTGTTTGACACGTTTAATATATAGAGGATACCCGTGACCACAGTTTAATTTTTTCTAGTCCATAGTTTTCTTTTAAACGAGGTGGACCCTCCTAACTAATAAACTATATATGCTAATCTTTTTTTACCGGACCATACCAGATATCAGACTACGATCAGACTACGATCAGAACAAAAGGTATCGCTGGCTAGCTAGGCGAGTCCGTTCATGCAAAACAATCTACGTAGCTAGCTCAGTCATATCTAAGAGCATGCACACACAAAAAAAAGGTGTACAGGAGTACTAGCTTAGCTAGCTAGAAGTGCAAAGCATGGTTTAATAGTGTTTTATTTTGCTATAGCTTAAATTTGTAACAGTAGAATAAAGTATAAATGTTGATGAGTGTATAGATCTATGCATGTGCACCGTCGTGTGTATACTCCCTTTGTTTACTAAAAGATGTCTCAAATCTGTCTAAATTTAGATATATTGAGGAGTGATTTAGTGTATAGATAGATCCAAATTTTAACAAAGTTGTTGCATCATTTGTTTGACGGAGATAGTATCTCTTATTTATTATATACTAAAATTAATATAAGGATGTCTAACAGAGCCACCACATTAATCCACATCATCTAATTATTTTTATTAACAGTTAAATATAAATCAAATGACTATGATTTAATGACAGATTATTATGTACTTAACAATTTGTAGTCCATATAAAAGTGTTTTTCGAGGTATCAGATTAATCCAGATATGCTAAAGAAAATATATGAATCGTTGATTTTAATCTGAACATCTAAGATTATACGTGTACAAAGCAATCGGCTATGACAAACATCGGCGTTGGTAGAATCGAGCGAAGCAGTCCTGGTCGATTCTTTGGTTCAAGAGTATCTGAATTAAGAAATCCGGATGTTATACATACCTGAAATTAGGCAAACTTATTTTTTAAATCTTTTTGCTACATGCCTACTCCAATCTTTCATGTCTAAGATTACAAGTATACAAAGCGATCAGATATGACAAACATCTCATGTCAGAAGAATCGACGGAAGCAGTACCAATTGCTCATCGGTTCGTTAGTTGAAGAGTATGGATTAAGAAGTCCGAATGTTACACGTACGTGGAATTAGCTTTTTGATACATGCCGTGTTAGGCTGGGCCGAAAATAGAGAAGCACGTCCACTTAAGGAACTCCATAAAAGTTAGGATAATGGCACATCAACCGGGTTGAGTTCAATCTATATACTGTATGGAATTTATGTTTTCTAACGCACTTATGTTATCATTTAATTAGGAGATCTTTGATTCTCAAAATTATACTAATGTATATGAGATTTTAGGGTCGTGCATACTCGATTCCTCCCAAACTAAATTTGTACCACAAAAAGTTACTTTTTTTATAGATTCAAGTGTGATGAAACTTAATTTTTAAAACTACAACGAAGATAAATCGGTAGGCAAAAACCTACTCCGATCCTAAAAAACCGAAAAGGCTATGAAAGAAATAATCCCTAGGAAATATAAGCATACTAATGCCACAATAATTAGAGCAAACCACATGCTTATACACTTGAACGTTAAAATTTAAAAAACACCAACTTCCGTAGCAAGAATCCTTGCATATGCATAAACCACCTTTCACCAAAAGATCGATCCTGTGTATTCGAGTGATATCTAAAAGCTTACGTGAATCATGTACCGAAGGTAGCACCACAACTCGATATTCTAAAACTATGTTCTACATGATTATTATGTTAAGTCAAGACAGCGGTGTCCGTCGGTTAAATTTAGAAGACTGCAACACTAAAATATAATGTTTCTCAATAGTTAAAATGTCTTAGAGCATCTCCAGCCGCGTCCCCCAAAGCGTCCCCCAAACCGCGCCGGATTGAGCGTTTGGGGGACGTGTTTTGTTCGTGCCGCCTTTGGGGGACGTCGCTCCCCAGCCGCGTCCCCCAAACGCCTCCCTCAAACATTTAAAATACTTTTTTTGGCTTTTTTATTTCAATTTTCACAAACTAATACATAATTTGGAACGTGGTTTACACGAAAACATAATTGGGAACGTGGTTTTCCACAAACTAATACATAGTTTGAACAATCGTTGACACAAATATAAAATTTTGCAAAAAAATTAAACCTAACTAGACCGTGCATCGAAGGTTTCCTGTGTTCGCTGCTAAGAAAGAACACTCGAGGGCACACCCAGTCACCTAAACTGGAAAATCCAGCTGGTGACGGTGCCCTTGTTGGTTCTACCGAGGAAGAACAGACAGAGACCTCCGTGCACGTATTCGCTGCGAAGAAACAACACTAGTCGTCCTCCTCGTCGGTGCTGTCGCCGTGGTAGTCCCGGCGGCACCGCGTCTCGTCGAAGACCTTGACGCTCATGTCCCTGTCGCCGAAGTAGGAGAACAGGAGGATGAAGCCGGCTTGGAGGCTGTGGTGCCGCGCGAACTTCTCCCAGCCGATGTTGAGGTACATCTTGCCGCGTGCGTCGTAGATCACGTCGACGATCCACCGGTAGTAGCCGCACGCAGCCTCCCGCAGATGCATCGTGCGCGGGCGATCGTCGCCGGCGACGTAGTCGGCGAAGGAGTCCGGCAGCCTCTGGATGCCGCGCGGGTCGCCCTTGAGGACGAGGACGAACTCGAACTGGCTGGCCGGCTCCACGTCCATCTCCGACGATGATGAAGCCGGCGGCGTGGAAGGCGACGGCGAGCGTTCAGCTATGCCGCGGCCACGACCACGACCACGGCCGCGGCCGCGAGGTCGGCCTCCGCCTCTACCAGACATAGCGTCGAGTCTTGTTGAGAGATGGTGGCGGCTAGGGTTTGGGAGCGAGGCGCTAGGGTTTGTGTGTGAGAGGGACGATGAGAGGCGCCCCTTTTTATAGGCCGGAGGGAGGCGGAGGAGCGGTGGCGCTCATTAACGCCGGCACGCAGAGCTAGGCGCGACGGGACGCGTCGCTGCGCCCTCTGCGGGAACTGCACCGTCGCTGCGCGCCAATAACTTCCGTCGCGAGGTAGGCGACGGTTAGGTTTAAATTAATTGTGCCGCTGACGGGTCGGCCCCGCCACTCCCCGCCTCGCTTTTCGTTGTGTCCGGCGTCCCCGGACCGTCCCCTGTGGGACGGGGACGGGCTCGGGGCGCCGGACACCGTATAGGGGCGCGCCGGACAGAAAAGGGCTTTGGGGGACGCGGCTGGAACGCATTTTCTGTCCGGCGCGCCCGAAATCCCTTTGGGGGACGGTTTGGGGGACGCGACATGAGATGCTCTTAAAGTGTCACGGAAGTGACCAAACTCGGAAAAAGATCAAGAATTATGTGCCCATACTAATTTAATATATTTGCTGTGACACATTAAATACAATGCTCAACATTCTACAAATATAAATAAAGATGATGCCCTCGCATTTGCGAGGGCCATCTTGCTAGTTATCAATAATAATATTACCAGGAAGCTCATGAATGGGGCATTTGAGCATTAGAGACTTCAATCTCCCCAAGCTTGGGCAATACTCTCTCCATCATGAGGCCATAAATTATATATGCGGTTCCGATCTTTGTGAATTTCACTTGGAGGATAGAATTTGGAATAAAATAAAGGCACAATGTCCTCCCAATCAAGAGAATCCCTATTCTTCAGCAATTTATACCAATGCGCCGCTTTACCAGACAGCGATATAGAGAATAGTTTCTTCCTAACTTCATCCATAGCAATACCTGCACATTTGAATAACCTGCATAATTCATGTAAAAACAGTAAATGATCATCAGGATGGACAGTTCCATCCCCTTCATAGCGGTTATCCACAACACGTTCAATAATTTTCATAGGTATTTTGTATGGAACCTCTTTCTCACCTGGCGCCTCATCCACTACCTTTGCAGTAGTAGTAGATTTTCCAAAGAGGAATTCAAGAGAAGACCCCTCCATAATGAATTATAGCAGCAGGCAGAAATAAAAACAACACGTACAGTAAAGGTTTCCCTTACCAATTCTACTTACCAATAGCGCTTCACTCCCCGGCAACGGCGTCAGAAAATAGTCTTGATGACCCACAAGTATAGGGGGTGTATCGTAGTACTTTCGATAAATAAGAGTGTCGAACCAAACGAGGAGCAGAAGATGTTGACAAGCAGTTTCGATGAAGGATTCACTGTAAATGCTCACAGACAAGTATTCAGGGGGTTTTGATATAGCAGATGAATAAAATACAAGTAAATAAAGTGCGAGAGAAATAATTGCAGCGAGTGGCCCAATCCTTTTTAGCACAAAGGACAAGCCGGTTTGTTTACTTATAATGACCAAACGTTCTTGAGGACACACGGGAATTTAGTCTTGTGCTTTCGCTTCATATAGCTGATTAATCTTCATTGTTTTGATAAGTGTTGTGTGGGTGAACCTATGCTAATGCACCGCCCTTCCTAGGACTAATACATACTTGTGATTATACCCCTTGCAAGCATCCGCAAATACAAGAAAGTAATTAAGATAAATCTAACCACAGCTTTAAACTCTGAGATCCTGCTATCCCTCCTGCATCGATATACCAACGGGGGTTTAGGTTTCTGTCACTCCGGCAACCCCGCAATTAGCAAAAGAATACAAGATGTATTCCCCTAGGCCCATAAATGGTGAAGTATCATGTAGTCGACGTTCACATGACACCACTAGAAGAATAACACCACAACTTAAATATCATAACATTGAATACTAACCAACATAATTCACTACTAACATTTAGACTTCACCCATGTCCTCAAGAACTAAACGAACTACTCACGAGACATCATATGGAACATGATCAGAGGTGATATGATGATGAATAACAATCTGAACATAAACCTTGGTTCAATGGTTTCACTCAATAGCATTAATAACAAGTAGAAATCAATACCGGGAGAGTTTCCCCTATCAAACAATCAAGATCCAACCCTAATTGTTACAGCGGTGACGAGGTGCAGCGGTGGGGATGGCGGTGATGATGATGGAGATGATGGTGATGATGATCCCAATGATGTCCAGCTCGATGACGATGACGATGGCGTCGATTTCCCCCTCCGGGAGGGAATTTCCCCGGCGGATTTCTGCCTACCGGAGAGCTCTTTTCTCTCTGGTGTTTTCCGCCCGCAGAGGCGGCTGTGACTCTTCGCGACTATCCCCTGGAGCTTAGGTTTTCGGGACAAAGAAGTACGTGAAGGAGAGGAGGCCAGAGGGGGCTGTGGGCCCCCTCCCCACATGGCGGCGCGGCCAGGGCAGGGCCCGCGCCGGCCTATGAGGGGGGCCCATGGCGGCCCTCCTCGGCTCCTCCTTCTGGCTACCTCCGTCTTCTGGAAAAATAGGATTTTCAGTATAATTCCCGTCAATTGTTGATCTTCCGAAATATTGCATTATGACGGTGCTTTTTCCAGCAGAATCCTGACTCCGGTGCGCGATTCTCCAATAATCATGAAACATGCAAAACAGATGAAATAACATAAGTATCATCTCTAAATATGAAAAGATATCAATGAGTAACAGTAAATTATGATATAAAATAGTGATGCAAAATGGACGTATCAACTCCTCGGGAGAGGACAGCATCGTCCGAGGCACCACCCGAAGGACGGCACACCACCAGGTTTATGCCGCCAATAACACGGGAAACACAAGGAACAGGGGAGATGGAGATCACACCCCCCGCTCCAGCAGACGAGCAAGTTTTGCAAACAGTGCCAGTAACAACAATAGTGACTACACCATCGCAGAGGAGGAGTGGGCAGCAGCCAAGGCACCCGTGCTTAACAACACACCGCTCCCTGCAGGAACCTCGGTTGGAACCCTCAACGCTTATCGCTCTATATTGGAGAAAAACCGGGAGCGCCTATCGAAAGAGCAAGCCACCCTCGAGAGACGCCTATCCGCTGCAGAACAATCCAGTCAGCAACGGAGAGGCTCACGAGGAAGTGCCTCTCAAAGCACTCAAGGAGCAGGCAAGCATCGATCAAGGTTATCTAGGCTCTCGGAGGATGACGCCAGAGAAATAACGTCAAATCTGACCAAGTCTTTTATGACCACGGACACCGCGGGCATGCCGCGGCCAAAAACCGTCGCGGGAGTGACCGCCAATCTTGCAGCATACCTTATCAACCAGCGCCCTGAAGGTTCCATGGCCCAGGCTCACCGAGGCGACTTAGAAAGTCTCGCAATATTGGGAGACAATCTGGTCCCGCGGAAGGAAAAATCCACGTTACAGGCTAGCGGCTCAAAGCATCATGCGAGAGATGCTCGAGACGAAATCACCCAGAGCAGAATCGACAAAGCAAGGCGACGACGCGCCGCTAGGGAGGAATATGACAGTAACTCTTCGGATGAGAGCCAGGAATACAACGGCGAGCTAAGGGGGGCCGATTGTTTAAGCTACAAAATACGCAAGGCGATGCCACCCAGGAAGTTCAAACCTACCCCTACCGACGCCGCCAAATACGATGGACAGCAGGAGCCGAGGTCCTGGATAGACGACTACTTGCAAACCGTGATTCTGCACAAAGGAAACTAGATAGCAGCAATGCAATGCTTGCAGCTTTACCTGAAGGACTCAGCACGAGCTTGGTTAAGAGGCCTGCCGAAGGGTTCCATCAAGTCATGGGACGATTTGGTAGACGCTTTCGTCGCCAATTTCCAAGCAACATACAAAAGGCCCGTCTGGATCGAGGAATTACGGCATTGCCAGCAGAAGCAGAAGGAATCAATGCGCGCATACATCGGGAGATTCACCAAACTCTTAAACGCCGCCGAAGATGTTTCTGTCGACAAAGCGATCGACGCCTTCAGCGATGGCATCCGACGTGAAAGCTACATAGAGAAACTCGGGCGCAAGAAACCAAAAACTATAACCAAGTTAATGGAAATCGCCAACAGCTGGGCTGATGGCGAGGACAACGTACGGAAGCCGCGACAACACAGTGATGACGAAGATGATGACCAGCCGAAGCACGACTCGGGTGGACGAAGAGATCGTCATAAGAAAAGGAAAAACCGCAGTTACGACGACAGTAACCTAGTAGCCGCAGGATACTCTGATCGGCAGGATGATCGGTATGACGACAAACGAGACGATCGGCAGGACGGCAATCGGAACAACTTTGGAAACCGTGGTAACTATAAAACACGACCGCAGAGGACCCCCAAGCTACCCTACGCTGAACAGATAAACGCTCCTTGCTACCTGCACTCGTACATCGACTCTAAAGATAACAAAACAAAGTCAAGTCACCTGCTCAGAGACTGTAGGCAGTTCATCGAGATGCAGGAACTCATGCAGCAGCAGCCGCAGCCACCACCACCACCACCCCCATCGCAGCACCAGGTCCAGTAGGCGCAGCCTCATCAACCCAATGAGGTGTTTCCACCACCACGAGGGCAGATGAGCATGATCCATAGGACGGGTGTCTCAAGAAGAGAAATGAAGAAGCTCACCCGAGAAATCAATCTGGCAGAAAGTATTATGGCAAACATCCCTGAGTATGTCGAGTGGTCGTCTCAGAACATAACATTCAGCCGAGCAGATCACCCGATGACCATACCAAAATCAGGACACGCTGCCTTGGTAGTCGAAGCGCAAGTAAGGGTGTTCAAGATGAGTAAAGTCTTCATGGATGGCGGAAGTGGACTAAATCTGATATTCGTCGACACAATCAAAAGTATGGGGATCACCATGAAAATGTTGGAGGATTCTGACACCTGTTTTCATGGGATTCTTCCTACTTCGCCGGCGTACTCTCTTGGCAAAGTTTACCTGAACGTCGTCTTCCGCAAACCCGACAACTTCAGGAAAGAAAAGATCGAGTTTGAAGTCGTGAACTGGGAATCACAGTACCACGCTATACTCGGAAGACCAGCTTATGCCAAGTTCATGGATGTACCGCATTACGCATACCTCAAGCTGAAAATGCCTGGGAGCAACGGGACAAATATCACAGTCTATGGAAGTTTTTCACGCTCAGACAATTGTGATCGAGACTTTCAGAGGATTGCTGCAAAGTTCGGGTACAAACAGGAAATCACCGATCTCCGTTCCAAGCCATCGCCACGCGACAATAAGGAAGAAAAGCGTGACAGGGAAACGAAGCAGAAGCTAGCCGACCTTACCCCAGAAGTATCGGCAGTAAAAGCTTCGGCAGTTGATGACACAGCAGTCATAGGAGAAAGCAAGACACTGGCAATCGCCATCAGGACACCTAGTGAAATCAACGAAGCCTCAAAAACCACTAACATGGTGGACAAGCCGGAAGATAAGAAGAACCCTTTCCTTGCTTAAAAGTAGATGAATAGCATCCAGTGTTTTCCTTTATTTTCAACAGGGCTCTCTTTCTCTCGCCCTTTAGTCCCGTACTTACCTTATTAATGAGAACTTAATTTTCGATTTCTTCATAAGCATTGCAGTAATTCAGAGCATCTAAGCCGCATCACCGTGAACCTTGCCTACGCCTCCTGGCAAACGACGGTACAACGCAGTACGCGGTAAAATATCGTGCTCCAAAAGAAAAGCCTCTACGAGTGCTAAAGGATGCAATATAAACAAGGGTGCAAACCCTTCCCTCTGCTATAGATGCCTCTACGAGTGCCGAAAATAGCAAGAGTTTGGAAATACACATAATACAACCTACGTTCGATATTTCACTTATGGAAATATCAAAGAACAACGGGCTCATCGGCAGAGTTAGTGCTCCCGATATATTCGGGAGCTACTGTCAAAACATACATCGGTTGAAAGCAAAGTTGAACATACAACGGGTTTAGCAAGACCTGCAACACGAGCTGATCACTCAAATAATTTGCCGACCAATGAATACACATACGTCTAAACGAGCAATTAAGATTTGCTCCTTCAAAATTTGCCAACGACACCGATACGATAAAAATACATATACATGTATCTACCAAACAAAAGGTGTAAGAGCAAGATCTGTATCCCGTGTTTTGTGTGTTTGATAACAACACTTGAACAATTCTAACCGTGCACAAAGATTACCTTTGATGGATTTGTAGGTGTACGGTGCCCTCGCTGAACACACCATGATCGGAAGACTGAAGCGTAGATCTTAGGTTTTCTGGTTTTGTGTGTGTCGTGAGGTAACATGGTAGGAGAGAAAAAGAGGAAAAAGTTGTTTTAGCCATAGCGGTACTACCGGTACTAGGAGCGGTAGTACCGCTACCCCTACTGGTACCGCCCGAGATACCACTCTGAGGATTGCACACGAAAATGCCCCACAGAACACGTTGCGGTACCTTTACGGTACCATGAGCGGTAGTACCGCTTGAGAGCGGTAGTACCGCCCACGGTACCGCTCAAGTACCGTAACGCGTTACGGTCGTACCGCTGTGGTACCGCTTCGGTACCGCTTCGAGTCCAGTAAGCTCTGGACCCTGTTGCGGTACCCCGAGCGGTACCGCAAGCGGTAGTACCGCAGTGTGTCCACATGGAAAAACTCAGTGGGGATTCGAACTCAGAGCGGTAGTACCGCTTCCAGAAGCGGTAGTACCGCTTAGGCAAAAACAGCAGGTAACGGTTGGATTTGGAAGGACCTATATAAAGGCCCCTTCTTCCCCAGCTCGCCTTAGCTCTTCTCTCTCTCTCCTCCATTGTTGCTGAGCTCAAAATTGAAGGGATCTCCTCATCCACCCAACCAATCTTGCTCATAATTTGAGAGGTGGTGGAGGAGACCCCGATCTATCATTCTACCGAGAGAAAGTTCACCAATTCGTGGTAGTCCTTAGTGGATCTTGGTGTTAGGGTTCCTTTGGTGGAGGAGCTTCTTGGTGGAGCCTTGGAGGAGCTTCTTGGTGGAGCCTTGGAGGAGCTTCTTGGTGGAGCATTGGAAGAGTTCCTTTGGTGGAGCATTGGAGATGGGTTCCTATGGTGGAGCATTGGAGATGTGCAGCTATGGAGTCTAGCTTGGTGATGTACTATCTCCATAGGGTGTTGGGAGCATCCTTGTGTGTGGAGCTCGCCCCAACCTTGTGAAGGAATCACTGCCTCGACCGGTGCCTTAGTGGAAGAGGGAGAGCACCTTCGTGGAGCTCTCTCGAGGAAGAGGGTGAGGCCTTCCTTCGTGGTGTGGCCGCCTAGTCTCTTGTGTGAGACTAGCACCTCCTCAACGCAGACGTACTTCCTTTACTGGAAGGAACTGCGGGAAACAAACCTCGACTCGCCTCGCGCCCCCCCCCCCCCGGTTGTCTCGCTCCTTACTCTCGTTATCTTGTTGATTCCTTTACTTGTTGCACATGTCCTAGCATCATTGTAGGAACCCCGCTATTGCAAAAGTTATCACCTTTACCTTCCGTTGCGCTAAAATTGAAAAAGGTTAAAACTTGCCGTAGCGCCATTCACCCCCTCCCCTCTTGTTCGCTACGATCCATTCAAAAGGTCTCGACTACACAATCCAAACACTTGGATGAAGTAGCCAAAATATCTATTTACAAAACAAAACTTAACCCTGAATTACCCTTGCAGAGTCTCTCTCTCTTCAGGTACCTTCGAATCCTTCTCAAGCTTGTTGACAATTATATTGGCGGGCAACAATACCTTCGGGTACAGCGTCTCCAAATCGCCAACCGCATTAGTGATAGTCAGCAGATTTGCCGAAGGATAACGTGCAAGGACAAGGGCAAGTGTGAATCTAGCTCCTGCAAAAACCTGAGCTCGCACCAGGTCTCGAATCTTCTTGGTATTCCCAAACTCAGACATCAGAGTCAGCAGCGTAGGAGGGATCGCATTTAAGGGGAACATCGTCCTCCAAATTACCCTTAGGGCTTTGTAGCACTTGTCGAAAAAATGATGGACCTGCTGGACCCGATCTTGAAATTGTGCGACTGTCGAAGCCTTCGAGTGTTCCCTCCAGAAAATCTCTTCGGCTGATGACAGCTGGGTCAATGCGTTCACACGCTCGTGAATCCGCTTGTTCTCTTCAGCACGGTTTAGAGCTATGACTAGCAAAGGAATCAATGGAAGATCAGGCAATGCGTTTTTGACAAAGAGTAATGAGCACAAGGACCAGGGAACTTATAGTTTAAACTCTCAGTGGCCTTATGCAGTTCAGTAAGAGCATAGCGCTCTACGTCGGCTGCAATCTCGCCCTTCTTCTTGATAATAGCAGACAAGGCATAGGTGCTGCGCAGATCCTTTTCCAACTGCGTGATCCGATCCTTCATACGTTGGATTCGATCATCTTCAGAAAGAGCACCCGAAGAATCGTCAACAAATGCAGGCACTGGGAATACCTGCAAGGACAAGTGTCAAAAGCATGACGGATTGCTTCGCATCAGCATCAGAAGGTACTCCCATCGGGAGAAGTGCAGGTGAAAATGTCATAACAAGGGGGTACTAGCAACATTGCTAGCACGGAGTTTTATTACAAACATAAAGTTTTGCGACAGAACATTGTTCCACATCAGCTCAAAGAGAAGTTCGTTACAAAAATCAAAGGGCTTGGGTCTGAGTCGATAAACTAGGGCCAGCCGACGTCTTCCTTGATGAAACCAGCTCAAGGAGCTGGCGTGCACACTTAAGGGCTGATGTTTTGAAGATGCTTAAATCAATGAACCGCCCATCTTGCTCTTTCGGCAGCGCCTTAGACATCTCTTCGATATCGGCCTTGAAGCCATGACCCATCATAAGTTGGAAGGCTAGGAGGGCACCATAGGTACGCGAAGTGCGTTTGAATACCTCGATAACCTCCTTGGTGTCAACTGCGAAGGCGTCGATCAGCTGCCCCAGAGTCTTGTCTTGACTGATCTTGGGGAAGATCATCGAGTGCATCCGCGCCATGGCACCTTTTCCCTTTTCAAGAAGCTCCCGTGTGAGCTGGTGGGAGGCGAGAGTCATCGACACACCATTTGCCGGAGAGTTGTTTGGAATCTTGTCCAAAGCATTGGCAGGGATGTCGGCGGCCTCTGCAAGAGAACGGAACAAAATGAATTACTAACAAAGAATCGAAATCATAACTGCAATAATCGACAGAGAAACATAAAAGAGATTACCAAGCAAAGCCAAGGAAGACTGGCGAAGGAGTTCATCTTTTTCAGCTGCTCGAGCCTCGGCATCCAGCCTAGACGCCTCCTCTTCTTTCAGCTTTTCCTTCAGCTTGCCTAGTTCCTCCTTCAGGGAGTCGACTTCTTGGCGAGCTTCGGCGGCTATCTTGACTGCACCATCCAACTTCGAGGAAGAAGATCTAACTTCCTTTTGCAGCCGAACCTTGTCTGCCTCTAGAGAAGTGAATTGGGAGGCGAAGGCCTCCAAAGAGGATATAACACCCCGCATGTCCTTAAGGGAGAAGGATGTTTGACAAAGAATCATTAGACAAGGCACACTCCAGGAAATTCGCGTTGTAATCAAAAAGACTTACAGAAGGAGGAGTCGTGGCGGCAGCAGTTGAAGGAACATCTTTCCCCTTGGAATGGGAGGAAGCAGTCGATACCTGGGCCGCGGGGGCTGCCTTAGGAGCCGAAGCTTCGGAAGCCGCGACGTCCAGAGGAGCAGCGCCAGATTTGGCTTTCTTAGGCGGAGGCTCAATGAAACCTTCGTCACTGCGAAAGGAAGTGACTGACAAAAGTTATGAAAGAAATACGAGAAATAAAGGACGAAATATGAATTCAGGGAAGAAGGCGCTTACATATCGAAGCCGCCGGATGATCTCTTCATGGGTGAAGCCCTGGTCTCCTCCACAGCTGCATTAACAAAGGCATCATGATCAACGTCATCATCACGCACTGAATCCTCTGTGTCGCAAGCATCATCGGCTGAGGAAGGAAGAACGGTGCGGCCAGCTTCAGAATCTATCGGATCATCGTGTTTGCTCTCTGGGCTTGTGTGTTCGACAGTATGAAAATCAACAGGGACTGAGGAGCCTCTTCCTTCAGAGGTATCATTCGGCATAATAGTAATTATGTCGACTAAGTGGAAGCAGCATAATAAGAGTATGAGAAGGACAATTACCTCTGACGGTGGATGATCGGCATCAAGGGGAGTATAAGAAGATATCAATGGGATCGAGTCTTCCTGACTAAAGAGAGTAAGGCGACGGATTTCATCAAGCAGCTCCTTTTCCGACAGTTCAGCAATATTTATCCTGGTTTCATCCTTCGGACCCGAATACAACCACATCGGACAAACTCTTGCCATGACTGGTTGGACTCGACGTTTCAGGAACACCGCTGCCACCTCTGTGCCAATCATAGTTTGACCATCGGCCTCTTTGATTCGAAGAAATTTGGCAAATAATTTGTCGGCTGCTGCCCTTTCGTCGGGAGAGAGTATGTTCTTCCAAGAATCCTTAGGCTTGGCTTCGAGGACGTCGGCAAAGCAAGGAAGCTGGGACTCGGTTGACAAGGAATCCTTGACATAAAACCATTTCAGTCTCCATCCTTGCACAGATTCTCTCATTGGGAAACTGAAATAGTTAACCTCTGAACGAGCCACAAACCCCACTCCTCCGATGACAAAAGATCCATTACTACTGTTGTACCTCTTTACATAAAAGATCTTTTTCCACAACCCAAAATGAGGCTCAATGCCCAAAAACGCCTCGCAGAGGGTGATGAACACAGCAACGTGAAGGATTGAATTAGGAGTGAGTTGCCACAGTTGGATTTCATAAGTCCGCAGAAGATGAAGAAGGAATTCATGAGCAGGAAGCGAGAAACCCCGATACAAGAACGACAGGAACACCACGGTAAAGCCAGCAGGGGGATTGGGACGAGAAATCGCACCTGGAAGAATCACATTCCCCTCGTCGGAGGAAATTAACCCAAGGCTTCGGGCCCTCTTCTCATCACGTTTCGTGATGGATGATGCTAGCCAATCCCCAGGTTTGGCTATCGAGCTTGGCGGCGCTGGCGGCGCCGGAGCTGGAGGAGGAGCATCTTGAGCACTCCTCTTCGGAAGATTCGAGGAGGATTTGGCGGTGGCTCCACCGCTCGTGGAACTGGCGGTGGTAGTGAGGCTCTTCTTCTTCACCATTGCGAGATCTGGGGAGGATCGGAAAAGCGGTGGTGGCGGCGCAGCGGTTGCGAAGAAAGGAAGAAGAAGAAGGACAGGAAGATGCTACGACAAATATGGGAAGAAGATTAGAGATTTTCGTCCTTTGGAGATTTTAAGAGAGGGAGAACTTGAGGACTGCGTGGGCATGTGTCATTGCTGCTAGTTCATCAAGTGGACCTTTTTCCATTGACGATTGCGGAAATCGAGGAGGCGCCTTGGTAACTGTGCGGGAAGGGCGGATATTGCTTAAAAATAGGACCAGACAGAGAAAGCATAAGCCCAGCGGGTCGTGTTTTATCAGTCAAAATCAAGATGTCAGTAAAACGTCATCAATGACGTCGTGAGGAATGCTCAAAGCACTCGAAGGAATAAAAAAAGGTATCGGATGATGAACTTGAGTCTATACACAGATTGCGAGCATCTGCACTTAGACTCGGGGGCTACTCCCATCGGGAGCGCTGGAGGCGCACCCGACAGAATAAGGACTCGAAGGAAAAAGATTGAAGAAAAAGATGATTGCTCGAGTCTGCACCCGGTTGCAAGCGCCCGTGCCCAGACTCGGGGGCTACTCCCATCGGGAGCGCTGGACGCGCACCCGACAGAAATTTTTTGCACTCCAGGATCATGCCCGGGGACTTGATTCTGTGTAGGGTAATGTTGTTGTGCCATCGGTAGTTAACCAGCAAAAGTTGGGCACGTTACTCATTATCCCTTGCATGCGGAAAATATATCGGATGACCTATGAAGATTTGCAGAAAAACTTTGGCAGAGCAGAACGTTCGAGTAGTACAACTTGAGTCTACGCACGGATCGCAAGCATCCGTACCTAGACTCGGGGGCTACTCCCATCGGGAGCGCTGGACGCGCACCCGACAGAAGAAGATGACGCTGATTCAAGATGAACAAGAACAATCAGGGAGAAGAACATTAAGAGGAGGCATGATTCAGTCTCTACCCGAACTATGTTCGGCTAGACACTCGGGGGCTACTGACGTGGGCATTACCCTTCGGGTAACCGACATTGCCCTATCCTACATTAACTAATTGGAGGCCCATGAAGGCACTTGGAGGCGAGACGGGCCACCTGGATGGCACACCAGAAGATTCCTTGGTGGGCAAGACAATGAGGCAGCCGAACAAGGAAAGATTAGATTTAAAACTACTGTAAACCTAGTCGTACTCGGTTAGACCTCTTGAGACATGGCCCTTTATATAAAGACCAGGAGAGGGGCTGCCGAGGGACACAATCAATCTTAGCAATCTTAGCCACCAAAAGTCTAGAGCTAGGTCATCATAGCACTTAGCCTCTCGACGAGAACACAGCCGAACCCTTCGGCACCCCATTGTAACCCAATATCTTCATAATCAAGATCAGACAGGCAGGACTTAAGGGTTTTACCTCATCGAGGGCCCCGAACCTGGGTAAATCGCTCTCCCCGCTTGTCTGTAAACCAATGTCTCGTGTCAGCTTGCAGGATTCCATCAACCCTAAGCCCCAATCGGAGCGCATTGCCGAGGAGTACCCTCGACATCAGATGAAGTGCCGAGACAAAGATCTGTCATGCCAAAATAACTTTGCAATGACTCGTATGTATCCCCAGTAGGATACACACCTCCCTCATTTGCCATCCATGAAGGGTTTCTATCCACCTGCCCCCTCATCTTCTTCTTCTTCTTCTTCTTTACTCTAGAACTCTCACCTACCTCGTACTGAGATGGTTTTGATAACCCCATCTCCAAGTCTAAAGAAATGGAGTCAGTAACTTTCTCTTCATGTCCATAGTTTTGGTTAATATCCTGGTTAACCTCGGCCCCTTCATCATCTGTATCACAAGTGATGGGTTCTCCTTCATCACCAAATGGTTCCCCGAAACGCCAACCAGTCGAATTCTCGATTGGTGACTCCGAGCAGTTTAGGTTTCTAGAATCGTCTCCCCCTATATCATGAGCCATATGATGCTGACACTTGTGGATAATGTGGAACGAAGTTGGGTGTGAGTGGTTCTCTTTTTGGTTCTTGGTCACTCAAATCTACAAAATTGGTTAACTTAAATAAAGGTGTGGTGTGTTGTGGTTGTGCCCTAAGTTCATGCATCCGAGCCTGGACTTTATCAGGGTCCGTGAACTCATCTAGCATGTGAGTGACCTCCTCCACCATCTTCATGTGCAGTAGATACATAGAAGTCAATAAAGACTTACAGCTATCCATGTGTTGGGCTGCTACCTCAGGATGTTTGTGTGCCATAAGTAGATGATTCAAAGATGGATCATCATGTTTCTCGGCATGAGGCACATGGGAATATGGTGAACACAACAGCTCCACAGATCTGTGTTGCCTGATTTCGAGTATTGCTTTGAAAATACCCATATGGTATGCTGTGGTAAGTGTTTTGGCTTCTCCATACGACATGATTCGACTCATCAACAGTGTGTCAGGAAGTTCTACAGAGACTCTGCATTTGACCATGATCTCTCCATCATAAAAGATGTATTTGAGAACAGGTATCCTGGTCTCACAATGGAGTTCCTTCAACATCCCACGCAGGAGATCTGTAAGAATTCCATCGTAATCACCAAGCCAGCCTTCAACTTTCCTTAAAGTCCTCTTGGGAAACGTGTACGCCATTATGGCTGTATACAAGAATAGAATATTAGTAGTGAGAATGTCGATGATGTGATGATAACACAGCAATAAAGTGGTGATGATGTAGTAGTGACGTGATAATGATGTATCATGATGGTTATAATAAAGAATTATCGCACTAAAAAATATGATTATGCTATTCTCAAATGAATAAACACCATATTTCTAGAGAATTCTTTACTATTCCTGTCGAGGGTGCTCCTCAGCAATGCCCTCCGATAGGGGCTTAGGGTTGATGGAATCCTGCAAGCTGACACGAGACATCGGTACACAGACAAGCGGGGAGAGCGATTTACCCAGGTTCGGGGCCCTCGATGAGGTAAAACCCTTACGTCCTGCCTGTCTGTTCTTTGATTATCATGAAAACAGGTTACAATGGGGTGCCGAATACTTCGGCTGAGATCTAGTCGAGATTGATGTTGCTAGGGTTACCTAGCTCTAAGCTTTTCCTGGCTAAGGTTGCTAAGATTGTTCATGTCCCTCGGCAGCCCCTCTCCTGGCCTTTATATAGGAGGCCAGGTCCCAAGGGTCCTAACCGAGGACGACTAAGTTTACAGTAGTTTTAGATCCAATCTTTCCTTGTTTATTCGCTTCCTTGTCTTGCCTGTCAAGGAATCTTCTGATGCGCCGGCCTAGTGGCCCATCTTGCCTTCAGGTATCTTCATGGGCCTCCAATTTGTCAATACCAGATAGGGCAATACTGGTTACCCGAAGGGTAATGCCCACGTCAGTAGCCCCCGAGTGTCTAGCCGAAGATAATTCGGGTAGAGACTAATGCATGTTTTCTCCTTCATTGCTTTTGTTCATCTTGATTATGCTTCATCTTCTTTTTATCGGGTGCGCGTCAGCGCTCCCGATGGGAGTAGCCCCCAAGTCTAGGTACGGATGCTTGCAATCCGTGCTTAGACTCAAGTTGTACTACTCGAATACTTTCCTCTGCCGAGATCTTCATAAATCATCCGATATATTTTCTTTATGCAAAGGATAATGAGTAACGTGCCCAACTGTTGTTTGGTTAACTGCTGATGGCAAAACACCGTTACCCTACACAGAATCAAGTCCCCGGGCATGATCCTGGAGTGCAAAAAACTTCTATCAGGTATGCATCACGAGCTTCCGATGGGAGTGTAGCCCCCGAGTGTCTGGGTGCGAACGCTTTGCAACCGAGTGCTGACTCAAACCTTCTTCCTTCGACTGCTCATTCTGTCGAGTCTTTATTTTATCGGGTGCGCGTCAGCGCTCCCGATGGGAGTAGCCCCCGAGTCTAGGTACGGATGTCTGCAGCCGGGCGTAGACTCAAATCCCTCATCCGATAACTCTTCTTTTTCCCTTCGAATGCTTCAAGTTTTTTTTATGATGTCACTGTTGACGTGTAACTTCTGTGGCCTGATTGACAAGACTTGACCTGACGGGCCCACCCTAGCTCTGCGCAGGTAGTTTTTAGGGCTTGACTAATGCACGCGTGGCGATCGAGGTGCCTCCTCGATTTTCGCACGACGTGGGAATAATGGGCCGCCGGTTCCACTCCTTCTTCAAGCGCCACGTGTACAGTCAGATCTGCCTCACCCCCCACGATGCTTTGTGGAGTTATGGCCACGATTGGGCACTAATTCTTACGGGATAAATAGGGAGCCTCTTCTCTTTTTTATCTTTTACCCCGCTTACTGCTCATCTTCTTCCTCAAGCCTCCTTGTTCCTCTTCCTCTTCAGCAGAAGCTCCGCTCACCATGGGCAAGAAGAAGAGTGGCAGCACCTCGGAGGCGGTCAAAGTTAGCCGTGATTGGAGCGCCTCCGCCATTTCCAATCATGATATCAATAAGCTTCGCGCCCTCGGCTTCATCTCCGCATCTGAGGAAGACATTTGTTTCCCAGGTTCTGTTACTCGCCCAAAGCCCCCGAAGGGTTTCACCGTCATGTTTGCTGCTTTCCTGTTTCGTGGTCTTTCTCTTCCGGCTCACGAGTTTCTTCGCTCCCTCCTTTTCTTCTATGGGATTCAGCTCTGGCAGCTGACCCCAAATTCTATCCTTCACCTTTCCATATTTGTCACCGTCTGCGAGGCCTTCCTCGGCATTGAGCCTCACTGGGGCCTTTGGAGGAAGATCTTTTATGTGAAGCGTCACAATGACAGCAATGGCCCCCCTGTTGTCGGTGGCGTCGGCTTTGTCGTCAGGAAGGAGGTCGACTACTTCGACTATCCGATGAAGGAATCCGTCCAAGGCTGGCGCAACAAGTGGTTCTACCTGCGAGATCCCGCTGTTTCTGGGCGGCGTTCAAATCTCCCTCCTTTTGACGATGTCTTGGTGGCTCACAAGAAGAAGTCTTGGAACAACGCCCTTTCTCCCGAAGAAAAGGCGACAGCCGACGAGCTTTTCAAGCAAATTGTCACTTTGAAGAATTCAGGAGGCATGACGATGCGTGGTACTGAAGTAGTTTCAGTTTTCCTACAACGTCGAGTGCAGCCGCTGATGTCTCGCCCTCACCAGCTATGGCTTTTTACTGGTAAAAACGACAAGTCGAGGGTCAACCCTGCCGACCTGTCGGCAGAAGAACTCCAGAACGAAGTTCGTCGCCTGACATGCCTCAGCAGCAAGGACACCATTATCTTGACATCGGCGCGCCCTCCTTATGATTTCAAGCATCTTCCGTCTGAGGTAACCTTATCGTTCTTCGTTTACTGTCATTACTTCTTTTTTCTTGTTTGTGCCTTACGTTTTTTCCATCCTTCCGCAGGTCCCCGCTGTCGCCCAATGTTATCCTCCCTCACCCGAGAGCGGAGTGGTATTAAAGGACGACGATGACGATTCTGAGGGAACCGAAGATGCTCAGCACGCCCTTGAGGACAGCGATGTCCAAGAAGAGGAAACTGCTGAAGATGACGCCTTCCTCAAGAGCAGACGTCGCAAACAGGTACATGATGATTTTATCGCTTCGGCTGAATCAAGTTCTTCAGGAGGAGATAATGATGCCGACGAAGCTGCTTCGCCTCCTCCTGCTAAGAAGGGTTCAACAAGTTTCTTCGTGGACGAAGATGATCTGGACCTGTGAGCATTTATACTCTTTGTTACTTTTATTTCTTGTCACCTTGTATGCTAACTGCTCGCCGTACTTGAACAGCTCTGCCGATGACGATGACGATGTTCCTCTCGCAAAGAGGGCTAAACTGGCCTCTGAAAGAGTAGCATTGGCTAAGGAATCGAACCCTTCTCCTGCCAAGTCGACACCTCCATCTCGAACGGGTGTAGGGAAGGTCCCATTATCGAGAGTTATTCCTTCTGATGATGCTCCCACCCCTCCGGCTGGCCGCGATCACGTAAGTACTTAAACTGTCTGGCTTTGCTGAATCTCCATCACCTGACTCCTCTTGTTTTTTCCTGGCTGCAGCCGATTTACATTACAGTCGATGCTGTGGCGGATTTTGTGGAACAATTTACTCGCCTAGAGGCCGAAACTACCCAACTTCGGAAGGCTGTCAAGTCTTCGGCTGATCAAGCGATCGAAGCCAACATGATTGCTGCCGATGCCAAGAGTGAAAACGCCTTATTGAAGGAGGAGGTAACGAGGCTGAAGCGTCAGATAAAAGATGATCAAGATGCCAGGCGTGCAGCGGCGACTGCAATTGATAAAAAGGAAGGTGTCCTCCGCGAATCCGTCAAGGATTTACTAGGTAGGAAATCCTTATGGTGTTTCGTTCCTTTCTTGATGCTTTCTCCATTGATTACTGACACATCTCTTTTTCAGAGGCCGCCAATTTAACTGTCAGTCGACGTCATCAGCTTCGGGAGGATTCTACGGCCGACGCCTTGTCACTTGCTGCTGAGTCGAATGTCCAGATCCTCAGATTGCTGCAGAAGTCCAAGGGAGCGCTGTCGAAGTTATACTCGATGATCTTCCCTAAGGCGAAGCTGGACAAGACTCTCGACGAGATGGCTGAAGCCTTCCTTGTCGATCCCTCCGATCCTGTAGAGGTACTGAAACGTCGGAGCCGCTTGATTGGTGCAGTTCTTACTTTCCAGTTGCTTATGGGCCACGGGATGGGGTCAGAATTGGAAGAGTTCTCTAAGGCGCTGCCTGTTGATGATGAAAATCATCTAGTCAACCTTGAGCCTTTCAAAAGATCAGCAATCACTTGCGCCAACCGGCTTCTGAAGTTGGTGGATGAAGCACAAGCCGAGCCTGCTCCTGAGTCAGCCCCTGGTTCAACGTCGGCTAATCCTTGAACTGTTATTTGATTTGTTGTACATAATATTTTCGTAACACTTTTTAAATTCGGCTCTGTTGCCAAACATCCTTTTGCCTGTATGATGTGCACTCAATGCTCCCGATGGGAGTTTCTTTTTTATATTAATGCTTGGTCTGAAGTGAGGACGTGCTGCAGATTCCCTCATCTTCTTCCCGTGCCGAGCTCTTTCCGAATCCTTCGGGTAATGATGAATCAGGGCTTGTTCATCAGTTACGTGACCAGGTGTCTAGTCTAAATAAAGACATTGCTTCCCTTCGTGCGATGGCTGCCTTGGTGAAGAGGAAGGGAGAAATAGCGACTGCCATTGAACAATACGCTCTTGATGGTCTTCATGTTGCTACCGAAAGTTTGAACTGTGAGTGTTATCCTGCCTTCTGATTCTAGGTATAGCTTGAATGTTCTAACATTCGTTCCTTTTCCAGTCGTGGCTTCGGATGGAGCTGAAGAGGACAAGAAGATTCATGAAGAGGTTGAGGCAATGACTGACGTTGCGCACCCGAATCATGGTTTATGGCTGCATCGTCCGAAAGCCGTCATCATGGCGAAGTTCAAGTACCGGGTGATGAAGGCACACTACTATTTTGACAAATACTATGCCCTTCTTACGATGGTTTGGCACACCTTGTTTCCTCTGGATCAGGCACCCGAAACTTTATCTGGCTTGTTCACCCGATTCAAATCTCCAGAAAGGATTCGGCTGCTGGTGCGGAAAGAGCTTCTAGCTAGTGCTGAGCTTGCTTTTGCTTCAATATTGGCATGCCACCCATCTTTAGATTTAAGAGCCGTGGCAGACACTGAAAGGGATTTAGGCCAGTACTATGATGCTGCTAGAGGTCCTGCTCACACCATTGTTTCACGGATGGAGTCATGTCTCGAAAAGGAACTGAAGGCCCACTGGGACCGGGGATCCCGATTATGAACGCAATAGCCTTGTATTTTGCATAAGACTGTTTGATGCGTACGCTGCACGCTTATGTTTATTTGATTGATACTTTATTGTCGAGTGCGGCTGAGTGATCAGTTCAACCTGCTTACTCGACGACTTCTTTATATTTTATGCAATGTTATTGCGAAGTCGATATGTAATTTATGCGAAAGTTCGGCTTCGTCACACGGTGCACCTGTTTGAGCCTTATTTTATTGTAACCATCGACTGCAGCGCTCGCGTATTTTCGAGGCTTGGATTGGTTGTTTTTGTATGTCATTAATCTTAGCTCTCGCTGAGAGTATTTAATTAATGTCATCGTGTAAACACGTTTTTTCTGGGCCAACGCTCCCGATGGGAGTAAGAGCCGATGGAAGCGGTTCCGAACGTTTCGTTCGGGCGCCAAAGCCTGAAGCAAGAAAAAAAAAGGGTAACAGAAATCTGATTAGATCTTTATGCAAAGCAACCTTGTAGGCCGTTGAAAAAAAAAGAACGATCGTATCCTATGTATAAAACCGTCGCAATTGCGCGATGTTCCACGGATTCTCGACGTCTTTTCCTAATTCTGGATTCTTGAGCCGATAGGCTCCTCCTGGTATCACTTCAGTGACGATGTATGGTCCTTCCCATGGGGATTCTAGCTTCAATGGTCTTTTTTGTTTCAACCGAAGTACCATATCTCCAACACTGAAACTTCGACTGCGTATTCGTCGGTTGTGATAATTTCTCAGTGCTTGCTGGTAGACCGTTGTTCTTGCCAGGGCGATATCTCGTGCTTCGTCAAGGAGGTCGACAGCATCTTGTAACGCGATATTGGAGGAGGACTCTGTGTACGCTGTTACTCGAGGTGCTTCAAATCGGACGTCAGCTGGCAAGACTGCTTCGGCTCCGTACACCAAGAAGAACGGAGTGTATTGAGTCGACTTGTTGGGGGTGGTACGCAAACTCCATAGCACAGATGGTAATTCTTCAACCCAGGCTCCGGCTGCACCTTTAAGGCGTTTCTTTAAACCATCCCCTATTAAACCATTGATCCTTTCCACCTGGCCATTGGTCTGTGGGTGAGAGACTGATGCGAATTTCAATTTGATTCCCCCATCATCACAAAATTTCCTGAATTCTTCGGAATCAAAATTGGAACCGTTGTCTGTGACGATGCTATGGGGCATACCAAATCGACATGTTATTCCTTTGAAGAATTGAACCGCCGTTTCAGCCTTTTGATTTCGCACTGGTACTGCCTCGATCCACTTAGTGAATTTGTCGACTGCAACCAGTAAGTACGTGTGTCCTCCGGGTGATGATCTTGGCAGTGGTCCAACTTGATCGAGTCCCCACTGAGCGAACGGCCATGCCAAAGGTATCGTCAATAAATCCGTTGCAGGAGCGTGTGGTTTCGATGAGAAACGTTGGCACGCATCGCACTTCATGACTAGATCCCTGGCATCCGACGCTGCCGTTGGCCAGTAAAATCCTGCCCTAAAGGCTTTCGCCACAAGGGCTCTGCTTCCTGCATGATGCCCGCAGGTTCCTTCATGTATTTCGCGCAACAGTGCTTTTCCATCGTCAATGGCGATGCACCTTTGGAAGATCCCTGAGATGCTGCGCTTGTAAAGCTCACCATTTATTACTGTGAAGGCCTTTGATCGTCTAACGACTCGCTTAGCTTCCACAGAGTCTTCTGGCAGCTCTTGTTTCGACAGGTACGCTAAAAATGGTTTGGTCCATAGAGGCTCGAGGAGGAGGACTTGCTCGGAAGAAAGGCCTAGAGATTCTTCAGCCGAAGGTTTTTGCAATGAGCTTTTTCCCAATTCTTCACCCGATAGTTTTGCAGACGGTTTTTCTTTAATTGATCTTTGAGCGATCACTTCATAAAAAACTCCATCTGGAATGGGGGAGCATGTGGACCCGATGTTTGCCAAAGTGTTGGCTTCCTCGTTACTGGCTCTGCCGATGTGCTTAAGCTCGCATCCTTCGAATTTAGCCTCCATGTTCTGATACAGCTGCCGATAAGCAACCATGTTGTCGCTGACTGCATCGCACAAGTTCATTGACTGCTGGACCACCAAGTTCGAATCTCCATAGATTTCTAGGCGCGTAGCGCCACACGCCTTCGCCATTTTCATTCCGTGCAGCAGCGCTTCGTATTCTGCTTCGTTGTTTGTCGGTAGGGAGAAATTCATACGCAGTATATACTTCATTTTATCTCCCTGTGGTGATATCAGCACCACTCCTGCCCCTGCTCCTGTACTCCGTTTTGACCCATCAAAGTACATTACCCATGACCCCGACATGTCGGGTGTTGCTGGTGTCTGTGATTGGATCCAATCTGCCACAAAATCTGGGAGGATTTGGGATTTTACCGCCGTTCGGTTGACGTAAGTTATGTCGTGTGGTGCTAACTCGATGGCCCATTGAGACACTCGACCTGTGGCTTCTGGATTGGTCATTATGCTCTTCAGGGGTGCTTCGCTCACAACTTTGATCGGGTGCTCCGTGAAGTAGTGCCTCAGCTTGCGAGCCGACCTCCATACTGCATATGCCAACTTCTGGTGATGAGGATACCTCTGTCTTGCGGGGGTAAGTACTTCACTGAGGTAGTAAACAGGCCTCTGCACACCATGAACTCTCCCTGCTTCTTCTCGCTCGACAACCAAGACGCTACTGAAGACTTGAGCTGCAGCGGCTATGTACATCAGCAGTGTCTCCTTTTCGCGCGGAGTCACGAGCACCGGGGAGGTCGATAGGATTTTCTTTAAGTTGTCAAAGGAGTCTTGTGCTTCCTTTGTCCACTCGAACTTTTCTGACTTTTTCATCAAGTTGTAGAAGGGCAACGCTTTCTCTCCCAGCTTCGCGATGAACCTGCTAAGCGCTGCTAATCGACCTGCCAGCTGCTGCACTTGGTGCAGGTTCTTTGGCGGCTCCATGTCGAGAATAGCTTTGATCTTCAAGGGATTGGCCTCGATTCCTCTGGCTGATATGAAGTACCCGAGTACTTGCCCTCCTGGCACTCCAAAGAAACACTTCTTGGGATTTAGCTTAATTTTGTATCTGTCCAGATTGTCAAAGGTCTCTCGCAAGTCATCGATGAGTGTGGCTGCATGCTTTGTTTTCACCACGATGTCGTCGATGTAGACTTCAATGTTTCTTCCAATCTGCTCCGCGAGGCAGGCTTGCATGCAGCGTTGATAAGTAGCTCCTGCATTTTTCAGCCCGAAGGTCATGACGTTGTAACAAAAAACGCCGTGCGGGGTGATGAACGCGGTTAGCTCTTGGTCTTCCTTCTTCAGCTTGATCTGATTGTAACCAGAGTATGCATCGAGGAAAGAAAGACGGTCGCACCCGGCCGTGGAGTCGACTATCTGGTCTATTCGAGGTAATGGGAAATGATCTTTCGGGCAATGCTTGTTAAGGCCGGTGTAATCGATGCACATGCGGAGGGCGGTTGTGTCCTTCTTTGGTACCATGACGGGATTGGCCACCCATTCAGATTCCTTAAGCTCCCGAATAAATCCCGCCTTGCGGAGCCAATTAACTTCTTCACCGATTACTCTTCTTTTGGGTTCAGAGAATCGTCGCATCGACTGCTGTACTGGCTTGGCTGTCGGGTCAACATTTAGGGCGTGCTCAGCGAGTTCCCTGGGGATACCTGGCATGTCGGATGGCTCCCATGCAAATATCTCCCAGCGCTCACGGAGGAACTCGATGAGCGCGCTTTCCTACGCGACATCTAGGTCAGCCGAGGTGTTGACCGTTTTCTTCGGGTCAGTAGGGTGCACCTGCAGTTTCTTGGTTTCCTTTGCAGTATCGAACTCATCGGATCTTGCGTTTCGATTGTCGGCTGGTGGCTGTGTGTGATCTATTATGGCGTCGATCGCGTTGAGTTCTTCCTTGGCTCCAAATTTCGAGGCGATCTTCTGAAATTCCCTGTCGCAGTTGTCTGACCGAGCGAAGCTGCCGTGAACGGTTATTGGGGTCCCGTTGTTGCCTGGCATCTTTAGCTTTAGGTATGCATAATGAGGCACGGCCATGAATTTGGCAAACGCAGGTCTGCCGAGGATGGCGTGGTACTGAGATTCCCAGTCGACTACCTCGAACTTAATCCTTTCTTTCCTGAAATTACTGGGCGTGCCGAAGACTACGTCCAATGATGTTTTACCCAGCGAGTAGGCGGGTCGAGTCGGTATAATGCCGTGGAACCCTGTGTCGGATTCTTTTAGCATGTCGACTGTTAAACCCATTGCCCTCATTGTGCTGGCGAATAACAGGTTCAAGCCGCTTCCACCGTCCATAAATACTTTGCCCATATTGTATCCTCCAATCTGTGCTTCCAGAACGAGGGCCGCGTGACCGAGCCTTGGGACGGCCTTCGGGTGATCCGCCCTGCTGAAGGTGATGCTCTGATCTGACCAATCGATAAAATCCGGGGTGTCAACCATGGCAACTTCTGCGTATTTTACTTCTCGGGAGAACTTTTTAATTTCTCTTTTCGAAAAGTTGGTTTTGTGGATCATGTTGATCTGTCCACGCAGTGCTGGGAATGCCTCGACTGGTTCATATTCGTCTTTCTCCATTGGCTCGTATGGTTCTGGTACATATGGCTCTGGCTGATGACCACAGGACCTCGCTTTCTCTTCCATTATGCGAACTCTTGATGTGGCTTCAGCTCTAAGATCGTCGCAGAACTGCCGAATCTCAAGGAAGTGTCGGCAGTTCCTTAACAGATGGCTGGACTTCTCCCGACCATCCTTAGGATCGAAATAAGAGTGGAGATAACATGGTGCTTCAAGTTGCTCTGTAGCTGAGAGGTGTGGAGAACAGGTGCGTCCTCTGATTGATGACATGTCATAGCATCGAGAGTGGACTGCTGTTTGGCCTTCCTCTTCACGGTGCGAACTTCTTCGTCTCTTTCTTTGTCCAGCCGTGGCGTCGAGGTTTTCCCGGTTGCTCTCTCGTATGCTTCTGGGCGGAGCCTTGAGGGTTGCTGCCGATGGGATGCCTCCCTGAGGCTCAGCCTTTGAGTGGGACGCGCCTGTCGTTGCCTAATCGACGGTACCTCGGAGGAGGGATCCTCACGAGGGGGAGAAGAAGTAGGGGCCATAGGGCGGAGTGCTCTCGGGACGGTGGTACGCGAGTTACCCAGCTTCGGAACACCTGCACGATGACAGGGCCTACTGCTGCTTGTCTGGGATTATCTGGGCGCTTTCGCGTTGTTACAATGAGTTGTGGTTGTGCCTCTAGGGCTCCCGGGATCCGGCTTATAAAGGCGCACGGATCTAGGGTTTACATGGAGAGTCCTAGCCGGATTACAGACAGCCTAGCTACGGTACAATATCTTGCCGTGCACGCCACGGATCCGCCTTCCATACTCGTCATCCTGGATCCGGGTCCCTCATGGGCCTCCATGGATCCGGGTCACTCCTACGTCGGTACGGATCCGGCCTGCTGATCCTGGGCTGGACTTCTTCCTTCATGATCAACAGCAACTGGGCCGCCCGATGGGCCACATGCCTCATCACCGTCTGTGGGCCACCCGGGCTTGCCGGATCTAGGCACTGTCGATGGTACACCCATGAAGTATACCCACAACAGTAGCCCCCAGAGTTCTCCGAGTTTCGCCTGCAGTTTCCGCCATGCTTGCTCCTTAGGTTTCCGGCATCGTCGGCAACGCGGAGAAACTTGAAGAGCTCCAACTTTGCATTTTCTTCTTTTTCCAACTTACAGCCGGAAAATGCTCTCATCCTGCGGGACTTCATCCATCGACGTTCCAAAGAACATTTCCGGGTTACTCCCTGCTCGCGAACGAGAGCCAACTTATCTTCACGCAATTACCCGGAATCTTAAAAGACTCAAACGGTTCCGCCAATTCTGGCGCCGTTTTCGCGCGATTCGCGCGGTAACTTATCTCTAGCCATTTTTACCGCTAGGGTTTGGGACACGTGTCACGCATCCAACGGCGCGACGCTTGCGTTCCGACCACAGGATGCGGAACACGAATCTTATCCCCTCAGCCTATAAATATCAGCCGTCGACCCCTTTACCCCTCATTCACCCCCTTCTCACCTCTCTTCCGAGCGCCGCCCGTGAACCTCTTCTCCGCCGCGCCGGAACCCGCCGGAAAGCTGCCGGAGCATCGCCGGAGCGAGCCCTCCGCCGCAGTGTTCTTCGTGTTCTTAACTCCGGCGAACCTACTGCGCGAAAAACTCGCCGCCGGCAACTCCGACCACCGCACGCGCCATTACGGTAAACCCTCGAGCTCAAACTTCGCGTCGTAGTTGGTAGGGATGAACCTGGGGAAGACGAAGTGGGATCCGACTAAGGAAAGTTTCCGCCAACCTTTTTCTTCAGATGTCTTCAACGACTCCGCCTCCAAGCTCGGAACCGATCATGGCGACGCCAATCTCCTCCGCCCCTCCTCCCTTTGTTCCCATCAGGTTGGATCCTTCAAAGGATTCCGGCAAGGAGACTGAGGGGACCTCCGCGCACCTGGAAAAAACCTCCGGGGCGGGCCCCGTCGGAGCAGCAAACAGAAGAAGCTGCCAAGAAGTCAAAAGCTCGGAAGCGCGACTCCGAAGCTAAGGGGAAGTGGTGGCCCTGCACCACCACCGAGATGGAATTAAAGAATCTCGAGTCGGAAGGCTTCCTGCAACCCGGAAGCTGGAGGTCAGTTCCGAATGAACCAGCTCCGGCTCCAAGGGACGACGAGATGGTGCTGACGAAGGCACTAGTGGAGCGCGGATTTTCGTTTCCGCCTTCGGATTTCTTCCGGGAGATTCTGAAGACATACGGACTCCAACCCCACAACATATCTCCGAACAGCGTGCTCGCCATCAGCAACCACGTCGCTCTCTGCGAAGGCCACCTCCGGGTAACCCCAGAGCTTTCTCTCTTCCAATACTACTTTTCTGTGAAGAAGGAGAAGATCCGCCAAACTTCCGAGTTGGCGACTTGCGGATCTGTCACCTTCATCATCCGCCCGGGCCGCGTCTACCCCCCGACCGACCGCCACGAATCCGCGAGGTACTGGTCTGGGGGTTTCTTCTATCTGAAGGACGCCTCCGACCCCGCGAGCGACAAGAAGCTACCACCTTTCAAGAACTGCCCCGCCACCGAGCTTCCGTCATGGACGCACTGCCCCCACTTCTCCGACTCGCCTCAGCTGACCCGCGCTGTCAGGCGGATCTGCAAGCTTACGGAGGAGGGGCTGACGGGAAAAGACCTAACCCTCTCCTGGTTCACGAAGCGGATCCAGCCGCTGCAACATCGGGACTGCCTGATGTTTGAATACACAGGGCGCGACGATCCGATGCGCGCCACCAAGGATAATCTCTCCGCCGACGCCATCGACAAGAGGATCCGGGTCCTCATCAAAATCCCACGTGAACTCCACGTTCACGTATGCAACAAAGACATCCACACGGAGGGATCCGGAACTGCGGTACGTCGTCTTGACTTTGGTTTATCGCTTTTCTTCAAACTTTTGGCTAAGTGTAACTTTGAACTAGCTCGAGGCGCTTGAGGAAAATCAACTCGGAACTCTCCTCCGAGTCCCATCCACCGGCCACGCGGATCCGGAAGCCACGTCAGAGGCGGAAGCTCCTGAAGCTCCACGTCCCGCGAAGAGGAAGAAGCCAGCCCCTTCCAGCCCTCACGCGAAACGCCCCCGCGAAACGCTCAGCATCGCGGCTACCCGGAAAGCTGAGGCGGAAAAGAAGCGCCTCGCGCTGATTAATACCAGCAACAAGGGGCAGCCTGCCATCCAGCACTTTTTCAAGCCTTCCGGGTAAGCGTCTTCTTCCGAGACCCAAGTTCTGGTTTAACACTCGCTCTTATATTTGTATGTTTTCCTGAAGTTCCGGAAGCCAGCCTCCCAAGGCCCCAAGGGTCCTTAAGAAGAAGGCCAAACCATCTCCGGCTTCCTTCCCTATCACTCCTGAGGTGGAAGTTCCGCCTAAAGCTTCATCTGCCAGCAAGCCGGATCCGAAGGACATCATTGACCTTGATGACCTTCCGGAAGACCCTGCCCACCATGGCGACTCCGCCCAGGGGACCTCCTCACCCACTCCTCCACCAGATCAACCAAGTTCCGCTTTCGCGGGACCTACTGAGGAAGAGCAAAAGGTCAAGCTCCTCCAAGTTACCAATGCGACCCGAGTCAGCCTCGAGCCAACTCCATCCCTCCAAAAACTTTCCCTCGCCGAGCGTCACGCGGAAGTTTCCGCCATGCTGAATAAGGTATGGGGGAAGCCGGAAGAGGAGGTGGGTTATCTCGCGGAACTGGAGGACAGCCTGAAGGAATTTTTCGCCAAGCACAAGGAAGTGCGGCAGGTAATACTAGCCCCCAAGCATTGGGTGATATAGTTCCGTGTAACATGTATTAGCCGATGCTTTCTCCAAATGTACTGTTAGGCGGAAATTTGAAATGTTTATCCAAGCCTTTGAAATCTTCGCCAGCCCCCCAGATTTTAATATCCGACTAACTCTCTGCTGCTTCTCAGTCCACGCGGAAACTGCACGAAGATTTGCGCATTCACGTGCTGGAGCAAATCAAGGAGATCGAGGGACTGCGCGAACACGCGGAAAATAGCCGAAAGGCTATCCAGCTGCTTGAGACCCGACTTCAAGGTACGAGATCCGGATCTTTACTTTTTTTGTCTTGTGATTTGCTCGGGTGCATAACATGTTCAATACTGCTGGAAGAAACTGCCAAGCATTCCACGCTTGATGAACTATCCGCCCTGGTCCAGGTGCTTGCGGCGGAGAACGAGTCCCTCCAAAACTTCATGAAAGAATCTTCAAGCAAAGAGACTGAGGCGAGGAAGGAGCTCTCCGAGAAGCATGCCCGTGAGAAGGCGGAACTGATCGACAAGCTGGAGAAAAGCCAAGGCCGCGTGCTCTCCATAATTGCCAAGAACAAAGCCCTAGAAGCGGAGGCGGAAGCCATTGACAAGCTTATCTTTCGTAAGCATTTTTCCGCGTCGTTGCTCCGACCACCTTGCATGTTTTCTCTGACGGAACTGAACCTCTCTCTTTCACAGCAAGCCTCGGCTTTGAGTGGACAAAGGACTCAAACCTGACGAGGACGGAGGCGTACGATGAAGCGCGGATCTCAATTGATGCACTGTTTGGAGCCTGTCGCGGAATCGCCACGGCTCTGTCGCTGAAAGAAGGCCAAAACCACAGTCATCGACACGATGACCAAACTCATGCGACAGGTGCCGGAGTTCATCAAGGACTGGCAGAAGTCTTCAGCACGCGGAGCCGCCTCCTTAGTCTTGGCCACCTGCAAGGCTTTCTTCCCCTCACTCAACCTGGCGCAAGTTGCACGCGGAGCCCCCGAGAGTTCCGACATGAGCGCCCTCCTCGCGGAAACTGAAGGCTATGAAGAGCTGTTTGTCAGGCGAGTGGATCACTCGTTCTGGTACAACAAGCACAATCTGCCCGAAGGTTTTTCCGATGCAGAGGAGGAAGCAGGCGAGCCAGAGTATTATGGGGAAGGATCCGGGTCCAGCAGCGAGCACTCCGGAGAAAACTCTGGAGACGACTCTGAAGCCGGATCTGGCGGCAGCGACGACGGCTCCAGCTACCAGCAATCTGAAGAGGAGGACTCCGAGTAGAGTTCCTGTTTGAAACAATGAAACAAGTTGCATCATTTTGGCCCCAGCGAGGGTTTGTAATAAGACTTTAAATTCTTAAGTAGCTAGGAACGAAACGATTATGCATGGGGCGGAAACACTTATCCTGCTATCCGTTAAGTATTATGTGCATGTTTCGTTTTATGTCGGAAAGCAAGTGCTGACTTCGTTATTTTCCGGCTTGCCCGCTTGACCTTCCACGAGCCGGAAAACCTTAGCCGGAAACGCTCGCCAGCGGCGACGAAGCCCAATGGCAGTCCGTCCATAACCGCGGAAACAAGCCCCCAGGCATAGGTGCCGGAAATCGCTACTAGGAATCCACGAGTTCGCAACAGATAACAACTTAATCAGAAAACTTAAGCTTACGTCCTAAAGGACGATTTTGAAAACCACAACTTTCATACACGCCTAGGCGGAAATATCCAGCTCTGCGGTTTTAGTCGGAAAAACATACACGATCTAGAATGAACAAGTAAAGGAGGTAAAAGACTCAAAGAGTGAACCATAAGCTTTATTTCATTGATCATGTATAACTATTACAGAGTTTATAACTCGGAAAAAATATGCTAAGTGTAGAAAGGACGTAGCTGTGCGATATTCCAAGGGCGATCTGTTTCATCGTAGATGTCATCCGGATCCTCACGCTTGCGTTTCCGGTGCCAGTTAGCAGGTCTATCCCTTAGCTCGCGGAAATCAACAAGGTAATACGACCCGTTATGAAGCACTTTGCTAACGACGAAGGGTCCTTCCCATGGAGATTGCAGCTTATGGTCTTTCACCTGTCGAAGGCGGAGGACCAGGTCTCCTGCCATGAAGGAGCGTTTCCGAACTCGACGACTGTGATAACGTCGGAGCTTTTGCTGGTAGATGGCGGATCTCTGGTCAGCTAAGTTCCGAGCTTCCTCGATCAGGTCCACGAGATAGCTGTCAGCCTCGTCAGCTGTTTCTTCATTGTAGGCGGAAACTCGCGGTGAATCGTGGATGATGTCGGAGGGAAGCACGGCTTCGGATCCGTATACCAGGAAAAAAGGGGTAAACCCTGTTGATCTGTTAGGGGTAGTTCGTAAACTCCACAGAACAGCTTCCAACTCATCAGCCCAAGCTCCAGCCTGCTCGTCAGCGGTCCTTCAAGGATTGGTATAATTCCAGATAATATTAGGCCGATAGCCCTTTAAACAAGACCATTGGACTGTGGATGAGCCACAGATGCGAGGTCCAGTCGTATCCCCATTGTTTCACAATAATCCCTCAATTCTCCTTGAGCGAAGTTCATGCCATTATCTGTGATTATGCTGTGTGGGATGCCGAATCTCATTACGAGGCTGCAGACGAATTTTAGTGCCGTAGCACCGTCGGCTTTTCTCACTGGCTTAGCCTCGATCCATTTGCTGAACTTGTCAACAGCGACCAGGAGGTACTCAAAACCGCCAGGAGATGATCTTTTTAACTTACCAACCATATCGAGCCCCCAGACCGCAAACGGCCAGGTGATAGGTATGGTCTTCAGCTCTTGGGCTGGAGCGTTTGGTTGAGTAGCGTAGTACTGACAACCTCGGCAGGTCTTGACTATTTTATCAGCGTCTTCTTTAGCTGTAAGCCAATAGAAACCTAACCGAAAGCTTTTGCAACGAGTGATCCGGGAGCGGCATGATGCCCGCAATCCCTGCGTGGATCTCTCTCGAGGATTTCAATGCCATCTTGATTGGAGACGCATTTAAGAAATACCCCTGCGCACTTCGTTTGTAGAGCTGTCCATCAACTATTGTGTAGGTTCTTGCTCGTCGACGATGCGTCGTGCGAGGACCTCGTCCTGCAGCAACTTCTGATCGATGAGGTAGTCCAGGAAAGGCTGGGTCCAAGCCGGAATGATAGCCATCACTTCCCTAGCCGGAGACACCGCCACCTCTGGGTTTTCCGGGTTAGCGCCCTTAACTGAGGGTATCCGGAGATGCTCCAGGAAAATGCCAGGCGGAATTGGTTTCCTGCCGGATCCGAGCTTGGATAGCATGTCTGCCGCTGTGTTATCGTCTCTCCTGACGTATTTGACTTCGTATCCGAGGAAGCTCTTGGCGATCTCGTCAACTTCGTCTCTGTAGGCCGCCATGACGGAATTTCTGGCGTTCCAGGTTCCGGCTACTTGCTGTGCCACCAGGTCGGAATCTCCACAGCATATGATGTGCTTGATCCCCATTTCCTTAGCGATGCGCAGACCGTGTAGTAGAGCCTCATATTCCGCCATGTTGTTAGTAGCTTCGAAGTGGATCTGCAGAACATACTGCAGTTCTTCTCCGGTAGGGGATTTCAGGGTGACTCCGGCTCCTGAGCCTTGATGCTGCTTGGATCCATCGAAGTGCATAACCCATGTCTCTGGTTCCGGCTCCAGACTTGCATCCGGAGCTTCTGTCCAATCTGCAACAAAATCTGCCAGAACCTGGGATTTTACCGCAGTCCTTGGCTTGTAAGCGATGTCGAAGGCAGATAATTCGATGCCCCATTTAGCCGTACGTCCTGTTGCGTCAGCGTTGTTGAGAATTGTTGACAGCGGAGCCTTGCTCACGACTGTTACTGGATGCTCTTGGAAATAATGCCTCAGCTTCCGGCTGCCTAGGAACACGCCATAAGCTAGCTTCTGAAAGTGAGGATATCTCTGTTTTGATTCCGTCAGCACCTCGCTAATGTAGTAGACAGGTCTCTGGACGTCATACTCATGACCTTCTTCCTTTCGCTCCACCACAATGACGAGGCTGACGACCTTGTTGGTAGCTGCCAGATAAAGGAGCATTGGCTCTGACTCTACTGGAGCTGCCAAGATAGGCGGGGAGGTGAGTATTTCCTTCAACCCTCGAAGAGCTGCATCAGCTGCGTCGTCCCAGACAAATTTGTCTGTTTTCTTCAGCAGCTTGTACAGAGGTAGTGCCTTCTCGCCAAGACGGCTAACAAACCTACTGATTGCTGCAACACAACCAGTTAGTCGTTGCACATCTTTGAGACAAGTTGGCCTTTTGATACACAGGATTGCCTTGATCTTTTCCGGGTTAACCTCAATGCCTCTGTGAGAGACTATGAAGCCAAGGAGTTTTCCGGCTGGCACGCCAAAAACGCACTTCAGCGGATTTAACATCATCTTGTACCTGCGGAGGTTGTCGAAGGTTTCTGTGAGGTCGCTGATCAAGTCGGATCCTTTCCGGGTCATGACCGCGATGTCGTCGACGTAAGCGTGCACGTTCCGGCCGATTTGGTCCTTCGAGCACCGCCGCATCGTACGTTGGTAGGTAGCACCTGCATTTTTCAAACCAAAGGGCATAGTAACATAGCAGTAAGTACCGAACGGGGTAATGAATGAAGTCGCCTTTTGGTCGGATTCCTTCATCCGGATCTGATGATACCCGGAATACGCATCAAGAAAACACAGAAGTTCCGCCCCCGCCGTCGAATCAATGACTTGGTCAATGCGCGGCAAGGGGAACGGATCCTTCGGGCAATGCTTGTTCAAGCCAGAGTAATCGATGCACATTCTTAGTATTTCAGTGTTCTTTTTGGGTACAAGGACGGGATTCGCGACCCAATCGGTGTGGATAACTTCTATTACAAAACCTGCTTCTAGTAACTTTGCTAGTTCCATTCCTATGGCGCGGCGCTTCTTATCTCCAAAGCGTCGCATAGCTTGCTTCACTGGTTTGGCCCCCGGATTTATGTTGAGGTAGTGCTCGGTGAGTTCCCTAGGTACTCCGGACATGTCGAAGGTTGCCATGCGAAGATATCCATGTTAGCGCGGAGGAACTCGACGAGCGCTTTCCTATTTGGGGTCCATGTTGGCTCCGACTGAAACCTGCTTGGAAGAGTCACCTGGAATGAGGTCATGCTTCTTGGTTTCTATCGCGGGCTTGAAGGAGGTTTTCTGCTCGGAGATCTGCTTCTTGGTGGTCTGCATCTCAGTCGGATCCACCGCGGCTCTGTAGCCTTTCAGCTCTTCTCCGGATATCACAGACTCTGCGAAGGCGGCTTCGCCTAACTCGCACTCATGAGCCTTTTTGTAGTCTCCGGATACGGTAATCATACCTTTAGGACCCGGAATCTTGAGCTTGTTGTAGATGTAGCACGCTCTTGCGTGGAACTTGTGGTAGGTGGGCCTGCCGAAGATGACGTGGTAGGAGCTCTTGAAGGGCACAACTTCAAACGTGATCTTCTCTTCGCGGAAATTATGAACATCGCCAAAAGCCACGGGAAGTGTGATGTCGTCGAGGAGTTTGCCTTCTTACCCGGAACCACACCATGAAACTCGGTGGTGCTATGTTTGAGCTGTTCCTTGGTGAGGTTCATCCGCTCTAGAGTCTCCAGGTACATGATGTTCAAGCTGGCTCCGCCATCCATGAGGCACTTGGAGAAGTCATACCCGTCTATGCGGGGACTTACAACCAAGGTGTAGCATTCCTTTGGCACAATTGCGGGATGATCCTTCCGATCAAATGTGCACGGAATTTCCGACCACCTGACGTACTGCGGCACAGCCGGAACTATGGCGTTCAGGATCCGGGTAGCTGACTTGGAGGCGCGTACTGTTGGGGTTCCGAGGAAAGTGTGGTAAGCCCCCACGCTCTGTTTGTCGAATGGATTGGATTTACCTGCGGCTCCTGCCTTGGGATCCGGCGAGTTATCATCCTCATCCATCGCCTCGGAACTATCGTCCTCCTTGTCTTTGTTCTTGCCCTTGCCACCTTTTCCGCGAGGGCGGTGCTTCCGGGCGCGCTTGTATCCGGCCTCCGGGTCGTTCTTTAGATCATTGACCCACTTGCAGTTGCGGTTAGTATGAGTGGACTTCCCTGTAACCGGATCCAGATGGGCCAGGCAGGGCATGTCTCTGTACTCCTCATAGGTATGCGGTGCGCGGGATCCGGCAGCAGTGACCTCGGAGGTATGCTGCTGACCCCTGCCGGCTCCGCTTCCGCGTCCGCGTCCTCTTCCGCCTCCTGGACCTCCGCGTTGAAACGCCATGGCGACCATCTCGGATCCGCCACTCTTCTGGTCATCAGGGTTCTTGCGCTTATGGCTGCTGCTGCCGCCGTTGTCACGGTTCTTCTTTTGTTGGTGCAGGGGGATTGCTGTAGCTGCGAGATCACCGCCTGCGTCGTCATCGGCGGCAGTGTGATCGCTAGCGATGGTGATCATGTCATCCAACGTCAATTTATTTGCATTGACCAAGCAAGTTAGCTTGTGTCGCAGCAATCCTCCTCGCTGCAAGCCCCCAATGAAGGCGTGCATTGCTGTGCGGTTGTCGACGTTCTCGCACTCGTTTCTGCATGCCAACCATCGGGTGAGGAAGTTCCTCGATGTTTCGCCCTTCTTCTGGATGCATGCCTGCAGGTCGCTTGTTGTGGCAGGTCTCTTGTAGGTGCCCCTGAAGTGTTTCTCAAAAGCGTTCTTCAGGTCGAACCAGCAAAAGATGGAATTCTTCTCAAGGTCGCTGAGCCAGATCCGGGCTGGACCTACAAGGTACAACTGAAGCATGCGGCAGGCGATGTTAGGGGTTCCTCCGGCGAAGGTTACAGCATTATAGTAATCCTCAATCCAGGTATCCGGCCTTTCGGTGCCATCGTAATGCTTCAGATTTCCGGGTAGCTTGAGGTTCATCCTTGGCTTTGGTTCCTCTCGAATCATCCTGCCAAAGCACTTCGGACCAATGTAGTCGGTTCTGATCGTTAAGGCGGTCCCGTGCGTCGCGCGAGCCGTGGCGAGGAGACTTTGAGCGAGAGCGAGATCTCCGGCCATTGCCTCCGCCTCCACCTCCGCCGCCACCGCTAGGTGGTGGTGAGGGAGACCTGCGAGGTGGGCGGTCTGACTTCTTGCTTCCGCCATCTGAATCTCCTCGGCCTTCCTGGTGCTGACTCCGGCTCCTGTGGCTGCCTTCGCCTTGGCGCTGGCTGCCCTGGTCGTTCCGGCGAGGCTCCGGGTCACGGCTCCGACGAGGCTCTGGGTCCCGGCTCCTGCGAGGTTCTGGGTCGCGGCTCCTGCGAGGTTCTGGGTCGCGGCTCCTGCGAGGTTCTGGATCGCGGTTCCGGCGAGGCTCTGGACCGCGGTCTTCATTCCGACTCCTCCTGGGCTCGGGCTCATGAACATTGTTCTGATTCCGGCGAGGTTCCGGCGAGCGCTCCCTGTTTCTGTTTCTTGGCAGCACGTTGTCGCGGATAACAAGCGCACCATGCCCTATGGGCCTGGTGTTTCCGGCTGGACTACGGCGGCGAGGGGGTCGCGGGTAACCGTTGGGTGGAGGTGAGGGGTTGCGGTATTTGTCTCTTCCGGAGTACATCGCGTCCTTTCCCTTCCTTGGATCCGACGGAGGCGTCGCGTGACGGAACGGGGATCGGATTTGGGTGCTCCCTGGCCCTTCTTCTGCGCTCCGAGGATCCGGTGTGCGATTCGTCGTCCTTCTGCGCGGTAGATACACAGTTATCCGGATTGGATTCCAACCTGCGCGAAGTATCTGCCTTGCTCTGCTGCTGCATTGCTGAAGCGACAAGTGTGCGGAGATAGTTGATGTCAACTTCTTCGTCCTTCTTCTTCAGCAATTCCGCTGCTTTCTGCATGTTGTCCTTTGGAGTTTCCAGTGGCTGGTGATCTGCGAGCGTGTTGAAGGGTATTCTGCGAGGCGGAATTGCTTCTCTAACAATCGATCGGCCTCCGCCTGCGCATAGGTCATCTTTACCTCCCACTCAGCCCTCATGTTCTTGACCAGCTCGAGTGTGGCAGTAATCTCGCGGTCCTGTCTCTCGAAGTTTTCCGTCCAGGCTGCATGATCTGCCCTTCCTATCCTTAACGCAGCTTCGGTATCGGCGAGCCTCTTGGCTGTGGCCAGCATTTCCTTTATGGCGGTCTCTAGGGCCTCCAGATCTGCGGCGTCGCCCGGGGTTATAGGTGTGTTAAGAACTGCTCGCGCGGCCACCTCCTCTGCTGACAAGATTTCCTCCGAGGGAGAATCCCTTTGGGGTCGCACCCGAGACATTGGAGATCCTTGATGGGATGGTTGGGGGTCAGATTGGCTGACTTGGTCTCCAGATCCAGTTTGTCCCAGCGCTGCTACCGTTGCGAGAACCTGCTTAGGCTGGGCGGAGTCGACCTCGGGCTGATCACTGTATCCGTATTCCCTTATCTTGCGAACGAAGTCATCAGATTCCGTAGAGGGAGTATCTCCGGAAATTGGGCTCAGGTTGCCCAAAATCGACTCTTCAACCGGAGTCTCGCTCTCTCCGACAAGCTCAGCCTGATCCGGATCCGCGTTGTGTTCCGGTGCCTCTTCCTGCTCAGGACCAGCTCCGTCTTCTTGAGGGGCGGTTCCGGCGGTATGGGCCAAGAAGTGTACGAAGTGGCACCTCTGCTTTTCTAACACACAGGAGACCGGGCGGATCTGCATTGGTCTTCCACCTTTGTTTCCTGCTCAGGGGCGGATTGGGTGGGCTTTGAAATTTCCAGATCCGAGGCGGAATCTTCCTTGGGAAGCTCCTGCGTCTCAGATCGGATCTTCGCGACAGCGTCCAGCTCTGCGGCGGTCGCGTCTGCGTTACTTACCAGCGGGTTTCCGTCGGAATCGACGGTTTCCCCGATGAAGATGTGTATGCCGCCAATTGGGACGATGGAGAGCTTGACGGGGTTTGTTCTAGCCGGAATCCAGCACTCATCCGGAGGGACGATCGGCAGATTTCCGGCGTAAAGGACGCGCCCCACAGCGATGGTGTCGTCGTAGCTTCCCATGGCGGAACCCTCCCGGTTCCGGCCTCCAGACGCCACAGGCCCCACGGTGGGCGCCAACTGTCGTTGCCTAATCGACGGTACCTCGGAGGAGGGATCCTCACGAGGGGGAGAAGAAGTAGGGGCCATAGGGCGGAGTGCTCTCGGGACGGTGGTACGCGAGTTACCCAGCTTCGGAACACCTGCACGATGACAGGGCCTACTGCTGCTTGTCTGGGATTATCTGGGCGCTTTCGCGTTGTTACAATGAGTTGTGGTTGTGCCTCTAGGGCTCCCGGGATCCGGCTTATAAAGGCGCACGGATCTAGGGTTTACATGGAGAGTCCTAGCCGGATTACAGACAGCCTAGCTACGGTACAATATCTTGCCGTGCACGCCACGGATCCGCCTTCCATACTCGTCGTCCTGGATCCGGGTCCCTCATGGGCCTCCATGGATCCGGGTCACTCCTACGTCGGTACGGATCCGGCCTGCTGATCCTGGGCTGGACTTCTTCCTTCATGATCAACAGCAACTGGGCCGCCCGATGGGCCACATGCCTCATCACCGTCTGTGGGCCACCCGGGCTTGCCGGATCTAGGCACTGTCGATGGTACACCCATGAAGTATACCCACAACAGCGCCGGCCCCGGGGAGGCGGAGAAAACCTCCGGAGTCGACGACGAAGTGGACGCCACCGAAAACAGCTTCCGTGTCGCGAGACGATGCCATGAAATTCGGGTGAAGCTCTTCGCGGTGCGGCACAAATTTGAAGGGTCCACAGTGGATCGGGTCTCTTGACTATGCTGGCGTCGGTGACTCGAGTAAGAACGCTGCGGACGTAACTGGTGCTGCCGATGACCTGCCTTGTGCCGACAGGTTTCCCACAGACGGCGCCAATTGTCGAGGGTGCTCCTCGGCAATGCCCTCCGATAGGGGCTTAGGGTTGATGGAATCCTGCAAGCTGACACGAGACATCGGTACACAGACAAGCGGGGAGAGCGATTTACCCAGGTTCGGGGCCCTCGATGAGGTAAAACCCTTACGTCCTGCCTGTCTGTTCTTTGATTATGATGAAAACATGTTACAATGGGGTGCCGAATACTTCGGCTGAGATCTAGTCGAGATTGATGTTGCTAGGGTTACCTAGCTCTAAGCTTTTCCTGGCTAAGGTTGCTAAGATTGTTCGTGTCCCTCGGCAGCCCCTCTCCTGGCCTTTATATAGGAGGCCAGGTCCCAAGGGTCCTAACCGAGGACGACTAAGTTTACAGTAGTTTTAGATCCAATCTTTCCTTGTTTATTCGCTTCCTTGTCTTGCCTGTCAAGGAATCTTCTGATGCGCCGGCCTAGTGGCCCATCTTGCCTTCAGGTATCTTCATGGGCCTCCAATTTGTCAATACCAGATAGGGCAATACTGGTTACCCGAAGGGTAATGCCCACGTCAATTACTACTTGACTCCTACAGGTTTCTTCCCTAAACTAGGTTTTTCCAACCTAAGGTCGCAACATTTGCTCTAATACCATATGCGTTAACCCAGCATACCACTGCATGTTGTAGTATACAAGTCGTTGATATGATCTTCGTGAAGGGACTTCTTCACAAATGTCACATCCCTCAGAGTGGTACAACAGAAACATTGCAGGTCATAACACTCCAGATATTATTACAAACATAGTCTTAACAACTTGGTATTCTCACAGGTCCGATGAGAACACCCTAAGATATTACTTAAGTACTATTACAACTCACATATAGATGAAAGAGAGCTCAGCAACTTATTTAAGTAAGTTCTACGCTACTCGGCTCTATGATACTAAGGTATGTCACTATTCCTCCGCCTCATTGTCGTCGGCCCCGTAGACTATCCCATAGTCTACGCCTTCCACTCCTCCGGATAGATCAGGTTCTTCATAGACCAGCTCGTAGCCTCCTTCCGGCGCTCCGTCGTTGGCCTCCACTTCCATATCACAGTCTAGCAAGGGTGTCGAAAGAAAGTGAGTACAAAGGTACTCAGCAAGTTCAAAAGAGAAAAGGTGTTTGATGCACTAGCTACGACCGTTGATCAGGAAATCTCAGGTCAATGCATGTTTCGAAAACATTTCTTCAAAAGATTGATTTTATTCTGAAAACTATGCCCGCCAGTCTTCACAGGTTGACCAGAACTTCATGGAGTTCCTTTCCTGCCGCGCTCGTAGTTCCCTTCCCGGAACTGGGAGTGACAAGCCACAATTTGATACACTCTGCAGAGTATGCGTTACTTTTCCTATAAGAGACCTTATCCTTTTTTCCAGCCACAGGAACTTGTCCCCGTCCACACTTCCTTGGTGTGAGGCTAGAAATAAGATCCAAGCCTACACCGCCTTCTCCGCGACCTCACAGACCCAACCTTTTGTAAGTCTGTCCTGTCCTTTATCTATGGAGAGACCGACCCAGGCATTTTGTTCTCACCATTACCCTTAAGGTAGACCGTTCCGAACATTTCATATGCCCTGTCCTATACACCATAGATAGACCGACCCGGACAACCCTTACAATCCTTCATAGACCATTAATAAGTCTGCCCTCTCCTGTATCTAATGGTAGACCGTGACGGACCTTTATCCCCACCTTTACCAAAGATAGACCGATACAGGCAACCCTTATCATTAGTCCGTTGGTATGCGAGAGGGAAAAGATACAGCTGGCTTCCCTAGAGCCATTATAGATCTTATGGTCAACGCGAAATGTACGGCGCTAGATTCACTAGACGACATTGGTGATTAGTCCTAAATAAATAGAACCCTTGAAATGGAACCTCCACCATGTCAACGCATACCATGGTTCCATTGCCAGCCACATAGTCATATTCATAATTGAAAAAGTAACATTTCATTTTCAATGCAAGAATGATAAGTATATAGATTTGCGGTAAATTGATAGAAAATACTCAAGATGACATGAGCAAGGGTGAACTTGCCTGTGGACTGCGAGATAGTGCAGTTCGATATGTTGGATGGAACCTGGACCTCGGGTTCTGTAAAGAAGCATCATTGTTCGGTAAGGACAATGTTATAAAATCCAAATAATGCATGCATGGATGTATTATTTTATGTTTAGATCCCTTATCCCAGTATTTTATTAAGATTTAGGGTTACATTAAGATCTTATGCCTTTGGCAGTAATTTGCAATTACTTTTAAGTTATAAAATCACTTTATTGTTAGAAAGGAAAGAATTTAAAAGTAATAAAATTTTCCTTTTGGAAAATATTTATTTCAAAAATAATTTGAAATAATAGAGTTTTCTCTATATTTTAGGAATGAAAGAAATAAGAATAATAGAATATTTTCCTTTGGAAAATATCTTTCTTAAAAGGAATGACTTGGAATAAATAAATTTCCTTTTTAAATATTTGAAAATAAATATTTGAACTCATGTGAAATTTTTCCTTGATTTTTAAATACAAGGAAAATTACGAATTAAAACTTCCAAGTTTGAGTTTAAATTCAAAAATTCCAAAATTTGAATTTGTTTTCTAAATTTTATTTCTTATTTCATTCTTGTTAAGAATAATTTTTCATTCACTAATCCAATTCTTCTTGGATTTTTAGAGGTATATATATTATGTAAAATTTTGTTGAATTCAAGGGTTATTTTCAAATAGAAAATGACCAAAATACCCCCTAACCTAATTGGGCCAGCCCACTTATTTGGCCCATTTGGACAGCCCGTTAAGGCCTGCCCAAAAATGGTTCGGTGGAACCGAATCGGTCCGGCCCACCTCACTCACTCACTCACTCCTCTCTCTCACGAAACCCTAGCGCTCTCGCGACCGTGAGGCGATAGCGTCGCCGCCATGCTCCGGCCAAGTCCAGCCACCCCTGACCTCGCCGCCAACACCGCCTGAACGGCCGCGCGAAGATCTATCAATCCATCCGCATGGTTTCGTCGAATCCTTCCTCCTCTTCTAGATCGCCACCTTGCCAGATCTGGAAGCAAATCGCCTCTAGCGATCGGTGGTCTCCGGCGAGCTGTGGACCTCGTCGTCGATGCTAGCGTGTTCCTGGGACTGTCCTGGCGCGGGTGCTGCGTTGGCAGCGCCTGTGCCGTCGTCCCCAGGGTGTTGTGATGTTCGTGGAGCTCGTCGGCGTAACGTCGGTGTCCTCCCTGGATTTGCAGCTGCTACGGCCGCGCGGGCACTGCCTCGCCATGCCGTAGCTTCTGCTTCCAGGCGCGGGTAAGATCTTCTGCTCCTCCTCCTCATTACCAAGTCTGTGCGCCTCCATGCTATTGAAGTTCTTCCTCCTCTGGCTCCCAGGCTTCCTGATGATCCAAGGATCACACAGGGCCTTGCTGATGTCGCCTATGCATTCTGTGCTCCCTCTCTGCAAGCCCTGGCCAATTAACCCATCTCTGATTACTGGCCCAGTGTGTGCTGCTTGCTGTTCATGGTTATTGTTGCCCTTCTCACTGGCTTCTGCCATGCTATGCCTTGCTATGCCATGCTCAACATGCTACCTACGCTTACTGGTGTCCTTTGCTTGCTTGTCTAGGTATATTGTTGTGCATTTACTTGCTGGTGATGCTTATTGTCATGCTATGCTGTTACTGTGGCACTTGTGATGCTTGTGAGGTGCTTCTGTGCCTTCTATATGATTCAATGATTCATTGGATAAGTAGATCCTGGTGGCTAGACTCTCTGTGTTACTTGGCTTGATCTAATTGATCCATTTGATCAATTAAATTTTAGTGGCTGGTTACTGATGGATTCCTTTGCTAAAGGAATGGTTTGCTTGTTGATGCTGCTACTCATGCATGCTTATGCTTCTGTGTGTGTGTGTGTGTTGCTGCCATTCCTGGACTTGATCCAGTAGCTAGGATACAATGGTACATGCTTGTGTTGCCTCACAGTGATGCTACTATATAATTGCTGCATGGATTTGTTATGTATTCATGCCTGGATGGATTAATAATTGATGAACTGCTTATGCAGTGTTGATTAAATGACTTGCTAAGCATGATTTGCTATTTCCATGATCAATTTGGAAATAATTGGAGTCTGAATCCATTACTGGATAATGATGATTTAATTTTTTGCTTTAATTGGATGGATTTGTGTTTGTTGTGACCTCAGTAGCATTGCTACTGACTGGTTGCTCACACAATTGGCTGGATCTTGTTGGCTACTCATTTTTGCTTGCATAGTTGGGAATCATAATTAATATGAATGCCATTATGCTTGCCTGTGAAGAAAAAATCTAGGGTTTCCTGATGGTTACTTGCTTAGGATCTCACTGGTTGGTTCTTGGTAGCTGCTATTCCTAGTAATCCATCTACTGGTGCTATCTATGCATGTGTGCACATCTGTGCATGTATTCTAGTTTATATGCACATGATTTGTATCTGGATGGCTCTAGCTCTAGTGGTTTTCCTCTCCTGCCAGTGATCCTTGGTGAAAACCAAGTGATGATCACCCCTTGAGCATCTTCTCAATCCCATGACCTGTGTCATGCATAAATAATGGATTGGATCCACTGGATCCACTCCAGGAACTAGATATACCTTGTTCCAGCTCCTAGAAAGAGATATTGTGTTGATGCAGTGCTTCTGGTTGGTTTATGTTTACAGCCCTTCACCTCCAGCTCTTGGTTGATCTCCTCCTTAGGTCACCATGCTTCTCTGGTTGATTACTTGGTGGTTTTGGATGGATGATTGGGTTCTGTGATTGTTGGTGTTGTTCTTGAGCAAGAAGAGGATGAACTCTATCCTATTTTCTTTCTCTGGTTGCCTGGTGAATACTTATCTAGTCGACTATACATTGTTTCTAGGGTTTCTACCCTACTTATACCTCTGGTCCTTCTTCTCTGGCCATGCCACACAAGCCTGGCTTGGCCTGGTGACTAGGCCTTGCCTTGCCTTGTTGTTGCTTGCACAGCAACCCATGAGCTATGTGCTCATATGGTGAAACTTGAGCCCCTGGGTGTGCTCTGGTTTGGTCTGCTTCATCTTATCCTTGTGCTGTCCATGGATTTGGACAAGCACAAGTGTATATGACACTTGGTTCCTTCCAAAACTGAATACTGGCTTTATATTTAACCCCTGTATAGTATTTTTGTTTTGTCTTGCAGGTTTTGAAGGTGAATATGACTACAGAAGCATTTCTTCCAAGTCATTAGTCTAGGATTTTAGTTTAGGATCAAATAATGTAATCTTCTTTTTGTTTCTGTTTATTTTTCATTAGATTCTTGTATCAAGAATATTGTAAAGACAATGTATGTGTGTGTATATCAATAAAGCTCAAGGTTTCTCTATGAGCTTATTTGTATTTGTAATAATTCTATTTTTAAATGTGTGTTGTATTTAATTTTTAATTTGAAATTCAAAGTCATTTGAATTTATGAGTTGTATTAAATTATGAATTCATATTTCATATTCACTTTTGCTTATTGTTTAATCTTTGAGTTATCAATTCAATATATCTTGTTATATGAAATCAAATCTCAAAATCAACAAGATACAAAAGAGTTCATGTCAAAATTCATAACTCAACTTGCCTAACCCTAGTTGCAATTGAGAGAGAACCTCGATCCCTCTTAGGTTTAGTTGCAATAAGGCGCGAAAAATTTCCCTCGTTTTGCGATGAAATGCACATCCCATTTCTAAATCTGCCCTTCGTTGTTCCTATGTTCTAGGTTATTACAGCAGAGGGTGCGAGAAGTGGGCGAAGATGAAGTGGGAGTGTGAGGGCGACGAGGAAACGTCGCCCCCTTAAATAGAGAGGAGGTTTGTGGGCCAAAAACCACCAGGCCCGAACCGTTTCGCCTCGTGGGCCGCCACATGGCGCGGGGATACACGCGCCGCAGAAGCTTGCCACACGGAAGGCCACATGGATCCGCTGCGGCACATTAACTGCGCGCGGGAGTCGAAGGATTTGACGCCTGACACTTGTGCGCCAGGCACAGTGCGCATGTCTCTGATAGGCACAGATTTTGGGATATTCTCGACTTCGTCGAGGTGAGCCTTAATGAGGAAGAAACCGGCAAAAGAAGCCGGAGATATAATATGGAGTGGTTTCGGCAAGAGGCCGGATATGTTTAAAAGGAAACCGGAAGAATTAATCCGGTACGTTTTGAGTAGGAACCTGGCATGGCCCGTCGGATAGAATCCACCGGACTATACCAGCTTCAGGGACTAATGTCGGGGGGATGGCCCCCCGGTAGGCCAAGGCTATGGCAAATTAGCCATAATATGGTAGAGGTAAACCGGATCAAAGAGTGATCCGGATTCTAAAGTTAAGTTCAGCTAACCGGAGTTGGTACGAACCGATATCCCAAGAGGGGTATACCAAGATACTGGCTCCCAGGGTTCATGTTGCTAAGTGCAAAGGTACCGGAGTTCGGAAGGAAAGGTACCGGGAAACCGGTATCAGGGTTACTGTAGTCTGTCGGCACTTTGGTCAAAGATTCCATCAAGGACTAGAGGACAAGGACGAGCGAAGCACCACAGCTTTAAACGAAGCCGTGGCGCCAAAGCAGATGATGACGTAAAAGATACCGGACGAGGTCATCGCTCCTTGATTAAAGTCGGAACCGACGCCAGCTGGACCAAAGTAGCTTTATAAAGTAGCTTAGCTCATCATAGATTCCATTAGGGTTTCTTCCCTTGTAAGCCACCCTCTCCCCTATATAAGGAGAGGGGGCACACCCCTGTGCGGGACGATCGATCCAGAGAGGAATTGGGTTGTTCAGTAGCAAGTAGAAGGAACCTTGTACTGTACATCTTCAACCTCTGCCCAAGGGCCAAGTTAAGCAATACATATCGGTTTCTTTTCTCTCTTCCCCCGTTAACAAAATCCTCCCTCGGATCCTCTAGCGCACATTCAGCTCCAACTTAAGCTATCCAATGGCATCTGTTGTTTCCCCACGACGATAGGGGGATTGTCCGATTTCTACGGCAGGGAAGCAGATTCGGACGAGAGCGCTGGCGGCGTTAGACTTGGAGTCGCCGGCCGGTTGTTTTGGCGCCGAGAGAGCACGATTTTAGTTTTTGTTCTTCGTTTCCATGTATTTTGTTCAGTGTGTGTTGTTCGCAGTTTCGCACCATGTCCAATGGTGTTCAGTGTGTGTTGTTCGAACCACTCAAGCGCGTTGCGTGTTGCCGACGGCAGAATAGAACATGGAGTGCCAACCGCCTAGAATCTACACATATCCAATGGTAGTTGGAAAAAATCTACAATGATGTGCAAGGTCGAATCGCTGCAGATATAATATCGAGCGCACTGTTTGCATTACTATCGAGCGCTATTCAATCCCCACAGTTCAGAGTTTCAATGTTAGAATCGATAAAATCAGCAACCCAAAACAGAGTCTCACTCTTTGTCACATTCATCTTACCACAACGGTTCACATGTTTGCTTGCCAAGATTATGTTGGTGTGTGCTTCCTTGGGGTTATGTCAGAGCTTAGGATAAGCAGACATTTGTGTGCCTACCATCGCATTGCTCACACTGTACGCCACTGGAGTCCTAAAGGTTGGTATCTGGTTGTCCATCAGGTAGTCATGCAAAGGCCGACATGCAGAAACATAGCTGCATCCAACTCACTGCACTTCTTCTGCGTGTATCAAGACCACAACAATTCTGTATCAGGTAGTAATTTCACATCCGTATTAGGTAACTACAACACATATCATTTTGATCCTACAATGTCAGAGTAGTCCACTCCCAGCCCCATATCTGGGTTGTTCAAGCAAGAGGAATTGTACTCACCTATGATTTCTACATTTCCCATGGTTCTGAATACATTGTGCTACAAGAGTAATTCATGTTTTAAATAACCTGTTCATTATCCATTTCCTGAAAAAATAGAGGCAACAATCTCTACTGTAGGCCATTAGTAGTACCAGCAACAGAGAACAAAATGAAGAAAAAATATCAGCACTTGCAATTTGTTGAGTCGCAGTGAGATGTATACAAGCCAGCCTCAGAGAACAGAGAAGACGTCCTTTTGTTGGATTTGTTTGTGTCCCCTTTGCTGAGATTTGCTGAGTGAAAGAGTAGGCTATGTGTTATGTCAAGAATGATGTCATCACTTTGATCTCACCTTATTATAGTACTACACAGGCATACAGACTGTCTTTTTTTCTGTCTTTTTTTCACTTCAATGTAAAATTAAATGTTTTGATGATAGTAACATATTAGTTAACAGTAAAACTAAACGACCTACAGCCCCTCACAGCGTTTTGGCTGCCTGTGCCGTCCGATTCGCTCATCTAGTGGTCATCATCAGCTCAGTAATACCAATTCCCGAACCGTCACTGAGTAGGTTTTGGGCTTGTTTTGTCGCATTAGATAGGCCAGCGTTCATTGCTGGGCTGCTACTCCGGAAACCTAGCTAGGCCGCTTCTGGTTATTTGGGCCTCGTTCCCGCACCGTAGCCCATTAAAATAGATGATCCATCACAGTCAATCGACGGAAGAGTAAAAAAAACTCCCCTTCTTTGCGTTTCTCCCCAAACGCCTCCTCCCCTCCCTCCTCGACTGCTGGCCCCTGACGATCTCGAACGGCGGCACCTGCTCCAGGCCTCTACATCAAGCAGCGAACTCCGCCGCAACGCGTTCCTGGATCCTACCTCGTGCTCCATAACACGAACCCTACGTGCGACGCCATGACGAGCTGCGCGGGCAACAAGTCTCGAAGTCCGTGCAACCGGCCAGCCCTCTCCATGACGGCAACAAGTCCGGACAACGGCCACCCCTCAAGCAACTAATCCCGCGATCACTTTTCCGGCCAGGTAACTGCCTCTCCCTCCCCGGTTGCGCTGCTGCTATGTGCTGGTTAGGTGCATGATATGCAACTCTGTGCAAACGTACGGTCTTGGGCACTCAAGATCCCCAGAAGAGCCATGGAGGGGTCGCGGCGGATGACGAGTGAGCCGATCGAGTGGCCGTCATGGTCTTTTTGGGTACCAACAACACCAGCCTGCCTGACCGACCAGTCGCAGGCGCAGTAGCACGTGCAGCTGGATGTGTACCGGGACAAACTCCATGTGATCTCCGACTACTTCAAGGTCCATGCCTGATGCCTCCCTTATAACTTGGATTCACTTCTCTTCTTTCAGTGCAAAGGATATATACTTCAGAGGTTGCTTACAGATTGCTTGATCAGTTGAAACCGATCCACAGGACACATCTTGTACGGAGAATACTGTATGGTACTTATATGCAACCTCTGAAAATACATGTTATGCAATCAATATAAATTATTAGATGCAACTACTTAATTTTTTTCATATTTATTCTTAGTCATTGGGAAACTACTTAATTTCAATTTCTGAATTATAGCGTGTGAATATACTTATCTAACATTAATATATTGCATTTGATAAGCCATTTTGCAAGTCAGTATGAAACTATGAATATGATGCTGAAATTTAAACACATATTCACTTCATCTCGTAGTGCTTGCCAGTGTACAAAGTTCTGCAATACTTCTGAATGGATTAATTTTATACTGACACTATTAATGCATTCTGTTTTTCATTCAGGGCTCATGTCTTCTGTTTTTCTGACCGGTGACAGCAGCCCGTAATAGCACGCGATATGAGCAATTTGCAGTACAATGGTTAAAAAACTTATGGATACCATCTTAACTCAGTTTGGCAGCTCAAATCTAAAGACTCATCAGATGGCAGGTAAACATGGATATATGGTTTCATGGTTCCGCCAAAAAAAATCCCTAATATACACATAGATAATCAGATAAACTATCTACACGCAAGGCTTAAACTCACTGGTAATGCTCACAGTGTGGTGGATATCGAAGCAGTGAAACACTTCCGTCTTCAGCGGCAATAGAAACATCGATATGCTGCTAGACAGTATCAGTTTGGAGGGAGGATTGTGGGCTAAGGCAGGGGCAACTGGCTTACACACGTTACTACCAGTGGATTAGTGATAAGGTGTGTGGCTTATATTGTTATTATTTTGCTCAAGTCATAGACCTGGTGTACATATTTTTTTTCTATCTATCAATCCATCAAGACCCAAAGCTTTAGAATTATTTCTGGAAATAAAATGCAAATGCATGGGGCGTCTCTGCCCCTGACAGATATATGTCATTTTATTTTGGCGCAAATCAGAGCGCACTATCTATAGATTTCATGTGACTGCTGAAAACCAGTAGACAATTATCTACATATTTTTCATAACCGCAGAAAATACTCCCAAGCATATTCAGTGAAAGGGGGAAATATGAATGATCCAAAGTTCAGAATAAATATAATTAGAAACTTTTAGAAGTGCACAAAGAGCACTTAATGATAGTCAATTGAACTGAAGAATAGCATGAGTTTCAGGAGAATTGGTTGTTACCTTGGCAGTGAAGTGCATAGTTGTCTATTTATCGTATGGGAATTTGGAAAATAAGAAAATCTGAATTAGCAAGATATTTTGCAGACAACAAGTTTCGTCGAAATTCAACAGTTGTATCAAATAGTTTTATGTAGTTTATTTTCTGCTCAGTACAATATTGATATGCTATTGTCAAGTTGACAGTTCTTGTTGCATCGCTAGATGGACTACAGTAAGTATCATGCTCAATGCGAACAACATCCTTAGATGGAGCTTCCGTACTTGCATGTATTACATTGTCATCCAGGCTCGTAATTTCTCCAATGGTGTCATCTGTAAAATAGATTAGCATGATGTATTAAGAGAATTTAATGGGTGACATCAGTTTGGTAGCTTTTATCTCTTGTTCCAACTCACGGGCTATGGTGAGGTGGCCAAGAAGGTGGTTGTGAGGGAATCCGTGGAGGGTGTGCCCGGTTTGGCCCGTGGTCAATGTGGTGAGGCACTCCTGATGGGGAAGACCAAAGTGAGACCATGACTTCCATCTCGCCATCTGTCGGTAAGGAATTATGTACCACAAATCTTTCAAGGATTCAATTTTGACGCTGTTGCCTAGGTAGCCAGCCTCATCCGGTAGGTGCGGATCCGCCATGTATGTGGGGATCCCCTCCTACTCTATTCCTATGTTCTCATCTTGTGTTCCAAGATGCAAATATTTAACCTGGTTACAAAATGTCAATGATATCGATGGATTATTGGCAAAATATGAAATAGGCTAACAGGGTAAACGAATGATGGGGTATTCTCTTTTTGAAGAGCGTCATGTTTAACATATAATTGATTTAAGCAGAAATTCCAGCCACTTATAAGAATTAACAGAAACACCCTCGGGCGAAGAATCTGGTGAGGCGAAGCGAGCGCCCGGGGAGTCTCGCTTTCGTGGCCTTGTTCTCGACAGCGGGCTGTGAGGAGGACGAGAAGATGGCACCGCCATCAGCAGCTTGAGGACAGCAAACGCAAGAAAACTCGACGCCGCGTCGCCAGCCCTGGCTGCTCACCTATCTTTAGCTGTGTAGCCTGGTGCTCTCCATAATTCGCCTCACGGTTACAAATTTCAATCCTGTGTGTTTTCTTTCTGCTAGCAAGTTGTAATGTCTTTTTCTTTGGCAGGAGTACAACAAACTGAGACCACCGAGTTATACTCTGCAGATGATTTGTTCTTTTTCTTCTCAACTGTCGGAAGGTCAGCTATGAGAATGTTCCAGCAAAGGCAGTAAATTTATTCTTATTTATCTTATGCAAATAGGATTTTTGCTAGGTATTACTGGTTCCAAATGTTTCTTTGACAACTCTATGATATCTTATTCTTGGAAATAAAATCAATGATATCTTTGTATGGTTGCTCTCAATGACCCGACTGTCTTGTAAGCTTATTACGGCCCTGGGATGTCTAAATGTATGATTGTCTTCTTGTGAGAAACCTTACCAAAGTAAGGAGGCTCATGACAGTCTCAAGTACTCTCTTCAAGGAATTGGTTGTTCTCATGCATGCGAACTTGAGTTAGATTGAGATATTCGATGAACATTGGGTTATTTTCAATTGCTACTACTGTATTCATATTAGTATTGATTTTCAGATATGTTCTTGCATTTCTTACATTGTTTTCTGTTTCAGGGGCTGGGAGGTTATATTTTCCTTGTATCATTGGCACTGTCAGTTGCAGAAGTATTTCCTGAAGCCTTTATCGGTGTGTGTTAGTAAAGATATTTGTTATATATAGTATTTACATATCCATGAAACTGCAACTGTCAATTCACTCTGTGCAGATAATTCCTTTCATTTGGTGTGTATGCTCTCCATCTGAATAGACCTGTAGATAGGCTTGCAAATAATGTGCTGTTCTCGATACCTAGAAGTTGAGTTGCGGGTTTAATTATTATTCACTCAAACTTAAATATCAAATCAGAGAGTTGGGTAGATAAGGACACTTACGTGCTCTCACACTTAAATGAAGCAGATATTCCAACGGCGTCCACTCTCTTTACCCATTATTGTTTTTAGAAAAATATCTTTACCCATTATAACCTGGAATATACTAATTTACTATCCGACCTAATTCCTCTTGGCTAGAGTTAACCAAACTTAAGGGTTTTACTGTTTTAGCTCTGATATTATACTCCTTATATGCATATGAAGTAGACTTAAGTTGCATATAAATTTTATATTCAAGTTAAGGCATGAAGTTAATTCCTAGCTATGTAAGTATTTAGTTCACGCAAAAATTTAAGGCTGAAAGTCTTGCTACGTATTCCAAGGCTATGTTGAGAATTAGATGATTGTTAATTTTCTTTCCATTATTTCTGTCCATGGATGAATTGAATCTGTACTCTGCATAGTTGATCTAAAAAATGGGGAACTCTTAGTTTGGCAATCCAGTTTTGTTTGGTTAACATTCCCAATACCTTACATAGATATGTCTACAGTGATAAGTTCCTTAATGAACCTAATTTTTTTTTTCATCTTGGTATCATGTTCTCTGTGGACAATTGCTCATCTTATTTCTATCTCTAATTATTCCTTTTCTTTAGTAATTATAATCTTGCATTATTGACCCCTTTCCCCGAAAATGTGTGCTCTTGAAGAAAGGGAAGTCCCTTCCATATGGACAAGGATTTGTCCACTATCGGCTTTGAGCAAATGTTGAGTTGCCAGGGCTTTTATCTTGCTCCTAGCATGTATCTCATGACAATGACAATGAGAATCAACCAATCATAAAAGTAAGCAGTATATGCCCATATTTTGTACCTTTATATTGCAATAAATCGATAATTACCATTGTATATCAAAAATAGGACGGGCGCAGCAACGCGCGCAATCATGGTCTAGTAGTTCTTACAAGAGAATGTACCATCGTAGTTAGGATGTGGGTTTAGTAAAATAGGATCTAAAATAAGGATTAATCTCTTCTTACAAAAAATATAATAAAAGGTTGAATCCCACAAACTAATGATTCTGCACATGCCGTCGCCCGGCGAAAAGCACACAAGTCGTGCGCTCATTCTGTATTTTAATTGATAGCACTGATGTCATGTTTTAACTGATGTAACTGAAACCTAAACTTATTATCTATGAGATATCTAACAACAACAACAACACTTGCTTTTCTTACTTATTGGTAATGAGCGTTTATTGCACACGCTTTACAAACAGTCATATGAGCAGCTAATACAAGAAGGGCATCCTCCTTGAGAGTAGCTCTCATTCTAGTGCTTGTGTGAATGCCGATCAGTTATTTAGTTCTTTCTTAGTCATTTCAGTCGGTCCATGTTATTCTTCGTTCAGTTTTACTGTTTATTCTTTTTTTTCTTAGTCATCTCAGTGTGTCCACGTTATTCTTCAGTTTCAATTCTTCTTCAGTTCTGTTGATATTCAGTCCATCTTAGTCTCTTTTATTTCTTTATTCTTTGTTTATCAATTTTCAGTCTTTCAGTTTGCAGTGTCATTCAGATCATCATTAATTGCATTTTGAGGTCAGTTTATCATTTTCTACATATTTCAATTTTTCATTTTCTTTCACCAGTTTTTAGTCATCGTTATCTTATTTTAGACCTCGGTTTTAAGTTTATTTCTTTATTCAGTTCACTATTATTTTCCTTGAGTTTTCAGTATCTCAGTTTGGTCCCTTTTATTTAGTTACTTAATAATAACTTTAGTCTCTCTTCAGTCTGTAAGTATTTAGTTTGTCAGCTATTCAGTCCCGCATTCCTCGGCTTTTGATTCATTTATTTGCTCTATTTTAGTTTGAATAAACCTTCAGTTTTATGAGTTGTTGGTTGGCTTCTGAGTATCTTCAGCTGTATTGTCTCGGTCGTTCCTCCTCCTTTTAATCCTTCATTTTTCAGTAAGCATTTCTTCATTTTTAGTTTATCTCTGATTTCTTCAGTATTTCAGCTTATCTCCTTTTCTTGATTATGTTAATTTTAGCTTATCTCTTTCAGTTTATCTCTTTCTCTTGAAGTTTATGACCGTTTCATTTCTTCATTGATCACTTTATTTCATTCTCTCAGTTTCTCGGTTTGCATTGCCGGACCCCCTCACCGACCCAGTCCATTCCTACCTACGTCTTCAGCCACTCGTCTCCGCCCAAGGTGATACTCAAGCTGCTGCACTAATCAAGAGCCAACAGTAGCTGCTGCACTTCTCCTCAAGGTACACTATACAACAACCGTATGTTCTCTCTCCGATGCTTTCTCTCTGATTATTTCACAAAATGCTTCGTTTTCATTTTCTTTGTGCCTTTTTTCAAAGTACAATATACATTAACCAAATCCCAGTCTGTATTCTAGATCACCTGTTTGTTTTCTGGAACAATAGTTCTTGATTTTCTTATGTTTCTTTTGGTTGTTCAGTTTGCTGAACACATGTTCTATCACTATTGGACATGATTTGTTTTTCAGCTTATCTTTCCTTCAAGGAACATCTAGGTATGAAAACTGCACTGGTTGTTTAGTCAGCCTATAGGCTATAGCACGGCTGTTGTTTTGAAATGTAACTATTTAGTTCTTTTCCATCTTAGTTTGGCATCTTCATAAGCAGCCCCTTTCCCGAAACAAAAAATTTAGCAGCTACCATACCCACATTTATTTTGTAAGTTTTACTCTTTGCTGCAAGGAATTTGTTCACACTCATGTCTTGAAGGGTTTTAGATTCAAATGCACACTATGTTCTTATATTCTCACTTTGTTAATTTTCTCTCTTGTTTTATTATGTGGTCAACAATAACTCAGTATTTGAAACTAACTCTTTTTCTTGTGGATACAGATTCTTTTTTATTAATGGAATAGTATATGAGCTCAGTTTATTAATGGAACAGTAGATGAGCCAGGGTAGAGCCTAGGGGAGGGTTATGGGTGGTTGCACATACCGACATCCGCATCATGTCTAGTCAGCTGCTATCATTGAAGGTATATTTCTGTTCCTACAACCTTCCATTTTGTTTCATGATATCTGTCTCGGCTTCTGTCATTTGTGTAAGGGACATTCTGTGAGTATAGACGCATTTGTGAGCTATTCAGTATTTTGAGTGTGTTATTGCAGGGAACTGCAGCTAAAACAAGAGTGCAGGGAATTTTTTGTGTTAATTGAGGTGTCTATCTACAACCGTCAAGTTATATGCTAAAACAGTTATTAATCTGCTACTTTCTTTCAACATGGCAGCAATCTTCGCAATTTCAGATTACTGGGAGTACAGGAGCAGTGAATCTCCAATTCCAAGTACGTTGTCTTGCGGGTATATCTTTGCCTTTTCTATTGTTTGGTGGTTGGAGATCTTGACCTGTGTTCTCCCCCTTCATTGTTCATGTGAGTGCATCTCGATCTTCCCTAGAGGAGCAGCATCAAATATTTTGCCTGGATGGAGTGGTTGGAGCAGGTGAGGTAGTTTGCTTGCTGGAGAAGAAGATCAATCATGTGTCTATGGGCTTACAGGGATGTTGTTCTGTTGTATGTGCTTTTCTTACCCGTGTACTTTTCTATTTTTCGTGGGTTTATACTGTAACATGCTTAAAGAAGCTGGTAGAACTGAACGTGAAATGAAGACTCAAAAATGAAACTCAAGGTGTGCTCTACAAAATATGTCTGTTCACCAAAGACTAAAACAGACACATTTTCTAACTGAGTGTTTTTAATTGATATGATTATTCAGTTTAACAATTGTCATTATTTCATTGGCTTAGAAAAAAGTGTCTGTTCCTCAATTGCAAACAGACGGCTGTTAGTTAGTCACTCCCAAAGGGAATTGCTAACCTGTACTTCAATGATTCGTTTAATAGGCCACTCCACTGTCCGGCAGAATGAAACATTGGCACCACGGTAGAACTTGAGTATGCCAGCCGCATGCCAGCACAATAAAGACTCGTTCTTTATAGTGTACTGAGTAAGTAATTACACCAACAAGAGCCGAGGTATTTTTCATATTGGTGAGACATCCAGTTTTCTGCAAAAACTGGCTCAGGTCTCCATGCTTTAAAAAAGTTGTTTCACAAAACTTTCAAAAACAAATGGGGGATATGCTAGTTCTCAGCTAGCTTCGTGCTCAGTCAAGTTCTACAACATTTGATTTGCATCGTGATTCGTATTAGTTATGAGTTGCAACATGAATTGCAACTGAGATTTGATAATCGAGAAATAGTCCCACCAAAAAAAAAAAAATTTGAAACCAGCATAGAGAAGACAAAGCAGTTTGCATGCCAGCTCCGAAAAGACGAACCACAATCTGTTATGGTTTACAGGCATAATCCGTGCTGCCTAAAAAAAGCATCTTGATGGACAGTTAACCATTTATTTTCTTGATCCAAACCATGGATTATATGCTATAATGTTAACCCTTCGACTAGAAAAAGATCATTATGACACTAGGATAGGCTTCCTCCAAAGTTCACTGCAAAACCCTTCAACAGCTAGCTAGGCATAATCTATGCTCCATGAAAATTGACGTTTCCTGCATGTCATAGCCTTGGTTACTGCAAAGACGGATATTGAGAACTGTTAAATAGGATTATATCGATTGCAGTAAAATGAAAGCTACACAAGCAGATCATATCATCTTACCACACCGTGACTGCATTTCCTACAGGGCAACCTCAGTTGTGCTGGTGAGCAGGCCTGGTAGAAATGTAAATACATGCAGAATGAGTGTATACCGTATACGCGATCCATGCGGCAAAAAATCGCCGAACTTAACAAACCAGTAATATCAAAAGATCTGGCATTTATGACTCACAATTTTTTCGAGTCTGACGGACAAAAATCTTCTTACTGTCCATGCCACTATCCACGAACAATCGTACCAACGCACCGACTCTTACATCATCCCCACAACACTTGATGATCTTCACCTTTGTAAGGTATGCGCACGCAAGCAATCTACCGGTCAGTTGTCTATTACTGACAGGCATTGCCACAGCTCTATCCTTACCCTTTATGCAGAAGGCAACAAGATTGTTGTTATAGAACATGAGCACATCAGCTCAAACTGAAACAAAAATAGCACCACGTAATAACATCACTAAAATGCACATACCGATTTAAGTTCAATAGAGAGCCTCTCCAGAATTGGGCAATGGTCTAGGAAGGAAATTAATGGACCAAAGTCATCGGCCAGACACCATTCACCAAGGAATAATGTCTTCAGGTTGCTGAACATTGGACACGTTTTCAGTTCCCTGTTCAGAATCACCTTCATATGGCACACGGCAGTGAACTTGTTTAGTTCGTATATATAAAGAAGAGTGCGTACATATGTTGCACACATTGTGCACTGGAAAAAAGGTTTAATTACAATGTACTATTTCATGTAGTGAAAATATTGGTCATGAATAATGCATATTACTCCAGGAGCAGCAATGAGATCCAAACTAGTGACATTGGAAATGCTAGCAGAGAGATATATTTATGAATGAAAAATGCATATATAGGCATACCTCTCCAGGAGCAGCAATGAGATCCAAACTAGTGACATTGGAAATGCTGAGTAGAAGTTTTTCTCCACCAGAAACTGTAGTGTTGCGATGACCACCACCTAATCTTGAGTTGCTGCCATTTTTGCTTCGATCCTCACTATCGGCGGAGCTGTGTTCATCATCATCTGGAAGCTCGCCGTATTGACATGTGCTAATGCTATCCGTATCACAACCATAGAAATCATCGTAGAGATAAGACGCATCGTCACCGGAATAACTTAAACCCAATTTAGAATCGGGGTGCTCTTTGCAGATGTGGTAAGTATCAGTTTCCAAGAAAGAGTCAAGCAAGATGATGGTGGCTGTAGACAGAGAGCCCATGGTACCGAAGGAGGGAGCTCGGCTAAACGGCTTGACGCAGCGCAGCGACACGAGATTGGGAGCATTGACGGAGAGGTCCAACCAGATCCTACATTTTTCCTGAGTCAAACTCGAGAGGGAGTTGGATGATATGTTGGTGCTGCCTTCAAGGATGCATTCCTTGAGCTCCAGGACCTGCAAACAAGGGCAGTGAAAGGAGACGTCCTCCAACGTGTTGCCACCCAACCTTGCATGCCACAGCTTGAGCTGCTGGAGGTGAGAGGATGCGAAGGACACGTGTTTCTTGATCTTAAAGCAGCTCAGGTGCTCGGGATGATCGGTGACCTCGATAACCCGAGCGTTGCGGCGCTGAACGGCGTGGGTGACCCATCTCGCTACATCCGAAGCATCGTAGGAGGGCTGTTCGTGTTCTTCATCGTCCTCCATCTCGTGGTCGCACTCGGTGGGTACGTGCAGCAGCCGGAGAGTATCCAGCGACACCCGCCGGTTCCGCCTGCGCAGGAAGGCTTTGACGAACCTGGAGAAGTTCTCCGGTGGTGGACGGTGGGTGCCGTTGCAAAAGACACGCAGATCGACGCACGGCGCCGAGGCCCATACTTTGCGCCAGCGGCGCGAGAGTATGCAGGTGCGAGCAACCTCCCACGCCCTGATGCCGCCGCGCGCCATGATCTGATGCAGCAATTCGTCCGGGAGGGCGCTGAGGCGGTCGACTTCAACCGGCGGCTTGGCTTTCTTACGGCGGCGCGCCATCGTTTCCTTTGTGTTCTTCCGTTGTCAACCTGAAACACAGCAGATCGCCTGCATGCACGCACTCGGAGTTCAATATGCCGCAAAAGAATTTACTCTTCAGATTGAAATGAAACTTCTCGCGTCGTTGCTGGTAAAGGCGATGGAAGAAACAGGAATTAACAGCGAGCTGACCTGACCTGCAGAAACCGCCGTCGATCGGAGGAGAGGAAAATAGGACGGGTTAGTGGGTACCGCTGATGGAGGCTACGGAGAGTATGGGGCGGAGGCGATAAAAACCAACTAGGGCAGCGCATATAACTGGCAAGGACTTGCCCAGATTTGATTATCCTGAGAAAGTCAGCCTTTCATGGCTGCCCCCCGGTACTGATTACTCCTTCATTAGCGGCATAAAATCTGTATGGTTACTGATTAATCCTTTGCTACAAGGGCGGAGACGGAAAATAAAATACTTTCCAAGTTTTTTTAATAGGTATTTTCACGGTTTTTTTTTTTTTACAAACACGGTACAAACGCAGATGCTCACATACACGCGCATACACTCACTCCTATGAATTCACGCACACCCTACCTCTATGAGCACCTCCGGAAGACTGAGCCTGCGGATTGGATCTTGAAGTTGATGAAGTCACCAAAAGCGTATCGCTATCGATGTGAACATCGCCTCCCACTAAATGAATATTCCTCCTTTATAAGACACACAGGTGTGAAACCTGGGGTTTGAACTCAGGTGGGCTGGGGTACAACCACCCTCCTAAGGCATCATAAATGTTTTTTTTCAGAATTAACCATACCTGGAGGTTATAACGGTACGTCTGAAATTAACCATACCCAGAGGCTGGAGTTTAACTTGCTGCAAAAGCATTTACTATTGCAAATTGAAACGAAACCTCTCGCTCTCGTGTTGTTGGTAAAGACGATGGAGGAATAGAGCTGACCTGACATGCAAAAGCCACCGTTGATCAGAGGAGAGTTGAAGAAAATTAGGGTTCCTGGGTATAGGTAATGGAGCCTACCAAAAATATGGAATGGAAGAGATTAATGGTAAGGGACTTGCCCAAATTGCTTTTCCTAAGAAATTCAGCCTTTCATGGTTTGCGCCCGGTACCGTCTACTGCTTTAGGACGCGTTTGGTATAATGTTCCTATTTTGAGATCCACGGGGATAGGCTCGTTTTTTTGTTGCCTGTTCAAAACAAGCTCCGAGCCAATTTCGGCACTTTGTTTGGAGCCTAGGTTACATCTAGTGGTACATAAGTGTCACTTTCACTAGTAGGAAAACCCTTATAGGCGGAGCTTAGTTCTGTGGCGCACCACTAAAAATGCGCCACATAATGTTATTTTGTGGCGCACCATGCTAGGTGCGCCACAGAAATAGCTTAATTTTGTGGCACACTACTGAACCCTGCGCCACAGGAATTATATGGGGCCCACATCCTGCCACCACCAATTATTAGTGTAGGTATTTCTGTGGCGCACATGGCGTGCTGCGCCACAGAAATAACTCTTTCTGTGACGCACGTGCTTCGGTGCACCACAGAAGTAGTTGATTCTGTGACGCACTTTGTCTGGTGCGCCACAGAACTAAGAGAACTTATATCAGCGCCGGCCGTGCCCTCCCCCACGCGGCCACGCCTGTTCACCTCTCCCCTCTCCCCTCTCCTCTCTCCCCTCTCCCCTCCCCTCTCCTTCGATCCGTACCGCCGCGCGCTGCCATGGTCGTCGCCATCGCTGTCGCCGCCGCCTTCCTCCGCGAGGGCCGCATGCCGCCACGCTCCTCCCATCCCCGCCATCTGCAGCACAAGTTGCCGCTACGGCGAGGAGGGGCCGCCGCGAGGAGGGGCCGCTGTCGCGTCAAGGTGGAGGAGCCGCCGCATCCTCCTCCTCCTCCACCCCTGCCGTCATCTTCAACCTCCTCCTCCACCCCTGTCATCGGTGATCTCTCTCCCCTCCCCTCCCTCTTAATTCCTCTCCCGCGCGCGCACAAGGTGCTCGACGAAATGCTGCTGTCGGTTGCTGTACGTTGGTGTTCTTTATTCTTTGTCTTTCTTCTTTATTCTTGTCTTGTGCTTCTTCTTTGTTGGCTCATTGTGTTCTTTGTGCCGAAGCTATTGCTATGTCTCTGTAGATATTGCTATGTCTCTGTGGCTAAATACTTAATGTCCGAAGCTATTGCTAGCTCTCTGTAGCTTGATGCTACTGGTTCATTTAAATGCTTGTTGTGCTCGATGGATTCTTGAGGAATTTAAATGCATGAAATGCTACTGGTGGGCTTGTATACATACATATTTACTTGATGGATTCTTGTGAGCTTATGGTATGCTACTATGCTACTGGTGGGCTTGTATACATACATATTTATAGTTGCTCTTGGTTGGTCTAGGATTAGTTTTCTGGACCCCAAGTAATTCTCTGTTGGGATTAGTTTTCTGGACCCCTAATGATTTACTTGATGGATTGTTGTGAGCTTATGGTATGCTACTATGCTTATAATGCTCTGATTAGTGGGGATGCTTACTGGATCATGTGCATATAGTTCATATAGTTCCCTAAAAACAAAGAATGCTCCCTGGCCAGATGCTTGATGTCTTGGCTCAGCCAATGATGCAAAGACTGAGGCAAAAACTTGGATAAGAACAGATACTAAAATGTGTGATTTAAATGGAATGCTTATGATGGTATACTAAAATAGAGATATTCACATTACGGAATCATGTAAATGAATGCCACTGTGGTATCCTTTGAAGAAAATGGGAAGTTTCTGATGGTTTAAAAGACTAGGTGATGCTAGGTTATTAAGTTGGCTGTCAAGGTTGGTTTTATCTGGTTAACTTGGATAGGCTATGTGTTCTTGCTTACTTATGCATATCCATCTCTACTGGATTGACTAGCTCAGGCTTGGCCTCTCTCTTGCCAGCATCACTTGGTTACTACCAAGTGATGAATAATCCCTTATGGTACCCCAGCTTTGTTTTGAACTCAACTGAGTAATGATAAATTTCTATTTCTTGTTGGCTTTGATGAAAATAGAGATATCCACAGTAGGGGATCATGTAAATGAATGCCACTGTGGTATCCTTTGAAGAAAAAGGACTGTTTCTGATGGTTTTAAAAGGCTAGGTGGTGCTAGGTGATTCAGTTGGCTACCAAGACTTGTCTCATCTGGTTAGCTGGGATATGCTATGTGTTGTTGCTTGTTTAGGCATATCTATCACTTCTTTAGTTCTTGGTTCTTGATTGGCCTCTCTTTTACCAGCATCACTTGGTCTATATACCAAGTGATGAATAATCCCTTTGGAGCATCTGCTCCATGCATGCTATGTGTGTTTGAGCATCTTGACTTATGTCACCATGGTTGCTGGTTTGTTGGTGTTTTTGTACTTGCCGATGATTAGATGGTTGGTCGATCACTCGTACACTCGGGGGTGGAGCAAGTGAGCCTGGTGTGATGGCACAAGTATCAATATTTTGTGCATCCTACCTGGCCTCGCTTACTCCATCCCTGGATGTTAATATTTGTTTCGACCAACAAAGTATGAGGCATTCCATTTAGTTTATACTAGCTACTTCTTAATTGCATTGGCCTTTCTTCCATTTTAGTGCCGATGATTAAATTGTTTGGTCACTTGTACACTCTGGGGTGGGGCCAGTGAGCCTGGTGCGATGGCACAAATATCAATCTCTTGTGCATCCTACCTGGCCTCACTGACCCCATCCCGAATGTTAATATTTCTTTCGACCAACAAAGTATGAGGCATATGATATCTAGTTGAGATACCACTTGGCTCTTTCTTCCATTTTAGTGCCGATGATTAGAATGTTTGGTCACCTATACGCCGCAATATACTTTGTAGACGGGCCCCCCTTTCCTCGGCCGCCGTTCCGTGAACGAGTCTTTGACGAGACAACAACGCCGACCTGCCTCTCCGGCGCATCACCACTTTTCTTCTCTCGCCGTCCAGTACGTGAACGAGTCCTTAATGCAAAGACGGTGCCAGCCTCCCTAGCATCATGCCGACCCCTGTTGCCGCGCTTCAGGCCGTGTCTCACGCGCCCTGCACTCTTCGCCTTTTTGCCCGGTGAACGAATAGACTAATCGTTGGAATAAGGAAGCCGATGACGGCCGATCGCAATTTAATCTTGCGACCGGCCGTCATCGGTTTCCTTATTCCAACGATCATTCTATTGGTTCACCGGGCAAGAAGGCGAACAGTGCAGGGCGCGGGACACACGGCCTGAAGCGTGGCAACACGGCCCGGCGTAATGCTGGGCAGGCCGGCACGGTCTTTGCATCAAGGACTCGTTCACTGGACGGCGAGGGACTGCCGTGGTTCTGCGCCGGAGAGGCAGATCGGCGTTGTTGTGTCATCAAACACCCGTTCACGGAACGGCGGCCGGGGAAAGGGGGCCCTTCTGCAAAGTATACTGCGGTGTATACTGCAACTATGGTTTCTGACCATACTATTTGTGTTGACCAATAATGTATGAGGCACTTATTCCATTTTGTCATTCCATTTGCTTTTAGATTTTCAAAATGCCGATGATTAAAATGTTTGGTCACCGTACACTCGGGGGTGGCGTAAGTGAGCCTGGTAAGATAGCACAAATATCAATCTCTTGTGCATCGGACTTGGTCTCACTTACGCCGTCCCTGAATGTTAATATTTGTGTTGACCAACAATGTATGAGGCATTTATTCCATTTCTCTTGTGCATCGGACTTGTTGGTCTCACTTTCTTCCATTTTCATCATAGTAGGAACTGGATGAAGACCCCGATGCAAGCGAGCCTGGTGGGTAGAGATGAGGGAGCAAAGGAGGAACCGGATGAAGACTACTTTGTATCTCGAAATTGTGAATTTTGTATGAATTAAGAGTTGTATGCAAAATATTTGACACTTGCCACTATATATGTATCTCGATCGGGCTCTAAGTAATGTGATGATGATGTCTATGTTATATCTGTGCAATGTACATGCTATTTATATTATATCTGCAACTGTATATAATATGTATATTATATGTATATTGTTGTGTATAACCTGTATGTGTATGGCAGGGAGCTCAAAATCTTGTATAATACGAGCAATTTCTGTGGCGCACTAAAACGAACTTCTGTGGCGCATCTTTTTCTGTGGCGCACCGAAGTACTGGTGCGCCACAGAAACCTTAATTCTGTGGCGCATAAGAAGGTGCGCCACAGAAACCTTATTTTTGTGGCGAAGTTTCTGTGGCGCACCATCCATGCGCCACAGAATCTATTTTTGATGCGCCACTAATGAGCCTTTTCCTACTAGTGTTTGTTTGGTTGCTCGCAAACTTTTCTTAACCTCATCCTTTTGGCATCATGATGGCATTACCCCACCTATCACAAGCATCACCATGTTGTCTTTGACGAAGCCGGACATCACCATGAGACCTCCGTCGACGCCAGCAAGCCATGACTACACCTATCACAAGCATCACCATGTCGCCTTCCACGAAGTCGGACACCACCATGCGCCGCCGTCCACACCGACAATCCACAACTACACCCATCACAACCATCCTTGAATTCTTCTTTCAACACGGGATCCTGAATATCTTCCTCCAAAGGCTCCTTGTCCTTGTTGTTGGAGACCATGGTGCTTCTAGATCAAAAACAGATCCTGGCAGAAAACAGCTCGAAACAAAACACGACGAGAAAACGATATACGGACCTCCAGGGGTCCGGGGGATTATATAACAGAAATTTTCAAGTCAGAAGGAAAGTACCAGGTCGAACCAGAGTCGGAGAGGGGCAGCGAGGGGCTCTCCTCATAGGGCGGCGCGGCCAGGCTGGGGCCCGCGCCGGCCTATGGGGGCACGCCCTCGTGCGTCTCCTCCACTCCGTTTCGATCTCGTAATTTTTCATATTTTCCAAAAGTAGCAAAAACATTGTTCGGAAAGTTAAACGCAGACTTTTTATTACCAGTACTGTTACCTATTCAAAGTCGAACTCTGCAGAACTGTCAATTTGACCTTTGATGAAAGCTTTCGGAGTTACCACTCGAATAACATCAACATCTTCATTATAAGAATCACCGGAGATATAATGCTTGAGTCTTTGTCCATTCACCACTTGTGTGGCATTACCTTGCAGAGAGCTAATTTTAATTGCCCCTGAACGATACACCTCCACAATGACATATGGTCCTTCCCATTTTGAGAGTAATTTCCTTGCAAAAAATCTGAGACGAGACCGATACAATAAGACTTTATCCCCAACATTAAATTCTCTTTTGATAATTCTTCTATCATGCCATTTCTTAACTTTCTCTTTAAAGAGTTTAGCATTTTCATATGCTTCACTTCTCCATTCATCTAGAGAACTCAATTGTAGCAATCTCTTCTTACCGGCAAGTTTAGGATCTTTATTTAGTTCTCTTACAGCCCAATAAGCTTTGTGTTGTGGGTATACTTCATGGGTGTACCATCGACAGTGCCTAGATCCGGCAAGCCCGGGTGGCCCACAGACGGTGATGAGGCATGTGGCCCATCGGGCGGCCCAGTTGCTGTTGATCATGAAGGAAGAAGTCCAGCCCAGGATCAGCAGGCCGGATCCGTACCGATGTAGGAGTGACCCGGGTCCATGGAGGCCCATGAGGGACCCGGATCCAGGACGGCGAGTATGGAAGGCGGATCCGTGGCGTGCACGGCAAGATATTGTACCGTAGCTAGGCTATCTGTAATCCGGCTAGGACTCTCCATGTAAACCCTAGATCCGTGCGCCTTTATAAGCCGGATCCCGGGAGCCCTAGAGGCAACAACCACAACTCATTGTAACAACGCGAAAGCGCCCAGATAATTCCAGACAAGCAGCAGTAGGCCCTGTCATCGTGCAGGTGTTCCGAAGCTGGGTAACTCGCGTACCACCGTCCCGAGAGCACTCCGCCCTATGGCCCTTACTTCTTCTCCCCCTCGTGAGGATCCCTCCTCCGGGGTACCGTCGATTAGGCAACGACAGTTGGCGCCCACCGTGGGGCCTGTGGCGTCTGGAGGCCGGAACCGGGAGGGTTCCGCCATGGGAAGCTACGACGACACCATCGCTGTGGGGCGCGTCCTTTACGCCGGAAATCTGCCGATCGTCCCTCCGGATGAGTGCTGGATTCCGGCTAGAACAAACCCCGTCAAGCTCTCCATCGTCCCAATTGGCGGCATACACATCTTCATCGGGGAAACCGTCGACTCCGACGGAAACCCACTGGTAAGTAACGCAGACGCGACCGCCGCAGAGCTGGACGCTGTCGCGAAGATCCGATCTGAGACGCAGGAGCTTCCCAAGGAAGATTCCGCCTCGGATCTGGAAATTTCAAAGCCCACCCAATCCGCCCCTGAGCAGGAAACAAAGGTGGAAGACCAATGCAGATCCGCCTGGGTCTCCCAGGTGTTAGAAAAGCAGAGGTGCCACTTCGTACACTTCTTGGCCCATACCGCCGGAACCGCCCCTCAAGAAGACGGAGCTGGTCCTGAGCAGGAAGAGGCACCGGAACACAACGCGGATCCGGATCAAGCTGAGCTTGTCGGAGAGAGCGAGACTCCGGTTGAAGAGTCGATTTTGGGCAACCTGAGCCCAATTTCCGGAGATACTCCCTCTACGGAATCTGATGACTTCATTCGCAAGATAAGGGAATACGGATACAGTGATCAGCCCGAGGTCGACTCCGCCCAGCCTAAGCAGGTTCTCGCAACGGTAGCAGCGCTGGGACAAACTGGATCTGGAGACCAAGTCGGCCAATCTGACCCCCAACCATCCCATCAAGGATCTCCAATATCTCGGGTGCGACCCCAAAGGGATTCTCCCTCGGAGGAAATCTTGTCAGCAGAGGAGGTGGCCGCGCGAGCAGTTCTTAACACACCTATAACCCCGGGCGACGCCGCGGTCCGGAGGCCCTAGAGACCGCCAGAAAGGAAATGCTGGCCACAGCCAAGAGGCTCGCCGATACCGAAGCTGCGTTAAGGATAGGAAGGGCAGATCATGCAGCCTGGACGGAAAACTTCGAGAGACAGGACCGCGAGATTACTGCCACACTCGAGCAGGTCAAGAGCATGAGGGCTGAGTGGGAGGTAAAGATGACCTATGCGCAGGCGGAGGCCGATCGAATTGTTAGAGAAGCAATTCCGCCTCGCAGGATACCCTTCAACACGCCCGCAGATCACCAGCCGCTGGAAACTCCAAAGGACAACATGCTAAAAGCAGCGGAATTGCTGAAGAAGAAGGACGAAGAGGTTGACATCAACTATCTCCGCACACTCGTCGCTTCAGCAATGCAGCAGCAAAGCAAGGCGGATACTTCGCGCAGGTTGGAATCCAATCCGGATATCTGTATATCTACCGCGCAGAAGGATGACGAATCGCACACCGGATCCTCGGAGCGCAGAAGAAGGGCCAGGGAGCACCCAAATCCGATCCCCGTTCCGTCACAGACGCCTCCGTCGGATCCAAGGAAGGGAAAGGACGCGATGTACTCCGGAAGAGACAAATACCGCAACCCCTCACCCCCACCCAACGGTTACCCGCGACCCCCTCGCCGCCGTAGTCCAGCCGGAAACACCAGGCCCATAGGGCATGGTGCGCTTGTTATCCGCGACAACGTGCTGCCAAGAAACGAACGAGGAGCGCTCGCCGGAACCTCGCCGGAATCAGAACAATGTTCGTGAGCCCGAGCCCAGGAGGAGTCGGAATGAAGATCGCGGTCCAGAGCCTCGCCGGAACCGCGATCCAGAACCTCGCAGGAGCCGCGATCCAGAACCTCGCAGGAGCCGCGACCCAGAACCTCGCAGGAGCCGCGACCCAGAACCTCGCAGGAGCCGGGACCCAGAGCCTCGTCGGAGCCGTGACCCGGAGCCTCGCCGGAACGACCAGGGCAGCCAGCGCCAAGGCGAAGGCAGCCACAGGAGCCGGAGTCAGCACCAGGAAGGCCGAGGAGATTCCGATGGCGGAAGCAAGAAGTCAGACCGCCCACCTCGCAGGTCTCCCTCACCACCACCTAGCGGTGGCGGCGGAGGTGGAGGCGGAGGCAATGGCCGGAGATCTCGCTCTCGCTCAAAGTCTCCTCGCCACGGCTCGCGCGACGCACGGGACCGCCTTAACGAGTACAGAACCGACTACATTGGTCCGAAGTGCTTTGGCAGGATGATTCGAGAGGAACCAAAGCCAAGGATGAACCTCAAGCTACCCGGAAATCTGAAGCATTACGATGGCACCGAAAGGCCTGATACCTGGATTGAGGATTACTATAATGCTGTAACCTTCGCCGGAGGAACCCCTAACATCGCCTGCCGCATGCTTCTGTTGTACCTTGTAGGTCCAGCCCGGATCTGGCTCAGCGACCTTGAGAAGAATTCCATCTTTTGCTGGTTCGACCTGAAGAACGCTTTTGAGAAACACTTCAGGGGCACCTACAAGAGACCTGCCACAACAAGCGACCTGCAGGCATGCATCCAGAAGAAGGGCGAAACATCGAGGAACTTCCTCACCCGATGGTTGGCATGCAGAAACGAGTGCGAGAACATCGACAACCGCACAGCAATGCACGCCTTCATTGGGGGCTTGCAGCGAGGAGGATTGCTGCGACACAAGCTAACTTGCTTGGTCAATGCAAATAAATTGACGTTGGATGACATGATCACCATCGCTAGCGATCACACTGCCGCCGATGACGACGCAGGCGGTGATCTCGCAGCTACAGCAATCCCCCTGCACCAACAAAAGAAGAACCGTGACAACGGCGGCAGCAGCAGCCATAAGCGCAAGAACCCTGATGACCAGAAGAGTGGCGGATCCGAGATGGTCGCCATGGCGTTTCAACGCGGAGGTCCAGGAGGCGGAAGAGGACGCGGACGCGGAAGCGGAGCCGGCAGGGTCGGCCAGCATACCTCCGAGGTCACTGCTGCCGGATCCCGCGCACCGCAAACCTATGAGGAGTACAGAGACATGCCCTGCCTGGCCCATCTGGATCCGGTTACAGGGAAGTCCACTCATACTAACCGCAACTGCAAGTGGGTCAATGATCTAAAGAACGACCCGGAGGCCGGATACAAGCGCGCCCGGAAGCACCGCCCTCGCGGAAAAGGTGGCAAGGGCAAGAACAAAGACAAGGAGGACGATAGTTCCGAGGCGATGGATGAGGATGATAACTCGCCGGATCCCAAGGCAGGAGCCAGGTAAATCCAATCCATTCGACAAAAAGAGCGTGGGGGCTTACCACACTTTCCTCGGAACCCCAACGATGCGCGCCTCCAAGTCGGCTACCGGATCCTGAACGCCATAGTTCCGGCTGTGCCGCAGTACGTCAGGTGGTCGGAAATTCCGTGCACATTTGATCGGAAGGATCATCCCGCAATTGTGCCAAAGGAATGCTACGCCTTGGTTGTAAGTCCCCGCATAGACGGGTATGACTTCTCCAAGTGCCTCATGGATGGCGGAGCCAGCTTGAACATCATGTACCTAGAGACTCTAGAGCGGATGAACCTCACCAAGGAACAGCTCAAACATAGCACCACCGAGTTTCATGGTGTGGTTCCGGGTAAGAAGGCAAATTCCCTCGGCAGCATCACACTTCCCGTGGCTTTTGGCGATGTTCATAATTTCCGCGAAGAGAAGATCACGTTTGAAGTTGTGCCCTTCAAGAGCTCCTACCACGTCATCTTCGGCAGGCCCACCTACCACAAGTTCCACGCAAGAGCGTGCTATATCTACAACAAGCTCAAGATTCCGGGTCCTAAAGGTATGATTACCGTATCCGGAGACTACAAAAAGGCTCATGAGTGCGAGTTAGGCGAAGCCGCCTTCGCAGTACGTGATATCCGGAGAAGAGGCTGAAAGGCTACGAGCCGCGGTGGATCCGGCGAGATGCAGACCACCAAGAAGCAGATCTCCGAGCGAAAACCTCCTTCAAGCCCGCGATAGAAACCAAGAAGCATGACCTCATTCCAGGTGACTCTTCCAAGCAGGTTTCAGTCGGAGCCAACATGGACCCCAAATAGGAAAGCGCGCTCGTCGAGTTCCTCCGCGCTAACATGGATATCTTTGCATGGCAACCTTCTGACATGTCCGGAGTACCTAGGGAACTCGCCGAGCACTACCTCAACATAAATCCGGGGGCCAAACCAGTGAAGCAAGCTATGCGACGCTTTGGAGATAAGAAGCGCCGCGCCATAGGAATGGAACTAGCAAAGTTACTAGAAGCAGGTTTTGTAATAGAAGTTATCCACACCGATTGGGTCGCGAATCCCGTCCTTGTACCCAAAAAGAACACTGAAATACTAAGAATGTGCATCGATTACTCTGGCTTGAACAAGCATTGCCCGAAGGATCCGTTCCCCTTGCCGCGCATTGACCAAGTCATTGATTCGACGGCGGGAGCGGAACTTCTGTGTTTTCTTGATGCGTATTCCGGGTATCATCAGATCCGGATGAAGGAATCCGACCAAAAGGCGACTTCATTCATTACCCCGTTCGGTACTTACTGCTATGTTACTATGCCCTTTGGTTTGAAAAATGCAGGTGCTACCTACCAACGTACGATGCAGCGGTGCCTGAAGGACCAAATCGGCCGGAACGTGCACGCTTACGTCGACGACATCGCGGTCATGACCCGGAAAGGATCCGACTTGATCAGCGACCTCACAGAAACCTTCGACAACCTCCGCAGTACAAGATGATGTTAAATCCGCTGAAGTGCGTTTTTGGCGTGCCAGTAGGAAAACTCCTTGGCTTCATAGTCTCTCACGAGGCATTGAGGTTAACCCGGAAAAGATCAAGGCAATCCTGTGTATCAAAAGGCCAACTTGTCTCAAAGATGTGCAACGACTAAGCGGCTGTGTCGCAGCAATCAGTAGGTTTGTTAGCCGTCTTGGCGAGAAGGCACTACCTCTGCCTGGCTGCTGAAGAAAACAGACAAATTTATGCCGGGACGACGCAGGCGATGCAGCTCTTCGAGGGTTGAAGGAAATACTCACCTCCCCGCCTATCTTGGCAGCTCCAGTAGAGTCAGAGCCAATGCTCCTTTATCTGGCAGCTACCAACAAGGTCGTCAGCCTCGTCATTGTGGTGGAGCGAAAGGAAGAAGGTCATGAGTATGACGTCCGCAGACCTGTCTACTACATTAGCGAGGTGCGACGGAATCAAAACAGAGATATCCTCACTTTCGAAGTTAGCTTATGGCGTGTTCTTAGGCAGCCGGAAGCTGAGGCATTATTTCCAAGAGCATCCGATGTGATCGTGAGCAAGGCTCCGCTGTCAACAATTCTCAACAACGCTGACGCAACAGGACGTACGGCTAAATGGGGCATCGAATTATCTGCCTTCGACATCGCTTACAAGCCAAGGACTGCGGTAAAATCCCAGGTTCTGGCAGATTTTGTTGCAGATTGGACAGAAGCTCCGGATGCAAGTCTGGAGCCGGAACCAGAGACATGGGTTATGCACTTCGATGGATCCAAGCAGCATCAAGGCTCAGGAGCCGGAGTCACCCTGAAATCCCCTACCGGAGAAGAACTGCAGTATGTTCTGCAGATCCACTTCGAAGCTACTAACAACATGGCGGAATATGAGGCTCTACTACACGGTCTGCGCATCGCTAAGGAAATGGGGATCAAGCACATCATATCTTGTGGAGATTCTGACCTGGTGGCACGACGGTAGCCGGAACACAGAACGCCGAAATTCCGTCATGGCGGCCTACAGAGACGAAGTTGACGAGATCGCCAAGAGCTTCCTCGGATACGAAGTCAAATACGTCGGAGAGACGATAACACAGCGGCAGACATGCTATCCAAGCTCGGATCCGGCAGGAAACCAATTCCGCCTGGCATTTTCCTGGAGCATCTCCGGATACCCTCAGTTAAGGGCGCTAACCCGGAAAACCCAGAGGTGGCGGTGTCTCCGGCTAGGGAAGTGATGGCTATCATTCCGGCTTGGACCCAGCCTTTCCTGGACTACCTCATCGATCAGAAGTTGCCAGAGGACGAGGTCCTCGCACGACAGATCGTCAGACGAGCAAGAACCTACACAATAGTTGATGGACAGCTCTACAAACGAAGTGCAGCAGGGGTATTTCTCAAATGCGTCTCCAACCAAGATGGCATTGAAATCCTCAGAGAGATCCACGCAGGGGATTGCGGGCATCACGCCGCTCCCAGATCACTCGTTGCAAAAGCATTTCAGTTGGGTTTCTATTGGCTTACAGCTAAAGAAGACGCTAATAAAATAGTCAAGACCTGCCGCGGTTGTTAGTACTACGCTACTCAACCAAACGCTCCAGCCCAAGAGCTGAAGACCATACCTATCACCTGGCCATTTGCGGTCTGGGGGCTCGATATGGTTGGTAAGTTAAAAAGATCATCTCCTGGCGGTTTTGAGTACCTCCTGGTCGTTGTTGACAAGTTCAGCAAATGGATCGAGGCCAAGCCAGTGAGAAAAGCCGACGGTGCTACGGCACTAAAATTCGTCTGCAGCCTCGTGATGAGATTTGGCATCCCACACAGCATAATCACAGATAATGGCACGAACTTCGCTCAAGGAGAATTGAGGGATTATTGTGAAACAATGGGGATACGACTGGACCTCGCATCTGTGGCTCATCCACAGTCCAATGGTCAGGTTGAAAGGGCTAACGGCCTAATATTATCAGGAATTAAACCACGCCTTGAAGGACCGCTGCGACGAGCAGCTGGAGCTTGGGCTGACAAGTTGGAAGCTGTTCTGTGGAGTTTACGAACTACCCCTAACAGATCAACAGGGTTTACCCCTTTTTTCCTGGTATACGGATCCGAAGCCGTGCTTCCCTCCGACATCATCCACGATTCACCGCGAGTTTCCGCCTACAATGAAGAAACAGCTGACGAGGCCAGACAGCTATCTGTGGACCTGATCGAGGAAGCTCGGAACTTAGCTGACCAGAGATCCGCCATCTACCAGCAAAAGCTCCGACGTTATCACAGTCGTCGAGTTCGGAAACGCTCCTTCATGGCAGGAGACCTGGTCCTCCGCCTTCGACAGGTGAAAGACCATAAGCTGCAATCTCCATGGGAAGGACCCTTCGTCGTTAGCAAAGTGCTTCATAACGGGTCGTATTACCTTGTTGATTTCCGCGAGCTAAGGGATAGACCTGCTAACTGGCACCGGAAACGCAAGCGTGAGGATCCGGATGACATCTACGATGAAACAGATCGCCCCTGGAATATCGCACAGCTACGTCCTTTCTACACTTAGCATATATTTTCCGAGTTCTAAACTCTGTAATAGTTATACATGATCAATGAAATAAAGCTTCTGGTTCACTCTTTGAGTCTTTTACCTCCTTTACTTGTTCATTTTAGATCGTGTATGTTTTCTCCGACTAAAACCGCAGAGCTGGATATTTCCGCCTAGGCGTGTATGAAAGTTGTGATTTTCAAAATCGTCCTTTAGGACGTAAGCTTAAGTTTTCTGATTAAGTTGTTATCTGTTGTGAACTCGTGGATTCCTAGTAGCGATTTCCGGCACCTATGCACAGGGGGCTTGTTTCCGCGGTTATGGACGGACTGCCATTGGGCTTCGTAAATGCTGGCTGGCGAGCGTTTCCGGCTAAGGTTTTCCGGCTCGTGGAAGGTCAAGCGGGCAAGCCGGAAAATAACAAAGTCAGCACTTGCTTTCCGACATAAAACGAAACATGCACATAATACTTAACGGATAGCAGGATAAGTGTTTCCGCCCCATGCATAATCGTTTCGTTCCTAGCTACTTAAGAATTTAAAGTCTTATTACAAACCCTCGCTGGGGCCAAAATGATGCAACTTGTTTCATTGTTTCAAACAGGAACTCTACTCGGAGTCCTCCTCTTCAGATTGCTGGTAGCTGGAGCCGTCGTCGCTGCCGCCAGATCCGGCTTCAGAGTCGTCTCCAGAATTTTCTCCGGAGTGCTCATTCTTTGGATCCGGATCCTTCCCCATAATACTCTGTCTCGCCTGCTTCCTCCTCTGCATCGGAAAACCTTCGGGCAGATTGTGCTGCTTGTACCAGAACGAGTGATCCACTCGCCTGACAAACAGCTCTTCATAGCCTTCAGTTTCCGCGAGGAGGGCGCTCATGTCGGAACTCTCGGGGGCTCCGCGTGCAACTTGCGCCAGGTTGAGTGAGGGGAAGAAAGCCTTGCAGGTGGCCAAGACTAAGGAGGCGGCTCCGCGTGCTGAAGACTTCTGCCAGTCCTTGATGAACTCCGGCACCTGTCGCATGAGTTTGGTCATCGTGTCGATGACTGTGGTTTTGGCCTTCTTCAGCGACAGAGCCGTGGCGATTCCGCGACAGGCTCCAAACAGCGCATCAATTGAGATCCGCGCTTCATCGTACGCCTCCGTCCGCGTCAGGTTTGAGTCCTTTGTCCATTCAAAGCCGAGGCTTGCTGTGAAAGAGAGAAGTTCAGTTCCGTCAGAGAAAACATGCAAGGTGGTCGGAGCAATGACGCGGAAAAATGCTTACGAAAGATAAGCTTGTCAATGGCTTCCGCCTCCGCTTCTAGGGCTTTGTTCTTGGCAATTATGGAGATCACGCGGCCTTGGCTTTTCTCCAGCTTGTCGATCAGTTCCGCCTTCTCACGGGCATGCTTCTCGGAGAGCTCCTTCCTCGCCTCAGTCTCTTTGCTTGAAGATTCTTTCATGAAGTTTTGGAGGGACTCGTTCTCCGCCTCAAGCACCTTGACCTTGGCGGATAGTTCATCAAGCGAGGAATGCTTGGCAGTTTCTTCTGAAAGCAGAATTGAACATGTTATGCACCCTGAACAACTGTCAGCACAAAAAAAGTAAAGATCTGGATCTCGTACCTTGAAGTCGGGTCTCAAGCAGCTGGATAGCCTTTCGGCTATTTTCCGCGTGTTCGCGTAGTCCCTCGATCTCCTTGATTTGCTCCAGCACGTGAATGCGCAAATCTTCGTGCAGTTTCCGCGTGGACTGAGAAGCAGCAGAGAGTTAGTCGGATATTAAAATCTGGGGGACTGGCGAAGATTTCAAAGGCTTGGATAAACATTTCAAATTTCCGCCTAACAGTACATTTAGAGAAAGCATCGGCTAATACATGTTACACGGAACTATATCACCCAATGCTTGGGGGCTAGTATTACCTGCCGCACTTCCTTGTGCTTGGCGAAAAATTCCTTCAGGCTATCCTCCAGTTCCGCGAGATAACCCACCTCCTCTTCCGGCTTCCCCCATACCTTATTCAGCATGGCGGAAACTTCCGCGTGACGCTCGGCGAGGGAAAGTTTTTGGAGGGATGAAGTTGGCTCGAGGCTGACTCGGGTCGCATTGGTAACTTGGAGGAGCTTGACCTTTTGCTCTTGCTCTTCCTCAGTAGGTCCCGCGAAAGCGGAACTTGGTTGATCTGGTGGAAGAGTGGGTGAGGAGGTCCCCTGGGCGGAGTCGCCATGGTGGGCAGGGTCTTCCGGAAGGTCATCAAGGTTAATGATGTCCTTCAGATCCGGCTTGCTGGCAGATGAAGCTTTAGGCGGAACTTCCACCTCAGGAGTGATAGGGAAGGAAGCCGGAGATGGTTTGGCCTTCTTCTTAAGGACCCTTGGGGCCTTGGGAGGCTGGCTTCCGGAACTTCAGGAAAACATACAAATATAAGAGCGAGTGTTAAACCAGAACTTGGGTCTCGGAAGAAGACGCTTACCCGGAAGGCTTGAAAAAGTGCTGGATGGCAGGCTGCCCCTTGTTGCTGGTATTAATCAGCGCGAGGCGCTTCTTTTCCGCCTCAGCTTTCCGGGTAGCCGCGATGCTGAGCGTTTCGCGGGGGCGTTTCGCGTGAGGGCTGGAAGGGGCTGGCTTCTTCCTCTTCGCGGGACGTGGAGCTTCAGGAGCTTCCGCCTCTGACGTGGCTTCCGGATCCGCGTGGCCGGTGGATGGGACTCGGAGGAGAGTTCCGAGTTGATTTTCCTCAAGCGCCTCGAGCTAGTTCAAAGTTACACTTAGCCAAAAGTTTGAAGAAAAGCGATAAACCAAAGTCAAGACGACGTACCGCAGTTCCGGATCCCTCCGTGTGGATGTCTTTGTTGCATACGTGAACGTGGAGTTCACGTGGGATTTTGATGAGGACCCGGATCCTCTTGTCGATGGCGTCGGCGGAGAGATTGTCCTTGGTGGCGCGCATTGGATCGTCGCGCCCTGTGTATTCAAACATCAGGCGATCCCTGTGTTGCAGCGGTTGGATCCGCTTCGTGAACCAGGAAAGGGTTAAGTCTTTTCCCGTCAGCCCCTCCTCCGTAAGCTTGCAGATCCGCCTGACAGCGCGGGTCAGCTGAGGCGAGTCGGAGAAGTGGGGGCAGTGCGTCCATGACGGAAGCTCGGTGGCGGGGCAGTTCTTGAATGGCGGCAGCTTCCTGTCACTCGCGGGGTCGGAGACGTCCTTCAAGTAGAAGAAACCCCCAGACCAGTACCTCGCGGATTCATGACGGTCGGTAGGGGGGTAGACGCGGCCCGGGCGGATGATGAAGGTGACAGATCCGCAAGTCGCCAACTCGGAAGTTTGGCGGATCTTCTCCTTCTTCACAGAAAAGTAGTATTGGAAGAGAGAAAGCTCTGGGGTTACCCGGAGGTGGCCTTCGCAGAGAGCGACGTGGTTGCTGATGGCGAGCACGCTGTTCGGAGATATGTTGTGGGGTTGGAGTCCGTATGTCTTCAGAATCTCCCGGAAGAAATCCGAAGGCGGAAACGAAAATCCGCGCTCCACCAGTGCCTTCGTCAGCACCATCTCGTCGTCCCTTGGAGCCGGAGCTGGTTCGTTTGGAACTGACCTCCAGCTTCCGGGTTGCAGGAAACCCTCCGCCTCGAGGTTCTTCAATTCCATCTCGCTGGTGGTACAGGGCCACCACTTTCCCTTAGCTTCGGAGTCGCGCTTCCGAGCTTTCGATTTCTTGGCAGCCTCTTCCGCCTGCTGCTCCGTCTGACCCGCCCCGGAGGTTCTTTCCGGGTGAGCTGAGGTCCCCTCAGTCTCCTTGCCGGAATCCTTTGAAGGATCCAGCCTCACTGGAGCGAAGGGAGGAGGGGCGGAGGAGATTGGCGTCGCCATGATCGGTTCCGAGGTCGGAGGCGGAGTTGTTGAAGACATCTGAAGAAAAAGAGTTTGGCGGAAACTTTCCTCAGTCGGATCCCACATCGTCTTCCCCAGATTCACCCCTACCAACTACGGCGCAAAAGTGAAGCTCGAAGCTTACCGTAATGGCGTGTGCGGCGGTCGGAGTTGCTGGCGGCGAGTTTATCCGCGCGGTGGCTCGCCGGAGTTAAGAACACGAAGAACACTGCGGCGGAGGGCTCGCTCCGGCGATGCTCCGGTGACTTTCCGGCAGGTTTCGGTGCGGCGGAGGAAGGGCTCACGGGCGGCGCTCGGAAGAGAGGTGAGGAGGGGGTGAATGAGGGGTAAAGGGGTCGACGGCTGATATTTATAGGCTGAGGGGATAAGATTCGTGTTCCGCATCCTGTGGTCGGAACGCAAGCGTCGCGCCGTTGGATGCGTGACACGTGTCCCAAACCCTAGCGGTAAATATGGCTAGAGATAAGTTACCGCGCGAATCGCGCGAAAATGGCGCCGTTGGCGGAAACGTTTGTGTCTATTAAGATTCCGGGTAACTGCGTGAAGATAATTTGGCTCTCGTTCGAGAGCTTGGAGTAACCCGGAAATGTTCTTTGGAACGTCGATGGATGAAGTCCCGCAGGATGAGAGCATTTTCCGGCTGTAAGTTGGAAAAAGAAGAAAATGCAAAATTGGAGCTCTTCAAGTTTCTCCGCGTTGCCGACGATGCCGGAAACCTAAGGAGCAAGCATGGCGGAAACTGCAGGTGAAACTCGGAGAACTCTGGGGGCTACTGTTGTGGGTATACTTCATGGGTGTACCATCGACAGTGCCTAGATCCGGCAAGCCCGGGTGGCCCACAGACGGTGATGAGGCATGTGGCCCATCGGGCGGCCCAGTTGCTGTTGATCATGAAGGAAGAAGTCCAGCCCAGGATCAGCAGGCTGGATCCGTACCGATGTAGGAGTGACCCGGATCCATGGAGGCCCATGAGGGACCCGGATCCAGGACGGCGAGTATGGAAGGCGGATCCGTGGCGTGCACGGCAAGATATTGTACCGTAGCTAGGCTATCTGTAATCCGGCTAGGACTCTCCATGTAAACCCTAGATCCGTGCGCCTTTATAAGCCGGATCCCGGGAGCCCTAGAGGCAACAACCACAACTCATTGTAACAACGCGAAAGCGCCCAGATAATTCCAGACAAGCAGCAGTAGGCCCTGTCATCGTGCAGGTGTTCCGAAGCTGGGTAACTCACGTACCACCGTCCCGAGAGCACTCCGCCCTATGGCCCTTACTTCTTCTCCCCCTCGTGAGGATCCCTCCTCCGGGGTACCGTCGATTAGGCAACGACACTTTGTGCTCTAGTTCTAAAGGTAAATGACAAGCTTTCCCATAAACCATTTTATAAGGTGACATACCCATAGGATTTTTATAAGCAGTCCTATAAGCCCATAGTGCTTCCTTCAACTTACTAGCCCAATTTTTTCTAGTTTTATTAACGGTCTTTTCCAAGATAGATTTAATTTCTCTATTTGATAATTCTACTTGCCCACTAGTTTGAGGATGATAAGCGGAAGCAATTCTATGATTAATACCATATTTAGCAAGAGTTTTTCTAAAACCACCATGAATAAAATGAGAACCTCCATCAGTCATAAGATATCTAGGAACTCCAAATCTAGGAAAAATAATATCTAAAAGCATTCTTAAAGAGGTCTCACCATCAGCACTTTTTGTGGGTATGGCTTCCACCCATTTAGTAACATAATCAATAGCGACAAGTATATGAGTGTTACCTTCTGAAGAAGGGAAAGGACCCATGAAGTCAAATCCCCAACAATCGAATGGTTCAATAACAAGAGTATAATTCATAGGCATTTCATTGCGTCTGGAGATATTACCAACCCTTTGACATTCATCACAAGATAAAATAAACTTTCTTGCATCTTTGAATAGAGTTGGCCAATAGAAACCTGATTGTAGAACCTTTTGCGCGGTTATATCTCCGGCGTGATGTCCTCCATAAACACTACCATGACACTTACTCAATATCTCTTGTTGTTAATATTCGGGAACACATCTTCGCAGAATACCATCCACTCCTTCTTTATATAAGTGCGGGTCATCCCAAAAATAATACCTCAAGTCATAAAAGAATTTCCTCCTTTGCTGAGCTGAAAAGGTTGGAGGCAAGTACTTGGAAACAATAAAGTTAGCATAATCAGCATACCAAGGGCTATCTCGCGAGCTCACCTTTATTACAGCCAATTGTTCATTTGGAAAACTATCATTAACAGGAACAGGATCATAAGCAATATTTTCCAATCTAGATAAATTATCAGCAATAGGATTATCAGCACCTTTCCAATCTATAATATGTAAATCAAATTCTTGCAAAAGAAGCACCCATCTAATAAGCCTTAGCTTAGCATCTTTCTTTTCCATAAGGTATCTAATTGCAGCATGATTAGTATGAATCGTAACTTTTGAATCAACAATATAAGATCTAAACTTGTCACAAGCAAAGACTACAGCTAATAATTCTTTTTTAGTTGTAGCATAATTTCTTTGAGCAGCATCAAGAGTTTTGCTAGCATAATGAATAACATTTAATTTTTTATCTACTCGCTGTCCAAGAACAGTGCCTAGAGCAAAATCACTAGCATCACACATAATTTCAAAGGGTAAATTCCAATCAGGAGGTTCAACTACAAGAGCAGTTGTTAAGGCTTTCTTTAGAGTTTCAAAAGCTTCCTTACAATCATCATCAAAAACAAAAGGTACATCTTTTTGAAGAAGATTAGTAAGAGGCTTTGAAATCTTAGAGAAATCTTTAATAAATCTCCTATAAAACCCAGCATGACCAAGAACACTACGAATACCTTTAACATCCCTAGGATAGGGCATCTTCTCAATTGCTTCAACTTTAGCTCTATCAACTTCAATACCTCTCTCGGAAATTTTATGTCCCAATACAATTCCTTCATTAACCATAAAGTGGCATTTCTCCCAATTAAGAACAAGGTTAGTTTCCTCACATCTCTGCAATACTTTATCAAGGTTTCGCAAGCAATTATCAAAAGAATTCCCATAGATAGAAAAATCATCCATGAATACCTCTACAATATTCTCATAAAAGCCATGGAAAATAGCAGACATGCATCTTTGAAAAGTAGCAGGAGCATTACATAAACCAAAAGGCATACGCCTATAAGCATAAGTTCCATAGGGACAAGTGAAAGTGGTTTTCTCTTGATCTTTAGTTTTAACAGCAATTTGTGAAAACCCAGAATAACCATCAAGAAAGCAAAAATGAGTATTTTTAGACAACCTTTCTAGCATTTGATCAATAAAGGGTAAAGGGTAATGATCTTTCTTAGTAACTTTATTAACTTTTCGATAATCAATGCACATTCTATACCCTACAACTACTCTTTGAGGGATGAGCTCATCATTATCATTAGGCACAACAATCATTCCTCCTTTCTTAGGAATACAATGCACAGGACTAACCCATCTACTATCAGCAATAGGATATATAATACCAGCTTCAAGAAGTTTTAATACCTTATTCCTTACCACATCCTTCATCTTAGGAATTAGACGACGCTGATGTTCAACAACAGGCTTTGCTTCATCTTCCATGTTGATAGCATGTTGGCAAATAGAGGGAGAAATCCCCTTCAAGTCATCAAGAGTGTAGCCAATAGCTCCTCGGTGTTTCTTCAATATTTCCAATAACCTTTCTTCCTCAAAATCTGAAAGCTTAGAACTAATAATAATAGGATATATTTTCTTATCATCAATATGAGCATACTTAAGATTATCAGGCAACGGTTTTAAATCAAAAACAGGATCTTCCTTTGGTGGTGGTGTTGTACCTAAATCTTCAACCGGCAAGTCATGTTTAAGAATAGGTTGACGAAGGAAAATTTCAACAAGCTCATTCCTTTCTTCCCTAAATACTTCACTCTCACTATCCTCCAAATGTTGCTGCAAAGGATTATTAGGAGCAAGAGCAATCGACGCACACTGTTCAACTCTAAAATCATTATTAGGCAAATCAGCTTTATAAGGAGTTTTGGCAAATTTAGAGAAATTAAACTCATAAGATTCACCAGCAAATTTAGTCACAATTTTTTTCTTCTTGCAATCTATAACAGCTCCACAAGTATTTCTCCTATAAATGTTGAAACACTACCCGGCCAACCAGGCCATCTGAGGGGGGCAAATGAATCCTGATCGCTGGTTTCACCCATCACAGTGATTTTCTCATCCCACTTTTCATCTCAGCCGTCAGATGCGGTAATGTTTGTCCCACCGGCCACTTCTTGTTCTGGGTGCATGACGGCTGGGCCCGTACCTGCGTGGGGCCGTTTGTTTGAGACGGTGAGCGTCCGTGGTCGCGTCGATCAGAAAATTAAAACGGTGAAAACCCTATCCTTACCGAGAGCTACCTCTCCTCAATCCCGTGCCTCTCTCTCCTCCTCCAATCCAGTCCTCCCCTCCCCCCAACCCCATCGCGGGCGCCGCCGGTGCCGCCACCTTGCATCGGGAGAGCGGCCGCGGGGCGCTGCTGCGTGGAGCGCCGGGAGGCAGCCGACGTGAGCGAGGACGGAGCACGGGCGCGCGGCCGCCGCCACCTCACATCGGGAGAGCAGCTGCGGGGCGCTGCTGCGTGGAGCGCTCCGCAGGCCGCGTCTTCTCTCACCTCGAGCAGATCCTTCCGTCTCCACTCAACGCCTCTAACTGGGTGGAGGAGGAGGAGTGGAGCAGCCTCAATATCTGTTTAGAAGATGCAGAAGGCGCAAAATATTTTGCTGGTAAAGCTTCATTTTCGTTTCACGTCTCTGTCTAATTCTGAGCACTTAAGCTTCAGTTATTTACCCCGCTAGATCTGGTGTTTCTGTTGTTTTTCAGATCTGGTTTCATGCTTACAGACACAATCTTTTTGGACCATGGGATGGCGTATGGTTGTTGTGCTTGAGATTCAGCATTTAGGGTACCAGACTAAGGATTCTCCTTTCATATGCAGTTGTTCAATTAATAGACTCCCTAGAAAAGCTGATTCATTGTATACTATGCTGATTATACGAATATCATCCTAATTGAACCACCCTTTGTTTCTTCCAAATGCTTTGTCTACTTATTTATTTGATTTGCACAATTGTACCAGATTTGTAGAGCATCATAACTGGCATTCTTCAAGGAGACAAGTCTGACTCCCTTCTGTATGGTTCCGCGATAATGGCAAGAAGATATCTTGGAATGAGGACTTCGATGGAAAGGTGAGTCGTCATTTTTCTTGTGATCTACATGATTATTCCATAGGATTGGACAGTTTTATCAGTTTGTCTTGACCTCCATACATCTATCTCGTCTACTCTGAAATTTGACTGTGGAGTCTGTTGGTCAATTGAGGTTTAGTTGCGAAATATAACTGCTATGATAGGAGGCTGACTGGTTTATTGTATTACTATTTGAGACTGGCATCAGCGATGCTATAATTGCAATGATGTACTTAATACCACTAGGTGAAACACTATTTCCAGTTCCACTGCTCTGTGTCATTTCTATCGATTCACCTGTCGTGCTATTCAAAGTACCTGGAGGTGCACAATTGATTATGTTAAAGGGCACATTTTGTAGTTTGTGGCTTTGCCTAGGTTGTGCAACATTTGTTCTTACTTGTGAAAGGGCATTACGGAAGTTACACATGCAAGTATTTGAAAGGGTGGCTACAATTGAATTTTCGGGAGCTGAGCCAGCGGCTCCGCGCCCTCCACCCTATGCCACTGCTCTCACGCCCCGTCGTCATCCATTGGGAAGCGGTGCAGGGTGGGAAGAAACTGGAGCAGAGAAGCGCAGTTGTCCTCCTCATCTCTCCCGATTTGCTTCCCCAAGACGTTCTTCAGGCTTGTGGTAGGGCTTGGTGGCCAAGCAAGGTGTGCAATCAACACCTCCCCTTCTCCTCTCTATTTCTTGATTTGTAGGATGCATTTCGATTTGAGATGGTCAAGATGTGATCCCTTCTTGCTATGATTAGGTGGCGTCACTTCCTGTAGGTCTCCAGCAGGGCATATGGCCATTGGGGAAGGTGTGGAGGACAGTGGGTTGCTTGTTGCGCCGTTTCTGCTGGAGAGGATCGACGAGGAGATGCCGGGGAAGATTTGCTTCGTCTCCAGGTCAAGGGAGAGATGGAAGGCAACCATGTCTAAATTTGTTGTGTTTTATTGAATTTTCTTCGTGGGATTCAGTTGCAGCGAGCAAGAAAAGGATCTCTGGTAAATCTCCTCTTTATTTTGTTTTTATTTCCAACATAATACTCGAGCTGGCGTTTCTAATTTTTTTGGTTGCTGTTGGCCGCAGCGAGGCGGATCATATTAAGTGTTGTAAGATCGAGACCATACTGATGAAATGGTGATTGTAGGAGAAATACTCGAATTGGCTCCTGAAGGTATGCTGCCTCGTTCTGATTTGTTTTTTGAGACCGAGACATGTGTTTGTGTGTGGTTCTTGTGTTCTTGCATGATTTGGATGTTCAGCGAGCGTGTGATGTGAACACTGGATCATGTTTAGTTTGATAATAATGGCATTTTGTTCCTGTCATGTTCATTGGTGAAGGGATACGACTATACCAATGTAGATTGTTTATTACTTTGTTATTTTCTGCAACTGGTGCACATGTTCACATGTTAGAACATGGATAGGCACTTCTGGATTATGCCTAAAGTATTTAGTTTGAAGCATATTTTGCTTAGGATTTTTTGGGTAAAAGCTGAAACTATTTTTTTTCAAGTTGTGGGAGCTGATCATAACTTCACTTGTGTTTGTGATGGTATGAGACGGGGAGCAGGACCATTATTTCTTTGAATTGTGTAAATTTCTCTGCTCTCGATCGTGTCATGACTCTTGGGAATCCTTTACTATATCCCTCGTTTTAGCATTCAATAGGTAAACAGCTAGCTTAGAGGAACCGACAGGCTGCACAGATATTTGAGTTACTATTTTCCCGGTTCTCTGTGTCTCTTCCTCGATCGATGTCTTCTCTCACTCTCATTCCTCTTGGCTGTAGAGAATGAAGGAGGAGGGGTGTGAGTGGTATATAGCAGAACTTTTGCTCCACTCTGGTTTGATCGTCTAAGCCGGCCGGAGGATGGCCAGGAGGTGCCCGCCTGCTTCCTAGAATCCGCGAGGAAGCTGGAGCTTCCGGTTCACTTTTGCTACAGACGGTATGTGTTCCGTGTGGCTACAATTGAATTTTTGTGTATAGCAAAACTTTTGCTCCACTTCTTAGTTGATTGAGGAATATTGGATGCATAACAACATTTATTCGTTTGTCTTAAATTGTTTAAATAGTTCGACTTCTACTCTGTTTTTTTTGGACTAGATCTCACTGAAATTAGAAGTTCTGTTAATCCTACTATTTCTCTATGCTATTCGTTACAAACAGAGGACAATGAAATTAAATTTATATATTACGTTGATTGCTACGCTAGGATGGAGATGAGGCTGACCTTCTCGGGAAGACCGGCGCTAACTAGAGCAACGTTGGCATGTGCCGGCACCTCCACCGTAGTTCAACAAACGTCTCTGGACCTGGTCGCCTCCCAGTCTTTTCCTCGGGTCAGCATGATTCCTTGCCCTCGCCAAAAAAACTGTATGGTTTTGTTCATTTGTTTTATAGGTAAATGAATATATTGTGCTACTATTGCATTGTTTGTTATGAGCAAATGTCATTAAACCATGTAGATAACAGGCCACAGATTGTCGTTAGTTCGCCTGAAGGATTATCTGGTCATGTCTATGGGAGGCCCAAGAGGCGAGGGTGATGACATGGCCATATTTATGTTGTGGACAGGTAAGCTAAAATGTCTCATTGCGGGGTCTGTGCCTATGTTATTATAATGTATATAGGGTCCCTAAGCATCCTACTTTCACCTTTTGTGCTAATTTTGTTTGTCTTTTAATGTTTTTTTTATCTATCTGAATCATCTAGCATAAACGAAAATCATGAATTTGTAATTTGTAACGAAGAGATCTGTGACAAGTTGAGTAATGTATATGCAGGGGTCACAACCATTGCCTGGGGAAAGTCAACGAGAAGTGGAGACATGCATGATCCAAGTGATGATGCATGAATGTTTACTAACGCTGAAATTTGCTATAGCAGCAGTAGATTGACAGAGAAAACCAAGCAATGCTGGAGATTCAGTTCCAGCCTGATGGACTGATATCAGGATGAAGCTGGTTTTCCTCTAGGTACATTCCACCTAAACCCTGCAATAGTACTTTTCACAAAAGAATACTATTCTTATTTGAAGCCAAACACTGATAAATTCGTTGTTCATGAGGAGAAGTACCAATAAAACTGCCAATACTACGTTGCCTTGCTTTTTTGCTACTGGTTTCTTTGGCTACATGCTTTGCGTTGCTTGAAGCCAGGTTTTAGCAATGGTGTCAACCTCCATTGAGCCGTTGCCGACCTCCACCGAGCAGTTGCTGCTTCTCCTAGGGCCCCTGTCTCGGTCCTCTCCAACAAGGGTATATATCAAGAAGGTTGTTGGTGAAAGGGGCGAGTTCTGTAGACGAGTGCACCATGGGATGAAGGAGGTGAGAACCAGGGGCCTTTTGGCAATGGCATATGTATATCTCAGTTGGTTAGTAGTATCTAAAATTCTTAAATCCGGAAAACATTCTAATTGCTCTTAAATGAACGTTGTGCAATTGCAATGTGTGATAAGTGCATATATGTAATATATAAATTGCTCTAAAATGAACGTTGTGCAATTTATTCATTTTTCCCTTTTTCACATCCTTATATTCTGTGATAAGTGCATACCTGTTTTCTGCACCTGGTAAATTGTCTTTAGGTGAAAAGAAAAGTCTAAGAAAGTAAATTACAGTATGTGAAATAGAATACCGATTATCTTGTAGCAATTTTTTGTGAGGTTTCAGGTATTGTGATTATACTATCTTTATGGGACCAGTATAGTGATTATTCTTAGGTATACAAAGGCACTATTTAGAACCTAAAAAAACACAAAACCTTTAATGCTGAATTTTCTGCTCTTGAAGGGTTCCAGATGCCAATAAGGCTGCTGCTGTGTTCTCGCCAGTGCAGTTGATTGGCTACGTTGGTGATGTTGAGTGCACACTGCAATTCATCTCTCTCTCGCCTAGACAGTGTATGTCTCTCTGTCCCGGATCTCCTTATTTATTTGATTTGAATAGTTTGATATATTATGAGATGTGAACGACCAGAAGTGGTTGGTAGAGCGAGCTTTTGTTCCATTGGTATTTATTATTGGCTAAAGTGTTGCTTTTGTATAATTAGCAATTAACTTGGAACAGGGTAGAAAAAACTGCATGTTGTTTGCATTTCTTTGTTGTTTCCCATTTCCTCTCTTTCGTGCTTGCTTCTTATTGACAGACGCGCTATTGCGGTTTTCATGCTGCTATCTTTGCTAATGCTTACTGCTGTTTGTTGGGTCACCCTCCTTACCAAAATATCTTTTTGCTAAACCAACTTTGTTTGGTTATTGTTGGGCTATGACTTCTTGTTATCTTTTGGATGGTTGTTTCTTGCTTCCCTTTCTTTTCACGGTGACAGTTTATTTTTCCACTTTATATTTACCTGGTAGCTGCTTTTGAAAATATAAAGTTTATGCGGTCCCTTTTTTCCCTCTTCCTTCCTCTTTAAAGAAATGCTCCTGATAAAGCATAGTTTTTTGGCTGGTCTTTCCTTGCTTGTGATTATTAGTTGTTTTCTTGTGTTGGTCTTTCCTTGCCTGTTTTTTTGGGGTGGTTCGGTATTTTTGTGTGAACTTAATGATGGTATATTTGAATGTATGACCCTGGGCTATGTGGTGCTGCTCTGTTGCTTGCGCTAGAGTACATTAGATTCATATTTGCATTGCTTGTAACCTCGCTGGTTGGTAAGGATGTTGAGGTGCTTGGTGCTAATCACTGGAAACCTGGGCCTGCTGATGCCGTTTCAAAGCCTGATGGTTCAGTTATTCTTTGTTATGCTTAGATCTGCTGTTTTCTATTTCTAAAATGTGTTCCCTGTTTTAGATGGTTTCGTCTTGATCTGAGATGTTACCTTTCTTCCTTTTTTATCCTAGGACGTTATTCCTTTTGATAAGATGAGTTGGCAGCACTTGGCAGCACTTTCATGACCCGATGGGTGATTTACGTGGTTAGGTTGCCTCATATGATTCAAATTTGCTAATGATTTTTCTCTACTGAACGTCTTTGACTGATTTACACATGTTCAGGGTTTACTTTGAAGGTTTGGTTTGCGTGGCGGGAGATTCCTACACTGGTGGTGACAACGGCCAACATTGGTTTTTTTTTTTTGAGGGGTAAACCAGGCCGTCTATTAATCAATAACAAGTGGTATACACATGCCCTCAGGCGGGGCATCCAGCCACACACGACGGCCCGACACATCACACAAAGCACTCCTAGCTAACTTATGAGCCTCATTATTCGACTTCCTACTCTCAAACTTAAACTCAAGAAAAGCAAAAGATTGCCGAGCTTCGATGATCTCGGTGATAATATGGGAGTAAACCCCCCTGGTTCCTTGCTCCAGATTTTGCACCACCATCTTGCAGTCCGATGCCACCCGCACCCTGGATGCATAGATGTCCCTTGCGAGATCGCATGCCTCCCTACAAGCCAGCGCCTCCAAAGTCTCCGCTTCTGTAACTCCAGGGTATATGAGCGCCGAGGCTCCCAAGAATACACCGTCGCTACTCCTTGCGATCGCCGCTACAGAACCCCTCTTCAGGTTCTTCCCAACAGCCGCATCAACATTGATTTTCACCATCCCCGTTGGTGGAGGGATCCACCTCGGTGCGATCGTCTCCGTCGCAGCTGCCGGTTGTTGCACCGTTCTCTTGCTAAGCTCCAGGTCTTTCAGATAGTTCTGCACAAAATGGTGGACAAATAATGGACTCTGAAAAATCTGTTCATGAATCGCCTTCCTCCTGGCGTGCCAGATCGCCCACAGAGTAACGAAGACAGTGATTTGTTCCTCATGCGGTAATGTTTCCATCATCTGGGCCAACCACTTCCGTGCACAGCCCTCCTCCGTCTGCTGCATATGCTCTGTAATGTGATCATCTACCAGAGCCCAAACACACCTGCTCATCGTACAGTCCATGAGAGCATGCCTCCAGGAATCCCCGGCGCCGCAAAACACGCATTGATCCGAGGTAGCCATAGACCGCTGGTGTCGTAGCTCATTAGTCGGTAATGACAACGGCCAACATTGGTGCAGGAGGATTCAGTGGGTGTCTCTGCCAAAGCGAGTCTTTCCGGTGGTGACAACATTGGTGCAGGAAAGATTAATCAGACAATAGCATGGAGAGACACGACGAAGGCGGACGCGTCGACTGGCGCGTAGGTCGTGACACCGGCCTCAGTGACGGTGGCGGCCGCGAGCTCGGCGGTGAGGGCCTCAACGTCGGCGTCGTCGACGGTCTCCAAGTAGAAGAGGCGGGCGCACGTGTGGCCCGGCGCGTACTTCTCGTCGCAGTTGAACCTGGCGGCGCCGCTCAAGCTGCTCCGCAGCCGTCAGCCGTTTGAAGGGGCGAGTTGGCGCAGGAGGGCCTGCGGGCGCAGCGGCCGGTGCGGGGCGTGGCGGGGCGGTGGGCGTCAGAGCGTGGCGGGGCGCGGGACGAGCGCTGCCACGCTGCGCGTAGACCTGCTGCATGGCGAGGGCGCGCTGCTCGTAGGCTCGTGCGTAGTACATGGCCGTCTGCAGGTCCGCTGGCTCGCGCATCTCGACGTCGACGCGGATGTAGTCGGGGAGGCCGCCGACGAAGAGATCGGCGCGCTGGCGTGCCGAGACGCCCGGGGCATGGCACGCGAGCGCCTGAAAGCGGTCGGCGAAGTCCTGGACCGTGGTGGTGAAGGCGAGGCGTCCCAGCTCGGCGAGGCGGCTGCCACGGAGGGTCGGCCCAAACCGCTGGAGGCACAGGTCGCGGAAACGCTCCCAAGGCGGCATCCCGCCCTCGTCCTGCTCGAGGGCGTAGTACCAAGTCTGCGCGGCGCCCCGTAGGTGATAGGAGGCGATCCATGTGCGGTCGGTGCTGAGCGTCCGCTGCCCCCGAAAAAACTGCTCACACTGGTTCAGCCAGTTCAGGGGGTCGGTGGCGCCGTCGTAGGTGGCGAACTCCAGCTTCGTGAAGCGGGGCGGCTGCGGTGCCACGGGCGGGACCTCGGGGGTGTCCGCCTGGCGGCTTGGGTTGACGGACGTGCTTGCGGCGAAGGGCCCCGCAAACCCGCCAGGGCGATGGGCGGGCGGCTGGACCGTCGTCCGCGGCGCAGTATGAGTGTAGACGGGCGCTGCGTCGGTCCACGTGGGAATCGGCGAGGGCGACGGCGGCCACCACGCGGGCTGGCCATGGCTGGCAGCGGAGGCGGGCGGTGGGGCGGCGGCGTAGCGGCGGTCGGTGGGGCCGGTGGTGGCGGCGGAACAGCGGTCGGTGGGGGCGGCGGCGGAACGGCGGACGGTGGGGCGGCGGGTGCTGGCCGGCCCTGATCTCCGCGAGCTCGAAGCGGATGGCGCGGAGGCTGTCGGCGAGGTCCGCCAAAGTAGTGGGCAGGAGGTCGAGGCCCGTGGGGACGGCGGCGGCCTGGTCTCCGTTGGCGGCGGCGGCCCCCTGCAGCGCGTGGGCGCCGGTCATGTCGGCGGGAGTGATGTTGGTGGCGGCGGTGGACGTGGCGGCGATGGTGTCGACGGGGGGGCTGTTGGAACCCATGAGACCTAGGCAATCTGATACCAAAGTGGTAGAGACTAGGGTTCTACCGGGTTTAGGGCGGAGGTTGTAAGGGTGGAAGTGAGGGCGGAGAGGTTGGGAAGCTCGGCGCCGGCGGCTGGGCGCCGTCGCGGAGGAAGAAGGAGGCGGCTAGGGTTGGTGCGGCGGGGCTAGGGTTCTCCCGTCTCCCTTCAGGAGACGAGACAGTAATGATACTGAATTATTGTCTGATTAATCTTGAAGGGATACAAGTGTTTATATAGGAGGACGGCCTCCTCGAAACCCTAATTTACTTGGGCTAAGCCCCTAATTTACTTGGGCTAAGCCCATAACTAGCCACTAGTGGGCTTCCTACTTGTATAGGTCAGACCGACCATAACACGCTTTGATTCACTTTGATTTCCTTTGCTTTTGGGTAGGATTTGGTTTGAGTTAGCAATTGCCTAAAAGTTAAGTTAGCTTTGATTTATTTATTCTGGGTTCTATGCTCTAGGTAAATATACAAATGCTTAGAAATATAATAATGTTGTATAAATTATTAGATTTGGCTCGAGTTAGAAATTTCCTAAAAGTTAAATTAGCTTTGAGTTATGTATTCTGGGTTCTATGCTCTGATGCTTCGTACTATAATCATGTCATATAAATTATTAACCTATATAATTTTGTACTTCAACATTTGATGGATAACCATTGTTTGAACCTAAACTGATGAAGTATCCTCACTTGGATACTTCTTTTCACCAATAAGCATTTACTAGCCAAACTTCATTGTAATAAGCGCTTTATGCCAGGCTGTTTGTTTCATTTTAATAAAATGATTTCATAGCACTGGCACTTTTATTTATAGAACTATGTTTCTCTAATTAACTTTTCACTATGCATAGTATTTCTACCCGTACAGACAGTAAGTGAGATTTTTAGGTTTAGGCCAAGAGGAAACTAACACATTTAAGAATTATTCGGTGCCTCAAGTCAGTTTCTCTAGAAATTGATGTAGTACAGGAAAAGGAATGGATAAACCATGTCTCAACAGCCTAGGTGATTAACTCTTGCAATCACATCCTACACGCAACACACTATGGGAGTCAAATAACTTATGGCTGGTGGCAGCGGCGGCCTGTCCTCCAGTTGCAGTAGCGATTCAGGGGCAGCAGTACCTTCGATTAAGAGGGTAACAAGTATGGCTGAGGTCGGAGGAGATCGAAACACGTAGGCGCAATCATGAAACGCTAATAAGAGGCGGTGATGAAAAAAGTTATTTCAGCCTGATGATTCCCTTTTGATTTTTAGCTACTCTCTTTTCCATTGGATGTCAGTTGAAGTGATGAAGTATAATAGTTGCATTCCCTTTGTTTGTTGCATCGTGCCTATAATTTGTCACAGTTACCCATATCTATTTTCTTGGGTACACAATGACAGAATGTGCGTGTTAATATCATTTGTACAATTAATCTACTTTCCACTACTTTGCATGTAAAAACCATTATATGTATGACCTGGATAGCTGTAGACTACTTATAAGAGTTTACTGATTTTGTGTTTTACATCATCACCTATAAGGATGCCCCTGGATTATGTTCCTATCCATACAATACTTGCATTCTCTGCGCTTCAGCTAGCTAACATAGTTTTTTTTTCCTTTTTATTTATTAGCCTCAAGGTCAGTAAAGCTTCAGTTTCTGCTTGCTTCCATTTGTTCTCATGTCTCATAAATTTAAATTGGTCATTTGATTGATAAGGTTTGTGGTGCCTGCTGATTGTTCGATTTAACAATCGTTCTATACAAAAAATAATTGTTGCAAATTACGTGACTTATGTGGATAAATCCTCCTTTTCCTAATAATTACCCACCATGGTAAAACATCATGATGTTTCTAAAATGCTTCATGTAAATATTTTGTTCTCGGCCAATTTTTTCTGTAAATTAGGCACCTTATCAAATTATATTGGTTGTGTCCCTCTTAAATACTATTTTTCTGTCAGTTATCTCGTTACTTCCCAGCTGTCCTCGCTGCACATGTTGTATATTTTTCATTTATAAATTTCCCTAATTATTTATAGAAAGAGCACCCGTTAATATATGTTCTTCTTTAAGTCTAGCAATACTTTATGTTCAACTTCTCTGTAAAAGAATGTGCTTCTATGCAGGCCATCACTTGATAGTGTTCATCTCTACATGTTGATGTAGTTCATAGTCTATAATTTTACCAGTGGGTGGCTTTTCTATGTCGATGTAGTTCATAGTCGTTTTCTGTTTGACATTTCCATTTATTTCATTTGTCTTAAAAACAGATTGCTGAGATGACTCCCTCAGACGCCGACAACGTTTGTAAAAATTAGGGATTTATCCAGAGAGGTCTATAAAGTCGTCTCCTCAGGTTGAATCGGAAGAGGTGATACCCTGCATGCTAGGCACATTTGCTTGTGTCATTTTTTTAGGTTGGTCATGTCTTATGGTCTTGGTTCATCACATTTGCTTGTGTTATTTGTGCTAGGTTGGTCATCTCTTATGGTCTTGGTTCATCTGTAGCTGATAATCCGAACAAGCCAGCTGAACCATCTACCATGGTTTGGACGGATAAGTGGTGGCTTCTATTCTTAGTGTCAAAACATTATCCCATGTATGTATAAGTTTGTGTGGTATGTTTGTATGTCCTATGCTGATCGAGGTCTTATGTAACATGATTGTAGGTGCAGACGGCGTCGCAGAAAGCTCTGGAGGATGGACAAAGCAAGAAGAAGAAAGCATGGACCAATCTGAAAAGGATATTCGTAGATTCTTTATGCAATATTTGGATATTCTTGGAAGTTTTTGTGAGGAGTAAATAAGGAATTAAGTGTGGCATCTACTTTTGACTGTAGAGTAAATGGTGAACCTATGTTCATGGTATTGAGGAGAAACAAAGCGTGTTCTCTTTGTCATTGGTTTGTTGTCTTGAACTTAGTTGGTGATACAACTTGCAAGTGGATATACATATCTGTTTGTTTGCCTTGGACTCAAAAGATTGTGTTATTCCAAACCTCGCATGGATATGGATTTTATTGTTCCTTCATGCTCATCGTACGAGTGAATACCTTATGGTTTCTCGTGTTACTAGGCTCTAGCCCATCACACCATGCTCAAGAAACACACAATTGTAGACTTCTTGTTTGGTGCCATCCTCTACCTATCTACTTCTATTTATGGTTGCTTAATGCAGTGTTATTGCATCTTCTGCTTTTCCTTCTTAGGAATGAGTCTCCTCTCGAGCTGTCTACTAACAATTGGTAGTTCGCTTCCTTGTGGATCTGGATACTAGGGAACACTGGGTTGTGGTTTGGTAAACCAATGGGTTGTTCCTTTAGTTGAAGTATATTGAGTCCCTTTTGGTTTCCTTAGTGGTATGGGGGAAATATTGCTTGAGGTTTGTTTCTTGAAATCTAACACTTTTTTCTCAGCAGACCTGAATGATCATAATTCTTAACTACTCGGTTGGACAAAACCCATCGATGAAACCTTAAGTATTGTTCTTCTCAACATTGGAGATATGGTTTTGGGCTTATCTGTTGATGCGTGCTTCGAGAATCGCTTTGAGACAATAAATAAGCGTTCTAGACTAAGAACTATGGGAGAATTGAATGTAGATACTATGTATGAATAAACAGTGTGTTTTGCCCTTTTAAACTTATAAACCGCAAACAACTGTGGTAGAATCGAATGCAAACTTTATGTATGGTAAAACAATGTGTTTTGCTTTAAACTTTAGCTATCACTATTATGTGTATAAATGTTATAAGCATATATACTTAAATGCTGACTACTTACCGTTCTCCTTTTGTAGCTTATGTATTTGGCTGTTGTAGTTAGTTCGTGGTCCTCAACCGAGAAATATAGTTCTAAACCATCATGTCCATTGGCACACAACATGTCAGGAGTAGTAATAATGTATATCCAACATTGGCTTGATGAGATTCTCGGTTATTGTCGGTAGTGTTTTTTGGCTATGTTCAGCGATGTTTAGATTGCAGGTACAAATACAAAACACAAAACAATAGGTGTGGCTTAACATGTTCTGCTTACATTAACAAAACAAGTACTCTCTCCGATCTTTTTAAATTGACTTGGATTTAGTACAAAGTTATATTAAATCCAAGTCAATTAAAAGGGATTGGTGAGAGGTGAGAGTTGTACTTAGGTTGCCATTTGGCTTGATTTTTTGGGAGAGTTTTCTACGTCAAGTGATGAGTTGTATGTCCAACTAGGTTAGTTTTTCCCCATCTTTGTCAAGGACTGGGAGGGTTTCACCATGGGAGTACCAAAGAGAGAAGAAATAATTCATAACGTGACACTTCTCCATGTGAGATGTGTTTCAAGGTGTTTCTGGTACGGGCTCTAATTTGATATTGTATGTAATGGAACTACGTTTAAATGGTTACAGAGTGGGCAAGTGATTATTCTTCTTTTCTTTTGTGTACTGGCAGATCAAAGTTATGAATTTTTGTGTTTGTGTATATTGGTAAGCCTGAGCTATAAATTATTCTCGAACCTATACATAAGTGATCCTCTATTCATCTAAGAGACTGAGATCCAGTGCTTCCGCCATTCAGTCACAATAATTATTAGTTTGAAATAAAATGAAATATATTGCTTCGTATAGGTTTATATATCAAGACATCGTCTTTACAATCTACATGTTAATACGTCGTAGCTTTTAATGCAAGGTTTATGATTCCGATATATCTGGCTTCAGTATTTGCCTCGGGGCGCAACGCGTCAGCTCCTTAAACCCTAACGCCCGCATCTTCGGCACCAGTTCCTCCATTCCCCTCGGCTGCTCCCGACACAGCCAGATCCTCCGTGGTCCTCGCTACCTCCTCCTCACCCCCGACTACTCCCAATAAGTAGAAACATCATTAGTAGTTGTCCTTTTATGCTTCTTTTATGATGCTACCTCTTTCGGTACAACAACTATAATTTGGCGGAGTAGCTTTTAGAAAAAGCATAAAAGCTCAAAATAGTGTAAAATCATACTAAATTGTCGTATCTTACAGTAGCACCTTGATGGAATGGTATGTCTGCAAGATACTAAAGCAGTTAATTTCCAGACTAATTCTTAGTATTAAAATAGGCTAAAACTTATGGTTTAAATTCTATCTTGATTCTGCTATTTGCGCGATAGCGCAACGGGTCATCTAGTTTAGGAAAGGTCTACCAAAAATAATAGGACAAGACTTACTAGCAGCAGAACCAAGTACCAAAAAGTCAGCAGGATATTTAATCTTACCACATAGAACTTCCACATCTCGAACAATACCAATAGGAGAGATAGTTTCTCTATTAGCTAGCCGAATAACCACATCAACATCTTCGAGTTCACAAGAACCAATTTCATGCATGATCTCCGTATAAAGCTCATAAGGAATGGCACTAATACTTGCACCAATGTCGCATAAACCATAATAACAATGATCACCAATTCTAACAGAGAGCATAGGAACACTGGCTTTTCTAGACTTATTAGGATGCGAAACAATATTAGAAGCATCTTCACAGAAAATAATATGACCATCTTCTACATTTTTAGTCACAAGATCTTTAACTATTGCAACAGCAGGTTCAACCTTTATTTGTTCTTCAGGTTCTATAGGTTTCTTTGCACTTTTATTAACCGCACTAGTTATAATAGAATACTCCTTCATTTTAGCAGGGAAATGAGTTTTTCCAATATAAGCTTCATGAAGAATATGATCAACAGTTTCAATTATAGCACATTTATTTATACATGGATCAGTTTTATCTTTGTATGGTTCATGATACTTATCAAAATTCTTCCTAGGCAATTCAAAGTGAGAGGCAAAAGCTTTATAAAAATTTGCAACGACTTGAGAATCAAGACCATAAGTAGCACTCATATTACGAAATTTATCAGTATCCATAAAAACTTCAATGCATTTATAATCATAGTTTATACCTGACTCTCTATCTTTGTCGTTCTCCCATCCTTCAGTATTCTCCTGGATCCGATCAAGAAGGTCCCTTTTAAACTCTTCTTTGTTGCGTGTAAATGATCCAGAACAAGAAGTATCCAGCAAGATCTTATCTTGAAAAGAAAGTCTTGCATAGAAATTATCAATGATAATATTACCAGGAAGCTCATGAATGGGGCATTTGAGCATTAAAGACTTCAATCTCCCCCATGCTTGGGCAATACTCTCTCCATCATGAGGCCAGAAATTATATATGCGGTTCCGATGTTTGTGAATTTCACTTGGAGGATAGAATTTAGAATAAAATAAAGGCACAATGTCCCCCCAATCAAGAGAATCCCTATTCTTCAGCAATTTATACCAATGCGCCGCTTTACCAGACAGCGATATAGAGAATAGTTTCTTCCTAACTTCATCCATAGCAATACCTGCACATTTGAATAACCCGCATAATTCATGTAAAAACAGTAAATGATCACCAGGATGGACAGTTCCATCCCCTTCATAGCGGTTATCCACAACACGTTCAATAATCTTCATAGGTATTTTCTATGGAACCTCTTTCTCACCTGGCGCCTCATCCACTACCTTTGCAGTAGTAGTAGATTTTCCAAAGAGGAATTCAAGAGAAGACCTCTCCATAATAAATTATAGCAGCAGGCAGAAATAAAATCAGCACGTACAGTAAAAGTTCCCCTTACCAATTCCACTTACCAATAGCGCTTAGCTCCCCGGCAACGGCGCCAGAAAATAGTCTTGATGACCCACAAGTATAGGGGGTGTATCGTAGTACTTTAGATAAATAAGAGTGTCGAACCCAACGAGGAGCAGAAGGTGTTGACAAGTAGTTTCGATGAAGGATTCACTGTAAATGCTCACAGACAAGTATTCAGGGGGTTTTGATATAGCAGATGAATAAAGTACAAGTAAGTAAAATGCGAGAGTAATAATTGCAGCGAGTGGCCCAATCCTTTTTAGCACAAAGGACAATCCGGTTTGTTTACTTATAATGACCAAACGTTCTTGAGGACACACGGGAATTTAGTCTAGTGCTTTCGCTTCATATAGCTGATTAATCTTCATTGTTTTGATAAGTGTTGTGTGGGTGAACCTATGCTAATGCATCGCCCTTCCTAGGACTAATACATACTTGTGATTATACCCCTTGCAAGCATCCGCAAATACAAGAAAGTAATTAAGATAAATCTAACCACAGCCTTAAACTCTGAGATCCTGCTATCCCTCCTGCATCGATATACCAACGGGGGTTTAGGTTTCTGTCACTCCGGCAACCCCACAATTAGCAAACGAATACAAGATGTATTCCCCTAGGCCCATAAAGGTGAAGTATCATGTAGTCGACGTTCACATGACACCACTAGAAGAATAACACCACAACTTAAATATCATAACATTGAATATTACCCAACATAATTCACTACTAACATTTAGACTTCACCCATGTCCTCAAGAACTAAACGAACTACTCACGATACATCATATGGAACATGATCAGAGGTGATATGATGATGAATAACAATCTGAACATAAACCTTGGTTCAATAGTTTCACTCAATAGCATCAATAACAAGGAGTAATTAATACCGGGAGAGTTTCCCCTACCAAACAATCAAGATTCAACCCTAGATGTTACAGCGGTGACGAGGTGCAGCGGTGGAGATGGCGGTGATGATGATGGAGATGATGGTGATGATGACCCCAATGATGTCCAGCTCGATGACGGTGATGATGGCGTCGATTTCCCCCTCCGGGAGGGAATTTCCCCGGCAGATTTCAGCCTGCCGGAGAGCTCTTTTCTCTCTGGTGTTTTCCGCCCCGCAGAGGCGGCTGTGAGTCTTCGCGACTATCCCCCGGAGCTTAGGTTTTCGGGACGAAGAAGTACGCGAAGGAGAGGAGGCCAGAGGGGGTTGTGGGCCCCCTCCCCACCAGGCGGCGCGGCCAGGGCAGGGCCCGCGCCGGCCTATGGGGGGCCCATGGCGGCCCTCCTCGGCTCCTCCTTTTGGCTGTCTCCGTCTTCTGGAAAAATAAGATTTTTCGTGTAATTTCCGTCAATTGCTGATCTTTCGAAATATTGCATTCTGAGGGTGCTTTTTCCAGCAGAATCCTGACTCCGGTGCGCGATTCTCCAATAATCATGAAACATGCAAAATAGATAAAATAACATAAGTATCATCTCTAAATATGAAATATATCAATGAATAACAGTAAATTATGATATAAAATAGTGATGCAAAATGGACGTATCAATGCCTAGACTGTAGAGGTGGTCGGCGAGGCCTGCGACAACCAGAAATGGTCATGCAGGTTACCTGTGGAGGTGCGGCGGTGGTACTCGAAGTAGGCGAGGAAGAACCCGGCGGCTTGACGTAGACCTTGCGCTGACGGTAGCGACTCGCGTCGATGGGGCGGTGTGGTAGTAGCCTGGAACGTCTGTACGCGAGGACGGCGAAGTAGACTGCGTGCAGCGACATCTCGGCCCGAGGGGCCGGTGTAGCTGCAGGGCGCGAGTCGATGCAGCGGCGGGAGGCCACCAGCGACGTACACGCCTTGGAAGGCGCGTTAGAGGCCGGTAGCATGGACCAAAGACGGCGGCGCTGAGGCCCGAAGGGGCAACGCAGAGGCAGCCCGTAGCTCGATCGGTGGTAGGCGCATGCTCGGGGACGTGCTTGGCGGAGACGTGCGTGCGATCGGTTGATCAGACTGATAGCAGCGCTGTACACACCATGGCATGGATGACGCGCAGATCGGAGTCGATGGCGGCGTTGTCGATGTAGTCCCAGGCGATCGCGACGAAGACGGGTGCAGCGGGTCGGCGGCGGCAGCCTGCCGAGGTAGGCGCAACAGCCGCCAAGGGCCGCGACACCTTGTCGTAGACACCGCGGCAGCCTGCCATGGCAGGCGCGACAACGGAGGGAGGCAGTGGTGCGCGGGTGTGGACCGTCGAAGCCGATGTCAGAGTAGAGGCGCGGGGTGACGGCAGCGGTGAGCGACTCAATCCGATATATGATCGGTAAACCAAAAAAGAAAAACGTCGGCCGAGCGAACAGCGGACAAAAAAGAAAACCGATCTAAAGATTGGAAATAAAACGCGAGGGCAGCTGATCAACCGATCGGCAGACGAACCCTCATACGGTTTGTGCGGCCCCCGGAGTAGGTCATGGAGATCAACCTCCCTGGGGCGGCGCAGAAACTTGTGCGGTGGCTAGGTCAAGAATCGTGCCGCTTTGATACCATGTAGAATGATAAAGAGGGAATGAGATTGACGGAATATGTTGGATGATGTATTGAGTCTCTCGGGCGAGTATATATAGGGGTACAAGTCTTGGGAGCCAAGAAGGCTATCCTAGAGATTAGGTAGGAGATGATTACAAATCATATAGTACCAAATACACATATACCAAATATATCTCTAATAGGCGGACGAGGCGGTGAGTCTCCGCCACCGATACGGCCGCCTCCCCTACCGGATCTTCCTCCACCAGCCATGAGGAACGGAGTGGAGTTCGCTGTGGGGCCGATTGAGCGAGGGAGCGGCAGGAATTCCTCGCGAGAGTGGGAGGCTTTTTTTGCAGCGGAGCTACAGATGCGGCGCAGGGGAGTATGGTTTCGAAACCGAACTACCCTCCCGCCCTTCTTAAATTGGGGGCGGGTGAGATTTTTCTCGGGCCCCCGAACTCAGTTTACGGGCCAGGCCGCGAGTTCAGGCACTGCTCTAGGCCACTTTTGGCCTGAATCCGTAAACTGGCCGGGAAAGTTCGATTCTGGCATGTTTTACGGTTACTGCTAGAGATGCTCTAAGAAAATAACGTCCGGTATTTACGATATTTCATAATTAGGTCAAAATTTGAATGATTTCAATAAATTTTGGAGTAATTTCAAAATTTGTTTGAAGGATCTCGGCCTGTATTTTTTTGGTTGCGTATCCGGTTGACCACCCGTATTTTTTTCCGACAACGAGAAAGAAAACCTTAATGTTGTGAAAAAAAATCCGAAATTTTATGCATGAACACAGAATGTACCACCAAATATATTTTGGTGAAACTTTATAACTGAACATAAAAGGGAAAAGCTACTGAGAGGCGCTGCACGCCTTCTTTTCCGTGCGGCGGTGCGCTGATACGTCTCAAACGTATCTATAATTTATTATGTTCCATGCTACTTTTATGACAATACTCACATGTTTTATACACACTTTACATCATTTATATGCATTTTCTGGCACTAACCTATTAACAAGATGCCGAAGCGCCAGTTCCTGTTTTGTGCTGTTTTTGGTTTCAGAAATCCTACACAGAAAATATTCTCGCAATTGGACGAAATTAACGCCCAGGGTCTTATTTTTCCACGGAGCTTCCAGAAGACCGAAGGAGATACGAAGTGGGGCCACGGGGCGCCGACACCATAAGGCGGCGCGGCCAAGGAGGGGCCCGCGCCGCCCTAGTGTGTGGGCCCCTCGTGAGCCCCCCGACTCTGCCCTTCCGCCTACTTAAACTCTCCGTCGCGAAAACCCTATTACCGAGAGCCACGATACGAGAAAAGTTCCAGAGATGCCGCCGGCCCGCCGCCGCCAATCCCATCTCGGGGGATTCAGGAAATCGCCTCCGGCACCCTGCCGGAGAGGGGAATCATCGCCCGGAGGACTCTACATCACCATGATCGCCTCCGGACTGATGTGTGAGTAGTTCATCCTTGGACTATGGGTCCATAGCAGTAGCTAGATGGTTGTCTTCTCCTCTTGTGCTATCATGTTAGATCTTGTGAGCTGCCTATCATGATCAAGATCGTCTATTTGTAGTTCCTCAAAAAAAAAGATCGTCTATTTGTAATGCTACATGTTGTGTTTGTTGGGATCCGATGAATATGGAATACAATGTCAAGTTGATTATTGATCTATCATATATGTGTTGTTTATGTTCTTGCATGCTCTCCGTTGCTAGTAGAGGCTCTGGCCAAGTTGATACTTGTGACTCCAAGAGGGAGTATTTATGCTCGATAGTGGGTTCATGCCTCCATTGAATGCAGGACGATGTGAGAAAGTTCTAAGGTTGTGGATGTGCTATTGTCACTAGGGATAAAACATCAATGCTTTGTCTAAGGATATTTGTGTTGATTACATTACGCACCATACTTAATGCAATTGTCTGTTGTTTGCAACTTAATACTGGAAGGGGTGCGGATGCTAACCTGAAGGTGGACTTTTTAGGCATAGATGCATGCTGGATAGCGGTCTATGTACTTTGTCGTAATGCCCTGATTAAATCTCATATTAGTCATCGTGATATGTATGTGCATTGTTATGCCCTCTTTATTTGTCAATTGCCCAACTGTAATTTGTTCACCCAACATGCTATTTCTTATTGGAGAGACACCACTAGTGAACTGTGGACCCCGGTCCATTCTTTTACATCTGAAATACAATCTACTGCAAACTCTGTTCTTTGTTGTTCTTCGCAAACAAACATCATTCTCTACACCATACGTTTAATCCTTTGTTTACAGCAAGCCGGTGAGATTGACAACCTCACTGTTAAGTTGGGGCAAAGTATTTTGATTGTGTTGTGCAGGTTCCACGTTGGCGCCGGAATCCCTGGTGTTGCGCCGCACTACACCCCTTCGCCAACAACCTTCACGTGGCCTTCATCTCCTACTGGTTCGATAACCTTGGTTTCTTACTGAGGGAAAACTTGCTGCTGTACGCATCACACCTTCCTCTTGGGGTTCCCAACAGACGTGTGTGTCCCACGCGCCATCATGCGCCAGGATTCGTGAAACAGCATCGCGTTTGGCTCCAATGACCAGTTCTTATCCCTGTGTCTTATCCTCTCTCACGGACGTCTCTATCCACTCAGGACATGCTCAATGCACTGCCCTAGAGTTACTGCCTCACATCTTTAACTAGATTTGGGTGGTCCAAAGTAGATTCGGATCAGACTCCTCTTCAGGAAGTGAGATCTTAAACCGGGAGAGAGAAAGAGATACATAGAATCATATTTGTGGGGTCCCTTCTCTCTCTTTTTTTATCTAAAGTTATAGCTTCCATTGGAGATATAAAATTGACCATGTTGCTTCTGACAACTTTTTTACATGAAGCAGCTAGTTGTGTATGCCACCATTGGTCATGCCCTCATTCTCTCTCAAATTGTCACGGGAAAGCAGAGTCAGTCCACGACGAGAGCGACGAGGAGGCGTATGTCGCGGGCGCAGTGGGACTCCGCCAGGCCGCCGCGGCGTCGCCACTGCCGAGGAGCGTGAGGGAGCTTTCGCCCCTTGCACGGGACGGCGGGAAGACCATCGGCGACGAACACACAGAGGAGGCCCCCGCTAAGCGCACATCAGTGGAGCCGGCGCCGTCAAGCACGTCTTGGTGGCGGCTGCTGCTGAGCGTGCATCGGTGGAGCCGCCGCCGTCGAGCGCATCTCGGTGGTGGCCGCCGCCTACGAGGACGGCGCATCCGCTCCTAGCAAGGGAAGGCCACCAGCGACGAGCACCCACCAAGGAGGCCACCGCTAAGAGCGCATCGGTGGAGCCGTCGCCGTCGAGCGCACATCGGTGGAGGCCGTAGCCGAGCATATGGAGGTGTGAGCACGAGGAGGCCTCTGCCGAGAAAATGGAGGCGTGAGCGTGATGATGAGTCCGGCTTACAGCCCCATGATTGCTTGAGTGTTTTCCTCTCCCCCTACATCGACTTCTATTTGTTGATTTTGATGGAGATACTCGAGGTTGTTTTTTGAATCTGAACTATCCTATCCTAGTTGCATGTGTCTCCAGTTTTTAGAGGACGAAGATTTATCGCTTTTCAACTAGGCATTGGAATTTGGCAGCTAGGCACATGGAATTCGGCAATTAGACGGCTGGAATTTGACAATATTGGCTAATGTGGTAGTTAATGCTAATTAACCGGGTAGCTATCACTAATTAATCTGGTAGCTGGTATTTTTTTAAAGAAATTGGCATTTGTATTAGAAAAACCGATAGGCATTGTCAAGTAATCTGGTAATTGCCTCTGTTAAAAATCCTGGCATTTTGTTTTTAAAAGTCTGAAACTAGCTGTTGTCAAATAACCTGATAATTGTTGTAAAAAAAACCGGTAGCTACTGTAAATAATCCGGTAATTGTCGCTGTCCATAAGCATGCTATTTTTTTTTTGCATAGAAAATGTGCTAGGGCATGCAAAAGGCTCGTTTCCTGGACGTGTGCCTAGTACTAGTAAGTAGTAACTGGTCATCTGGGCCAGCAGGGCAGGGGCAGGGCCACGTGCAAGAGACACCCGGGGCCGATTCGCTTTTTTAAAAGAAAAGCGGGACGGGATTAGGTGCCGCCGCACAGATCGACGAATATGCGGCGCCGCCCGTAGCAAGGTCCAACATAGAATGTTTTGATGTACATCGAATATTTTTTTAGAATTTTTAGACATTTCCAAGTACGCTTTTTAGATAGTAGGTGCATCTACAAATATAAGGCAAAATGAACTTCCGTTGTGATCTAGCTTTTTATAGAAAAAATATCCTCAAACGTTGCGAACAGCCACTGGTCTATCTTTTCGTAGAAACAAATCCTTGAGCTGGTGTTGAAACACGAATCTAAGTTCGCTTGACTGATGTTTTGTCAGTGGTAGTTGGTGCATTTTTTGTCCAATTTTTTCGTTTTATCTCTCAGCCAATAGTTGGTGAAATCAGATCTGTTTACTTTTTACGTCGCAGCTGAGAGATCGGCTAACATTATGTTCCTACACCTCGTGGGCTACCTCTAATCATGGACCAAATGTGTTTAGGAATATGGAAGTAAAGAATGTACAGACGGAAATTGTCCGGAATACATGTAATCAACGGTGAATATTTATGAGTTAATACTACTAGCCGATTAGACAGGTAAATTGCACCCTCCCTCCCTCCCTCCCTCCCCATGATGGTGTCCCCTTGGCCCTTGCTCTATATAAAGTGGAGCCCCTCCTCCCACTCAAAATATCCAATTCCCACAAGTTATCTCATTACTCCTTGGTTGGCTTTATCCTCTCTCCCTCTTTCACGTAGAGTCTTTCCCCTATGTGGATCTTCTCCACATACGGACGTCCAAAGGCGGCTGCTGCACTTTTACCGTTGGCGCAATGCCCTAAACGGTGGCGCGCCGACGGATCAGATTACCGTATGCAAATGATACCGATATATGGATCATACATTTGGTCCTCTAGGAGATCATACTTTGCGAGCAGGAGATAAGTCCTCGTGGCTAGGAGGGATATACCGCCGCGTTCTGGATCTTCATCTAGATCTTCCGCAACTGCTCTATTAGATCGTTCTAGATCCCCCATTATTGCAATCTCATAGATAAATCTTTGGTGATCGTGTAGAGCGAAAAAAATTACATGCATAGTCCCCTTACAAAATCTCCACCGGTATTTTTTTTGCAAATGAAACTTGTATTACTAAAAAGCATCACATATTACAAAACTCCATGACATGTGCTCGCTAAACCCTCTGGACCAGAGGCGAACCACACTGCTGTTTGAGAATATGTTCTAGCATAATTTGCCATGAAATGACTACAATAATTTTGGCATCTCTTAACATGAGTAATACAAGTTTGACGGACTTTCAGCAAGTTTTTAATCTCTTCAATCTCCATGGTGTAGGTAGAACGATCAATCTCTTTATTCTTCAGAATCTTGACAATCTCTAAGCAATCTATCTCAATGATCAGGGATAGATTACTCCAATGCAAAGCTAAAGATAAACCTTCCTGTAGTGAGTACCCAGTGCATCCCGACATGACAGGAGTTGATGGCACGCTGAGAGTATGATTTCACCATTATGGTCGCGTACTATCATACAATCATACCAGCACCCCCATGACCTCATGATCCATATGAGCCATCTGCGTTAAGCTTGTGCCATCCAACAGGAGGTGGACTCCAGAGAACGACCGGGTCAGCATATTGTAGCTTTGTAGTATGAAAACACTTGTCATCAACATCCAAGATAAATTTACTTTGGTGATATCTTCCATTTGGTGACACTTGAACATTAAAAGGGATTCCATGCAGCTCATTAGAAACCTTTGTGATACATCCACTGGAGGGGTTTTTATCATGTACTATTTCATTGCGAATATGCCATGATCGCCACAGTATCACCAACACCTTGCAGATCATTCCCTTGGACATAGTACAAATGAAATTTAGTAGCCAGTCAGGGCCCGTATTCAAACACCGAACAGAGATCAGGGAGCTGCCACTTATCAGCCATGGAGTACCATAATTGCTTTGACAGGGTACAACGAAAAAATGGGTAGAAATTGTCCTCTGGTTCCACACCGCATACTGGGCATTGATCAGTGATCTCCAGATTTCGTTTGTGCTTATTCCTCCAGGTTGGAAGTGAGTCTGTAGCAAGACGCTAGGCGAAGTGTTGCACTTTAGGTGGTGCGTCTGATTTCCATATTAGATCCCATATGTTCCGCATACCATTTGGGCCCGAACTAGGCGAAATCGTTGTTGGTCTCCAAGTTTCCTCCATGGCCAAGACATAGGCACTCCGAACCGTAAATAAGCCATGCTTTTGGGGAGCCCATGCAAGCAGATGAGCATCTAGTCTTGATGAGGGATTTATTGAACAAAGTACTGGTTGATCAGATCAACACGCCACTAACCAAACTGATCAATGAGTTCCAGGACAAAGCGTAGGCGACACCTCCTCTTTGCTAACTGTAACATCCCAAGAGTAACACCTTAGCCCCTTTTACCTTTCTTGCATTGTTGTCATATCATCATGTTGCATTCATGCATATCACCACCTTTTGGTTTTTATAAATTGCATTTGGTTTTTGGCTTTGTTCTTGTTTGCTTGTGTTTTTCTCTCCCTCTCTCCCTCTCTCTTGGTTCACCACACTCTTGTGATGTTCCAAGAAAAGCTAAAGCCTACCTATCCTATTCCTACCTTACCACGTTTTAAAAAGGTGATGCCAAAATTTCTATTCTTATGGGTTATTATTTAACCCCCTCTCCTATATCTTCTATTTTATATTAATCAACATAACATTTGTTTTGGTTACATATAAAACATTTTTGGATACAAATTATTTTACCAATCTCTCTCTACTCCTTTTCACATTCAGTTTTGTTTTAAAAATGGTTCTAACAAAAATCTGAGAAATTTTTGGAAGCAAAGAGGAAAAAGAAGAAAAAAAAGGAAAAAGAAAACAAAGCTAACCTATCTACTCTATCCTACCAGCCGAATACCCTCCCTCGCGCTCGACCGCGCACGCGGTCAGCTCGCTCGCGACGCAAGAAGTGCGGTCCCCTTCCTCCGATTTCCTTGTCGCGTTCACACGCAGCTTCTATTTCCTTGTCGTGTTCACACGTTCACACATGCATGCGAGGAGTGTTTGTCCATTTTCTCTTTCTCTACCATGCAGTAGCTGAGATAGGCTTCTCTTTCTCTACCATGCATATACGGTACGTACCGTTCTAACTTTTAGCTAGATCCATAATTATTATTTCAGAATAAATTTGAACAATTGACGCGGCATTTTGACCGGCTGGGCATCTCTTACTAGTACATGATTCCCTTACAAATTCCATTTTATCAATTCCCTTTCTTCTTTTCTCTTTTTATTTTTTTGTTACTTTTGTATTAAAATTTATATTATTTTGGCTATTTTTTCAATTCCCTTTCAACAATTCCTTTGTTCTTGTTATTTAGTACTATAATTCATGTTTCTTTGGACTAACTATTACAATTCCCTTTTTCGGGCTAGTGGTTTTTTATGGGGGAAATAACATGTGGGGAAAATCACTTGCAACTCAAATGAACTACCACTTGTAAATAAAAATTAAGTATTATTTTTATCAAGGTTTCTCATGTTCTTGGGAAAATAACAAGCTAAAGAATAATGAGCTACGGGTTGATAACATGTGAACTAAAAAAAAGTCGTTAAATATTTTAAAATGAAATTAGCTTTTTTGGGTTGATAAATTTTCATATTTTACCGTTGATAAATAACGAGAAGAGGGTTGATAACTTTTGAGCTAAAAAAAGTCGTAAAATATTAAATGAAATTTAGCTTTTCGGGTTGATAATTTTTCACATTTACCGTTGATAAATAACGGGAAGAGGGGTAGATAAATTGTAAGCTAAAAAGTCAATAAATATCTAAATGAAATTAGCCTTTTGGGTCGATGACTTTTCACATTCACAGTTGATAAATAATGGGTAGATGGGTTGATAAATTGTGAGATAAAATGTTTCCAAAATAGTCTAAATAAAATTAGCTTTTCGGATCGATAACTTTTCGCATTTACCGTTGATAAATAATGAGAGATTGGTTGATAAATTGTAATATAAGAAGGTCGATAAAATATTCTCAATGAAATTAGATTTTTGGGTCGATAAGTTTTCATATTTACCGTTGATAGATAATAGGCAGAGGGGTTGATAAATTGTGACCTAAAGATGTCCCTAAAATATTGTACATAAAATTAGCTTTTTGGGTTGATAAGTTTTCTCATTTACCGTTGATAAATAATGGGTAGATGGGTTGATAAATTGTAAGCTAAAAAAGTTGATAAAATATTCTAAATAAAATTAGCTTTTTTGGGTCGATAAGTTTTCATATTTACCGTTGATAGATAATAGGCAGAGGGGTTGATAAATTGTGAGCTAAAGATGTCCCTAAAATATGATACATAAAATTAGCTTTTTGTATCCATAAATTTTCACGTTTACCGTTGATAAATAACAGGCAAAGGGGTTGATAAAGTATGAGCTAAAATATTTCTAAAATATTCTAATAACATTTCGGGTCGATAACTCTTCACATCTATCATTACTAAATAATGAACAGATTGGTTGATAAATTGTGAGGTAAAAAAGTCCCCAAAATATCCTCAATAAAATTGGGATCTATAACCTCCACCATGTAACTATGCTGTAGAAAAGTACGAGCGTCTCCTATTGTAACACAAAGAGTTGCCAGCTTAGTTGGTTGTCGCCGCGTATTGCCCCTGAGTATATCTGGGCATTCTTCGGGCCAGGCCGGGCTTCGGGCCGGGCCTAACAAAGCCCGACGCAAAAAACCCAGGCCCAGGCCCGGCCCGGCCCGGCCCGACCATCGGGCCTAACTTTTAGGCTCAAGCCCGACCCATCACACCAAAAGCCCGTCGGGCCTCGGGCCGGGCCTCTTCCTTATTTCATGCATTTCTCAAGACCAGGACCGGCCCATCATAGTCATTGGGCCTAAATTTTTGGCCCAGGCCTGGCCCACCAACATGCTCGGGCTGGCCCAAGCCCGGAAATTTCGGGCCGGGCCGGTCGGGCCGGGCTGCCCATGGCCAGGTATACCCCTGAGACCAGGAAGGTCTTGAGTTCAAAGCCCAGTACGCGCAATTATGTTTTGCCATTGCGCTGTGGCGGGTGACGGAAATGGATACGCTGAAAACACGCTTTCCATTTTCGGAAAATGTCGGCGGTCGACCGCTAATTAGGGCCTCCCCCTACCAGCCCATCCACCCTGCCCTGTTTTTCTTCTTCGGGAGAAAAAGGAGCAGCAGCGCCCACCTGCTCGCATGCTCCAGCGCCTCCACCTGCCCCGCTCCCTTTTCCCCTCTCTCCAAACCGAGCCAACCAAAACCCTAACCTTCTCCCTCTCTGGCCGCCGCCACTCCTCTTCTTCCCGAGAGAGAACCAAAGAAAAGTTCAGAGATATTCAGTATTTTTGTTAAACTCTGCCGGAGTTCGCCGTCGCTGTAGAGGCCGCCACGCCGAGCTAGCGGCGGGGATGGAGCTGCCATGGCGCCCGCCAACTCCATGTTGAAGGCCAGGAGCGGGGGCTGCCCTGGAACGACGCCGCGGACCTCGCCATCGTCGCCTGCTTCTTCTACACCGACGGTCGCCCGTGTCTCTGCTTCCACTTCTGCGTCCGCGCCGCCGTCTTCTTCCCGGTACGCCCCGTCGTCCGTGGCCTCGTCTCGGATCTTCTCCAAGCCGGTTCCCTTCGCCGACAACCTCCCGGTGAGCAGCCACGTCGAATTCTGTCATCTGTTGTTCGAGTTCGTTACAGCAGCATCTCCATGAAGTTGCTGGAGTTTGCAGTTCCTGACATATCGCCGGCGAGTTGTCTCGGTTGTCCTCTGCACTTCGCGAGTAGCTAGGCCGTGTTGCCCGGATGCGCCGCACCTTTCTGTACCACGACGTGCACTCTACTGTCAGGAACGTGCTGCCAGCAAGTGCAGATGCAGCCGTCGACCACATCTCCGTCATGCGTTGCCTGAAGTTTCGTTTTTCTTCAGTTGAAGCTGTCGTGTCTTTCAATTAGAAGTTCAGTTCAAGCAGGATCTTTTTCTTCAGTAAACGTCTAGCTCATGGGCTGATCGATGCAGCTGCCTGCTAGGTTGCTTGTTTAACTCGTTAGGCACAACATCAATCTTTCTAGCTGCCTGCTTGCTAGTTGGCTAGTTAGTTGATCTCTGTTTTATACTCAAAACGTCTCACTTTCCATCATAATCAAAACCTCAAACTGCAGCGTAGTGGTCTGATGTTGTACTCCCAGGAACATCAGTTTACCTGTTTTTCAACTGTCTCTGTTCAGTTAAATTCAGTTAATGCAGGATTAGAACGTTAGATGGTTCCAGTTCCTGATATATCAAATGATCGCTCTAGTTCCTCTGGTTCTGTTGCTTGCACACGTCCGGCGCGTCCCTGGTTCCAATCCCATCGGCACGAATAAAGCCACCCCTTTTTATTCCTTTTGTTCTCAGCACATTTATGTTTGGTTTTAATAATCAACTTTTGAAACTTCAATTCATACAAACTTTATATCCTGGAATATCAGAAAAAGCTAATCTATCTGTTTATAAAATTTGTATCAACTTTTGAACAACTAAAATTTGACAAGTTTCAAATCTGGATTTAAATACTTAAATCTTGCATAAATCATAACTTGAGTTCTACATTTCCAAATTTAATAAACTTTATATCCTTATGCATCAGAAAAACATGAGGAATTCAAATATCAACATGTCATGCATCATTGTCCGCATCCCTGGTTCAGCCAAATTAAAATTGAACTTGAACTAAATGTTATGTGAGGGTGTTTATCATTTCTTGTGACTCTTTGCAAACCCCACTTAATTATGCTATGTATGAAACCTTTGCATTTCATGCATCATATTGCGCATTGCATTTCCTTGTATTGATTCGTGCTATTACTTTCTTGTATGTGCTATTTGGTTCTTCTCTGTTGAGATACATATCCTTGTATATCCGGATGTGTATCATCTGTAGTTATGTATAGCGATACATATCTTTGTATTTATTATTAGGCCCGCCTCCTTCCTTGTATAGTCGAGGACGTGACCTATATATGTAACGCCATATGCACCCAATCAATACATTGTGAGTTGCATCCCTCTCTACATGGTATCAGACACCTATCGTTCCTAACCTAGCCGCCGCGCCCCCCCTCTCCCCGCGCGTGCCGCCCCACCCTCCAACCCTAGCGCCGCCGCCGCGTGTGCTCCTCCTCACGTTGTGCCGCCGCCGCACCTGCAGCCGCCGCCGCGCCTCCCTCCCAACCCCGCGCCGTCGCCGTCCCCTGCGCGCGCGTCGTCATGTCGTCGGTCTCCAACGGCAGCAACCCCTTCGCCTACAACCCATGGACGGGGGTCATCCACGCCTACAACATGCCGGTGCCGCGCCCGCCGATTCACCAGGCGCACTTCACCGCCACGCCGCCGTCCTACGCCCCGGCCTACCACGCCGCGCCCGCACCTGGCTCTTACGCCGGTGGCGGCAACTGATTTATGGACACGGGCGCCTCGTCTCACATGGCCGCTCACCCGGGTAACCTTTCCCAATCCTTTCCCACTTCCACCGAGTCTCGCATCATTGTCGGTAACGGCGTCGGTCTTCCTATTTCTCACATTGGTTCTGGTAATTTTCCTTCTACTTCTAAACCACTGTCTCTTAATAATGTCCTTGTGTTTCCCCAGCTTATTCAGAATTTAGTCTCTGTTAAAACTCTTTCTCGTGACAACTCTGTGACTGTTGAATTTGACGCTTTTGGTTTTTCTGTTAAGGATGCCCGCACCCGGATGGTCCTCCATCGATGTGAGAGCCGCGACGATTTGTATCCGGTGATGTCGCCTTCCACCCCCGGCGCCGCACCTCGTGCTCTGTCTGCAGGCGTTGATCTTTGGCATGCTCGTCTTGGACATCCCAGTGCCAACACGCTTCGCCAAATAATGAGGGGTTTGTCTTCCCATAGTTGTGAAGCGTGTCGTCTTGGTAAACACGTTCGTCTTCCCTTTAGCCAGTCTTCCACCGTTGCGTCTTTTCCTTTTGAGTTAATTCATAGTGATGTATGGACCTCTCCAATCTCGAGTAATTCTGGTCTTCTTTATTACCTAGTTATTCTTGATGATTTTTCTCATTTTGTGTGGACGTTTCCCCTCCGTAAAAAGTTCGATGTCGCCACCACTCTCACAGCCTTCTACGCCTATGTTTCCACCCAGTTCGGTCGCCCATCCATGCCCTACAAACTGACAATGGAAAAGAGTTTGACAATGTCACTGTCCGCACCCTACTCTCCTCTCACGGCACTATTTTCCGTCTAACCTGTCCATACACGTCCCAACAAAACGGCCGCGCCGAGCGTATCCTCCGCACCCTCAACGACTGCGTCCGCACACTCCTATTCCACAGCCATGTCCCCCCCACCTTTTGGCCTGATGCCTTAGCCACCGCCACCCTCCTTGTCAACCTTCGTCCGTGTCGTCCCCGCTGGAACTATGCACCTCATCACCTCCTTTACGGTTCCCCTCCATCCTACGACGGCCTTCGGATTTTCGGTTGTCGTTGTTATCCTAGTATCGCCGCCACCACTCCTCATAAACTCGCCCCTCGTTCTGTTCCGTGTGTTTTCCTCGGTTACCCGGCTTTCTGCATAGGGTACGGCTGCTTTGATCCGGTTTCTCAGCGGGTCTTCAGCTCCCGACACTTGTTCTTTGATGAGCATTGATTTCCTTTTGCACGAGACGGTGGTCGCCACTCCTCCTTCGACTGCGATGGTCCTCGGCGTCGACCCCTGCAGTCCGCCGGGCTGCGGTGCCCTCGAGCTCGGACTCGGGCACCGCCTCGTCGTTCTCCTCCGCGCCCTTGAGCTGCAGCTCGGGCGGCGCCTCGTCACCCTGCGGGTCACCCTCGAGCCATGTCTCGGGTGACCCCACGCCGACACCCGCGCCGACATCTGCGCCGACGCCCGCCTCGACGCCGCTGCGTCGCCCTTGAGCCTCGGCTCGGGCGCCGCGCCGTCTTCGCCGGGCGACGCCCTTCGGCTGGGTTCATCCGCCTCGACGCCGCTTGTGTCGCCCTCGAGCCTCAGCTCGGGCGCCGCGCCGTCTTCGCCGGGCAACGCCTCGCCTCCGGCTCCGCCTCCTCCACCGCCGGCCACGGGGCCCCTCACGCGCGCACGTGCAGGGATTCGTGTCCCGAGCACGCGGTACCCCTCGAACGAGTACGTATGCACCGCATCGACTTCTGCGCCTTCACCATCCACGCCATCACCCCTACCCGCCTCTGCCCGGGCTGCTCTCCGCGACCCGCAGTGGCTTGCGGCCATGCAGGATGAGTTCGACGCCCTGCAGCGGAACCAGACATGGACGCTTGTTCCCCGATACCCTCACGCCAACATCATCACCGGGAAGTGGGTCTTCAAGCACAAGTTCCATCCGGACGGTACTCTCGACCGTCACAAGGCGCGGTGGGTGGTTCGTGGTTTTCGCCAGCGTGCCGGCGTCGACTTCACTGACACCTTCGCCCCGGTTGTCAAGCCCGGGACGATCCGCACCGTCCTTCAGCTCGCGGTCTCTCGTGCGTGGCCTGTGCACCAGATGGACGTCTCCAACACCTTCCTTCACGGCCATCTCGAGGAGCAGGTCTTCTGCCAGCAGCCCACGGGTTTCATCGACAGCGCCCACCCCGACCATGTGTGCCTGCTCTCGCGCTCGTTATACGGGCTCAAGCAGGCCCCACGCGCCTGGTACCAGCGCATCGCAGCGTTTCTTCAACAACTCGGCTTCCGCTCCACCCGCTCCGATGCCTCGTTGTTTGTGTACAACAATGGCGCCACCACCGCGTACCTGCTGCTTTACGTCGACGACATCATCTTGACGGCCAGCTCGACGGACCTCCTGCGACAGATCACCGAGCGTCTTCGCGCTGAGTTTGCCCTCAAGGACTTGGGGCCCCTGCACTACTTCCTCGGCATCGAGGTCGTACGTCGCACCGACGGCTTCTTCCTTCATCAGCGCAAGTACGCCCACGAGCTCCTGGATCGCGCTGGTATGCTTAATTGCAAACCCGCGGCCACGCCTGTCGACACGAAGTCCAAGCACTCCGCCACGGATGGTTCGTTGGCCACGGACGCGTCATTTTATCGCTCCATTATCGGTGCCCTGCAGTACCTCACCTTGACCCGCCCCGAGCTGCAGTATGCTGTCCAGCAGGTGTGCCTTCACATGCATGCTCCGCGGGATCCTCATTGGGCTGCGGTCAAGCGGATCCTCCGCTACATTCGTGGCACCATGGACTTCGGCCTCTCCCTCCACGCCTCCACCGCCACGGACATCATCGCCTACTCAGACGCCGATTGGGCAGGCTGCCCCGACACGCGTCGCTCCACGTCTGGCTACTGCGTCTACTTCGGACCTTCGCTCATCTCCTGGTCGTCTAAGCGACAACCCACGGTCTCTCGCTCCAGCGCTGAAGCGGAGTACCGGGCTGTTGCTAATGCGGTTGCCGAGGTCTCTTGGCTGCGGCAACTCCTCATTGAGCTCTCATGTCCTGTTGCCAAAGCCACCGTGGTCTATTGCGACAACGTCTCCGCCGTCTATCTCTCCGCCAACCCGGTCCACCATCGCCGCACCAAGCATATTGAGCTGGACATCCACTTTGTTCGGGAACAGGTGGCCCTTGGACACATTCGAGTACTTCATGTGCCCACCTCCCAACAATTTGCGGATATCATGACCAAGGGTCTCCCTACGGCATCATTTGAGGAGTTCCGATCCAGTCTATGCGTTCGACCAGGCGACGCTTCGACTACGGGGGGTGTTGAGATACATATCCTTGTATATCCGGATGTGTATCATCTGTAGTTATGTATAGCGATACATATCTTTGTATTTATTATTGGGCCCGCCTCCTTCCTTGTATAGTCGAGGACGTGGCCTATATATGTAACGTCATATGCATCCAATCAATACATTGTGAGTTGCATCCCTCTCTACATTCTCGAGTAGACACCGATACCGAGCAGTTCGAGAAGGAGTTCCTCTACATCACCCCTAAAGATTGCGTTCGTGCTTTCTCTTCCGATTTGACAGGCGAGCCCACCCCTTCACCTATTTTACATTTTCATGCTCTTTTGACCTAGAGAGAATTTCTTATTTGGCCCTGGCTGAAGTTTGGCTTCCTTTTTTGGCCCTGGTAAATTTTTTCTTCCTTTCATGACCCACAAATTTTGGTTGGTTCCATATTTGGCCCTCTAGTATAATTTAACCACTAAGATGACCATTTTGCCCCTGCTGCAATATGTTGGCAAATTTTTGAGTTTCATAAAATCTCAAATTTATTTGAAAAATACATGTATATGCTTGGGATGTACGTGCAATGTTTCGGGCAGAAACTCGTTTTATTTTGGGCTATGAAAAAACAAAAATCTGACATTATATATGCGTACGTATAGTCTGTCAGAAATTTGTCTTTTTTGTATCTTCCAAAATACAATGTATTTTGGGCTGAAATTTCTAGCGTGCCTGCGGATTGTCTCTATGTTTGTGCCTATTTAATATCAATTTTTTTTGGAGTTGTGAAAATACAAAATAAATTGGAGTAATTTCCGGAATAAATTTGAGATTTCCCGAAATAATTTGCAGCAGGGGCAAAATCGTGCGCTGGTTGGGGGTCATTTTTTTTAATAACCAGTATATCACAGCTTTTTTAGTGCAATTTTGTCACATATTGCAGCAGGGGTAAAATGGTCATCTTAGTGCTTAAATTGTACTAGAGGGCCAAATAAGGAACCAACCAAACTTTGTGGGTCATGAAAGGAAGAAAAAATTTGCCAGGGCTAAAAAAGGAAGGCAAACTTCAGATAGGGCTAAATAAGGAATTCTCTCTTTGATCTATTGCTATCCCTATATTACGATTCTGTTGTGTCACGTGTCCTATTCCACCTGTTACCCTATATGATCCGAGTTACACCTCCTTGCTCTACCTGATGTTTGTTGTTTGCCAGCTTTGCGAGTCGTAGGCGAGTTTAGGGTCTTGTTGATATCTTGAAATGTTCGGGATATTTGTTGGGTAGTTGGTATACTTGCTATATCTGTTGTTGAAGATAATCATGGCTCACCCTAATGTTAATATTAAAATGGATAAGTAGAGGCATCGGTGGGTCAGCTGTATATTTTGGTTTTACCATGGCTCACTTGTGTCCACTTTTATAATTAGGACGAGTTCTTGTTTTCTGATCCAAGACTGAGGGCACTAACCACACGTGGGAGGTTTCACTGGGCCCCCCTCGACCTATTACCGGAACTGCTTCCACTGTCCAAGTGCCACAATTAGATTCGTAACGTTTTGTTTCTCCCGAGCGTGCAAGCTTTGTTTCTGTGTGGTCAGTTGATATGATGTTACTTTTGGGGAAGCCGTGTGCCTTGTAACCCCGTTGTCTCTTGCACGCTCGTAGGTTGCGGAGCCGCTGCGAAGTGGTCATCCCGCTGGGCACTGATCACCTAGTACGCTGACGCACATAGCTAGGTCCGCCTCGGAGTTTCGCCGGACTTCGATACGGATTCAACTTAGTTAGGTGTCTTCTTGGACTTGGTCTGTGGTGAAGGGAGGGGTTGTGATGCGAGGTTTCGCCGGCAAGTTTTCTCAAAACCCTTGCTTGTGGAGTCGGACATGCGTGTATGGGTACAGTAGTGCATCCCTGCAGGGTGAAATCTTTTCGAAAAGCCGTGTCCGCGGTTATGGATAACTTGGAGATGTTTAACTCGATCATAGAACAACTTAAACCTTATTTCCTGTTGTTAATAATTTGCTAATAAAACTCTTTCAAAAGTGTGTGTGCCTTTGCAATACCTCTTGGCGAAGGGGGATCGCATTGGTTGGGTTTTGTTTGCAGAGTATAGAACTGCTAGATTATGCGCTCTCTCACCTTCTCTGATAGACGAATGTTGTAGCGTGTCTCTATTGGTTAGTTGCTTTGCTGCCGCTAAACTCCACATATAGCCGGGCGAAGTTTACACCGCCCACCAGCAAGCATAGCTGGTCCGTGCCATTTGGTACTTACCCTCGTTTTTCTCCCTCTTTTTCCGGAACCCGCTTTTCGACAAACAGGTACGACAGATGATGAGCAATACGCAGGAGGCTTCTTCGTTGAGTTCACGGACGACGACTTCGTTACGTAGCAGGATCGTTCCTAAGGCAACAACATGTGGCTTGTTGGTTATGGAATCCCGCTGGTTATCTTCAGGACTCTTAGTCCCATTTGGTTTTTGTTTGTACCCAGACTATTTGCTATCTCTATGTATGATGTACTGATGGGACATGTGTCCTTTGCGTGTCTTTTGTATCTTGCTCAGTAGAGCGTTGCTATATATGAACTTTATTTCCATCTTTTGTGTCATAGATGGTCATGTTGTGATATTGAATCTGTATTCTACCCTTGTATCCTGTGCACAGTGCGTGTATGTGTGAAGTGCACAGGAAGGTGAAGCACTCAGGCTTGGAAAGCCTAACGTGAGCCTATGAGGTGGGTGTTGTGTGCATGGGCGTGTCGAGCTGTTGCTTGGCCTACCCATAAGCTTGGGAATGCGAGGCGACCTCACGGTCCTTTGTAGTGACCTCATGCACATAAACCCCTCGTACCAGCGCGCTCTGGGTTTTTCTACTCCTGGGGCTTACACTAACACTGGCCTATAAGATGTAGCTCTAGGAATCCATGGATCCCTCCAGATTCTAATACTTTGACCGTTACCAACACGCTAAATTAAACCCTTCTTTAGCAGATCCAAACCATGCGAGATCGCTTGCCATGTGGACGAAGCATTCCCAGTGAACACCGTATCCTCAATCCTACCATTAGGATAATACTTCGCTTTTAACACCCTGGCACAAAAACTATCAGGATTAACAATTAGTCTCCATGCCTGGCGAGCAAGGAGTGTTTAGTTAAAAGCACGAAAATCACGGAACCCGAGACCACCTTGATTTTTTGGCCTTTGTAGTTTCTCCCATGCACACTAGTGTGTTTTCCTCTTCCCCTCCTTTGCTCCCAAGTAGAAGTTTCTCACCAATTTAGTAAAATCATCGCATACCGAAAAAGGTAACTTGAACACTTCCATTAGATATGTTGGCAAGGCTTGAGCTACTGACGTGATAAAAATTTCTCTACCGGCTTGGGCAAGATGCCCATCACCCCACATTAACAGACGATTTGTCAATTGTTCTTGCAGATTTTGCAGTTTCCCTCTAGACATACGACCATCAGGGGTAGAAGTCCCAAGTATTTTTCATCAAAAGAAAAGGAAGTAACACCAAGTACATTCTGAATATCCTCCTTCACTGCTAGTGGACAGAATCACCAAATAATAATGAGCACTTATCTGGATTTATTGTTGACCAGTACAAGAAGCATATACATCTAGAGATTGCTTCACACGTTCAGCTTGATCTCTTGTTGCTTTGAAGAACAGTAATGTGTCATACGCAAATAAGAGATGCGAGACACCTGGTGCACGTCGACACACCTTGATCCGAGATATCATATTATCAACAATTCCTTTGTTCAAAAGAGCCAAAAGTCCATCAGCGACAAAAAGGAATAGAAAAGGAGATAAAGGGTCACCTTGCCGAAGCCCGAAGCCCACGCGGCGGTGCAAAAGAATCAAAGAGGGCCCCATTAAATTTTACGGAATATCTCACCAACGTAACGCACATCATAATCCAGTCAACGAATCGATGAGAGAAACCCAGCTTTTGCATCATTTGCTTCAAGAATAACCAATCAACCCGATCATATGCCTTTGATAAATCCAGTTTATAAGCACAAAAGCTTTTGGTATGATCCTTTTCCTGCTTAATATGATGAATGCATTCGAAAGCCTGCAGTGCATTGTCAGTTATCATTCTACCAGCAACAAAGGCACAAGGTGAGATGATATCATCAAGCAGCGGCCTGAGTCGATTCACCATGCACTTTGACATAATTTTATAAACAACATTGCAAAGACTAATCGGTCGGTTCCCTGATAACTTACATGGATTAGTTACCTTTGGAATTAGAACTGTAGAGGTATTATTAGCACCATTGGACATTATTCCAGTCCTAAAGAATTCTTGTACCATTGCGACTATCTTCTCCTTCAAAACGCCCCAATTACGCTGAAAAAACCTAATTCTTTACCGTTGCGACTATCTTCTCCACCAGTATTATGACCGTTATTTCTAGTATTTCTGCAAACCGGTAATACCGGTGTCCACCGATATTTTTTCTCAACTTCAGATAAAACTCTGGTCTCATTTGAGGTGTTCAGGAGCCCGTGAGTATAAATTTTACCTTGTGATTTAGTACATCATTGGAAAACGGTTTTGCTAATTCTAAGTGGCCTAAGATTTAATAAATGTCAGTCGACCTTTTAGCTATTGGATCTGACTCGCAATTCGTGCTAATCTAACGATTGTTGAAACTCAAAAAACGTTCAAGCAACACACAATAATTGTTCACTCGCTGCAAAATAATTTTTCATGAGTAAAAAAATAGTCATTCAGTACAGTTTTTTTTAAGGGGAAGCCTGTTAGGCGCTCTATTTCATGTTGATAGAAGGGTTACATCATGTAATAATAAAGATCGAATACAACCTGGGGATCACCATCCCAAATATATGAAAGTTTCGAATCATAAACATATTTTGCCAAATGGTGCGCCACTTGATTAGTTCCCCGTGGACAGTGTCTAAAGTAGACCGAGTTGATATTACTAGCCTTCAGAAAACATTCCGCCAAGATCGCCAAGCATGGACTCCAAATCTCGATGGTACCATTGCATGCCTGAATCAATTCCAAAGAATCTAACTCAATCAACACACAGCCAAATGGTATTTAGTTAAATCTCGGCCATGTGAGCTCTAGGTGCGGCTAATGCCCGTAGTTATTGTCCGAGGTACTAGTAGACGAGTTTAACAAACCTCCCAACAAATCTCAATGTTCTGATGTGGTTTTTTGTCCATGCATAGTTGACGCGCGTCTTAAATTTCTAAAACAAATTATCTATTTTTCATTTCTAACCACCCGATCGTTAAAAAGAACTAAAGAAAGAACAGCACTCTCATTCCTTCCATCAGCTATGAGAAACGCTATTTCTATGGTGTGCTCTGCGCACGAAAATATAATGAGAGAAACTGAGAAAGGACATACAACTTGCAACATGTCAAGGATTGAAACCAAGGCTGTTAATCTTGATACCAAGGGGGTCTCAACACTCAGACACCGTCGTTTCTACTCTCCTGTTGGTGACGCTCATACATCATTTCCTCGCCATCGACGGTGCCGAAATTGAGGAACCCCCTCGCCTTGCAGAACTTCATGAGGTAGTACACCCCGACGCCTGCCGCAGTAAAGATGGCACTGATGGCGTACACCTTCCAGCCGGCGATGGCCATGACGAAGACAAGGAACCCTGAAGGGACAAGGCACATGACAATGTTGCCCGGGAGTCCCAGCGGCACGCTGTAAGGCCGTGCCATCTCAGGCCGCTTGATTCGGAGCCAGATGAAGGTGGCAAACTCGAGGAGCATGCCCAGGCTGTAGAGAAAGTTGGCGGCGGCCACGATGTTGTTGAAGCTCAAGAAGGACATGCCAAGAGTGATGAGGCTGGTCACCACGATGCTGACCCAGGGAGTGTTGAAGATTGGAGCCCGGAGAGCGAAGATGCGGGGAAGGAGGCCCAGGTCCGCCATGCCCAGCAGCTGGAACGCGGCGCTGCTCAGTGTCGCCGAGTAGAGGCCGATGGAGGAGAGCACCGCGCCCACCTCGATCCAGTACTTGAGCCAACTGCCGGCGATCGTTCCTGCACGAAAAGAGTAATATCAGCAACTGTTGGTGGCCAAATAACACTCGTGTCTTACCGAGAAAATCTTGCAGTCTATAAAATTCTCAGGTTTAAAATTATAAATAAATATGTTGGTCAAATGTATCTGAACTTCTGAAGTACGAAGTACATTGCAGTTGTTCATACAGACGTGGTAAACTAATGCAGTGTGTACTGTGTAATCAACTTTCCTGTTATCAGTTGCGTATGCTGATGCTGGACAGATGGATAAAATGATATGGATTCTTCACAAATCTAATAAATTTTCTACAGAAGAGGAAAATGGTCTAGCTACTTTACTAGCTGCAATCGCATCACAGCAACACAGAGGCTCAAAGTCCGTACAAGCACTCTGTATTGACTATAACTTCTTCCCCAGAGTTTACCATTGGCAAACAGGAAGCTGGAGTGCAGTGATAGTCCAGCTCCAGATGTCGTTGGAAGGCAGTTGTAGCTCTAAAAGTAACGAGTGCGGCGGTCTGGCTGTCGAGCTCCACTGAAACAGGGGAATTTTTAAAATCGAAAATGGTATTTAAATGTTTCAATAAATTCTGATTTCTGGGGATACATACAAATGTGTGATTTTTGTACTACTCCAAAAATCATAAACTGCACTACAAAAATCATAAAATGTGGTACAAATGGTTGTACAGTACTTGTATTTTAGGCACAAAAATCATAAACTGTGGCTATAAAAAGGCAAAAAAAAACTTCAGTTTGCTCACCACATTTGTCCTTTTTATATAGATCATAAATGAAAAGACATTTCTATGAAAGTTTAGTACATACTAGACATGTACAGCTCAGGGTTATCTGGAGCTCAGCAGCTAAAAGAATTTTCGTTAAGATACGCCAGTTCTTCTCTCAGACCAGTTTTCAGCCTGAAAAAAATGAACTTTTTTTACCAGTTAATCTTTTGAGCACTTCTGGATTTTCCATTAAATTGAAAAAATTGAAAAATCAAAGTGAACTGCCAGTAAGGCACTGCACAAATGGCTTGAACAACAGAGTGTTATGTAATTTTTCCACCTTATTTACTTCGGTGATATTGTGATCTCTTTCTTTGGACTGCTTATAACTAAAGGACAATTTTCTTTCAGCCAAAGTCATAAACCATTGGATTTAAATCCAATGGTCTATCTTTTTTTACTTCCCACCACAACCATAAATTCACACGTGCGGAATTTATTATAGCTTTCCTGAGACCCCAGCAATTGGATCCTTCGTTGGTGGGTCGGTCTTGTGACACTAACTACTCATGTGAGATCCCCTTTCTCGGGTTCACCACCATTGTCGATGTTTCCACCTCGCGACCTAGCGAAACTAGTAAAGTCTCCTCACTCGTCAATGTTTTCGTCTTGTATCTCACTAACAAATGAGATTGAAGTTTAATATTTTCTAAAGCGGGGGATCTGCACATTTGCCACACTTTATTTTGCAATTTGCATATTTGGCACACCATGTGTCATTCACATGTGGTTGTCAATGTGGCAAATGTGCAATTATTTAAGTAATGTGTGGAAAATGTGCAAAAAAAATCTCCCCACGAGCACCTCCTCCTACCGCACACCACCGCCTGGCCCTCGCGGTGTGTTGGTGTCCCCCTCCACACCCTCACCGGCAGTTCAAGTCATAGCGTTGCCGCCTATTGTCAAGCAGCGTTGTTGAAATAAATGACCCCGGCTCAGGTTGTGCTCGTTGGCTTCGTCGGCCACAACCGCCGGCGTCCCCACAACGCAGCTCCCCCGCCACGGGCTTAGCTCGGCCGCCGAGCGCCCTCGCCATGAATGACTCAAGCTATTGTGGTACCACGGCTTGCCACCGTTGGCACTTATTGACTCCATCATGGCGACCCGCCTCCTCCTACCCGGAGGGCATCGTCGTTGACGCCCACTAGGTGAAAATAGCTAAAAGAACATGAATGTGTTTAAGAAGATTTGAGAGAAGAGCCGAAGAGGTGGAAAAAAAAATGCTCCCGTCAGAAAAGGAGACCGTTCTTGCTGGAGATCAGGATTTAGGGGGGTTTTGGAGATCGGCTGGAGATGCTCTTGCTGTGCCCCAACATTATCCTTGGATTCTTTATGCTGAAAAAGGGTCCTCCACACGTTATCCTGGGTCATTGGTTCATTGCAATCTCAGAAAGACTAGAGAAATTGTTACTAAATCCACCCATATGGTCCACTGTCCATGGAAGTACGCATGCATCGATGGCCAATTGTCTATAGAAAAATATCATGACAGCGCGTCGACAGGAATCATTGCTTGGCAGTTAACAAGGCGATTTGTTGTTAAAGTACTCCGTAGTGTTTTTGATCGATTTAATTATCGCAAAAAGTGGAAGACAGTATTTAATTAAGCAATGAGTAAACAAATTAATTACCTGCCGCGTCGGCGAAGAATCCGTTCCCCCAGTTCTCCGGCGGCGCGTCGATGGCGCCGGTGGCCGCCATAAGCGGGAGCAGGTACCCGAGCGACGTCATGGCGACGGAGGAGAGCAGCGCCGTGGGGAAGGTCTTGCCTGGGTTCTCCACCTCGCCGGCCATGGTGCTGACGCTGTCCCAGTAGTTGAGGTTCCAGAAGAGGGTGTTGAAGAAGAGCTTCCAGTCCTTCTCACCCGCGGTGACCCGCCACCTGTGCGGGCGGATCTTGGGGATCGCGATGCCGGACATGAGCACGAAGGGCGATAGCGAGGCGATGCCCAGCGCGACGGCGGACCATCCGACGACGCTGAGGCCGGTGTAGTTGAGGAAGGAGAGCGCGACGTTGAAGGTGACGATGGTGGCGACCCGGGGCCCGCCATCGGCGACGGCGGGCACGACGCGCGCGAGGTAGTCGGCGCAGAGCGCCGGGAAGGCGGCGCCGTTGATGGCCCCGGAGACGTACTTCCAGGTGCCCATGAGGGAGCCGGTGAAGGGGCCGAAGGCGCGGTCGGCCCAGACGACGAAGCCGCCGTTGCCGGGCATGGCGGTGGAGAGCTCGGCCGTGACGAGCGACTCCGGGATGGCCCAGATGAAGGGGAAGATGAGGAAGCCGAGCAGCGCGAAGAGCGGGCCCGCCGACTGCACTGCGGGCTCGGCGCCGTAGGGCCCGCCGGCGACCTCGAAGAAGATGAGGAAGATGAGCGGGACCAGGGACAGCTTGTTCCTCGCGGCGGCCTTGCCATGGCCGGCAACGGCGGGCGGCGGGAGGATGACGGGGTCCCCGTCGCCGTCGACGGCCTTGGGCTTGGGCGAGGCGTCCCCGAGATGGACTTCTCGAGTCATCCTGCCCGGAGCGGGAGTAGAGTGCTGCAACTACCCGTGGCGTACGTGCTCCGTGGGATCCGGGGAGGAGGTTGGCCGTCTTCTCTCTCTCGCTCTCGCGGCCATTGCCGATCGAGATTATATATATGAACGGAAGGCAAGTAGTGGTATCGCTGGAGTTCGAATCGCGCATAACTGCTTTGGGGGGTTGGTGTAGTAGCAATCCAGGGAGGAGTTGCTACTCTGTTCGTCGACTCTGATGACTTACTGTATTTTGGCTCTTTCTTTCAGCATCGTGCAACTCCTCGCAATCGAACAATGGCATTATTAACTTTGATTTTTTTTATGTCTGATGATCACAAGAAAACACGTGCGCACATCTCTCATCACATGTTAGAATTGACGAATACCATCTCGTTTATGCGGCTACCCACGCAGGCTCTGAATGCGTTCAAGACTTCAAGTTGCAGCAGAATAAGTTCCATTCAGGTGCGTGATAGGTGCTCTCAGATTCGAATTCCATCCCACCCTACCTTTCTGCCAGCCCACTGCCGTAGGCATATATCCCTACGAGCATCTAGAAGTTCTGTTCAGATTCTGCTATATATGGCAGAGACGTTCGCGATTGAATCAGTGTGTCACTCGCTAAGCATGATATTACCGCAACGACGAAACCAACAAACAAACAAAAAAGTTGTTATAGTAACAATGAACTCCTATTATGCTGGGATCCCTTCTGGCACGAGATTCCCCCTCGGTTGACTTTGACTGAATAATCGCATCTACTAACAGCTAAAGATTCTCATCTCTAACTGCTAAAACGGGAATAAATCGCAACAATAGGCTATCAATGCGGCTGCCCTTATTTAAAGATCAAAGTTTGACTGCCGATCCAGCAAAGTGAATACTCTCCAAATCCTCACAGAATCTACACTTAAAGTCTCATTGGCATCCTCTTTTTAGCATATTGCCTTTTGTAGCGATAGCATATTGATTTTTGGTGGAATTTTTATTTCCATAGATATTTAAGGTTTCTATTTCTAAGGTTTTCATTCAACTTTTTATACACAGACTTAACTGAGAAGACTCAAGATTTCTTTAATTTCCAAACATCATCAATCAGGGTACCCCTTGTTTAATTTCCAAACATACTGTACTGCTTGCCCCCATCAACATTATCAATCAAGGTCCAGCTTGCCATAGAGAAGCTCCTCCTCTGTTTGCAGCACACTAGGCAAAACAAGGAGGGAAACATGAGTAGTTTTGCCACTATGCAGAGGTGTGGCAGATTTTGTCGTGTGGTGTTTATAAGTACAGATAACATAACGGTAATGAAAAAAGAGGTCTGGCCGTTTCTACGTTTATAAATTATTGGTTTCGGCAGTTTTTAGCGATGTCAACACTGCATTGCCCTGGATAGCATCTGATTTTAACATTCTTAACGGATATGAAAATTGTAGAATCTGAGAAATTTTGTCAAAAAGGACCATCTGCCCCACTGAAATGTCAAAAGAGACCACCTGTGAACGGAATTGGTAAAAGTGCCGTGGCGGCAGCACGGCCAGCCGACGCGTGGCGCCTGCCGCCGCAGCCGGTGGCGGCAGGCGTCAGGCGTGGCGGCACATCCACCTCTCTCAGCCGGCCGTCAACGGAGCAACGCCGACGTTGCCCTGCCGCCCTAGCCGGTGGCGGCACGCTGAGGTGGCAAGCCTGCCGCCACCACCGGTGGTGGCATGCGTCGGCAGCTTCGACAGGCTCTGTCCCATGTACTTTTTCGAATTATTGTACTGCTTTTTGGCTGATTGCACTGATTGAGGCATGTTCCCGCTAAATTTTCCCGCCTAATTCTCTCGCTCAGTTCGCTATAAAAGCCGGCGTCGAGTGTGCCTAATTCTCTCGCTCAGTTCGCTGATATTATTTGGTACACAAGTGCTCATACCTTAGCCAGTATGAGTGTGCCTTGCTCAGACCAGGATTTTAGACCGATGAAGGGAAAGAATGCAACTTTGCCGCCGGGGGTTAGAGCAGAGAGGTGTTGGTGCGGCCGCCTTGCGAAGGTGAAGGAGGTGGTGGATTTTTCGGATAAGTTCGGCATGAAATATTTCATGAGCGCATACTACGATCATGATCCACCCGCACATACAAGTTCATCGTCCTCGAGACCTACGGTATGTTGTAACAGCATGATTAAAAATTATATTTGTATGTCATTAATTTTCGTTTATTAACCGTCTTATTGTTGTTGCAGTCTCCGCCGCCCCTTTGCAACCGGTTTCACTAGATAGACCAGGAGCAGCCGGATTGGGCGCGCCGTGAGGTGGAGGAAAAATAGAGGCGTGCATGGGCAAGGTTCCATGAGGAGGAGCGTTTCGAAAAGGCTATTGCTAATGATAAAGCAGAAAGAGAGAGACAGATACTAAAATTAAGGGCAGAGCAAGCTCGAAATCGCGAGGTAAATCAGAAGCGGATGGTTGATGAGGCTGCACGTAGGTATGCGGAGGAAGAGGTGCGCAGGGAGGCCCGTGAAGCGGAAAGGAAGAGATTGAGAGAAAGGGCTGCTGAAGCGCGGACAGCAGAAGAACGCGGCGACAAGACTAGAAAATGGCCACGCTGGACGCAGGGCAAGTAGAGTTATCTGTTGTAGTAACTACGTATGTTAATTTGTGTTTTGCGTTGTCGTTGTATCTTAAATTTCGTAGTAGTGATTAGCCGTATTTAAATTTAAGTTATGTTTTCATATTTATTTCGTCAGATAGTAACTTAATTTTATGTTGTATTTTTGCATGTTCATGTATCTTATTTTGAAAAACTGGTTGAATAATTATTCGAAATTATAGAAATATGTCTCATACATAGGTCATACATAGATAGAAATAATAGTAATATGGCAGAGTCGTCAACATATCACCCTTGTCGACGACGGCGTGGTGGTCTCTGCTTAGCATCAGAAGGCGACCAAGGATGTGGTATACGATGTTGGCGCAAACCTCGACCGTACTGTTCTTTCTCCTCATCTGTGTGGGTCTCATAGTTCTGTGGTGGAGTTTGTAATACATGTTGAGATTGTGTCGCCGGAGGAATTAAACTGCCTTGTGTGCTTATAATGTCAGCTCCAAAGAATTCATTAAATATCCCTTGATTCTCAGATTGACTAGAAGTTCCGGGATAGTATTCTTCCTGCATATGCTCAGTACCCTGTGGCGGGGCCATATTGTGGTCGAAACCAGCTATCATGTTGGGACAAGCAGGATCAAAAGATTGCTGCGTAAAAAAAATTAGTTGTAAGTAATAGACATGAATATTTTTATGGGAGAAATTATATATTAAAATTGAAGGAACCTGTGGAGGAGGCATATTGTAGCCGAGTCCAGCTTCCCTCTCTGACCAGTTAGGTTCAAAAGATTGCTGCAGATGGAAAATATTCGTAAATAATAGGCGTAATTTTATGTTGTATGAGTGATTATATATAAAATATGAACATACCGAGTGGTGTTGTCGATGTTTGAAGTCTCCCCTTGGGTGTATGAAAATCGTTCCCCGAACGGATTAGTAGAGAAAATATTCTCCTCCTATTTTTAATGCACAGAAGATAATATTTATTGTAAAATGTTGTAGAAGAACGTACGCGCATTTATAATTTTAGATGTGTCTGATAATACATGTGTGGCGCCATGGGGCGGAGACATGCAAGCTGATTGTGAGCGGTCAAGTAGAGATGAGTCGACGCGTGCATATGATGGATTCCGCGTAGGAGGTTGGCTCGTACGCGCCATACTGCTCGTACGTGCCATACTGGTCGTATGCACCATACTGGGTCTAGACGACGGTGCATCTGGCATGTCGTACTCTCGCGTAACAACATCTGAGCTGACAGAGAAGCCAATCTGATCTTCTGCAGTCTCTTGCAGCGTCTTCACACTAACATTGATGTCTTTTTCCACCGCCACTTGCAAGATATGTGACAAATATTTTGCGGTGACGTTGTGGTGCTTAGCCATAGCCCCCACCTGCTCGCAACTATGTGGTTCTATTTTTGAGATATGTCAGGGCTGACATACCCCAGAGCTCTTTCGAGAGATCACTCTTCCCATGCACCCCTCATTCAATTTGACACATATCACTTTTAGCTGACTTCGATCAGACTGTTTCACTTTGTGCTCCCGAGATATGCTCAATGCATACCTCTTTATTGTCTGGTCAGCGGAGTCCTTGTCAGGGAAACTTTGCCCAACTAGCAGACTATCCTCTCCTAGGCCTGGAACAGAACGAAATTCATTGCTTATGGTCATGGTCTGCAGGAAGTCAGGGTCCATTGGACCTGGGACCGCCCTCTGGGGAGGACCTACTCCTTCTTCATCCGACGAGGATTCGGACGAAGATGAACGAGCATCATCATCCAACGCCTCAGGCAATCCCTCCACATGTTCGCTGATGTCGACGACCGCGGACCAATATCCTGGGTCAACATTTTGGTGGCTAGGCATCTGCTCCGATGGGTCGATGCTACGAGCAGCGGTGATGGCAACCTGATCCGACAGGCCGGTGCTAGGGCCTGCGGTGATGGACAGCTGCTCTTCTGCAGCGCTCCTACTGCTTCCAGCATCATCAGTAGCTGAAATAAACTTCACATATACCATTGGCTGTCCGTACATTGAAGGAGATATGCCCTAGAGGCAATAATAAAGTGGTTATTATTTATATCTTTATGTTTATGATAAATGTTTATATATCATGCTATAATTGTATTAACCGAAACATTAGTACATGTGTGATATGTAGACAACAAGAAGTCCCTAGTATGCCTCTTAAACTAGCTTGTTGATTAATGGATGATTAGTTTCATAATCATGAACATTGGATGTTATTAATAACAAGGTTATATCATTATATGAATGATGTAATGGACACACCCAATTAAGCGTAGCATAAGATCTCGTCATTAAGTTATTTGCTATAATATTTCGATACATAGTTACCTAGTCCTTATGACCATGAGATCATGTAAATCACTTATACCGGAAAGGTACTTTGATTACACCAAACACCACTGCGTAAATGGGTGGCTATAAAGGTGGGATTAAGTATCCGGAAAGTATGAGTTGAGGCATATGGATCAACAGTGGGATTTGTCCATCCCAATGACGGATAGATATACTCTGGGCCCTCTCGGTGGAATGTCGTCTAATGTCTTGCAAGCATATGAATGAGTTCATAAGAGACCACATACCACGGTACGAGTAAAGAGTACTTGTCAGGAGACGAGGTTGAACAAGGTATAGAGTGATACCGAAGATCAAACCTCGGACAAGTAAAATATCGCGTGACAAAGGGAATTGGTATTGTATGTGAATGGTTCATTCGATCACTAAAGTCATCGTTGAATATGTGGGAGCCATTATGGATCTCCAGATCCCGCTATTGGTTATTGGTCGGAGTGAGTACTCAACCATGTCCGCATAGTTCACGAACCGTAGGGTGACACACTTAAAGTTGGATGTTGAAATGGTAGAACTTGAATATGGAATGGAGTTCGAATATTTGTTCGGAGTCCCGGATGAGATCCCGGACATCACGAGGAGTTCCGGAATGGTCCTAGAATAAGATTCATATATAGGATGTCATTTTATGTGAATTAAAATGTCGCGGAAGGTTCTATGGAAGGTTCTAGAAGGTTCTAGAAAAGTCCGGAAGAAACCACCAAGGAAGGTGGAGTCCACATGGGACTCCACCTCCATGGCCGGCCAACCCTAGTGGGGGAGGAGTCCCAAGTGGACTCCCCCTTAGGGGGCCGGCCACCCCCCCATATGGGAGGTGGAACTCCCACCTCTAGTGGGAGTCCTAGCTTGGCTAGGTTTCCCCTCCATATGGAAGGTTTTTGGTTCGGGTCTTATTCGAAGACTTGGATACCAACACTTGGGGTTCCACCTATATAATGAGGGGCATAGGGGAGGGGGCCGGCCACACCAAAGCCACAAGTTGGCCGCACCCCCTTGAGGCCGGCCACCCTCTCCCAAACCCTAGCCGCCCCCCTCTCCTCCATATCTCCCGCGTAGCTTTAGCGAAGCTCCGCCGGAGTTCTCCACCACCACCGACACCACGCCGTCGTGCTGTCGGATTCAAGAGGAGCTACTACTTCCTCTGCCCGCTGGAACGGGAGGTGGACGTCGTCTTCATCAACAACCGAACGTGTGACCAAGTACGGAGGTGCTGCCCGTTCGTGGCGCCGGAACCGATCGTGATCAAGATCTTCTACGCGCTTTTGCAAGCGGCAAGTGAACGTCTACCGCAGCAACAAGAGCCTCCTCTTGTAGGCTTTGGAATCTCTTCAAGGGTGAGACTCGATAAACCCCTCGTTGCTACCGTCTTCTAGATTGCATCTTGGCTTGGATTGCGTGTTCGCGGTAGGAAATTTTTTGTTTTCTATGCAACGTTATCCTACAGTGGTATCAGAGCCGTGTCTATGCATAGATGGTTGCACGAGTAGAACACAATGGTTTTGTGCGCGTTGATGCTCTTGTTATCTTTAGTTTGAGTACTTTGCATCTTTGTGGCATAGTGGGATGAAGCGGCTCGGACTAACTTTACATGACCGCGTTCATGAGACTTGTTCCTCGTTCGACATGCAACTTGTATTGCATAAGAGGCTTTGCGGGTGTCTGTCTCTCCTACTATAGTGAAGATTCAATTTACTCTTCTATTGAAAACATTAGTATCAACGTTGTGGTTCATGTTCGTAGGTAGATTAGATCTCTCTCGAAAACCCTAAACCACATAAAATATGCAAACCAAATTAGAGACGTCTAACTTGTTTTTGCAGGGTTTGGTGATGTGATATGGCCATAATATGATGATGAATATGTATGAGATGATCATTATTGTATTGTGGCAACCGGCAGGAGCCTTATGGTTGTCTTTAAATTTCATGTTGAGTAGTATTTTAAAGTAGTTGTAATAGTTGCTACATGGAGGACAATCATGAAGACGGCGCCATTGACCTTGACGCTACGCCGACGATGATGGAGATCATGCCCGAAGATGATGGAGATCATGTCCGTGCTTTGGAGATGAAGATCAAAGACGCAAAGACAAAAGGGCCATATCATATCACATATGAACTGCATGTGATGTTAATCCTTTTATGCATCTTATTTTGCTTAGATCGCGACGGTAGCATTATAAGATGATCCCTCACTAAAATCTCAAGATAATAAAGTGTTCATCCTTAGTAGCACCGTTACCAAGTCTTGTCGTTTCGAAGCATCTCGTGATGATCGGGTGTGATAGATTCAATAAGTACATACAACGGGTGCAAGACAGTTTTGCACATGCGGATACTAAGGTGGCCTTGACGAGCCTAGCATGTACAGACATGGTCTCGGAACACGTGATACCGAAAGGTAGAGCATGAATCATATGGTTGATATGATGAACACTTTGAGTGTTCGCCATTGAAATCACACCTTTTCTCGTGATGATCGGGTTTAGGTGCGGTGGATTTGGTTCGTGTGATCACTAAGACAATGCGAGGGATATTGTTTTGAGTGGGAGTTCACTTAGATTTTTAATTATGTTGAATTAAAATTTGAACTCAATCTGTCATAAACTTAGTCTAAACTTTTGCAAATATATGTTATAGAGATGGCGTCCCCAATCAATTTTAATCAGTTTCTAGAGAAAGAGAAACTTAAAAGCAACGGTAGCAACTTCACCGACTGGTTCCGTCATGTGAGGATCTTCCTCTCTGGCGGAAATCTGCAATATGTGCTTGATGCACCGCTAGGTGACCCTCCTGCAGAAACTGAAACCGATGAAGTAAAAGCTGTTTACGAGACTCGGAAAATACGGTACTCTCAAGTTCAGTGTGCCATCCTATGCAGTCTGGAATCCGATCTTCAAAAACGTTTTGAGCACCACGATTCTCATGAGTTGATGAAAGAGCTGAAAGCTATTTTTGAGACTCATGCGGCCGTGGAATGCTATGAAGCATCGAAACAATTCTTCAGCTGCATGATGGAAGAAGGCAGCTCCGTTAGTGAGCACATGCTCACCATGACCGGGCATGCGAAGAAACTCAGTGACTTGAGAATAGTGATTCCTAACAGACTGGGGATTAATCGTGTCCTTCAATCACTGCCACCAAGTTACAAGAACTTCGTGATGAACTACAATATGCAGAACATGAACAAGGAGTTACCTGAACTCTTTAGCATGCTAAAAGCTGCTGAGATTGAGATCAAGAAAGAGCACCAAGTGTTGATGGTCAACAAGACCACCAGTTTCAAGAAACAGGGCAAGTCTAAGGGAAAATTCAAGAAGGGTGGCAAGAAAGCTGCCACACCTCCTGTGAAACCTAAGAACGGCCCTAAGCCTGATGCTGAGTGCTATTCGCAAGGAGAAGGGACAACTGGAAGCGTAATTGCTCCAAGTATCCGGCTGATCTGAAGAGCGGCCTTGTCAAGAAGAAGAAAGAAGGTATATCAGATATACATGTTATAGATATTCATTTCACCGGTTCTCGTTCTAGTACTGGGTATTTGATCGGTTCGGTTGCTCATATTTGTAACTCGAAACAGGAACTAAAGAATAAACGACAACTGCTGAAAGATGAAGTGACGATGCGCGTTGGAAACGGATCCAAGGTCAATGTGATCGCAGTCGGCACACTTCCTCTACATCTACCTTCGGGATTAGTTTTAAGCCTAAATAATTGCTATTATATACCTGCGTTGAGCATGAACATTATATCTGGATCTTGTTTAATGCAAGACGGTTATTCATTCAAGTCTGAGAATAATGGTTGTTCTATTTTTATGAATAATATCTTTTATGGTCGAGCACCACAAAAGAATGGCTTATTTCTGTTAGATCTCGATAGTAGTGATACGCATATACATAACATTGATGCTAAGCGAATTAAATTGAATGATAATTCTACTTATATGTGTAATCGTCTTGGTCATATTGGAGTGAAAAGCATGAAGAAACTCCATACTGATGGATTACTTGAATCACTTGACTTTGAGTCACTTGATAGATGCGAAGCATGTCTAATGGGTAAAATGACTAAGACTCCATTTTCTGGTATGATGGAGCGAGCTACTGACTTATTGGAAATCATACATACCGATGTATGCGGACCAATGAGCGTAGCATCGCGCGGTGGTTATCGTTATGTTCTAACCTTCACAGATGATCTGAGTAGATATGGGTATATCTATTTCATGAAACATAAATCCGAAACTTTCGAGAAGTTTAAGGAATTTCAAAGTGAAGTAGAAAATCAACGTAACAAGAAGATTAAATTTCTACGATCTGATCGTGGAGGTGAATATCTGAGTTATGAGTTTGGCATGCATTTAAAGAAATGCGGAATACTTTCACAATTAACACCGCCGGGAACACCTCAAACGGTGTGTCCGAACGTCGTAATCGAACTCTCTTAGATATGGTTCGTTCTATGATGTCTCTTACTGATTTGCCATTATCATTTTGGAGTTATGCATTAGAGACAGCCGCATTCACTTTAAATAGAGCACCATCAAAATCCGTAGAAACGACACCGTATGAATTATGGTTTAATAAGAAACCTAAGCTGTCGTTCCTGAAAGTTTGGGGTTGCGAAGCCTATGTGAAGAAGTTACAACCGGACAAGCTAGAACCCAAAGCGGAGAAATGCGTCTTCATAGGATACCCTAAGGAAACTATAGGGTACACTTTCTATCACAGATCCGAAGGCAAAATCTTTGTTGCTAAGAACGGAACCTTTCTTGAGAAAGAATTTCTCACTAAAGAAGTGACTGGAAGAAAAGTAGAACTCGATGAGATTGATGAATCTATACTCGTTGATCAGAGTAGCGCAATACCGGAAGTTGTACCAGTACCGCCTACACCGGCAACAGAGGAAGCTAATGATAATGATCATGAAACTTCGAACGAGGAAACTACTGAACCTCGCAGATCGACAAGGGAACGTACCACTCCTGATTGGTATGATCCTTGTCTAAATGTCATGATTGTGGATAACAATGATGAGGACCCTGCGACGTATGAAGAAGCGATGATGAGCCCAGATTCCAACAAATGGCAAGAAGCCATGAAATCCGAAATGGGATCCATGTATGATAACAAAGTATGGACTTTGGTAGACTTACCTGATAGCCGAAAGGCTGTCGAAAATAAATGGATCTTCAAGAGAAAAACAGATGATGATGGTAATATTACTGTCTATAAAGCTCGACTTGTCGCAAAGGGTTTCCGACAAATTCAAGGAGTTGACTACGATGAGACTTTCTCACCTGTAGCGAAGCTAAAATCTGTGAGGATTTTGTTAGCAATAGCTGCATTTTTCGATTATGAGATTTGGCAGATGGATGTCAAAATGGCGTTCCTTAATGGAGACATTGAGGAAGAGTTGTATATGGTACAACCCAAAGGTTTTGTCGATCCTAAAAATGCTGACAAAGTATGCAAACTTCAGCGTTCAATCTATGGACTAAAGCAAGCATCGAGAAGTTGGAACCGACGCTTTGATAAAGTGATCAAAGACTTCGGGTTTATACAGTGTCATGGAGAGGCCTGTATTTACAAGAAAGTGAGTGGGAGCTCTGTAGCATTCCTGATATTATATGTAGATGACATATTATTGATCGGGAATGATATAGAACTATTAAGCAGTGTTAAAGGTTATTTGAATAATAGTTTTTCAATGAAAGACCTTGGTGAAGCATCATATATATTAGGCATCAAAATCTATAGAGATAGATCAAGACGCCTAATAGGGCTATCACAGAGTACATATCTGGACAAGATTCTAAAGAAGTTTAGAATGGACGAAAGTAAGAAAGGGTTCTTACCTATGTTACCAGGCAAAGTCTTGAGTAAGACTCAAGGACCGGCTACGGCAGAAGAAAGAGAAAGGATGAGTAAAATCCCCTATGCCTCGGCAGTAGGATCTATCATGTATGCCATGCTATGTACTAGACCGGATATAGCACATGCTGTTAGTTTGACTAGCAGATATCAAAGTGATCCAGGAATGGAACACTGGACATCGGTCAAGAATATCCTGAAGTACTTGAAAAGAACTAAGGATATGTTTCTTTGTTATGGAGGTGACCAAGAGCTCGTTGTAAATGGTTACACCGATGCAAGTTGGAACACTGATCCTGATGACTCTAAGTCACAATCTGGGTACGTGTTTATATTGAATGGTGCTGCAGTAAGCTGGGCAAGCTCGAAGCAGTGCACGGTGGCGAAGTCTTCAACAGAATCAGAGTACATAGCGGCTTCAGAGGCTTCATCAGAAGCGGTATGGATGAAGAGGTTCATTGTAGAGCTCGGTGTGGTTCCTAGTGCATTGGACCCATTAATCATTTACTGTGATAACATGGGTGCCATCGCCAATGCACAAGAGCCAAGGTCACACAAGAGGCTGAAGCATATCAAGCTGCGTTACCACTCGATTCGCGAGTACATCGAAGATGGAGAAGTAAAGATTTGCAAAGTACACACTGATCTGAATGTAGCAGATCCGTTGACTAAAGCTCTCCCTAGGGCAAAGCATGACCAACACCAGAATGCCATGGGTGTTAGGTATATTACAATGTAATCTAGATTATTGACTCTAGTGCAAGTGGGAGACTGAAGGAGATATGCCCTAGAGGCAATAATAAAGTGGTTATTATTTATATCTTTATGTTTATATATATCATGATATAATTGTATTAACCGAAACATTAGTACATGTGTGATATGTAGACAACAAGAAGTCCCTAGTATGCCTCTTAAACTAGCTTGTTGATTAATGGATGATTAGTTTCATAATCATGAACACTGGATGTTATTAATAACAAGGTTATATCATTATATGAATGATGTAATGGACACACCCAATTAAGCGTAGCATAAGATCTCGTCATTAAGTTATTTGCTATAAGCTTTCGATACATAGTTACCTAGTCCTTATGACCATGAGATCATGTAAATCACTTATACCGGAAAGGTACTTTGATTACACCAAACAGCACTTCGTAAATGGGTGGCTATAAAGGTGGGATTAAGTATCCGGAAAGTATGAGTTGAGGCATATGGATCAACAGTGGGATTTGTCCATCCCGATGACGGATAGATATACTCTGGGCCCTCTCGGTGGAATGTCGTCTAATGTCTTGCAAGCATATGAATGAGTTCATAAGAGACCACATACCACGGTACGAGTAAAGAGTACTTGTCAGGAGACGAGGTTGAACAAGGTATAGAGTGGTACCAAAGATCAAACCTCGGACAAGTAAAATATCGCGTGACAAAGGGAATTGGTATTGTATGTGAATGGTTCATTCGATCACTAAAGTCATCGTTGAATATGTGGGAGCCATTATGGATCTCCAGATCCCGCTATTGGTTATTGGTCGGAGTGAGTACTCAACCATGTCCGCATAGTTCACGAACCGTAGGGTGACACACTTAAAGTTGGATGTTGAAATGGTAGAACTTGAATATGGAATGGAGTTCGAATATTTGTTCGGAGTCCCGGATGAGATCCCGGACATCACGAGGAGTTCCGGAATGGTCCGGAGAATAAGATTCATATATAGGATGTCATTTTATGTGAATTAAAATGTCGCGGAAGGTTCTATGGAAGGTTCTAGAAGGTTCTAGAAAAGTCCGGAAGAAACCACCAAGGAAGGTGGAGTCCACATGGGACTCCACCTCCATGGCCGGCCAACCCTAGTGGGGGAGGAGTCCCAAGTGGACTCCCCCTTAGGGGGCCGGCCACCCCCCCATATGGGAGGTGGAACTCCCATCTCTAGTGGGAGTCCTAGCTTGGCTAGGTTTCCCCTCCATATGGAAGGTTTTTGGTTCGGGTCTTATTCGAAGACTTGGATACCAACACTTGGGGTTCCACCTATATAATGAGGGGCATAGGGGAGGGGGCCGGCCACACCAAAGCCACAAGTTGGCCGCACCCCCTTGAGGCCGGCCACCCTCTCCCAAACCCTAGCCGCCCCCCTCTCCTCCATATCTCCCGCGTAGCTTTAGCGAAGCTCCGCCGGAGTTCTCCACCGCCACCGACACCACGCCGTCGTGCTGTCGGATTCAAGAGGAGCTACTACTTCCGCTGCCCGCTGGAACGGGAGGTGGACGTCGTCTTCATCAACAACCGAACGTGTGACCAAGTACGGAGGTGCTGCCCGTTCGTGGCGCCGGAACCGATCGTGATCAAGATCTTCTACGCGCTTTTGCAAGCGGCAAGTGAACGTCTACCGCAGCAACAAGAGCCTCCTCTTGTAGGCTTTGGAATCTCTTTAAGGGTGAGACTCGATAAACCCCTCGTTGCTACCGTCTTCTAGATTGCATCTTGGCTTGGATTGCGTGTTCGCGGTAGGAAAATTTTTGTTTTCTATGCAACGTTATCCTACATACATAGCAGCACCAGGTGTGCTTGCAAACCTCATGTACGTACGCTAATTTATATCATTTTTACCTCCCGCAAACCCCAACGGGGAGGTCCATTCCCTTCTATGACGATAAGAGCCTCAACCGTCATCCTCTGTCCACGCATCCCCTGACCAAATGGGTCTCGGATGATTTTTCTTACATCCGCAAATGCTCTATTGACCATATCTATCACTGCAACTTCCATCGAGTCGTAGTTCGAGAAATCCACCCCACCGAATTCGTCACGTACGACGTCCCCATAGTACACTACCAAATTTTCCATCGTACCTACCGCACAACCAGATTTTTTAAATAATATTAGTAACATCCTACCTTAAATCATATTATTGTTTTAATAATTTCATTACAACACTTATTCTAACATGGCGGTAAGACTTTACGAAAATAATTAATCCTTCTTTTCTAAATAATACGGCAAAAAAATACACAAGACAAAATATTAAAAGACATCATATATATACCTTAATTTGCAGATAGATATTCTTCCAAATAATAATTTACGCGCCACAATAATCCAAGTAATAACAGTGAGAGAGCATGTGCATACTTCAATCCACCTAAAATACACATTAAAATTTGCGAGTTAAAGCATGTTCCTAACATAGGGTTATTAGTTCAACAAATTATCCATCTCTTTAATTTTCAGTCATACATGCAATAATAGTACGCTGCACTACGTGTTGTTCTATTTCAAATTAAATTACATCCTTCATAAAATCTCACTCGATGTACATAATATGCTAATACAATGTTGCTTGCCTAATTAGTAGAGTAAAATATACTACACTACACCACAAATGACAACAGCTAACATATACATGTACGAATAAAATTGGCGATCTACAAGAACTCACCTTAATTTTCTTCTTTTGCTGCTTCGTGCACTCAATTAGCGGCTCAATCAGTGACTCAATTAGCTAATCAATCACTAAAGAACAATGGCATGGGAGGACTGCTTCGAGCTGTTCTTCTGTGAGCTCTCGTACGCGAAGAAAGATGCGCACGTATGAGAGGAATAGCTGGCCAGATGCTCCTTATAAAGGACGTGAAACAACCACTTTCCGTGGTCACGTTCCTGTACCAGCGGCGCACGTCGTCTCATGTCGGAGAATCATACAATCAATTTTATGTACAACTACAGTCTCTAACATAGCTGAAAGTACAAAAACTAGTGCCAAATAGACTCAAACAGGATACATTAGCCTCAGAATCACAGACAGGACTGATATGCGTACAGCACGCGTCCGTTGGGAACCCCAAGAGGAAGGTGTGATGCGTAAAGCGGCAAGTTTTCCCTCAGTAAGAAACCAAAGTTTATCGAACCAGTAGGAGCCAAGAAGCACGTTGAATGTTGATGACGGCGGAGTGTAGTGCGGCGCAACACCAGGGATTCCGGCGCCAACGTGGAACCTGCACAACACAACCAAAGTACTTTGCCCCAACGTAACAGTGAGGTTGTCAATCTCACCGGCTTGCTGTAACAAAGGATTAGATGTATAGTGTGGATGATGATGTTTGCAGAAAACAGTAGAACGAGTATTGCAGTAGATTGTATTCGATGTAAAAGAATGGACCGGGGTCCACAGTTCACTAGTGGTGTCTCTCCCATAAGAAATAGCATGTTGGGTGAACAAATTACAGTTGGAAATAAAGATGGCATGACAATGCACATACATGTTATGATGAGTAGTATGAGATTTAATTGGGCATTACGACAAAGTACATAGACCGCTATCCAGCATGCATCTATGCCTAAAAAGTCCACCTTAAGGTTATCATCCGAACCCCTTCCAGTATTAAGTTACAAACAACAGACAATTGCATTAAGTATGGTGCGTAATGTAATCAACAAATACATCCTTAGACATAGCATTGATGTTATCCCTAGTGGCAACAGCACATCCACAACCTTAGAACTTTCTGTCACTGTCCCAGGTTTAATGGAGGCATGAACCCACTATCGAGCATAAATACTCCCTCTTGGAGTTACAAGTAACGACTTGGCTAGAGCCTCTACTAATAACGAAGAGCATGCAAGATCATAAACAACACATAGATGACAGATTGATAATCAACATAACATAGCATTCATTATTCATCGGATCCCAACAAACGCAACATGTAGCATTACAGATAGATGATCTTGATCATGTTAGGCAGCTCACAAGATCCAACAATGATAGCACAATTAGGAGAAGACGACCATCTAGCTACTGCTATGGACCCATAGTCCAGGGGTGAACTACTCACTCATCACTCCAGAGGCGACCATGGCGGTGAAGAGTCCTCCGGGAGATGATTCCCCTCTCCGGCAGGGTGCCGGAGGCAATCTCCTGAATCCTCCGAGATGGGATTGGCGGTGGCGGAGTCTCTGGAAGGTTTTCCGTATCGTGGCTCTCGGTACTGGAACTATTATCGACGAAGGCTTAAGTAGGCGGAAGGGTAGGTCAGGGGGCGCCACGAGGGCCACACACGCTAGGGCCACGCGGCCCAAGCCCTGGCCGCGCCGCCCTGTTGTGTGGGCGCCTCATCACCCCACTTCGTATCTCCTCCGGTGTTCTGGAAGCTTCGTGGAAAGATAAGATCCTGGGCGTTGATTTCGTCCAATTCCGAGAACATTTTCTTACTAGGATTTCTGAAACCAGAAAAAACAGAAAACAGCAACTGGCTCTTCGGCATATTGTTAATAGGTTAGTGCCGGAAAATGCATAAATATGACATAAAGAATGTATAAAATATGTAGGTATTGTCATAAAACAAGCATGGAACATAAGAAATTATCGATACGTTGGAGACGTATCAGCATCCTCAAGCTTAGTTCCTACTCGTCCTGAGTAGGTAAACGATAACAAAGATAATTTCTGAAGTGACATTCCATCATAATCGTGATCAATACTATTGTAAGCACATGTAATGAATGCAGCGATCCAAAGCAATGGTAAAGACAATGAGTAAACAACTGAATCATATAGCAAAGACTTTTCATGAATAGTACTTTCAAGACAAGCATCAATAAGTCTTGCATAAGAGTTAACTCATAAAGCAATAAATTCATAGTAAAGGCATTGAAGCAACACAAAGGAAGATTAAGTTTCAGCGGTTGCTTTCAACTTGTAACATGTATATCTCATGGATAGTTGTCAATACAGAGTAATATGATGAATGCAAATATGCAAGTATGTAAGAATCAATGCACAGTTAACACAAGTGTTTGCTTCTTGAGATGGGAGGAAATAGGTAAACTGACTCAACATAAAAGTAGAAGAAAGGCCCTTCGAAGAGGGAATCATCGATTGCTATATTTGTGCTAGAGCTTTTATTTTGAAAACAAGAAACAATTTTATCAACGGTAGTAATACAGCATATGTATTATGTAAATTATATCCTACAAGTTGCAAGCCTCATGCATAGATTACCAATAGTGCCCGCACCTTGTCCTAATTAGCTCGGATTACCTGGATTATCACTGCAATACATATGTTTTAACCAAGTATCACAAAGGGTACCTCTATGCCGCCTGTACAAAGGTCTAAGGAGAAAGCTCACATTGGATTTCTCGTTTTTGATTATTCTCAACTTAGACATCCATACCGGGACAACATAGACAACAGATAATGGACTCCTCTTTAATGCATAAGCATTCAACAACAAATAATATTCTCATAAGAGATTGAGGATTGTTGTCCAAAACTGAAACTTCCACCATGGATCATGGCTTTAGTTAGCGGCCCAATGTTCTTCTCTAACAAAATGCATGCTCAAACCATTCAACTCATGGTAAATCGCCCTTACTTCAGACAAGACGAACATGCATAGCAACTCACATGATATTCAACAAATATAGTTGATGGCATCCCCAGGAACATGGTTATCGCACAACAAGCAACTTAATAAGAAATAAGATACATAAGTACATATTCAATACCACAATAGTTTTTAGGCTATTTGTCCAATGAGTTATATATTGCAAAGACTAAGGATAGAAATTTAAAGGTAGCACTCAAGCAATTTACTTTGGAATGGCAGAGAAATACCATGTAGTAGGTAGGTATGGTGGACACAAATGGCATAGTTATTGGCTCAAGGATTTGGATGCACGAGAAGTAATCCCTCTCAATACAAGTGACATAGGCATCCCAAATGGGCCTGCCGAAGATGGTACCCGGGGTTTACTGGAAGCCCAATACCCGAAGAATAAGAAGATTCGGGAGCCCAAGATTTACTAAGGAAAGATAGAGTTGTAATAGGAAGTGTTGTTTGTGATCTGGCGGGATGAGTTAGAAACCGTCCCGGACTATGTAAACTTGTATAGCACGAATCCCTCGGCTCCACCTCATATATAAGGGGGAGTCGAGGGACAAAGAATCAATCGAATCATTGTCTGCAAACCCTAGTTTTCATAGTCGTCGAGTACTTTTCGGCTGAAACCTTCGAGATCTACTTGCCCTCTACTTCTAACTAAACCCTAGCCTACAATCCATAGGCATTGACAAGTCAATACCTTGTCAATTGGCGCCGTCTGTGGGAATTAGAGGCGTAAGGAGCTGATCTCGATGGCACGCTCAAGATCTTCGACATCGTCAACCGCAAGCAACACAATGGATCGAGGTAAACAGATCGCTACTGGTCTTGTCGATTTTGTTCCTCACCCACCCTCCCGTTTGGATGCATATGCGTATCTGGCGGAGCCCATGGAGATGACGTTCGGAAGGTTCCACTTTCGCGTCGAGAAGGAAGGATCGTATCGTGTCGAGATTCCGATTTCGTCGGAATCATCAGTGGCCGATTCCGATTTTTCAAGCTATACATCGTCAAACGAATCGGAGAAGAAGAAACCTCGGCGACACGCTACGTCGCATCGTGAGCAAGAGAGAAACTTCGCCAAGATCTTCAACGACATGTCGTTTGAGTCATCTGCGGATTCATATATAAGCGATGGTTCAAGCAATGTCGACGCTACGACTTCATCGACAAATCTTTGACAAGGCAAGGTCTTCATCAATCTCAACGACGATGTCACCAAACCCAACATAGATCTGAGTACAAAGTATCATCAGATTTACGCCATTGAAGATCAAGAAGAGACATCCGAGGCTTTCGACGCTTGGGAAATCCATACGTCGATCCCTCCAATCTGCGACAAGGCTTGGGCAACAAATACGTCGGGCCGTAGCCGCGAGATAGAGTTCAACTTTCACAAGCAGCGTGGGACAGAGCTGCGAGAGCTATGAACGGCACGTAACCAATGGCTACCACAGCCACACCGAAGAATTGCAAGCATATCAATATAGGCTCGCACGAGCTGCCAGGGAATTGGAAAACAGACAGCCTGAGTTGAACAGAGAAAGGAGGCAGCTTCGCATCCAGCAGGAGAAGGGCAGATCTAAGTCGACAATCTAGAACTACGGGTGATAGCCATCGGGAGGCGCGGAACGCAGCAAGGTCAAGACTGCAACACATACCCGAAGCGGAAAGAGAGCACTTGGTTCAAAACCTCGACATGTCCTTTATGTCGATAGATACAAGAGGAAACATCATCCCTAAGACACCAGAGGCTGGGTATATGGCGACACATGCTTTTATCCTTGCATCTAAACCACCCCCGGGTGACCCAAGGGAAACACTGTACAATATGGCGGTAGCAGGAGTTGGACCGATGGGGACAGCGATTATATCCACGCCTCCCGAAGAAGGGGCAAGGCAAAATAGTCCGCGACCCGCAAAGAAGAACAGCCGGCAGCACTCGAAGGGCCAAGTGGAGCAAGAGACACAGCAAAGACAAGCAAGAGTCGACGAGAGCGCGGCAAAGCAGAAGGGATCATCGGCAATCCCCGTAACTTAACGACGAAGATATGTGCGGCTTACCATGCTTCACGAGGAGAGTCCGAAAAACGCGAGTCCCCTCAGATTCAAGTTACCCGATAATTTCAAGAAATTCGACGGCCTTCAAGATCCGGAGGATTGGCTAATCGACTATCCGGAGACGGTGAAGGCGACAGGAGGAACTAGGGCAACAGCCATGCAAAGCATCCAGGTGCACCTGAGTGGTGCCGCACGATCATGGATAAAGAAACTCGCTCCAGATCCATCGACACTGGGAAAGTTTCGAGGACGTGTTCGTCAAGAACTTCAGATCCACGTGCAAAAAACCCGCGTCGTTAGAGGAGTTGAGAGCGTGTCGACAAAAGCCAGATGAGCCAATGAGAAAGTACATCCAGAGGTGGAATATCATCAAAAACTCGGCAGAAAACATATCTGACGAGAGAGCAATTGATGCGTTTGGCGCTGGAGTCGGGCGTGGAGACGTTGTCGAGGTTTTGGGAAGGAGCAATCCATGGACCGTGTCCGCGTTAATGGAGATAGCAAATAAATGGGCAGATGGAGAAGACGCTGTCCACAACAAACGACACAGTCGCCGCAGGAGGACCGTGGTCGAAACTATCAACCGAGGCGAAGATTTCCTCGGACGTACCGTAACTACGACGCCCCAGACAAATTTCGGCAGGTTTTCGGACAAATACAGGAGGCAACGAGATGATTACCAGAGAAGCAAGTGAACAGCGAGGTGATAATAGGGATGATTCACGCAACAGCAAAATAGTGGGCCGAGGTTTCCAAGACCTTTCGTGTCCCCCGAGGAAATGCTGAACGGACCGTGCCGTATGCACTTCTTCCTCGACAAGAACGGGAAAAGACAAGTGGCACCTGCGCAGAAGACCGTCGAAATTTTCGTGCAATGTTCAGATACGCGAGAAAATGCTCACGCTCGAGCAGCACAGAGAAACCCTCGGGAGCCTAGGAGCGAGGTTCATCTCCCGCCACCTCCCGCGATTACAGAGGACAATCGACACCAGCCTAAGAATAGCGGCACCTCGCACCACCACCCTATGTTGATCCTAATTCCAACGGAGCAGTTGTTGATGATTCAAGGGAAGGCCGTCCAATAGAGCTCAAAAAGTAATCTCACGACAGGTGTTTATGGCAGAGAAAATGCCTCCACCAACAGTTGAGTACCTTAATTGGTCAGGACAAGATATCGGCTTCACAATAGCAGATCATCCGCAGCAAGTTCCTCGACCAGGGCAAGCCGCACTTATTCTCACAAAGAAGCTATCGCAGATTTGATGTCTCTCGAGTGTTCATAGACGGCGGCAAGTAGCTTGAACCTCATGTATGCAGATACATTTAGGTCGATGAACATATCCTTAGCAAACTTGTAACCAATAGACACAAGGTTCCACGGCATTACACCAGAGAAACCAAGTTATCCATTGGGAAAAATCAATCTCGATGTTCAATTTGGGACCCGAGAAAATTATAGAATCGAGAAGCTCGAATTTGAAGTCGTGGATTTTCCATCACAATACCACGCTCTGTTGGGACGACCAGCATATGCTAGATTTATGGCAGTACCACACTATACATACCTGTTGTGGAGGTTGCCCGGACCAAGAGGACCAATCACGATCAAGGGAAGCTTTGCCTTAGCCGATAAGTGCGACAAGGATTTTCACAAAGTTGGCGTAAACTTTCGGGATGCAAGCCGAGTACTTGGCGTCAAAAAGCATGACTGATTACGACGCATCGCGTACGCTGGAAGGCCAAATAAAGAATCAACTTTCAACACAGAGAAAAATTCTAAGGAGGTGCAGATTCACCCGACGTACCCAAAAAGACGACATCTATCGCAAACGATATGGATATCGCATAGGAAAGCGCGCTCGTCAAGTTCCTCCGTGAGAACTGGAAAATCTTTGCATGGTGTCCAGCTGACATGCCAGGAGTACCCAGGGAACTTGCCGAGCACCACCTAAATTTGGATCCAACAAATAAACCAATCAGACAACTTTTGGGGGTTTTTTCGTAACCAAACCGAAAAGCCTTGTTTTCTTAATTAAATCGACTCGAAGAAGCTGGTTTTATCGTGAGAAATATCTACGTAAGCCACATGGGTAGCTAACCCGGTGATGGTGCCGAAGAAAAACACGACAGTCCTTCGCATGTGCGTCGACTTTACGTGTCTCAATAAACATTGTCCTAAGGATCACTTTCCCCTCCCAAGGATCGATCAAATTATCGACTCCACGGCAGGTTGCGAACGTCTTTCCTTCTTGGATGCATACTCTGGTTATAACCAGATCAGATTAAAAGAAGATGATGAAGCCAAGACAGCGTTTATTACACCTTACGGCGTGTTTTGCTACAAAACAATGCCCTTTGGTCTAAAAAATGCGGGAGCAACATATCAGAGGATGATGCAGAAGTGTTTAGCAACACAGATCGGGAAAAACGTGCAAGTATACATCGATGATGTCGTCATAACATCAAAAAAGGGGACAACATTGATCGAGGATCTCAAAGAAACTTTTGACAACCTCGACAAATTCTGCCTCAAACCGAACCCGACGAAGTGTTCTTTTGGCGTCCCAAAGGAGAACTTCGGGGTTTCTAGTTTCGGCAAGAGGGATTGAAGCAAATCCCGACAAAATACAAGCCATAGTAACAATGAGAAAGCCAACAAAGTTGAAAGAAATACAGCAGCTAATCAAGTAGTCGCAGCTTTGAGCAGGTTCGTCGCTGTGTTAGGAGAAAAGGCGTTACCATTTTATGCGCTGATAAAACAAGGAGATAAATTCCAGTGGAACGAAGAGGCCAACAGAGCTTTCGAGGATCTGAAGCGAAAAATCTCGACACCACCAATCCTGGTGGCTCCAAAGGAAAAGGAACCTCTCCTGTCGTATATTGCAGCCACGCCCAAGTGGTTAGCACAAGTATTAGTTGTCGAAAGAGAGGAAGAAGGGAAAATCCATGGAGTGCAGCACAAGATACTTCGTGGAGCGAAGTCTTGTCACCTTCAAAACAAAGGTACCCTCGCACCAAAAGCTAGCATATGGAGTGTTCACGACAAAGACGAAAATTGCGCCACTATTTTTCGGCACACCCGATCATAGTGGTCAATGAAGCTCCCTTGTCAAATATACTTGAATAACCCGGAAGCTACGGGTCGTGTCTCCCTTTGGGGAATAGAACTTTCCCCTCGGGACATCACGTATGAAAAAGAAAAGCAATAAAGTCGCAAATACGCCGGACTTCATCGCAGAATGGATGGAGTTGCAAAATACAGACCACCAGATTTATCGAGAACTTGGACCATGAACTTTGATGGGTCCAAGAGACTAGAAGGAGTCTGGCGCAGAGTAGTACTCATATCACCTGAAGGCGACAAATTGAAGTACATCCTCCGGATGACGTTCCTTAACGCATCTAACAATGAAGCAGAATATGAGGCTCTCATACACGGGATGAAGATGGCGAAAGCCTCATGAGCAACTCGATTAAAAATCTTTGGCGACTCACGCTGGTGGCTCAGCAAGTTATGAACCAATGTGATGCAATCAATGATAGCATGATGGCATACAAGGAGGTGTACAACGAGCTTGAAAAGTTATTCGATGGATGCGAAGTAAATCATATTAGCAGGTTGAGCAACGATTTAAGCCGACGTTCTTGCAAACATCGGGTCACGTTGCCTTCCAATCCCGCCGTGTGTATTCTGGGAAGAGATAACAGAGAGATCCACTAAGCCAACAAAGTCAAAAAAGAAGGAGAAGAAACCCTGGGGCTGCCAAGGAAAAGCAAGAGGACGAAGAAGAGGATCAGGACTTGGTCATGGTGATACAGATACCGTGGATGCAGCCGTACATATCATACATCATGAGGAAAGAAATACCCGATGATCCAGCTTGAAGCAAGGCGAGTAATTCGACGCTCCAAAGCTTTTACGGTGGTCAAGGGAGAATTGTATAAGCGAAGTATTTCAGGCGTTTTGCAGAGGTGCGTTACACCCGAAGAAGGAAGAATAATCCCGAAGGATGTACACGAAGGAATATGTGGCCACCACGCAAGTAGTCGAGCTATCGCAGCCAAGGTTTTTCGGGCAGGATTCTACCGGTTGACAAGAATCGAGGACGCCAAGGACATAGTAAGAACTTGCGACGCATGTCAAAGGTTCGCCGCAAAACCTCACTCTCCAAGCAGAGTTAGCACCAATACCATTGTCTTGGCCCTTTGCTCAATGGGGACTTGATATGGTGGGTAAGTTACACAAATCCTGGCCAGGAGGAAAGGAGTACATGCTAGTAGCTGTCGATAAGTTTACAAAGTGGATAGAAGCGAAGCCGATAAATTCACCGTATGGAGCATCCGCAAGAAAATTCGTAAAAGGCCTCGTCTTCAGATTTGGAGTGCCCCACAAAGATCGTCACAGTACAACGGCAGCAACTTCACATCCCATGAATTCAAAGATTATTGCGAAGAGGTGGGTATTAAGCTGAACTTTGCGTCGCTTGCACATCCTCAAACCAATGGGCAAGTCGAGAAAGCCAATGGCATCATCTGCAATGGTATCAAGAAGCGCTTATTAGGACCACCGGAAAAAGCTCGACATACATGGCCGTAAGAACTACCAAGCGTGTTGTGGAGCATCCGAACAACACCAAACACAAGAACGCAGAAACTCCGTTTTTCCCGGTTCATGGAGCAGGCGATTACCAATCGAGATAGAGCACAACTCTCCACGTGTCGCTGAATATGATGAAGAAACGTCGAGAAGAGTGCTAGAAGACGACGTCGACGCACTTGATGAAGCTCGAGATGAAGTATTATCTCGGGTAACCAAATATCAACAGGATTTGAAGAATTACCACGATGACGTTTGCGGCCAAGATCTTTTCGTGTGGGAGACCTAGTTCTTCGGCTCACGCAAAAAAGTCATGAAAAACTCGAGTCACCATGGCTTGGCCCTTACATTGTCACGGAAGTAATTGGAGGAGGAGCATACAGAATAAAGGACAAGAAGACAGGGTGGAGGAGCCAAACCCCCGGAACGTGGCGCAACTTAGGCGTTTTTACGCCTAGAGTCAAAATATAGTCTTTATAAAGCTTCAATGTACCGAAACGCCCGCGAGTTTTCAGACGCACTCTTTTCCTTTTTCGGGGCACCGAGTGGGGCCGGAGAAGGTTTTTAATGAGGCGGGCTCGCGGTGCTGCAATATAATAAAGATAGTGACAATATAACTTTTCTTCTTTATCGACATGACCAAAGTCTTCGCTCCGACGAATTTCAATATAGTTCATCAACAAAAGGAAAAACTTGCCTTGGTATTCAAATACCTCGTGAGTCAACAAAAATACAAAATAGTACTCAATAAAAAGCTTGGGGGCTCATATTCGCCTTAAATATATAAATGCCTTGGTTCAAAACCTCGCAAGTATACAAATATAGTAAAGAGTCACCGAAACACTCGGGGGCTAAACAAACAGAGAAATATAATGATTGCTTTACAATATAGTCGTGGATTACAAAGAAAAATATCTACAAGAAGAAACTAACTAGTCTTGATTCAATATGTCATCAAGAGTAACCCCGTTTTCCTCAGAGCAGCACCAAGAAAATCGGCATAATGGCCATCGGCAAAAAGTCGGCATCCATCCGAAGTAGGTCCTCAATCATTTCTTCGGCTATAGGCGTAACCTTCGTGTTAATCCTGTCAACACCAACTCTCCGACGTTTTACTTTTTGGTGAACCTTCTCGACAACCCGGGTAAGGTCAAGCTTCGAGTGGCAGATTTGGAGCATGATAAGAGCAAATCGCGCCGCCTACTAGTTGAGCTTTGACAAAATCATGGATATCTGCGAGCATCCTTGAACCTTTCCATCAATTCAGAAGAGTTTTTGGTTGGACGTTCCGAGGAAACATGGAGTTGTAAACCATGGACAAGGTCTTGGTACAGAAGTCGAGGAAATCACGAGTTTGAGAGGCGCGATCTTGAAATCCGACAATTTGGCGGGTCCTTTCCGGGGTAGCCCAAAACAAAGAACCATGGTCCAAGGAGAGATTAACAAGGAGGGTTGTCCTAGCATTCACCCTCTCTTCCTCGGCAGCAGCATCAGTAAAGGCACCTATCAAAACAAAAAAAAACGAAAACCTTCAAAGAAACAATAGTATGCAGATAAAGGATATCGCAGATGAAACAGCATACCCGACATATCTCGCATCTGCTTCATTCATTAATTCGAGCATGAAATTTTCTCGAATAGTCGCCTTTCAGCCTCGGAAGCAGCAATTTCCTTAGCAGCTACAGCCTCGCGAGCTTGTTGAAGAGCAATTTTTTCGGCTTCGGATGACTTACGAGATTGCTCCATCATCACAAGTGTTTGCTTCTTCGCATACTGAAGTTGTTGCCGAAGTTCATCCAGTTCTTGCGACAAGGTATCGTCGACAGGAGCGGTATCACCAAAAGCTTTCCTCGCGCGGGAAGAAGAAGGCGAAACATTGGAAGGAGCAGAAGATGGAGTATAGTTATCAAATATCAACTGAAAAATAAACAAGACAACATCAAATAACAAGCAAAGATAGAAGTCTTCATTAATCTCTTGGAATAATTACAAGGGCATTACAAAGGAGTTAAGAAAGTACGTGTCGCCAAATGACTACTTTGGCGACGAAGCAAAAGAAACAGAAAGAAAAACAGAGGCATGCAACTAGACCTCCGGCCTCGAGGAGCTAGGAGTTGAAGCCGGCTTGATCCCCAGATACGCCAAGATCTTCTTCGTGTTGGGCTTGGCCGCCTTGATCGGCGACCTCCATCTTGATCGCTCTATCTCGACCGGTGTCGCCAACCTTCATCCAATCAAGCGTCTCGTTGGCTGTCGCAACCAGGGCAACAGTACTCTCGACAAGAACCTTCATATTCTCCCGACGCATCTTCAATCCCAGGTCTTCCGAAGCATTAAACATCTTGGCGAGGTTAAGGAAAGTTGCGGGTTCTTCTTTCTTCGGAAGAAATAAGGGAACAACGCCGACAATCCTGCATTAGCATTTGCCACGCCTTCACGAATTTCGCGCCCGTGAAACTCCGTAAGAGAAAGTGCGTCAAGGAGAGGATCGTTGACAGGATTATCCAGATCAAAATCCTGGTTTGTTTGGGCTGCCACACGAGACAAGACATCACCAACAACCAAGAAACAGAAGTGCAGAAAATAAAAGGGATTGATAATATTACTCGTAGTACGTCGACTTTGCGACTTCAAACGCTTGAGGATTCCTTCGTCACGAGAAGCTTGTGCAGCTTTGTGCTCATCCAAGGCAGCTGTCGCATCCTCAAGTTTCTTCTGCAGTTCCTCGACACCAGCAGCTTTCGCCTTAGCTTCATCAGCTTCGACCTTGGCTTTGCTAGCAGCAAGTTCGGCTTTCTTGCGAGCCGCCTCACTTTGCTCAAGTTTTTGAGCCAGTGCGTCGGCGCGTTCGTTAGCTCTCTGCAAGTTTCTCTCGTCGAGATATGGAAAAAAGAGAGAAGAAAGATCAAAAATCGCGGCAAGTAACAGAGTGACAAATTAAGGAAAAACGACAAGTATGAAAGTCGTTACCTTCGGCTCTATTAGCATATTCACGGTACCCAATAAATTGGGAACCGATGCGGAGAAGATCCTTGATCATAGGCTGTTCAACGTGAACACAGTAAGAGAAACATCGGCATAAAAAAAAAAAAAAAAAAAAAATAATAAAAAAAAAGATGTGAAGAAACAAAATAAAGAAAATATAGATGTCGACAAACTTACATCATCTAGGAGCGGGGGCGACGAACTGCCCAACTGAGGGGCAGGATCAACAATCTTTTCAACCCGTGCCCTTTTTGGTGAAGGGGCACGGGGCTCGAAGGAGTAGATGTATCAACATTTTGTTGAGGAGGCGACGATTCCTCCCCTTCAACCGGTTTTTCTCGAAATAACTAAAGTATGTGACGTGCTCGTTCGAGCAGCCACATCTAAAGTTGGTGTTTCTTCATCATCACCGTGACAAAATAGCGGCAGCATAAAAGCAAGGCAAGATAAAATTCTTCAAATAAAAAAGGAAAAGAGCAAGGAACCTACGAGCTGATGATACTCTCGATGTATGGATCATAAGCTGCTTTTCGAGGTGCAGGAGCAGTTTCTTCGGGTTTCGAGGTCCCGGAATCTTCGGCATTGCTCCTTTTCCTTTTGCTCTTCGGAGAAACAGCAGGAGGAGGAGATTGCGCTGATGTTGTATCTTCAGAGGCAGCATCCTTCTCAGTAGATCCCGCAGATTTTCGAGAATCATGTTCATTCACAAAGAGGGGGTCTCCTGGTTGACATCATCGACAACGGCTCTTTCTTCGACCTCTCCATCCTCGGGAAGAGGAGGAAGGGAAGCCATAGTAGGATGATTCTACAAGGAAATAGTGACAAAAGAGAATAAGTGAGATACCACCGCAATAAGATACGAGGAACAGCTTCGTAACAAGATAGAACTTCGAGAAGAGAAAATACCTCGGGAAGAGGATTGGAAGCACCGTATGGTTCCACTCGACAGAGGAGGGAATAGGATCCTTCTTGCCTAATCGAGAAATTCTTCGAACCAATTTTTCCAAGTCCTTTACAGAAAGATCACTGGAGATTCTGTTGGCGTCATTTTCACCGTAATACGTCCAAAGGGGATTTTTGCGAGCCCGAAGAGGCTGCACTCTAATCCTAAGGAAGTAGGCGTAATTTGAACAGCAGATATCTCTTTGCCTCGAGTGTTTTGAAGATGACGGAGACGAGCGTTGAGCGCCTCTGTCGCCTTTTTTCTCTTCTTCGAAGCTTCGGCATCCCAGAACGGCGACGCTGAATCCTGGCACTTCCGTCAAAAGGAACTATGTTGTGCTCCACAGAATTGGCGCTTTCTTCGTGGATGTAGAGCCACTTTTTGCGCCATCCTTGGACAGAATCAGGAAACTTGACGTCGAAATAATCGACATCAGTCCGAACACGTATAACAACGCCACCTATGTTATAAGTGACGTTGTGGGAGCCATTACGGCGGAGGCAGAAAATGCGCTTCCACGAGCCCAATTGGGAGGGATTCCGAGGAAGCATTCGCAAAGTGTGATAAAAATAGAAATGTGAAGGATGGAATTGGGAGTCAACCGGTGCGCTTGAATCCCATAAACGAAAAGAAGGCCGCGGAGGAAATCATGGATTGGGGTTGAAAGGCCGCGGATCGTGTGATCAACAAAACTAACCCGATACTCCATTGGAGGCTTGGGGTAGCTTTCTTCGCTAGGAAAGCGGATGGCGTCCTCCTTCGTCATGAGGCCGAGCCTCTTCAGCGTGTTAATGTCTTGATTGGAGATTTTGGATCTCTCCCACTCAAGATCCTCGGCGGCCATCTTGGATTCCGGCGTGCTGTGGCGAGTCAGACGCGTGCGCGGTGGCATCAACGGCAAGGCGAGCAATGTATGTGCGAACGGAAGATTGGAGAGAGTTGGGCGCAGGGAAGTTTTGCGAAGAGGAATGGTAAGCGGCGCAAGCAAGGGGATGAACGGAGGTTGAAGAAGGGTTTATATAAGAATCGGGTGAAGCGGTGTGCCGTTGGATGAAGAAATCGTGTGGTGAGAATGGATCTTCTAGACACAAGGGCAAAACAGTATTTTTATTGAGATAGGCGTTACCGTACGTGCGCCAGAAAGCGGAGGACGTGTGTCCCCACTTGCACGACGTGTCAACATGGTCGAAGCAATGGACCCACAGTGGCAGAGAACTCACGACTATTCGAGAAGGATGAAGTAAATTTGATTAAGGGAAGTATGTCGACAAGAAAAATAAAAGAAAAGTGACGACAGAAAGAATTATTCAATACTTCGGGAGCCTTTGATCAAATACAAGTTTTTGCCCAAATGCTCGGGGGCTACTTCAGAAAAAGTAAATTTTCGAGTATGACAAATATAGAAATTGCGGGAGCCTACAACCAAGCACAAGTCCTTGGCTGTAGCCTCGGGGTTACTCCCATCGGAGCGCTGTTCGCGCACCCGAGAGATAAAAAAAAAGAGAGAAGAAGAAAGAGATCATATTGGGAAGTAATGAAAATATAGCGACAAGGTGGACTAAAATGTTGAGCCTACAACCAAGCACAAGTTCTTGGTTGTAGCCTCGAGTTACTCCCATCGGGAACGCTGTTCGCGTGCCCGATGAAATTAACAAAAATAGAAAAACAAGAGAGTATATTTCGAGTTATAATTAACTCTACATATACTCCCATCGGGAGAACAATATAAGTCATATATGACTCGATAAAATGTGCCATTCCAACAGCCGGAAAAGCACTCGACAATATATTCTCGTAACGCCGAAGTTGCGATCAATTTCTGAATGCCGCAAAATTTGCGAAGGTAAGACCCCAGATCCGTTTCGCTGGGCGTGGCATCGCCAAAGACTGCGTCTGTTACTTTTATCCGTATCAACAGACATTTAAGAAAAATCCTAACGGACGCGTTAGGTACCCGATAAATTTGACTGGGACTCGACAGAATGGTAAGACCTTAAGCGGCACCTGTCGACGTTTACACCAGTATCCCGAGATCATGTCCGGGGACGTGATTTTGAAGTAGGTTTTTGCGGATTGCCACTAGAGCAGTTAACTAGTACCTGATCCGTCAGATGAACTAGCCCCAATTACCAGTATCCCTGTACAATATAGAATTTTATGTGAAGAAATATAAAAGGTTAAAGCTCTCGAGTAAAAATAAACAATGGAGATTTTCCCTGACTCTACGATTCAAGCAAAATCTCGGGGGCTACTGACATAGGCATCCCAAATGGGCCTGCCGAAGATGGTACCCGGGGTTTACTGGAAGCCCAATACCCGAAGAATAAGAAGATTCGGGAGCCCAAGATTTACTAAGGAAAGATAGAGTTGTAATAGGAAGTGTTGTTTGTGATCTGGCGGGATGAGTTAGAAACCGTCCCGGACTATGTAAACTTGTATAGCACGAATCCCTCGGCTCCACCTCATATATAAGGGGGAGTCGAGGGACAAAGAATCAATCGAATCATTGTCTGCAAACCCTAGTTTTCATAGTCGTCGAGTACTTTTCGGCTGAAACCTTCGAGATCTACTTGCCCTCTACTTCTAACTAAACCCTAGCCTACAATCCATAGGCATTGACAAGTCAATACCTTGTCAACAAGGCTTAGGCTAGCAAGGTTATTTGAAGCAAACACAAGTATGAACCAGTACAGCAAAACTCACATAAAAATATATTGCAAGCATTATAAAACTCTACATTGTCTTCCTTGTTGTTCAAACCCTTACTAGAAAATATCTAGACCTTAGAGAGACCAATCATGCAAACCAAATTTCAACAAGCTCTATGTATTTCTTCACCAATAGGTGCAAAGTATATGATGCAAGAGCTTAAACATGATCCTTATGAGCACAACAATTGCCAAGTATCAAATTATTCAAGACATTTTACCAATTACCACATGTAGCATTTCCCGTTTCCAACCATATAACAATTAACGAAGCAGTTTCAACCTTCGCCATGAACATTATGAGTAAAGCCTAAGGACATATTTGTCCATATGCAACAGCGGAGCGTGTCTTTCTCCCACACAATGAATGCTAGGATCCAACTTTATTCAAACAAAACAAAAACAAAAACATACAGACGCTCCAAGTAAAGCACATAAGATGTGATGAAATAAAAATATAGTTTCACTAGAGGAACCTGATAATGTTGTCGATGAAGAAGGGGATGTCTTGGGCATCCCCAAGTTTAGATGCTTGAGTCTTCTTGAAATATGCAGGAATGCCACCGGGGCATCCCCAAGCTTAGAGCTTTCACTCTCCTTGATCATATTGTATCATCCTCCTCTCTTGATCCTTGAAAACTTCATCCACACCAAACTCAAAACAACTCATTAGAGGGTTAGTGCATAATCAAAATTCACATGTTCAGAGGTGACATAATCATTCTTAACACTTCTGGACATTGCACAAAGCTACTGAAAGTTAATGGAATAAAGAAATCCATCAAGCATAGCAAAACAGGCAATGCGAAATAAAAGGCAGAATCTGTCAAAACAGAACAGTCCGTAAAGACGAATTTTTAAGAGGCACCAGACTTGCTCAAATGAAAATGCTCAAATTAAATGAAAGTTGCGTACATATCTGAGGATCACTCACGTAAATTGGCAGATTTTTCTGAGTTACCTACAGAGAATTCAACCCAAATTCGTTACAGCAAAAAAAATATGTTTCTGCTCAGTAATCCAAATCTAGTATGAACCTTACTATCAAAGACTTTACTTGGAACAACAATGCAACAAAATTAAGATAAGGAGAGGTTGCTACAGTAGTAACAACTTCCAAGACTCAAATATAAAACAAAAGTGCTGTAGTAAAATCATGGGTTGTCTCCCATAAGCGCTTTTCTTTAACGCCTTTCAGCTAGGCGCAGAAAGTGTGTATCAAGTATTATCAAGAGACGAAGCATCAACATCATAATTTGTTCTAATGATTGAACCAAAAGGTAACTTCATTCTCTTTCTAGGGAAGTGTTCCATACCTTTCTTGAGAGGAAATTGATATTTAATATTACCTTCCTTCATATCAATAATAGCACCAACAGTTCGAAGAAAAGGTCTTCCCAATATAATGGGACAAGATGCATTGCATTCAATATCCCAGACAACAAAATCAACGGGGACAAGGTTATTGTTAACCGTAATGCGAACATTATCAACCCTCCACAAAGGTTTCTTTGTAGAATTATCAGCAAGATTAACATCCAAATAATAATTTTTCAATGGTGGCAAGTCAAGCATATTATAGATTTTCCTAGGCATAACGGAAATACTTGCACCAAGATCACATAAAGCATTACAATCAAAATTATTGACCTTCATTTTAATGATGGGCTCCCAACCATCCTCTAACTTCCTAGGAATAGAAGTTTCAAGTTTTAGTTTCTCTTCTCTAGCTTTTATGAGAGCATTTGTAATATGTTTCATAAAGGCTAAATTTATAGCACTAGCATTAGGACTTTTAGCAAGTTTTTGTAAGAACTTTATAACTTCAGAGATGTGACAATCATCAAAATCTAAACCACTATGATCTAAAGCAATGGGATCATTATCCCCAACATTAGAAAAAATTTCAGCAGTTTTATCACAGGCAGTTTCAGCAATTTTAGCAGTTTCAGGCAATTTTTCACGCTTTGCATTAGAAGTAGAAACATTGCCAACACCAATTCTTTTACCATTAATAGTAGGAGATGCAGCAATATGTGGAGCATTAGCGTTGCTAGTGGTGGTAATAGTCCAAACTTTAGCTACATTATCATCTTTAGCATTTTCTTCTTTTTCCCACCTAGCACACAATTCGGCCATCAATCTTATATTCTCGTTAATTCAAACTTGGATGGCGTTTGCTGTAGCAAATGACTTAATATCTTTATTTTCATTAGGCATAACTTTTGATTTCAAAAGATCAACATCAGCAGCAAGACTATCAACTTTAGAAGCAAGTATATCAATTTTGCTAAGCTTTTCTTCAACAGATTTGTTAAAAGCAGTTTATGTACTAATAAATTCTTTAAGCATGGCTTCAAATCCAGGGGGTGTATTCCTATTATTGTTGTAATAATTCCCATAAGAATTGCCATAATCGTTACCATTATTATAAGGATATGGCCTATAGTTGTTACTAGAATTGTTCCGATAAGCATTGTTGTTGAAATTATTATTTTTAATGAAGTTCACATCAACATGTTCTTCTTGTGCAACTAATGAAGCTAACGGAACATTATTAGGATCAAAATTTGTCCTACCATTTACAAGCATAGACATAATAGCATCAATCTTATCACTCAAGGAAGAGGTTTCTTCGACAGAATTTACCTTCTTACCTTGTGGAGCTCTTTCCGTGTGCCATTCAGAGTAATTAATCATCATATTATCAAGAAGCTTTGTTGCGGCGCCTAGAGTGATGGACATAAAAGTACCTCCAGCAGCTGAATCCAATAGGTTCCGCGAAGAAAAATTCAGTCATGCATAAAAGGTTTGGATGATCATCCAAGTAGTCAGTCCATGGGTAGGGCAATTTTTAACCAAAGATTTCATTCTTTCCCATGCTTGGGCAACATGCTCATTATCCAATTGTTTAAAATTCATTATGCTACTTCTCAAAGATATAATTTTAGCAGGAGGGTAATATCTACCAATAAAAGCATCCTTGCATTTAGTCCATGAATCAATACTATTCTTAGGCAAAGATAGCAACCAATCTTTAGCTCTTCCTCTTAATGAGAAAGGAAACAATTTTAATTTTATAATGTCACCATCTACATCCTTATACTTTTGCACTTCACATAGTTCAACAAAATTATTAAGATGGGCAGCAGCATCATCAGAACTAACACCAGAAAATTGCTCTCTCATAACAAGATTTAGTAAAGCAGGTTTAATTTCAAAGAATTCAGCTATAGTAGCAGGTGGAGCAATAGGTGTGCATAAGAAATCATTATTATTTGTGGTTGTGAAGTCACACAACTTAGTATTTTCAGGAGTACCCATTTTAGCAACAGTAAATAAAGCAAACTAGATTAAGTAAATGCAAGTAACTAATTTTTTTGCGTTTTTAATATGAAGATTGCAAACAAGATAGTAAATAAAGTAAAGCTAGCAACTAATTTTTTTTGTGTTTTGTTTTAGTGCAGCAAACAAAGTAGTAAATAAAATAAAGCAAGACAAAAACAAAGTAAAGAGATTGGAAGTGGAGACTCCCCTTGCAGCGTGTCTTGATCTCCCCGGCAACGGCGCCAGAAAAAGAGTTGGCGTGTAGTTGACGTGGGAGTTAGAAGTCTCTGTGGTGTAACTTTTCTTCAGGTCCCCGGCAACGGCGCCAGAAAAAGAGCTTGATACGTGTACAACACGCGTCCGCTGGGAACCCCAAGAGGAAGGTGTGATGCGTACAGTGGCAAGTTTTCCCTCAGTAAGAAACCAAGGTTTATCGAACCAGTAGGAGCCAAGAAGCATGTTGAAGGTTGATGATGGCGGAGTGTAGTGCGGCGCAACACCAGGGATTCCGGCGCCAACGTGGAACCTGCACAACACAACCAAAGTACTTTGCCCCAACGTAACAGTGAGGTTATCAATCCCACCGGCTTGCTGTAACAAAGGATTAGATGTATAGTGTGGATGATGATGTTTGCAGAAAACAGTAGAACGAGTATTGCAGTAGATTGTATTCGATGTAAAAGAATGGACCGGGGTCCACAGTTCACTAGTGGTGTCTCTCCCATAAGAAATAGCATGTTGGGTGAATAAATTACAGTTGGGAAATTGACAAATAAAGATGGCATGACAATGCACATACATGTTATGATGAGTAGTGTGAGATTTAATTGGGCATTACGACAAAGTACATAGACCGCTATCCAGCATGCATCTATGCCTAAAAAGTCCACCTTCAGGTTATCATCCGAACCCCTTCCAGTATTAAGTTGCAAACAACAGACAATTGCATTAAGTATGGTGCGTAATGTAATCAATAAATACATCCTTAGACATAGCATTGATGTTTTATCCCTAGTGGCAACAGCACATCCACAACCTTAGAACTTTCTGTCACTGTTCCAGATTTAATGGAGGCATGAACCCACTATCGAGCATAAATACTCCCTCTTGGAGTTAGAAGTAACGACTTGGCCAGAGCCTCTACTAATAACGGAGAGCATGCAAGATCATAAACAACACATAGATGATAGATTGATAATCAACATAACATAGCATCCATTATTCATCGGATCCCAACAAACGCAACATGTAGCATTACAGATAGATGATCTTGATCATGTTAGGCAGCTCACAAGATCCAACAATGATAGCACAATTAGGAGAAGACGACCATCTAGCTACTGCTATGGACCCATAGTCTTGGGGTGAACTACTCACTCATCACTCCGGAGGCGACCATGGCGGTGAAGAGTCCTCCGGGAGATGATTCCCCTCTCCGGCAGGGTGCCGGAGGCGATCTCCTGAATCCCCCAAGATGGGATTGGCGGCGGCGGCGTCTCTGGAAGGTTTTCCGTATCGTGGCTCTCGGTACTGGAACTATTATCGACGAAGGCTTAAGTAGGCGGAAGGGTATGTCAGGGGGCGCCACGATGGCCCCACATGCTAGGGCCGCGTGGCCCAAGCCCTGGCCGCGCCGCCCTGTTGTGTGGGCGCCTCGTCGCCCCACTTCGTATCTCCTCCGGTGTTCTGGAAGCTTCGTGGAAAAATAAGATCCTGGGCGTTGATTTCGTCCAATTCCGAGAATATTTCCTTACTAGGATTTCTGAAACCAAAAACAGCAGAAAACAAAGAATCGGCTCTTCGGCATCTTGTTAATAGGTTAGTGCCGGAAAATGCATAAATATGACATAAAGTATGTATAAAATATGTAGGTATTGTCATAAAACAAGCATGGAACATAAGAAATTATCGATACGTTGGAGACGTATCAAGGACGAATCTGATACAGTCCACCGGTGGTGGCGGCAGGCATGCCACGTCGGCGTGCCGCCACCGGCAAGGGTGGCAGGCTGCGGCAGGTTGACGGCCGGCCGACGGACAACGACGTGCCGCCAGGACTGACGGCGGCAGGCCCTGCCGCCACCGGCTGCGGTGGCAGGCGCCACGCGTCGGCTGGCCGTGCTGCCGCCACGGTACATTTGCCAATTTCATTTACAGGTGGTCTTTTTTTGACATTTCAGTGGGGCAGGTGGTCCTTTTTGACAAAATTTCAGAATCTGAATCTATGATATGAAACGCATGTTCAGAAATGACTCTGTCGCCACTTGAGCTTGTACTCTAACAATAATTCTGCCCTGTTGTGAAGAAAAATAGCTTTTGGGTACTGATCATTTCATCAAGTTGCTATCCGTTGGAGACAAAATTGACACTGAACCTCCCGCTTCATATATGTGACAGCCTTTCTTTGACTTGTCCTGGTACTTCCAAATGTGTCAACATCAAGTTATTGCTTTCTTAAACTCTCAAATCCGCTTCAAGTTGGACTCATATACAACTTTGTCAACATCAAGTTGCTGCTCAGTCAAAATACACAAAAGAAGTTGCCATTGTGATCTTCCAGACTTTAATGCCGTGATCTTTACTGCTTATGCCTTTTAAAAAGGCTACGCTAGCTAAACTGATTGTTGCTCTCAACTGAAAAGAACGCAAGGCATACAAAGGCAGTTTGCTTATACAAAGGCCTAAGGGAGGAGAATTACTCCTACAAGAAAACGAAAATTTATAAGCAAGCTTTTTACTTGTTAGAAGTTCATAGAGGAAGCCGGAAGGAAAACCCCAAACTATATAGTAAATTAGAGCAAAACTTGTCTCGGGTGGAGTGTCGACAGAAACCATGCCGTTATCATGACATCATCGCACAACGATAACTTTGAAAATATATAGTACTCCCAAAAAAGTATTGTGACAACTGGTTAGATCAACCAATATTTGTGTTCCCATTAGTTAACCAAGTGTCCTTTCACTACAGCATGCGTTCCCGCGTGGGGCGGTACTTTGGCGTTTGAAGGGATTCTTTCTCAGCAACCTTTCTCTAACTACGCGTTAGCCCTTTTAGGAAGCTGGCGAAGAGGGGCTTCAGCTTTCTCGATACCATGTCTGGATAGATCAGGTGTTCATCATTGTTATTAGTACACAACTTTGGTGGAGGTAGTTGCCTCTTAGGCTGCATGTTGTTCACATACTAGAAAGGGAGCTTTTTCATGCTACTTCTACTAAAATGGAAGTTTTTAGTTATAGAATGGAAAAAGTGAGAAAGGAAGGCGGTTCCTGTTCTGTAATAGATGCACTATCATAAGAAGTTCAGTGGCTCACCTTTTTTCAGTCGCTGATTCTGATAAGATAATCTGGTCTAGCCAGCACGATTAACCCGTGCTCTAATATGGAATACATCAGCAGGTGTCAGCTCAACTTTAGGCATCAGTGTCAAGAGATTTCTTGATATATATGGCCCGATGAGGCAATAAAAAAGTCTCAGTTCTTTATACACAAGGCAACCAGTCCAGCAGCAAGCAAATTGTAGACGAAATAGTAAGACACAACAACGGCTAGAAGAGAAGGATATGCACCCATTATTTTAAAAACATATTATAAAATAATCTTTAAACTGGAAAATAATACTTTTTACACCTGGTTCAGCTTTGCTTGGGAACTGAGAAGAAATATTTCTCAGTTGCGCTAAGACCTAAGATATTTGTTACTTGGCACTGGGTCGCAAGAAGAAAAAAAAAAAAAAAGCTAAACGTGACTAAGTCACAAAATACCCGCAAAAAGAAGTCACAAAATTATGCCTAAATCTTCATGTCATAGAAAGTCATAGCAGCTTCTTTCTCTCAAAGAAGTTCTTGAGATGCCACAATTGCAACCCTGCCACGGATAAACAGATACCAAGTGAGAGGAAACTGAGCCAAGCCATCCATGTGTTGGTTCTCCCGTTCAGTACCTGCATCTCCCCCTCCCTGAAGGAAACAGCTCGACAGTAGGATTTAAGAGATTAATTGAAATTATATAACACAAGTGGTTTTTCTCTTACAAGATAAGCAAAGAATACCTTTCACGAAGGTAGAACATTTCTTCATGGATAGATTTGATCGTATCCTCCAGTTTCTTGAGCTCAAGTTCCATTATCTACAACAAGAAAATGACAGATTATGAATAAGATAAAATACGTGTCTGCATTCCTAGAGTTTAGTCCTGGAAATTTGGACCACTTATTAAGTCATGAGCTCAGTGGCAGAGCTACAAAGAAATATCTGGGATGGCCAGGCTAAAGGGGGGCACAGCATATTAAAATTCCTGAACTATATTATTCAGGCCTAAATTTCCAAACCGAGGGCTCTGGGTCGCGAGAAGAAGGGGAATGGGTGGTGGTCCTTGTGGATCCGATGCTGGCCTGCTACCGCTAGTGGACTGGGCTAACGATGCATATGTATAAAACTTGCTTTCCAAAAATCTTGGGCGGCTGTGTTTGGCCCCTACATGTGTGCATGAGTTGACAGTTTGCGACACATTCAAATTTCAGCACTTTGAACTATATTTGCACCACATTTTATATCTTAACGAGATGGTGTGGTAACTCCTTACTACTTAGAAGAGCATTTTCGTTTCTCGTTTTCCAGCTGGTAACAAGCACCAGCGGCGGAGCTACAGGCAAATGTATGGACGGGCTAGCTCAAAGGAGTGATATTAGTTTGCTAAAAATAAGGGTTTGGCATACCAATTTAAAGGTAGTTGGGCAAAATTATGGGCGGGTCATGGCCTGGCTTTTGCCCCTGCATAGCTCCGCCACTGGCAAGCACATGATTTGGTTGAGTCCAAGCACATAGGATTTGTTTGAATTGTGTCGAATATGTGTATAGGTTTGGATTGTATCGATGGTTAGGTGTTGGAGTTGAACACTTGTAACACGAGCCTCATATTCCCTCCTTCCCAAATTAGGATGCACATTAGTTTTTGTCAAAGTAAAACTTTATAAAATTTGACCAAACGTATACAAAGTAATATCAACATCTACAATATCAACTCAATGATATTATAACCATCATGAAATATATTTTTGCATTTGGAATTATGAAAGTTAATATATTTTTATATATAGTTGGTCAAATTTTATAAAATTTGATTTTGACCAAAACTAATATGCATCCTAAATTGGGAAGGAGTATACGAAGTCATTGTGGATAGCCAAAATAGACTAGACAAAGTTGGTAGGCTAGACACAAGATCACGGAGGGGACGGTCTCGCACCCGTGGCAAGGTGACTAGACCGCCTTGGCGTGGTGGTCAAGATGCATCTGATACTTTGTTTGTGTTGATTTAGTACATGAAAGGAATCGTCTACAGTCATGCCCAAGGATGTAGGTATTAATCGCCAAACCTCGTTAACAAATACGGCCTCCTTTCTAGTATATGCAATGATCCAATTGCGTAACATGATCTCACGCATTGCTTCTCTCGATTGGTGCTTCTCCCAAACCTCGCCATGCCAATTTATCAGCCCTCAGTCTAGCTTGTATTGGTCGTGCCGGTCTGTGGTGCCGTTGGTCTACATTGTCTAGATTGTAGGCAGATGTAATTGGGGGGTTTGATCTAGTTTTGTTCTAATTAACAGGGCAACCTTACTTCTTGCCTAGTGCATAGTGGCCGGTGAATTTCAGAAATGTAGTGCAAACTGTCAACTTGTGACAAATAGGTGGTCTCAATTAGAATCAGCTCTTAATTACTTATCATGTTGAAACATAGTATTGTGAGTGATTTTTATCACTTTGAAGCATTAGTATAGTGAAAATTTCAAACGACAACATGTTTTCCTCGCTTGGTATTGTACTGCATGTGCGACATGGTTAAGGGGTGTGCCCTACTCTACACATGATCTGAACTGTTGTGACATGGTTAAGTGCATACAGGAATAAATAAATCAAGTAATGGAGGAGGAGCACTCACATCGACCTGTCCCTTCTTGGCGACGCTGCTCCAGTCCTTGGCGGAGACGCCGCTGCGCCAGTCGAACTCGAACGCGATGGTGGTGGGCGGGCGGTGGTCGGGCGCCCAGAAGCAGGCGAGGTAGTCCCCGGCCTCCGACGACGTGAAGGCGAAGTTGCCCGACTGCACGCTCTCCGAGTAGTGCAGGCTGCTGCCGTAGGGGGACGTGACCCGCAGCGAGATACGGTGGGAGTCCGGGAGCTCCGAGGATCCCTCAGCCTCCACGATGTGGTACTTGCCGACGGCCATTGCGCCGACCTTTATGTCGTCGGAGATGCACTTGGTATGGCCCGATAAGAGGTCGAACCGTAGGGCGCCGGCGGAGAGGGCGCCGGAGAGGATGAGGATGACGACGAGCAGGGTTAGGGATCTGGAGACGAGGGTTGCCATGCAGATGGAGGAAGGAGGAGGCGGGGAGATCGGAGATTCCCGAGGTGATCGTTCAAGACGAGGATGCGGAGTTGCAGCGTTCTTGTTCCAAAATTGGTGCTGAACTCTATGCATCACGTTTTCCGTTTAGTCCTTCAACAGTTGTGGTTCATACGGAATTTAGGGCCCATGGAAAATGCACAAGTATTCCTTTTTTTAATACTGGAAAATGCACAAGTACTCTGTTGGTACTCGGAAATGTTAGAAAAACTTGGAAGATGTTTTCAACAATATGTTCTTGGTGTTATATAACTTGTTTCTTATCGATTAAATTGTTAGTCCAAATTTTGGCTCCGAATACTTAGTGGCATTATATATAAAAGCAGAGGAAGTAATAAATATTATTGAAAAAGTATAAAATATATAGAGAGATAAATGTATGGAGTGATGTAGTGTTGAGCAAAATTTTAGAAACGAAACCCGTGAAATTAGAGGTAGTAATAATATTTGGACTCAAAATATGAGCGGAATGGTGTTTCTGGGCAACGCAACTGGCTAATGCCGTATCTCCTTTATGAAAAAAATTATCTCCCTCTTGACTATGTCCACAGTTTTCTTTTCTTTTTGCCTCTCGAATTTGAAATCAGCGAGAACTGGCTAACAAGGAGGTTGCAAGAACCATTTCAACTGGAAACGCACAGTATTTTGCTTGAACTGATATTTGGTCGGCTCCATGCCCTAGCAGTGGTTGGTGACTTTGGTGCCAAAACCTACCTTTGTACACAATCTTGTTAGCTACTTCCTCAGTTCTAAAATGAGTGTCAGGTAATGATATGAATTACTCCCTCCATCCATAAAAAGGTGTCAGATAGATTTATCTAAATTTAAAGATATCTATACACTAAAGAGTGTTGAGATACTTGAAATTTAAACATACTTTCAACATACTTCTATGACAAAGCCAGTAGTAGGTTCAATCTAAACATCTTGCTCTACATACGAACTTTTTCGTGGGGTCCACGTGCGGCCGCAACGACCCAGCCACACACTGTAGGATTCCTTCTCGGTACAGCGTTTGGACGCACAACATTGTATGCACAGCACTTCCGGTTCAGTTTACTAGCATACAAATAGATGAGAACTATATAGACACTCAGCCTAGCATTTCAAACAAGGATATCAAACTTTATTCAAATTGAAATCAACATAACATGTGGAGGAAACAAATGAAACAATTTATTCGCAATCATCAACTCAATAATCAAGAGTTCTCCAAGCGATCTCAAGACAAACATGACCAGATAGGTTTCCATAATGGGAATGCATACGGCGCTTAGATCTTGTCAAGGGCCTGACCAATGTCATTTTTCAGGTCCTCAAAATCCTCCACTCCGACGCTGAACCTGATCAGGTTGTCCTTGATCCCATAGATGTCTCTCTGCTCCTTCGAATCCCTGTTTATGAACCAGGCTCAAGAGTTAAAACTAAAACAATATCATGCACACAAATACAGAAGCTGATAACTTATAAATAAATGTGCGTACCAGTAGGACATGATGGCAGGTTGATCAATTATGCTCTCACAACCCCCAAATGAAGGGGCGTGGTATGGTATCTTGACAGAATCAATGAATTTCCTAGTAGAATCGAAATCTCCATTAACCTGAATACATGATGAAAATTATAGGTTAAAATTCTTGATATAGTCAACAAACTTGTGTGATGGTACATTTTAGTAAGACATCAAATTACCTCAAAACTGACAACACCACCAAAGCCAGTCATTTGACTCTTGGCAATGTGATGTTCTGGGTGACTTGGCAAGCCAGGATAGTATACACGTGCAATCTAGAAATATGGAAAGAGCGTCAGTTAAAAAAAAACATGGATAGACAGTAATTAGCTCTATGAATAAAACATAGTTAGCACACCTTAGGATGTTCCTCTAAAAATTGGGCCATCCGTAGTGCAGTATTATTCTGGCATTGTACACGGAGGTGCAGTGTTTTCATGCCCCGAAGGATCAGGTAGGAAGCATTCTGATATCACAGTGCAAAAAAAACGTTAGAACAGATACAATATATCAGAACATTCAGCCTTGCTATACAAGACAAAAGAGGATGACATAGAAGGAACCCAAAGTATATATTTTAAATACTACTATTCCAATTTCTTTTCGGAAGCTTAACATCAACAATGATGTTGAACAAGGTACTGAAGCTAGAGGTTCAATATGTGGCAAGTTAAACTTTTGAATATGTGGTGTACTTCCAACTACTAGTCTATAATTAGGATCACACCTATGCATTGCTACAGAAATTCCAATGTCTTTAGTTATAATTTTTTGATTTTAAGATAACTTAAATAGATGATATAAGTACTACAATCCGGTTCGTTAATTTATTGAGATGAACAGTTGAAAGACAATCTAATTGATTTAGAAACAAACTATGAGTGAAATCGTCCAGGTATCTACGAGGTTACAAGAAAATAAGCAATAATGTGGCTCAAGTTTTCTGAGGTTAAAAAAATTCGTGAAAGGCACTGTAGATGCGTATTATTATATGTAGTATAATGCAACTGCAATTAATTGAGCACAAACTTTTACTTTCAGAGTAATTTGCTGTATGGGTACCAAAATATCAGGCTGGTTGATACAGTGGAGTCAAAAAATACCCATTATATATGATGAAATTTGACAGAAAATTTTGTAAGCAACTCTGGTGAAAGCAAACAGGTTCAAGAAACATTTAGAAATTGCACCAATTCAACTTACCGGATTTAGAACACCGCCAACTACATGGTGATAAATGCGGACCTTGGAAACAAGCTCATCTCTGCCACTGATGCAGCCTCCAATAACCTTAAAAACAAAATAATCTCAACTAATGCATATCTTTATCTGTAAATAGAGTATTGGAAATTTGCCTCGTCAACTCACATCATTATGCCCAGCAATGTACTTCGTTGCAGAATGAACAACTATGTCAGCACCTAAAGTCAGTGCCTTCTGGTTGATGGGGGAGGCAAAGGTGCTATCAATGCAAAGCAATGCTCCCTTGCTATGGCACATCTTGGAGACAAGCTCAATATCAATGCATCTGAGAAATGGATTAGTCGGAGTCTCAGTGAAGAATAGAGATACCTGAAAATAAAGGAACCAATAAATTAGGCTACTTGTGAATGAATAGGTTAGCACCAAAAACGGTGGTGAAGAACATTGCAAGGACAACACTCACATTATTGTTATCAAGTGCTTCTTGGAGAGCATCCATGTCAGCAGGTCTAATAACAGTCATCTGGGAATCAAATGTGAACCAAATAAGAATCACACAAAAACAGAACAAAGATCCATTTCCAGCTAGTTAGTAATGTGCAAATCATGGTTATTTAGTAAAGCCTTCTGAAATACTGGGACCTGAATGCAGTTGCATTTCTGCATCATGTTAAATACTTGTACAAGCATCATATGATGTTGCAGTACGTATTAGGCTTCTATAATCTGGTAGCATACCGCTACACTCGCTGCAATTATAAAATCACTGTATGCTATATTACTGCTATGAACATCTCCTATCCATTCCCACATAATAAATTGGCGTGCATCAAGACTATCTGATAACATTACTGAAACAACATGAGCATAAGGATAGCAGATATTACCGTAATTCCCCTCTTGGGGAGCTCGGTCTCCATGTAAATTCTCGTCTTACGGTACAAATCAGTGGTGGTGACGATGTGGCCACCTGCAGGGACAAGTGTGCTGAGCATCGCGACACTTGCATACATCCCAGAGGCCACAAATACAGTGGACTCGGCTTTCTCCAGTGCACTGCAACATCAAAACTAGCAATTAGTATCAAAATCCGACCCAACGGAAGAAACAGCACCTAAAACCTCCCGCTAGCAAAAAGAAGAAGGATCAAGATTTCACCTCATCTTCTTCTCCAGAGCCTCAGTGGTCGGGTTGCCATACCTCCCGTACTCGAAGCTCGAGTGCCTTCCCTCCTAACAGAAGGAAATTAATTTTGTCAGATTTATCAAATCGGAACTGTGGAACATATAGGATATTACTGATTATTGGGTAGGTGGGGTTCAAACCTTGAAATCGATGAGCTCCTGGGAGCTACTGAACCAGTAGGCGGAGGTGTTGACTACTGGTGTGGTGATCGCGTCTGTCGCGATCCTTCTCCCAAGCCTCTCGCCTTTCGTCGCAGAGATAAAAACAGGTGAATACCGAAATGAAAGCTGTGCGGGCGGAATACCGCTAGATCTGACGGGCAAGAGAGCGAGCTCGCTCGCGAGCGCGCGTAGGTTTACCTGCGTGGACGGCGAGGCTAGCATCTGAACCGAGCATGGCACGCTCGGCCAATGCGAGGGCGGACGGCTGCGCGAGCTTGGCGTTGGGTATGGCGCCAACCTCGGCAGCCGCCGCGGCGGAGGCGGCGGCGGATGCGGCCGCGGCGTGGGAGGATACGCCGCGGGCGCGGCTTCCGCCGCCGCAGTGGGAGGGGAGTGCGGGGCGGTCGGACCAAGCGGCGGCGACGATCTGCGCGACGCCAATGTTGCTGCAGTTGCGGCGGGCCTTGGTGCTGAGCTGGCGGACGAAGTTGGGCGGGAAGCGGAGGATGGTGGCGGAGGTGAGGGCGCCGCTGTTGTCGCCGGCGAAGGAGGGCGGGGAGGAGAAGGAGACGGTGGCCATGGTGGCTAGGGTTTGGGTGGCGGCGCGAGGAGCGAGGCGCTCGGCGGATCGCGAGCGGTCGGGGTTGGTGGGTTGGGTGGCGCTGGTGTGGCCTTTCGAATGGGGAGAGGCCTATTTGTAGTCACTGAAGCCTTCCTGTTCCTGGTTTTGGCAAGAGCACCGAACGGATTTCACCTCACGGCGCCGTCTGAAAACCTGGTATCACTGCTCATCGGGCTGTACCAAAAAGCTGGAACCAGCGTAGTACCCTATGATGATGGTGATATTTTTTTTTCCAAAAAGAGATAAATGGGCCAAGAGGCCCGCACACCGCGGCGATCCATATCTCGTGTCCGCGGTCTGCAGACAGGCCGGCAGCCCCATCTTGGCCCCAAATATATCATGGGTTTGGGTGCTGGCGGACCATACCCACTTCACCCTGGTCATCTTGGCGTCGATCTTGCCTACCATGCCCCCCCCCCCCCCCGAAACGTCGATATACCTTTTTGCGGACCCCCCGCAGATGCCGTCGCCCGGATCATTTGCTTGAACCATCATTTTGTGTAAAAAAACGCAAACTATTCTACTAACTTTCTTTCATGTAGTTGGTGATTGTCCTTTCAATGCTTTATCGTAGATAATGGAGGGTGAACTTGAAATGTTTATCTTCAACGAATGTTTTGGCATGTCCTCGGATGACTCGTCTGATGATGATGAAGACATATTGCTCGCGGCTGCTCTTGTTCTATATGGCAACCAATAGTGTATCATACCAAGGTTTAGAGGATCTATCCGAGGATATGAAACCTTGAACCCCAACAGAATCGTTGCTCATGTTCAACTCTAGAATGACTACTTTAATCTGGCGGGACACTCTCTATACTGCAACCCAGATCCGTCGATACTTTCACATGTGAAGGGTTGTTTTGAACCCTATATTGCAGGGTCTGAAAGCCTATAACGAATACTTCACTCCGAAGAGATATGCCACCGACAAGCTTGGGTTTTACTCAATTCATAGATGCATTGCCACAGTTTGAATGCATGCATACGGAGCGGCCAGTGATCGATGATCTTGTTGATGAGCATATACGCATGGGTGAATCCAGCTGTCCTCAAGTAATGCACGAGTATTGCAAAGCGGTGGTGGTAGTGTTTAGCGAGCACTGCTAGAGAGGGCAATATGTAGAGGACACGGCTCGGCTCATGGCTACTCGCAATTCAAGGATTTTTTTTTTTGGAATGGTTAAAAGCATTAATAGCATGCACTAGGAATGGAAGAACTATCTGTTTGCTTCGCAGGGCAGTATAAAGGGCATGTTGATGGTTGCACAATCATTTTTTAAGAAGTGACGTCTTAAGATCTCTAGATATGACATTCTTTCTTCTGCATGGAAGGTTCTCAAAATGATATAAATGTGTTGCAACGCTCTCCGGTTTTCTCCATGCTTGTTGAAGGTTAGACACTGGAGTGCAACTTTGAGGTCAACAGCGACACCTACACAAAAGGGTACTACCTTGCAATGGTATTTATCATGCATGGTCAATATTTGTGATGACAATCTCTGAACCTCGGAATCAGAAGGAAGCTTGTTATGCAAGAAGAAAGAAACTTGTAAGAAGGATGTGAAGCACGCATTTGGTGTCCTGCAAGCTCGTTGTGTTTTTGTTCAGCACCCTGATACGTCTCCAACGTACCTATAATTTCTGATGTTCCATGCTTGTTTTATGACAATACTTACATGTTTTGCTTGCACTTTATAATGTTTTTTATGCATTTTTCGGAACTAACCTATTAACGAGATGCCGAAGGGTCAGTTGCTGTTTTCTGTTGTTTTTGGTTCCAGAAAGGCTGTTCGGGCAATATTCTCGGAATTCAATGAAATCAACGCCCAGAACCTTATTTTTTCCCGAAACCTTCCAGAAAGTCAGAGGGGGACCAGAGGGGTGCCCTGGGGGGCCCACATGTGGTGGCGGCGCGGCCCAGGAGGCGGGCGCGCCACCCTAGTGTGAGGAGGCCCCGTGGCCCCTCCGACTCCGACTCTTCGCCTATTTAAGCCCTGGTGACCTAAAACATCGATACCGATTGACGAAACTCCAGAAAGACTCCAGGGGCGCCGCCGCCATCGCGAAACTCCGTTTCGGGGGACAGAAGTCTCTGTTCCGGCACCCTGCCGGGACGGGGAAGTGCCCCCGGAAGCCATCTCCATCGACGCCACCGCCTCCATCATGCTCCGTGAGTAGTTCCCCCATGGACTACGGGTTCTAGCTGTAGCTAGTTGGTATTCTCTCCCCCATGTACTTCAATACAATGATCTCATGAGCTGCCTTACATGATTGAGATTCATCTGATGTAATCGGTGTTGTGTTTGTTGGGATCCGATGGATTGTTACATTATGATTAGTCTATCTATAAAGTTTGTGAAGTTATTGTTGCTGCAATCTTGTTATGTTTAATGCCTGTCACTAGGGCCCGAGTGGCATGATCTTAGATTTAAGCTCTATACTTATTGCTTAGATTGTATCTACAAGTTGTATGCACATGTCTATGTCCGGAACCAAAGGCCCCAAAGTGACAGAAATTGGGACAACTGGAGGGGAAGGCTTAGATATGAGGATCACATGTTTTCACGGAGTGTTAATGCTTTGCTCCGGTGCTCTATTAAAAGGAGTACCTTAATTTCCAAAGAGATTCCCTAGAGGCCCTGCCACCACCTGGTAGGACAAAAGATGTTGTACAAGTTTCTCATTGCGAGCACGTATGACTATATATGGGAAACATGCCTACATGATTAATAATCTTGATGTTCTGTCTTAATGCTATTTCAATCCTATCAATTGCCCAACTGTAATTTGTTCACCCAACACTTGTTATTGGAGAGTTACCACTAGTGTAGATAGCTGGGAACCCCGGTCCATCTCTCATCATCATATACTCGGTCATATATGTCATTGGAAGTAGTATCAACTATTTTCCGGTGCCATTGCTCTCATATTACTCATCGATGTCGTGTTATCACATTATTGCTCTCATATTATCACTGCTTTCACATCACCCCCGTTACTAGTGCTTTTCCAGTGTGTGAATTGACAACTCGATTGTTAAGGCTTATAAGTATTCTTTACCTCCCCTTGTGTCGAATCAATAAATTTGGGTTTTACTTCCCTCGAAGACTGTTGCGATCCCCTATACTTGTGGGTCATCAAGACTATTTTCTGGCGCCGTTGCCGGGGAGGCATAGCTCTACTCATAAGTTCACCTGGGGAGTACACTCCACCTCTCTCTCTGTTTTATTTTATTTTGTTTTACTTAGTTTACTTCTGTCTAGTTTATTTGTGCTTAGTTTATTTCTGTCTAGTATTATTTTGCTTAGTTTACTTTTGTCTAGTTTGTTTTTGTCTTGTTTTATTTTTCTCATATACCCGAAAATCCATAAAAATTTGAAAAACCGAAAAATTAAAAACTGTTGCTATGGTAGAACCCACAACCTATTTGGAGCTTATTTAATTATATAATAATTATAGAGAATCAAGAACGGGAAAAGTTATGAGTGTTGTGATAGAAAAACTGAATACAATTGCTAAAATCTTGCTTAAACGCCATGATATAAACTGTTGCTCTAAACAGGATACTAAACATCTTAAATTTCAATGTGGCTTTAGTGAGGAAGTTTTAATTAAGAACTATAATTGGAATAGCTATCTTCATTTTGGGTTCGAAGAGGTAGAACAATTTGTCATATTTATGGGAGCCTCTGAGATAGAATCCTTTATTGCTAAAAATTATGAAACTTGTGTTGTTTGTAAGGACCTTAAAGATTATGTCTCTTCTATCCTTAATTTTTGCATAGAAAGCTACAGTGATAATCCTTATATCATTGATTATAAAGAGAGACTCATTAATGCACAAGAATGCACTCACAATTTGCAGGAACCAGTAGAAGAAGAAATTGATGAACCTGAAAGCTCATTGGATGAAAAAGAAGAGGAGAGTGATGAACAAAAGGAGGAAGAATGGATTAGCTACCCATGCCAACCTTCTAATGAGAGTAACTCTTTATCTCTTACACTATTTAATTGTCCTCCATGCTTACCAAAGGAGGTTGAATGTTATGTTCCTGTGGATTCTCTTGAAATATTCCCTATGAGTAAAACTTGTGAGAATAATTATGCTACTGTTATCTATGATAATCCATGTTATTTTGATAAATCTTATGATAATGCTTTGTTTGTGCCTGATGTCGAAATGCATGGTACTAAAGAGTTTTGCTTGGCAAATGTTTATGATAAATCTCTAGATGATGGTCCGATGTTACTTGATAAATTTAATTGTACTACTAATGAAAATGGGATTGGAGAGTTCTTGACTTTATCTAAAAGTCCCATATCTTTTGAGATTGATCAATCATCTTGTTATATTATTGATAAAAGTGGGTTTGAAAGTTCCGATCCTATTATTTTTTAGCTTGATAAAAATTATGTGTTTATGGATCATGAAAAGTATGCTGCATGTGATAGTTATATTGTTGAGTTTATCCATGAAGCTACTGAAAATTATTATGAGAGAGGAAAATATGGTTGTAGAAATTTGCATGGTGCTAAAACACCTCTCTATATGCTGAAAGTTTTGAAGTTGCTCGTGTTTTATCTTCTTATGCTTGCCATTTGGTTCTTCATTAATTTATTTGTGTACAAGATTCCTATGCATAGGAAGTGGGTTAGACTTAAATGTGTTTTGAATTTGCTTCTTGATGCTCTCTTTTTTTTCAACTCTCATCCTTATGTGAGCATCATTAAAATTGCTGAGCCCATCTTAATGGCTATAAAGAAAGCACTTCTTGGGAGATAACCCATGTGTTTATTTTGCTACTGTTTTGTTGTGTCTTGGAAGTTGTTAGTACTGTAGCAACCTCTCCTTATCTTTATTTTATTGCAATGTTGTGCCAAGTGAAGTCTCTAATAGAAGTTTGATGCTAGATTTGGATTTCAGCGCAGAAACGGATTTCTTTCTGTCACGAATCTGGGTATGATTCTCTGTAGGTAACTCAGAAAAATCTGCCAATTTACGTGAGTGATCCTCAGATATGTACGCAACTTTCATTAGTTTTGAGTTTTCTGATTTGAGCAACGGAAGTACCTCTTAAAAATTCGTGTTTACTGGCTATTCTGTTTTGACAGATTTTGTCTCTGTTTTTTGCATTGTCTCTTGTGGACTTTAAGTGAGGCTTTCTAGACGTGGAGAGCTTTAGCTAATGTTTTATTGAGTTCTTGCAATGTGTCACTATAGGGCTAAAGTGGATTAAAGTTTTTTGAGTACTAACCCCTCTAATGAAGTTTATGAGAAGTTTGGTGTGAAGGAAGTTTTCAAGGGTCAAGGGAGGAGGATGATATATGATCAAGAAGAGTGAAAAGTCTAAGCTTGGGGATGCCCCGTGGTTCATCCCTGCATATTTCAAGAAGACTCAAGCGTCTAAGCTTGGGGATGCCCAAGGCATCCCCTTCTTCATCAACTTATCAGGTTTCTTCTATTGAAACTATATTTTTATTCGGTCACATCATATGTGCTTTACTTGGAGCGTCTGTGTGTTTTTATTTTTGTTTATGTTTGAATAAATTCGGATCCTAGCAATCCTTGTGTGGGAGAGATACACGCTCCGCTTTTTCATATGAACACTTGTGTTCTTCGTTTTATTTTTAATGTTCAATGATAAAAGTTGGAAGCTATTGCATTTATTGCTATTTGGTTGGAAACAGAAAATGCCTCATATTGTCTTGAATAATTTGATACCTGGCAATTGTTTTGAGCTCTCAAGTAGATCATGATTAAGCTCTTGCATCATGTAGTTTAAACCTATTAGTGGAGAAATACCGTAGAGCTTGTTGAAACTGGTTTGCATGATTGGTCTCTCTAAGGTCTAGATATTTTCTGGTAGAAGTGTTTGAGCAACAAGGAAGACAGTGTAGAGTTTTATAATGCTTGCAATATGTTCTTATGTAAGTTTTGTTGTACCGGTTCATACTTGTGTTTGCTTCAAACAACCTTGCTAGCCCAAAGCCTTGTACTGAGAGGAAATGCTTCTCGTGCATCCAAAACCTTGAGCCAAAACCTATGCCATGTGTGTCCACCATACCTACCTACTATGTGGTATTTTCTGCCATTCCAAGTAAATACTTCATGTGCTACCTTTAAACCTTCAAAATGTTTCTCAATTTGTGTCGATGTTTTATAGCTCATGAGGAAGTACGTGGTGTTTATCTTTCAATCTTGTCATTTACTCCTGACAGACTTTCATAATGGACTAGTGGCACATCCGCTTATCCAATAATTTTGCAAAAAGAGTCATGCGGGGTTCCCACCCCCAATTAATCAACTTTCATTAATAATTCTCTTCACATGTTTTGCTCGATTCATCGCAAGCAACTTAATTTTGCAAATAGACACTCCTTCATGGTATGTGAATGTTGGAAGGCACCCGAGGATTCGGTTAGCCATGGCTTGTGTAAGCAAAAGGTTGGGAGGAGTGTCAACCATAAATAAAACTAAAATACATGTGTAAACAAAAGAGAAGAGGGATGATCTACCTTGCTGGTAGAGATAACGTCCTTCATGGGAGCCGCTCTTGAAAGTCTGGTTGATGAGGTAGTTAGAGTGCCCATTACCATTCGTTGACAACAACAAACACCTCTCAAAACTTTACTTTTATGCTCTCTGTATGATTTCAAAACTTAAAAAGCTCTAGCACATGATTTAATCCCTGCTTCCCTCTGCGAAGGGGCATTCTTTTAATTTATGTTGAGTCAGTTTACCTACTTCCTTCCATCTTAGAAGCAAACACCTGTGTCAACTGTGCATTGATTCTTACATACTTGCTTATTTGCATTCATCATATTACTTTGTGCTGACAATTATCCATGAGATATGCATGTTGGAAGTTGAAAGCAATTGCTGAAACTTAAATCTTTCTCTGTGTTGCTTCAATGCCTTTACTTTGAATGTATTGCTTTATGAGTTAACTCTTATGCAAGACTTTTGATGCTTGTCTTGAAAGTACTATTCATGAAAAGTTTTGCTATATATTATCTATTTGTTAGCAACTATAGATCACTGCCTTGAGTCACTGCATTCATCTCATATGCTTTATAATAGGATGATCAAGATTATGTAAGTAGCATGTCACTACAGAAATTACTCTTTTTATCGTTTACCTACTCGAGGGCGAGCAAAACTAAGCTTGGGGATGCTGATACGTCTCCAACGTACCTATAATTTTTGATGTTCCATGCTTGTTTTATGACAATACTTACATGTTTTGCTTGCACTTTATAATGTTTTTTATGCATTTTCCGGAACTAACCTATTAACGAGATGCCGAAGGGCCAGTTGTTGTTTTCTGTTGTTTTTGGTTCCAGAAAGGCTGTTCGGGCAATATTCTCGGAATTCGACGAAATCAACGCCCAGAACCTTATTTTTCCCGGAACCTTCCAGAAAGTCAGAGGGGGACCAGAGGGGTGCCCTGGGGGCCCCACACGTGGTGGCGGCGCGGCCCAGGAGGCGGGCGCGCCACCCTAGTGTGAGGAGGCCCCGTGGCCCCTCCGACTCCGACTCTTCGCCTATTTAAGCCCTGGTGACCTAAAACATCGATACCGATTGACGAAACTCCAGAAAGACTCCAGGGGCGCCGCCGCCATCGCGAAACTCCGTTTCGGGGGACAGAAGTCTCTGTTCCGGCACCCTGCCGGGACGGGGAAGTGCCCCCGGAAGCCATCTCCATCGACGTCACCGCCTCCATCATGCTCCGTGAGTAGTTCCCACATGGACTACGGGTTCTAGCTGTAGCTAGTTGGTATTCTCTCCCCCATGTACTTCAATACAACGATCTCATGAGCTGCCTTACATGATTGAGATTCATCTGATGTAATCGGTGTTGTGTTTGTTGGGATCCGATGGATTGTTACATTATGATTAGTCTATCTATAAAGTTTGTGAAGTTATTGTTGCTGCAATCTTGTTATGTTTAATGCTTGTCACTAGGGCCCGAGTGGCATGATCTTAGATTTAAGCTCTATACTTATTGCTTAGATTGTATCTACAAGTTGTATGCACATGTCTATGTCCGGAACCAAAGGTCCCAAAGTGACAGAAATTGGGACAACTGGAGGGGAAGGCTTAGATATGAGGATCACATGTTTTCACAGAGTGTTAATGCTTTGCTCCGCTGCTCTATTAAAAGGAGTACCTTAATTTCCAGTAGATTCCCTAGAGGCCCGGCTGCCACCGGCTGGTAGGACAAAAGATGTTGTACAAGTTTCTCATTGCGAGCACGTATGACTATATATGGGAAACATGCCTACATGATTAATAATCTTGATGTTCTGTCTTAATGCTATTTCAATCCTATCAATTGCCCAACTGTAATTTGTTCACCCAACACTTGTTATTGGAGAGTTACCACTAGTGTAGATAGCTGGGAACCCCGGTCCATCTCTCATCATCATATACTCGGTCCTATATGTCATTGGAAGTAGTATCAACTATTTTCTGGTGCCATTGCTCTCATATTACTGCCGTCGTGTTATCTTTATTACTCGCTCTCATATTATCAGCTTTCACATCACCCCTGTTACTAGTGCTTTTCCAGGTGCAGCTGAATTGACAACTCAGTTGTTAAGGCTTATAAGTATTCTTTACCTCCCCTTGTGTCGAATCAATAAATTTGGGTTTTACTTCCCTCGAAGACTGTTGCGATCCCCTATACTTGTGGGTCATCACACCCCGCAAGAACATGGATTCTGAACACAACGTGAAAAGTGATAACTACTTGTGTGATCATGCACAACATAATTGTGGAGGATGAGCGCAAGGGTGCCCATCGATTTGGAGGGTTTGACTTTCAAGGATCTTTGATTGTGCCAGAGCATCCACCACAAGAGTTTGACATGTACCTTGAGATGCACTGAAGTTGAGTTGGTTGAGCACAAGTGGAACCACAATGGAAATCCATCTGATTGAGTGATCTATGTTATTGATTGTGTGAACTATATCTTCAAATTTTTGGATTTTTAACAGTTGGTTTAAATTACTGTGTGAATTATGCTGCTATGTTTTTTTTATGAGAAATGGTCAATAAATAGACATGAAGAGTCAAAAGGGGAGAAAAGACAACCAAAAGGTCTGCCAGACATGATTTGGGTGCCACCATTGGGTCGGGGGTGGATGCCGCCCGGACACTTGCCCACACGACCCCCAAATCCGGTCTGCAACAGACAAATCCGGACATAAAATGGGGCCTCCCGTGGGATATGATCTAATGTATGCATCCATTATTTGTTGTTGAAAATACCAGAATGCAAAAATAAGCCACTGATAACAAATACACATTGTGTGAGATATTAGAAATAGGCTAATGCATAAGGGGCATGGTATGATATGCTTGTTAGAATTAAATTATTTTCTCCATTGCATGATATATTATTTTTAACCACACATTTTAAATTTAATTTTAATGATTCCCTAGTTTTATGAGGAGGCAAATATTAGTTGTTGAAAACAACAATAACGGACTACTCATTTTGTATAATGTGTGTTTAATCTTATCTAGACGAAATGCAAGCCATAAGACAAGATTGTACATGCCCTTAGATTCTTCTTCAGTTAATCTTGTAAAGAAGGGAAAATGTTGAAATTTTGGATGTCATGCTCTCTTTGGATTTCAAGAATATTATACCCTAGGACTTTTTATGGACTTGCCGCAATGAAAGGATGGTACTATCCAATATTTCAGGCATTCATTTATATGCCTCAATTATGTATGAATTTGAACATCCACTCAATTGTTTTTTTAAGATTTGGTCGCATAGGATCGAGACAATTACCATGTTTCATCCAAACAATTATTTCATCAGCTTTCCCCTACACTACAATTATTGTTTTAAACTAACAAACCTATAAGATTTATGTGATTTTTATATAGCTACGTTTCTAGTTTGCTGATCCATAGATTCTCTAACATTTCTACAAAAATATTTTTGTGCCATTAGAAAAGAAAATATGGTGGCCTCCTATGAAAGGACTTTGTCGTGGTAAATTTGGAATAAACAAAAACATGTGTGTTAAGTCATGTTCGACTTACCTTATTATTCTTTCTCTTTGTGTCTAAATTCATGTGATTTTCCTACATGACTACCACTTTCGATATTTTCTCAAGATTCTCATAAAAATCCAAGTACATGAAACTTTACAATGTGGTTCCTAGCCCCCCCCCCCCCCCCCCACACACACACACACACATACACACAAAAATTTTGAGGTCTTGAAATGCAAAGTATATAATTGGAATGACATGGTGTGTTGAAAATACACACACGAGTTAACTTTTTTGTCCTAAAAAATATGTTTTGTTAAACCACGTTTTTAACAAAAAATAGTATTAAAATATAGAATTAGGGCCTCTTTGGCTCAAAAGATCATAAGAATTTTAGAGTATTATAATCCATGGGATCTTTCTTATGTGGACTGTTTGATTTTTATAATGAAATTGTGTATGATATTTTTCTAAAGATACCTTTGCATCATATTTCATTAAAAAATCCATCAACTCACATATCTTATAAAAAATGTTTTTTTGTAGTCAAACAAAATTTGGTGTACACAACTATAGGATTCGAGTGGATATGGTATTCGGTGCAATGTTTTTTCATATCCTACAAATTAAAGATGCCCAAAAGGTGGAAAAGAAACATAGGAGCATGGAAATTTCATTTGGAGGTGATGTTATTCTATTTGGTTCAAATACATTAAGTTAATGAAAATTAGAGGAAAATGTCATGGTTTCAGATGAAAGAAAAATAGGAATTTATAATCCACACATATCTTTTAAGAATTTCTACACTTGTCATAGGTGAGGTGTTTTACGGAATAATGGCATTACAATTTTACTTTCTTATGTTGTTTGACTTTGATTTGAATCAGTTTATTAGGATTTTTGGTTTCTTATTCATGTGAACCAAACACCCATCTTTGCAGAATTATTATTTTTGCTTACATTTTCTATGTTGCACATGAATTAATATCACATCCGTGTGTCGCTTTCCTACGTATATGCTTATAGAGTCCTTCAAACAAAATAAGCTTTAGTACGTTGTAGCTTGTCGAATCCTACATAAAAATAAGCTTATAAGTTAGAAAAAAAAATCATTGTGGTGATTTATAGATGTTTGTAGTAACTTGGAAGGAGAAACTACGAAGTCATGACGTACTAACATATGTTAGAATACTCCCTTTTTCCAAAATATAGCGCATATTACTCTTAGTCGAAGTCAAAATTTGTAAAGTTTAATCACACATGTAGAAAATATATTAGTATCTCAAATAATTATGATACAAAAGTATACTACATGATTGATCTAGAAATGCTGATATAATGTTATAAGCATCTATATATTTTCTACATATATGGTCAAACTCTATAAAGTTTAACTTTGACTAATACTAAGATGGACTATATTTTCGCAATGAGAGAGTATACCTGTAAATTCTTGTGGAAGTAATCGACTTTATGTTTATCTCTAAGCGTCTGTTGTCTAATGGTATACTATGTGCCGTCCGGAGAACCGTATTTGATGATACCAAGAGGGACTTGTGTGTGTGCGCGCACCTGGTGGCTTGGTTTACGGTGTACTCTCTCCTTACACAAATAATTGTACTTTTGATCTGATCAGAACTTTCGAAAAATTGACTAAAATTGTAGATAAAATTAAAAAAAAAATTAATAGTATTACTAGGTTGATCTCAAAATGTTGTTTCATAACATTACTTTTGTATCACATATGGTGCTATATTTTTTTTTATAACAATTACTAAGTTTAAGAAAGTTTATTTAACTTGACACAAAAGCTAAACTACAATTGTTCAGGGACGGAGCGAGTATCGGATTTTAGGTCGGGCTTATCAGACCAGGTCGCTCTATCAGGTGGTCCTAGTCCTACAAGGCATCCACAGTGACACACAACCAGGCATGAAGCGGGGCTGCGAGAAAGCGTCATTTTCCTGGCGCGCAACTCGTCGGCTGACTTGGACGCTTCTCCTGACAAACGAATACTATCCCACTAGGCACTAGCAATACCCGACAGAACACGCTGGTACAAAAATCACGGCACATCACATCTACCACTGACCACTCCACAGCTCATATAAAAAGAGAAGAAAATCACAGCTTTGCAACATCCCAATAATAAATGCGAGAAACGCAATCCAATCGATGGATGTGCAACATGGCAACATTATTATAGGCCTACATCACGACCCACAAATTAAGTGGCGATCAGGGAACGCTCGCCTGCTGAGTGCTGAGTGGCTGCCGCGTCGGCTTGGCAGGAAAACGACGCACGACTATGGCTGCTGCGCCTTGCTTTGGCATTCCCGACTTAACAAACTGCAACAGGGGGATAATATTGCAGATGCGTCCACTGAAACACACTCTCCTATCGCACAAAAGGAAAAATGACCGAAAGGCCTCGGCGATGTGGTCGTCGGCGTGGACACCAAATCCGGCAAGGCAGTGATCGTGGATCTCGCGGATCTTGTCGTGATCGCGTGCGTAGGCCACAGCCACAAGTGGGTGTGTGCGCGCCAATCATTGCTCCGGCGATGCCCTTTCGCGCCAATCATTTTCACCCATAGAAGGAAGAAGAGGAAGGAACGGATAGTTCATCTCCGTTTTCAGGCGGCGCTGCGTAAAATCCCGTCTACTTGTCAGATCAAATGGAGCGAGGGTTTTGAGGTGCGCATCAACTGCGCTTTAAGCACCAAGCTTATCAACTCCAACCGCGTTGTCCATTTTGAATATAGAAAGTGTTTGTTCGCGGGCGGGCAAACAGACAAAACGGACTGTGTCCGTTTGGGTAGCCCATTAGAGCATCTCCACTAGCGTCCTCCAAATAATCGCTGACAGAGGCGCCGCTATTTTTGTATAGAGGCCATCGGCACTACATCCTCTATTGGGGGAACTGTTTCCACACCGATGCCCCCAAAGCGGTGGCCCGATAGGAGTTTTTTTTATATAAACTAAATATTTATATTTGTAGTTCCATTTTAATGTCATTCAGATCGACGAATGTCATTTAGATCGAGCAAATCCGAATAAAACATTGTTCACTCCTCGACCCTGGATGACATGTGAAACCTGCTTACCTCTATCCTACTACTTACTGCCCACCCGACTTTGTGTAGGTGGACGATCGCCCGCAGCTCTCTCCGATGCTCTCTCCCTGCTCTCTCTACTGCTCCTCTGTCGTTGATCCCCCGCTGCTCTTTCCGCCACAAACGTCAAGTAGGCGATCTATCCGCGGCCACCGCCTCCTAACGCAGCTGCTGCTCCAACTTCTCCCGCCGTAGACGGTGATCCAACTCCAGCCTCTGTAGCCGGAGCTGCATCTCCGCCAAACGCCGCGGCTCGTAGACTTCATCTTGACGATGCGACTCCTCCCGCATCAACCACCACAACGCAAGCTCCTCCCACCCCTGCTGCTGACGCGCCTCCCGCCGGCGCTTCCGCTCCGCCTCCTGCCGCCGCCGCGCCTCCTCGCGCTCCCGCCGCTCCGCCTCCTGGCCCTTCCGCTCGTCCACGACAAAGGCATCTACGGTCGCCGCTAGCGCCGCCTCCTCCCATGCCTCGTACTCTGCGAGCTGCGGGCCCGCCTTCACGACTTCTACGGCTGCCTCTAGCGCCGCCTCCTCCCACGAATCGAACATTGTGCTATTTTCTAGGGGTTTTGCACCAATGAGGCGGGGGAGGAGGGATAATATAGACCGGCGTCGTGGTAGTAAAATATCCCGCGCGGGAAATATCAAACGTCGTGGCGGGACAATTTTCCTCGCGGCGTCGTGGCGGGAGAGTTCCTAGCCCGGCGTCGTGGCAGTAAAATATCCCGCGCGGCGCCCTGGCGTCACTGACATGCGGCTCCCATGCCCAAAATTTTCCGCCTCGCGAGGCGCCGGCGCGCCCGATTCACGCCCTTGGCTATGGGGCTGGCACGGGGTTGCCGGCGCTTCTATTGGGCTCGGAAAAGTGCCAACGCTATTTGGGGCGCCGGTGTGAGCCCATTTTCGCTCCCGCCCCCAAATCGCCATCGGGGCCGCTATGGGGCGCATCGGTGAAGATGCTCTTAGATGCTAGGTTTTGGTGCCCGCACATAATCAGACAGAATGTCTATGTTTGGAGGCCTCTATTGAAGATGGCCTAAAGAGCTCGAATATTGGAGGGAAACTACGTCACCATTAAAGAGGTATGAGAATACACCGAGGATTCACAAGCGCCACGAAAGCTTACCTTCCTCTCCGTGAGACTCCTCCACAAAGTAGAAGCTAACACTAGTGTTAGACCATCGAGACTCAAGAGGACCCACTTAGACGTGAAAGTATGATTGCACCCATGATCACATATACTCCCTCCGTCTTAGTTTAGCAGGCACGTACGTTGTTTAAGAAATTGCTTTGATCATTATTTTAGTCAATAAAATATGAAATATATGTCACAAAATTATATCATTGAAAAGCATTGCATACAAATCTTTGTAGATATAAAATTTATATTTAATTGACCAAATCAATGGTCAAAGTTGCCTTAAACTGCGTCCGTTCCTGTTAAACCGAGATGGAGGGAGTAGTCTCGATGCACACTGTGCTAACAGAAGTTATTAGTGAGCACCATCATAGGAGATATGCTCAATCGAAATATCTTGTCGCTGAAAGAAAAAGAACCTGGCCGTGCAAGGCTGCAATGCTAAGTTTCATGGGATTTTCGGTGGCTAGACTGGAGGCATGTGTCTCCATGATAAGCCACACATGCTAAAATGTCAGATAATTAGGTACAATTTTCATGATTAATTTCAGAATATTAAGCATGACGATACTAAGTACTAACATGTGAAATCCGAACATACTAGAGCATTAATCAACGTGAATAGTAGCATGGCAAATAGTACAACATCCATCGCTAAACAGATCGAGATATGTCGCATGTACCGATCTGGTGGAGGTGGCGGTGTCGGTGTAGCAGATGACGTCGCAACAATAATGTTGTTGATGACGGGAAAGACGGGTCGAAGTAGACGGCGTTGAAGACGACGGTAGGCAGCACCGCCCGACTTGGACGGAAGGCGACCCGTGATGAAGAACTTGAGCAGTCGCGCAGAGCGCTTCCCAAAAATCTAATTCGCCCTCTTCCGTACAGATCGCAAAGGCGAGCGGTTCCGGATACCTGCTCTTCCGTTCGCCGGTGCACGCCGGCGGGCGGGATAGAGTAGGCTACGATGGCGACGCAAGCAGAGAGAGGTGGAAACCCTAACTCATGTATATGGGTGTGTTTCTGCGGTAGCCGGGCAAGAGATTATATAGGCTCGGGAAACCCTAGGCAACGTGGAACGTTTCGAGTCGGTTACAGATAGCCCACGATCCGGGAGCGACCCGAACCGACTAACTGTGACGCGTCTATCTAGGACTCTGTTCGTTTTCCTGAACTGCAAAATGAAAGGAAAGTCTCGGTTCGAGGCTCAATCCACTCACCACGATCGCGACGCGCATCGTGACGTGACGTGTCGAGTCGAGTCGAGATGAGCGAGGAGGAGGAGCAGCGCGCGTGTACCACTCATATTCTCACTCACTTACTAGTGGTGGAACAACCCACCTTATAAGGTGGCCTAACTTTCTCCCAACTTTCCATGTGGGACTGAACTTTCCACCTCTTGTCACTCCCTAGTGAGCTGCCACCAACTTAGGCTCAAACTCACATGGCTGCTATTAAGTGGGCTTTGAGATTTATAGGAAAATCTAATATCTAGTATGAGCCACTAAATATGGATCCAATATTTCAACATAAAATAGGTGCAATCGTACCTGCATTGCTGCAAAATGCTACTTTCACGTGCTCTGATATATGTAGATGTGCGCCATTGCTTACGGTGAGAAAACTTATTTGGAAATTTATTTACCTTGTGTGGCAAGAAACTTGCATCGAAAGTTGGATTGCACAACAGCTATTTTCATGTGGATGACATTTTGACTAGTATACGACTTAGCTGGTAAGTAATCTTGGGTAACAATACGTTCATTAGTTGACAAGTCTATGACTTTGCCACTCCCTATGTTTAGGTTTGTTAGGCCGAAGGGTTGAATCGACTATCCCAAGAAGAGAAAGGATGGCACTAGAAACTCATGAAATTGTGGAGAAAATGGTGGATAGTATTCATGAAAATTTGATTAATAAAGCTCATGGTTTTCTGACAAAAAAGAAGAAGAAAAGATAGCGTATACAGTTAGGTTGCCACGGATCAATTCTCTAAATCTGGAGCATGCATTGGGTCATTGATCATTAAGAGTTAACTACGTATGGTACTTTAGGAGCAATAAGATATGCAATTAAAGTTGCGGTTATCCGAAATTGGCCTTCGACATACTCCCTCTGTTCTGAAATAGTCTACTCCCTCCGTCTCAGATTAACAGGCGCGCACGTAGTTTAAGAAACTACTTTGACCATTATTTTGGTCAATAAAATATGAAATATATGTCACAAAAATTATATCACTGAAAAGCTTTTTTGCATACGAATCTAATGATATAGATTTTGTAGACATAAAATTTGTATTTTGTTGACCAAATCAATGGTCAAAGTTTGTCTTGAACTGCGTGTGTGCCTGTTAAACCGGGACGGAGGTAGTACATTCTAGCTCCAAAATTTGTTCTGAAATACTCTACATTCTAACTTTTAGTTGACAACAACACTAAAAACGAGGTGGTTTTACTCTTTTTATTGGATGTTGTTATTTTCAATGTAGCTTGGATTGGTTGTTCAAATATCTAAGTAGTACTAATAAATGGACTACTAATTTGTCTCATTTTTTCTAGAATGTAGACTAAATCAGAACGGAGGGAGTAACATACAAGGACGAGGGACTTGTGTTACTACTCCCTCCGTCCCAGTTTAACAGGCGCACACGTAGTTTAAGAAATTGCTTTGACCATTATTTTAGTCAATAAAATATGAAATATATGTCACAAAAATTATATCAGTGGAAAGCTTTTTTGCATACGAATCTAATGATATAAAATTTGTAGATATATAAGTCATATTTCGTTGACCAAATCAATGGTCAAAGTTTGCCTTAAACTGCGTGCGTGCCTGTTAAACCGAGACGGAGGTAGTAGTGAATGTCTTGCATGGTAGGTGAGATTGAATGCCAATATAATTAATACTATGAATAGTCGTTTTCTTATGTGTCTGAAGGACAGACTGAAGCTATCCTCACCAGATTGGCAAACACTCCTTCCTGCAAAGATTCAAACCGAAACACGAGATGTTTGTCAACAACACTTAACAGTTGGGCTGGAATTTTAAAAAAAACCATTATATAATGAGCACACTCATGGCCGTGAAATTCCCTAGGGATCTTGATCATTTAGAGGAGGCACTTGTCAAGGGCGCCAAAAGTGAGGTTTTCCTAGATGACTCTAAGTGGATCCATCCGGCCAGTATATAAACACATCAACCTTGCGTGATATTGAAGAGTCTAGATCTGTCTTGAGAACCAGCTCAAGGTGAGGTATTTGCTAGAAAGTTCGGACTTCACCAGTTTCGCGATTCGTCCGGCCATCCGCCACAGGTTGGGATACTCAGAGAGAACTAGCATGGAATTCAAGTACAAAATTTTAGTCGGAGCACCATCTTTGAACTAAGGAAGCCCTTGTTCTTTAGCCGGATCCTTTTTACCCTTCACGGAGAAGAAGCCACCAGACCAATACCTGGCGGACTCGTGATGGTTTAGCACGGGGTAAATGATTTTGCTCACTTTTTACAAAGGGTTTTTTTACTCATTATTGCTTGGCATCGATAGTTTTCTGGTTTCAACTAACAATAATATTACGAAAACAAAAACCTTGTTTTGTGCTGTAACTTTTAGGTACCTAGCACCTGCGGAAGGAGTGGAACCCATTTATCAGCTAATTGGAGGGAATTGGGGAACTTCCTAATTCGAAGACAAACCAGAATTCATTTCACAAACTTTGACGAGCACTGGTACAGCGGCAGCCCGCCCGTACGGCCTGGCCGTACCAAGTGCCACCGCCTTCGCCTCTTCAAGAGGAACACATTTCGTGAAGGAGGCAAGGGCGAAAAAGAAGAAGAGAAGACAAAAAAAAAAAACAAAAAAAAGAAAACTTAGCTGCCACACACATGAGAAGAGGGGTGAGGAGGTATGAGGAGAAGAACATCACTGCGATCTAATCTGCGATCTCCACCCTCCTAATCCTCTATTCACCATTGCTTCCCATTGCATAAGAGAGAGAGATTTACACTTGTAAGATTAGGGTTTGGTGGACTCTATTCATACATTTGCTTGTATTTGGTTTGATCTACAACTTTATTGTGGAAGATCTACGGTAATAGCGAGATGAACCCTATTTGGATCATGATTATCTCCCTATGTGTTTCCCCTCTCATGTGCGAGCAATTTCCCATAGGGGTGGGTGATGTAGGGGATTGATGATATGTGTTGTGCCTCCCTAATATTCATCCATTTGTGGCTATGATAATTATTATTATAAGTAATTTGATTGTCGGTGTTATCTATAATGCCTTTTGTCAAATTTAAAGGCCTGGACAACATGATCCAGAGAACTCCACAGACATGATCTTGTCTACTAGAATTTCTTCGACCTCCGAGCAACACAGTAGACCTCAGAGTTGATCTAGTACGAGTTGGGGACAACAAAGGAACTTGAGGAGAAAATAGATCAGACACCAAATGCACAAAGTTCGGCCAAAAGGCGTTGGTGCCCTACTCCAAAACGTTGGCAAACCGCCGCAACACGAAGTAGTACGCGTAGAACTACTATGTACCGACCGACTGGCGGCCTCTCCGCCTCCCACTTTAGCCGGACAATAAAGCCTCCAAAGAAGAAGGTGAGAGGCCCCAGAGACGAGAGAGAGAGACTCTCAAACCCTGAGCCTTGTGGGAGCGGAGAGATCTAGGGGAAATAAGCACACCACCTTCCTCCAATCTAGGATTGATAGACTTTTTAGATCGGCTGCTGATCGATTAGGAGGAACACACATGATAGGCCACACGTAGGACCTTTTTTTTTTTTGACTCGCATACACTAACACAAATGTACAAACACTCACCCCTACAAACACAGATGCAGATGCTCGTAGTCTAACCAGCAGGGCTAATCATTACTACATCGGTAGACCGAGACCGGAGCGGCTCAGGTTAGCTTGGCCTTTTGGTACTACCGCGAATTTAAAATGTTGTGCAAGTCTACGTCTTCAACACCAACACGGCATGCACTTGAGCAGAAGTAAGGCCTCGTTTGTTTGTTGGGGATTGAACCCAGATCTGGAATTGATCCAAGCATGGATTGGGTTGATCCCGTCCAACCACCCAATCCTAGAACCCCCATTCAACCCTTTCACGAATGCACTTGTAGATTTCAGCCGTTCTGTTAATCCGAATCTCTGTGTTGCCTTCGTCTTCATCACACGTTCTGGTTTCGTGGAAATTATTCCACGGGTGGGGTGGCGATAATTTTTTTCCAGACCAGATCAGTGGAATGTGGGCGGGATGGGCCGGGCTAAAGTTCCATCTGGGCTAAGCGAACGTAACAATTTTTCTAGTCTAGATAGTTTACCCCATCTGGCTAAAAAAACCAAGATCGGCCCCAATCCAGACCATTCCCTGCCTCAAAGGGAATAACCGAACGAGGCCTAACGTGGAACCAAATCCAGGTGGAAAACAATTCCGATCACTTGAAACTCCACATGACATAGTTGTTCCCCTTGTTTCAATTTAATAATCATGCACATGAACGGAAGTAAAGCGGTGTGGAAAACAATTCCCATTACTTGAAACCATAGTCAGTTCAAGTGGGGTTCTAGAGTAAACTTACATAATTTCTGAGTATTAATATTTCAAATTCATGCACAAATACATGTGTCAATAGATGACCACCCATTTTTAGTGCATTAAATTACAACTATTAATTAAGATAAAATGTACCTATATTTCAACTAATAACATGTTTTTTCGATAAAATAAATATATTCATCTCCACTAATATAAAAAGGAAGAGAGGGTGGTGATCCAACAGATCACGACCATACAAAGTTCATCCAAGGGTTATAACACGGGCGGACAATCCAAGCCGGACTGGATTATCGCCCACGGTCCACTGTCCGGTAGTTTTCCTTCAAAACAAATCACTACCTTTAATTATCGCCCACGATCTCAGTGGACGTTTCCTTCCCCATCTCCTTCCCCGTCGCTTCTCTCGCGAGTCACGAGCGCCAGGCGGCGCGATGCCGATGAGCCATACAAGTATGTGCGCCACCAGCGAGCTTCTCTCTGTTGCCATAACGCCGCTCTATCCCACCCCTGCTACTCTGCATGCCTCCTTGAGGCCTTGTTTGGTACTAGTGTTTCAGTGGAGATTAATGGGGATAATACTCTAGAGTATTGGGTGAATCACTTCTGTCACCCAATCTCCACAAAACCCCATCCCCAATCCACTAGGTAGGGGTAGAGTATTGGGGATTGAAAAAATTACACTAAAATTAGGGAAAAAGTGGGGATAAGTGGGGATTAAACTCTCTCATACTCTGGCACCAAACATGCATTAGGGATAAGTGGGGATTTAAAGTTTGGAGCGGATTATCCCCGCTAATCCCCACTAAAACTACCAAACAAGGCCTGAAGGGTACCTGTTAACCTGTGGGGGATTGCCGTCCATCTTCATGGACGTGCGTGGCCGCTCCGAGGGCAACAGCGGTGTCACAATCGAGGGGCGCCCCGCATCTACGGCGGCAGGTTCGGAGCGAGGTGGCCGTGATGGTTGTGATGCCAGCACCGGACGAGCCGACGTCCGGCATGTTCCGTAAGTACAAGTAGGAGCAGGTTCTACTCGGAGTTGAGTCCATCCATCCCTGTACTTTATATGCGCATTTTTTCCAGAGAAGGTGTTGTACCAACTCAGACGATCTGCCCCTTCTCTTCAAGGATTCGTCTTGAACAGCAACGAAGAGCAACTTTGGAGCAGACCCTGAAATTGTGAGATGCACATGAAAGACTGCCATTGCAATAATTTTTAGTGTGCGGATTGCAGACTACGTACCTGAAATTCCTGTACGTAAGATTATGTGGTGCTAAACTGCTAATGCTTCAACACTACCTTCTGTTCACTCACAAGTATAGAGGAAAGGAGCCATCTTATTTCTAAATTGATTAGTAGTTCATGAATTGGGAATGGTGACTTCAGATACTATGTAAAATTAGTTAGGTCTGTTATCTGTTCTTAAATTAAACTTGTGGAGAATAAACACCTTTTTTTCCTCCAGATGTGGCCATGGTGGGTTCTTGTGGGCAGAAGCGGATGCAGACGTGGGCCTTCTGCAATTAGTACTGGTCTGTATCACCTACGAGCTGGAGAAGGCCATGCATCGTTATTTCCACATGAGGTGCGCGGAAGGTTTAGAATTCTGAAATTCATAAACTAAAAATTCAAGGTCAAACATATGGTGGTAGCTTCATCGATTTTATTTGGCAAACAAATGCATAAATCCTTGAATTGTTCTTACAGTAAATTGTGCGAATACTTGCACTTGTTTTATCGAAATCATGTCGAAGCCAGGGTGGGCGCATGGGTGGGCATCAGGTAATTAAGCCTAGCACATTCAGAATTAATATTGATTTGTAATGTACTCATTGAGTTCACATCATTCAGATCAACATCAGGAATCTCTTCACATTATACGTGTTTCTATTTTCAGGTGCGAAGGAAAATAATGAGAAAGCAGTACGTCTTCTTTGCAGGAAAATAATGAGAAAATATCTTATATAATGCAGGTTCAGATTACGCGTCAGTTTTGTACAAGGAGTCATATCCATCGCTAATAAGATCATTTTTTGCATGGTGAGTCATACATCGTCCTCTCATGTTTGTGTTATTCAACATAACTGTCTCAAAGTGTGTTGTATACTCTTGAAACCAATGTTTGTCTGACCAATTCATTTCTCCCGTATCTTTGATCTGTCTGTCTGATGATAATTTAATTGAAGATTTCAATATGAACCAAATGCTTGGTGTTTCTCTGCACAACACTCTCAACAATTCCCATTGTACCGGAAGCAGACCAAGCAATCTCTAGGGATATGCTATTTCCTATATTAGGGAGAGATAATAGGTAATTTTACAGTTAATGATTGGTCACCACAGATTTATTTATTTAGTTCCTATAGAGAGTGCTCAGCATTTTCTTATGTGGTGCACACTTGTGAAGTCCTTAACGGTTTCACAACTAAAAAAGTTAAAGCATACCCATCTTCTCGATCATGTTTGCTGAATCTACAAACTCAGAAACATGGCTAAATTTTGACAACTCCGTCAACCAGTTGTAAGAATTACTTACCACAACAAAGATAAGTCCTGAAGTGTAATCTCACCAGTTGAGAACTGAGTTCTAGCTTAGTGGCAAGGCAAGCGAGTGCGCAACCAGCCCACCCGGGTTCGAATCCCCATCTCGCGGTAATTTCGCGGGGAGGGGCGAACTTTAAATCGGGTTAACATCCTAGCATCCATCCGCGGGGAGAGTCTCATCCTACCTAACAACGTATAGTCAAGGGAGGGATCATTCCCCCGTTGGTCAACGTTTTTAAGTGTAATCTCAACAAGTATAGAAGGAAACCTTCTGTATCACATACACCTGAGAAGTTTTAGACCTGCTGTATCAATTTTGTTCGTACCAATCTTGATAATTTTCCAAGGCCATTGTAAGAATATTTTAGCACAATATCAATCTTGATGCGTAAAGTATCTAAACCTGCTGTATCACATACACCTGAGAAGTTTTAGAGGTCATCCAGTTCTCTACAATGGCTGGGTAAAACTATCCAAAGTACTTGATGGTATTTTTTTTTGCTTTGATGCTTTTCCATTTTTTGAGTGTGCTCAAATTTTGAAAGAATCTTCAAAATTATTTTCCCGCATCTCACACAGTTTGGGGCTTCACTGTTACTGGTAACTGCACCATACATGTTCATACAGTCAAATGCCGCGTGTTTAGTATGTGTCAGACATAATTATAATTTTAGTTTGGGATTTCAATGCTTTAATGATCAAACTATGATGGATAGTTTTGAGAGGTTTATAATAGAGACTTCCGTTATTGGACAAAAAATTGTTCTTCTGTATTTATTCGAATAAACGTTCATTGAATGGAACAATCACTTTTTTTAACAAGTTACAGTGTTACCATTTTTCTAGAAGTTTTCTTTAAATCCTCTTCTCTATGTATGCAGGAAGTGAATGTACCATTAGAGTCAAACCTGCCTCGAGAAGGAGCATCGAGTTAAGATATGATCAGTCATTTGATCCTCCTGCAACATTAAGAACAGGTTGCACATTGGTCCTGCATGACCTGGCCTTCCCAACTCTCCTGTAAGACGTCCAAATTCTATGTTGGAGAGCCAACCAAATGAAAAATTTCAATTCATCGCCCCCCAGCACTTCCAGATAGCATCAACACCCCTAAAAGTGACAGTCCTGGAGCAGAGCATTTTGTAGGTGCACAAGCCAGAGTTTAACTCTGGCTGAATTTGTCGCCCACCCCGGGCTGAATCTGAACTTCCTGGATTGCATCCACAGTTAAATATACTGGACTAGACCGTGCATTGATAGACATACTCAAACGTAAGGGCAAAGCACACTTTTTTTTTTACTTCTGTTACAACTACATATCTCTAGATGTGTTGCTCACCATTTAAATTTATTTCTCCTCCTGCAGTCCACGAAAACGCCAGAACTTATAATTTTGTTTATTTGATGGGCTCTCTGTATATATACTATCTCACCACAAGAGATCTTTTTTTTTTCATAAAGATATACACAGCACTTTCAGTGAAGCTGCAATTTGCTTAGCCCTTTTCATGAGGTAATTATTTTTACTTTCACTTGAAATAGTAGTATAAGAGGGATTCCAGGAGTCCAGCAAGGTTAAGCCTTTATGTAAGTAAGATAGTTAGCGATGATCCGAATACATGATGATAGCTTTAGGTCTAAGGGTTTACTTGCCAGAGACATGGGATGTCGATTAATTTCTAGACGAGTGTTGTGCCCAGCCTTTTCAGGTTTGTAAGTCATCTCTAATATTTTCAATGATAATCCTTTTGCGTTTTCTCAAGAAAAATGTGATGATATGTATTCTTGATATTTATGCTCTCCAGCAATTTATCTTAAACATTTGCTGGTTTTGAAGAATTAAAAGCTAACTGTAGTCCATCAGATTACAAGATAACGTATTTGAAGAGAGCCCTGCAGCTCTTGCTATACTTTTCCATTTCGGCAGCAATTTATCAGGCATATTTAGGTAATTGGACTTACTAAGAGGGAAAAGTCTTGGAGGTAGAAGAAAGGAAAATTTGGAAGTTGATAACTAGCAAGACTAAAATCTGAGAAGGTTAATTTTTTACTCGCATGCAAGTTTAGGGACAGAGCTCCAGTAGCCATGGTCAGCCTTAGTTATGTGATTCATGAGCTTTGCATCTTCTTCAAGGGACCAGAGCTTCCTCAAATTTTAGTTGTAGCAACATGAGTACCTCAACATTAGTGCAATGCAGAACTTTAGAGCCTGGAATTCTTGGATCTGGCAGGTTTACGGAACTTACAAAGCTTGTAGTTTTGATGAATTTACGCGTGTTTCACTGAACCTGCCCCTAAAACTTCTGCATTAGTAAAATCTTTCAGTTTCTAATTTATTCTGATGCAATTTTATTGAGAGCATGTGATACTATGTTACTCGATCATGGCTTTAGGTTTTTTGTTTTGTTTTTCTTTGCTTTGTACCAAGATAGGTCGCTTCTCTATCCCATGCATCAATGTTAAGCATTTATACTACCTATCTTCATATTTTTAGATACGTATACTGATGTCCATATTTTAATGCTATACAAGATTTTTCACTTATTTCCTTCAAAGATTTATTTGCACGTTGTCAAAAAGAGACGTGCATAGCACGTGCACATTTACTAGTATCATAAAGATACCAATTACACACAACCTCTGCAACGACGCAGTGCCCTAATGGCAATACGAATGCACATAGCCAAAAATAAAAATCTTGTTATAGTGGTCTATTCCTTATAACAACGGACCAAACACCACCAAGACAACACCAGGAATCCATCTTCTCCAAAAGTGACGCCTCCAAGAAGGGAATAATGCAGAAGCGTTATCATCGTCCTGATCGTATATCATAGGAGAAAGTTCGCACTCACAAAACAATGCCTTCAAGAAGACCATTGCCAGACACAACCTATTAAAGTCAGGTCTTGGGTTTCACCCAACAAGTTTAGACTATGAATTTCACATGTCTTGTCACCCCGACGTTCCGATGCCGATGTTCCAAGTCACGGATCAGATAGCCAAAGCCTCATAGTCATCAGTACTCGAACTACCATTACTAGTGCCTAGATCACGGCCTCCATGCATTCTGCGCGACTGACTTCACCATGAAACTAAAGACATATCACATGATAGTAACTAATATCATCATATCTCGCCGACTCGAATTAAACACCAACCAAGTGCCCCAAAAGCTATGACTTTCAAGATACTTTTAAAAGAATCCATAAAAAAGTATTTCGGGGCACTTCCAAAATACCGTAATATGTATGTCTATTTAGCGAGCGGTAATTAAAGTTTACTTTCAAAATTCTGCCTACAAACAAACCTTACGAACCAATATCCCATAGATATGCATTACTGATTACTCTTTAGCGAGAGTGCCCCGAATTAGAGGCCAAAGTGCCCTAAAACCGTCTATGTGGCTTAGTGTCGAAGATCGTCCCTCAGTTATCATGGCAGCACGGTATCCCGAGCCCTATGGTTGGACGGATCCCAAGTTCCCAACTAGTTTAGGCGGTTCAGGTTGAAAACAAAAAAAAAACTAGTTTATGCGGTTTAGGATTATCTCCGTTCAAAGTACAAAACCTCCATTTTTATCAGACTCCGTCCCTAATACGAGTCGGCAACCGATGTTTTTTTAGGGAAGAGTCGGCAACCAATCTTAAACACAATCAACCGCTTGATCTAGTACATTGTACGTCTAGGTTTTCGTACCTTCTCCGTTCCAATCGTCAACAACTTACAGCCTGAAGAAAACCGGCTGAGAAAAGTAGCGGCGAACCAGATCGACGATGGCACAGGATTTGGCCGTGCTACCGGAAGACGTCATCGTGGAGGTCCTCCGGCGTCTGCCGCCGCACAGCATTGCCGCGTCCCGGTGGGTCTGCAGGGCGTGGCGCGACGCCGTCGACGCCCGCCTGCGCAGCCACCTGCTCTCGCACTCGGTACGGGGCATCTTCATCAACTACGATTTGCATAGCCTGTCGGAGTTCTTCTCCCGCCCCTCGACGGGCCCGGCGATCTGCGGAGGACTCGACTTCCTGCCCTATGTGCCGGGCAGGGAGATGAAGATCAGGGATCACTGCAACGGGCTGGTGCTCTGCCGCGATTATGACCATGACTACGTAGTGAACCCGGCCACGCAGCGGTGGGCGCGTTTGCCCCAACGCCCTCCGACGCACCTGCCGAAATTTAACCAGACAGCCTACCTCGTGTTCGACCCCGCCGTGTCGCCACACTTTGAGGTTTATCTGATCCCACGCGTTCCGTTCGGCGCATTGGAAGACAGGGAATGGCCCTTTAGCAAAACAAAATTGGAAGACTCATTGCTTGAGATGGAGTGGCATCCCGCATCACATGTGATGCATGTGTTCTCGTCCATGACTAGGCAGTGGGACAAGAAGACGTTTCTCCGGGAAGGGGAGGCTGCTGTGGGGGTCGTTGCGGACGTGGCTAAATCGAGTTCATATCTCGATGAAAACTGTGCCGTCTACTGGCGAGGTGTGCTTTACATACATGACCAATGTGACTTTGTTCTGAGGTGCGCACTGCTTCTTGACCATCGCTACCTTCTAGTAAGATTCATGTATACATATGATGGTTATTAATTGGTCTGTGCAACAAATTGCTTTTTTGCAGAATGTGCTTGTCGAACTGTAAGTATCAAGCAACAAAAATGCCCGATCTGTTGAGCAGAGGTCCTAGTCCCCATTTAGGCAGATCAATGAGCGGGGTGTACTGTGCAATCCCTCGGAAAACTCATGGATTTCAGTTTTGGTATCTCGATGAATCATGCGGTCAGATGAAGTGGGTGCTGAAACATGACATTAATCTTGAGAGCTTTGGCCGTAAGTTCCATCCAGGTGAATACTTTGGTGGACAAACGGACAAGCACTGGATCTTACAGGATGTCAACTACCGCAAGTGCTCTCAATTTGAGCACCATCGTAAAATAGATGGAAAATACAAAGCACCAGCTGAAGAGAAATATGACTGGAACTCTGACGACGATAACATTCTGGACACTGGACATGCTGTTCAAGAGACAAGGTGGCCAGAACATATTGGCTTTCTTGGGTTTCATCCCTACAAAGAGATGGTTTTCTTGGATGTAGCAAATGATGGGGCTGTTGCCTATGATTGGAATAGCTCGAAATTTCAGTACCTGGGCCGTATATTTCCTAAACATTTCGATGACTTCGAATTCAAAAACGCGGGAGTACAGACATATTTTCCATACACGCCTTGCTGGATGTACGAGTTTCCTAAAATAAATTCGGAGTCTCAACTTGTGGATGGTCAGCTATCTGGAGTGCAGGCACGCTGGAAAAAACCTGCCAAAGGTGTCTTTAAAATCAATGTTGATGCAAGCTTTCACGAGGAGGAGATGCAGGGGGCAACAGGCCTGGTTGTTCGTGACCATGTCGGGTCATTGATCAGCGCACAAGCCCTCTGGTACGCTCATGCAGCAAGCCCGATGATTATGGAGGCGAGAGCTATTCGTGATGCAGTCAAATTGGCAATGGAGAGGGGCTACCACCGGGTTGAAATGGAGTCCGATGCTCAGGAGGTGGTCAAGCTAATTAAGGAACCTTGGATTATTGGCAGATCTGAAATTGCCGGTATTGCTCGGGAGGTAAAGAAGCTTAGTGATTTTTTCACTAGTTTTAGTATTGCTTATGTGGGTGGAACTGCTAATGAAGCAGCTCACATATGTACTAATAGAGCTAGTGCTGAGAGGAGGAGGTGTTTGTGGATTAATTATAAGCCACAATTTCTCCTAGACATTCTTGAGAAGGATTGTAGCAATTCCGAGTATAGTATATAAAGTTCCTTGATTGCAATAACGAAAAACAAATGGTTTGGAACTGAGGTTGAAGATGACCTATATGAGTCGCGCATGAATACAAGCTGCACAAGTTCCGTGGACGAGTCGGAAGGGCCAAAGACTTCAACACCAAAATTCGCCGCAGACACCGTGATGTCCAAGGAAATTTGCACAAGGCGGCCAAGTTCGACTTTGGCAACGCAATCAAGGAGTTCATCCCTGCCTACCAGCTGTCATCACTGAATCCAGGCTGCTCGATTAGTTTATATTTGTCATTATGTGTTAAATTTCATATATCAACATTATTGATTTTCCAAGGATGAAAAATCTTGTACTAGCTATAAATTAACACCGGAAACATAAAGGGCAAATCAGTTGATTTTGTACAGAATGTAGAGGGGCTAAACAAAACCTTAGTGTAACCTTTACTTGTCCCACATTCTTAATAGAACCTAGCACAGCTCTTTGCTTAAAGTTGACTTGATCATATTCCATATATTTCACGCGACTTCGATAACTAAGATGGAGATGCTAAAGAATCATGCGAAAATTGTTATTTTGTTAGATCACTTCTAAAGAATAAACTGTTAGATAAAAATGAACAAGTGAGGTAGAGCATCCAGCTGGACATAATAGTTGACATTGATGTTATATGCAGTTTAAATCATTTTGTAGAGTTTTGTAAGACAACAAAAGAACATAATGTAATTATAATAATGTTACCTTCCATCGATTATATTATCTTTTAACGATATATTATGCAATGAGAAATGGTGTGGCATAATGTATTATTCTTATATATTATAAGCCCAGTGTGCATATGTCTACTCTCATCCAAAAATAACATACATTAAGTGGAACCTATAATTGCACAAGGTAGGTAAGGTTGGAACTTGCGGGCAGCGGCAGGACTCAGGAGGACCCTAAGAGGCTGCAAACGAGTGAGAGAGTTGCTAGGGCATGTCTAGTGGAGTGATGTCAATCTTCTCTTAGGATTGCCATGCTAGATATTTTCTTACTCCTCCGATCTAAATTAAACGACTCAACTTTATCTAGATACGGATGTATCTAGAACTAAAACACGTCTAGATAAGGTGAGTCAACTAATTTAGACGGGAGGGAGTAAGAAAATATATAGAATGATGAAAGAAATAGTTATCTTCCTTTATCTAAGTGATGATCTCTTAAAAGTAAAAAAAGAGCCATTATACTCATTAATTGCTATGAAAAATACGTGATTTCTATATCACTCCACATGATCTTATATAGCTCCACGTGATTTCTATAGCACTCCACATGACCTTATTTAGCTCCCGCAGTTAGTCATCCGACATGCTCCCAAAGTCCCAATAGGAAATATCCCTTATAGGAGAGCACATACATGCATGCAAAATCATCATTTACATTATCACATTAATTGCTAAATCTGAATATTTGAAATGATTTGTGTACTAATATATTAATTTTATTAGAGACTTGTCTTTACTATTGAGTTCATATCGACGAAGGTATTTTCAATGAATTTTTTCCATCACATAAATTACCATATTTATATATTGTGGTTGTCAAATTAACAATGTATAGTTTTCAATATAGTAATGCATTGTTACAATATAAATGTATATGACTTTTGTGTATTCCAATGTTATGGAGAGCTACAAAGTACTCTAGTCTTTACAAGAACTAAGAACATGTCTAGCCGATACCCTAAACCCCTTGCCTCACCAAGTGTCCTTAACTCCATATAATTTGAGGAGGTAAAGGGTGACCATTTCTAGAAGGTTCCATATATTTTGCTCCTTATAAAAAATTAATCAATTCTTTTAGCCTTTGTCACATACATTCTAACCAGATTGACCTTCAATATGCATACACATAGTTCATCAAACCAAACAACTCAAATTAAAACATGCATAGAGTTCATTTAAAAGCCACCACATCGATCAAGTTCACCCAAAAACCAATCACATTGATCAAGTTCACCCATAAAATACCACATATCAAGTTCATCCAAAATGGAACCACATTGATCAAGATACATGGAGCACCTCCAGAAGCCATCACCTCTACCACTAGGAAATCAAGCACTTCCATGCTTGTCACCATCAAGGAAATCATCACCACCTACGTGTCCACCACCACCATCACAGTGACGGGATTCGTGCATAGAAAATAAAAAATTCCTATGATATGCGAATAAAACCGAGATCCAATCCATGAAGATGCAAGTAACGAGATAGATTAGATTGACATACCCTTGAAGAACACAAGCGGGAACGGTTTATAACCACGGTCAATATAGTCGGTCCCTCCGCGATCCAATCCGTTCAACACCGCAACGAGCGGAACCTTCGAGATGTGTACACGCACGGAACCATGGAGTCTTCTCCTTCTTGATACAACAACTGAACAACATGAGGGGATATATATGTAGGTTAGATTGATTCCACCAGCACGACAACATGGTGGTAGAGTTATGGTGGAGTTCCGGTAGGGCTTTGCTAAGCTGTCGCGGAGGAGGGAGAGGAGAGAGGAGGGCGGCTGCTAGGGTTTGGTAAATTGTGCCCATGCCCCCTCACTCTATTTATATAGGCTAGGGAGGTCGTCCAACTTGACCACCCCTCAAAGTTGGGAGGTGCGCCCAAACAGGGAACTTACATTTAAGTTTCCTTCCGGTACACCCCTCCCCCTTTTAGGGTTTCCCTTGGGGCTGCCCGCCAGGGCCAAGGGGGCTGGTGCGCCTGGACTAAGTGGGGAAATGCGCCACCCCTTGGTCCATGTGGGCCCCACCGGTGTACCCTCCAGAAAATTCTAGAACTCCCTTGGTACAATACCGAAAAAATCTCGAACTGTTGCATAACTCTAAAATGACTTCATCATGCATATATGATTATTAATCTCTAGACCATTTAGAAGCTCCTCGTGATGTTCTGGATCTCATCCGAGACTCCTAAAAAACTTTCGGTCTCACCATCGAAGCGTTAAGTGTGTTACCCTATGGGTCCAGAGAATATCTCTTCGAGTTAGAGGGCCAAAATCCCATCTTGGTTATCCACCAACTTGATTCTCAGTCGGCCCAACTCCGCCTTCATAACTTTCCTATAACAGAAGAGTGTTTGACATAACCTATTTAAGTGGGTCAACCTACAACTCAAATCATGCAATCACGTGATGTCTAAGGATTTAATTGATTAATACAAAAAATGAAGACTTGCTTGTTGCATCTTAAAATGTGTTAGTCTAACTAGCTGAACACTTTAGGCGAGTTGGTGTAAGTCAAATTGGTATCACCATGCCCATATTGTTTGAACCGCATGAAAACTTGTTTGTAACACAAATATATAATGAAATCTGTTTAAACAATGCACTACCTTCCACTCTACAAAGACATGATTCGGCGCGCTTGAGGCATGACGATCAAGCAGGAAAAGCGGCGAACGAGGTCGACATGACTACAAAAATGATGCCAAAATATAGGCAAGTGATGTCTTGTTTTTTAGATAAAAAGGCATCCATTGTCCGACTTAAAAATAATAAAGCCCTTAGGTTCCACACACTTACATAACCATGATGCGGCATACAGCTTAGCTAAAAGCAAAAAAAAAAAAACCTGAAAGAGTAGCTAAACATGGATGGGTCGGTAGCCCACAAACACGCCTGAGAGCCAGCTACATTGAAAGGCAACCTAAACTAGAGAGGGTTTAATTGGATCTTGCTTCGCTTGGCTTCAACGATGCCTATAGGCCCTGCAATTTACCCACCAGCCATTCGAGGTCATCCTTGTCCCTAGCCTTGGCCTTGATGCACCAGATCTACAAGAAAAGGACATTATTGTATATACCATCACCGGGGTGATTAATGATCTTTCTTTCAATAGTAAGATTATTGCGGATGTGCCAACAGTGTGCTAAGAAGAACATCCAGAGTAATCTATGCGTGTAACCGACAAAACTAGAAAGAATAGCGTGGAACTGCGTAAAGTTTGTTGGACACCAGTTGCACCCAAGAATCTGACGGAAGGCGCTCCCGACAAACTTGGCCAAAGAGCACCTGAAGAACATGTGAGACGCATCTTCAGGGAAACCCCACAAGGTGCATGCGGCATCTTCAGGGAAACCGCACAAGGCGCATGTGCCATTTGACGGGCTGTGGCGGATGGCAACCTGAATAGTGCAGTGTAACTTATCTAGAACCAAGTGCCAAGAGAAGATCTTAATTTTGAGGGGCATTTTAGTTTTCCAGATGTCCTTGAAGCGAGTAACTGAAGTCTCCTGCGACAGTTTTTTGTACATGAAATTCACCGAATTTGTTCCGGATGGATCAAGGTACCAAGATATGGTATCCTTGCCTTGGTCTAGCGCCACTCCCCCAGCGAGAGACACTAGCTGGCACCACTGTGTCATGCCATCTTGGTCCAGAGTACGGCGGAAATGGATGCCTAGTCCATCAGACGTGCATGCATGTGCCACCGAGATTGATGGGTTATCACAGATTGAAAATAGTAGAGAAAAGCTCTCTTTCACGGGGCGGCCTCATGCCACCAGTCCAGCCAGAACAAAGTGTGAGCACCATCATAAATTGAGTGTTTAGCACCCAATTTGAAGTGATGCTTGATTTGTGTGCAGATTTTTACAGAACCGAGAGCCCCCCTATCCTATGCCTAAAAACAAGTCATTACACTACAAGAAAAGTTGCCATGGCCGACGAAGTTGAAGTCGCGCCGTGGTTGCTGGTGCACCATGGCCGACGATTTGTGGTCTCTCCATTGTGCATGTCAAAACGTTTTTTTTTCTCGTTTTTGAGGCCACCTAGCCCGACGAAAACGGCCAAAACGTTGCGTATGGTGGCCCGGGACGTGGTGCATCTCGAATTCTCGGGTTCGCCGGCCGAGTCAACGCAAATCCGCACCACCGAGGGATGTAGGGCCCAGATGGCAGCCTCTCTGGCATTGTTTTTTTTTCTCGATCGCGCCATCTCGTTCAACGCTCTCCGATCGAGCCGTTTACGATGCAGGATCATGGGTCCCGCATGTCATCCTCTATGAACCAAAATTCTTTCTATTCTTGGATTTTTTTTGACCCCCTGATATCTGGCTACTTCCTTTTTCTTTTGATCCCTTGCCGCCTTAGAAACGTTGAGACCGCTGCTGCTAATTGGGACCCGCATGTCATCCTCTATGAGCAATCAACTTTCTTTTCTTGGAGTTTTTTTGGCACCTCAAATTTGGTCACTTGCCTTTTTCTTTCGATCCCCTGCCGCCTCTCAAACGGTGATACCGCTGCTGCTAAATGGGACCCGCATGTCATCCTCTATGTACTATAAAACTTTCTTTTCTTGGATTTTTATTGGCACCTCATATTTGGTCACTTACCTTTTTCTTTCGATCCCCTGCCGCCTCTCAAACGGTGATACCGCTGCTGCTAAATGGGACCCGCATGTCATCCTCTATGTACTATAAAACTTTCTTTTCTTGGATTTTTTTGGCACCTCATATTTGGTCACTTACCTTTTTCTTTCGATCCCCTGCCGCCTCTCAAACGGTGAGACCGCTGCTGCTAAATGGGACCCGCATGTCATCCTCTTTGTACTATAAAACTTTCTTTTCTTGAATTATTTTTGGCTCCTGATATTTGGTCACTTGCCTTTTTCTTTCGATCTCATGCCACGTTTGAAACGTTGAGGAACCTGCAGGCTCATGGGACCCGTATTTCATCCTCTATGTACTATAAAAGTTCATTTTCTTGGTTTTTTTTCACCCTCTGTTTTTTGGCTATTTCCTTTTTCTTTTGATCCTCTGCCGCCTTTGAAACGTTGAGGACTCTGCTGGCTCATAGGTCCCACATGTCAGCCTCTATGTACAATCAAGTTTCTTTTCTTGAATTATTTTTGGATCCTGATATTTGGTCACTTGCCTTTTTCTTTCGATCTCATGCCACGTTTGAAACGTTGAGGAACCTGCTGGCTCATGGGACCCGCATGTCATCCTCTATGTCCATCAACTTTCTTTTCTTGGATTTTTTTGACCCCCTAATTTCTGGCTACTTTCTTTTTCTTTTGATCTCAAGTCGCATTTGAAACGTTGGGACCGCTGCTGCAAAATGGGACCCGCATGTCATCCTGTATGTACAATAAAAGTTTCTTTTCTTGGATTATTTTCCACCCTCTGATTTTTGGTCACTTGCCTTTTTCTTTCGATCTCATGCCGCCTTTGAAAACGTTGAGGAACCTGCTGGCTCATGGGACCCGCATGTCATCCTCTATGTACTATAAAAGTTTTTTCTTGGATTTTTTTCTTTTGATCCCCTGCCGCCTTGGAAACGTTGAGTAAGCTGCTGACTCATGGGACCCGCATGTCATCCTCTATGTACAATCAACTTTCTTTTTCTTTTGATCTCAAGCGCATTTGAAACGTTGAGACCGCTGCTGCTAAATGGGACCCACATGTCATCCTCTATGTACAATAAAGTTTCTTTTCTTGGATTATCTTTGGCTCCTGATATTTTGTCACGTGCCTTTTTCTTTCGATCTCATGCCGCCTTTGAAACGTTGACTAAGCTGCTGGCTCATGGGTTCCGCATGTCATCCTCTACGAACAATAAAAGTTTCCTTTCTTGGAGTTATTTTTTGACCCCTAATTTCTGGCTATTTGTCTTTTTCTTTTGATCCCCTGCCCCCTTTGAAACGATGAGGACGCTGTTGGCAGGTCGGTCCCACATGTCATCCTCTATGAACAATAAAAGTTTCCTTTGATGGATTTATTTTTGACCCCTAATTAATTTCTGGCTATTTTCTTTTTTTTCTTTTGATCCCCTGCCGCCTTGGAATCGTTGAGTATGCTGCTGCCCCATGGGTCCCGCATGTCATCCTCTCAGAACGGTAAATATTTCTTTACTTGGATTTTGTTTACCAACTGATTTTTGTCTTATTTTTCCTTTCGATCTCCTGCCGCCTTTAAAACATTGTCGAGAGGCTGCTGGCTCACGGGTCCCACATGTCAGCCTCTATAAACAATAAACGTTGAGGATGCTGCCTCATGGGTCCAGCATGCCATCCTCAGAACGATAAATGTTTTCTTTTCTTCGATTTTTTTACCAACTGATTTTTGGTTTTTTTCCATCCCCTGCCGCCTTTAAAATGTTGACGAGGCTGCTGGCTCATGGGTCCCCGATGTCAGCCTCCCCGTACAAGAAACATGTGATATCTTGATTATTTTGCAGACAATAAACATTGTATTTCGCTCTGAGCTATTGCAAACGGATAAATTAAATATTTATTTTTACATAAACAAATTTATATGTTGAATCTCCTTGTTTTGTGTTTTTTGCGAAGCATAGGACTTTCATGTTTTTTTAGATAAATCCGAACTTTCCTGTTTTGGAGTGGGCTGAAATTGTACGAGTCAAAAGGCCCAACAGGATAGTTCGAAGGCCCAGATGTCCAGATGCAGCCCAATTGAAATCTTTCTTTTCTTGGATTTTTTTCACCCCTGATTTCTGGTTACTTCATTTTTCTTTTGGTCCTGTGCCGCCTTGGAAACGTTGAGACTGCTGCTGCAAAATGGGACCCGCATGTCATCCTCTATGTACAATAAAATTTCTTTTCTTGGATTATTTTTGGCTCCTGATATTTGGTCACTTGCCTTTTTCTTTCAATCTCATGCCGAGTTTGAAACGTTGAGGAACCTGCTGGCTCATGGGTCCCGCATGTCATCCTCTATGAACAATAAAAGTTTCCTTTGTTGGATTTATTTTTTACCCCTAATTTCTGGCTATTTGCCTTTTTCTTTTGATCCCCTGCCCCCTTTGAAATGATGACGACGCAGCTGGCAGGTCGGTCCCACATGTCATCCTCTATGAACAATAAAGGTTTCCTTTGATAGATTTATTTTTGATCCTAATTAATTTCTGGCTATTTTCTTTTTTTATTTTGATCCCCTGCCGCCTTGGAATAGTTGAGGATATTGCTGCCTCATGGGTCCCCCATGTCATCCTCTCAGAAAGGTAAATGTTTCATTTCTTGGATTTTGTTTACCAACTGATTTTTGGCTTATTTTTTTTTGTTTCGATCTCCTGCCGCCTTTAAAACATTGACGACGCTGCTGGCTCATGGGTCCCCAATGTTAGCCTCCCCGTACTGCAAATCCTCTTTCTGCAAAGGTTGTATTTCTAGCTAGATAGGTAAGGTGGATTTGAATCTGCCGTGGTTCAGGCAGCTCAGCTAAGCCTTCTTGCACTGATTAATGGAACTAGTGTATAGCAAGGTCAAGACATGTGGCTCGGTGTAATGAATCTATTTGAATCATGTTGTGGATTCAATCTGATAGTTCTCTAACAGGTCAGCCAAAATAGAAATTAAGTTTTTTTTTAAAATGGAAATGCAAATTAAGATGAACACAAACATTAGTTATCATAATAGCTGATCATACATACATACTTGCTAAGAGCAAAAGCTTGCCAGAGTTTTACCACCCATACAATTAATTAGCAGTTCAGATAAGATAACCTTATATAAGTATAACTACAAATGCATTTGCTAAGGGCTCATGGGACAATAGAACTAGACAACCGCAAACTTTATGACCAGCATGTCACAGTGGCATCGAAAGATCTTGACCTTCAACTTTGATCCAATGCGAAGTTTGGCACCGTCAATGAACTTTTTCCACCTGGAAGTAACAGCCAAGCGGCCATCTGTGGGACTGACGGAGTACCGTCCCTCCACGGTGAGACCTTCACTCTCCATGACGAGGGAAATCTTGCCCCTTCGGCCAGCATTGAGATCCTTGGAGATACTTTTAGGCAATTTCTGATTCAAAGCAAGAGATACCACCTAAAATTAGTCAATGGTACCAATGCACTAAAGACTGAACCATGTGAGACTTTGAGCAGAGAAGACATCAAGATAAGAGCAGTTATGCTGTCATATACTCATGAACATAGCCTTCAGATGCGTCCTGGTCACCACACGGGTGGCCACAACAATGAGCTGAGACCTCGGTGATCTGGTTGGGGCAGGTGCAGGAGCCTGGGCTGGTACACGAGCTGGTGCTGATGCAGGAGACTGCTGGGCAGGTGCAATAAACGGTGCCTCTAGAGGAACCGGTGCTGATGCGAGAGGCTGTTGGGCGAGGTGCAAGAATGGTGCAGCTAGAGGAACCAGTGCTGATGCAGGAGCCTGCTGGGCAGGTGTCGTATATGGGGCCTCTACATGAACCAATGCTGATGTAGGGGCCTGCTGGGTAGATGCAGTAAACGGAGCTGGTAAAGGAACCGGTGCTGATGCAGGAGAGTGGGAAGCCGGTGCCGATGCTGGTGTGGGTGCCCTTTGTGACATCCGCTCCTGTTCCATCAGGGGATCTACAGCTTTGATCATGTTAAACCCAGCAAGCTAGAACAGAGGGAATGGTTTAGAACAACTGCTCAGAATGCAGTAATCAAAGGATATGAGTAAAAAAAAGTTACATATTATATATTTGGAAGTGTCTCCAACTCTGTAAACAGTTACGTACATCTGCCCGTTTGAGTTTCTGATCCTCAGCTCATCGCCCTTCTTCAGACCATAGTCAAAAGCAAACTTTCTCCAATCATGTCCATACAAATATGTGATGGCCTGCGTCTTGTAGACATACACCTCATAGACCGTGTAGGTGTTCATCAATTTGCCATTGCCATGCATAGTGAAAGACCCTTCATGCGGACACATCTGGTTAATCATTGGACGAAGTTCACAAGGTACAGTCTGCAGGTGAAAATTGATACTAATGTAAGAAGCTGGAAGACTAAAAACAAGACTTTACTATATGCCAATTCATGCTAAACCACTGAGAATACATACATGTAACTCTGTGAAGGAGTTATTAGAAAGGTAGATAGAGCCATAGGAGGTGTTATATGCGGGGTATGTACATGGGCCCGCCATATTCCCGCAAGCTCGGCATCGGGATGGTGAAGGAAACATGGGAGGTACTACTGGTGCGTAGCGCTGAATGTAAGTGGAAGAATTAGGTTGTGTAAAGTGCATAGTTCAGAGCAATGCAAATATTGACAAGTGAGTGCATAACACTATGTTACAAACTGAACAGTCAAAATTTAGTGTATGATGAATATAAGCATGCTAATTTGGCGTTTCCGAATTCCAAAAAGCATTAGACAGAGCCGGTGATAATATCAGACATAAATCATGGCATGTATATGTGGCTTAAGAAAATATACCCGAACCCTTGGATGGTTACGGCTCGGCTGGTCCTTGGACTTGAGCTTATATAAGCATCCAGAAGGTGGGGCTGGCAGTAACTTGGTGGCAGCCTCTGCAGATGCCTCATCTGCTGCAGTTGCAATCCTTTTGACCAATGAAGGCTTAGTAGTTTCAATCTGCATATGAAAATTGAAGAGCAACAGACATCAGCAGTGATATATAAAATGAATCTATGATACACTGATGCATATAGTGCTGGATGTAAGTGGAAGAATAGGGTTGTGTGTGTTTCTGAACTATTGGTAAGCATTAGACAAAGCCGGCAATAAACAGACAAATCAAATCATGTATGAGGATTAAGAAAATATACCTGCTTACTGAAAAGGATACCACCCAGCTGGCTCGTAGCCTTGTGCTTGAGGAGGTTTTCAGAAGATGGTGGCGGCACCATCGTCTTCACAGCAGCCTCATCAGGATCATTTTTTTTCCATTTGAGTAGAGGCACAGAAGCTTCATCCTGCATATGAATAGCAACAGAACTCATCATTGATATTTAATAAATCTATGAGATAGACTGATGCAAGTAGTGCGGGATGTGAGTGGAAGAATAGGGTTGTGCATAGACAACAGTTGACAACAATGCAAATGATTACAAAAGAAGCCAACGAAACTCAACAGTTTATATACTGTATGAGACAGACTGGAAAGTGAAAAATTAGTGTATGATGATTGTAAGCAAACGCAGTGTTTCTGAACCTTTGTTAAGCATTAGGCAAAGCCAACAGTAATTAAATATATAATAATAAAATCATGTATGTGGATTAAGAAAATATACCAGATTCATTAAAAGGTCACCACCCAGCTGACCCATGGCCTCGTGCTTGTAGAGGTTTTCAGATGATGGTGCCGGCACCATCGTCCTCACAGCAGCCTCATCAGCCTCATTTTGCATCCACTTGAGTAAAGGCGCAGCAGTTTCAGCCTGCATAAGAATGGGAACAGATCTCAGCAGTGATATTGAATGACTCTGAGACAGATTGATGCATATAGTGCTGGATGTAAGTGGAAGGGTATGGTTGTGTATGGACAACAGTTCACAACAATGCAAGGGTGTGTTCGGTTCTGAAACAGCGTGGAATGGAATGGAATGGTTCCGTTTTAGAGGAATGGAATGGTTACATTTTTTCGGTTGGGAAAAATGGAGAGCAGAACAGATCGAGGTTAATCTAATCATTTGTCTCAAAATTGTAATTAGCAATTGCAAATGACATTTTAATCTCAAAGTCGTAATTAACAGCGCCTAATGGTGCTCTTTTAATCTAAAAATCGTAAATAACATCATTTTTTGTTGGGTTAGGGGAACTGGAGAGTAGATGAACATTATTGTATGATGATTGTAAGCAAACGAATTTGGTGTTTCTAAACTTTTGGCTTCGAGATCTTATGGGCTTCAACTCTAGCCTACCCCAGCTTGTTTGGGACTGAAAGGCTTGGTTGTTGTTGTTGTTGTAAACTTTTGTCAAGCATTAGAAAAAACCGACAATAAACAGAAAAAAATCAAGGCATGTTTTGTGTATTAAGAAAATATACCAATATTCATTAAAAGATCACCACCCAGCGGGCGCGTGGCCTTGTGCTTGTAGAGGCATTTAGAAGATGGGGGCGGCATCAACATACTGGCAGCCTGATCAGCCGCAGTTTTGATCTTCCTTTTGAGTAAAGGCCCTAAAGTTTGAGTCTGCATATGAATAGCAAAACAAAAGGCAGACATCGGCAGTGATATTGAATTACTGTATGAGATAGACTGATGCATATAGTGGATGCTCTTAGCTTTTTGCACCATGAACACTAGCTATGGATAGACAAAAAAAACTAGTTGACTCAGCTTTGTCTAGATACCTCCATCCCAAAGCTTAAGGCTTATTTATTTTTGAGAAATCAAAACAAGTAAAGTTTGACCAAAATTTTAGAACATTCTATCAACAAATATAATATTGTGTAGATACCGTAGGAAAATATATTTCACAACCTATTTAATGATATTAATTTTCTATTTTGCATGTTAATGATTTTTGGTAAAAGCTTAGTCAAATATGGTATAGTTTGACTTTCTAAAAATAATATAAGCCCTAAGCTTTGGGATGGAGGTAGTAGTATCTAGAGCTAAAACATGTCTAGATACATCCGTATCTACAGATAGTTGAGTCAATTAATTTGGATCTGAGGGAGTATCAGATTCAGACTACATCATGGTAAGTTGGTTAAAAAAAATTACCCCTGGGCGGTCCCTGCCCAGCTCGGCAGTGGCATTTCGCTTCTTGTGCTGCAGATCTGGCCATGCTCCTGCAGCAGGTGGGGCGCTATCGTTCCCTATAGCCTCAGCACGGAACCTGGAGGTACCAACCTGATACAGAGAATATAGAGCATGGTGTCACAGAGGCTTTACGCACAAACAGCTGAAGACATGTGCTACTTTAAGCATTTTCAGAACAGGAACAGATTGAGGATGCAGACAGACAGAGTGGATAAGCAAACGGAGTACCTGCTTTGCAGGGCTGGGGACGCAGCTCAGGCTTAGCCAACTGCCCACATGTGTGGTGGTCTTACGCTCCATTGCCCCCCCACCACCACCGAGGTCTTTTCTTTCCTGTACAAGCTGACAAAAGATACAATGAGGATCAGCAAAAACTACAAAGGTTGCAAATGTCGACAAATAAAGGAAGAACACCCCAATCCAAGCAAAGGTAGCCCCCGCCCCCCACCCCCATCAATCACTCCCAGCGCGAGGGTGACCAGAAAGACACCCCTTCGCCCAGAATAGGAAATAGATGCACAAGATATCGAGGTGAGGAAAAAAGAACCGATCTCGAGAAAGGAAAGAACATTACTAGTACTACCTAATCCGCTTGGTCTAGATGCAGCTTGCCCCTCCAAGCTGGATGCCTGGACGGTGGAGGCGAAAGGAGGGGATCGAGCTAGCGGCTTGCATCCGTCGGCTGTCGGCACTCGATCGGGAGAGACAAGGGGGGCTACATAAAGGGGAGGGGTAACATATTTTATTACACAGTGAACTTACTGATGTGACTAGTCCTTACATGTCTCACTGAAACTGGGGCCCATAGTGTGGCACCCCAAATTCACTTGAACCTGCCCGCGGGACGCATTGGCGCGTCAAGAAAACCCCCGAATTGTAGCGGGGAAATGAAACATTTCACAAAAATTTGAAATTCAAGCACACTGCCACGCGCCAAGTGAAGGAGATATGCCCTAGAAACAATAATAAAGTGGTTATTATATATCTTTATGTTTATGATAAATGTTTATATACCATGCTATAATTGTATTAACCAAAACATTGATACATGTGTGATATGTAAACAACAAAGAGTCCCTAGTATGCCTCTTAACTAGCTTGTTGATTAATGCATGATTAGTTTCATAATCATGAACATTGGATGTTATTAATAACAAGGTTATATCATTGTATGAATGATGTAATGGACACACCCAATTAAGCATAGCATAAGATCACGTCATTAAGTTATTTGCTATAAGCTTTCGATACATAGTTACCTAGTCCTTATGACCATGAGATCATATAAATCATTTATACCGGAAAGGTACTTTGATTACATCAAACGCCACTGCGTAAATGGGTGGTTATAAAGGTGGGATTAAGTATCCGGAAAGTATGAGTTGAGGCATATGGATCAACAGTGGGATTTGTCCATCCCGATGACGGATAGATATACTCTGGGCCCTCTCGGTGGAATGTCGTCTAGTGTCTTGCAAGCATATGAATAAGTTCATAAGAGACCACATACCACGGTACGAGTAAAGAGTACTTGTCAGGAGACGAGGTTGAACAAGGTATAGAGTGATACCGAAGATCAAACCTCGGACAAGTAAAATATCGCGTGACAAAGGGAATTGGTATTGTATGTGAATGGTTCATTCGATCACTAAAGTCATTGTTGAATATGTGGGAGCCATTATGGATCTTCAGATCCCGCTATTGGTTATTGGTCGGAATGAGTACTCAACCATGTCCGCATAGTTCACGAACCGTAGGGTGACACACTTAAAGTTGGATGTTGAAATGGTAGAACTTAAATATGGAATGGAGTTCGAATATTTGTTCGGAGTCCCGGATGAGATCCCGGACATCACGAGGAGTTCCGGAATGGTCCGGAGAATAAGATTCATATATAGGAAGTCATATTCCAAGTTTGGAAATGATCCGGTGCATTTATGGCAGGTTCTAGAAGGTTCTAGAAAAGTCCGGAAGAAATCACCATGGAAAGTAGAGTCCCGGAGGGACTCCACCTTACATGTCCAGCCAACCCTAAAGGGGAGGAGTCCAAGGTGGACTCCCCAAGGGTGGCCGGCCAACCCCCCTCATGGAAGGGGGGAATCCCACCCCAAGTGGGATTCCCACCTTGGGTAGGTTTCCCTACACATGGAAGGTTTTTGGTTCGGGTCTTATTCGAAGACTTGTAGTCCAACACTTGGGGCTTCCACCTATATAATGAGGGGCATAGGAGAGGGGGCTGAACACCACAAGCCCATAGCTTGGCCGCACACATAGGTGGCCGGCCACCCCCTCTCCCAAACCCTAGCCGCCCCCTCTCTCCTCCTCTTCTCCCGCACGCTTAGCGAAGCTCCGCCGGAGATCTCCACCGCTACCGCCACCACGCCGTCGTGCTGCCGGATTCAAGGAGGAGCTACTACTTACGCTGCCCGCTGGAACGGGGAGAAGGACGTCGTCTTCATCAACACCGAACGTGTGACCGAGTACGGAGGTGCTGCCCGATTGTGGCACCGTGATCAAGATCTTCTATGCGCTTTTGCAAGCGGCAAGTGATCGTCTACCGCAGCAATAAGAGCCTACTCTTATAGGCTTTGGAAATCTTCAAGGGTTAGTCTTGATCATCCCCTCGTTGCTCCCGTCTTCTAGATTGCATCTTGGCTTGGATTGCGTTCTCGCGGTAGGAAATTTTTTGTTTTCTATGCAACGAATCCCTACAGTGGTATCAGAGCCAGGTCTATGCATAGATGGTTGCACGAGTAGAACACAATTGTTTTGTGGGCGTTGATGCTCTTGTTGTCTTTAGTTTGAGTACTTTGCATCTTTGTGGCATAGTGGGATGAAGCAGCTCGGACTAACTTTACATGACCGCGTTCATGAGACTTGTTCCTCGTTCGACATGCAACTTGTATTGCATAAGAGGCTTTGCGGGTGTCTGTCTCTCCTACTATATATAGTGAAGATTCAATATACTCTTCTATTGACAACATTAGTATCACCGTTGTGGTTCATGTTCGTAGGTAGATTAGATCTCTCTCGAAAACCCTAAACCACGTAAAATATGCAAACCAAATTAGAGACGTCTAACTTGTTTTTGCAGGGTTTGGTGATGTGATATGGCCATAATGTGATGATGAATATGTATGAGATGATCATTATTGTATTGTGGAAACCGGCAGGAGCCTTATGGTTGTATTTAAATTTCATGTTGAGTAGTATTTCAAAGTAGTTGTAATAGTTGCTATATGAGGTGAACAACCATGAAGACGGCGCCATGAACCTTGACGCTACGCCGACGATGATGGAGATCATGCCCGTTGATGATGGAGATCATGTCCGTGCTTTGGAGATGAAGATCAAAGGCGCAAAGACAAAAGGGCCATATCATATCACATATGAACTGCATGTGATGTTAATCCTTTATGCATCTTATTTTGCTTAGAACGCGACGGTAGCATTATAAGATGATCCCTCACATTAATATCAAGATAATAAAGTGTTCTCCCCTCGTATGCACCGTTGATATAGTTCGTCGTTTCGAAGCATCTCGTGATGATCGGATGTGATAGACTCAACGTTCACATACAACGGGTGTAAGCCATGTTGCACACGCGGAATACTTGGGTTTGCTTGACGAGCCTAGCATGTACAGACATGGCCTCGGGACAACGGAAACCGAAAGGTTGAACACGAGTCATATGGATGATATGATCAACATGTTGATGTTCACCATTGAAGCTACATCATCTCACGTGATGATCGGTTTTGGTGTAGTGGATTTGGATCGTGTACCACTTAACAACTATGAGGGATGTTGTATTAAGTGGGAGTTCATTAGTAATTAGATTAAAACATGAACTAATTATCATAAACATAGTCTGAGTAGTATTTTGAATTAATTTGTAGAATTGGCATCCGTTTTCTACCATGCGCTAGTCTTGTAATTGAGATAGAAATACTGTTAAATCTGACAAGTAACTTTACGGACTGGTACCATATTGTTAATGAATCAAGAAATGATTAAGTCCTATTGCAAACTTTTAGTAAACCTCACTTTGTTGATTCAGAGAGCTATGGTTTCAATTAGTATCTAAAGTTATCTTGTCTCCATGAAACTTGAAGTTCAAATCTGTTTGAAAAGTAAGGAGCTGAAAATTTAGTTTTCAGAAATAATCAAGGTACGAGATATATGTGATATCTAAGACCTTATTGCAAGATGATAGAATATAATTTGGTGAGACTACATAAACTCATAAGTTTTATGGGAATGTACGAAGGTTGAAGACGCAAGGCGTCCCAATCCTCCAACTATTGGGGCACACTAACGATATTCGCATATCCATGAAGTAATCGTCCTTAGTATGCACCGTTGCTAAGACTCGTCGTTTCGAAGCATCACGTGATGATCGGGTGTTATAGATTCTACGTGTGCATACAACGGGTGCAAGACAGATTTGCACATGCGAATACTAAGGTTAAACTTTATGAGCCTAGCATGTATAGACATGGTCTCAGAAAGTCATCATGATACAATGGATAAAATTATGAATGAAATTGTCCATCATATTACAAGGTTACTAATAGTGAATTCCGGAACACTTGTCATATGATGATCAACTTCAAAGTAAGAACCTCAAGGTTATTGGTATTTGACCAACAAACCTAGAAGTTATTGATGTTGAAGTGTTTTTCTGAATAATGAGGAAAGCTAAAAGAGAAACTACAAAAGATTATTGGCAGAAAGAAAGAAAAGACTAGAAAGTCTAGCTCAGGTGTATATAAATGATATACATGTTATGGATATATTCCTCGTTTAGTCACACAATGAAATTCTTGGGTATTTGTACCATATTGGTTGGTATGAAGTGTCATACAAAACAACGCAATACAAGAATACAATGGCCTAAGTGACTGACAAGGAATATGATAGGAATGCACGTCTGGAACAAAATAAAGTGTTATTATGTTCATCGTTAGCATTCTATCTAGCCCTTAGAATTTATAATAAATAACTTAATAATTGTTATTTTGCTCTGGTCAAATGAAAACAACGAGTTGTTCAAATTATGACATTACTCCATGTACGATGGATAAGTTATAATAAATCTTAATGGTGAAACACACATACATAACACTGACACTAAAATGCCATAAGGCAAATGATTTGAATTCCACGTATTTGTGGAACCGCCATTTAGGTCATGTTAGAAAGGAACGCATGAAGGAACTCCATGCAAATGGATTTTTGGAGTCATTTGATTTTTGAATCATTTGGCGCTTGCAAATCTTTTCTAAAGAGAATGATTAAAATACCGTTCATAGGCCAGGAGTTGAATGGGCAACAAACTTAGTGAAAAAATACATGATGATGTATGTGGTTCACTGGGCATAGTTGTGTGCGGGAGATTCTTCTACTTCATGAAAACTTCCAACAATGAATTGAGTATATATATGTGGATATATTCGATAAGGAAGAAGTTTGAAACATTTGAATGGATTCAAATAATTTTCAGCATGAAGTGGAAATAATCGTAATAGAAAAGTCAAATATCTATGATTGGATCATGGTGGAAATATTTGAATTACGAGTTTTAGCGAACATCTAAGAGAGTTATGAAATTGTTCTATAACTCACGTTTCTTGGAGTATCATAGTGATGATGAAGTATCCAAGAGATGTATCCAAACTTTGTTGGATTAATGATGAGATAAAATAAAATAAAGCCATTATATTTTTGTGGATTATGCTTTAGAGACTACCGCTTTTACACTGAATAGAGCATCATCATGATCCGTAGAAATGACACCATACGAGTTATGGCATGGGTATGAACCCTAATAGTCCTTTCTTAAATTTTGGTATGCATAGCATAAGTAAATAAGTTTACAACCAAAATCGGATGAATGTCTTTGTTGGTTATCCCAGAGAATTGATTGGGAATTCTTCCCACTATGGAGACAAAGACAAAAGTATTTGTCAATGTTTCTTATTTCCAAGAAATTGTTTCTAGCGAAGTTTTTGAGTGGGAGGACAATAGAACTTGATAAAGTTGATGAACCTGAGCATAATGATCAGAGTAGCGCAACATCGGAATTGGTTCCGGAAGCGGCCACGACGATCATGGCTCCCATGACTACAAAGTGTTTTAGTCATGGAGATCGAAGTACATATTGAACCTTGTAGGTATGGTTTACTTTGTGATCAAATAAATGATTTGTGGACAAAGGATTGATTTTGAACAATGATAAACCAACTACAAACAAAGAAGTTATGATGGGCCCTGACTCCGTTAAAATGGCTATATGCCATGAAATCCAAGATAGATAAATACTTTATGAAAGTAAATGGATCTATAAAAATTGATAAAGCCTGACTTGTTAAAAAGTTGTTTACGACAAAGTTCAAAGAGTTGACTACGATAAGATTAGATCTTCTGTAGCAATGCTTATATTCTATGTGGATTATTCTAGTAATCACTACATATTTCTTTTATGAGATATGATAGTAGGATGGCAAAATACATTACTTATCAGAAGTGTGTATTAAAGGTGTATACAAGATACAACCAAGAGTTTTGTTGGTCCGTGGAATACTAGATAGGTATACAAACTTCAATTGGATGAAGTAAGTATCATGGAGTTGGAATCTTCACCAGATGAAATAGTCAAAGAGTTTTTGATTTCATCAGAGACGATGAAGAGACTTGCATTTGCAAGAAATTAAGTGGGAGCACTGAGACATATTTATAATACTTTATGTAGATGACATATAGTTGGTTATAAATGATGTAATTATATACTTGATTAAAAAGGTTTCATTGAGAATTAATTTCAATGAAAGGATATGGACTGAAACAAATTTAGTGTCAAGATCTATAAAGATAGATTGAAACACATAAATAAGTTTAAGTCAAAGTACATAGAATGGATATTGAAGTAGTTCAATATAGAAATGTCGAGAAAATGTTCTTGTCATGTGAAGGTTTAAACAAGACTTGAGTGTATCTGACACTCAATGAGTAAAAACACATGAGTGATTATAGATCACAAATAATATGTACACAATCAGATGTCATGTGCTCTTAAAAATGTTATGAGCATGTACCAGAATGATTCATGAGATGATCATTGAAAAATAGTAAGAATATTCTTGAGTACTTTAGAAGAACCAAGGATATATATATATAATTTTGTATGGAGAAATGACAAACAAATCGCTGTAAGGTGTTGCACCGATATTGGTTTTGTCACATTTAAAATACAATTTCAATCTCAAATTTGACTAAGTGTTGTTTAAAAGGTAGCACAATAAGCTAGAAGTTGTCTATGCTAGATTTAGAAGAGTTCTAAATATTGTGACGGATTCTACAAAAGAAGGCAGAGTATGTCATTGTTTTGACAATGACAAAGGATGTTCAAGTCAAGAGGTTCTTTGAGAACTTGGTGTAGTTCCGACAGAGTCAGAACTTTGAAGCTATATTGTGTGTGACAATATTAGTGACATATTTCAGACCGTGGAATTAAGGTTCCACCAGAAGACCAAACATATTTAATGCCGACTCATTTGGAAATGAGTGATGCGTTGAGACGCAAATGAATTACAAAATACATACGTTTCTGAGCGTGTCAGATCCGTTGACTAAAACCTCTCCCGTGAGCAATACATGATAAAGCACCGGAAGGCCAAGGTGTTATATCTTTACAACTGTAAACTAGATTATTGACTCTAGTGCAAGTGGGAGACTAAAGGAGATATGCCCTAGAAGCAATAATAAAGTGGTTATTATATATCTTTATGTTTATGATAAATGTTTATATACCATGCTATAATTGTATTAACCGAAACATTGATACATGTGTGATATGTAAACAACAAAGAGTCCCTAGTATGCCTCTTAACTAGCTTGTTGATTAATGGATGATTAGTTTCATAATCATGAACATTGGATGTTATTAATAACAAGGTTATATCATTGTATGAATGATGTAATGGACACACCCAATTAAGCATAGCATAAGATCACGTCATTAAGTTATTTCCTATAAGCTTTCGATACACAGTTACCTAGTCCTTATGACCATGAGATCATATAAATCATTTATACCGGAAAGGTACTTTGATTACATCAAACGCCACTGCGTAAATGGGTGGTTATAAAGGTGGGATTAAGTATCCGGAAAGTATGAGTTGAGGCATATGGATCAACAGTGGGATTTGTCCATCCCGATGACGGATAGATATACTCTGGGCCCTCTCGGTGGAATGTCGTCTAGTGTCTTGCAAGCATATGAATAAGTTCATAAGAGACCACATACCACGGTACGAGTAAAGAGTACTTGTCAGGAGACGAGGTTGAACAAGGTATAGAGTGATACCGAAGATCAAACCTCGGACAAGTAAAATATCGCGTGACAAAGGGAATTGGTATTGTATGTGAATGGTTCATTCGATCACTAAAGTCATCGTTGAATATGTGGGAGCCATTATGGATCTCCAGATCCCGCTATTGGTTATTGGTCGGAGTGAGTACTCAACCATGTCCGCATAGTTCACGAACCGTAGGGTGACACACTTAAAGTTGGATGTTGAAATGGTAGAACTTGAATATGGAATGGAGTTCGAATATTTGTTCGGAGTCCCTGATGAGATCCCGGACATCACGAGGAGTTCCGGAATGGTCCGGAGAATAAGATTCATATATAGGAAGTCATATTCCAAGTTTGGAAATGATCCGGTGCATTTATGGCAGGTTCTAGAAGGTTCTAGAAAAGTCCGGAAGAAATCACCATGGAAAGTAGAGTCCCGGAGGGACTCCACCTTACATGACCAGCCAACCCTAAAGGGGAGGAGTCCAAGGTGGACTCCCCAAGGGTGGCCGGCCAACCCCCCTCATGGAAGGGGGGAATCCCACCCCAAGTGGGATTCCCACCTTGGGTAGGTTTCCCTACACATGGAAGGTTTTTGGTTCGGGTCTTATTCGAAGACTTGTAGTCCAACACTTGGGGCTTCCACCTATATAATGAGGGGCATAGGAGAGGGGGCTGACCACCACAAGCCCATAGCTTGGCCGCACCCATAGGTGGCCGGCCACCCCCTCTCCCAAACCCTAGCCGCCCCCTCTCTCCTCCTCTTCTCCCGCACGCTTAGCGAAGCTCCGCCGGAGATCTCCACCGCTACCGCCACCACGCCGTCGTGCTGCCGGATTCAAGGAGGAGCTACTACTTCCGCTGCCCGCTGGAACGGGGAGAAGGACGTCGTCTTCATCAACACCGAACGTGTGACCGAGTACGGAGGTGCTGCCCGATTGTGGCACCGTGATCAAGATCTTCTACGCTCTTTTGCAAGCGGCAAGTGATCGTCTACCGCAGCAATAAGAGCCTACTCTTATAGGCTTTGGAAATCTTCAAGGGTTAGTCTTGATCATCCCCTCGTTGCTCCCGTCTTCTAGATTGCATCTTGGCTTGGATTGCGTTCTCGCGGTAGGAAATTTTTTGTTTTCTATGCAACGAATCCCTACACCAAGCACGTGGGATGTTCCTTCCTCTTCCTCGGTTCCTCTTCCCCTATCCGAAAAAACCCCAAATCCCAAGCTCAAACAACAACAAAAAACCAAATCCCCTGGCCGCCATGCATGTCCTCGTTAACCCGCTGGAGATCGTTCCTGGACGAGGCGGACCCCATGCCCTGAGATCCCGAGTTCATCCGTTCCGTCCACCTCGAGGCACTGTGTGCTGTCTGATACGTCTCTGACGTATCGATAATTTCTTATGTTCCATGCCACATTATTGATGATACCTACATGTTTTATACATACTTTATGTCATATTTATGCATTTTCCGGCACTAACCTATTAACGAGATGCCGAAGAGCCAGTTGCTGTTTTCTGCTGTTTTTGGTTTCAGAAATCCTAGTAAGGAAATATTCTCGGAATTGGCCGAAATCAACGCCCAGGATCTTATTTTTCCTCGAAGCTTCCAGAACACCGGGGGATAAACGAAGTGGGGCGACGAGGCGGCCAGACGCTAGGGCGGCGCGGCCCAGGCCCTGGCCGCGCCGGCCTAGTGTGTGGGCCCCTCGCGTCGCCCCTAAACCTACCTCTCCGACTATAAGAAGCCTTCGTCGATAATAACTCCAGTACCGAGAGCCACGATACGGAAAACCTTCCAGAGACGCCGCCGCCGCCAATCCCATCTCAGGGGATTCAGGAGATCGCCTCCGGCACCCTGCCGGAGAGGGGAATCATCTCCCGGAGGACTCTTCACCGCCATGGTCGCCTCCGAAGTGATGAGTGAGTAGTTCACCCCTGGACTATGGGTCCATAGCAGTAGCTAGATGGTCGTCTTCTCCTAATTATGCTTCATTGTCGGATCTTGTGAGCTGCCTAACATGATCAAGATCATCTATCTGTAATGCTATATGTTGTGTTTGTTGGGATCCGATGGATAGAGAATACTATGCTATGTTGATTATCAATCTATTACCTATGTGTTGTTTATGATCTTGCATGCTCTCCGTTATTAGTAGAGGCTCTGGCCAAGTTTTTACTCTTAACTCCAAGAGGGAGTATTTATGCTCGATAGTGGGTTCATGCCTCCATTAAATCTGGGACAGTGACAGAAAGTTCTAAGGTTGTGGATGTGCTGTTGCCACTAGGGATAAAACATTGATGCTATGTCCGAGGATGTAGTTATTGATTACATTACGCACCATACTTAATGCAGTTGTCTGTTGTTTTCAACTTAATACTGGAAGGGGTTCGGATGATAACCTGAAGGTGGACTTTTTAGGCATAGATGCATGCTGGATAACGGTCTATGTACTTTGTCGTAATGCCCAATTAAATCTCACAATACTCATCATATCATGTATGTGCATTGTCATGCCCTCTCTATTTGTCAATTGCCCAACTGTAATTTGTTCACCCAACATGCTATTTATCTTATGGGAGAGACACCACTAGTGAACTGTGGACCCCGGTCCATTCTTTTAATCGAATACAATCTGCAATACTTGTTCTACTGTTCTCTGCAAACAATCATCATCCACACTATACATCTAATCCTTTGTTACAGCAAGCCGTTGAGATTGACAACCTCACTGTTTCGTTGGGGCAAAGTACTTTGGTTGTGTTGTGCAGGTTCCACGTTGGCGCCGGAATCCCTGGTGTTGCGCCGCACTACATCTCGCCGCCAGCAACCTTCAACGTGCTTCTTGGCTCCTACTGGTTCGATAAACCTTGGTTTCTTACTGAGGGAAAACTTGCCGTTGTACGCATCACACCTTCTCTTGGGGTTCCCAACGGACGCGTGCTGTACGCGTATCACTGTCTCGCAGCGGCGGCTTAAGGGCGCTGCAGAGGAAGTTCCGCCGGAAAGTGCTCATGGCAACCATGCAAGCTCACCGGCGTGCTGTATCCCGAGAGGAACTGGTCAAAGCTTTGCTATTCGCCAAAAAAAAGCGGGCCAAGATCTGGTCAAAGCTTCGTCGATGGCTTGCCGCGAGAGGCTTGGAGTCTAGAGTCAATAAACTAGCTGCTCAAGGACTTGGGCGGTTTACACCGATTCATATTAACTGACTCAAGTTTGTTAGTCTAGTTAACAAATGCATCTAGCTACATCCATATCTAGACAAAATTGAGTCAATTAATATGAATCAGAGGGGAGTGCCTGAAAGTGTTTCATGCTACCAATTAATGCGCTGGCAGGACTGGCTGTAGAAGTAATTGTGCTACTACTCATACGATGAACTGATTGTGTGGGTGTCAAATTTTGCAACGCGATCATCCACTGAATGCTTAATTATAGTTCTAGCGCCAAAGGGGTACAAATCATAACAAAGATAGTACATACTACAGCACCAGAACATAAGAGTACGAATCATAAAGTAGGTCAACATTTTGCATCAGGGCTGGGTGGTCCTGAGACTACCGGGACGACCTTGATGATCTCCGGGCATGCATCCACTTCAACGCAAAGCTGTGTACTCGGTCCACGGCCTCCTTCTGTAGGCTGGATAATCTCAGGTGCAGGACCTTCGTCTATGAAAGGCTCGTCATCAGTACCATCCACAGGTGCATCAGGGCTGGGTGGTCTTGAGACTACCAGGACGCCCCTGATGATCTCTAGGCATGCATCCATTTCAACGCAAAGCTGTGTACTCGGTCCACGGCCTCCTTCTGTAGGCTGGATAATCTCAGGTGCAGGACCTTCGTCTATGAAAGGCTCGTCATCAGTACCATCCACAGGTGCATCAAACTGAGATTCATCTTCAAATCTCCCATCAAACTGAGAGACCTCTTCAACTCTATGCTTCTGCAATTAGTGCATCAACAGATTAGACAAACATCTAAGGGATGCAACCTGAACAAATGCCGTTTTACATATTTACCTTCTCATCTGGCACAGCACATGTCCCAGAGCTGAAACCCGTTTCCTGAAGAAAGTGCTTTTTCTCTCCTTCCCGTCCATCCATCTGCAACAAGTTAAATTTGAGTACAGAACCTTGCACAGCAAGGCAAACTATTGATCGAAACAGCGGCAGCATCAATATAAATAATTAACTACATATGCCAGCACACATACAGTGTGAGAAAGATCTGCTTCTCCCGCTGAAGGATCATTATATGGTTCACCATGATAAACCCACCTAACATATGTGCGGTCCATCCCAAAAATGTGTAAATGATCTTCCACTACATGGTGAGGCCTCTTCTCACCATTCATTCATACATGTGCAGCGCGGGCAATACACGTCCAGGTTGTGACCTTCATGAGCTCTAATAAACCCCATAAAGGGTTGAACACCATTTATATATGAAGGGGAACATAAGTGTCCATGCAGTATCCAAGTTCTGTCCATCTGTTTAATTATGAGATACAATGGTTGGTGATTAATTTAAGGCGAAGTAGGAAATGTATATCCATCGAGTACAAAACTATACTAGTACATGATTATGCATTTCAGCAATCATGTCGAGTACAAAACAAAAATTGCCCATCAACATTTTAGCAAACAGATCATGTACAAAACTCTGCCATGGCATTTCAGCAAATTAACGGATCGAGTGCAGAACTGACTCTATATGCCCACGCAAATGAACAAATTGATCAAGGACAAATCGAGCGGAAAACTATAAAGTGCCAATTAGTTCGAGCATACTGACGATTTTTTTAGCAGCATCAAGAAAATATAAATCGTTAGGCCGTCTTGCCCGATGCATGATTGGGCTAGAGATAGCAGCCCTACCGTGGATCAACTTGACCGCTGGTGCGTCTCGAGAAGAACGACGGGGAGGGGAAGCTTCTTCTTCGCACGGACGGGACGGGGAGGGGAAGCTCTTCGCACGGACGGGGATAAGTTGTGTAGCGGTGGGTGGGGGGTCATGCGGCCGGGCCGCCCGGTAGGTGGTGTTTAATGGAGTTGCGTGTGTAATTTGCCGTGCACAAGGTTGAGGAATAGGCGGTTCCCTTTGCCGCGCGCACAATTCAAACTATCCCGCCCATGTAGTTTAAATTCGCCCTATTTTCGTTAAATCGACATAAAGTCATGTGAGTGGGTGGAAATTATCAAAGTTGCTTAAAAAATAGTAAAACTCTAGAATTATCCTTTAAATATGCTCTTCGTGTGAAAATCGGGGTGTGGAGGCATGTTGAGCTGTTTTATTTGTACTTTCTTCATTAAAATTCCCATTTTATGCACTTTGGATGGAAAGAAATCATTTGTACATAAATTTTGACAACGCCATTTGCAAACATTAATTGTTTTACATGCCAAGATGCACCCATCCACCAAATATGGGGCAAAAGTTTATCACAATCTAGATATATATGTATAATTAGTGAGGGGCCCCTTTTGATTTTGTGCAATTTCCACTGATTAGCTAGAGAGAAGGGGTCAATTAATTAGGCCATGTTAGGGGCAATGTGTTTTAGATTAGGGTTGTGTGGATTCAAATACAACTTCTTTATTTGTGTTATCAGTACTTATATATATATATAATTAATTGAATTATCAGTACTTATTATATAATTAATGAATCCCAATAATGTCTATATATATATATATATGATCGATATAGGCCATATATATTAATTGGGGTTATATAATCTAGGGTTTACTAGCTATATATAGCAAGGTTTTATTAGATTGGGTTATTAATTAGCTTGGGGTTATGTGTTTTAACAAGGGTTTGATTATCTAATTAAGGTTAGTTTTCTATATATATACGGTTTAGGGTTTAGGGTTAATGGCACATATATTTAATTAGAGGACCGCGAGGACCCCTGGCCTGCTTGATGCGCAATTAAGGGTCGTCGTTGGCCTATAGCTAGCTATATAGGGTTTTATGGTTTATTTAGAGGGTTTATGTGTTAGGGTTAATTATAACTTATTGTGAATTAAATTACAACTTTTTTATTAGTGTGCTACACAATTAATCAAAACTCTAGCTAGATCGATCGAGTGTGCACAAACATGAACTATTAGAGGCACCCGCCTTTGCGCGTAAAGTGCAAGCATAATGTGTGTCGTTGCGCTGGCCACACCAATCGATAAAGAGAGAGATATAGATGAGAGATTATTGAAATCGCCAAGAATGTTCAAATATATATATATGCATGCATGCACACTAATTATATATATATATATATAATTATATATATATATATTGTGAGGCAACTTAATCAAATGTACGTGTTTTTCATTCGAAAACTTGTCAAAATTCAAGTTAATTAATTTATCAGCGCTAATTAGTTGGTCGCCTGCTTGATGCACAATTAAGTGTCGTTGGCCTATATATATATGTAGGGTTTAATTAGGGTTTAGTGTTTAGTGTTTAGGGTGTTTAGGGTGTACGTTTAGGGTTTAGGGTTTAGGGTGTTTAGGGTGTTTAGGGATTAGGGATTAGGGTTTTAGGGTTGTATGGTTTAAGGTTTAGGGATCATCGATCGAGTGCACACACACATTATTATTAGAGGCACCCGCGCCTTTGCGCATAAAGTGCATGCGTATATAAGTGTGTTTTTTGGCCACCAACGATATATAGATCGAGAGAGAGATTGAACTATATATATATCCCCAAGAATATGTTCAAATATATGTATTGAAATATATGCACGAATGATATGCAAGCTAGGTATGCCATGCGCGCATGCACACTAATTATATATATATTATGATGCAACTCAATCAAATGTGTTTTCATTCGAGAGAACTTGTCAAAAATCAAGTTAATTAATTTATTAGAGCTAATTAGTCGGTCGCCTGCTTGATGCGCAATTAAGTGTCGTTGGCCTATATATGTAGGGTTTAATTATAGGGTTTAGGGTTTAGTGTTTAGGGTTTAGGGTGTAGTGTTTAGGGTTTAGGGTCTAGGGTTTAGGGTTTAGTGTTTACATTGTTTAGGTTGTACGTTTAGGGTATAATTAGGGATTAGGGTTTTAGGTTTAGGGATCATCGATCGAGTGCACACACACATTATTAGAGGCACCCTGATACGTCTCCGACGTATCGATAATTTCTTGTGTTCCATGCCACATTATTGATGTTATCTACATGTTTTATGCACACTTCATGTCATATTCGTGCATTTTCTGGAACTAACCTATTAACAAGATGCCGAAGTGCCAGTTGCTGTTTTCTGCTGTTTTTGGTTTCAGAAATCCTAGTAACGAAATATTCTCGGAATCGGACGAAATCAACGCCCAGGTTCCTATTTTACCCGGAAGCATCCAGAACACACGAGAAGGACCAGAGGGGGGGCACTGGGCCCCCAGACCATAGGCCGGCGCGGCCCAGGCCCTGGCCGCGCCGCCCTATAGTGTCGTCGCCCCTTCGACCTTCTGACACCGCCTCTTCGCCTATATAAAGCCCCTGGACCTAAAACCTCGAGACCGAGAGCCACGATACGGAAAACCTTCCAGAGACGCCGCCGCCGCCGATCCCATCTCGGGGGATCCAGGAGATCACCTCCGGCAACCTGCCGGAGAGGGGAATCATCTCCCGGAGGACTCTACGCCGCCATGGTCGCCTCCGGAGTGATGAGTGAGTAGTCTACCCCTGGACTATGGGTCCATAGCAGTAGCTAGATGGTTGTCTTCTCCCCATTGTGCTTCATTGTCGGATCTTGTGAGCTGCCTAACATGATCAAGATCATCTATCTGTAATTCTATATGTTGCGTTTGTTGGGATCCGATGAATAGAGAATACTTGTTATGTTGATTATCAATTCATGTCTATGTGTTGTTTATGATCTTGCATGCTCTCCGTTACTAGTAGATGCTCTGGCCAAGTAGATGCTTGTAACTCCAAGAGGGAGTATTTATGCTCGATAGTGGGTTCATGCCTCCATTGATATCTGGGACGATGTGAGAAAGTTCTAAGGTTGTGGATGTGCTGTTGCCACTAGGGATAAAACATTAGTGCTATGTTCAAGGATGTAGTTACTAGTTACATTACGCGCAATACTTAATGCAATTGTCTGTTGTTAGCAACTTAATACTGGAGGGGGTTCGGATGATAACCTGAAGGTGGACTTTTTAGGCATAGATGCAGTTGGATGGCGGTCTATGTACTTTGTCGTAATGCCCAATTAAATCTCACTATACTCATCATAATATGTATGTGCATGGTCATGCCCTCTTTATTTGTCAATTGCTCAACTGTAATTTGTTCACCCAACATGCTGTTTATCTTATGGGAGAGACACCTCTAGTGAACTGTGGACCCCGGTCCAATTCTCTATACTGAAATACAATCTACTGCAATACTGTTCTACTGTTTTCTGCAAACAATCATCTTCCACACAATACGGTTAATCCTTTGTTACAGCAAGCCGGTGAGATTGACAACCTCACTGTTTCGTTGGGGCAAAGTACTTTGGTTGTGTTGTGCAGGTTCCACGTTGGCGCCGGAATCTCTGGTGTTGCGCCGCACTACATCCCGCCGCCATCAACCTTCAACGTGCTTCTTGACTCCTACTGGTTCGATTAAACCTTGGTTTCTTACTGAGGGAAACTTGCCGCTGTGCGCATCACACCTTCCTCTTGGGGTTCCCAACGGACGTGTCAACCACACGCATCAAGCAAATTTCTGGCGCCGTTGCCGGGGAGATCAAGACACGCTGCAAGGGGAGTCTCCACTTCTCAATCTCTTTACTTTGTTTTTGTCTTGCTTAGTTTTATTTACTACCTTGTTTGCTACACTAAATCAAAATACAAAAAAATTAGTTGCTAGTTTTACTTTATTTGCTATCTTGTTTGCTATATCAAAAACACAAAAAAATTAGTTACTTGCATTTATTTTATCTAGTTTGCTTTATTTACTGTTGCTAAAATGGCCAACCCTGAAAATACTAAGTTGTGTGACTTCACAACCACAAATAATAATGATTTCTTATGCACACCTATTGCTCCACCTGCTACTACAGCAGAATTCTTTGAAATTAAACCTGCTTTACTAAATCTTGTTATGCGAGAGCAATTTTCAGTGTTAGTTACGATGATGCTGCTGCCCATCTTAATAATTTTGTTGAACTATGTGAAATGCAAAAATATAAAGATGTAGATGGTGACATTATAAAATTAAAATTGTTCCCTTTCTCATTAAGAGGAAGAGCTAAAGATTGGTTGCTATCTCTGCCTAAAAATAGTATTGATTCATGGACTAAATGCAAGGATGCTTTTATTGGTAGATATTATCCCCCTGCTAAAATTATATCTTTGAGGAGTAGCATAATGAATTTTAAACAATTAGATACTGAACATGTTGCTCAAGCTTGGGAAAGAATGAAATCTCTGGTTAAAAATTGCCCAACCCATGGACTGACTACTTGGATGATCATCCAAACCTTCTATGCAGGACTAAATTTTTCTTCGCGGAATTTATTGGATTCAGCCGCTGGAGGTACCTTTATGTCCATCACTCTTGGTGAAGCAACAAAGCTTCTTGATAATATGATGATCAACTACTCTGAATGGCACACGGAAAGAGCTCCACAAGGTAAGAAGGTAAATTCTGTCGAAGAAACCTCTTCCTTGAGTGATAAGATTGATGCTATTATGTCTATGCTTGTGAATGATAGGACTAATATTGATCCTAATAATGTTCCGTTAGCTTCATTGGTTGCACAAGAAGAACATGTTGATGTAAACTTCATTAAAAATAATAATTTCAACAACAATGCTTACCGGAACAATTCTAGTAATAACTATAGGCCATATCCTTATAATAATGGCAACGGCTATGGTAATTCTTATGGGAATTCTTACAACAATAATAGGAGTTCACCCCCTGGACTTGAAGCCATGCTTAAAGAATTTATTAGTACACAAACTGCTTTTAACAAATCTGTTGAAGAAAAGCTTGGGAAAATTGATATACTTGCTTCTAAAGTCGATAGTCTTGCTACTGATGTTGATCTTTTGAAATCGAAAGTTATACCTAATGAAAATCATCATAATAAAATTGTTACTACAGCAAATGCCATCCAAGTTAGAATTAATGAGAATATAAGATTGATGGCTGAATTGCGTGCTAGGTGGGATAGAGAAGAAAATGAAAAACTAGCTAAAGAGAAGAATGTAGCTAAAGTTTGGACTATTACCACCACTAGTAATGCTAATGCTACACATGTTACTGCACCTCCTATTATTAATAATAAAAGAATTGGTGTTAGCAATGTTTCCACTTCTAATGCAAAGCGCGAGAAACTGCACAAAGCGCTAAAAGCTATTTGAAACTGCCTGTGATAAAACTGCTGAAATTTTTTCCAACATTGGGGATGATGATCCCATTGCTTTAGATTATAATGGTTTGAATTTTGATGATTGCCACATCTCTGAAGTTATAAAGTTCTTGCAAAAACTTGCTAAAAGTCCTAATGCTAGTGCTATAAATTTGGCTTTCACGCAACATATTACAAATGCTCTCATAAAAGCTAGAGAAGAGAAACTAGAGCGCGAAGCCTCTATTCCTAGAAAGCTAGAGGATGGTTGGGAGCCCATCATTAAGATGAAGGTTAAAGATTTTGATTGTAATGCTTTATGTGATCTTGGTGCAAGTATTTCTGTTATGCCTAAGAAAATTTATAATATGCTTGACTTGCCACCATTGAAAAATTGTTATTTGGATGTTAATCTTGGTGATCATTCTACAAAGAAACCTTTGGGGCAAGTTGATAATGTTCGCATTACCGTTAACAATAACCTTGTCCCCGTTGATTTTGTTGTCTTGGATATTGAATGCAATGCATCTTGTCCCATTATATTGGGAAGACCTTTTCTTCGAACTGTTGGTGCTATCATTGATATGAAGGAAGGTAATATTAAATATCAATTTCCTCTCAAGAAAGGTATGGAACACTTCCCTAGAAAGAGAATGAAGTTACCTTTTGATTCTATTATGAGAACAAATTATGATGTTGACACTTCGTCTCTTGATAATACTTGATACACACTTTCTGCGCCTAGCTGAAAGGCGTTAAAGAAAAGCGCTTATGGGAGACAACCCATGTTTTTACCTACAGTACTTTGTTTTTATTTTGTGTCTTGGAAGTTGTTTACTACTGTAGCAACCTCTCCTTATCTTAGTTTAGTGTTTTATTGTGCCAAGTAAAGTCGTTGATAGAAAAGTTCATACTAGATTTGGATTACTGCGCAGAAACAGATTTCTTTGCTGTCACGAATCTGGGCTGTTTTCCCTGTAGGTAACTCAGAAAATTATGCCAATTTACGTGAGTGATCCTCAGATATGTACGCAACTTTCATTCAATTTGAGCATTTTCATTTGAGCAAGTCTGGTGCCTCGATAAAATTTGTCAATACGAACTGTTCTGTTTTGACAGATTCTGCCTTTTATTTCGCATTGCCTCTTTTGCTATGTTGGATGAATTTCTTTGATCCACTAATGTCCAGTAGCTTTATGCAATGTCCAGAAGTGTTAAGAATGATTGTGTCACCTCTGAATATGTTAATTTTTATTGTCGCTAACCCTCTAATGAGTTGTTCTAAGTTTGGTGTGGAGGAAGTTTTCAAGGATCAAGAGAGGAGTATGATGCAACATGATCAAGGAGAGTGAAAGCTCTAAGCTTGGGGATGCCCCGGTGGTTCACCCCTGCATATATCAAGAAGACTCAAGCGTCTAAGCTTGGGGATGCCCAAGGCATCCCCTTCTTCATCGACAACATTATCAGGTTCCTCCCCTGAAACTATATTTTTATTCCATCACATCTTATGTGCTTTGCTTGGAGCGTCGGTTTGTTTTTGTTTTTTGTTTTGTTTGAATAAAATGGATCCTAGCATTCACTTTATGGGAGAGAGACACGCTCCGCTGTAGCATATGGACAAGTATGTCCTTAGTTTCTACTCATAGTATTCATGGCGAAGTTTCTTCTTCGTTAAATTGTTATATGGTTGGAATTGGAAAATGATACATGTAGTAATTGCTATTAATGTCTTGGGTAATGTGATACTTGGCAATTGTTGTGCTCATGTTTAAGCTCTTGCATCATATGCTTTGCACCCATTAATGAAGAAATACATAGAGCATGCTAAAATTAGGTTTGCATATTTGGTTTCTCTAAGGTCTAGATAATTTCTAGTATTGAGTTTGAACAACAAGGAAGACGGTGTAGAGTCTTATAATGTTTTCAATATGTCTTTTATGTGAGTTTTGCTGCACCGGTTCATCCTTGTGTTTGTTTCAAATAAGCCTTGCTAGCCTAAATCTTGTATCGAGAGGGAATACTTCTCATGCATCCAAAATACTTGAGCCAACCACTATGCCATTTGTGTCCACCATACCTACCTACTACATGGTATTTCTCCGCCATTCCAAAGTAAATTGCTTGAGTGCTACCTTTAAATTTCCATTCTTCACCTTTGCAATATATAGCTCATGGGACAAATAGCTTAAAAACTATTGTGGTATTGAATATGTAATTATGCACTTTATCTCTTATTAAGTTGCTTGTTGTGCGATAACCATGTTCACTGGGGACGCCATCAACTACTCTTTGTTGAATTTCATGTGAGTTGCTATGCATGTTCGTCTTGTCTGAAGTAAGAGAGATCTACCACCTTATGGTTAAGCATGCATATTGTTAGAGAAGAACATTGGGCCGCTAACTAAAGCCATGATCCATGGTGGAAGTTTCAGTTTTGGACAAATATCCTCAATCTCATATGAGATAATTATTAATTGTTGTTACATGCTTATGCATAAAAGAGGAGTCCATTATCTGTTGTCTATGTTGTCCCGGTATGGATGTCTAAGTTGAGAATAATCAATAGCGAGAAATCCAATGCGAGCTTTCTCCTTAGACCTTTGTACAGGCGGCATAGAGGTATCCCTTTGTGACACTTGGTTAAAACATGTGCATTGCGATGATCCGGTAGTCCAAGCTAATTAGGACAAGGTGCGGGCACTATTAGTACACTATGCATGAGGCTTGCAACTTGTAAGATATAATTTACATGATACATATGCTTTATTACTACCGTTGACAAAATTGTTTCATGTTTTCAAAATCAAAGCTCTAGCACAAATATAGCAATCGATGCTTTTCCTCTATGGAGGACCATTCTTTTACTTTCAATGTTGAGTCAGTTCACCTATTTCTCTCCACCTCAAGAAGCAAACACTTGTGTGAACTGTGCATTGATTCCTACATATTTGCTTATTGCACTTATTATATTACTCTATGTTGACAATATCCATGAGATATACATGTTACAAGTTGAAAGCAACCGCTGAAACTTAATCTTCCTTTGTGTTGCTTCAATGCCTTTACTTTGAATTATTGCTTTATGAGTTAACTCTTATGCAAGACTTATTGATGCTTGTCTTGAAGTGCTATTCATGAAAAGTCTTTGCTTTATGATTCACTTGTTTACTCATGTCATTACCATTGTCTTGGATTGCTGCATTCATTACATGTGTTTACAATAGTATGATCAAGTTTATGATGGCATGTCACTCCAGAAATTATCTTTGTTTATCGTTTTACCTGCTCGGGACGAGCAGAACTAAGCTTGGGGATGCTGATACGTCTCCGACGTATCGATAATTTCTTGTGTTCCATGCCACATTATTGATGTTATCTACATGTTTTATGCACACTTTATGTCATATTCGTGCATTTTCTGGAACTAACCTATTAACAAGATGCCGAAGTGCCGATTCTTGTTTTCTGCTGTTTTTGGTTTCAGAAATCCTAGTAACGAAATATTCTCGGAATCGGACGAAATCAACGCCCAGGTTCCTATTTTGCCCGGAAGCATCCAGAACACACGAGAAGGACCAGAGGGGGGGCACTGGGCCCCCAGACCATAGGCCGGCGCGGCCCAGGCCCTGGCCGCGCCGCCCTATAGTGTCGTCGCCCCTTCGACCTTCTGACGCCGCCTCTTCGCCTATATAAAGCCCCTGGACCTAAAACCTCGAGACCGAGAGCCACGATACGGAAAACCTTCCAGAGACGCCGCCGCCGCCGATCCCATCTCGGGGGATCCAGGAGATCGCCTCCGGCAACCTGCCGGAGAGGGGAATCATCTCCCGGAGGACTCTACGCCGCCATGGTCGCCTCCGGAGTGATGAGTGAGTAGTCTACCCCTGGACTATGGGTCCATAGCAGTAGCTAGATGGTTGTCTTCTCCCCATTGTGCTTCATTGTCGGATCTTGTGAGCTGCCTAACATGATCAAGATCATCTATCTGTAATTCTATATGTTGCGTTTGTTGGGATCCGATGAATAGAGAATACTTGTTATGTTGATTATCAATTCATGTCTATGTGTTGTTTATGATCTTGCATGCTCTCCGTTACTAGTAGATGCTCTGGCCAAGTAGATGCTTGTAACTCCAAGAGGGAGTATTTATGCTCGATAGTGGGTTCATGCCTCCATTGATATCTGGGACGATGTGAGAAAGTTCTAAGGTTGTGGATGTGCTGTTGCCACTAGGGATAAAACATTAGTGCTATGTTCAAGGATGTAGTTACTAGTTACATTACGCGCAATACTTAATGCAATTGTCTGTTGTTAGCAACTTAATACTGGAGGGGGTTCGGATGATAACCTGAAGGTGGACTTTTTAGGCATAGATGCAGTTGGATGGCGGTCTATGTACTTTGTCGTAATGCCCAATTAAATCTCACTATACTCATCATAATATGTATGTGCATGGTCATGCCCTCTTTATTTGTAAATTGCTCAACTGTAATTTGTTCACCCAACATGCTGTTTATCTTATGGGAGAGACACCTCTAGTGAACTGTGGACCCCGGTCCAATTCTCTATACTGAAATACAATCTACTGCAATCTTTGTTCTCTTGTTTTCTGCAAACAATCATCTTCCACACAATACGGTTAATCCTTTGTTACAGCAAGCCGGTGAGATTGACAACCTCACTGTTTCGTTGGGGCAAAGTACTTTGGTTGTGTTGTGCAGGTTCCACGTTGGCGCCGGAATCTCTGGTGTTGCGCCGCACTACATCCCGCCGCCATCAACCTTCAACGTGCTTCTTGACTCCTACTGGTTCGATTAAACCTTGGTTTCTTACTGAGGGAAACTTGCCGCTGTGCGCATCACACCTTCCTCTTGGGGTTCCCAACGGACGTGTCAACCACACGCATCACACCCGCGCCTTTGCGCATAAAGTGCACGCGTATATATATAAGTGTGTTTTCTTGGCCACCAACGATATATAGATCGAGAGAGAGATTGAAATATATTTAGGGTTTAGGGTTTAGGGTCTAGGCCGGGTTAGGGTTTAGGGTTTAGTGTTTAGGGTTTAGGGTGTAGTGTTTAGGGTTTAGGGTTTAGTGTTTAGGGTGTTTAGGGTGTATGTTTAGGGTATAATTAGGAATTAGGGATTAGGGTTTTAGGTTTTAAGGTTTAGGGATCATCGATCGAGTGCACACACACATTATTAGAGGCACACACGCCTTTGCGCATAAAGTGCATGCGCGTATATATAAGCGTGTTTCTTGGCCACCAACGATATATAGATCGAGAGAGAGAGATTGAAATATATATATATCCCCAAGAATATGTTCTGATATATATTGAAATATATGCACGAATGATATGTGCAAGGTATGCCATGCGCGCATGCACACTAATTGTATATATATATATATATTATGAGGCAACTTAATCAAATGTGTTTTCATTCGAGAGAACTTGTCAAAATTCAAGTTAATTAATTTATCAGCGCTAATTAGTTGGTCGCTTGCTTGATGCGCAATTAAGTGTCGTTGGCCTATATATATATCTAGGGTTTAATTAGGGTTTAGGGTTAGCTAGCTAGGGTTTTAGGGTTAGGGTTAGGGTTAATTAGGGTTTAGGGTCTATATAGGGTTTAGGGTTTAGGGTTTGGGGTTTAGTGTTTGGGGTTTAGGGTCTAGCTAGGGTTAGGGTTTAGGGTTTAGTGTTTAGGGTTTAGGGTTTAGGGTGTAGTGTTTAGGGTTTAGGGTCTAGGGTTTAGGGTTTAGTGTTTAGGGTGTTTAGGGTGTACGTTTAGGGTATAATTAGGGATTAGGGATTAGGGTTTTAGGGTTTAAGCTTTAGGGATCATCGATCGAGTGCACACACACATTATTAGAGGCACCCGCACCTTTGCGCATAAAGTGCATGCGTATATATATAAGTGTGTTTCTTGGCCACCAACGATATATAGATCTAGAAAGAGATTGAAATATATTTAGGGTTTATGGTTTAGGGTTTAGTGTTTAGGGTGTTTAGGGTGTATGTTTAGGGTATAATTAGGGATTAGGGATTAGGGTTAATTTAGGGTTTAAGGTTTAGGGATCATCGATCGAGTGCACACACACATTATTAGAGGCACCCGCGCCTTTGCGCATAAAGTGCATGCGTATATATAAGTGTGTTTCTTGGCCACCAACGATATATAGATTGAGAGAGAGAGATTGAAATATATATATATCCCCAAGAATATGTTCAAATATATATTGAAATATATGCACGAATGATATGCAAGGTATGCCATGCGCGCATGCACACTAATTATATATATATTATGAGACTACTTAATCAAATGTGTTTTCATTCGAGATCAAGAACTTTTCAAAATTCAAGTTAATTAATTTATCAGCGCTAATTAGTTGGTCGCCTGCTTGATGCGCAATTAAGTGTCGTTGGCCTATATATATATGTAGGGTTTAATTAGGGTTTAGGGTTTAGGGTTAGCTAGCTAGGGTTTTAGGGTTAGGGTTAATTAGGGTTTAGGGTCTATATAGGGTTTAGGGTTTAGGGTTTGGGGTTTAGTGTTTGGGGTTTTTGGGTTTAGGGTTTAGGGTTTAGTGTTTAGGGTGATTAGGGATTAGGGTTTTAGGGTTTTATGGTTTAAGGTTTAGGGATCATCGATCGAGTGCGCACACACATTATTAGAGGCACCTGCCCTAATTTGCGCATAAAGTGCATGCGTATATATATAAGTGTGTTTCTTGGCCACCAACGATATATAGATCGAGAGATAGAGATTGAAATCCCCAAGGATATGTTCAAATATACGCACAGACATGAATTATTAGAGGCACCCGCGCCTTTGCGCATAAAGTGCATGCGTATATATATATAAGTGTGCTTCTTGGCCACCAACGATATATAGATCGAGAGAGAGAGAGAGATTGATATATATATCCCCAAGAATATGTTCAAATATATATTGAAATATATGCACGAATGATATGCAAGGTATGCCATGCGCGCGTGCACACTAATTATATATATATTATGAGACTACTTAATCAAATGTGTTTTCATTCGAGATCGAGAACTTGTCAAAATCCAAGTTAATTAATTTATCAGCGCTAATTAGTTGGTCGCCTGCTTGATGCGCAATTAAGTGTCGTTGGCCTATATATGTAGGGTTTAATTAGGGTTAGGGTTTGTGTTAGTGTTAATTAGGGTATAGGGTATAGGGTTTAGGGTTTAGTGTTTAGGGTTTAGGGTTTAGTGTTTAGCTTTTAGGGTTTAGGGCTTAGTGTTTAGGGTTTTTGGGTTTAGGGTTTAGTTTTTAGGGTTTAGGGTTTAGTGGGTGTTTAGGGATTAGCTAGGGATTAGGGTTTTAGGGTTGTATGGTTTAAGGTTTAGGGATCATCGATCGAGTGCGCACACACATTATTAGAGGCACCCGCCTTAATTTGCGCATAAAGTGCATGCGTATATATATAAGTGTGTTTCTTGGCCACCAACGATATATAGATCGAGAGATAGAGATTGAAATCCCCAAGAATATGTTCAAATATACGCACACACATGAATTATTAGAGGCACCCGCGCCTTTGCGCATAAAGTGCATGCGTATATATATAAGTGTGCTTCTTGGCCACCAACGATATATAGATCAAGAGAGAGATTGATATATATATATATCCCCAAGAATATGTTCAGATATATATTGAAATATATGCACGAATGATATACAAGGTATGCCATGCGCGCATGCACACTAATTATATATATATTAAGAGACTACTTAATCAAATGTGTTTTCATTCGAGAGCGAGAACTTAGCTTGTCAAAATTCAAGTTAATTAATTTATCAGCGCTAATTAGTTGGTCGCCTAGTTGATGCGCAATTAAGTGTCGTTGGCCTATATATATATGTAGGGTTTAATTAGGGTTTAGGGTTTAGGGTTAGCTAGCTAGCTAGGGTTTTAGGGTTAGGGTTAGGGTTAATTAGGGTTTAGGGTCTATATAGGGTTTAGGGTTTAGGGTTTGGGGTTTAGTGTTTAGGGTTTAGGGTCTTGCTAGGGTTAGGGATTAGGGTTTAGTGTTTAGGGTTTAGGGTTTAGGGTGTAGTATTTAGGGTTTAGGGTCTAGGGTTTAGGGTTTAGTGTTTAGGGTGTTTAGGGTGTACGTTTAGGGTATAATTAGGGATTAGGGTTTAAGATTTAGGGATCATCGATCGAGTGCACACACACATTATTGGAGGCACCCACGCCTTTGCGCATAAAGTGCATGCGTATATATATAAGTGTGTTTCTTGGCCACCAACGATATATAGATCTAGAGAGAGATTGAAATATATTTAGGGTTTATGGTTTAGGGTTTAGGCTTTATGGTCTAGGGTTAGGGTTTAGGGTTTAGTGTTTAGGGTTTAGGGTTTAGGGAGTAGGGTTTAGGGTCTAGGGTTTAGGGTTTAGTGTTTAGGGTGTTTAGGGTGTTTAGGGTATAATTAGGGATTAGGGATTAGGGTTTTAGGGTTTAAGGTTTAGGGATCATCGATCGAGTGGACACACACATTATTAGAGGCACCCGCGCCTTTGCGCATAAAGTGCATGCGTATATATATAAGTGTGTTTCTTGGCCACCAACGATATATAGATCGAGAGAGAGAGATTGATATATATATATATCCCCAAGAATATGTTCAAATATATATTGAAATATATGCACGAATGATACACAAGGTATGCCATGCGCGCATGCACACTAATTATATATATATATTATGAGACTACTTAATCAAATGTGTTTTCATTCGAGATCGAGAACTTGTCAAAATTCAAGTCAATTAATTTATCAGCGCTAATTAGTTGGCCGCCTGCTTGATGCGCAATTAAGTGTCGTTGGCCTATATATGTAGGGTTTAATTAGGGCTAGGGTTAGGGTTAGTGTTAATTAGGGTATATGTTCTAGGGTTTAGGGTTTAGTGTTTAGGGTTGAGGGTTTAGTGTTTAGCTTTTAGGGTTTAGGGTTTAGGGTTTTGGGGTTTAGGGTTTAGTGTTTAGGGTTTAGTGTTTAGTGTTGGGTTTTATGGTTTAAGGTTTAGGGATCATCGATCGAGTGCGCACACACATTATTAGAGGCACCCGCCTTAATTTGCGCATAAAGTGCATGCGTATATATATAAGTGTGTTTCTTGGCCACCAACGATATATAGATCGAGAGATAGAGATTGAAATCCACAAGAATATGTTCAAATATACGCACACACATGAATTATTAGAGGCACCCGCGCCTTTGCGCATAAAGTGCATGCGTATATATATAAGTGTGCTTCTTGGCCACCAACGATATATAGATCGAGAGAGAGAGAGAGAGATTGATATATATTTCCCCAAGAATATGTTCTAATATATATTGAAATATATGCACGAATGATATGCAAGGTATGCCATGTGCGCATGCACACTAATTTTATATATATATATATATATATATATATATATTATGAGACTACTTAATCAAATGTGTTTTCATTCGAGATCGAGAACTTGTCAAAATTCAAGTTAATTAATTTATCAGCGTTAATTAGTTGGTCGCCTGCTTGATGCGCAATTAAGTGTCATTGGCCTATATATATATGTAGGGTTTAATTAGTTTTTAGGGTTTAGGGTTAGCTAGCTAGGGTTTTCAGGTTAGGGTTAGGGTTAATTAGGGTTTAGGGTCTATATAGGGTTTAGGGTTTAGGGTTTGGGGTTTAGTGTTTAGGGTTTACGGTCTAGCTAGGGTTAGGGATTAGGGTTTAGTGTTTAGGGTTTAGGGTGTAGTGTTTAGGGTTTAGGGTCTAGGGTTTAGGGTTTAGTGTTTAGGGTGTTTAGGGTGTACGTTTAAGGTATAATTAGGGATTAGGGATTAGGGTTTTAGGGATCATCGATCGAGTGCACACACACATTATTAGAGGCACCCGCGCCTTTGCGCATAAAGTGCATGCGTATATATAAGTGTGTTTCTTGGCCACCAACGATATATAGATCTAGAGAGAGATTGAAATATATTTAGGGTTTATGGTTTAGGGTTTAGGGTTTATGGTCTAGGGTTAGGGTTTAGGGTTTAGTGTTTAGTGTTTAGGGTTTAGGGTTTAGGGTTTAGGGTGTAGTGTTTAGGGTTTAGGGTCTAGGGGTTAGGGTATAGTGTTTAGGGTGTTTAGGGTGTACGTTTAGGGTATAATTAGGGATTAGGGATTAGGGTTTTAGGGTTTAAGGTTTAGGGATCATCGATCGAGTGCACAAACACATTATTAGAGGCACCCGCGCCTTTGCTCATAAAGTGCATGCGTATATATATAAGTGTGTTTCTTGGCCACCAACGATATATAGATCCAGAGAGAGATTGATATATATACATATCCCCAAGAATATGTTCAAATATATATTGAAATATATGCACGAATGATATGCAAGGTATGCCATGCGCGCATGCACACTAATTATATACTCCCTCTGTTCCTTTATATAGTGCCTATAGATTTTCAGCATTTGTTTCAGAATATAAGGTTTTAGCTTAGCTTTTTTTCAATTACCCCTCCCCGTTCAGCTCCCAAATCGTTCAGCTCCCAAAAATTGTTATGGTAAGTTAGAAAGATATGGATTTACCAAATTTTACGTTGATCTCAAATCGTTCAGCAAGGGGTCTTGTGTAAAAAATACTCTTGCGCTAATTTCCGTGCCAAAAAACAATAGGCACTATAGAATGGAACAGAGGGAGTATATTTTTTGAGACTACTTCATCAAATGTGTTTTCATTCGAGATCGAGAACTTGTCGAAATTCAAGTTAATTAATTTATCAGCGCTAATTAGTTGGTCGCCTGCTTGATGCGCAATTAAGTATCGTTGACCTATATATGTAGGGTTTAATTAGGGCTAGGGTTAGTGTTAATTAGGGTATAGGGTCTAGGGTTTTGGGTTTAGTGTTTAGGGTTTAGGGTTTAGTGTTTAGCTTTTAGGGTTTAGGATTTAGTGTTTAGGGTTTTTGGGTTTAGGGTTTAGAGTTTAGGGTTTAGGGTTTAGTGTTTAGGGTGTTTAGGGATTAGGGTTTTAGGGTTTTATGGTTTAAGGTTTAGGGATCATCGATCGAGTGCGCACACACATTATTAGAGGCACCCGCCTTAATTTGCGCATAAAGTGCATGCGTATATATATAAGTGTGTTTCTTGGCCACCAACGATATATAGATCGAGAGATAGAAATTGAAATCCCCAAGAATATGTTCAAATATACGCACACACATGAATTATTAGAGGCACCCGCGCCTTTGCGCATAAAGTGCATGCATATGTGTGTTGTTCTGGCCACCAACGATAGATCGGGAGAGAGAGAGAGATTGAAATCCCCAAGAATTAGAGGACCCCCTTGCACAAGTGTTGGCCATCTATATATAATATGAATCCCAATAATGTTCATACATGATAGGGCATATGTGTGAAGCAATTTTTTTTCGAGAACTTGTAAAGATTCAAATTTATCAGTGCTAATGGAAACTAGTGCACATTAGAGGGACCCCCTTGCACACGTGTTGGCCATCTATGTATAGTTTGAATCCCAGTAATGTTCATACATGATAGGCTATATGTGAATCAATTTTTTGTTCCAAGAACTTGTCAAGATTCAAATTTATCGGTGCTAATGGAAACTAGTGCGCACTAGACGAGCCCCTTGCGCAAGTGCTGGCCATTACATATAGTTTAAATCTCAAGAATGTTCATACATGATAGTCCATATGTGCAAAGGAATTTTTTTCCCGTGAACTTGTCAAAATTCAAGTTTATCGGTGCGAATGGAAACTAGTCCAAAAAATTACATAGAAGTCCAAAAGGACTAGACAACAACTAATAGGACCTGCAACTTTACAAAAAGGACCCCAAAACATATAGAAGAAAATCAATCGAGTCCTTCTGGACCGCACATCAGATCTCTGCTCCGCATCCTTTCCAGCAACTCCGTCGCCGGGGACGCACCACTTGGGACGGTGTCGCCGGTAGTCGCCAGGACGAAGGAGAAGAAGGGCCTCAGCAACGGCATATTGGCTCTGAGAAGGGCCGCTGAAAGGCCAAGATGTTCACGGGCAAGACGGATGACGCCGTCGTATGCCCCGAGCTTGTGAACGTTAGCAGCTTGACTTCCCCATTGGCCAGATCTGAAGCACTGACCAAACCAAGCCTCACCGTTAGCGCCATCACCTTGATGGCACCAGATCGGGGTTTGGCCGGCAAGATCCGCCAGATCTGATCCGCCAGATTCACCATAGTCCAGATCTGAAGCCAATGACGAGATCCCCGACTCCATTGCACCATTCTGCTCATGGGAAACACTGGATCTAAGCTTACAACAACACTAACTCCCTCGGATCCAAATTAGCTGACTCAACTTTGCTTATCTAAATATGGGTGTATCCACACATGTTTTTACTCTAGATACATACACGTCTAAGGATAGTTGAATCAATTAATTTAGTTCGGAGGGTGTACGATATATAGAGAGAAGTCGGCCTCGTCTCCGGCCGGCGAGGCCGCCGGAAAGAAGGGGGAGAGGAGCCGGGGGAGTGGGAGAGACTCGAGAGAGAAAGAGAAGAGGACGAAATGAGAGCTCCCTGGGGAAGAACATTATTTTTGTCGTTCTGCTCGTAGCTTGAAACTAAAAATTTCGGCCGCGCGCCAAATCATCCCGCCGCATCCATTCGAAAATCCCGTGACCAGTTTTACCCTTTTAACCCTGGTCCGGAAGCTACAACCCACCGACCATGGAGGGCTCTTTTGGTAACAATGAAATATCTTGCCTAGATCCCGAACCCTCCCCACAGGCCCACACCCACCCACCAACCATTCGCCCCATTAGCTCAAAAATACTCTCACACGCCAAAGCTCTGACTCTCTACAGTACTAGATCTGCTTCGCCGCCGGCATACTCCTCCATAGCGTAGCCTTGATCGTGTTGGCTGTCCACCCACCTGATCCGCTCCCCCACCGCCCTCGCCACCGAAGGATCTGCTTCACCGCCGACCTCGCCACCGACGGATCTGCTTCACCGCCGACCTCGCCACCGATGGATCTGCTTCACCGCCGACCTCGCCACCGACGGATCTGCTTCACCGCCGACCTCATCCACAGCGTAGCAATCAACGCCTTTCCTGTCGACGCACCGGATCCTCTCCAACGGAACCGGGTCTACTTCACCGCGGCCCCCCCTCCACAGAAGCCGATCTATTCCACCGACTACCTCGGCGCAGCGGCTGTATCAACTTCACCGAATCCCTTGCCAGCCAACCAGATCTGCTTCACTAACGCGTACTTCTACTGAAACAGGGTCGACTCATCGTCTCCCGCGTTCGCCGCGCTGGAATGCAAGTTGCCGCTCCCGTCCACCCCGTCGCAGCTTGGTTAGTACGCTGGCCCGTTAGATCGCGGTGTTTCTTTAGCCATGTTTTGTGTAGTTATTTGCAGATCTCATATGCCATTAACTTTCTTGATGTGTTACTTCGCATGAAGTTCGTTTAAATATTGTACAGTACAAAAGCACTATCCGGTCGCTACCATCTTGTTCATTCTACTGACACCTGTGTGCATCCACATATTTATAGCCTTATACCCATTCATTTGCTGCCAACTGTTTTTGTACTGCATGCTATTCCTTTTATAGTCATGCTATGGGCATTTCCAATCTGGTTGTTCTTATACCACGTCATTAGCTCACCGCTAGCCGCTAGCTGTTTTCCCGTGCCTGCTATTCTCACACTGCTTTTATAATCATGTTATGTGCATTTCCAATCTGCTTGCTCTTATACCTTGTCTTTAGCTTATAGCTATTTTTTTCCATGAATGCTCCTGTCGCACAGCTTGTATAGTTATTGTTGCGTGCATGTCTGGTCTTTGTATTATTGTAGACTAACTTGTCAATGTTATTTTTCCTAGGGATTGATCATGCGAACCACTTATTAGAATATCCAACATTAACAGCGGGGACGCTAGGGAAGGTTGGAATCTGAGTTCTTGGTTGGTAACTCTGGCAGTTTACTTCCGTTATTATCTATAACCTATATGCATTGTTCCTTATGCAAGAGATTAACACTTGGAACCCTGCCATAGCAATGCCATCCATGCTTTACTATGTTTCTGCCTATTTGATATGCTTGTCTTGGAGCAACTGCGAAGGTGATTTGAACCTGACATTTGGTCATTCTTAATGCCAGTTTACTTTATGTGGAAAACCTTGGCATTACCCTACTCTAAATCTGAATGTCTGAAATTCGTATCTCATGCAAAGCAACATCTAGTTGGTTTTAGTATGATATCTGGTAAATATTGGCTTATTCATTTGGCAGCTTGATACGTCCAAAACGTATCTACTTTCCCGAACACTTTTGCTATTGTTTTGCCTCTAATTTGTGTATTTTGGATGCAACTAACACGGACTAACGCTGTTTTCAGCAGAACTGTTCTGGTGTCCCGTTTTTGTGCAGAAATCCAACTTTCGGGAAAATCCTCGGAATTTATGCAGAAGGCCCTATTTTCCCAGAGAACTGACGGAGCCAGAAGGACGAACCAGGTGGAGGCCCGAGGGCCCCACACCATAGGGCGGCGCGGCCCAGGGGGGCCCCCGCGGCCCTGTGGTGTGGCCCCCTCGGCCGGCCTCCGACGCCCTCCTTCGGACTATTTATCGGCCTCGACCTAAAAACGCACGGAGAGAAGTCGAAGTCGCGAAACCCTCCGACGCCGCCACATCGCGAAACTCCGTCGTGGGAGCCGTAAGTCTCCGTTACGGCACTCCGCCGGGACGGGGAATTGGAGGAGATCATCACCGCCATCACCGCCAACGCCTCTACATCAACCAGCCATGTTTCCCCCATCCATGTGTGAGTAATTCCCCCGCTGTAGGCCGAAGGGGATGGTAGGGATTGGATGAGATTGGTCATGTAATAGCATAAGATTGTTAGGGCATAGTGCCTAGTGTCCGTAATTGGTACTTTGATGATATTGTTGCAACTTGTTATGCTTAATGCTTGTCACTAGAGCCCGAGTGCCATGATCTCAGATCTGAACATGTTATTGTTTCATCATGATATTCATTGTTTATGGTCTTACCTATAAGTTGTATACACATGTCGCTGTCCGGAACCGATGGCCCCGAAGTGACAGAAATCGGGACAACCGGAGGGAATGGTAGCGATGTGAGGATCACATGTGTTCACGGAGTGTTAATGCTTTGCTCCGGTACTCTATTAAAAGGAGTACCTTAATATCCAGTAGTTTCCCTTGAGGCCCGGCTGCCACCGGCTGGTAGGACAAAAGATGTTGTGCAAGTTTCTCATTGCGAGCACGCACGACTATATATGGAACACATGCCTATTGATTGCTTTGTACTAGGACACCGTTTTATTATTATCTGCAAATGCCCTGCTATGATTGTTACATGAGTTTCTCTCATCCATGCAACACCCGTCATCCGTCCCCGTGCCTACAGTATTTTAATCCTGCTGTTTACTAAAATCACTACTGCTGTCTGTGTTACTCTGCTGCTGTTATTTCACTACTCTTGCTATAAAACTGTTACTATCGATAAACTCTTGCGAGCAAGTCTGTTTCAGTGCAGCTGAATTGACAACTCCGCTGTTAAGGCTTCCAAGTGTTCTTTGTCTCCCCTTGTGTCGAATCAATAAATTGGGTTTTACTTCCCTCGAAGACTGTTGCGATCCCCTATACTTGTGGGTCATCAAGACTATTTTCTGGTGCCGTTACCGGGGAGCATAGCTTTATTTGGAAGTTCACTTGGATTAATATTGTTCGCTGCAAATTCTCCATCATGGGTAAACCTCGCGATACTAAGATCGCCATATTACCATCCACTACAAGAAAAGGTACAATCCTGAGTACCTCCGCTACACTTGATTCACCATCTGTGATTGATAAACTTGTTTCACCGCCACATGCTTCACATGCGGGTACTTCTGCTGAATCTGAAAACTCTCATAATATTGATAATATTTCTGATGTGCTTGATGATAGTGGTTCATTGGGATCTTTTCTAGATGCTACGATTGCTAGGTCTAGACAAATTGAAAATACTGAAACTCCTAATGCTACTACACCTGTTAATTCACCTGAACTTGATTATTTTAGTGATGATCCTGATGAAGATTATGTGGAGCTTAATGATGATTTTATTGAAAAATGCAATGCTACTACTGATGCAAGAAAAATTAAAAAGTTGCTTGCAGAACATGCTGTTAGATATAAACTGTCTCCTGATCCTAAGTTTGCCACATCTCCCATAAATATTAAGGATAAAGATTATGATTTTTCTCTTGATCTATCTCATATAGCTATTGTTGAGAAAACACCCTTTTGTGGTACTGAAAAGGAAAGTGCTGTTGAACACATGACTGAGTTATCTACTCTAAGTAGCTTGTTTTCTGATGATGTCAAGATGCGTACTTACTTTGTTGCTAAAATATTTCCATTCTCATTAAAGGATGACGCTAAAACTTGGTATAATAATTTGCCACCTAATTCTATTAAAAGTCCGAAAGAATTGCTTGATGTTTTCTTCCGTAAATACTTTCCTGCTAGTGCTCAACATATTGCTTTGTAGAGAATTTATAATTTTGACCAGGGAGATGAAGAGAAATTGCCTGAGGCTTGGGCGAGATTTTGCTCTCTTATTAGAGCTTGGCCTGATCATGATTTGGAAAAGCATGATTTACTTGATATATTTTATAGTGGACTAACCATTGAGTCTAGGGCATACCTGGATAGTTGTGCTGGTTGTGTTTTCAGGAAAAGAACTCCAGACGACGCTGAAGAATTATTGGCTAAAATAAGCCGGAATCATGATGATTGGACTACGCCTGAACCAACTTCAACGCCAATATTGAAGAAGAGGGGTTTAATTAAATTGAATGATGAAGATATGAGGGAAGCCAAGAAGTCTCTCAAGGAGAAAGGTATTAAATCTGAAGATGTGAAGAATCTTCCACCCATAGAAGATATATGTGAGATAATTCCCCCTTCATCCATGATTGAGGTAAACTCCCTTCAACGCTTTACTAGGGAGGATATTCCGTATTCGAAACCTCCTGCACAATGCTTAGATGAGTTTGATAATTATATTGTTAAGCAAGAAAATTTTAATATGAGAGTAGAGAATCATTTAATGGAAAATTCTCGAGCTATTAGTGAATTGCATGATATTGTGGAGAGAACCTCCAATGATGTTAAGGTGCTTGTTAAACATTTTCATATGATTCAAACGCAAATTGATCAACTCACTAAAGTGCAAAATGACTTGTTAGGGAATAATTCTAAAGAGAAACATGCTTATGAAGTAACAACTAGAGGTGGTGTCTCTACCCAGGATCCTCTATATCCTGAAGGGCATCCCAAAAGAATTGAACAAGATTCTCAACACATTGAACCTAGTGCTCCTTCTAAGAAGAAAAAGAAGAAGAAACATAAAAATGTTGTAGAATCCTCTGAACCTGCTAATGATCCTAATAGTATTTCTATTTCTGATGCTGAAACTGAGAGTGGTAATGAACATGATAAAGATAATGATAAGAATGATACTCCTGATAAAGAAGAGGTTGAAGAAGAACCTGAAAAGCATGCTAAAAATAAAAAGTACACTAAAGAAGACTTTATTGCTGAGAAACATGGTAATGAAAGGGAACCTTGGGTGCAAAAGCAAATGCCTTTTCCTGCTAAGAAACTAAAATCAAAGGAAGAAGAACATTATAATAAATTTTGTGATTGGATGAAACCTTTATTCTTGCAAATCCCTTTGACTGATGCTATTAAATTGCCTCCTTATTCAAAGTATATGAAAGATATTGTTACTAACAAAAGGAAAATCCCCAATGAGGAAATTTCCACTATGCTTGCTAATTACTCTTTCAATGGCAAAGTTCCAAAGAAGTTGGGCGACCCAGGTATACCTACTATTCCTTGTTCTATTAAGAATAATTATGTTAAGACTGCTCTATGTGACTTGGGAGCCGGTGTTAGTGTCATGCCTTTTTCTCTTTATAAGAGACTTTACTTAGATAAGTTGATACCTACTGATATATCTTTGCAAATGGCTGATAAATCTACTGCGATTCCTGTTGGTATATGTGAGGATGTTCCTGTTCAAGTTACTACTAACTGCTTGATATTAACTGATTTTGTTGTGTTGGAAATGCCTGAAGATGATAATATGTCTATTATTCTTGGGAGACCTTTTCTTAACACCGCAGGGGCTGTTATTGATTGCAATAAAGGAAAGGTTACTTTCAATGTTGATGATAGGGAGCATACCGTTTATTTCCCCAAGAGGATTGATAAAGTATGTGGAGTCAATACTATTTCTAATGTGAGAACTATCAAAGTGGGAACTATTGATTGTCCTATATATGAGCCTAAAGAAGAATATCAAACTCTCGTGATTGGATCCATATCAATACAATTCAAGGTAACATGATTGATTTGAGGTTTATTTCTTCTTATGCTATGTAAAATTTATTTGGTGGCAAGACTTGATCAACCTTGTTAACAAATACCTTTTATATGCACAGAGGAGGTAAACAACATCTCTTTCTTCCTCCACTTGCTCTAGTTGCTGTAGCACTTTTAATTTGCAAAGTTCCTTAGTTAATCGAAGATTTCAAAAATTTTCCTGGCCAGTAATAATAAATTAAATACCCAGAAATGTGCATTTTTCAAAGTTTTCAAAAATTCACAAAAATTATACCGTTGGTCCTATTTTTCGACGAGGCACCTAGGAGCACCAGAGGATGACCTGTGGGGCACCAGAGGGTGCCACACCACAGGCCGGCGCGGCCAAGGTGGTGGGCGCGCCACCATGTGGTGTGGGCCCCTCCTTGCCCCACTTTGCCATCTCTTTCTCCCAGCACCTTCTCTCTCCCGAAAAAACTCGTACCAAGTTCCTCTCTCTCGCGTTTTTGCTCCAGAGCTCCAGATTTCTCGATCTCTTTGTTCAGCCCAGATTTCTTGCTGAAATTTGGTACATTTGCTCCTTGGTATGTGACTCCTCCACCCATCCAAGTAGAATTTTGTTTGGTTGAGTATATCTTGAATATTTTGCTGCTGTAGGTAACATGTTTAGTGAGCTTGCATGCTTGTTCTAAGTGGTAGAAACTAGTTTTGATGCATGATTAGCACTCTAGCAAGTTCCTATGGTAGTTTCCCTCAATTATATGTCACCAAATCAAATTTTTATATTGTTTGTTGAAATTTCAGAAAATGGAGTGGAATAGATATCACTTGAACCAGCAAGAATTGGAAGTCCAACAAGTTATGAGAGTCAATCGTGAAGAGGGAGTATACCCCTCTTACTACCCGTGTGCGGATTTCATGAGAAGCGCGGGAATACTTGAAGATGTTCAAAGTCTAATTTCTCGTGCAGGGCTGAGTGACTTTGTTGAAGGAGAGCCAAGACAATATGTAAAATTAACTATGTCTTTCGTGCAGGACTTCAAGTTCAATTGGTCGCGATCTAACCCCACGGTCCAGTATAAAATTTACAATAAAGCTGTCAACTTGCCATTCAGTGATTTTTGTGCAGCAATCAGAGTACCGCAATGGGGGTCATGCGAGAAGATAAGGGGATCGCCGCAAGAACTCTTGGACCTCTTCAAGATGATTTGCGATGGAAGGAGTTTCTCAGGGGATAATGGTAAAATCACTAGTATTCAGCTCCCGGCTATCCGCTACTTTGCCTATTTTATTACCAAATGCGTTCTTGCTAAAAGGATTGGTGGTAAGCTTTCTATCCCGGATTTGGCTTTTCTAGCTGCGGCACTGCAAAGTAGTAGGACTTATAATTTGGGGGCATTGATAGCTTATAGACTTGCTACCAACCGTGAGAAAGGTGGAATTTGTGGAGGCCTCATCGCCTCTCGTTTACTAGCTTTTCATAATGTAGAACCTCATCATTTTGATATTCCATTCCCCATAGAAAAACTTGACATAGCCTCTATGATTAAACATGAATTTGTTTCAGATTCCTCCAACTTGGGTAACCTGTTTTACAAGATGACATTTTATAAGAAAGTCTGGAGAATAACTAAGAAAACTGAGAAACTAGTAAGATTACTGCGCTACATTCTGTCTAACCTTGATTCCAGGGGAGATTGGTCGGTCACAGAAGGTGCACTGGATGCACACATAGAGAGAGGAGGTCAACATGCAAGGGATGACACGGAGGTCGAGGAGCACCTCGACTCATCATCCGATGCAGCAAGTTCCTCGCATCAACATGTTGGATATGTGGAGCCTCCACGCTTTTCTTCTGCACAGGAACTTTACTATGATTACTCCATGAATTACCCACCGGCGAGGAACAACGATCCTCGTTGGGGTTGAACTCCACTTAGGCCAAAAGCCTAAGCTTGGGGAGAGGTATACCGGCATCACTCATTCTTTGCATATTATGATTGCTGGATACTTGCACATACTTGTTTTGTTCGTTTGAGTGGTTTTCTAATGAGAGGAGGATAATATTTGGGGAAGTGCTGCCTGAAAACAGATTCTGGACTATTACTAGAAAAATTCGTCCGCACAGCCAGAGCGTTATTTTGAGCTGCCAATTTTTGTGCAGGTTCCCCAGGTTGTTATCTAACTTTCATTAGTTGAACACTTTTCGAGCTGAGCAACGTAAGATTTTTGTAAAAATCGATTTCTGTACTGCTGTCAGGTTTTGGCAGATTTCTGTCATCCTGTTGTTATGTGTTTCTTTTAGTTTGCTATTTCTTTTTTTCGCTTTGTTTCTTTCCCAAAACACAAAAAGACCAAAAATATTTCTGTTGTTTCTCTTCACCATTTGTTTGCTTTGGTTTCTTGCATTTGTTTCACTTTATTTGCTATTACTAGTTTGCTATAAGAAAACCCAAAAAGATTTTGCTTTGTTTGTTTGTTTCCTTTTGTTCTTGTTTCTAATTCGAAAACACCAAAAATATTTGCTGTTCTTCTTTGGTTTGTAAAGTTCTTTATGAGTTCAATGGTCTTCGGTGGCTGGAGCGTGGTTTTCATTTCATATTATCTAAGCTGCACAAGTGAAAAGGCAATAATGACGATCTACGACGATTGGATTGTGGTGAGAGGCTGGTATGAACTCTATTTGTTTTCATTTTTGTACATATACTCATCCATGTGAGCATGCTTAGTTGGTTCATGTGAGGTATATGTTATTTGAGAAAGTCTAGTAGTTTATGATCTCTCATGATTAGCTCCAATCTATTAATATGAGTAGCATGTCATGGATGTTTGCTTGCATTGTTTTATTCATAAGTAAGTATGGCATTGTGGTATCCTCCTCTGAATAATTCATATCAAATTGGCACATGCTCACGCATGCATATGACTGAACAAAAAGTCAATTAAGCCTCGATGATCTATATTGCTTCAGAGTTCTTGTATCACTTTTATGCCTCTGTTAATTTATTTTGCCGCAAGCATGATTATGACAGTTACTGCTCTCTTGATTTGTCGCTCCCTAGTCTATTGCTAGCCTTCACTTGTACTGAGCGGGAACGCTGCTCGTGCTTCCAAACACCTGAAAACCAAGTTATTCCAAAGTGTCCACCATAAATACCTATGCATGGCATTTCAAACCATTCCAAGTAAATTCTCATGCGCTACCTTTAAAATCTTCAAAATGCTTCTCAATTTGTGTTTATGTTTCATAGCTCATGAGGAAGTATGTGGTGTTTAGCTTTCAACCTTGTCATTTACTTTTGACGGACTCTCATATGGACTAGTGGCACATCCGCTTATCCAATAATTTTGCAAAAAGAGCTGGCAATGGGATTCCCAGTCCCGAATTAATTAACTTAAATAGATACTCCTCCATGGTTTGTGATTGTTGGACGGCACCCGAAGGATTCGGTTAGCCATGGCTTGTGTAAGCAAAGGTTGGGGGGAGTGTCATCATCATAATAAAAATAAAATAAAAAGGCACTCCTTCATGGTATGAGATTGTTGGCAGGCACCCGAGGATTCGGTTAGCCATGGTTTGTGAAAGAAAGGTTGGAAGGAGTGCCACATAAATATGCAATAATTCATGGGAGCCGCTCTTGAAAGTTCGGTTGGCGAGGTAGTTGGTGTACCCATTACCATTCGTTGACAACAACAAACACCTCTCAAAATAATTTTACTCCTGTCTTTATAAAAATGAAAAGCTCTAGCGCATGTTAATCCCTGCTTCCCTCTGCGAAGTGTCAATCTTTTACTTTTATGTTGTGTCTCCATTATTTCTTTGAGCACTATCTTGAGAGCACAACTGTCATTCTTAGTATAATATGCTTGTCTCAAAATATGATTGATTGTGGTATAACTTTGATGCATTTATCTTTTGACAATCACTACTTCTAGTCTTTCTATGAACTCCAGAGGTGCCCGGGCATTTATGTTTTGCCAACCAAATACAGGCAAGCGAGATACCACTTTATCATACTCTCTTATGAACATTGCAATCCTGCTTACATACATGATTCATGATGCTTATTATTAATTGTTGGTACCTCTCCATGATTGATATAGCTGTTAGATGATCTTATTTGCATGTATCTCATTATGAACTGCTTAAGTATTAGCCATAGCATGAGAATATATACATCATATGAGCAAATGTGTTCGTGAAAGTTCTTTTATCGCTCAGTTGTTAACTGAATTGCTTGAGGACAAGCAATAAGCTAAGCTTGGGGGGAGTTGATACGTCCAAAACGTATCTACTTTCCCGAACACTTTTGCTATTGTTTTGCCTCTAATTTGTGTATTTTGGATGCAACTAACACGGACTAACGCTGTTTTCAGCAGAACTGTTCTGGTGTCCCCTTTTTGTGCAGAAATCCAACTTTCGGGAAAATCCTCGGAATTTATGCAGAAGGCCCTATTTTCCCAGAGAACTGACGGAGCCAGAAGGATGAACCAGGTGGAGGCCCGAGGGCCCCACACCATAGGGCGGCGCGGCCCAGGGGGGGCCCGCGCGGCCCTGTGGTGTGGCCCCCTCGGCCGGCCTCCGACGCCCTCCTTCGGACTATTTATCGGCCTCGACCTAAAAACGCACGGAGAGAAGTCGAAGTCGCCAGAAACCCTCCAGAACGCCGCCACATCGCGAAACTCCGTCGCGGGAGCCAGAAGTCTCCGTTCTGGCACTCCGCCGGGACGGGGAATTGGAGGAGATCATCACCGCCATCACCGCCAACGCCTCTACATCAACCAGCCATGTTTCCCCCATCCATGTGTGAGTAATTCCCCCGCTGTAGGCCGAAGGGGATGGTAGGTATTGGATGAGATTGGTCATGTAATAGCATAAGATTGTTAGGGCATAGTGCCTAGTGTCCGTAATTGGTACTTTGATGATATTGTTGCAACTTGTTATGCTTAATGCTTGTCACTAGGGCCCGAGTGCCATGATCTCAGATCTGAACATGTTATTGTTTCATCATGATATTCATTGTTTATGGTCTTACCTATAAGTTGTATACACATGTCGCTGTCCGGAACCGATGGCCCCGAAGTGACAGAAATCGGGACAACCGGAGGGAATGGTAGCGATGTGAGGATCACATGTGTTCACGGAGTGTTAATGCTTTGCTCCGGTACTCTATTAAAAGGAGTACCTTAATATCCAGTAGTTTCCCTTGAGGCCCGGCTGCCACCGGCTGGTAGGACAAAAGATGTTGTGCAAGTTTCTCATTGCGAGCACGCACGACTATATATGGAACACATGCCTATTGATTGCTTTGTACTAGGACACCGTTTTATTATTATCTGCAAATGCCCTGCTATGATTGTTACATGAGTTTCTCTCATCCATGCAACGCCCGTCATCCGTCCCCGTGCCTACAGTATTTTAATCCTGCTGTTTACTAAAATCACTACTGCTGTTTGTGTTACTCTGCTGCTGTTATTTCACTCACATCGCTATAAAGCTGTTACTATCGATAAACTCTTGCGAGCAAGTCTGTTTTCAGTGTGCTGAATTGACAACTCCGCTGTTAAGGCTTCCAAGTGTTCTTTGTCTCCCCTTGTGTCGAATCAATAAATTGGGTTTTACTTCCCTCGAAGACTGTTGCGATCCCCTATACTTGTGGGTCATCATAGCTCAAGTTTTTTGTTATTTGAAACCAGCTGACTTGGTCTTAAATGTGATATCTAAACACAGATTAAGGACAATGGAGCAGGAGGATTAGCATTTCACTTGATGGCTGAACCTAAAATGACAGGCATGTCGACCACGACTAGTGCACGCAAGAGAAGGACCTGCAGCGAGCCAGTATGTGCTTAGTACATGCATCTTATCTTATCTTGTGCTTATTTCTGCTACATGCTGTTATCTGATCTCTACATTGCGTAATACATTTTTGAATAGTTAATTGTTGTAACTATGTTTGCAATATTACCAGAATGCAGTTTTAGTGAAGCAGTCATCATTAGAAGATAGTCGCCAAAGCGACCCTGTGCAACATTATGATGTAAGTCTGCTTAGTACAAGTTTCATACATTGTCTTATTTATGCAACTTGTTATTATCTTATATCTACATTGCATAATAAATGTTTGAATAGTTCACTGTTGTAACTATGTTTGCAATATTACTAGAATGCAGTTGTAATGAAGAAGTCCTTAGTAGAAGATAGAGCGCAAAAAAGGTTCCGGGGTGAGCCTATGCAACGATATAATGTAAGTCTGTGCTTAGTACTTGTGACTATCTCATATCGACAATGCTTAATACATGTTTGCATAGTTCATCGTTTAACTCTTTTTGCATTATTATCAGAATGCAGTTGTGATGAAGCAATCTTCATCAGAAGAGAGGTCCACAAAAAGTTCTGATCTTTCTTCTGATGCATCCTCTCACAGCCGTCAACCTAGACCATTCCTTTCATCAAGCAGTAAATATCTCAAGGCTGTACTTTATAAAAGACATGGTATTGCTGCTTTAAGATCTGTAGCTGATATGTTGACCAAGAGTACACAAGATTCAATCAAGGCGATTGCCAAATGTCAACGTGTTATTGATGATGCTAATAGAAGTCCTCAATGATTCTATATAATTTTTTTATTTGGGCACATTAATTTCCTTGTAATTTTCCTAGTTATTTTATTTGTGTATGTAATTGTGTGTATCATTGATATCAGATTGTAGGCTCATGAAATTTAATGCAATTTGACTAGTCAAACAACCAGGGCCCTACAACGGATTGGGCCGGCCTATTTACAGTAGTGTGGGACCCACTTTCATTTTGGGCCGGCTCACTTACTTATTGGGCCGCCCCGTTAACACGATAGTGGGCCCACCTGCTTATTGGGCCGGCCCACTATCTTGTTGGACCGGCCCACTTGCTATATGGTGGACCCCACATACTAAATGGGCCGGCCCTTTAACAGGCAAGTGGGACCCACCTGCGTTTTTGGCCCGGCCCACTATCTTGTTGGGCCGGCCCACTTGCTATATGGTGGACCCCACATACTAAATGGGCCGGCCCTTTAACAGGCAAGTGGGACCCACCTGTGTTTTTGGCCTAGCCCACTTTCTTGTTGGGCCAGCCCACTGGCTATGTGGTGGACCCCACATACTAAATGGGCCGACCCTTTAACAGGAAAGTGGGACCCACCTGTGTTTTTGGCCCGGCCTACTATCTTGTTGGGCCGGCCCACTGGCTATGTGGTGGACCCCACATACTAAATGGGCCGGCCCTTTAACAGGAAAGTGGGACCCACCCGTGTTTTTGGCCCGGCCCACTATCTTGCTGAGCCGGCCCATTTGCTATATGGTGGACCCCACATACTAAATGGGCCGACCCTTTAACAGGAAAGTGAGACCCACCCGTGTTTTTGGCCCGGCCCACTTTTTTTTGGGCCAGCCCATTTGATCTATTGTGGACCCCACGTATTAAATGGGCCGGCCCGATAGCAGGAAAGTGGGACCCACAGGCTAATTGGGCCGGCCCAATAACTTCTTGGGCCGGCCCACTTGCTTTAAGGTGGACCCCACTTGTAAAATGGGCCGGTCCGATAACAGGAAAGTGGGTCCCACATGTCTTGTGGGCCGGCCTTTTTTCCTGTTGACCGGTCAAACGAGTGCATCCGGCCCGGCCCACATGCTTAGTGGGCCGGCCCATTAAAGTTTTGACCAGTCAACCTTAGAGGTTAGGCCCGGCCCACGTAACTAATGGTCCAGCCCAGCTATATAGTTGACCGGTCAAACTAAGTCAGCTGGCCCGGCCCGCAAACTTAATGGGCTGGCCCGCTTAAGACGTGGCAGGCCTCGTGTGGGCCTACCATCTACCACGGGGTTTCAGCCGGTTAACGCCGTTAACTGACAGTTAACGGCGTCTGCCACGTGGCAGTTTGCATGACGTCAGCAGTCAACGGGCTCCCGAAAACACTTCTGCAACGGTCCGATTTTCCGTGGCGGAAGGGCGCCCAAGCGCGACAGACCAAAAAAAACGTGGTAGGACTTTGTCTGACGCAGTTTCGACAACAGAACCCATATCGTCGGGTTAGGCCCATAGGCGATGAAAAATACCCCTTAGCGGACGAGTTTGGGACGTTGTCTATCAGAATTTTTCTTGTAGTGTTAGTGTCGAGGTATTTGGCTCTGATTATTCTAGCCTAAATGCCGTCCTCCCCTCATAAAGTTTCCAGATCCATTAAAGAAGGAGGACAACGTTCATTTTCTTAGTATTTAACAACCCAAGTTGTAACATCCCAATTTTCAATCAATGAGAATGGTGGTTTCCAAAATTCAAATTTAGCAACTAACAAAAACTTTTAGTTTGCATATAGTGCTATGCATAGTATTCATACATTTGTGTGACATTGCCATGATGTGTGTTTGCAATTCTTATCAATATACTAAAACCCTACCCTTGATCCCTTGTGATCACAAAGAAAAGCAAAAAAAAAAAGAATAAAGGTTAGAAAATCACAAAACCCTCACATATGGTTTATGCCATTTTTGAAATTCTTCAACCTAGACCATTTTGGCTTGCACCATTAGTTGGATATGGTTACTAAACACTTATAAACAGTTTTGGAATCAAATAAACTCAAATCAAATCAAATTTGAATTCAAAATGAGCTCACATGCACTAATGGTCAAATCTGCCATTTTTAGCATGATGCCCTCTTTGAGCCTCTGTTTTGAGATATTCTTAAACCAAACAATTCCAAATCTTTGCACCTCATCCAAGACAACATCAAGGTGAACAACTTTGCTCAAAACAACCCCTGCAAATTCTTGCTCAAATTCAAATGGTGATCAAGCAAAGTAGCAACCATGAAACAAAAACAAGATCATACCCAATTTGAATTTTTGCAACCCAACTCAAATTTGACCACCACCACTACCACTCTACTCCAAATCATATTCAAATCAATCCCACCAAAATTCAATTCAAAATTTGAAAAATCTTTTCTTGCGGCCATTCCATCGAGCACCTGGTGTGAATAAACCTGCCAACCAGGGCCGGCTCTGGCCCAGGGCAAGAGGTGCGACGGCCCGGGGCCCAGGCATTACAGGGGCCCATATCTGCTACGTACTATGTATAGGGAATACTAGAAGGAAAGAAAAAGGCCCATTTTCTTGATGCGCACAGCTAGGCCCAGGTGAAAATAGCTTCCCCTTGATCGCAGTTATTGACGTTTCCTTTCCCTCGATCCAATCACACACAGAGGTCCTCGTCTGCCACCTCGCCTCCCTCGCCTCATCCCTTAAAATCTCTATTTCGCTAATCACATAGTCACAATTAGTCCGAGCTGGAGGCACCAGAGTACGGAATTGGGGAGCGATCAAGATCAAATGGTAAAATCTCGAAGGTAAACTCACCAAGGCCATGCTGGCCTACTCTAGCTTTTCGTGCTCATACACATTATAAATCTGTGAACGTTTGTTCTTAGTTTCTTTTTTACAATAATGGCAGGATGCAGCTGCCTCAGTTTAGTTTTTACGTTTTTGTGGAGGAGACAGACTTGTTGCGTCAAAAAATGCACCAAATTCTCGTTTCTCATGATTACTTAGGCTTGGAGGTCTATTTGCACGCCATTTCTCATTTTTATTCGTTGTAGCTTCTATGATACATGGTCTCGGACGAAGATGAGAAAATTTATCAGATTTTGTAGCTATCGAAAAAATATCGGTGTTAATTAATTCACAAAAATTATCCATACATATATGCAATCGATTTTTTTTCATTGGGCCCATTAATCGAGTTCGCCCCGGGGCCTTTGAAATCCTAGATCCGGCCCTGCTGCCAACCCTATACATTGAAATATCCAGTGGATCATCGACTCAACCATCAACCCTAGGTCATCAGTAGTACCCTCATTGACTCCTTGCATCATGCCAGTACCTGAGACACTTTAGTTTGTGCAAATAATGGGAGAACCATGCCATGCCGTGGCATGACATGGCCACACACATGCTCTCTCACTCCTGCTCAAATCCAACATGCCAAACCTTGTCTCTACACCTCCTCACACTTCCCTGCACCTGCTAGACACGGCCAGCAACGCTTTAGTGCACCGCACGCACCAGAAAACGTGACGCCTAGACACGCCCAGGCGTGCCATGCCACGCCAGAGCGCGCACGGCGAGCGCCACAGACGCGCACGGTCATGACGTCGTCCGGCCAACTCCGTTGACCCCTTCGCTCTCTCTCTGCGCCAGAAGGACCCCCGTGACCTCAACAACGCCGTGGACATGCCCGTTGGCCCGCGGTAACGCTTTGCGCGACGCCACCGTCGACTCCATCCGCCGGTACCCGCGACAGAGACCGCATGCGCCCGTCCTCGTCTCTGCATCTTTTTCCCCGCAATCAAGCCCTGCGTCACCGCCATGACATCGCCAACTCGCGCGCGTCATCGCCAGTCCACCAGCGCCACTGTATAACCGTCGACGCCGATGACCTCACTCCCGCGCCTCAGACTCCCCTGGATGCTATAAAAGGAGGCCTCCCTTGCTCATTTCTCCACACCATCGCCTTCCCCTCTCATCCCTGACTCTCCTCGCCACCTCTCTGCTCGACATTGCCCAGTAGCGCCGCCCAATTTCACCATCGCCGCCCGTGACCGCCGCAGAAGCTCGCCGGCGATAGAAGCTGCCCCAGGAGACGCCGTCTGTTCGAGGAGGTCCGCCGTCGTCCACAACGTCACCGCCACACCTCGCCGTCGATCGCCGGAGCCCAGGATCGCCGCCGACCCCCTACCTCCGCCGTGCCAGCACCCGCTTCTCGCCGCCGACGATGACGATGCTCCACCGTTCGATCATCGCCTGATCCAACGCCCCCGAGCAGCGTACCGCTTCGGTGAGTTACAACCCGCTGATGAGTGGCCCCACCCTGTCAGGCAGCCCACGCGCACTGGACGCGTGGTGGGCTGGCCTTTGCGTTTTTAAACGGATTAGGCCCAGTTTCGTTTCCCGCCAGGCCCAAGTTTTCAAATTCGATTTTCTCGTTTATTTCAAATTTGCTTGCAGATGCCATTTTCAAATTTAAATAGAATTAAATCTACCCAACCAAATTTGATGAATTGGCTATTGATGGAAAGCTTGTGAAAAGCTCTATCCAACCCCACTGGTCTCACCATTAGTTTCGTTGTAGAATTAATGTGACAAAAATAACAAGGCAGGGACTTTTGTAACTTCAAACAATTATTAAAAATCAACCCTAAGTGATTTTGAGTTGATTCCAACTCTCATAAATCACATTTCACATACTCTACATGTTTGTGTAAAAACATCACATAGTTGTTTGATTATCATGGACTAGAGCAAAATAATGGCTATGTGGCTTTTTCTAGTCCATTTAAATCATCCAAAATTATTTCCTAAATAGTATGAGAGGTTCCCTCTCATTTAAATCATGGTCCTAAGAAATTCAAAGTGATGTGTTGCCTTGGTCTATGTCATCCCTTAATGGATTACGAGACATTAAATTGTTGTAAGAGTAAGGTTTAAATTGTATGAGGCTAGTACCTCATTTAAATCATTTTTCTCAAATAATAGATATGAAGTGTTGACCATGATCAACATGAATACATACCTTATTATTATTTGAGGAAATTAAATTGTAAAAAGTTTCAATGAGAGGAAATTATTTTCTCTCTTACAAGTTTTCTTAACACATAAGCCAACCCCTTTTTATTAGTGTTGTGATGATAGATTAGCTTGTGTGAACCATGTATGTGATTAGTATAGCCCTAAGACTTGCTTGGTGATTGTATACTTCGTATTCGATTTTAGACGCTAGTACCGAGGAGTACCATGAGGAGGAGGTCTACTTCCAGGAAGAAGAAGACCACTTTGATCAGTACATCAACCAAGGCAAACTAATATTCTTGCAAGTGCAAAGCTCTACAAGAGCAAGGCACCATTACTACTACTTTATACTTAATGATCCCATCCAAAGTTTTTACCTTATAAGCTTTTGATTTTGGTTTATCAATGTTACTTTTGATTCATGATTCACTTGGTTAGTTATGGATTAGTACAAGAGCATCAAAGTTAGCCTAGAAGCAATACAAGCTAATTAGCACCTCTCATGACTAGATGCTAGTGCTAAAACTAAAAATGACTACTCTAGATGGGAACATGTGATTTGAAAATGACTTTGCAAACCTTGGAATGATGAGTCATTCTATTAAAAGATTTCGAAGGTGAATGTGACTTGAATGACTTGGTGAATTTGATAAAACTGATGATTGGATTCGGATGCGATACCATTTCAATTCTTGAGTACCCCCACAATACCTGATTATGGGTAAGGCTTTAGCTGGAAATTTATGTGTCTTAGTATGGGTTCCCTCTAAACAAACGTCATAGAGGTTATGCCGAGGCTGCCTCCGTTGAAAGTGAAATGACATGAAATGAGGTGAATGTACGACCCAAGCCCTGTGCAGTTCCCGGGATAACAGTTGGCTATCACCGGGAGGCCAAGCTCATGGGGAGAGGTGCCTATACTAGGGTGTGTAAGTGAAAGGTTAATGGTTGATGATCCGCATAGTGAGTTATGATTATTCAGGGTTATCCTTGACGGATGTAATCAAATGTTGTGGCACAATTGTGCAACCTCTGTAGAGTGTAAACCTATTCGAATAGCCGCGTCCGCGGTCATGGACAGTTGGAAAGGCCATACTGTTCCGTCATCCGAAATTTTCCTCAAATATGACTTGTGAATTGAATTTGAAAGGTGACTTTGATTTGAATCACAACAGAGTTGTGGGAATGACACTAATTTTCCCACTTGAGTTAGTTAGCATATGAGGAGTCTTTTACTAAAGTGTTTATGAACTAAAATTGGCTTTATGCAAATAACCTAGAGCTTAGGATACTTTCCCTCAAACTGTTAATCGGTAAGCAGTAGGGGAAATATAAAATTGACATTTCAAACTGAGAGCGCCATGTGTTCACTAACTGCTAACTGATACAATATATACTTTCTGCACATTAGGTAAGAGCATATAGGTTTTTTGATGGGTAGTACTGGTAGGCATTTGGCAGCAAACTGCACCAAAATAGGAAGATATATGTCATAAAATCTAGTTATACAATGCAAATATCAAATTGACGCCCATATCCTATAGATGAAATTCTAAACGGAGCAACAAAAAACATGACGAAGTTGTTGATACATTACACCGAATAGGTTATGGGAGACAAACACAGGAACAAATGGAGATGTGCTCACTGCAATACTTTTGATAGCATACGTGATGTGTCGTGACATATACATTTCAAGGATTGGAATGCCAAAAATCCATAAAAGTAGGAATGAAAATATGAGACAAAATTTATTCTCAACCAACATTCCTCGAAAATTTACACTATCAACTTGTCACAATTCGACGAATCCTTAGCACGTCATCACTAACATATACCATGAGAAGTATACCTGAAATGATGTCCATATTTAAGAGAACTGAATTCTGAAAGTGCCATAGACATCTCCTGTTAAGGAGTTAGGAACAAGAAAATTGCAAGAAACTGCCCAAAACCTGCAGCTTTCAGGCCACAAATCATTTACAAGAAAAAACATCTATCTGGAAAACTCATAAAGGATATGAAATTTTCATGAATACGCAGGAGCACAAGAAAAAAAACAGTAAGGTTTCAGAAAATCAGAGATATACCTCTGTAAAGATGAACCATACGACTGATAAAATTGTAAGACGAACACACCATCAGCCCTCTTTAAAAAAATATGTCCCGAGATGCTGCCTCACAAACATCTAGCAGCAAAATATGCAACAGATTTGAAAACAGGGGTTATGGAAACTCAGAAAAACAAGTAATTGACATTTACAAGATTTTTCCGATACCAAGCTGATTTTATAACATTTTTTCTCATTGAGCTACCTCTGCAGTCTTCAGCTTTAGGTATCATTCAACACCTAGTAAACGGCACCCTAGGCCAGCAAACGCCTGAACTCTATATGCCTCCAAGCCTTCTTTGTTTGGATAGCATCCACACGAGGAGGTGCCTGCCAAATCATTCAAGAAGAAGAAAAATGTGATAAAATGTTTGCAAGGGCATACATTTCTTGTCTCACAGACTTAACCGATAAGTGTCAGATTTTTACTTTGAAGCTAGTTGAAGTCAATATAGTTCCTTTTCACTATTCTATTGGCAAAGAATTTCCTCATTCTCAAGTTATCAGCACTACCTAGTCAATAGACCTACACTATGCTTTCTTGAATTGCAAATGCCTAATTGCATTTATCTCGGACCAAGTGGTGTGGTACATGCATGTCTTTGAAAAGATGGGTGAGCATCAATTGGTGCCGCAGTTAACCAATTTTAAGTGAAGATGCCATTTATCTAAATCAGCTAGTTAGCTCAACTCATTTGTATCATGCAAATCCATGTTGTTGAGAACTTTGATCAACCTCCCCAAGACGCCCAACTTTTCAAAAAAAAAAATTACACAAGAGAACAGTTAAAACCAAGATCACAAATTTCCAGATCCCACTGAAGCAGATGAACAGATCTAGGCGCTAACAGTTGAAGGGTGTGGTTTGGTATTTGACTATTTGCTCCTCAGCAGTTGAAGAGACCTAGTAGCACGCAGCAGCGACCTCAGGAATGCATCACCCCATTGTATTCAAAATACACACTGTAGCTTATAGGAAGTGCAGTCACTACAACGTGAGATGTAAATTGTAAATAAGCAGAAAAGTAGTGAAAAATTCATTGCCCAACAGTAGTCAAAATGGTCTACTATATTGCTAAACTTTATGCATTCTTAGAACAAAGATGCATATGTTTTCAAAATTGTTGGCAAAATTCATCATTCAAATCTTGGTTTTGCTGAGATGAATTGACATGTCATGTCTGAAGGGTTAAGTGGTTCATTGTAGTTGGACATAATGTTTTGAAATGCACAACGATATCATGGCAATATGTATCCTTGGAGCTGAGTTTGCCATCTTTTATCTACTACTACCAACTAACCGACTAACAAAGAGAACCACATACGAGTTGAACTTACTTCTCTATTCTAAACTATAAGCAGTGCTACTTAAAACTACAAAGATGGTGCACCAGTGAGAGATGCAACACTTCGAAGAATTCCCATTGAATATCCAAGAACACCTCCACACAGTTATGAGCTGATCACGGGACCTTTTTTGCATGAATACCTTTGTACAACCAGGACATGAAAACCAAACGGCTGAGTTTTTCTCTTTGTAAAATGGGAAGAAGCTTGCAAAAAAAACATTTACCTTGGGGGTGCAGAATATGTTCCCTGGATTCCGTGGATAATATGAAGCAACACCATACTTCTCAGCTATCTCACATACATCTAGACCTAAATAATCAAAACAATTATGGTAAATAACAACTAAGCAAAGATAAATGCAACCCATTATTTTCGGCAGCAAGCATATCAAGTGACAGTGTGCATACATTAAATGATGCTCACCTGGAAATCCATCGCCATTGAAAAAAAATGGCATGAGAAAAAATTATTCAAAGTGAAGTGTGAAAACTTTAAGCCGAAGGTGGTAGAAAATGAGCAAGAGCAGAAATGGAGAGGACAAAGAATGAAAAACGAGCTGATAAGCAAAGACACCTCCAACTACAGTCATACTCAGATTGGAATTTTCTTAAGCTTCCATTTAAGTAGCATATTGTCCATTACGCAATCTAAAGCCACTTCCCTGAAAAACAACATGTATCAACTATTCATATGAAATCATAAAAAAAATAGCAAATGAACCATCATGAGTTGGAGTTGGTGCCCAGATCCTAGTTCAATACAAAATGGACCTTTATGGCAGGTTTTTCCTGTAAGAAGCCTGAATTTGTTTAGGTAATTCTCAATGCATCAATGCAAACACATAAATAAGAGTGGAGTGTCCAATTAAATATTATAACATAGGATAATTCTATTTTATTTTCACAACATGGCACATTCGACGAAATATCTATTGCCACTGAATGCATTATGCTGCTGCCAAAATTTCATACCTTGCAATTTGGGGCTCCATGAGCTTTAACGGCAGATGCTTGAGATTTGTAGGTTGATCCATTTTTAGACATAGCATCCTCCTTCCTGAGGAATCCAACATATGTAAAGACTTAGACAACATCAATGCAGGCCTAGACAACATTATTTGTTGCAACAACTCCTGTAGTGCACAAACAGAATTTTGGAGGTAAAGCCGTCATGTTATTCACCTGGAGTTAAGGTCACAAGCTGCTGCGAGCTGTAGATGAAGGGCATCGGTGCCGCAAGTTTCGTCCCGTGTGCCATCAGCTCGCCAAGCACCGCCTCCTTCCCTCCAAGATCAGCAAACATCGGCCCCTTCTCCCCTTAGCCGCCATCCTCGCTAGCCGCCGCCTCCTGCTTGGGGTCGCCCCAGCCGCCGTAGTCGGCTGTGATGCGCCGGTGGTGGGTTCTCCGTGCTGACCTCGATCTCGAGCTGCTGGCTAGTCGTGGCGGGGTCTTGGCGGTGAGGGTGGTGTAGGGCGGGGCAAGCGCGCGCCGTTGCCATCGTTGCTCGCAGATTTGGGGGCGGCAGGCCGGGGACGGAGGACGGCAGGGTGGAACCCTAGCTTGGACGCACAGCTCCTCGCTCTCGGTTGTTTCAGGCGAGCAGGGGTGGAGGTCGCCACGCGGTCTGGGAACCACAAGAGCTGCGAAGACTTTGGGCCAGGCCCATAGGAGCGATGCACGACGAAGGGTAGGACGACCAAAAACTACGAAACGTATGGTGATGGCGGAATAAGGAACCACTTTAGTCTTTTTAAGTAGTAGAGATAGAGATAGAGATAGAGAATCTGGACTTGTGGGCGTCAAACCTAACATGGATCCCATCTTGAGGCGGGATGAGTCCCATACCAAAAATAGGAGAAAAATAGGGAGGTTATCGGGGAGGCACCTCTGGTGTCTTGACGGGTGCCTAATAACAAACTAGATAGTTCGGATGGATAATAACAACCCTTTCTGTTATAGGTTTTTTTTTTTTTGAGATGTTGTTTATAGGAATTGAAGTGCTTAGACACTGTCACTGACTGTCAAAGTTCGTCGCTCAGCTGTGTTATGGCAGCACACTATCCTCGATCTCTACGGGTTGACCGATCGCAACGCAATTACTGTTGTAGTTTAGGCGGTTAGGCCTATCTCCGTTCAGAGTACCAAACCTCTATTTTGATTAGACTCCGTCTCCAGTACGATTAGTTCCCGAGTCGCCAACCAATCCTAAGCACAATCTTCTCGAAATAGGCTTCTGCCCCGTTTTATAAATAAAACCGCAACAACCGAACCGATACAAGGTGGAGAGGAGAACGATCTTATAAAGCAGATCAAAGATTAAATAAAAGAACACAGAAAGCCTAAACTTGCCACCGGAGACAGATGTCGAGTCGGGACTCCACAACGACGACCCCAGGAGGGTAACGATACAGCGCGCCGCCGCCGTCGAGACCGCGAGGTCTAAGGTTTTCACCCGGAGCCATACCACGGGGTGGATACCCACAACAACGCCCCCAAGAGGGTAACGACATCCGCAAGCATCGCCGCCGTTGGCGCCGAGGCGCTGAGTTTTCACCCGGAAGCATCCGCACACCACATCCGAAACTAAGCCGCCCCTGTCCCCAAGTCAGGCTTCCGAAACATGATCTGGGAGTTGCCAAAGCCGAAGCGCCGCCAACACCAGGATCCCCCGTCGTCTGCTCCTCACCATCCCCATGACCGAAGAGAGAGACCACCACCACCGCCACGTTGCCCGCCGTAGAGCCACCCGCGCAGTCCACCTTCCGAGGCCGCCGCCCAGGCATCCCCACGAACTCGAGGCTTGATCAGCACACCGCAACACGAAACGGGCAGGGTATGACGGCACCATAGGATGCAATCGTCAAAGCAAGTGGCAACCTAGGGGAGGGGATCCACCCACCGCCACCAGAGGAGCACGCCGTCCGGACGCAGTTGCATGGCCGAGGAGGCCTAGATCAGGCCCGGCCGCCTGCCAGGCCACGATCAAGCCCCTTAGCTAAGCCGCCGCGTTGCTGCGCCTAGGCAGCCGCCGCCATCCAGCTGCAGCTTCATGCCAGACCTACCCAAGCCAGCACCAAGCCGCCATGTGCTAGCCATAAGCCATGAACGGTGTCGCCGCAACCTCACTCCTCGCAAGACGGCCCGGCCGAGACCGTGCACCACCGCAAAGAAACACCCCCGCCACGACGCCCGCGGGCATAGCCGCGCCGTTACTGACGCCACCACGCCGCCGGTCAAGCCGGTCAATTTGTCAGCATCCCTAAACTCGCCACCGAACTGCAGCCAGAGCAACGCCTCCACCCTCTCGGACGTAGGAGGAACCTCGCAAGCCGCGTTGCCAAGGGCCGCCGGAACCGGGCCCACCTGGCCCAGATCTGGAACCAGCAATGGTGCAGCATGGGAGGGGCTCCACCGGCGTTGGCCACATCCAGACCCTCCTGGTCCAGGACGAGGCCCGTCTGGCCCAGATCGGGGCCCGCCTGGCCCCAACCTGAGTGGCGCCGCCACCAGCATCTCCCTTCTGCCGCTGCCTTCCGATGCTGCCCTCCGCCGCACGCCGCGTGAGCTAGTATATATGATTGTTTCACGTCTGGGTTTCCTAGCTTCTCGTTCCGATCTGTCAATAAGTTGTAACCTGAACTGAAGAACACCTGCCGGCCAGGAAAAGGAGCGGCCAACAACATCTACGATATGGCACAGGATTTGGCCGTGCTACCCGAAGACGTCCTCGTCGAGGTCCTCCGGCGTCTGCCGCCGCACACCATTGCCGCGTCCCGGTGGGTCTGCAAGGCGTGGCGGGACGCCGTCGACGCCCGCCTGCGCAGCCACCTGCTCTCGCACTCGGTAGGCGGAATCTTCATCAACTACAGAAAACATGACATGTCGGAGTTCTTCTCCCGCCCCTCCACGGGCCCGGCGATCTGGGGAGGGCTCGACTTCCTGCCCTGCAAGGGCGTGAAGGTTACGGACCACTGCAACGGCCTCGTGCTCTGCCTCGACTGGATCCATGGGGGACACCAGTACGTCGTGAACCCAGCCACGCAGCGGTGGGCGCGTCTACCCGAACGCCCACTGCTGTCCATGCTGGAATTCAGCCAGACCGCCTGCCTTGTGTTCGACCACGCCGTGTCGCCACACTACGAGGTTTATCTGATCCCACGCGTGCCATACGGCAAATAGAACGGCAAGGCGTTGCGTGAAACGGAGTGGCCTCCCGCGTCGCTTGTGATGCATGTGTTCGCGTCGATGACTGGGCGGTGGGACAAGAAGACGTTTCTCCGGGAAGGGAAGGTCGTTGACGACATGGCTTCGAGTCCTCGTTCCCGGCACGACGAATATTGTGCCGTCCACTGGCGAGGCGCGCTCTACATACATGTTCAATGTGGCTTTGTTATGAGGTGCGTAAAACTTCTTGGCCATCATATTCTACCTTTCAAGGTTGATTAATTTCTCATGATGGTTATTAATTTTTTTTTGAAAAGAGGGCAAAAGCCTTACCCTATTTCATTAACAAGGAGAAGTTTTACAAATTAACCGGTTACAACCCATGCCCCAACAAAAGGAAAGTCTACTCTCGCGGCATCAAGTTACCCATACATTTATCACCCTCTAGGATCCAAAGCTTAGCCTCGCCCTTAATCTTTTGGAGAGTCACCGAGGGTGGAGCATACTTTGTTGAAAACCCGGCCATTTCTCTCGTCCCAAATCTCCCAAGACACAAGAAGAGCAAGGGAAGCCAAGTATTTCCGCTTCGTCATCAACTCACCATAGTCCACCAAGAATGAAGAGGTGTAGAAGGCCACTCATGGAGGTCAAGGTGTTGGAAGCCAATCCACTCCTTGAGGAGCTCCCAAAGGCGAATGGTGAAGCGACAATTGACAAGAAGATGGTCCACAGACTCCAAAGCCCGGTTACATAGCTTACAATTCCGGCCATTAGGCCACCCTCTTTTCTCCAGCCGATCATTTGTCCAAAGCCTATTTTGTAGCGCAAGCCACATAAAGAACTTGATCTTAGGTGGGACCCAAAACTTCCACACCGAGTGACAAGGTATTAACTTGTCAATGCCTACGGGTTGTAGACTAGGATTTAGTTGGAAGTAGAAGGGAAGTAGATCTCGAAGGTTTCAGCCGAAAAGTACTCGACGATTATGAAACTAGGGTTTGAGAAACAATGATTCGATGCTTTCTTTGTCCCTCGACTCCCCCTTATATAGGAGGCGGAGCCGAGGAATTCGTATTGTACAAGTTACAGAGTCCGGGAAGGTTTCTAACTCATCCCGCAAGATTACAAATAATGCTTCCTATTACAACTCTAGCTTTCCCTAATAATATCTTGGGCTTCCGAATCTTCTTATTCTTCGAGTAGTGGGCCTTCAGTAAACCCCGGGTACTATCTTCGGCAGGCCCATTGGGGATGCCTATGTCAGTAGCCCCCAAGATTTTGCTTGAATCGTAGAGTCAGGGAAAATCTTCACTGTTTATTTTTACTCGACAACTTAAAACTTTTCTATATTTCTTCACATAAATTTCTATATTGTACATGGATAATGGTAGTTGGGGCTAGTTCATCTGACGGATCAGGTACTAGTTAACTGCTCTAGTGGCAATCCGCAAAAACCTACTTCAAGATCACGTCCCTGGACATGATCTCGGGATACTGGTGTAAACTTCGACAGGTGCCGCTTAAGGTCTTACCATTCTGTCGAGTCCCAGTCATATTTATCGGGTACCTAACGCGTCCGTTAGGATTTTTCTTCGTATCTGTTGATACGGATAAAAAGTAGCAAACCGACGTCAGAGACGGCGCCACGCCTCACAGAACGGATCTGGGGTCTTACCTTCGCAAAGTTTTGCGGCATTCAGAAATTGATCGCAACTTTGGCGTTCTGAGAATATATTGTCGAGTGCTTATTCGGCTGTTGGAATGGCACATTTTATTGAGTCAAAGATGACTTATATTGCTCTCCCGATGGGAGTATATGCAGAGTTATTTATAACTCGAAATATACTCTTTTCCTCTTCTATCTTTCTTCTTTTCATTCATTCTTTCTTTTTTATAATTTCATCGGGCACACGAACAGCGTTCCCGATAGGAGTAGCCCCCGAGGCTACAGCCAAGGACTTGTGCTTGGGTGTAGGCTCCACACCTTATGCTGCTATATTTTCTTTCTCTCCCGAAGTTTTATAATTTCTCGGGTGCGCGAACAGCGCTCCCGATGGGAGTAGCCCCCGAGGCTATGATCAAATATTTGTATTTGATCATAGGCTCACGCCATTTCTATTTTGTCTTTCTTAAACTTTACATTTTTTCAAAGTAGCCCCCGAGCATTTGATCAAAAACTTGTATTTGATCAAAGGCTCTCCAATATTTTTCCATGTCGCCTTTTTATGAAGCTGTCGAGTCGAATTTTTCTTCTGCCAAGGTGACGTTATTGCTGACGATAGCCACGATTGCGATTCCGAAAATCGCGAAAAGTCTTCTCCCGCTGTCTTGCGGGCCCAATTTATCCATTATCTTGACACTTTGTGCAGGTGGGGGACACACGTCCTCCGCTTTTCCTGGCGCACGTACTGTAACTTCTCCAAGGTTAAAATACTTTTTTACCCCTGTTTCCACGTGGTTATCATCTGCCGCACACTTTTTCCATCCAACGGTCCGCCGCTTCGCCGCACCTCTATATAAGATCCCCTTCTTCTTCCTCGAGCACTTCCGCTCGCGCCGTTCTCCTGCTCTCCTCTGCAAAACTTCCTCCTGTGCCCCACAACTCCCTGAGCTCATCTTCTCCAAGCTGCATTCCTGCGCCATTGTTGATGCCACCGCGTCGGTTGATCAAACACAGCACGCCTGAATCGTCAATGGCTGCTGTAGATCTAGGAAGCGTGGAGTGGGAAAGGTCCAAAATTTCCACCCAGGACATCAATCTCTTGAAGAAGCTGGGGATCAGCAAGAAGCCCAAGGCGATGTGCTTCCCTAGTGAAGAAAGCTACCCAACCCCTCCAATGGGGTATCGGGTAAGTTTCGTCGACCATCTCATCCGCGGTCTTTCCGACCCATTCATCCTTTCCTCCGTGGATTGCTTTTTGTTTATGGTCTGCAACTTCACCACCTCACGCCCAATTCTATCCTCCATATTTCCATTTTCATCACCCTCTGCGAGGCCTTCCTTGGCGTCCAGCCTAACTGGGCGCTATGGAAGCGCATTTTCTTTTGTCGCCGCAATGGCTCTCCCAATGTCGCCTATAATATAGGCGGCGTTGTTATTTCCGTTCGCCCCACAGTCGATTACTTCAACGTCAAACTCCCTGACTCAGTTCAAGGGTGGCGCAAGAAGTGGTTGTACATTCAGGAGGAAAACCATGGATGTGCTGAAGACAACATCCCTCCTTTCGATGGTGCCGAGAAAATCCTTCGCCGCCGCTCCTGGGATGCAGAGGCTACCGAGGAAGAAAAAATATCGACAGAAGCCCTGATGACTCGTATCCATGAGTTGCAGAATAGTCGCGGCAAAGAGCTGTCAGGTATTCAAATCACGGCGTATTTTCTTAGAACCAGAGTGCAGCCTCTTCAGGCTCGCAAATACCCTCTCTGGAAGTACGCTGGCGACAAGGACGCAGATCGGTTGTCGGCGGATTTAGAGGTCAAGGACTTAGAGAAACTTGTCCGAAAAATCTCCTCCCTCAGCAAAAAAGATCCTGTCCCCTCTTCTTGCCGTGTAAAACCATATAGCGCCACCAATGCGCTTCCCAAGGTAACTTTTGTCGATTGATTTGTTACTGCCTTGCTATCTTTTTTGTTACTCCTTTTTTTGACATCTTCCCCTGTGTTTTGTATAGAACCATCCAAATCTTGTCTCGCTTCCTCCCCTTCCTGAAGGTGGAGAAGTCGATGAAAGGGCCGTTGTCACCGACGACAACCAAGATGCCCCCTCTTTTGTGAATGAACCCGTAGATTCTCAAAAATCTGCGGGATCTTCTGAAAAGGAGGCTGCCTCCGAAGGCACTACATCGGCACAATCTCCTCCCCCTGCTGTTTCTCCAAGGAACAAAAGGAAAAGGGATGATGTCGAAGATTCCGGCACCTCCAAAGCCGAGAATAGTCAAGTTGCGATCTGTTTACCTCGATCCATCGCGTTGCTTGCGGTTGATGAAGTCGACGATCTTGAACGTGCCATCGAGATCAGATCCTTGACGCCTCTAGTTCCCACAGACGGCGCCAATTGACAAGGTATTAACTTGTCAATGCCTACGGGTTGTAGACTAGGGTTTAGTTGGAAGTAGAGGGCAAGTAGATCTCGAAGGTTTCAGCCGAAAAATACTCGACGATTATGAAACTAGGGTTTGAGAAACAATGAGTCGATGCTTTCTTTGTCCCTTGACTCCCCCTTATATAGGAGGCGGAGCCGAGGGATTTGTATTGTACAAGTTACAGAGTCCGGGAAGGTTTCTAACTCATCCCGCAAGATTACAAATAATGCTTCCTATTACAACTCTAGCTTTCCCTAATAATATCTTGGGCTTCCGAATCTTCTTATTCTTCGAGTAGTGGGCCTTCAGTAAACCCCAGGTACTATCTTCGGCAGGCCCATTGGGGATGCCTATGTCACCGAGGATGCGATGGGGGCGAGTATAGCCCCGAAGAATTGAGCCCTATAGGCGGAGCTAGAGGAGTAAATTCCGGTTTCGGTGAGGTTCCAAGTGATCTCATCCTCATGGTCGTCATGAACAGTGACCTCCGCAAGCTTGCTCCAAAGAGAGATGTATTGGCGGATATGCTCAAGGGTAAACTCCACGTCCATTTTGATTTTGGAGATCCACCCGTTACTGGACATGGCCTTCTTGACATTCCAATTCTTCCTCGTGGAGATTTTGTAATGAGTGGGGCAATGTCAATAGGCTTAGAGCCACTGAGGCACGGTGCCTTCCAAAAGGGGGTCTTCTCCCCGTTGCCCAAAGTGATAGTCGTGGAAGCATAGAAAAGGTCCATATTGTTCCATCGCAAGGGTTTCCAAGGCCCACCCAAATCTTAGACGGCTCTTTCCATTCTTGCCAAGGCCATCTCACCGAAGTGCTCTAGCAAAAAATTCTCTATTAAGAGCGCCTAGGCCGCCGAGGCATTTGGGCCTACAAACAATATCCCAATTCACTTTGCATTTGCCACCGGAAACCTTATCCGTGCCCGCCCGCAAGAAGGCTCTCTCAACTTTCTTCATGTTGTGCATGGAGCCGGTAGAGACATTGAGGGATGTGAGGTGATAGATGGATTGCGAAGCAAGAACGGACTTGGCAAGGGCGGTGCGGCCCGCCATAGTGACAAATTTTTCATTCCAAGCGGGGATTTTCCCGGCCGTCTTGTCCTCAAGGAGTTGAAACGAATTGGTTTTGTTTTTTTGCTGGTGCTTCCAAGTTTCCATGTGTTTTACTTTTAAACGGCCGTGCTCAAAACAAGAAAGCCACTTGCGGTAGTTAACATCATGTAAGATCCAGTGCTTGTCCATTCGGACGAGGAGAAATATGAGAAATTTTGTCAAAAGAGACCACCTACCCCAATTCATTGACAAAAAAGAACACCTCATGCGTGGCGGCAGGACCCCCAGCCGACACGTGGAGCTTGCCGCCGGGTGCTGTGGCGGCACGTTAGCACCCAGCCCCGCCGTGAAGTCGCCGTCGATGGCCGCGGACCATGCAGCCGTCCCGTCCGATGGCAGGCGGACGTGGCGCATGCCGCCACTCTCTCCAGAGGCAGGGCCCGATGCATGCAGGCGCAGCTGAAAGCGTCGACGCGCGCGGGATTCCTGGCCGACAAACAGCGGCGCTGATTCCGAGGCTAGTGGAGACAAACTGCGCTGATTTTTAGCTGGCTCCACTGATTGCGATGATTCTCGTTTCTGAAACTTTGCAATCCTTTTATCAGTGGATGCACTGCAGTGTACATAAATTAGACTAAGATTCGTACACATATATAGCTGAATGACCACCGAAGGTGATGAATTTGCATGCTATCCTGCTGGCCCGAACACACTGCATGCTGTAACAGTCGATAAATGGCGCTGGTTTCGATGATGTACTGTGTAAGATGCTTGATTCTCATCCGTAAAATATTGCAGCGTGTCAGACTGCTCTTTATAAGCTGGAGTGTGTTTCGTCTGCACGATATTACTCACTCACTCTGTCATGCTTTGCCTCTCATTCTCAGCTCACATGATTTTGAGTTAGTGTACGGTGTATCACTCACTCTCTCATGCTCTAAGCTCTCGATCTGAACTCACTCAGCTTCGCATTTGGTGTAGGGTGCAGGAGCTAATGGTATGTGTATCATGCATGTTGTAATTTTCTCATTAATATTTGTTGTAATTAGCTTTAGAATGTCATTAGCGCGTATAGTATGGCATGGCTATAATTGTTATAGGGTAGTTTATTTGAACATGCATGAATCGTGTAGTTAGAGAGAATTTGTTTAGGACATATGTTGACCGTGATTACAACATATTAGGAGATGCAACATGTAATTAGGACGTAAATATCAAATGGAATGTGCCGTTTAGAATTTATGTTTTATGTATGCAACATGCAAAAATATATAGACTATGATTTTATGTGCGTAGAAATATAACTCGTATGAATGATCAAATTCTAATTAGATTAAGGAATGGTGCATATTAAAATCCATCCGTACATTTTTTAATTTTAGTTTGTAGTTGGTAGTATTAAAAATTTCCGCATATTAAAAAATAGTGTAATCTAACATTATTTTTAAAATATGGTTGTGCGGTGGGTACGATGGAAACTGTGTTAGTGTTTTATGGAGACGTCGTACGCGATGAATTTTCTGGTGTCGATGTGTCGCGCTGCGACTCGATGAAAGTTGTAGTGACAGACATGGTCAATAGAGAATTTTTGGATGTTAGAAGATGCATCCGGGCACAGTTTGGACGTGAGATGCGTGGGAAGAAGATGACCGTTGAGGCTCTCATTGTCGTAGGAGGGAATGATGGGACACCTGCCCGTTGGGGTTTGCGGGAGGTAAAGAGTAATAGAAATTGGGATACGTACATGAGGTTTGCAAGCACACCTGGTGCTGCTATGTACGGAGAGCCCATGGTGTATGTTTAGTTTATATCAGGTGATGATGGCGCCGGAAGCAGTACCGGCGCTGGTGAAGAGGAGATGGCCATCATCACAGGACCGAGCACCGTTCAATGGTAGCATTTGGCCCTGACTGCAGCAGGCATGATAGGCCAATCAGAGCATGAGGCACTGACTGCAGGCCATAGCACCGGCCCATCGGAGCAGATGATCGCCCAGTTTGCTGCCGAGCCAGGATACTGGTCCACGTTCGTTAACATTAGCGAGCGTGTGGAGGGACTGCCGGAAGCGTTGGACGATGACGCTCGTTCTTCTTCGTTTGAATCCTCCTCGGACGAAGAAGACGTCGGTCCTTCCTGGAGGGCGGTTGCGGCACCAATGGACCCTGAGTTCTTAAACACAATGACCATCAGAAATGAATTCCGCTATGTTTCAGGCCTAGGGGAGGTGAGTCTGCAGGTTGGGCAAACATTCCCAGACAAGAACTCTGACCAAGCAATCAAGAGGTATGCGTTGGCCATATCTCGGCAACACAGAGTGAAGCAGTCTGATCGAAGGTAGTTGAAAGTCATACGCGTCAAATTGAATGAGGCCATACTTTGCAGGCAGAGTGCAGGTCGTAAACATACGGTACGTGATGAACAAGCAATGGTCTGAAAAGATGCAACGACATTTGGATGAGAAAGCTGAAAAATCCAAAAGTCATGGGTTTTGAACTTAATAATAAGTGGGAAATCCACGTACGAGTCAAGTTTGTGAGAGGCCACCATAGAGGATCGAGAAAGCAAGCAGAGTCAGATGGAGTACGCGAAAATACATAATTATATGTTTTAATTCATCTTATCATCATGTAGCTTTTAATGTAATTTATCACTAATGCAGACGGTACAACGGTGAGATATTGCCAATGTATAATGAATGGTACCGCGCTAGCACACGGACTCTGCTCACCGGTCCCCCACCATCGAGTCCGACACATCTCACATGGGCATCAGCTTACCACCGTGACATTTTGGTACTTGTTATATAAATGTAATTAAGAAAATATGTGTTTATAGCCAATATTAAAAAAAATTATTTCATTCAGATTGACGAGTTTAGGCAGATCGCATGGGACGCCCAGGACACTTTGGACTTGCGCAACATGGATAGTTCGGAGGGAAAATCCATGGTATAACGTATTTACTGTCATTAAAGGGCTTAGGCGTCTTGGTTGCAGCCGTCACGATGATGTTGTCAGCCGAGCATTCGACATGCCGGATGCGCCGTCGAACAGACCGAGTATGGTACGTGTGAGCCAGCCATCCGCCACACCGACCGTACCAGTTCCCTCTACCTCGCATACATCTAATCCACGTCGCGACTCATCTCTACTTGACCGATCACAGTCCGCACACATATCTCAACGCCACGGCGCCACACAGGTAATCAACTTGCGTATATACATTCCTCCTGAACTTACAGCAATGACATATATTTTTTCTAATTGTATTAGGACGACGATCATTTTCCGTCATATCCATCTGGACAACGATACTCCTACACAGAAGGCGAGTACTCGCAAAGATTCAACACTCATGTATGCTCATATTTAATAATTACCTACCAACACGTGATTATTTACATGCCTACTAATGACATTTCGTTTACGTTCGCAGGAATCTGTTGACCCTAAGTGGTCCAACATGGGAGCTGGTTTAGGCCACAATATGCCCCCACTGCGGGGTTATGACCACATGCAATCGCAATACCCAACTCAGGTTAATCCATGTTAATTACATACATGATTATTGCGTGAATGTTTCTGACGGAGTCGTTTAATACGCATGAATCTTTAGTGCCGACATGGCCTGATATGACGTAGCAACCACAATACTACGACAGCACTTCCCAACAACCCGACATGGCTTGATATGACGCAGCAACCACAATACTACGACAACACTTCCCAACAACCTCGCGATGATGTTACCGAGATAGTTGAAGAATTCTTTGGAGGTGCTATTTTCAGCACAGATGCCAGTTTGATTCCCTCAAATCAGGAATCTCCATACGTATTTCAGACTCCATCACCAGCAGATGAGACACATACAGAGGATGAGGAAAATCAGTACGGCCGAGGTTTGCGTCCACCTCATCCCCCTCGTCCCCGGTTGTCGCCTTCCGGTCCAAGGCCACGGCAGCAACGTCGTCGTCGTCGACAGGAATGATACACATGGGCCTTAATTCTATGTACCATATATTTATCTATGCGCGCGATAGACGTTTAATCTATGTATGAGACATTTTTCTATGTATCTCGGAGACATATTAATATTAGTTCCAAAAAGTTTAATTTCTAAATTAACTCCAATAATGAAGATACAACATAACTAAAAACGTTTAAGATACAACATGTAATGAATAATACGGCTAATTACTGCGAGAAATTTTAAGATACAACGAGAAAGTAAAACTGAAATTAACATACATAGCTAGTACAACAGATCACTCTATTTGCCCTGCGTCCACCGTGGCCATTTTCCGGACTTGTCGCCGCGTTCTTCTGCCGCTTGCGCCTCGGCAGCTCTTTCCCTTAATCTCTTCCTCTCCGCATCACGGGCCTCTCTGCGCACCTCTTTCTCTGCATACCTACGTGCAGCCTCATCATCCATCCTCTTCTGATTCACCTCACGATTTCGAGCTTGCTCCGCCATAAATTTTTGTATCTGTCTCTCTCTCTGCTTTAGCATTAGCAACAACCTTTTCCATACGCTCTTCCTCATGGAACATTGCCCATGCACGCCGTTGTTTTTCCTCCACCTCACGGCGTGCCCAATCTGGCTGCTCCTAGTCTATCCAATGAAACCACATGCAAAGGGGCGGGGGAGACTGCAACACAAATAACACAGTTAATAAATGAAAATTAATGACATACAAATAAATTTTTTAATCATGATGTTATAACATACCGCAGGCATTGAGGACGATGAACTTGTTTGCCTGGGTGGATCATGATCATAGCTCGCGCACATGAAATATTTCATGCCGAACTTATCAGAAAAATCAACCACCTCCTTCACCTTTGCAAGGCGGTCGCACCAACACCTCTCTACTCTCACCCCCGGTGGCAAGCTTGCATTCTTCCCCTTCATCGGCCTAAAATCCTGGTCCGAGCAATGAACACTCATACTCACTCCAATATTTTGCGCACGAAACAGAGACGCGGAGAAGGAAAACTTGATCCTGCAGTTTCGATTTCCATGCGGGAAAGACGACTTATATAGCCCTCAATTAGTGTGAGCAGTACCAAAAAAAATGTGCAGAATGTCTAATTGCTGTATCAGCACATAACTCCTACGCAAATAGGCTGCTTTCGGTGGTTAATTTTCTGTACCGAGCGGGAATCTCCGACAGCTTTACGTCTCGTCGCTTCTAAATCAGGGCAATCAGTGTAATAGAAATCAATGCCGATCAGTGTCGGGTGCAGGCGCAGTCGGCCGGACGGTTTCCCGCTCGAGGCCTGCCTCCAGCGCGTGAGGCGGCATGTGCCACGCAGGCATGCCGCCCCGTGCAGCGGCGGCATGGCCCGCGGCCATCGACGGCGACTTCATGGCGGGGCTGCGTGCTAACGTGCCGCCACAGCTCCCGGTGGGTCCCCGCCGCCACAACACCCGGCGGCAAGCTCCACGTGTCGGCTGGGGGCCCTGCCGCCACGCAGGAGGCGGTCTTTTCTGTCAATTAGATTCAGAGGTGGTCCTTTTGTCAATGAATTGGGGCAGGTGGTCTCTTTTGATAAAATTTCGAAATATGATGGTTATTAATTGGTTTGTGTAACGAATCGCTTTCGTTTTTTGCAGAATGTGCCTGTCGAATTGTAAGTATCAAGTAACTAAAATGCCTGGTCCCGTTGACCTCATTTCCCATTCGTAAATTATTAGGGAAATCAACGGGAGGGGTGTACTGTGCAATTTCTCATAGTTATCATCATCTTGGACTTCAGCTTTGGTACCTCGATGAATCGGGCGGCAAGATGAAGTGGGTGCTAAAACATGACATTGATCTTGGGAGTTTAGGCCGCAAGTTCCATCCAGGATGTTAACTACCGCAAGTGGCTTTCTTGCTTTGAGCACGCCGTAAATTCTTTCCGGCGGGCGCGTGCTAAATCAAAGTTTTGGGCGGAGCACTACGCGACAGCTCAATGCGTCCAGCTGTAACAGAAATAGTAGGCTAGCTGATATTATATATTGTTTTTCAAAAAGCTGTAACTTTTAAATCGTGCGGCGAAATTACAGTCCGTTTTCACTTCTAGAATTCCCACGATGAGAGCTTCGAAACTAGATCATATTTTCATATGTTCTGACGATTTTTTTAAAACAACAGCTTTGATGCGTGACAGAGCAACTTTGTTGTGTAGCATAACAACTTTCGGTGCGGTAAAGCAACTTTTGTATGCAACGAACATGTACATTTTTTTGGTACATGAAAACACAACTTTCGTGCCTGACAATAATTTTGGTGTCCATTGGAGCAATTTGAATGTGTGGCGAAGCAACTTTGGTGCCTGGCGACATAACTTTGGTGCTAACAGAGCAACTTTGGTGCCAACACAGGAACTATCATGCGCGACCGAGCAACTTTGGCGCCTGACAGAGCAATTTTAGTATCTTGCAGAGCAACTTTGGTACTCGATAGAGCAAATTTGGTTTGTGACGGCCCAATTTTAACGTCCATCGAAGCAACTTTGGTGCCCACCGAATAAATTTTGATGGATGGCTGAGCAACTTTGGCGTCCAGGGATGCAACTTTTGTTGTGAATGTAGATTTACGTTGTGCAGCAAAGTTGTTTCACCCCACACTAAAGTTGCATCTTCTCGCATTATAATTGCTTTATCACACGTAGAAGTTGCTTTAGGAAAAACTTTATCAAAACACATAGAAATGAGATCTAGTTTTGAACAGCTCACCGCAAGAAATTCAAAAGTGAAAGCGGATCCTAATTTCGATATCTGGTGCAAAAGTTATATGATTTTGAATATTTGAAAAGGAAAATTAATGTGCATGCAGTCATTCTTGTGCAGTTACTGGATGTCTAACCATATATAGTAGGCGTTCACACTGATAAAGCTAACATGTTTCCTTTTTTTGTCGCCCGCTCAGATTCACTAATAGGCACGCGGCCGCCGGCTAGACGGACCCATAAAAGTAAAACACATGAAAAGTTAGAAGCACCAGCGGAAGAGAAATATGACTGGAACTCTGACGACGATAACATTATGGACACTGAATGTATTGATCGAGAGGCATGGTGGTCAAAATATATTGGCTTCCTTGGATTTCATCCGTACAAAGAGATGGTTTCCTTGGCTGTAGAATCGGACCAAGCTGTTGCCTATGATTGGAATAGCTCGAAATTTCATTACCTCGGCAGTATATTGCCTAAACATTACGAAAAGGTCGCCATGCAATGTACAGGAATAGATACATATTTTCCATACACGCCTTGCTGGATTCACGAGTTTCCAAGAATAAATCCGCAGTCTCAACATGAGGATGAGCAGCTATCTGGAACGAATTTTACAGTACATCCCCTCAAGTGTACGCTGGAAAAACCCTGTCCAAGGTGTCCTTAAGATCAATGTTGGCGCAAGCTTTCGCGATGGGGAGATGCACGGGGCAACGGGACTTGTTGTTCGTGACCATGTTGGATCGTTGATCAGCGCACAAGCCCTATGGTACCTTCATGCAGCAAGCTCGATGATTATGGAGGCAACTGCTATTCGCGACGCTGTCAAATTTGCAATGGAGAGGAACTACCACCGTGTTGAAATCGAATCTGACAATCAGGGGATGGCCAAGCAAATGAAGGAACCTGGGATTGGCAGATCTAAAATTGCCAGCATTGCTCGGGAGGTAAAGGAGCTTTGTAATTTTCTCACCAGTTTTAGCATCACTTATGTTGGTAGAACTGCTAATGAAGCAGCTCATAGATGTGCCAATAGAGCTAGTGATGAGAGAAGTAGGTGTTTCTAGATTAATTATGTTACAGACTCACCTACAGGTCAGCAGCGCAGGCGCCTAAGACGCTTTGGAAGGAAGCCAGCTAGGATCGCAGGACCGGAATGGAGCCAGTGATCAGCAAATGAGAAGATGGCATGTGGCTTAGATGACCAACTCGCTGTGCCAGCGCAGCACGAAGGACAGGGACGCTAAAATAGCTAGGCCTCCCGCAGTTGTGTCTTTTGTCGTTTGACCAAACTGTAAGGGCATGTACAATGGTTGATAAAACTGTCTTATCATAGCGCCGTCACGTAGTTTAGATATAACAACAAAACATGATGTACAATGGGTTATTTTTTAATCTTATCTCTAGTAATCACATATCCTAAATTTGTGGTGAGAGAGATTGTGCTAAGAGATCATCTCTTAGTTAAGAGAAGGCAAACCCTTTTTTCAACATTCTCTCTCCTCCACCTCAGCATTTATCCTACGTGGCACTGCTAACATATCACCATTGTACATGCCCTAATAGGATTCTGCTCCCGTCTCGTGCTTCCTTCTTCCTCCCCTGCTTCTCTGATCCTCTCCCAACCTTCCTTGTATCCAAACTCTGCTGAGATTTGCCTCTGGATATTGTGATATAGAGTGGGTACATAACATATGGTATCAGATTTGCCATTCGATTCTGCGGTTTCCTCATCGAAGTCCTAGATCTGGGCCGAAAATTCCGATTCGAAAGGCGCTGGTCACCTCGTGTGATTCAGCACAAAGTTCCCCACGGGGACGCCCTCGTTCGGTGGCTGGATTTGGGTTTGAGATCCGTCAGTTCCGTCCTGGATCGACCGCATCAAACAAGGTGGGCGACGTCCAAGCGCATCGACTCTCTAGAGGTCGATATGGAGGAATTACACAAGATGATAGAGAAGCTCTCTTTGGATCTCAGAGGGGGGCTCTCGTCCGTGGACGCCAAACTAGAATCTACGCAAGCATCAGTCGATGCAACCGCCCAGTCCCTGCAATCGCTCAACAACTGGAGAAGTGGCGTCGACACGCAAGTTTCGGATCTGACTGCGTCGGTGCAAGACCTCCGCAAGCAAATCGACCGTGTGGTCGTGGGAGTCGGCCTCAGCGCCCTGGGTACTCCTCCAGGTGCTGCTAACCAGCCTGTCGCGTCGGCAAAAACTCTGCCGATGGCGACTCTACAGGTCTGGAACTCTGGGCTAAATGGCCACGGCGTGACGAATGAGCACCGGGGGCAGGCAGGGGGTTCCCCTCTGTCGACCCCGGTCACAGGTACCGATTCATCTCTAGCCATGGTTCAAGTTCCTGTTGTTGATGCTACCGCGCATATTACACCACCACCACCACCCACCGAGTTTCCCCGTTTTGATGGCGAAAACCCTAGGTTGTGGCAAAAGGCTAGCGAGAAATACTTCCGGTTATTCTCTGTTGATCCTGCCTATTGGGTCGAGTATTCGACTATGCATTTTACTGGGAATGCTGCCTTGTGGCTCCAGAGTGTAGAGGATAAGCTAGCAACATTTTCATGGGAAAAATTGTGCGATGTCATCAATGTTAGGTTTGATAGAGGCCAGTATCAATTGCTCTATAGACAAATGTTTAAACTCAGACAACAGGGCACTGTAATAGAGTACATTGAGCGTTTCGATAACCTCATGCATCACATGTTAGCATATAGGCAGGATTTAGACCCCATGTTTTTCACCACTAGGTTCATAGAAGGGCTTGTGCGCGATATTCGTTCTGTTGTTATGATTCAACGGCCCCAAGACCTCGAAACTGATGTGTCTCTGGCCTTATTGCAGGAAGAGATAGAAGACGATGGGCCAAAATCTGGGCACAGATATACTGCCAACAAGCACATGGTGAAGCACAACTTCTCACCTACTCCTGGCAGACAGCAGGCCCATCAATCTGATGACAAACAAACGAGTTTGGCCTCCAAAATTTCAGCTCTGAAGGCATTTCGCAAAGCTCGCGGGTTGTGCTTCACGTGCGGCGAGAAGTATGCGCCCGGGCATAAATGCAGCACAACTGTTCAATTGCATGTAGTAGAAGAGTTGCTGTCTATGTTGCAATCTCCTGAATCTGACAGTGACCAGTCTAAGGGTGACAGTGAAGTGTTTGAAGATGCACTGCATGATGCTCAAGAAGTGTTGATGTCTATTAGCAAGCAAGCCATCAATGGGTCCGAGACTTCCAGATCTATGCGTCTGATGGGACGTGTGCAAGGCCATGATGTTTTAATCTTAATTGACTCGGGATCCTCTAACAATTTTATCAGCTCTCATCTCGCAGAACAGTTGCAAGGGGTAACAAAAATGAGCCATCCAATAAAGGTGAGGGTAGCTGGAGGAGGAATTCTGTCAGGAGACTCTGAACTCAAAAATTGCACTTGGAGCTGTCATGGGAACTCTTTCAGCACAGATCTCAAGGTCCTGCCCTTGAAATGCTATGATATAATCCTTGGAATGCAGTGGCTCGAGGATTTGGGATTGATGACACATCAATGGGCAGAGAAATGGTTCGAGTTTGAGTATAATGGGAGCAAGTGTAAACTGCAAGGCATTTGTCCACAGACTGACAGCTGTGAGACAATCTCAGTTGCTGAATTACATGAGCTGCAACGTCAGGATTCTGTGTACTACATAGTGCAACTATATACTGTCAGTGATACCTTGACGCAGTCGACAGTTCCTCACATTATTGCAATGGTCCTGCAGTCTCATGAAGAGGTGTTTGCTGAACCTACTGGATTGCCTCCACATCGCAAATTTGACCACACAATTCCTCTGATACCTGGAGCTAGTCCTGTAAACTTAAGGCCCTACCGCTACAATCCTATGCAAAAAAATGAGATTGAGAAGCAGATCCGCGAACTGTTAGCTCAAGGAGTGATCAGACTAAGTTCTAGTCCATTTGCTTCGCCAGTCTTGTTGGTTGGCAAAAAGGACCTCACTTGGCGGCTGTGTGTTGATTATCGCCATCTCAATGCAATCACGGTGAAGAACAAGTATACATTGCCAGTCATTGATGAGCTTTTGGATGAATTGGCTGGAGCCCAGTGGTTCACAAGTTTAGACCTGAGAGCGGGATACCACCAAATACGGATGGCGGAGTGTGATGAATACAAAACAGCGTTTCAGACGCATCATGGGCACTTTGAATATAGGGTGATGCCTTATGGAGTTACCGGAGGTCCTGCTACCTTCCAAGGGGTCATGAATTCTATTTTGGCACCTCTTCTACGAAAATCAGTGCTTGTTTTTGTTGATGACATACTAATTTACAGTAAAACCCTGACTGAACATGCACAGCATCTGCAAGCAGTGCTAGCCATTTTGGCACAAAATGAACTGAGAGTTAAGAAATCCAAATGCACTTTTGCAAGGCAGGAGATACACTACCTTGGGCATGTGATCAGTGCAGCTGGAGTCTCTACAGATGAGAGCAAGATTGCACCTATTCTCAAATGGCAACCACCTCAAAATGTGAAGGAGTTGCGCAGTTTCCTGGGCATGTCAGGATATTATCGCAAGTTCATAAGAGGGTATGGTGTTCTCAGTAAAAACCTGACAGAACTACTCAAGAAAGGGGTTCCATATGTTTGGACAACTGCAACTAATGATTCATTTCAGGCTTTAAAACATGCTCTTAGTTCCACTCCAGTCTTGGCACTGCCCGACTTTTCTAAAACATTTACCATTGAATCTGATGCATGCAGCAAAGGTATTGGGGCAGTTTTGCTGCAGGATGGCCACCCCTTAGCTTTCATCAGCAAGGCATTAGGTCCTAGGCACCTGGGCCTCTCCACATACGAGAAGGAGTGTCTCGCAATTCTTATGGCGGTGGACAAGTGGAGATCCTATTTACAACATGGCGAGTTCATCATCAGAACAGATCAACGCAGCCTTATGCACCTTGATGATAAGCGTCTGACCACTCCGTGGCAGCACAAGGCACTAACAAAAATGCTTGGACTACAATATAAAATCGTGTATAAGAAAGGGGTTGAAAATCGGGTTGCAGATGCGCACTCTCGCCACATTCATGCAGAGACAGAGGAATTGCAAGTGATATCTTCTTGCCGGCCAGCTTGGTTAGATGCAGTGTTACAGGGATATGCTAAAGATGATGAGGCCAATCAGAAGCTTGCGCAACTCGCCATCTCTTCTCCAAATGGTAATTATGCACTGCTCAATGGTGTGATTCGTTACAAAGGTCGAATTTGGATTGGCCGCAATGAGCAGTTACAACAAGATATATTGCATGCGATGCATTCTAGCCCCGTGGGAGGACATTCGGGTTTCCAAGCAACTTACCATCGTGTCAAGCACCTGTTCTCATGGCCTGGTATGAAAGCTCACATCAGAAAGTTTGTGTCTCACTGCTCTGTATGTCAGCAAGCAAAAACAGAGAGAGTTGCATACCCAGGGCTACTAGAACCACTGGCAGTACCCACTGGAGCATGGCAAGTTGTCACAATGGATTTTATAACTGGCCTTCCCAAGTCATCCAAGTACGATTGCATCATGGTTGTTGTGGATAAATTCTCAAGATATGCTCATTTTGTTCCATTGTCCCATCCGTTCACTGCCTTATCTGTCGCTACAGCGTACATGAAGGACATCTACAGACTTCACTCACTACCAGAAGCAATTGTGTCTGACAGAGACCCAATCTTCACTAGTGCTTTGTGGCAAGAGCTGTTTAAAGTCACTCAAACTGAGTTGAGAATGAGCTCGGCGAGACATCCAGAAACTGATGGCCAAACAGAGCGTGTCAATCAATGTTTGGAAGGGTTTCTCCGATGTTTTGTCAGTTCTTGTCAGAGTAAATGGGTTGATTGGATTCCCCTAGCTGAGTTTTGGTACAATACGACCATCCATTCCGCTCTCGGCAAAACACCCTTTGAAGTTCTGTATGGTCATGCACCTCGTCACTTCGGTGTGGATGTCGTGGAGGCATGTGAGATACCTGATCTGCAACAATGGTTGAGTGAGCGTGAAATCATGACATCACTGCTGCACCAACACCTCAGTCGACAGCAGCAGCGTATGAAATCTCAAGTCGACAAGCATAGAACGGAACGCCACTTTAATGAAGGGGAGTGGGTGTATCTAAAACTGCAACCGTATGTTCAAACTTCAGTGGCACGACAGGGTTCTCGCAAGCTTGCATTCAGGTACTATGGGCCTTTTCAAATCATTCAGAAAGTGGGAAAAGTAGCCTATAAGCTGAAGCTTCCTCTTCATAGCCAAATCCATCCCGTCATCCATGTCTCACAGTTGAAAAAGGCACTGGGAGTAGGAGTTACAGTGGAGCGCAATCTTCCGGATACTCTTGAGGCTGATTGTGTTCCTGAGCAAGTTCTGGGCACACGTTGGCGTCGTCGTGACAACCTATCACAGAAGCAAATCCTGGTACGTTGGTCTAAATTACCTGATGCCTTAGCTACATGGGAATGGCAGGACGACATCGAAGCAAGGTTCCCGGGATCACCAGCTTGGGGGCAAGCTGGGCCTCAAGGAGAGGGGAATGTTACAGACTCACCTACAGGTCAGCAGCGCAGGCGCCTAAGACGCTTTGGAAGGAAGCCAGCTAGGATCGCAGGACCGGAATGGAGCCAGTGATCAGCAAATGAGAAGACGGCATGTGGCTTAGATGACCAACTCGCTGTGCCAGCGCAGCACGAAGGACAGGGACGCTAAAATAGCTAGGCCTCCCGCAGTTGTGTCTTTTGTCGTTTGACCAAACTGTAATAGGATTCTGCTCCCGTCTCGTGCTTCCTTCTTCCTCCCCTGCTTCTCTGATCCTCTCCCAACCTTCCTTGTATCCAAACTCTGCTGAGATTTGCCTCTGGATATTGTGATATAGAGTGGGTACATAACAAATTATAAGCCACAATTCCTGATAGACATTCTTGAAAATGATTGTACATAGCAATTCTAAGTAACATATAGAGCTCCTTGATCGCAAAACAAAGAGTTTGGAAACTCTTCGACGCATCAAGAGGGCCAAACACTATAGCGCCAAGATTTTCCCGAGACAATGCATCGTAGTTGAGTAGGAACCAAGCTTCACCGACATGACGTCCAGGGCAATTCAAACAAAGGCGGCCAAGTTCGACCTTGGCAAGGCCACCAAGGAGCTCACCCCTGCCTGCCAACTGACATCGCTCCATCCAGGCTGCTCGATGAGTTTATAACTGTCGTTATGTGTTAAATTTCATATATCAACAATATCTTTGCTCCTCTAAAAAAACATTATTTTTGCTCCAAGGATGACAAATCTTGAAATAACGGGCAAATAAGTTGATTTTGTAGAGAATGTAGTGTAACATCGAACCTGTCACGGCTCTTTGGCTTAGAAGAAGTTGACTACATCATATTCAATATTTCCTCCGTTGCTAGATATAAGGTGTATAGTTTTGTAAGAAAAAAATTAGAATATAAGGTCTATTTCGTTACACAACTTTTGTTTTGGACAAACAAAAAATCGGGATTTGATTATGTTCCCTTATCTTTTTTAAACTCCTCTATTTTCTCATGTCAAATTTTCAAGGGTATTCCCACCCAAACCTGTTAATTTTTCCTCAACTTACGTTCTTTAATATCATGCTAAAAACTGTACACCTTATATCTAGAAACAGAGAGAGTATAATATATCTTTTGTGACTTCTATAGGTGAGATGGAGATGCTAAAGATTGTCCGAAATTGATATATATTTTTAGAACACCTCTAAAGAATAAACAGTTACTTCATATGATCCATAATAAGTGTCAATACACTTATTATATGGATCGAAGAGAGTAGATAAAATGTCTTGAATCATTAAATCGGCAGAGAAAGGATTGGATCATAATAAGCATCATGTAATAACAATACTATTATCTTCCACCTCTTATATTATCTTTTAACGATAAGTATGTTTTTTGTGGGAGTTGTTTTCTTCCCCTCTTCCTAGAGCATCTCTAGTTGATCCCGTATTTTGCGACCTATAAAAACAAGAATACAGGGCGCGGTAAACATTATTGAAGGACCGAAAACACATCGCGCAGAGCAAACCTCGTAAAAGAAAAACTGTAAAACAACATATTTAGGAATATGCCACTAACATGCCCAACTGTGAGCGGTCTTTTCTTTTTTCTCTCCATCTCTCTTTTTTCTTCTCTTCTTCCTTGAGAAACCACCCGAGCCGCCTCGGCCCTGCTGCCTCGCTGGCCGCCCCGCCACACCACACTGCCTAGCGCCGCCCAGACCTCGCCCCGAGCCCGCCACCCTGCGCAACCCCGCGCTCGCCCCGAGCTCGCCCTGCCCTTCTCCGGCATCGTCGCTCCCGGGGCCAGCCTCGCCTCGGCAGTGGAATTCCGGTGTGCGGCGGCGGATTCCGGCGTGTTCCGGGCAAATTCCAGCGAGTTTCATTGCGAAAGTGCGGCGGTACGTCTGCTCCGATGTGGTTTGAGCGGTTTAGGAGCGTGTCAATTTCGTTTAGCTTTGTCTTCGAAACTGCACCAACAAGGATCATGGTGCCCTGTAAAAAGTTTTACAGGCCAGCCTAGTTTACGGGATCTGATCTCAGCACATTTTTCGATCAAAATTGTAAAAAAAGATAATTTACAGGCTGAGCACTTCTACTTGATCTGCTAGAGATGCTCTTAACTTTGTATATTTTGTCCATGTACTTGAACTTTCTATGGCCCTATTTCTTCTTATTAATATATATACATGCAGTTCTCATGCATGGCTCTTAAAAAAATGTTATGCTATGGGAGATGGTGTGGCATAATGTTAGTTGGGCTAATAATGTGCTTAGGTCTGCTCTCACAAAAAGAAAACAAGCATATATTATTAGGCTATTATGATCAGGATCAATCCACCGTAGGTAAATTTGCATGAAAATGATAACAATATGACAATTACAAAAAAAAGTCAATAAAACATACTTCCTCTATCTCAAAATAATTTTCACAACTTTTTCTATATATGGATATATCTACGCACTAAAAACATGATAAATGTAAGCAACTTATTTTGGGATTGAAGGAGTATCAAACATGTGATCTAATTTAAATAATCTCGTCACGACCAAACCAATGGTGGATGGAGCCACCACGTGTAAACCCCATGTGCGGCACTCGGTAGTTCTAGTAACTTTTTTTTTTTGCAGGAAGGTAAGTTAGACAGATCTCAACTAACTAAGGCATGTCCCTAAAAAGAACTAACTTAGGCATATCTCCATTCAAAATACCAGACCTTCACTAGTCATCCAATTCCCTCTCCAAATACTAACATATGCTAGTAATATTGCACATCTAAGGATGCCAATGGGCCATGTTTCCTATAAACCCATAGGGAATTCATCTATTAGGGGAAAGGTATGAAGAATTTTGATTTACGCTATCTAAAATGCGGATGTGGATTAAAAGGTCTCCCCATCCCCGTTCCCTGCTATCCCCCGCTATAATTATATATACATACAAGTTGGTATATTATTACATGAAATATGTGGTAATATTTTGTGTTTGGTGTAGTATATTTCAATAATATTTAACATATCATACTAATTTATTGCCATTTTACCAACTATATATTACAAAAGTTTCTTATTTTTGTGTTAAAAATGTGAGATCATGAAATTATGAGAAGATCATTTGAATTTGGCTTCTTGATGGGGAACCCGATCCCCACTTCCGGACCCGGTGGGGATGGGGATAGGAAAAAAAAAGCTCCCCGATTGTTAAATGGGGATGGGGATGATAAGGCACTCCCTGGTGGGGAGCAGACCCACTGCCACCACCATAATCAAGGAGATGGCTCCCGCACCCGCCCACCACCCTAAAACCCTAACCACCTCATCGTCAGCGATCCCCTTCCTCTCTGGTGATCTGGCCTTGCATCTCCCATCATTCTAGACAGTGTTTCTTCCTCTCCAAGGTATCATACTCGTCGATGGAGGATCTCGATAATTGAATCTAGAATGTTTTGAGTGGGGAATTACATCTTTGGACTACAAGGGATTGGATTGCACTCATGAATGCCAAGAGTGCACCGATCATTGGCAAGTATCTAGCTGATAGTGAAGTGGTTGATATAAGATCTGTGGTAGAGTTTTCTTCATTTCATGGCAAAGTAATTAGTTGTGCACTCTATCCCTCTGAGAATCGGAAGTCTGCATCAAATTGTACCTTACCCTAACGAGGGGCACGGATCTGAAGTCTCGTTCCAAGGCTTGGAAGATTACACATTCCACCACCAAGGATCTTGGGCGTGGGAATATGAAAGCTTATGAGGGACGTACAACGCAGCCTCTTAGGCGAGCGCTAAGGAAAATAATCCCAGCTGTTATGCTTAATTCCCGATCAATCCTCGGATTACCGCTTGCGTCGATGCGGAAAGTTGCGCCGAGCGCTAAGGAATTTTTTTCTCGTAACCAACTATTTTGCCAACGGAGATGCTATCCGCACGCTAGAAATAAATGCTTTATAGCACCTGGTTTAGGGGCTTGCGTTGGAAGGCAAGGCCCTTGGTTGATTTCCAATTTTCGCACATATTATCTTTTATCACCTAAGCGCTCACTTAAGAGTTAAGAGGTTGGCGTTGTATATGCCCTGATGGGTTTTTTAGTTTGTCAGTTACGGATAAGAGGCTTGTCCTAAAGAATGCTAAAGGGAACTCAAATTGGTTGCAGATATCCTCTGCCCAGGGATACTTTCTCCATTGGGACCAAGCTTTTCTTTCAAGATCATGTGGTCAGGATCGGAAATGTGATTTCTTCTTGCTCTACTCTAGGCCCTATGGGTTTGGAGGAAAAGTTGGTGACCTTAGCACTTTCTGATAATGCTTCATCTTTGGAAGAGACAGGCAAACCTGCAAAACTTCTCGTTTCTGATCAGGTTACTCATGTATCTGATGATGCAGTGGATCTTGGTTCCTTTGCCAATTCTGTTCACGCATCGCTCCTTATGGGGTTAAATTTTTCTCATGGCAACAACTTCGAAAAGGATGTGAAGAACAAGTTTAATGTTGACATCCATCCATAATCTTAGTCTGGTCACTTCTTGATGGTAGTCTCCTTTGGTTGACCAAACTTCAGATTGGAGGAAGACTTGGTCGGTATTGCTCTGGAAGCAGTGATAGGTGGTTATTATGGTGAGATGAAGGTGTCTTCCCTGAATTATAGAGTGTTCTCTTTTTGTGTTGCCAACAAAGAAGTGGGTTTTCATATTTTAGAAATTCAGAAAATTTGAAAATGACGCGGAATGGATTTTGGTCAGTTCGTCGAAGAGTATAATTTAGCATGGTTTATCTGCTCTGAACCGTAAAGCTTGGCTACGTCTCATGTGACCAAAAAAAGTCTTCGTTTGCAAAGACCATCAGTTATGAGACTTGCTTGAGATATCAAGGCCCTAAGGCTGTCAAGTCCTCTGGAGTGATTTTGCCAAAAAAAAAAAGGTCAAGGACTCGAATCCGCAAATTTCGTTTGGAGCGGTGCAACATTTCCTTTTACCTAGCAGAAAATCACAGTTCAGGGTTCAAAAGAGCCAGGGTCCTCGTCGGTGGCAGACTTCGCAGCTAGGTCGGATTCTATAGCCTCTCGGTCAAAGGCCCCGCGATGAATTTGATAAAATGATTGATGACATGGCCTATAAGGCTTGGGCCTACGGGGGATTTTTGCACATGGGCCACTAGACAAAAGATTGTACTAATGATATTCGGTGTGGAGCATGTTTGGGAAAATTTGCCACAGGACACCGTTATTTTTTGGCGTTTGCTGAAACACACCGCTCGATTGCGTCTTTGCCAGGTGATACGTCTCCGACGTATCGATAATTTCTTATGTTCCATGCCACATTATTGATGATATCTACATGTTTTATGCATACTTTATGTCATATTTATGCATTTTCCGGCACTAACCTATTAACGAGATGCCGAAGAGCCAGTTGCTGTTTTCTGCTGTTTTTGGTTTCAGAAATCCTAGTAAGGAAATATTCTCGGAATTGGACGAAATCAACGCCCAGTGGCCTATTTTCACACGAAGCTTCCAGAAGACCGAAGGAGTCACGAAGTGGGGCCACGGGGCGCCGACACGCTAAGGCGGCGCGGCCAAGGGGGGGCCGCGCCGCCCTAGTGTGTGGCCCCCCCTGTCAGGCCTCCTGGCCTATCTCCTCCGCCTACTTAAAGCCTTCGTCGCGAAACCCCCAGTACCGAGAGCCACGATACGGAAAACCTTCCAGAGACGCCGCCGCCAATCCCATCTCGGGGGATTCCGGAGATCGCATCCGGCACCCTGCCGGAGAGGGGAATCATCTCCCGGAGGACTCTTCACCGCCATGGTCGCCTCCGGAGTGATGAGTGAGTAGTTCACCCCTGGACTATGGGTCCATAGCAGTAGCTAGATGGTCGTCTTCTCCTAATTGTGCTTTATTGTCGGATCTTGTGAGTTGCCTAACATGATCAAGATCATCTATCTGTAATACTATATGTTGTGTTTGTTGGGATCCGATGGATAGAGAATACTATGCTATGTTGATTATCAATCTATTACCTATGTGTTGTTTATGATCTTGCATGCTCTCCGTTATTAGTAGAGGCTCTGGCCAAGTTTGTGCTAGTAACTCCAAGAGGGAGTATTTATGCTCGATAGTGGGTTCATGCCTCCATTAAATGCAGGACGATGACGAAAGTTCTAAGGTTGTGGATGTGCTGTTGCCACTAGGGATAAAACATCGATGCTATGTCCGAGGATGTAGTTGTTGATTACATTACGCACCATACTTAATGCAATTGTCTGTTGTTTGCAACTTAATACTGGAAGGGGTTCGGATGATAACCTGAAGGTGCACTTTTTAGGCATAGATGCATGCTGGATAGCGGTCTATGTACTTTGTCGTAATGCCCAATTAAATCTCACAATACTCATCATATCATGTATGTGCATGGTCATGCCCTCTTTATTTGTCAATTGCCCAACTGTAATTTGTTCACCCAACATGCTTATTCTTATGGGAGAGATGCCTCTAGTGAACTGTGGACCCCGGTCCATTCTTTTAATCGAATACAATCTACTGCAATGCTCGTTCTACTGTTTTCTGCAAACAATCATCATCCACACTATACATCTAATCCTTTGTTACAGCAAGCCGGTGAGATTGACAACCTCACTGTTTCGTTGGGGCAAAGTACTTTGGTTGTGTTGTGCAGGTTCCACGTTGGCGCCGGAATCCCTGGTGTTGCGCCGCACTACATCTCGCCGCCATCAACCTTCAACATGCTTCTTAGCTCCTACTGGTTCGATAAACATTGGTTTCTTACTGAGGGAAAACTTGCCGCTGTACGCATCACACCTTCCTCTTGGGGTTCCCAACGGTCGCGTGCTGTACGCGTATCAAGACTGTTTTCTGGCGCCGTTGTCGGGGAGATCAAGACACGCTGCAAGGGGAGTCTACACATCCAATCTCTTTACTTTGTTTTTGTCTTGCTTTGTTTTATTTACTACTTTGTTTGCTGCACTAAATTAAAACACAAAAAAATTAGTTGCTAGTTTTACTTTATTTGCTATCTTGTTTGCTATATTAAAAACACAAAAAAATTAGTTACTTGCATTTACTTATTTCATCATGTTTCCTTTTAATTTTATTGTAAAAGATATACCGGTAGGACAAGGGTCTATAATTGGAAGACATAATATAGAAGAATTTTTCACCCATGTCAGTATGCACGAAGATCTTAAAGATATACCCCTGGGAAAAGCCGTCCCTACTTATGAAGATGCCTCTGTTTGTTTGGTACGCATGATGGAAGCTAGATTTATTAGTCTCAACCCCATGATACAACACATGTTTCTTACACTTTCTGATATGGAGAGGGGAGAGAAGAGAGATTTTGTTCTAAAAGTCCTAGTGCGAGAATTTGAGGATATAGCCAAAGAAGCTAGAAAAGTTTTTAGTAAGCATGAGAGGCTTGGTATGATCACCGATTTTAAAAGAACACTTGGAAAGTTGGATATGGATAGAATTAAGTACACTAATAATGTTAATGATGGTGGGGAGTGATACGCGTACAGCACGCGTCCGTTGGGAACCCCAAGAGGAAGGTGTGATGCGTACAGCGGCAAGTTTTCCCTCAGTAAGAAACCAAGGTTTATCGAACCAGTAGGAGCCAAGAAGCACGTTGAAGGTTGATGGCGGCGATATGTAGTGCGGCGCAACACCAGGGATTCCGGCACCAACGTGGAACCTGCACAACACAACCAAAGTACTTTGCCCCAACGAAACAGCGAGGTTGTCAATCTCACTGGCTTGCTGTAACAAAGGATTAGATGTATAGTATGGATGATGATTGTTTGCAGAGAACAGAAGAACAAGTATTGCAGTAGATTGTATTCAATGTTAAAGAATGGACCGGGGTCCACAGTTCACTAGAGGTGTCTCTCCCATAAGATAAATAGCATGTTGGGTGAACAAATTACAGTTGGGCAATTGACAAATAGAGAGGGCATGACAATGCACATACATGATATGATGAGTATAGTGAGATTTAATTGGGCATTACGACAAAGTACATAGACCGCTATCCAGCATGCATCTATGCCTAAAAAGTCCACCTTCAGGTTATCATCCGAACCCCTTCCAGTATTAAGTTGCAAACAACAGACAATTGCATTAAGTATGGTGCGTAATGTAATCAATAACTACATCCTCGGACATAGCATCGATGTTTTATCCCTAGTGGCAACAGCACATCCACAACCTTAGAACTTTCTCATCCTTTGTCCCAGATTTAATGGAGGCATGAACCCACTATCGAGCATAAATACTCCCTCTTGGAGTTAAGAGTAAAAACTTGGCCAGAGCCTCTACTAATAACGGAGAGCATGCAAGATCATAAACAACACATAGGTAATAGATTGATAATCAACATAACATAGTATTCTCTATCCATCGGATCTCAACAAACACAACATATAGCATTACAGATAGATGATCTTGATCATGTTAGGCAGCTCACAAGACCCGACAATGAAGCACAATGAGGAGAAGACAACCATCTAGCTACTGCTATGGTGTCAACACCCGGATTTTTAAGTCCAGATGCCTATTATGCCATTCATCGCAATCCCAGGAATATTGTTTTTGCGAGACATAATAGATTGATATCACAACACATCATTCATTACATACCATAATCGTCTTACAAATAAAGGATCACATGATCCAGTCTCATTACAACAGTAGAAGTTCTATTTATTCATTACATAACACACAGCGGAAGCGAAAGTAGCGTAGTAGTAGTCCATCTATTTCACAGGCAACTGTTGACGTCAGGAGTGATCCTAGTTGTCGTAGACGTCCTGCTGTCCTTCTTCCGGGTTCTGGTACTCGTCTTCATAGTCTGGCCATTTGAATAGCCAGGGACACAGCCATGAGTACTTTAAAGTACTCGCAAACTAATACTAAGGTAAATACTATCAACTATAGTAAGGGGGTTCTAAGCTCTAGTTTCATTTGCATAAAGCCAGTTTTATTTCATAAACCCTTTAATAATCAAAAACTCTTCATTTGCTTAACTAACTCAAGTGGGAACATTAGTGTCATTCCCACAACTCAGTTGTGATTCAAAGTCAAAGTCACCTTTCAATTCAAATCAGAAGTCACCATTCATATTTTTAGAAAAATTCTGATGACGGAACAGTATGGCCTTTCCAACTGTCCATAACCGCGGACGCGGCTATTCGAATAGGTTTAACTCTGCAGAGGTTGTACACTTGTGCCACAACAATTGCAATAGTTCGTCAGGGGTAACTGGCCCTGATTTATCGTACGCAGTACGCGAACTACCAATCCTAACCTTTCATTTACATACTCTAGTATAGGCACCTCTCCCCATGAGCTTGGCCTCCCGGTGAAAACCGCAGTCAACCCGGGAACTGCACAGGGCTTGGGCCGGACATTCACCTCATTTCACGTCATTTCACATCACTTCACCAGTACGGAGGCAGCCCTCGGCATAACCCCTATGACGCTTGTTCAGAGGGAACCCATACTAAAATACATAAGTTTCCAGCTAAGCCTTACCCAGATATCGAGGTATTGTGGGGGTACTTGTAAAATTGGAATGGTATCGCATCCGAACCCAACCATCAGTGTTTTAGTAAAATTCACCAAGTCATTCACCAGTCATATTCACCTTCAAAATCTCTCAATAGAATGACTCATCATTCCAAGGTTTTCAAAGTCATTTCAATTCACAAGTTCCCAACTAGAGTAGTCACTTTTAATATTGAGCACTAGCAACTAGTCATGAGGGGTGCTAAGTATCTTGGAGCTTGCTAGGCTAAGTGTGATGCTCTTGTACTACTCTATAATTCAACCAAGTGGATCATAAATCAAAAAGTAACTTTGATAAATAAAATCAAGTAAAGCTTGTAAAGTAAAAACTTGGGATAGGTTCATAAAGTAAAATGTAATGGTGCCTTGCTCTTGTAGAGCTTTGCACAAGGGAACCTTGCAAGAGTGTTAGCTTGCCTTGATTGGTGATGTGATCAAAGTTTTCTTGCTCTTCCTCTTGGTAGAAGACCTCTTCCTCTTGATAGTCTCCGGTACTAGCGTCTATAAACGAATACGAGGATACAATCACCAAACAACACTTAAGTATTCTTAATTAGCCTTAATGGCTCACACAATTGATCTAGCATCATTACTTAGCATTTATCCAACAATTATACTAGGGTTTCTTTATTTAACATTAGGAAAATAATTTCCTCTCATTGAAAAATTGGAAGTAGGGTTTATCTTTGGTTTGGAGAAATAATTTCCTCTCATTGAATTCTTCTTAAGACTTTATTTCTCTTATGAATAGTATATGACCTAGGTTGACCAAAGTCAACCTCTTCATACTTATCATTTGAGAAAAATGATTTAAATGAGGTTCCATACCTCATGCAATTTAATACTAACATGGTAGTGATTTAATGCCACCAAATAACTCAATATGAGATTATATAGACCATGGTCACTACCTCATGTTGAATTACTTGAGAACAAGATTTAAATGTGAGGAATACCTCTCATATGTTTTAACGCATAGTTGTAACTAATTTAGTAAAAACTAAAATTGAGGTGATTTAATATTCTCAAATAACCAGGAGGATCCCATGTTGACCAAGGTCAACACTTCACACTTAGTATTTGAGAAAAGGGATTTAAATGAGATTCATCTTCTCATGTGATTTAAATAACCATTGCAATTTAAATACTATTTTGATTTAAATTCTACAAGTGAGCAAGTATGAGCCTAAACATTTAAAGGTCAACACATTACTTCATATCACTTGTGAGAATGCTTTAAATGAGGTGCTACACCTCATTGGGTTAAATTCCTAAAATTTTGGATATGGTTTAAATGGGCTAGTATTGACTACATAGCCAATATTTTGATTCTAGCCCATGATCATGTACAGAACCCATATCATATTTGTACATAGTAAATTAGGGTTTGTTAAATGTGAATTATTGCAATTGGATTCACTTCCAAATTCAAATTGGTTGATTTTTAAGATTTATTTGAATATTGAAAAGTCTCTGTTTTGTTATTTTTGCTATTCAAAATCTACAAAACAAAAGAGGTTGAATCCAGTGGCAAACTGTAGGTAAACTCATAAGCTTTCCAGAACATTTTGATTCACTAAATTTGGATTTGTAGATTTTGAACTATTGAAATTCTAGCACAGACCAGAATTGAATAATTGCTGAAATGAATTAATACAAGATTTAAATGTGTTGGGCTGCGCGGGAAAACTAATGGGCCGCAAGGTTTGAATGGGGGAAACAGGCCCAGTAACGGTTCGGCCTGCTGACACAGGGTCCCACATGTCAGCGACTAATTGCCTTACCAAATCGGTACGCGATGTCGACCGTCGGATCAGGAGAGGATCGCACGGCCGTGGTTCTTCTTCTTCTCCGGCGAGAGGAGGGCGCGCTGGCGACGGAGGGAGGGGGTCGGGGAGCGCTGTAGGCCGCCGGGGGTCGATGGAGAGGTGCGCAGTGACGTTGACGTCGATGGGGAAGCGTCTGGCACCGTCGGCGAGGCTTGGGGAGGCGTCAATCAGCGGCGCTGATCTGCGGACTCCGGCGGAGATGATCTAGCAATTCCGGCGCTGGAGGCGATGGTGGAGTGGAGAAGGGGTCGAGGAGAGCGAGGGAGAAGTGGGGAAGCGAATGGTGTGAGGGAGGTGTGCTCTGGTGGCCTCTATTTATAGTGGCGCGTGAGTCTTTGTGGGTGCCCGTGGAGGTCGTCCATGGCGCCGGCGTTCTGAGGCGCGAAGGGTCAAGCTACGATGCGCGGCGTGTAGGCGACTGCTAGGCGAATCTCTGGGTATAGCTGGCGCGTCCAGGGGATGACGGGATGGCTCGATTTGCTTCCGCGACATGGGCAGTACGGGGCGGCAAGCTTTTGATCATGGCGATGGCTAGGGTGTTCCCGCGTGCCAGCGAGCATGTCTAGCGTGTAGCTGGTGGTGTGATGAGCGTGCGTGCCAAGGGGGAGAGGGAGAGAAGGACGAGGGCGTCCAGGCGAGCGGCGTACTGCGGCGTCCAGTGTCGTGCCAGGGCGCGCTCACCGCGTGCCTGGCATGTTTTCTGGCGCGTCTGGGCGCGCGATGTGTGGCCAATGCCGTGCAAGTCTTTGGCCAGGGAGGGTACCAGCGTGTTTAGGGTGGTGCAGGGAAAGCGATGAGACATGGTGTAGGGGAGAGGAGGGGCTCAGGTCGATCAAGTACAAAGGTGGCCGGCATGGGACTTAGTATGGCCAAAGTTGATCATGGCTTCACCTTTCTTAGGGATGCAGGGCATAGGATGATGCAGGGATGGTACTAGAGCAGCAATGATCAAAGGGAGAAAGTGGTTTAGGCAAGAATCCAGAGGATAATAGAGGGTATTGGATTTTGTAATTGTGCAAGCAAGGTGTATGATGAAATGGCCGCATGAAATTTTTATTGGAAATTTGCAATTCTTTTTGGTGGAGCTCACTTATATAATTAAAGAGAAGGAATGGTGGTGGTGGTGTCCATTTTGGTGAAGATTTGTGAGATTTCAAAATGGGGGTCATCTTCTCTTTAATTCAAAGTCTCCACTTGGCAATTCTCTACTGGTCAACCTGGTCAACTTCAGCACTAATGGTCAACATGAAAGTTGTTGACCTTGACATGGTCTTGGATGACATGGTCATAGTTGACCAAGTTTGGTTGAAGAAAAGTCAAAGCCAGAGGGGTAAAGAGGGGATCATGTTAAAAATCACACAAATGACCATCATCACATGTGAGATGGTTTTGAGTTTTCCTTTGATTTGATTCTTGTTTCTTTGATGCAAATGTGTTTGTTTATCATATATAAGTATTCTACAAGCAAGAGATCAAGCATTGGTGGCCTTGGTTGAAGATTTGCAAATTTGGCTAAGTGTATGTGAGTGAAATTTGGGATTTTCTCACCATTTGATTTCCCTCCAATTGATTTGACTTTTGTTGACTCTAAAGTGATTCTTATTGGTTTAGAAACATTTTCAAACCATTGAATCCATTTCAAAAGGTCTTGATCAAAGATTTGCAAAAATGGCCATAACACATAAGAGGTGAGGTGTCATATTTCATTAAGTTTGTAAATTGTTGATCTTGCTTTACTTGGGCATGGGTTAGGGTCAATTTAGTATTATAATAGGTTGAGAGATGGTTTCCCAACATTTGGTCAAGGTTTAAAGTCATAGGGCAAAGATTGGGTATTATGGCTATGTGCCACATATGCCTCTATGCATATGTTGCATTTCATTTTAAATTTGACTTGGCTTGACCCATTTGGTGTTGTTGGGTGTTGAAATGGTATATGGAAGTGATCCAACCATTCACAACAAGTCCTAGGGTCAATCTTCTCAAATTCACAAATTTGCTATTTTACTCTCATATGCCTCTATGGCATTTTTAGTTTCTTTTTATTTTCCTTGGAAACCACTTGGATTTGGTTTGATAAGCCTTAGGTAAGGTATGTGAAGGTTTTCCAAACCTCTAAACAAAGTGGAAAGTTCTAGGGTAAAGATTTATAAAACTAGCCATAGGCACATATGCCTTTTTCTTATTTATTTTCCTTTTATTTTATTTTAACTTGGGTGATGAAAAGAGGGGTGAGGTTTAGGGTTTAAGATCACTTCAATTACTAATAACAAGCAATCATAGCAATAGCACAAGAATTAAGCAAGATCACTATGTATCCTACTTAATTAATAAAAGTTTTTGTTGGTTCCAAAATTTGGAACTAGTGAAATTCATTTGTTTTATTTTGAAATTCTTGGGATGTTACAAACCCTTCCCCCTTAAACAAATCTCGTCCCGAGATTTTAAGAAAAGTTAGGTTCCTAAGAGAGATTGAGCATTTTGATTAACAGGAAGACATACTTGTCATGGTCTGGGGTGCTTCCTGGGCTTCAGTGGCAGTCATTTGGTAGAGACGGCCGTTGTTGTTGTTCTGGTTCCTTCTTCCTGCAAAGCGGCGCTGTTGCTGAGCAGGTGCTGCGGTATTGGCGGCAATCCTGGCAAGCTTTTTGGGGCACTCATTGGAGAAGTGACCCACAACTCCACATTCATAGCAGTTGACGGTGGACTTGTCCTTGGGAATGATGGGGGTAGCATTGCTTCCAGTCCTTGGGGCAGTATTGGGGTTGTTGTTGTTTCCATTGTTGTTGCTGTTGTTGGGGTGGTTGTTGTTGTTGCTGTGGTTGTTGTTGTTGTTGTTGTTGCCTCCGGGCTTCGGGGGTCCTCCGTTGTTGTTGTGGTGGTTGGGGCGATAACTCTGAGCAGGGGGTTTGTTGTATCTTGGGGTGAATCCTCCAGAAGAGTTATTGCGGTACTTCTGGTTATGGTGGGGTCCACTCTGGTTCATCATCCTTCGCTTGCGGTTCTCATTGGCCTGATGTAGCTTTCCTTCCATCTGTATGGCTGAGTCCACGAGGGCTTCTAAGTCAGCGAACGGAATGTTCACTAACACAGTCTGCATCTCGTCGTGCAGTCCGTTCAGAAATCTTTCCTTTCTCTTCTCATTGGTGTCGGTCTCATCCGGGGCGTACCTTGACAGAGTGAGAAACCTGTCGCGGTATTCCACCACGGACATTCTTCCTTGCTTGAGTTCACGGAACTCGTCTCTCATCTTCTTGATCAGTCCTTGGGGCACATGGTATTTGCTAAACTTCAGCTTGAAGTCTTCCCAGGTCATCATCTGTCCCGCATTCATTGCACGGGCACTTGTCCACCAGGCTCTGGCAGGTCCTGACAGATAGTGGGTGGCGAACAGTACTTTTTCTGTGTCTTCTACTCCCGCAACTTCGAGGTTGTTCTCCATGGTCTGGAGCCAGTCATCAGCATCAAGGGGCTCTTCAGTCTTGTTGAACATCGGTGGGTTGGTATGCTGAAAGTTCTTTAGCTTCGATCCAGGGTGATCGTGGTTTCCGTGGCCTTGATTGTTCTGAGCTATCTGTTGCAGTGCGGTAATGTTGGCTTGGCGTTCAGCTCTTTCGGCTTCTCGGTCTGCCATCATCGTCTGCAGCAGTTGCATCATGGCATCCTGGGTGGCGTTGCGGGTTGGTGGGGCCATCTAAACATTGATGTAGATGATAAGATAAGAGGGAATTTTCTATGGTTTGTTTTGTTAAAGTTTAAAAAGTTCATAATATTGAAAACTTGAGTAGTGTTGCGGGGGTAAAAACCAACAACACTTTTTCATTCATACCAAGCATCATACATTACAAAGCTCACACACCGTTGGTTTGAAGAACCATTCATCGCTTCTACGATACAAGGGGATCCTGATACAACTCACACATACGAAAGTGCTTAAATGATACTACTCTTCCGGGTGGATTCTTCTTCTTCACGGGTGATGGGCTTGGTGAGAGGCGAGGGCGTTGTCCAAATCCCTGCGGGTTTTGTACTGCCTGAAATCCTGCGGTGCTTCATAGGGGTTCATCTTGGGTTGTGGTGGGGGCATGGTCATCGGTCTTCCCATGGAGTCATGTCTTGGGTAGTAGATGAAACGAGTGTTCTTGATCTTGTCCTCATTTTGTCCACACAGACGGGAAATTGCTTCTTGCATAGCTTTGGCTAGTCCTTCCTTCCAAGTGTTTCCCGTTACAGAAAACCATATGGTTTCCCAGACCGGGGCATCAAGCTTCCTTCGTAGATCAGTAGAAACGTCCCACTGAGGTGGTTCTCCTAACTGAGCTCTGAGGGGTATTCCGAAGAACTCGGGATACGGTTGTCCTAGATAGTCCACTAGTTGCTTCAACTCCTTTTCGATCCTTAGGTCGCCTCCGGAACCTAGCTGATAGGACTCCCAATTGTACTCCATCTGTGAAGAATTATGATGAGTAAGTTAGAGAAGTGTGTCAAAATTTTAGGTAATAGTATAAGAAGAATAGAGCATAACTTTCTTATTTGAAAAAGATCTCAATGATAAGAGGGAGAATAAGTTTTCTTAAATAGTCATTTCATTTGTTTTGAAACTAAAATTTTTAGACGTCCATTCTAACTAGGGTCTCCTAAGGTCAACAATGGCTCTGATACCAACTTGTCAACACCCGGATTTTTAAGTCCAGATGCCTATTATGCCATTCATCGCAATCCCAGGAATATTGTTTTTGCGAGACATAATAGATTGATATCACAACACATCATTCATTACATACCATAATCATCTTACAAATAAAGGATCACATGATCCAGTCTCATTACAACAGTAGAAGTTCTATTTATTCATTACATAACACATAGCGGAAGCGAAAGTAGCATAGTAGTAGTCCATCTATTTCACAGGCAACTGTTGACGTCAGGAGTGATCCTAGTTGTCGTAGACGTCCTGCTGTCCTTCTTCCGGGTTCTGGTACTCGTCTTCATAGTCTGGCCATTTGAATAGCCAGGGACACAGCCATGAGTACTTTAAAGTACTCGCAAACTAATACTAAGGTAAATACTATCAACTATAGTAAGGGGGTTCTAAGCTCTAGTTTCATTTGCATAAAGCCAGTTTTATTTCATAAACCCTTTAATAATCAAAAACTCTTCATTTGCTTAACTAACTCAAGTGGGAACATTAGTGTCATTCCCACAACTCAGTTGTGATTCAAAGTCAAAGTCACCTTTCAATTCAAATCAGAAGTCACCATTCATATTTTTAGAAAAATTCTGATGACGGAACAGTATGGCCTTTCCAACTGTCCATAACCGCGGACGCGGCTATTCGAATAGGTTTAACTCTGCAGAGGTTGTACACTTGTGCCACAACAATTGCAATAGTTCGTCAGGTAATCGGCCCTGATTTATCGTACGCGATCACGCGAACTACCAATCCTAACCTTTCATTTACATACTCTAGTATAGGCACCTAGCCCCATGAGCTTGGCCTCCCGGTGAAACCCGCAGGCCCCCCGGGAACTGCACAGGGCTTGGGCCGGACATTCACCTCATTTCACGTCATTTCACATCACTTCACCAGTACGGAGGCAGCCCTCGGCATAACCCCTATGACGCTTGTTCAGAGGGAACCCATACTATAATACATAAGTTTCCAGCTAAGCCTTACCCAGATTCAGGTATTGTGGGGGTACTTGTAAAATTGGAATGGTATCGCATCCGAACCCAACCATCAGTGTTTTAGTAAAATTCACCAAGTCATTCACCAGTCATATTCACCTTCAAAATCTCTCAATAGAATGACTCATCATTCCAAGGTTTTCAAAGTCATTTCAATTCACAAGTTCCCAACTAGAGTAGTCACTTTTAATATTGAGCACTAGCAACTAGTCATGAGGGGTGCTAAGTATCTTGGAGCTTGCTAGGCTAAGTGTGATGCTCTTGTACTACTCTATAATTCAACCAAGTGGATCATAAATCAAAAAGTAACTTTGATAAATAAAATCAAGTAAAGCTTGTAAAGTAAAAACTTGGGATAGGTTCATAAAGTAAAATGTAATGGTGCCTTGCTCTTGTAGAGCTTTGCACAAGGGAACCTTGCAAGAGTGTTAGCTTGCCTTGATTGGTGATGTGATCAAAGTTTTCTTGCTCTTCCTCTTGGTAGAAGACCTCTTCCTCTTGATAGTCTCCGGTACTAGCGTCTATAAACGAATACGAGGATACAATCACCAAACAACACTTAAGTATTCTTAATTAGCCTTAATGGCTCACACAATTGATCTAGCATCATTACTTAGCATTTATCCAACAATTATACTAGGGTTTCTTTATTTAACATTAGGAAAATAATTTCCTCTCATTGAAAAATTGGAAGTAGGGTTTATCTTTGGTTTGGAGAAATAATTTCCTCTCATTGAATTCTTCTTAAGACTTTATTTCTCTTATGAATAGTATATGACCTAGGTTGACCAAAGTCAACCTCTTCATACTTATCATTTGAGAAAAATGATTTAAATGAGGTTCCATACCTCATGCAATTTAATACTAACATGGTAGTGATTTAATGCCACCAAATAACTCAATATGAGATTATATAGACCATGGTCACTACCTCATGTTGAATTACTTGAGAACAAGATTTAAATGTGAGGAATACCTCTCATATGTTTTAACGCATAGTTGTAACTAATTTAGTAAAAACTAAAATTGAGGTGATTTAATATTCTCAAATAACCAGGGAGGATCCCATGTTGACCAAGGTCAACACTTCACACTTAGTATTTGAGAAAAGGGATTTAAATGAGATTCATCTTCTCATGTGATTTAAATAACCATTGCAATTTAAATACTATTTTGATTTAAATTCTACAAGTGAGCAAGTATGAGCCTAAACATTTAAAGGTCAACACATTACTTCATATCACTTGTGAGAATGCTTTAAATGAGGTGCTACACCTCATTGGGTTAAATTCCTAAAATTTTGGATATGGTTTAAATGGGCTAGTATTGACTACATAGCCAATATTTTGATTCTAGCCCATGATCATGTACAGAACCCATATCATATTTGTACATAGTAAATTAGGGTTTGTTAAATGTGAATTATTGCAATTGGATTCACTTCCAAATTCAAATTGGTTGATTTTTAAGATTTATTTGAATATTGAAAAGTCTCTGTTTTGTTATTTTTGCTATTCAAAATCTACAAAACAAAAGAGGTTGAATCCAGTGGCAAACTGTAGGTAAACTCATAAGCTTTCCAGAACATTTTGATTCACTAAATTTGGATTTGTAGATTTTGAACTATTGAAATTCTAGCACAGACCAGAATTGAATAACTGCTGAAATGAATTAATACAAGATTTAAATGTGTTGGGCTGCGCGGGAAAACTAATGGGCCGCAAGGTTTGAATGGGGGAAACAGGCCCAGTAACGGTTCGGCCTGCTGACACAGGGTCCCACATGTCAGCGACTAATTGCCTTACCAAATCGGTACGCGATGTCGACCGTCGGATCAGGAGAGGATCGCACGGCCGTGGTTCTTCTTCTTCTCCGGCGAGAGGAGGGCGCGCTGGCGACGGAGGGAGGGGGTCGGGGAGCGCTGTAGGCCGCCGGGGGTCGATGGAGAGGTGCGCAGTGACGTTGACGTCGATGGGGAAGCGTCTGGCACCGTCGGCGAGGCTTGGGGAGGCGTCAATCAGCGGCGCTGATCTGCGGACTCCGGCGGAGATGATCTAGCAATTCCGGCGCTGGAGGCAGTAATTGGAGTGGAGAAGGGGTCGAGGAGAGCGAGGGAGAAGTGGGGAAGCGAATGGTGTGAGGGAGGTGTGCTCTGGTGGCCTCTATTTATAGTGGCGCGTGAGTGCTGTGGGTGCCCGTGGAGGTCGTCCATGGCGCCGGCGTTCTGAGGCGCGAAGGGTCAAGCTACGATGCGCGGCGTGTAGGCGACTGCTAGGCGAATCTCTGGGTATAGCTGGCGCGTCCAGGGGACGACGGGATGGCTCGATTTGCTTCCGCGACATGGGCAGTACGGGGCGGCAAGCTTTTGATCATGGCGATGGCTAGGGTGTTCCCGCGTGCCAGCGAGCATGTCTAGCGTGTAGCTGGTGGTGTGATGAGCGTGCGTGCCAAGGGGGAGAGGGAGAGAAGGACGAGGGCGTCCAGGCGAGCGGCGTACTGCGGCGTCCAGTGTCGTGCCAGGGCGCGCTCACCGCGTGCCTGGCACGTTTTCTGGCGCGTCTGGGCGCGCGATGTGTGGCCAATGCCGTGCAAGTCTTTGGCCAGGGAGGGTACCAGCGTGTTTAGGGTGGTGCAGGGAAAGCAGTAGACATGGTGTAGGGGAGAGGAGGGGCTCAGGTCGATCAAGTACAAAGGTGGCCGGCATGGGACTTAGTATGGCCAAAGTTGATCATGGCTTCACCTTTCTTAGGGATGCAGGGCATAGGATGATGCAGGGATGGTACTAGAGCAGCAATGATCAAAGGGAGAAAGTGGTTTAGGCAAGAATCCAGAGGATAATAGAGGGTATTGGATTTTCAGAATTGTGCAAGCAAGGTGTATGATGAAATGGCCGCATGAAATTTTTATTGGAAATTTGCAATTCTTTTTGGTGGAGCTCACTTATATAATTAAAGAGAAGGAATGGTGGTGGTGGTGTCCATTTTGGTGAAGATTTGTGAGATTTCAAAATGGGGGTCATCTTCTCTTTAATTCAAAGTCTCCACTTGGCAATTCTCTACTGGTCAACCTGGTCAACTTCAGCACTAATGGTCAACATGAAAGTTGTTGACCTTGACATGGTCTTGGATGACATGGTCATAGTTGACCAAGTTTGGTTGAAGAAAAGTCAAAGCCAGAGGGGTAAAGAGGGGATCATGTTAAAAATCACACAAATGACCATCATCACATGTGAGATGGTTTTGAGTTTTCCTTTGATTTGATTCTTGTTTCTTTGATGCAAATGTGTTTGTTTATCATATATAAGTATTCTACAAGCAAGAGATCAAGCATTGGTGGCCTTGGTTGAAGATTTGCAAATTTGGCTAAGTGTATGTGAGTGAAATTTGGGATTTTCTCACCATTTGATTTCCTCCAATTGATTTGACTTTTGTTGACTCTAAAGTGATTCTTATTGGTTTAGAAACATTTTCAAACCATTGAATCCATTTCAAAAGGTCTTGATCAAAGATTTGCAAAAATGGCCATAACACATAAGAGGTGAGGTGTCATATTTCATTAAGTTTGTAAATTGTTGATCTTGCTTTACTTGGGCATGGGTTAGGGTCAATTTAGTATTATAATAGGTTGAGAGATGGTTTCCCAACATTTGGTCAAGGTTTAAAGTCATAGGGCAAAGATTGGGTATTATGGCTATGTGCCACATATGCCTCTATGCATATGTTGCATTTCATTTTAAATTTGACTTGGCTTGACCCATTTGGTGTTGTTGGGTGTTGAAATGGTATATGGAAGTGATCCAACCATTCACAACAAGTCCTAGGGTCAATCTTCTCAAATTCACAAATTTGCTATTTTACTCTCATATGCCTCTATGGCATTTTTAGTTTCTTTTTATTTTCCTTGGAAACCACTTGGATTTGGTTTGATAAGCCTTAGGTAAGGTATGTGAAGGTTTTCCAAACCTCTAAACAAAGTGGAAAGTTCTAGGGTAAAGATTTATAAAACTAGCCATAGGCACATATGCCTTTTTCTTATTTATTTTCCTTTTATTTTATTTTAACTTGGGTGATGAAAAGAGGGGTGAGGTTTAGGGTTTAAGATCACTTCAATTACTAATAACAAGCAATCATAGCAATAGCACAAGAATTAAGCAAGATCACTATGTATCCTACTTAATTAATAAAAGTTTTTGTTGGTTCCAAAATTTGGAACTAGTGAAATTCATTTTTTTTATTTTGAAATTCTTGGGATGTTACATATGGACCCATAGTCCAGGGGTGAACTACTCACTCATCACTCCGGAGGCGACCATGGCGGTGAAGAGTCCTCTGGGAGATGATTCCCCTCTCCGGCAGGGTGCCGGAGGCGATCTCCTGAATCCCCCGAGATGGGATTGGCGGCGGCGGCGTCTCTGGAAGGTTTTCCGTATCGTGGCTCTCGGTACTGGGGGTTTCGCGATGAAGACTATATGTAGGCGGAAGGGCAGGTCAGGGGCCACACGGGGGCCCCACACGCTAGGGCCGCGCGGGCCCCCCTGGGCCGCGCCGCCCTAGTGTGGCGGCGCCCCGTGGCCCCACTTCGTCTTCCCTTCGGTCTTCTGGAAGCTTCGTGGCAAAATAGGCCCCTGGGCGTTGATTTCGTCCAATTCCGAGAATATTTCCTTACTAGGATTTCTGAAACCAAAAACAGCAGAAAACAACAACTGGCTCTTCGGCATCTCGTTAATAGGTTAGTGCCGGAAAATGCATAAATATGACATAAAGTATGCATAAAACATGTAGATATCATCAATAATGTGGCATGGAACATAAGAAATTATCGATACGTCGGAGACGTATCAGGGAGATTAAAGCACCAATACCTTGTAAGCTCCTAGCAATGCATGAAGCTCTAGATGATAATTATGCTTGGCTTGTTCCTGAAAATTTGTTTGATGAGAGTAGCAAGCCCAAGACTAATGAAAAAGGAGCCGCTGAAACTTATGTATCCAAAATACAATGCATGGTTGAGAAAACTCCAAACCCCGCTGTAGATGCATCATCTCTTGATAATACTTGATACACACTTTCTACGCCTAGCTGAAAGGCGTTAAAGAAAAGCGCTTATGGGAGACAACCCATGATTTTATTACTGCACCTTTATTTTATATTTGAGTGTTGGAAGTTGTTACTACTGTAGAAACCTATTCTTATCTTAGTTTTGCTGCATTGTTGTGCCAAGTAAAGTCATTGATAGTAAGGTTCATACTAGATTTGGATTACTGCGCAGAAACAGATTTCTTTGCTGTCACGAATCTGGGCCTAATTCTCGGTAGGTAACTCAAAAAATTATGCCAATTTACGTGAGTGATCCTCAGATATGTACGCAACTTTCATTCAATTTGAGCATTTTCATTTGATCAAGTATGGTGCCTCAATAAAATTCGTCTTTACGAACTGTTCTGTTTTGACAGATTCTGCCTTTTATTTCGCATTGCCTGTTTTGCTATGCTTGATGGATTTTTCTATTCCATTAACTTTCAGTAGCTTTGTGCTATGTCCAGAAGTGTTAATAATGATTATGTCACCTCTGAACATGTAAATTTTAATTATGCACTAACCCTCTAATGAGTTGTTTTGAGTTTGGTGTGGAGGAAGTTTTCAAGGATCAAGAGAGGGAGATGATACAATATGATCAAGGAGAGTGAAAGCTCTAAGATTGGGGATGCCCCGGTGGTTCACCCCTGCATATTTCAAGAAGACTCAAGCGTCTAAGCTTGGGGATGCCCAAGGCATCCCCTTCTTCATCGACAACATTATCAGGTTCCTCTAGTGAAACTATATTTTTATTCCATCACATCTTATGTACTTTGCTTGGAGCGTCTGTTTGTTTTTGTTTTTGTTTTGTTTGAATAAAATAGATCCTAGCATTCATTGTGTGGGATAGAGACACGCTCCGCTGTTGCATATGGACAAATATGTCCTTAGGCTTTACTCATAATATTCATGGCGAAGGTTGAATCTTCTTTGTTAAATTGTTATATGGTTGGAAACGGGAAATGATACATGTAGTAATTGCTAAAATATCTTGGATAATTTGATACTTGGCAATTGTTGTGCTCATGTTTAAGCTCTTTCATCATATACTTTGCACCTATTAATGAAGAAATACATAGAGCTTGCTAAAATTTGGTTTGCATAATTGGTCTCTCTAAGGTCTAGATAATTTCTAGTAAGAGTTTGAACAAAAAGGAAGATGGCGTAGAGTGTTATAATGTTTACAATATGTCTTTTATGTGAGTTTTGCTGCACCGATTCATCCTTGTGTTTGTTTCAAATAACCTTGCTAGCCTAAGCCCTGTATCGAGAGGGAATACTTCTCATGCATCCAAAATCCTTGAGCCAACCACTATGCCATTTGTGTCCACCATACCTACCTACTACATGGTATTTCTCCGCCATTCCAAAGTAAATTGCTTGAGTGCTACCTTTAAAAAATTCAAAATTTATTACCTCTGATTTGTGTCAATGTTTTATAGCTCATGAGGAAGTATGTGGTGTTTATCTTTCATTCTTGTTGGGCAACTTTCACCAATGGACTAGTGGCTTCATCCTCTTATCCAATAATTTTGCAAAAAGAGCTGGCAATGGGATTCCCAGTCCCAAATTAATTAACAAAAATAGACACTCCTCCATGGTATGTGATTGTTGGACGGCACCCGAAGGATTCGGTTAGCCATGGCTTGAGAAAGCAAAGGTGGGGAGGAGTGTCATCATAATAAAACTAAAATAAAAAGGCACTCCTTCATGGTATGAGATTGTTGGCAGGCACCCGAGGCTTCGGTTAGCCATGGTTTGTGAAAGAAAGGTTGGAAGGAGTGCCACCCAAAAATAAAAATAAAATGGGAGCCGCTCTTTGAAGGTTTGTCTGGCAAGGGGGTTAGAGTGCCCACTACCATTCGTTGACAACAACAAACACCTCTCAAAATTTTACTTTTATGCTCTCTATATGTTTTCAAAATCAAAGCTCTAGCACAAATATAGCAATCGATGCTTCCCTCTGCGAAGGGCCTTTCTTTTTACTTTTATGTTGAGTCAGTTCACCTATTTCTCTCCACCTCAAGAAGCAAACACTTGTGTGAACTGTGCATTGATTCCTACATACTTGCATATTGCACTTGTTATATTACTCTACATTGACAATATCCATGAGATATACATGTTATAAGTTGAAAGCAACCGCTGAAACTTAATCTTCCTTTGTGTTGCTTCAATACCTTTACTTTCAATTATTGCTTTATGAGTTAACTCTTATGCAAGACTTATTGATGCTTGTCTTGAAAGAACTATGCATGAAAAGTCTTTGCTATATGATTCATTTGTTTACTCATGTCATTTACCATTGTTTTGATCGTTGCATTCATTACATGTGCTTACAATAGTATGATCAAGGTTATGATGGCATGTCACTCCAGAAATTATCTTTGTTATCGTTTACCTACTCGGGACGAGCAGGAACTAAGCTTGGGGATGCTGATACGTCTCCGACGTATCGATAATTTCTTATGTTCCATGCCACATTATTGATGATATCTACATGTTTTATGCATACTTTATGTCATATTTATGCATTTTCCGGCACTAACCTATTAACGAGATGCCGAAGAGCCGATTCTTTGTTTTCTGCTGTTTTTGGTTTCAGAAATCCTAGTAAGGAAATATTCTCGAAATTGGACGAAATCAACGCCCAGGGGCCTATTTTCACACGAAGCTTCCAGAAGACCGAAGGAGTCACGAAGTGGGGCCACGGGGCGCCGACACGCTAAGGCGGCGCGGCCAAGGGGGGCCCGCGCCGCCCTAGTGTGTGGCCCCCCTGTCAGGCCTCCTGACCTATCTCCTCCGCCTACTTAAAGCCTTCGTCGCGAAATCCCCAGTACCGAGAGCCATGATACGGAAAACCTTCCAGAGATGCCGCCGCCGCCAGTCCCATCTCGAGGGATTCAGGAGATCGCCTCCGGCACCCTGCCGGAGAGGGAAATCATCTCCCGGAGGACTCTTCACCGCCATGGTCGCCTCCGGAGTGATGAGTGAGTAGTTCACCCCTGGACTATAGGTCCATAGCAGTAGCTAGATGGTCGTCTTCTCCTAATTGTGCTTCATTGTCGGATCTTGTGAGCTGCCTAACATGATCAAGATCATCTATCTGTAATGCTATATGTTGTGTTTGTTGGGATCCGATGGATAGAGAATACTATGCTATGTTGATTATCAATCTATTACCTATGTGTTGTTTATGATCTTGCATGCTCTCCCTTATTAGTAGAGGCTCTGGCCAAGTTTTTGCTAGTAACTCCAAGAGGGAGTATTTATGCTCGATAGTGGGTTCATGCCTCCATTAAATGCAGGACGATGTGAGAAAGTTCTAAGGTTGTGGATGTGTTGTTGCCACTAGGGATAAAACATCGATGCTATGTCCGAGGATGTAGTTGTTGATTACATTACGCACCATACTTAATGCAATTGTCTGTTGTTTGCAACTTAATACTGGAAGGGGTTCGGATGATAACCTGAAGGTGGAGGCATAGATGCATGCTGGATAGCGTTCTATGTACTTTGTCGTAATGCCCAATTAAATCTCACAATACTCATCATATCATGTATGTGCATGGTCATGCCCTCTTTATTTGTCAATTGCCCAACTGTAATTTGTTCACCCAACATGCTTATTCTTATGGGAGAGACGCCTCTAGTGAACTGTGGACCCCGGTCCATTCTTTTAATCGAATGCAATCTACTGCAATACTCGTTCTACTGTTTTCTGCAAACAATCATCATCCACACTATACATTTAATCCTTTGTTACAGCAAGCCGGTGAGATTGACAACCTCACTGTTTCGTTGGGGCAAAGTACTTTGGTTGTGTTGTGCAGGTTCCACGTTGGCGCCGGAATCCCTGGTGTTGCGCCGCACTACATCTCGCCGCCATCAACATTCAACGTGCTTCTTGGCTCCTACTGGTTCGATAAACCTTGGTTTCTTACTGAGGGAAAACTTCCGCTGTACGCATCACACCTTCCTCTTGGGGTTCCCAACGGTCGCGTGCTATACGCGTATCACCAGGAACCATTATAATTGTGTGGCACATTTGCCAGAACACACCACCTGGCTAAAAAGGGAAAGCTTTGCACTTTGTCTTCAAAACCAGTCATCACAAGCAAAAGTACAAAACTTTCTGTTTTAGGCTGGTGGTGTGTCATGGCAAATGTGTCACAAAATTGTAATGGTACCTGGCAAATACATAATCGGACGGTGTGTTTCAGCAAATGCCAGAAAATAACGGTGTCCTATAGCAAGTTTTCCCATGTTTCAATTATGGTCACATTAAGAAGAACTATTTTGGTGCTACATCTAAATAGGATTTGGGTGCCCAGACATGCAAGTTCTGATCATGTGGATCATGTCATTAATGATGCAGGGGTTGTTTTGTCGGAGGTTGTCGCTTCGTCTTCCACTTCCTCAAATAATAATCTCCTGGAGTCAAAGCAAAGTACTCTGCCTCTCCGTAGCCCTACACCGCCACCTGACCCTGCCGCTACGCCTTCAACCCCAGAGATGGCGGTGTTCGAAGTAGATCCTTTGTCGTGGCTATGTTGGGGCCATGAGATAATCGATGGAGGACCGACGGGTCTACCACGCGTCTCAAGATCCTGCAGTTATGTACCAATGCTTCTACATCTCCATGGTGGAGCCACCGCCGCCACCTCAAGTTCCTGCCCTATGGAGGGAACAGGTTCATAATTTCCTCATTGGTCCACTGCAGTGCAATGTCATAGATTCCCATCCTAGCCTGTTTGGTGTCGGTCAATTTCAGCTTAGTCCAAATTATGTCAACGCCCTAGTGCACCATGGTTAGTATCAAATCCAAAATAGGTTGCTTTGTTTTGTGCATGTTGGAGAGGCTCCCCAGAATCATTGGGCAGCTCTTGGTTTCCGCAAAGCTGGCTCATGTTCTTAGGAGTGCACCCTGATTATTATTGCTAATGCAGTCTCAACCTTTGGTTAGTAATGATCCTATTGCTAATAGAGTGCTAGTATATGTTTTTTCATCTCCCGTGCTAGTACCTAGAGATGTTGTCTTGGGGAAGTTTGCGACTATTAGAGGAGTAAAAGAGTCTTCGACTGCTCCTATGTACTTCCTGACTGCTGATTTCGCTGATACTTTGCCAGCGGTTGAGGACCAAATGCAACCTAATGGGAACCCGCATCATTTTCCTGGTGATTTGATGCGGAATAATAATATGTTTGTGAACCCACAATATCCTGAGATAGGTTGGGATGCGATCCAAAATATGTATGGTGGCCATAACGAAGCTGAAACGATAATTGGAATAAGCCTAAGGATATGCCTGAAGTTGTGCAGGATTTGCATGAATCTATGGTGGTCAACCTCTATGACAGTTCTAGCTCATCAGTTAATATGATGGGTTTGCAGCAGGATCTTCTGGCACAGCACCAGTAGCAGGGCAATGCACAAATGATTTTTGATGTTCTTATTGTGGGTCTCGTGTACACTTTCATTGGATCTTCCACTGCAGTGGAATCGTGTGTGATAGATTTGATGCTTCCTTTGTTTCATCTTCAGTTTATTCCTGAACCTTTACACAAGTTGTGTTGCTGCAGGAACTTGGTCGTGTTGGGATACAGTTGGGGTAGCTCTTCTACATTTGTTGGCATGCTTAAGGATTGAAGGGACAATGTGGAGGAAGCAGTCTCTGGTTCTCCGAGTTCTTTGATTCTGAAGAAGCATGTGTCTAAGGAGATGATCCATGTTACTCCTAACAAGGGTTTCACTCATGGCAAAGTGATGGGCTCAGTGGATGTTATACGTGGCCATGGGCAGCCCGGCCCGAGGCCAGGCCCGAAGACCGGCCCGAAAAATCCGGGCATGGGCCTGCAAATGTATTACCAACAGCCGGCCCGGGCCTAGGTAGCCCGAAAACAAAGTTTTACACTACCGCCCGGCCCGCGGCCTGGCGGCCCGACGTGCTTGGTAGGTATTTGGTCAGGCCGGGCTTGGGCCTGACTTTTCAGTGTCGGCCTGGCCCGACACATTGCCAGGTATAGTGGACGCGGTGGAGCTTGCTATTGTTATGAACAAAAGAGGTAGAAAAGTTGAAACACCGGTGGTTCAGTCGGAAGAACGAAGATTCACTAGAAGTTGTCTAAGGCAGGAAGGATATAGGCTCAAGCCCGTATTATCAGTTCAGTGAAAGATCAAAAAAATCAAGGGAAAAGATGTTGTTGGTGACTAAAGAGGATGCTTAGCCGAGAAATTGGCGGAATGGAGATCATAGGGAGGAAACTCAAGCACATGTGCCAGTCACTCTAGTTCATGTCATGCATTGGTGGGCATTGCGCTTGGGAATACGCCGGAGAAGTTGACTAGGAATTAGCTTAGAGCTGACCCGGCTAGAAGGCTCAGTCAGGTGCCAACGATGGTTAAATCTTATACAGGGGTGATAGGGCCTCATGTGTTAAAAGGCCTTTATCTTGCTCTGCCTTGGTCTTTCAGGAGTTATTATTAGTGCTGGTCTAGTGTATTTCCTTGTTTGGTCATGGTGCTGGGGAGATTTGTGTGTCTAGCTAGCTCAGGTGGTCACTTTTTTCTCGGAGGGTTAGCTCTGTTAGTTGGGGTTTCCATGCTTTTAGTTTTTGGTGTTGGCCTTTGAGTGTGTTGTGGAATTTGGTCTTCTGATTATGTCAGTTTAACAGCTCCTGGGAATCTATTGCTTCAGTGTGTAGTGATTGTACTTGTGTTTGATGTTGCATGCCAGAGGCAAGACTTATCCATATTATGAATATTTTCAATGTGTTGTTTATCCAAAAGAAAGTGGTGTATCTTGTGTTGGAATGTGTGAGAGCATAATGCTGAGAAATGACAAAGAGAAGTTAGGCCACAAATCGACGAAACTGAATGTGATATTATTTGTCTGCGAGAAACAAAATGTGAGTCTTTTGATTGGCGACTCATTCGTATTTTTTTTCCTGGGCGGTTTGATTGCTTTGCTTATACTCCATTGGTGGGAGCGTCTCGGGTATTCTTGTGATCTGGAACTCTTCAGTTTTCTCTGGGACATTGTACAGACCAAGAAGTTTGGGTTCGTGATTAATTTTCCCTCTATGCATAACAATCAAAATTGGACTTTGGTATGTGTTTACGGTCCTTGCCAAGGTGAGGAGAGAGACAACTTCGTTTCTTGGCTATATAATTTTTCAATCCCTCCAGTAGATAATTGGTTGAGATTTTAACTTTGTGAGATTACAAGAGAACATAAACAAGCCTGGTGGTGAAGTTAATCATATGTTCTTGTTCAATGAGATTATTGGCCATCTGGGCTTGTTGGAATTGCCGATCAGAGGATCGGGATTCATGGCTGCTAAAAAATAGGCAACTACTAGGGTATACATCTTCCAAACATATGGTTTGATAGGAAAAACTGTAGGACGTGTTTCGGTATGGTGAACCTCGGACCATACATAGGATCGAGGCAGATGGGCTACTCCTACCGTAACCAATGGTAATAGAGGGCCCACGCATTCCCTTGCCTGCTCGCCCAGCTAGTGTGATTTTTCCTCAACCCAAAAAGCCCATTCCCAGTCATTCTCATTCGTCATTCTCATAAAAAAAATCGTTCTCCTTTGTTGTACCAAAACTGCCAATCTAGAGAGTAACCCATGCCGCCCCATATATCGGCGGGAACGCTGCGGCGGTGATGTCAATGTGTAGTTTTTGGGAATCAACCGTAAATTAAATTAGCCAAAAAAAATAGTGCGGTGTTGTCTGTTCCGTGAAACACGGGTTAGGCGTTAGATAATGTGATTATACGGTCCAGATTGGTTGGATCGGACCGTCTGGCTCTATTAACAGTAGTCGTGACCATGTTTTTTTTTTTTTGAGAAACACAGTACAAACGCAGGCGCTCACATACACGCGTATACACTCACCCCTATGAACGCACACACGCACACCCTACCCCTATGAGCACCTCCGGAAGACTGAGCTGGCGGATTGGATCTTGAAATTGTTGATGACGATGATTACACCCCTAGTCGGCAAAGCAGTCCCGAACCAAGATCTATCGTTGCCACTATATAATTCCGTAGTCCAAGGTTTGCCCTCAGGCCTCATCCCAACTTGAGAAACAAGTTGCAGCCACAAGAACGCATCACGATCGAACGGGAAAAGGAGCGGCGAACGAGATCGACGATGGAGGCGGCCGAGCCGGCCGTGCTACCCGACGACGTCCTCGTGGAGGTCCTCCGGCGTCTGGCGCCGCACAGCGTGGCGGCGTGCCGGTGGGTCTGCAAGGCGTGGCGCGACACCATCGACGCCCGCCTGCGCCGCCGCCTGCTTTCGCAGTCGGTACGCGGCATCTTCATCAACTTCACCGCGCATTCCTTCTCGGAGTTCTTCTCCCGCCCCTCTACAGGCCCGGCGATCTGCGGAGGGCTCGACTTCCTGCCATGCAGGGGCGTCAGGATCAGGGATCACTGCGACGGCCTCGTGCTCTGCCACGATTGGTTACGCGAGTACGTCGTCAACCCGGCCACGCGGCGGTGGGCGCGTCTGCCCCAACGCCCTCCGCCGCCAGGGCACATGCCGGGATTAGACCAGACCGCCTACCTCGCCTTCGATCACGCCGCATCGCCACACTACAAGGTGTTTCTGATCCCATGCTTGCCATATGGTGGATTGGAAGACAACTCGTCGCTTGAATCGGAGTGGCCTCCGGCGTCATACGCGATGCATGTCTTCTCGTCGATGACGAAGCGGTGGGAGAAGACGACGTTCCTCCGCGAGGGGGAGGCTGCAGGGATCCTTGCCAACATGCTTGGGGTTCGGAAAGGTATAGGGATCGGGATCGGTATCGTGCCGTCTACTGGAGAAGCGTGATCTACATCCATTGCCGACACGGCTATGTAATGAGGTACATACTTACTCCTCAGTCGTTATTTCTCCTTTTAACAGTATTCATGCTTTCATGTCAAAAACAATATACGTGCTTTTAAGTTGTTATATACTGTTAATTTTTTTGTTATCCTATCGCGCCTATTGTGCAGAATGTCCTTGTCGAACCACAAGTACCAAGTAATTAAACTACCAGGCATCGATGGATTGAGCACCCCAACACACTACTTTGGATTGAGCACCCCAACACACTACTTAGGGAGAACAATGAGAGGGGTGTATTGCGCGTTAGATTATCATGGGCTTCAGCTTTGGTATCTCGATGAATCTTGCAGTCAAACAGAGTGGGTGTTAGAACACTTTGTCGATTTTAACGTAACTGCACGCCGATTACACACATGTCTGCAACAAACCTTGGTTATGCAGGATGTTAACTACCGCAAGGCTTCTTACTTGTATGGCGATAAACATGCAAACCGTGAAGCACCGGTGGAGGAGAAATATGACTGGACTTCTGATGAGGATAACATTCTTGACACTGAAGATGATGTTGAGGACGACTACTACACCAGCGATTTAGAGTTTCTTGGATTTCATCCTTATAAAGAGGTTGTCTTCTTGAGTTCATTGGTGGTAAGGGGATTGGCATATCACTGGAATAGCTCTAAATTTCAGGACTTGGGCAGTTTATATCCGAAACAATACAGTAGCGTCGCCATGGCATTCGCGGGAATAGATACATATTTCCCATACACGCCTTGCTGGATGCACGATTTTCCTGGAAACGAATCTGAGTCTCTGCTCCAAGATGAGCGGCTACTCACAAGAGAATCGGAATCGGAAGATGAAGACGACCCCAGCTTCACCAGCATGGATGAGTACGAGCTGCAGAAGCTCCGTGGGCACACCAAGAGAGTCAAGGACTCTAGGGCCAAGGTTCGCCGAAGGCACCGCATCAGGGCTCGGTAACAACCCACCTTCGCCTACATGATGTCCACATCAAGCAGGCCAAGCTTGACCTTGGCAAAGCCAGCAATGAGCTCGTCAGGAGGCTTTGCCTTCCTTCTCGAAAAGAGAATGACTTTCCTAGAAGCAGTTTGGAATCTCAAACTGAAGATGAGTATGCATCTCAAATAGTCTGGAATCTAAAGTAATAATCGGCAGGTTCTGAAAACATGTTGGAGCATCAACCTGAAGATGAGCAAGTATCAGGCAGCGTACTCATATAGTCATGTTTGCACCCCACTTGTTACTGTCGCAATGGATAAAAAGTTCTAGACCCTATTCTTGTAACTTGTACTCCCTCCGTCCCACGAAGATTATCTGAGGTTTGTCAAAACTTGAATGTATCTAGATACTATTTAATGTCTAAATACATCCAAATTTTGACAAATCTTACACAACCTTCATGGAACGGAGGGAGTACAAAGATTCATCTCTACTGGCAAGTAATATGAGTAGCCATCTCCGATTTCATTTTCTATAAAAAAAAGGATGGCTTTATCAATCTTAATCTTTGGTGTTGATGCATCATTGTGATGCTATTACTAGTATCATCTATTTTTTTCACGCAAGTCCAATATATGAACTTTGGCAAAGTTGGTAATGGTAGAGGACTCCAAAAGAGAGTAGTCATACAAGTGACACCATTAAGAGACTATGACTACCCTTTTGACAGAGTTGGCAAGGGCAGCTAAATCTGGAAACCCAGATGTACAACTTTGAATAAACGAAACACTTACGAGAAGGCCAGAAGGAATCTGATGGCTGAAGGCCAGAAGAGACCTGATGGTTTCCAACGCATGCATATCTCTTTAACAAACAAAATCTTTTCCAACCATGCGGTGGAGAAATTACAACTAGAATGGATAACAATGAAGAACAATCCTGACGATACTATAGTTCGTATTCTGGACTAACCACAGGATTAACATCATCTAAAATAGGATTTCAATATTCTCGCCTGGGTTGTCTTGCTTCTGCTACTGTAACACGGATCTGCCTCCCATCCAAGTCCTGTCCAACAGTAAACATAAACTCATTTAGCACCACGCTGAAAAATATAATATGCAAAGGCGCAAGGGTGTAAGCAACCAGCTAAATGGGAGAAAACTCACAGCGCCATCGAGATTAGATACTGCTCTCTCAACTTCATCACTTGAACCATATGAAACAAAACCAAATCCCCTTGACCTCCCACTCTCCCTGTCATAGATGACTCTAGCAGCCAAGACACTCCCTTGCTTACTGAACAAGTTTTGAAGAGCCGCGTCATCAACATTCCAAGAAAGGTTACCCACATAGACCCTGTTGTCCCCACCGCTAGGACCCCGTGAGGATTGCTGCCTGAATCCTCCAGATTGCTCCCTGAATCCTCCAGACTGCTCTCTAAATCCTCTTGGTGAGGATTGATCCCTGGGTGGTGGTGGCCCTGAGTTCACCTTCAAAGTTCTCCCATCAAGTACCTATTTTTAGAGAGAAGGGCAGTCAATAACTTAAGCATACAACTCCACATCCTAGTATAGAAATTATACAATTAGGTCGAGCAACAAAAGCTAAACTAACAAACATTTTTTTGTCCTATTACTCTAAATTTTACTCAGGAAGAAACAAGAGGTTAGTGTTGCAGAAACAAATAGAAACATAACAGCCTCAACCACAAAATATGAACAGTAGAGGATGAAACAGGAGTGTGTAACATTTCCAGCAAGTTCACCTATAAACAAGGACCATACAAACTTACAAACAATGCTTTAAAGACATTATAAAAGGGTGCTCACATAGCCGTTGAGCTGCTCAACAGCGTCCTCGACTTCTTCGACAGTAGACATAGTCACGAACCCAAATCCACGGCTTCTTCCAGTCAATTTGTCATAGATGACCTGCGACAATAAAGCAAAGCAGCTCAGCGTGCTACGGTTTTGCAATAATCAATCAGAACAGACTGGAACTCAAAAAATTGGCACCCAGATGTTAATTTGGAATTTTAGCAAGGCATACAGAGACGGAGGGGGATCGATACATGGGTGTACAAATGTACACCCATTATTGTTGGCAAAAGATTGTATGCCTGTGTCTAGTTCTCACATATAGAGCAATAAACATCAAGTAAATTAGAAGATATATGAGTAAAACTGTGACTTTTAGTATGATATGTACACCCATACGCTGACTCCACCACTCAAGGCATAGCTTATTAATCAATCTGTGAGCACCTACTTGTGTCCTTAGACATCACCAACCAGTATATTGAGCACAAACACGATTTTCGTTCTTCAAACTTCCATGTGTCTCAGTGCCCTAGCTAGTTGGAGCTATGAGGAAACATTCTAAATGTAAGGCGCATTGTAACTAGTATGAGGCTCCCTCGGCTACACTTACGCATCATTCCCCGTGAACTAAATGTAAAGCACACAATCATGTAACCAATAGTATAGCTCTACCAAGAGACATGAAACGGAGCAGGCAATGTATATACCTCAACCATCTCGACGGAGCCGGCCTGCTCGAAAAGCCCGGCTAGCTGTGCGCTGTCGACGCTGAAGGGGAGGTTGCCAACGAACACCCTTAGGTCCTCGGAGAATTCGGCGGAGGACTCCTCCGTGTCGACATCCGACGACACGGCCACGGCCAAGGGCGCGAGCGAGTGCCTCCAACCGGCGGCGGCGAGGGCGCGGAGCTGCGGGAGCTTGGAGGGGAAGAACGCGGACGGGGCCGGCTTGGTTGAGGAGGAGGACGAGGGGAGGGAGAGGAACTGGGGGGAGAGGGAGGTGGAGAAGAGAGTGGCCGCCATGGGTGAGACTGGGAGGGAGGATTGGGTCGATGGGGTTTTGGGGATAAGGGTTGGGGTTGGGGGAGAATGGAGGAGCTGAAGTGAGAGGCGAGCCCCGGAGGGGTTTATATGGGTTCTCAAACAGTATCTCTATCTTTTTTTTCTGAGAGTATGCCAATAAAATGTAGAGGTTTTCCAAAAAAAAAAAAACCAAGGTTTGAATAAAAGTTAACACTTGATGCGAAGAACGGGCATAAGACAAGAACTTTCCACCGACTTATCCAAAGACAGCCACCATATACAAAAGAAAAATAACAACATAAAAGAGCATGTCCTAAGCTAAAAAAAAGAAAGGATGTGTCGACCGACGCTTTATGTTTCTGAAGAACAAAAACTCCAAAAGAACTCTCCTTATCAACGAACCCGCGAAACTTGGTAGATCTCAATAAGGCATCATCTTGCACTCGCCAGATATGGCGTGCATAGATCTCCTGAAGATAAACCTTCAGCGACGAGCATCAAAGGAACGCAACATAGAACCTCCAAACCGTCCAAGCAGAGGGGTGATGTCGAGGACACCATCATCGTGTTGATAGACTCCGGAGCTAGGCTTTCGCCCGGAGACAACTTCCAACACCAACTGGGAGTAACAGATATGCCGACACAACTTGGCGACGCCTCCGAGGAGGGGAGTGACACCCATGTCGCACACCTCTATCTCAGCCCACTGGATTGGGGCAACAGTCTATTGTGGTTCACATTGCCCCTGCACGAGCACCTTGTTGTCGTAGCCGCACACCTGCAATCCACCAACAGCCGCACGCCGAGATCACACAACCCATCTTCCACCACTAGTCCCCCTAGAGATCGTAGCCTCGGTTCATCTTCATTCTCCCATACACCCGAGGGAGTGGAGTACCGCGACGACATTCGCCCACTCCAAGCATATAATGATGCAGCAGCAACCCATGAGGCCACACCGCCTCTTCCTCGATATCCAGCGCCACCACGCTAGAAGCTCACCACAACCATCATGTACCTCCCTCTCGCCTCCTAGAAGAGCTATATCGCTCCACGGTGTCTACCCACCATGCCCTTCTCCTCCACCGTCACACGCCGCCCACTTGATGCCTCCTCTCCGCGCGAAGGAGGCCCGTAGGGAGGCCCTCTAGTCCCGCTGCCCTTTGATGATCGGCAATCGCCACCGTTGTCGATAGCGATGACCAGGGGAAGGGGTATGGGCTTGTTGGGTTTTGATGCCTATAGAGTCACGAGCGCGAGCGATCCGAGAGGTAGAGCAAAACGGTCTTCACCCGAGTTCAAAGAGTATCTCTATCAAACATTTAAAATGCTTGTCCCGCAAAATTAACCGTTGTTTTTTGTTTTTGGCTGAAAAATAAACCGTGAAGATACCCTAAAATGACCTGGCTCAAAATTTGTAAGGGTGCAGAAAATGGGCCGTGAAATTCCAAATAAAATCGGGACTACCACCCAGATTCCCAGTACGTAGGTGTTGGAGATATACCCAAGAGGCAATAATAAAGTGGTTATTATAATATATTTTTGTGTTTATGATAAATGTTTGCATACCATGCTATAAATATTAACTGAAACATTGATACATGTGTGTTATGTAAACAACAAGGAGTCCCTAGTAACCCTCTTGTAAAACTAGCTTGTTGATTAATAGATGATCATGGTTTCGTGATCATGAACATTGGATGTTATTAATAACAAGGTTATGTCATTGGATGAATGATATAATGGACACACACCCATATAAGCGTAGCATAAGATCACGTCATTAAGTTCAATTTGCTATAAGCTTTCGATACATAGTTACCTAGTCCTTCGACCATGAGATCATGTAAATCACTTACACCGGAAGGATGCTTTGATTACATCAAACACCATTGCGTAAATTGGTGGTTATAAATATGGGATTAAGTATTCGGAAAGTGTGAGTTGAGGCATATGGATTAAGAGTGGGATTTGTCCATCCCGATGATGGATAGATATACTCTGGGCCCTGTCGGTGGAATGACATCCAATTAGCTTGCAAGCAAGTGACTGGTTCACAAAGGATATCATACCACTGTACGAGTAAAGAGTACTTGTCGGTAACGAAGTTGAACTAGGTATGGAGATACCGATGATCGAACCTCGGACAAGTAAAGTATCATGTAACGGCCCAGGGTAGTACCCCTACTAGATTTGTTTGTTCTTTTTCTTTTATGCATCAGCATCGCATATGCATCATATCATCATGCATATTTTAAACCCCAAAATTATTTTTATTAAACTCTATTCTTATTGCAAAAGTTATCTACTCTCTTTTATCCCAAAATTAAACACTATTTTTGTGCTTATTTTTCTGGTCTAAAAACTATTTTTAAAAGGTTTGGAAACAAATAGAAAATAATAAAACAAAAAGTTTTAAAAAGAGGGGAGAGAGACCCAGCCAACCGGCCGGGCACAGCGACGGCCAACCCGAACCAGGCCACCCTCCTTCTGGCTTTCCTTTCTCTTCCACCGGCGGCCCATCTTCCATCTCCTCCCTTTCTTCCTTACTGGCCAAGCTCTGGCCCAACCCACCTTCCTCCACCGGCCCGTACCCCTTCGCGAGGAGGAGAGGCTCCTCCTGTCGCTTTCTTCTTCACGCACGGTGGCGTGACCACCACCGCACATGGTTGCCTCACCCACCTACTCATCCCCCCTTTAAATCCCTCTGCAGATCCCCACAAAACCCTAGCCCTTCTCCCTCCCTCGCGCCGCCACCAGAGCCCCTTCCTTCCCTCATTTTTTCTCTTCTTCTTGCACGTCCGAGCACCACCGCACCTTCCCCTCCATGGTAACGCCGTTACCGGCCGCCCCTCGACGAACCGAAGACACCAGGAGATCTGCCTCGTCGAGCTCTACATCTTGGTGCAAGGAATCGAGTCAATACCCCGTAATTCGAGCGCAAGGTCGCCGTTTCTCCTCCATGGCCGCCACACTCCGGCGTTGATTCCGGCCGCCCTCATCCTCCTCCGTCCAAACCAAGGACACCTCCGGCTTCCTTGTGTTCTCCCGCATCCCCGACGCCAAGTTCCCCTTCCCGATCCGCGTTGAATCGCCGGATTGAGTCGCCACTGGATCTTCCCGCCATGGCTGCTGCTCTCAAGCTCGTCCTCGCCTCCCACTTCTTCTTATTCGAGTGCACCAGTAATCCGACAAGATCTGATCCGCAGCCCAGTGGTTCTTACTTGTTTCTTCTGTCCAACAGATCCCGAGTTCAATTCCTGGTTTAGGCAAATAACCAACATTTTTGTTTCCCAATTGCTAAAAAGCGCTCGGGTGCTACTTGTCCGTCCGAGCACTCGTTTCTCATCCGTTCGATGTGCTCGATCAGACGCGTCGTTCCGACAGCTTCGACATCGATGTGCCGTCGTCCCACCTTCTCGCTCCCCATCCACACCGTGCAATTGTTCCCCATTCACATCACAGGCGTGCCGCCCCACCCTCCACCGTCTCCCACACTGGCGGCAACCCGAAACCCCGGCGACCCCGCCCAATCCTCCTGCTCCCCCACCCCGAGATCCGTCGGCGCAGCACCTCCCCACCCTACCTCGAGCTAGACCGGACCTCCTTCCCCGTCGCCGCTAGAGCACGAACACCACATAGTGGAACCGCCGCCGGGAGCATCCCACGTCCCACTAGCACCACCTGGTGATCCCACTTCCAGGGGAATTGGTTGGGCCTCGACTTGGGGCTGCGCTCGTCATGGTGGGGATGAGATGGGCGGGGGTTGGGGACCACCGTGCCTGGGAGCGAGAGGGGCTCCGCCCCACTAGGGAAGAGGATAAGATGAGGGGCCGGTCTTCGTGCTTGGGGTTGTCGTGGTGGAGGAGAGGATGAGAGAGAGCAGCAGCACCGACTGGCGCCACACCAACGAACAGGAGGGGTAGGGGGTGACACGAACCCTGGGACTCGGTGCAGATGGAACCAGGCGGGGCAGGGTACAGAGAGGCATGAGGCTGGCAACAGCTGGGGAAGAAGGGGATGCGGGGTCTGCTCCTTCAAAATATTGCTGGTATATTTTTACTGCTGATTGCTTCGATTGTGCTCCTGCTTATTTTGGATCAATGCTATTCTGAACCAGTAGACACGGAAGTGCTTGAATCTACATGCTTGAATCTACATCGTTGCAACCATGCCCAGCTTCAAGTTTCAGTTTACGTTCATGATAATGCATAGCATTAGCCTGACTACAGAGTGGACATCTTGTATTTTGTAGCTATCATATGTTCGTATTTTGTAGTCAAAGTGGGTACTTTCACTATATGTATAGACGAATTTTATTCTGAAAGGTATCTCTATAGGCGAAGCGAGCTGAATAAACATAAAATACCAAAGATATGTAAAGGGTGCCCATGCTACTATATGTTTACAATCCTATAAAATTGTCTATCGCTGAATTGACCGATTATGCAATATCGGTCTTCTTGTTCTGCCGCTGGTGGTCGCCTGCTCGAGATGCTGCTGCAAGCGGCGTCCAGGTAGAGGCCACCAAAGGAGAGCAACATCGGGGCAGAGGCAACCACAGCTGGGCGATGACGATGCCACGATTACGCAAACATTTTTTTTTTTTGCTTATATCCCATGTTCAAATAATCAAGTTGTTTTTGGTACAAGTTTGTCTGACCATGGATCCTATCTCCGTCAGCAAATTCCGAGAATTGGTAGGAAATTAGTGTCAAGTTGATGTAGCAACTTTATGTTACTTGTTTATTAAGTACATCTTGTGATTATTTAGGTTTGTTTTGGGGGATTTTTATGCTAATTTGCATACTAGATGCTATATTGAACTGGTAGATATTGTGAGATAATTGTTGTTTTGTGTGTAATACATAGCTGTGTAATGCTTGTTATTAAGTTGTCCATCAATTGCTCGTTAAGTTGAATATGTTTCTTGTTAGGCGCTTAACATAATGTCTATTCACGAGGGAGTTCTTTTATTTTTCTAAATTGTTGCATACATTACATTTGTTGTTCTGCAAGGCACACTCAGTTGCTTTTTATTTACCTATAGTATGCATTTGCCTTTTTTTCTTGTGAATTGTGCATTTGGTATTCATAGGTTCATGATGCTATCTAAGTTGCTTATCATGTTTCGATAAGTTGATTAACACTTTAGCTTAAGTTGTTTTATGCTTTCTCCTAAGTTGGAGCTTGCAGTCCACCAAGTTCCAGGTATCAGTCCTACTAAGTTACTTCATCAGGCAACTTGGTTTATCAACTTACACAAACACATGTCCATTTATTAAGTTGTTGGTTTTTGCATATCCATGCAACTAGGGTTATTCCTTTTGATTCACGACGCAAATCAATCGACATCATAAGTTGTTTATGCCTTTTTATTAAGTTGCTTGGCCACTTATATAAAGTTTCTTGCTGCTCCTTAGTAAAGTTAGATTTTGTCAGAGCTTCACTACATATGCATGTCCTAAGCGTTTTTTTACTTTTCTCTGTACACAATCATGCAAATAATTTAGTTCCTTAGCTTGTCTAACTAAGCGCTGCGACACTATAGTTGAGTTTGTGGAGTTTGTTCATACATGTTACTTTGCTAAAAAAACAAAGTTATTTATGTTCCATACTCTTATTTTGATGTTTTAGCAACATCCTTAAGTTGCTTTACACTTTATCCTACGTTGCTTATTCCATTTCATTAAGTTGACTAATGACTTTAGCTTAATTTGATTAGTCATTTCAGCTTAAGTTGCATTCCAATTTATCCTAAGTTGCTTATCCCAATTAATTAAGTTGATTAGTCACTTTAGCTTAAGTTGCTTTCCACTTTATCCTAAGTTAAGTACACTGTTTTATTAAGTTGATTATCCACTTTAGTTGAAGTTGTGTTACACTTTCTCCTAAGTTGCTTATATACCAGGGGATCATGACTCCATGCTTGTTGGTCACCTTGGTTAAACACTTGCATTTTTAATTGTAGATTAGGCTTATTAAGTAGTTCGACACTTTATTTTTTGCATAATTTTAATGCTAAATTGCCCAGTGGATGATGGTTAGTTGTCTAAACTATTTAGACTAAGTATATTTATTGTATTTCTAGCAATATTTGTCACACCGTTTCTTTTTGCACAAGCGGTAGCTGGAGTGCATCAACTGCGCCTGCTCTAGTTGCATTCCAGTTGGGGCCTGCTCTAGTTGCATTCCAGTTGGGGCCTGATGCAACTAAAGCAACCCCAGCAGTAACTCATCCTATTAGGTGTCCATGTTTGTTCTTTGTTTCATTCACTTGGTCTTATATAAATACAACTAAGCTTGTGCAGGTTTTTTTTGTTCTTCCTATCAATATATCACATATATATCTAATTAGCTGTCCTAGGTCTGTTCAATCTTTTGTATATACGATACAAATAAGTTAGTTTCATATAGTTCTTTGTTGCTTCACAAATACGCTTAGTTGATTGCACATAATATCGATAAATGGAGACTTTTGTCTCTTGGTTTTGCATAAAGTACAATGCGTTGGTACTACACGCATGCCTAAGTTAATTACACATAATGTCATTCAATGTAGAGCATTTCGTTTGCCAATTTGCTTTTACATATGGCGCTTTGTTGCTACAGGCTATGTTGTTTTTTTCAAGGAAAAGTATCTAGGGTGCAGTTGGGTTGCGATTTTAATGTGGGATCTACTATGTAGCTACCCAGATTGTGAAGGATCTAAATCTAGGCACCTAGGTTTTAGGTGTGTGTGATTTCATTTACCTTTTGGAGTTCAATTTTTTTCCCTGACGTGCGTTCGTCTGAAGTTGGTCACTGGTCTAATTAATTATCTTGTCAACATGCTCAAGGTGCTTATTTGTGATGTTGCTAAGTTGTATCGGGAGGCGGTGGATCCCGGGCGGCGAATCTAGTACCATCTCGAGAGCAGTGATGGAGGCCATGACACCTAGCTTCAGCAGGTGACAACGCCCATGATGCCTAGAGCGAGCGCAGTGGTGGAGGAGGCCATGGAACCAAGTTTGAGCGGGTGATGGCACCCACGATGCATAGCGCGAGCGCAAGCCTGCCATGGCCCTGGCCAACATAAGTTGATTATCCATTTTAATTAACTTACTCACGGCTGCCTTGCTAAGTTGATTTCTGGTTATGTTTTACTTTGCTAAACTTTGATGTTAAGTTGCTTTCTAGGTAGTATTAAAAATGTCTTAACATTGATGCTAAGTTGTTTTTATGCCTGAAGAGATCATACATTCTTTTGTGATTACAGAAGTTGTAGTTTTCAGTCGAATCTAGATCCCCATGGAAATCTGGAGGAGAAAGAAGAGGTGGAGTAGTTTGCTTTGCTGAACAAGTATCTCGAGAAAGAAGAAGAGCTGGAGTAGTTCATCAAGCAATCTCACGCTGCTGTGTGATGATTTTTCCCTTAGGTGTAACCTTCCTGCTGATTTTTCTTTACGTGTAACCTTCTTTTCTTTAGTGATCGGATGTTGAATCGATCAAAACAGTACTGGATGCTCGAATGAATAAACCAGCATCCGGATGCTGGGTTGGACAAACCAGCACCGGATGCTGCCTAGTCACGTCCTTTTTGTTTTGCTTTCTGTTCTTGCTAGATCCGGTGCCTACTGGGCCTCAGCCCACTTGCGCACCAGCTCCTTCGCCGCCCAGTGTGCGGTAGAACACCATCCGCCGCTCAGGTCCGGCCCGTACCAGCCCGTGCCTCTGTTTATTCTATCCCTTTTTGCAAATCTTGTATAAATCATATCTTTCAAACCGTTCATCGAAATAAAATGTGTTCTATATGAATTTTGATCAGAAAAATATGAGGATCATAAATATGTCATCCATACATCTGTTTGCATCACGCATCATGACACGTTGTGGTAGTTTTGCATAATCACCTAACATATATGCGGAGTATTTTGGATTTCCAACTATGGTTTTCCCCGCTCCGTTTAAATTTGAAGTAGCCCACCCTTGCGATGTTATGCCATGCTAATCAACCATTAAATTTGTCGGTAGGAAATGCAACCTTAACCTAATTTGTTTGTCCGGGGTTCTGACTCCGATTAATATGGATAAGTTGCATCACCGCATCATGTTTGCCATGCCATGCATATCATATCATGATCATGCTGATTCTTTTGCCGTAGTAGTAAGATGTGCATCCGTTGGTTGTTGTAGCGCTTTGCTTCTTCCCGGATAGTATCGTGAAGTGGTGTGGTGAGATACGACAAGTTCTCCGGATGTTTCTCGGCAAGTTTTAACAGGCAAGCATTTCCACTATACTCCTGCCCCTGCAGGAGTCGCTCACCTATTTTATTTTGCCTTCTCCCTCATGCTATCCTTGAGTTGCGTTCTTGTCACGTGTCCCTTCCACTTGTTACCTCAAGCAGCCCATATTGCCACCACCACCTCCTACGGCTATTGTTTGGTTATCGAGTCTGCCCTTGCGAAGTCGTAGTGCATGCTAGTGCTTATATCTTGTTACCGTTACTGCTATCTTATCGGGTTATATGTTGGGAAGAATCATGGTTACTTTAGTTGTTGATAATTGTTTAGCGGAGGCATCGGTGGGTCAGTGATACGTCTCCGACGTATCGATAATTTCTTATGTTCCATGCCACATTATTGATGATATCTACATGTTTTATGCATACTTTATGTCATATTTATGCATTTTCTGGAACTAACCTATTAACAAGATGCCGAAGAGCCAGTTGTTGTTTTCTGCTGTTTTTGGTTTCAGAAATCCTAGTAAGGAAATATTCTCGGAATTGGACGAAATCAACGCCCAGGGGCCTATTTTCACACGAAGCTTCCAGAAGACCGGAGAGTCAACGAAGTGGGGCCACGAGGTGGCCAGGAGGTAGGGCGGCGCGGCCCAGGTCTTGGCCGCGCCGGCACTGTCTCTGGGCCCTCGCGACGCCCTTGACCTGCCCTTCCGCCTACAAATAGCCTTCGTCGCGAAACCCCCGATGCAGAGAGCCACGATACGGAAAACCTTCCCGGAGACGCCGCCGCCGCCAATCCCATCTCGGGGGATTCAGGAGATCGCCTCCGGCACCCTGCCGGAGAGGGGATTCATCTCCCGGAGGACTCTACACCGCCATGGTCGCCTCCGGAGTGATGAGTGAGTAGTTCACCCCTGGACTATGGGTCCATAGCAGTAGCTAGATGGTTGTCTTCTCCTCATTATGCTTCATTGTCGGATCTTGTGAGCTGCCGAACATGATCAAGATCATCTATCTGTAATGCTATATGTTGTGTTTGTTGGGATCCGATGAATAGAGAATACTATGTTATGTTGATTATCAATTTATATCTATGTGTTGTTTATGATCTTGCATGCTCTCCGTTATTAGTAGAGGCTCTGGCCAAGTTTTTGCTAGTAACTCCAAGAGGGAGTATTTATGCTCGATAGTGGGTTCATGTCTCCGTGAATCTGGGGGAGTGACAGAAACCTCTAAGGTTATGGATGTGCTGTTGCCACTAGGGATAAAACATTGATGCTATGTCCGAGGATGTAGTTATTGATTGCATTACGCGCAATACTTAATGCAATTGTCTGTTGTTAGCAACTTAATACTGGAGGGGGTTCGGATGATAACCTGAAGGTGGACTTTTTAGGCATAGATGCATGCTGGATAGCGGTCTATGTACTTTGTCGTAATGCCCAAATAAATCTCACAATACTCATCATAATATGTATGTGGATGGTCATGCCCTCTCTATTTGTCAATTGCCCAACTGTAATTTGTTCACCCAACATGCTATTTATCTTATGGGAGAGACACCACTAGTAAACTGTGGACCCCGGTCCAATTCTTTTACATCTGAAATACAATCTACTGCAATTGTTCTACTATTCTCTGTAAACAATCATCATCCACACTATACATCTAATCCTTTGTTACAGCAAGCCGGTGAGATTTACAACCTCACTGTTTCGTTGGGGCAAAGTACTTGGTTTGTGTTGTGCAGGTTCCACGTTGGCGCCGGAATCCCTGGTGTTGCGCCGCACTACATCTCGCCGCCATCAACCTTCAACGTGCTTCATGGCTCCTACTGGTTCGATAAACCTTGGTTTCATACTGAGGGAAAACTTGCCGCTGTACGCATCACACCTTCCTCTTGGGGTTCCCAACGGACGCGTGATGTACGCGTATCAAGCTCTTTTTCTGGCGCCGTTGCCGGGGAGATCAAGACACGCTGCAAGGGGAGTCTCCACATCCCAATCTCTTTACTTTGTTTTTGTCTTGCTTTATTTTATTTACTACTTTGTTTGCTGCACTAAATCAAAACACAAAAAAAATTTAGTTGCTAGCTTTACTTTACTTGCTATCTTGTTTGCACTCTATATCAAAAACACAAAAAAATTAGTTACTTGCATTTACTTTACTTATTTCATTATGTTTCCTTTTAATTTTACCGTAAAAGACATGCTGGTAGGACGTGGTTCTATAATTGGGAGAAATAATATAGAAGAATTTTTCAATCATGTTAGTACCGTTGAAGATTTTGAAGATAGACACTTGGTAGAACTTGCTCCTACTTATGAAATTGCTGCTGTTGCTTTAGTTCGCATATTGGAAACTAAATTTGTTAATCTCAATCCTATAATCCAACACATGTTTCTTACACTCGGTGATATGGAAGAAGGGGAAAAGAAAGATTTTGTTTTAGAAACCCTTCTTAGAGAATTTGGTGGTATAGCAAGAGAGGCTAGAAAGGTCTTTATTAAATATAAGATGCTTGGTTCTTATACCAATTTCGTTAGTCTCCTTGAAAAGATGGACATAAAGAGAGTAAGGTACACTAATAATATTAATGATGGTGGGGAGATCAAAGCACCAATACCATGTAAGCTCCTAGCGATGAATGACGCACTAGAAAATAACTATGCTTGGCTTGTTCCTGAAAATTTGTTTGATGAGAGTAGCAAGCCCAAGACTAATGAAAAGGGAGCCGCTAAAACTTATGTATCCAATATACTATGCATGGTTGAGAAAACTCCACACCCCGCTGAAGATGCACCATCTTTCGATAATACTTGATACACACTTTCTGCGTCTAGCTGAAAGGCGTTAAAGAAAAGCGCTTATGGGAGACAACCCATGTTTTTACTACAGTACCTTTATTTTTATTTTAAGTCTTGGAAGTTGTTTACTACTGTAGCAACCTCTCCTTATCTTAGTTTAGTGTTTTGTTGTGCCAAGTAAAGTCGTTGATAGTAAGGTTCATACTAGATTTGGATTACTGCGCAGAAACAGATTTCTTTGCTGTCACGAATCTGGGAAAAATTCTCTGTAGGTAACTCAGAAAATTATGCCAATTTACTTGAATGATCCTCAGATATGTACGCAACTTTCATTAAATTTGAGCATTTTCATTTGAGCAAGTCTGGTGCCTCAATAAAATTCGTCATTACGAACTGTTCTGATTTGACAGATTCTGTCTTTTATTTCGCATTGCCTGTTTTGATATGTTCGATGGATATTTCGATTCCATTGACTTTCAGTAGCTTTGTGCAATGTCCAGAAGTGTTAAGAATGATTATGTCACCTCTGAACATGTATATTTTGATTGTGCACTAACCCTCTAATGAGTTTTTTTGAGTTTGGTGTGGAGGAAGTTTTCAAGGATCAAGACATGGAGATGATACAACATGATCAAGGAGAGTGAAAGCTCTAAGCTTGGGGATGCCCCGGTGGTTCACCCCTGCATATATCAAGAAGACTCAAGCGTCTAAGCTTGGGGATGCCCAAGGCATCCCCTTCTTCATCGACAACATTATCAGGTTCCTCCCCTGAAACTATATTTTTATTCCATCACATCTTATGTACTTTGCTTGGAGCGTCAGTTTGTTTTTGTTTTTGTTTTGTTTGAATAAAATGGATCCTAGCATTCTTTGTGTGGGAGAGAGACACGCTCCGCTGTTGCATATGGACAAGTATGTCCTTAGGCTTTACTCATAGTATTCATGGCGAAGTTTCTTCTTCGTTAAATTGTTATATGGTTGGAATTGGAAAATGATACATGTAGTAATTGCTATAATGTCTTGGATAATGTGATACTTGGCAATTGTTGTGCTCATGATTAAGCTCTTGTATCATGTACTTTGCACCTATTAATGAATAAATACATAGAGCATGCTAAAATTTGGTTTGCATATTTGGTCTCTCTAAAGTCTAGATAATTTCTAGTATTGAGTTTGAACAACAAGGAAGACGGTGTAGAGTCTTATAATGTTTACAATATGTCTTTTATGTGAGTTTTGCTGCACCGCTTCATCCTTGTGTTTGTTTCAAATAAACCTTGCTAGCCTAAACCTTGTATCGAGAGGGAATACTTCTCATGCATCCAAATACTTGAGCCAACCACTATGCCATTTGTGTCCACCATACCTACCTACTACATGGTATTTCTCCGCCATTCCAAAGTAAATTGCTTGAGTGCTACCTTTAAACAATTCAAAATTTATTACCTCTGATTTGTGTCAATGTTTTATAGCTCATGAGGAAGTATGTGGTGTTTATCTTTCAATCTTGTTGGGCAACTTTCACCAATGGACTAGTGGCTTCATCCGCTTATCCAATAATTTTGCAAAAAGAGCTGGCAATGGGATTCCCAGTCCCAAATTAATTAACAAAAATAGACACTCCTCCATGGTATGTGATTGTTGGACGGCACCCGAAGGATTCGGTTAGCCATGGCTTGAGAAAGCAAAGGTGGGGAGGAGTGTCATCATAATAAAACTAAAATAAAAAGGCACTCCTTCATGGTATGAGATTGTTGGCAGGCACCCGAAGGATTCGGTTAGCCATGGTTTGTGAAAGAAAAGTTGGAAGGAGTACCACACAAAAATAAAATAAAATGGGAGCCGCTCTTTGAAGGTTTGTATGGCAAGGGGGTTAGAGTGCCCACTACCATTCGTTGACAACAACAAACACCTCTCAAAATTTTACTTTTATTGCTCTCTATATGTTTTCAAAACCAAAGCTCTAGCACAAATATAGCAATCGATGCTTTCCTCTTTGAAGGACCATTCTTTTACTTTTATGTTGAGTCAGTTCACCTATCTCTCTCCACCTCAAGAAGCAAACACTTGTGTGAACTGTGCATTGATTCCTACATACTTGCATATTGCACTTGTTATATTACTTTACATTGACAATATCCATGAGATATACATGTTATAAGTTGAAAGCAACCGCTGAAACTTAATCTTCCTTTGTGTTGCTTCAATGCCTCTACTATGAATTATTGCTTTATGAGTTAACTTTTATGCAAGACTTATTGATGCTTGTCTTGAAGTACTATTCATGAAAAGTCTTTGCTATATGATTCATTTGTTTACTCACGTCATTTACATTGTTTGGATCGCTGCATTCATTACTTATGCTTACAATAGTATGATCAAGGTTATGATGGCATGTCACTCCAGAAATTATCTTTGTTATCGTTTACCTGGACGACGAGAAACTAAGCTTGGGGATGCTGATACGTCTCCGACGTATCGATAATTTCTTATGTTCCATGCCACATTATTGATGATATCTACATGTTTTATGCATACTTTATGTCATATTTATGCATTTTCTGGAACTAACCTATTAACAAGATGCCGAAGAGCCGATTCTTTGTTTCTGCTGTTTTTGGTTTCAGAAATCCTAGTAAGGAAATATTCTCAGAATTGGACGAAATCAACGCCCAGGGGCCTATTTTCACACGAAGCTTCCAGAAGACCGGAGAGTCAACGAAGTGGGGCCACGAGGTGGCCAGGAGGTAGGGCGGCGCGGCCCAGGTCTTGGCCGCGCCGGCCTGTCTCCTGGGCCCCTCGCGACGCCCCTTGACCTGCCCTTCCGCCTACAAATAGCCTTCGTCGCGAAACCCCGATGCGAGAGCCACGATACGGAAAACCTTCCAGAGACGCCGCCGCCGCCAATCCCATCTCGGGGGATTCAGGAGATCGCCTCCGGCACCCTGCCGGAGAGGGGATTCATCTCCCGGAGGACTCTACACCGCCATGGTCGCCTCTGGAGTGATGAGTGAGTAGTTCACCCCTGGACTATGGGTCCATAGCAGTAGCTAGATGGTTGTCTTCTCCTCATTATGCTTCATTGTCGGATCTTGTGAGCTGCCGGACATGATCAAGATCATCTATCTGTAATGCTATATGTTGTGTTTGTTGGGATCCGATGAACAGAGAATACTATGTTATGTTGATTATCAATTTATATCTATGTGTTGTTTATGATCTTGCATGCTCTCCGTTATTAGTAGAGGCTCTGGCCAAGTTTTTGCTAGTAACTCCAAGAGGGAGTATTTATGCTCGATAGTGGGTTCATGTCTCCGTGAATGCAGGGAGTGACAGAAACCTCTAAGGTTATGGATGTCTTTGTTGCCACTAGGGATAAAACATTGATGCTATGTCCGAGGATGTAGTTATTGATTACATTACGCACCATACTTAATGCAATTGTCTGTTGTTTGCAACTTAATACTGGAAGGGGTTCGGATGATAACCTGAAGGTGGACTTTTTAGGCATAGATGCATGCTGGATAGCGGTCTATGTACTTTGTCGTAATTTCCAATTAAATCTCACAATACTCATCATATCATGTATGTGCATGGTCATGCCCTCTCTATTTGTCAATTGCCCAACTGTAATTTGTTCACCCAACATGCTATTTATCTTATGGGAGAGACACCTCTAGTGAACTGTGGACCCCGGTCCATTCTTTACATCTGAAATACAATCTACTGCAATACTTGTTTTACTGTTCTCTGCAAACAATCATCATCCACACTATACATCTAATCCTTTGTTACGACAAGCCGGTGAGATTGACAACCTCATTTGTTTCGTTGGGGCAAAGTACTTTGGTTGTGTTGTGCAGGTTCCACGTTGGCGCCGGAATCTCTGGTGTTGCGCCGCACTACATCTCGCCGCCATCAACCTTCAACGTGCTTCTTGGCTCCTACTGGTTCGATAAACCTTGGTTTCATACTGAGGGAAAACTTGCCGCTGTACGCATCACACCTTCCTCTTGGGGTTCCCAACGGACGCGTGCTGTACGCGTATCAGTCAGCTACTCGTTTTGTGACGGCTCACTTGTGTTTCCTAAATAACCTAGGACCCGAGTTCTTGTTATCTGTTCCGAGACTGAGCGCTCTAACCACACGTGGGTATGCTTACCGGGTCTCCCTTCGACCACTGCCGGAATCTACAGCTTTGTCCAGTGGCCACAACTAGTTTGGATGTTTGTTTTGTTTCTCCCGGGCGTGCAAGCTTGTTTCTTTGTGGTCAGATGATATGATGTTACTCTTGGGGAAGCCATGTTGCCTTGTAACCCCATTGTCTCTTGCACGCTCGTAAGATGCGGTACGTATTGCTGAAGATGGATTCACCCTGCGGGCACTGTTTCCATCCGAAAGCCGTAGACGCAAACAGCTAAGTCCGCGTCGGAGTTTCGATCGGGCTCCGAAACGGGTTAACTTAGTTAGGTGGCTTCCTGGACATTGTTGTAGTGAAGGAGAGTGCGTATCGTGATATCCACCTATCGTAAGTGGGTTGATCGTGCGTGTGGGCACATTTGGGCACCCCTGCAGGGTTACAATCTTATCGATAAGCCGCGTCCGTGGTTATGGACGACTTGGAGTTGTATGACTCGATCATAGACAACATACACATGTTGTTTCAATAATAATAACTTGCATAGTAAGATAGAATAACTTAAATAATAACTGGTTAAAACTTGTCAACAGTGTGAGTGCCTTTGTAAGTACCTCCTTGCGAGGGGGGAACACATCGGCTGTGTTATGTTTGCAGAGTATAGAACGGTTAGTTGTGCGCTCTCTCACCTTCTCTGATTAGACGAATGTTGTAGAGTGTCTCTATAGTTTTTTTTAGTGCTTGCGCACTGCCGCTTAACCCCACCATATTGCCTATGACGTTCCTCTTGCGTCCTCTAAGTCCCATGCGTGCCTCAAGTACAAAGGACGACTGGTTGACGAATGCTTATACGTCTTGAAGTCTTGTTAAGTACGAACCCGTACTTATTGCTGCTTCTACGGGATATAACCGGGCAGGTATGAAGATATGTTCGATGAAGACGACGTTAGCAAGGTTAGCCTTCCGGCTTGGCCTGGGCAGGGTTATGGACGCCACTGGTTATCTTCAGGACTCTTAGTCCAATTTGTATCTTGTCCGTACTCGGACGTATTCGATCTTCTGTATGAGTTGGATCTTTGTATTGTATATTTGTATCTTGACTCGTTGGAGTCGTTCTTGTAATATATGTTTCTTGTGGGCTCTATTGTAATCCTGTTGTAATGTTACCGCTCGTGTTAATTCCTCTGGCATCACGTGTGTGATTTGATATCGTGCGGATTTCGGCGGGATCGCTGGAATCTTCAGGATACCGGTTTGGGGGCGTCACAAGTTGGTATCAGAGCCTCAGGTTGCGGTACCCCACTAGTCCAGCTTGTAGGATAGCCTTGCCAACGGTCGTTCAGTTAGAGTGTCAAAACTATTTTCTAAAAATTCGTTGGATAGATCTGATTAGTTCTGATTTTCTCCTTATCTCTATTCTTGCTCCTCTTATCTTTGCGAGTTTTGAATCTGACCTTATCTGCTTCTCCGAGGCTTAGGTTCCGACGTGGGTTGGACGATCTATACCTTCACCTATTAGGACCGATCTCTGAAGATTTCTGACAGAAGAACATCATCGGCGGCTAACCTTCGTCTTCTCCATTGATGTCATCTATGCCTCTCTGATCTTTCTACAATTCTTTGTTCTTTGGCTCCGTCGAATCTTCGCTGACAATGCTTGTCGATATCGTTAATCAGAATTCTGGGAGCTGTTACACGACTCTCCTATTCATGTGCAGAGTACTTTGAGTGCGGGATGGGCTGATCACCATACCGACTACTCTTATTATTCGCTCTTGTTACGATGAATTGGTGGATCCGTGTGACTGTTACGCCTTTCTTTGTTTCTCCGGAGTCATCATCGTCATCGGAACAACAAGTCTTGTTAGTGGTGTCGCCCAATCAACATAGAGCAACAATTCTTGTTAGTGGTGTCGAGGAGTTCGACACATCGCCTGAAGACCCAATAGTTCACCTCTCTCCCCCCTTAGGTTGACGTGGGATCTCGGGGCGCGATCCCTTGTTAGTGGTGTCGGCTGTAACGGCCCAGGGTAGTACCCCTACTAGATTTGTTTGTTCTTTTTCTTTTATGCATCAGCATCGCATATGCATCATATCATCATGCATATTTTAAACCCCAAAATTATTTTTATTAAACTCTATTCTTATTGCAAAAGTTATCTACTCTCTTTTATCCCAAAATTAAACACTATTTTTGTGCTTATTTTTCTGGTCTAAAAACTATTTTTAAAAGGTTTGGAAACAAATAGAAAATAATAAAACAAAAAGTTTTAAAAAGAGGGGAGAGAGACCCAGCCAACCGGCCAGGCCTGGCAGCAGCCCAACCCGAACCAGGCCACCCTCCTTCTGGCTTTCCTTTCTCTTCCACCGGCGGCCCATCTTCCATCTCCTCCCTTTCTTCCTTACTGGCCCAGCTCTGGCCCAACCCACCTTCCTCCACCGGCCCGTACCCCTTCGCGAGGAGGAGAGGCTCCTCCTGTCGCTTTCTTCTTCACGCACGGTGGCGTGACCACCACCGCACATGGTTGCCTCACCCACCTGCTCATCCCCCCTTTAAATCCCTCTGCAGATCCCCACAAACCCCTAGCCCTTCTCCCTCCCTCGCGCCGCCACCAGAGCCCCTTCCTTCCCTCATTTTTTTCTCTTCTTCTTGCACGTCTGAGCACCACCGCACCTTCCCCTCCATGGTACCGCCGTTACCGGCCGCCCCTCGACGAACCGAAGACACCAGGAGATCCGCCTCGTCGAGCTCTACATCTTGGTGCAAGGAATCGAGTCAATACCCCGTAATTCGAGCGCAAGGTCGCCGTTTCTCCTCCATGTCCGCCACACTCCGGCGTTGATTCCGGCCGCCCTCATCCTCCTCCGTCCAAACCAAGGACACCTCCGGCTTCCTTGTGTTCTCCCGCATCCCCGACGCCAAGTTCCCCTTCCCGATCCGCGTTGAATCGCCGGATTGAGTCGCCACTGGATCTTTCCGCCATGGCTGCTGCTCTCAAGCTCGTCCCCGCTTCCCACTTCTTCTTATTCGAGTGCACCAGTAATCTGACAAGATCTGATCCGCAGCCCAGTGGTTCGTTCTTGTTTCTTCTGTCCAACAGATCCCGAGTTCAATTCCTGGTTTAGGCAAATAACCAACATTTTTGTTTTGCTTTCTGTTCTTGCTAGATCCGGTGCCTACTGGGCCTCAGCCCACTTGCGCACCAGCTCTTTCGCCACCCAGTGTGCGGTAGACCACCATCCGCCGCTCAGGTCCGGCCCGTACCAGCTCGTTCCTCTGTTTATTCTATCCCTTTTTGCAAATCTTGTTTAAATCATATCTTTCAAACCGTTCATCGAAATAAAATGTGTTCTATATGAATTTTGATCAGAAAAATATGAGGATCATAAATATGTCATCCATACATCTGTTTGCATCACGCATCATGACACGTTGTGGTAGTTTTGCATAATCACCTAACATATATGCGGAGTATTTTGGATTTCCAACTATGGTTTTCCCCGCTCCGTTTAAATTTGAAGTAGCCCACCCTTGCGATGTTATGCCATGCTAATCAACCATTAAATTTGTCGGTAGGAAATGAAACCTTAACCTAATTTGTTTGTCCGGGGTTCTGACTCCGATTAATATGGATAAGTTGCATCACCGCATCATGTTTGCCATGCCATGCATATCATATCATGATCATGCTGATTCTTTTGCCGTAGTAGTAAGATGTGCATCTGTTGGTTGTTGTAGCGCTTTGCTTCTTCCCGGATAGGATCGTGAAGTGGTGTGCTGAGATACGACAAGTTCTCCGGATGTTTCTCGGCAAGTTTTAACAGGCAGGCATTTCCACTATACTCCTGCCCCTGCAGGAGTCGCTCACCTATTTTATTTTGCCTTCTCCCTCATGCTATCCTTGAGTTGCATTCTTGTCACGTGTCCCTTCCACTTGTTACCTCAAGCAGCCCATATTGCCACCACCACCTCCTACGGCTATTGTTTGGTTATCGAGTCTGCCCTTGCGAAGTCGTAGTGCATGCTAGTGCTTATATCTTGTTACCGTTACTGCTATCTTATCGGGTCATATGTTGGGAAGAATCATGGTTACTTTAGTTGTTGATAATTGTTTAGCGGAGGCATCGGTGGGTCAGCTGCTCGTTTTGTGACGGCTCACTTGTGTTTCCTAAATAACCTAGGACCCGAGTTCTTGTTATCTGTTCCGAGACTGAGCGCTCTAACCACACGTGGGTATGCTTACCGGGTCTCCCCTTGACCACTTCCAGAATCTACAGCTTTGTCTAGTGGCCACAACTAGTTTGGATGTTTGTTTTGTTTCTCCCGGGCGTGCAAGCTTGTTTCTTTGTGGTCAGATGATATGATGTTACTCTTGGGGAAGCCATGTTGCCTTGTAACCCCGTTGTCTCTTGCACGCTCGTAGGATGCGGTACGTATTGCTGAAGATGGATTCACCACTGCACCTTGTTTCCATCCGAAAGCCGTAGACGCAAACAGCTAAGTCCGCGTCGGAGTTTCGATCGGGCTCCGAAACGGGTTAACTTAGTTAGGTGGCTTCCTGGACATTGTTGTAGTGAAGGAGAGTGCGTGTCGTGATATCCACCTGTCGTAAGTGGGTTGATCGTGCGTGTGGGAACATTTGGGCACCCCTGCAGGGTTACAATCTTATCGATAAGCCGCGTCCGCGGTTATGGACGACTTGGAGTTGTATGACTCGATCATAGACAACATACACCTGTTGTTTCAATAATAATAACTTGCATAGTAAGATAGAATAACTTAAATAATAACTGGTTAAAACTTGTCAATAGTGTGAGTGCCTTTTTAAGTACCTCCTTGCGAGGGGGGAACACATCGGCTGTGTTATATTTGCAGAGTATAGAACTGTTAGTTGTGCGCTCTCTCACCTTCTCTGATTAGACGAATGTTGTAGAGTGTCTCTATAGTTTTTTTTAGTGCTTGCGCGCTGCCCCTTAACCCCACCATATTGCCTATGACGTTCCTCTTGCGTCCTCTAAGTCCCCTGTGTGCCTCAAGTACAAAGGACGACTGGTTGACGAATGCTTATACGTCTTGAAGTCTTGTTAAGTACGAACCCGTACTTATTGCTGCTTCTACGGGATATAACCGGGCAGGTATGAAGATATGTTCGATGAAGACGACGTTAGCAACGTTAGCCTTCCGGCTTGGCCTGGGCAGGGTTATGGACGCCACTGGTTATCTTCAGGACTCTAAGTCCAATTTGTATCTTGTCCGTACTCGGACGTATTCGATCTTCTGTATGAGTTGGATCTTTGTATTGTATATTTGTATCTTGACTCATTGGAGTCGTTGTTGTAATATATGTTTCTTGTGGGCTCTATTGTAATCCTGTTGTAATGTTACCGCTCGTGTTAATTCCTCTGGCATCACGTGTGTGATTTGTCGCGCACGTCGTGTCGGAGGGCGTCTCTGAATCGATATCGTGCGGATTTCGGCGGGATCGCTGGAATCTTCAGGATACCGGTTTGGGGGCGTCACATATCACGTGACAAATGGAATCGGTATCGTATGTAAATGGTTCAGTCGATCACTAAGTTATCGTTGAATGTGTGGGAGCCAATATGGATCTCCAGATCCCGCTATTGGTTATTGGTCGGAGAGGAGTCTCGACCATGTCTACATAGTTCACGAACCGTAGGGTGACACACTTAAGGTTTGATGTCGTTTTAAGTAGATATGGAATATGGAATGGAGTTCGAATGTTGTTCGGAGTCTCGGATGAGATCCAGGACATCACGAGGAGGTCCGGAATGGTCCGGAGAATAAGATTCATATATAGGAAGTCACTTTCCAAGTTTGGAAATGATCCGGTGCATTTATGGAAGGCGCTAGAATGTTCTAGAACCTTCCGGAGGAAATCACCATGGAAGGTGAAGTCCCAGTTGGACTGGGACTCCACCAACCCTAACCAGCCAACCAAGAGGGAAGGTGGAATCCATAGTGGACTCCATGTGGTGACCCTGCATACCACTGCATGTTGTAGTATGCCAGTCGTTGATATAACATTCACAAAGTACCAATCCTCAAATATTACATCCCTCAGAGTAGTACAACAGAACATAGCAGGTCCATAACTCATTCATTTATTATCAAAAGCCATATATACATATCATCTCGGAGTTCCTCTTGGGTCCTAAGAGGAATACTCCTGGGTTCGAGGTGAACCCGACTCAACTTACAATATAGAAGTCTTAGTAAGTTATACATTTATTCTCATCGAGCAGTTAAGTACAAAGTGTTCGTACTGCTCGGCTACTACTACTATCATATAAGTCTACGCTTGTTCTCCTCCGGAACCCTCCCCGGTTCCGTAGACGATGAGATAATCCACTCCTTCTACACCTCCAGAGAGTTCTGGTTCTTCATAGCAGATTTCTTCCGCTCCTTCTTGGTTGTCGGTGTCCTCCTCAAGTCGATTCAGACAATCTAAGCAGGGAATTTAAGAGTGGTATGAGTACGAGTGTACTCAACAAGTTCATTATACAAAAGAGGTGTTTAATGCACTAGCTACGATATCAGACCAGAAAGTCTAATACCAATGCAGGTTTTGATAATCATTTCTTCAAGAGGTTGCTTTTATATAGAAGAACTATGTCCGTCAGCCTTCACCGGTTTACTAGAACTTCATGGAGTACCTTTCCGGCAGCGTTCACAGTTCCAAACCCGGAACAGGGAGTGACAGGTTCGATTCATTACACTCTGCAGAGGTGTGTTGCTTTACCCATAAGAGATCTTATCCTTGGTGCCAACCGGGCAGCTTTCCCGTCCACACTTCCTTTGGTGTGAGGCCCGGTATAAGGTCTTAGCAAATCATATTCCTCCGCTACCTCGAACACCCACCCTTTGTTGCAATCCCCGACCCTGGGTCCTCGCCGGTGTACTTATACCAATTAAGGATGGCCCCCGACCATGACAACAATTCAGGGCTCTACCATAAATTCCTTCGCCGGTAGATGCAACCCATCATAGACCGCATTACCGTGGGGAGTTTAATGGGTTCCCCACCTTACCGCTTGTCCCTCGGGATCAAGTGTCTACGGTAAGCGCATCCGTTGATGAACGAGAGGTGGAAATACAATTGACTACTCCGTCCCACTCCAGATCTTATGGTTAACACAAGTTTTACGGCACAAGAATCACTGGACGACATTTGTTGTTTAATCCTAGATGGATATAAACCCATTGCAATGGAACCTCCACCATGTCAACACATTCCATGGTTTCATTGCCAACCACATAGTCATATTCATAGTTATGAAAGTAATACTTTTGCTTTTCATGCAAGAGTGATAAGTATAGTACTTTGCAAGTAATTTGGTAAAAATACTCAAATGACATGAGCAAGCCATGAACTTGCCTGAAGACTGCAAAGTATTGCAGTTGGATGGTGTGGACTGACCTTTGTCCTATGTTTCTGAAAGATAGCATCATTGTCCGATAAGGGCAATGGTTAAAGATTCAAATATGCATGCTTTCCATTTTTAGGGTTTGGTTCCCCCCTTCCCGATGTTTTGATATTTCATGTCGGAGGTGTTGAATAAGAACAATTTATGATTTCTCCTTAAGAGTGAAAATATTAACTTACAATATTGCCAAGTAATTTTGAAGTCCTTTTTAATTTATGGACTTATTTAATTATTAAAAATATGGTCTTATTTTAATGATTCTTTATTAATCCATTTTTCTTTGAATTAAATAATGGTTCAAATTTTATTGTCTCAAAAATTCTATTTCATATTTTATTTGGATAGAGAATAAAATTTTAAGTGGTTTACATATTTTTCTCTATTTTTTTAGAACTATATTCAATTTTTAAAATTTGGTTAAAGTTTCAGTTTAAAGGAGAATTTGGAAATGACCAAATTACCCCTGGGCCCACCTGTCGGTGTAACCCAATGGGTTAGGTCAAACCGACCCACCAGGTCCGGCTCGACCAGCCTCACCTCTCTCTTTCTCGCGCGACTGAAACCCTAACCCTAACTTCTTTCTGGCGACGCTCGCGTCGCCCTCGCCGTCGCCGGCCGATTTCGGCTGACTCTAGCGGTACTGGCCCTCACCGTGGGGCGCAATCGAGTCGCCCCACGACGCCACTCACTTCTACCGGCCTTGATCTGGAGATCGTGCCCTCTCCGCTCGCTGCCGACCCCCTTCTGCAACCGAGGGTTTGCGGATCCGCGGTGATCCGCCACCCACCGGCGTTCCTGATGTGGTGGCACCTCCGTGCTCCACATCGTGGTGGTGCTGGGCATTGCGGTGCTGGTTGTGGCCTGGTTTGACTTGGCCTAGCGCCGCCGTGCACCCGTCATGTGCCGCTGTGGCCGCCATGGCTGCGACTGCCATCTGCTTGCCCAGGTATGTTCGCCTCCCTCTCTCTTACCTATTCTTCCTCTTCTTCTTCTTCCTCTGGATGCTCTGGCATCCATCTCCTTGGCGTGCTGGCTTTGCCAGTACACCAGCACTTGCTCCTCCGCTGTTGTGTTCATGGCCAGCCTATGCTCTTGCTATGGCTACTGCTGGTGTGTGATTAGCCCTGCCTTGCTACTGCCATGGTTGCTGCTGATGTGCCGCCATGCTCATTTTTGCTATGGTGTTCTACTGCTGCTGCTACTGCTGCTCCTATATCTATGCTCATATATGTGTTACTACTGCTGTTGTGGTGCTCCTGGCTCTGCCATGCTGTTCTAGTTGCTATCCTGTTATTTATCTCTTCATGTGTATGTCTATGGAATGATTCTGGCTAATTGTAGTGAGCACTTCTTGCTTGTGCAAGTGCTAGTATGCTTGTTGATCACATGCTATGCTTCATTGTGTCATAGTGCATCCATTCTTTTTGATGTGCTTCTGGATACAATTATAAAAGGTGAATTTATATCTGTATGTTCATCTGTTGTTGCTTGCAGTGATAACTACTTATTTCTGTGGCCTTGAATGATCCTATGATCGTCCTAGACTTCATGTTTGCTTAGACACTTGTCTAAATTATGTTATATGATGTTGTTGCTTGTGTATCAAGCTCCTCACCAAGTACTGGTGGTTGATGATGCTTGTGAAGGCAATACTGTTAGTTATTTCATTTATCTGGTCCATGAATTGATGCTAGGCTAGACTCTAGCATGCTTTGGCATGCTCTAGCATGCCCTGGCAGGCCCTGATGATCATGGAATCATCAGTTGCTTGCAGGTTGCTTGCTATTTCTCTGCCTGTGCTTCTCTGATGGTTATCCTTGTGCTTGTGCATACTATTGCTTGATGAAGCATCTGCTGATGCTTGAAGTGATCCTCTGGATCATTTGCAAGTGTCTAGACTTGGGTATTTCATTTATCTGTGTAACTTGGCTTGATTAAATGGATAAATGAGATGAACTGTTTCTACAGTTATGATTCTTTTAGTTAAATGACTTGAGCTAGAGGGATGCCAACCATTGGTTGGGGACTCTAGCTCACTCTGAACCCTTCTGGGTAATGATGTAGTGGCTTGCTTATCTGTTTTAGGGTTTGAGGTGACCCTGACAGCACCTAGTTGTTGTCAGAGGTGGCTCCCCTCTCTGTGGCTTGATGAATGCTTACTGGTTGATCCTCTTTTGGATTTCCAGTAGCTTTTGGTGTTGAAAAATTAAAAAGACATAATATGTCTATATGTCTGATGGTTTAGTGAACCTCTAGCTGCTAGGTGAGTTGGCTAGAGTGGTAGTGCATCAAATCCTTGCTGGATCATTTGGTTGACTGTAGTGGTGATACACTTGGTTTGAATCATTGTTTCCCTGGGATTATCTCTACTGGCCATGCTCCTATTTTGCTAGTAGCTAGTGGCTCATCACCAGATGATGATACACATAGGGTATTCCTACCCTTTGGCTTGTGTGTGATGCATATGCTTAATTATGAGCAAAACAGTCGCTTGCTCATGGATTTCTTGGTTATACCTCACTCCAGCTCCTAGAAAGGTTGTTGGTGTAGAGGTTTTGCTTCTGAATTGTGGTTTGTGCTTGCCCTGCTCCTCCTGGTGGCTTGTGATGATCTACTTCATCTTGTGCTTGCTCAACAGTCAACAGTTCTTGGTGAAACTGTTTCTGGATGGTTTCTGGTGGTGTGTTGTTCTTCCTGTTCTAGTGTTCTTACCCTTTGGAGCTGCTGCCGATGAGCTGCTAGGGTTTGGGCTTGAAAAAGTTTATATATGGTCCTCTCCTTGCTCTACTGGTCGACAGCAATGCCTGGCACCATTTTGGTGACTCTCCCCTGACCTGTGTGTTGTTGGGCATGCATGTATCCTTGTGAGCTGCTTGTGTGTTCCATGGTTGGAACTTGGGCTGCTGATGGATCAGCTCGGCTGAGCCTTGGTATTATCCATCGATTTTCTGTTTCTTTCTCTAATCTGCCAAGTGGCTTTGCCACTTGGCATAATGCCTTGTTTGTTGTGTGTGTGTGCAGGGATCAAATGGATGATCAAGAGAATCTCAAGATTATGTTGAACAAGAAGTTCTTGAAGATTAACTTGTATAGTTTAGAATATTTCAATTCCTTGTAATTTTCCTTTTTCTTATTTCATTTATTCAATTTCTGAAATGTGTTGTAACATTTATAAATCATATGGATATTGTAAATGACAATGTATCTTGTGTGTGATAATCAATAAAGCTCAATTTTCTCTAAAGAGCTTTTCATTTATGTTTCTATGCTTTTATATTCATAATTTTCCAATTTCTATAATAGTTTATTAGATTAATCATTATTTGAATTCTGTTATTTCAAATTGAAGTTTGAATTTGAAATTCAAACCTAACTTGTTTGAATTCAATCATGCAACTTAAATTGGAAGATGAAATGTTCCCCTCTCTTCTCGAACCCTAAGTTAATATAGGATAGGTGCAAGTTTATCGCACTCTCGAAACCCTAACCTTGTAAGGTGTCGAGAGAGAAACGTGTCCCCCTTATGTTGTAGTTTTTAATAAAGAGCAAAATTTCCCGAGATTTTACGATGCAATGCACATCCCTTTCTAAATTCTACCCCTCGATCGTCGCTAAACCTGGGATATTACAGCCTTTCCCCCTTAAAGAAAACTTCGTCCGGAAGTTGTGGTTGTAATACCTGAACAGTTCTGGATATGACTTTCTTAAATCTTCTTCCTTCTCCCAGGTGGCTTCTCTCTCAGGATGATGATTCCACTGAATCTTGCAGTACTTAATTGCTCTATTCCTGAGCTGTTTCCAATTTTCCTCGAGAATCTTGGCTGGCTTCTCGATATAGGTCAAATCTGGTTGTAGTTCTAGCTCATCATGAGATACTGGCTCATCTGGGGTCTTCAAACATTTTCTGAGTTGTGACACATGGAATACATTGTGTACTTGAGCTAACCTTCCCGGTAGATCCAATTCAAAGGCTAGCCCTCGGTTCTGACTCAGTATTTTGAAAGGTCCGATGTATCTAGGGCTAAGCTTCCCCTTCACTCCAAATCTCTGAAGACCTTTCATCGGACTTACTTTAAGGTAAACCATGTCTCCAACTTTTGGCTCCCGTGTCCTTCTCTTTTGGTCTGCATAACTCTTCTGTCGGCTTTGGGCTATTTTGAGTCTATCTCTTATGACGTTGATGATCTGTTGCTTTTCCTTAACATAATCTGGATCAAACTCCTTGCTTGAACCTGCCTCGTACCAATAGATAGGTGATCTACACTTTCTTCCGTACAGAGCTTCAAATGGTGCCATCTTGATGCTGCTTTGATAGCTGTTGTTGTATGAAAACTCTGCTAGTGGTAAGTGTTCCTCCCATGATCCTCCGAAGTCTAGGGCACAAGCCCTAAGCATATCTTCCAGTATCTGATTTGTCCTTTCTGTTTGTCCTCCCGTCTGAGGATGATATGCGGTGCTATAGTCTAACTTGGATCCTAAAGCTTCATTTAGTTGTTTCCAGAATGCTGATGTGAACACGGATCCTCGGTCTGACACTATCTTTTTGGGTACTCCGTGTTTACTCACAATCTCTTTGATATAAAGATCGATGAGTTTCTATCCTTTGTCCTGTTGGTTTACTGCTAAGAAATGTGCACTCTTCGTCAACCGGTCCACGATTACCCATATCATGTCCTTCTTTTTATTGGTCATGGGTAATCCGGTGATGAAATCCATACCTATCTCTTCCCACTTCCATTCTGGGATTGGTAAAGGTTGCAATTGTCCTGCCGGACTTTGGTGTTCAGCCTTCACCCTTTGACATGTATGGCATTCTGCCACGTATTGTGCTATCTCTCTTTTCATGTTATTCCACCAGAACAATTCTTTAAGATCTATGTACATCTTTGTACTTCCTGGATGTATTGAGTACGGTGTTTGATGTGCTTGCCTGAGTATAACTTCCTTGATCTCATCATTATCTGGAACACAAATCCTTTTCTGAAACCATAGTGATCCCGACTCTCCTCGGTGGAATTCTGATGGTCTTCCCTCATCAATCCTTCTCATCTCCTGCATGATGAATGGATCGTCCAATTGACCCATGATAATTTCATTCTTTAGATTTACACTTTGTTCATCAGCTACTTGTAAAGCTGATAGTCCCTCATGAGCTTCGTTCTCCCAAATTTGTATTTGGGCTTGGCTTATTTCCTTCTTCAACTCCGGTGCTATTTCTCGATCAACTCCTCCAGTGCTCTTCCTACTCAAGGCATCTGCTACAACGTTAGACTTTCCTGGAGTGTAATTGATGGTCAGGTCATAATCCTTGATTAACTCAAGCCATCTTTTCTGTCTCATGTTGAGTTCCTTCTGAGTGAAGAAGTACTTGAGACTTTTATGATCTGTGTAGAGCTCACACTTGGCTCCATAAAGAAAATGTCTCCAAGTTTTTAGTGCAAATACGACCGCTGCTAGCTCTAGGTCATGTGTTGGATAGTTTACTTCATGAGGTCTGAGTTGCCTTGATCCATAAGATATGACTTTCCGATCTTGCATGAGTACGCAACCCAATCCATGTTTGGATGCGTCAAAATACACGGTGTAATCCTTGCCAACTTCCGGAACTGCTAACACCGGTGTTGTGGTGAGTTTCTCCTTCGGAGTTTGAAAACTCTTCTCACACTCATGAGACCACACGAACGGTGTGTTCTTCCTTAACAGCTTAGTCATTGGTCCTTCTATCTTAGAGAATCTTTCGATGAATCTCCGATAGTGTCCTACCATTCCTAAGAATCCTCGGATTTCCTTGACATTCTTTGGTGCTTCCCGTTCTAAAACTGCTGCTACCTTGCTTGGGTTTACTGCTATTCCATCCTTACTGATAACATGACCAAGAAATTCTACTTGATCGAGCCAAAACTCACATTTTCTGAATGTGGCATAGAGTTGATGTTCTCTTAGTGTTTGCAACACTATCCTAAGATGTTTAGCATGATTAGCTTTATCCTTGGAGTATATCAAGATATCATCGATGAATACGATGACAAACTTGTCTAGACATGGCATGAAGATCTTATTCATAAGATTCATGAATATTGCTGGGGCATTGGTTAATCCAAAAGGTACTACTAGGTACTCATGATGTCCGTACCTTGAGACAAAGGTAGTTTTCGGAACATCTTCCTTCTTGATCTGTATCTGATGGTATCCTGATCTCAGATCAATCTTGGAAAAGACTCCTGCTCCGCTAACTTGATCAAACAGATCTTGTATTCTAGGAAGTGGATACTTGTTCTTGATAGTAACATTGTTCAGGTTCCTGTAGTCTCCGCACATCCTTCGACCTCCATCCCTTTTATCCACGAATATCACTGGTGATCCCCATTGTGAAATACTCTCCTGAATGAATCCTTTCTGTTCTAGGTCATCCAATTGTTCCTTGAGTTCCTTCAACTTCTTAGGCCCCATCTTATATGGTGCCTTAGCAATCGGAGCTATTCCCGGAATTAGGTCTATAGTAAACTCTATCTCCCTATCTGGTGGCATTTGATACGCGTACAGCACGCGTCCGTTGGGAACCCCAAGAGGAAGGTGTGATGCGTACAGCGGCAAGTTTTCCCTCAGTAAGAAACCAAGGTTTATCGAACCAGTAGGAGCCAAGAAGCACGTTGAAGGTTGATGGCGGCGAGATGTAGTGCGGCGCAACACCAGGGATTCCGGCGCCAACGTGGAACCTGCACAACACAACCAAAGTACTTTGCCCCAACGAAACAGTGAGGTTGTCAATCTCACCGGCTTGCTGTAACAAAGGATTAGATGTATAGTGTGGATGATGATTCTTTGCAGAAAATAGTAGAACAAGTATTGCAGTAGATTGTATTCGATGTAAAAGAATGGACCGGGGTCCACAGTTCACTAGAGGTGTCTCTCCCATAAGATAAATAGCATGTTGGGTGAACAAATTACAGTTGGGCAATTGACAAATAGAGAGGGCATGACCATGCACATACATGATATGATGAGTATTGTGAGATTTAATTGGGCATTACGACAAAGTACATAGACCGCTATCCAGCATGCATCTATGCCTAAAAAGTCCACCTTCAGGTTATCATCCGAACCCCTTCCAGTATTAAGTTGCAAACAACAGACAATTTCATTAAGTATGGTGCGTAATGTAATCAATAACTACATCCTCGGACATAGCATCAATGTTTTATCCCTAGTGGCAACAGTACATCCATAACCTTAGAGGTTTCTGTCACTCCCCCAGATTCACGGAGACATGAACCCACTATCGAGCATAAATACCCCCTCTTGGAGTTACTAGCAAAAACTTGGCCAGAGCCTCTACTAATAACGGAGAGCATGCAAGATCATAAACAACACATAGATATAAATTGATAATCAACATAACATAGTATTCTCTATTCATCGGATCCCAACAAACACAACATATAGCATTACAGATAGATGATCTTGATCATGTTCGGCAGCTCACAAGATCCGACAATGAAGCACATAAGGAGAAGACAACCATCTAGCTACTGCTATGGACCCATAGTCCAGGGGTAGACTACTCACTCATCACTCCGGAGGCGACCATGGCGGTGTAGAGTCCTCCGGGAGATGAATCCCCTCTCCGGTAGGGTGCCGGGGGCGATCTCCTGAATCCCCCGAGATGGGATTGGCGGCGGCGGCGTCTCTGGAAGGTTTTCCGTATCGTGGCTCTCGGTACTGGGGGTTTCGCGATGAAGGCTATTTGTAGGCGGAAGGGCGGGTCAAGGGGCGTCACGAGGGGCCCACACAGTAGGTCGGCGCGGCCAGGGCTTGGGCCGCGCCGCCCTAGCGTGGCGCCGCCTCGTGGCCCCACTTCGTCAGCTCTCCGGTCTTCTGGAAGCTTCGTGTGAAAATAGGCCCCTGGGCGTTGATTTCGTCCAATTCCAAGAATATTTCCTTACTAGGATTTCTGAAACCAGAAACAGCAGAAAACAGCAACTGGCTCTTCGGCATCTCGTTAATAGGTTAGTGCCGGAAAATGCATAAATATGACATAAAGTATGCATAAAACATGTAGATATCATCAATAATGTGGCATGGAACATAAGAAATTATTGATACGTCGGAGACGTATCAGCATTCCAGGTAATTCCTTTGGAAAAACATCATGGAATTCCTTAACTACGGGTATGTCCTCCAATTTCACTTCCTTCATGCTGTTCACCTGTAACTCTACCTCAATCTGGGTATGCTTATCTCCTTGATATATCATCCGGCCTCCATCTAGGCTTTTCAAAGACACTGTCTTGTTGGCACAGTCTATCAAGGCTCCATTTGCCTCTAACCAGTTCATACCAAGAATGACATCTATGTCCTTCATAGGTAGAACAAACAGGTCTGCGTCAAACGCACACTTATTGATCATAATGACATGTCCTTGTTTAATATGGTTTACTACTACCGTTCCCCCCGCAGATAGTATGGTGATAGGTGTATCTAACTTAGTGCAACTAATCCCATGTTTGATGATGAATTGCTGAGAAATGAATGATGTACTTGCACCAGTTTTAAAAAGTACTTTGTCGGGGTGAGTGAGTATCTGAAGCGTACCTATCACTGCTTGGTCGGAATTGACCACCTCCTCCAAGCTGGTGCAATTTAACTTTCCGAAGGGTTTCTTGTTCTTCCAGGTCCCTCCGGAATTCCCACTTTGGTTTCCTCCTCCTCCTGACTGTCCTCCTCCATTCTTTTTGTTAGGGCAATCTCTCAACATGTGCCCCCCTGGCGACATCCAAAGCAAATCACTTTGGGCCTCCTGCAATCTTTGGAATAATGACCCTTCACTCCACAGATTCGGCAAACAATTTGGTTTGCGGACTGAAATCCTTGGTTCCTCATGTTGTTGTTGTTGTTGTTGTACCTCAGCTTGAAACTCAAGCTGGTATTGGGCTTGTTGCTGACAAATTTCTTCGGCTCAAATCTGGCCTTCTTTCTCTTTTCCTCCTGAAGTTGTTTGAAGTCATCTTCAAGCGTGATGGCGGCATCCACCAACTCCTTGAACTCGGTAGCTCTCAACATTCTGAGTTGTACCTTAAACTGAGGATTCAATCCTCTCATGAACCTCTTCTTCTTGTCATCGGTGTTGACCTCCTCAACTGCATACCGGGACAATCCTGAAAACTCCCTGACGTAAGTCAGGATAGCCTTATCCTTTTGCTCGAGACTCTCAAACTCTCGATGCTTCAATTCCACAATACTCTCAGGGACATTGGATTCCCTGAACTTCCTTTTGAACTCCTCCCAAGTGAACACCTTCTCAGCCGGATAAACGGCTACGATGTTATCCCACCAAGATGCAGCGAGTCCACACAACAGATGTGTTGCATATCTGACCTTCTTCAGGTCGTTGCATCCAACAGTATTGAGCTTTCGCTCGGTATCCATTAGCCAATCCTCTGCGTCCATAGGTTCAGGCGCGTAGGCGAATGAGATTGGTTTGGTGTCCCGGAAATCAGACAAAGTAACGCCCGGGTTCTCTGGCCTTTCTACCCGGTTCTGCTGCAGCAACTCTTGAAAGAATTTATTCTGCTGCTCCATAGTCAGGCGTTGTCTTTCCTCCAACATTTGCATGTATTGGAGGAAATTATGTTGTGTCATGGGTGGCGGTGGTGGTGGAAACTGATTCCTGGCAGCTTCGTCCGCCTCCTCCGTCTGCTTTGCCTCTCGCTCGAGGCGCTGTGCTTCACTCTCGTCGCCTAACGTCCCCGACATCTTCCCCTAGTTCTGTAACACAAAGTGGTACTCATAGTTACTCCATGTGCAAGTTTTCTGAGCTCAACTTTGTGCACAGAACTAGTCACGCAATGGAAATCAAGAAGCAAACCCAAATCATAAAAAACATATACCAAATATATACATACTTAAGTGGTTTATTACAATACTCAGTAGTAGTGTGAGTATGCAAACTCACTTATTGAAGTATAATTACAACTTATACAAATATTACATACTACAATACATGTGGTACAACTGTATTGTAGTCTCGCCTCCCGTGGTGGTCTCTAGTCGTGGCTTCACTCCCGGTACATCCCAGGCTTCCATCCGGTCGAACGAGTAGTCCTCCTGATAGAGTCTGGGATATAAGGTCTCCCAGTCGGCTGGTAGTCTGAATCAGAGGATGATCCCACGGAGAAATCTGTTGTCATGAATTGATTATTTAATGCAGCATAATCCTCCCCTGGGTGTACTCCCCTATGACTCCATCATAAGAATTACCTCCATCTGTGTCCGACTCTATCATGATCGGATACTCTTCATAATCTCCCCTACTGTACTGATGGTTCTGATACTGGTTTATGGCGTCTTGATCCATCTCGGGATTACATCTAACTGGATCACTATCCGTCCCCATGAATGATCCCCAACGCCAACCTGTGGAGTTCTCAATAGGAGTCTCGGAAGGCTGATGGTTTCTGGATTCCTCTCCACCCTCATATCCACCTTGGGAACTACTAGGAAAGTACCTAGGTGTTATAGGTGTGGTTTGTGGTTCCGGATGGTCAATGCTAATAAAATCACCAGCTGAATAAACTGGTGCGTGAACCTCACCCTCCATTGGTTCCTTTCCCTTTGACTCCTCCTTGGGCTCAGTGAATTCATCCAACATTGTGTCAATTGCCCCCGACAGATGTCGGTTCAACTGAAAATACAATGTCAGTAGGTTTCGGTAGTTATCCATGTACTTAGAGGCTTCTGCAGGTTTTCGCTTTGCAAACTTGAAGTGGTTCAACACAGGATCATCTTCATCCTCCATATGAGGAATATGTGCGAATTCGGAACCAATAAGCTCCTTGGTCTTATGTTCCCGAATATCTGTGATGGCTTTCATTATGGCTATGTGATACGTCTCCAACGTATCGATAATTTCTTATGTTCCATGCCACATTATTGATGTTATCTACATGTTTTATGCACACTTTATGTCATATTCGTGCATTTTCTGGAACTAACCTATTAACAAGATGCCGAAGTGCCGATTCTTTGTTTCTGCTGTTTTTGGTTTCAGAAATCCTAGTAAGGAAATATTCTCGGAATTGGACGAAATCAACGCCCAGGGGCCTATTTTGCCACGAAGCTTCCAGAAGTCCGAAGACGAGACGAAGAGGGGCCACGAGGCAGCCAGAGCATAGGGCGGCGCGGCCCCTGCCCTGGCCACGCGGCCCTATGGTCTGGGCCCCTCGTGCCGCCTCTTGACCTACCCTTCCGCCTACTTAAAGCCTCCGTGACGAAACCCCCAGTATCGAGAGCCACGATACGGAAAACCTTCCAGAGACGCCGCCAACGCCGATCCCATCTCGGGGGATCCAGGAGATCGCCTCCGGCACCCTGCCGGAGAGGGGAATCATCTCCCGGAGGACTCTACGCCGCCATGGTCGCCTCCGGTGTGATGTGTGAGTAGTCTACCCCTGGACTATGGGTCCATAGCAGTAGCTAGATGGTTGTCTTCTCCCCATTGTGCTATCATTGTCGGATCTTGTGAGCTGCCTAACATGATCAAGATCATCTATCTGTAATTCTATATGTTGCGTTTGTTGGGATCCGATGAATAGAGAATACTTGTTATGTTGATTATCAAAGTTATATCTATGTGTTGTTTATGATCTTGCATGCTCTCCGTTACTAGTAGATGCTCTGGCCAAGTAGATGCTTGTAACTCCAAGAGGGAGTATTTATGCTCGATAGTGGGTTCATGCCTGCATTGACACCTGGGACAGTGACAGAAAGTTCTAAGGTTGTGTTGTGCTGTTGCCACTAGGGATAAAACATTGATGCTATGTCTAAGGATGTAGTTGTTGATTACATTACGCACCATACTTAATGCAATTGTCTGTTGCTTCGCAACTTAATACTGGAGGGGGTTCGGATGATATCCTGAAGGTGGACTTTTTAGGCATAGATGCAGTTGGATGGCGGTCTATGTACTTTGTCGTAATGCCCAATTAAATCTCACTATACTCATCATGATATGTATGTGCATGGTCATGCTCTCTTTATTTGTCAATTGCCCAACTGTAATTTGTTCACCCAACATGCTGTTTGTCTTATGGGAGAGACACCTCTAGTGAACTGTGGACCCCAGTCCAATTCTCTTTACTGAAATACAATCTACTGCAATATTGTTCTACTGTTTTCTGCAAACAATCATCTTCCACACAATACGGTTAATCCTTTGTTACAGCAAGCCGGTGAGATTGACAACCTCACTGTTTCGTTGGGGCAAAGTACTTTGGTTGTGTTGTGCAGGTTCCACGTTGGCGCCGGAATCCCTGGTGTTGCGCCGCACTACATCCCGCCGCCATCAACCTTCAACGTGCTTCTTGGCTCCTCCTGGTTCGATAAACCTTGGTTTCTTTCTGAGGGAAAACTTGCTGCTGTGCGCATCATACCTTCCTCTTGGGGTTCCCAACGAACGTGTGAGTTACACGCCATCAAGCTCTTTTTCTGGCGCCGTTGCCGGGGAGATCAAGACACGCTGCAAGGGGAGTCTCCACTTCTCAATCTCTTTACTTTGTTTTTGTCTTGCTTAGTTTTATTTACTACTTTGTTTGCTGCACTAAATCAAAATAGAAAAAAATTAGTTGCTAGTTTTACTTTATTTGCTATCTTAATTGCTATATCAAAAACACAAAAAAATTAGTTACTTGCATTTACTTTATCTAATCTGCTTTATTTACTATTACTAAGATGAGTAATCTTGAAGTTGAAGTTCGTACGTTTAAGCAACAAGGGGGAGAATGTTTAAGAGATGCTTGGTATAGAATTAGTAATGCCCATAATAGGTGCACTAAGAAACACTCCACTACTATTTTACTCAGGAATTTTTATGTTGGTATCTCTAGCTGGAATAGGTATGTTCTTGATTGTCTCGCAGGAGGTAACTTCTTAAGTACTCCTGCATTAGAAGCTAGCTGCATTATTGAGAGTCTATTTGGAATACCACCTGTTGATGAAGTTAAAATTGAAATCTCTCTTGAAGATGTTATGAAAAAATTGGAAACCTTAGAGAAAATTTTTCCAAGTATTGAAGCTAAATTGGAAATGTTACTTGACAAAACTGATGAACTTGATAAATCCTTAGGAGGAATTGATGAAAGAATTAGTGTCCTAGGAACTTGTGTTGTCCATGATGATCAAATCAATAGGATTGATGAACTTGAAAAAGCTATGGGAACCTTGGGTTCAACATTTTCTTCTCTTAAATATAAGGAGAAAGCTTATGTGGGTAAGGAGCAAAAGTTTATGTATGTCTCTAAAGTGCCTAAACCAAAGAAGTATTATTATAGGCCTAAAATTGACAAAGCCCTTAGTACCACTGCGGATGGGGGAGCTCATAATAACGATACACCACTCCCCGATAATACTTGATACACACTTTCTGCGCCTAGCTGAAAGGCGTTAAAGAAAAGCGCTTATGGGAGACAACCCATGTTTTTACCTACAGTACTTTGTTTTTATTTTGTGTTTTGGAAGTTGTTTACTACTGTAGCAACCTCTCCTTATCTTAGTTTTGTGTTTTGTTGTGCCAAGTAAAGCCGTTGATAGAAAAGTAAGTACTAGATTTGGATTACTGCGCAGAAACAGATTTCTTTGCTGTCACGAATCTGGCTGTTTTCCCCTGTAGGTAACTCAGAAAATTATGCCAATTTACGTGAGTGATCCTCAGATATGTACGCAACTTTCATTCAATTTGAGCATTTTCATTTGAGCAAGTCTGGTGCCATTTTAAAATTCGTCAATACGAACTGTTCTGTTTTGACAGATTCTGTCTTTTATTTCGCATTGCCTCTTTTGCTATGTTGGATGAATTTCTTTGATCCATTAATGTCCAGTAGCATTATGCAATGTCCAGAAGTGTTAAGAATGATTGTGTCACCTCTGAATATGTTAATTTTTATTGTGCACTAACCCTCTAATAAGTTGTTTCGAGTTTGGTGTGGAGGAAGTTTTCAAGGATCAAGAGAGGAGTATGATGCAACATGATCAAGGAGAGTGAAAGCTCTAAGCTTGGGGATGCCCCGGTGGTTCACCCCTGCATATTCTAAGAAGACTCAAGCGTCTAAGCTTGGGGATGGCCAAGGCATCCCCTTCTTCATCGACAACATTATCAGGTTCCTCCCCTGAAACTATATTTTTATTCCATCACATCTTATGTGCTTTTTCTTGGAGCGTCGGTTTTTTTTTTTTGTTTTGTTTGAATAAAATGGATCCTAGCATTCACTTTATGGGAGAGAGACACGCTCCGCTGTAGCATATGGACAAGTATGTCCTTAGTTTCTACTCATAGTATTCATGGCGAAGTTTCTCCTTCGTTAAATTGTTATATGGTTGGAATTGGAAAATGATACATGTAGTAATTGCTATTAATGTCTTGGGTAATGTGATACTTGGCAATTGTTGTGCTCATGATTAAGCTCTTGCATCATATGCTTTGCACCCATTAATGAAGAAATACATAGAGCATGCTAAAATTTGGTTTGCATATTTGGTTTCTCTAAGGCCTAGATAATTTCTAGTATTGAGTTTGAACAACAAGGAAGACGGTGTAGAGTCTTATAATGTTTTCAATATGTCTTTTATGTGAGTTTTGCTGCACCGGTTCATCCTTGTGTTTGTTTCAAGTAAGCCTTGCTAGCCTAAACCTTGTATCGAGAGGGAATACTTCTCATGCATCCAAAATACTTGAGCCAACCACTATGCCATTTTTGTCCACCATACCTACCTACTACATGGTATTTTCCGCCATTCCAAAGTAAATTGCTTGAGTGCTACCTTTAAAATTCCATCATTCACCTTTGCAATATATAGCTCATGGGACAAATAGCTTAAAAACTATTGTGGTATTGAATATGTAATTATGCACTTTATCTCTTATTAAGTTGCTTGTTGTGCGATAACCATGTTTCTTTGGGGACGCCATCAACTATTCATTGTTGAATTTCATGTGAGTTGCTATGCATGTCCGTCTTGTCTGAAGTAAGAGCGATCTACCACCCTATGGTTAAGCATGCATATTGTTAGAGAAGAACATTGGGCCGCTAACTAAAGCCATGATCCATGGTGGAAGTTTCAGTTTTGGACATATATCCTCAATCTCAAATGAGAAAATTATTAATTGTTGTTACATGCTTATGCATAAAATAGGAGTCCATTATCTGTTGTCTATGTTGTCCCGGTATGGATGTCTAAGTTGAAGAATAATCAATAGCGAGAAATCCAATGCGAGCTTTCTCCTTAGACCTTTGTACAGGCGGCATAGAGGTACCCCTTTGTGACACTTGGTCAAAACATGTGCATTGTGATGATCCGGTAGTCCAAGCTAATTAGGACAAGGTGCGGGCACTATTAGTACACTATGCATGAGGCTTGCAACTTGTAAGATATAATTTATATGATACATATGCTTTATTACTACCGTTGACAAAATTGTTTCATGTTTTCAAAATCAAAGCTCTAGCACAAATATAGCAATCGATGCTTTTCCTCTATGGAGGACCATTCTTTTACTTTCAATATTGAGTCAGTTCACCTATTTCTCTCCATCTCAAGAAGCAAACACTTGTGTGAACTGTGCATTGATTCCTACATACTTGCTTATTGCACTTATTATATTACTCTATGTTGACAATATCCATGAGATATACATGTTACAAGTTGAAAGCAACCGCTGAAACTTAATCTTCTTTTGTGTTGCTTCAATGCCTTTACTTTGAATTATTGCTTTATGAGTTAACTCTTATGCAAGACTTATTGATGCTTGTCTTGAAGTACTATTCATGAAAAGTCTTTGCTATATGATTCACCTTTTTACTCATGTCATATACATTGTTTTGATCGCTGCATTCACTACATATGCTTTACAAATAGTATGATCAAGGTTATGATGGCATGTCACTCCAGAAATTATTTGTGTTATCGTTTTACCTGCTCGGGACGAGCAGAACTAAGCTTGGGGATGCTGATACGTCTCCAACGTATCGATAATTTCTTATGTTCCATGCCACATTATTGATGTTATCTACATGTTTTATGCACACTTTATGTCATATTCGTGCATTTTCTGGAACTAACCTATTAACAAGATGCCAAAGTGCCAGTTGATGTTTTCTGCTGTTTTTGGTTTCAGAAATCCTAGTAAGGAAATATTCTCGGAATTGGACGAAATCAACGCCCAGGGGCCTATTTTGCCACGAAGCTTCCAGAAGTCCGAAGAGGGGCCACGAGGCAGCCAGAGCATAGGGCGGCGCGGCCCCTGCCCTGGCCGCGCGGCCCTATGATCTGGGCCCCTCGTGCCGCCTCTTGACCTACCCTTCCGCCTACTTAAAGCCTCTATGACGAAACCCCCAGTACCGAGAGCCACGATACGGAAAACCTTCCAGAGACGCCGCCAACGCCGATCCCATCTCGGGGGATCCAGGAGATCGCCTCCGGCACCCTGCCGGAGAGGGGAATCATCTCCCGGAGGACTCTACGCCACCATGGTCGCCTCCGGTGTGATGTGTGAGTAGTCTACCCCTGGACTATGGGTCCATAGCAGTAGCTAGATGGTTGTCTTCTCCCCATTGTGCTATCATTGTCGGATCTTGTGAGCTGCCTAACATGATCAAGATCATCTATCTGTAATTCTATATGTTGCGTTTGTTGGGATCCGATGAATAGAGAATACTTGTTATGTTGATTATCAAAGTTATATCTATGTGTTGTTTATGATCTTGCATGCTCTCCGTTACTAGTAGATGCTCTGGCCAAGTAGATGCTTGTAACTCCAAGAGGGAGTATTTATGCTCGATAGTGGGTTCATGCCTGCATTGACACTCGGGACAAGTGGATGTAAAGTTCTAAGGTTGTGTTGTGTTGTTGCCACTAGGGATAAAACATTGATGCTATGTCTAAGGATGTAGTTGTTGATTACATTACGCACCATACTTAATGCAATTGTCTGTTGCTTCGCAACTTAATACTGGAGGGGGTTCGGATGATAACCTGAAGGTGGACTTTTTAGGCATAGATGCAGTTGGATGGCGGTCTATCTACTTTGTCGTAATGCCCAATTAAATCTCACTATACTCATCATGATATGTATGTGCATGGTCATGCTCTCTTTATTTGTCAATTGCCCAACTGTAATTTGTTCACCCAACATGCTGTTTGTCTTATGGGAGAGACACCTCTAGTGAACTGTGGACCCCGGTCCAATTCTCTTTACTGAAATACAATCTACTGCAATATTGTTCTACTGTTTTCTGCAAACAATCATCTTCCACACAATACGGTTAATCCTTTGTTACAGCAAGCCGGTGAGATTGACAACCTCACTGTTTCGTTGGGGCAAAGTACTTTGGTTGTGTTGTGCAGGTTCCACGTTGGCGCCGGAATCCCTGGTGTTGCGCCGCACTACATCCCGCCGCCATCAACCTTCAACGTGCTTCTTGGCTCCTCCTGGTTCGATAAACCTTGGTTTCTTTCTGAGGGAAAACTTGCTGATGTGCGCATCATACCTTCCTCTTGGGGTTCCCAACGAACGTGTGAGTTACACGCCATCACTATGTGATAGGCTGTTCTTATGGTTCTAGCCTCTCCTGCTGGCATCACTGCACTCATTCCTAGGGATTCTGGGAGTTCTAATCCTACCCTACACTTCGCAAATACTGTAACATCGTAGTACATGTATTTCATTACTCGGATTTGAGGATCGCACACAAATTACAGTAACATTGCACGGAGAATGTCAGCGAGTCCTCCGTGATAATCGTTCAGAGTTGATTCCTTCACTTTCACGTTACGTCCGGAACGTGAACTTGCCATAGTTGGCTGTAGATAAGAAAGAGTATAATATTAGTAATGATGCATCATAATAGTGATAATAAAGAATTATCGCACTAAAAGATACGATTGTTTTATTCTAAAGTGAATATACACCATATTTTTAGAGAATTCTTAACTAATCCTATTTGACTCCTACGTTCCGTCCCATTTACTAGGTTCCAACCTAAGGTCAAAGCTTTTGCTCTGATACCAACTGTGGTGACCCTGCATACCACTGCATGTTGTAGTATGTCAGTCGTCGATATAACATTCACGAAGGACCAATCTGCAAATATTACATCCCTCGGAGTAGTACAACAGAACATAGCAGGTCCATAACTCATTCATTTATTATCACAAGCCATATATACATATCATCTCGGAGTTCCTCTTGTGTCCTAAGAGGAATACTCCTGGGTTTGAGGTGAACCCAACTCAACTTACAATATAGAAGTCTTAGTAAGTTATACAGTTATTCTCATCGAGCAGTTAAGTACTAAGTGTTCGTACTGCTTGGCTACTACTACTATCAGATAACTCTACGCTTGTTCTCCTCCGGAACCCTCCCCGGTTCCATAGACGATGAGATAATCCACTCCTTCTACACCTCCGGAGAGGTCTGGTTCTTCATAGCAGATTTCTTATGCTCCTTCTTGGTTGTCGGTGTCCTCCTCAAGTCGATTCAGACAATCTAAGCAGGGTATTTAAGAGTGGTATGAGTACGAGCGTACTCAACAAGTTCATTATACAAAAGAGGTGTTTAATGCACTAGCTACGATATCAGACCAGAAAGTCTAATACCAATGCAGGTTTTGATAAACATTTCTTCAAGAGGTTGCTTTTATATAGAAGAACTATGTCCGCCAGCCTTCATCGGTTTAGAACTTCATGGAGTTCCTTTCCGGCAGCGTTCGCAGTTCCAAACCCGGAACAGGGAGTGACAGGTCACGATTCATTACACTCTGCAGAGGTGTGTTGTTTTACCCATAAGAGATCTTATCCTTGGTGCCAACCGGGCAGCTTTCCCGTCCACACTTCCTTTGGTGTGAGGCCCGGTATAAGGTATTAGCCAATCATATTCCTCCGCTACCTCGAACACCCACCCTTTGTTGCAATCCCCGACCGTGGGTCCTCGCTGGTGTACTTATACCAATTAAGGATGGCCCCCGACCACGACAACAATTCAGGGCTCTGCTTGTGACGGTAAAGCACTCATCCGTTGGGAACCCCAAGAAGAAGGTGTGATGCGTACAGCGGCAAGTTTTCCCTCAGTAAGAAACCAAGGTTATCGAACCAGTAGGAGCCAAGAAGCACGTTGAAGGTTGATGGCGGCGGAGTGTAGTGCGGCGCAACACCAGGGATTCCGGTGCCAACGTGGAACCTGCACAACACAACCAAAATACTTTGCCCCAACTTAACAGTGAGGTTGTCAATCTCACCGGCTTGCTGTAACAAAGGATTAGATGTATAGTGTGGATGATGATATTTGCAGAAAATAGTAGAACAAGTACTGCAATAGATTATATTCGATGTAAAGAATGGACCGGGGTCCACAGTTCACTAGTGGTGTCTCTCCGATAAGATATAGCATGTTGGGTGAACAAATTACAGTTGGGAAATTGACAAATAAAGATGGCATGACAATGCACATACATGTTATGATGAGTAGTGTGAAACTCAATTGGGCATTACGACAAAGTACATAGACCGCTATCCAGCATGCATCTATGCCTAAAAAGTCCACCTTCAAGTTATCATCCGAACCCCTTCCAGTATTAAGTTGCAAACAACAGACAATTGCATTAAGTATGGTGCGTAATGTAATCAACACATACATCCTTAGACATAGCATTGATGTTTTATCCCTAGTGGCAACAACACATCCACAACCGTAGAACTTTCTGTCACTATCCCAGATTTAATGGAGGCATGAACCCACTATCGAGCATAAATACTCCCTCTTGGAGCTAAAAGTAACGACTTGGCCAGAGCCTCTACTAATAACAGAGAGCATGCAAGATCATAAACAACACATAGATCATAGATTGATAATCAACATAACATAGCATTCAATATTCATCGAATCCCAACAGACGCAACATGTAGCATTACAAATAGATGATCTTGATCATGTTAGGCAGCTCACAAGATCCGACAATGATAGCACAATGAGGAGAAGATGACCATCTAGCTACTGCTATGGACCCATAGTCCAGGGGTGAACTACTCACACATCACTCCGAAGGCGACCATGGCGGTGAAGAGTCCTCCGGGAGATGATTCCCCTCTCCGGCAGGGTGCCGGAGGCGATCTCCTGAATCCCCCGAGATGGGATTGGCGGCGGCGTCTCTGGAAGGTTTTCCGTATCGTGTCTCTCGGTACTGGAGTTATTATCGACGAAGGCTTATGTAGGCGGAAGGGTAGGTCAGGGGGCGCCACGAGGGCCCCACACGCCAGGGCCGCGCGGCCCCAGTCCTGGCCGCGCCGCCCTGTTGTGTGGGCGCCTCGTCGCCCCACTTCGTTTCCCTTTCGGACTTCTGGAAGCTTCGTGGAAAAATAAGATCATGGGCGTTGATTTCGTCCAATTCCGAGAATATTTCCTTACTAGGATTTCCGAAACCAAAAATAGCAGAAAACAGCAACTGGCTCTTCGGCATCTTGTTAATAGGTTAGTGCCGGAAAATGCATAAATATGACATAAAGTATGTATAAAACATGTAGGTATTGTCATAAAACAATCATGGAACATAAGAAATTATCGATACGTTGGAGACGTATCAGGCTCTACCATAAATTCTTTCGCCGGTAGATGCAACCCATCATAGACCGCATTACCGTGGGGACTTTAACGGGTTCCCCATCTTACCGCTTGTCCCTCAAGATCAAGTTTCTACGGTAAGCGCATCTGTTGATGAACGAGAGGTGGAAATACAATTGACTACTCCGTCCCACTCCAGATCTTATGGTTAACACGAGTTTTACGGCACAAGAATCACTGGACGACATTTGTTGTTTAATCCTAGATGGATATAAACCCATTGCAATGGAACCTCCACCATGTCAACACATTCCATGGTTCCTTTGCCAACCACATAGTCATATTCATAGTTATGAAAGTAATACTTTTGCTTCTCATGCAAGAGTGATAAGTATAGTACTTTGCAAGTAATTTGGTAAAAATACTCAAATGACATGAGCAAGCGATGAACTTGCCTGAAGACTGCAAAGTATTGCAGTTGGATGGTGTGGACTGACCCTTGTCCTCTGCTTCAGAAAGATAGCATCATTTTCCGATAACGGCAATGGTTAAAGATTCAAATATGCATGCTTTCCATTTTTAGGGTTTGGTTCCCCCCTTCCCGATGTTTTGTTATTTCATGTCGGAGGTGTTGAATAAGAACAATTGATGATTTCTCCTTAAGAGTGAAAATATTAACTTGGAATATTGCCAAGTCATTTTGAAGTCCTTTTAATTTATGGACTTATTTAATTATAAAAAATATGGTCTTATTTTAATGATTCTTTATTAATCCATTTTTCTTTGAATTAAATAATGGTTCAAATTTTACTGTCTCAAAAATTCTATTTCATATTTTATTTCGATAGAGAATAAAATTTTAAGTGGTTTACATTTTTTCTCTATTTTTTTAGAGCTATATTCAATTTTTAGAATTTGGTTAAAGTTTCAGTTTAAAGGAGAATTTGGAAATGACCAAATTACCCCTGGGCCCACCTGTCGGTGTAACCCAATGGGTTAGGTCGAACCGACCCACCAGGTCTGGCTCGACCAGCCTCACTTCTCTCTCTCTTTCTCGCGCGACTGAAACCCTAACCCTAACTTCTCTCTGGCGACGCTCGCATCGCCGTCGCCGTCTGCCGGCCGATTCCGGCTGACTCCGGCGGTACTGGCCCTTGTCGTGGGGCGCAATCGAGCCGCCCCACGACGCCGCTCACTTCTACCGGCCTTGATCTGGAGATCGTGCCCTCTCCGCTCGCCGCCGAGCCCTTCTGCAACCTAGGGTTTGCGGATCCGCGGTGATCTGCCACCCACTGGCATTCCTGATGCGGTGGCGCCTCTGTGCTCCACGCCGTGGTGGTGCTGGGCGTTGCGGTGCTGGTTGTGGCCTGGTTTAACTTGGCATGGCACCGCCGTGCACCCGTCATGTGCCGCCATGGCCGCCATGGCTGCGACTGCCATCTGCTTGCCCAGGTATGTTCGCCTCCCTCTCTCTCTTACCTATTCTTCCTCTTCTTCCTCTGGATGCTCTGGCATCCATCTCCTTGGCGTGCTGGATTTGCCACTACACCAGCACTTGCTCCTCCGTTGTTGTGATGTGTTCATGGCCAGCCTATGCTCTTGCTATGGCTGCTTCTGGTGTGTGATTAGCCCTGCCTTGCTACTGTCATGGTTGCTGCTGCTGTGCCGCCATGCTCATTTTTGCTATGTTGTTCTACTCCTGCTGCTACTATATCCATGCTCATATATGTGTTACTACTGCTGTTGTGGTGCTCCTGGCTCTGCCATGCTGTTCCAGTTGTTATCCTGTTATTTATCTCTTCATGTGTATGTCTATGGAATGATTCTGGCTAATTGTAGTGAGCACTTCTTGCTTGTGCAAGTGCCAGTATCCTTGTTGATCACATGCTATGCTTCATTGTGTCATAGTGCATCCATTCTTCTTTGATGTGCTTCTGGATACAATTATAAAATGTGAATTTATATTTGTATGTTCATCTGCTGTTGCTTGCAGTGATAACTACTTATTTCTGTGGCCTTGAATGATCATATGATCGTCCTGGACTTCCTGTTTGCTTAGACACTTGTCTGAATTATGTTATATGCTGCTAGTGCTTGTGTATCAAGCTCCTCACCAAGTACTGGTGGTTGATGATTCTTGTGAAGGCAATAATGTTAGCTATTTCATTTATCTAGTCCATGAATTGATGCTAGGCTAGACTCTAGCATGCTTTTTCATGCTCTAGCATGCCCTGATGATCATGGAATCATCAGTTGCTTGCAGGTTGCTTGCTATTTCTCTTCATGTGCTTCTCTGATGGTTATCCTTGTGCTTGTGCATACTATTGCTTGATGAAGCATCTGCTGATGCTTGAAGTGATCCTCTGGATCATTTGCAAGTGTCTAGACTTGGGTATTTCATTTATCTGTGTAACTTGGCTTGATTAAATGGATAAATGAGATGAATTGTTTCTACAGTTATGATTCTTTTAGTTAAATGACTTGAGCTAAAGGGATGCCAACCATTGGTTGGGGACTCTAGCTCACTCTCAACCCTTCTGGGTAATGATGTAGTGGCTTGCTTATCTGTTTTAGGGTTTGAGGTGACCCTGACAGCACCTAGTTGTTGTCAGAGGTGGCTCCCCTCTCTGTGGCTTGATGAATGCTTACTGGTTGATCCTCTTCCGGATTTCCAGTAGCTTTCGGTGTTGAAAAATTAAATAGACATAATCTGTCTATATGTCTAATGGTTTAGTGAACCTCTAGCTGCTAGGTGAGTTGGCTAGACTGGTAGTGCATCAAATCCTTGCTGGATCATTTGGTTGACTGTAGTGGTGATACACTTGGTTTGAATCATTGTTTCCTTGGGATTATCTCTACTGGCCATGCTCCTATTTTGCCAGTAGCTAGTGGCTCATCACCAGACGATGATACACATAGGGTATTCCTACCCTTTGGCTTGTGTGTGATGCATATGCTTAATTATGAGCAAAAAAGTCGCTTGCTCATGGATTTCTTGGTTATACCTCACTCCAGCTCCTAGAAAGGTTGTTGGTGTAGAGGTTTTGCTTCTGGATTGTAGTTTGTGCTTGCCCTGCTCCTCCTGGTGGCTTGTGATGATCTACTTCATCTTGTGCTTGCTCAACAGTCAACAGTTCTTGGTGAAACTTTTTCTGGATGGTTTCTGGTGGTGTGTTGTTCTTCCTGTTCTAGTGTTCCTACCCTTTGGAGCTGCTGCCGATGAGCTGCTAGGGTTTGGGATTGAAAAAGTTTATATATGGCCCTCTCCTTGCTCTACTGGTCGACAACAATGCCTGGCACCATTTTGGTGACTCTCCCCTGACCTGTGTGTTGTTGGGCATGCATGTATCCTTGTGAGCTGCCTTGTGTGTTCCATGGTTGGAACTTGGGCTGCTGATGGATCAGCTCGGCTGAGCCTTGGTATTATCCATTGATTTTCTGACTCTTTCTCTAATCTACCAAGTGGCTTTGCCACTTGGCATAATGCCTTGTTTGTTATGTGTGTGTGCAGGGATCAAATGGATGATCAAGAGAATCTCAAGATCATGTTGAACAAGAAGTTCTTGAAGATTAACTGGTATAGTTTAGAATATTTCAATTCCTTGTAATTTTCCTTTTTCTTATTTCATGTATTCAATCTCTGAAATGTGTTGTAACATTTATAAATCATATGGATATTGTAAATGACAATGTATCTTGTGTGTGATAATCAATAAAGCTCAATTTTCTCTAAAGAGCTTTTCATTTATGTTTCTATTCTTTTATATTCATAATTTTCCAATTTCTATAATAGTTTATTGGATTAATCATTATTTGAATTATGTTATTTCAAATTGAAGTTTGAATTTGAAATTCAAACCTAACTTGTTTGAATTCAATCATGCAACTTAAATTGGAAGATGAAATGTTCCCCGCTCTTCTCAAACCCTAAGCTAATATAGGATAGTTGCAAGTTTATCGCACGCTCGAAACCCTAACCTTGTAAGGTGTCGAGAGAGAAACTTGTCCCCCCTTATGTTGTAGTTTTTAATAAAGCGCAAAATTTCCCCAGATTTTACAATGCAATGCACATCCCTTTCTAAATTCTACCCCTCGATCGTCGCTAAACCTGGGATATTACACTCCACCACCCTGGCCGTCCAAGGGAGAAGGAAAGGGAGGAGTCTCTGTCCCCCTAGGTTTCGCTCATATTGAAAGATTTGAATTCGGGTCTTATTCGAACCATTGGGCAAACCCTAGGGATTCCACCTATATAATGAGGAGGAGAGGGAGGGGGTCGGCCACCACACCAGCCGCACCACCCAAGGGCACCAAGGTCAGCGCCCAAGAGAGCCCCCTCTCCCCAAACCCTAGCCTTCCTCCTCCTCCCGCTACTCCCGCAGCGCTTAGGCGAAGCCCTGCCGGAGATGTCCACCACCACCGACACCACGCCATCGTGCTGTCGGGATTCCGAGGAGGATCTACTACATCCACTGCCCGCTGGAACAGGGAGAAGGACGTCATCATCAACACCAAACGTGTGACCGAGTACGGAGGTGCTGCCCGACTGTGGCACCGTCAAGATCTTCTACGCGCTTTTGAAAGCGGCAAGTGATCGACTACATCAACAACGAGATCTAATCTCGTAGGCTTTGGAAATCTTCGAGGGTTAGTCTCATGATCTTCTTGTTGCTACCATCTACTAGATTGGATCTTGGCTTGTTATTCGTTCTTGCGGTAGGAAATTTTTTGTTTTCTATGCTACGAATCCCATCAGTGGTATCAGAGCCGTGTCTATGCATAGATTGGTTGCACGAGTAGAACACAGTGGTTTTTGTGGGCGTTGATGCTTTTGTTATCTTTAGTTAGTGTACTTTGCATCTTGCGGGATGGTGGGATGAAGCGGCCCGGGCTAACTTTACATGACCGCGTTCATGAGACTTGCTCCACACTTGATGTCAACACCCGGATTTTTACGTCCGGATGCCTATTATGTCATACATCGCAATCCCAGGAATATTGTTGTTGCGAGGCATAATAGTTAAGTATCACAATCATCATTCATTACAAACCATAAGGTCTTACAACTTGGAATCACATGATCCATATTACACAAATAGTTGATCTATAGATCAACGAACAAACACCAGTTCATAGCGGAAGCGTAAAGATACAAGGACTCTCTAGTCCACAGGCCAACGCTTACGTTAGAAGCTCCTAGTTGTGGTAGACGTCCTGCTGATCGTCATCCTCGTACTGCTGCTCGGCTTCATAGTCTGGCCATTTGAATAGCCAGGGACAAAGCCGTGAGTACTTTAAGTACTCGCAATCTAATACTAAAGTAAGTACTAACATTACTATTGAGAGTGTTCTAAGCTCTAGGGTTATTTGCATAAAGCCAATTTTAGTTTAGAAACCTTTTAGTAAACAACTCCTCATATGCTAACTAACTCAAGTGGGAACATTAGTGTCATTCCCACAACTCTGTTGTGATTCAAAAATCAAATTCACCATTCACATTCAAATTCATAAGTCACATAGGTATAAATTCTGATGACGGAAACAGTATGGCCTTTCCAATTGTCCATATCCGCGGACGCGGCTATTTGAATAGGTTTACACTCTGCAGAGGTTGCACACTTGTGCCACAACATTTGATTACATCCGTCAGGGATAAACCCTGAATAATCGTAACTCAGTACGCGGATCATCAACCGTTAACCTTTCACTTACACACCCTAGTATAGGCACCTCTCCCCATGAGCTTGGCCTCCCGGTGAAAACCAACTGTTAACCCGGGAACTGCACAGGGCTTGGCCGTACAATTCACCTCAATTCACATCATTTCTCAACAACGGAGGCAGCCTCAAGCATAACCCCTATGACGTGTGTTCAGAGGGAACCCATACTAAGACACATAAACTTCCAGCTAAGCCTTACCCATAATCAGGTATTGTGGGGGTACTCAAGAATTGGAATGGTATCACATCCAACTCAATCATCAGTTTTTAGCCAATTCACCAAGTCAAATTCATGTCATATTCACCTTCAAAATCTCTCAATGGAAAAGACTCTTCATTCCAAGGTTTTTCAACATCATCATTTCACCAACACATGTCCCCATCTAGAGTAGTCATTTTTAATTTAGCACTAGCATCTAGGTATGAGGGGTGCTAAGTACTTTGCTTTGCTTCTAGGCTAACTTTGATACTCTTGTACAAATCCAATACTAACCAAGTGAATCATAAATCAAAAGTACTTTGATAAAACAAAAGTAAATAAAACTTGTAAAGTAAAACTGGGAAGTAGGATCATGAACATAAATTAAATGGGTAATGCCTTGCTCATGGTGAGCTCTGCACTTTGCAAGAGTATTATCTTGCCTTGGTTGGGGAAATGGTCAAAGTGGTCTTCTTCTCCTTGGAAGTAGACCTCCTCCTCCTCTTGATACTCCTCGGTACTAGCATCTAAAATATGAATACGGGGTACACAATCATCATACCAAACTTATTTACTAAACTAGGCACACTCATGATTCACACACTTTAAACTAGTATCACCCATTATTCTTAAGTTGGTGGATGTGTTTTTCTTATTATTTAAGAAAAATAATTTCCTCTCATACTAATTTAGATGTTACTTTTAATTACTTAGAGAATTAATTTACTCCCATTATATTATTAAGATTTAATTTCTCTCATGAATAATATGTGACCTAGGTTGACAAAAGTCAACCTCTTCACACTTATCATTTAAGAAAATGATTTAAATGAGGTGAGCACCTCATACCATTTAATCCTAGCATGGTAAACACTTAATATCACCAACAATTCATATGAGACCTAAATGACCAGAGTCTCTATCTCATTTTGAATTGGTGGTGACAAGATTTAAATGAGAGAAAACTCCCATATGATTTCTTAATAGTTTTGGACAATATCTTTGACTAGAAATAGCCATAAAGACCTTTAACTAAACTAGGCCATGATCATTCAAAGTATGCATGGCATATTTTTGCAGAAACAATTAGTATAAGTGTAATGTGATTTATAGGAGTTGGAATTTACTTAAAAGCATTTATGGTTGATTTTTAATAATTGTTATAAGGCAGAAAAGTCCCTGCCTTGTTTATTTTCTCACTTTAATTCTATAATAGATATAGGGTTCAATCTAGAGGCATTGTGTAGATAATTTCCTAAGGTTTCCAAATATATAACATTTGTAAAATTTGGCCCAGTAGATTTGTCCCTATTAAATTTCAAAGTTAACATCGGATTGCAATATTTTCCTATTTTTCATTTTGGATTTGAATCGTGGGCTGGCGGGAAAACTAACGGGCTGTGCAGTGCGGGAAAGAAATGGGCCGGCCCAGCTTCGCAGCGGGTCAGCTGACATGGTGGGGGCCACCTGTCATTGAGATTTTTCCAGCGAAACGGTACGAGCGAGGATGGCCGTGCGATTAGAAGGAAGATCGACGGCCCAGAGAGGTCGTCTTCTCCGGCGAGAGGGAGGCTTACGGGAGGCGGAGGTAGGGGGTCGGCGAGCTCGTCGGAGCTCCGGCGGTCGCAGGAGATGTGCGCAGGGACCGTGTCATCGATGAGGAAGCCAACGGTAGCAGTGGCGTCGCCTGGGATAGTCTCCTTCTCCGGCGAACTCCGTGTACCGGTGGCGGCGGTGATCTTGCGATTCGAGCTATGCAGTGGCTAATCAAGCAAATTGAGGTGTCGAGGAGAGTCGTGGTGAGGAGGGGAAGAGATTGGTGTGCTCAATTCGGTGGGAGAAGCCCTCCTTTTATAGGAGCGGGAGGTGGCCGTGGGGCGGAGCTAGGGTCGTCGTCGTCGCCGTTCCAAGGTCGCGAAGGGGCAAGTCATGGGCGCGTCGGGTTGCTGCTGCACTGGTGATGATGACGCGCTTGATCTTGGCATGGCAGGGGCTCTGTGGCGATGGCACGTTTGATGGGAAGGGTCAATGCCGCGGCGGGTGATCGGAGTCGTGGTCGTCGACTGCGGCGTTCCCGCGGGCAGGTGGCCTTGTCCAGGCGCTTCAGTGAGTCGTCGTGCGTCGACTGGCGCTGAGAGGAAGGGCTGAGGTGAAGCGAGGCAGTGGGCGTCATCACGCTCTGGCGCGTCCAGGGTTGGCGCCATGCGCGCTCTGGCGCGTGATACGTCTCCGACGTATCGATAATTTCTTATGTTCCATGCCACATTATTGATGTTATCTACATGTTTTATGCACACTTTATGTCATATTCGTGCATTTTCTGGAACTAACCTATTAACAAGATGCCGAAGTGCCAGTTCCTGTTTTCTGCTGTTTTTGGTTTCAGAAATCCTAGTAACGAAATATTCTCGGAATCGGACGAAATCAACGCCAAAGATCTTAGAATCCCCGGAAGCATCCAGAACACACCAGAGAGGTCAGAGGGGCCACAGCCCACCAAACTACAGGCTGGCGCGGCCGAGAGGGGGCCGCGCCGCCTATAGTTTGGCCCCCCGTCAGCCCTCTGCGCCGCCTCTTCGCCTATATAAAGCCCCTGGGATCGAAAACCCTGAGGCGTTGGACGAAAACCACAGAAACCTTCCAGAGCCGCCGCCATCGCGAGGCCAAGATCTGGGGGACAGGAGTCTCTGTTCCGGCACCCTGCCGGAGCGGGGAAGTGCCCCCGGAAGGCTTCTCCATCGACACCGCTGCCATCTCCACCGCCATCTTCATCACCGCTGCTGCTCCCATGAGGAGGGAGTAGTTCTCCATCGAGGCTCGGGGCTGTACCGGTAGCTATGTGGTTAATCTCTCTCCATGTACTTCAATACAATGATCTCATGAGCTGCTTTACATGATTGAGATTCATATGAGTTTTGTATCACAATTCATCTATGTGCTACTCTAGTGATGTTATTAAAGTAGTTCTATTCCTCTTGCACGTGTGTAAAGGTGACTAGTGTGTGCACCGTGTGGTTCTTGTCGTAGGCTATGATCATGATCTCTTGTAGATTGTGGAGTTAATTATCATTATGATGGTATTGATGTGATCTATCTGGTTATGTTGATCTATCTTACACTATAAGGTTACTTAAATATGAACAAATTGTGGAGCTTGTTAACTCCGGCATTGAGGGTTCGTGTAATCCTACGCAATGCGTTCATCATCCAACAAGAGTGTAGAGTATGCATTTATCTATTCATTATGTGATCAATGTTGAGAGTGTCCACTAGTGAAAGTATAATCCCTAGGCCTTGTTCCTAAATACCGCTGAGTTACTACTGCTTGTTTACCGTTTTATCCGCGTTACTACAGCAGCAATACAACCACCATCAACTACACGCCAGCAAGCTATTTTCTGGCACCGTTGCTACTGCTCATATATATTCATACCACCTGTATTTCACTATCTCTTCGCCGAACTAGTGCACCTATTAGGTGTGTTGGGGACACAAGAGACTTCTTGCTTTGTGGTTGCAGGGTTGCTTGAGAGGGATATCTTTGACCTCTTCCTCCCTGAGATCGATAAACCTTGGGTGATCCACTTAAGGGAAAACTTGCTGCTGTTCTACAAACCTCTGCTCTTGGAGGCCCAACACTGTCTACAGGAAAGGAGGGGGAACGTAGACATCAAGTACTTTTCTGGCGCCGTTGCCGGGGAGGAAAGGTAAAAGGCACTCATACTTCGGTTCCAGGTAAAGTACTTTTCTGGCACCATTGTGTTTGTGCTCGAAGCTATTTCCTTTAGATCCTGCAATTGCAACTTTTTGTTTCTTGTTTACACTAGTTAGGCATAATGGAAAACATCTGTGAGCTCTTTGTACTATTTCCTGAGTCAAGACATGAATGGTTTAATGCGAAAATTAAAAAACCCATGGAACATGTTAGCATGAATACTTTGAACACCATTGTTGCTAATGATATAGAAAATTCTAAGCTTGGGGAAGCTGGTTTTGATGAGCATGATCTTTTTAGTCCACCAAGCATTGAGGAGAAAATTTTCTTTGATAATACTTTGCCTCCTATTTATGATGATTATAATGATAGTAGTCTTTTGTTACCACTTGTTATGGAGGATAAATTTGATTATGATTACAATATGCCTCCTATATTTGATGATGAGAATAATAATGATAGCTACTTTGTTGAATTTGCTCCTACTACAATTAATAAGAATAACTATGCTTATGTGGAGAGTAATTATTTTATGCATGAGACTCATGATAAGAATGCTTTATGTGATAGTTATATTGTTGAGTTTGCTCATGTTGCTACTGAAAGTTATTATGAGAGAGGAAAATATGGTTGTAGAAATTTTCATGTTACTAAAACACCTCTCTATGTGCTGAAATTTTTGAAGCTATACTTGTTTTATCTTCCTATGCTTGTTACTTTGCTCTTCATGAACTTGTTTACTTACAAGATTCCTATGCATAGGAAGCATGTTAGACTTAAATGTGTTTTGAATTTGCCTCTGGATGCTCTCTTTTGCTTCAAATACTATTTCTTGCGAGTGCATCATTAAAATTGCTGAGCCCATCTTAATGGCTATAAAGAAAGAACTTCTTGGGAGATAACCCATGTGTTATTTTGCTACAGTACTTTGTTTTATATTTGTGTCTTGGAAGTTGTTTACTACTGTAGCAACCTCTCCTTATCTTAGTTTTGTGTTTTGTTGTGCCAAGTAAAGCCGTTGATAGAAAAGTAAGTACTAGATTTGGATTACTGCGCAGTTCCAGATTTCTTTGCTGTCACGAATCTGGGTCCACCTCCCTGTAGGTAGCTCAGAAAATTAAGCCAATTTACGTGCATGATCCTCAGATATGTACGCAACTTTCATTCAATTTGAGCATTTTCATTTGAGCAAGTCTGGTGCCATTTTAAAATTCGTCAATACGAACTGTTCTGTTTTGACAGATTCTGCCTTTTATTTCACATTGCCTCTTTTGCTATGTTGGATGAATTTCTTTGATCCATTAATGTCCAGTAGCATTATGCAATGTCCAGAAGTGTTAAGAATGATTGTGTCACCTCTGAATATGTTAATTTTTATTATGCACTAACCCTCTAATGAGTTGTTTCGAGTTTGGTGTGGAGGAAGTTTTCAAGGATCAAGAGAGGAGGATGATATACTATGATCAAGGAGAGTGAAAGCTCTAAGTGTTGTGGGTATACTTCATGGGTGTACCATCGACAGTGCCTAGATCCGGCAAGCCCGGGTGGCCCATAGATGGCGATGTGGCGTGTGGCCCGTCGGGCGGCCCAGTTGCTGTTGATCCTAAAGGATGAAGTCCAGCCCAGGATAGGGAAGCCGGATCCCAACCGACCATCGGAGGAAGTCGGATCCGTGAAGGTCCATGTGGAACCCGGATCCATGGAGGCCCAGGAGTAACCCGGATCCATGGAGGCCCAGGAGTAACCCGGATCCATGGAGGCCCAGGAGTAACCCGGATCCATGGAGGCCCAGAGTAACCCGGATCCATGGAGGCCCATGTGGAACCCGGATCCAAATGCGACGTAGGGAGGAAGGCAGATCCTTGACGTACACGGCAAGACCTTGTACCGTAGTTAGGCGACCTGTAATCCGGCTAGGACTCTCCATGTAAACCCTAGATCCGTGCGCCTATATAAGCCGGATCCGGGAAGCCCTGAGGGGAGATCTCGGGCTAGAAGCGAGACAACCACAACTCATTGTAACAACGCGAAAGCGCCCAGATAATTCCAGACAAGCAGCAGTAGGCCCTGTCATCGTGCAGGTGTTCCGAAGCTGGGTAACTCGCTTACCACCGTCCCGAGAGCACTCCGCCCTATGGCCCCTACTTCTTCTCCCCCTCGTGAGGATCCCTCCTCCGGGGTACCGTCGATTAGGCAACGACAGTTGGCGCCCACCGTGGGGCCTGCGGCGTCTGGAGGCCGGAACCGGGCGGGTTCCACATCTTCATCAGCGAAACCGTTGATTTCGACGGAAACGCACTGGTAAGTAATGTAGCTACGACCGCCGCCGAGCAGGACGCAGCTGCAAAGATCCGATCCGAGTCGCTGGAGCTTTCCACAGAAGAATCCGCCTTAGACCCGGAAATTTCAAATTCTGGTTTTGGTAGCCGGATCCGCACCTATGTTTTTGGTTGCCGGATCCGCGCCTATGTTTTTGGTTGCCGGATCCGCGCCTACGTTTTTGGTAGTCGGATCCGCACCTACGTTTTTGGTAGTCGGATCCGCGCCTATGTTTTTGGTTGCCGGATCCGCGCCTATGTTTTTGGTTGCCGGATCCGCGCCTACGTTTTTGGTAGTCGGATCCGCACATATGTTTTTGATTGCCGGATCCGCGCCTACGTTTTTGGTAGTCGGATCCGCACCTATGTTTTTGGCAGCCGGATCCGCACCTAATTTTGGGTAGTCGGATCCGCACCTATATTTTGTAGCCGGATCCATGCCAAAAATTTGGTAGATGGATCCGCACCTAAATTTTTGAAAGTCGGATCCACACCTAAATTTTGGTAGGTGGATCCGCACTTACAGGACCACTGCGACAATCAATCTCGCACCGGCTCGACGGAACGCTGAAGAAAAACCGCCACGACCGACGTTGACTCCGCTCCAAACAGCTAAGTCCCTATTTATATTTCATATTTTAATATTTTATGATCATGAGATTAAGATTGGTTCACTCATATCCTGAGTCTTTTACCGCTTTCGCTGTTGGTCATATCTTTTTCACGATTTGCCTCGCGCTCGTGAAAAACTTTGTACTGTTTTTGCCGCTTAAGGCTCCAGTACGCTGCAAAATTTCCGCCTTCGGGCGTTAGCTTGAGTTTTCTGGCCTACACGTTTTCTGTTGTTTATATGTGGATTCCTTAGTAGTGACATTTCGGTACTTAAAACCGGCCTCTGTTTCTGAGGTTCTTGATTGTTTCGCTATTAAGCGCTATCGCCTCAGCAGATGTTCTGTGTTTAAAGTTCGCCGTCTCGCGAAAAGTCAAGCATATGAACCAGAAGAACGGATAAACCAGCACTTGCTTAAAACATATAAATTACATTAACTGTTCAAGATAGTCGAGTTGTTTCCGCCTTGACAGTTTTATATTGTTCAACTGCTGCATAGTTTCAGCTTTAAAACATTTGTTCAAAGGCCGTTTTTGTTCCGCCTTACATTTGTTCGTTGAACATGATCAAAGAAACAATTTAATGCAAATATGTTTTTATGTTTATGTATCAGGTACATGACACTTGGACGTACAAGACTCATCGATTTAAGGTGTTTTCAAGCAGATCTAGCATCGCGCGAAGCCCCAGGAGAAGCTAGCCGAATCCAATGAGAGAAGGTTAGGCGGATCCATGGCGTGCACAGCTGGAGAAGCAGCTTGAGTCTTGATTCCGCTATGCTTAGCCGGAACCAACCCTCGGGGGCTGCGGTTTGATCTTAGGTGAAAAGTGTGTTTCCTTTCGGTATCAGTGCTGGAAATTTCCGCCTAGATGCTTGGGATTTACGTTATTCCTAAGTCACATATAAAGATAAAGCTACTCTAAGAGCACCAAGCCGGATTTTCAAGAAAATTCACCTTGGCGCTCGGGGGCTACATCGATGAAGTTTTCTGAGTAACAAGCCGGAAAATTTCCACCTTGACGCTTGGGGGCTAAGTTTCTGAGCATCGAGTCTCCTTGGAGCAAGCCGGCTCAACGCTCGGGGGCTAGCTAGCCGGATCCGCACCTATATATTTGGTAGCCGGATCCGCAATTATATTTTGGTAGCCTGATCCGCACCTACGTTTTTGGTACTCGGATCCGCACCTATGTTTTTGGTTGCCGGATCCGCGCCTACGTTTTTGGTAGTCGGATCCGCACCTCAACTTACCGCTCAAATCACGCGAAAATGGCACCAAGATAGGCGGAACCGTTTGAATCTTTTAAGGTTCCGGGTAACGGCGTGAAGATAAGCAAATTCTTGTCCGCAAGCAGGGGAGTAACCCGGAGACATGTTATGTACTGTCGATGGATGAAGTCCCGCAGGATGAGGGTTTTTTCCGACTGAAAGTTGGGAAAGAAGAAAATATGAAGTTAGAGCTCTTCAAGTTTCTCCGCGTTACCAATATTGCCGGAGACCATGATGGACTAGTGAGGCGGAAACAGCAGGTGAAACTCGGAGAACTCTGGGGGCTACTGTTGTGGGTATACTTCATGGGTGTACCATCGACAGTGCCTAGATCCGGCAAGCCCGGGTGGCCCATAGATGGCGATGTGGCGTGTGGCCCGTCGGGCGGCCCGATTCTTTGTTGATCCTAAAGGATGAAGTCCAGCCCAGGATAGGGAAGCCGGATCCCAACCGACCATCGGAGGAAGTCGGATCCGTGAAGGTCCATGTGGAACCCGGATCCATGGAGGCCCAGGAGTAACCCGGATCCATGGAGGCCCAGGAGTAACCCGGATCCATGGAGGCCCAGGAGTAACCCGGATCCATGGAGGCCCAGGAGTAACCCGGATCCATGGAGGCCCAGGAGTAACCCGGATCCATGGAGGCCCATGTGGAACCCGGATCCAGTACGACGTAGGGAGGAAGGCAGATCCTTGACGTACACGGCAAGACCTTGTACCGTAGTTAGGCGACCTGTAATCCGGCTAGGACTCTCCATGTAAACCCTAGATCCGTGCGCCTATATAAGCCGGATCCGGGAAGCCCTGAGGGGAGATCTCGGGCTAGAAGCGAGACAACCACAACTCATTGTAACAACGCGAAAGCACCCAGATAATTCCAGACAAGCAGCAGTAGGCCCTGTCATCGTGCAGGTGTTCCGAAGCTGGGTAACTCGCGTACCACCGTCCCGAGAGCACTCCGCCCTATGGCCCCTACTTCTTCTCCCCCTCGTGAGGATCCCTCCTCCGGGGTACCGTCGATTAGGCAATGACACTAAGCTTGGGGATGCCCCGGTGGTTCATCCCTGCATATTTCAAGAAGACTCAAGCGTCTAAGCTTGGGGATGCCCAAGGCATCCCCTTCTTCATCGACAAATTATCAGGTTCCTTCTCTTGAAACTATATTTTTATTCCGTCACATCTTATGCACTTTACTTGGAGCGTCTGTATGTTTCTTGTTTTTGTTTTTGTTTGAATAAATACTTGTGTGGGAGAGAGACACGCTCCGCTGGTTCGTATGAACACATGTGTTCTTAGCTCATAGTATTCATGACGAAGTTTCTTCTTTGTTAAATTGTTATATGGTTGGAATTGGAAAATGATACATGTAGTAATTGCTATTAATGTCTTGGGTAATGTGATACTTGGTAATTGTTGTGCTCATGTTTAAGCTCTTGCATCATATGCTTTGCACCCATTAATGAAGAAATACATAGAGCATGCTAAAATTTGGTTTGCATATTTGGTCTCTCTAGAGTCTAGATAATTTCTAGTATTGAGTTTGAACAACAAGGAAGACGGTGTAGAGTCTTATAATGTTTTCAATATGTCTTTTATGTGAGTTTTGCTGCACCGGTTCATCCTTGTGTTTGTTTCAAATAACCTTGCTAGCCTAAACCTTGTATCGAGAGGGAATACTTCTCATGCATCCAAAATCCTTGAGCCAACCACTATGCCATTTGTGTCCACCATACCTACCTGCTACATGGTATTTTCCGCCATTCCAAAGTAAATTGCTTGAGTGCTACCTTTAAAATTCCATCATTCACCTTTGCAATATATAGCTCATGGGACAAATAGCTTAAAAACTATTGTGGTATTGAATATGTAGTTATGCACTTTATCTCTTATTAAGTTGCTTGTTGTGCGATAACCATGTTCACTGGGGACGCCATCAACTATTCATTGTTGAATTTCATGTGAGTTGCTATGCATGTCCGTCTTGTCTGAAGTAAGAGAGATCTACCACCTTATGGTTAAGCATGCATATGTTAGAGAAGAACATTGGGCCGCTAACTAAAGCCATGTTCCATGGTGGAAGTTTCAGTTTTGGACAACAATCCTCAAATCTCAAATGAGAAAATTATTAATTGTTGTTATATGCTTATGCATAAAAGAGGAGTCCATTATCTGTTGTCTATGTTGTCCCGGTATGGATGTCTAAGTTGAAGAATAATCAATAGCGAGAAATCCAATGCGAGCTTTCTCCTTAGACCTTTGTACAAAGTGCATAGAGGTACCCCTTTGTGACACTTGGTAAAAACAATGCATTGTGATGATCCGGTAGTCCAAGCTAATTAGGACAAGGTGCGGGCACTATTAGTACGCTATGCATGAGGCTTGCAACTTATAAGATATAATTTACATGATGCATATGCTTTATTACTACCGTTGACAAAATTGTTTCATGTTTTCAAAATCAAAGCTCTAGCACAAATATAGCAATCGATGCTTTTCCTCTATGGAGGACCATTCTTTTACTTTCAATATTGAGTCAGTTCACCTATTTCTCTCCACCTCAAGAAGCAAACACTTGTGTGAACTGTGCATTGATTCCTACATACTTGCTTATTGCATTTGTTATATTGCTTTGCATTGACAACTATCCATGAGATATACATGTTACAAGTTGAAAGCAACCGCTGAAACTTAATCTTCTTTTGTGTTGCTTCAATGCCTTTACTTTGAATTATTGCTTTATGAGTTAACTCTTATGCAAGACTTATTGATGCTTGTCTTGAAGTACTATTCATGAAAAGTCTTTGCTTTATGATTCACTTGTTTACTCATGTCATATACATTGTTTTGATCGCTGCATTCACTACATATGCTTTACAAATAGTATGATCAAGGTTATGATGGCATGTCACTCCAGAAATTATCTTTGTTATCGTTTTACCTGCTCGGGACGAGCAGAACTAAGCTTGGGGATGCTGATACGTCTCCGACGTATCGATAATTTCTTATGTTCCATGCCACATTATTGATGTTATCTACATATTTTATGCACACTTTATGTCATATTCGTGCATTTTCTGGAACTAACCTATTAACAAGATGCCGAAGTGCCAGTTCCTGTTTTCTGCTGTTTTTGGTTTCAGAAATCCTAGTAACGAAATATTCTCGGAATCGGACGAAATCAACGCCAAAGATCTTAGAATCCCCGGAAGCATCCAGAACACACCGAGAGAGGTCGAGGAGGGGGCCACAGCCCACCAAACTCTGGCTGGCGCGGCCGAGAGGGGGCCGCGCCGCCTATAGTTTGGCCCCACAGTCAGCCCTCTGCGCCGCCTCTTCGCCTATATAAAGCCCCCGGATCGAAAACCACGGCGTTGGACGAAAACCACGTAAACCTTCCGGAGCCGCCGCCATCGCGAGGCCAAGATGCAGGGGACAGAGTCTCTGTTCCGGCACCCTGCCGGAGCGGGGAAGTGCCCCCGGAAGGCTTCTCCATCGACACCGCTGCCATCTCCACCGCCATCTTCATCACCGCTGCTGCTCCCATGAGGAGGGAGTAGTTCTCCATCGAGGCTCGGGGCTGTACCGGTAGCTATGTGGTTAATCTCTCTCCATGTACTTCAATACAATGATCTCATGAGCTGCTTTACATGATTGAGATTCATATGAGTTTTGTATCACAATTCATCTATGTGCTACTCTAGTGATGTTATTAAAGTAGTTCTATTCCTCCTGCACGTGTGTAAAGGTGACTAGTGTGTGCACCGTGTGGTTCTTGTCGTAGGCTATGATCATGATCTCTTGTAGATTGTGGAGTTAATTATCATTATGATGGTATTGATGTGATCTATCTGGTTATGTTGATCTATCTTACACTATAAGGTTACTTAAATATGAACAAATTGTGGAGCTTGTTAACTCCGGCATTGAGGGTTCGTGTAATCCTACGCAATGCGTTCATCATCCAACAAGAGTGTAGAGTATGCATTTATCTATTCTGTTATGTGATCAATGTTGAGAGTGTCCACTAGTGAAAGTATAATCCCTAGGCCTTGTTCCTAAATACTGCTGAGTTACTACTGCTTGTTTCTTGTTTTTCTTTGCGTTACTCGTGCAATACTACCACCATCAACTACACGCCCCAAGAAGCTATTTTACGGCACCGTTACTCTTGCTCATATATATTCATACCACCTGTATTTCACTATCTCTTCGCCGAACTAGTGCACCTATTAGGTGTGTTGGGGACACAAGAGACTTCTTGCTTTGTGGTTGCAGGGTTGCTTGAGAGGGATATCTTTGACCTCTTCCTCCCTGAGATCGATAAACCTTGGGTGATCCACTTAAGGGAAAACTTGCTGCTGTTCTACAAACCTCTGCTCTTGGAGGCCCAACACTGTCTACAGGAAAGGAGGGGGAACGTAGACATCAGCGCGCCATGGGCGTGTTCTGGGCGCAACTGGGCACGCGTGTTCTGGCGTCTCCGGCGCAGGGATTCGTCGAGTCAATGTCTGGGCAGGTTCAGGTGAGTGAGAGGAAGATAAATGACATGGTGGTGCAGGCCGGAAGTGACCATAGACGATGATGGCATGAGAGAGGCATGCCATGCCACGGCATGGCATGTTCTGCTCGATTTGGTCAAACAATGGTTAGTGCAAGTGGTGGTACTGGTGTTGTGAAGTGAGAGGAGGTTCCAGGGATGCAGTGGTGGCTCAGGTTGGACTTGGTCTTCTCCAAAAATCCAGCATGGGCACAAGTAGATACCCTGCCCTTGATGAAATGCCCGAAAGAAAAATATTTTTGAATTTTGCAATTCTTTTTGGTGGGTTGTAATCATATATTAAAAGAAGTAGAATGGAGGTGGTGGTGGTCAAAATGGTGTAGGTTTGCAAAATCACATATTGCATATGATCTTGTATTTGTTTCAAAGTCCCTACTTTACTTGCTTGCCATTTGAATTTGAGACAGAGTTTGGTGTGATGGTTTTGGGCAAAGTTGTTCTCCTTGTTGTTGTCTTGGATGAGGTGCAAAGAGTTGGCAAAGTGTAGAAAGGAAAAGTTAAAAACCAGGGGCTCAAAGTGGGTACCATGCTGAAAATGTCACACATGACCATAATCACATGTGAGCACCAAGTTGATTCAAATTTGATTTGAATTGAGTTTGAGTGTTTCCAAAAGTGTTAATAAGTGTTTAGTATCCATTTACAACTAATGGTGCAAACCAAAATGGTCTAGGTTGAAGATTTGCAAAAATGGCATAGGCCATATGTGGGTGTGGAATTGATTTTTATAATTTCTTTTCCATTTTCTTTTTCCTTGACTTTGGATGGTCAATTAATCATGGCTAGGGTTTTAGAGTAAGAGAGAACACATAAGCAAGCATCATGGCAAAAGCACACTCAAATAATAAATAAAGTGAGCTATATGCATAGTCCTATATGATGAGAAAAAGTTTTTGTTGGCTCTGATTTTTGGATTCTTGAAATTTCTCTCTTGTTCCTTTTATTGAAAACTTGGGATGTTACAAACCCTTCCCCTTACAAAAGATCTAGAGAAAACTAGGTACTAAAGAGATCTGGGTATTCCTTCTTCATATCTTCTTCCCGTTCCCAAGTAGCTTCTTCTTCGGTGTGATTACTCCATTGTATCTTCAGGAACTTGATACTTCTGGTGCGGGTGGTCCTGAAAGCTTCTTCGAGGATGCGAATCGGCACTTCGCGGTATGTTAGATCCTTGTTGATATCAATGGCTCCGTGGTCGATGTTCTTGAACACTTCGGTCTTCTCCGGCACTTCTAGGCACTTCCGAAGTAGTGAGATGTGAAACACATTGTGCACAGCGGACATTTCTTCCGGTAGTTCAAGCTGATATGAAACTTCTCCTCGGCGACTCAAAACTTTGAATGGTCCGACATATCTGGGGGCGAGCTTTCCTCTGAGTTGGAATCTCTGCATTCCTTTGAGGGGTGAGACTTTGAGATACACAAAATCTCCAATCTCGAATGTCATCTCTCGGCGTCTCTTGTCGGCGTAGCTCTTCTGTCTTGACTGGGCTGTCTTGAGGTATTCGCGGATCTTGTGCACCTTCTCTTCGGCTTCTCGGAGAATATCGGGGCCGAAGACTTGACTATCTCCGACTTTCGACCAGTTCAGAGGGGTACGGCACTTCCTTCCGTACAGGGCTTCAAAGGGGGCCATCTGTAAGCTGGCCTGATAATTGTTGTTGTAGGAGAATTCTGCGTAAGGTAGGCAGTCTTCCCATTTGAATCCATACTCTAGCACACAGGCTCTCAACATATCTTCCAGTATCTGGTTGACTCTCTCGGTCTGTCCGTCGGTCTGAGGGTGATAAGCTGTGCTGAAATTTAGACGAGTTCCTAGTCCTTTATGCACTTTCTGCCAGAATCTTGAGGTAAATTGAGATCCTCTATCTGATACAATTGACTTCGGGGTTCCGTGCAGGCTGACTATTCTGGAGATGTATAACTCTGCTAGCTTTGGGCCTTGGTAGGTGGTCTTGACGGGGATGAAATGTGAAACCTTGGTCAACCTATCGATGACTACCCAAATGGAGTCATTTCCTCTACTAGATTTGGGCAATCCTGTGATAAAGTCCATACCGACAGAATAACATTTCCACTCAGGAATCTGTAAGGGTTGCAACAGTCCTGCGGGGCGTTGATGTTCTGCCTTGACTCGTTGACAGATATCACACTTGGCGACGTAGCTTCCTATCTCTCGCTTCATTCCGTGCCACCAGAATTGTTCCTTCAGGTCTTGGTACATCTTGGTTCCTCCAGGGTGAATGGAATATAGTGTATCGTGAGCTTCCTTCAGAATGACTTGCTTCAACTCTGAATTTGACGGTACACACAGGCGTCCGTTGTACCAAAGAACTCCTTCTTCATCTACGGTGAATCCTGGTACCTTTCCTGCGGCTATCTGATTCTTGATTCCGTCAATGCTGGCATTTCCCTTCTGGGCTTATTTTATCTGGCTCATCAAGGTGGGTTGGAGCTCAATACTGGCTAAGTATCCTTCGCTCACTAGCTCTAGTCTGAACTGTTCAAACTCTTGGTACAGGCTGGGTTGCTCTATTGCGATCATGGAGTTCAACTGACACGGCAGTCTGCTCAAAGCATCCGCTACCACATTGGCCTTGCCGGGGTGGTAGTGAATTTCCATGTCGTAATCCTTGATTAATTTTATCCATCTGCGCTGTCTCATGTTCAGCTCCTTCTGGGTGAAAATGTACTTCAGGCTCTTGTGATCTGAATATATCTCGCATCGATTACCCATGAGGTAATGACGCCAAACCTTCAGGGCTAAAACTACGGCTGCTAACTCCAAGTCATGAGTTGGATAGTTCTGCTCATGTTGCTTCAGTTGCCTTGATAGGTATGATATCACCTTGCCTCCTTGCATCAGTACACATCCAAGACCAATCTTGGAGGCATCACAATAGACATCGAAAGGCTTGGTGACATCGGGCATGATCAGTATTGGGGCTGTGGTTAATCTGAGCTTGAGCTGCTGAAAGCTTTCTTCACATTTGTCATTCCAGTCAAACTTCTTGTCCTTCTTCAGCAGTTGAGTCATTGGTCTTGCGATGCTGGAAAATCCTTCAACGAATCTGCGGTAGTATCCCGCTAATCCCAGAAATGCTCGTACCTCAGTCTGGGTGGTTGGGGCTTTCCATTCCTCAACGGTTTTGATTTTTGCGGGATCTACGGCAATTCCTCCTGCAGACAAGATGTGTCCCAGGAATCCTACTTCTTTCAACCAAAACTCACATTTGCTAAACTTGGCGTACAACTGGTGGTGCCTCAGGGTTTCTAGGACCACTTCCAAATGTTGCTCATGTTCTTCTTCTGATTTGGAGTAGATAAGGATGTCGTCGATGAAGACAACGACAAACTTATCCAGGAATTCCATAAAGATCTTATTCATGAGATTCATGAAGTAAGCGGGGGCATTGGTCAGTCCAAAGGACATGACATTGTACTCATACAGTCCATATTTGGTGGTAAAGGCAGTCTTCGGAATATCTGTTGCACGGATCTTCAATTGATGGTAACCTGTCCTCAGATCAATCTTGGAGAATACTTGGGCACCGGTCAGCTGGTCAAACAGGTCTTCTATCTTTGGCAAGGGGTATTTGTTCTTGATGGTGACATCGTTAAGCTTACGATAATCCATAACCAAACGGGTGGCACCGTCCTTTTTATCCACAAACAAAACTGGTGACCTCCAAGGCGACGCACTTGGTCGAATCAGACCTTTGTACAGCATGTCATCCAGTTGCTTCTTCGGTTCCACTAGCTCTGCGGGGTTCATGCTATAGGCTCTCTGGGCTATAGGTCCTGTTCCAGGGATTAACTCGATGATGAACTCGAGATCCCGATCCGGGGGCATACCAGGTAGATCATCCGGAAACACATCAGAGTATCGACAGACGACCCTGATTTGATCCAGAGTTGGCTTGGCTACACTTTGGTTGCAGGTAAATTTTCTGGGTAGTTTTTCAGACACATGTTCTATTATTATTCCGGTGCTACTAGTCATGGTGATGGCCTTCTTGGCGCAGTCTATCAATCCATGATGTTTCGCCATCCAATCCATACCCAGTACTACTTCCAAACCTTTTGTTCCCAGAACAATCAAGTTTGCAAAAAAATCTATTTCATGAATTCTGATGGGTACATCTTTGCAAAATTTTCTAGCTTTAGTTGTTGCTCCAGGTATTTGAACTATCATGACATGTTTCAAGCTGATTGGTTGAATCTTACTAGTGCACACAAAATCTTTTGTAACAAACGAATGCGATGCTCCAGAATCAAACAACACTCTTGCTGGTATTGAGTTAACAGAGAACATACCCAGCACCACATCAGGTGCTTCCTGGGCTTCCTCGGCGTTCATGTGGAAGAGGCGACCTCCACGGTTGTTCGGGTTGTTGGGGGCGAACTTCATGCCGGTGGAGACACGGCGTTGCTGCTGTGCTGGTGGTGCGGGGTTGCCTGCGAGCTTGGCGAGCCTCTTGGGACACTCATTGGAGTAATGTCCCACTACACCACACTCATAGCAAGTGATGGTGGCCTTGTCCTTGGTTGCAACGGGGATGTCGTTGCTCCAGTCCTTGGTGCGGTGTTGGTGTTGTTGTTGTTGTTGTTGTGGTTGGGGGCTCTCGGCGGAGCGCGGTTGTAGTTGTTGTTGGTGTTGTTGTAGTTGCTGTTGTTGTTGTTGTAGTGGCCTCCTGGCCTCGGGTTTCCTCCACTCCAGTTCTGATAACCCGGACGTGACATCTGTGCATTGGGCTTGTTGTTCCGGAAGCCTCCGCTTGGGTTGGGGCGATACTTTGGGGCATTGCTAGGCCCACTCTGGTTCATCATGCAGTGCTTGCGGTTCTCGCTGGCTTGGTGCAGTTTGCCCTCCATTTGGATGGCGGAGTCAACAAGGGCTTCGAGGTCGGTGAAGGGGATGTTGATCAACACAGTCTACATCTCATCATGCAGTCCGTTCAGGAACCTTTCCTTCCTCTTCTCAGTAGTATCAGTCTCATCCGGGGCGTACCTTGACAAAGTTAGAAACTTGTCGCGGTATTCCACCACGGACATCCGGCCTTGCTTCAGTTCACAGAATTCATCTCTCATCTTCTTTATCAGACCCGGGGGCACATGGTACTTGCTGAACTTGAGTTTGAAATTAGTCCAAGTCACAAACTGTCCCGCGTTCATGGCACGGGTGCTTGTCCACCAAGCTCTTGCTGGTCCGGCTAGGTAGTCCGTGGCAAACAGCACTTTCTCATTTTGCTCAACTCCAGCTACTTCTAGATTGTTCTCCATAGTTTGGAGCCAATCATCTGCATCCAGGGGTTCCTCAGTCTTGCTAAAAACTAGCGGGTTGGTATTCTGGAAGTTCTTGAGCTTTGATCCTGGGTGATCATGATGGCCTTGATTGTTGTTGGCTAGCTGTTGAAGTGCAGCAATGTTGGCTTGCCTTTCAGCTCTTTCTGCTTCTCTACCTTCTAGCATAGCTTGCAACATCTGCATCATTGCGTCTTGAGTCGCGTTGCGAGTTGGAGGGGCCATCTGAGCATTGAGATATATCATGAGATAAGAGGGAAATTCTCTATGGCTTGTTTTGTGTTTGAGTTCAAAGTTTAAAACTTGAAGTCTTTTCATGATAACACAAACATACATTCATTCATGACAAACAACACACATTACATGCTAACACACTAAGGGTTTTAAGAACCCTTCTTCTCCAAGCTACGATACCTGAGGCGGGATACAACTCACACCTACGATAGTGCACAAGTGAACTACTCCTCATCCTCATCTACATCTATGGCGACGTGGTCATCCTCTCCGGCGTCGAAGAACTCGTAGTCTTCCTCCTCGGTGTCTCCATCCTCCTCGAAGTCGTCGTCGTCACTCAGGAAGGCGCTTCCTCCCTGAATGTCCTCTCCATCTTCCTCCATCTTCTTCATCTGTTCCTCCTGGTTCTTGACAGTGGCCTCAAGCGCTGCTATCTTTGCGCGGAGGCGGGTGATGGTGGCATCCTTCTTTGCCCGCTGCTGGCGGAGGGCCTTGCGGTCGTTGTTGAGTAGCTTGATGGCTTCGCCTTGCTCGATGATGTGGGCGTGAGTCTGGTTGGCGTACTCACGCGCGTGGTCGAGGTCCTGCTGAGTGTGGTACACGATGAAGTCGAGATGCTCCACATGGTGCTTCAGCTCCGGGTGGGGCTGCATGTCCATGGGCTCTCCAGCAGAGTAACGCCTCGCGAGGTGAGAAAAGCGAGGGCTCTTGAGTGCCTCCCCACTCATCCCGCACAAGCGTGCGAGTGCCTCCTGAAGGGCGCGGGCGAGTCCGTCCAGCCAGTTGCTCTCCCTGAAGGAGAAGAGGATCCTCTCAGAAGTTGGAGGCTCCATCTTGCCCCTCAAGTCAGCGGTGATGATCCACTGCAGCTCACCTCCTGGCTGGTCATTGACCTGAACTCCGTGGAACTCCGGGTGCGGGCGATCAAGGTGGTCGGAGAGGGCGTTGAGGTCGTGCTCGAAGACCAAGCTTCCCCCATTCCCGAGCTGGTAAAACTTCGTGTTCATGGGCTCCATCTGAAAGTGAAGTGAAGGATTTAGTTAGAGAAGTGAACAAGTGTGGAAATTTTTTAATTAGATTTCTAAGGAAGAGCATGACTTCTCATTTTCCCAAACAACACAAGAGAAGACAAAGACTAAATTTTTCCAAATACTCACTTGATTTGTTTTTGAAACTAAATTTTCCAGAACGTCCATTTCTAACTAGGGTCTCCTAAAGTCAAACAATGGCTCTGATACCAACTTGTCAACACCCGGATTTTTACGTCCGGATGCCTATTATGTCATACATCGCAATCCCAGGAATATTGTTGTTGCGAGGCATAATAGTTAAGTATCACAGTCATCATTCATTACAAACCATAAGGTCTTACAACTTGGAATCACATGATCCATATTACACAAATAGTTGATCTATAGATCAACAAACAAACACCAGTTCATAGCGGAAGCGTAAAGATACAAGGACTCTCTAGTCCACAGGCCAACGCTTGACGTTAGAAGCTCCTAGTTGTGGTAGACGTCCTGCTGATCGTCATCCTCGTACTGCTGCTCGGCTTCATAGTCTGGCCATTTGAATAGCCAGGGACAAAGCCGTGAGTACTTTAAGTACTCGCAATCTAATACTGAAGTAAGTACTAACATTACTATTGAGAGTGTTCTAAGCTCTAGGGTTATTTGCATAAAGCCAATTTTAGTTTAGAAACCTTTTAGTAAAAAACTCCTCACATGCTAACTAACTCAAGTGGGAACATTAGTGTCATTCCCACAACTCTGTTGTGATTCAAAAATCAAATTCACCATTCACATTCAAATTCATAAGTCACATAGGTATAAATTCTGATGACGGAAATAGTATGGCCTTTCCAATTGTCCATATCCGCGGACGCGGCTATTCGAATAGGTTTACACTCTGCAGAGGTTGCACACTTGTGCCACAACATTTGATTACATCCGTCAGGGATAAACCCCGAATAATCGTAACTCAGTACACGGATCATCAACCGTTAACCTTTCACTTACACACCCTAGTATAGGCACCTCTCCCCATGAGCTTGGCCTCCCGGTGAAAACCAATTGTTAACCCGGGAACTGCACAGGGCTTGGCCGTACAATTCACCTCAATTCACATCATTTCTCAACAACGGAGGCAGCCTCAAGCATAACCCCTATGACGTGTGTTCAGAGGGAACCCATACTAAGACACATAAACTTCCAGCTAAGCCTTACCCATAATCAGGTATTGTGGGGGTACTCAAGAATTGGAATGGTATCGCATCCAACTCAATCATCAGTTTTTAGCCAATTCACCAAGTCAAATTCATGTCATATTCACCTTCAAAATCTCTCAATGGAAAATACTCTTCATTCCAAGGTTTTTCAACATCATCATTTTCACCAACACATGTCCCCATCTAGAGTAGTCATTTTTAATTTAGCACTAGCATCTAGGTATGAGGGGTGCTAAGTACTTTGCTTTTCTTCTAGGCTAACTTTGATACTCTTGTACAAATCCAATACTAACCAAGTGAATCATAAATCAAAAGTACTTTGATAAAACAAAAGTAAATAAAACTTGTAAAGTAAAACTGGGAAGTAGGATCATGAACATAAATTAAATGGGTAATGTCTTGCTCATGGTGAGCTTTGCACTTTGCAAGAGTATTATCTTGCCTTGGTTGGGGAAATGGTCAAAGTGGTCTTCTTCTCCTTGGAAGTAGACCTCCTCCTCCTCTTGATACTCCTCGGTACTAGCGTCTAAAATACGAATACGGGGTACACAATCATCATACCAAACTTATTTACTAAACTAGGCACACTCATGATTCACACACTTTAAACAAGTATCACCCATTATTCTTAAGTTGGTGGATGTGTTTTTCTTATTATTTAAGAAAAATAATTTCCTCTCATACTAATTTAGATGTTACTTTTAATTACTTAGAGAATTAATTTCCTCTCATTATCTTATTAAGATTTAATTTCTCTCATGAATAATATGTGACCTAGGTTGACCAAAGTCAACCTCTTCACACTTATCATTTAAGAAAATGATTTAAATGAGGTGAGAACCTCATACCATTTAATCCTAGCATGGTAAAGACTGAATATCACCAACAATTCATATGATACCTAAATGACCAGAGTCTCGACCTCATTTTGAATTGGTGGTGACAAGATTTAAATGAGAGAAAACTCCCATATGATTTCTTAATAGTTTTGGACAATATCTTTGACTAGAAATAGCCATAAAGTCCTAGGCCATGATCATTCAAAGTAGACATGGCATATTTTTGCAGAAACAATTAGTATAAGTGTAATGTGATTTATAGGAGTTGGAATTTACTTAAAAGCATTTATGGTTGATTTTTAATAATTATTATAAGGCAGAAAAGTCCCTGCCTTGTATATTTTCTCACTTTAATTCTATAATAGATCTAGGGTTCAATCCAGTGGCATTGTGTAGATAATTTCCTAAGGTTTCCAAATATATAAAATTTTTAAAATTTGGCCCAGTAGATTTGTCCCTATTAAATTTCAAAGTTAACATCAGATTGCAATATTTTCCTATTTTTCATTTTGGATTTGAATCGTGGGCTGGCGGGAAAACTAACGGGCTGTGCAGTGCGGGAAAGAAATGGGCCGGCCCAGCTTCGCAGCGGGCCAGCTGACATGGTGGAGGCCACCTGTCATTGAGATTTTTCCAGCGAAACGGTACGAGCGAGGATGGTCGTGCGATTAGAAGGGAGATCGACGACCCAGAGAGGTCGTCTTCTCCGGTGAGAGGGAGGCTTACGGGAGGCGGAGGTAGGGGGTCGGCGAGCTCGTCGGAGCTCCGGCGGTCATCGGAGATGTGCGCAGGGACCGTGTCGTCGATGAGGAAGCCAACGGTAGCAGTGGCGTCGCCTGGGATAGTCTCCTTCTCCGGCGAACTCCGTGTACCGGTGGCGGCGGTGATCTTGCGATTCGAGCTATGCAGTGGCTAATCGAGCAAATTGAGGTGTCGAGGAGAGTCGTGGTGAGGAGGGGAAGAGATTGGTGTGCTCAATTCGGTGGGAGAAGCCCTCCTTTTATAGGAGCGGGAGGTGGCCGTGGGGAGGAGCTAGGGTCGTCGTCGTCGTTGCCGTTCCAAGGTCGCGAAGGGGCAAGTCATGGGCGCGTCGGGTTGCTGCTGCACTGGCGATGATGACGCGCTTGATCTTGGCGCGGCAGGGGCTCTGTGGCGATGGCGCGTTTGATGGGAAGGGTCAATGTCGCGGCGGGTGATCGGAGTCGTGGTCGTCGACTGCGGCATTCCCGCGGGCAGGTGGCCGTGTCCAGGCGCTTCAGTGAGTCGTCGTGCATCGACTGGCGCTGAGAGGAAGGACTGAGGTGAAGCGAGGCAGTGGGTGTCGTCACGCTCTGGCGCGTCCAGGGTTGGCGCCATGCGCGCTTTGGCGCGCCATGGGCGTGTTCTGGGCGCCACTGGGCACGCGTGTTCTGGCGTCTCCGGTGCAGGGATTCGTCGAGTCAATGTTTGGGCAGGTTCAGGTGAGTGAGAGGAAGATAAATGACATGGTGGTGCAGGCCGGAAGTGACCATAGACGGTGATGGCATGAGAGAGGCATGCCATGCCACGGCATGGCATGTTCTGCTCGATTTGGTCAAACAATGGTTAGTGCAAGTGGTGGTACTGGTGTTGTGAAGTGAGAGGAGGTTCCAGGGATGCAGTGGTGGCTCAGGTTGGACTTGGTCTTCTCCAAAAATCCAGCATGGGCACAAGTAGATACCCTGCCCTTGATGAAATGCCCGAAAGAAAAATATTTTTGAATTTTGCAATTCTTTTTGGTGGGTTGTAATCATATATTAAAAGAAGTATAATGGAGGTGGTGGTGGTCAAAATGGTGTAGGTTTGCAAAATCACATATTGCATATGATCTTGTATTTGTTTCAAAGTCCCTACTTTACTTGCTTGCCATTTGAATTTGAGACAGAGTTTGGTGTGATGGTTTTGGGCAAAGTTGTTCTCCTTGTTGTTGTCTTGGATGAGGTGCAAAGAGTTGGCAAAGTGTAGAAATGAAAAGTTAAAAACCAGGGGCTCAAAGTGGGTACCATGCTGAAAATGTCACACATGACCATAATCACATGTGAGCACCAATTTGATTCAAATTTGATTTGAATTGAGTTTGAGTGTTTCCAAAAGTGTTAATAAGTGTTTAGTATCCATTTACAACTAATGGTGCAAACCAAAATGGTCTAGGTTGAAGATTTGCAAAAATGGCATAGGCCATATGTGGGTGTGGAATTGATTTTTATAATTTCTTTTCCATTTTCTTTTTCCTTGACTTTGGATGGTCAATTAATCATGACTAGGGTTTTAGAGTAAGAAAGAACACATAAGCAAGCATCATGGCAAAAGCACACTCAAATAATAAATAAAGTGAGATATATGCATAGTCCTATATGATGAGAAAGTTTTTGTTGGCTCTGATTTTTGGATTCTTGAAATTTCTCTCTTGTTCCTTTTATTGAAAACTTGGGATGTTACACTTGACATGCAACTTGTATTGCATAAGTGGCTTTGCGGGTGTCTGTCTCTTCCACCATAGTGAAGATTCAATATATTCTTTATATTGACAACACTAGTATCACCGTTGTGGTTCATGTTTGTAGGTAGATTGGATCTCACTCGAAAACCCTAAACCACGTAAAATATGCAAACCAAATTAGAGGCGTCTAACTTGTTTTTGCAGGGTTTGGTGATGTGATATGGCCATGATGTGATGATGAATATGTATGAGATGATCATTATTGTATTGTGGCAACCGGTAGAACCTTATGGTTGTCTTTATATTTCATGTTGAGGTATTATTTCAAAGTAGTTGTAATAGTTGCTACATGGGAGAACAACCATGAAGACGGTGTCATTGACCTTGACGCTACGCCGACGATGATGGAGATCATGCCCGTTGATGATGGAGATCATGTCCGTGCTTTGGAGATGAAGATCAAAGGCGCAAAGACTAAAGGGCCATATCATATTACATATGAATTGCATGTGATGTTAATCCTTTTATGCATCTTGTATTGCTTAGATCGCGCCGGTATCATTATAAGATAATCCCTCTCACTAAATATCAAGATAATAAAGTGTTCATCCTTAGTATGCACCGTTGCTAAGACTTGTCGTTTCGAAGCATCACGTGATGATCGGGTGTGATAGATTCTACATGTGCATACAATGGGTGCAAGTCAGTTTTGCACACGCGGATACTAAGGTTGCCTTGACGAGCCTAGCATGTACAGACATGGTCTCGGAACACGGGATACCGAAAGGTAGAGCATGAGTCATATGAATGATATCATGAACACTTTGAGTGTTCGCCTTTGAAGCTACATCTTATTCTCCGGACCATTCCGGAACTCCTCGTGATGTCCGGGATCTTATCCGGGACTCCGAACAAATATTCGAACTCCATTCCATATTCAAGTTCTACCATTTCAACATCTAACTTTAAGTGTGTCACCCTACGGTTTGCGAACTATGCGGACATGGTTGAGTACTCACTCCGACCAATAACCAATAGCGGGATCTGGAGATCCATAATGGCTCCCACATATTCAACGATGATTTTAGTGATCGAATGAACCATTCACATACGATACCAATTCCCTTTGTCACGCGATATTTTACTTGTCCGAGGTTTGATCTTCGGTATCACTCTATACCTTGTTCAACCTCGTCTCCTGACAAGTACTCTTTACTCGTACCATGGTATGTGGTCTCTTATGAACTTATTCATATGCTTGCAAGACATTAGACGACATTCCACCGAGAGGGCCCAGAGTATATCTATCCGTCATCGGGATGGACAAATCCCACTGTTGATCCATATGCCTCAACTCATACTTTCCGGATACTTAATCCCACCTTTATAACCACCCATTTACGCAGTGGCGTTTGGTGTAATCAAAGTACCTTTCCGATATAAGTGATTTACATGATCTCATGGTCATAAGGACTAGGTAACTATGTATCGAAAGCTTATAGCAAATAACTTAATGACGAGATCTTATGCTACGCTTAATTGGGTGTGTCCATTACATCATTCATATAATGATATAACCTTGTTATTAATAACATCCAATGTTCATGATTATGAAACTAATCATCCATTAATCAACAAGCAAGTTTAAGATGCATACTAGGGACTTCTTGTTGTCTACATATCACACATGTACTAATGTTTCGGTTAATACAATTATAGCATGATATATAAACATTTATCATAAACATAAAGATATAAATAATAACCACTTTATTATTGCCTCTAGGGCATATCTCCTTCAAAAACGGCGTTCCTTAATGGTGACATTGAGGAAGAGTTGTATATGGTACAACCCAAAGGTTTTGTCGATCCTAAAAATGCTGACAAGGTATGCAAACTTCAGCGTTCCATTTATGGACTGAAGCAAGCATCCCGAAGTTGGAACCGACGGTTTGATAAGGTGATTAAAGACTTCGGGTTTATACAGACTCATGGTGAGGCATGTATTTACAAGAAAGTGAGTGGGAGCTCTGTAGCATTCCTGATATTATATGTAGATGACATATTATTGATTGGGAATGATATAGAACTACAAAGCATTGTTAAAGGTTATTTGAATAAGTGTTTTTCAATGAAAGACCTTGGTGAAGCAACGTACATTTTAGGCATCAAGATTTATAGAGATAGATCAAGACGCCTAATAGGGCTTTCACAGAGTACATACCTGGACAAGATTCTAAAGAAGTTTAGAATGGATGAAAGCAAGAAAGGGTTCTTGCCTATGTTGCCAGGTAAGGTCTTGAGTAAAACTCAAGGTCCAGCTACGGCAGAAGAAAGAGAGAGGATGAACAAGATCCCCTATGCCTCCGCAGTAGGCTCTATCATGTATGCCATGTTGTGTAGTAGACCAGATATCGCACATGCTGTTAGTTTGACCAGCAGATATCAAAGTGATCTAGGAATGGAACACTGGGCAGCGGTCAAGAATATCCTAAAGTACTTGAAAAGGACTAAGGATATGTTTCTTTGTTATGGCGGTAACCAGGATCTCGTTGTAACCAATTACACCGATGCAAGTTGGAACACTGATCCTGATGACTGTAAGTCTCAGTATGGGTACGTGTTTATATTGAATGGTGTTGCAGTAAGCTGGATGAGTTCGAAGCAGTGCACGGTGGCGAAGTCTTCAACTGAATCAGAATACATAGCGGCTTCGGAGGCTTCATCGGAAGCGGTATGGATGAAGAGGTTCAATATTGAGCTTGGTGTGGTTCCTATGCATTGGACCCATTAGTCATCGATTGTGCCAACATGGGTGCCATTGCCAATGCACAAGAACCAAGGTCACACAAGAAGCTGAAGCATATCAAGCTGCGTTTTCATTCGATTCGCGAGTACATCGAAGATGGTGAAGTAAAGATTTGCAAAGTACACACAGATATGAATGTGGCAGATCTGTTGACTAAAGCTCTCCCTAGGGCAAAGCATGACCAACACCAGAATGTCATGGGTGTTAGGTACCTTACAATGTAATCTAGATTATTGACTCTAGTGCAAGTGGGAGACTGTTGGAGATATGCCCAAGAGGCAATAATAAAGTGGTTGTTATAATATATCTTTGTGTTTATGATAAATGTTTGCATACCATGCTATAATTATATTAACCGAAACATTGATACATGTGTGTTATGTAAACAACAAGGAGTCCCTAGTAACCTGATGACCCACAAGTATAGGGGATCGCAGCAGTCTTCGCGGGTAGTATAACCCAATTTATTGATTCGACACAAGGGGAGACAAAGAACACTTGGAAGCCTTAACAGCGGAGTTGTCAATTCAGCTGCACCTGAAGCAGACTTGCTCGCAAGAGTTTATCAGTAGTAACAGTTTTATAGCAGTAGCAGTAGTGAAATAACAGCAGCAGAGTAACAGAGACAGCAGTAGTGATTATAGTAAACAGCAGGATTAAAATATTGTAGGCACGGGGACGGATGATGGGTGTTGCATGGATGAGAGAAACTCATGTAACAATCATAGCAGGGCATTTGCAGATAATAATAAAACGGTGTCCAAGTACAAAGCAATCAATAGGCATGTGTTCCAATTATAGTCGTACGTGCTCGCAATGAGAAACTTGCACAACATCTTTTGTCCTACCAGCCGGTGGCAGCCGGGCCTCAAGGGAAACTACTGGATATTAAGGTACTCCTTTTAATAGAGTACCGGAGCAAAGCATTAACACTCCGTGAACACATGTGATCCTCACATCACTACCATCCCCTCCGGTTGTCCCGATTCTTGTCACTTCGGGGCCATTGGTTTCGGACAGCGACATGTGTATACAACTTGCAGGTAGGACCATAAACAATGAATATCATGATGAAATAATAACATGTTCAGATCTGAGATCATGGCACTCGGGCCCTAGTGACAAGCATTAAGCATAACAAGTTGCAACAATATCATCAAAGTACCAATTACGGACACTAGGCACTATGCCCTAACAATCTTATGCTATTACATGACCAAACTCATCCAATCCCTACCATCCCCTTCGGCCTACAGCGGGGGAATTACTCACACATGGATGGGGGAAACATGGCTGGTTGATGGAGAGGCGTCGGTGGTGATGATGGCGATGATCTCCTCCAATTCCCCGTCCCGGCGGAGTGCCAGAACGGAGACTTCTAGCTCCCGAGACGGAGTTTCGCGATGTGGCGGCGTTCTGGAGGCTTTCTGGCGACTTCGACTTCTCCCCGTGCGTTTTTAGGTCGAAGGCAATATACAGTCCGAAGGAGGGCGTCGGAGGCCGACCGAGGGGGCCACACCATAGGGCCACGCGGGCCCCCCCTAGGCCGCACCGCCTTATGGTGTGGGGCCCTCGGGCCTCCACCTGACTTGTCCTTCTGGCTCTGTCAGTATTCTGGGAAAATAGGGCCTTCTGCATAAATTCCGAGGATTTTCCCGAAAGTTGGATTTCTGCACAAAAACGAGACACCGGAACAGTTCTGCTAAAAACAGCGTTAGTCCGTGTTAGTTGTATCCAAAATACACAAATTAGAGGCAAAACAATAGCAAAAGTGTTCGGGAAAGTAGATACGTTTTGGACGTATCAACTCCCCCCAAGCTTAGCTTATTGCTTGTCCTCAAGCAATTCCGTTAACAACTGAGCGATAAAAGAACTTTCACGAACACATTTGCTCATATGATGTATATATTCTCATGCTATGGCTAATACTTAAGCAGTTCATAATGAGATACATGCAAAAAAGATCATCTAACAGCTATGTCAATCATGGAGAGGTACCAACAATTAATAATAAGCATCATGAATCATGTATATAAGCAGGATTGCAATGTTCATAAGAGAGTATGATAAAGTGGTATCTCGCTTGCCCGTATTTGATCGGCAAAACATAAATGCCCAGGCACCTCTGGAGTTCATAGAAAGACTAGAAGTAGTGATTGTCAAAGATAAAAGCATCAAAGTTATACCACAATCAATCATATTTTAAGACAAGCATATTATACTAAGAATGACAGTTGTGCTCTCAAGATAGTGCTCAAAGAAAGAATGGAGACACAACACAAAAGTAGAAGATTGACCCTTCGTAGAGGGAAGCAGGGATTAACATGCGCTAGAGCTTTTCATTTTTGAGATCAGGAGTAAAATTATTTTGAGAGGTGTTTGTTGTTGTCAACGAATGGTAATGGGTACACTAACTACCTCGCCAACCGGACTTTCAAGAGCGGCTCCCATGAATTATTTGCATATTTATGTGGCACTCCTTCCAACCTTTCTTACACAAACCATGGCTAACCGAATCCTCGGGTGCCTGCCAACAATCACATACCATGAAGGAGTGCCTTTTTATTTTAGTTTTATTATGATGACACTCCCCCCAACCTTTGCTTACACAAGCCATGGCTAACCGAATCCTTCGGGTGCCGTCCAACAATCACAAACCATGGAGGAGTGTCTATTTAAGTTAATTAATTTGGGACTGGGAATCCCATTGCCAGCTCTTTTTGCAAAATTATTGGATAAGCGGATGTGCCACTAGTCCATATGAGAGTCCGTCAAAAGTAAATGACAAGGTTGAAAGCTAAACACCACATACTTCCTCATGAGCTATGAAACATTAACACAAATTGAGAAGCATTTTGAAGGTTTTAAAGGTAGCGCATGAGAATTTACTTGGAATGGTTTGAAATGCCATGCATAGGTATTTATGGTGGACACTTTGGAACAACTTGGTTTTCAGGTGTTTGGAAGCACGAGCAGCATTCCCGCTCAGTACAAGTGAAGGCTAGCAAAAGACTAGGGAGCGACAAATCAAGAGAGCAGTAACTGTCATAATCATGCTTGCGGCAAAATAAATTAACGGAGGCATAAAAGTGATACAAGAACTCTGAAGCAATATAAATCATCGAGGCTTAATTGACTTTGGTTCAGTCATATGCATGTGTGAGCATGTGCCAAGTCGATATAAATGAATTATTCAGAGGAGGATACCACAATGCCATACCTACTTATGAATAAAACAATGCAAGCAAACATCCATGACATGCTACTCATATTAATAGATTGGAGCTAAACATGAGAGATCATAAACTACTAGACTTTCTCAAATAACATATACCTCACATGAACCAACTAAGCATGCTCACATGGATGAGTATATGTACAAAAATGAAAACAAATAGAGTTCATACCAGCCTCTCACCACAATCCAATTGTCGTAGATCGTCATTATTGCCTTTCACTTGTGTAGCTTGGATAATATGAAATGAAAACCACGCTCCAGCCACCGAAGACCATTGAACTCATAATGAACTTTACAAACCAAAGAAGAACAGCAAATATTTTTGGTGTTTTCGAATTGCAAACAAGAACAAAAGGAAACAAGCAAACAAAGCAAAATCTTTTTGGGTTTTCTTATAGCAAACTAGCAATACCAAATAAAGCGAAACAAATGCAAGAAACCAAAGCAAACAAATGATGAAGAGAAACAACAGAAATATTTTTGGTCTTTTTGTGTTTTGGGAAAGAAACAAAGCAAAAAAACAAGAATTGACAAACTAGAAGACTCACATAAACACAAAGCAGCAGAAATTCGTCAAACTTGACAGCAGTACAGTACCCGATTTTTAATAATTTCTTCCACTGCTCAAATCGAAAAGTGTTCAGCTAATGAAAGTTAGATAACAACCTGGGAAACAGGCACAAAAATTGGCTTCGCAAAATACTGTTCTGGCTATTTTTGAGAATTTTTTCGGTAACAGTCCAGAATCTGTTTTCAGGCAGCACTTCCCCAAATATCATCTCCCTCTCATTAGGAAACCACTCAAACAAACTAAACAAGTATATACAAGTATCCAGCAACCATAATATGCAAAGAATGAGTGATGCCGGTATACCTCCCCCCAAGCTTAGGCTTTTGGCCTAAGTGGAGTTCAACCCCAGCGCGGGTCGCTGTTCCTTGCCGGTGGATAATGCATGGCGTAGTCATAGTAAGGTTCATGTGCAGAAGAAAAGCGTGGAGGCTCCACATGCCCAAAATGTTGATGCGAGGAACTTGCTGCATCGGATGATGAGTCGAGGTGTTCCTCGGCCTCCTCCGTGTTGTCTCTTGCATGATGGCCTCCTCCCTCTATGTGTGCATTCAGTGCACCTTCCGTGACCGACCAATCCTCCCACCATCCTCTGAGAAACTCCTTCCATGACAAATCATCTCGAAGAGGCTTACGAGCTCTTGCGGCGATCCCCTTATCTTCTCGCATGATCCCCATTGCGGTACTCTAATTGCTGCACAAAAATCACTGAATGGCAAGTTGACAGCTTTATTATAAATCTTATATTGAACCATGGGGTTAGATCGCGACCAATTAAACTTAAAGTCCTGCACAACAGACATAGTCAATTTTGCATATTGGCTAGGTTCTCCATCAACAAAATCACTCAACCCTGCACGAGAAATTAGACTCTGAACATCTTCCAATATTCCTGCGCTTCTCATGAAATCTGCGCACGGGTAGTAGGAGGGGTATACTCCCTCTTCATGGTTCACTCTCATAACTTGTTGCACCTCCAATTCTTGTTGGTTTAGTTGATATCTATTCCACTCCATTTTCTGAAATTTTTCAACAAGTGATATAAAACTTGATTTGGTGACATATAATCAAGGGGAACTACTATAGGAACTTGCTAGAGTACTAATCATGCATCAAAACTAGTTTATACAACTTAGAACAAGCATGCAAGCTCACTAAACATGTTACCTACAGCAGCAAAATATTCAAGATATACTCAACCAAACAAAATTCTACTTGGATAATCGGAGGAGTCACATACCGGAGAGCAAATGTGCCAAATTTCAGACAGAAATCTGGGCTGAGCAAAGAGATCGAAAAATCCTGAGCTCTTGAGCAAAAACGCGAGTGAGAGAAAGCTGGTTCGAGTTTTTTCGGGAGAAAGAAGATTCTGGGAGAAAGAGATGAAGTAGTGGGGCAAGGAGGGGCCCACACCACAGGGTGGCGCGCCCCCCTCCTTGACCGCGCTGGCTGGTGGTGTGGCACCCTGGGGTACCCCACAGGTCATACTCTGGTGCTCCCAGGTGCCTCTTCGAAAAATAGGACCAACGGTATAATTTTTGTGAATTTTAGAAAACTTTGAAAAATGCACATTTCTGGGTATTAAGTTTATTATTACTGGCCAGGAAAATTTTTGAAAACTCTAATTAACTAAGGAACTTTGCAAATCAAAAGTGCTACAGCAAATAAGACAAGTGGAGTGAGAAAGAGATGTTGTTTACCTCCTCTATGCATATAAAAGGTATTCGTTAACAAGGTTGATCAAGTCTTGCCACCGAATAATTTTTACATAACATGAGCAGAAATAAACCTCAAATCAATCATGTTACCTTGAATTGTATTGATATGGATCCAATCATAAGATTTTGATAACCTTCTTTAGGCTCATATATAGGACAATCAATAGTTCCAACTTTGATAATTCTCACATTAGAGATAGTATTGACTCCACATACTTTATCGATCTTCTTGGGGAAATAGACGGTATGCTCCTTATCATCAACATTAAAAGTAACCTTTCCTTTATTGCAATCAATAACAGCCCCTGCGGTGTTAAGAAAAGGTCTCCCAAGAATAATAGACATATTATCATCTTCAGGCATTTCCAACACAACAAAATCAGTTAATATCAAGCAATTATTAGTAACTTGAACAGGAACAACCTCACATGTACCAACAGGAATAGCAGTAGATTTATCAGCCATTTGCAAAGATATATCAGTAGGTATCAACTTATCTAGATAAAGTCTCTTATAAAGAGAAAAAGGCATAACACTAACACCGGCTCCCAAGTCACATAGAGCAGTTTTAACATAATTATTCTTAATAGAACAAGGAATAGTAGGTATACCTGGGTCGCCCAACTTCTTCGGAACCTTGCCATTGAAAGAGTAATTAGCAAGCATAGTGGAAATTTCCTCATTGGGGATTTTCCTCTTGTTAGTAACAATATCTTTCATATACTTTGAATAAGGAGGCAATTTAATAGCATCAGTCAAAGGGATTTGCAAGAATAAAGGTTTCATCCAATCACAAAATTTATTATAGTGTTCTTCTTCCTTTGATTTTAATTTCTTAGCAGGAAAAGGCATTTGCTTTTGCACCCAAGGTTCTCTTTCATCACCATGTTTCTTAGCAATAAAATCTTCTTTAGTATACTTTTTATTTTTAGCATGCTTTTCAGGTTCATCTTCTACCTCTTCTTTATCAGAAGCATTATCATTATCATTATCATGTTCATTACCACTTTCAGTTTCAGCATCAGAAATAGAAATACTATTAGGATCATTAACAGGCTCAGAGGATTCTACAACATTTTTATGTTTCTTCTTCTTCTTTTTCTTAGAATGAGCACTAGGTTCAATGCGTTGAGAATCTTTTTCAATTCTTTTGGGATGCCCTTCAAGATATAGAGGATCCTGGGTAGAGACACCACCTCTAGTTGTTACTTCATAAGCATGTTTCTCTTTAGAATTATTATTTAGCAAGTCATTTTGCACTTTAGTGAATTGATCAATTTGAGTTTGAATCATTTGAAAATGTTTAACAAGCATCTTAACATCATTGGAGGTTCTCTCCACAATATCATGCAAAATGCTAATAGCTTGAGAATTTTCCATTAGATGATTCTCTACTCTCATATTAAAATTTTCTTGCTTAACAATATAATTATCAAACTCATCTAAGCATTGTGCAGGAGGTTTCGAATACGGAATATCTTCCCTAGTAAAGCGTTGAAGGGAGTTTACCTCAATCATGGGTGAAGGGGGAATTATCTCACATATATCCTCTATGGGAGGTAGATTCTTCACATCTTCGGATTTAATACCTTTCTCCTTGAGAGACTTCTTAGCTTCCCGCATATCTTCATCATTCAATTCAATTAAACCCCTCTTCTTCAATATTGGCGTTGGAGTTGGTTTAGGTGTATCCCAATCATCATGATTCCGGCTTATTCTAGCCAATAAATCTTCGACTTAAATGCGGAGTTCTTTTCCTGAAAACACAACCAGCACAACTATCCAAATATGCTCTAGATTCAATGGTTAGTCCACTATAAAATATATCAAGTAGATCATTCTTTTCTAAATCATGTCCAGGTTGAGCTCTGATAAGAGAACAAAATCTTGCCCATTCCGCAGGAAATTTCTCTTCATCTCCCTAATCAAATCTGTAAATTCTCTGTAAAGCAGCATGTTGAGCACTAGCAGGAAAGTATTTTCGAAAGAAAACATCACGCAAATCAGATGGACTTTTAATAGAACCAGGAGGCAAATTATTATACCAAGTTTTAGCATCACCCTTTAATGAGAAAGGAAAAATTTTAATGACAAAGTAAGTACGCATCTTGATATCATCAGAAAACAAGCTACTCATAGAAGAAAGTTCATTCATGTGTTCTACAGCACTTTCTTTTTCAGTACCACAAAAGGGTGCTTTCTCTACAATAGCTATATGAGATAGATCAAGAGAAAAATCATAATCTTTATCCTTAATGCATATAGGAGATGTGGCAAATTCAGGATCAGGAGATAGCTTATGTCTAACAGTATATTGTGCGAGAAACTTTTTAATGTTTCTTGCATCAGTAATAGAATTGCATTTATCAATAAAATCATCATTAAGCTCCACATAATCTTCATCAAGATCATCACTAGAATAATCAAGTTCAGGTGAATTAACAGGTGTAGTGCCATTTTCATTAGGAGTTTCAGCATTTTCAATTTGTCTAGACCTAGCAATTGTAGCATCTAGAAAGGATCCCAACGAACCACTATCATCAAGCACAGCAGAAACATTATCAATATTATGAGAGTTTTCAGATTCAGCAGACGTACCACCAAGCGAAGCTTGTGGCGGTGAAACAAGTTGACTTATCACAGATGGTGAATCAAGTGTAGCAGAGGTACTCAGAGTTGTACCTTTTCTTGTAGTGGATGGTAATATGGCGACTTTAGAATCGCGAGCTTTACCCATGATGGAGAGTTTGCAGCGAACAATATCAATCCAAGTGAACTTCCAAATAAAGCTATGCTCCCCGGCAACGGCGCCAGAAAACAGTCTTGATGACCCACGAGTATAGGAGATCGCAGCAGTCTTTGCGGGTAGTATAACCCAATTTATTGATTCGACACAAGGGGAGACAAAGAACACTTGGAAGCCTTAACAGCGGAGTTGTCAATTCAGCTGCACCTGAAACAGACTTGCTCGCAAGAGTTTATCAGTAGTAACAGTTTTATAGCGATGTGATAGTGAAATAACAGCAGCAGAGTAACAGAGACAGCAGTAGTGATTATAGTAAACAGCAGGATTAAAATACTGTAGGCACGGGGACGGATGACGGGCGTTGCATGGATGAGAGAAACTCATGTAACAATCAAAGCAGGGCATTTGCAGATAATAATAAAACGGTGTCCAAGTACTAAGCAATCCATAGGCATGTGTTCCATATATAGTCGTACGTGCTCGCAATGAGAAACTTGCACAACATATTTTGTCCTACCAGCCGGTGGCAGCCGGGCCTCTAGGGAATCTACTGGATATTAAGGTACTCCTTTTAATAAACTACCGGAGCAAAGCATTAACACTCCGTGAACACATGTGATCCTCACATCACAGCCTTCCCCTCCGGTTGTCCCGATTTCTGTCACTTCGGGGCCTCGGGTTCCGGACAGCGACGTGTGTATACAACTTGCAGGTAGGATCATAAAACAATGCATATCATCATGAAACAATAACATGTTCAGATCTGAGATCATGGCACTTGGGCCCTAGTGACAAGCATTAAGCATAACAAGGTGCAACAATATCATCAAAGTACCAATTACGGACACTAGGCACTATGCCCTAACAATCTTATGCTATTACATGACCAATGTCATCCAATCCCTACCATCCCCTTCGGCCTACAGCGGGGGAATTACTCACACATGGATGGGGGAAACATGGCTGGTTGATGGAGAGGCGTTGGTGGTGATGATGGCGATGATCTCCTCCAATTCCCCGTCCCGGCGGAGTGCCAGAACGGAGACTTCTGGCTCCCGAGACGGAGTTTCGCGATGTGGCGGCGTTCTGGAGGCTTTCTGGCGACTTCGACTTCTCCCCGTGCGTTTTTAGGTCGAAGGCAATATATAGTCCGAAGGAGGGCGTCGGAGGCTGACCGAGGGGGCCACACCATAGGGCCGCGCGGGCCCCCCTAGGCCGCGCCGCCTTATGGTGTGGGGCCCTCGGGCCTCCACCTGACTTGTCCTTCTGGCTCCGTCAGTATTCTGGGAAAATAGGGCCTTCTGCATAAATTCCGAGGATTTTCCCGAAAGTTGGATTTCTGCACAAAAACGAGACACCAGAACAGTTCTGCTGAAAACAGCGTTAGTCCGTGTTAGTTGTATCCAAAATACACAAATTAGAGGCAAAACAATAGCAAAAGTGTTCGGGAAAGTAGATACGTTTTGGACGTATCATAACCCTCTTGTAAAACTAGCTTGTTGATTAATAGATGATCATGGTTTCGTGATCATGAACATTGGATGTTATTAATAACAAGGTTATGCCATTGGATGAATGATATAATGGACACACACCCATAAAAGTGTAGCATAAGATCACCTCATTAAGTTCAATTTGCTATAAGATTTCGATACATGGTTACCTAGTCCTTCGACCATGAGATCATGTAAATCACTTACACTGGAAGGATGCTTTGATTACATCAAACGTCATTGCGTAAATGGGTGGTTATAAAGATGGGATTAAATATTTGGAAAGTGTGAGTTGAGTCATATGGATCAAGAGTGGGATTTATCCATCCCGATGACGGATAGATATACTTTGGGCCCTCTCGGTGGAATGTCATCTGATTAGCTTGCAAGCATGTGACTAGGTCACAAGATATGACATACCACGGTACGAGTAAAGAATACTTGTCGGTAATGAGGTTGAACTAGATATGGAGATACCGATGATCGAACCTCGGACAAGTAAAGTATCGCGTGACAAAGGGAATCCGTATCATATGTAAATGGTTCAATCGATCACTAAGTTATCGTTGAATGTGTGGGAGCCATTATGGATCTCCAGATCCCGCTATTGGTTATTGGTCGGAGAGGAGTCTCGACCATGTCTACATAGTTCACGAACCGTAGGGTGACACACTTAAGGTTTGATGTTGTTTTAAGTAGATATGGAATATGGAATGGAGTTCGAATGTTGTTCGGAGTCTCGGATGGGATGCAGGACATCACGAGGAGGTCCGGAATGGTCCGGAGAATAAGATTCACATATAGGAAGTCACTTTCCAAGTTTGGAAATGATTCGATGCATTTATGGAAGTCGCTAGAATGTTCTAGAACCTTCCGGAGGAAATCACCATGGAAGGTGGAGTCCCGGTTGGACTCCACCAACCCTAACCAGCCAACCTAGGGGGAAGGTGGAGTCCATGGTGGACTCCACCACCCTGGCCGGCCAAGGGAGAAGGAAAGGGAGGAGTCACTGTCCCGCTAGGTTTCGCTCATATGGAAAGATTTGAATTCGGGTCTTATTCGAACCATTGGGCAAACCCTAGGGATTCCACATATATAATGAGGAGGAGAGGGAGGGGCCGGCCACCAAACCAGCCGCACCACCCATGGGCACCAAGGCCGGCGTCCAAGAGAGCCCCCTCTCCCCAAACCCTACCCTTCCTCCTCCTCTCGCTACTCCCGCAGCGCTTAGGCGAAGCCCTGCCGGAGATCTGCACCACCACCGACACCACGCCGTCGTGTTGTCGGGATTCCGAGGAGGTTCTACTACATCCGCTGCCCGCTGGAACGGGGAGAAGGACGTCGTCATCAACACCGAACGTGTGACCGAGTACGGAGGTGCTGCCCGACCGTGGTTCCGTCAAGATCTTCTACGCGCTTTTGAAAGCGGCAAGTGATCGACTACATCAACAACGAGATGTAATCTCGTAGGCTTTGGAAATCTTCGAGGGTTAGTCTCATGATCTTCTCGTTGCTACCATCTACTAGATTGGATCTTGGCTTGTTATTCGTTCTTGCAGTAGGAAATTTTTTGTTTTCTATGCTACGAATCCCATCAGTAGGATCCATTACCTCTCATTGTGGGAGGGACTTTCCAACCCCAACTTTCCCGCTCACGCGCTACCCCAATCATAGCCTCCCCGAGATTTCGCGCCTCCCGCGACCAGAGGCTCGTCGTGCCACCCAATCCTTACACCGTCACAGTGAAGCGGAAATGGAGGAAAACCTCCCCCTCCAAGGAGCCGGTTGCCTTGTCGTCGTGTCCTCCGGGATCCCTCTCGACTATAGCGGTGTTGTCTCAAGGACAAGCCCGATCGAAATCGTTATCTACTAGCCCGAAGAAGTTGAAGAAGGTGGCAATGGCTCAAGGACCTACGTTTCGTCCACTACCTACATCGACAAGGATGCCTGACAACATCGGTGCCCACAATGTGTTCAAGGAAACATCAAAGAGGTAAAACTTTGCTCTTTCTCTGAATGTGTGTCGAATTGGATCATATTCTTACTTCCTTTGGTTTTTCAATTGTGTAGCTTCAATTTTCATCCAATAACTACATTGTATGTGAACTTGTGTTGGATGAAATTTTTTGTACCCCACTTGACTAATTTTATGTAATCATGGAAGCAAAAGGATGTTGGTGAGAATGTAGTGGAAGAGATTGAGGAGGTGTTTGATGCTTCGCAGCCGAGTGGAAGAGCAAGAGAAGTGAAACTGCACATAGATTGAATACATTGCTTTAGCGAGGGAATGAGATGGTGTGTAACTCGATGCGGTTGCCGGCAACAAATATTGGCCACGAATCGAGGACAAGTTTAGTCTGGTGACCTAATCAAGCCGCACATTGAGATCACTACAATGCCATCATGATGTGATCAAGCAATGTTGTAGTCCTTCGGGTGGTTGTTTGGATTAAGCGAGGAATGCACCTCCAAGTGGTGGCATTATTGGTGACTACATAAATTTAGTGTTTATGTCAATATGTCTCGAATATTTGTGATGTTGTTTACTATGAATGTGCTCACACTTTCAACTTTTGAATGTATGATGGCATTGCACTTGAAAGGTAAAGCAAATGTCAGCATCCAAAGGAAAACCATTTGTGATCCAACATTGTTGGAAACTGCTTAAACATAGTGAGAAGTGGAGATTGGGGGATCAAAAATCGGATGGAAGGAAGATGGAGAAGGATAAGTTGAAAATTAAAGTCTAAGCCCCAAGATTTAGAGAGAAATTATGAGTTGATGAAGTCAATGAAAACATTTATGGCTAAACAATTGGACGCCAAAATGGTGATGGCAAGAAGAAGCAATAACATAAGAGGCAAAGTGGCATGAAATCCAAGAAGATGAGAAATGCAAGGCCGCCTACGAGGAGTGAAAATCCTCTCAAGACGAACAAGGTGAGGGTCGACATCATGGGCGACGAGATCCGACTGAGATGGAAGCGTAGAGTTTTGAGAGTTGAAAAGAATTGACATCATGCAACGGAGAAGGCAAGAGTTTGGTGGTGCTTTGGTCAGTGGTGGTTCTTTAGCCCGTGGTCCTGCTTTGGCTAATTGTGGTTCATTTACATCTAGTTTCTTTTTTTTTTTTTTGCTTGGGAGGCACTAGAGAGTATTACAAGAAAATGGTGAGAGGTAAAAAAGGGCCATCGCCAACCCATCACATGCCTTCGTCGCTGAGAGCGCCACCACCGCGCACCCACCGGAGCTTCACCTCCGCGCGAAGAGGATCAACGCGATGCGCCTCCTAGTCCTCCGCCTTTGGCGGACGGGTGCCGCCACCACCACCGGCGCTAGCAGCAGCCAAGGAAGTCGCGGGAGGGAGGTCTTGTGTTGAGGATGGTGCCCTCCGGAGCCGCCCGCACACTGGTGACCCAGGAGGAGGGAGGGGGCGGCTGGGAGGAGGGACCCATCATTTCGTTAAATAGTACTGCTCACCATTTTTATCTCCTTTTCACTCCATATTTTTATAGATCTAAAATAAAATTCAGAAATGAGTGTAAACAACTACGACAGCTAGCTTTTCGAAAATAACAGAGAAACAGTACCTACATTTCAGGCAAACAAGGAACGAGGAAAGAGCACCTACATTTCAGGCAAACAAAGAACGGGCACTGGGGAAGTTTGGGAAGAAAATAAAAAATGTGGGACACGAATTAAAAAATTATTGGCCCATGCAGGTCTCGAACCTGCGACCTTCGCGTTATTAGCACGACGCTCTAACCAGCTGAGCTAATAGGCCTTTGCTGTAGTAAAATATATTGGACCATATATATCCAATTAGTGCGTAAACTCAAACCTAGGAAAAGGAGATAAGGTGAAGTTGAGAATTATCAAACGTGTAACGCTAAGCATGAGATTGGGTGGTGCACTCCTTATGTCAGCATCTTTGTTCTCACCTCAATTCTAATGTATCAAACCACCAATACAAAAAAAAAACATTGGCACAAAATTTACAAACCAAAACACCTTTGCAAATGTTGTTTTCACCATGCTCTTCTTATGCATTTGCTAAAAATCCATGCTGTGAAAGTATATAATGTTTCTATGTTAGTCCCATTACATCTAACGAGTGTGGGTGCCAACTCGATGGTGCTTGGTGCTCAATGCAAATATCACATGATAAGAATATCTCTAGCATATTCCATAAAAAAACGTTTACTGTAAAAGCGGTTTATGGTTTAGCTTCAAATGTTTTTAGCGTATCAGAGACAACCAGACAACCTCTCCGGTAGAATAGATCCCGTAAAATCGGTACATCTTCTTTCCTCGTTTTCCCCTTTGCTCTTCTTTTCCAACCGTAGCCTACAGAGCAGCCTCGCCTCCGACCAGCTATCGTCCATCCTCAACCCTTGCGTCACCCCTGCTTCGTCTTCGCGCCACCCCCATGGCCCCATCCGTGTCACCTGCATGGTCCCAGCACGAGGTTGCATGGCTAGGTCGACTGCACACGTGAGGCTGCGATGAGCAGGTCGGCGGTCGGCCTCTCGCGGCCCTGCTCCGCTCTCGCCATGCCTCCGGCAGTCCCGAGCAACAAGCTCGAGTCAATAATGGTGGTGCTCCCCTCAAGGAGCTTGAAGTTAGCTCGAATTTTACCATAATTTTGTCAAAAATAGCTAGAATTCACTCCGTGGCGGCAACAAAGGGATTCTCTCCGCACAGGATGATAGGGATTGCCGAAATCAACCTCGGCCCGTGGCAGCCAGGATGGGGATCTCTGGAGCTGGAAGTTCACTCCCACCAACGAACCAGTATTTTAATTTTTCGATAAACCAGTATTTTAATTTTTACCAGAAATATTTGCCTCCGGAACTGGAGATACATATCGGAGGCTCGTTTTAAAGCCCACCTTTATAAAATACGGGTCTACCTAGATTACAGATCCGCAATGTACATTTTTGGGTCAACCTAGTTTACAGATACGAAATGTACATTTTTTTCGGTCCAAAAACGTACTATGTCGGTTATTTGAAGATTTTGAAAATAGCTGTTATTTAAAGCTTCTGATAGCAGCTATTTAAAGGTTCTGAAAACAACGATTATTTAAAGGTTTTAACTGGATCAGCTTGAGTTGTTGTAGTCTGAAGAAACAAAACAAATAACGAGAGTCCGATGTTTTCATACCATGTAAAGATTATCAACTTCGGAAATATCACCAATGGCTAAGACGGGCCATGGCCAACTTGTCAACCACAGTTGGATCGTGTTTTCGTTGCAAGATTTACTTTGCATCGCTTATACCAAGACATGACCGAAATAGCTAAATCCCAATAACAAAACGATCGCCAAAATTAACATCAACATAGTGTGCTCCATTACAAAAGAATGTTCAGCTTCCCCGAGTGATAAAATAGAACAAAAATAAAGAATGTTCAGCTTCACCGTTTGCCCAAGCGATCAAGTTGAATACAACTAATTCTATGCACAACTAAGAGCAGTACAAACATCTGAGGCACGGTGCAGTACAAACATCAGAGTCGCGGTGCAACAGTTGCCCGCTAATGCCTATTTCGAAGAAAGATACTAGAAATATCTTAAACGCTGCAAAGTAGGTCTGCAACGGTCTGTAGCTCCAGGTATTGTGTATGCTCCTGCACCTTCCTGGTTAACAAGAATAAAGAGAAGACTCCAAACACGAAGAAACTAAAAACTTAGAACACAGAGGCCTCAGACAAAATCCAGCACAATATACCCAACATGATAATGCATAATCACAAATTTGCAACTTGCCAATACTCGACTAAGCATCAGCTTGCATGCATGTCAAAGGGCACATTATGATCATGTGTGCTATCTATGGCCTGTTAAGCCAGTTGACAGCTAATCATCTAATAAGTGATACAAGCTAAAGCTGATACTTCAGAGCATAGTTATATGCTAGGTAAATTATATTTTATAGTAAAAAAATTGAGCTCGTTGAGAATATTCAGGATTCCAAGTTGTGGGTGGTATCGCCTGATCACTATTCGACACAAGTCTTGGGATACTGTGAACTACTACTTCTAAGAAAGACAATATGTATCAGTGATGAAGGAAAACACACTTTTCAAGCAAGGGCCAGTAGCATCTTCTGATTTTTGGATGGCAAATAGGAGAAGTCTCTCACACAAACTACTAAGCAGGTTTCAAGACAGACAAGAAATACAGTCTCATATGTGACTTTCAATACATAGGTTCAGAACATTTGCGGCAGGGCCTCACACAAGCCCATAGGAAAATACAAAAGTATTCTACTGGGAAGATAAGATGGATTATGGCATCCAGACAGGTCCTCTTAAGCAAACTTCCAGGTTGGGCCATACTCTATGTCATCTGGTTTGGGTAGGGGCTCCAATAAGAAGGCTCCAAACTTCATTTGTCTTGGCTGTTTTCATTAGGGGATTGGGCAGGGGGGAAAGGTGAAGCGGACTGGTTCATCAGAAGAGAGCTGAGCTGGGTTAAATGTGTTTCAAAGGGAGATGTTGTTAGAAGCAAGTATTGATCATCCAATCACTAGACACATGTCAAAACATGGACAAGGAACCATACCTGTTGTATTCGACAACCTGCACTTCAATAACCATAGCGCTTTCCAGATGAAAGATAGGTAGAACCAGATAACCTAATTAAAAACATTGCAAATAATGCCATGTGAGCAAGTTATATATGAAATAAAGGATAAACATACTAACAAATATCAATGAAGCATTAAGTAGACTTTGCATTCACTAAAGCTTGCACAAACCGATTCTAGACCTAGTGTAGAGCAACATAATGGTGACTTCAACAAACATTGTCATCCTTACCCGCTGCTGCCAGAACGGCCACTGTATCCACTGTAAGCACCATAGCCGCCTCCAGAAACCTATAGAAGGGTTCGATTATATTATCAGATATGAAACCTGACAACCTTCTTGCAGGATTTGCAATTAATATAAATAAAAGGCAAGCTATACCTGGGAGCTTCCATAATTTGCGTAACGGTCAAGAGGAGGCATATCGTCTGATGCATGATACCCACTAGAATATAGATAGTCATGCCCGACAGGCCTATTGTCTCTGCCTAAATACCTAGGCTCATCAGAAACACTAGCAGGCAAAGGATGATACGGGATCACAGGTGGAAAACCTGATAAAGCACCCTCTCTTTCAAAGAAGTTGGCTTTCAGCCTTGTAGTTATTTGCACAAGAGCATGTCTTGCGACATCAAGGTCACCACTTATCTGAAATACAAGACAATTGCAACAGTGAATATTTGCTGTAGCAACAAGTAGTCGTGAAGATGAAGATCAGAAGTCAAATTGTTACCTGGACCATCTCTTCATCTTCAGATGCTACTTTTGGAACATTCTCCTTTGAAAAGATACGTATGTTTGCGCTTGATGATCTTCGTATCTCTGTAATGATTGAACCACCTTTGCCGATCAGGCACCCTATCCGTGATGTCGACACCAACAAACGTGTTGTGTATGATGGCTCCCCTGATTCTGCATCAGTTTTCTCACTGCATTTTGGCTGTAAGCGAACTGCAGCATCAATTGTTGGAGAGACAGGATCTTCAAAGAACTGCATAACAACGAAAATCAGAATTAATCAGGACCTATAACTAAATATGAACATGAGAGTTATGGCTCAGCACAGGAGAAATAACATACCTCTTTTGCCGAAACTGTAATGATGCAGTCATCTTCAGCACCTGAACTATTGACTTGGATAGAAGCTCCGGACTCCTGCCTAAGCTGTTTGATAATTCCACCTCCTTTTCCAATTACACCTCCAACATTTGCTGGGGCACAAAGCAAACGCAAGCTGAACTCTTTTGCAGAGCTCTCCTCCCTCCGTGGTTGGTATATAGAAGGCCAATCTCCCACCATATCGCCTTTGTATCCTCCATAAGGACTAACCATAGAAGTAATCCCAACAACCGGTGCATTAGAGGAACTACCAAGGCGGGAGCCCACTGGAAAGGGCTGGGTCAAGCTGGATGCAATATGCTGTTGTGACCTAGATGGGTTGTCATGGAGGCGAGATGAGACTTGGAGAAGAGCTTTTCTGACTACCATTGTATCCCCAGATATCTAGTTTTGAAATGATGAAAACATGATTAATATTTATGATTCACAGTTGACAGTACAAAACAATCCAGTATAATATTAAACTAAACACTAAGAAAACTTTTCCGTTGATTTAGCGGACACTCAATTTCCATATTTAACTTAGATTTACTACTATAAAGATACAAATTGGAGAAGGCAGACCGTCCACCTACACTACATGTTAGATTTTGGCACAAAATTTTGACGTGGCAATAGTTATAGATTACCTGATTTGGCATTAACGACAAACAACCTTCCTAAACACATTGCATGGTTATAGTAAGTTAATAATTTACAGATAGAAGCACAAGAAATGCCAACTGCACATAAACAAGTGAAGATTTATTTTTAGTAAAAATTTGGTAAACTACAGATAGAGATATCCTGTGTACTTAGATATAAACTCTCCTATAAAGATATAAAACTGGAGAAGGCAGTCCATCCACTTACACTACATGTCAGATTTGGTACAAAGTTTTGACATGGCAATGACTATGAATTGACTGATTTGACATGTACGACAGACAATCATCCTAAACATAATGCAAGTGTTTTCTTAATCTGTAGCACTGCATGCTTATTGCACTAACTTAGAAATTTACAGAGAGATAGAGATATCACATGTAACATAAAGAACAGGGTAGGGAACACCATGTGCCTATAGTAATATGTGTACATGTATTGCAGGAAATAGGTGGGAGAAGTTACTATCAACAAACCTGGAGAAGCTCATCACCACTAATAGCACATGCGGGGAGATGTTCTTTACTAAGCACACGTATTTTCGAACCAGTGTCACTGCGGATTCCCTGGATGATATGCCCACCTTTTCCAATAATGCATCCAATCTGATCAGTTGGCACAAGCAAGCGAACTGTAACTTGACCTAAACCTTCTTCATTTTCCTCGTTCACAGGACCATCATCAGTGGCCAGCTTCTCATGAACCCTGAAGAGAGCATCTTGAGCAGGGCAAACCTTATCTTCAGTATCTTCGATGGTATTAGTCTCCCCGCTTGGGCTAAATATTGTTATGACTCGCTCTTCGCAGCCAGGGACACTCTCACCAATCCTAATCTTAGCTTGAGTTTCATTCCTCAACTGCTTGGCAATTTCACCACCCCTCCCAATTATACTCCCAATTTTCCTAGACACGCAGAGGTAGCGATAGACAGTATCATCTGGACCAGGAGCATAGGTATCATCACCAGGATTTCTTCTTTTGCCACCCCCATTTTCAGCATAATCGGAGTGCCGCTTTCCATGAATGTTGCGGTGCCCAGGCCCAACCATGATCTAAAAGCAGAGGTAGAACATTCAGCATTTCAGCAACATAGAATACCACCGCAAATAAATACAAACATAAATACCAATCTGCAATGCCAATAATAGCATAGCATGTCATGTCGTACAAATATAATTGAGGGAAAGCTTTTATGTTTCATACAGCTTTTTTACATCAAAATCCAACTACCAGGCAGCAACTATGACCCTCTGGTACCATCCAACAGGAATAGATGCATTGCCTGTACCTAGATCTGCTGTGTGCCCATGTTCAGACCACTAAACATGGAGCAACCGTTAAAATCCAGAAGGTAGATTTGAGGGCTATTGGGGATTGCCACCAACGCTTAATAAATGCACATAGCGAAAACACTCGCAGTTATAAATTCTTACCAAATCGAATACGGAAACTAGTTACATGCTTCTGACTAGAGGACAGCCGTTTAGAAAACATCTCCGAAGACAAAAACATCCGTTACCGCAAATAAGATAACGAATTCCATTCTCTTCAATCCAGAATTTCCCCAGCCAATTACAAGACCAACAAGGAAGGAGCCCCGCGGTATTTTAACTAGGATGGAAGGTGTGAGACACCAAGCTGAAACCGCAAAGCAAATCAGAGCAATTTATTCCGTCCGCAGGATTCAAACTCGGATCAGCCGTGAGATACCGCTGCGCTCTAGCCACTGGGCTATTAGCCCATCCACACTTCCCTAACCAATTAGGTCAACCTCTTTGTGGACAGCTAAACACCAACTGAAGAAACATCTTTCTAGAAAAACCTAAACACAACTATTCCGGCAGGCGCATACAAGCATATACTCTCCATCTACAGGACATAATCTTGTTATAAGAGCGCCAGACTTGTGCAACGAAGGCCCAAATAACCGCTCCAACCATCACTTCGCGGAGCTGCATCTAAAGGAACCGCACCAAAGAAGTTCCCCATCAAGACTAGGGGCAGACCTAACTACAGTTGAACACGAATTTCTATGCAAGATAACTGCTTCTAGCAACACTACTCGACCGGGCAGCAAACAAGTCCGCAACAGACTGGATGGATTAGACCTCGCGTATATTGACGGGTTATCTCCGGGTGGAGCTCACCGCGCCAGCAGCCGGGGGCACGTGAACAGATCAGTCACGCGGTGGAAACGAAAGAACGGAGGAGGAGGAGGAGCGGATGAGGGCTCACCGCGACGGCCGCCGGAGAGGAGGTATCAGATCTGGCGAACGGAGACGACGAGGAGAAGACGCACGCCTGCTGGTCCAGGCGCTGGCCAAAAAGAAACACGGGGTCCGACGCGTCTGGCTAGGGCTATTAAGCGCTTTCCACCCTAGGTAATAAATAAAGTACTGGAAGGCTTTTAGCAAATTTAATTGGAATTGGGCTTATCAGCCCGATACAAAAAAAAATATGGCAGGGATGTGATTAACAAAGCAAAAAAAAAAAGCTACAAGATTGATTTTCTCCTCACGGAATCGGAATGGACAGAGTAAACGTACACGGATACCACACGATCTTATCTTTTTTTTTGAAAGGTATTCGGGTGGAACCACCGAAAAAGCTGCTATGAACAAACTGAAGTACAAGTAGAACCTAAGAAATACAAGGAATTACACAAGGGTCTAGAAAAAAGCAAACATGACCCTAGAGCAAACTTGAAAACCCGATCAAGCCCTCTGTCTTCCTCCTCCTCCAGGTCGAGCTCCGACGACGGACTGCGACCGCGCCTCCGGGGAACATGCCACTTGGAGACGAAGCATAGGAGAACACCGTCAGCCAGAGCAAAGCAGCAGTGGAGCGACTGTCATTGGGTCCGACGCGAAGACGGAGAAATCCGCCATTGAAACATTGGAGAGAAGCTCATCTTCGAACATCACCTCCAGCAATCAAATCCCGAGATCAAGCCACCACCATGGGGTTTGAGAAAACGAGAGAGAGAGAGAGCCAGCAGCAATGAGGACAGCGTCAGCAACTAGAGGGAGAAGCACGGACTATTCAACACCACAAACCCCCTTGCCTCCACGGTCGGTCAGGTCGGAAAAATACCCAACAGTCTGCCTCCATGCCAACCTCCCCCGCCACCATGGCCGGTCAAAGAGGCAAGGAGGCAATCTTCTTCTTCAGCTGATGACTCCTAGGCGCCTTATCGAAGGGCCTAGCCGTCAGCAAGCTCCAGTCCAAGATCCACCACGGATCTGGCGGGAGATCCCCGGCGACAAGCCAAAAGGTGTCGTGCTGGAGCACCAAGAGGCACTCAGCCCCCTTCACCTCCAGATCGAGGCCACAACAACGACTCCGGCCGATCCCCCTCGCCACCAAGGCCGGCCAGGAGCGGAAGAAGAGGCGTCATGACGAGCTCGAGGGGAGGGACGAGAGCCTTATTACGGAGATCAGTCGAGGTAGAGGCGCCTTGGACTTCGGCCGCCGGAGCAGAAAGGAGCACCTCCAACACACAGCCAGCTCTGGATCTGGCCAGGAAACCAGAGCTTCACCACCACAAACTAACCATCAAACCGCCGGTAACTACTCCTATCCTAGGAAAACCTAATCTGGCGCCTCCCCTCCGCCACCTCCGGCCGGCATCGCCCCCACAGTAGCTCGGGATCGGGTCGGTTCTCTCAGAATCGCCTCTGGCTACTGTAGCAGGGAGGGAGGGGTGATGGTCAAACAAACGACTCCACACGATCTTATCTCACCTTGCAAAGCACCGATCTGGAGAGAGGCCCCTGCTTCGTTCACTGCCGCCGCCACCCCTAAAGTCTTCTTTCCTACCTGCGCCTCTACTTGCTCCGCCGCCGCCGCATGCAAGCTCGACCGCCACGCACGATTTCTTCAGCGGCGCCAGGAACGAGAGGAATGAGGGAGAGGAAAGAATGGGTCGGTCAGGTGAGCGGGCGTTTTTTTAGTGTTGGTGCATCTCCACCGGGTCGATCCAAACGGTCTATTTCTGTTTAAGTCGGCCTGCGGACAGGTTGGTAGTGGCTTTCTGCGTGCAAGGATAGCGCACGCAGCAGCACGACCCATTCGGTTTGCTGGCTTGGCCATTTCATTTTAAATTGCAACACAAAAACATAGCAATTGGTAAGCAAATAATATGATAAAAATATATCATTACTCTCGAGGCAGCGCCAACTAGTGGCATGTTTCTCTCAAATGTATAAAATAAGATAATATCTTACAATTTGTTCAAAAAATGACAAGTTTCACCAAAAATGTGGCTAATTTCACCCAAATGACATTAATCTATGCTGATGCGCTTCAAGCATCGCGAACAAGGATCATCTTATGCTTCTTCTCAATCCAAGTCCTTTGCACGGGATCTGGTTCTCCTCGGTCATGATCTTGACTTCGCCTCCAAGACCTGGCATCGGCATCCATGAGCCTTGCCTTGGCTTTGGCCTCGATGAGACTACACTTCGCACGGGCCTCTTCCACCTCAAGAGCTTTCGGTTGAAGATCAACAAAGCTCTTCACGGTTGCCTCTTTCTCTTTGCATTGCCTCTATTCCCTCTCAATGATGGTCTCTTCCTTCTTAACCATCAACTCCCTCAAGGTCTCTTGGAAACGCCAATGAGGAAACTTGACGGTGCATGTCGGTCTCGGTTGCCTTGTGGCCAATTGGCAGTTTGGCACGGCTGCCACCGCCTCCCTCTTGGGTTGTATCGGCGCCTAGGATTTACCCATTGTAATTGAGGTTGATGGTACATTCCATTGACGAATTTTCATTGCCCTGCTTCTTCACGTTCTCGAGTTTCCTCCAAAGGGCATAGCTTATTTTCCAATTCTTGGTGTCCTTGAGCAACATCCAACAATGGCTCAATGTGAAGACCTTGGTTGTCGTAGGTGGACTTGAAGTGCTCCAAAACATAAACAACCTACACAGACACACAATAATCAATTATATATGCTCACATATGTGGTAACAACATTGAGAAGAGGGGTAGAGGTTTACCATGTCAACGGCTGAGACACCTCTTATTGCCCTTATGAAAGGACGAGATGTCGCCTAGAGGGGGTGAATAGATGTTTTAAAAACCCTTATGGATTTGGCTTGTAAGAATGCGGAATTAAACTAACGTTTATTTTACAAGCACAAACCTTAAATATGCTAGGCTCAACTAAGTGCAACAACAACAAGTAGAGCTAAGCAAGATAGGCATAATATACATATTAACAACAAGTGATAGCAAGATATAATAAGTACTTCAAGCTCGATGGCTATCACAAGGAAAGTACGCTCGGGTATAGAAATAACCGAGGCACGCGGAGACGAAGATGTATTCCCGTGTTCCCTTCCTTTGCAAGAAGGTACGTCACGTTTGGAGAGGTGGGGATCCCACGAAGGATTTCCCAACGCCAGGAAGGCTCACCTTATTCTCCGAGCCTATCCCACAAAGGAATATCCATTTCCTTATGGCTAGCTTTTCCTCCACTTCGGAGATGGAAAGCTCCACAACCACTTCACAAGCTTCACGAAGGAGAAGTTCGGGGCCCTTCACAATCTTCCATGAAGAGGTCACCGGGACACCAACCATGCCAACTAGGAGGTCACCCTCCAAGAGTAACAAGCTCACGGTCTCTCACTCGAACTAATCATGGTGGATATCTCAACACTATGCAATGATGCAAAGCAAGAACACTATAGGTGTTCAAATCCTTCACACTCAAATCCCACTAAAGCAACAAATGCTAGGATGAGATTAGAGAGGAAGAACAAGGAGGAAATCAACAAATGACTTCAATATCTAGATCAAAAGGGTTTGAAAGGACACGGATGTCGCCTAGAGGGGGTTGAATAGGCAGATTAAAACTTTTTACGAGATGGGCTTAACAAATGCGGAAGAAAACTAGTGTTTACTTTGTAAAGACCAAAGCCTATATAGTATGGTTCACCTATGTGCACCAACAACTTATGCTAAGAAATACAAGCAACTATGTGATAGCAAGATATATAACTTCAAGCACGATGGCTATCACAAAGTAAAGTGCATAAGTAAAGAGCTCGGGTATAGAGATAACCGAGATACGTGGAGACGATGATTTATCCTGAAGTTCACACTCTTGCAAGTGCAAATCTCCGTTGGAGATGTGCGGTGGCTTAGCTCTCCCGAACGCCACAAATGGCCTCACCTTGAGGTGTGGTTGCTCGATGCACACCAACGCCACAAAGGCCTCACCACAAGATGTGGGAATCACACCACACACCGAGCACCACGAAGGTGCCTCACCTTATTCTCCGGTGACCCTCGCCACAAAGGCCTAGGTCACGGTTCCACTAAAGGATTTCCTTCGAGGCGGAAACCGAGTCTTACACAAAGATTGGGCACGCATCCACAACTTAATTGGAGGCTCCCAAGAAATCGCCACAAAGGCCTCAAATCCGTCTAGGGTTCCAAGAACACAAGAGTAACAACTTTCTTGCTTTCACTTCCAGGAATCACCGTGGAGAACTCAAACCGATGCACCAAATGCAATGGCAAGTTCCGCACTCTCAAATTCCACCAAAGCTACAAAATCTATTGGGGGAATAAAAGAGGAAGAACAAAGGAATTCACAAAGAACACCAAGATCAAGATCTAGAGGATTCCACTCAAAAAGAGATGTATTTGATTGGTAGAAATGTAGATCTAGATATCCTCTTACTTTTCCCTCAAAAGGATTCAAGAAGCATTGGAGGAGTAGAGGGATATGGCAAGCTCTCAAGGTCAACAATGGTGGAGAGAGAGAGTACGAGTAGCTCAGATTTTGGGGAAGAAGACCCCTTAAATAGGTCCCAACAGATCTGACCGTTATGGTCAAAATCGTGCCTGGCCGGCAGTGCAGGACATGTCCAGGCGGCAGTGCTGGGGTGCTCCTGGCAGCAGTTCCGGCCTCCCTGTTTTTACCCAAACACCCGATACGAAAATCTTAAGAACTTTTGCATCCGGACTCCGATTTTGATGATCTTGGCTCGTTGAAATCACAACAACGAGTGACATAGGCATCCCAAATGGGCTTGCCGAAGATAGTACCTGGGGTTTAATGAAGGCCCACTACCCGAAGAATAAGAAGGTTCGGAAGCCCAAGATATTATTAAGGAAAGCTAGAGTTGTAATAGGAAGCATTATTTGTAATCTTGCGGGATGAGTTAGAAACCTTCCCGGACTTTGTAACTTGTACAATACGAATCCCTCGGCTCCGCCTCCTATATAAGGGGGGGTCGAGGGACAAAGAAAGCATCGAATCATTATCTCTCAAACCCTAGTTTTCATAATCGTCGAGTACTTTTCGGCTGAAACCTTCGAGATCTACTTGCCCTCTACTTCCAACTAAACCCTAGTCTACAACCCGTAGGCATTGACAAGTTAATACCTTGTCAATTGGCGCCGTCTGTGGGAACTAGAGGCGTCAAGGATACGATTTCGATGGCACGATCAAGATCTTCGACTTCATCAACCGCAAGCAACGCAATGGATCGAGGTAAACAGATCGCAACTGGTCTTGTCGATTTTGTTCCTCACCCGCCCTCCCGTTTGGATGCATATGCGTATCTGGAGGAGCCTATGGAGATGACGTTCGGAAGATTTCGCTTTCGCCTCGAGAAAGAGGGATCGTATCGTGTCGAAATTCCGATTTCGTCGGAATCGTCGGCGGTCGACTCTGATTTTTCAAGCTATACATCGTCAACGGAATCAGGAGAGGAAGAAACTTCGTCGTCACGCTTCATCAGCACCAGGGCAAGAGAAAAACTTGCCAAAATCTTCAGCGACATGTCGTTTGAGTCATCTGCGGACTCCTATATAAGCGATGGCTCAAACAGTGTCGACAGCTACGACTTCATCGACAAATCTACTACAGTGGGCAAGGTGTTCGCCAATCTTCATGATGGTGTCACCAAACCCAACATAGATCTGAAAACAAAATATCATCAGATTTATGTCATCGAAGAGCCAAGTCGCGATCAGGAGGAAACATCTGAGGCTTTCGACGATTTGGGAAATCCATACGTCGATCCCACTGATTTGCGACGAGGCCTAGGCAATAAATATATCGGGTCACAGCCGCGAGACAGAGTCCAACTCCCACAAACAGCATGGGATAGAGCCGCAAGGGCTATGGATGGCTCAGAACCAATGGCCACCACAGCCACGCCAGAAGAACTACAAGCATATCAATATAGGCTCGCACGAGCTGCAAGGGAATTGGAAAAACAGATCACTGAGCTAAACGGAAGAAAGGAGGCAGCCTCTGCATCAAGTAGGCGAAGGCGAGCTGAGTCGACAATCTAGAACTTCGGGTGATAGCCACAGGGAAGCTCGGAACAGAGCAAGATCAAGGTTGCAAAACGTACCTGAAGGAGAAAGAGAGCACTTGGTTCAAAACCTCGACATGTCTTTTATGTCGATAGACACGAGAGGGAACATCATCCCCAAGACACCAGAAGCTGGGTATATGGCGACACAAGCTTTCATCCTTGCATCCAGGCCACCCCCAGGAGATCCAAGGGAAGCACTGTACAACATGGCGATGGCAGGAGTTGGAGCCATGGGGACGGCGTTTGTATCAACACCTCCCGAAGGAACGGCAAGGCAAAATAGTCCGCGACCTGCGGCAGCAACAGCTGCAGCTCCCGAAGGACCAAGTGGAGCAAGGGACACGGCAGCACAAGCAAGGGTCGACAGAGCGCGACAAAGCAGAAGGGAACATCGACAGTCCCCAGAGCTAAACGACGAGGATATGTGTGGTTTGCCATGCTTCACAAGGAGAGTTCGAAAAACTCGAGTCCCTTCGGGATTCAAGTTGCCCGACAACTTCAAGAAATTCGACGGCCTTCAAGATCCAGAGGATTGGCTAGTTGATTATCTCGAGATAGTAAAGCTCACAGGAGGAACCAGAGCAACAGCTATGCAAAGCATCCAGGTACATTTGAGTGGAGCCGCACGATCTTGGATAAAGAAACTTCCTCCAGGATCTATCGACAGCTGGGAAACCTTCGAGGACGTGTTCGTCAAGAACTTCCGGTCCACATGTAAGAAACCTGCATCATTAGAGGAGCTGAGAGCGTGCCGACAAAAGACAGACGAGCCAATGAGAAAATATATCCAAAGGTGGAATATCATCAAAAACTCGGCAGAAAATATATCTGACGAGAGAGCAATAGATGCGTTTGTCGCAGGGATCAGGCGTGGAGATTTTGTCGAGGATTTGGGGAGGACCAATCCAAAAACAGTATTCGCGTTAATGGAAATAGCAAATAGATAGGCAGATGGAGAAGATGCTGTTCACAACAAACGGCATAGGTCGCCAGAGGAAGAACGCGGTAGAAATTATCAACCAAGGCGACGATTTCCTCGGCAGTACTCGAGCTATGATGCTCCAGGACAAATTTCGGCTGGTTTCCGAGCGAGCGCAGGAGGAAACAACAGAGATGAGTACCAGAGAAGCAACGAGCAACGAGGCGACAATAGAGATGACTCTCGAAACAATAGGCAAAATAGCGGGCCAAGGTTCCAGAGGCCTTTCGTGTCTCCCGAAGAGATGATGAACGGGCCGTGTCAGATGCATTTTTTCCTCGACAGCAACGGAAAAAGACAGTCAGGACATCTGCAGAAGGATTGTCGCAATTTCCAGGCAATGCTAAGGTATGCAGGGCATGCTAATGCTCAGGCAGCACAGAGAAATCCTCGAGAACCAAGGAGTGAGATTCACTTGCCACCTCCTCCCGCGATTACGGACGACAATCGACATCAGCTCAGAATAGCGGCAGCACCTTGATACGCGTACAACATGCGTCCGTTGGGAACCCCAAGAGGAAGGTGTGATGCGTACAGCGGCAAGTTTTCCCTCAGTATGAAACCAAGGTTTATCGAACCAGTAGGAGCCAAGAAGCACGTTGAAGGTTGATGGCGGCGGGATGTAGTGCGGCGCAACACCAGAGATTCCGGCGCCAACGTGGAACCTGCACAACACAACCAAAGTACTTTGCCCGAACGAAACAATGAGGTTGTCAATCTCACCGGCTTGCTGTAACAAAGGATTAACCGTATTGTGTGGAAGATGATTGTTTGCAGAAAACAGTAGAAACGATATTGCATGATTGTATTTCAGTATAGAGAATTGGACCGGGGTCCACAGTTCACTAGAGGTGTCTCTCCCATAAGATAACAGCATGTTGGGTGAACAAATTACAGTTGGGCAATTGACAAATAGAGAGGGCATGACCATGCACATACATATTATGATGAGTATAGTGAGATTTAATTGGGCATTACGACAAAGTACATAGACCGCTATCCAGCATGCATCTATGCCTAAAAAGTCCACCTTCAGGTTATCATCCGAACCCCCTCCAGTATTAAGTTGCTAACAACAGACAATTGCATTAAGTATTGCGCGTAATGTAATCAGTGACTACATCCTTGAACATAGCACCAATGTTTTATCCCTAGTGGCAACAGCACATCTGTAACCTTAGTGGTTCTTGTCACTCCTCCAGATTCACGGAGACATGAACCCACTATCGAGCATAAATACTCCCTCTTGGAGTTACTAGCATCAACTTGGCCAGAGCATCTACTAATAACGGAGAGCATGCAAGATCATAAACAACACATAGACATAACTTTGATAATCAACATAACAAGTATTCTCTATTCATCGGATCCCAACAAACGCAACATATGGAATTACAGATAGATGATCTTGATCATGTTAGGCAGCTCACAAGATCCGACAATTAAGCACAATGGGGAGAAGACAACCATCTAGCTACTGCTATGGACCCATAGTCCAGGGGTAGACTACTCACTCATCACTCCGGAGGCGACCATGGCGGCGTAGAGTCCTCCGGGAGATGATTCCCCTCTCGGCAGTGGTGCCGGAGGCGATCTCCTGAATCCCCGAGATGGGATTGGCGGCGGCGGCGTTTCGATGGGTTTTCCGTATCGTGGCTCTCGCATCTTGGGGGTTTCGCGACGGAGGCTTTAAGTAGGCGGAAGGGCAAGTCGGGATGGGGCACGAGGGCCCACACCATAGGGCCGCGCGGCCGGGCGAGGGCCGCGCCGCCTAGGGTTTGGCCACCTCGTGGCCCCACTTCGTCTCCTCTTCGGTCTTCTGGAAGCTTCGTGGCAAAATAGGACCACAGGCGTTGATTTCGTCCAATTCCGAGAATATTTCGTTACTAGGATTTCTGAAACCAAAAACAGCAGAAAACAGCAACTGGCACTTCGGCATCTTGTTAATAGGTTAGTTCCAGAAAATGCACGAATATGACATAAAGTGTGCATAAAACATGTAGATAACATCAATAATGTGGCATGGAACATAAGAAATTATCGATACGTTGGAGACGTATCAGCATCCCCAAGCTTAGTTCTGCTCGTCCGAGGTGTAAAACGATAACAAAGATAATTTCTGGAGTGACATGCCATCATAACCTTGATCATACTATTTGTAAAGCATATGTAGTGAATGCAGCGATCAAAACAATGTATATGACATGAGTAAACAAGTGAATCATAAAGCAAAGACTTTTCATGAATAGTACTTCAAGACAAGCATCAATAAGTCTTGCATAAGAGTTAACTCATAAAGCAATAATTCAAAGTAAAAGCATTGAAGCAACACAAAGGAAGATTAAGTTTCAGCGGTTGCTTTCAACTTGTAACATGTATATCTCATGGATAATTGTCAACATAGAGTAATATAATAAGTGCAATATGCAAGTATGTAGGAATTAATGCACAGTTCACACAAGTGTTTGCTTCTTGAGGTGGAGAGAAATAGGTGAACTGACTCAACAATGAAAGTAGAAGAATGGTCCTCCATAGAGGAAAAGCATCGATTGCTATATTTATGCTAGAGCTTTGATTTTGAAAACATGAAACAATTTTGTCAACGGTAGTAATAAAACATATGTATCATGTAAATTATATCTTACAAGTTGCAAGCCTCATGCATAGTATACTAATAGTGCCCGCACCTTGTCCTAATTAGCTTGGACTACCGGATCATCGCAGTGCACATGTTTTAACCAAGTGTCACAAAGGGGTACCTCTATGTCGCCTGTACAAAGGTCTAAGGAGAAAGCTCGCATTGGATTTCTCGCTATTGATTATTCTCAACTTAGACATCCATACCGGGACAACATAGACAATAGATAATGGACTCCTCTTTTATGCATAAGCATGTAACAACAATTAATAATTTTCTCATATGAGATTGAGGATATATGTCCAAATCTGAAACTTCCACCATGGATCATGGCTTTAGTTAGCGGCCCAATGTTCTTCTCTAACAATATGCATGCTTAACCATAAGGTGGTAGATCTCTCTTACTTCAGACAAGACGAACATGTATAGCAACTCACATGAAATTCAACAAAGAGTAGTTGATGGCGTCCCCAGTGAACATGGTTATCGCACAACGAGCAACTTAATAAGAGATAAAGTGCATAAGTACATATTCAATACCACAATAGTTTTTAAGCTATTTGTCCCATGAGCTATATATTGCAAAGGTGAATGATGGAATTTTAAAGGTAGCACTCAAGCAATTTACTTTGGAATGGCGGAGAAATACCATGTAGTAGGTAGGTATGGTGGACACAAATGGCATAGTGGTTGGCTCAAGGATTTTGGATGCATGAGAAGTAATCCCTCTCGATACAAGATTTAGGCTAGCAAGGCTATTTGAAACAAACACAAGGATGAATCGGTGCAGCAAAACTCACATAAAAGACATATTGAAAACATTATAAGACTCTACACCGTCTTCCTTGTTGTTCAAACTCAATACTAGAAATTATCTAGACCTTAGAGAGACCAAATATGCAAACCAAATTTTAGCATGCTCTATGTATTTCTTCATTAATGGGTGCAAAGTATATGATGCAAGAGCTTAAACATGAGCACAACAATTGTCAAGTATCACATTACCCAAGACATTATAGCAATTTACTACATGTATCATTTTCCAATTCCAACCATATAACAATTTAACGAAGAAGAAACTTCGCCATGAATACTATGAGTAGAGCCTAAGGACATACTTGTCCATATGCTACAGCGGAGCGTGTCTCTCTCCCATAAAGTGAATGCTAGGATCCATTTTATTCAAACAAAACAAAAAACAAAAACAAACCGACGCTCCAAGAAAAGCACATAAGATGTGATGGAATAAAAATATAGTTTCAGGGGAGGAACCTGATAATGTTGTCGATGAAGAAGGGGATGCCTTGGGCATCCCCAAGCTTAGACGCTTGAGTCTTCTTAGAATATGCAGGGGTGAACCACCGGGGTATCCCCAAGCTTAGAGCTTTCACTCTCCTTGATCATGTTGCATCATACTCCTCTCTTGATCCTTGAAAACTTCCTCCACACCAAACTTAGAACAACTCATTAGAGGGTTAGTGCACAATAAAAATTAACATGTTCAGAGGTGACATAATCATTCTTAACACTTCTGGACATTGCATAAAGCTACTGGACATTCATGGATCAAAGAAATTCATCCAACATAGCAAAAGAGGCAATGCGAAATAAAAGGCAGAATCTGTCAAAACAGAACAGTTCGTATTGACGAATTTTATCGAGGCACCAGACTTGCTCAAATGAAAATGCTCAAATTGAATGAAAGTTGCGTACATATCTGAGGATCACTCACGTAAATTGGCATAATTTTCTGAGTTACCTACAGAGAAAACATCCCAGATTCGTGACAGCAAAGAAATCTGTTTCTGCGCAGTAATCCAAATCTAGTATGAACTTTACTATCAACGACTTTACTTGGCACAACAAAACACTAAACTAAGATAAGGAGAGGTTGCTACAGTAGTAAACAACTTCCAAGACACAAAATAAAAACAAAGTATTGTAGTAAAAACCATGGGTTGTCTCCCATAAGCGCTTTTCTTTAACGCCTTTCAGCTAGGCGCAGAAAGTGTGTATCAAGTATTATCAAGAGACGATGCGTCGGCATTCTTACCAGGGGTGTTGCTCTTACCTTTCTTACTCTTATTCCTACTCTTTGGTCTAGGGAATACATGACCGCATCCGGGTGTAGAGGTAAAATTTAGAGTGCCTTTCCCAACATCTATGACTGCTCCCATGAGTTTCAGCAGGGATCTTCCAAGCGTGATTTGTCCTGTCCCTACACATTCAATAACGAGATAATCAGTGGATACCGTCCTTCCAAGAAAGGTTGTGAAAACACCTTCAGCTATACCCTTAGGAATTATAACAGAGTTATCCGTAAGAGTTATTTCTTCTCCCCCTTCAGTAAGTCCCCAAAGTGTCAAAGATTTATAATTTTTTTCAGGCATGAGGCAAAACTCGGACATAATATCACAACGAGCAGGAAAAGTTTCACCACCAATAGTAGCTTTAACGGTAGGCACCCACATTGAAGGTTCGAAGCTTAATGGAACATAATCATAGTATTCGTGAATTCGGTTATACACTTCTTTTAAACAGGATATATTTGTTTCAATAGTGTTTAATCTATTATGCATGCTAGCATGAGATGGATCAAAATTATTATCGGAGCTAAATGATGTAATCAATTTCCTTATGGCATTAAAAGCTTGATCCCCATCACAATGAAGGAAATCTCCTCCCACTACAGCATCTAAGGCATATCTATAGCGAAGAATAAGCCCGAAATAGAAATTACTAAGAAGCAAACTTAAGGTCATTTTAGGTTCAGTTTTACTATAAGCATCAAAAATTCTAGACCATGCTTCTTTAAAATTCTCTTCACCTCCTTGTTTAAAAGTGAAGATCAATTCCTCAGGTGATAGAGTAACAACTACGGGACTAGACATGATAATAAAGTAAATGCGAGTAACTAATTTTTTTGGGTTTTTGATATAGCAAACAAGATAGCAAATAAAGTAAAACTAGCAACTAATTTTTTTTGTATTTTGATTTAGTGCAGCAAACAAAGTAGTAAATAAAACTAAGCAAGACAAAAACAAAGTAAAGAGATTGGGATGTGGAGACTCCCCTTGCAGCGTGTCTTGATCTCCCCGGCAACGGCGCCAGAAAAAGAGCTTGATACGCGTACAACACGCGTCCGTTGGGAACCCCAAGAGGAAGGTGTGATGCGTACAGCGGCAAGTTTTCCCTCAGTATGAAACCAAGGTTTATCGAACCAGTAGGAGCCAAGAAGCACGTTGAAGGTTGATGGCGGCGGGATGTAGTGCGGCGCAACACCAGAGATTCCGGCGCCAACGTGGAACCTGCACAACACAACCAAAGTACTTTGCCCCAACGAAACAATGAGGTTGTCAATCTCACCGGCTTGCTGTAACAAAGGATTAACCGTATTGTGTGGAAGATGATTGTTTGCAGAAAACAGTAGAACAAGATTGCAAGAGATTGTATTTCAGTATAGAGAATTGGACCGGGGTCCACAGTTCACTAGAGGTGTCTCTCCCATAAGATAACAGCATGTTGGGTGAACAAATTACAGTTGGGCAATTGACAAATAGAGAGGGCATGACCATGCACATACATATTATGATGAGTATAGTGAGATTTAATTGGGCATTACGACAAAGTACATAGACCGCTATCCAGCATGCATCTATGCCTAAAAAGTCCACCTTCAGGTTATCATCCGAACCCCCTCCAGTATTAAGTTGCTAACAATAGACAATTGCATTAAGTATTGCGCGTAATGTAATCAGTGACTACATCCTTGAACATAGCACCAATGTTTTATCCCTAGTGGCAACAGCACATCCGTAACCTTAGTGGTTCTTGTCACTCCTCCAGATTCACGGAGACATGAACCCACTATCGAGCATAAATACTCCCTCTTGGAGTTACTAGCATCAACTTGGCCAGAGCATCTACTAATAACGGAGAGCATGCAAGATCATAAACAACACATAGACATAACTTTGATAATCAACATAACAAGTATTCTCTATTCATCGGATCCCAACAAACGCAACATATGGAATTACAGATAGATGATCTTGATCATGTTAGGCAGCTCACAAGATCCGACAATTAAGCACAATGGGGAGAAGACAACCATCTAGCTACTGCTATGGACCCATAGTCCAGGGGTAGACTACTCACTCATCACTCCGGAGGCGACCATGGCGGCGTAGAGTCCTCCGGGAGATGATTCCCCTCTCCGGCAGGGTGCCGGAGGCGATCTCCTGAATCCCCCGAGATGGGATTGGCGGCGGCGGCGTTTCAGTAAGGTTTTTCGTATCGTGGCTCTCGGTACTGGGGGTTTCGCGACGGAGGCTTTAAGTAGGCGGAAGGGCAAGTCAGGATGGGGCACGAGGGGCCCACACCATAGGGCCGTGCGGCCAGGGCAGGGGCCGCGCCGCCCTAGGGTTTGGCCACCTCGTGGCCCCACTTCGTCTCCTCTTTGGTCTTCTGGAAGCTTCGTGGCAAAATAGGACCCTGGGCGTTGATTTCGTCCAATTCCGAGAATATTTCGTTACTAGGATTTCTGAAACCAAAAACAGCAGAAAACAGCAACTGGCACTTCGGCATCTTGTTAATAGGTTAGTTCCAGAAAATGCACGAATATGACATAAAGTGTGCATAAAACATGTAGATAACATCAATAATGTGGCATGGAACATAAGAAATTATCGATACGTTGGAGACGTATCACACCTCCACCACCGCCTTACGTTGATCCTAACTCTAACGGAGCGGTCTCGATGATTCAGAAGGGAAGGCCATCCAATAGAGCTCAGAAAGTAATCTCGCGACAGGTGTTCATGGCAGAAAAAATGCCTCCACCAATAGTCGAGTATCTTAATTGGTCAGGGCAAGACATTGGCTTCACCATAGTAGATCATCCACAACAAGTTCCTCGACCAGGGCAGTCAGCACTCATACTACTAGCGGTCATCGCAGGATTTGACGTATCTCGCGTGTTTATAGATGGCGGCAGCAGCTTAAACCTTATGTACGCAGATACATTAAGGAAGATGAACATATCCCTAGCAAACCTGAAGCCAACAGACACGAGATTTCACGGTATCACACCAGAGAAGCCAAGCTATCTGCTGGGGAAGATTAATCTCGACGTTCAATTTGGGACCCGAGAAAATTACAGAATCGAGAAGCTGGAGTTTGAAGTCGTAGATTTCCCGTCACAATACCATGCTCTGTTGGGACAACCAGCGTATGCTAGATTTATGGCGGTGCCACATTACACGTACCTGTTGTGGAGGATGCCTGGACCTAAGGGACCAATCACAGTTAAAGGAAGCTTCGCCCTAGCCGATAAATGTGATAAGGATTTTCATCGAATATCAGAAACTTTCGGGATGCAAGCTGAGTATTTGGCGTCAAGGCTCATGACTGACTACGACGTACTGCCAGATGTTGGCAGGCCAAATAAAGAATCAACTTTCAACACTGAGAAAAATTCTAAGGAGGTGCAGATTCACCCGACAGACCCGAAAAAGACGACATCCATCGCAAACGACATGGACCTCGCATAGGAAAGCGCGCTCGTCGAGTTCCTCCGTGAGAACTGGAAAATCTTCGCATGGTGTCCAGCTGACATGCCAGGACTACCCAGGGAACTTGCCGAGCACCACCTAAACTTGGATCCACTAGCGAGACCAATCAAACAACCTTTGCGACGTTTTTCGGAACCAAATCGCAAGGCTATGCTGTCAGAAATTGATCGACTAAGAGAAGCTGGTTTTATCAAGGAGCTGCACACAGAGGCCACATGGGTAGCAAATCCAGTGTTGGTGCCGAAGAAAAACACTAAGGTCCTTCGCATGTGCGTCGACTTTACGTGTCTCAATAAACATTGTCCAAAGGATCACTTTCCCCTCCCGAGGATCGACCAAATTATCGACTCCATGGCAGGATGTGAACGTCTTTCCTTTTTGGACGCATATTCTGGTTATAACCAGATCAGGTTAAAAGAAGAAGATGAAGTAAAAACATCGTTCATCACACCTTACGGTGTGTTTTGCTACAGAACAATGCCCTTTGGTCTGAAAAACGCGGGAGCAACATATCAGAGGATGATGCAGAAGTGTTTGGCCACACAGATTGGAAAAAATGTGCAAGTGTACATCGACGACGTCGTCATAACGTCAAAAAAGGGGGCGACGCTGATCGAGGATCTCAAGGAAACCTTTGACAACCTCGACAAATTCTGCCTCAAGCTGAACCCGACGAAGTGCTCCTTCGGCGTCCCAGCAGGAGAACTTCTTGGGTTTCTAGTTTCAGCACGAGGGATTGAAGCAAATCCCGACAAAATACAAGCTATCGTAACAATGAGGAAGCCAACAAAGTTGAAAGAAATACAGCAATTAACTGGGCGAGTCGCAGCTTTAAGCAGATTCGTCGCCAGGCTGGGAGAAAAAGCATTACCGTTCTACGCTTTAATAAAGCAAGGGGAGAAATTCCAGTGGAACGAAGAAGCCGATAGAGCTTTCGAGGATTTGAAACGCACAATCTCGACACCACCAATCTTGGTGGCGCCGAAGGAAAAGGAACCTCTCCTGTTGTACATTGCAGCCACACCCCAGGTGGTTAGCACGGTGTTAGTCATTGAAAGAGAGGAAGAAGGAAAACTCCATGGAGTGCAAAGGTCGGTATATTTCATCAGTGAAGTTTTATCGCCTTCTAAACAGCGGTACCCGCAGTACCAGAAGCTAGCATATGGAGTGATTACAACGGCAAGAAAGTTGCGCCACTATTTTTCGGCACACCCGATAATAGTAGTCAATGAAGCACCTCTTTCAAATATACTGAACAATCCAGAAGCTACAGGGCGTGTCTCCCTTTGGGGAATAGAACTTTCCCCTCGGGACATCACGTACGAAAAAAGAAAGGCAATCAAGTCGCAAGTTTTGCCAGATTTCATTGCAGAGTGGATGGAGTTGCAAAACACGGGACCCCCAGATTTGTCGAGAACTTGGACGATGAACTTTGATGGATCCAAGAGAGTAGAAGGAGCTGGTGACAAGGTATCAACTTGTCAATGCCTATGGATTGTAGGCTAGGGTTTAGTTAGAAGTAGAGGGCAAGTAGATCTCGAAGGTTTCAGCCGAAAAGTACTCGACGATTATGAAAACTAGGGTTCGTAACAATGATTCGATTGCCTCTTCGTCCCTCGACTCCCCCTTTATATAGGAGGCGGAGCCGAGGGTTTCGTTTTGTACAAGTTACAGAGTCCGGGACGGTTTCTAACTCATCCCGCCAGATTTACAAATAACACTTCCTATTACAACTCTTAACTTTCCTTAATATATCTTGGGCTCCCGAATCTTCTTATTCTTCGGGTATTGGGCCTTCAGTAAACCCCGGGTACTATCTTCGGCATGCCCATTTGGGATGCCTATGTCAGTAGCCCCCGAGATTTTGCTTGAATCGTAGAGTCAGGGAAAATCTCCACTGTTTATTTTTATTCAAGAGCTTTAACTTTTTTATATTTCTTCACATAAAATTCTATATTGTACAGGGATACTGGTAGTTGGGGCTAGTTCATCTGACGGATCAGGTACTAGTTAACTGCTCTAGTGGCAATCCGCAAAAACCTACTTCAAGATCACGTCCCTGGACATGATCTCGGGATACTGGTGTAAACTTCGACAGGTGCCGCTTAAGGTCTTACCATTCTGTCGAGTCCCAGTCAAATTTATCGAGTACCTAACGCGTCCGTTAGGATTTTTCTTCGTATCTGTTGATACGGATAAAAGTAGCAGAGCGCGATCTTCGGCGATGCCACGCCCAATGAGAACGGATCTGGGTCTTACCTTCGCAAATTTGCGGCATTCAGAAATTGATCGCAACTTTGGCGTTCTGAGAATATATTGTCGAGTGCTTTTCCGGCTGTTGGAATGGCACATTTTATCGAGTCAAATATGACTTATATTGCTCTCCCGATGGGAGTATATGTAGAGTTAATTATAACTCGAAATATACTCTCTTGCTTTTCTATCTTTTCTTTTTTAAGTTCATCGGGCACGCGAACAGCGTTCCCGATGGGAGTAGCCCCCGAGGCTACAGCCAAGAACTTGTGCTTGGTTGTAGGCTCAACGTTTTAGTCCACCTTGTCGCTATATTGTCATTATTTCCCAATATGATCTTCTTTTCATCTTTCAGGTGCGCGAACAGCGCTCCCGATGGGAGTAGCCCCCGAGGCTACAGCCAAGGACTTGTGCTTGGTTGTAGGCTCCCGCAATTTCTATACTGCCATACTCAAAATTTTACTTTTTGTCGAAGTAGCCCCCGAGCATTTGGGCAAAAACTTGTATTTGATCAAAGGCTCCCGAAGTATTTAATAACTCCTCCTGTCGCCAATCTTCTTTTATTTTTCTTGTCGGCATGCTTCCCTTAATCAAATTTACTTCATCTCTGTTAATAGTCGTGATTTTTCTGCCTTGTGGGTCCATTGCTTCCACCACGTTGACACGTCGTGCAAGTGGGGGACACACGTCCTCCGCTTTTCCTGGTGCACGTACGGTAACGCCTATCTCAGTAAAAATACCTTTTTACCCTTTTATCTAGAAGATCTTTTTTCACCACACGATTTCTTCATCCAACGGTGCATTGCTTCGCCCGATTCTTATATAAACCTTTCTTCAACCTCCGTCCACTCCTTCGCTTGCGCCGCACATCTGTTCCTCTTTGCAAAAACTTCCCCTGCGCCCAACTCTCTTTGATCTTCCGCACGAACATTGCTTTTCCAGTGCCATTGATGCCACCGCGCACGCGACTCACTCGCCACAGCACTCCAGAGTCCAAGATGGCCGCTGAAGACCTTGAGTGGGAGAGATCTAAAATCTCCAACCAAGACGTCAACACGCTGAAGAGGCTTGGCCTGATGAAGAAAGAGGACACCATCCGCTTTCCCAGCGAAGAAAGCTACCCAAACCCTCCAATGGAGTACCGGGTTAGTTTCGTTGATCACCTCATCCGCGGCCTTTCTGCCCCAATTCACGATTTCCTCCGCGGCCTTCTTTTTGTTTACGGGATTCAACTGCACCAGTTGACCCCCAATTCCATCCTCCACATTTCCATTTTTATCACGCTATGCGAATGCTTCCTTGGAATCCCTCCGAACTGGGCTCTGTGGAAACGTATTTTCTGCCTCCGCCGCAATGGCTCCCACAACGCCACTTACAACATAGGCGGCGTTGTTATCTGTGTCCGAACTGACGTTGATTACTTCGACGTCAAATTTCCTGATTCTGTCCAAGGGTGGCGCAAAAGGTGGCTCTACATACACGAAGAAAGTGCCAACTCTGTGGAACACAACATAGTCCCTTTCGACGGAAGTGCCAAAATTCAGCGCCGCCGCTCCTGGGACGCTGAAGCTTCCGAAGAAGAGAAAAAGGCGACAGAAGCACTTATGTCTCGTATTCATCAGGTTCAAAATACTCGAGGCAAAGAACTGTCTGGTGTTCAAATCACTGCCTACTTCCTTAGGATTAGAGTGCAGCCTCTTCAGGCTCGCAAAAATCCCCTTTGGACGTATTCTGGTGAAAACGACGCCAATAGAATCTCCAGTGATCTTTCTACAAAGGACTTGGAGAAGTTGATTCGAAGAATTTCCCGCTTGGCCAAGAAGGATCCTATTCCCTCCTCTTGTCGCGTGGAAACATACAGCGCCGCCAATCCTCTCCCCGAGGTATTTTGTCTTCTCGAGTTTCTGTCTTGTTCCGAACTTTCCCTGCATCTCATTGTATTGATATCTTTCTAATTTTTCTTTTGTCGCTATTTTTCTGCAGAACCATCCTACTATGGCTTCCCTTCCTCCTCTTCCTGAGGATGGAGAAGTCGAAGAACAGGCTATCGTTGCCGAAGACAACCAAGGTTCTTCTCTTCCTGAAAGTGAAGTCGCAGGTTCTCACAAATCTGCGGCTTTCCATGAAAAAGAAGTTGAATCTGACGCCAGCGAGTCGACGCAATCCCTTCCTCCTGCTGTTTCCCCAAGGAACAAAAGGAAAAGGAATGACGCCGAGGGTTCTGGTACTTCTAAAGCCGAAAAAGTTGTTCCTTCTCATCCGAAGGCAGCTTATGATCCTTATATTGAATCCCTCGTCAGCTCGTAAGTCATCTTTATTTCTCCCTATTTCTGTACTCGAAATGTTTATCTTGTCTTGCTTTTTATGCTGCCGATTTTTGATCAACAGTGATGACGAGGAAGAAGTACCAATTGTTGACGTGGCTCCTCGGACAAGCACGTCACACACTGTACTTGCCTCAGACACGCTAGTTGAAGGAGAAGAATCCTCGCCTCCTCAACAAAACGTCGTCACCACAACTCCGCCAGCAAGCCCCCTTGCTCCTTCACCAAAAAGGACAAGGATTGAAACGATTGTTGAACCTGCCCCTCAATTGGGCAGCTCGTCGACTCTGCTCTTAGATGATGTAAGTTTGTCGATATCTATATTTCCTCTATTTTGCTTTTTCACGCCTTCACTCTCTTTTTCATACCGATGTTTCTCTTGCTGTGTTCTTCTTTAACAGCCCATGATCAAAGAGCTTCTCCGCATCGGATCCCAATTTATTGGGTACCGTGAGTATGCTAGCAGAGCCGAAGGTAACAACTTTTATACTTGCCATTTTTTCTTGACTTTTTGCTCCTGTTGCTTGTCGCGATTTTTGATCTTTCTTCTTTTTTTTTATATCTCGTCAGAGAAACTTGCAGAGGCCAACAAACGTGCCGACGCACTTGCTCAAAAACTTGAGCAAAGTGAGGCGGCTCGCAAGAAAGCCGAACTTGTTGCTAGCGAAGCCAAAGCCGAGGCTGATGAAGCCAAAGCAAAAGCTGCTAGTGTCGAGGAACTGCAGAAAAGACTTAAGGATGCTGAATCTGCCTTAAACGAGCATAAAGCTGCACAAGCTTCTCGTGAACAGGGGATCCTCAAGCGCCTGAAATCACAAAGTCGACGCACTGAAAGTAATGTTATCGATCCCTTCTATTTTTTAGTGGACTTCCTATTTCTTGTTTTTTGATTAATGTTTTGTCTCCTGTGGCAGCCCAAACGAACCAAGATTTTGATCTGGAGAATCCCGTCAATGACCCTCTCCTTGACGCACTTTCTTATCTGGAGCTTCATGGGTCCGAAATTCGTGAAGGCGTGGCGAATGCTAGTGCAGGATTGTCGACGCTGTTCCCCTACTTCTTCCCGAAGAAAGAGGAACCCCCGACTTTCCTTGCTCTTGCCAAGAGCTTCAACTCAGCAGAAGACCTTGGACTGAAGATGCGTCAGGAAAACATGAAGATTGCTGTCGAAAGCACTGTTGCCCTGGTTGCTGACAGCCAACAGACTGTTGATTGGATGAAAGTTGGCGACACCGATCAAATAGAACATTCGAGATGGAGGTCGCTGATTAAGGCAGCCAAGCCCAACACGAAGAAGATCTTGGCATATCTCGGGATCAAGCCAGCTTCGACTCCTAGCTCATCGAGGCCGGAGGTCTAGTTGCATGCCTCCTTGTTTTTTCTTTCTCTGTTTCTTTTGCTCTTGTCGCCAAAGTAGTTATTTGGCGATACGTACTTCTTTAGCTCCACTGTAAGGCCTTTGTAACTATCCCGAAAGATTAATGAAAACTCTATCTTTGCTTGTTGATTGATATTGTCTTGTTTTATTAAATTTCAGTTGGTATTTGATAACTATACTCCATCTTCCGCTCCTTCCAATGTTTCGCCTTCTTCTTCTCGCTCAAGGAGAGCTCTTGCTGATGCTACACCTGTCGAAGATTCTTTGCCGCGAGAATTGGATGAACTTCGGCAGCAACTTCAGTATGCAAAGAAGCAAACACTTGTGATGATGGAAAAATCTCGTAAGTCATCTGAAGCCAAAAAAATTGTACTTCAGCAAGCTCACGAGGCCGTGGCTGCTAAGGAAATCGCTACTTCCGAGGCTGAAAAGGCAACTACTCGAGAAAATTTCATGCTCGAGTTAATGAATGAAGCCAGTGCGGATATGTCGGGTATGCTTGTTTCATCCTCCGATATCTTTCATCTTCATGCTGTGTCTCTTAAAGTTTTCTACTCCGTTGTTTTGATAGGTTCCTTTACTGATGCTGCTGCCGAGGAAGAGAGGGTAAATACTAGGACGAACCTCCTTGTTAACCTTTCCCTTGACCATGGTTCTCTGTTTTGGGCTACTCCGGAGAGGACCCGCCAGATTGTCAAATTTCAGGATCGCGCCTCTCAAACTCGCGACTTCCTTGACTTCTGTACCAAGACCCTGTCTATGGTTTATAACTCCATGTTTCCTCGGAACATTCAACCAAAAACTCTTCCTGAGTTAATGGATAAATTTAAGGATGCCCATAGGATCCATGATTTTGTCAGAGCTCAACTGGTAGCTGGCGCCAGATTTGCTCTTATCATGCTTCAGATCTGCCACTCAAATCTTGACCTTACCCAAGTTGTTGCGAAAGTTCATCAGAAGGTAAAACGTCGAAGAGTTGGTGTTGACCGAATTAACACGAAGGTTTCGCCTGTAGCCGAAGAAATGATTGAAGACCTTCTTCGGATGGATGCCGACTTTTTTGCGGATGGTCATTATGCTGATTTTCTTGGCGCTGCTCCTGAAGAAAACAGAATTACCCTTGATGACATACTGAATCATGACTAATTATTTTCCTTTGGTAGATAACTCTTCTTTGTGACCCATGATTGTGATTATATTGTGAAACAATCATCATATTTCTATATTTGTCTAGCCCCCGAGTGTTTCGGTGGCTATTTACTGTATTTGTATATTGCGAGGTTTTGAACCAAGGCATTTAGTTAATATGTATTTATGGCGAATATCAGCCCCCGAGCTTCTTTATTGAGTACTATTTTGTATTTTTATTGACTCACGAGGTATTTTAATACCAAGGCAAGGCTTTTCTTTTTCGAGGAACTATATTGAGATTCGTCGGGTCAGAGACTTTGAGCATGTCGATAAAGAAAAGTTATATTGACACTATCTTTATTATATTGCAGCACCGCGAGCCCGCCTCATTAAAAACCTTTCCCGGCCCCACTCGGTGCCCCGAAAAAGGAAAAGAGTGCGTCTGAAAACTCGCGGGCGTTTCAGTACATTGAAGTTTTACAAGGACTATATTTCGACTCTAGGCGTAGAACCGCCTGAGTTGCGCCACGTTCCAGGGGTTTTGCTCCTCCACCCCTGTCTTCTTGTCCTTTATCCTGTATGCTCCTCCTCCGATTACTTCCGTGACAATGTAGGGGCCAAGCCATGGTGACTCGAGTTTTTCATGACTTTTTTGCGTGAGCCGAAGAACTAGGTCTCCCACCTGAAAAGATCTTGGCCGCAAACGTCGACTGTGGTAATTCTTCAAGTTCTGTTGATATTTGGTTACCCTTGATAGTACTTCGTCTCGAGCTTCATCGAGTGCGTCGACGTCGTCTTCCAATGCTATCTTGGAAGTTTCTTCATTATACTCTGTGACTCTGGGAGAGTCGTGCCCTATTTCTATTGGCAGTACTGCCTCTGCTCCATGGACCAGGAAAAATGGGGTCTCCTGTGTCGCTGTATTTGGTGTTGTTCGGATGCTCCACAACACACTTGGTAGTTCTTCTGGCCAGGTATGTCGAGCTTTTTCCAGTGGTCCTAACAGGCGTTTCTTGATGCCATTGCAGATGATGCCATTGGCTTTCTCGACTTGCCCATTGGTTTGAGGATGTGCAACTGACGCAAAGTGCAACTTGATACCCACTTCTTCGCAATAATCTTTGAATTCGTGGGATGTGAAGTTACTGCCATTGTACGTGACGATCTTGTGGGGCACTCCAAATCTGAAGACGAGGCCTTTTATGAATTTTACTGCGGATGCTCCGTCTGGTGAATTTATCGGCTTCGCTTCTATCCACTTTGTAAATTTGTCGACAGCTACTAGCATGTACTCCTTTCCTCCTGGCCAGGATTTGTGTAACTTGCCCACCATATCAAGTCCCCATTGGGCAAAGGGCCACGACAATGGTATTGGTGTTAGCTCTGCTGCTGGAGAGTGAGGTTTTGCGGCAAACCTTTGACACGCGTCGCAAGTTCTTACTATTTCCTTGGCGTCCTCGATTGCTGTCAACCAGTAGAATCCTGCCCGAAAAACCTTGGCTGCAATAGCTCGACTACTTGCGTGGTGGCCACATATTCCTTCGTGTACATCCTTCAGAATTATTCTTCCTTCTTCGGGTGTGACACACCTTTGCAGGACGCCTGAAATACTCCGCTTGTACAATTCCCCTTTGACTACCGTGAAAGCTTTGGAGCGTCGAATTACTCGCCTTGCCTCAACTGGATCATCGGGTATTTCTTTCCTGAGGATGTATGATATGTACGTCTGCATCCATGGTATCTGTATCACCATGACCAGGTCTTGATCTTCTTCTTCTTCCTCTTGCTTTTCCTTGGTAGCCCCCGAGGGTTTCTTCTCCTTCTTTTTTGATTTTGTCGATTTGGTGGATCTTTCTGTTATCTCTTCCCAGAATACACCTGGCGGAACTGCAAGGCATTGCGACCCGATGTTTGCAAGAACGTCGGCTTCGTCGTTGCTCAATCTGCTAATATGATTTACTTCGCATCCATCAAACAACTTTTCGAGCTCGTTGTACACCTCCTTGTATGCCATCATGCTATCATTGACTGCGTCACATTGGTTCATGACTTGCTGAGCCACCAATTGTGAATCGCCAAAGATTTTTAGTTGAGTTGCTCCGCAAGCTTTCGCCATCTTCATCCCGTGTATGAGAGCTTCATATTCTGCTTCATTGTTAGATGCGTTAGGGAACGTCATCCGAAGGATGTACTTCAACTTGTCGCCTTCAGGTGATATGAGTACTACTCCTGCGCCAGCTCCTTCTAGTCTTTTGGACCCATCAAAGTTCATGGTCCATGTTCTCGACAAGTCTGGAGGTCCTGTGTTTTGCAACTCCATCCACTCTGCGATGAAGTCCGGCAGAACTTGTGACTTGATTGCTTTTCTTTTTTCATACGTGATGTCCCGAGGGGAAAGTTCTATTCCCCAAAGGGAGACACGACCCGTAGCTTCTAGATTGTTTAGTATATTTGACAAGGGAGCTTCATTGACCACTATGATCGGGTGTGCCGAAAAATAGTGACGCAATTTCCGTGCTGTTGTGAGCACTCCATATGCTAGCTTTTGGTACTGAGGGTACCTTTGTTTTGATGGCGATAAAACTTCGCTAACGAAGTATACTGGCCTCTGTACTCCTTGGAGTTTTCCTTCTTCTTCTCTTTCGACAACTAGCACCGTGCTCACCACTTGGGGCGTGGCTGCAATATACAACAGGAGAGGTTCCTTTTCATTCGGCGCCACCAGAATTGGTGGTGTCGAGATTGTGCGCTTCAAATCCTCGAAGGCTCTATCGGCCTCTTCGTTCCACTGGAATTTATCTCCTTGCTTTATTAGAGCGTAAAATGGTAACGCTTTTTCTCCCAACCTGGCGACGAATCTGCTCAAAGCTGCAACTCGCCCAGTTAGCTGCTGTATTTCTTTCAACTTTGTTGGCTTCCTCATTGTTATGATAGCTTGTATTTTGTCGGGATTTGCTTCAATCCCTCTTGCTGAGACTAGAAATCCCAGAAGTTCTCCTATTTGGGACGCCAAAGGAACACTTCGTCGGGTTCAGCTTGAGGCAGAATTTGTTGAGGTTGTCGAAGGTTTCCTTGAGATCCTCGATCAGTGTTGCCCCCTCTTTTGACGTTATGACGACATCGTCGATGTATACTTGCACGTTTTTCCCGATCTGTGTCGCCAAACACTTCTGCATCATCCTCTGATATGTTGCTCCCGCGTTTTTTAAACCGAAAGGCATTGTTCTGTAGCAAAACACGCCGTAAGGTGTTATGAACGCTGTTTTGGCCTCGTCTTCTTCTTTCAATCTGATCTGGTTATAACCAGAATAAGCGTCCAGGAAGGAAAGACGTTCACATCCAGCCGTGGAGTCAATAATTTGATCGATCCTCGGGAGGGGAAAGTGATCCTTTGGACAATGTTTATTGAGACACGTAAAGTCAACGCACATGCGAAGGACTGTCGTGTGTTTCTTCGGCACCATCACTGGGTTGGCTACCCATGTGGCTTCTGTAGATATCTCTTTGATAAAACCAGCTTCCTCAAGTCGATTCACTTCTGATAGCATAGCTTTGCGGTTTGGTTCCGAAAAACGCCGCAGAGGTTGTTTGATTGGTCTCGCTAATGGATCCAAATTTAGGTGGTGCTCGGCAAGTTCCCTGGGTACTCCTGGCATGTCAGCTGGACACCATGCGAAGATTTTCCAGTTCTCACGGAGGAACTCGACGAGCGCGCTTTCCTATGCGATATCCATGTCGTTTGCGATAGATGTCGTCTTTTTCGGGTCTGTCGGGTGAATCTGCACCTCCTTAGAATTTTTCTTGGTATTGAAAGTTGATTCTTTATTTGGCCTTCCAACGTCTGGCAGTACGTTGTAATCGGTCATGCTTTTTGACGCCAAATACTCAGCTTGCATCCCGAAAGTTTCTGATAGCCGATGAAAATCCTTATCACACTTATCGGCTAAGGTAAAGCTTCCTTTGACTGTGATTGGTCCCTTTGGTCCAGGCAACCTCCACAACAGGTATGTATAGTGTGGCACCGCCATAAATCTAGCATATGCTGGTCGTCCCAACAGAGCGTGGTACTGCGACGGAAAATCTACGACTTCAAATTCCAGCCTCTTGATTCTATAATTTTCTCGGGTCCCAAACTGAACGTCGAGATTGATCTTCCCCAATGGATAACTTGGTTTCTCCGGTGTGATGCCGTGGAACCTTGTGTCTGTTGGCTTCAAGTTTGCTAAGGATATGTTCATCTTCCTCAATGTATCTGCATACATAAGGTTTAGCTGCTGCCGCCGTCTATGAACACTCGGCGGACATCAAATCCCGCGATAACCGCCGCGAGAATAAGTGCTGACTGCCCTGGTCGAGGAACTTGCTGCGGATGATCTGCTATGGTGAAGCCAATATCTTGTCCTGACCAATTAAGATACTCAACTGTTGGTGGAGGCATTTTTTCTGCCATAAACACCTGTCGTGAGATTACTTTCTGAGCTCTATTGGACGGCCTTCCCTTCTGAATCATCGACACCGCTCTGTTGGAGTTAGGATCAACATAAGGTGGTGGTGGAGGTGCTGCCGCTATTCTGAGCTGATGCCGATTGTCATCTGTAATCGCGGGAGGAGGCGGCAAGTGAATCTCGCTTCTGGGTTCTCAAGGATTTCTCTGTGTTGCCCGCGCATTAGCGTTCTCTGCATATCTTAGCATTGCCTGAAAATTTCGACAGTCTTTCTGCAGGTGCCCTGACTGTCTTTTACCGTTGCTGTCGAGGAAAAAGTGCATTTGACACGGCCCATTCATCATCTCTTCAGGGGACACGAAAGGCCTTGGGAACCTAGGCCCGCTATTTTGCCTGTTGTTGCGAGAATCATCCCTGTTATCGCCTCGCTGTTCACTGCTTCTCTGATAATCATCTCTATTGCTTCCTCCTGTGTTTGCCCGAAAACCTGCCGAAATTTGCCCTGGAGCGTCATAGTTCGGGTACTGCCGAGGAAATCGTCGCCTCGGTTGATAATTTCGGCCACGGTCCTCCTCTGGCGACCTGTGCCGTTTATTGTGGACAGCGTCTTCTCCATCTACCCATCTGTTTGCTATCTCCATTAACGCAGATACTGTCTTTGGATTGGTCCTTCCTAAGTCCTCGACAAAATCTCCACGCCTGATTCCTGCGACAAACGCATCTATTGCTCTCTCGTCAGATATATTTTCTGCCGAGTTTTTGATGATATTCCACCTTTGGATGTACTTTCTCATTGGCTCATCTGGCTTTTGTCGACATGCTCTTAACTCCTCTAACGACGCAGGTTTTTTGCACGTGGATCTGAAGTTCTTGACGAACACATCCTCGAAACTTTCCCAGCTGTCGATAGATCCTGGAGTGAGTTTCTTTATCCAAGATCGTGCGGCTCCACTCAAATGCACCTGGATGCTTTGCATAGCTGTTGCCCTGGTTCCTCCTGTGAGCTTCACTGTCTCGAGATAATCAACTAGCCAATCCTCTGGATCTTGAAGGCCGTCGAATTTCTTGAAGTTGTCGGGTAACTTGAATCCTGAGGGGACTCGAGTTTTTCGGACTCTCCTCGTGAAGCATGGCAAGCCGCACATATCTTCGTCATTAAGCTCCGGAGATTGCCGATGATCCCTTCTGCTTTGCCGCGCTCTATCGACCCTTGCTTGTGCTGCTGTGTCTCTTGCTCCACTTGGTCCTTCGAGTCTTTGCCATTGTTCTTCTTTGCAGGTCGTGGACTATTTTGCCTTGCCGCTCCTTCGGGAGGCGTTGATACAAACGCTGTCCCCATAGCTCCAACTCCTGCTACCGCCATATTGTATAGTGTTTCCCTTGGATCACCTGGAGGTGGTTTAGATGCAAGGATAAAAGCATGTGTCGCCATATACCCGGCCTCTGGTGTCTTAGGGATGATATTTCCTCTTGTATCTATCGACATGAAGGACATGTCGAGGTTTTGGACCAAGTGCTCTCTTTCTGCCTCGGGTATATGTTGCAACCTTGATCTTGCTCTGTTCCGAGCCTCCCTGTGGCTATCACCCGAAGTTCTAGATTGTCGACTTAGATCTGCCCTTCTCCTGCTGGATGCAGAAGCTGCCTCCTTTCTCCTGTTTAACTCGGCTGTCTGTTTTTCCAATTCTCTGGCAGCTCGCGCGAGCCTATATTGATATGCTTGTAATTCCTCTGGTGTGGCCGTGGTAGCCATTGGTTATGTACCGTTCATAGCTCTCGCGGCTCTATCCCACGCTGCTTGTGAAAGTTGAACTCTGTCTCGCGGCTCTGGCCCGACGTATTTGTTGCCCAGGCCTTGTCGCAGATTGGAGGGATCGACGTATGGATTTCCCAGATCGTCGAAAGCCTCAGATGTTTCCTCTTGATCTTCAATGGCATAAATCTGATGATACTTTGTACTCAGATCTATGTTGGGTTTGGTGACATCATCGCTGAGATTGATGAAGACCTTGCCCACTGTGATAGATTTGTCGATGAAGTCGTAACTGTCGACATCGCTTGAGCCATCGCTTATATATGAGTCCGCAGATGACTCAAACGACATGTCGTTGAAGATCTTGGCGAGTTTCTCTCTTGCTCTGGTGCTGACGTAGCGTGTCGATGAAGTTTCTTCTTCTCCTGACTCAGTTGACGATGTATAGCTTGAAAAATCGGAATCGACCGCCGACGATCCCGACGAAATCGGAATTTCGACACGATACGATCCTTCCTTCTCGACGCGAAAGTGAAACCTTCCGAACGTCATCTCCATGGGCTCCGCCAAATACGCATATGCATCCAAACGGGAGGGTGGGTGAGGAACAAAATCGACAGGACCAGCAGCGATCTGTTTACCTCGATCCATTGCGTTGCTTGCGGTTGACGATGTCGAAGATCTTGAACGTGCCATCGAGATCAGATACTTACGCCTCTAGTTCCCACAGACGGCGCCAATTGACAAGGTATCAACTTGTCAATGCCTATGGATTGTAGGCTAGGGTTTAGTTAGAAGTAGAGGGCAAGTAGATCTCGAAGGTTTCAGCCGAAAAGTACTCGACGATTATGAAAACTAGGGTTCGTAACAATGATTCGATTGCCTCTTCGTCCCTCGACTCCCCCTTTATATAGGAGGCGGAGCCGAGGGTTTCGTTTTGTACAAGTTACAGAGTCCGGGACGGTTTCTAACTCATCCCGCCAGATTTACAAATAACACTTCCTATTACAACTCTTAACTTTCCTTAATATATCTTGGGCTCCCGAATCTTCTTATTCTTCGGGTATTGGGCCTTCAGTAAACCCCGGGTACTATCTTCGGCAGGTCCATTTGGGATGCCTATGTCAGCTGGCGCAGGAGTGATACTTATATCACCTGAAGGCGACAAGTTAAAGTATGTCCTACGGATGACGTTCCCAAACGCATCCAACAATGAAGCAGAGTACGCGGCCCTCATACATGGGATGAAGATGGCGAAAGCTTGTGGCGCAACTCGACTAAAAATCTTTGGCGACTCACAGTTGGTGGCTCAGCAAGTTATGAACCAATGTGATGCAGTCAATGATAGCATGATAGCTTACAAGGAGGTGTACAATGAGCTTGAGAAGCTGTTTGATGGATGCGAGGTAAATCACATCAGTAGGCTGAGCAATGATGAAGCCGACGTTCTCGCAAACATCGGGTCGCAGTGCCTCCCAATCCTGCCAGGTGTATTTTGGGAAGAAATAGCGGAGAGATCCACAAAGCCGAAGAAAGCGCAGAAAAAAGCAAAGGAAGAAAAAACTTCGGCCCCCCTCAAAGAAGCTGTGGAGGACGAAGAAGACCAAGAGCTTGTGATGATGATAGAAGTTCCTTGGATGCAAGCCTACATATCGTATATCCTTCGGAAAGAAATACCCGACGATCCAGTTGTGGCAAGGCGAATTATTCGACGGTCCAAAGCTTTCACAGTGGTCAAAGGGGAGTTATACAAGCGAAGTATTTCAGGCGTCCTGCAAAGGTGCGTCACACCCGAAGAAGGAAGGATAATCCTAAAAGATGTGCACGAAGGAATATATGGTCACTGATGACCCACAAGTATAGGGGGTGTATCGTAGTATCTTCGATAAGTAAGAATGTCGATCCCAACGAGGAGCAGAAGGTGTTGACAAGCAGTTTCGATGAAGGATTCACTGTAAATGCTCACATACAAGTATTCAGGTAGTTTTGATGTAACAGTTGAATAAAGTACGAGTAAGTAAAGTGCGAGAGTAACAATTGCAGCGAGTGTCCCAATCCTTTTTAGCACAAAGGACAAGCCGGTTTGTTTACTTATAATGACCAAACGTTCTCGAGGACACACGGGATTTTAGTCTAGTGCTTTCGCTACATACGGCTAAATAATCTTCATTGTTATGATAAGTGTTGTATGGGTGAACCTATGCTAATGTACCGCCCTTCCTAGGACTAATACATACTTGTGATTATACCCCTTGCAAGCATCCGCAACTACAAGAAAGTAATTAAGAATAAATCTAACCACAGCCTTAAACTCTGAGATCCTGCTATCCCTCCTGCATCGATATACCAACGGGGGTTTAGGTTTCTGTCACTCCGGCAACCCCGCAATTGGCAAACGAATACAAGATGCATTCCCCTAGGCCCATAAATGGTGAAGTGTCATGTAGTCGACGTTCACATGACACCACTAGAAGAATAACACCACAACTTAAATATCATACCATTGAATATTACTCAACCATAGTTCACTACTAACATTTAGACTTCACCCATGTCCTCAAGAACTAAACGAACTACTCACGAGACATCATATGGAACATGATCAGAGGTGATATGATGATGAATAACAATCTGAACATAAACCTTGGTTCAATGGTTTCACTCAATAGCATCAACAACAAGTAGGAATAGATACCGGGAGAGTTTCCCCTATCAAACAATCAAGATCAAACCCAAATTGCTACAGCGGTGACGAGGTGCTGCGGTGGAGACGGCGGTGATGATGGTGGAGATGATGATGATGGTGATGGAGATGAAGTCCAGCTCGATGACGGTGACGATGGCGTCGATTTCCCCCTCCCGGAGGGAATTTCCCCGGCGGATTCCTGCCCGCCGGAGAGCACTTTTCTCTCTGGTGTTCTCCGCCCCGCAGAGGCGGCTATAACTCTTCATGAGGTACCCTCTGTGGCTTAGGTTTTCGGGACGAAGGGTTTCGCGAAGAAAAGGAGGCGAAAGGGGCTGTGGGGCCCCCACACCACATGGTGGCGCGGCCGGAGCCATGGGCCGCGCCGGCACGTGGTCCGGCCCCACCTTGGGCCCTCTCAGCTCCTCCTTCTGGCTTCCTTCGTCATCTTGAAAAATAGGATTTTTGGTATAATTTCCTTCCACAGTTGATCTTCCGAAATATTGCGTTCTGACGGTGCTTTTTCCAGCAGAATCCTGGCTCCGGTGCTTGATCCTCCAATAATGATGAAACATGCAAAATAGATGAAATAACATAAGTATTGTGTCCAAATATGAAATATATCAATGAATAACAGCAAATTATGATATAAAATAGTGATGCAAATTGGACGTATCAGTCACCACGCGAGCAGCCGAGCTATTGCAGCCAAGGTTTTTCGGGCAGGATTTTACTGGTTGACAGCAATAGAGGATGCAAAAGAGATAGTGCGAACCTGCGACGCGTGCCAAAGATTCGCCGCAAAACCTCACTCTCCAGCGGCAGAGCTGATGCCAATACCATTGTCGTGGCCCTTTGCCCAATGGGGACTCGATATGGTGGGCAAGTTGCACAAAGCTTCGCCAGGAGGATATGAGTACCTGTTGGTTGCTGTCGACAAGTTCACCAAGTGGATAGAGGCAAAGCCGATAAATTCACCAGATGGAGAATCAGCACTCAAATTCATAAAGGGCATCGTTTTTCGGTTTGGGGTACCTCACAACATCGTCACAGACAATGGCAGTAACTTTACGTCCAAAGAATTCAAGGAGTACTGCGCAGAAGTAGGCATTAAATTGCACTTTGCGTCAGTTGAGCACCCGCAAACCAATGGCCAAGTCGAGAAAGCCAATGGCATCATCTGCAACGGTATCAAAAAGCGCTTGCTAGGACCGCTTGAAAAAGCTCGACATACCTGGCCAGAAGAACTGCCGAGTGTTTTGTGGAGCATCCGAACAACACCAAATACGGCGACACAAGAAACTCCGTTTTTTCTCGTCCACGGAGCCGAAGCAGTATTACCAATTGAGATAGAGCATGATTCTCCAAGAGTGACAGAGTATGACGAAGAAACTTCAAGAAAGGCTTTGGAGGACGACGTAGATGCACTAGATGAAGCTCGAGATGAAGTACTTTCACGAGTCACCAAATACCAGCAGAACCTCAAAAACTACCACAGTCGACGGTTGAGGCCAAGATCTTTTCAGGTCGGAGATTTGGTCTTACGATTAAATCAAAAAAATACTGAAAAGCTCGAGTCGCCATGGCTAGGCCCTTACATCGTCATAGAAGTAATTGAAGCAGGTGCATACAGGATCAAGGACAAGAAGACAGTGGTTCCCGAGAAAAACCCCTGGAACGTGGCGCAGCTCAGGCGGTTCTACGCCTAGAAGTCGAAATATAGTCCTCCTCTGTAAAAATACAATGTACTGAAACGCCCGTGAGTTTTCAGACGCACTCTTTTCCTTTTCGGGGCACCGAGTGGGGCCGGAAAGGTTTTTAATGAGGCGGGCTCGCGGTGCTGCAATATAATAAAGATAGTGGAGATATACTTCTTATTCTTCGACACGCTCGGGGGCTCAACGCCTTCAAGTTACAAAATATACACAATATAGATAAACTAGACTTACCGAAATATTTCGCCTTGGTACAAGAATACCTCGCCAAATAGAACATCGAAAGATAATAATTATAAATATAGTGTACTCGTCAAAATTTTACTGCTTTGGTCTGAAAACCTCGCAACAAAAATATAGAACTTCGCCACCAAGACACTCGGGGGCTCGTAACCCATCGATGGAAAAATAAATTCTTGCAGCAAGAAGAAGAATCTTCGGGATAACAAAACAGTACAAACTTCAGCCAAAGGCTCGGGGGCTTGATGATCAAAAATAGAAACCACACATATTTTCAGAGTTGACAGCTTTACAATATAGATCATGTTTACAAATACACAAAGACATATCAATGGAGAAACTACGGCAAGAAAAAGGAGAAAACCCTCAATGGATACCTAGCACATGGTCTATGGTTATTCGCTCGTTGGAAGGACGAGTACTATGCTCGGCATAGCTACCCTTCACAAAGAACTCAGCATCCATCCGAAGAAGTTCATCCATCATATCTTCGGCTACAGGAGTTACCAGATCATCAATCTTGCCCATGTTTCTCTTTTTCTTTGACATCTTGGCCAGGCACGTGGGAACAATTTGATTCATGGGCAATTTTGGATAGCAAATCTTTATCATCATCATAGCAAATCTTGCGCCAGCAGAGAGTTGAGCCCGCACAAAGCCATGAATTCGAGGAGCATCTCGAAATTTTTCCATTAAAGCAGGAAGAGTTTCTGGCATCTTGTTGCGAGGGAACATGGTTCCATAAACCAAAAACAAAGTCTTCGTACAGAAGTCAAGGAAGTCACGGACCTGAGCCGCGCGATCTTGGAATCTGACAATTTGGCGGGTACGTTCAGGGGTAACCCAAAAATTAGAACCATGTTGTGCAGCCAGTCTGAGCAGAACGTTGGCTCGAGCTTCAACACGTTGATCTTCGGCAGCAGTATCCAAAAATGAGCCTGGTACAGCAAATAAATTGTCAAGGAAGGAAAAATAGTTAAAACAACGACCAGCATGGTTATGAACAGGAAACATACCTGTCATGTCCAGGCTGGCGTCAGTCATTAGCTGAAGCATATAATTTTCTCGAGAAGAAGCTTCGGTAGCCTCAGCAACAGCAGCATCCTTTGAAGCAATGGCTTCTTTTGCCTGTTGAAGAGCAAGTTTCTCTCTCTCGGATGCTTATCGAGATTGTTCCATCATCACAAGAGTTTGTTTCTTCATGGATTGGAGTTGTTGGCGCAGTTCTTGCAAATCTTGCGACAAGTGTTGTCTTGAAGAACCTTCGATGAGGTTATCATTGACTAGTGTTTTCTTCGAGAAGGGGGAAGCGGGAGAAGTATCGGCAGAATGAGGATTGGCAGAGTAGTTATCAAATATCAACTGGAAAAGAAAATTCAAATATCAAAGGATTGCACAAGACAGAATTCCATTAATCTTCAAGAAATTTACATGGATATTACAGAAGGAGTTCTTCAAAAGGACTACTAAGATAATTGTCGCCAAAGCTAATATGGCGACAATGGCTAAAGAAACAGAAAAAATAAAAGAAGGGGCATTCAACTAGACCTCCGGCTTTGATGAGCTAGGAGTTGAAGATGGCTTGATCCCGAGATAGGCCAGGATTTTCTTCGTGTTGGGCTTTGCCGCCTTGATCAACGACCGCCATTTTGTTTGCTCTATCTGTTCTGTGTCACCTACTTTCGCCCAGTTGATAGTTTGTTGGCTCTCGGCAACCAAGGCGACAGTATTTTCGACAGCAATCTTCATGTTTTCTTGGCGCATCTTCAGTCCAAGATCCTCTGGTGGGTTGAAGTCCTTGGCAAGAGCAAGGAAAGTTTTGGGTTCCTCTTTCTTCGGGAAGAAGTAGAGGAACAGCCGCAAAAATCCTGAGTCAGCATGTCCAATGTCTTCGCGAGCTTCAGTTCCATGAAACTCAAGGATAGAGAGTGCGTCAAGAAGAGGGTCGTCGTCGGGATCTTCAATTTCAAATTCTTGGTTTGTTTTACCTGGCGCAGAAAATATATGTTGGTCGACAGAAAGTAAAGAAAAGCAAGTATAAGGAAAATAGAGTGGATCGACAAACTTACCGACAAAGCGCTGATTCTGCGTGTCCAAGCGCTTGATGATCGCCTTTTCACGAGTAGCCTGTGCGGCTTTGTGCTCGTTCAAAGCAGTTTCGGCATCATCAAGTTTTTTTCGCAGATCTTCGACACCAGCAGCTTCTGCCTTGGCCTTATCAGCCTCCGCTTTAGCTTTGCTAGCATCAAGTTCAGCCTTCTTGCGAGCCGCTTCACTTTGCTCCAATTTCTGAGCAAGCGTGTCGACAAGCTTGTTGGCCTCCGCAAGTTTTTCTGCCAAAATAGTTAAGAATCGTCAAAATTGCGACAAAACAGAAGCAAGGAGTTATAAACAAGAGTCAGCAAAGAATTATTACCTTCAGTCTTGCTGGCATATTCACGGTACCCAATGAATTGGGCACCGATGCGCACAAGCTCTTTGATCATAGGCTGTCAAAGAAGGACAAAGAAAGAAAATGTCGGTATGGGAAAAGTATGATGGCATAAAGAAGCAAACAGAGGAAATATAGACAGTGACAAAAATTAAGAACTTACATCATCCAAGAGAGGGCTAGAGGAGCTACCCAATTGGAGGGTAGGCTCTGGGATTGTTTCAATCCTTGTCCTCTTTGGTGAAGGGACAAGAGGGCTTGAAGGAGGAGTAGGAGCGCCGAAGTTTTGTTGAGGAGGCGAGGATTCCTCTCCTTCGACTGGCGTCTCCGAAACAACTAGAGTATGTGACGCACTCGTTCGAGCAGCCACATCAACAGCTGGTACTTCCTCCTCATCATCCCTGTGATTAAACGTCGGCAGCATAAAAAGCAAGATAGACAAAAATCTTCGAGTACAAAATAAAGTGAAATAAAAGGTAACTTACGAGCTGATGAGGGACTCAAGGTATGGATCATAAGCTGCCTTCTGGCGTGAAGGACCAACTTCTTTGGCTTTGGAGGTGCCGGAATCTTCGACATCGTCCCTTTTCCTTTTGTTCCTTGGAGAAACAGCAGGAGGAGGAGATTGTGCCGATGCAGTACGTTCAGAAGATCCCGCAGATTTTTGAGAATCTACGGGTTCATTCACAAATGAGGGGGCATCTTGGTTGTCGTCGGTGACAACGGCCCTTTCCTCGACTTCTCCACCTTCATGAAGGGGAGGAAGCGAGACAAGATTTGGATGGTTCTATATAAAAAATAGGGGAAGATGTCAAGAAAGGAGTTAGAAAAACAAAAGATAGCAAGGCAATAACAAATCAATCGACAAAGTTTACCTTGGGAAGCGCATTGGTGGCGCTGTACGGTTTTACACGACAAGAAGAAGGGACATGATCTTTTTTGCTGAGGGAGGAGATTTTCCGGACAAGCTTTTCTAAGTCCTTGACCTCTAAATCCGCCGACAACCGATCTACGTCATTGTCGCCAGCGTACTTCCAGAGAGGGTATTTGCGAGCTTGAAGAGGCTGCACCCTGGTTCTAAGAAAATACGCTGTGATCTGAATACCTGACGGCTCCTTGCCGCGAGTATTTTGCAACTCATGGATACGAGTCATCAGGGCCTCTGTCGACATTTTTTCTTCTTCGGTAGCCTCTGCATCCCAGGAGCGGCGGCGAAGGATTTTCTCGGCACCATCGAAGGGAGGGATGTTGTCTTCAGCACATCCATGGTTTTCTTCCTGAATGTACAACCACTTCTTGCGCCACCCTTGAACTGAGTCAGGGAGTTTGACGTCGAAGTAGTCGACCGTGGGGCGAACAGAAATAACAACGCCGCCTATATTGTAGGCGAAATTGGGAGAGCCATTACGGCGACAAAAGAAAATGCGCTTCCATAGCGCCCAGTTAGGCTGGACGCCAAGGAAGGTCTCGCAGAGGGTGATGAAAATGGAGATATGGAGGATAGAATTGGGCGTGAGGTGGTGAAGTTGCAGACCGTAAACAAAAAGCAGTCCGCGGAGGAAAGGATGAATGGGGGCGGAAAGACCGCGGATGAGATGGTCGATGAAACTTACTCGATACCCCATTGGAGGGGTTGGGTAGCTTTCTTCACTAGGGAAGCACAGCGCCTTCGGCTTCTTGCTGATCCCCAGCTTCTTCAAGAGATTGATGTCCTGGGTGGAAATTTTGGACCTTTCCCACTCCGCGCTTCCCAGATCTACGGCAGCCATTGACGACTCCGGCGTGCTGTGTCTGATCAACCGGCGAGGTGGCATCAACAATGGCGCGGGAATGCAGCTTGGAGAGGATGAGCTCAGGGAGTTGTGGGGCGCAGGAGGAAGTTTTGCAGATGTAAGCAGGGGAACGGCGCGAGCGGAAGTGCTCGAGGAAGAAGAAGGGGATCTTATATAGAGGTGCGGTGAAGCGGCGGACCGTTGGATGAAAAATGTGTGCGGCAGATGATAACCACGTGGAAACAGGGGTAAAAAAGTATTTTAACATTGGAGAAGTTACGGTACGTGCGCCAGGAAAAGCGGAGGACGTGTGTCCCCCACCTACACGACGTGTCAAGATAATGGTTACTTTGGGCCCGCAAGGCAGCGGGAGAAAACTTCTCGCGATTTTCGGACTCGAAATCGTGGCTATCGTCAGCAATAACGTCACCTTTGCAGGGAAAAATTTGCCTCAACAGTTTCATAAAAAAAGGTGACATGGAGAAATATTGGCGAGCCTTTGATCAAATACAAGTTTTTGATCAAATGCTCGGGGGCTACTTTTGAAAAATGAAAAGATCAAGAAAGACAAAATAGAAATGGCGAGAGCCTATGATCAAATACAAATATTTGCTCATAGCCTCGGGGGCTACTCCCATCGGGAGCGCTGTTCGCGCACCCGAGAAATTGTAAAACTTCGGGAGAGAAAGAAAATATAGTGGCATAAGGCGTGGAGCCTACAACCAAGCATAAGTCCTTGGCTGTAGCCTCGGGGGCTACTCCCATCGGGAACGCTGCCCGCGTGCCCGATGAAATCATAAAAAAAAAAAGAAAGAAAGAAAGAAAGAAAGAGAAAAAGAAAGATAGAAGAGCAAAAGGGTATATTTTGAGTTATAAATAACTCTAAATATACTCCCATCGGGAGAGCAATATAAGTCATCCGTTGACTCAATAAAATGTGCCATTCCAACAGCCGAATAAGCACTCGACAATATATTCTCAGAACGCCAAAGTTGCGATCAATTTCTGAATGCCGCAAAACTTTGCGAAGGTAAGACCCCAGATCCATTCTGTGAGGCGTGGCGCCGTCTCTGACGTCGGTTTGCTACTTTTATCCGTATCAACAGATACGAAGAAAAATCCTAACGGACGCGTTAGGTACCCGATAAATATGACTAGGACTCGACAGAATGGTAAGACCTTAAGCGGCACCTGTCGAAGTTTACACCAGTATCCCGAGATCATGTCCAGGGACGTGATCTTGAAGTAGGTTTTTGCGGATTGCCACTAGAGCAGTTAACTAGTACCTGATCCGTCAGATGAACTAGCCCCAACTACCATTATCCCTGTACAATATAGAAATTTATGTGAAGAAATATAGAAAAGTGTTAAGTTGTCGAGTAAAAATAAACAGTGGAGATTTTCCCTGACTCTACGATTCAAGGAAAATCTCGGGGGCTACTGACATAGGCATCCCAAATGGGCTTGCCGAAGATAGTACCTGGGGTTTACTGAATGCCCACTACCCGAAGAATAAGAAGGTTCGGAAGCCCAAGATATTATTAAGGAAAGCTAGAGTTGTAATAGGAAGCATTATTTGTAATCTTGCGGGATGAGTTAGAAACCTTCCCGGACTCTGTAACTTGTACAATACGAATCCCTCGGCTCCGCCTCCTATATAAGGGGGGGTCGAGGGACAAAGAAAGCATCGAATCATTGTGTCTCAAACCCTAGTTTTCATAATCGTCGAGTACTTTTCGGCTGAAACCTTTGAGATCTACTTGCCCTCTACTTCCAACTAAACCCTAGTCTACAACCCGTAGGCATTGACAAGTTAATACCTTGTCAACGAGCTCTACAAAAATATGCATAGAAACATCATATTCCAGCAAAGGAGGATAGAAATAAATGAATAAAAGTTTTACCTATCTATAAAAGACAAACCGGTAAAACCTCCAATATGGAAAATGCAACAACTTGAGTTAGGAGACTCGGATTTAGGTGAAACCAATTTTGTTGTAAAGAGGATGAAAAGATCTACCCCACAAAGAGTGAAAAACTTAAGAACAAATGGGGTATTTTTTTATATGTATTTTAGAGTGAGACCTCTCAATACGAGAAACTGAGAAAAAACTCCAATATCAAAAACGCAACAAGTGATTCATGCGGAATCCATTTTCGATGAACTAGAGCTTGCTATGGAAATAACCAGAAGCTCTAAAACACCACATGGATAAGATCCAAATAAAAACCAAGAAATATGATCCAAGGATGCAAAGGTTTGAGCTCTCTCTGAGCGATACAATAGAATTACTCACTCGAGAGCCCTCTTGATAGTACGACAACTAAACTATAAAATGGTCTCCAACTACACCATGAGACCGGAGAGAAAGAAACCATATCAAGAGCAAACCTTAATCTTGCGCATTCCACTTGAGCTCGAGGATGACGGTCTTGATCGCAACAGGATGGAACACCTTTGTTGATTGTGCTTACTTGATGAAGTCATGCGAATTGCTCCCCCATACTCCACTATGGGTGAGCTTCTTCTTCGGTGCATCTTTACATATCCATGATCACCATATGGATGACAAGATTCAAGCATAAGATCTCTTCGAGTTGACTCATCTTGAACTTGCACTTCATTTCTTCATTCTTCATCATGTTGATGTATTGAAGTTAACTTTGAGGGTTCACTTCATCTTCATCTTCAAGACATACTTGACACTTGATATTCTTCATCAATTTCTTCTTATTGCAACCTTGAAGCCAACATATGATTCAAGCATTGCCTGTGGACTGTTCCTACAAATATAACTCAATGCAAACATTAGTCCATAGGGATTGTCATCAATTACAAAAACCACACATGGGGGCTCCATGCACTTTCAACCTCCTCCATTTTGGTAATTGATGACAATCTCTTTGAGAGGGTTTATATAAGGAATTTAAGTAACAAACAAGTTGAATAGATAGAGCAAACTCCCCCATAATATATGCATGTGTGAATGAAATTGAATTTCATTGCATACATTGGCATTCAAAAGTGTAATATCCCAGGATTTGGGGTTACAAAAAGAGAGGAAACAGATGTGTGCACTGCATTCATGCATAGAAAATCCGGGGAATTTTCGCGCATTCATCTAAAACACAAACTGATCGAGGTTTCTCTTGTGTCGATGGAATTGATGTGTGTCATCGACACAAGTGCGATAAATTTCGATATGACCTTTATTGATTTATTATGTTTTCGAGGGAAATAGTTTGAATTCAAATTCAATTATGAAAGACATAATTCAAATCATAAATTGAATTGGAATTTGAAATTTAAACAAGTATATAAATATAATATGTAAAAGTAAATACACTTGATAAGTCCAAATAAATAAATGAGTTAACTTTATTACAAATAACATTATTCAATAACTTACAAGCTAGAAAAGAAATGTAAAATTACAAAATAATAAAAGAAAACCCTAAAACTAAATCTTCATCTTCTCAATCCTTGTTCTTCTTTCCCCTGCAAAAGACACAACAAAGGCAAGAAAATAGTTTGTTAATGTTAAAATGTTGCCATCATCAATGATGAGGCATTTTAATGTGTTGGAGCTTAACTATTGGACATTAGAAAACTTGTTCTAATACCCAATTGGTGGCTAGAGGGATCAATCTGAATCTAAAGGCAACATTGGATCAAGAGAACCATCTTTGGATCATAAAAGGGACAACTGGATCATCTCGGATCATAATCAGCAAGTAGGCAATATGGGTAAATGGCAGCATTGGATCAATAACAGAGAAAGGACAAGACAAATCATATTTGATCCATTTATCTATGTTAACAAGTCAATAGATCAGTCCCTCTAAATCTAGACAAGCTCCTAATCGGAAAAGTCACTATGGAATTTAAACTAGTTTACTATTGGTATTGATTACCAAAAGAAACTTAAATCACTAATCCATCTCATTATTCTAGTAATCATGCATCATCTTAATTACTTATCAAAACAACCAGTAATCATGTCAATTGGCAAACAACTAAAGTCCACTGGTATTACACACTTGACATGGTATTATACACTTGACAGTATCAAAAATAAAGGCCCAACTAGGATAAGAGCAAACTGACGTTGCTTGCACTAGGAAGAGGAGAAAACCAAATTGTCAATCTGCACAAGAGATGGGGCCACACCCCAGCAGCTCACACATATGCATTGTTGTGTGCTATCGATGCCACAATCAGTAGTTCAGAAGTACAAAAGCAAAACAACAGCAGCTAGCCAAACCATAGTATGCACACACGAGCAAACCATTCCTGCAGCTTCTCTGTACGCCAACACATATCATTTAGCCATCTCTAGTTCACCAAGAATAATCACTGAGCTCAGCAGCTGGAAATGGGAGGAGCTCGGAGAGGAAAGCATGTCACTAGGTTGGATATATCAAAAATCAGAAGGACAAGCTACCAAGGGCATCAACACTTAGATCCAACCACCCTGCAACTGGATCCAGTCCAGGAGGATTAGAAGGAATTATTTCTCTCAGACGTGCATAGAAGTGTTATGCACGATCATCATCGAGAAATTAGGGAGGCACTGATACGTCTCCGACGTATCGATAATTTCTTATGTTCCATGCCACATTATTGATGATATCTACATGTTTTATGCATACTTTATGTCATATTTATGCATTTTCCGGCACTAACCTATTAACGAGATGCCGAAGAGCCAGTTGCTATTTTCTCCTGTTTTTTGTTTCAGAAATCCTAGTAAGGAAATATTCTCGGAATTGGACGAAATCAACGCCCAGGGGCCTATTTTCACACGAAGCTTCCAGAAGACCGAAGGGAAGACGAAGTGGGGCCACGAGGCGCCGCCACACTAGGGCGGCGCGGCCCAGGGGGGCCCGCGCGGCCCTAGCGTGTGGGGCCCTCGTGTGGCCCCCTGACCTACCCTTCCGCCTACATATAGTCTTCGTCGCGAAACCCCCACTACCGAGAGCCACGATACGGAAAACCTTCCAGAGACGCCGCCGCCACCAATCCCATCTCGGGGGATTCAGGAGATCGCCTCCGGCACCCTGCCGGAGAGGGGAATCATCTCCCGGAGGACTCTTCACCGCCATGATCGCCTCCGGAGTGATGAGTGAGTAGTTCACCCCTGGACTATGGGTCCATAGCAGTAGCTAGATGGTTGTCTTCTCCTTATGTGCTTCATTGTCGGGTCTTGTGAGCTGCCTATCATGATCAAGATCATCTATCTGTAATGCTATATGTTGTGTTTGTTGGGATCCGATGGATAGAGAATACTATGCTATGTTGATTATCAATCTATTACCTATGTGTTGTTTATGATCTTGCATGCTCTCTGTTATTAGTAGAGGCTCTGGCCAAGTTTTTACTCTTAACTCCAAGAGGGAGTATTTATGCTCGATAGTGGGTTCATGCCTCCATTAAAACTGGGACAGTGACAGAAAGTTCTAAGGTTGTGGATGTGCTGTTGCCACTAGAGATAAAACATTGATGCTATGTCCGAGGATGTAGTTATTGATTACATTACGCACCATACTTAATGCAATTGTCTGTTGTTTGCAACTTAATACTGGAAGGGGTTCGGATGATAACCTGAAGGTGGACTTTTTAGGCATAGATGCATGCTAGATAGCGGTCTATGTACTTTGTCGTAATGCCCAATTAAATCTCACAATACTCATCAGATCATGTATGTGCATTGTCATGCCCTCTTTATTTGTCAATTGCCCAACTGTAATTTGTTCACCCAACATGCTATTTATCTTATGGGAGAGACACCACTAGTGAACTGTGGACCCCGGTCCATTCTTTTACATCGATACAATCTACTGCAATACTTGATTCACTGTTCTCTGCAAACAATCATCATCCACACTATACATCTAATCCTTTGTTACAGCAAGCCGGTGAGATTGACAACCTCACTGTTTCGTTGGGGCAAAGTACTTTGGTTGTGTTGGGCAGGTTCCACGTTGGCGCCGGAATCCCTGGTGTTGCGCCGCACTACATCTCGCCGCCATCAACCTTCAACGTGCTTCTTGGCTCCTACTGGTTCGATAAACCTTGGTTTCATACTGAGGGAAAACTTGCCGCTGTATGCATCACACCTTCCTCTTGGGGTTCCCAACGGTCGCGTGCTGTACGCGTATCAAGACTATTTTCTGGCGCCGTTGCCGGGGACCTGAAGAAAAGTTACACCACAGAGATCTCTAACTCCCACGTCAACTTCGCGCCAGCAACTGTTTTCTGGCGCCGTTGCCGGGGAGATCAAGACACGCTGCAAGGGGAGTCTCCACAACCCAATCTCTTTACTTTGTTTTTGTCTTGCTTTATTTTATTTACCACTTTGTTTGCTGCACTAAATCAAAATACAAAAAAATTAGTTGCTAGTTTTACTTTATTTACTATCTTGCACTCTATATTAAAAACACAAAAAAATTAGTTACTTGCATTTACTTTATCTAGTTTGCTTTATTTACTATTGCTAAAATGGGTACTCCTGAAAATACTAAGTTGTGTGACTTCACAACCACAAATAATAATGATTTCTTATGCACACCTATTGCTCCACCTGCTACTACAGCGGAATTCTTTGAAATTAAACCTGCTTTACTGAATCTTGTTATGCGAGAGCAATTTTCTGGTGTTAGTTCTGATGATGCTGCTACCCATCTCAATAACTTTGTTGAATTATGTGAAATGCAAAAATATAAGGATGTAGATGGTGACATTATAAAATTAAAATTGTTCCCTTTCTCATTAAGAGGAAGAGCTAAAGATTGGTTGCTATCTCTGCCTAAGAATAGTATTGATTTATGGACTAAATGCAAGGATGCTTTTATTGGTAGATATTATCCCCCTGCTAAAATTATAACTTTGAGGAGTAGCATAATGAATTTTAAACAATTGGATAATGAGCATGTTGCACAAGCATGGGAAAGAATGAAATCTTTGGTTAAAAATTGCCCAACCCATGGACTGACTACTTGGATGATCATCCAAACCTTTTATGCAGGACTGAATTTTTCTTCGCGGAACCTATTGGATTCGGCTGCTGGAGGTACCTTTATGTCCATCACTCTTGGTGAAGCAAAAGCTTCTTTATAATATGATGATTAATTACTCTGAATGGCACACGGAAAGAGCTCCACAAGGTAAGAAGGTAAATTCTGTCGAAGAAACCTCTTCCTTGAGTGATAAGATTGATGCTATTATGTCTATGCTTGTGAATGATAGGACTAATATTGATCCTAATAATGTTCCGTTAGCTTCATTGGTTGCTCAAGAAGAACATGTTGATGTGAACTTCATTAAAAATAATAATTTCAACAACGATTCTTACCGGAACAATTCTAGTAACAACTATAGGCCATATCCTTATAATAATGGTAACGGTTATGGTAATTCTTATGGGAATTCTTACAACAATAATAGGAACACACCCCCTGGACTTGAAGCTATGCTTAAAGAATTTATTAGTACACAAACTGCTTTTAACAAATCTGTTGAAGAAAAGCTTGGGAAAATTGATATACTTGCTTCTAAAGTCGATAGTCTTGTTGCTGATGTTGATCTTTTGAAATCGAAAGTTATGCCTAATGAAAATCATAATAATAAAAATTTTACTACAGCAAATGCCATCCAAGTTAGAATTAATGAGAATATAAGATTGATGGCCGAATTGCGTGCTAGGTGGGAAAGAGAAGAAAATGAAAAAGAAGATAATATAGCTAAAGTTTGGACTATTACCACCACTAGTAATGCTAATGCTCCACATGTTGCTGCACCTCCTACTAATAATGGTAAAAGAATTGGTGTTGGCAATGTTTCCACTTCTAATGCAAAGCGCGAAAACTGCTCAAATCGCTAAAATCATTAAATCGCCTGTGATAAAACTGCTGAAATTTTTTCCAACATTGGGGATGATGATCCCATTGCTTTAGATTATAATGGTTTGGATTTTGATGATTTCCACATCTCTGAAGTTATAAAGTTCTTACAAAAACTTGCTAAGAGTCCTAATGCTAGTGCTATAAATTTGGCTTTCACGAAACATATTACAAATGCTCTCATAAAAGCTAGAGAAGAGAAACTAAATCGCGAAACTTCTATTCCTAGGAAGCTAGAGGATGGTTGGGAGCCCATCATTAAGATGAAGGTCAATGAATTTGGTTGTAATGCTTTATGTGATCTTGGTGCAAGTATTTCCGTTATGCCTAAGAAAATCTATAATATGCTTGACTTGCCACCATTGAAAAATTGTTATTTGGATGTTAATCTTGCTGATAATTCTACAAAGAAACCTTTGGGGAGAGTTGATAATGTTCGCATTACCGTTAACAATAACCTTATCCCCGTTGATTTTGTTGTCTTGGATATTGAATGCAATGCATCTTGTCCCATTATATTGGGAATACCTTTTCTTCGAACTGTTGGTGCTATCATTGATATGAAGGAAGGTAATATTAAATATCAATTTCCTCTCAAGAAAGGTATGGAACACTTCCCTAGAAAGAGAATGAAGTTACCTTTTGATTCTATCATTAGAACAAATTATGATGTTGATGCTTCGTCTCTTGATAATACTTGATACACACTTTCTGCGCCTAGCTGAAAGGCGTTAAAGAAAATCGCTTATGGGAGACAACCCATGTTTTTACTACAGCACCTTTATTTTATATTTGAGTCTTGGAAGTTGTTACTACTGTAGCAACCTCTCCTTATCTTAGTTTTGTGCATTGTTGTGCCAAGTAAAGTCGTTGATAGTAAGGTTCATACTAGATTTGGATTACTGCGCAGAAACAGATTTCTTTGCTGTCACGAATCTGGGTCTAATTCTCTGTAGGTAACTCAGAAAATTATGCCAATTTACGTGAGTGATCCTCAGATATGTACGCAACTTTCATTCAATTTGAGCATTTTCATTTGAGCAAGTCTGGTGCCTCTTAGAAATTCGTCTTTACGAACTGTTCTGTTTTGACAGATTCTGCCTTTTACTTCGCATTGCTTCTTTTGCTATGTTTGATGGATTTCTTTGTTCCATTAACTTTCAGTAGCTTTGTGCAATGTCCATAAGTGTTAAGAATGATTGTGTCACCTCTAAACATGTAAATTTTAATTGTGCACTAACCCTCTAATGAGTTGTTTTGAGTTTGGTGTGGAGAAAGTTTTCAAGGATCAAGAGAGGGAGATGATACAACATGATCAAGGAGAGTGAAAGCTCTAAGCTTGGGGATGCCCCGGTGGTTCACCCCTGCATATATCAAGAAGACTCAAGCGTCTAAGCTTGGGGATACCCAAGGCATCCCCTTCTTCATCGACAACATTATCAGGTTCCTCTAGTGAAACTATATTTTTATTCCATCACATCTTATGTACTTTGCTTGGAGCGTCGGTTTGTTTTTGTTTTTGTTTTGTTTGAATAAAATGGATCCTAGCATTCTTTGTGTGGGAGAGAGACACGCTCCGCTGTTGCATATGGACAAATATGTCCTTAGGCTTTACTCATAGTATTCATGGCGAAGGTTGAATCTTCTTCGTTAAATTGTTATATGGTTGGAATTGGAAAATGATACATGTAGTAATTGCTATAATGTCTTGGATAATGTGATACTTGGCAATTGTTGTGCTCATGTTTAAGCTCTTGCATCATATACTTTGCACCTATTAATGAAGAAATACATAGAGCTTGCTAAAATTTAGTTTGCATAATTGCTCTCTCTAAGGTCTAGATAATTTCTAGTATTGAGTTTGAACAACAAGGAAGACGGTGTAGAGTCTTATAATGTTTACAATATGTCTTTTATGTGAGTTTTGCTGCACCGGTTCATCCTTGTGTTTGTTTCAAATAACCTTGCTAGCCTAAGCCTTGTATCGAGAGGGAATACTTCTCATGCATCCAAAATCCTTGAGCCAACCACTATGCCATTTGTGTCCACCATACCTACCTACTACATGGTATTTCTCCGCCATTCCAAAGTAAATTGCTTGAGTGCTACCTTTAAATTTCCATCATTCGCCTTTGCAATATATAGCTCATGGGACAAATAGCCTAAAAACTATTGTGGTATTGAATATGTACTTATGCACTTTATCTCTTATTAAGTTGCTTGTTGAGCGATAACCATGTTCCTGGGGACGCCATCAACTACCCTTTGTTGAATATCATGTGAGTTGCTATGCATGTTCGTCTTGTCTGAAGTAAGGGCGATTTACCATGAGTTGAATGGTTTGAGCATGCATAATGTTAGAGAAGAACATTGGGCCGCTAACTAAAGCCATGATCCATGGTGGAAGTTTCAGTTTTGGACAAACATCCTCAATCTCTAATGAGAAAATTAATTGTTGTTGAATGCTTAAGCATTAAAGAGGAGTCCATTATCTGTTGTCTATGTTGTCCCGGTATGGATGTCTAAGTTGAGAATAATCAAAAGCGAGAAATCCAATGCGAGCTTTCTCCTTAGACCTTTGTACAGGCGGCATAGAGGTACCCCTTTGTGACACTTGGTTAAAACATATGTATTGTGGTGATAATCCAGGTAATCCAAGCTAATTAGGACAAGGTGCGGGCACTATTAGTATACTATGCATGAGGCTTGCAACTTGTAGGATATAATTTACATAACACATATGCTTTATTACTACCGTTGACAAAATTGTTTCATGTTTTCAAAACCAAAGCTCTAGCACAAATATAGCAATCGATGCTTTCCTCTTTGAAGGACCTTTCTTTTACTTTTATGTTGAGTCAGTTCACCTATTTCTCTCCATCTCAAGAAGCAAACACTTGTGTGAACTGTGCATTGATTCCTACATACTTGCATATTGCATTTGTTATATTACTCTATGTTGACAACTATCCATGAGATATACATGTTACAAGTTGAAAGCAACCGCTGAAACTTAATCTTCCTTTATGTTGCTTCAATACCTTTACTTTGAATTATTGCTTTATGAGTTAACTCTTATGCAAGACTTATTGATGCTTGTCGTGAAGTACTATTCATGAAAAGTCTTTGCTTTATGATTCATTTGTTTACTCATGTCATTTACATTGTTTGATCGCTGCATTCATTACATATGCTTACAATAGTATGATCAAGGTTATGATGGCATGTCACTCTAGAAATTATCTTTGTTATCGTTTACCTGCTCGGGACGAGCAGAAACTAAGCTTGGGGATGCTGATACGTCTCCGACGTATCGATAATTTCTTATGTTCCATGCCACATTATTGATGATATCTACATGTTTTATGCACACTTTATGTCATATTTATGCATTTTCCGGCACTAACCTATTAATGAGATGCCGAAGAGCCAGTTGCTGTTTTCTACTATTTTTGGTTTCAGAAATCCTAGTAAGGAAATATTCTCGGAATTGGACGAAATCAACGCCCAGGGGCCTATTTTCACACGAAGCTTCCAGAAGACCGAAGGGAAGATGAAGTGGGGCCACGAGGCGCCGCCACACTAGGGCGGCGCGGCCCAGGGGGGCCGCGTGGCCCTAGCGTGTGGGGCCCTCGTGTGGCCCCCTGACCTACCCTTCCGCCTACATATAGTCTTCGTCGCGAAACCCCCAGTACCGAGAGCCACGATACGGAAAACCTTCCAGAGACGCCGCTGCCACCAATCCCATCTCGGGGGATTCAGGAGATCGCTTCCGGCACCCTGCCGGAGAGGGGAATCATCTCCCGGAGGACTCTTCACCACCATGATCGCCTCCGGAGTGATGAGTGAGTAGTTCACCCCTGGACTATGGGTCCATAGCAGTAGCTAGATGGTTGTCTTCTCCTTATGTGCTTCATTGTCGGGTCTTGTGAGCTGCCTATCATGATCAAGATCATCTATCTGTAATGCTATATGTTGTGTTTGTTGGGATCCGATGGATAGAGAATACTATGCTATGTTGATTATCAATCTATTACCTATGTGTTGTTTATGATCTTGCATGCTCTCCGTTATTAGTAGAGGCTCTGGCCAAGTTTTTACTCTTAACTCCAAGAGGGAGTATTTATGCTCGATAGTGGGTTCATGCCTCCATTAAAACTGGGACAGTGACAGAAAGTTCTAAGGTTGTGGATGTGTTGTTGCCACTAGGGATAAAACATTGATGCTATGTCCGAGGATGTAGTTATTGATTACATTACGCACCATACTTAATGCAATTGTCTGTTGTTTGCAACTTAATACTGGAAGGGGTTCGGATGATAACCTGAAGGTGGACTTTTTAGGCATAGATGCATGCTGGATAGCGGTCTATGTACTTTGTCGTAATGCCCAATTAAATCTCACAATACTCATCAGATCATGTATGTGCATTGTCATGCCCTCTTTATTTGTCAATTGCCCAACTGTAATTTGTTCACCCAACATGCTATTTATCTTATGGGAGAGACACCACTAGTGAACTGTGGACCCCGGTCCATTCTTTTACATCGATACAATCTACTGCAATACTGTTGGAGATATGACCAAGAGGCAATAATAAAATGGTTATTATAATATATCTTTGTGTTTATGATAATGTTTACATACCATGCTATAATTGTATTAACCGAAATATTGATACATGTGTGTTATGTGAACAACAAAGAGTCCCTAGTAAGCCTCTTGTATAACTAGCTTGTTGATTAATAGATGATCATGGTTTCGTGATCATGAACATTGGATGTTATTAATAACAAGGTTATGTCATTATATGAATGATGTAATGGACACACCCAATTAAGCGTAGCATAAGATCACGTCATTAAGTTATTTGCTATAAGCTTTCGATACATAGTTACCTAGTCCTTATGACCATGAGATCATGTAAATCACTTATACCGGAAAGGTACTTTGATTACATCAAACGTCACTGCGTAAATGGGTAGTTATAAAGGTGGGATTAAGTATCCGGAAAGTATGAGTTGAGGCATATGGATCAACAGTGGGATTTGTCCATCCCGATGACGGATAGATATACTCTGGGCCCTCTCGGTGGAATGTCGTCTAATGTCTTGCAAGCATATGAATAAGTTCATAAGAGACCACATACCACGGTACGAGTAAAGAGTACTTGTCAGGAGACGAGGTTGAACAAGGTATAGAATGATACCGATGATCAAACCTCGGACAAGTAAAATATCGCGTGACAAAGGGAATTGGTATCGTATGTGAATGGTTCATTCGATCACTAAGTCATCGTTGAATATGTGGGAGCCATTATGGATCTCCAGATCCCACTATTGGTTATTGGTCGGAGAGAAGTCTCAACCATGTCTACATAGTTCGCGAACCGTAGGGTGACACACTTAAGGTTTGATGTCGTTTAAGTAGATATGGAATATGGAATGGAGTTCGAAGTTTTGTTCGGAGTCTCGGATGGGATCCAGGACATCACGAGGAGTTCCAGAATGGTCCGGAGAATAAGATTCATATATAGGAAGTCATATTCCAAATTTGGAAATGATCCGGTGCATTTATGGCAGGTTCTAGAAGGTTCTAGAAAAGTCCGGAAGAAAGGCACTATGGAAGGTGGAGTCCCGGAGGGACTCCACTAGCATGGCCGGCCAAACCCTAAGGGGGAGGAGTCCTAGGTGGGCTCCACCTTGGTGGCCGGCCAGCCCCACCTCAAGGAAAGGTGGGAGTCCCACCTTGGGTAGGACTCCCCCCTTGAGTAGGTTTCCCACCTTTGGGAAGTTTTGGTGTTGGGGTCTTATTCGAAGACTTGGACCACAACTCTTGGGACTTCCACCTATATAATGAGGGGCAAGGGGAGGGTGGCCGGCCACTCTTGGCTCAGCCTTGGCCGCACCCCTTTGAGGGCCGGCGCCCAAGCCCCCTCTCCCCAAACCCTAGCTACCTCTCCTCCACCACCTCTCCCGCATATGCTTAGCGAAGCTCCGCCGGAGATCTCCATCGACACCGCCACCACGCCGTCGTGCTGTCGGGATTTCAAGGAGGATCTACTACTTCCGCTGCCCGCTGGAACGGGGAGAAGGACGTCGTCTTCATCAACACCGAACGTGTGACCTAGTACGGAGGTGCTGCCCGATCGTGGCACCGTGATCAAGATCTTCTACGCGTTTTTGCAAGCGGCAAGTGATCGTCTACCGCAGCAATAAGAGCCTACTCTTATAGGCTTTGGAAATCTTCAAGGGTTAGTCTCGTTCATCCCCTCGTTGCTCCCATCTTCTAGATTGCATCTTGGCTTGGATTGCGTTCTCGCGGTAGGAAATTTTTTGTTTTCTATGCAACGTATCCCAACAAATACTTGATTCACTGTTCTCTGCAAACAATCATCATCCACACTATACATCTAATCCTTTGTTACAGGAAGCCGGTGAGATTGACAACCTCACTGTTTCGTTGGGGCAAAGTACTTTGGTTGTGTTGTGCAGGTTCCACGTTGGCGCCGGAATCCCTGGTGTTGCGCCGCACTACATCTCGCCGCCATCAACCTTCAACGTGCTTCTTGGCTCCTACTGGTTCGATAAACCTTGGTTTCATACTGAGGGAAAACTTGCCGCTGTACGCACCACACCTTCCTCTTGGGGTTCCCAACGGTCGCGTGCTGTACGCGTATCAGGCACATGTAAGTATCTGTTCTTATTACCATTTTGTGCCTCAGCCTTTGCATCATTGGCAAGGCTAGAAGATCAAGCCATATCTGTTCTTATCAGCTTAAGATTATCCAACAAGGGACAACAAGATCCACCAATAAAATTCAACCCTGAAAAAAATCATTTCTAGTTGCTACTTTGCAACTAGATCATAGACAAGAAACTCAAAGCTCATTTTGTGTTTTCCCACAACATACTGTACAAGCTCATGCATATTCATAATAGATCATCACTTAATCATTTACTCCAATAGCAAGATCATTTTCAACATGCTTATAAGCTCACAGCAACCATCAAGTAAATCATCAATCAACAATACCTTTATCTTGTTGCATAAACTTAACCGTGAGTTAAATGGAGCATCAAATTATCACAGTAAGACAATATGCCTGGATGAATGAATCATCCAAACAGGGGCATAAAATCTGCAAAGCCACAATAGAGCAACTAGAGCCATACATGTAAGCTTCAGAGAATTACTTAGGGACAAGAAATTAATCCCAGGCCAACCAAGTAGTACCCTAGTAGCAGCCATGCCATCATGAATCAGAATACAAGCTCACCAGTTAACCTTCCACATAATTCAGTAACACCATCATGGCTCGATTAGTGTATCCAGTTCATCAAATGGATGAACCAGGACAGCTACAAACAAATATCATGCCAGCAGCACAAGTCTCTAATCATGGACAGTAATATAAATATAAAGCACAAATCAACAGAGACATAGGTACACATGTTGGGATGATCCACTCATCCAAGTTAAGGCCTTGGTTCAAGCACACGGCACTGGATTATCTAACAGTAGTATCATAAAATGCTCACCATTGACATACATCAACCAGTTCAAATAACCGCAAGTTCTTGGTCGACAAATTCATAGCCATAGAGGATACCGAGAGATAGGGAGAGAGGGGAATAGCTTACAGTGGTGTAGACGAATAGAGGAAGAGGCCGACGCCAGGGTTGCGTCCACGGCACTGTCCGGCCGGCGTCGAGGAGGAAGTAATCGCAACAGCACCACACGACAGCATCAACAGTACACCACCAAGGAACCAGCAGCACCATGAGTAGCACCACCCCATGTCATCACAACCACACCGCCACCAATTCACCACCAAGGAAACCAACCAGTAGATGGAGGACGTTGAGGTTGCAGGGAATGCCGTCCAGCCAGCGTCGAGTAATAGTAGTCGAGGCGGCGGGTGAGGGTGAAGCCTCACCAGAAAGCAGCGGCGACCAACATCGGCCGGGGTTGAAGAGGAGGTGGCGCCACAGTAGGGTTGGGGGCGAACCAAGGGGAGCACGAAAATCAAATCGAGGAAAGGGAGTTGAAGAGCGGGTCAAGGCAGACCAAAGCCCTCTCGTGCCGGCGCCGGAGCAGGCAGGAGGCGGCCAGGAAAGGGCGGCGCGGCGGAGCCAGGGGCGTCACGGGAGCGTGCGCGCATGCGCGAGCAAAGAGAGGGGCGCCAGTAGGCGTTCGATAGAGGAGAGGATGGCGGAGTCTCGGTGGCGTGCGGCGGCGCCGGAAGCGGCTGGTGATGGCCGGGGCGGCAACCGGCGGCGCGGCGGCAACACATCGCCAGGAGGGCTGCATGCGCGTCGATGTGAGCAAGGACGCGGCGAGAGAGAGAGGAGTGGATCGGTTCGGGGTTGACCGACCCAAGAGCATCGACTCTGTCGGTTGGGTCTGATCCATTTGGATCAGTTGGGCTCAGCCCAACTAGCCTTTTTGGCTTATTTTTTTTTAGGAAATATATTTTTTAAAAAATAAAGATATAAAAAAATCCAAATAGAAATATTTTTGACAAAAGAAAATTCCTAAACAGAATAAATAACAATAAACTATTTAAAGTCTAAAATAAAATGATACATATTTTTCTTCTAAATTTTAGAAGACCAATTTTAAATCTTAAACTATTAAGACCTAAGTACTAAAAAAATATAATTTCCTTGTTTCTATTATTTTCACATCAAGAAATTAGTAAATATTATTTTTATTAAAATTACATATAATACAACAGTTGTTTCTTTATGGTTATGTTTAATCACAGGAAAACCCTAATTGATCATTACTTCAACTATTATTTAAAAACCCGAAACCCTAATAGTATTTATCATATTTCATTAAGTCTTTTGAAGTAATATAATGTTAAATCCATTATTATTTCCATTTCAGAGTTAATAATAATTCCAACTATATTACCATTTATTACTTTAAGAATTGTATCACAACTTGGAAACCTAGTTCTAATATGAGTAAAGACCTTAACCTATTATATTATGTGAAAACCCTAAATTGTTTTCAACTCTAAAACCCTAGGGGTTTATAACATGTGATCTTATGATCTACATCTTACTCATAGGTTCAACCTAAGAGGAGTAATTCATGCTTAGGATCTACTAAAATAAACCCTGACCAATTCACATGAAGCCATTATTTCATGTCTTCATTTTTTTTGAAAGAACCTTATATGCCCAACTAGTGCCACCCAGGTGTAAACCCTAACCTATTACTCACATGTTAGCACCATTGATCACTATTCCTATATACTACACCATTAGGATCAACCTCAACCATCAAACCCTAGTAGAACCATAGTGATGAAACCTAATACCAATCTTATGTAATGATGCATATTATATGCTCCAATTCAACTAAACCCTACCTAGGGGTAATAAGCCACTTAGCTTAAGAACCATTAGAGGTTACTTAGTGAAGCAAATGTGAAACCATAGTAAACCCTAATAGCTAGTTTATGGAACCATCTGGATAACCATCCTTTGATATGATGTCTAGGAGAAACCATAGTAATAAACCTACCAAGACTTGCTGCATATCTACCCATTCCAACTAAGAACCAACTAATCTCTAATAGTAAACCTAGAAGCCATAGCTCCTATTTAAAGTAGTTCTTGTTCTCATTAACCCGTTTTTCAGAAGTTATTCTTTTGAAGTACAAATGTCAATCCAACCATAGAAGCCATAGTTCTTATTTGAAATACTCACTATTTATTAATCAACATGTTCTTCAAAAGTTATTCTTTTGAAGCATAATATAAATAATCATCAACCATGTCCTGTAGAACTTAAAACCGACAACTACTCTTGACTTGTTATGCAACCACTATTCCATTGTGTGAATGATTGTTATGATGTCTTATATCCCTTGGTTATCATGCTAATATAACCAATCCCTAATAAGAACCTTGTTTGAGAACTATTCTAAAAGTGCAACACACCCTAAAGAAATCTTTACAACTCATCTATCCTAAATCATCGAGATTAGGTTACGCTTGGGACGATTGCATCTCATATTATGCATTATAGCATCTTTGCCAGTTCTTTCAACATTGTCCTTACCGGACGATGATGGTATTTCAGAATTTGGAGTTCTCACGTATCGAAGCTTTTGCCTGCATAATCTTGCAGTCAAGAAAGTCAAGTTCATCACTTGCTCATACCATTTGAGTATTTTTATCAAATTACTTGCAAAGTACTATGTTTATCACTATTGCATAAAAACCAAAACCACTATTTTCATAACTATGAATATGACTATGTGGTGGGCAATGGAACCATGGATCGTGTTGATATGGTGGAGGTTCCATTGCAAGGGTTTATATCCATCTAGGATTAAACAACAAATCTCTCCAGTGATTCTTGTGCCGTAATACCCGTGTTAACCATAAGATCTGGAGTGGGACGGAATAGTCAATTGTATTTCCACCTCTTGTACATCAACGGATGCGCTTTACCGTAGACCCTTGATCCAAGAGAGGACAAGTGGTACCCTTGATCCAAGAGAGGACAAGTGGTAGGGTGGGGGTCCCGATGAAGTCCCCACGGTTATTGCGGTCTATGATGGGTTGCAGCTGCCGGCGAAGGAGTTCATGGTAGAGACCTGAACTGTTGTCGTGGTCGGGGGCCGTCCTTAATTGGTATAAGAGCACCGGCGAGGACCCAGGGTCGGAGTTTGCAGCAAAGGGTGGGTGTATGAGACAGCGGAGGAATATGATTGGCTATGACCTTATACCGGGCCTCACACCAAAGGAAGTGTGGACGAGCCTGCAACTCGGTTGGCACCAAGGTTAAGATCTCTTATGGGTAAAGCAACACACCTCTACAGAGTGTAATGAATCGTGACCTGTCACTCCCTGTTCCGGGTTTTGGAACTGCGAACGCTGCCGGAAAGGAAGTCCATGAAGTTCTAGTAAACCGGTGAAGGCTGACGGACATAGTTCTTCTGAATAAAAGCAACCTTTTGAAGAAATGGTTATGAAAACCTGCATTGGTATTAGACTTTCTGGTCTAATGATGTAGCTAGTGCATCAAACACCTCTTTCCTATAACGAACTTGTTGAGTATGCTCGTACCCATCCCACTCTTAAATCCCCTGCTTAGATATGGAGGCATCGAAGGAGGATCTACAGTGCAACTCGAAGACCGAGGAGTCAACAACTACTTCAAGGGACAGGAACCTGTCAGAAGAGTCAAACACCACATCCAGCAAGGATAAAACTTAGCTTAGCAATAGAAAGGAACTAGTTTCCTAAACCTAGCTCCTATTTAGCTAGAATCTATTCATAGCCTCTATAGTTAGTTAAATACTCTACAAATAGAGTTCGTGATAAGACTAGACTACGAGTCGTTCTTCTGGAGTTTATTTGCAGTTTTACCTCATTGTACAGTAGGAGGCTGTGATGATCTTATGTAACAGAGTCGATGTTGTAATTCTATAGACATGCCTTGGACCCGCATATGTTTCTGTTGTACCACTCTGAGCGATATAATACTAGTGGAACAGTGTTTCATTGGTGTTATATCAGACTTGCATACTACACCATGCAGTGGTATGCCGGGTCACCACAGTTGGTATCAGAGCAAATGCTTTGACCCTAGGATTTAAACCCTTTAAATGAGACCTATAGGTTTGGTAGTGTTTATAGGAAGTTGTGTTAGTTGAACCAAATACTCTTATGACTTGAGATGGATATTCACTTGAGAATAATCCTGACACACTTGAGTCAACATTTATTCCCTATCTTTCCTAAGTTAGTTAGCTAAACATATAGCACACCATTGAAGTATTAAAACAATAGATGAGTAGATCACAGTTGGTATACAATACATGGTAGTCCAAAGAGAGGATACAACCATAAGGAAGATATCCTATTGGAAGATGTGTACCAACACATATTATGGATTAAGTAAGAATTATCCAGGCCTCTAATAGGAGTAATATTAAGTGACAACGATAAGCATGATATCCTATTAGTAGGTGTAAACCAATACAAGTAATGGGTAAGTAAATTATCCCAACTTGTGAAACAACTGATAGTAAGTGAAAAATATAAGTTGTTTAAGGTAGTATAGACCATGAGGAGTCAATCATGGGAAGTAAGGAAGAGAGATAGAAATAGAACATGTCTACTTACAGATTAGAGGTAGTAATCATATATGATTCATCTGAGGATCATTATGTGATGAACATCTAAAGTATTTAGGAGGAGTACAATAAGAAGTGAAGTGCTAAACAAGTAGTGCAAGAATTGTGTTCCAAAACAATAAGAAGCGTGCCAAGCACATCATGACCATAGTCTTATGATAGTATAAACACTTGGAAGTATAGGAGCTATATCCTAATAAATAGGTGTTTAGAGTAGACATGATAGAACTTAGAGATACCATGTGAGGTAGTCCTCAACAAAATGGAAGTTAAGTAGTACTTCCAGAGAAAATTAGGTTAACCTTAACTATCCTAGACCACTTTGTTTCAAGTTTATCTCATTGCAATTGTGCAATTCAGGTAAATGTAAAGACAAATAGTAGAATGCCAAATATATGTGCTAAGTATCACGATATAAACCTATCTTATGTGGTGTTATATACTACACATCAGAGCCTGATGTCTAGAGATGTCTTACTCAACTATCATATTCAGGCTTATGATGGTGTGTATTATAAACACAAAGCTGAATCTTCTTGGATTTTATTGGATTCTCATTGTTTGACTAGATCCATATATGAAGTTTGACTTTGATATGCAAATGCATGTTGCAATATCAAGTTTCTACTTCATGTTAAAGATCTAGAGGGTAATGGTATTCGTGTGAGGAAGTGACGAATTCTGAATATTTTGAAGACAAGATGAAGGTTCTACAGAAAAAAGAAGTAAAGTTGTGGGAAGCAACCACAATCTTTGAAAGGAAGTACCAATCAAAATTCATGATTTACCTCAATAGAGGAGTACTTTAGTACATAAGAAGCATGAAGGTGAGAAATTTGGTGAAGCTAAAGCAGAACCATAGTCATTATGGAAGAGGTAATGCATGAAAATCACTCAAGATACTATATTCATAGTGGTTTTCTTGCAAAAATGAACCCTGAAGGAAGGAAGATGACATATGAAACCATAGCAGATATAAGAATACCACGGTTGGTATCAGAAGACCACAGTTGGTATAGGATCAATACTGCGAGATAAAGTAGAAGATGTCTCGTCCAGTTGATCAGAACCTATAATAGAATCCATTTTTTTGATAACAAATAGCCACAATTGGTATCAAGTAGTCCGTAATTGGATTATCTGTACCAAGAAGTTGTGAACAAATAAAATTTTGTCAGCCAAATAATTATGACCTATAAAACATTCAGTCGAAGGATTCATGTTGGACGTCCACGAATTGAGTGGATACACCACAAACATTCTTCACGAGACCTTAGAAGAAGTACAAACCATAAACTAGACCTAGACCAATATTCTAACCATAAGTCCAATGGTTGGAAGAAAAGGAGTTGAAGACCATAAGAAAACTCTAAGGGGTAGAGTAAAGACTGAGTTGGATGTAAAATAACTCAATATTTTGAGTAAGATAGATGAAGAAGGTCTGAACTGAGAGGAAATTCAATCTTATTTTTATAAGATTATTGGACACTACTTTCAGAAGGATGTCAGACTAGTAGCCGAGGTTTATACCTAGAGGAAGTAAGAAGATGACTATAACTTGAGAAAGTGAGTAGTACTTACTCAGAAGTACGAAAGCTCAAGTAAGTCAAGCATAAAGAAGTTGGACGAAGAAAATACCGTAGACCAAATACAGCTCAAGAAGGCCAAAGACCGAAGGATATTGACTATACCAAAACTAAAGTCCATTTGAAAGATTCCTTTCATGGAACCTAAAGAACCCAAAATAGTTTTAGGTACCAATCATAAACCATGATTGGATGGACTAAATGAGTCTAATCCCTTCTTAGGGAAATAAAACCATCACGACCAATTCCATAGTAAGTACCTTACCAAGTACCATTATTGTAGTTTTGGTAGTAAGGGAAAACAAAGACCTATTTACCAATTAGGAGTATGTTATCAAATTAGTCTTTAGTTAAGATTAGTAGCATCAGAATAAGTCCCAATCATTGAATCTTCAATGGGAAAGGAAACAAGATTATGATATTGAAAGAAATCATGGAATTGAAGTAAGGAGCCATGGTTCATAGACAAACCCTAATGGATTCCAGGAAGAATCTGGACAAGGGATATATTCAAATATATCTAGAAAGATCATCACGGAGTTCGAGAAAAGATGTAGTCTGCACAACTCAGATCCACACTCCGAAACGTAAGAGAGTTCAAACTTTGAGGACGAAGTTTAGTTTAAGGGGTAGAGGCTGTAATATCCCAGGATTTGGGGTTACAAAAAGAGAGGAAACAGATGTGTGCACTGCATTCATGCATAGAAAATCCGGGGAATTTTTGCGCATTCATCTAAAACACAAAGTGATCGAGGTTTCTCTTGTGTCGATGGAATTGATGTGTGTCATCGACACAAGTGCGATAAATTTCGATATGACCTTTATTGATTTATTATGTTTTTGAGGGAAATAGTTTGAATTCAAATTCAATTATGAAAGACATAATTCAAATCATAAATTAAATTGGAATTTGAAATTTAAACAAGTATATAAATATAATATGTAAAAGTAAATACACTTGATAAGTCCAAATAAATAAATGAGTTAACTTTATTACAAATAACATTATTCAATAACTTACAAGCTAGAAAAGAAATGTAAAATTACAAAATAATAAAAGAAAACCCTAAAACTAAATCTTCATCTTCTCAATCCTTGTTCTTCTTTCCTTGCAAAAGACACAACAAAGGCAAGAAAATAGTTTGTTAATGTTAAAATGTTGCCATCATCAATGATGAGGCATTTTAATGTGTTGGAGCTTAACTATTGGACATTAGAAACTTGTTCTAATACCCAATTGGTGGCTAGAGGGATCAATCTGAATCTAAAGGCAACATTGGATCAAGAGAATCATCTTTGGATCATAAAAGGGACAACTGGATCATCTCGGATCATAATCAGCAAGTAGGCAATATGGGTAAATGGCAGCATTGGATCAATAACAGAGAAAGGACAAGACAAATCATATTTGATCCATTTATCTATGTTAACAAGTCAATAGATCAGTCCCTCTAAACCTAGACAAGCTCCTAATCGGAAAAGTCACTATGGAATTTAAACTAGTTTACTATTGGTATTGATTACCAACAGAAACTTAAATCACTAATCCATCTCATTATTCTAGTAATCATGCATCATCTTAATTACTTATCAAAACAACCAGTAATCATGTCAATTGGCAAACAACTAAAGTCCACTGGTATTACACACTTGACATGGTATTATACACTTGACAGTATCAAAAATAAAGGCCCAACTAGGATAAGAGAAAACTGACGTTGCTTGCACTAGGAAGAGGAGAAAACCAAATTGTCAATCTGCACAAGAGATGGGGCCACACCCCAGCAGCTCACACATATGCATTGATGTGTGCTGTCGATGCCACAATCAGTAGTTCAGAAGTACAAAAGCAAAACAACAGCAGCTAGCCAAACCATAGTATGCACACACGAGCAAACCATTCCTGCAGCTTCTCTGTACGCCAACACATATCATTTAGCCATCTCTAGTTCACCAAGAATAATCACTGAGCTCAGCAGCTGGAAATGGGAGGAGCTCGGAGAGGAAAGCATGTCACCAGGTTGGATATATCAAAAATCAGAAGGACAAGCTACCAAGGGCATCAACACTTAGATCCAACCACCCTGCAACTGGATCCAGTCCAGGAGGATTAGAAGGAATTATTTCTCTCAGACGTGCATAGAAGTGCTATGCATGATCATCATCGAGAAATTAGGGAGGCACATGTAAGTATCTGTTCTTATTACCATTTTGTGCCTCAGCCTTTGCATCATTGGCAAGGCTAGAAGATCAAGCCATATCTGTTCTTATCAGCTTAAGATTATCCAACAAGGGACAACAAGATCCACCAATAAAATTCAACCCTGAAAAAAATCATTTCTAGTTGCTACTTTGCAACTAGATCATAGACAAGAAACTCAAAGCTCATTTTGTGTTTTCCCACAACATACTGTACAAGCTCATGCATATTCATAATAGATCATCACTTAATCATTTACTCCAATAGCAAGATCATTTTCAACATGCTTATAAGCTCACAGCAACCATCAAGTAAATCATCAATCAACAATACCTTTATCTTGTTGCATAAACTTAACCATGAGTTAAATGGAGCATCAAATTATCACAGTAAGACAATATGCCTGGATGAATGAATCATCCAAACAGGGGCATAAAATCTGCAAAGCCACAATAGAGCAACTAGAGCCATACATGTAAGCTTCAGAGAATTACTTAGGGACAAGAAATTAATCCCAGGCCAACCAAGTAGTACCCTAGTAGCAGCCATGCCATCATGAATCAGAATACAAGCTCACCAGTTAACCTTCCACATAATTCAGTAACACCATCATGGCTCGATTAGAGTATCCAGTTCATCAAATGGATGAACCATGACAACTACAAACAAATATCATGCCAGCAGCACAAGTCTCTAATCATGGACAGTAATATAAATATAAAGCACAAATCAACAGAGACATAGGTACACATGTTGGGATGATCCACTCATCCAAGTTAAGGCCTTGGTTCAAGCACAAGGCACTGGATTATCTAACAGTAGTATCATAAAATGCTCACCATTGACATACAACAACCAGTTCAAATAACCGCAAGTTATTGGCCGACAAATTCATAGCCATAGAGGATACCGAGAGATAGGGAGAGAGGGGAATAGCTTACAGTGGTGTAGACGAATAGAGGAAGAGGCCGACGCCGGGGTTGCGTCCACGGCACCGTCCGGCCGGCGTCGAGGAGGAAGTAATCGCAACATCACCACACGACAGCATCAACAGTACACCACCAAGGAACCAGCAGCACCATGAGTAGCACCACCCCATGTCATCACAACCACACCGCCACCAATTCACCACCAAGGAAACCAACCAGTAGATGGAGGACGCTGAGGTTGCAGGGAATGCCGTCCAGCCAGCGTCGAGTAATAGTAGTCGAGGCGGCGGGTGAGGGCGAAGCCTCACCAGAAAGCAGCGGCGACCAACATCGGCCGAGGTTGAAGAGGAGGTGGCACCACAGTAGGGTTGGGGGCGAACCAAGGGGAGCACGAAAATCAAATCGAAGAAAGGGAATTGAAGAGCGGGTCAAGGCAAACCAAAGCCCTCTCGTGCTGGCACCGGAGCAGGCAGGAGGCGGCCAGGAAAGGGCGGCGCGGCGGAGCCAGGGGCGTCACGGGAGCGTGCGCGCATGCGCGAGCAAAGAGAGGGGCGCCAGTAGGCGTTCGATAGAGGAGAGGATGGCGGAGTCTCGGCGGCGTGCGGCGGCGCCGGAAGCGGCTGGTGATGGCCGGGGCGGCAACCGGCGGCGCGGCGGCAGCACATCGCCAGGAGGGCTGCGTGCGCGTCGATGTGAGCAAGGACGCGACGAGAGAGAGAGGAGTGGATCGGTTCGGGGTTAACCGACCCAAGAGCATCGACTTGGTCGGTTGGGTCTGATCCATTTGGATCAGTTGGGCTCAGCCCAACTAGCCTTTTTGGTTTATTTTTTTTAGGAAATATATATTTTAAAAAAGAAAGATATAAAAAAATCCAAATAGAAATATTTTTGACAAAAGAAAATTCCTAAACAGAATAAATAACAATAAACTATTTAAAGTCTAAAATAAAATGATACATATTTTTCTTCTAAATTTTAGAAGACCAATTTTAAATCTTAAACTATTAAGACCTAAGTACTAAAAATATATAATTTCCTTGTTTCTATTATTTTCACATCAAGAAATTAGTAAATATTATTTTTATTAAAATTACATATAATACAACAGTTGTTTCTTTATGGTTATTTTAATCACAGGAAAACCCTAATTGATCATTACTTCAACTATTATTTAAAAACCCGAAACCCTAATAGTATTTATCATATTTCATTAAGTCTTTTGAAGTAATATAATGTTAAATCCATTATTATTTCCATTTCAGAGTTAATAATAATTCCAACTATATTACCATTTATTACTTTAAGAATTGTATCACAACTTGGAAACCTAGTTCTAATATGAGTAAAGACCTTAACCTATTATATTATGTGAAAACCCTAAATTGTTTTCAACTCTAAAACCCTAGGGGTTTATAACATGTGGTCTTATGATCTACATCTTACTCATAGGTTCAACCTAAGAGGAGTAATTCATGCTTAGGATCTACTAAAATAAACCCTGACCAATTCACATGAAGCCATTATTTCATGTCTTCATTTTTTTGAAAGAACCTTATATGCCCAACTAGTGCCACCCAGGTGTAAACCCTAACCTATTACTCACATGTTAGCACCATTGATCACTATTCCTATATACTACACCATTAGGATCAACCTCAACCATCAAACCCTAGTAGAACCATAGTGATGAAACCTAATACCAATCTTATGTAATGATGCATATTATATGCTCCAATTCAACTAAACCCTACCTAGGGGGTAATAAGCCACTTAGCTTAAGAACCATTAGAGGTTACTTAGTGAAGCATGCAAATGTGAAACCATAGTAAACCCTAATAGCTAGTTTATGGAACCATCTGGATAACCATCCTTTGATATGATGTCTAGGAGAAACCATAGTAATAAACCTACCAAGACTTGCTGCATATCTACCCATTCCAACTAAGAACCAACTAATCTCTAATAGTAAACCTAGAAGCCATAGCTCCTATTTAAAGTAGTTCTTGTTCTCATTAACCTGTTCTTCAGAAGTTATTCTTTTGAAGTACAAATGTCAATCCAACCATAGAAGCCATAGTTCTTATTTGAAATACTCACTATTTATTAATCAACATGTTCTTCAAAAGTTATTCTTTTGAAGCATAATATAAATAATCATCAACCATGTCCTGTAGAACTTAAAACCGACAACTACTCTTGACTTGTTATGCAACCACTATTCCATTGTGTGAATGATTGTTATGATGTCTTATATCCCTTGGTTATCATGCTAATATAACCAAGCCCTAATAAGAACCTTGTTTGAGAACTATTCTAAAAGTGCAACACACCCTAAAGAAATATTTACAACTCATCTATCCTAAATCATCGAGATTAGGTTACGCTCGGGACGATTGCATCTCATATTATGCATTATAGCATCTTTGCCAGTTCTTTCAACATTGTCCTTACCGGACGATGATGGTATTTCAGAATTTGGAGTTCTCACGTATCGAAGCTTTTGCCTGCATAATCTTGCAGTCAAGAAAGGCAAGTTCATCACTTGCTCATACCATTTGAGTATTTTTATCAAATTACTTGCAAAGTACTATGTTTATCACTATTGCATAAAAACCAAAACCACTATTTTCATAACTATGAATATGACTATGTGGTGGGCAATGGAACCATGGATCGTGTTGATATGGTGGAGGTTCCATTGCAAGGGTTTATATCCATCTAGGATTAAACAACAAATCTCTCCAGTGATTCTTGTGCCGTAATACCCGTGTTAACCATAAGATCTGGAGTGGGACGGAATAGTCAATTGTATTTCCACCTCTTGTACATCAACGGATGCGCTTTACCGTAGACCCTTGATCCAAGAGAGGACAAGTGGTACCCTTGATCCAAGAGAGGACAAGTGGTAGGGTGGGGGTCCCGATGAAGTCCCCACGGTTATTGCGGTCTATGATGGGTTGCAGCTGCCGGCGAAGGAGTTCATGGTAGAGACCTGAACTGTTGTCGTGGTCGGGGGCCGTCCTTAATTGGTATAAGAGCACCGGCGAGGACCCAGGGTCGGAGTTTGCAGCAAAGGGTGGGTGTATGAGGCAGCGGAGGAATATGATTGGCTATGAACTTATACCGGGCCTCACACCAAAGGAAGAGTGGACGAGCCTGCAACTCGGTTGGCACCAAGGTTAAGATCTCTTATGGGTAAAGCAACACACCTCTACAGAGTGTAATGAATCGTGACCTGTCACTCCCTATTCCGGGTTTTGGAACTGCGAACGCTGCCGGAAAGGAAGTCCATGAAGTTCTAGTAAACCGGTGAAGGCTGACGGACATAGTTCTTCTGAATAAAAGCAACCTTTTGAAGAAATGGTTATGAAAACCTGCATTGGTATTAGACTTTATGGTCTAATGCTGTAGCTAGTGCATCAAACACCTCTTTCCTATAATGAACTTGTTGAGTACGCTCGTACTCATCCCACTCTTAAATCCCCTGCTTAGATATGGAGGCATCGAAGGAGGATCTACAGTGCAACTCGAAGACCGAGGAGTCAACAACTACTTCAAGGGACAGGAACCTGTCAGAAGAGTCAAACACCACATCCAGCAAGGATTAAACTTAGCTTAGCAATAGAAAGGAACTAGTTTCCTAAACCTAGCTCCTATTTAGCTAGAATCTATTCATAGCCTCTATAGTTAGTTAAATACTCTACAAATAGAGTTCGTGATAAGACTAGACTACGAGTCGTTCTTCTGGAGTTTATTTGCAGTTTTACCTCATTGTACAGTAGGAGGCTGTGATGATCTTATGTAACAGAGTCGATGTTGTAATTCTATAGACATGCCTTGGACCCGCATATGTTTCTGTTGTACCACTCTGAGCGATATAATACTAGTGGAACGGTGTTTCATTGGTGTTATATCAGACATGCATACTACACCATGCAGTGGTATGCCGGGTCACCACAAAAAGCCTACTGGAGTTTCCTCTGAATATTCAACTATGCAAAGCAACAATATGCAATGCAAGAAAGACACATGCTTAAGCACAAAACAAAAACATAACCAAATTCCCTTAAACCCTCCAAACTTCTCCCCCATTGGCACCAATTGCCGAAATGGGTGAAAATTCTAGAAGGCCTATAGTGAGAGCTCCTCCACACCGTGTGCATTTCTCATAATTTGAGTGGAATCAAATGCACGTATCCAATGATGAATATCCGTAAGGAATCACACTATAGAGAGGATCAAAGATTGCAAAACGTTAACAAGTCAAGAAGCTTCAACAAATGAAGCAAGCAATCAAATGAACCACAAACAAGATACCAAAAGAAAGATAGATATTATGATAAGATCAAGATGACTGCTCTAAATAATACGAGGAAGCTCCCCAAGGTTTGTGCACAAAACAAGACAATTTGCATTGGAGTATAAAGTGCACAAACATGGAATCATCACTCCCATAATATCATTCAAAACAAAAGATAACAAGTGAATTAAACTCTAATGATCACCATAAAACAATGCTTTAAATAAAATGAGGAAGCTCCCCAAGGTACATGCATAAATTAAAATTTTGCATTTGGATACAATATGCATAACATGGAATCCTCACTCCCTCGTTACCATTTAAAACACAAACATTTGCAATACATCATAGATAGAAAATTAAGCTTAACACTTGCAACAAACAAATGGTTGAGCAACAAGTAGGAGGTATCATAATAAAAGGCTCAACCAAGAGGATATGTGAAAGGCATGCCAAAGCATATTATAAGACTATTACAGGGATGAACAAATAGCATCATCATAGTCTTCAATGAATTATATTGCTTAGCATGACCAATCAACACACAACAAATAAACAAGATATCAAATGGAGATGTATCATCTCTTATGCGTATAAGTTTCTCTGTGTGGACAAAATCACGAAGATGTTTATCCGCAAAGAACACACAAAATAGATACACAAGTCCCACAGCGATGGATTCGTCATAGCTTCCCATGGTGGAACCCTCCCGGTTCCGGCCTCCCGACGCCGCTGGCCCCACGGTGGGCGCCAACTTTCGTTGCCTACTCGACGGTACCTCGGAGGAGGGATCCTCACGAGGGGGAAAAGAAGTAGGGGCCATAGGGCGGAGAGCACTCGGTACAGTGGTACGTGATTTACCCAGCTTCTTTACACCTGCTCGAAGATAGGGCCTACTGTTACTTGTCTGGAATTATCTGGGCGCTTTCGCGTTGTTACAATGAGTTGTGGTTGTGCCTCTAGGGCTCCCGGGATCCGGCTTATAAAGACGCACAGATCTAGGGTTTACATGCAGAGTCCTAGCCGGATTACAAGTTGCCTAGCTACGGTACAATGTCTTGTCGTGTACGCGTGATGACCCACAAGTATAGGGGATCGCAACAGTCTTTGCGGGAAGTAAAACCCAATTTATTGATTCGACACAAGGGGGGACAAAGAATACTTGAAAGCCTTAACAGCGGAGTTGTCAATTCAGCTGCACCTGGAAATAGGCTTGCTCGCAAGAGTTTATCAGTAATGTGAGTTTAATAGCGATGCGATAGTGAAATAACAGCAGTAGAGTAACAAAGACAGCAGTAGTGATTATAGTAAACAGCAGGATTAAAATATTGTAGGCACAGGGATGGATAACGGGCGTTGCATGGATGAGAGAAACTCATGTAACAATCAAAGCAGGGCATTTGCAGATAATAATAAAACGGTGTCCAAGTACTAATCAATCAATAGGCATGTGTTCCGTATATAGTCGTACGTGCTCGCAATGAGAAACTTGCACAACATCTTTTGTCCTACCAGCCGGTGGCAGCCGGACCTCTAGGGAATCTACTGGATATTAAGGTACTCCTTTTAATAGAGTACCGGAGCAAAGCATTAACACTCCGTGAACACATGTGATCCTCACATCACCGCCTTCCCCTCCGGTTGTCCCAATTTCTGTCACTTCGGGGCCTCGGGTTCCGGACAGCGACATGTGTATACAACTTGCAGGTAAGATCATAAAACAATGCATATCATGATGAAACAATAACATGTTCAGATCTGAGATCATGGCACTCGGGCCCTAGTGACAAGCATTAAGCATAACAAGTTGCAACAATATCATCAAAGTACCAATTACGGACACTAGGCACTATGCCCTAACAATCTTATGCTATTACATGACCAATCTCATCCAATCCCTACCATCCCCTTCAGCCTACAGCGGGGGAATTACTCACACATGGATGGGGGAAACATTGCTGGTCGATGGAGAGATGTCGGTGGTGATGATGGCGATGATCTCCTCCAATTCCCCGTCCCGGCGGAGTGCCAGAACGGAGTTTCTGGTCCCCGAGACGGAGTTTCACGATGTGGCGGCGTTCTGGAGGGTTTTTGGCGACTTCGACTTCGTGGCTCGCGTTTTTAGATCGAACCCTTTAAGTAGTCCAGAGGAGGGCGTCGGAGGCCAGCCGAGGGGGCCACAAACTAGGGCGGCGCACCCCCCTCCTGGGCCGCGCCGGCCTAGTGTGTGGGGCCCTCGGGCCTCCACCTGGCTTGCCCTTCTGGCTCCGTGAGTCTTCTGGTAAAATAGGCCCTTTGGTATAAATTCCGAGGATTTTCCCGAAAGTTGAATTTCTGCACAAAAACAAGACACCAAAGCAATTCTGCTGAAAATAGCGTTAGTCCGTGTTAGTTGTATCCAAAATACACAAATTAGAGGCAAACCAATAGCAAAAGTGTTCGGGAAAGTAGATACGTTTTGGATGTATCAACTCCCCCAAGCTTAGCTTATTGCTTGTCCTCAAGCAATTCAGTTAACAACTGAGTGCGATAAAAGAACTTTCACGAACACATTTGCTCATATGATGTAAATATTCTCATGATATGGCTAACACTTAGGCAGTTCATAATAAGATACATGCAAATAAGATCATCTAATAGCTATGTCAATCATGGAAAAGGTACCAACAATTAATAGTAAGCATCATGAATCATGTATATAAGCAGGATTGAAATGTTCATAAAAGGGTATGATAAAGTGGTATCTCGCTTGCCCGAATTTGAACAGCAAAACATAAATGCCCAGGCACCTATGAGGTTCATAGAAAGACTAGAAATAGAGATTGTCAAAGATAAAAGCATCAAAGTTATACCACAGTCGATCATATTTTGGGACAAGCATATTATACTAAGAATGACAGTGGTGCTCTCAAGAAAGTGCTCAAAGAAAGAATGGTGACACAACATGAAAGTAAAAGATTGACCCTTCACAGAGGGAAGCAGGGATTAACATGCGCTAGAGCTTTTCATTTTTAAAATAGGAGTAAAATTATTTTGAGAGGTGTTTGTTGTTGTCAACGAATGGTAATGGGTACACCAACTACCTCGCCAACCAGACTTTCAAGAGCGGCTCCCATGAAGGACGTTATTTCTACTAGCAAGGTAGATCATCCCTCTTCTCTTTTGTTTACACATGTACTTTAGTTTTTATTATGAGTGACACTCCCCCCAACCTTTGATTACACAAGCCATGGCTAACCGAATCCTCGGGTGCCTACCATCAATCTCATACCATGGAGGAGTGTCTATTTGCAAAATTAAATTGCTTACTGATGAATCAGAGCAAAACATGTGAAGAGAATTATTAATGAAGTTATTAGTTGGGGCTGGGCACCCCGTTGCCAGCTCTTATTATGAAAGTCCGTCGAAAGTAAATGACAAGGTTGAAAGATAAACACCACATACTTCCTCATGAGCTATAAAACATTAACACAAATTGAGAAGCATTTTGAAGGTTTAAAGGTAGCGCATGAGAATTTACTTGGAATGGTTTGAAATGCCATGCATAGGTATTTATGGTGGACACTTTGGAGCAACTTGGTTTTCAGGGGTTTGGAAGCACGAGCAGCGTTCCCGCTCAGTACAAGTGAAGGCTAGCAATAGACTGGGGAGCGACAATCAAGAGAGCAGTCACTGTCATAATCATGCTTGCGGCAAAATAAATTAACGAAGGCATAAAAGTGATACAAGAACTCTGAGGCAAAGTAAATCATCAAGGCTTAATTGAATTTTGTTCAGTCATATGCATGCGTGAGCATGTGCCAAGTCGATTCAAATGAATTATTCAGAGGAGGATACCACAATGTCATACCTATTTATGAATAAAACAATGCAAGCAAACATCCATGACATGCTACTCATATTAATAAATTGGAGATAAACATGAGAGATCGTGAACTACTAGAGTTTCTTAAATGACATATACCTCACATGAACCAACTAAGCATGCTCACATGGATGAGTATATGTACAAAAATGAAAACAAATAGAGTTCATACCAGCCTCTCACCACAGTCGAATTGTCGTAGATCGTCATTATTGCCTTTCACTTGTGTAGCTTGGATAATATGAAATGAAAACCACGCTCCAGCCACTGAAGACCATTGAACTCATAATGAACTTTACAAACCAAAGAAGAACAACAAATATTTTTGGTGTTTTCAAATTGGAAACAAGAACAAAAGGAAACAAGCAAACAAAGCAAAATCTTTTTGGATTTTCTTATAGCAAACCAACGATAGCAAATAAAGCAAAATAAATGCAAGAAACTAAAATAAATAAATAAATGGTGAAGAGAAACAACAGAAATATTTTTGATCTTTTTGTGTTTAGGAAAGAAACAAAGCAAAAACAAGAAAATGAAAACTAGAAGAGTCACATAAACACAAAGCAGCAGGAATTCGTCAAACTTGACAGCAGTACACTAATCGATTTTTAAGAAATTCTTCTGCTGCTCAAATCGAAAAGTGTTCAACTAATGAAAGTTAGATAACAACCTGGGGAACATGCACAAAAATTGGCTTCGCAAAATAACGTTCTGGCTATTTTTGAGAATGTTTTTAGTAACAGTCCAGAATCTGTTTTCAGGCAGCACCTCCCCAAATATCATCTCCCTCTCATTAGAAAACCACTTAAAGAAACTAAACAAGTATATACAAGTATCCAGCAACCATAATATGCAAAGAATGAGTGATGCCGGTATACCTCCCCCCAAGCTTAGGCTTTTGACCTAAGTGGAGATCAACCCCAACGAGGGTCGCTGTTCCACTCCGGTGGATCATACATGATGTAGTCATAATAAGGTCCCTGTGCAGAAGAAAAGCGTGGAGGCTCCACATGCCCAAAATGTTGATGCGAAGAACTTGCTGCATCGGATGACGAGTCGAGGTGTTCCTCGACCTCCTCCGTGTTATCTCTTGCATGATGGCCTCCTCCTTCTATGTATGCATTCAGTGCACCTTCTGTGACTAACCAATTCTCCCTGGAATCAAGGTTAAATAGAACAGGCGCAGGCAACCTTACTAGTTTTTCAGTTTTCTTAGTTATTCTCCAAGCTTTCTTGTAAAATGTCATCTTGTAAAACAGGTTACCCAAATTAGAGGAGTCAGAAACAAATTCATGTTTAATCATGGAGACTATGTCAAGTTTCTCTATGGAAAGTTGAATATCAAGATGGTGAGGTTCTACACCATGCAAAGCTAGTAGACGAGAGGCGATGAGACCTCCACAAATTCCCCCCTTCTCACGGTTAGTAGCAAGTCTATAAGCTATCAATGCACCCAAATTATAAGCCTTATAACTTTGCAATGCAGCAGCTAGAAAAGCTAAATCCTGGATAGATAATTTACTTGCATTCTTTCTAGCGAGAACGCACTTAGTAATGAAATAAGCAAAGTAGCGAATAGCTGGGAGTTGAATGCTACTAATTTTACCACCATCCTCTGAGAAGCTCCTTCCATTGCAAATCATCCCGAAGAGGTTCAAGAGCTCTTGCGGCGATCCCCTTATCTTCTCGCATGATCCCCATTGCGGCACTCTAATTGTTGTACAAAAATCATCGAATGGCAAGTTGACAGTTTTATTATAAATTTTGTACTGAACCATGGGGTTAGATTGTGACCAATTGAACTTAAAATCCTGCACAACAGACATAGTCAATTTTGCATATTGGTATGGTTCTCCGTCAACAAAATCATTCAACCCTGCACGAGAAATTAGATTCTGAACATCTCTCAGGATTCCTGCACTTCTCATGAAGTCTGTGCACGGGTAGTAAGAGGGGTATACTCCCTCTTCGCGGTTCACTCTCATGACTTGTTGCACCTCCAATTCTTGTTGGTTTAGTTGATGTCTATTCCACTCCATTTTCTGAAATTTTCAACAAACATTATAAAATTTGATTTGGTGACATATAATTGAGGGAAACTACTATAGGAACTTGCTAGAGTGCTAATCATGCATCAAAACTAGTTTCTACAACTTAGAACAAGCATGCAAGCTCACTAAACATGTTATCTACAGCAGCAAAATATTCAAGATATACTCAACCAAACAAAATTCTACTTGGATAATCGGAGGAGTCACATACCGGAGAGCAAATGTACCAAATTTCAGACAGAAATCTGGGCTGAGCAAAGAGATCGAGAAATCTTGAGCTCTTGAGCAGAAACGCGACTGAGAGAAAGTTGGTGCTGATTTTTTCGGGAGAGAGAAGAGAGTGGGAGGAAGAGATGAAAAAGTGGGGCAAAGGGGGACCCACACGCCAGGGTGGCGTGCCCCCTTTGCTGGCCGCGCCGGCCTGTGGGTGCCACCCTGGGGTGCCCCACTGGTCATCCCCAGGTGCTCCCAGGTGCGTCTTCGAAAAATAGGACCAACAATATAATTTTTGTGAATTTTTGAAAACTTTGAAAAATGCACATTTCTGGGTATTAAATTTATTATTACTGGGCAGAAAAAGATTTTGAAAACTCTAATTGACTAAAGAATCTTTGCAAAACAAAAGTGCTACAACAAGTAGAACAAGTGGAGGAAGAAAGAAATGTTGTTTACCTCCTCTATGCATATAAAAAGTATTTGTTAACAAGGTTGATCAAGTCTTGCCACCAAATAAATTTTACATAGCATAAGAAGAAATAAACCTCAGATCAATCATATTACCTTAAATTGTATTGATATGGATCCAATCATAAGATTTTGATATCCTTCTTTAGGCTCATATATAGGATAATCAATAGCTCCAACTTTGATAGTTCTCACATTAGAAATGGTGTTAACTCCACATACTTTATCAATCCTCTTGGGAAAATAAACGGTATGCTCCTTATCATCGACATTGAAAGTAACTTTCCCTTTATTGCAATCAATAACAGCCCCTGCGGTGTTAAGAAAAGGTCTCCCAAGAATAATAGACATATTATCATCTTCAGGCATTTCCAACACAACAAAATCAGTTAATATCAAGCAGTTATTAGTAACTTGAACAGGAACATCCTCACATATACCAACAGGAATAGCAGTAGATTTATCAGCCATTTGCAAAGTAATATCAGTAGGTATCAACTTATCTAAATAAAGTCTCTTATAAAGAGAAAAAGGCATAACACTCACACCCGCTCCCAAATCACATAGAGCAGTTCTAACATAGTTATTCTTAATAGAACAAGGAATAGTAGGTATACCTGGGTCGCCCAACTTCTTTGGAACTTTGCCATTGAAAGAGTAATTAGCAAGCATAGTGAAAATCTCCTCATTAGGGATTTTCCCTTTGTTAGTGACAATATCTTTCATATACTTTGAATAAGGTGGCAATTTTATAGCATCAGTCAAAGGGATTTGCAAGAATAAAGGTTTCATCCAATCACAAAATTTATTATAGTGTTTTTCTTCCTTTGATTTTAGTTTCTTAGCAGGAAAAGGCATTTGCTTTTGAACCCAAGGTTCTCTTTCATTACCATGTTTCTTAGCAATAAAATCTTCTTTAGTATACTTTTTTTTTAGCATGCTTTTCAGGTTCATCTTCAACTTCTTCTTTATCAGAAGCATCATTCTTATCATTATCATTATCATGTTCATTACCACTTTCAGTTTCAGCATCAGAAATAGAAATACTATTAGGATCATTAACAGGTTCAGAGGATTCTACAACATTTTTATGTTTCTTCTTCTTTTTCTTAGAATGAGCACTAGGTTCAATTCGTTGAGAATCTTGTTCAACTCTTTTGGGATGCCCTTCAGGATATAGAGCATCCTGGGTAGAGACACCGCCTCTAGTTGTTACTTCATAAGCATGTTTCTCTTTAGAATTAATTTTTAACAAGTCATTTTGCACTTTAGTGAGTTGATCAATTTGAGTTTGAACCATTTGAAATTTTTTAACAAGCATCTTAACATCATTGGAGGTTCTCTCCACAATATCATGCAAATTGCTAATAGCTTGAGAATTTTCCATTAGATGATTCTCTACTCTCATATTAAAATTTTCTTGCTTAACAATATAATTATCAAACTCATCTAAGCATTGAGCAGGAGGTTTTGAATACGGAATATCTTCCCTAGTAAAACGTTGAAGAGAGTTTACCTCGATCATGGATGAAGGGGGAATTATCTCACATATATCTTCTATGGAGGTAAATTCTTCACATCTTCGGATTTAATACCTTTCTCATTGAGAGACTTCTTGGCTTCCCTCATATCTTCATCATTTAATTTAATTAAACCCCTCTTCTTCAATATCGGCGTCGGAGTTGGTTCAGGTGTAGCCCAATCATCGTGATTCCGGCCTATTTTAGCCAATAATTCTTCGACTTAAATGCAGAGTTCTTTTCCTGAAAACACAACCAGCACAACTATCCAAATATGCTCTAGACTCAACGGTTAGTCCACTATAAAATATATCTAGTAAATCATGCTTTTCCAAATCATGTCCAGGTCGAGCTCTGATAAGAGAGCAAAATCTTTCCCATGCTTCTGGCAATTTCTCTCCGTTTTCCTGGTCAAAGCTATAAATTTTCTGTAAAGCAGCATGTTGAGCACTAGCAGGAAAGTATTTCCGAAAGAAAACATCAAGCAAATCACCTGGACTTTTAATAAAGCCAGGAGGCAAATTATTATACCAAGTTTTAGCATCATCCTTTAATGAGAAAGGAAAAATTTTAGCAACAAAATAAGTGTGCAACTTGACATCATCAGAAAACAAGCTACTCATAGAAGAAAGTTCATTCATGTGTTCTACAGCACTTTCTTTTTCAGTACCACAAAAGGGTGTTTTCTCAACAATAGCTATATGAGATAGATCAAGAGAAAAATCACAATCTTTATCCTTAATGTTTATAGGAGATGTGGCAAATTTAGGATCAGGAGACAGCTTATATCTAACAGTATATTGTGCGAGAAACTTTTAATTTTTCTTGCATCAGCAGTAGCATTGCATCTATTAATAAAATTATCATTAAGCTCCACATAATCCTCATCAGTATCATCACTAGAATAATCAACAGACTCAGGTGAATTAACAGGTGTAGCAGCATTTTCATTAGGAGTTTCAACATTTTCAATTTGTCTAGACCTAGCAATTGTAGCATCTAGAAAAGATCCCAATGAACCACTATCATCAAGCACAGCAGAAACATCATCAATATTATGAGAGTTTTCAGATTCAGCAGAAGTACCAGTAAGTGAAGCTTGTGGTGGTGAAACAAGTTGACTTATCATAGATGGTGAATCAAGAGCAGCAGAGGTACTCAGAGTTGTACCTTTTCTTGTAGTGGATGGTAATATGGCGACTTTAGAATCGCGAGATTTACCCATGATGGAGAATTTGCAGCGAACAATATCAATCCAAGTGAACTTCCAAATAAAGCTATGCTCCCCGGCAACGGCGCCAGAAAATAGTCTTGATGACCCACAAGTATAGGGGATCGCAACAGTCTTCGCGGGAAGTAAAACCCAATTTATTGATTCGACACAAGGGGAGACAAAGAATACTTGAAAGCCTTAACAGCGGAGTTGTCAATTCAGCTGCACCTGGAAACAGACTTGCTCGCAAGAGTTTATTAGTAGTAACAGTTTTATAGCAGTAGCTCTAGTGAAATAACAGCAGCAGAGTAACAAAGACAGCAGTAGTGATTATAGTAAACAACAAGATTAAAATAATGTAGGCACAGGGATGGATAACGGGCGTTGCATGGATGAGAGAAACTCATGTAACAATCAAAGCAGGGCATTTGCAGATAATAATAAAACGGTGTCCAAGTACTAATCAATCAATAGGCATGTGTTCCGTATATAGTCGTACGTGCTCGCAATGAGAAACTTGCACAACATCTTTTGTCCTACCAGCCGGTGGCAGCCGGGCCTCTAGGGAATCTACTGGATATTAAGGTACTCCTTTTAATAGAGTACCGGAGCAAAGCATTAACACTCCGTGAACACATGTGATCCTCACATCACCGCCTTCCCCTCCGGTTGTCCCGATTTCTGTCACTTCGGGGCCTCGGGTTCCGGACAGCGACATGTGTATACAACTTGCAGGTAAGATCATAAAACAATGCATATCATGATGAAACAATAACATGTTCAGATCTGAGATCATGGCACTCGGGCCCTAGTGACAAGCATTAAGCATAACAAGTTGCAACAATATCATCAAAGTACCAATTACGGACACTAGGCACTATGCCCTAACAATCTTATGCTATTACATGACCAATCTCATCCAATCCCTACCATCCCCTTCAGCCTACAGCGGGGGAATTACTCACACATGGATGGGGGAAACATTGCTGGTCGATGGAGAGACGTCGGTGGTGATGATGGCGATGATCTCCTCCAATTCCCCGTCCCGGCGGAGTGCCAGAACGGAGTTTCTGGTCCCCGAGACGGAGTTTCGCGATGTGGCGGCGTTCTAGAGGGGTTTTGGCGACTTCGACTTCGTGGCTCGCGTTTTTAGATCGAACCCTTTAAGTAGTCCAGAGGAGGGCGTCGGAGGCCAGCCGAGGGGGCCACACGCTAGGGCGGCGCGCCCCCCTCCTGGGCCGCGCCGGCCTAGTGTGTGGGGCCCTCGGGCCTCCACCTGGCTTGCCCTTCTGGCTCCGTGAGTCTTCTGGTAAAATAGGCCCTTTGGTATAAATTGCGAGGATTTTCCCGAAAGTTGAATTTCTGCACAAAAACAAGACACCAAAGCAATTCTGCTGAAAACAGCATTAGTCTGTGTTAGTTGTATCCAAAATACACAAATTAGAGGCAAAACAATAGCAAAAGTATTCGGGAAAGTAGATACGTTTTGGACGTATCAACGCCAAGGATCCGCCTTCCATCTATGTCGTGCAGGATCCGGATACCTTATGGGCCTCAAAGGATCCGACCTCCTTCATAGGTCGATTGAGATCCGGCTCCTCGCTCCTGGGCTGGACTTCATCCTTCAGGATCTACAACAACTGGGCCGCCCGATGGGCCACATGCCACATCACCATCTGTGGGCCACCCGGACTTGCCGGATCGAGGCCCCGCGTTGATATACCCATAAAGTATACCCACAACAATGGAGTAGCCCTGATGAACCTCATTATACTAAATGTCGTCAGATTGAGCGTAGTCGCGCCTTCCTCACAGGTGCCATCGTTAATCATGTCGTTATCATGTCCTCCATAAATTTCTACACTCATAGTGGCCATGACAAGCCGTGGGCAGGACCAAGTAGTAATGCGAAAGAATTACGATAAATGGACAATAAATTACCGTCTTCACCGACGGTAGCTCGCAAGTCATTCCGTCAAACAGGTTGACTGGCGGCGGTAGAGATTCCTTGTTGTTTCTTCTCCCCTACCGGTGATGATTGCACAGCCTCGGGCGTGCGGTTGAGGTTGATATCTTTCCTAGACGTATCTGACGACATTGTGCACGGAGGGAAAGCGCGCATCCGACCCTACCGTGGTCGCCGCCCTAGGATGGCATATACGGGCCTAGCGGCCTGGATTGAAGAGGAGGTCGATGTTGACGCGTAAAGCACATGCCCGTTGGGAACCCCAAGATGAAGGTGTGATGCGTACAGCAGCAAGTTTCCCTCAGTAAGAAACCAAGGTTTATCGAACCAGTAGGAGTCAAGGAGCACGTGAAGGTTGTTGGTGGCGGAGTGTAGTGCGGCGCAACACCAGAGATTCCGGCGCCAACATGGAACCTACACAACACAATCCAAATACTTTGCCCCAACTTAACAGTGAGGTTGTCAATATCACCGGCTTGCTGTAACAAAGGATTAAATGTATGGTGTGAAAAATGATGTTTGTATGCGAAGAACAGTAAAGAACAATGTTTGCAGTAGATTGTATTCGATGTAAAAGAATGGACCGGGGTCCACAGTTCACTAGTGGTGTCTCTCCAATAAGATAAAGCATGTTGGGTGAACAAATTACAGTTGGGCAATTGACAAATAAAGAGGGCATAACAATGCACATACATATCATGATGAGTAGTGTGAAATTTCATTGGGCATTACGACAAAGTACATAGACCGCTATCCAGCATGCATCTATGCCTAAAAAGTCCACCTTCAGGTTAGCATCCGCACCCCTTCCAGTATTAAGTTGCAAAGAACAGACAATTGCATTAAGTATGGTGCGTAATGTAATAAACACAAATATGCTTAGACAAAGCATTGATGTTTTATCCCTAGTGGCAACAGCATATCCACAACCTTAGAACTTTCTGTCACTGTCCCAGATTAAATGGAGGCATGAACCCACTATCGAGCATAAATACTCCCTCTTGGAGTTACAAGTATCAACTTGGCCAGAGCCTCTACTAGCAACGGAGAGCATGCAAGATCATAAACAACACATATATGATAGATTGATAATCAACATAACATAGTATTCCATATTCATCGGATCCCAACAAACACAACATGTAGCATTGCAAATAGATGATCTTGATCATGTTAGGCAGCTCACAAGATCGAACAATGATAGCACATGAGGAGAAGACAACCATCTAGCTACTGCTATAGACCCATAGTCCAGGGGTGAACTACTCACACATCAATCCGGAGGCGATCATGGTGATGAAGAGTCCTCCGGGAGATGATTCCCCTCTCCGGCAGGGTGCTGGAGGCGATCTCCTAAATCCCCCGAGATGGGATTGGCGGCGTCTCTGGAAGGTTTTCCGTATCCTGGCTCTCGGTACTGGGGTTTTCGCGACGAAGGCTTTAAGTAGGCGGAAGGGTAGGGTTGGAGGCGTCACGAGGGGCCCACACACTAGGGTGGCGCGGGCCCCCCTCTGGCCGCGCGGCCCTAGCGTGGCGGCGCCTTGTCGCCCCACTCCGTAATCCTTTTGGTCTTCTGGAAGCTTCGTGGAAAAATAAGACCCTGGGCGTTGATTTCGTCCAATTCCGAGAATATTTCCTTTGTAGGATTTCTGAAACCAAAAAGCAATGAAAAGCAAGCGGCTCTTCGGTATCTTGTCAATAGGTTAGTGCCAGAAAATGCATAAATATGACATAAAGTGTGTATAAAACATGTGAGTATCATCATAAAAGTAGCATGGAACATAAGAAATTATAGATACGTTTGAGACGTATCAAGCATCCCCAAGCTTAGTTCCTACTCGCCCTCGAGTAGGTAAACGATAACAAGGATAATTTCTGAAGTGACATGCTATCATAATCTTGATCAATACTATTGTAAAGCATATGTAATGAATGAAGTGATTTGAAGCAATGGTAAACACAATGAATAAACAACTGAATCATATAGCAAAGACTTTTCATGAATAGTACTTTCAAAACAAGCATCAATAAGACTTGCATAGGAGTTAACTCATAAAGGAATAGATTCTTAGTAGAAAGTTTTGAAGCAACACAAAGGAAGATATAAGTTTCAGCAGTCGCTTTCAACTTCAACATGTTTATCTCATGGATAATTGTCAACACAAAGTAATATGATGAATGCAAATAAGCAAGTATGTAGGAATCAATGCACACAGTTGACACAAGTGTTTGCTTCTAAGATAGAAAGAAGTAGGTAAACTGACTCAACATAAAAGTAGAAGAAAGGCCCTTCGCAGAGGGAAGCATGGATTGCTATATTTGTGCTAGAGCTTTTATTTTGAAAACATAGAAACAATTTTGTCAACGGTAGTAATAATTCATATGTGTTATGCATAAGATATCTTATAAGTTGCAAGCCTCATGCATAGTATACCAATAGTGCCCGCACCTTGTCCTAATTAGCTTGGATTTACATGGATTATCATTGCATAGCATATGTTTCAACCAAGTGTCACAAAGGGGTACCTCTATGCCGCCTGTACAAAGGTCTAAGGAGAAAGCTCGCATTGGATTTCTCGCTTTTGATTATTCTCAACCTAGACATCCATACCGGGATAACATAGACAACAGATAATGGACTCCTCTTTAATGCATAAGCATTCAACAACAGATAATATTATCATATGAGATTGAGGATTGTTGTCCAAACTGAAACTTCCACCATGGATCATGGCTTTAGTTAGCGGCCCAATGTTCTTCTCTAACAATATGCATACTCAAACCATTTGATCATGATAAATCACCCTTACTTCAGACAAGACGAACATGCATATCAACTCACATGATATTCAACAAAGGTGAAATAGTTGATGGCGTCCCCAGGAACATGGTTACCGCTCAACAAGCAACTTATAAGAAATAAGATACATAAGTACATATTCAATACCACAATAGTTTTTAAGCTATTTTCCCATGAGCTATATATTGCAAAGACAAAGAATGGAATTTTAAAGGTAGCACTCAAGCAATTTACTTTGAATTGGCAGAAAAATACCATGTAGTAGGTAGGTATGGTGGACACAAATGGCATAGTTTTTGGCTCAAGGATTTTGGATGCACGAGAAGTAATCCCTCTCAATACAAGGCTTAGGCTAGCAAGGTTGTTTGAAGCAAACACAAGTATGAACTGGTACATCAAAACTTACATAAGAACATATTGCAAGCATTATAAGACTCTACACTGTCTTCCTTGTTGTTCAAACCCTCACCAGAAAATATCTAGACTTTAGAGAGACCAATCATGCAAACCAAATGTCAACAAGCTCTACGGTATTTCTTCATTAATAGGTGCAAAGTACATGACGCAAGAGCTTAAACATGATCTATTTGAGCACAACAATTGCCAAGTATCAAATTATTTAAGACATTATACCAATTACCACATGCAACATTTTCTTTTTCCAACCATATAACAATGAACGAAGCAGTTTCAACCTTCGCCATGAACATTTAAGAATAAAGCTAAGAACATATGTGTTCATATGCAACAGTGGAGCGTGTCTCTCTCCCACACAAAGAATGCTAGGATCCAATTTTATTCAAACAAACAAAAACAAGAATATAAAGACGCTCCAAGTAAAGCACATAAGATGTGACGGAATAAAAATATAGTTTCACTAGAGGTGACCTGATAAGTTGTCGATGAAGAAGGGGATGCCTTGGGCATCCCCAAGCTTAGATGCTTGAGTCTTCTTGAAATATGCAGGGATGAACCACGGGGGCATCCCTAAGCTTAGAGTTTTCACTCTTCTTGATCCTATTGTATCATCCTCCTCTCTTGATCCTTGAAAACTTCCTCCATACCAAACTCAAAACAAACGCATTAGAGGGTTATTGCATAATCAAAAATTCATATATTCAGAGGTGAAATAATCATTCTTAACACTTCTGGACATTGCACAAAGCTGCTGAAAGTTAATGGAACAAAGAAATCCATCAAACATAGCAAAACAGGCAATGCGAAATAAAAGGCAGAATCTGTCAAAACAGAACTGTCTGTGAAGACAAATTTTTCTGGGGCACTTAACTTGCTCAGATGAAAATGCTCAAATTGAATGAAAGTTGCGTACATATCTAAGGATCACGCACGTAAATTGGCAGATTTTTCTGAATTACCTACAGACGGGGCTGCTCAATTTCGTGACAGTAAGAAATCTGTTTCTGCGCAGTAATCCAAATCTAGTATCAACCCTACTATCAAAGACTTTACTTGGCACAACAATGCGATAAAATAAAGATAAGGAGAGGTTGCTACAGTAGTAACAACTTTCAAGACTCAAATATAAAACAAAAGTGTTGTAGTAAAATAATGGGTTGTCTCCCATAAGCGCTTTTCTTTAACGCCTTTCAGCTAGGCGCAGAAAGTGTGAATCAAGTATTATCAAGAGACGAAGCATTAACAGAGGGGTTTGGAGTTTTCTCAACTATGCATTGTATCTTATCTATGTAAGTTTCAGAGGCTCCTTTTTCATTACTCTTAGGCTTGCTATTCTCATCAAATAAATTTTCAGGAACAATCCAATCAAAATTCTTTTCTAGTGCCTCGCACATTCCTAAGAGCTTGCAAGGTATTGATGTTTTAATTTCCCCCTCACAATTAACTTTATTAGTATACTTTAATCTATCTTTTTCCATCTTTTCAAGGGTATTAGCAAAATTGGTATAAAAACCAAGCATCTTATGTTTAATAAATACTTTTCTAGCTTCTCTAGCTACATCACCAAATTCTTTAAGAAGGGTTTCTAAAACAAAATCTTTCTTTTCTCCTTCTTCCATATCACAGAGTGTAAGAAACATATGTTGCATTACGGGGTTGAGATTAACAAATCTAGCTTCTAACATGTGTACTAAAGAAGCAGCAGCAATTTCATAAGTAGGAGCAAGTTCTACCAAGTGTCTATCTTCAAAATCTTCAACGGTACTAACATGAGTAAATAATTCTTCTAAATTATCTCTTCCAATGATAGACCCTCGTCCTACCGGTATGTCTTTCAGAGTAAACTTAGGAGGAAACATGATGAAATAAACAAAAGGTGAATAAAGTAAATGCAAGTAGCTAATTTTTTTGTGTTTTTGATATAGAGAACACAAACAAGATAGTAAATAGAGTCTAGCAATTAACTAATTTTTTTTTGTATTTTGACATAAAGAAAACAAACAAAGCAGTAAATAAAGTAAAGTAAAGCAAGACAAAAACAAAGTAAAGAGATTGGAAGTGAGAGACTCCCCTTGCAGCGTGTCTTGATCTCCCCGGCAACGGCGCCAGAAAAATGTCTTGTTGACGCGTAAAGCACACGCCCGTTGGGAACCCCAAGAGGAAGGTGTGATGCGTACAACAACAAGTTTTTCCTCAGTAAGAAACCAAGGTTTATCGAACCAGTAGGAGTCAAGGAGCACGTGAAGGTTGTTGGTGGCGGAGTGTAGTGCGGGGCAACACCAGAGATTCCGGCGCCAACGTGGAACCTGCACAACACAATACAAATACTTTGCCCCAACTTAACAATGAGGTTATCAATCTCACCGGCTTGCTGTAACAAAGGATTAAATGTATGGTGTGGAAAATGATGTTTGTATGCAAAGAACAGTCAATGTTTGCAGTAGATTGTATTCGATGTAAAAGAATGGACCGGGGTCCACAGTTCACTAGTGGTGTCTCTCCAATAAGATAAAGCATGTTAGGTGAACAAATTACAGTTGGGCAATTGACAAATAAAGAGGGCATAACAATGCACATACATATCATGATGAGTAGTGTGAAATTTAATTGGGAATTACGATAAAGTACATAGACCGCTATCCAGCATGCATCTATGCCTAAAAATTCCACCTTCAGGTTAGCATCCGCACCCCTTCCAGTATTAAGTTGCAAACAACAGACAATTGCATTAAGTATGGTGCGTAATGTAATCAACACAAATATCCTTAGACAAAGCATTGATGTTTTATCCCTAGTGGCAACAACATATCCACAACCTTAGAACTTTCCAGATTAAATGGAGACATGAACCCACTATCGAGCATAAATACTCCCTCTTGGAGTTACAAGTATCAACTTGGCCAGAGCCTCTACTAGCAACGGAGAGCATGCAAGATCATAAACAACACATATATGATAGATTGATAATCAACATAACATAGTATTCCATATTCATCGGATCCCAACAAACACAACATGTAGCATTGCAAATAGATGATCTTGATCATGTTAGGCAGCTCACAAGATCGAACAATGATAGCACATGAGGAGAAGACAACCATCTAGCTACTGCTATGGACCCATAGTCCAGGGGTGAACTACTCACACATCAATCCGGAGGCGATCATGGTGATGAAGAGTCCTCCGGGAGATGATTCCCCTCTCCGGCAGGGTGCCGGAGGCGATCTCCTGAATCCCCCGAGATGGGATTGGCGGCGTCTCTGGAAGGTTTTCCGTATCGTGGCTCTCGGTACTGGGGTTTTCGTGACGAAGGCTTTAACTAGGCGGAAGTGTAGGGTTGGAGGTGTCACGAGAGACCCACACACTAGGGCGGCGCGGGCCTCCCTCTGGCCGCGCGGCCCTAGCGTGGCGGCGCCTCGTCGCCCCACTTCGTAATCCTTTCGGTCTTCTGGAAGCTTCGTGGAAAAATAAGACCCTGGGCGTTGATTTCGTCCAATTCCGAGAATATTTCCTTTGTACGATTTCTGAAACAAAAAACAGCAGAAAACAACAACTAGCTCTTCGGCATCTTGTCAATAGGTTAGTGCCGGAAAATGCATAAATATGACATAAAGTGTGTATAAAACATGTGACTATCATCATAAAAGTAGCATGGAACATAAGAAATTATAGATACGTTTGAGACGTATCAGTCGACCGCTCGGAGTAGAAAGGATGGAGCTCGTCGACGTCGCGCCGCTATTAATAATCATCAGCAATAGCACAAATAACCCCAGAAATAATTAAAATTATAAATAGGTACTCATACCACCTAGCGATGACTACAAATACTAGCATAGTCCCCGCTCTTCCATCACCAGAGCCGAGCAAAAGTTATCGTAGTAGAGGTTGTTGTAGTATACATACAAGAAGTTATCGTACTAACACTCTAAAGAGCCAACGCGCCGGAGTAATTACCATCACCAATAATGAGAACCGTATATCGAAAGAGATTGGCATGAAACCACACCAACGAAAACGAAGACCTATTGGATCCCGAGAGATCCACCAGGCACATGACTCCACACGCCCTCCACCAGCGCTAGACAGACCAACAAAGAGAGGATAGGGCAGAGAAGATTTTATTCCGACTTCTATAGTTGTCGCCTCACCATCCCAAAAAACAATGAAAAACAACGTAAATAAATAAAAAAAAGCAGAACTCCCCACTAGCAAAAGGCCACGGTCCACACCTCCAAGGCTCTAGGAGGCGGAGTGAAACATGCAAGGAGAACAAAACCCTAGATGGGTCTTGGCTGCCCCTCCTCGCATTTTTTACACTTGGCCTTCTTTTATATTAGTGGAGATGCACACATCTTTCTATAGCATAGCTAATTTCTCCGCAAGCACACCTATAGACATCACAACTTATGAATCTTGAACGTAAAAATCTATCCAACAACATAAACATTATTTGTAAACCGAGGTTTAGTAGAATTGTAAACGACATTTTTTTCTTATTTTCCGTGGTATATGCTCTGAGTACTACGGTCTACGGAGTATTTTCTAATTTTTCATCTTGTAAATACGTAAAAACTCAAGTCTAGCATATACGACGGCGTGGTACAGGTAGACCTTTTCCCTGAAGCACACGCGGTCCTCTTCTGCCCCGCTGCGAACGAAAAGCACAAGTCAGTCCCTACACGCAGACGGCGAACCCTAGCTTCGCCTCCTTCGCCCAGCGAGATGTCGTCATCCGGCGGCGGCGGGCAGCAGTTCCGGTACACGCAGACGCCGTCCAAGGTGCTGCACCTGCGGAACCTGCCGTGGGAGTGCACGGAGGAGGAGCTCGTCGAGCTCTGCAAGCCCTTCGGCCGCATCGTCAACACCAAGTCCGGCGTCGGCGCCAACCGCAACCAGGCTTTCGTCGAGTTCGTAAGGACCTCCTACCACTCCCCCTCACTCCAGCCCCACTTGCCTGCCCCCCGGTCGATCGATGCGATCCGGTGGGGAATTCCGGATTAACTCAGCTGCTGGTACCTGGATACTCCTTTTAGTTTATTATTCGGCACGATCGTCAAGTAGTTGCAGGTGAATCATCGGATCTAGCTAGCTTTAGCTGCGCAATAAGTGGGGATTTCTTAGCCTCGCGGATACGGATTTGATATCGCAGGGGGCCGCAAAACCTCCTGCATATCCTCGCATGGTAGATCTCACCTGGTTGGTTTGTCTGGCCTGCACTTCAAACGGCACCTTGTCTACCCTGGTGTTGGGCTGATCGATTCTTAACATATGAGATTGTATGGTAATGATCTGTTGAGTTTTACAGATCAGGCTCTTTGTAGTCACACGCGAATCCCACTTCTGCTTTGTTTCGGTCGGTTTACTGTGGGGCTGGTGAAGAGGAATTTTCTCTGGGATTCATATGGATTGATAGGCTGGGGACTGTGGAAAGGATTTTGATTTTGTGCTGACATTGCTGGATCGGTTTGGAGGTGGATGGTTGTATTTTATGATTCAAGTTAATATAGTGAATATGGATTTTCTTATTCAAGTTAATATAGTTAGAGAATGTTTTATTATATCAATAGTGTGAAGTGATCTTTAGTATACACCATCATATCACCAATCATGTGCAGCTGAGATCTCTCGTGGTCGCAAGATATCCTGGATGGCATACGTTTAATTCTGTTGTGTGAATTTTGGCTCTGTTAGTAAGTTGGGACTGCTGAGTGGATTGCACTTCTTTATGGCCTTAATGGTTTTTCAAGTAAGGCAGACATAATCTGGAAACATTCTACTGCTCGAATTAATGTGTATTTTTTTGCTTAATTCTTTACCACTGTTTTACTTGTTGAAATTGATAATACCAGGGTCACTTACGCAGAGCATTTGTTCTTTGCAGACCGATGTTAATCAAGCCATTTCAATGGTTTCTTATTTTGCATCATCTTCGGAACCAGCGCAAATTCGAGGAAAAACTGTGTACATTCAGTATTCAAATAGGCAAGAAATAGTTAACAACAAGAGCCCTGGAGAGACTGCTGGAAATGTGTTGCTTGTTACCATAGAGGGTGTTCAAGCTAATGATGTCACCATTGACGTGATCCACTTGGTGAGTTACAAATTTATTTATTTGCTCTGTCTTGATAAAAATACTTTGATGCTTGGGTTAATAACACAACAACAACTCGTTCTGTATTGATTGTCATTGGCTGAAGATATCCAAGGGAGTCTACCTGAACTGATCCTTGTAAATCAAAGATTTTACATAGATGTTCTCGTAGTAACGTATTCTGCATGAATCAGCAGGCCCATGTTAACACGGAGAAAATGTCGTTATCAACACCTGCAATTGGAGATATACCATGTTTGTTTTGCTGCCTCTGTCTTCTAACTGTTGCATTTGAATTATGACATCTTGAGGATGCCACTCTCTAATTATCCTTCATCATCACGCTTATCTCCGGTGTAGGTCACCTCCCTGTTTATCCAAGTTATTGATGAAAGGTTAAATTCCCAACCTTTTTTAGAGATTAGTATATCTTTGGAGCTTCTTTCAGATCATTTTGTTAGGGGTTATTTCCAGCCAGCTGTAAATAGTACAGTTTAATCTCATTCATTGGCTGCTGCGTGCATTTTTCTAAGACCTTCCCCCTTGTATGGTAGAAAACGGATGAGCTTCAAGAGTTAATTACCTTTATTTCGAGTTCTGGCTCATGCATCCTTCATCATTCATCATGGGAAATTGAACATTTAATAATTGAGTGTATCCTGTAATTGTTAGTACGGCCTTTTGTTTACGGTAGATTGGCAACCTACTACTATTTTTCTTCTTTTACTAATATATATGACCCTTTTCTCGTATTGTATTTCAGGTTTTCTCTGCTTTTGGTTTTGTTCACAAAATAGCCACTTTTGAGAAGGCTGCAGGTTTTCAGGTAAGTTCATGTTTCATTTTTCTCAAGTACTTGATCATTACAAAATACAAGGCCCTGATCTTAAATTTTCCAACAGGCACTAATCCAGTATACTGATTCGCCCACTGCTTCAGCCGCAAGAGAAGCCTTGGATGGAAGAAGTATCCCAAGGTGATATCTATTAATCTTAGTTTGTATAATGCTTTGCTAAATTCTGTTTATATACTGGCTTGTACCTCTTATAAACTGAATTTATATGAAACTTCCATGCAACGTAGGTACTTGCTTCCGGATCATGTAGTATCTTGCCACTTGCGGATATCTTTTTCTGCACATAAAGATTTGAATATTAAGTTCCAATCACACCGCAGCAGGTATAGTTTTTAGTTCAATTTCCATCTGTTGATTGATTATTTCTATTTCCGATAAAGGATTTATATCTTTATTCCCTCTCAAGTGATCATTCACTGGTTGTTGGTGTTGCTAAATGAGTAGATTTCTAATGTCAATGAGACAATGACTTGTCATCACTTTTTGGAGCAGACTAATTGGGAAAATCAGAAGGGATAAAAAAAAATGCATCGGTGGATAGGATCTCTTTTATTTTTAAGAGAACAATAATACTACCTGCAAGTATGTTAGGACAATCAAGATCATATGTCAGGGGCCCTTAAGAAATCGCAAGACCTTAGGTTTATTTTCTTATGGAAAAATAGTCATACAACATTTGGTGAGATTCTCATTCCATGGATATTTGGATTGGGTGGGTTACAACATAATAACACTTCCCTTCCAAGTTTATGACCTTTGAGGTTAGTTGTTTGGAACATAAGTTGGTTGGTTCCGTGGTTTAACCTATTGTACGGCGATGTAGCAATAAGTCTGAACTTGTTACTGGATTCATCCTTTTTCATTTCTTCCTCCTTATCTTGTTAGGAGTTCCTTTTCCTGTTAATCTAATTGCTTTATATGACATCTTGTTCAAAACATTGCAGAGATTATACCAACCCCTACCTCCCAGTTAACTCCTCTGCCATCGATAGTACATTGCAGGTAATCCTTCTACACATTATCACAAACATTCTAATGAGTTAATATTGTATGTTTTGCATTTTATGTGACCCTTCTATTTTTCACGGATTTCCCTTTGATATGCTTTGGCAGCCTGCTGTTGGTCCCGATGGGAGGAGGGTGGAGGCTGAAGGCAATGTTCTTCTTGCGTCAATTGAGAATATGCAATATGCGGTTTCAGTGGATGTTCTCCATACTGTAAGTAAAATTGGGGAAACACTTACTGAAATATGCCTTAAGATCTTGGTTGAGCGTGCTTATATTGTGCTGATTATGATTAATTTAATTTCAGGTGTTCTCTGCATTTGGCGTAGTCCAGAAAATTGCTATTTTCGAGAAGAATGGTGGAACACAAGCTTTGATTCAGTACCCTGGTATGCACCAAGTAGACCATCTTGGGTGCCATAGTACTGTGTCATTTTTTGTGCTTAGCTACTGTTTTCATTTTGTTGTCATGTGAACTGGCAGAGGGTAGCACTATCTTCCTTTCTCCAATATTCTAGTTTCCTCTAAAAGTCTAAATATCATACAACCCTGTGTCCTTTGCTGAAGTAGTCATGTTTATGCATTCAGTGAAGGCCAAGTCCCCAATTTTGAACGATTTAAGTCAAAGCGCAAGAAAGCTTCACTGTACTGCAGAGTTTATCTTCTCTTTCATAAGGCTGTTTGTTTTGTTGCTTAGTCTTTCTTTAGCCTTTTGGTGCGTTGATTGTTATTCAGTAATTTGATTTCTGTTTGAAAAAAGCAAAAGCTTTGCATTTCTTTGTATTGATAGATAGAAGTTGTTTACAAGCCCAAGACTAGGCTGACACCTGCCACTCAAGACCAGTAATATGATTTCTGATTAGCACAAGTTGATGTATATTGGTGGTGGCCCCACACCTAATATTTTTTGTCATTCTCCATCGTTGTGGCAGAACATAGCTCATTTTCCCCTTGCAGTAACAAATATGCCAATTCTTCTGACTGAATTGTGAAGGGGCAACCATTAGACCAAGTTATGTGAATTAAACAAAGCAGACACACTTTTCCTGTACTGTAGCCTCAAATCAGAGGCTTTTGCATTTGTAGTCCTTTTACCTGAAACATCTTATCTTATCATGCTAGCATTCATTTTCTTTGTTGGCCGCATGCCCACACATGTGAGTTGATTTTGGTTATTCATTACCTTATTCTTTCATCACATTTCCACTCAGATGTAAGTACGGCCACAGTTGCGAAGGAAGCATTAGAGGGGCATTGCATCTACGACGGTGGCTACTGTAAGATTCACCTGTCATACTCTCGTCATACTGATCTCAATGTAAAGGTATAATGGGTTCATTTTGTTTAGTGTGTTTTGGGCATGAAAACCATTTCGAGGATGTGATTTACTGCCTCTGTAGAACCCATCATTTCAAACTCCCTTGATTTGCCTTGCCATGAAAACTGTATCTCTCTTTGTTAATTCAGGCTCACAGTGACAAGAGCAGGGATTACACAATCCCAGAAGGAGCACAGCAAGCAGCACCACAGTCAGCCGGTCTACCACCTACATCAGCTGGGTGGCAAGGTAATCCTCAAGCAGGTGGACCATACGGACCACCTGGTGTCCCTGCTCAAAACCACAACACCAACGGACAAATGCCAAATTGGAATCCAGGCAACTCAGGGTACCCACCAGCTCCTGGGAATTCAGGGTACCCACCAGCTCCTGGGAACTCAGGGTACCCACCAGCTCCAGGCCAGTATCCTGGCCAGATGTACTCCGCCCCGCCACAGTATGCGCCATCAGGGGGCTTCTCAGCCCCTCCTCCGCCACCACCTCATGAGATGCACTCTTCACAGCAGCGTGAGATGCATCCTTCACAGCAGATGCCACCTGCGCATCATGGAAATCAGCAAGGACCGGCAGGTGCCCCTGGAACTGGCCAACCTCCGTATTACCACAATTAAGTTAAATGTGTTTTCATGACTGTACCTTGGCCATTTCTGATTCAGTTATGGCGCTATGTAATTCTGCAGTACCGCCATCTGGGTAATGCTTTTAACCCCTTCTGTCCTTCCATGAAATATTTTTGTCAATGTATTCTCACTCTTTGCATTTCGTTGGTACCACAAATTGGAGAGCTGCTCTGTTAAAATGCAAAAAAAGGTCTTTATTTGTTACCGTTGTCAACTTACTCTTGAATTACTATTTTATTATATGCTATGCAAACTATTTGCACAAATCAAGTTAGGATAGAAAGTAGGTATCTGGACCAACCACAGCTTTTGTTCAACATTTTATCTGGCAAACGATTTACTTCAGGATAATTGATCATAACACTGTACAAAAGCAAGCAGAATAATAAAAAGATCCCAGTTTTTGCCTTGGCTGCAAAAAAAGAGAGAAGATCATAGCCAAGTAAATGTATACTGAACCAATGAAAAAACTGATCAACTAACGTTACTTATGGTGACATATCTTGAATGGGCTGTATTTGTCAGGGCCAGCGTGAGCAGGGTTATGTATTTCCGAAGTACGTGTACGGGGTTGAAATCGAGGCACAAGTGACTGCTCTTGGGGCACTGTTTTCATCTTTGTGGTGTCATCGCCTCTATTCCTTGTGTTCTAGTTGTCTGGTTGAAACCCCCTTGGTTCTAGCTGCATTTATCTTGGAGGTTTGACCCTTTGATGCGCGAGTCGGTGGCAGACGCCTTGGCTGTACGCAGGTGTTCTTATGTGTTTGGGCATCATGCAAGCAGGACAACCTTGTGTGGAATGGGCAGTGGGGGGAAGGCACCCGACGTGAATTGGCTGCTGGAGAGGTGAAGCGTTCGTTTACGCCGGGTTGTTGGAGATGGCCTTATTTGTGGATCCAGACTCTTTCTTCATGTGGTGAGACACCTTGTGCGCTCGCGGGGACGATATTTGTCATGGAAGTGCACAAGAAGCTACGGTCACAGATGTGTGCTTAGCAGAACCGTGAGACAAAATCTATGTCTAACTGCAGGAGCAAAATTGTAAGAGCATCTCAACTCGTCCTCGCTAAAGGGCTAAAAAATAAAATGGAGGCGTTGGTGACAAAAAAAAAAAAAAACGCGCGTAGCCCAAATGAAAAATTCATTCGGTGCCCACGATGAAAACCTAACCTATACGGTGTTGCCGGAGACACTAGCATAGATGCAAATGATAGTTTATTACCTCTCCTCACGTGATAGACCTACCTTGAGCCTCACATGCAGGAATCTTTCCGAAGCGGTGGCATCAAGTTTTAGTCGGCAACTCTCCAAATAGCCCCTAAAGGCCATTACACAAATATGAAGACAATTATACATAGATGTAGTACCCATGGCATATCAAAAGAGTGGCGTACCACAGCTACTTGGCGGTGACATATGGACGTACGGTGCGCCACACCTATCTGCTCTAGTCGTGGCTTTCTAGAAAAGTGCTCCGCCACGTCTATTCTCTCACCTGGCTAATGTAGTAGTACACCATGGGTATTGTAGGTACCCGTGGCACACAAATACAAGTGCACCAAAATTTAGAATTTAAAATTTAGGGTCATGGTGCATGGGGCTACTACACCATTAAACTTTGCTGCTCGCACGTGCTCATCTGGAATGGATCCGTAGTACTACCTCTGTTCGCCTTTAATTGACGCAGCCATCAGCTAATTACATACCTGTTTGCATGCCACTCCGCGTCAATTAAAGACGAACGGAGGGAGTAGTACACTCTTGTTCTTCTCATGGTCGTTGGCACCCACACAAAATGTGGAGTGCAGCCCTTGAAATTGAGGGAAATGGAATTATGGAAGCCTGGAAGGGGTCAATGACCGGGAGAGAGGGGAGAAGGAAGCCATCACAGTCGATTCCCGATCGCACATACGCACTCAACCCATCCGCCGACCGCCGCCCCGCCGGAGAAGGATTGGAATCGATGACTTGGAGAGAACTAATCACGATTACGATTAGACTGCCACGGCCCACCAAACTTCTCACCCCACACGTCATCGTCCGCGTGGACAGCTTGAACCCTCCAACCGGTGCCACGTCATCGGAACCGGGGATATAGGTCGTGGGGAGAAATAGGAATCCTCCCGTCGCCTGCGACTAGCTGCTCGCCGCCACATCTCCACCGCCGGCGCCGCCTCGATCGCCGTCCCGCCCGGGCGCTCCCGATCTCCCGCCTCCAGAGTCCGGCTCCCCAGTCCCCGTCCCTCTCCCTGCCCCTGCCCCCTAACCGGCTAACCCTAGCCGAGAGCAGGCGAGGCGCCGCGCCGCGGGCGTCCCGGCTCCAGCAGACAGCAACAGGCCAGCCGCCAGCAGCAGGGCTAGCGGCATCACATCATCCAGCAGCCGCTCCGATCCTCCAACCGCAGCAGTCAACTGTCAGCTCAGACAGCCCGGTAGTAGTCCAATCCCCATTTCTCCAAACTTTGCAACCTGTTCACAACTGATTTGTTAGTTAGGGTTGATGTCCAATGGTTTGTGTTCAAATACTCAAATGTACTACTGTATGATTGATCGTCACTGGATTGAACATTTTGGGTGGTAGATTAAACATTTTCTGCAATGAGTTTATTGAGAAGTAAGATGGGTGACAGTCTAATACAGTAGTAGATGATTGCCTAATTACATGCGTTGAGCGAGGCACTTTCTCCAAAGTGGATGGGGATAGTATAATTGAGGCTTTCATTCCCATGACAAGGCGTAAGCCTGTCATATAATCTTCTTTGATCTTTTGAAGGCATAGAGGCCTCTTTTTGTACTTAATTGTAAATGCTAATACAGTATGTTCATGAGACCATGGTGCTATTTGTGAATCCTACACCAGTAAGTTGGCATGTCTTAATTGTGTTACAATTATTTTTATGAAGACGGACCATCCTGCTTCAAAATCCTAGATCCGCCACTGGCTGTGCACTGCGGTACGCCACACTTGGTTCCTACACGCGTCCCCTCTTGATCCCCTTCCCAGTAGCTGTGCCACGCGATGGCGGCGGCGCCTTCCACCTCCTCACCCTCCGGGGAGATCCCCATCGAGAGATCGCCTACTGTCTTCAGCAGCGGCGACGGCCATGCATCGCCCTCAAGGTATGTGCCATCCCATTTGGCTTTCTGTTCTCCCCTCTTCGATGCAGTGGAATCTTTAACCTGTCTCTTGATTGTTCCCACACTGAGCTAAGCTTACAATCAACTGTGCCGCACGAGTAACTCGGTTTTAGCCTGGGTTGTATGGCCAAGATCGTCATGCAAAATTTCTGTCCTCGGTTTATGGCTTTAGAAGGCACAGTTTGACCATAGAAGCAGAATTCTGATTGGCACAACTGCCCAGAAAGAGGCAAAAGTTGACTAGTTAAGGGTTAAGATTTCGAATTTGACCTCAGCATAGCTATGTTCATTGTTGCATGTACTTCAGTCGCCTTGTCCAATATGGTTGCGTTGCACACTGGCTGCTATGCAATGCAAATACATACCCAGTTTTCCCTGGCATCATTTTGGTTATTTATATGTCTATAACGGGGATCACACTTGTGAGTTTTGCTGAATGTTTGTATATGGTTTGGACACTATCCAATCTGCTATCTTGTACATGTTTCTGCTTTCAGGGCTGAATTGCTCAGCATGGTGAAGAAACATTCACATTTGATTGGTTGGACTGTCGTTGAGGCTGAAGATGATCCATCAGATGTCGAGATGGATGATGAATTCTGGCATGAAATGCTTGATCTTTTCTTTGTGCGTGGTAGGGTGTCAAAGAGCAGGGAAGAGGATGACCTCGTCTTCTTTGTCAATAGCATGGTACCTTTTAGTCCTGCTGATGTATTCCTTATGTAGCCTGCTACTCTGTGCAATATACATCTCACCATTTGATGGTACTGTGTGTTATTGCAGAAAATGCATGGCTATGGGTTCAATGATAAAATGGAAGATCCACCTCCTTTTTTCGTCCGGAGATGGGCCCCTGCGGTAAATAAAGCTAGACTAAAATCAGTTCACTTCAAATTGGCTATTGCATGAGGCTTTCGTGGAATTAGATTAAAGGAAAATAGAAATTACGTATTCTATCTTCACTTTTTTGTATTTATATGTCATGTGTTGTTGAGTGAATTCAGTTGCAATTGTAACAAAGTGTGCTCTGTATCCAGTTGTGAATTTTTTGCACTGAATATTGTCACAACTTCTTTTATCTGCAATATTTTTTCTTCTTTATTTTACTTAGCTAATGCAGTGTTTTTAGTTGTTTTCTTGCACTGAACAATCAATTCTTTTGCTAAATTTATGAACATGTACTATTATCCACTTAAGGTAATTGTTTTTGCTCCTATAGTTCAAAGATATGTTTTCAATGCAAGCAAACCTACTGTTTGATTAACCCTCTGTATCTAGGAAGCTTATTCTAACTTTTGCTCTTAACTTCTGAAGGAGCTCTTTTTGGGTACATCCTCCTCAATTTTTATATGTATAACTTTAATGAGCATGCAATACTGCAAATTTATATTTTTGAGTTGCATGATGACAATGTCAGAACCCTTAACATTATAATTTTGTATGCACAAACATGGTGCAAATTTCTTGTTTGTGAGGTGTAGTTTGCAAGACACGTGACAATGTGCAAATCCTTATCACTTGTTTAATGCCTTACTTGGTTCACATAGTGTTAGTTGGAGAATATGTGTGAAGAAGAATAATTTTCTGTTGAGTCACTGAGCTAATTCTGCTCCTTTTGTTTGCAATTACCAGCTTGAAAAGCTCATCAATGTTAATTCATCTGAGCTTGATTGGGAACGTTCGTTCTATCTGAATTTAGTCGCTCACACGTCATATACTGTCACAGTTGCAATATGCAGGTACGTTTCTGGCAGTTATGCTAAGATTTTGCAATCTTTTGTATACTCTGAACAATTGACTGTAATTATGCATAACAAAAACCAAAAACCTTTTCTCGTGATCTGATGAAGTAAACCCTCCACGATACTAAAATGACACTTTTGATCTGTTGGCCATAGCCAGCTAAAAACTTTCATCATTTCTCATCCTTTGTCAAAATGTGATGCGTAATGATTTTCATGTCATCTAAGTTCCATGTGAAACGCTATTCCCCTTTTCAGCTATAATGTTTAGAAATATTTCTAGGTTAGTGGTACATTCACAATTTGTTCATTACCTGACTAAACAATTTACGGCCACATATTTATCTTTCAGTATGAGTTTGGGCTGGAATATAAAGGGGCTCACAAATCTTAAGAGTGCTAGTAGTATCCATTGTCATGCAAAACAAAACAATTTTTACATGCCTCAGTAATATTGGCATATATGTGCTTCTTATAATGATATAATCTACTTCCACAGAATTGGGGATCTTCGCAATCGTGCAGAGAAAAGCAAGCGGGTGCCTCCAGTTTACAAGGTTTCGAAAACTGTATATGCATCTCCTAGCCGCGTAAATTTCCGTCTTGATCGAAGGAAGGTAAATTCTTTTGGCATCATCTTTTTAGATAGAAGCCTTTAATATAAATAATCTGACATATCTCTTCAACAGGCTGTAGAAACAGTACCTGCATATCCTAACATTTGTTTCTCAGTTGATGACTTTGATGATCCTTTTGATGCGGTGGTGAGTTCTAGCTTAGCTTACAGAATACTTTTGCAAATGTTGTAGCTGTTGGAAATATGCAACTTGTATTTCTAGGCCAAGGGCCAGTATATATTCACTTACAAGTGTGGTAAACATGCATAAAGCCCTTTATACAACGGTGGAAATTCACAGCAAAATACGATAAGTATAAAATACTAACTATAGATGCCTACGGTTGTTAATATATATCAAAGATTGTTGTATAAATGCTATCATTGTATTTTTCTGTGAAATACTTATATTTCACATGTACTTATACTAATTTTACAAACATAGTATTAATGAAATTCATAGCCAAAGCTGTGTGTTGTTGACCAGAAAAAGTCAACTGTGTCTTATATTTTGGGATGACGGGAGTACTTTCTATGTTGACCCTAAAGAGTAAAGTGATCTTCTAAATTTGTGCAGGTTTTGTCAGACCCTGAGCACTGCTATTGTGTGATTCTCAATGCGCATGATGGGGCAGCGTTTCCTGAAGAAACTGAATCAAACAATGCCAGTTCAAATATGCAATCCGGGGCCAACTCTGGGAGCAGTGCCGAGAACCCACCAAAGGTTCGTCGTCTTTCTATATCAAGGTTGCTTTGTAACAGTTTTAGGTTCACTGCATAAGATATTATTTCTGTATGAACTATACCCCCCCCCCCCCCCCCCCCATAGTTTATCCATCCATTGAACTATTCAAGCTTTGTCTCTGCTTTGTTGCACGAACCAGCTCCTCAGCCTGCCAAATCCCAATCCCCGCCCCCTTCTCTCTTTTCTCCTCTGCTTTCCATCTGTTCTGTTGTAACCTGCAGCTTCTGTCGCAACCCTGCTCACAGTAAGGCCAAGGGCCGCTTATAAGCACTACAAACATCTATCACTCCGTCCGCAGCCCGCACCATCTTCTCTTTGTTGTTCTGTTAATTTATATTTGAACTACTCTCTGTCTCTGCATGCCCGTATTACTTGTGATTGTCACCTAGTTATACTTCAGAAGCTATATGCTTCTGGCAAACACATGCAGTATTTGCCTCACACCTTAAACTTTGGTTCACCCCTTGTAAATATTTTATAAATATGAAAATGATGCAGTAGGGAGTTTTCCCTACTGCTTTTCCGTCAATTTTTTTTTACCTCACACCTGCCTCTTTAGGAAGAAATCCATATTACTCCGTGGTGTGCTTCTCTAAAATCCAGTTTAGACTTTAAATTCAAACCGAAGTATTTCATACCTCATCCTTCTAAAAGGCAATCCTGGATTTTGTGCTGATTTGGCTACATGGATTTACTATGATTTCGACTGCAGAGAACTCTCTTCTCGGGCTTTGTCAGCTACCAAAACGTTCGTGAAGCTTATGATGGTTAGTCTTTCACCCTATTACTCTATTTACTGTGAACTATTGCACTGATAGAAGTAGTATCAATCAAATAGTTTCTTGCTCTGCAACTAAGCATGAGTTTGGTGTTAAGTAATACCATTTCTAACGTGGTCAACACTTTACTCAACCTAGATAGGTGATGTCCTGTTTAAATTTGCAGTAGATATAATTTTCTAACATATGCTTCTCCTGTTGGTTTAGCTGGCAGATCCAAGTTCGGGAGCTTCCTCTCACTTGGTCAAGACAGTACTAAACTTGATAAACTTTTCATGAGGGGCCCTGAAGGACGCGGGGAAGTTGAAGTTGCTGTTTCTGGGATTGCAGGTCTTCTATGCTCTGTTTATTCCCTGCAAACTATACAACTCTATCGTCCAATGTTTCATTTTGAACAACAACAAACTTTATAGGATTCAAAAAGTGGTAACAAAGATACTTGATGACCTACTGACTATTTAGTTTCCACTCCTCCACAACCCTCAAATACGCCTGTGCACTTTTGTTTCACTCTTGCTCTACTGCACGTTGTCGACTTGTCAAACTGAAACTGTTATTCTTTTTCTAAACTAGATCAGAGCCTTGAGGGATCAAAGAAAGATCCTGGAGATAACTTCCGGGTTCTTGTTCATAGGGCGGCTTCTGCTGCGTCGAAATTAGCAAAGCATGCCTTTGAGGCTGTATCTGCAAACAAACGATTGGATGATGAGCTTCTTCCTCTGAAGTGTTGTTTGATGTCAGTATCTCTTCCTTGGGACTACATTGCCCACGACCTGCTGCACAAGGTGAGATCTTCATAATTAATGTCCAAATTGTATTGATATTCAAACTTGTTGCAAATTAGTCCCCCTTTTGTAGCTTATTTTCCTCATACTAGTCATGTATTTTATATTACTGAGTCGATTATTGGTTATCTGACAAAAAGGGTTCAGTCACTATTTTTCATGTGATTAACATTATATAAAAAAATGCCCGCGTATACTGTAAAAATTATCAGTTTATATTAGAGCTTAATGGATGTTTCGGTGGACAGGCTTCACACTATTACATCTGAATATGATTGCTTACAAGTTACGACTTTCAGACATAAATTGTATCATCGTGTGATTGAAATATAAGTGTATTAGGTTCTGCTCATATTGGGTGTAATTTACCAGCATAATTGTTCAGGCCTAGTTAATTCAGCTGACGATGAAGTCTTGACATATTCTGCCATGCACCAGGAAACGCCACCATTGGATTTCTGAAGCTGTAACTCCACCGCAAGGTAAAGGGGTGGTTCGTAAAGATTGTGCAGAATATGTGTGCCTGAACATGTTGTAGACTCTGATTGCACATGTGAAAGGATGGAGCTACACAAGAAACTGGGATATTATGTACATGTACTTCATTAGACCAAACTTATATAGTTCGATCTTGTCTCTGTGCAGACTTGATAACTAGAGCATGTAAATAGTGAATGGTTTTCTCCTCCTGAGAAAAAAAAGATACCAGTGTAATCTTTCATAGTTCTTCTATGTCGCGTTTGACACAAATTTACCGTTTTCATCAAGGAACAGTCGTTGCCTTGTCAATCAACAGCATTGGCTTTGATTTTACATTTCAGTCTGCTAAGCCTAATTACGGAGAAGTGGCAATGTTCTTGCGTCAGTTGAGAATATGCAATATGTGGTTTCAGTGAATGTTCTCTATGCTGCAAGTAAAACTGGGAAAATACTTGCTCAAATAGGGGTGAGTCGACATTCACATGCCTCGTGAAGTTGACAAGAAGAGCCTAAAGAGTAAGATCGCACTTGGATTTGGTGGATAGAATCCTGTGACACCATCAACCATACGGATCAACCATTTGGATGGCGATATCCTATCTACCACCAAACATAGCTCAAGTCAAACACATGTGGTATTTTAATTTCCTGAATGTAATACACTTGGTCTTCTCCTCTGATAAAATTACCTGGGGTGCAATCACTGGAGGTAGAAGAAAGTCTGCAGGCAAATAAATCGTACTTTGCAGCTTTTGGAAATGTATGAGCGAGGCAAGAGTTAGTTTCCTAGGACCGTTACACTGCTAGGCGCCTGTCTTGTTCTGATTATTGATCTTATAATGTACTGAAAGTCAGCTACAACAGTTTTTCGGTACACGGTGTACCAATTATTCAGTTACCAGAGGATAACAACAGCAAATCCCAGTGCACACTTGTAAGATCTGGTGCGCTGGGAGCCTGTGATTGTGATCGTACGTGTGTGCCCTCTATTTGATGCCAACAAGACAGGATCTGAATACAGTGACACGCCCATCACTCAGTCGATCCATGGTCTACGTTTCCCTGTTCCTGAAAACAATGCCTGCAGATCTTGGTTCCATCCAACAATTTGTTAGTTAAGAGCTGGTACAATTTACAACATTTATCTGGAGCCGGAGCATACTAGTAGTACCTGAGGACGCACAAGAAGTAGCTGGCTCAAGTGGTTGTGAACTGTGGTGGATCACGGCTTTGTTTTGCCTTGCATGCACATTTAGTGAACCCGCGTGCAGCTTCTGCGATCTTGTTGGAGTGTGGAGAGACTTGGCATCATGGGATGTGTCACGGTGCTGGCCCTATGTACCTGCACGCAGCATTCAACGTCTGCAACCGACGGACGAGATATTAACTGCAGGCCTCCATTGATAGACATATTTGGATACCATCTAATATATTTTGGCAAATGGTTAGAAACAGTTAGGAGTACTACAATATGACAGATAGAAACAAAATGTACCAAGGAGGCAAGGATAGAGAGACATGGATTTTACACAGGAAGGTGTTGGCACGTGTGCCAAAAATCTTGCATTGTCATTGTCGAAATCGCCTTAAGTGAGGAGCTATGCACTTAAGTTTAGCGGTATTAGAATTTAGAAGTGGGGATCCAGTATGTATTGTAACCAAACAGTTATAAAATTATAATGTGATTAGTATACCATTGCAGAAAACAGATGCAGAGACGATATTCGTTAACGAGGTTCAACGATCAACGCATATATTTCTAGGGAATTCTGTACGGGAGCTGCACCACGTGTAGTAAATCGACGACAGAGTCTAAGAGGGTTTCTCTAGATTTCTCAAACCGTAAACAAGCATTGTGCATGTATCTGAAAATACATTGAACCGCTTTGCCATGCTCGTATCATAATTCATAAACCCGAGCCCCCACTATAATTCAGATCATGTGTAGATCAGCATAAACAAGTCACGTGAGCTCCATATGTCCAGTGACAAATGCAGCCCACAAACCAGTTGGTAAGGCTAGTTTTGTTAGGGGAAAACTAGATGCCCCAATCGTCGACTTACCTTCTCTAGCTTTGTAACTTCAGATCCTGTCCTGGGAGAAAAGACCTAGAGTTACCAAGATAGTGTATCACCAGTTCACCATGAAATGAACGGAAAATGGGACCATGCACGTGCAGTTGGACGGTAGCTTTGGTCCCTCGCAAATGCATAACGCTGTTGTCAGGTCTACTACCTGACCTGTGCATGTATATGAAAGAATCATGAGTATCAGCAGTAAAAAAAATCCCTAAAAAGGCGCAACAGAATGGAGTACAATAGAGTGTCGACTGAACTGAACAGCAATTGAAATTCACACGGTCCCGGCCATCTATTTATACCACCCCCACACTGCCATGAACACTTGGATCAGTTGATTTGCACGTTGTCCGCACGGACAGAATGGCTTTCCTAGCGCTCCTGTTGCTGCTCTCGCTGTCCTCTTCGGCCGCCCACGGCTATGGCCCCGGCCGCTGGATCAACGCCCACGCCACCTTCTACGGCGGCGGCGACGCCTCCGGCACCATGGGTAACTAATTAGTAGCTTCGACAAGCACTCATCCATTTGTGCGCCTTTCTTTGTTGATCGGCTGAGTGCTGCCTGCAATGTACGTGTACGTGTACGTGCGTGTTGATGGTGAAATATATGCAGGCGGTGCGTGCGGGTACGGTAACCTGTACAGCCAGGGGTACGGCACCGACACGACGGCGCTGAGCACGGCGTTGTTCGGCAGCGGGCTGAGCTGCGGCGCGTGTTTCCAGCTGCGGTGCGCGGGGACGTCGTCGTGCCTGCCGGGATCCATCCTGGTGACGGCCACCAACCTCTGCCCGCCCAACTACGCGCTCCCCAACGACAACGGCGGCTGGTGCAACCCGCCGCTCCAACACTTCGACCTCTCGCAGCCGGCGTTCCTCCGCATCGCCAGGTACCAAGCCGGCATCGTCCCCGTCGCCTACCGCCGGTGAGCTAACTACTTCTGCAACAATTAACTCTCTCGATCGCTCAAACTTTGCATGCTCTTCTTAATTTTGTTACTTCACACACACATTAGCTAAGACTTTGTACAACATATATATATGCAGGGTGTCGTGCAGGCGGAGAGGCGGCATCCGGTTCACCATCAACGGCCACTCCTACTTCAACCTCGTGCTGGTGAGCAACGTGGGCGGCGCCGGCGACGTGCACGCGGTGGCCGTGAAAGGCGCCCGGACGCGGTGGCAGCCCATGTCCCGGAACTGGGGCCAGAACTGGCAGAGCGCCGCGCTCCTCGACGGCCAGGCGCTGTCCTTTACGGTCACGGCCAGCGACCGCCGCTCTGTCGTGTCGCGCAACGTCGCGCCGGCCGGCTGGGGCTTCGGACAGACCTTCACCGGCGGCCAGTTCCGTTGAGATCGTTCGAGTAAGAATCAAGACCAGATCGCACCAGATACTGGTGTATCGAGTGTAATAATGCCGAGTTTGCTAGTATATAGTATCCGTGTGTTGATGATGAACGGCGCATATTCTACATGTATAATCGCGTCAGTACAACGTGTTTGGAATGCTGTATCATAGGAAGCACTACAAATTGCACAATAACACTGCAAATTTCTCTTATTTTTCCCGTTCTGTTTTGCGTCCATGTCCAAAAGCCCAAAGGCAAAAGGGTCAGGTGCTCGTGCACTTAGGAAAAAGTCCAAAACAAACCTTGAACTCATAGACAAAAGCTAAATGAAACCTTCAACTCCCAATCCTTGAAATTGGTACTCTAAATTTACGTGGCAAGTCGAACCAAAATATAAAAAAACAAATTATTCTAGATAATTAGCTACTCCCACTTACATGCATAGCCCACCTATCATATTCATCTTCATCCCCTTTAACCTCAACCCCCTCCCACCATCCACTGCACACACCGTCGATCATGAGGGCCATGCATCTAACTGGGAGTGTGTGTAAGTGCTCGAACCTCTCTCCCTCGCGTATAGGTGGCAACACCTTCCAGCGAGGCCTTTCCCCTGCCATGTCTAACGCGTGCGGCCGATGCAACGGCTCCACGGAGGTGAAGCTTCCCAGGTCGAGGTCTCCATTCTCCGGTCCAGTTCATTGCCCCTAGTCGGCTCCCCCTCCTCGCGCCCTCCTCCAACCCCTCCGTCCATGGCGGCGGCAGCCCCGGCCGGCGAGCCTTCCTCCGTCGCGTCGACAACCCCGATCGACAAGACCCTTCAACTTGTGCTCGGATGGCGAGATCCCCTCAGCTCGCCTCTCCGATGCAAAATCGGAGCCACCCCACCATATGGAGCACCTCTGCCGTCCTCTCACTCCCTAGCTATCTTGACCCGTCGTTGTTTTCGTCTCATGGGTACGCACCACCGCGGAGCAAGCATGCTACATGCTTGCTTGTTCTTCCCGGATCGGCGCGCCCTAGCCTCCCGCTACACCGGTTGCGCTCCTCCACCTCCATGCCTTGCCCCTGTAGCAGCCCGAGGTACCCCCGCCCCGGTGAGCTATACAAGCGGCAATCGTCGTCCTGCCATGACGGATCCAACCATTGGGGGAAAACAACTACATGATGGGAAATGATTGGGAAAAATGAACCTGACATGTGGGGCCCAATGTCAGTTTCTGTAATCCTGGTCTGGGTCATCGATTTCCCGGTGTGCCAAACAGATCCAAGGTTTAAAACAGACCGGGATCGATAAGTTCAGAGTGCCAATTTCAGAGATTGAGAGTTGAGGGTTCCATTTAGCTTTTGCCTATGGGTTCAAGGTTTGTTTTGGACTTTTTCCGTGCACTTATGTACCGTGTGATCGAGTGGAGATTACGGATAATATTATTTACATCGACTTTGCACAAATTACCCGTGACCGGCGCAAGAATACAAGATGTAACCATGCATTAGCAGTGTTGCATTATATCGGTTGTAGCCCAAGTTGACATGCCATGTATCTTACAAATTATGAAATCTCAAAGCCTATTTTGGTGGTATTTTAGGAGTTGTAAGAGATAAAGTTTAGTCCCACATTGCTAGTTGGGAAAAAGCTGGAGCAGCTTATAAAGAACGTTGGTCTAGTCCTTATAAGTGAGTGACAAGAGAAGAGTTCATGTCCACTCCTCCGCCGCCGCTCGCCTCACACGCATCGTGTGAATCGAGTTCGAGTTAGAAACCTCCTTTTATGGAAGATTAATTTTGTTTGCTTGGTGCACCAATTCAGTTGGGTGCGTGTCGACATGCGTGTGCATGTTCGATGCGTGTCCTCATCTTACTACACATGGCGGTTTGGTCGGCGCTCCCTTCCTGGGCTATATGAGGAGACAAGACACATAATATATATTGAGTTCTCCACTCGCTTCTGTCTCTCTCAAGTCCAATTCCTTTTGTTGCACCATCCTCTAGTCTTTCCCATCACGATGACTGCATGCACGGCCGTCCAGGAGAGCAAGCCTTTGAAGCCCCATTCACTAAGATCATGCACCGGGAGGCGGGCGATAAGGTTTTGGGGGAGCATCTCAGCGTTCTGTCCGTCTGCTTCCTCGTCGGCTTGCTTCATCGACAGATCCAACGACTCTGACAATACCATGGGCGACATTAACAACGGCCATGGTGATGTTGCTGCTGGAGCAACCGTCCCGGTCATGATATACATACTTCTCATCCCCTACCTTGCACTACTACTTGTTCCATATTCAGATCTGATGCATGAGCTTAGTAGTATGCTAGTGCATTTGTGATGTTGTTTTCGGTAATTAAACTCACTTGAAACTTTCATAATAATCTAACAATCCAAAAACCTTATATGCTTAGGCATTTTTCATTGTATGGTTTTGTTGATGCGCTCAAACCGGTCCCGTTTATAGGTTCTCATTTGAAGAGATGGCAGATTAAACCATCTTGTGGCTCAATGCTATGGGTGTGCACTGGGTTTCCACTGGTACTCCTAGATGTCTGCTATCCACTAACGAGAATAAAGCGTTCAGGGAGGCCACCGTACTCTTTGTGGGTGGTGTCCTAAATGTGCTTGAAAACAAGTTGGTTGATGCTTATCTGCATATCCCAGATGGGAAGGAACTGTGGGATGCACTGGATGCTAAGTTCAATGTTGCCGATGCCGGAGGTGAACCGTATGCTATGGAGCAGTTCAATGAAGACAAGATGGTTGCGAATCGATCATGGCAAATGAACTCGAGCTCCTCAAGTTTGTGCTACCAGACAAGTTCATCGCGAGATGCACTATCGCTAAGCTTCCCCAGTCGTGGAGGAATTTTGCCACTTCTCTGAAACATCAGAGGCATGAGTTCTCTGTTGAGTCTATCATTGGCTCTCTAGTGTTGAGGAGATGCCGAGGGCAAAGGACAAACACATTAGTGGAACCGAGGACGTTGTGCTGCCAACATGGTGTAGAAAAATGCCCACAAGTCCAAGGGGGAAGAACAAAGTTTCCCAGACTACCAACTTAAAGAACAAGGGGAAATGGAGAAGAACCTTGCTGAGTGTGTGGCGAGATGGGTCATTGGGTTCATCCTTGTCCACAACACAAGAGGAAGAAACGTTAGACTCGACATAATTCAAATTTTGTCAACATGGTCATTGGAAACACCAAGGGAGGAACTTCATGGTACGGTAATTTATTATTTATTGTTCTTTCGGTGTTTCAACCCACAACATGGTTGGTTGATATGGGTGTTAATGTTCATGTGTGTGTTTATATCTCCATGTTTACCTCTTATCAGGCCCGAGGTTCCTCCATAATGACGGGGAGTGGGTTACATGCTACTGTTCTAGGTGTTGGCATGGTAGATTCGAAGTTTACTTCGTGCAAGATTGTGCAATTGAAGAACGCGTTGCATGTCCCTTCTATCAAGAAGAATCTCGTTAGTGGCTACCTTCTTATGAAAGATGGGTTTAAGTTGGTGTTTCAGTCCAATAAAACTGTAATGCCGGATTATGGATTTTTTGTTGGAAAGGGCTATGAATGTGAAGGCATGTTTCGATCTCTTTGGGAGACTTCTATGATAATGTTGCGAACCATGTATGCACTAATTATGATATTAATGTTTTCCTTTGACGAATTTTTCGTATTAATTTCAGTTGTATGTCACGGCTTGCTCGTATGAGGTTAATTCCGAAATTCACCTTAGTCAAAGGCTCTAAGTGTCATGTTTGTGTGCAAGCAAAGCATCCTCGCAAGCCTCACAATCTTGCGAAGGAAATAAACTTGGCACCACTTGATCTCATACATTCAAATCTACGTGAGATAAATGGTGTGTTGACAAAAGGTGGAAAGAAATATTTCGTGACTTTGATTGATGATTCCACCAAGTAGTGTTATGTGTATCTCCTGAAAACTAAATTAAGATGAGGATTTTGATTTCTTTAAGTATGAAGTTCAAAATCAACTTGAAAGAAAGATAAAAAGGGCTCGGTCTAATCATGGTGGAGAGTACTTTTTCTAATGAGTTCAATCTATTCTATGTGGAACATGGTATAATCCATGAGAGGAAACCTCCCAATTCCCCTCAATCCAATGGGATCGTGAAAAGGAAAAAAACCTTACTCTAATATGTTTAGTTAAATCCATGTTAGATACTTCGATTTTATTCGAGGAATGGTGGGGGGAGGCTATATTGACTTTGTGTCATGTCTTAAACCGTGTTCCAACTATATAAGAATAAAGAGATCACCCCATATGGGAAAAGAAAAGGCTAACACTCTCCGACCTACGAACTTGGAGTTGTTTGGCGAAAGTGAATTTACCAATCAATAAGTATCAAAAGCTTGGACCAAAAATCAAGGATTGTGCATTTCTTGGCTATGCTGCTCATAGCATTTCTTATAGATTTCTTGTGGTGAAATCTAGAGTGACATGAATGTAGGCACCTTGTTTGAGTGATGAGATGCTATATTCTTTGACGATATATTTCCCATGAGAGATATGCATATCATGTCTAGTTGGGAATCTGATCCAATTCTTGAAACTCCTATGGAGTTTGGTGAAGAATCTGATGATCAGAGTTCAAATTTGAGTGAGAAGGATGACAATGAAACTCCCACAAGGAGCAAGAGAAAAAGATTGCAAAATATTTTTTTAATGATTTCATTGTGTACTGTGGATGATACTCCCACCACCATTTCAGAAGCTCTTGCATCTTTTGATGCAGACTAATGGAAGGAAGGGGTTCAAAGTGAGATGGATTCCATCGTCGGTAATGGAATGTGGGAGTTAATTGGACGTCCATATTGGTGCAACCTGTAGGATGTAAATGGGTATTTAAGAAAAAGGTACGAGCTGATGGTACTATTGAGAAGTACAAAGCTCGGTTTCTAGACAAGGGCTATTCCCAAAATGGATTATTTCTTTGATATCTAATCACATGTTGCGAGATTGAGCACAATCAGTTGAGCCAAATGAAATAAAACAAGAAAAACCCTAAATTACAAACTACTAGAAACCTAAACTAAAAACCTAGACTAAACCTAGTCGGCTACCAATTGTTAACCACCACTATCTTGTTCTTCTACCCATCACCTTCTGGCTATCTTCTCAACCAACACCATCATCTTCTAAACCTGTCAAACATAAGCACAAAGACAAAACCATACTTAAGATTAAAATGTTGGATTCACTCTGAGGTGAATCCATATTAATGGATCCAATTTTGGTCCTAGGAAATAAATTATGGAACACTAGTGAGGGTTTAAAAAATCATAAAATAAAATTATGAAGTAAAACCCAAGAAAAGTAGACAATAGGACTAAACCAACAAGTTTGGAGAATAACATCTGCCACTAGTAGTAATAACAACTGAAATATAGCTAGTGAGAAACAACTAGAAATGAACCCATAAGTTCAGTAACAGAAATCAACTATAGGCTAAGACTATATCTACTAAATAAACTCTAGGAACCAGTGATCATGAATATTTAGCACATTCCTTTAAGCATAAGTACAAACAATATAATCACAAGGGAGTACCTCACTTTACTTTGGATCCATGGAAAAAAATCAAATAAGGAGGTAGAATTCAACTTAAGAATCTCTAGAAAGCAAACCTATATCAAACTTCAACAAATCTTAGCTACTGCAACTACAAAATGTAACAATTTAAGTTGAGAAGCACGAGGAATAATTCTAGGAACTAACAATAATAATAAAATTTAGGAAGGATTATTGGCACTATCCAAAATGGCTAAGTACAAAAAACCAATCAACCTAGTCTCCATGCCTATTTAGGCAAGTCACTAGAATCTAAAATCCGAGTCAACTAACCACTGAATCAATCACCCCTAGAATATAAGTTAAATCAGAGATGCGGTAGAATGTGATGAGTCAATTAAATGCATGTAATAGGTGTCAATACAATAGTCACTCTAGAACACTATAAACAGATGACCTCGGCTAGCCAGAGCTCACAACACACTCCACTAGCTTAGACAAGAAACACACACATGGACACATAGAGAAAGATTTGTGAGAGGGCAAGATCAAGCAAGGAGTTGGAGGGGAAGGGAAAGTAGGAGGCATCATCTGCTCAACAAGAACAAGAATAACTAGGAGTAATACTTCAACACTACTAGTAGAGTCTAGGTATAATAGATAGAGGAATTGAGCCATTGGATCAGTGCATAGTTAGGCATCAGTGTTGCATGAGAAATCATGTCTAGGCAGGTTGCAATACTAGCACCTCTAAGCACTAGTTGTAATTGATGACACTCGTGTATATCGTCAATTCGTTGGGACTCTAAGCACATAGTGTCGTAGCAAGCGTTTTTTTCCCTGGTTTGTATCGAACTTTCGGGGAATTATCTTCTAGTTACCTCCTCTTTCTCTTCTTCCAGCAATCCTGTGAAGCAAAGTTTTGCCTTGTGTCCCCAACTCCATGATGAGCGCAGATTGCACATCGTTGGGGAACCCCAAGAGGAAGGTATGATGAGCACATTAGCAAGTTTTCCCTCAGTAAGAAACCAAGGTTTAATCGACCATTAGGAGAAAGGCGTGACTTCTGAAGGTGTTGCTAGCTGACTTGTGGCAGGGCGCACTACCGGCGTCAGCAACAACGTGGAACCTGCACACAACAAAACCAAATACTTTGGCCCAACTTACAGTGAGGTTGTCAATCTCACCAGTTTTGCTGAACACAAAGGATTAAATGTATAGTGTGGAAAGAGATGTTTGTAGTGGAATTAAAGAGAACAGTGCTTGCAGTAAGTAAACATAATATGATGATTGTATTAGTGTAAAAGAAAGGACCGGGGTCCACAGTTCACTAGAGGTGTCTCTCCATAAAGATAAATAACATGCTGGATGAACAAATTACAACGGGACAATTGATAGAATAGAGACCATACATGACAAGATGATTACTATGAGATTAGTTTAGGCATTACAACATAATACATAGACCATAATCCAACTGCGTCTATGACTAATAATCCACCTTCCGGTTATCGTCTGAATACCTTACAGTATTAAGTTGCAAGCAACAGATTATCGCATTAAGTAGTGTGTGTAAAGTAAATAATAGAGTTACCCTTAGATAAAACATTGTTGTTTTCTCCCTAGTAGCAACAACACATCTACAATCTTAGTAGTTATTGTCACTTTTCCAGAAAACTAGAGGGATGAACCTACTATCGAGCATAAATACTCCCTCTTGGAGTCACACACATTTAATTGGACAGAGCAACTACTAGCAACGGAGAGCATGGAAGATCACAAATAACATATGACAAGTATATAATCGATCTCAACATAGTATTCAATATTCATCGGATCCCAGCAAACACAACATGTAGCATTACATAAAGATGATCTTGATCATGATAGACAGCTCGCAAGATCTAAACATGAGGCAAAATTGGAGAACACAACCATCTAGCTACTGCTATGAACCCATAGTCCAGGGATGAAGTAATCACGCATCACTTCGAAGGCGGGCATGGCGATGTAGAGGCCTACGCTGATGATCTCCCTCTCCAGCAGGGTGCCGGGAAGAGCTTCAGAACCCTCCCAAGCTAGTGTCTGCGATGGCGACTGATACGTCTCCGACGTATCGATAATTTCTTGTGTTCCATGCCACATTATTGATGATATCTACATGTTTTATGCACACGTTATGTCATATTCGTGCATTTTCTGGAACTAACCTATTAACAAGATGCCGAAGTGCCAGTTGTTGTTTTCTGCTGTTTTTGGTTTCAGAAATCCTAGTAACGAAATATTCTCGGAATTGGACGAAATCAACGCCCAGGGTCCTATTTTGCCACGAAGCTTCCAGAAGACCGAAGAGGAGACGAAGTGGGGCCACGAGGTGGCCACACCATAGGGCGGTGCGGCCCAGCCCTTGGCCGCGCCGACCTGTAGTGTGGGGCCCTCGTGTGGCCCCCTGACCTGCCCTTCCGCCTACTTAAAGCCTCCGTCGCGAAACCCCCAGTACCGAGAGCCACGATACGGAAAACCTTCCAGAGACGCCGCCGCCGCCAATCCCATCTCGGGGGATTCAGGAGATCGCCTCCGGCACCCTGCCGGAGAGGGGAATCATCTCCCAGAGGACTCTACGCCGCCATGGTCGCCTCCGGAGTGATGAGTGAGTAGTCTACCCATGGACTATGGGTCCATAGCAGTAGCTAGATGGTTGTCTTCTCCCCATTGTGCTTAATTGTCGGGTCTTGTGAGCTGCCGAACATGATCAAGATCATCTATCTGTAATTCTATATGTTGTGTTTGTTGGGATCCGATGAATAGAGAATACTTGTTATGTTGATTATCAATTTATATCTATGTGTTGTTTATGATCTTGCATGCTCTCCGTTACTAGTAGATGCTCTGGCCAAGTAGATGCTTTTAACTCCAAGAGGGGGTATTTATGCTCGATAGTGGGTTCATGTCTCCGTGAATCTGGGGAAGTGACAGAAATCTCTAAGATTATGGATGTGCTGTTGCCACTAGGGATGAAACATTGGTGCTATGTTCGAGGATGTAGTTACTGATTACATTACGCGCAATACTTAATGCAATTGTCTGTTGTTAGCAACTTAATACTGGAGGGGGTTCGGATGATAACCTGAAAGTGGACTTTTTAGGCATAGATGCATGCTGGATAGCGGTCTATGTACTTTGTCGTAATGCCCAATTAAATCTCACTATACTCATCATAATATGTATGTGCATGGTCATGCCCTCTCTATTTGTCAATTGCCCAACTGTAATTTGTTCACCCAACATGCTGTTTATCTTATGGGAGAGACACCTCTAGTGAACTGTGGACCCCGGTCCAATTCTCTATACTGAAATACAATCTCTTGCACATCTTGTTCTCTTGTTTTCTGCAAACAATCATCATCCACACTATACATCTAATCCTTTGTTACAGCAAGCCGGTGAGATTGACAACCTCGCTGTTTCGTTGGGGCAAAGTACTTGGTTTGTGTTGTGCAGGTTCCACGTTGGCGCCGGAATCCCTGGTGTTGCGCCGCACTACATCCTGCCGCCATCAACCTTCAACGTGCTTCTTGACTCCTACTGGTTCGATTAAACCTTGGTTTCTTACTGAGGGAAACTTGCCGCTGTGCGCATCACACCTTCCTCTTGGGGTTCCCAACGGACGTGTCAACTACACGCATCAAGCAAATTTCTGGCGCCGTTGCCGGGGAGATCAAGACACGCTGCAAGGGGAGTCTCCACTTCCCAATCTCTTTACTTTTTTTTGTCTTGCTAGGTTTTATTTACTACTTTGTTTGCTGCACTAAATCAAAATACAAAAAAATAGTTGCTAGTTTTACTTTATTTGCTATCTCGTTTGCTATATCAAAAACACAAAAAAATTAGTTACTTGCATTTACTTTATCTAGTTTGCTTTATTTACTACTGCTAAAATGGGTACTCATGAAAATACTAAGTTGTGTGACTTCACAACCACAAATAATAATGATTTCTTATGCACACCTATTGCTCCACCTGCTACTACAACAGAATTCTTTGAAATTAAACCTGCTTTACTGAATCTTGTTATGCGAGAGCAATTTTCTGGTGTTAGTTCTGATGATGCTGCTGCCCATCTTAATAATTTTGTTGAACTATGTGAAATGCAAAAATATAAAGATGTAGATGGTGACATTATAAAATTAAAATTTTTCCCTTTCTCATTAAGAGGAAGAGCTAAAGATTGGTTGCTATCTCTGCCAAAGAATAGTATTGATTCCTGGACTAAATGCAAGGATGATTTTATTGGTAGATATTATCCCCCTGCTAAAATTATATCTTTGAGGAGTAGCATAATGAATTTTAAACAATTAGATACTGAACATGTTGCACAAGCATGGGAAAGAATGAAATCTTTGGTTAAAAATTGCCCAACCCATGGACTGACTACTTGGATGATCATCCAAACCTTCTATGCAGGACTAAATTTTTCTTCGCGGAATTTATTGGATTCAGCTGCTGGAGGTACCTTTATGTCCATCACTTTGGGGGCGGCTACAAAGCTTCTTGATGATATGATGATTAATTACTCTGAATGGCACACGGAAAGAGCTCCACAAGGTAAGAAGGTAAATTCTGTCGAAGAAACCTCTTCCTTGAGTGATAAGATTGATGCTATTATGTCTATGCTTGTGAATGATAGGACTAATATTGATCCTAATAATGTTCCATTAGCTTCATTGGTTGCACAAGAAGAACATGTTGATGTAAACTTCATTAAAAATAATAATTTCAACAACAATGCTTATCGGAACAATTCTAGTAATAACTATAGGCCATATCCATATAATAATGGTAACGGTTATGCTAATTCTTATGGGAATTCTTACAATAATAATAGGAACACACCCCCTGGACTTGAAGCTATGCTTAAAGAATTTATTAGTACACAAACTGCCTTTAACAAATCTGTTGAGGAAAAACTCAATAAAATTGATATTCTCGCTTCTAAGGTTGATAGTCTTGCTTCGGATGTTGATCTTTTGAAATCGAAAGTTATGCCTAATAGGGATATTGAAAATAAAATTGTTACTACAGCAAATGCCATTCAAGTTAGAATTAATGTGAATATAAGATTAATGGCTGAATTGCGTGCTAGGTGGGATAGAGAAGAAAATGAAAAACTAGCTAAAGAGAAGAATGTAGCTAAAGTTTGGACTATTACCACCACAAGTAATGTTGACTCTTCACATGTTGCTGCACCTCCTACTATTAATGGTAAAATAATTGGTGTTGGCAATGTTTCTACTCCTAGTGCAAAGCGTACAAAACTGCCTGAAATTGCTAAAATTGCTGAAACTGCCTATGATAAAGCTGCTGAAATTTTTTCCAACATTGGGGATGATGATCCCATTGCTTTAGATTATAATGGTTTGAATTTTGATGATTGCCACATCTCTGAAGTTATAAAGTTCTTGCAAAAACTTGCTAAAAGTCCTAATGCTAGTGCTATAAATTTGGCTTTCACGCAACATATTACAAATGCTCTCATAAAAGCTAGAGAAGAGAAACTAGAGCGCGAAGCCTCAATTCCTAGAAAGCTAGAGGATGGTTGGGAGCCCATCATTAAGATGAAGGTTAAAGATTTTGATTGTAATGCTTTATGTGATCTTGGTGCAAGTATTTCTGTTATGCCTAAGAAAGTCTATGATATGCTTGACTTGCCACCATTGAAAAATTGTTATTTGGATGTTAATCTTGCTGATCATTCTACAAAGAAACCTTTGGGGAAAGTTGATAATGTTCGCATTACCGTTAACAATAACCTTGTCCCCGTTGATTTTGTTGTCTTGGATATTGAATGCAATGCATCTTGTCCCATCATATTGGGAAGACCTTTTCTTCGAACCGTTGGTGCTATCATTGATATGAAGGAAGGTAATATTAAATATCAATTTCCTCTCAAGAAAGGTATGAAACACTGCCCTAGAAAGAGAATGAAGTTACCTTTTGATTCTATTATTAGAACAAATTATGATGTTGACACTTCGTCTCTTGATAATACTTGATACACACTTTCTGCGCCTAGCTGAAAGGCGTTAAAGAAAAGCGCTTATGGGAGACAACCCATGTTTTTACCTACAGTACTTTGTTTTTATTTTGTGTCTTGGAAGTTGTTTACTACTGTAGCAACCTCTCCTTATCTTAGTTTAGTGTTTTGTTGTGCCAAGTAAAGTCGTTGATAGTAAAGTTCATACTAGATTTGGATTACTGCGCAGAAACAGATTTCTTTGCTGTCACGAATCTGGGCTGTTTTCTCTGTAGGTAACTCAGAAAATTATGCCAATTTACGTGAGTAATCCTCAGATATGTACGCAACTTTCATTCAATTTGAGCATTTTCATTTGAGCAAGTCTGGTGCCTCGATAAAATTCGTCAATACGAACTGTTCTGTTTTGACAGATTCTGCCTTTTATTTCGCATTGCCTCTTTTGCTATGTTGGATGAATTTCTTTGATCCATTAATGTCCAGTAGCTTTATGCAATGTCCAGAAGTGTTAAGAATGATTGTGTCATCTCTGAACATGTTAATTTTTATTGTCCACTAACCCTCTAATGAGTTGTTCTAAGTTTGGTGTGGAGGAAGTTTTCAAGGATCAAGAGAGGAGTATGATGCACTATGATCAAGAAGAGTGAAAGCTCTAAGCTTGGGGATGCCCCGGTGGTTCACCCCTGCATAAATCAAGAAGACTCAAGCGTCTAAGCTTGGGGATGCCCAAGGCATCCCCTTCTTCATCGACAACATTATCAGGTTCCTCCCCTGAAACTATATTTTTATTCCATTACATCTTATGTGCTTTTCTTGGAGCGTCGGTTTGTTTTTGTTTTTGTTTTGTTTGAATAAAATGGATCCTAGCATTCACTTTGTGGGAGAGAGACACGCTCCGCTGTAGCATATGGACAAGTATGTCCTTAGGCTCTACTCATAATATTCATGGCGAAGTTTCTTCTTCGTTAAATTGTTATATGGTTGGAATTGGAAAATGATACATGTAGTAAATTGCTAAAATGTCTTGGATAATGTGATAATTGGCAATTTTTGTGCTCATGTTTAAGCTCTTGCATCATATACTTTGCACCCATTAATGAAGAAATACATAGAGCATGCTAAAATTTGGTTTGCATATTTGGTCTCTCTAAGGTCTAGATAATTTCTAGTATTGAGTTTGAACAACAAGGAAGACGGTGTAAAGTATTATAATGTTTTCAATATGTCTTTTATGTGAGTTTTGCTGCACCGCTTCATCCTTGTGTTTGTTTCAAATAACCTTGCTAGCCTAAACCTTGTATCGAGAGGGAATACTTCTCATGCATCCAAAATCCTTGAGCCAACCACTATGCCATTTGTGTCCACCATACCTACCTACTACATGGTATTTCTCCGCCATTCCAAAGTAAATTGCTCGAGTGCTACCTTTAAATTTCCATTCTTCACCTTTACAATATATAGCTCATGGGACAAATAGCTTAAAAACTATTGTGGTATTGAATATGTACTTATGCACTTTATCTCTTATTAAGTTGCTCGTTGTGCGATAACCATGTTCCTGGGGACGCCATCAACTACTCTTTGTTGAATATCATGTGAGTTGCTATGCATGTTCGTCTTGTCTGAAGTAAGGGCGATCTACCACCTTATGGTTAGAGCGTGCATATTGTTAGAGAAGAACATTGGGCCGCTAACTAAAGCCATGATCCATGGTGGAAGTTTCAGTTTTGGACATATATCCTCAATCTCATATGAGAAAATTAATTGTTGCTACATGCTTATGCATAAAAGAGGAGTCCATTATCTGTTGTCTATGTTGTCCCGGTATGGATGTCTAAGTTGAGAATAATCAATAGCGAGAAATCCAATGCGAGCTTTCTCCTTAGACCTTTGTACAGGCGGCATAGAGGTACCCCTTTGTGACACTTGGTTAAAACATGTGCATTGCGATGATCCCGGTAGTCCAAGCTAATTAGGACAAGGTGCGGGCACTATTAGTATACTATGCATGAGGCTTGCAACTTGTAAGATATAATTTACATGATACATATGCCTTATTACTACCGTTGACAAAATTGTTTCATGTTTTCAAAATCAAAGCTCTAGCACAAATATAGCAATCGATGCTTTTCCTCTATGGAGGACCATTCTTTTTACTTTTTTGTTGAGTCAGTTCACCTATTTCTCTCCACCTCAAGAAGCAAACACTTGTGTGAACTGTGCATTGATTCCTACATACTTGCATATTGCACTTATTATATTACTCTATGTTGACAATTATCCATGAGATATGCATGTTATAAGTTGAAAGCAACCGCTGAAACTTAATCTTCCTTTTTGTTGCTTCAATGCTTTTACTTTGAATTATTGCTTTATGAGTTAACTCTTATGCAAGACTTATTGATGCTTGTCTTGAAGTACTATTCATGAAAAGTCTTTGCTATATGATTCACTTGTTTACTCATGTCATATACATTGTTTTGATCGTTGCATTCACTACATATGCTTTACAAATAGTATGATCAAGGTTATGATGGCATGTCACTCCAGAAATTATCTTTGTTATCGTTTTACACTTCTGGGACGAGCAGAACTAAGCTTGGGGATGCTGATACGTCTCCGACGTATCGATAATTTCTTGTGTTCCATGCCACATTATTGAGGATATCTACATGTTTTATGCACACTTTATGTCATATTCGTGCATTTTCTGGAACTAACCTATTAACAAGATGCCGAAGTGCCGATTCTTTGTTTCTGCTGTTTTTGGTTTCAGAAATCCTAGTAACGAAATATTCTCGGAATTGGACGAAATCAACGCCCAGGGTCCTATTTTGCCACGAAGCTTCCAGAAGACCGAAGAGGAGACGAAGTGGGGCCACGAGGTGGCCACACCATAGGGCGGCGCGGCCCAGCCCTTGGCCGCGCCGACCTGTAGTGTGGGGCCCTCGTGTGGCCCCCTGACCTGCCCTTCCGCCTACTTAAAGCCTCCGTCGCGAAACCCCCAGTACCGAGAGCCACGATACGGAAAACCTTCCAGAGACGCCGCCGCCGCCAATCCCATCTCGGGGGATTCAGGAGATCGCCTCCGGCACCCTGCTGGAGAGGGGAATCATCTCCCGGAGGACTCTACGCCGCCATGGTCGCCTCCGGAGTGATGAGTGAGTAGTCTACCCCTGGACTATGGGTCCATAGCAGTAGCTAGATGGTTGTCTTCTCCCTATTGTGCTTAATTGTCGGGTCTTGTGAGCTGCCGAACATGATCAAGATCATCTATCTGTAATTCTATATGTTGTGTTTGTTGGGATCTGATGAATAGAGAATACTTGTTATGTTGATTATCAATTTATATCTATGTGTTGTTTATGATCTTGCATGCTCTCCGTTACTAGTAGATGCTCTGGCCAAGTAGATGCTTGTAACTCCAAGAGGGGGTATTTATGCTCGATAGTGGGTTCATGTCTCCGTGAATCTGGGGAAGTGACAGAAATCTCTAAGATTATGGATGTGCTGTTGCCACTAGGGATAAAACATTGGTGCTATGTTCGAGGATGTAGTTACTGATTACATTACGCGCAATACTTAATGCAATTGTCTGTTGTTAGCAACTTAATACTGGAGGGGGTTCGGATGATAACCTGAAAGTGGACTTTTTAGGCATAGATGCATGCTGGATAGCGGTCTATGTACTTTGTCGTAATGCCCAATTAAATCTCACTATACTCATCATAATATGTATGTGCATGGTCATGCCCTCTCTATTTGTCAATTGCCCAACTGTAATTTGTTCACCCAACATGCTGTTTATCTTATGGGAGAGACACCTCTAGTGAACTGTGGACCCCGGTCCAATTCTCTATACTGAAATACAATCTACTGCAATACTGTTCTACTGTTTTCTGCAAACAATCATCATCCACACTATACATCTAATCCTTTGTTACAGCAAGCCGGTGAGATTGACAACCTCGCTGTTTCGTTGGGGCAAAGTACTTGGTTTGTGTTGTGCAGGTTCCACGTTGGCGCCAGAATCCCTGGTGTTGCGCCGCACTACATCCTGCCGCCATCAACCTTCAACGTGCTTCTTGACTCCTACTGGTTCGATTAAACCTTGGTTTCTTACTGAGGGAAACTTGCCGCTGTGCGCATCACACCTTCCTCTTGGGGTTCCCAACGGACGTGTCAACTACACGCATCAGCGACCTCGACGGAACTTTTCGTGGATGGAGGCTCGGGTGCTTAGGTTTTTCCCGAGATCGTGAATAAATAGGTGGAAGGGCGAGGTCGGTGGCCGCCTGGGGGCCCGCACCACCCCTTGGAGCAGGCCCACCCTTAGCCGCTCCATGGGGTGGTCTGGCTGCCCTGTGGTGCCTCCCCGTCCCCCCTCTGGACTCTGTCTTCTTTACGATAAATATTGACTTTGTCTTTTGTTTCGTCCAATTCCGAGAATATTCCTTGTACAACTTTTCTGAAATACGAAACAGCAGAAAACAGGGAATTGTCACTGTGGCATCTTGTTAATAGGTTAGTGCCGGAAAACATATAAAAGTGAAACAAAGTGTGAGCAAAACATATATAAATTGGTGTAAAACAAGCATGGAGCATCAAAAATTACAGATACGTTTGCAACGTATCAGCATCCCCAAGCTTAACTCCTGCTCGTCCTCGAGTAGGTAAGTGATAACAAAAATAATTTTTGAGGTGACATGCAGACAACACAATCTTGATCAAGTTATTGTAAAGCATTGTGAGCTGGGATCAAATTACTCTAAACATAGGCATGATAGATATAATTCTAACAATAGAACTTAGCAACTATGTTATAACATGAGAAGTAACTCAAACAAAGGATCATGAATAATTGTGCATTGAAAGCAACTATTTGTTTATGAGCATAGAGAAAACATAGAAACGTGGTACTCAGCTGGTCCTTTATGAAATAGAAAAACATAAATGCTAGGACACCTTCAAAGTTAAAAGGGTGACTAGATACAAGTAATTTGAGAACAAGCAATAGCATAATCATGAATCAATCAATAATAAATTTTGGGACTATGCACATTATACTCAGAATAACAACTATGCTCTCTTAATTGGTGCATAAAGCAAGAAGATGAAGACTCAACATAAAAGTAAAAGAAAGGGTCCTTCGTAGAAGGAAGCAAGATTAACAAGTTTTATAAACCTTCCAAAAAGTATGGTACTCATTAGCTTTGAGCTCTCATTACCTATATCATAAGCATCTTGAATGTTAAAGTTAATGTGAGAGCAAATACGAGTTATATGCTTGACGAATCACAAGTCGAAAATCTTGTGCCCCTTGAATATATACGAGTACCTAAACCTCATGCTACTCAACTTAGGTCCTAAATAAGTTCTTTTAATTGTAAGTATACATGTATCATTGAGAACGCCAACGGGGTACCTCCTGCCCCATGATATGGAAGCACTCTTGCCCGTGATATAGGAGCATTCCCATGCCAAAATAACAAGATAAATAGACAATGAGCATCTCAGCAATCCTTTTATTTACTATGAGCATAGCTTTTTTTTATTGAAGATGCGTCATAGAATGCTCACTATGGCTCGCTGTAAATTTCCACCATGAATGATGTATGGCTTAATTTGGCCGCCGAGGCGTTTCTCTAACATATATACAAAATCCATGGACTTACAAGTTTCCATTTTATTTCACACTGCTAGGCATTCATAAACAAAAGAACATGATATCAACTAAATAGGAATAAGTGCAATGTTGAAAGCGTGCCTCATGAAAGCATGGTTGTGCTAACTCCCAACTCATAATTTGCAAGCATATAATCTTCATAAGATAGTCACAATGGTTCAAGTTTATTAAGTACAAGAAAGTAAATGTGCCATCAAGTTCGTGAGAGCTTTACTATTTTTCTCATGACAAAATATAATTTGGAAGATAAATAAAAACATGATGAATGTACTTGGAATAGCAATAATGCTAGTAGGTAGATATGGTGGACACAATTGACAAACTTTGGTTTTCGGTGGTTAGATGCACGAGTAGAGCTCATACTCAGTACAGGCGAAGACTAGCAAAAGGCTGGGAGCGACCAACTAAGAGAGAAATAATGGCCATAATCATGCATAGCGACAAAACATTATTAATCAAAGCATAAAGTGATATTACAAGTCAAAAACTAAATGGTCATAGAGGCTTTAGTTGACTGGTTCGTAGTCATAACATGGTATAAGCATGTGCCAAGTCAACCCAATAAAGCATCAAAGGAGAATACCATAATATTATGCTTTCTATGATGGAAACAACACATGATTCTTTCAATAGCACATGATGCACTCTCAGCTATTTGAGACAAGTCATGCTACAACAATAAATACTAAGCATATACTACCTCCGATTCAAGGAATAAGACGCCCTCATTTTACGTGCTTTTCGTTTGACTAAGAATTACTTAAAATATATAAAGATTGTTTGTATGAAATTAACATCATTAGAAAGTATTTTTCAATACAAATCCAATGATACTAATTACATATAATATAACCAAAATTTTGTTGCTCAATTTTCACGGTAAAAGTTTGCCTTGGAATACGCGTGCGCCTTATTCCTTGGGACAGAGGTAGTAAGAAGAATAACATCCAACATGACATGCCAAAGTCTATGCCACAGTCTATACAAGCATCCTTGCATCACTATAAGCATGAAACATTTTACTCGTCTCCAACACCAATAAACTTATTTGAAACAACTCTCATAGATAAAAATCAATATGGACCAGAGATCTATACATAAATAAAGAATACTAACAAGCTCTGGACAAGATAAGGGTGGAAGAACAAGAGCTAAACGCAGTACCAACATACTAGAACACTCGCAGAACAACAATAGCAAAAACTAGAGCGTTCTATGCAATTAAAACGGAGCGTGTCTTTCTCCAAAAAAAATATGCTTGGATCCAACCATATGCTACAGCAAACAAAAAAAAAACAAAACAAAATAAAATAAAAACAAAAATAAAGACGCTCCAAGAACAACACATAGTATATGAAGCGATAAAAATATAGCGTTTAGAAAGATGACATGATACTTTGTTGATGAAGAGGGGATGCCCAAGGCATCCCCAAGATTTGATGCTTGTACCTCTTGGATATTTCTTGGGGTGACATGGGCATCCCCAAGCTTGAGCTTTTGTCCATTCTTCATCTCATTACATCATTCTTCTCTACCTACACTTGAAAACTTCCTTCATACAAAACTTCACACAATTCTTATTAGCAGCATTAGTGCAATAAAAATAACAAATCCACTTGGGTTCAGTTTTAACATATATCAAACATCTACTAAAACATTAGATACCGTAGCAACTTCTTCAAAAATCTCTTTCCTCAAAAGAACTCAAAAATAAAGAGATTAAGAGGCAAATGCAAATAGTAGCAGTCTGTCAAACTAGAACAACAGGTAAAGATCATTTTTTTCAAAAATCTTCTGTTTCTTCAATAGAAAATCGTTCAACTAATGAAATTTAGATAATAATTGTAGGGATTCGTTGCATAGAAAACAAAAAATTTCCTACCGCGTGAACGCAATCCAAGCTAAGATGCAATCTAGAAGACAGGAGCAACGAGGGGATGAACGAGACTCACCCTTGAAGATTTCCAAAGCCTACAAGATGAGGCTCTTGTTGCTGTGGTAGACGATCACTTGCCGCTTTCAAAAGCGCGTAGAAGATCTTGACGGTGCCACAATCGGGCAGCACCTCCGTACTCGATCACACGTTCGGTGTTGATGAAGACGACGTCCTTCTCCCCGTTCCAGCGGGCAGCAGAAGTAGTAGCTCCTCCTTGAATCCGGCAGCACGATGGCGTGGTGGCGGTGGCGATGGAGATCTCCGGCGGAGCTTCGCTAAGCATTGCGGGAGAGGTGGAGGAGTGGGGCGGCTAGGGTTTGGGGAGAGGGGGTGGCCGGCCTCCAACGGGTGCGGCCAAGGTTGTGGCTTTGGTGTGGCCGGCCCCCTCCCCTTGCCCCTCATTATATAGGTGGAACCCCCAAGTGTTGGACTACAAGTCTTCGAATAAGACCCCAACCCAAAACCTTCCATGTGTAGGGAAACCTACCCAAGGTGGGATTCCCACCTCAAGTGAGTGGGAATCCCACCCTTCCATGAGGGGGGTGGCCGGCCACCCTTGGTGGAGTCCACCTGGGACTCCACCCCTCTAGGGTTGGCCGGCCATGAGAGGTGGAGTCCCTCCGGGACTCCGCCTTCCAAAGTGATTTCTTCCGAACTTTTCTAGAACCTTCCATAAATGCACCGGATCATTTTCAAACTTATAAAATGACTTCCTATATATGAATCTTATTCTCCGGACCATTCCGGAACTCCTCGTGATGTCCGGGATCCCATCCGAGACTTCGAACAAAACTTCGAACTCCATTCCATATTCAATTTCTACTAATACGACATCAAATCTTAAGTGTGTCACCCTATGGTTCGCGAACTATGTAGACATGGTTGAGAACTCTCTCCGACCAATAACCAATAGCGGGATCTGGAGATCCATAATGGCTCCCACATATTCAACGATGACTTAGCGATCAAATGAACCATTTACATACGATACCAATTCCCTTTGTCATGCGATATTTTACTTGTCCGAGGTTTGATCATCGGTATCTCTCTATACCTTGTTCAACCTCGTCTCCTGACAAGTACTCTTTACTCGTACCGTGGTATGTGGTCTCTTATGAACTATTCATATGCTTGCAATCTATTTATACGACATTCCACCGAGAGGGCCCAGAGTATATCTATCCGTCATCGGGATGGAAAAATCCCACTGTTGATCCATATGCCTCAACTCATACTTTCCGGATACTTAATCCCACCTTTATAACCACCCATTTACGCAGTGGCATTTGATGTAATCAAAGTACCTTTCCGGTATAAGTGATTTACATGATCTCATGGTCGAAAGGACTAGGTAACTATGTATCAAAAGCTTATAGCAAATAACTTAATGACGTGATCTTATGCTACGCTTAATTGGGTGGGTCCATTACATCATTCATATAATGATATAACCTTGTTATTAATAACATCCAATGTTCATGATTATGAAACTATAATCATCTATTAATCAACAAGCTAGTTAAGAGGCTTACTAGGGACTCATTGTTGTTTACATAACACACATGTATCAATGTTTCGGTTAATACAATTATAGCATGGTATATAAACATTTATGATAGACACAAAGATATATAATAACCACTTTTATTATTGCCTCTTGGGCATATCTCCAACAGTCTCCCACTTGCACTAGAGTCAATAATCTAGATTACATTGTAAGGTACCTAACACCCATGGCATTCTGGTGTTGGTCATGCTTTTCCCTAGGGAGAGCTTTAGTAAACGGATCTGCTACATTCAGATCAGTGTGTACTTTGCAAATCTTTACTTCTCCATCTTCGATGTACTCGCGAATCGAATGATAACGCAGCTTGATATGCTTCAGCCTCTTGTGTGACCTTGGTTCTTGTGCATTGGCGATGGTACCCATGTTGTCACAGTAGATGACTAGTGGGTCCAATGCACTAGGAACCACACCGAGCTCTACAATGAACCTCTTCATCCATACCGCTTCTGATGAAGCCTTTGAAGCCACTATGTACTCTGATTCTGTTGAAGACTTCGCCACCGTGCACTGCTTCGAGCTTGCCCAGCTTACTGCAGCACCATTCAATATAAACACGTACCCAGACTGAGACTTAGAGTCATCAGGATCAGTGTTCCAACTTGCATCGGTGTAACTGGTTACAACGAGCTCTTGGTCACCTCCATAACAAAGAAACATATCCTTAGTTCCTTTCAAGTACTTCATGATATTCTTGACCGCTGTCCAGTGTTCCATTCCTGGATCACTTTGATATCTGCTAGTCAAACTAACAGCGTGTGCTATATCCGGTCTAGTACATAGCATGGCATACATGATAGATCCTACTGCCGAGGCAGAGGGGATCTGACTCATCCTTTCTCTTTCCTCTGCCGTAGCCGGACCTTGAGTCTTACTCAAGACCTTGCCTGGTAACATAGGTAAGAACCCTTTCTTACTTTCGTCCATTCTAAACTTCTTTAGAATCTTGTCCAGGTATGTACTCTGTGATAGCCCTATTAGACGTCTTGATCTATCTCTATAAATCTTGATGCCTAATATATACGATGCTTCACCAAGGTATTTCATTAAAAAACTATTATTCAAATAACCTTTTACACTGCTTAATAATTCTATATCATTCCCAATCAATAATATGTCATCTACATATAATATCAGGAACGCTACAGAGCTCCCACTCACTTTCTTGTAAATACAAGCCTCTCCATGACACTGTATAAACCCGAAGTCTTTGATCACCTTATCAAAGCGTCGGTTCCAACTTCTTGATGCTTGCTTCAGTCCATAAATTGAACGCTGAAGTTTGCATACCTTGTCAGCATTTTTAGGATCGACAAAACCTTTGGGTTGTACCATATACAACTCTTCCTCAATGTCTCCATTAAGGAACGCTGTTTTGACATCCATATGCCAAATCTCATAATCGAAAATGCAGCTATTGCTAATAAAATCCTCACAGACTTTAGCTTCGCTACAGGTGAGAAAGTCTCATCGTAGTCAACACCTTGAATTTGTCGGAAACCCTTTGCGACAAGTCGAGCTTTATAGACAGTAATATTACCATCAGCATCTTTTTTTCTTTTGAAGATCCATTTATTCTCGACATCCTTGTGGCTATTAGGTAAGTCTACCAAAGTCCACACTTTGTTATCATACATGGATCCCATTTCGGATTTCATGGCTTCTTGCCATTTGTTGGAATCTGGGCTCATCATCGCTTCTTCATACGTCGCAGGGTCTTCATCATTGTTGTCCACAATCATGACATTTAGACAAGGATCATACCAATTAGGAGTGGCACGTTCCCTTGTCGATCTGCGAGGTTCAGTAGCTATCTCATTTGAAGTTTCATGATCATTATCATTAGCTTCCTCTGTTACCGGTGCAGGCGGCACAGGAACAACTTCCGGTACTGCGCTACTCTGATCAACGAGTGAAGATTTAGTAATCTCGTCGAGTTCTACTTTTCTTCCAGTCACTTCTTTAGTGAGAAATTCTTTCTCAAGAAAGGTTCCGTTCTTAGCAACAAAGATTTTGCCTTCGGATCTGTGATAGAAAGTGTACCCTATAGTTTCCTTAGGGTATCCTATGAAGACGCATTTCTCCGCTTTGGGTTCTAGCTTGTCCGGTTGTAACTTTTTTTACATAGGCTTCACAACCCCAAACTTTAAGGAACAACAGCTTAGGTTTCTTATTAAACCATAATTCATACGGTGTCGTTTCAATGGATTTAGATGGTGCCCTATTTAAAGTGAATGCAGCTGTCTCTAATGCATAACTCCAAAATGATAACGGCAAATCAGTAAGAGACATCATAGAATGAACCATATCTAAGAGCGTTCGATTACGACGTTCGGACACACCGTTTCGTTGTGGTGTTCCCGGCGGTGTCAATTGTGAAAGTATTCCGCATTTCTTTAAATGCATGCTAAACTCATAACTCAGATATTCACCTCCGCGATCAGATCGTAGAAATTTAATCTTCTTGTTACGTTGATTTTCTACTTCACTTTGGAATTCCTTAAATTTCTCGAAAGTTTCGGATTTATGTTTCATGAAATAGATATACCCATATCTACTGAGATCATCTGTGAAGGTTAAAAACATAACGATATCCACCGCGTGAGGCTACACTCATTGGTCCGCACACATCGGTATGTATGATTTCCAATAAGTCTGTAGCTCGCTCCATAATACCAGAGAATGGAGTCTTAGTCATTTTTCCCATTAGACATGCTTCGCATTTATCAAGTGACTCAAAGTCAAGTGATTCAAGTAATCCATCGGTATGGAGTTTCTTCATGCGTTTCACTCCAATATGACCAAGACGACAGTGCCACATATAAGTAGAATTATCATTCAATTTAATTCGTTTAGCATCAATGTTATGAATATGTGTATCACTACTATCGAGATCTAACAGAAATGAACCATTCTTTTCAGGTGCTCGACCATAAAAGATATTATTCATAAAAATAGAACAACCATTATTCTTAGACTTGAATGAATAACCGTCTTGCATTAAACAAGATCCAGATATAATGTTCATGCTCAACGCGGGTACAAAATAACAATTATTGAGGTTTAAAAATAATCCCGAAGGTAGATGTATAGGAAGTGTGCCGACAACGATCACATCGACTTTGGATCCATTTCCAACGCGCATCGTCACTTCATCCTTCAATAGTCTTCGTTTATTCTTTAGTTCCTGTTTCGAGTTACAAATATGAGCAACCGAACCAGTATCAAATACCAAGGTACTAGTACGAGAACCAGTAAGATAAACATCTATAACATGTATATCAGATATACCTTCTTTCTTCTTCTTGACAAGGCTGCTCTTCAGATCAGCCAAATACTTGGAGCAATTACGCTTCCAGTGTCCCTTATCCTTGCAGTAATAGCACTCAGCATCAGGCTTAGGGCCATTCTTAGGTTTCATAGGAGGTGTGGCAGCTTTCTTGTCACCCTTCTTGAATTTGCCTTTAGACTTGCCATGTTTCTTGAAACTGGTGGTCTTGTTGACCATCAACACTTGGTGCTCTTTCTTGATCTCAATCTCAGCAGATTTTAGCATGGCGAAGAGTTCAGGTAACTCTTTGTTCATGTTCTGCATATTGTAGTTCATCACAAAGTTCTTGTAACTAGGTGGCAGTGATTGAAGGACACGATTAATCCCCAGTCTGTTAGGAATCAATATTCCCAAGTCACTGAGTTTCTTCGCATGCCCGGTCATGGCGAGCATGTGCTCACTAACAGAGCTGCCTTCTTCCATCATGCAGCTGAAGAAGTGTTTCGATGCTTCATAGCATTCCACGGCCGCATGAGTTTCAAAGATAGCTTTCAGCTCATTGACCAACTCATGAGGATCGTGGTGCTCAAAACGTTTTTGAAGATCGGCTTCCGTGATCGCATAGGATAGCACACTGAACTTGAGAGTACCGAGTTTTCCGAGTCGCGTAAACATTCTTTACTTCATCGGTTTCAGTTTCTGCAGGAGGGTCACCTAGCGGTGCATCAAGCACATATTGCAGGTTTCCACCAGCGAGGAAAATCCTCACATGAAGGAACCAGTCGGTGAACTTGCTACCGTTGCTCTTAAGCTTTTCTTTCTCTAGGAACTGGTTAAAATTGATTGGGGACGCCATATCTACAACATATATTTGCAATAGTTTAGACTAATGTTTATGACAAATTGAGATCAAATTTTAATTCAACAAAATTAAAAACTAGGTGAACTCCCACTAAAAACAATATCCCTCGAATTGTCTTAGTGATCACACGAACCAAATCCACCACACCAAGTCCGATCATCACGAGACAAGATGTAACTTCAATGGCGAACACTCAAAGTGTTCATATCAATCATATGATTCATGCTCTACCTTTCGGTATCACGTGTTCCGAGACCATGTCTGTACATGCTACGCTCGTCAAGGCAACCTTAGTATCCACATGTGCAAAACTGGCTTGCACCCGTTGTATGCACTTGTTGATTCTATCACACCCGATCATCGTGAGATGCTTCGAAACGACAAGTCTTGGCAATGGTGCTACTAAGGATGAACACTTTATTATCTTGATATTTTAGTGAGAGGGATCATCTTATAATGCTACCGTCGCGATCTAAGCAAAATAAGATGCATAAAAGGATTAACATCACATGGAGTTCATATGCGATATGATATGGCCCCTTTGTCTTTGCGCCTTTGATCTTCATCTCCAAAGCACGGACATGATCTCCATCATCAACGGGCATGATCTCCATCATCGTCGGCGTAGCGTCAAGGTCAATGGCGCCGTCTTCATGATTGTTCTCTCATGTAGCAACTATTACAACTTCTTTGAAATACTACTCAAAATGAAATTTAAAAACAACCATAAGGCTCCTTCCGGTTGCCACAATACAATAATGATCATCTCATACATATTCATCATCACATTATGGCTATATCACATCACCAAACCCTGCAAAAACAAGTTAGACGTCTCTAATTTGGTTTGCATATTTTACGTGGTTTAGGGTTTTCGAGTGAGATCTAATCTACCTACGAACATGAACCACAACGGTGATACTAGTGTTGTCAATAGAAGAGTAAATTGAATCTTCACTATAGTAGGAGAGACAGACACCCGCAAAGCCACTTATGCAATACAAGTTGCATGTTGAACGTGGAGCAAGTCTCATGAACGCGGTCATGTAAAGTTAGCCCGAGCCGCTTCATCCCACTATGCCATAAAGATGCAAAGTACTCAAACTAAAGACAACATAAGCATCAACGCCCACAAAACAATTGTGTTCTACTCGTGCAACCATCTATGCATAGACACGGCTCTGATACCACTGTAAGGATTCGTTGCATAGAAAACAAAAAATTTCCTACCGCGAGAACGCAATCCAAGCCAAGATGCAATCTAGAATAAGGGAGCAACGAGGGGATGAACGAGACTCACCCTTGAAGATTTCCAAAGCCTACAAGATGAGGCTCTTGTTGCTGCGGTAGACGATCACTTGCCGCTTTCAAAAGCGCGTAGAAGATCTTGATGGTGCCACAATCGGGCAGCACCTCCGTACTCGATCACACGTTCGGTGTTGATGAAGACGACGTCCTTCTCCCCGTTCCAGCGGGCAGCAGAAGTAGTAGCTCCTCCTTGAATCCGGCAGCACGACGGCGTGGTGGCGGTGGTGATGGAGATCTCCGGCGGAGCTTCGCTAAGCGTTGCGGGAGAGGTGGAGGAGTGGGGCGGCTAGGGTTTGGGGAGAGGGGGTGGCCGGCCTCCAAGGGGTGCGGCCAAGGTTGTGGCTTTGGTGTGGCCGGCCCCCTCCCCTTGCCCCTCATTATATAGGTGGAACCCCCAAGTGTTGGACTACAAGTCTTTGAATAAGACCCAACCCAAAACCTTCCATGTGTAGGGAAACCTACCCAAGGTGGGATTCCCACCTCAAGTGAGTGGGAATCCCACCCTTCCATAAGGGGGGTGGCCGGCCACCCTTGGTGGAGTCCACCTGGGACTCCACCCCTCTAGGGTTGGCCGGCCATGAGAGGTGGAGTCCCTCCGGGACTCCGCCTTCCAAAGTGATTTCTTCCGGACTTTTCTAGAACCTTCCATAAATGCACCGGATCATTTTCAAACTTATAAAATGACTTCCTATATATGAATCTTATTCTCCGGACCATTCCGGAACTCCTCGTGATGTCCGGGATCCCATCCGAGACTTCAAACAAAACTTCGAACTCCATTCCATATTCAAGTTCTATTAATACGACATCAAACCTTAAGTGTGTCACCCTATGGTTCGCGAACTATGTAGACATGGTTGAGAACTCTCTCCGACCAATAACCAATAGCGGGATCTGGAGATCCATAATGGCTCCCACATATTGAACGATGACTTAGCGATCGAATGAACCATTTACATATGATACCAATTCCCTTTGTCACGCGATATTTTACTTGTCCGAGGTTTGATCATCGGTATCTCTCTATACCTTGTTCAACCTCGTCTCCTGACAAGTACTCTTTACTCGTACCGTGGTATGTGGTCTCTTATGAACTATTCATATGCTTGCAATCTATTTATACGACATTCCACCGAGAGGGCCCAGAGTATATCTATCTGTCATCGGGATGGACAAATCCCACTGTTGATCCATATGCCTCAACTCATACTTTCCGGATACTTAATCCCACCTTTATAACCAGCCATTTACGCAGTGGCGTTTGATGTAATCAAAGTACCTTTCCGGTATAAGTGATTTACATGATCTCATGGTCGAAAGGACTAGGTAACTATGTATCGAAAGCTTATAGCAAATAACTTAATGACGTGATCTTATGATACGCTTAATTGGGTGGGTCCATTACATCATTCATATAATGATATAACCTTGTTATTAATAACATCTAATGTTCATGATTATGAAACTATAATCATCTATTAATCAACAAGCTAGTTAAGAGGCTTACTAGGGACTCATTGCTGTTTACATAACACACATGTATCAATGTTTCGGTTAATACAATTATAGCATGGTATATAAACATTTATCATAAACACAAAGATATATAATAACCACTTTTATTATTGCCTCTTGGGCATATCTCCAACAATAACCTGGGGGAGCGGCATTTTGGCACCCGGGAGCATGTGCTCCCGGTTTTTAAACTTCATTTTAAATGCACTTTTAAAATGTTGAAAATTTTGAACATAAAATTTAGTGGACACATCTCTAAATTCTACAAGTTCACAAAATAGTTCCACAGAAAACCGAAATTTTGAGTGTCATTTGTAAAAAAAGACAAATTTTTCTGTAAGAAAAAGTTGTGTGCGAGACGTTTTGTTTATGTTTTTCACACAAGTCACAAAAAATGTCGGTTTTTCGCAAGACTTGATGTGCGCACGTAACATGTTGATATGTAAGTGATAAATTTTTTGTTCAATTTTTTTGAATATTTCAAAATGTTTTTCCGGTGGCAGGAGCATATGCTTCCATGTGCCGAATTGAATTTCCCATAACCTGGGGCATATGCTCAAAAATTGGCAGCTCAAAATTACGTTCTGGTTGGGAATACGATTTTTTCTAGTGACAACACAAAATCTGTTTCAGGACAGCAACTTCCCCAAATCTCACTTTCTTCCTATTAGAGGCTATTCTTGGCGCAAAAAATGAAATAAAAATGATAAGGAGAGGTTATTACAGAGGTAATAACTTCCAAGACTCAACAAAAGAAAAATTATAGAAATAAAACATGGGTTATCTCCCAAGAGTGCTTTTCTTTAACGCGTTTCGGCTAGGCGCAGAAAAGAGCTAGCATCAAGTATTATCAAGTGAAGAAACATCAAGATCAATAACTTCCTCTAAAACACAACTTGTCAAAATAGGTACTTTAGATACCCTTGAAGATGATTCAACATGTAAATCACTCTTAGTTGTACTAAAAGTTTTATCAATTTTGAACATATTATGGGGTTTTGGTTTAGGTGCCTTGGAAACATACATGAATTTTTGCTCCTTTCCCACAAAAGCTTTCTCCTTCTTAAATCCAAGAGAAGAAAAAGTTGAACTTAAATTTTTCATAGCCTCCTCTTGTTTACCAATCCTAAGGTTTATATTATCATGGGTATTGCTAGCCTCTAAAACAATGATTCTTTTATTGATACTTTCTATTGATTCATTAATTTGGCTAGCATTATCAAGGAAATTTGGCAAACTTTTCTCTAGAGAGCTCAGTCTTTCTACAACATCTTCCAAAGTGATCTCAGTTTTAACAACATTAGTAGGTGGTATTCGTACTAAGCGTTCAATTAAATTGCAGGCTTCCAAAGCAGGATTACCCAGAAAATTACCCCCGTAAGAGTATCCAAAACATACCTATTCCAGCTAGATATGCCAACATAAAAATTTCTAAGAAGGATCATGGTAGAATATTTTTTAGTACATCTATGATGAGCATTACTTATTCTATACCAAGCATCTTTCAAACTTTCTCCCCCTTGTTGCTTAAAAGAACGAACTTCAACTTCAGGAATACTCATTTTAGCAGAATTAAAATAGAACAACAGAAATAACAACTATAATAGAAACTAATTTTTTGTGTGCTTTTGATATAATGAAGCAAACAAGACAAAGTAAAATAAACTAAGCAAAACTATAACAAAGTAAAGAGATTGGAGATGAGAGACGACCCTTGCAGAAATCCTCTTTCTCCTCGGCAACGGCACCAGAAAAGTAGCTTGATGAGCGCAGATTGCACACCATTGGGGAATCCCAAGAGGAAGGTATAATGAGCGCAGTAGCAAGCTTTCCCTTAGTAAGAAACCAAGGTTTAATCAACCAGTAGGAGAAAGACATGACTTCTGAAGGTGTTGCTAGCTGACTTGTGGCAGGGCGCACTACCGGCGTCATCAACAATGTGGAACCTGCACACAACACAATAAAAATACTTTTCCCCAACATACAGTGAGGTTGTCAATCTCACCGGTTTTGCTGAACACAAAGGATTAAATGTATAGTGTAGAAAGAGATGTTTGCAGTGGAATTAAAGAGAACAGTGCTTGCAGTAAGTAAACAAAACATGATGATTGTATCAGTGTAAAAGAAAGGACCAGGGTCCACAGTTCACTAGAGGTGTCTCTCCATAAATATAAATAACATGCTGGGTGAACAAATTACATCTAGGCAATTGACAGAATAGAGACCATACATGACAAGATGATTACTATGAGATTTGTTTGGGCATTACAACATAATACATAGACCGTAATCCAACTGCTTCTATGACTAATAATCCACCTTCCGTTTTTCATCTGAACCCCTCCCAGTATTAAGTTGCAAGCAACAGATTATCGCATTAAGCAATGTGTGTAAAGTAAACAATAGAATTACCCTTATATAAAACATCGTTGTTTTCTCCCTATTAGCAACAACACATCTACAATCCAAGAAGTTATTGTCACTCTTCTAGAAAACTAGAGGCATGAACCTACTATAGAGCATAAATACTCCCTCTTGGAGTCACAAGCATTTACTTGGCCACAACAACTACTAGCAATAGAGAGCATGCAAGATCACAAATAACGTATGACAAATATATAATCGATCTCATCATAGTATTCCATATTCATCGGATCCCAGCAAACACAACATGTAGCATTACATAAAGATGATCTTGATCATGATAGGAAGCTCACAAGATCTAAACACGAGGCACACATTGGAGAAGACAACCATCTAGCTACTGCTATGGACCCGTAGTCCAGGGATGAAGTACTCACGCATCACTTCGGAGGCGGGCATGGCGATGTAGAGGACTCAGGTGATGATCTCCCTCTCCGGCAGGGTGCCGGGAAGAGCTTCAGAACCCTCCTGAGCTAGGGTCTATGATGGCGGCCACGACAGAACTTTTCGTGGATAGAGGCTCGGGTGTTTAGGTTTTTCCCAAGATCGTGAATAAATAGGTGGAAGGGCGAGGTCGGTGGCTGCCTGGAGGCCCACACCACCCCTTGGCGCGGGCTCACCCTTGGTCGCGCCATGGGGTGGTCTGGCCGCCCTGTGGCGCCTCCTCGTCCCCCTATGGACTTTGTCTTCGTTACGGTAAAATATTAACTTCGGCTTTTGTTTCATCCAATTTTGAGAATATTTTCTGTACAACTTTTCTGAAATACAAAACAATAAAAAACAAGGAAGTGGCACTGTGGCATCTTGTTAATAGGTTAGTGCCAGAAAATGTATATTATTGAAACAAAGTGTAAGCAAAACATATATAAATTGGTGTAAAACAAGCATGGAGCATCAAAAACTATAGATACGTTAACGTATCACTCCACCGTGTGGTTGTCAAGCACAAGGTTTTGTATTAGCGATTGTAGATAAACATAGATAATGAAAGTAATGTAAAGCAAATAAACTAAGTAAACTAGATAAATGTGGTAAAGAGGTAGTTGTTTTTGGGTTTTGTGTGTGTTTAAGTCAAGAAAGTATTATTGTATTTTTGGATTGAAATATTGCAGCAAATATAAAGTATGATAAAAATAATGGGAAGTTGTTTCTTATGATTAAAAATGGACCGGGGTTCATGGGTTCACTTGTCTACTCTTTTTTTAAGTTGTAGTGGACACTAGTAATTCATTAATGACATAATATTGGTGGAACTTTAATACGTGTTTGATAAACATTCATATCGGCATCACACGTCCTAACATAGAGATGACGCAACACATCTCTCTTATATATACTCCACAAGACAAGGAAAACTCCAAGCAATCTTCTATTAAGAATTAATAGAGAATAGGCTTAAGTATTTTGACATGATGTTTGAATATCAAATATGCTACCTTGATTAAACAAGATTATCACTATTATCACATGATACATATCACATGCATTCACTTTATCCCTAGTGAGGCAGCAAAGGAAAAGGTAAAACCATAATAGATCATGAATTTGTTATCACTATTCAATCACTACAACCATGCTACTCCATCTAATACACACTTCTCCCCACACATGTTCTTGCATACAAGTTGAATCAGAATATGCACTTAAGAACGAGATAGATATGCATCTATCAATACATCTTAGACATAATAGATTCCAATCTCATATATCAATATCATAGAATAAAGATCCACCACATATGAATTACATATATGACCACAATCATGTTAGGCAGCTCATATGGTACTAAGATCTATGAAGAACAAGAGATAAATAGTTCAAGCTACCTCCACAAACCCATAGTCTAGAGGTGGACTACTCCACCTTCATCATGGTGATGATGTGGAAGATGTTGGAGAAGGCGGAGATCCCTTCGACGGTAGCTCCGACGGAGTTTCCCCCTCCAATCTTCCCTGCTTCATCCTCCGTTTTGGTGTTTCGTTGTTTCTACGATGCTCCCCTCGAGGAATCCCTGGGGGGTCATATATATAGGGGTTTAGGTCAAATGAAATCGGTTGGCGAAAGAATCAGGCGAAATGGAGGCCCGAGGGCCAAATGAGATAGGGTGGTGCGCCCACCCTTACTAGGCACGCCACATGCCTCATTTGTGTTTCCAAGCCCTTCTCCTGAGGTTCCAGTGCTCCAGATGCTTCTCATGGTGAAGTATTGACATCCCCGAAGTCGTAGCTCAATTTGACTCAATTTAGGTATCTGAAAGTAAAAAAACACAAAACAGGGTTTTCCTGTCCTAAAGAGTTATAACTCAAATAAAGGGGATCATTGGTAAATCCCCATAAATCAATGTAAAACATGAATATAACATTATATATGTTACAAATATGTGAGAATATGTATCAATAAACTGCAAAGTTTATGTATGCATTTTACATGCATCAGTAATCCCTGTGTACTCTTGTACAAGCACATAGGAGATTTACCTAGGGAACATAGGCACAAACACAATCACATGAGAGAGAGAGAGAGAGATAAAATTAAACTAGGAATAAATAGGAAACCAATTACCAAGTAGCCATTGACCTAGAACAACCTAATGACCCTACTCAAACAAATGGATAATATTATAGAAGCAATTAATCAATAATAGTAGTAACATGCATGGAAGCAATTCTTACTCAAGACAAACATTAATCGCCCTAGACATGGTCCAGGACCCAATTAAACAACTTGTGAAAATTATCAAGTCACTAGATAGAAGAAGAATGGATAGGAAACCTAGAAATGGACTATAGGACATGATCAACACTAGCTAGGAACCCCAGAATTTGGAAATTAAACACAAGATCATGATACGTCTCCGACGTATCGATAATTTCTTATGTTCCATGCCACATTATTGATGATATCTACATGTTTTATGCACACTTTATGTCATATTCGTGCATTTTCTGGAACTAACCTATTAACAAGATGCTGAAGTGCCAGTTGTTGTTTTCTGCTGTTTTTGGTTTCAGAAATCCTAGTAACGAAATATTCTCGGAATCGGACGAAATCAACGCCCAGGTTCCTATTTTGCCCGGAAGCATCCAGAACACACGAGAACCGCCAGAGAGGGGGCACTGGGCCCCCAGACCATAGGCCGGCGCGGCCCAAGCCCTGGCCGCGCCGCCCTATAGTGTCGGCGCCCCTTCGACCTTCTGACGCCGCCTCTTCGCCTATTTAAGGGCCCTCGACCTAAAATCTCGATACGAAAAAGCCACGGTACGAGAAACCTTCCAGAGCCGCCGCCATCGTGAAGCCAAGATCTGGGGGACAGGAGTCTCTGTTCTGGCACCCTGCCGGGACGGGGAAGTGCCCCCGGAAGGCTCCTCCATCGACACCACCGCCATCTCCATCACCGCTGCTGTCTCCCATGAGGAGGGAGTAGTTCTCCATCGAGGCTCGGGGCTGTACCGGTAGCTATGTGGTTCATCTCTCTCCTATGTACTTCAATACAATAATCTCATGAGCTGCCTTACATGATTGAGATTCATATGATGATGCTTGTAATCTAGATGTCGTTATGCTAGTCAAGTGAATTTTACTTATGTGATCTCCGGAGACTCCTTGTCCCACGTGTGTAAAGGTGACAGTGTGTGCACCGTGTGGGTCTCTTAGGCTATATTTCACAGAATACTTATTCACTGTTATGAATGGCATAGTGAAGTACTTATTTATATCTCTTTATGATTGCAATGTGTTTGTATCACAATTTATCTATGTGCTACTCTAGTGATGTTATTAAAGTAGTTTTATTCCTCCTGCACGGTGTAATGGTGACAGTGTGTGCATCCGTGTTAGTACTTGGCGTAGGCTATGATTGTGATCTCTTGTAGATTGCGAAGTTAACTATTGCTATGATAGTATTGATGTGATCTATGCCTCCTTTCTTAGCATGAAGGTGACAGTGTGCATGCTACGTTAGTACTTGGTTTAGTCTTATTGATCTTTCATGCACTCTAAGGTTATTTAAATATGAACATTGAATTGTGGAGCTTGTTAACTCCGGCATAGAGGGTTCGTGTAATCCTACGCAATGTGTTCATCATCCAACAAGAGTGTAGAGTATGCATTTATCTATTCTGTTATGTGATCAAAGTTGAGAGTGTCCACTAGTGAAAGTCTAATCCCTAGGCCTTGTTCCTAAATACTGCTATCGCTGCTTGTTTACTGTTTTACTGCGTTACTACTGCTTGTTTACTGTCCTGGGCAAAGCACTTTTCTGGTGCTATTGCTACTGCTTATATATATTCACACCACCTGTATTTCACTATCTCTTCGCCGAACTAGTGCACCTATTAGGTGTGTTGGGGACACAAGAGACTTCTTGCTTTGTGGTTGCAGGTTGCATGAGAGGGATATCTTTGACCTCTTCCTCCCTGAGATCGATAAACCTTGGGTGATCCACTTAAGGGAAAACTTGCTGCTGTTCTACAAACCTCTGCTCTTGGAGGCCCAACACTGTCTACAGGAAAAGGAGGGGGCGTAGACATCAAGCTATTTTCTGGCGCCGTTGCCGGGGAGGAAAGGTAAAAGGTACTCACACTCTGGACCTCGGCTACTAAGCTATTTTTCGGCGCCGTAAGTACTCAAAGCTATTTCCTTTAGATCCTGCAATTGCATCTTTTTGTTTCTTGTTTACACTAGTAAGGCATAATGGACAACAATGAGCTTTTTACTCTATTTCCTGATTTAAGACATGGATGGTTTGATGCGAAAATTAAAAAACCTACGGAATCTTATTTGCATGCTGGTAGTAATATTAGTATGAACGCTTTGAACACCATTGTTGATAATGATATAGAAAGTTCTAAGCTTGGGGAAGCTGGTTTTCATGATCTTTTTAGTCCCCCAAGCATTGAGGAGAAAATTTTCTTTGATGATACTTTGCCTCCCATATATGATGATTATAATGATAGTGATCTTTTGGTGCCACCTACTATGGAGAGTAAATTTTGTTGTGATTATACTATGCCTCCAACACTTGATGAGAATAATAATGATAGCTACTTTGTTGAATTTGCTCCCACTGCAACTAATAAAATTGATTATGCTTATGTGGAGAGTAATAATTTTATGCATGAGACTCATGATAAGAATGCTTTATGTGATAGTTATATTATTGAGTTTGCTCATGTTGCTACTGAAAGTTATTATGAGAGAGGAAAATATGGTTGTAGAAATTTTCATGTTACTAAAACACCTCTCTATGTGCTGAAATTTTTGAAGCTACACTTGTTTTATCTTCCTATGCTTGTTACTTTGCTCTTCATGAACTTGTTTATTTACAAGATTCCTATGCATAGGAAGCATGTTAGGCTTAATTTTTTTTTCATACTTGCCTCTTGATGCTCTCTTTTTGCTTCAAATACTATTTCTAGCGAGTGCATCATTAAAACTGCTAAGCCCATCTTAATGGCTATAAAGAAAGAACTTCTTGGGAGATAACCCATGTGTTATTTTGCTACAGTACTTTGTTTTATATTTGTGTCTTGGAAGTTGTTTACTACTGTAGCAACCTTGATACGTCTCCGACGTATCGATAATTTCTTATGTTCCATGCCACATTATTGATGTTATCTACATGTTTTATGCACACTTTATGTCATATTCGTGCATTTTCTGGAACTAACCTATTAACAAGATGCCGAAGTGCCGATTCTTTGTTTCTGCTGTTTTTGGTTTCAGAAATCCTAGTAACGAAATATTCTCGGAATTGGACGAAAGCAATGCCCAGGGTCCTATTTTGCCACGAAGCTTCCAGAAGTCCGAAGAGGAGACGAAGAGGGGCCACGAGGGGGCCACACCCTAGGGCGGCGCGGCCCCCCCTTGGCCGCGCGGCCCTGTGGTGTGGGGCCCTCGTGCCGCCTCCTGACCTGCCCTTCCGCCTACTTAAAGCCTCCGTTACGAAACCCCCAGTACCGAGAGCCACGATACGGAAAACCTTCCAGAGACGCCGCCGCCGCCGATCCCATCTCGGGGGATCCAGGAGATCGCCTCCGGCACCCTGCCGGAGAGGGGAATCATCTCCCGGAGGACTCTACGCCGCCATGGTCGCCTCCGGAGTGATGAGTGAGTAGTCTACCCCTGGACTATGGGTCCATAGCAGTAGCTAGATGGTTGTCTTCTCCCCATTGTGCTATCATTGTCGGATCTTGTGAGCTGCCTAACATGATCAAGATCATCTATCTGTAATTCTATATGTTGCGTTTGTTGGGATCCGATGAATAGAGAATACTTGTTATGTTGATTATCAAAGTTATATCTATGTGTTGTTTATGATCTTGCATGCTCTCTGTTACTAGTAGATGCTCTGGCCAAGTAGATGCTTGTAACTCCAAGAGGGAGTATTTATGCTCGATAGTGGGTTCATGCCTCCATTGATATCTGGGACAGGATGATGAAAGTTCTAAGGTTGTGGATGTGCTGTTGCTACTAGGGATAAAACATTAGTGCTATGTTCAAGGATGTAGTTACTAGTTACATTACGCGCAATACTTAATGCAATTGTCTGTTGTTAGCAACTTAATACTGGAGGGGGTTCGGATGATAACCTGAAGGTGGACTTTTTAGGCATAGATGCATGCTGGATGGCGGTCTATGTACTTTGTCGTAATGCCCAATTAAATCTCACTATACTCATCATAATATGTATGTGCATGGTCATGCCCTCTTTATTTGTCAATTGCCCAACTGTAATTTGTTCACCCAACATGCTGTTTATCTTATGGGAGAGACACCTCTAGTGAACTGTGGACCCCGGTCCAATTCTCTATACTGAAATACAATCTACTGCAATACTTGTTCTACTGTTTTCTGCAAACAATCATCTTCCACACAATACGGTTAATCCTTTGTTACAGCAAGCCGGTGAGATTGACAACCTCACTGTTTCGTTGGGGCAAAGTACTTTGGTTGTGTTGTGCAGGTTCCACGTTGGCGCCGGAATCCCTGGTGTTGCGCCGCACTACATCCCGCCGCCATCAACCTTCAACGTGCTTCTTGGCTCCTCCTGGTTCGATAAACCTTGGTTTCTTTCTGAGGGAAAACTTGCTGCTGTGCACATCATACCTTCCTCTTGGGGTTCCCAACGAACGTGTGAGTTACACGCCATCAAGCTCTTTTCTCGGCGCCGTTGCGGGGAGATCAAGACACGCTGCAAGGGGAGTCTCCACTTCTCAATCTCTTTACTTTGTTTTTGTCTTGCTTAGTTTTATTTACTACTTTGTTTGCTGCACTAAATCAAAATACAAAAAAAATTAGTTGCTAGTTTTACTTTATTTGCTATCTTGTTTGCTATATCAAAAACACAAAAAAATAGTTACTTGCATTTACTTTATCTAGTTTGCTTTATTTACTGTTGCTAAAATGGCCAACCCTGAAAATACTAAGTTGTGTGACTTCACAACCACAAATAATAATGATTTCTTATGCACACCTATTGCTCCACCTGCTACTACAGCAGAATTCTTTGAAATTAAACCTGCTTTACTAAATCTTGTTATGCGAGAGCAATTTTCTGATGTTAGTTCTGATGATGCTGCTGCCCATCTTAATAATTTTGTTGAATTGTGTGAAATGCAAAAGTATAAAGATGTAGATGGTGACATTATAAAATTAAAATTGTTCCCTTTCTCATTAAGAGGAAGAGCTAAAGATTGGTTGCTATCTCTGCCTAAGAATAGTATTGATTCATGGACTAAATGCAAGGATGCTTTTATTGGTAGATATTATCCCCCTGCTAAAATTATATCTTTGAGGAGTAGCATAATGAATTTTAAACAATTAGATACTGAACATGTTGCTCAAGCTTGGGAAAGAATGAAATCTCTGGTTAAAAATTGCCCAACCCATGGACTGACTACTTGGATGATCATCCAAACCTTCTATGCAGGACTAAATTTTTCTTCGCGGAATTTATTGGATTCAGCTGCTGGAGGTACCTTTATGTCCATCACTCTTGGTGAAGCAACAAAGCTTCTTGATAATATGATGATCAACTACTCTGAATGGCACACGGAAAGAGCTCCACAAGGTAAGAAGGTAAATTCTGTCGAAGAAACCTCTTCCTTGAGTGATAAGATTGATGCTATTATGTATATGCTTGTGAATGATAGGACTAATATTGATCCTAATAATGTTCCGTTAGCTTCATTGGTTGCACAAGAAGAACATGTTGATGTAAACTTCATTAAAAATAATAATTTCAACAACAATGCTTACCGGAACAATTCTAGTAACAACTATAGGCCATATCCTTATAATAATGGCAACGGCTATGGTAATTCTTATGGGAATTCTTACAACAATAATAGGAGTTCACCCCCTGGACTTGAAGCCATGCTTAAAGAATTTATTAGTACACAAACTGCTTTTAACAAATCTGTTGAAGAAAAGCTTGGGAAAATTGATATACTTGCTTCTAAAGTCGATAGTCTTGCTGCTGATGTTGATCTTTTGAAATCGAAAGTTATGCCTAATGAAAATCATCATAATAAAATTGTTACTACAGCAAATGCCATCCAAGTTAGAATTAATGAGAATATAAGATTGATGGCTGAACTGCGTGCTAGGTGGGATAGAGAAGAAAATGAAAAACTAGCTAAAGAGAAGAATGTAGCTAAAGTTTGGACTATTACCACCACTAGTAATGCTAATGCTACACATGTTGCTGCACCTCCTACTATTAATAATAAAAGAATAGGTGTTAGCAATGTTTCCACTTCTAATGCAAAGCGCGAGAAACTGCCCGAAACTGCTAAAACTGCTGAAACTGCCTGTGATAAAACTGCTGAAATTTTTTCCAACATTGGGGATGATGATCCCATTGCTTTAGATTATAATGGTTTGAATTTTGATGATTGCCACATCTCTGAAGTTATAAAGTTCTTGCAAAAACTTGCTAAAAGTCCTAATGCTAGTGCTATAAATTTGGCTTTCACACAACATATTACAAATGCTCTCATAAAAGCTAGAGAAGAGAAACTAGAGCGCGAAGCCTCTATTCCTAGAAAGCTAGAGGATGGTTGGGAGCCCATCATTAAGATGAAGGTTAAAGATTTTGATTGTAATGCCTTATGTGATCTTGGTGCAAGTATTTCTGTTATGCCTAAGAAAATTTATAATATGCTTGACTTGCCACCGCTGAAAAATTGTTATTTGGATGTTAATCTTGCTGATCATTCTACAAAGAAACCTTTGGGGAAAGTTGATAATGTTCGCATTACCGTTAACAATAACCTTGTCCCCGTTGATTTTGTTGTCTTGGATATTGAATGCAATGCATCTTGTCCCATTATATTGGGAAGACCTTTTCTTCGAACTGTTGGTGCTATCATTGATATGAAGGAAGGTAATATAAAATATCAATTTCCTCTCAAGAAAGGTATGGAACACTTCCCTAGAAAGAGAATGAAGTTACCTTTTGATTCTATTATGAGAACAAATTATGATGTTGACACTTCGTCTCTTGATAATACTTGATACACACTTTCTGCGCCTAGCTGAAATGCGTTAAAGAAAAGCGCTTATGGGAGACAACCCATGTTTTTACCTACAGCACTTTGTTTTTATTTTGTGTCTTGGAAGTTGTTTACTACTGTAGCAACCTCTCCTTATCTTAGTTTAGTGTTTTATTGTGCCAAGTAAAGTCGTTGATAGAAAAGTTCATACTAGATTTGGATTACTGCGCAGAAACAGATTTCTTTGCTGTCACGAATCTGGGCTGTTTTCCCTGTAGGTAACTCAGAAAATTATGCCAATTTACATGAGTGATCCTCAGATATGTACGCAACGTTCATTCAATTTGAGCATTTTCATTTGAGCAAGTCTGGTGCCTCGATAAAATTCGTCAATACAAACTGTTCTGTTTTGACAGATTCTGCCTTTTATTTCGCATTGCCTCTTTTGCTATGTTGGATGAATTTCTTTGATCCATTAATGTCCAGTAGCTTTATGCAATGTCCAGAAGTGTTAAGAATGATTGTGTCACCTCTGAACATGTTAATTTTTATTGTCGCTAACCCTCTAATGAGTTGTTCTAAGTTTGGTGTGGAGGAAGTTTTCAAGGATCAAGAGAGGAGTATGATGCAACATGATCAAGGAGAGTGAAAGCTCTAAGCTTGGGGATGCCCCGGTGGTTCACCCCTGCATATATCAAGAAGACTTGAGCGTCTAAGCTTGGGGATGCCCAAGGCATCCCCTTCTTCATCGACAACATTATCAGGTTCCTCCCCTGAAACTATATTTTTATTCCATCACATCTTATGTGCTTTGCTTGGAGCGTCGGTTTGTTTTTGTTTTTTGTTTTGCTTGAATAAAATGGATCCTTGCATTCACTTTATGGGAGAGAGACACACTCCGCTGTAGCATATGGACAAGTATGTCCTTAGTTTCTACTCATAGTATTCATGGCGAAGTTTCTTCTTCGTTAAATTGTTATATGGTTGGAATTGGAAAATGATACATGTAGTAATTGCTATTAATGTCTTGGGTAATGTGATACATGGCAATTGTTGTGCTCATGTTTAAGCTCTTGCATCATATGCTTTGCACCCATTAATGAAGAAATACATAGAGCATGCTAAAATTTGGTTTGCATATTTGGTTTCTCTAAGGTCTAGATAATTTCTAGTATTGAGTTTGAACAACAAGGAAGACAGTGTAGAGTCTTATAATGTTTACAATATGTCTTTTATGTGAGTTTTGCTGCACCGGTTCATCCTTGTGTTTGTTTCAAATAAGCCTTGCTAGCCTAAACCTTGTATCGAGAGGGAATACTTCTCATGCATCCAAAATACTTGAGCCAACCACTATGCCATTTGTGTCCACCATACCTACCTACTACATGGTATTTCCTGCCATTCCAAAGTAAATTGCTTGAGTGCTACCTTTAAAATTCCATCATTCACCTTTGCAATATATAGCTCATGGGACAAATAGCTTAAAAACTATTGTGGTATTGAATATGTAATTATGCACTTTATCTCTTATTAAGTTGCTTGTTGTGCGATAACCATGTTCACTGGGGACGCCATCAACTACTCTTTGTTGAATTTCATGTGAGTTGCTATGCATGTTCGTCTTGTCTGAAGTAAGAGCGATCTACCACCTTATGGTTAAGCATGCATATTGTTAGAGAAGAACATTGGGCCGCTAACTAAAGCCATTTTGGACAAATATCCTCAATCTCATATGAGAAAATTATTAATTGTTGTTACATGCTTATGCATAAAAGAGGAGTCCATTATCTGTTGTCTATGTTATCCCGGTATGGATGTCTAAGTTGAGAATAATCAATAGCGAGAAATCCAATGCGAGCTTTCTCCTTAGACCTTTGTACAGGCGGCATAGAGGTACCCCTTTGTGACACTTGGTTAAAACATGTGCATTGCGATGATCCGGTAGTCCAAGCTAATTAGGACAAGGTGCGGGCACTATTAGTACACTATGCATGAGGCTTGCAACTTGTAAGATATAATTTACATGATACATATGCTTTATTACTACCGTTGACAAAATTGTTTCATGTTTTCAAAATCAAAGCTCTAGCACAAATATAGCAATCGATGCTTTTCCTCTATGGAGGACCATTCTTTTACTTTCAATGTTGAGTCAGTTCACCTATTTCTCTCCACCTCAAGAAGCAAACACTTGTGTGAACTGTGCATTGATTCCTACATATTTGCTTATTGCACTTATTATATTACTCTATGTTGACAATATCCATGAGATATACATGTTATGAGTTGAAAGCAACCGCTGAAACTTAATCTTCCTTTGTGTTGCTTCAATGCCTTTACTTTGAATTATTGCTTTATGAGTTAACTCTTATGCAAGACTTATTGATGCTTGTCTTGAAGTGCTATTCATGAAAAGTCTTTGCTATATGATTCACTTGTTTACTCATGTCATATACATTGTTTTGATCGCTGCATTCACTACATATGCTTTACAAATAGTATGATCAAGGTTATGATGGCATGTCACTCCAGAAATTATCTGTGTTATCGTTTTACCTGCTCGGGACGAGCAGAACTAAGCTTGGGGATGCTGATACGTCTCCGACGTATCGATAATTTCTTATGTTCCATGCCACATTATTGATGTTATCTACATGTTTTATGCACACTTTATGTCATATTCGTGCATTTTCTGGAACTAACCTATTAACAAGATGCCGAAGTGCCAGTTCCTGTTTTCTGCTGTTTTTGGTTTCAGAAATCCTAGTAACGAAATATTCTCGGAATTGGACGAAATCAACGCCCAGGGTCCTATTTTGCCACGAAGCTTCCAGAAGTCCGAAGAGGAGACGAAGAGGGGCCATGAGGGGGCCACACCCTAGGGCGGCGCGGCCCCCCCTTGGCCGCGCGGCCCTGTGGTGTGGGGCCCTCGTGCCGCCTCCTGACCTGCCCTTCCGCCTACTTAAAGCCTCCGTTGCGAAACCCCCAGTACCGAGAGCCACGATACGGAAAACCTTCTAGAGACGCCGCCGCCGCCGATCCCATCTCGGGGGATCCAGGAGATCGCCTCCGGCACCCTGCCGGAGAGGGGAATCATCTCCCGGAGGACTCTACGCCGCCATGGTCGCCTCCGGAGTGATGAGTGAGTAGTCTACCCCTGGACTATGGGTCCATAGCAGTAGCTAGATGGTTGTCTTCTCCCCATTGTGCTATCATTGTCGGATCTTGTGAGCTACCTAACATGATCAAGATCATCTATCTGTAATTCTATATGTTGCGTTTGTTGGGATCCGATGAATAGAGAATACTTGTTATGTTGATTATCAAAGTTATATCTATGTGTTGTTTATGATCTTGCATGCTCTCCGTTACTAGTAGATGCTCTGGCCAAGTAGATGCTTGTAACTCCAAGAGGGAGTATTTATGCTCGATAGTGGGTTCATGCCTCCATTAATATCTGGGATAGTGACAGAAAGTTCTAAGGTTGTGGATGTGCTGTTGCCACTAGGGATAAAACATTAGTGCTATGTTCAAGGATGTAGTTACTAGTTACATTACGCGCAATACTTAATGCAATTGTCTGTTGTTAGCAACTTAATACTGGAGGGGGTTCGGATGATAACCTGAAGGTGGACTTTTTAGGCATAGATGCATGCTGGATGGCGGTCTATGTACTTTGTCGTAATGCCCAATTAAATCTCACTATACTCATCATAATATGTATGTGCATGGTCATGCCCTCTTTATTTGTCAATTGCCCAACTGTAATTTGTTCACCCAACATGCTATTTATCTTATGGGAGAGACACCTCTAGTGAACTGTGGACCCCGGTCCAATTCTCTATACTGAAATACAATCTACTGCAATACTTGTTCTACTGTTTTCTGCAAACAATCATCTTCCACACAATACGGTTAATCCTTTGTTACAGCAAGCCGGTGAGATTGACAACCTCACTGTTTCGTTGGGGCAAAGTACTTTGGTTGTGTTGTGCAGGTTCCACGTTGGCGCCGGAATCCCTGGTGTTGCGCCGCACTACATCCCGCCGCCATCAACCTTCAACGTGCTTCTTGGCTCCTCCTGGTTCGATAAACCTTGGTTTCTTTCTGAGGGAAAACTTGCTGCTGTGCGCATCATACCTTCCTCTTGGGGTTCCCAACGAACGTGTGAGTTATACGCCATCAAACCTCTCCTTATCTTAGTTTTGTGTTTTGTTGTGCCAAGTGAAGCCTCTAATCGAAGGATGATACTAGATTTGGATTTCTGCGCAGAAACAGATTTCTATCTGTCACGAATCTGGGCTGTTTTCTCTGTAGGTAACTCAGAAAAATATGCCAATTTACGTGCGTGTTCCTCAGATATGTACGCAACTTTCATTAGTTTTGAGTTTTCTGATCTGAGCAACGGAAGTATTTATTAGAAATTCGTCTTTACAGACTGTTCTGTTTTGATAGATTCTGCCTTTTATTTCGCATTGCTTCTTTCGCTGTGTTGGGTGGATTTCTTTGTTCCATTACCTTCCAGTAGCTTTGAGCAATGTCCAGAAGTGTTAAGAATGATTGTGTCACCTCTGAACATGTGAGTTTTTGATTATGTACTAACCCCTCTAATGAAGTTTATGAGAAGTTTGGTGTGAAGGAAGTTTTCAAGGGTCAAGAGAGGAGGATGATATACTATGATCAAGAAGAGTGAAAGCTCTAAGCTTGGGGATGCCCCGGTGGTTCATCCCTGCATATTCCAAGAAGACTCAAGCATCTAAGCTTGGGGATGCCCAAGGCATCCCCTTCTTCATCGACAACATTATCAGGTTCCTCCCCTGAAACTATATTTTTATTCCATCACATCTTATGTGCTTTGCTTGGAGCGTCGGTTTGTTTTTGTTTTTTGTTTTGTTTGAATAAAATGGATCCTAGCATTCACTTTGTGGGAGAGAGACACGCTCCGCTGTAGCATATGGACAAGTATGTCCTTAGGCTTTACTCATAATATTCATGGCGAAGTTTCTTCTTCGTTAAATTGTTATATGGTTGGAATTGGAAAATGATACATGTAGTAAATTGCTAAAATGTCTTGGGTAATGTGATACTTGGCAATTGTTGTGCTCATGTTTAAGCTCTTGCATCATATACCTTGCACCCATTAATGAAGAAATACATAGAGCATGCTAAAATTTGGTTTGCATATTTGGTCTCTCTAAGGTCTAGATAATTTCTAGTATTGAGTTTGAACAACAAGGAAGACGGTGTAGAGTCTTATAATGTTTTCAATATGTCTTTTATGTGAGTTTTGCTGCACCGGTTCATCCTTGTGTTTGTTTCAAATAGCCTTGCTAGCCTAAACCTTGTATCGAGAGGGAATACCTCTCATGCATCCAAAATACTTGAGCCAACCACTATGCCATTTGTGTCCACCATACCTACCTACTACATGGTATTTCTCCACCATTCCAAAGTAAATTGCTTGAGTGCTACCTTTAAAATTCCATCATTCACCTTTGCAATATATAGCTCATGGGACAAATAGCGTAAAAACTATTGTGGTATTGAAAATGTACTTATGCACTTTATCTCTTATTAAGTTGCTTGTTGTGCGATAACCATGTTCACCGGGGACGCTATCAACTATTCTTTGTTGAATATCATGTGAGTTGCTATGCATGTTCGTCTTGTCTGAAGTAAGAGAGATCTACCACCTTATGGTTAAGCATGCATATTGTTAGAGAAGAACATTGGGCCGCTAACTAAAGCCATGATCCATGGTGGAAGTTTCAGTTTTGGACATATATCCTCAATCTCATATGAGAAAATTAATTGTTGCCACATGCTTATGCATAAAAGAGGAGTCCATTATCTGTTGTCTATGTTGTCCCGGTATGGATGTCTAAGTTGAGAATAATCAATAGCGAGAAATCCAATGCGAGCTTTCTCCTTAGACCTTTGTACAGGCGGCATAGAGGTACCCCTTTGTGACACTTGGTTAAAACATGTGCATTGCGATAATCCCGGTAGTCCAAGCTAATTAGGACAAGGTGCGGGCACTATTAGTATAATATGCATGAGGCTTGCAACTTGTAAGATATAATTTACATGATACATATGCTTTATTACTACCGTTGACAAAATTGTTTCTTGTTTTCAAAATCAAAGCTCTAGCACAAATATAGCAATCGATGCTTTCCTCTTTGAAGGACCTTTCTTCTACTTTTATGTTGAGTCAGTTCACCTATTTCTCTCCATCTCAAGAAGCAAACACTTGTGTGAACTGTGCATTGATTCCTACATACTTGCATATTGCACTTATTATATTACTCTATGTTGACAATATCCATGAGATATACATGTTACAAGTTGAAAGCAACCGCTGAAACTTAATCTTCCATTATGTTGCTTCAATGCCTTTACTTTGAATTATTGCTTTATGAGTTAACTCTTATGCAAGACTTATTGATGCTTGTCTTGAAAGTACTATTCATGAAAAGTCTTTGCTTTATGATTCAGTTGTTTACTCATGTCATTGCCATTGTTTTGATCGCTGCATTCATTACATATGCTTACAATAGTATGATCAAGGTTATGATGGCATGTCACTCCAGAAATTATCTTTGTTATCGTTTACCTGCTCGGGACGAGCAGAAACTAAGCTTGGGGATGCTGATACGTCTCCGACGTATCGATAATTTCTTATGTTCCATGCCACATTATTGATGATATCTACATGTTTTATGCACACTTTATGTCATATTCGTGCAATTTCTGGAACTAACCTATTAACAAGATGCCGAAGTGCCGATTCTTTGTTTCTGCTGTTTTTGGTTTCAGAAATCCTAGTAACGAAATATTCTCGGAATCGGACGAAATCAACGCCCAGGTTCCTATTTTGCCCGGAAGCATCCAGAACACACGAGAACCGCCAGAGAGGGGGCACTGGGCCCCCAGACCATAGGCCGGCGCGGCCCAGGCCCAGGCCGCGCCGCCCTATAGTGTCGGCGCCCCTTCGACCTTCTGACGCCGCCTCTTCGCCTATTTAAGGGCCCTCGACCTAAAACCTCGATACGAAAAAGCCACGGTACGAGAAACCTTCCAGAGCCGCCGCCATCGCGAAGCCAAGATCTGGGGGACAGGAGTCTCTGTTCTGGCACCCTGCCGGGACGGGGAAGTGCCCCCGGAAGGCTCCTCCATCGACACCACCGCCATCTCCATCACCGCTGCTGTCTCCCATGAGGAGGGAGTAGTTCTCCATCGAGGCTCGGGGCTGTACCGGTAGCTATGTGGTTCATCTCTCTCCTATGTACTTCAATACAATAATCTCATGAGCTGCCTTACATGATTGAGATTCATATGATGATGCTTGTAATCTAGATGTCGTTATGCTAGTCAAGTGAATTTTACTTATGTGATCTCCGGAGACTCCTTGTCCCACGTGTGTAAAGGTGACAGTGTGTGCACCGTGTGGGTCTCTTAGGCTATATTTCACAGAATACTTATTCACTGTTATGAATGGCATAGTGAAGTACTTATTTATATCTCTTTATGATTGCAATGTGTTTGTATCACAATTTATCTATGTGCTACTCTAGTGATGTTATTAAAGTAGTTTTATTCCTCCTGCACGGTGTAATGGTGACAGTGTGTGCATCCGTGTTAGTACTTGGCGTAGGCTATGATTGTGATCTCTTGTAGATTGCGAAGTTAACTATTGCTATGATAGTATTGATGTGATCTATGCCTCCTTTCTTAGCATGAAGGTGACAGTGTGCATGCTACGTTAGTACTTGGTTTAGTCTTATTGATCTTTCATGCACTCTAAGGTTATTTAAATATGAACATTGAATTGTGGAGCTTGTTAACTCCGGCATAGAGGGTTCGTGTAATCCTACGCAATGTGTTCATCATCCAACAAGAGTGTAGAGTGTGCATTTATCTATTCTGTTATGTGATCAAAGTTGAGAGTGTCCACTAGTGAAAGTCTAATCCCTAGGCCTTGTTCCTAAATACTGCTATCGCTGCTTGTTTCTTTCATTTTTTGCGTTACTACTGCTTGTTTACTGTCCTGGGCAAAGCACTTTTCTGGTGCTATTGCTACTGCTTATATATATTCACACCACCTGTATTTCACTATCTCTTCGCCGAACTAGTGCACCTATTAGGTGTGTTGGGGACACAAGAGACTTCTTGCTTTGTGGTTGCAGGGTTGCATGAGAGGGATATCTTTGACCTCTTCCTCCCTGAGATCGATAAACCTTGGGTGATCCACTTAAGGGAAAACTTGCTGCTGTTCTACAAACCTCTGCTCTTGGAGGCCCAACACTGTCTACAGGAAAAGGAGGGGGCGTAGACATCAGATCACACTAGAGTAATTTGGAGGACGAGTAGAGGGTTTAGAAGCACTTACCTGAATGATAGAAGCCGTGGGGAAGCAGGGCTCTGACCCCATGATAGTGGCGACATCGGCGCGACATTGATGACACATGGGGCAACTCCTCGAGGTAGATCGACCTGCGACAGTCACAAAAGCATCCATAGTTGTTGTAGACGACGTAGGAAACACCGAGAATGCCAAGGGAGGTTTCTAAACTTGTGAGAGCTCAACAATCCATCTATGGCGAAAACCCTATAACGTAATAGGGTTGGGATCAAGTAGTATAGGAAGTTATAGGATAAATTAATTAGATCAAATGGTATCGCGTAGTGATTAGAGTGTTTAGGCAAAAGCCGCAGTGGCAACAATCGGGAACGGCCATGGCGGAGGCGAGCGCGTAGGCAACGCGAGCGCGAGAGCGTGCGAGGTTGAGAGAGAGGAAGGGGATGACCGACTAGGTCGACTCGGTCCACCTCTTGACCTATGCACCTGACATGTTGGCTGATGGCTGCAAGTACACAGATTGGTTGTGAGGAGCTACTAGTAAAGATCTTAATGCCCCTTGTTGCAATTTATCTAGAATTACTTAAAGTTGTCTTAAATACCAAGTGAGGTGTTGTTTTGAAAGAGTTTTGTAGGACGGTTTTATAAAGTAAATAACTAAAATAAAAGAGTGCAATTACGACTAAGGATTAAGTTTGAACTTTAATAAGGCTAACATGTTCTCGGGGGCTGTTGGTTTCACCTTTAATATTAACTAAGAACAGAAACTAGATAATTCATATATTTGCTGTGGTTTTATGTGGGAAAGGCTCGATGTTGGAATATGTATTTTGTAACACATCCCTGAATAACCACTGTGATGACCTTCAGCAAGCCACCTATTGCTACATTACAATTAAGGAACTACCCCATGGTTATTTGTGAAGCATGGTGAGTCCTCTCGATCTTGTCCCCTCCTTCCATACAATAATGCACCACACACAGTATGTCACTTACCGCCGTATACACTATCATACTTCCGAAGGTATTTCCCTCCCGTGAACCTTAGGCAAATGTTACATGGTCGAGTTCATGTAACATCACAAGAGAAAACTAACATACAACCATAGTGCAAAGCTATAAATCATCTTCATTCATATTATAATATTACTAGAGTTTCTCCATCTCCCCCAAGAATGAAGTCAGCTACTCACACATGGAAACAATCAAGAACATCATCATAATCTTGCGAATGGAATAAGGATAACAGTGTGAATTCAAGTACAAACCCACAACGACAAAGGAGATTAAAATCTAATGAGATGAACGAAATGGAGATGGTGATGGTGCTGTGGTTGACAATGAATGTGATGATGCCTTGTCCTCCAATGATCTTGGTAGCAACTTGGATGATGCCGGCCCCTTCTTGTTCTTTCTTGAGATCTCTTCTGGGACGGTGTTTTGGTGTTTGTGGTCATGTGTGTTCTTGGATCTCAGATCTGTATATGGGAGGCGAGAGTATTTGACGAGGTTGTCCTCCTGACACGGTGTACATGTGAACGGTACGGGCGGGCTCCCCCCGTACCGACGTCCACTAAACCTTCTGGAAGTCGTCATCACATCCTCCTTTCGCACAGGTGCACAATTAAGTGATTAAATGTTTTTTATCATGTCTACCATAAAATGATAGTTTTTATTGATATTTCATGATTGCCTAATTATTTTGAGATCAGGCGAAGACAAGCATAAAAGGGCGCGGTAGCGCGGTGAAATAAAAAAAATCCTATTGCTACTCAATGATATCTTATTAATATAATGGTGTAAAAACATGCTAAAAATATACTCATCATTGGCCCCACCTGTCAACGGGACGATATTTTTGTCATTTCACCATTACACCGGTCAAGATATAATTTTTATTAGATAAATAAAATATTTAGTTTTGATGAGAAAAATACAGGGAATCCAACTATGATAATTCTAACCCCATTAAAATTGTATTCATAGGATAAAATTTGAAAACCAATAAAGAGTGATGATTTTTAAAAATAATTCAGGGTATTTAGAATACCCTCAAAATAATAAAAATCATTTAAATCCCAAAACTAAAGGGAAATATACTAGTAACCCTAGCATGTCATAAATAACTTAAAAATCATTATAAGTGCAATGATGTTTTTCCTATTACAGAATTTTATATCAATAAATAATCACAAAACCCATAAAAGGGTAAAACGACAATTTCAACCTAAAATCCACACACATGCGGGGAATAATGAAATATAAACAGTGCATTGCAACTAGTTGCATTAAGATCATCATTTGTACGTTCCACCTAGCATCATTTGGATGTTCCACCTACGGTGGAGTTTCTATTATACTGATAGCACCATTAGGACTTAAACAACAAATGTAGTTAGTCATTCTGGCGCCGTATAGGTAGCGCTAACCAAATATATCGGAGTGGGACGGGAGAGTCACAAGTACCTTCTTCCTTCCGTACCTCCTCGGATACTTGGTTTGGCTGGTTCCGTGGTGGACCTATTGTGGGTATACTTTATGGGTGTACCATCGACAGTGCCTAGATCCGGCAAACCCGGGTGGCCCACAGACGGTGATGTGGCGTGTGGCCCATCGGGCGGCCTAGATGCTGTTGATCATGAGGGATGAAGTCCAGCCCAGGATCGGGAAGCCGGATCCTAACCGACCTTCGGAGGAGGCCGGATTGATACGCGTATAGCACACGTCCGTTGGGAACCCAAAGAGGAAGGTGTGATGCGTACAATGGCAAGTTTTCCCTCAGTAAGAAACCAAGGTTTATCGAACCAGTAGGAGCCAAGAAGCACGTTGAAGGTTGATGGCGGCGGAGTGTAGTGCGGCGCAACACCAGGGATTCCGGCGCCAACGTGGAACCTGCACAACACAACCAAATTACTTTGCCCCAACGTGACAGTGAGGTTGTAAATATCACCGGCTTGCTGTAACAAAGGATTAGATGTATAGTGTGGATGATGATTTTTGCAGAAAACAGTAGAACGAGTATTGCAGTAGATTGTATTCGATGTTAAGAATGGACCGGGGTCCACAGTTCACTAGTGGTATCTCTCCCATAAGAAATAGCATGTTGGATGAACAAATTACAGTTGGGCAATTGACAAATAAAGATAGCATGACAATGCACATACATGTTATGATGAGTAGTGTGAAATTCAATTGGGCATTACGACAAAGTACATAGACCGCTATCCAGCATGCATCTATGCCTAAAAAGTCCACCTTCAGGTTATCATCCGAACCCCTTCCAGTATTAAGTTGCAAACAACAGACACTTGCATTAAGTATGGTGTGTAATGTAATCAACAAATACATCCTTAGACATAGCATTGATGTTTTATCCCTAGTGGCAACAACACATCCACAACCTTAGAATTTTCTGTCACTGTCCCAGATTTAATGGAGGCACGAACCCACTATCGAGCATAAATACTCCCTCTTGGGGTTACAAGTAACGACTTGGCCAGAGCCTCTACTAATAACGGAGAGCATGCAAGATCATAAACAACACATAGATGATAGATTGATAATCAACATAACATAACATTCTATATTCATCGGATCCCAACAAACGCAACATGTAGCATTACAAATAGATGATCTTGATCATGTTAGGCAGCTCACAAGATCGAACAATGATAGCACAATGAGGAGAATACAACCATCTAGCTACTGCTATGGACCCATAGTCCAGGGGTGAACTACTCACACATCACTCCGGAGGCGACCATGGCGGTGAAGAGTCCTCCGGGAGATGATTCCCCTCTCCGGCAGGGTGCCGGAGGCGATCTTCTGAATCCCCCGAGATGGGATTGGCGGCGGCGTCTCTGGAAGGTTTTCCGTATCGTGACTCTCGGTACTAGAGTTATTATTGACGAAGGCTTATGTAGGCGGACGGGTAGGTCAGGGGGCGCCACGAGGGGCCCACACGCTAGGGCCGCGTGGCCAGGGGCTGGGCCGCGCCGCCCTGTTGTGTGGCCGCCTCGTCGCCCCACTTCGTTTCCCTTTCGGACTTCTGGAAGCTTCGTGGAAAAATAAGATCCTGGGCGTTGATTTCGTCCAATTCCGAGAATATTTCCTTACTAGGATTTCTGAAACCAAAAACAGCAGAAAACAGCAACTGGCTCTTCGGCATCTTGTTAATAGGTAGTGCCGGAAAATGCATAAATATGACATAAAGTATGTATAAAACATGTGTGTATTGTCATAAAACAAGCATGGAACATAAGAAATTATCGATACGTTGGAGACGTATCAGCATCCCCAAGCTTAGTTCCTACTCGTCCCGAGTAGGTAAACGATAACAAAGATAATTTGTGAAGTGACATGCTATCATAATCTTGATCAATACTATTGTAAGCACATGTAATGAATGCAGCGATTCGAAGCAATGGTAAAGACAATGGTTAAACAACTGAACCATATAGCAAAGACTTTTCATGAATAGTACTTTCAAGACAAGCATCAATAAGTCTTGCATAAGAGTTAACTCATAAAGCAATAAATTCAAAGTAAAGGCATTGAAGCAACACAAAGGAAGATTAAGTTTCAGCGGTTGCTTTCAACTTGTAACATGTATATTTCATGGATATTATCAACATAAAGTAATATAATAAGTGCAATATGCAAGTATGTAAGAATCAATGCACAGTTAACACAAGTGTTTGCTTCTAAGATAGAAAGAAGTGGGTAAACTGACTCAACATAAAAGTAGAAGAAAGGCCCTTCGCAGAGGGAAGCATGGATTGCTATATTTGTGCTAGAGCTTTTATTTTGAAAACATAAAGAGAGCATACAAGTAAAATTTTGAGAGGTGTTTGTTTTTGTCAACGAATGGTAGTCGGCACTCTAACCCCCTTGCCAGACAGACCTTCAAAGAGCGGCTCCCATGAATTTTTTTATTTTTGGGTGGCACTCCTTCCAACCTTTGCTTTCACAAACCATGGCTAACCGAATCCTCGGGTGCCTGCCAACAATCTCATACCATGAAGGAGTGCCTTTTTATTTTAGTTTTATTTAGATGACACTCCTCCCCACCTTTGCTTTCTCAAGCCATGGCTAACCGAATCCTCGGGTGCCGTCCAACAATCACATACCATGGAGGAGTGTCTATTTTTTTTTGTAAAATTATGAAAGTTAATTAATTGGGGCTGGGAACCCCATTGCCAGCTCTTTTTGCAAAATTATTGGATAAGCGGATGAAGCCACTAGTCCATTGGTGAAAGTTGCCCAACAAGATTGAAAGATAAACACCACATACTTCCTCATGAGCTATAAAACATTGACACAAATAAGATGTAATAACTTTTGAAGTGTTTAAAGATAGCACTCAAGCAATTTACTTTGGAATGGCAGAGAAATACCATGTAGTAGGTAGGTATGGTGGACACAAATGGCATAGTTTCTGGCTCAAGGATTTTGGATGCACGAGAAGTGATCCCTCTCAATACAAGGCTTAGGCTAGCAAGGTTGTTTGAAGCAAACACAAGTATGAACCGGTACGGCAAAACTCACATAAGAACATATTGCAAGCATTATAAGACTCTACACTGTCTTCCTTGTTGTTCAAACCCTTACTAGAAAATATCTAGACCTTAGAGAGACCAATCATGCAAACCAAATTTTAGCAAGATCTATGTATTTCTTTACTAATAGGTGCAAAGTATATGATGCAAGAGCTTAAACATGATCCTTATGAGCACAACAATTGCCAAGTATCAAATTATTCAAGACATTCTACCAATTACCACATGTAGCATTTCCCGTTTCCAACCATATAACAATTAACGAAGCAGTTTCAACCTTCGCCATGAACATTATGAGTAAAGCTAAGGACATATTTGTCCATATGCAACAGCGGAGCGTGTCTCTCTCCCACACAATGAATGCTAGGATCCAACTTTATTCAAACAAAACAAAAACAAAAACATACATACGCTCCAAGTAAAGCACATAAGATGTGATGAAATAAAAATATAGTTTTACTAGAGGAACCTGATAATGTTGTCGATGAAGAAGGGGATGCCTTGGGCATCCCCAAGCTTAGATGCTTGAGTCTTCTTGAAATATGCAGGGATGAACCACCGGGGCATCCCCAAGCTTAGAGCTTTCACTCTCCTTGATCATATTGTATCATCCTCCTCTCTTGATCCTTGAAAACTTCCTCCACACCAAACTCAAAACAACTCATTAGAGGGTTAGTGCATAATCAAAATTCACATGTTCAGAGGTTACATAATCATTCTTAACACTTCTGGACATTGCACAAAGCTACTGAAAGTTAATGGAATAAAGAAATCCATCAAGCATAGCAAAACAGGCAATGCGAAATAAAAGCAGAATCTGTCAAAACAGAACAGTCCGTAAAGACGAATTTTTTAGGTGCATCAGACTTGATCAAATGAAAATGCTCAAATTGAATGAAAGTTGTGTACGTATCTGGAGATTACTCACGTAAATTGTCAGATTTTTCTGATTTACCTATAGAGACTACTGCTCAAATTCGTGACAGCAAGAAATCTGTTTCTGCGCAGTAATCCAAATCTAGTATGAACCTTACTATCAAAGACTTTACTTGGCACAACAATGCAATAAAATAAAGATAAGGAGAGGTTGCTACAGTAGTAACAACTTCAAAGACTCAAATATAAAATAAAAGTGCAGAAGTAAAATCATGGGTTGTCTCCCATAAACGCTTTTCTTTAACGCCTTTCAGCTAGGCGCAGAAAGTGTGAATCAAGTGTTATCAAGAGACGAAGCATCAACATCATAATTTGTTCTAATAATAGAATCAAAAGGTAACTTCATTCTCTTTCTAGGGAAGTGTTCCATACCTTTCTTGAGAGGAAATTGATATTTAATATTACCTTCCTTCATATCAATAATAGCACCAATAGTTCGAAGAAAAGGTCTTCCCAATATAATGGTACAAGATGCATTGCATTCAATATCCAAGACAACAAAATCAACGGGGACAAGGTTATTGTTAACCATAATACGAACATTATCAACCCTCCCCAAAGGTTTCTTTGTAGAGTTATCAGCAAGATTAACATCCAAATAATAATTTTTCAATGGTGGCAAGTCAAGCATATTATAGATTTTCCTAGGCATAACGGAAATACTTGCACCAAGATCACATAAAGCATTACAATCAAAGTCATTGACCTTCATCTTAATGATGGACTCCCAACCATCCTCTAACTTCCTAGGAATAGAAGCTTCACGATTTAATTTCTCTTCTCTAGCTTTTATGAGAGCATTTGTAATATGTTTTGTAAAGGCCAAATTTATAGCACTAGCATTAGGACTTTTAGCAAGTTTTTGTAAGAACTTTATAACTTCAGAGATGTGACAATCATCAAAATCTAAACCATTATGATCTAAAGCAATGGGATCATTATTCCCAATATTGGAAAAAACTTCAGCAGTTTTATCACAAGTAGTTTCAGCAGTTTTAGCAGGTTCAGGCAGTTTTGCAAACTTTGCATTAGAAGTGGAAACATTGCCAACACCAATTATTTTACCATTGATAGTAGGAGGTGTAGCAACATGTGAAGCATTAGCATTACTAGTGGTGGTAATAGTCCAAACTTTAGCTACATTGTTATCTTTAGCATTTTCTTTTTTTTTCCCACCTAGCACGCAATTCGGCCATCAATCTTATATTCTCATTAATTCTAACTTGAATGGCGTTTGCTGTAGCATATGACTTTATATCTTTATTTTCATTAGGCATAACTTTCGATTTCAAAAGATCAACATCAGCAACAAGACTATCAACTTTAGAAGCAAGTATATCAATTTTCCCAAGCTTTTCTTCAACAAATTTGTTAAAAGCAGTTTGTGTACTAATAAATTCTTTAAGCATGGCTTCAAGTCCAGGGGGTGTATTCCTAATATTGTTGTAAGAATTCCCATAAGAATTACCATAACCGTTACCATTATTATAAGGATATGGCCTATAGTTGTTACTAGAATTATTCCGATAAGCATTGTTGTTGAAATTATTATTTTTAATGAAGTTCACATCAACATGTTCTTCTTGAGCAACCAATGAAGCTAACGGAACATTATTAGGATCAACATTAGTCCTACCATTCACAAGCATAGACATAATAACATCAATCTTATCACTCAAGGAAGAGGTTTCTTCAACATAATTTACCTTCTTACCTTGTGGGGCTCTTTCCGTGTGCCATTCAGAGTAATTAATCATCATATTATCAAGAAGCTTTGTTGCGGTGCCTAGAGTGATGGACATAAAGGTACCTCCAGCAGCTGAATCCAATAGGTTCCGGGAAGAAAAATTCAATCCTGCATAAAAGGTTTGGATGATCATCCAAGTAGTCAGTCCATGGGTTGGGCAATTTTTAACCAAAAATTTCATTCTTTCCCATGCTTGGGCAACATGCTCATTATCCAATTGCTTAAAATTCATTATGCTACTTCTCAAAGATATAATTTTAGCAGGAGGATAATATCTACCAATGAAAGCATCCTTACATTTAGTCCATGAATCAATACTATTCTTAGGCAAAGATAGCAACCAATCTTTAGCTCTTCCTCTTAATGAGAAAGGAAACAATTTTAATTTTATAATGTCACCATCTACATCTTTATACTTTTGCATTTCACATAGTTCAACAAAATTATTAAGATGGGTAGCAGCATCATCAGAACTAACACCAGAAAATTGCTCTCTCATAACAAGATTTAGTAAAGCAGGTTTAATTTCAAAGAATTCTGCTGTAGTAGCAGGTGGAGCAATATGTGTGCATAAGAAATCATTATTATTTGTGTTAGTGAAGTCACACAACTTAGTATTTTCAGGAGTACCCATTTTAGCAATAGTAAATAAAGCAAACTAGATAAAGTAAATGCGAGTAACTAATTTTTTTGTGTTTTTAATATGGAGAACGCAAACAAGATAGTAAATAAAGTAAAGCTAGCAACTAATTTTTTTGTATTTTGATATAATGCAGCAAACAAAGAAGTGAATAAAAGTAAAGCAAGACAAAAAAAAACAAAGTAAATAGATTGGAGGTGGAGACTCCCCTTGCAGCGTGTCTTGATCCCCCCGGCAACGGCGCCAGAAAAAGAGCTTGATACGCGTACAGCACGCGTCCGTTGGGAACCCCAAGAGGAAGGTGTGATGCGTACAGCGGCAAGTTTTCCCTCAGTAAGAAACCAAGGTTTATCGAACCAGTAGGAGCCATGAAGCACGTTGAAGGTTGATGGCGGCGGAGTGTAGTGCGGCGCAACACCAGGGATTCCGGCGCCAACGTGGAACCTGCACAACACAACCAAATTACTTTGCCCCAACGTGATAGTGAGGTTGTCCATCTCACCGGCTTGCTGTAACAAAGGATTAGATGTATAGTGTGGATGATGATGTTTGCAGAAAACAGTAGAACGAGTATTGCAGTAGATTGTATTCGATGTTAAGAATGGACCGGGGTCCACAGTTCACTAGTGGTGTCTCTCCCATAAGAAATAGCATGTTGGGTGAACAAATTACAGTTGGGCAATTGACAAATAAAGATAGCATGACAATGCACATACATGTTATGATGAGTAGTGTGAAATTCAATTGGGCATTACGACAAAGTACATAGACCGCTATCCAGCATGCATCTATGCCTAAAAAGTCCACCTTCAGGTTATCATCCGAACCCCTTCCAGTATTAAGTTGCAAACAACAGACAATTGCATTAAGTATGGTGCGTAATGTAATGAAAAAATACATCCTTAGACATAGCATTGATGTTTTATCCCTAGTGGCAACAGCACATCCACAACCTTAGAACTTTCTGTCACTGTCCCAGATTTAATGGGGGCATGAACCCACTATCGAGCATAAATACTCCCTCTTGGGGTTACAAGTAACGACTTGGCCAGAGCCTCTACTAATATCGGAGAGCATGCAAGATCATAAACAACACATAGATGATAGATTGATAATCAACATAACATATCATTCTATATTCATCGGATCCCAACAAACGCAACATGTAGCATTACAAATAGATGATCTTGATCATGTTAGGTAGCTCACAAGATCGAACAATGATAGCACAATGAGGAGAATACAACCATCTAGCTACTGCTATGGACCCATAGTCCAGGGGTGAACTACTCACACATCACCCCGGAGGCGACCATGGCGGTGAAGAGTCCTCCGGGAGATGATTCCCCTCTCCGGCAGGGTGCCGGAGGCGATCTCCTGAATCCCCCGAGATGGGATTGGCGGCAGCGGCGTCTCTGGAAGGTTTTCCGTATCGTGGCTCTCGGTACTGGAGTTATTATCGATGAAGGCTTATGTAGGCGGAAGGGTAGGTCAGGGGGCGCCACGAGGGGCCCACACGCTAGGGCCGCGCGGCCAGGGGCTGGGCCGCGCCGCCCTGTTGTGTGGCCGCCTCGTCGCCCCACTTCGTTTCGCTTTCGGACTTCTGGAAGCTTCGTGGAAAAATAAGATCCTGGGCGTTGATTTCGTCCAATTCCGAGAATATTTCCTTACTAGGATTTCTGAAACCAAAAACAGCAGAAAACAGCAACTGGCTCTTCGGCATCTTGTTAATAGGTTAGTGCCGGAAAATGCATAAATATGACATAAAGTATGTATAAAACATGTGTGTATTGCCATAAAACAAGCATGGAACATAATAAATTATCGATACGTTGGAGACGTATCACGGATCCGTGAAGGCCCATGAGGAACCCGGATCCAGTACGACGTAGATGGAAGGCGGATCGTTGATGTACACGACAAGAAATTGTACCGTAGTTAGGCAACCTGTAATCCGGCTAGGACTCTCCATGTAAACCCTAGATCCGTGCGCCTTTATAAGCCGGATTCCGGGAGCCCTAGAGGACAACCACAACTCATTGTAACAACGTGAAAGCGCCCAGATAATTCCAGACAAGCAGCAGTAGGCCATGCCATCGTGCAGGTGATCCGAAGCTGGGTAAATCGCGTACCACCGTCCTGGGTGCAATCCGCCCTATGGCCCCTACTTCTTCTCCCCCTCGTGAGGATCCCTCCTCCGAGGTACCGTCGAATAGGCAACAACAGTTGGCGCCCACCGTGGGGCCAGCGGCATCTGGAGGCCGGAACCAGAAGGGTTCCGCCATGGGAAGCTACGACATATCCATCGCTGTGGGGCGCGTCCCAATTGGCGGCATACACATCTTCATCGGCGATACCGTCGATTCCGATGGGAACGCACTGGTAAGTAACGCTGACGCAACCGCCGTTGAGCAGGACGCAGTCGCGAAGATCCGATCTGAGACGCAAGAGCTTCTTAAGAAGGATTCCGCCTTAGATCCGGAAAAATCAAAACCCACCCAATCCGCCCCTGAGCAGGAAATAAAGGTGGAAGACCAATGCAGATCCGCCCGGGTCTCCCAGGTGTTAGAGAAGCAACGGTGTCACTTCGTGCACTTCTTAGCCCATACCGCAGGAGCCGCCCCTTAAGAAGTCGGAGCTGGTCCCATGCAGATTGAGGCACCGGAAAACAGTGACGCTCCGGATCAGCAGGAGGCTGTCGGAGAAAGCGACGCTCCAGGTGAAGAATCGATCCTGGGCAACCTAAGCCCAATTTCCGATGATACCTCCTCCATGGATACTTAAGAGTTCGATCACAAGCTGAAGGAACTCGGAGGCGGTGATCAATCTAAAGTTGAATCCGCCCAGCCTAAGCAGGTCCTCACAACCTTGGCGGCGCTGGATCAGCGGGAATCAGAAGATGAGAATACCCAATCCGATCCACGGCCATCCAATGCAGGATCTCCGCTATCGCGGAAACGACCGCATAAGGAAGTCCTATCCCCAGAAGAACTGGTTGAGCAGGCAGGCATGGATGCAATCGCACACTCAGATATCCTCAACAAACCTATAACTCCTGAAGACGCAGCAGATGCGAAAACTCTAGAAGCCAAGAGGCAGGAGATGCTGGCAACAGCCAAAAAATTCGCCACCACCGCAGCAGCAATGCTGGACGAGAGGAAAGAGGCCGCGCACTTCATGGATAATTTTCTCAAGCGAGAACGTCAGGTGGACGAATCACTGGAAAAAGTCAAGCAGCTCCACAAGCACTGGGAGGACAAGATCACTGAGGCTCAACAAGAGGCGAATAGAATCAGGCGAGAAGCTGTGGCTCCCCGCAAGATCACCTTCGCAACTCCCACCGAGCAACAGCCATTCACAACTCCAAAGGATAACATGAAAAAAGGCTGCAGAGATCTTGAAAAAGAAGGATGAGGAGATTGATATCGACTACGTCCGTACGCTCGTTGCCTCAGCAATGAAGCAGCAGAGCAAGGCAGATACTTCGCACAGGTTGGAATCCAACCCGGATCTTTGTGTGTGTACCGCGCAGAAGGACGCTCACGACAATCGTCGTCATGATGATGAATCACGCACCGGATCTTCGGAGCGCAGGAGAAGAACCAGAGAACACCCAAATCCAATCCTTGTGCCATCAAAGACACCTCCGTCAGATCCAAGGAAGGGAAAGGATGCAAGGTACACTGGTAGGGACAAGTACCGGAACCCATCACCTCCGCCCAACGGATACCCGCATCCTCCACTCCCTCGTTGCCGTAGTCCAGCCGGAAACACCAGACCCCATGGGTCAGGTGGAATCAACATCCGCGACAACATCGTCCCTCAGAGGAACATGAGCAGAGAGCGAACGCCGGAACCCCGTCGGAGCCGACATGAGGAGCGCGACCCGGAGCGTCGCAGAAGCCGGAACGACGAAGGCAGCCAACACCATGGTGAAGGCAGCCGTCGAAGCCGGAGTTAGCATCGCGAAGGGCGAGGAGAATATGAAGGCGGAAGCAAGAGGTCGCATCAGCCCCCTCGCAGATCTCCCTCGCCACCACCTAGAGGTGGAGGCGGAGGCAGAGGCGGTGGCCGGAGATCTCGCTCGCGCTCAAAATCACCCCGCAACGGCTCACGTGATGCGCGGGAACGTCTCAATGAATACAGAACTGACTACATCAGCCCAAAGTGCTTTGGCAGGATGATTCGAGAGGAACCAAAGCCAAGGATGAACCTCAAGCTACCCGGAAATCTGAAGCATTATGATGGCACCGAAAGGCCGGATACCTGGATCGGGGATTACTACAATGCAGTAACCTTCGCCGGAGGAACCCCTAACATCGCTTGCCGCATGCTTCAGCTGTACCTTGTAGGTCCAGCCCGGATCTGGCTCAACGACCTCGAGAAGAACTCCATCTTTTGCTGGTTCAACCTGAAGACCGCCTTCGAAAAGCACTTCAGGGGCACCTACAAGAGACCTACCACGACAAGCGACCTACATGCTTGTATCCAGAAGAAGGGCGAAACATCAAGAAACTTTCTCACCCGATGGTTGGCAACCAGGAACGAGTGCAAAAATGTTGACAATATCACAGCCATGCACGCCTTCATAGGTGGACTGCAGAGGGGAGGATTGCTGCGGCACAAGCTCACTTGCTTGGTCAATGCAAACAAACTGACTTTGGATGACATGATCACCATTGCCAGCGATCACACTGCCGCCGATGACGACGCAGGCAGATCTCGCAGCTACAACAATTCCCCTGCATCAGCAAAAGAAGAACCGTGATAACGGTAACAGCAGCGGCAGCAAGCGGAAAAATCCCCCCGATGACCAGAGAAGTGGTGGATCCGAAATGGTCGCCATGGCTTTCCAGCGTGAAGGTCAAGGAGGTGGAAGAGGCCATGGTCGCGGAGGCGGAGCCGGCAGGGGCCAGCATCGTGGTGATGAGGTCACCGCTGCCGGAACCCGTGCCCCCAAAACCTACGAGGAGAACAGAGACATGCCCTGCCTGGCCCATCTGGATCCGGCTACGGGAAAGTCCACTCACACCAACCGCAACTGCAAATGGGTCAATGATCTCAAATCTGACCCGGAAGCAGGATACAAATGAGCCCGAAAGCACCGCCCACGCGGCAAAGGAGGCAAGGGCAAGAACAAGGACAAGGACAAGGAGGAAGACAGTTCCGAGGCGATGGATGAGGATGATGCTTCACCGGACCCCAAAGGAGGATCCGCAGCTAAACCCAACCCCTTCGACAAAAAGAGTGTGGGCGCGTACCACACCTTCCTCGGAACCCCAACAGTCCGTGCCAGCAAGTCAGCTCTCCGGATCCCGGACGCCACAGTTCCGGCTGTGCCGCAGTATGTCAGGTGGTCGGAAACTCCGTGTACGTTTGATAGTTAGGATCACCCAACCGTCATTCCGAAGGAGTGCTACGCCTTGGTTGTAAGTCCCCGCATCGACGACTATGACTTCCCGAAGTGCCTCATGGATGGCGGAGCCAGCTTGAACATCATGTACCTGGAGACTCTGGAGCGGATGAACCTTACCAAGGAACATCTCAAACACAACACCACTGAATTTCATGGTGTGGTTCCGGGTAAAAAGGAAAATTCCCTCGGCAGCATCAGACTTCCCGTGGCCTTCGGCGATATCAATAATTTTCGCGAAGAGATGATCACATTTGAGGTCGTGCCCTTCAAGAGCTCCTACCACGTCATCTTCGGCAGGCCCACCTACCACAAGTTTCACGCATGAGCGTGCTACATCTACAACAAGCTCAAGATTCCGGGTCCAAAAGGTATGATTACCGTATCCGGAGACTACAAGAAGGCTCACGAGTGCGAGTTAGGCGAAGCCGCCTTTGCAGAGTCTGTGATATTTGGAGAGGAGCTGCAAGGCTACAGAGCCGCGGTGGATCCAAAAGAGATGCACACCACCAAGAAGCAGATCTTCGAACAGAAAACCTCGTTCAAGGCCGCGATAGAGACCAAGAAGATCGACTTCAAGGAAGGAGATACCACTAAACAGGTCTCGGTCGGAGCCAACATGGACCCCAAATAGGAAGACGCGCTCGCGAGTTCCTCCGCGCTAACATGGACATCTTCGCATGGCAGCCTTCTGACATGTCCGGAGTACCTAGGGAACTCGCCGAGCATTACCTCAACATAAATCCGGGGGCTAAACCGGTGAAGCAAGCTATGTGACGCTTTGGAGATAAGAAGCGCCGCGCCATAGGAATGGAATTAGCAAAGTTACTAGAGGCAGGTTTTGTAGTAGAAGTTATCCATACTGATTGGGTCGCAAACCCCGTCCTTGTACCCAAAAATAATTCTGAAATACTAAGAATGTGCATCGATTACTCCGGCTTGAATAAGCATTGTCCGAAGGATCCATTCCCCTTGCCGCGCATTTACCAAGTCATTGATTCGACGGCAGGGGCGGAACTTCTGTGTTTTCTTGACGCATATTCCGGGTACCACCAGATCCGGATGAAGAAGTCCGACCAAAAGGCGACCTCATTCATCACTCCGTTTGGCACTTACTGTTATGTTACCATGCCCTTTGGCTTGAAAAATGCAGGTGCCACCTACCAACGTATGATGCAGCGGTGCTTGAAGGACCAAATTGGCCGGAACGTACACGCCTACGTTGACGACATCACGGTCAAGACCTGAAAAGGATCCGACTTGATCAGCGATCTCACAGAAACCTTCGAGAACCTCCAACGGTACAAGATGATGTTGAATCCGCTGAAGTGCGTCTTTGGCGTTCCAGCCGGAAAACTCCTTGGCTTCATAGTCTCTCACAGGGGCAAAGAAGTATCCCGGAGAAAATCAAGGCAATCCTGTGCATCAAAAGGCCAACTTGTCTCAAAGATGTGCAACGACTAACTGGTTGTGTTGCAGCAATCAGTAGGTTTGTTAGCCGTCTTGGCGAGAAGGTGCTACCTTTGTACAAACTGCTGAAGAAAACAGACAAATTTGTTTGGGACGACGCAGCAGATGCAGCACTCCAAGGGTTGAAGGAAATACTCACCTCCCCACCTATCCTAGCAGCTCCGGAAGAGTCAGAGCCCATGCTCCTTTATCTGGCAGCTACCAACAGAGTCATCAGTCTCGTCATCGTGGTGGAGCGAAAGGAAGAAGGTCATGAGTACGGAGTCCAAAGGCCAATCTATTATATTAGCGAAGTACTGACGGAATCCAAACAAAGATATCCTCACTTTCAAAAGCTAGCCTATGGTGTATTCCTAGGTAGCAGGAAGCTGAGGCACTACTTCCAGGAGCACCCAGTAACAGTCGTGAGCAAGGCTCCGCTGACAACGATTCTCAACAACGCTGACGCAACAGGACGCACAGCAAAATGGGGCATTGAATTATCTGCCTTCGATATCAATTACAAAGCCAGGACTGCGATCAAGTCCCAGATCTTGGAAGATTTCATCGCAGATTGGACAGAAGCTCCGGATGCAAATCTGGAGCCGGAACCTGGAACATGGGTCATGCACTTCGACGGATCCAAGCAGCATCAAGGCTCAAGAGCCGGAGTCACCCTGAAGTCCCCTACCGGAGAAGAACTGCAGTACGTTCTGCAGATTCACTTCGAAGCTTCAAATAACATGGCGGAATACGTGGCTCTACTACATGGTCTGCGCATCGCTAAGGAAATTGGGATCAAGCACATCATTTGCTGCGGAGATTCCGACCTAGTGGCACAACAAGTAGCCGGAACTTGGAATGCGAGAAACTCCGTCATGGCGGCTTATAGAGACGAAGTTGACGAGATCGCCAAATGCTTCCTCGGATACGAAGTCAAGTACGTCAGGAGAGACGATAACACATCGGCAGACATGCTATTGGCAGGAAACCAATTCCGCCTGGAATTTTCCTGGAGCACCTGCGGATACCCTCTATGAAGGGCGCTAACCCGGAAAACCAAGACGTGGCAGTATCTCCGGCTAGGGAAGTGATGGCTATCATTTCGGCCTGGACACAGTCGTTCCTGGACTACCTCATTGATCAAAAGTTTCCTGAGGACGAGGTCCTCACACGAGAGATCATCAGAAGATCACGATCCTACACAATCGTGGATGGACAGCTCTACAAACGAAGCGCAACTGAGGTATTTCTCAAATGCATCTCCAATCAAGACGGCATTGAAATCCTCAGGGAGATCCATGCAGGGGATTGCGGGCATCATGCCGCCCCCAGGTCCCTCATTGCAAAAGCTTTTCGGCTTGGATTTTACTGGCTCACAGCTAAAGAAGACGCTGATAAACTGGTAAAAACTTGCCGATGTTGTCAGTACTACGCTACTCAACCAAATGCTCCAGCCCAAGAGCTGAAGACCATTCCTATCACCTGGCCGTTTGCGGTCTGGGGGCTCGATATGGTTGGAAAGTTAAAGAAATCGTCTCCTGACGGTTTTGAGTACCTCCTGGTCGCTGTTGACAAGTTCAGTAAGTGGATCGAGGCAAAGCCAGTGAGAAAAGCCGATGGTGCTACGGCACTAAAATTTGTTTACAGCCTCGTGACGAGATTCGACATCCCACACAGTATAATCACAGATAATGGCACAAACTTCGCACAGGGAGAATTGAAGGATTACTGCCATGACGTAGGGATCCGGCTTGACCTCGCATCTGTAGCTCATCCACAATCCAATGGTCAGGTCGAAAGAGCCAACTGCCTCATACTATCCGTGATTAAACCACGCCTTGAAGAACCGCTGCGACGCGCAGCCGGAGCTTGGGCTGAGGAGTTAGAATCTGTTTTGTGGAGTTTATGAAAAACCCCAAACAGGTCAACCGGATTTACCCCGTTCTTCCTGGTATGCGGATTCGAAGCCGTGCTCCCCTCCGACATCATTCACGATTCACCGCGAGTTTCCGCCTACAATGAAGAAACTGCTGACGAGGCCAGACAGCTATCTGTGGACCTGATCGAAGAAGCTCGGAACTTAGCTGACCAACGTTCCACCATCTACCAGCATAAACTCCGACGCTATCATAGCCGTCGAGTTCGGAATCGCTCGTTCATGGCCGGAGACCTGGTCCTCTGCCTTCGCCATGTGAAAGATCATAATTTGCAATCTCCATGGGAAGGACCCTTCGTCGTTAGCAAAGTGCTTCATAACGGATTGTACTACCTTGTCGATTTCTGGGAGCTAAAGGATAGACCTGCTAATTGGTACCGGAAACGCAAGCGAGAGGATCCGGATGACATATACGATGAAACAGAACGTCCCTGGAACATTGCACAGCTACGTCCTTTCCACACTTAGCAATTTTTTCTCGAGTTACATACTCTGTAATAGTTATACATGATCAATGAAATAAAGCATATGGTTCACTCTCTGGGTCTTTTACCTCCTTTAGTTTTTCATTTTTTGGATCGTGTATGTTTTCCGACTAAAACCGCAGAGCTGGATACTTCCGCCTAGGCGTGTATAAAAGTTGTGATTTTCAAAATCGTCCTTTAGGACGTAAGCTTAAGTTTTCTGGCGGAAAATTTTTCTGTTGCAAACTCATGGATTCCTGGTAGCGATTTCCGGCACCTCGGTTGGGGGCTTGTTTCCGCGGTTATGGACGGATCGCCATTGGGCTTCGTCGCCGCAGGCGAGCGTTTCCGGCTAAAGGTCTTCCGGCTCGCGGAAGGTCAAGTGAGTAAGCCGGAAAATTTGGAAACTAGCACTTGCTTTTTTAACAAACGAAACATGCATTCATAAGTTAAAAGGATCGCAGGATAAGTTTCCGCCCACATGCACTTGTTTCGTCCCTAGCTACTTAAAAATATTTAAGTCTTATTACAAACCACTCCGGGGCCAAAATGATGCTCTTTCATTGTTCTGCAGGATCTACTCGGAAACATGATCATCATCCTCCGAGGCCACGTACGCGGAAGCGTCACCAAAATCTTCTCCGTAGTCTTCGTCGGATTGATCCGCGCTGGAGCCCGAGCCTTCCTCGACATCTTCGTCTTCTTCTTCGTTTTCCTAGTTGGAGAAACCTTTGGGAAGATCGTACTTGTTGTACCAGAACGAGTGATTCACTCGCTCGGCTAGCAACCGATCATACCCTTGGGTCTCCGCAAGGGCAAGCTTGACGTTGGTGCCTTTGGGGACTCCGCGTGCAACCTCCGCCAAATCCATTTCCGGGCAATGAGCTTTGCACGTTGCCAGGGTAAGAGAGGCGACCCCGCGGGCGGAAGACGCTTGCCAATCTTTGATGAGATCCGGCACCATCCGCATAAGTTTGGTCATGCGATCGATCACAGTGGTTCCGGCTCTCTTCAAGCTCAGAGACTTGGCGATTCCGCGGCAGGCTTCGAAGAGATCGGTGATGGAGTTCCGCGCATCTTAATAAGCCTCCGTCCTGGTGGCAGTCTCCGGGTTCCATTTGAATCCGAGAGTGGCTGTAAAACACAGCGGTTACTCAGCGATAAAAGGCAGAGTCAATATGAAGAAAGCCGGAAAACAGCAAGAAAGTCCTTACGGAAGATCAGCTTGTCAATATCATCCGCCTCTTTGTCGGAAGTTTTCGCCTTGGAGACTAGCGTCTTTATCCGCGCGTTGCTTTTCTTCAGCTTCTCGTTTAGCTCTGCGATGGCCTGAGCATGTTCCTCCTCGCGCTCCTTTCTCTCCTTTGTCTCCTTTTCGGTGGACTCTTTGAGGAACCCCTGGAGAGAATCATGCTCGGATTTTAGAACTTCTAGTTCTGCGGACAGCTCGTCGATGGAAGGCTTTGTAGCAAGTTGATCTGAAAGGCGGAAAATAGAAGAATAAAGTTAGTTCAAGCAAATAGTCGTGTTGCAGAACCTGGGGGCTAAGCCGGAATCATTACCTTCATAATTTTTTAGGTGGGTCTCCAGGGTCGCAATGGACTTCTGGTTTCCGGCGTCTCGCTTCTGCAGCATTTCGATCTCCGTTTTCTGCTCCAGCACGTGAGTGCGCAGATCTTCATGCAGATTCCGCGTGTTCTGTGTAGCAGGTGAGAGTTAGTCGGAAACTTGAAATTCTGGGGGCTGGACGTGATGTTAAAAATCCTTAGTGTTGGAAAATTTCGAGTTTCCGCTAAGGTACACAATTAAAGCATTGGCTCATACATGTCACTCGGAAAAATGCACAAACCAATGCTTGGGGGCTGGTGTTACCTGGCGCACGTTCTTGTGCTTGGCGAAGAAAACCTTGAGACCACTTTCCAGGTCGTCCAGTTCTTGCTCTTCCGTGTTCGCAGGGCCCCACACTTTGTCCATCATGGCGGAAATCTCCGCGTGGCGTTGTGAGAGGGGGACTCTTTGCAGAACCGGAAAGAGATGACACTAGTAGGAAAACCCTTATAGGCGGAGCTTATTTCTGTGGCGCACCACTAAAAATGCGCCACATAATATTATTTTGTGGCGCACCATTCTGGGTGCGCCACAGAAATAGCTTAATTTTGTGGCGCACGCTTGGGTAGTGCGCCACAGAAACTATGTGGGGCCCACATCCTGCCACCACCATTTATTACTGTAGGTATTTCTGTGGCGCACATGTCGTGCTGCGCCACAGAAATAACTCTTTCTGTAGCGCACTTGCTTCGGTGCACCACAGAAGTAGTTGATTCTGTGGCGCACCTTCTCCGGTGCGCCACAGAATTAAGGGACTTATATCATCTCGCCCGTGCCCTCCCCCGCCTGTTCACCTCTCCCCTCCCGAGCCCCTCCCCTCTCCCCTCTCCCCTCTCCTCCGTGGTCGCCTGGATCCGCCGCCGCCGCCTTCCTCCGTGGTCGCCTGGAGGATTCCTCCCCTCTCCCCTCTCCCCTCTCCTCCGTGGTCGCCTGGATCCGCCGCCTTCCTCCGTGGTCGCCTGGATCCTCCATGGTCGTCGCCGCCGCCTTCGCCGCCGCCTTCCTCCGCGAGGGGCGCATGCCGCCGCGGTCCTCCCATCCCCGCCACCTGCAGCACAAGCTGCCCCTACGGCGAGGAGGGGCCGCCGCGAGGAGGGGCCGCCGTCGCGGCAAGGTGGAGGAGCCGCCGCCTCCTCCTCCTCCTCCTCCACCCCTGTCGTCATCTTCAAGCTCGTCCTCCACCCCTGTCATCGGTGCTCTCTCTCCCCTCCCCTCCTCTCCCTCTTAATTCCTCCTCCGCTGCCCCTATGGCTTGTGTTTGCAAGCTCTGGTGATCATTTGATCACCAATTGGTTGATAATTACTTACTACTTTCTCTATCTATGCATGTTGCTTGATATACTGTGTTGTTGCTTGATTTGTATAGCTTCTCACCATGTACTGGTGGTTGCTTATGCTTTGAAAAGCATATGAATGGATGCATGATGCTTGCCAAGCATCCCTGTTGCCTAGCAGTTGACTAATTCATTTATCTGTGAAACTTTATCTTGTTAATGTAGATAATTGAGATGAACTACTTTGCAGTAATGATTCTATTACTGTATTTACTTAAGCTAGATGGATGCCAACTATTGTTGGGGACCCTAGCTTCATTTTGAATCCTGTTGGGTAATGATAAGTGTGTAGGCTTGGTGGTTTGGATGGTTTGGTGGTTGAATTGGCCTTTGCAGTCATGAACTGCTGGCTTGGTAAATCATCTGGGATGGTTTCCTTCCTAGTTCCATTTGGAAGATGCTACTATTCAATTGGTTGGCATAACCATGGTGACTTGAGTTGGTCAAATTCCTGGTCCTTGCCATTTGTACCAGGCTTCACTTGGTCTATGATTAAATGATGACCAAACATTTTTATTCCACCCTATGTGCTTGTGTTTGACATGGCTGTTGCTATGTCTCTGTACATATTTACTTGATGGATTCTTGTGAGCTTATGGTATGCTACTATGCTACTGGTGGGCTTGTATACATACATATTTGTAGTTGCTCTTGGTTGGCCTAAGAATGCTCCCTGGCCAGATGCTTGATGTCTTGGCTCAGCCAATGATGCAAAGGCTGAGGCAAAAACTGTAAATGAATGTATACTAAAATAGAGATATCCACAGTAGGGGATCATGTAAATGAATGCCAATATGGTATCCTTTGAAGAAAATGGGAAGTTTCTGATGGTTTAAAATACTAGGTGATGCTAGGTTATTAAGTTGGCTGTCAAGGTTGGTTTTATCTGGTTAACTTGGATAGGCTATGTGTTCTTGCTTACTTATGCATATCCATCTCTACTGGATTGACTAGCTCAGGCTTGGCCTCTCTCTTGCCATCACTTGGTTACTACCAAGTGATGAATAATCCCTTATGGTACCCCAGCTTTGTTTTGAACTCAACCGAGTAATGATAAATTTCTATTTCTTGTTGGCTTTGATGAAAATAGAGATATCCACGATGGGGATCATGTAAATGAATGCCACTGTGGTATCCTTTGAAGAAAAAGGACTGTTTCTGATGGTTTTAAAAGGCTAGGTGGTGCTAGGTGATTCAGTTGGCTACCAAGACTTGTCTCATCTGGTTAGCTGGGATATGCTATGTGTTGTTGCTTGTTTAGGCATATCTATCACTTACTGGATTTACTGGTTCTTGATTGGCCTCTCTTTTGCCAGCATCACTTGGTCTATATACCAAGTGATGAATAATCCCTTTGGAGCATCTGCTCCATGCATGCTATGTGTGTTTGAGCATCTTGACTTATGTCACCATGGTTGCTGGTTTGTTGGTGTTTTTGTACTTGCCGATGATTAGATGGTTGGTCGATCACTCGTACACTCGGGGGTGGAGCAAGTGAGGCTTGGTGTGATGGCACAAATATCAACTTGTGCATCCTACCTGGCCTCACTTACTCCATCCCTGGATGTTAATATTTGTTTCGACCAACAAAGTATGAGGCATATGATATCTAGTTGAGATACCACTTGGCTCTTTCTTCCATTTTAGTGCCGATGATTAGAATGTTTGGTCACCTATACGCCGCAATATACTTTGTAGACGAGCCCCCCTTTCCCTGGCCGTCGTTCCGTGAACGAGTCCTTGACGAGACAACAACGCCGACATGCCTCTCTGGCGCAGCACCACTTTTCTTCTCTCGCCGTCCAGTACGTGAACGAGTTCTTAATGCCAAGACGGTGCCAGCCTCCCTAGCATCATGCCGACCCCTGTTGTCGCGCTTCAGGCCGTGTCGATCACGCGCCCTGCACACTTCGCCTTTTGCCCGGTGAACGAATAGACTAATCGTTGGAATAAGGAAGCCGATGACGGCCGATCGCAATTTAATCTTGCGACCGGCTGTCATCGGTTTCCTTATTCCAACGATCAGCCTATTGGTTCACCGGGCAAGAAGGCGAACAGTGCAGGGCGCAGGACACACGGCTTGAAGCGCGGCAACATGGCCCGGCATAATGCTGGGCAGGCCGGCACGGTCTTTGCATCAAGGACTCGTTCACTGGACAGCGAGGGACTGGCATGGTTCTGCGCCGGAGATGCAGATCGGCGTTGTTGTGTCGTCAAGCACCCGTTGACGGAACGCCGACCGGGAAAGGGGGCCCTTCGCAAAGTATACGGCGGTGTATACTGCAACTATGGTTTTCGACCATAGTATTTGTGTTGACCAACAATGTATGAGGCACATATTCTATTTTGTCATTCCATTTGCTTTGAGATTTTCAAAATGCCGATGATTAAAATGTTTGGTCACCGTACACTCGGGGGTGGCGTAAGTGAGCCTGGTAAGATAGCACAAATATCAATCTCTTGTGCATCCTACCTGGCCTCGCTTACACCATCCCTGAATGTTAATATTTGTGTTGACCAACAATGTATGAGGCACTTATTCCATTTTGTCATTCCATTTGCTTTGAGATTTTCAAAATACCGATGATTAAAATGTTTGGTCACCGTACACTTGGGGGTGGCGTAAGTGAGCCTGGTAAGATAGCACAAATATCAATCTCTTGTGCATCGGACTTGGTCTCACTTACGCCATCCCTGAATGTTAATATTTGTGTTGACCAACAATGTATGAGGCACTTATTCCATTTTGTCATTCCATTTGCTTTGAGATTTTCAAAATGCCGATGATTAAAATGTTTGGTCACCGTACACTCGGGAGCGGCGTAAGTGAGCCTGGTAAGATAGCACAAATATCAATCTCTTGTGCATCGGACTGGTCTCACTTACACCGTCCCTGAATGTTAATATTTGTGTTGACCAACAATGTATGAGGCATTTATTCCATTTCTCTTGTGCATCGGACTTGTTGGTCTCACTTTCTTCCATTTTCATCATAGTAGGAACTGGATGAAGGACCCCGATGCAAGCGAGCCTGGTGGGTAGAGATGAGGGAGCAAAGGAGGAACCGGATGAAGACTACTTTGTAGGATGAAGACTACTTTGTATCTCGAAATTGTGAATTTTGTATGAATTAAGAGTTGTATGCAAAACATTTGACACTTGCCACTATATATGTATCTCGATCGGGATCTAAGTAATGTGATGATGATGTCTATGTTATATCTGTGCAATGTACATGATATTTATATTATATCTGAATGTTGCTGTATATAACCTGTATATCTGTATATTGCTGTCTATAAACTGCATGTGTACAGGAGGCAGCACAAAATCGTGTATAATACAAGCAAATTCTGTGGCGCACTGCAAACCAATTCTGTGGCGCAGTCTTTTCTGTGGCGCACCTAAGAGCACGTGCGCCACAGATATGTTAACTCTGTGGCGCATGGGCTGGTGCGCCACAGAAAGCTTATTTTTGTGGCGACGTTTCTGTGGCGCACCTCCCATGCGCCATAGAATCCATTTTTGGTGCGCCACTGATGAGGCTTTTCCTACTAGTGTGAGGGTGAGTCTGGGCGTGCCAGTGGCACGGCTTAGGAGTAATTTCTTCTCAACTTCATCAGCCGGAGCTTCAGCTGAGGTAACAACAAGTTGTTCAGGAGGAGGTGCAGGCGAGGACGCGCCCTTGCCGAAATCGCCTTTGCCGGATTCATCAGTTGGTTCCTCCGGGAGATCATCAAGGTTGATGACATCCTTGGGATCCGGCTTGGCAGAGGAAGAGGCTTTGGGCGGAACCTCCACTTCCGGTGTGACGTGCACAGAAGCCGGAGATGGCTTCGCCTTCTTCTTGGGGTTCTTGGAGGGCTTGCTTCCAGAAGATTTGCTGCATACATTCAAAGGTCTAACACTTAGAAAGCCTGGTTAAATGCTAGCAAAGAAATTTTAGACGGAAATCAAGTACTCACGAAGACGTCATGAAGAATTGGTTGATGTTTGGTTGCAGCTGCTTGCTGGAGTTGATTTGCTTGAGGCGCTGCTTTTCTTTTTCCGCCCTCCGGGTAGCCGCGATACTTGGTGTCTCGCGGGCGCGTTTTGCAGCTGGGCCGGAAGGAGCAGCTCTCTTCCGCTTGGCGGGACCTGATGATTCAGGAATGTCCGCGTCGGAGGCAGCCTCGGGATCGTTGGTGCCGGAGTGAGGGATCTGGATTAGAGTTCCGAGATCCTTTTCCTCGAGCTCCTCCAGCTGAGCGCATGAACACTTAGACATATTTGCAAAAGAAAGACGAAGGAATTGGCGTCGGAACAAGAAACTTACCGCGATCCCGGATCCGTTAACATGGATGTCATTGTTGGACACGTGAATCCGAAGATCACGCGGAATCTTGATCAGGAGCCGGATCCGCTTGTCGATGGCGTCGGCGGAAAGGTTGTCCTTGGAGGCGTGCATAGGATCGTCGCACCCCATGTACTGGAACATCAGACGGTCCCGATGTTGAAGGGGCTGGATCCGCTTTGTGAACCAGGACATTGTTAGGTCCTTCCCTGACAGACCATCTTCCGTCAGTTTGCAGATCCGCCTAACTGCGCGAGTCAATTGAGGTGACTCAGAAAGATGAGGACATTGTGTCCAGGCCGGAGTCTCGCTGGAGGGGCCATTTTTGAAGGCTGGCAACACCCTCGTGCTCGCCGGATCGTAAACGTCCTTCAGATAGAAGAAGCCTCCGGACCAGTATCGCGCGGATTCGTGGCGGTCGGTAGGAGGATAGACACGGCCAGGGCGGAGCTTGAATGTGATTGTCCCGCAGGTGGCCAACTCGGAAGTTTGAGGAATCTTCTCCTTTTTGACGGAGAAGAAGTATTGAAAAAGGGAAAGTTCTGGGGTTACTCGGAGGTGGACTTCACACAGAGTCACGTGATTGCTGATGGCCAGGATGCTATTCGGAGATATGTTGTGAGGCTGGAGCCCATACGCCTTTAGAACTTCAGAGAAGAAGTCGCTAGGCGGAAAGGAGAAGCCACGCTCCACAAGCGCCTTGGTCACCACCATCTCTCCGGCTTCGGGAGCTGGAGCCAATGAACCCGGAAGTGTCCGCCAGGACCCAGGCCTCAAAAAACCCTCCGCCTCGAGGTTGCGGAGCTCAGTCTCTGTGGTGGTGCAGGGCCACCATTTCCCCTTGGCTTCGCTGTCTCGCACGCGAGCCTTAGATTTTTTAGCGGCTGCTTCTTCCGCCTTCTTTTCCATTTGTTCTGCCCCCGCTGTTTCTTCCGGGTTGGCAGATGTTCCCTCGATGTTCTTGCTGGAATCCTTTGAGGGTTCCAGCTGAACTGGGACGAAAGGGGGAGGAGCGGAGGAGATGGGCGTCGCCATAATCGGCTCGGAGGAGGGAGTCGGAGTTGAAGAAGACATCTGAAAAGACAAAATGCGAAGATAGCTAACTTAGCCGGATCCGACGTTGATACCCTATTCATCCCTACCAACTACGGCGAGAAGGCGAATCTTGAGGGCTTACCGGAATGGCTTCCGCGGTGGTCGGAGTCGCCGGCGGTGAGGTTTTGTTGCAGTGGCTCGATGAACTTAAGAACACGAAGAACAGCGCACGGCGGTGAAACGGCTCCGGCGAACTTCCGGTGGACTCCGGTGCGGCGGAGGAGGAGCTCGGAGGCGGCGCTGTGCGAGAGATGAAAAGGGGGGCGAATGGGGTGATTAGTTGAACGGCGGATATTTATAGGCCGATGGAAGGAGATTCATGCTCCGCATCCTGTGGTCAGAATGCAAGCGTCGTGCCGTTGGATGATCGACATGTGTCAAAAACCCTAAGCGGTAAAAATGTGTAAGGATAAGTTACCGCCGAAATCGCCCGAAAATGGCGCCAAGATTGGCGGAGCTGTTTGAACTTTTCGTGGTTCCGGGTAGAAGTTTGAAAAGCTGTGAACTCTTGTCCAAGCAGGGGAGTAACCCGGAGACGTGTTGCAACAATACTATCGATGGGTGAAGTCCCGCGGGATAAAGACATTTTCCGACTAAAGGGTGGGAGAGAAGATAATATGAAGTTGGAGTTCTTCAAGTTTCCCCGTGTTGACAAGATTGCTGGAAGATGTGAAGCGTTAGCAAGGCGGAAACAAGAGGTGAATCTCTGAGAACTTTGGGGGCTACTATTGTGGGTATACTTCATGGGTGTACCATCGACAGTGCCTAGATCCGGCAAGCCCGGGTGGCCCACAGACGGTGATGTGGCGTGTGGCCCATCGGGCGGCCCAGTTGCTGTTGATCATGAGGGATGAAGTCCAGCCCAGGATCGGGAAGCCGGATCCTAACCGACCTTCGGAGGAGGCCGGATCCGTGAAGGCCCATGAGGAACCCGGATCCAGTACGACGTAGATGGAAGGCGGATCCTTGACGCACATGGCAAGACATTTTACCGTAGTTAGGCAACCTGTAATCCGGCTAGGACTCTCCATGTAAACCCTAGATCCGTGCGCCTTTATAAGCCGGTTCCCGGGAGCCCTAGAGGACAACCACAACTCATTGTAACAACGCAAAAGCTCCCAGATAATTCCAGACAAGCAGCAGTAGGCCTTGCCCTCGTGCAGGTGATCCGAAGCTGGGTAAATCGCGTACCATCGTCCCGAGTGCAATCCGCCCTATGGCCCCTACTTCTTCTCCCCCTCGTGAGGATCCCTCCTTAGAGGTACCGTCGAATAGGCAACGACAGGACCACAGCAGGGTGGGAGCCCGTATCGCCCCCTTTCATGCTGTGGAATGACAACTATGGTATCGTAGAAGGGTGGGAGCGTAGGTTTCTTAACCGAAACTCTTTACAATGGGTGGAGTGTGGGGGGCGCGGATAGGGACTCGGTATGATTCGACAAACTTGTTACGAGGCTCATACTATTGGAAGTGTGAAATAGGCAACAAGGCCAACGAAATTTGTGGGTAAAGTAGCGCAGCCCTTGAGAGTGTATACAACATGTCATAATACTCCTTGTTCTTGAAAGAACTATGATCGCGACGGGAAAAAACTCCATGAAGCTCTCACAACCCGTGAAGGCTAACTAACAAAGTTTTAAAAGTCTAAAACTTACCTTTTCTAAAAACCGTTTTCAAAAACCACATCAGGCCTAGGATCCCCTGATCCACGGCTTTAGATAGAGCATCGAACACACACCATAGAACTTCTTGAGTAGTGTATTACACAATCTACTACTTCTTAACCCTTGCTTAGGTTACCCGAAGACATAATGTGATAAGGGCTAAGCCCAAGGATGTGCCCGATCTTCACAGATTTGGGTGGAATTCGTGGGGGAGGTGGATGAATGCGCTGAACACGAAGAACACGGAGGGGAATCGTGGGGATACAACACACACACACACACAAATCGGTTTTCCCTCGTTGGCCCGAACCACCAACTCGATAGAGATTGCAGGAAAAGACCTTCCGGTAGAAGTCCCGCAAAGAGATCGACAAATCGAAGCTCGAGAGATCTAGAAGGGTGAAAAGACCGGAAGGTTGATAGAAGTGCAAGCAAAAGACCAAATAGGTAGAAGTGCAAGCAAAAGACCAACAAATCGGTAGAAGTCACCAAAGAGATCTTCACGAGTCGGTAAGGAGCCCGGGTGGGTACAAGATCGAAGATCTAGGTAGGGTTCCCACAAGGGTGAGCAAAGCTCAGGTTTAATTTCACATCAAGTCTAATCTCAGATCTGAGCCAACAAGGCTATTTATAGTGATGGGGCGAAGGGATAAGTTACACGCTGAAAAGTGTTGTTTTGCTGAAGTTCGACGGGGCGGAAGTTCCGGTCAAGGGCGGAAGTTCCGGTCTTGTGGGCCGGAAGTTCCGGTCGGGGCGGAAGTTCCGGCCAACTTCCGGCCTAGTTCCGGAAATGGCCAATTTCCTCGCAGTAACATCCAGTGTTGTTTTGGCGCATTTTCGGAAGTAGGGCGGAACTTGGGCGGAAGTTCCGGTCCCTCGGGGCGGAAGTTCTGGCTTGATCCATTTCTCTGGGCGCTGGAAGGCATCTGGAAGGCATCTGGCCGGAAGTTCCGGTCCTGGGGGGCGGAAGTTCCGGCCTGGGCACTGTAGCTCCATCTTCATCATCTCCAGCTCCCTCTCCATTGGCTTGGTCTCCATGGCTCGTGTCTTGGTCGATGTACCTGATTGAACATAGGGAATTTGCATGAAGTAGCACGCCATCCAAAGGGGTATCAAATGCGTACGTGGAAAGGAGCGAATTCACCTCTTGGTGTAGGGCTTGGGCTCGAGCTCGTGTCATTGGGCCACGAGGAGGGCTTGTCGGTCTTGATGTAGTGTCGACCTTGGGTAGGGCTACATCATCTCTTCCCTTGGGAAAGAGTCGTCCTCGACTCTATGGTCTCTTCATCTTCATGATATGGTGAGAGCTCGGACACATTGAATGTGTTGCTCACCAAGTACTTGGATGTTGGTATGTCGATGACGTAGGCATTGTTGTTGATGCGCTTGAGGACCTTGAAGGGACCATCGCCTCGGGGCTTGAGCTTGGAGTTTCTTTCTTGAGGGAAACGGTCTTTGCGAAGATGTATCCACACTAGGTCTCCTTCATTGAAGATCCGTGCCTTTTTCTTCATGTTGAAGCGTGTTGCTTGACGAAGAACTTGTTGCTCGATTGTTGCCCTTGTATCTTCATGTAGCTTCTGTAGGGATTCGTAGCCTAGGAAGCAAAAAAATTCCTACCGCGAGAACGCAATCCAAGCCAAGATGCAATCTAGAAGACGGGAGTAACGAGGGGATGAACGAGACTAACCCTTGAAGATTTCCAAAGCCTACAAGAGGAGGCTCTCGTTGCTGCTGTAGACGATCACTTGCCGCTTTCAAAAGCGCATAGAAGATCTTGACGGTGCCACAATTGGGCAGCACCTCCGTACTCGGTCACACGTTTGGTGTTGATGAAGATGACGTCCTTCTCCCCATTCCAGCGGGCAGCAGAAGTAGTAGCTCCTCCTTGAATCCCGGCAGCACGACGGCGTGGTGGCGGTGTCGATGGAGATCTCCGGCGGAGCTTCGCTAAGCGGTTGCGGGAGAGGTGGAGGAGGAGGGGGCGGCTAGGGTTTGGGGAGAGGGGGTGGCCGGCCACTATGAGGGGTGCAGCCAGCTATGGCTTTGGTGTGGCTGGCCCCTCCCCTTGCTCCTCATTATATAGGTGGAACCCCCAAGTATTGGACTACAATTCTTCGAATAAGACCCCAACCCAAAACCTTCCATGTGTAGGGAAACCTACCCAAGGTGGGAATCCCACTTGAGGTGGGACTCCCACCCTTCCATGAGGGGGGTGGCCGACCACCCTTGGTGGAGTCCACCTGGGACTCCACCCCCTAGGGTTGGCCGGCCATGCTAGGTGGAGTCCCTCCGGGACTCCGCCTTCCATAGTGATTTCTTCCGGACTTTTCTAGAACCTTCTAGAACCTTCCATAAATGCACCGGATCATTTTCAAACTTATAAAATGACTTCCTATATATGAATCTTATTCTCCGGACCATTCCGGAACTCCTCGTGATGTCCTGGATCCCATCCGAGACTCCGAACAAAACTTCGAACTCCATTCCATATATTCAATATCTACTAATACGACATCAAACCTTAAGTGTGTCACCCTACGGTTCGCGAACTATGTAGACATGGTTGAGAACTCTCTCCGACCAATAACCAATAGCGGGATCTAGAGATCCGTAATGGCTCCCACATATTCAACGATGACTTAGTGATCGAATGAACCATTCATATACGATACCGATTCCCTTTGTCACGCGATATTTTACTTGTCCGAGGTTTGATCATCGGTATCTCTATACCTTGTTCAACCTCGTCTCCTGACAAGTACTCTTTACTCGTACCGTGGTATGTGGTCTCTTATGAACCATTCATATTCTTGCAAGCTATTAGACGACATTCCACCGAGAGGGCCCAGAGTATATCTATCCGTCATCGGGATGGACAAATCCCACTGTTGATCCATATGCCTCAACTCATACTTTCCGGATACTTTTCCCACCTTTATAACCACCCATTTACGTAGTGGTGTTTGATGTAATCAAAGTACCTTTCCGGTATAAGTGATTTACATGATCTCATGGTCGAAAGGACTAGGTAACTATGTATCGAAAGCTTATAGCAAATAACTTAATGACGTGATCTTATGCTACGCTTAATTGGGTGTGTCCATTACATCATTCATATAATGACATAACCTTGTTATTAATAACATCCAATGTTCATGATCATGAAACTATGATCATCTATTAATCAACAAGCTAGTTAAGAGGCTTACTAGGGACTCATTGTTGTTTACATAACACATGTGTATCAATGTTTCGGTTAATACAATTATAGCATGGTATATAAACATTTATCATAAACACAAAGATATATAATAACCACTTTTATTATTACCTCTTGGGCATATCTCCAACAGTCTCCCACTTGCACTAGAGTCAATAATCTAGATTACATTGTAAGGTACCTAACACCCATGGCATTCTGGTGTTGGTCATCCTTTGCCCTAGGGAGAGCTTTAGTCAACGGATTTGCTACATTCAGATCAGTGTATACTTTGCAAATCTTTACTTCTCCATCTTCGATGTACTCGCGAATCGAATGATAACGCAACTTGATATGCTTCAGCCTCTTGTGTGACCTTGGTTCTTGTGCATTGGCGATGGCACCCATGTTGTCACAGTAGATGACTAGTGGGTCCAATGCACTAGGAACCACACCGAGCTCTACAATGAACCTCTTCATCCATAACGCTTCTGATGAAGCCTCTGAAGTCGCTATGTACTCCGATTCTGTTGAAGACTTCGCCACCGTGCACTGCTTCGAGCTTGCCCAGCTTACTGCAGCACCATTCAATATAAACACGTACCCAGACTGAGAGTTAGACTCATCAGGATCAGTGTTCCAACTTGCATCGGTGTAACTGGTTACAACGAGCTCTTGGTCACCTCCATAACAAAGAAACATATCCTTAGTTCTTTTCAAGTACTTCAGGATATTCTTGACCGCTGTCCAGTGTTCCATTCCTAGAACACTTTGATATCTGCTAGTCAAACTAACAGCATGTGCTATATCCGGTCTAGTACATAGCATGGCATACATGATAGAGCCTACTGCCGAGGCATAGGGGATCTGACTCATCCTTTCTCTTTCTTCTGCCGTAGCCGGACCTTGAGTCTTACTCTAGACCTTACCTGTTAACATAGGTAAGAACCCTTTCTTACTTTCATCCATTCTAAACTTCTTTAGAATCTTATCCAGGTATGTACTCTGTGAAAGCCCTATTAGGCGTCTTGATCTATCTCTATAAATCTTGATGCCTAATATGTACGATGCTTCACCAAGGTCTTTCATTGAAAAACTATTATTCAAATAACCTTTTACACTGCTTAATAGTTCTATATGATTCCCAATCAATAATATGTCATCTACATATAATATCAGGAACGCTACAGAGCTCCCACTCACTTTCTTGTAAATACAGGCCTCTCCATGACACTGTATAAACCCGAAGTCTTTGATCACCTTATCAAAGTGTCGGTTCCAACTTCTGGATGCTTGCTTCAGTCCATAAATTGAACGCTGAAGTTTGCACACCTTGTCAGCATTTTTAGGATCGACAAAACCTTTGGGTTGTACCATATACAACTCTTCCTCAATGTCTCCATTAAGGAACGCCGTTTTGACATCCATCTGCCAAATCTCCTAATCGAAAAATGCAGCTATTGCTAACAAAATCCTCACAGATTTTAGCTTCGCTACAGGTGAGAAAGTCTCATCGTAGTCAACACCTTGAATTTGTCGGAAACCCTTTGCGACAAGTCGAGCTTTATAGACAGTAATATTACCATCAGCATCTGTTTTTCTTTTGAAGATCCATTTATTCACGAAGCCTTGCGGCTATCAGGTAAGTCTACCAAAGTCCACACTTTGTTATCATACATGGATCCCATTTCGGATTTCATGGCTTCTTGCCATTTGTTGGAATCTGGGCTCATCATCGCTTCTTCATACGTCGCAGGGTCTTCATCATTGTTGTCCACAATCATGACATTTAGACAAGGATCATACCAATCAGGAGTGGCACGTTCCCTTGTCGATCTGCGAGGTTCAGTAGCTATCTCATTTGAAGTTTCATGATCATTATCATTAGCTTCCTCTGTTACCAGGTGCAAAGCGGATGCAGGAACAACTTCCGGCACTGCGCTACTCTGATCAACGAGAGAAGATTCAGTAATCTCGTCGAGTTATACTTTTCTTCCAGTCACTTCTTTAGTGAGAAATTCTTTCTCAAGAAAGGTTCCGTTCTTAGCAACAAAGATTTTGCCTTCGGATCTGTGATAGAAAGTGTACCCTATAGTTTCCTTAGGGTATCCTATGAAGACGCATTTCTCCGCTTTGGGTTCTAGCTTGTCCGGTTGTAAATTTTTTACATAGGCTTCGCAACCCCAAACTTTAAGGAACGACAACTTAGGTTTCTTATTAAACCATAATTCATACGGTGTCGTTTCAACGGATTTAGATGGTGCCCTATTTAAAGTGAATGCAGCTGTCTCTAATGCATAACTCCAAAATGATAACGGCAAATCAGTAAGAGACATCATAGAACGAACCATATCTAAGAGAGTTCGATTACGACGTTCGGACACACCGTTTCGTTGTGGTGTTCCCGGCGGTGTCAATTGTGAAAGTATTCCGCATTTCTTTAAATACATGCTAAACTCATAACTCAGATATTCACCTCCGCGATCAGATTGTAGAAATTTAATCTTCTTATTACGTTGATTTTCTACTTTACTTTGGAATTCCTTAAACTTCTCGAAAGTTTCGGATTTATGTTTCATGAAATAGATATACCCATATCTACTGAGATCATCTGTGAAGGTTAAAAACATAACGATATCCACCGCGCGAGGCTACACTCATTGGTCCGCACACATCGGTATGTATGATTTCCAATAAGTCTGTAGCTCGCTCCATAATACCAGAGAATGGAGTCTTAGTCATTTTTCCCATTAGACATGCTTCGCATTTATCAAGTGACTCAAAGTCAAGTGATTCAAGTAATCCATCGGTATGGAGTTTCTTCATGCGTTTCACTCCAATATGACCAAGACGACAGTGCCACATATAAGTAGAGTTATCATTCAATTTAATTTGCTTAGCATCAATGTTATGTATATGTGTATCACTACTATCGAGATCTAACAGAAATAAACCATTCTTTTCAGGTGCTCGACCATAAAAGATATTATTCATAAAAATAGAACAACCATTATTCTCAGACTTGAATGAATAACCGTCTTGCATTAAACAAGATCCAGATATAATGTTCATGCTCAACGCAGGTACAAAATAACAATTATTGAGGTTTAAAACTAATCCCGAAGGTAGATGTAGAGGGAGTGTGCCGACAGCGATCACATCGACTTTGGATCCATTTCCAACACGCATCGTCACTTCATCCTTCAATAGTCTTCGTTTATTCTTTAGTTCTGTTTCGAGTTACAAATATGAGCAACCGAACCAGTATAAAATACCCAGGTACTAGTACGAGAACCAGTAAGATAAATATCTATAACATGTATATCAGATATACCTTCTTTCTTCTTCTTGACAAGGCCGCTCTTCAGATCAGCCAAATACTTGGAGCAATTACGCTTCCAGTGTCCCTTCTCTATGCAGTAATAGCACTCAGCATCAGGCTTAGGGCCATTCTTAGGTTTCACACGAGGTGTGGCAGCTTTCTTGCCACCCTTCTTGAATTTACCTTTAGACTTGCCCTGTTTCTTGAAACTGGTGGTCTTGTTGACCATCAACACTTGGTGCTCTTTCTTGATCTCAATCTCAGCAGATTTTAGCATGGCGAAGAGTTTAGGTAACTCTTTGTTCATGTTCTGCATATTGTAGTTCATCACAAAGTTCTTGTAACTAGGTGGCAGTGATTGAAGGACACGATTAATCCCCAGTCTGTTAGGAATCACTATTCCCAAGTCACTGAGTTTCTTCGCATGCCCGGTCATGGCGAGCATGTGCTCACTAACGGAGCTGCCTTCTTCCATCATGCAGCTGAAGAAGTGTTTCGATGCTTCATAGCATTCCACGGCCGCATGAGTTTCAAAGATAGCTTTCAGCTCATTGACCAACTCATGAGGATCGTGGTGCTCAAAACGTTTTTTGAAGATCGGCTTCCAGACTGCATAGGATGGCACACTGAACTTGAGAGTACCGAGTTTTCCGAGTCGCGTAAACATTCTTTACTTCATCGGTTTTAGTTTCTGCAGGAGGGTCACCTAGCTGTGCATCAAGCACATATTGCAGGTTTCCACCAGCGAGGAAAATCCTCACATGATGGAACCAGTCGGTGAAGTTGCTACCGTTGCTCTTAAGGTTTTCTTTCTCTAGGAACTGGTTAAAATTGATTGGGGACGCCATAATCTACAACATGTATTTGCAATAGTTTAGACTAATGTTTATGACAAATTGAGTTCAAATTTTAATTCAACAAAATTAAAAATCTAGGTGAACTCCCACTCAAAACAATATCCCTCGAATTGTCTTAGTGATCACACGAACCAAATCCACCACACCAAGTCCGATCATCACGAGACAAGATGTAACTTCAATGGCGAACACTCAAAGTGTTCATCATATCAATCATATGATTCATGCTCTACCTTTCGGTATCACGTGTTCCGAGACCATGTCTGTACATGCTAGGCTCGTCAAGGCAACCTTAGTATCCGCATGTGCAAAACTGGCTTGCACCCGTTGTATGCACTTGTTGAATCTATCACACCCGATCATCACGAGATGCTTCGAAACGACAAGTCTTGGCAACAGTGCTACTAAGGATGAACACTTTATTATCTTGATATTTTAGTGAGAGGGATCATCTTATAATGCTACCGTCGCGATCTAAGCAAAATAAGATGCATAAAAAGGATTAACATCACATGCAATTCATATGTGATATGATATGGCCCCTTTGTCTTTGCGCCTTTGATCTTCATCTCCAAAGCACGGGCATGATCTCCATCATCGTCGGCGTAGCGTCAAGGTCAATGGCGCCGTCTTCATGATTGTTCTCCCATGTAGCAACTATTACAACTTCTTTGAAATACTACTCAACATGAAATTTAAAGACAACCATAAGGCTCCTGCCGGTTGCCACAATACAATAATGATCATCTCATACATATTCATCATCACATTATGGCCATATCACATCAGCAAACCCTGCAAAAACAAGTTAGACGTCTCTAATTTGGTTTGCATATTTTACGTGGTTTAGGGTTTTCGAGTGAGATCTAATCTACCTACGAACATGAACCACAACGGTGATACTAGTGTTGTCAATAGAAGAGTAAATTGAATCTTCACTATAGTAGGAGAGATAGACACCCGCAAAGCCACTTATGCAATAGAAGTTGCATGTCGAGCGTGGAGCAAATCTCATGAACGCGGTCATGTAAAGTTAGCCCGAGCCACTTCATCCCACTATGCCACAAAGATGCAAAGTACTCAAACTAAAGACAACATAAGCATCAACGCCCACAAAACAATTGTGTTCTACTCGTGCAACCATCTATGCATAGACACGGCTCTGATACCACTGTAGGGATTTGTAGCATAGAAAACAAAAAATTTCCTACCGCGAGAACGCAATCCAAGCCAAGATGCAATCTAGAAGACGGGAGCAACGAGGGGATGAACGAGACTAACCCTTGAAGATTTCCAAAGCCTACAAGAGGAGGCTCTCGTTGCTGCGGTATACGATCACTTGCCGCTTTCAAAAGTGCGTAGAAGATCTTGACGGTGCCACAATTGGGCAGCACCTCCGTACTCGGTCACACGTTCGGTGTTGATGAAGACGATGTCCTTCTCCCCGTTCCAGTGGGCAGCGAAAGTAGTAGCTCCTCCTTGAATCCCGGCAGCACGACGGCGCGGTGGCGGTGTCGATGGAGATCTCCGGCGGAGCTTCGCTAAGCGGTTGCGGGAGAGGTGGAGGAGGAGGGGGCGGCTAGGGTTTGGTGAGAGGGGTGGCTGGCCACTATGAGGGGTGCGGCCAGCTATGGCTTTGGTGTGGCCGGCCCCCTCCCCTTGCTCCTCATTATATAGGTGGAACCCCCAAGTGTTGGACTACAAGTCTTCGAATAAGACCCCAACCCCAAACCTTCCATGTGTAGGGAAACCTACCCAAGGTGGGAATCCCACTTGAGGTGGGACTCCCACCCTTCCATGAGGGGGGGTGGCCGGCCACCCTTGGTGGAGTCCACCTGGGACTCCACCCCCTAGGGTTGGCCGGCCATGCTAGGTGGAGTCCCTCCGGGACTCCGCCTTCTATAGTGATTTCTTCCGGACTTTTCTAGAACCTTCTAGAACCTTCCATAAATGCACCGGATCATTTTCAAACTTATAAAATGACTTCCTATATATGAATCTTATTCTCCGGACCATTTCGGAACTCCTCGTGATGTCCTGGATCCCATCCGAGACTCCGAACAAAACTTCGAACTCCATTCCATATATTCAATATCTACTAATACGACATCAAACCTTAAGTGTGTCACCCTACGGTTCGCGAACTATGTAGACATGGTTGAGAACTCTCTCCGACCAATAACCAATATCGGGATCTGGAGATCCATAATGGCTCCCACATATTCAACGATGACTTAGTGATTGAATGAACCATTCACATATGATACCGATTCCCTTTGGCACGCGATATTTTACTTGTCCGAGGTTTGATCATCGGTATCTCTATACCTTGTTCAACCTCGTCTCCTGACAAGTACTCTTTACTCGTACCATGGTATGTGGTCTCTTATGAACCATTCATATGCTTGCAAGCTATTAGACGACATTCCACCGAGAGGGCCCAGAGTATATCTATCCGTCATCGGGATGGACAAATCCCACTGTTGATCCATATGCCTCAACTCATACTTTTCGGATACTTAATCCCACCTTTATAACCACCCATTTACGCAGTCGTGTTCGATGTAATCAAAGTACCTTTCCGGTATAAGTGATTTACATGATCTCATGGTCGAAAGGACTAGGTAACTATGTATCGAAAGCTTATAGCAAATAACTTAATGACGTGATCTTATGCTACGCTTAATTGGGTGTGTCCATTACATCATTCATATAATGACATAACCTTGTTATTAATAACATCCAATGTTCATGATCATGAAACTATGATCATCTATTAATCAACAAGCTAGTTAAGAGGCTTACTAGGGACTCATTGTTGTTTACATAACACACATGTATCAATGTTTCGATTAATACAATTATAGCATGGTATATAAACATTTATCATAAACACAAAGATATATAATAACCACTTTTATTATTGCCTCTTGGGCATATCTCCAACAGCTTCTTCATGTATTGTGCTCGCTTGTCGATGTTCATGTTTACTTGCTCATGTATCGGAAGAGGAAGGAGGTCAATCGCCGTAGGTGGTTCAAACCCGTAGACAACCATGAACGGGCTTCTCATTGTTGTAGAGTGCTTGGCGCGGTTGTAGGCAAACTCCGCATGCGGGATGCAATCTTCCCATGACTTCAAATTCTTCTTGACAAGGACTCGTAGTAGAGTGGAGAGGCTTCGGTTCACCACTTCGGTTTGCCCATCGGTTTGTGGGTGCGAGGATGACGAGAACAAAAGCTTGACGTTGAACTTGGCCATTAGTGTATTCCAAAGGTAACTCATGAACTTGACATCTCGGTCCGAAACAATGCTTCTTGGTACACCGTGGAGTCTCACAATTTCCCTAAAAAACAAGGAGGCAATGTGTGAAGCATCATCCGTTCGAGAGCATGGTACAAAATGAGCCATTTTGGAGAATCTATCAACCACTACAAAAATTGAATCATGACCATATTTAGTTCGAGGCAATCCTAGCACAAAGTCCATGCTTATATCGGACCAAGGAGCATAAGGAATAGGCAACGGTGTGTAAAGACCATAAGAGTTGGATGTTGACTTAGCTTGTAAGCATGTCGTGCAACGGTTGCATAGGCGCTCCACATCTCGCTTCATTCTTGGCCAATAGTAATGGGTAGATAGCATGGAGAGCATCTTGTCTCGCCCACAGTGTCCCATAAGACCACCACCATGTGATTCTTGTAAGAGCAAAAGGCGAAGCGAAGTCATGGGAATACAAAGTTTGTTGCCCTTGAACAAGAATCCTTGGTGCAAATAGAAATCATCGATGCCCTTATCACTAGAACACTTTGCAAAGATTGGGCCAAAGAAAGTATCGGAAGCATATAAGTCTTTGATTTCATCAAGACCCAAAAGATGGATATCCAAACAAGTGAGTAAGAGGGTGAGCTTGCGGGAAAGAGCATCCACAACAACATTGTCCTTGCCCTTCTTGTATTTGATTACATATGGAAAGGACTCAATGAACTCAACCCACTTTGCATGTCTTTTGTTCAAATTGTGTTGACTTTTCAAATACTTCAAAGACTCATGGTCGGAGTGGATAACAAACTCTTTTGGCCAAAGATAGTGTTGCCAAACTTCAAGAACACGAACTAAAGCATAAAGTTCCTTGTCATATATAGGATAGTTGAGGCGTGCGCCATCCAACTTCTCGCTATAGTATGCCACGGGTTTTCCATCATGCATAAGAACTCCACCAATACCGAGTCCACTCGCATCACATTCAATCTCAAAAGTTTTGGAAAAGTTCGGAAGAACAAGGAGTGGAGCCTCGGTAAGTCTCTTTTTCAACTCATCAAAAGCTTTTTGTTGTGCCTTGCCCCACACAAACGGACCATTCTTTTTCGTAAGCTCATTCAAAGGGCAAGCTATGGTGCTAAAATCTTTCACAAAGTGTCTATAGAAACCGGCAAGTCCATGAAAACTTCGAACTTACCAACATTGGTAGGAGTGGGTCAATTGTGGATGGCCTCAACCTTGGAAGAATCAACTTCAATACCATTAGCGGAAACCACAAATCCAAGGAAAACCAACTTGTTTTGTGCAAAGGTGCACTTTGGAAGATTTGCAAAGAGCTTTTCACGGTGCAAGATGCATAAGACTTCTCTCACATGTTGCACATGGTCCTCGAGATTTTTGCTATAAATGAGAATATCATCGAAATAGACAACCACACTCTTGCCAATGAGAGGTCGCAAGATGTGATTCATGAGACGCATGAAAGTAGATGGAGCATTTGAAAGACCAAATGGCATGGCAAGCCATTCATAGAGACCAAGTTTGGTCTTGAATGCCGTCTTCCATTCATCACCTATTGCCATGCGAATTTGGTGGTAGCCACTACGCAAATCAATCTTAGAGAAAATCGTGGCACCACTAAATTCGTCAAGCATGTCATCTAAACGCGGAATGGGATGGCGGTATCGAACGGTAATGGCATTGATGGGGCGACAATCCATACACATTCGTTGCGTCTCATCCGGTTTAGGAACAAGAATCACGGGAACCGCACAAGGGCTTAAGCTTTCACGAACATACCCTTTTTTGAGGAGGTCTTGTATTTGGCGTTGGATCTCCTTTGTGTCTTCGGGGTTGGTGCGGTAGGCGGCGCGGTTTGGTAGAGGGGCGCCGGGTATGAGGTCGATGTGGTGCTCAATCCCTCTAAGCGGTGGGAGTCCATGAGGAAGCTCGTCGAGGAAGACATCTTGGAACTCCTTCAAAATAGACAACAAAGACGAAGGAAGTGTTGTTAAGTTGTTAGTCTCCGATGATGGTCCCTTGCAAATGAGCACATAGTGCAATTTGGTGGATGGGTTGTGGTGCACTTCTCTCATCTCACTCTTGGTAGCTATGAGGACACTCTTCATCTCACTCATATATGGCTTGTGGCTCTCACTTTCTTTTTGGTGGGTCACTCTCTCACCACTCATCTCACTATTGATGGTAGCTTCCTTAGCCCTCGCTAAAGCCTTTGCATTGTCCGCAATTACTTGGCTAGGAGTCATTGGGCGTAGGATGAATGTCTTGTCACCGACCTTGAAGCTATAGGCATTTGTGTAGCCATCATGGCTTGCTCTTTTGTCATATTGCCAAGGGTGACCAAGTAGCATGTGGCACACCGTCATGGGCACGACATCACAATCAACGGTGTCTTCATAGGCGCCTATCTTGAATGATACGGAGACAGTGTGTTGTATCTTGACGTTTCCATTGTCACTTAGCCATTGCACATGGTAAGTGTGGGGTGTTTCCGGAGTGTGAGGTTGAGCTTGGAGCATAGTTCGGTGCTTGCAAGATTGTGGCAACTCCCTCCATCGATGATAACCTTTATTGACTTGCCATTGATTCCGGCTCTTGTTTGGAAGATGTTGCACCGTTGATCTTCATTGGGGAGTGCATGGGTTGTCAACACTTTGGTCACTGCAAGTGATGGGCTTGCATCATGCACACATAGGACTTGCTCTTGGTCTTCCAAGTCATCATTTTCATGATTGGTTGCGGCTTGTACCAAGGCTTCATATTCACCTTCACTCAAGTACTCCACATCTCCATCATCTCGAGTTATCATAACTCTTGTGTTCTTGCATTCAAAGGATTTATGTCCTTTAGCACCACACTTGAAGCAAGTGATGTTACTAGATCCCGTGGAAGCTTTGGAGGACATAGTTGATTGATCCGGCTTGAAGCTTGTTGTCTTGAAGGAACTCTTCGTTTTCTTTGGAGGATCCTTGGAGGCAATAGCACTTGTGTTTTTTATGCTTGAGGAGGTGTTTGTTGCATTTCTCGCGGTGAAGAAGGACTTTGCTTTTGCACTTGCTATGTCTTCTCGCACTTGACGCTCAGCTCTTGTAGCTTGATGAAGCAACTCAACCATGTTGGTGTAAGGCAAGAACTCCACTATCCTCTTGACGGGAATGTTCAATCCATTCAAGAATCTTGCCATTGTTTGCTCTTCTCGCTCATCCACATTGGCACTCATCATGGTCATGTGCATCTCCTTGTAGTACTCCTCAACGGACTTGAAGCTTTGCTTGAGTTGAGTAAGCTTGTTGAAGAGGTCGCGTTTATGGTGGTTGGGCACAAAGCATTTGTGCATGACTTCTTGCATCTCTTCCCATGTGTCAATGGGCTCTAGATTTTCCTTGTCACGCTTCTTGTTCACTTCTTCCCACCAAACATTTGAATATCCTTCAAATTCAAGTGATGCCATGGCCACTTTCTTTGCTTCGAAGAAGTTGTGTATGCGGAAAATCTTGTCAACCTTGAGTACCCAAGATAAGTATGCATCGGGGTCTTCCTCTTTGTGGAACTTAGGCATGGTGAACTTGAGCTTCCCAAAGATTTCTTCCTCGTTGCGGTCATTGCGTCTAGGAGGTGGTCTTTCTTCACCAAAGTCTTGACGTTGTTGAGGTAGATGTTGAGGACCTTGAGCATCTCTATTGTTGTTGCTATGTTGTTGACGAGGAGGTGGTCTTCCATGACCTTCATCTTGATCATCATTGTTGTGGCGTTGTCGAGGCATCACACTTTCTTCACTTGATGCTTGGTGATGACTTGATTCTTCATGTCTCGCCCCTGGAGGTGGTCTTCTAGCATGAGGTCAATCATCATGATGGCGGCGATTGTCTTGACCTTGAGGGCGTTGAGGATGAACAATATTGATGATTTGGCGCTCTTGGTGCGCTTGCCTTTGTTCCTCTTCATGAAGGCGTTGTCTTCTAGCTTGAGCTTCTTGTACTTGTCGTTGCCATTCTTGTTCTTCAAGTGCTTGTTGTTCATTGCGGAGACGCTCTTGTTCCCTTGCTCGAACTAGCTCTTGATCATGTCGAAGGCGTTCTTGCTCTTGTTGGAATTGAGCATGGAGATTCTCTTGTTGAAGGCTCTCTTCTTCAAGGCGTTGACGTTCTTGGACAAGTCGAAGTCGAGCTTGCTCCGCTTCTTGAGCTTGTTGGTTAAGCACTTGAACATCCACATTATGGTGGCGTGGGTCTTCATTGGAATCATGGTGAGACGGTGTAGGAGCTCGTGACCTTGAACTATGAGAGCGCGAAGACCTTGAGTAGTGTCTTCTATCTTCTTGACGGTTGAGTGTATGAAGGATATTGTCCAACGCCGTCTTCATTTCTCTTGTCTCTTGACCTTGTATGGCGAGAGTTGCCTTCAACTCGTTGCCTTGAGCTTCAATCTTCTCATTGAGGTCTTGAACTTGGTTGTTGAGGTCTATCCTTTGCACTTGAGCTCTTTCTTCATAGCGGACGTTGGTATCCTTGATCATGGCTTCATATTGATTGATCTTGGCGTGGACGGCTTGAGTAGCTATCCAATGTTGGTGCCGCGTCATCGGTAGTTGGTTCCCTTCTCCACTAGACATGGTTACAACTGAAACAAGAACTATGTGGTGGGTGGTTAGGAAAGACTACCAAAAGTGTCAAAACTTGCAAACCAAAATCGAAAAGGTGTTTCAAGGCGGAGGGCAACCGATATGTATGCACACACACAAAACCAAAAATTCTATATGGTGTTAGGTATGGATGTGGAAAGCCAAATGGAAGAACCAAACGAAAAGTCTATTGTCAAAAGTGGGTAAGATCCAAAAGTCACAAGTCAAAGGCGGTGATCACAAAAGGCATACACAAGGAGGAACACACGCGTGGGACAAAATGGGGTTAGCGCGACTTGTGAGCACGAACAAAAAGGGTCCTAACGAAGACTACTAGCTCGGTGTCACGCTAACGCAAGAGAGACCATGGCTTGGTTGCAAAATTGAGAAGCAACAAGATTTGCGCAAGACGCCTCTCTTCTCTTTTCTCTCTTTTGCTTATAAGCTTTGGACTCTTTTGTGTATAGGTGTCACTCACACTCTTTTCTTTTTCTTTTTGTTTTTTCTTTCTTTTTCTCACTATGTAAGGATACTACTATCTATGTAAGTATGTCACACTCCTTTTGCTTATCTTTTCACACGAGCTTGCTTCGTAGCTTTGCTCAACACACGCACACCCTCACGGTCGGGACGCTTGCGCAATGCTTCGCAACACTAGAAAGCCACTCTCGATAGGAAAGGTACGCAAAAGAGGCTAGGGCTACAAATTAGGAGCAAGTTATACCACTTGATGATGGTGGCCGACGATCTTGAACTTGCGATGGTGGTGGAGGTGTCAAATGAACCGCTTGGATCCTCGGGGTGCCATCGTCGTTGTCGATGTTGCGGAAGCTTTGTGGTAGCTGAAATGGCACTCAAACCGAAGTCCAAACACAAGGGGGTTAGTGCCAAAACGAAAAACGAAGGGAGCTGTGAAAAATTCGGCCAGCCGGAACTTCCGGCCCTGAGGGGCGGTACTTCCGGTCCCGGGCGGAACTTCCGGTTCTGCCGGGTGGAACTTCCGGTCGCAATCAGATCTGCGGGCTGTTCGTCGATTTGGGCGGAAATCCGGGCCGAAATCCTTCGAATTCGAGGAAAATTTGGCACTAAAGCTGTGGGAAGGTGGGGGAATTGCAGATCAACACCAAAGACAAGTTTCTATTGGAGAAAAACCACAAACAACTCAACAAATTGCGAGATCGATCCAAGGCCAATTTGGGTCTATTTTTTGGGAAAATATTTTGGAATTTTTTTTGGGCGAAATTGGTGGAATCGGGGGTTGTGGGGGTCAAATCCGTGGCAACCAAAGAGCTGCTGATACCATATGATAAGGGCTAAGCCCAAGGATGTGCCCGATCTTCACGGATTTGGGTGGAATTCGTGGGGTAGGTGGATGAACGTGATGAACACGAAGAACACGGAGGGGAATCGTGGGGATACAACACACACACGCACACAAATCGGTTTTCCCTCGTTGGCCCGAACCACCAACTCGATAGAGGTTGCAGGAAAAGACCTTCCGGTAGAAGTCCCGCAAAGAGATCGACAAATCGAAGCTCGAGAGATCTAGAAGGGTGAAAAGACCGGAAGGTTGATAGAAGTGCAAGCAAAAGACCAAATAGGTAGAAGTGCAAGCAAAAGACCAACAAATCGGTAGAAGTCACCAAAGAGATCTTCACGAGTCGATAAGGGGCCCGGGTGGGTACAAGATCGAAGATCTAGGTAGGGTTCCCACAAGGGTGAGCAAAGCTCAGGTTTAATTTCACATCAAGTCTAATCTCAGATCTGAGCCAACAAGGCTATTTATAGTGATGGGGCGAAGGGATAAGTTACACGCTGAAAAGTGCTGTTTTGCTGAAGTTCGATGGGGCGGAAGTTCCGGTCATCCTGGGCGGAAGTTCCGGTCACGGGCGGAAGTTCCGGTCTTGTGGGCCGGAAGTTCCGGTCGGGGCGGAAGTTCCGGCCAACTTCCGGCCTAGTTCCGGAAATAGCCAATTTCCTCGCAGTAACATCCAGTGTTGTTTTGGCGCATTTTCGGAAGTAGGGCAGAACTTGGGCGGAAGTTCCGGTGGGCGGAAGTTCCGGTCCCTCGGGTCGGGGCGGAAGTTCCGGCTTGATCCATTTCTCTGGGCGCTGGAAGGCATCTGGAAGGCATCTGGCCGGAAGTTCCGGTCCTGGGGGGCGGAAGTTCCGGCCTGGGCGCTGTAGCTCCATCTTCATCATCTCCAGCTCCCTCTCCATTGGCTTGGTCTCCATGGCTCGCGTCTTGGTCGATGTACCTGATTGAACATAGGGAATTTGCATGAAGTAGCACGCCATCCAAAGGGATATCAAATGCGTACGTGGAAAGGAGCGAATTCACCTCTTGGTGTAGGGCTTGGGCTCGAGCTCGTGCCATTGGGCCACGAGGAGGGCTTGTCGGTCTTGATGTAGTGTCGACCTTGGGTAGGGCTACATCATAATGGAGGCTGACAGACGACTCGAAGACAAAGGCATCTGCATTGGTGGACAATATTAGGGTAGTATAGATGACATAGGCATCCCCAATGGGCCTGCCGAAGTTGGTACCCGGGGTTTACTGAAGGCCCACGACTCGATGGATATGAAGATTCGGAAGCCCAAGTTAGTATTGAGGAGAGCTGGAGTTGTATTAGGAAAGATATATTTGTAATCTTGCGGGATGGGTTGGAAACCCTCCCGGACTCTGTAACTTGTGTATTATGAATTCCTCGACTCCACCTCCTATATAAAGGGGAGTCGAGGGACAAAGAGAGCATCGATTCATTGTTTCACGCAACCCTAGTTTTCACATCGTCGAGCACTTTTCAGCTGAAACCTTCGAGATCTACTTGCCCTCTACTTCCGACTAAAACCCTAGTCTACAATCGGTAGGCATTGATAAGTTAATCCCTTGTCAATAGACATTATTGAAAAATTAGTAGACACCAACAAGAAGTTATAAGCTAGACTAGCCTAGAGCATAAGTATGGTTGCTATGTTTCTCCAAGTACCATCGCTATTAAAAGATAGGCTATTTGCATTTGGATTTATTTGCAAATCCTTTTAGATCAAAAATGATCATGGATCTTCTTGTACTCTTATGTAACGTTTTAAAGTAGTAAACGAGTATTGGACCCACAATGTTTCCGTTGTACCACTCCGAGGGGTGTAATATTTACGAAATATGGTTTTTTTCATGAGTGTTATATCAACGATTTGTACACTACAACATGCAGTGGTGTACTCGATCACTGCACATGTGTTTTTAATAAACACCCAAAACCTAGTTAGGGAAGGAAATGCCATTTCAAGAGTGTATCACGTTATTTCGATGGTGTCACCCTTTGGTTGGTGGCAGCCGGGTTCTGGACTTGCTAGCAACAGTCCCGTGACATCCTAGCCTAAGGCTCAATAGTATTGATATGATATTCATACCAACAAGTTGCAACTTCTTTTTCGGAAGCCATCTCCAAAAAAACTCCGAGGTTAAGCGTGCTTGGCCTGGAGCAATTTGAGAATGGGTGATCGATCGGGAAGTTGATCCCGGGTATGCATGAGTGGGGACAAAGTTCACTAGAAATGGCTAGTCTAGAGATCTTAAAGAGCTTTCAGGGGTAATAGGCTCGGCCGGAGATGGTCAGGGTGTTACAAATCCTCCCCCAGCGCAACGGTGGTGGTGCCTAGAAGCTCTATCCCACATGAATGAAATAGATGCAACGAAGACCGTCACTTGTAAGCATGTGTCCCTTGAGATTTACTCCGTAATTTTTAGTTTTTATCTACGTGTATCTCCATTAGGGACTGTTATGTCCCTAAGTTGTATTGTGCCTTAACATTGAATGCAAGGGTTGTACCTTTAAGAAAAAAGATTGCTAGTGTGACTTGGTCTATTGCATTAAGGGCGATGGTTGCCATCAAGAGAGGCCCTCTTCTCGAGAAGTACACGGAAAATAAGGTTAGGAAGAGAAGGCGAGGTACCAAGATGCCACCTAAGTAGGTGACCCTCTATGATGTTCAATACTTATAGCTCATGTGGAGGAAGATGAAAACGTGAAATATCGGGCTAAACTTAACTTTTTCAAAGAACGTGAGTATGAAACACTGAACCTCTAGGGTTACATAAATATCATCAACGACACTTGTATGTTGATATTTATTATTAGTGCGAACTTCCGAAGTTATGACTTGAGATACAACCTATTTGCATGTGATGTTTTCCCCTCCCCCATCTCACGGAAAGTTATCGGAGATACCCATTATCAATAATTTTTTTGATGCATGGGAATACATTTTAATTATCAGAGCCACCTCTAATCATATTATAGTTATTTTGATAATGTCATTTGAATAATAAGTATAAATAAAGCAACAAGCATAGAGCTGATATATTACACACCCAAATGTGTGTGATATTATTTCATCTTAGCAATCGCATGTTTAGTTGTTAACAAAAGTATATAAAAATGCTCAAGTAATTGATAGTAGTTTCTTTTTGCTCAGTGTGCTTAAATATCTATGTATGAGAAAGTTGGTTTACGTTGATTATTTCTTACCCATGTACACATCAAATACAAATATGGGCTTCCGGATTGAATATGTGTGGTATAGGCCGGATTAGTTGTTTCCTAAGAAAGAGGGCCAATTGCAATTAATGTGCAATTAATATGCAATATATATAAAATATTAACTGAATCACTCTAGAGTGGATGTGCCTCATCTTGAAAAGATATGGACGAGTCAGATTTAAGATGTGGAAGCGCTCATGAGCACCAAATAACTAAATAACTTGTAGCGAGATTTGCATAGCATATAAGACATACAATCCATAAATCCGCTTTGGAGCAGGGGCTATATGTAGCCCACTATTTTCTAAAAATTGAAAACTTGATTTTAAAGTTAAAAAATCGAAAAAAATACTTGCATGTACCCAATAATGTACACTACGAGCCCACAAAATTTCAACGCGGAATAGATTATATTCTAAACCTAGAAAAGCTTAGAAATCAGACAAATTTTAGAACTTTTGATTTTTTTGCATTGTTCACCACACCCAAATCTACACGCTGGTCATTTTTTTGAGCCTAAAATATAAGATATTTCTTATTCAAAACTTACACAGCGGTAGAATACACTGTTGGCTACATGCAAGTATTTTTAATGCTTTTTTCAAAGTTTAAATTCGAGTTTTTGAAGTTTTGAAAACCAGGTTACCTCTAGCCCATGCTTCAAAAGGCTGCACTATTATATTAAAATATATGCCACAAAAGTAACAATGTCCTGACAGAGAATGCCAAAAATGCAAAAATTAATCCTGGGTCCATGAAGCTTGATCGGCTAAATGAAAATAAAAATATTTTTAAACTTCAAAAAATTCTTAAAATTTACATATAATATTGATGTATGCATTATTTATTGATATACTTTTCAGTTGTGTGCAACATATTTGTGTATCAAAACATATTTTTTTTGAGGAATTATCAAAACATATTTTAAAGTATATTTTCACATATTATGTAGAACACGTCTTGAACTGCTGGCAAAACCCACACCCGAGAAGACGAATTGCAGATTCTTTCCGTTCAAATAAATTGCACAACTGCACGGTTCGAGAGGGAGCTGATTTTGTTTGTACGTAGACGCAGATGTAGCCCAAGTCCACGCCAATATTCCAACGTGTTCTTTGCAAAATCTCCCGACATTAAACAGGAGGAAACACCGGGCGGTTAAATTCTAGTATCCTGGACCTGGAGCGGTGCTGTCACAGGAAGATCGCGTGAATTAGTGCGCGCAAACCCACAGAAGATTTGGTTCCAATTATAGGAGGCGCGCGTTAACGGGCAAAATCTTGGCAGCATCCCATTCGCACTTGCCGCATCTGGCCCAGGAGATCGCGGCTGGAGGCATATATGGCAGACATGGAATTCCGTCGTGCGCGTATCGTGATCGATCGCTCCACCGTCAATGCTGAGATAACAGCTCACTTTCCCGATCAGGGCTGCATGCCGCCTCCGTTTAAATACCACAGCTTCCCCCTGCGTGCGTGTCGTTCGTATGTGTAGATTCAGGAGGAGGAGCGATCGATCTGCCATGGCGACTGGTGGCGGCGGCGAAGGGCTGGCGGGGAAGAAGAGGAAGTCCGCCGAGGCCGAAGACATGCCGCCGGCGAGAAGGGAGCCGAGGCGGGGGCTGGGCGTGGCGGCGCTGGAGAGTATCAGGGCACAGCTCGAGACGGTGGAGAATTTCTACGTGTTCCCGTCCTTCTCGCCGCCGGCGCCACAGCCACCGCCATCATCGCTATCTGCATCCGTGATGGTCCCCAGCGTGCGATTCAATCCATACGTACGTACCCGGTGCAGCCGCAATCACATGTTTAATCGGCCGGTTTACTGATATTTTCGTTTACGCATGCATATGCACCTGCATTGATCAGAATCTCAAAGAAATATTTCCTGCATTATTATTACCCATAGAGAACGATATTATCCTGTTGAAATCTGCGAGTGAACTAACCAGCTGGCCGGCGTACTTACATGCAGGTCGGAAATGGAGCCGCGCAAAGAGATTACTGCTATACTCAGTATTATGGCCCCCAGCATTACGGTCTGCCCAGCAGGTATACACATGACTCGCTCCTAGTCGTAGCTTGATCAATCTACAGTATTAACCATCGTATGTTCCTCGCTGTGTGTATCGATCAGCAGGTACCTGCAGCAGCTGCAGGCATCCAACGGCCACGCCCTGCCACGCCATCTGCAGAATCATCAGGCGGGGCAGAAGAATGACATCGCCATGGCGGCCCCTCTGCTGGACAAGAAGGATCACCGTCGTCCGCCGCAGGCGCACGGCCAGGCCAAGAGACCTCCGGTTGCGTTTGTGGACCTCGTAGACTCCGACGACGATGAACACAGCGCCGAAGAAGAACTGGACCTCGAGCTCAGGCTCTAGTCGCTACAATTTAGAACACGATCTTTTTCATTTCCTGGTTATTTTGCCTTCACGTCCCGATTGAACCGGTGGATTCTTTTTCTTTTTTGCATAGAAGCTGCAACTGTGGAGTTGAGTCATGTAGTATTATGTACTAAACACCTGTCTCGATTGTTTTAAGGGAATGCACGTCCAAGTTCTTATGTTTCAAAATAATTGAAGATCTAGTTGTGTTCCTAGCCAAACCACTTAAAATATTTGAATAAGTTTATAGAGAAACATATCAATAAGTAGAACATCAATTTAATTTTATTACATTTATCATGCAATATATTTTTGTGATATATAGATTTAACATTGTAGATGCTGACACATTTTCTATAATTTTGGTAAAAAATAGAGAAATTTATTTTACACAAGCCTAAAACTTCAATATTTTAAAACGCGTAGACATATTGTCGATCGTTGCATTTTGCAAAAAATCCACCAAGTTTATTTGCTTATCAACATGCACTCCACTCCGCCCCGTCATATGGTCTTCAACCTGCAACCGCACACAGAGGTCAAGGGTAGGAGAGGTCTTCAACCTGCAACCACACGCACATGTCAAGAGGAGAAGAGCGGTGTGATTAGGGATAGAAATTCCCATTCTATCCCCAATCCCGTTGGCTACCGCCAATTTGGTACCCGGCGTCGGTGCGATTAGGGATAGAAATTCCCATTCTATCCCCAATCCCGTTGGCTACCGCCAATTTGGTAACCGGCGTCGTTGGTGGGCGACCACGCACTCGAGCAGATGGTGGAGTGGCGCGTGGCCACCGTCGACACGAAGCGGCACAATGGTCGGCGACGGCGCGACCGACGCTACAACAACGTTGGGCCACCGCCTCTACCTCGATTCGGGCCTGGCCGAGGTCATAGGCCATCACCTCTGCGGGAGGGGTTGTAGCCGCTGGGAGCTCCACCCGTTCCGGTAGCGCGAGGCGAGGGCTAGTTGCGCTATCCTTCCTTCCTGGTTGCCAACACGTGGTTGGCAGAGCAATATCGAGCAACGAGCAGAGCATCCACCGTATTTTTCTGTCGACATGTCGCATCACACTGAAAAATATTCTGCTTTTATGAGACACCAAAGTGTCAAACCTGGATTTTGAACTTCGGTGGGTTGGAGTACCCTCCTAACCATCAAACCACATGTTGGTTTTTAGGGAATAAAGATCGTGTTAATATCTGAAATATGTTTACTCTGCTGATACACGTAACAAAGAGAGTACGTCTTCACCTGCTCCTCCGAAGCACAGGCTGTCCTATAAAGACGACACTCCCACGCAATTTCAAAAAAGTAACAATGTAAACAACTAAATATATAAATAAACCAACTAATAAAAGTCGTCGTCGCCACCTCTCTCGCCGTCGACGACTCACGGCGGCGGCGTCGGCGACGGCCTGACACTCCGTCCATCGGCGTCCCATCATGCCGGAACCCACCAAACCCTCCTCCCCCCGGCCACGCCGCGGCCGCTGCCGCCTCTGCGCCCTCTGCCTCGGCTCCGCCCTCCTCGCCATCGTCGTCTCCGCACTCGTCCACCTCCTCTCCTCCTCCCCAACGCATCCCGCCCCCTCCCCGCGCTTCTCCGTGATCATAGACGGCGGCAGCACCGGCAGCAGGGCCCACGTTTTTGCCACGGGGCCCGACGGCCGCCCGGATCTGGCGCGCTCCGCGGTGATGCGCGTCTCCCCGGGGCTCTCCTCCTTCGCCGCCGACACGGCGAGCGCCGGGGAGTCGCTGCGGCCGCTCTTGGAGTTCGCCAGGGAGAAGGTAGGTGGCGAGGGAGGCGCTGTGGCGACGGAGGTGCGGCTGATGGCCACCGCCGGGCTGAGGCTGCTGGAGGAGAGCGTCCAGGGGGCGATATTGGCGTCCTGCAGGGACGTGCTCCGGGCCTCCGGCTTCCGGTTCGAGGACTCGTGGGCCAAGGTGATCCCAGGTACTGTCAATTTCTGCCCATTTTATTTTATATACTCAGCCAAAGTTATTTCGTTCTAGTTCCAGGGGTGTGTGACTGAATGAGCCATTACCAATCCGGTGATGAATAGGAAATGTTGCATGATGAATTGATGATATGATTTCCCCCCCAGATGCAATGGCACTTCCAGTTGTTGTTTGCTCAGTTCGGAAATGACATGTTTAAGTTTCTCGTGGATATGCAGTTTGATGTGGTACATTTGTTGCCTTCGTACCCGAGTTGTGGATAACTTTAGTGTTGAGTCTTCTTTTCTGTTACGAGATATATCCTTTGGTTCCAAAAACCTTTTTTTTTTTTTTTTTTTGCTTTAGTAAGAGCATCCCAATAGTTTATTTCATAGTAACTTGTTACTTAAGACAGATCAAAAAAAAAAAAATGTTACTTAAGAAGAGAGAAATCCAAAACTTATGCAAAGAAACAAGCTCTCCAGATATTCGTTACTTCGCCTCCTTACTAAGATAATAAATTAGAGTACATCTGTGAATAATGATGGTTGGACTTTTAACATTTTAAAGAAAACAAGCCTATAACGACATGATCATTTATTACTTGTTGTGGTACTAGCGACATGATCATTTTTTCGCCAATAAAACGGCTTTACTCTTTCTCGTCCCATTTTCTCCTTTACGTCACCAAAATGCTGAGTGGTAAACCCCTAAGAAGTTGCTGCGATTGACTGTTGGAGATGCTCTAAGATAAGATCAATAAACTGAGGAAATCAGGGGAAAAGAAAAACATTGATTAACCGATATAAATAATGTGACATTGGTGAACTGTGAATCAATTGGTGTCTGTTGGGGGTAACGGGGTATGATGGGTATATATGGTTTATTGTGTCATTACCTGGAATATTTTCGAGTTGGGTTCTTACTTTTGCTGGTACCTTTCTTATAGGTTCTGACGAAGGTGTCTATGCCTGGGTTGCGGCAAACTATGCTCTGGGTACACTTGGAGGGGATCCTCACAAAACAATTGGAATAATTGAACTTGGGGGTGCTTCAGCTCAGGTTCTCTGATGAACACATACACTGTTTTTGTTTTGCTTTGCCCTCATGTGTTAGACTTGTTTAATTTAACCATGACGCATGCTAATACGATAATAATATTCTAGATGTACCTAACATCATAAAAGATTCACTTTGTCACTTACTTGATACGGTGATTTGCTAATAACGGTAATGGCGTAAATGGCTTCAATAATGGTCGATGACGAAGAGCCAAGTTCAATATATGTGCACATAATGGGTTAATGTTCTGGTTGTATTCCAAGAAATTGCAGTCTCCTGCTAATGTAATTCCTGCTGTTTGTTTCAGCTGACATTTGTTTCTGATGAAGTACTTCCTCCAGAACTATCAACTAATTTTACCTTTGGTGAAACAGCATATACTCTTTATACCAACAGCTTTCTTAACTTTGGACAGGTGAGTCATTTCTTATTTGCAATACTTGAATCATCTATGGTTAATCTTGTTAGAGTGAATTTAGTTTCCAGGTGTCCACATGTCACCGTGTGATTCTGAGATCCGTGTGAAAAGTAATCAAACAGAAAAACTCTAGTTTATTATTGTCACTCATAACTACCAGGTCTTTTTTCATATCTGGACCACAGTTGAATGCTCCCAAACATCATCAAATATCACTCACAGATGCATTAATCTTCTCATAGGTCATAAGTAACTAAAGTTTCAAAAACCTTTTTCGGGTACACTGTTATTAAGCTTGATTTTTTTTCTTGAACATGCATCTAAATTCTTGTCATTTTGCATTAGAAAAACGCCAAGAAGGCGCAAAGTACAACGCGGAAAGTGTGGCTGTGACCTGTGAGCCTGTGACCAAAAACCAAACAACTGTACAGAGGACAAGAAATAAAGCTAGAGAACTGTAGCTATCCTAACAAAACGGCAAGAAAAATGAAGAAGATTAAAAAAGAGGGTAAACTACAGTCTACACAGATGTCAGTAGGATGAGCAAGTCATGACAGCTTCCTGGCCCCTTGCTCGAGCCAGCTGCCAAAGCGCTGTGTTGCTAAGGTTGAAGTGTCAAAAGGCAGTTTCGATTTTTTTTCCAGAAGTCTCAAGTTTTCAAGATAATGTTTGCAGTGTCGGTTGTAGAAGAAACATCTATGACAATATGTGCCAGACCATTTGGTTATATATATAAAGAGATTGTGTGTTGCATGCTTCATGCTGTTATTTGCGTCTTAATTAATTCACCTGCCCAAAATGTTATGATTTTTTTTCTTATTTCTCTTTTATGCTAATGGTGACCATTTGATGCGTATGCACAACACATATCCCAATAGAGATCTTCAATAAATGGATGGCAGGACCCTGGACACTAATGTATTTCTGATCTTGTGATATTGTGCAATAGATTTAGATTTGACAGTCTGATTTAATCACTTATTTTCACAGAATGCAGCGCAAGACTCGTTCCTTGAAATAGTGAGGTCAAGAGGTATTTATACTTTCTTTTCCTTTCAATATTGAAACTGTCAATCTAGACATTTTCCACCCCCTCCATAATAACTGGGCAATGCAGTATCTGATGGATATGGAAACAGGAAGTCCCTGGAAATTAATCCTGTAGATAGGAATATTAATCACAGAACCCTTGGTCCCTAGAATGCCAATAACTAATACTTACTGTAGCTAAGATTTGCTATCAAGTTACAAATGTCCCATTATTTTAGTTCAAGGCGAAAGTTCATCAAAGGTGTTCTATCCTTTTTTATTTCATCTTTCCTATGTGTAAGAAATACATAGTGTATGCCAATAACTAATACTTTCTGTAGCAAAGATTTGCTACCAAGATACAAATGTCTCAGGATTTTCGTTCAAGGCGAAAGTTTGTTGAAGGCGTTCTATCCTTTTTTATTTATCTTTCCTACGTCTAAGAAATCAGAGGGAAATAACAAATATTTTTTAATTCCTTTGGTCGGTCAGCCTTACAAGAAATATAAATACAGTACTCTCTTGCAAGTACAAATACTGAATAGTGTTTGACTGCAGGATCTTCCAAAAATGGTACGCTTGTTGATCCTTGTGCTCCTAAAGGATATTCTCACAAAAGAAGAGTAACAGTGAAGACAAGCGGTGCTTCACGGTCAAATTTAGAGAATCAATATGTTGATAATGGAAGCGGAAACTTTAAAGAATGTAGATCTTCTTCATTAATGATAATGCAAGAAGGAAAGGGTAAGAAATGCATGAGGACACTTTGATCCCTTTTTCTTTATTAGCTTATATGTTTTTATAATTATATATACATTTCCTGCTCTTCGCTATTCCTGTGCTTATAGTACCACCAGTGTCTATGTGCACACTTAGAAGATAGAAGTTTAGCACTCATGATGAATTGAAAATTATAACTGAGAATAAGATGATTTCTCTGTAACTGATTGATGTCAAGATAAATGGGGTGGAGATTCTTTGCTGCATTAACCTAATATCTTTTGTAAATCTTAGCACTTTGAATACTTTGCTGAGCTTATTCTTTATCCTTACTTAAGAAACTTGGTTAAACCTGCTCGGTTTGTAGTTAGTACCACTGTTATTGGAAAGTCAGAGTTTGCCTGCTGGGCATTTACATTCTACAGGTGTATCCACCTGTATACCCTAAACTTTTGTGTCTAAATGCAGAAAACTGCCAGTATCAGCAATGTCACTTGGGATCTACTTTTGTACCTGAGCTACGTGGACATTTCCTGGCAACTGAAAATTTCTACTTTACATCAAAGGTCCACAGCATGTTCTCCTCTTCCATACCTTGCACATACCATCCTTTTCTTAGGACACTTCTGACCCATATACATTCTCTTCCAGTTCTTTGGACTAGAGCAGTCTTCATCACTATCTGATTTTACGCTTGCTGGAGAGCAAGTTTGCAACAAGGACTTGTCAACACTGAGACAAGAATATCTCAATCATTCAGATGAAGATTTCTCACGGTATTGCTTCTCGTCAGCGTACATTGTAGCTCTACTTCACGACGGTCTTGGTGTACCACTGGATGACAAGAGGCAAGCATATCAGAACATGATTATTCTTCTCCAGTGAAATTTATCCTTGACTAATCTTATACGCCTTCTACTTACAATTTTCTCTGAGCAGGATCGAGTATTCAAATCAGGTGGGAGACACTCAGGTTGAATGGGCCCTAGGAGCGTTCATTACGAACACGAGAAGTACAATTCTAGGGTCATCAGGTGCCCCTGCAAGAAGGGTACATAGCCATATACCCCTGCTTGTTGTGTTGGGAGGGTTCTTTGCTTGCGGAGTATTTTTGGTGTTGAGATGGAAGAAACCCAAGACAAAGATTATATATGATCTAGAGAAAGGCAGATACATTATAACACGCATCAGCTGATGCTGGCTTTTGTGCAGAGGAGCCATAAATATAGTAGTATTGGACAGGAATAGATGTTGTTTTGTACCAGAATGTACGAGTTCCATTCTTTGTATTCTTGCTCTTAGGTAAGAGAGCTGGGTGGTGGGTAGCAGACCTGTATGTAGCATGTGTAGGAACACTTGTAGAACAATTTGTTATTTATTAACCATATCTGCTTGATAATTAAGTAAACATCAATCTTCGTTCACACTCTGATCTTGTTAATTTTGCGTCCATCTTGTACATGAGTAAGAAAGTGATTGTATAGCTTCCATGCCCCCACTACCTAACCTGCTCGTGCTCTTGGTGCATTGGTTGTCTGCTACCGTGATGCACGTTGTATGGTACTGTCCTCATGTCACCACTAGCAACTTTGTACATGTTGCTGGGGGAAGTGATGCTCCAATGGCAATTTGGCATAGGTAGCCTCACGACACACGATGGTCGACGATGAGTAGGTGACGAAGAGCCTAAGCGAATGAATGAATCTAGTAGCTTTCCCAACAGAGAATCGTTAAGTAGCATATGTTCCTTTATTGGACATAAGTCAAGATGGCCGAGTTGGTCTAAGGCGCCAGTTTCAGGTACTGGTCCGAAAGGGCGTGGGTTCAAATCCCACTCTTGACATTATTATTTTTACATATCACTCGCAACATCCTTCTTTTGCCGTGGGTTCAAATCCCGACAGAAGTTTTTGAATTCCACTCAGTTCGGCATCGCCATACCCCTTCGTTTTGGGAGGCTCACAGCTAACTAACGTTGGCAGCAATATAATTCCTACCTTGAGTGCACAAGATCCAAAGAAAACACCAACAACAAAAACGTTTTGTTATTCCATGTAATAGATCTTTTTTAAATGTTTGATTTCATTTCATATACTTATGTTTATGCCAAATGATGTGCATGTGCATAAACCACTCTGTTTATCACTCGCAATATCCTTTTTTTTTTGGCATGTGTTCAAATGAAGAAATAAATATTATAGCACATTGAAATCGGGTGCTAAATTTTGATTCATCACAACATACTATCATCTATGTGTTAGGATGATCTCCCGCATGTTCGAGCCCAACGGCTCAACGTGCTTGTCTACGTCCTGATCGGGGGCGCCTATACCTAGGCATTGTTCGGGCCGGGCCAGGCTTCGCACCAGGCCTAACAAAACCCGAAACAAAAAAAACCAGTCTAAGCCCGGCCCGGCCCAACCATCGGGCCTAATATTTCAGCCCAAGTGAAAGAACATCTCTCAGTTTATGTTTTGAATGTTGATGTCAATATATGTGATACTCTAATGTGTGAATGATTGTTTTATTGTGGAAAAACAAGACAAAAGGAAGCAGGAAACCTTTCACCAGGCCGGATTTTCCGGGCCGGATATTTGCAAAATATCCGGCCCCTGAAATTTGGCTAAGGACTTTCGACCATGTCCCGCAATAACATTCTGGATCAGGGCCGGACTTTTGCCCGGATTTTTCCAGGAGCCGGATTTTCCGGGGTGGCCGGATTATCCAACCCTCACTTACACCGGATTATCCGGCTCTGGAATTCCCCCAACGGCTGGATTTTGGAAGGGGGTATTTATACCCCCCTTCTTCCTCCTCCCCAAGCTGCTCATTTCATTGCCAAGTTCATCACCATTAGAGCCACCTCAACAAACACAAGAATCACAAGATCTCCTTCTCCACTGATGTCTACTTCCCCCTCCTTTTCCTGTAGACAGTGTTGGGCCTCCAAGAGCAGAGGTTTGTAGAACAGCAGCAAGTTTTTCCTTAAGTGGATCACCCAAGGTTTATCGAACTCAGGGAGGAAGAGGTCAAAGATATCCCTCTCATGCAACCCTGCAACCACAAAGCAAGAAGTCTCTTGTGTCCCCAACACACCTAATAGGTGCACTAGTTCGGCGAAGAGATAGTGAAATACAGGTGGTATGAATATATATGAGCAGTAGCAATGGTGCCAGAAAATAGCTTGCTGGCGTGTAGTTGATGGTGGTAGTATTGCAGCAGTAGTAACACAGTAAAACAGTAAACAAGCAGCGATAACTCAGCAGTATTTAGGAACAAGGCCTAGGGATTAGACTTTCACTAGTGGACACTCTCAACATTGATCACATAACAGAATAGATAAATGCATACTCTACACTCTTGTTGGATGATGAACAAATTGCGTAGGATTACACGAACCCTCAATGCCGGAGTTAACAAGCTCCACAATTAATGTTCATATTTAAGTAACCTTATAGTGTAAGATAGATCAAAAGACTAAACCAAGTACTAACATAGCATGCACACTGTCACCTTCATGCATATGTAGGAGGAATAGATCACATCAATACTATCATAGCAATAATTAACTTCATAATCTACAAGAGATCATGATCATAGCATAAACCAAGTACTAACACGGATGCACACACTGTCACCATTACATCGTGCAGGAGGAATAGAACTACTTTAATAACATTGCTAGAGTAGCACATAGATAAATTGTGATACAAACACATTGCAATCATAAAGAGATATAAATAAGCACCTCACTATGCCATTCAACAGTGAATAAGTATTCTGTGAAATATAGCCTAAGAGACCCACACGGTGCACACACTGTCACCTTTACACATGTGGGACAAGGAGTCTCCGGAGATCACATAAGTAAAACTCACTTGACTAGCATAATGACATCTAGATTACAAGCATCATCATATGAATCTCAATCATGTAAGGCAGCTCATGAGATTATTGTATTGAAGCACATAGGAGAGAGATGAACCACATAGCTACCGGTACAGCCCCGAGCCTCGATGGAGAACTACTCCCTCCTCATGGGAGCAGCAGCGGTGATGAAGATGGCGGTGGAGATGGCAGCGGTGTCGATGGAGAAGCCTTCCGGGGGCACTTCCCCGTTCCGGCGGCGTGCCGGAACAGAGACTCCTGTCCCCCAGATCTTGGCCTCGCGATGGCGGCGGCTCTGGAAGGTTTCTGTGGTTTTTGTCGAACGTATCAGGGTTTTCGATCCAGGGGCTTTATATAGGCGAAGAGGCGGCGCAGGAGGGTCGAAGGGGTGACGACACCATAGGGCGGCGCGGCCAGGGCCTGGGCCGCGCCGGCCTATGGTCTGGGGGCCCAGTGCCCCCCCTCTGGTCCTTCCCGGGTGTTACGGATGCTTCCGGTGAAAATAGGAACTTGGGCGTTGATTTCGTCCGATTCCGAGAATATTTCGTTACTAGGATTTCTGAAACCAAAAACGCAGAAACAGAACTGCACTTCGGCATCTTGTTAATAGGTTAGTTCCGTAAAATGCACGAATATGACATAAAGTGTGCATAAAACATGTAGATAACATCAATAATGTGGCATGGAACATAAGAAATTATCGATACGTCGGAGACGTATCAGCATCCCCAAGCTTAGTTCTGCTCGTCCCGAGCAGGTAAAACGATAACACAGATAATTTCTGGAGTGACATGCCATCATAACCTTGATCAAACTATTTGAAAAGCATATGTAATGAATGCAACAATCCAAGACAATGGTAATGACATGAGTAAACAACTGAATCATAAAGCAAAGACTTTTCATAGTACTTTCAAGACAAGCATCAATAAGTCTTGCATAAGAGTTAACTCATAAAGCAATAATTCATAGTAAAAGCATTGAAGCAACACAAAGGAAGATGAAGTTTCAGCGGTTGCTTTCAACTTATAACATGTGTATCTCATGGATATTGTCAACATAGAGTAATATAACAAGTGCAATATGCAAATATGTAGGAATCAATGCACAGTTCACACAAGTGTTTGCTTCTTGGGATGGAGAGAAATAGGTGAACTGACTCAACAATAAAAGTAAAAGAATGGTCCTTCAAAGAGGAAAGCATCGATTGCTATATTTGTGCTAGAGCTTCTATTTTGAAAACATAAAGAGAGCATAAAAATAAAGTTTTGAGAGGTGTATGTTGTTGTCAACGAATGGTAGCGGGTACTCTAACCCCCTTGCCAGACAAACCTTCAAAGAGCGGCTCCCATTTTATTTTATTTTTGGATGGCACTCCTTCCAACCTTTCTTTCACAAACCATGGCTAACCGAATCCTCGGGTGCCTGCCAACAATCTCATACCATGAAGGAGTGCCTTTTTATTTTAGTTTTATTATGATGATGACACTCCCTCCAACCTTTGCTTACACAAGCCATGGCTAACCGAATCCTTCGGGTGCCGTCCAACAATCACATACCATGGAGGAGTGTCTATTTTTGTTAATTAATTTGGGACTGGGAATCCCATTGCCAGCTCATTTTGCAAAATTATTGGATAAGCGGATGAAGCCACTAGTCCATTGGTGAAAGTTGCCCAACAAGATTGAAAGATAAACACCACATACTTCCTCATGAGCTATAAAACATTGACACAAATCAGATGTGATAAATTTTGAATTTGTTTAAAGGTAGCACTCAAGCAATTTACTTTGGAATGGCAGGAAATACCATGTAGTAGGTAGGTATGGTGGACACAAGTGGCATAGTGTTGTTTGGCTCAAGGATTTGGATGCATGAGAAGTATTCCCTCTCGATACAAGGTTTAGGCTAGCAAGGTTGTTTGAAGCAAACACAAGGATGAACCGGTGCAGCAAAACTCACATAAAAGACATATTGTAAACATTATAAGACTCTACACCGTCTTCCTTGTTGTTCAAACTCAATACTAGAAATTATCTAGACCTTAGAGAAACCAAATATGCAAACCAAATTTTAGCATGCTCTATGTATTTCTTCATTAATGAGTGCAAAGCATATGATGCAAGAGCTTAAACATGAGCACAACAATTGCCAAGTATCACATTACCCAAGACATTATAGCAATTACTACATGTATCATTTTCCAATTCCAACCATATAACAATTTAACGAAGAAGAAACTTCGCCATGAAAATTAAAAGCTAAGAACACATGTGTTCATATGAACCAGCGGAGCGTGTCTCTCTCCCACACAAGCATGATGTAATCCAATTTATTCAAACACAAACAAAAATAAGAAACATACAGACGCTCCAAGCAAAGCACATAAGATGTGACCGAATAAAAATATAGTTTCAAGAGAAGGAACCTGATAATTTGTCGATGAAGAAGGGGATGCCTTGGGCATCCCCAAGCTTAGACGCTCGAGTCTTCTTGATATATGCAGGGGTGAACCACCGGGGCATCCCCAAGCTTAGAGCTTTCACTCTTCTTGATCATAGTATATCATCCTCCTCTCTTGACCCTTGAAAACTTCCTTCACACCAAACTTCTCATAAACTTCATTAGAGGGGTTAGTACATAATCAAAAACTCCCATGTTCAGAGGTGACACAATCATTCTTAACACTTCTGGACATTGCTCAAAGCTACTGGAAGGTAATGGAACAAAGAAATCCACCCAACACAGCGAAAGAAGCAATGCGAAATAAAAGGCAGAATCTGTCAAAACAGAACAGTCCGTAAAGACGAATTTTTAATAAATACTTCCGTTGCTCAGATCAGAAAACTCAAAACTAATGAAAGTTGCGTACATATCTGAGGAACACGCACGTAAATTGGCATATTTTTCTGATTTTTCTACAGAGAAAACAGCCCAGATTCGTGACAGATAGAAATCTGTTTCTGCGCAGAAATCCAAATCTAGTATCAACCTTCGATTAGAGGCTTCACTTGGCACAACAAAACACAAAACTAAGATAAGGAGAGGTTGCTACAGTAGTAAACAACTTCCAAGTCACAAATATAAAACAAAATACTGTAGCAAAATAACACATGGGTTATCTCCCAAGAAGTTCTTTTCTTTATAGCCATTAAGATGGGCTCAGCAGTTTTAATGATGCACTCGCAAGAAATAGTATTTGAAGCGAAAGAGAGCATCAAGAGGCAAATTCAAAACACATTTAAGTCTAACATGCTTCCTATGCATAGGAATCTTGTAAATAAACAAGTTCATGAAGAGCAAAGTAACAAGCATAGGAAGATAAAACAAGTGTAGCTTGAAAAATTTCAGCACATAGAGAGGTATTTTAGTAACATGAAAATTTCTACAACCATATTTTCCTCTCTCATAATAACTTTCAGTAGCATCATGAGAAAACTCAACAATGTAACTATCACACAAAGCATTCTTATCATGAGTCTCATGCATAAAATTATTACTCTCCACATAAGCATAATCAATTTTATTAGTAATAGTGGGAGCAAATTCAACAAAGTAGCTATCATTATTATTCTCATCAAGTGTTGGAGGCATAGTATAATCACAACAAAATTTACTCTCCATAGTAGGTGGCACCAAAAGACCAGTATCATTATAATCATCATATATGGGAGGCAAAGTATCATCAAAGAAAATTTTCTCCTCAATGCTTGGGGGACTAAAAAGATCATGAAAACCAGCTTCCCCAAGCTTAGAACTTTCTATATCATTATCAACAATGGTGTTCAAAGCTTTCATACTAATATTACTACCAGCATGCAAATAAGATTCCATAGGTTTTTTAATTTTCGCATCAAACAATCCATGTTTTAAATCAGGAAATAGCACAAGAAGCTCATTTTTGTCCATTATACCAAACTAGTGTAAACAAGAAACAAAAAGATGCAATTGCAGGATCTAAAGGAAATAGCTTTGAGTACTTACAATGCGCCGGAAAATAGCTTAGTAGCCGAGGTCCGGAGTGTGAGTACCTTTTACCTTTCCTCCCCGGCAACGGCGCCAGAAAATAGCTTGATGTCTACTTCCCCCTCCTTTTCCTCAGAGATGTTGTTGGGCCTCCAAGAGCAAGAGGTTTGTAGAACAGCAGCAAGTTTTCCCTTAAGTGGATCACCCAAGGTTTATCGAACTCAGGGAGGAAGAGGTCAAAGATATCCCTCTCATGCAACCCTGCAACCACAAAGCAAGAAGTCTCTTGTGTCCCCAACACACCTAATAGGTGCACTAGTTCGGCGAAGAGATAGTGAAATACAGGTGGTATGAATATATATGAGCAGTAGCAACGGTGCCAGAAAATAGCTTGCTGGTGTGTAGTTGATGGTGGTAGTATTGCAGCAGTAGTAACACAGTAAAACAGTAAACAAGCAGCGATAACTCAGCAGTATTTAGGAACAAGGCCTAGGGATTAGACTTTCACTAGTGGACACTCTCAACATTGATCACATAACAGAATAGATAAATGCATACTCTACACTCTTGTTGGATGATGAACAAATTGCGTAGGATTACACGAACCCTCAATGCCGGAGTTAACAAGCTCCACAATTAATGTTCATATTTAAGTAACCTTATAGTGTAAGATAGATCAAAAGACTAAACCAAGTACTAACATAGCATGCACACTGTCACCTTCATGCATATGTAGGAGGAATAGATCACATCAATACTATCATAGCAATAATTAACTTCATAATCTACAAGAGATCATGATCATAGCATAAACCAAGTACTAACACGGATGCACACACTGTCACCATTACATCGTGCAGGAGGAATAGAACTACTTTAATAACATTGCTAGAGTAGCACATAGATAAACTGTGATACAAACACATTGCAATCATAAAGAGATATAAATAAGCACCTCACTATGTCATTCAACAGTGAATAAGTATTCTGTGAAATATAGCCTAAGAGACCCACACGGTGCACACACTGTCACCTTTACACACGTGGGACAAGGAGTCTCCGGAGATCACATAAGTAAAACTCACTTGACTAGCATAATGACATCTAGATTACAAGCATCATCATATGAATCTCAATCATGTAAGGCAGCTCATGAGATTATTGTATTGAAGCACATAGGAGAGAGATGAACCACATAGCTACCGGTACAGCCCCGAGCCTCGATGGAGAACTACTCCCTCCTCATGGGAGCAGCAGCGGTGATGAAGATGGCGGTGGAGATGGCAGCGGTGTCGATGCAGAAGCCTTCCGGGGGCACTTCCCCGTTCCGGCGGCGTGCCGGAACAGAGACTCCTGTCCCCCAGATCTTGGCCTCGCGATGGCGGCGGCTCTGGAAGGTTTCTGTGGTTTTTGTCGAACGTATCAGGGTTTTCGATCCAGGGGCTTTATATAGGCGAAGAGGCGGCGCAGGAGGGTCGAAGGGGTGACGACACCATAGGGCGGCGCGGCCAGGGCCTGGGCCACGCCAGCCTATGGTCTGGGGGCCCAGTGCCCCCCCTCTGGTCCTTCCCGGGTGTTCTGGATGCTTCCGGTGAAAATAGGAACTTGGGCGTTGATTTCGTCCGATTCCGAGAATATTTCGTTACTAGGATTTCTGAAACCAAAAACAGCAGAAAACAGGAACTGGCACTTCGGCATCTTGTTAATAGGTTAGTTCCAGAAAATGCACGAATATGACATAAAGTGTGCATAAAACATGTAGATAACATCAATAATGTGGCATGGAACATAAGAAATTATCGATACGTCGGAGACGTATCATCCACCCAACCAAAACTCTTGATTTTTGAAGATTCGAAGGAGAAGACCCCGATCTACATCTTCACCGAAGCGATTTTGCATTTCCCCCTCATATGCTTGAGGGCCCCTTTGCTAGTGTTTCTCTTTTGAGAAACCCTAGTTGTTTGTAGTTGATATTGTTCTTGTTGTTATTGTTACAGATTTGAGAGCCTCCAATTTGGTTGTGGATGTGTGCCCCAAGAACCTTCTAAAGGCCCGGTTTCCGCCTCGAGGAAATCCCTTAGTGGAAGTGGGCTAGGCCTTCGTGGCGGTGCTCACAAGAGACCTGAGTGAAACCTTCGTGGCGTTGGTCTGGCTTTCGTAGCGACCACACTCCTCCGAACGTAGACGTACCTTCTTGCAAAGGAAGGGAACTACGTGTCTCTGCGTGCTCCACTCTCATTTACCTCTATCTGATTATCTCTTCTATATATTGCGTAGCTATATCTTGCTTAGTTGTTAACCTTGTCATATAGGTAAATTCACATAGTTGCATATCTATAGAATTTACCTTTGTGTCAAGCCTAATTTGAAAAAGAACTAAAAATTGGTTAGCACCTATTCACCCCCTCTAGGTGCGGCATACGATCCTTCACTAAGCCCGGCCCATAGCAGCAAATACCCATCGGGCCTCAGGTCGGGCCTCTTCCCTATTTTCCGTATTTTCCAAGCCTAGGCCCGGCCCGGCCCGACCATCGGGCCTAAATTTTCAGCCCCAGCCCCCAAACATGCTCGGGCTGGCCCAAGACCGGAAATTTCGGGCCGAGCCGGGCTTCCCATGGCCAGGTATGGGGGCGCCCAACCGTATACTAGTTGGTGGGCCCCTGTCGCCGCGCTATATAGATAGGTGGGGGCCGAACGCACGCAGTACGAGGTCAACCGAGGCGCTGCTCGCCCCACCGATACCTCCCTACCGATCTAGAGTTAGCGTGTGTCGACGAGAACCTCCACCACCGCCGCCTCTGCATCAGTCACACCACCGCCATCGCCACCATGTCGACGCCGTCAGGTTCCTCCTCGCAGGGAGAAGGAAACCCATCTCTCTCTCCCTCTCGATCTCTCTCTCTCTAGTGCGCAGAACACACACACACACACACACACACACACACACACACACACACATAGATAGCACATACCCTGCATAGGATCTACCCTAGTCGATTCCTACTCTAACACTATGAATATGCAAACTATGACGTGCATGTAGTTCAAATTTGACATACTTTATATGAAATCGGCAGAAAAGTCGTTTAAGTGGGGGAAAAGTAGCTAGATAGTTTGGATATTCATACAGAGTTAGGAATTCTCCATTAAATGCGTTCTAGTTTGATTGAAAGCTGTTTGCGTCATTCACAAACTTTTGGCAATTAGAAATGCAAAATTTCTTTTATCCAAAAAAATAATATAGAAACTCAATTTGGCAACATTGTTTGTCATGCCAAGACGAACACTTAACATGGTCATACTATCACAAACTATGTCGTCATATGGCCATGAACATTTGGCTTGAAAGTCATGAATGCTCATAGATGATAATTAATCCATTTTTACGAAACATGTCAAAATCCACATATATCATTTTTTCCTTGTCATTTCTTGATTTTTTATTTTTTCGGTAGTTTTCAAAATGTGGTAAAACTGCCAGCATGACCATTCATACAAAGGGGTTGAATCTTGCTATAATATCATTTGACCTCCCGTGCAACGAGTACTCATGTATCAAAAAATGATTTTGGAAGAAAAAATAGAGCAAATTTTCACATATCTACATTTTAAATTGGGCCTACTTATTTTTGAAATCGGCAGAAAATTCAAATCTGAAAAAAAGTAGCTGGAAAGCTTGGAAATTCATAAAAGTTGGGACTTCTCTATTAAATGTGGTCCATGAGTGAAAATTTGAGTGGTTCCTTTTGCACCATTTTCTTTGCACTTGATTCACAAAAAAGCCCCAACTTTCGACACCAGGAAAATGGAAAATGTTTTTATGTAAAAATAGAAATTCCCTCTAGAAACATTGTTTGTGGTTTCAAGATGCATACTTGTGCCAAATATGGGCACATTATCACAAACTATGCCATGAATATGGTCATTTGAATGTGAAGTCATGAATCTTCATAGATGATAGTCTGTTTTGTGAAGTTTTATTTCTTAAAAAATATGTACAAACCCATAATTTTTCCTTTCAAATACTACACATAAAAGGACCAAACGTGCAATTGTTACATTTTCGTGATATTTTATTTTCTTCTATAGTTTCCAAATTGTGGTCCAAATTGCTATCATGACCATTCGTACCAAGGGGTTGAATCTTGCCAAACTCTCATTGAATCTCCCGTGTGATGACTACGTGTGTTCCTAAAAATGAGCTTTGAAAGAAATTAGAGCAAACTATCACGTACTTGTATTTCGACCAAATTTGATATACTTTCTATGAAATTGTCGAAAATTCATCTAAATGAGAAAAAATCTAGAAAGATTGAAAATTCGTAAAATTCAGGAATTGTCCATTTAATCTGGTTCAGAGAAAATTGGAGAGTGCCATTTTGTACCATATTATTTGCATTTGATTAACAAAAATCTCCACTTTTAACACTCAGAAAGTAGAAAATAATTATTTTTATGTAAAAAAATTTAGAACTTCCTTTGGCAACATTATTTGTCATGCAAAAATGCATACATTGTTGTTTTTTACCTATTTGCCGAGCGCATACACTCGGCACACCACGAATATGCTAAGCCCATTTATTTGCTGAATTTGTCTTGCCGCAGCATATGAGTCTATATGCCGAGAGCCCCGGTAAATGTACTGTATGCTCGGCAATTGAGCTGTTTCCCATAGTGTTGTATTTTGGATGAAGTCACATTTTTTGTTCTTGATATATTGTGCGTTCTTGTTTTCACCTTCAGGCATAGCTTTACTAGTACTAGCTAGCTATCTTCTCGATCGTGACCATTGTAGCAAGTAGTATCATCTCAGAAAAGAAAGCTACACGTAACTAATAGTCATGCATTTTTTCCCATGGTAAAAAGAGATGGAGAGACGCACATCGGTACATGCAAGCATATATAGCAAAACCTACTTCACCTTTGTGTTACCATCATGTCTACCAGAGCCCGAAGATGTCTATTGCTGGCCAATGGGATGCAATGGCTTGAGCCTCCAGACATTGCATGGCAGTGCGAAAGAAAGAAAGAAGCATGCGTTGACGAAAGATATATTCGGCCGCGCCTGCTTGAAGTTGAATGCACACATATATGGTGACATGACGTGATTGACGCGATGTGTTGCAGTTGCAGCACTCAGACATGAATGAATACTTGTATGACACCTAGAACAATAACAGCTGATTCCTTGTGTAGTTGTGTAAATACAAAGATGAAGGGATAAAAAGAAGATGCTATAGTTGCGGTCAAACTCAAGGGCAGCAAACAGAGGGCAAAGGCCGCGTACGCTTTCGGAGCAACGGGAACGTCTTTTGCTTCTTTGGCCATGTAGGCATTCAGCTATCTATCTAGGTATACTAGCTAGCTGGAGTGAGCCAGAAGCAAAACTACATAATACTACAGTGCCTTGATGCAAATATATGCTACATATAAACACTTGCAAGTACTTCTATCCTCTTTGGGGTGCACATTGTGTCTTGTCGTGGGGAAAAGCAGGGTGCAGACGTTGCAAATACATGTCACATAGTCTTCCCTGAAACTGAGAGCATTGTTCTGACGGTATCTCATCTGCAACATCACCACTATCCCAACAATATACCTTTGACTCCGCGTGCACTTGGTCACTTTTATCTGTCCATCATATCTGCCCGAGCCCAACAATAACAACTACAAAAACGAGCTACCTAGCAAGATGCTTTAACTACAAGTTTGTATTTGCATGAGTGGCCGCGTGAATCGGTGATACAATGTGTGTGTTTGTGTGAGAGAAAAACAAGTGTCTTAAGTGTACAGGGCCAGTGGGCTAGGGTAGCATATATACTACCAGCATGCTCACTCCCAAGCCACACTCGCTACACCACCACATCAGTCACACACTCACACGACACAAGTAGTTGATCAGTCCATGGAGAACAGAGGCGTGAGAGGAGACCATGGCCGCCTCCACCTCGACCACCACCAGCTGCTGCTGCGGCCGGCGGCAGCGTGGACCTTGTCCGCGGGCGGCGGCGTGCCGTGGCCGGTGGCCGCGCAGAGGTCGTCGTCGTCGTACACGTGCGGGTACTGTAAGAGGGAGTTCCGGTCGGCGCAGGCGCTAGGGGGGCACATGAACGTCCACCGCAGGGAGAGGGCCAGGCTCCGCCACTACTACTCCCACAGGCTTCCCAACCTCAACCTTTTGCCGCCGCTGTACTGCTGCACCAGCAACACGACGCCGACCTCGCCGGCCGTATACAGCTTCTTCTCCACGACGGCGGCCGAGGTGGCGACAAAGCCTGCTGCATTAGAGGTGAACTTGGAGCTTGAGGTTGGAGAAGGGTTCGGTGATGCAGGTTTGGATCTTGAGCTCAGGCTTGGTTGCTCTTGACTCCTCAGTCCTCACATTGTCATCCATAGCAAACTAGCTGTGTGTAAAACCGTGGAAGCGTGTTGCACTCTTGCTAGAGTTAACATTGGGTTTCAAGCTAGATGTACTAGCTAGTAATGTTATTCGCAAAAAAAGGCAGTAATGAAGTACTGATGTTGCCAGCTACAACATATATGTGTAGTCTGCTCTTCTCATGTTTTAGTTATATGTATCTTCAATTACTTTGGAGAAAGATTTGTTCAAGCACTAGGACACTTGTAACTTCTAGTGCTCTAGCTAGCTAGCTAGTTAGCACTTAGTAATTGATTAATTGTCCTAGGAGGCTGGGATTGCATCAGTTACAGTTATAAACTTATATGCAGTAATTCCCTAGGAACCCTTTTTTTCCCTTTTTGTGTTGCGTGTTTGTCTTGTGATTGAAGACACTCCTGAATTAATGAATTGTGGCAAATCTTTTGCCACCCCTTTTAATTTTTTTTTTCCATTACTAGTGCTTATGTTTGGACCAGCTTGTCTAACATTCTTCAAAATTTCATCAAGTTAATCTGCATAACATGTACATTTACCATTAGAATTTAATAGCGTGTTGGATATGTATATATATGCCTTCTCGCAAATATAGGGGGACATGTAAATCGTTTGTGAAAACAAGCATGATATTTTACATAGAGAATACTCTATAAATGTGTGCTTATGAAAATCAACAGGATATTTTACATCGTTTATGAAAATAAAGAGGATGTTTTACATAGATAGTAATCTCTATATAAAATGTATCTTTTGCAAGGTTTTTATGGACACATGTTCAATACTAATTCGTCTGTCTGGGCTGCTATCCGTCGCTCATTTAGACGTGAGCACTACTATTATCTCTGGTCAGATGCTACATGTGGGCTGTATTGGCCCACCAGCAGATAAACTCATCCGCATACATGCTAGCCTTGCACAAACACTCTCCAAAAGTCATCCAAAAAATATATAAAAAACTGAGTACCTAAACACTATCATCAGCTTGAGAATGAAAAAGGAAGACTTCCGCCCAGAAAAAAAATGTTTCCGAATCAAACCAAAGTTGCGCCAATGCAAGGTGTTTTTCACAAAATGGAAACACTATTTTTTCAAAAGGTATTTTTGCAAAATCGTACGCATAAGGTGTTTCCCACAAAATGATATTGATGATTGTTCCAAAGGTTTTTATGCAAAATGTATGTAAGTATTTATCTTGTTAATGCAATACTTAGCAGTACACTAGTTAATCCCAATCAAATAATCAATAGTAACATATCCTTTGAGACCCCTTTCCACTCATTTTAGAAGAAAAAAAAATAGTACTCCCACCGGCCCAATTTAATTGGCCGGAGGAAGTAGGAAGCATATGCGAAGAAACAATTGATGAAGCAAATTAACTAGAGATTTAAAAAAAGGAAGAAACACATCTCCAACATCAGGAGAGATCTGCTGATCTGTTACATGATCTTCTTATTGAGGATATATTAACTGCAAAAATATATCCCAAAGTTTCTTAACAAAACTTTCGCATGTATATAGTCTAATCAATGGTTCCATGTCATTTCCCGGCCACTACCTCTAATGTGTATAGTAAATTAGTAATAAGGTTGGCGCGGAGATAAGTCACGCCCTTAGTTGCTAGATCGGTGGTTAAAATATTATAGAAACAATACAATATTTGGGTTGTTAAAGTACAGAAGTGCTGGTGTGAAAGCTCCGTTCAAGTAATGTAGTAGTGCTACTGTAGAGACATGACTAATTTTTTTTCCAGCGCTCGTAGGTGATCGTGAAGCGATAAAAAATAAGGTTAGTGAGAATTAAGTCACCGGATGATCATAGGGAGATGTGAAAATAGGGTAATATACCAGTAGCACCGCGCACCGTAGTTGTGGTGCTCGGAGCGACCATGATGTGCCCTGGTTGAAAAATGTTATGGACGACGGAGCAAGTTTTTTCCGAAGATACCATAGCGAAGGCAGTAGTATTTTCGACGACTAAAACAGGCTACCGATGGTGAAGTATTTTTGTTTCTGGGTCGCTACAAAAGAAGATTGTAGTATTTTCCATGTATGACAGATGCAATGGATAATGGTGTAACCGTGTAAGTATTTTTTTCTGAAGCCAACATAGAAATAGGAAGTAGTATTTTCTCCATGTAAAGGAGCCAACAGGCGGCGGAGTACATTTCTCTGATGGTAGCATAGACAAACACAATAATATTTTTTCACATAAAAGAGGTGGCGAATACTGGAGTATTTTTTTCCTGACTCAATGTAGTAGAAAGCAGTATATGTGTTCCCCCAACAAGTATTTTTCTAAGTATGCATTAGTATTTTTCTGGATAAAGAACGATGATAAATTATTACTAAAGTAGAGATGCGGAAGAACCAATGCTAGAGAATTTCTGTTTGTGCGCTATATTATTGAGGAATTTACCGCCGAAGAATTATACACCGTCGAGGAATTAATTTTGGGTACTTACATTCGGCCTATTGTTGAGGTTGAAGAGTAGATGCTAGTGTGTCATTGAAAAAAATCTATTAATTAATTACCGTAAACGAATTTTGCGGCCTCGAAGAATTAACGTTGGAATATTATTGCCGAAACGGAATATTTTTACTGACAAATTACTTCCAAATTTTTGCCGAAGTTGAGGATTTCTACTTATAAATGTAGATTTTTACTAACAAATTACTATCAATTGTTTTATTTTGACTAACATGAGGATTTCTAAAGATAAATTAGTATAGGAGATTATTAAGAAAAACACTCAAAAATTATATAAAAATTTGGTCAAAAATGTAAAAAATGTGGGCCCAAGACATTTTCATGCTCGGGCACTGTTTATTTGCACATGAACATTGTGTGGATGGCTGAGGAGCCACCATTTCCTTGCTGATTTTTATAGATTTTTTTCAACCGTCCGTAGGTGATCGTGAAGCGATGAAAAATAAGGGTTGTAAGAATAAAATGCATCAAATGATTGTAAGGCGATGGAAACAAATATGGTAGTATATCAGTAGCAGGGACAATAGGCCACGATTGAAAAATGTGATGGATGATGGAGTAAGTTTTTTCGGTGATAATGTGGAGAAGGTAGTAGTGTTTTCGACGAACTAAATGAGGTGGCTGATAGTAAAGTATTTTTGTTTCGAGGATTGCTACAAAAGAATATGGTAGTATTTTCTCTGCCTGGCATATGTGCTGGATAATGGTGTAACCGTGTAATATATTTTCCTGAAGCCACCATAGAATAAGGCAACAATATTCTTCCCATGTTACTCCATCTAACACATACGTTTTCCACAAATTTTCTCTCATACAAATTGGATCAAAACAAGTACTTAAGAAGAGGTACATAGTATGCATCTACTTATACATCTCAGACAAAATATATATGATTCCAATCTCAAATATCAACTCATAAAAAAACCACCACAATAGGGTTACATAGATAAGCATAATCATGTTGGACAGCTCATATGGTGCTAATACAATGATAGAACAAGAGAGAGATAGAACAAGCTACTGCCACAAATCTATAGTTCAGAGGTGGACTACTCCCTACTCATTATGGTAGTGTTGATGTAGATCTTGGAGGGGTGGGAGATCTCTCCGGCGGTGGCTTCGGCAGAAGTCCCTCCTCCAATCTGTGCTGGTGTTGACTCTACTTTGGTGTTTCTGATCTACGCTCCACCTCCTTTTTGATACACAATGGAGTTCCTTTACATAGGGGATTTTTAGTTAAAGACCATCATCTGGGGCTCTTGATGGATGGCTGAAGATGCTCAAGGAGGTGGAATGCTAGGTGGCGTGGCCAGGGGTGTGGGCTGCACCACCCATATGATTTCTGCCTTCCGGACTCCGTTTGCCCGATTTTAAAGCTTCATATCATCAGTCCTCATAGAATATAGATTCTCGTAAAAGCCCAGGTCCATTTGACTCCGTATAGGTCCCTGAAAATAAAACAAAAACACAAAACAGGAGATTCTTGTTCTGCAGAGTTATAACCAAAATAAAGGAGATCATTGGAAAATCTCCAAAAACAATATGAAACATTGATATAACCTTATATGAGATGCAAATATGAAACAATATGTAGCAATTACAAAGTTCATGTATATATGCATTCTAGATGCATCACTGGACCACCGAGTCCTCCATCGCCCATGCTAGACACGACATTTCTTAGTGGTCCTCGACATCATGGACGGAGGCCACGTGCCGTAGGTAATCATGCTCGAAGCTGGGGCACAAACCTGAACAGAGGCATGCTCTTTCTTCACCTCTGGCTTCTCCTTATTCGGCTAGCGGAAGCAGGTGACACCACGCTGCGAATGAAGATGCCGCCCATGTGGCGGTGACTCGTGGGGGGGCAATCTGGGTGGTACCATGGGAAGTCCGAAACCAAGATCATATGTTGAGTAGTCGTCTTCCCGGAAGTCGGCTGAGGACGGGGTACCCTCGAATTTATTCGGTGGGACGTGTGACGGTAGAGGAGGAAGAACCAAGACACATGTCGCCCAAGTCATCATATCGTCACCAAGAAAAGATAGAAAAAGACTCTGGTACCCTCACCCCTCACATCTCGGGCAATCAGGTACGGGAGAAAACTTTCCATGATATGGACGTCATCTTGACATCAGAATAACAGGCTATCACACCTATGTGTAACACCATATTTCCTGGGCATGGGATGTGGTACCCGCGTCATGGGGTGGAACATTGAAGAGACGTGGCGTCCTCCCCTCCGCGGACTACGCGATGGAGCCTTGGTATAAATAGGCCTTCGGGTCTCTGATGCATGTAAAATGCATGCATGAACTTTGTAGTTTGTTGACACATATTCCCACATATTTCAACATATATGATGCTATATCCATGTTTATTTTTGGGGTATTTAGCAATGATCTCCTTTATTTTGGTTACTGAAAGGATCGTATGCCGCACCTAGAGGGAGGGTGAATAGGTGCTAACCAATTTTTAGTTCTTTTTCAATTTAGACTTGACACGAACGTAAATTCTCTAGATATGCAACTATGTGAATTTACCTATATGACAAGATCAACTATTAGGAAACATATAGCAAGACAATATATAAGGAAGCTAATAAGGATAGAGGTAACCAAGAGTGGAGCACGCGGAGACACAAAGATGATTCCCGTAGTTCCTTCCTTTTGACAGAAAGTACATCTACGTTTGGAGGAGTGTGGTCGCTACGAAAGCCAGACCAATGCCACGAATGCTTCACTCAAGTCTCCTGTGAGCAACACCATGAAGGCCTAGCCCACTTCCACTAAGGGATTTCTTCGAGGCGGAAATCGGGTCTTTACAAGGTTCTTGGGGCAAACATCCACAACCGAATTGGAGGCTCCCAATATCTATAACAACACAACAACAACAACAACAACAAAAACAACAACAAGAACAAATCAACCACAAAAAACTAGGGTTTTCAAAAGAGGAATACTAGCAAAGGGGCCCTCAAGCATATGAGGGGGAAATGCAAATCGCTTCGGGAAGATGTAGATCGGGGTCTTCTCCTTCGATTCTCCAAAGATCAACAACTTTGGATGGTTGGAGGAGGAGATCTAGTGATTCTTGTGTTTCTTGAGGTGGCTCTAATGGTTGATGAACTTGGCAAGAATGAGCAGCTTGTTCCAATGGAGAAGAGAGCTATTTATATGAGTAGACGCTTCAGATCTGACCGCTATGCACGTTTTTGTGTAACACCGGAAGTTCCGGCTGCAGGGCCGGAAGTTCCGGCTGGATCCTATCGCGTCTAAGAAGATGCTTGAGCGGGCGCTGGCGGAACAAGGGCTGAACTTCTGGTGGCCGGAAGTTCCGACCAAGTTCCGGCCTACTTCCGGAAACGGGAGAAAACCCCCTGGAACATACTCTAAGGAAAAACGCCGTTTTCGGAACAAGGCCGGAAGTAGGGAGAAAGTTCCGTTGGCCGGAACTTCCGGCCTACTTCCGCCGTGCTTCTTCGGCGAAAACCACAGCGAGCTTCTTCTGTCTGCTGAGGCCGGAACTTCCGCCAGGAGCAAAAACACAACAACAGCTCCAGTTTTGACAAATTTGTCCACCAGCCATGTGTGTAGTATAAAACCATGTACCTTTCTACATCAACACACATAAATATGTACCTGTGTTGACATCAAACACTCAAAACCCAAAAGGGCGGGAAATGTTCTTTCAATCTCCCCCTTTCTGGTGTTTGATGAGAACACAAGTATTTACAGGGAATGAACAATGTAAACAACTGATACGTCTCCGACGTATCGATAATTTCTTATGTTCCATGCCACATTATTGATGATATCTACATGTTTTATGCATACTTTATGTCATATTTATGCGTTTTCCGGAACTAACCTATTGACGAGATGCCGAAGGGCCAGTTCTTTGTTTCTGTTTTTGGTTTCAGAAATCCTAGTAAGGAAATATTCTCGGAATCGGACGAAATCAACGCCCAGCATATTAGGATTGCATGAAGCTTCCAGAACACCCGAGAGCCGCCAGAGAGGGGCCACAGGGGGCCCACACATGGGGCTAGCGCGGCCAGGCTAGGGCCCGTGCCCCCCTGTTGTGTGGCGTCTCCGTACCCCCTCCGACGCCGCCTCTTCGCCTATTTAAGCCTCCTCGACCTAAATCTTCGATACGAAAAAGCCACGGTACAAGAAACCTTCCAAAGCCGCCGCCATCGCGAAGCCAAGATCTGGGGGACAGGAGTCTCTGTTCCGGCACGCCGTCGGGATGGGGAAGTGCCCCCGGAAGGCTTCTCCACCGACACCGCTGCCATCTCCACCGCCATCTTCATCAACGCTGCTATCTCCCATGAGGAGGGAGTAGTTCTCCATCGAGGCTAAGGGCTGTACCGGTAGCTATGTGGTTCATCTCTCTCCTATGTACTTCAATACAATAATCTCATGAGCTGCCTTACATGATTGAGATTCATATGATGATGCTTGTAATCTAGATGTCATTATGCTAGTCAAGTGGATTTTACTTATGTGATCTCCGGAGACTCCTTGTCCCACGTGCGTAAAGGTGACAGTGTGTGCACCGTGTGGGTCTCTTAGGCTATATTTCACAGAATACTTATTCACTGTTATGAATGGCATAGTGAAGTGCTTATTTATATCTCTTTATGATTGCAATGTGTTTTGTATCACAATTTATCTGTGTGCTACTCTAGTGATGTTATTAAAGTAGTTTATTCCTCCTGCACGGTGTAATGGTGACAGTGTGTGCATCGTGTAGTACTTGGCGTAGGCTATGATTGTGATCTCTTTTAGATTATGAAGTTAACTATTGCTATGATGGTATTGATGTGATCTATGCCTCCTTTCGTAGCGTGAAGGTGACAGTGTGCATGCTATGTTAGTACTTGGTTTGGTTATGTTGATCTGTCATGCACTCTAAGGTTATTTAAATATGAACATCGAATATTGTGGAGCTTGTTAACTCCGGCATTGAGGGTTCGTGTAATCCTACACAGTTAGTGGTGTTCATCATCCAACAAGAGGGTGTAGAGTCTAGCATTTATCTATTTATTCTGTTATGTGATCAATGTTGAGAGTGTCCACTAGTGAAAGTATAATCCCTAGGCCTTGTTCCTAAATACTGCTATCGCTGCTTGTTTCTTGTTCTCGCATCTGTACTGTCTGCAATATTACCACCATCAACCACACGCCAGTCCTGGACAGCAAAGCACTTTTCTGGCGCTGTTACTACTGCTCATACTTATTCATACCACCTGTATTTCACTATCTCTTTGCCGAACTAGTGCACCTATTAGGTGTGTTGGGGACACAAGAGACTTCTTGCTTTGTGGTTGCAGGGTTGCATGAGAGGGATATCTTTGACCTCTTCCTCCCTGAGTTCAATAAACCTTGGGTGATCCACTTAAGGGAAACTTGCTGCTGTTCTACAAACCTCTGCTCTTGGAGGCCCAACACTGTCTACAAGAATAGAAGCACCCGTAGACATCAAGCACTTTCTGGCGCCGTTGCCGGGGAGGAAAGGTAAAAGGCACTCATACTCCGGTTCCAGGTAACTAAGTACTTTTCTGGCGCCATTGTGTGTGTGCTCGAAGCTATTTCCTTTAGATCTTGCAATTGCAACTTTTTGTTTCTTGTTTACACTAGTAAGGCATAATGAACAACAATGAGCTTCTTATTCTATTTCCTGATTTAAGACATGAATGGTTTGATCCGAAAATTAAAAAACCCATGGAACATATTAGTATGAACACTTTGAACACCATTGTTGCTAATGATATGGAAAATTCTAAGCTTGGGGAAGCTGGCTTTGATGAGCATGATATTTTTAGCCCCCCAAGCATTGAGGAGAAAATTTACTTTGATGATACTTTGCCTCCTATTTATGATGATTATAATGATAGTAGCCTTTTGGTGCCGCCTGTTATGGAGGATAAATTTGATTATGATTACAATATGCCTCCTATATTTGATGATGAGAATAATAATGATAGCTACTTTGTTGAATTTGCTCCCACTATTACTAATAAAATTAACTATGCTTATGTGGAGAGTAATGATACTTTTATGCATGTGAATAAGAATGCCTTATGTGATAGTTATATTGTTGAGTTTGTTCATGACGCCTCTGAAAGTTATGATGAGAGAGGAAAATATGGTTGTAGAAATTTTCATGTTACTAAAACACCTCTCTATGTGCTGAAATTTTTGAAGCTACACTTGTTTTATCTTCCTATGCTTGTCACTTTGCTATTTATGAACTTGTTTATTTACAAGATTCCTTTTCATAGGAAGCATGTTAGGCTTAAATTTGTTTTGAATTTGCCTCTTGATGCTCTCTTTTGCTTCAAATACTATTTCTTGCGAGTGCATCATTAAAACTGCTGAGCCCATCTTAATGGCTATAAAGAAAGAACTTCTTGGGAGATAACCCATGTGTTTATTTTACTACAGTAATTTTGTTTTATAATTGTGTCTTGGAAGTTGTTACTACTGTAGCAACCTCTCCTTATCTTTATTTTATTGCATTGTTGTGCCAAGTAAAGTCTTTGATAGTAAGGTTCATACTAGATTTGGGTTACTCGCAGAAACAGATTTCTTGCTGTCACGAATCTGGGCCTAATTCTCTGTAGGTAACTCAGAAAATTCTGCCAATTTACGTGAGTGATCCTCAGATATGTACGCAACTTTCATTCAATTTGAGCATTTTCATTTGAGCAAGTCGGGTGCCTCTTTAAAATTCATCTTTACAGAATGTTCTGTTTTGACAGATTCTGCCTTTTATTTCGCATTGCCTCTTTTGCTATGTGGGATGGATTTCTTTGTTCCATTAACTTCCAGTAGCTTTAAGCAATGTCCATAAGTGTTAAGAATGATTGTGTCACCTCTGAACATGTGAGTTTTTGAGTATGCACTAACCCTCTAATGAGTTTGTTTTGAGTTTGGTGTGGAGGAAGTTTTCAAGGGTCAAGAGAGGAGGATGATATACTATGATCAAGGAGAGTGAAAGCTCTAAGCTTGGGGATGCCCCGGTGGTTCATCCCTGCATATTTCAAGAAGACTCAAGCGTCTAAGCTTGGGGATGCCCAAGGCATCCCCTTCTTCATCGACAAATTATCAGGTTCCTTCTCTTGAAACTATATTTTTATTCCGTCACATCTTATGTACTTTACTTGGAGCGTCTGTATGTTTCTTGTTTTTGTTTTGTTTGAATAAAATGGATCCTAGCATTCATTGTGTGGGAGAGAGACATGCTCCGCTGTTGCATATGGACAAATATGTCCTTAGGCTTTACTCATAATATTCATGGCGAAAGTTTCTTCTTCGTTAAATTGTTATATGGTTGGAAACGGAAAATGCTACATGTAGTAATTGGTAAAATGTCTTGGATAATGTGATACTTGGCAATTGTTGTGCTCATGTTTAAGCTCTTGCATCATATACTTTGCACCTATTAATGAAGAAATACATAGAGCTTGCTAAAATTTGGTTTGCATAATTGGTCTAGATAATTCCTAGTAAGAGTTTGAACAACAAGGAAGACGGTGTAGAGTCTTATAATGTTTACAATATGTCTTTTATGTGAGTTCTGCTGCACCGGTTCATCCTTGTGTTTGTTTCAAATAGCCTTGCTAGCCTAAGCCTTGTATCGAGAGGGAATACTTCTCATGCATCCAAAATACTTGAGCCAACCACTATGCCATTTGTGTCCACCATACCTACCTACTACATGGTATTTCTCCGCCATTCCAAAGTAAATTGCTTGAGTGCTACCTTTAAAATTTCTATCCTCTACCTTTGCAATATATAGCTCATGGGACAAATAGCCTAAAAACTATTGTGGTATTGAATATGTACTTATGCACTTTATCTCTTATTAATTTGCTTGTTGTGCGATAACCATGTTCCTGGGGACGCCATCAACTACTCTTTGTTGAATATCGTGTGAGTTGCTATGCATGTCCGTCTTGTCTGAAGTAAGGGAGATTTACCACTCATTTAATGGTTAGAGCATGCATAATGTTAGAGAAGAACATTGGGCCGCTAACTAAAGCCATGATCCATGGTGGAAGTTTCAGTTTTGGACAAACATCCTCAATCTCATATGAGAAAATTAATTGTTGTTGAATGCTTATGCATAAAAGAGGAGTCCATTATCTGTTGTCTATGTTGTCCCGGTATGGATGTCTAAGTTGAGAATAATCAATAGCGAGAAATCCGATGCGAGCTTTCTCCTTAGACCTTTGTACATGCGGCATAGAGGTACCCCTTTGTGACACTTGGTTAAAACATATGCATTGCAATGATAATCCAGGTAATCCGAGCTAATTAGGACAAGGTGCGGGCACTATTAGTATACTATGCATGAGGCTTGCAACTTGTAGGATATAATTTACATAACACATATGCTTTATTACTACCGTTGACAAAATTGTTTCTTGTTTTCAAAATCAAAGCTCTAGCACAAATATAGCAATCGATGCTTCCCTCTGCGAAGGGCCTTTCTTTTACTTTTATTGTTGAGTCAGTTCACCTATCTCTCTCCACCTCAAGAAGCAAACACTTGTGTGAACTGTGCATTGATTCCTACATACTTGCATATTGCACTTGTTATATTACTTTGCATTGACAATTATCCATGAGATATACATGTTACAAGTTGAAAGCAACCGCTGAAACTTAATCTTCCTTTGTGTTGCTTCAATGCCTTTACTTTGAATTATTTGCTTTATGAGTTAACTCTTATGCAAGACTTATTGATGCTTGTCTTGAAAGTACTATTCATGAAAAGTCTTTGCTATATGATTCAGTTGTTTACTCATGTCATTTACCATTGTCTTGGATCGCTGCATTCATTACATGTGCTTACAATAGTATGATCAAGGTTATGATGGCATGTCACTCCAGAAATTATCTTTGTTATCGTTTACCTGCTCGGGACGAGCAGAAACTAAGCTTGGGGATGCTGATACGTCTCCGACGTATCGATAATTTCTTATGTTCCATGCCACATTATTGATGATATCTACATGTTTTATACATACTTTATGTCATATTTATGCGTTTTCCGGAACTAACCTATTGACGAGATGCCGAAGGGCCAGTTGCTGTTTTCTGTTGTTTTTGGTTTCAGAAATCCTAGTAAGGAAATATTCTCGGAATCGGACGAAATCAACGCCCAGCATCTTAGGATTGCATGAAGCTTCCAGAACACCCGAGAGCCGCCAGAGAGGGGCCACAGGGGGCCCACACATGGGGCTAGCGCGGCCAGGCTAGGGCCCGCGCCCCCCTGTTGTGTGGCGGCTCCGTACCCCCTCCGACGCCGCCTCTTCGCCTATTTAAGCCTGCTCGACCTAAATCTTCGATACGAAAAAGCCACGGTACGAGAAACCTTCCAGAGCCGCCGCCATCGCGAAGCCAAGATCTGGGGGACAGGAGTCTCTGTTCCGGCACGCCGCCGGGACGGGGAAGTGCCCCCGGAAGGCTTCTCCATCGACACCGCTGCCATCTCCACCGCCATCTTCATCAACGCTGCTCTCTCCCATGAGGAGGGAGTAGTTCTCCATCGAGGCTAAGGGCTGTACCGGTAGCTATGTGGTTCATCTCTCTCCTATGTACTTCAATACAATAATCTCATGAGCTGCCTTACATGATTGAGATTCATACGATGATGCTTGTAATCTAGATGTCATTATGCTAGTCAAGTGGATTTTACTTATGTGATCTCCGGAGACTCCTTGTCCCACGTGTGTAAAGGTGACAGTGTGTGCACCGTGTGGGTCTCTTAGGCTATATTTCACAGAATACTTATTCACTGTTATGAATGGTATAGTGGAGTGCTTATTTATATCTCTTTATGATTGCAATGTGTTTTGTATCACAATTTATCTGTGTGCTACTCTAGTGATGTTATTAAAGTAGTTTATTCCTCCTGCACGGTGTAATGGTGACAGTGTGTGCATCGTGTAGTACTTAGCGTAGGCTATGATTGTGATCTCTTGTAGATTATGAAGTTAACTATTGCTATGATGGTATTGATGTGATCTATGCCTCCTTTCGTAGCGTGAAGGTGACAGTGTGCATGCTATGTTAGTACTTGGTTTGGTTATGTTGATCTGTCATGCACTCTAAGGTTATTTAAATATGAACATCGAATATTGTGGAGCTTGTTAACTCCGGCATTGAGGGTTCGTGTAATCCTACACAGTTAGTGGTGTTCATCATCCAACAAGAGGGTGTAGAGTCTAGCATTTATCTACTTATTCTGTTATGTGATCAATGTTGAGAGTGTCCACTAGTGAAAGTATAATCCCTAGGCCTTGTTCCTAAATACTGCTATCGCTGCTTGTTTACTGTTCTACTGCATCTGTACTGTCTGCAATATTACCACCATCAACCACACGCCAGTCCTGGACAGCAAAGCACTTTTCTGGCGCTGTTACTACTGCTCATACTTATTCATACCACCTGTATTTCACTATCTCTTCGCCGAACTAGTGCACCTATTAGGTGTGTTGGGGACACAAGAGACTTCTTGCTTTTTGGTTGCAGGGTTGCATGAGAGGGATATCTTTGACCTCTTCCTCCCTGAGTTCGATAAACCTTGGGTGATCCACTTAAGGGAAACTTGCTGCTGTTCTACAAACCTCTGCTCTTGGAGGCCCAACACTGTCTACAAGAATAGAAGCACCCGTAGACATCAACAACCAGTATGTGTGAGATATAGAAGAGCTCCCCCTAGATATGTGCATGTACCAAATTTTCTTCTGAATGCAACAGTACACATATTAGAATCAATGCTCCCCCTATATCTTGCATCCATCATCCAAGGGTTAATGACAATCATATATAGAGATAGATCATACACACATAGATAAACCATGATAATAGAGGACTCACATACGGAGTTTACCACATACATAAATAAGGTTCACACACCACATAACATCTAGAGACGAAGTTCAACAACACATACAGAATAAAATGGAATCACAAGCGATAAGAATCAAAGAATGCACAAGATTGTGACTCCCCCATGCAATACCCAACGAAGAGGATCCTAATATAGGCTCACTCTCCCCCTTTGGCACCAAGGCGCCAAAAAGGGACAGAAGTAACTACACGTCCCAAGGGTCGGCGTTTGCCCATCCGGGAGGAAGATCAGATGAGGCGCCGGGGTGAACTGGAGTGCGAGGAGGGGACAAGATCACGAGACCATCATCCGGGAGTGGAATGCCATGCTGAAATAGCCACTCAGCCTCCGGAGTAATTTTCTCCTCGGTGCCGGGAGGAGAAGCATCCACGTTGAGTGCCCTCATGTTGCTCTTCTGACGAACCCGAGACTTCTTGGCCTCACAGTGCTGCTGATACTGATGTTGGTTGACGACTGTGGTGAGACAAAAGATCTGCTGCATGCGGCGGGCAAGTTTGGAGACCCAACTTGGGTGCTTCTCATCATCGGGAGGAACATCTTCTAGTGGTGCATAGTCCTGAGACTCTTCACTTCATGAGTGGTGATATTGAGAGCAATGGAGTGAATGAGAGGAGCCTGACGAGTAGATATCCAAGAATATTCAATCAGTGTAATAACCCACAACATAGGAACATCGAAGGGTAGATTTAGAAATGGGATGTGCATTTCATCGCAAAACGAGGAAAATTTACGCGCCTTATTCCAACTAAACCTAAGAGGGATCGAGGTTCTCTCTCAACTGCAATTAGGGTTAGGCATCGAGAGATTAAGAATTTTGACATGATCTCTTTTGTATCTTGTTGATTTGGGAGTTGATTTGATTTGACCAGTCATATTGAATTTAAAAACCTAAAGAGTAAATGATAAGCAATATTGAAAATGAAATATGAATTCATAATTCAAATACAACTCATAATTCAAATGACTTTGAATTTCAAACTGAAATAGAAATATACAAATCATTTATAAATAAATTGTACAAATACAAATGAGCTCATAAGTAAACCTTGAGCTTTATTGATAATCATACACACATACATTGTCTTTACAATATTCCTTATTACAAGAATTGAACGAATAAGTAAATAAAATAAAAAGAACATTACATCAAATGATCCTATACTAAATCCTAAACTAATGTCTCGGAAGGAGTTGTCCTAGATCATCCAAACCTGCAAAAACAGAAAGAATAGCTGTACAGGGGGGTGGGAAAACAAGTCAGCACTAGCCAGGGATGAACCAAGTATCAGTGACACTTGTGTTTGTCCAAACCAGTGACCAAACAGGATAGCATTACCAGCAGACCAAACCTGAGTAGATCACAGGGGCTCAAGGTTCACCAAAGGAGCTCACAGCTCATGGCTTGTTGTGCAAGCAATAGCAAGGCAAGGCACAGCCTAGTCACCAGGCCAAGCCAGGCTTGTGTGGCATGGCCAGAGAAGAAGTACCAGGAGTATAAATAGGGCAGAAACCCTAGAATTAATGCATAGTCGACCAGATAAGCATTCACCAGGCAACCGGTGAGGAAAAAAGTAGAGTTCATCCTGTTCTTGCTCAAGAACAGCACCAACCATAACAGAAACCAATCATCCATCCAAAACCACCAATCAATCAACCAGAAAGCATGGTGACCTAAGGAGGCGATCAACCAGAAGCTAGGAGGAGAAGGTCTGTGAACATAAAACCATCCAGAAGCATTGCATCAACAAAATATTTCTTTCTAGGAGCTGGAACAAGGTATACCAAGTTCCTGGAGAGGATCCAGTGGATCCAATCCATCATTTATGCATGACACAGGTCATGGGTTGAGCAGATGCTCAAAGGGGTGATCATCACTTGGTATTTACCAAGGATCACTGGCAGTAAGAGAGAGCTACCAGAGCTAGAACCATCTAGATACAATTTCTGTGTAGAGAAACTAGAACACATGCACAAATGTCCACACAAGCAAGCACACATGCACAGATAGCAGCAGTAGATGATTTACTAGTAATAGCAGCTACCAAGAACCACCCAGTGAAACCCTAGGCAATTAAACCATCAGTACACCCTAGAATTTCTTCATATGCAAGCATAATGGCTTTCATATGAACTATGATTCCCTATTATGCAAGCAAAGATGAGTAGCCAACAAGATCACCAAAAGCAGATAAGCCATCACTATCCAAGAATGGATTCAGACTTGTAATACTTCCAAATGATCCATGGAAATATCAAATCATGCATAACAAGACACTTAAGCATCACTACATAAGCAGTTCATCAGTAATTAATTCATCCAGGCATTAATACATCACAAATCCATGCATTAAATATACAGTAGCATCACCGTGAGGCAACAACAGCATGCACCATTGCATCCTAGCTACTGGATCAAGTCCAGTGAGCTATGGACAGCAGCAACACACACACACAGAGACATAAGCATGCATGAGTGATAGCAACAACAAGCCATTCATCCATTTAGCAAAGGAAATTCACTAGTAACCAGTCACTAGCATTTAATTGATCAAATGGATCAATTAGATCAAGCCAAGCATAGCAGAGCATCAGAGACAAGTAGTGATCCAAGAATTGGATCAACTGAAGCCTACACAGGGCATGTGTGAGCATTCCTGACACCACAAGTGTCACTGAAGCAAACCTAGGCCAATAGCAATTCAATGACCATATGAATCAACCAGTAAGCCTATGAACAAGCCAGTAAGCATATGAACAAGACCATTAGGCATATACACAAGGACCAGTGACCATTTTCACAACATATAGGCATGGATTAATGGATTGAGCACAACACATAAAGCTAGTAGGCATTGAAATGGCATCAGTAGGATTAGGGTAGAGCATAGCATGCGCAGCAGCACCACAGCACAACACATGCAGCAAGAATAGCAGTAGAGCAACACGGTAGCCCAACAGCAGCATACGCAGTAGAGCCAGAGGCATAGATCGAGAAGGAATAGGTGGAGTAGAGGAGGTAGAAGGAGCAAAGGGGATTACCTGGCGAAGAAGGAGGCGGCAGCGATGGCGGCACGGTGGCACATGCCAACCACGGCGACGCCAGACCGTGGCCAAGCCATGCCAAGCCACGCACATCACCAGAGAGGGCGGCGAGCATCCAGGGTTGGCGAGGAACCCTAGATCGATGGAGATCGCCACCAGTTCATCGGCGACCATGAGCGGCACGCACGTGCTCGAGCTGCCGAGGACGCAAACGACGAATCGATATGGATGAATCGACGCACCGTCACGCGCTGGTTCATTTTTACGCACCATGACGGGCCCTAGCTCGGCCGAAGATGGCCGGAGCAGGTGGCGACCATGGTGGCGGCGATGTCGCCACCGAATCGCCTTAGGGTTAGGGTTTCGCGAGTAAGAGAGGACGAGAGAGAGAGTGAGGTGGGCCGAGGGATTCGGTGCCACCGAATCATTTTGGACTGGCCCTGGTGGGCTGTCCAAATGGGCCAAGATGGTGGGCCAGCCCAATTGGGCAAGGGCATTTTAGTCTTTTTAGTTTTTATTTATCTCCTGAAATTCTACCAAATAAAAATAAATGGAAAAGACCTCTAAAAATTCAATAAAAATAAGATGAAGAAATAGTAAATTATTCTTAACAAGAATAAAATGAGAAATGAGAATTGTTATAAAATTTCAATTTTCAATTTTTTTTGAATTCAAATTTAAATTCTAAAGGGATTTCTATTTTCGTGCCCTCGGTTCCTTAGTTGTGCTCAGTTTTCCCCAGCTCCTTATTTTTTCCTCAATTTTCCCCAAGACCTTGTCTGAAACCATCATAGGTGTTGTAACGGCCGGTTGCCTGATGGTTGACCGTTATCTTCTGACTAGTGAGGCCACGTAGAGCCCGTAAAGACACGTCAGACCATCCATCTTTGTTTGACCGTAAGAATCGCTGTATCCCTGACCAAAACGCGCACGAGTGGGGCTTCGGTATATCGAATGACAAGTGGGCCATGGCGCTGATACAAGGGGCAATACACGGGTAGGAATAGATTTTTAAACGGAGCTCTACAAAGATGGCACGGAGGAGGTGGCCTGCGGGGTGTCGAGATGAGATCGACGTCCACAAAGAACTGCATGAGGCGAGACCAGACGCATTAGATAGATATGAACTAGACGCGTTTAATCATGCAAATAAGAGAAGAAATGGTCGACGACATCGACGACTACCTCAAAACTTTGACTGACCGTGTCCGACACGAACGCGAGCAATGTAGAGAAAACTAGTGTCTCTCCTTTCTAGCGTGTATAGATGGGTGCTAGAAGAGTGTGGTGGCGAAGGGAAAGACCTCGCGGTGGTCTGTGGCGTCCAGCATAGCGGGGCGGCGTGGCCGTGCCCACAGCGGCGTGCATGCATGTTCGGCATTGGCATCAGCATGTGCGTTCGGTATTGGACTCGGCGGTATCTCTGGTGTGTCAGTGATCGAATGAGGGGACGGGATTGAGGGTGCATCCCGACAGTGACCTAGAAGTGGCGGTGAGCATAGCCATTCTGACCATGCCGATATCGGCATCGGCATCGTTTGGAGGTTGTGGTGCTCGAATCAAGGTGGGATTTGTTTCTTGTACGCCAAAAGTGATTTGAAACAAGTTTCGTGTTGAAGGTAACGAAAGTTTGTAACTAAGCCCAAAATTATACTAGCGCCATGGTGAGGTTCTTTTTGATAGAGCCATACGGTTGGGCAAACTTTTTTGACACTTTTTAGATAGGGTTCCTTGTTGTTACACGTATGGCATCATGTATGGCAAATTTGGGGTCATTTAGAGATGTTCGAAAAAATCACTTTGCTTAAACGCATGCCGTTTCGTCTCACTGAAACCAGCTTTTCTAACAAGGTGATTTATTCTACCTTCTCTAAATGACCTCAAATTTCATACAGCTGATCTTCTATACATAGATAGATAGATTGTTTCGTTTTTACATTTTTCGAACTTTTTATTTCCCTTTATAATACCCAATTGATTTTCAGGTCAAAACCTCGAAAAACAGCATCATGTATGGCATCATTTTCGTCCTAAATTTCAAATTTTGTGAAACTTTCCCTTTTAGATATTCCTTGTTGTTATAGATATGGCATAATGTATGCCAAATTTGGTTAGGTCTCACTGAAACCAGCTTTTGTAACAATTTAGGTTTTTTCGACCTTTCTCAAAAGGGATTTTTCTACCTTCTCTAAATGACCTCAAAATCATACATATGATCTTCTATACTAAGATGGGTAGATTGTTTCGTTTTTACATTTTTTTGAACTTTTATTTCCCTTTATAATACCCATTTGTTTTCAGGTCAAAACCTCGAAAGTTAACATAAGTAGATGGTGAACCCTTCCAAACTTCAAATACAGAGATAGATAGATTGGTTCATTTATCATTTTTACCGTGAATAGTAATGGCTACAAGAAATCGGTGATGGTTTATCATTTTTTGCGTGAAAAGTAATGGATACAACAAATCGGTGATGGTTTATCATTTTTTTCGTGAAAATTAATGGCTACAACAAATCGGTGATGGTTTATCATTTTTTGCGTGAAAATTAATGGTTACAACAAATCGGTGATGGTTTATCATTTTTTGCGTGAAAAGTAATGCCTAAAAGAGTTTATAATTTTTAGCGCGTGAAAATGAATACAGAAAACCGCCCTTTAGCATACTTAGAGAGTGGAAGGTAACCGCCGACAGAGAGAGAGGGGTTATCCTGCCCGTTATATCATACGATCAACGGTCGGCGGGCACGATCCGCGTGACATGGGCTAGACCAATCAGGGCAATGTTGCACGTGTGCGAGAATTTGTGGAGGGAGAGGGCAAAACTGAGTAGTATCAAGAAACCAAGGGCACTTGTGTAATAAATAGACTAAGGGATTCAAATATGAGATTTAAAAATGGAAATGCGTGTTTTGTACAATGAAACCCATCTTGGCCTATCTCAAACTATTTGCAATACAAATATACATGAGTGTGAGAATTGTGGCCTCATTTAGACAAAGTATGTATTGGGGAAAGCTGTTTTGGGAAGGGCTTATTGTGAAAAACCATGCACCTTCGTAGCTACTAGGTGATTTGAGAAGGCCTTTGAGGAGTGGCAATTTGTTGTAAAACTTGATTTATCTATGACTTATCTATGTTTTGAGAACTGGCAATTTGTGGTAAAGACTCCATGAGTATGTGCCACTATTTTTCGGAATTTTTTGCACATTAAATGACTCATTTAACTAGTTAATCCCATTTGTTGACTGTCTGTTGACCAGCCACTTGAGGGTAAAACTGAGCATATTGCACTAGCCCGTATTAGCACTCAAGGGGAAAACTAAGCACATAAAAAATGCTAGTATAATACTCGAGGTTATAACTGAGTATATCTAAATTTCCAGGGTTAGACTCGAGGACGCGTGTTGCGGTGCAGAAATGGAAGACGTGTAATTGTTGACGCGTAGACGCGGGTCGCGGTGCAGAAGTCGAAGACGTGCAATCGTGGACGCGTGTCGCATTGCAGAAGTCTAAGACGTGCAGACGTGCAGTGGTGGACGCGTAGGACGCGGGTCGCATTAACCACCCCTCGCTTTTATAGACGCCTCCTCCCACTATCTCTGTCACTCTCACTCGCCCACGCAACGCCGCCTCTCTCACGTCCCATCATCTTCTCCAAAGCAAAAAAACCCTCTCCCTCTCCCTCTCCTCTGCCGACGAGATGGACAAGGAGAATGCCAATCCCATCGTCCACGGCGCCGTCGGCTCCAAGCACGACGCCTCCTTCTTTGACGCCGTCCCCTCAACGGATGTCGCCGCCGTCCCCTCAACGGACGTCGTCGCCTCCTCCGCCGGTGCATCGGAGGCTGCTGCCACCGGTCGCGGTCAGATCCCGCCGGGATATGACCCCTACGAGTATGTGCCGTACGTCCCGCCCCCCGAACCCCTACGACACCTCCATGGAGGACGCATGGGGCGAGGTAACTACGGTTTGCTTCCTTTTTTGTCCCCCATTCCTTTTTGAACCCTATTTTTGCTGGTGTAGATGGATTTGTAGATGGATGAGTATTGGGCTAATATTTGCGCCGATTTTATTCCATTTTTCTTTGATCCCTTCTTGATTTCGTTTAAGATTTGGGGTTCGGCTGTTCGGTTAATTTATGCAAGTAATAATGGGATCTCAATCAGTTAATTTATGCAAGTAATCATAGGATCTTAATCAGTTATTTTATGCACTAATCAAAAGATATCAACCGTTTAATTTTGCAAATAATCTGGAATGTGTTCAAGTTCAGATCTGGAATCTGTTTCTTTGCCTATGATGAATCGGTGGGCACAATTTTTTACAGGGAGGGTTCAACGAACCATTGCTGTGTATAAACCTGTTGTGCATGAGCTTTGGTTCGCTGACTACCTCCCTGTAGACATATAATCATGTCCACTCTAACTGAGACTGCCTCTGTTTTTCCTAACTTTGTTATCATGCACGTTAGTCATCGTTGCAACTCATTCACTAATAGTTCCCGTTTGATATGGATCAGCTGTCTGGCAGCGACGACGAGCACCATGACATCAAGACACGCCAGGTGTTGCGGAGGCTACAGGTCGGCCAGTATGTCTCTTACTTCGCCAAGGGTGTCTACAGGTGCCCCTTCTGCACTAGGAGGCTCGGCGGCACTGACTTCAACTGCCTCCTCACGCATGCCGAGAACATCGGCAACACCTTCCCCAAGGTCGGCGCATCGGTGAACCCCCACTCCTTCCGCGCCAAGCACATGGCGCTCGACATGCACCTTGATACGTCTCCAACGTATCGATAATTTCTTATGTTCCATGCTACTTTATTGATGATACCTACATGTTTTATACATACTTTATGTCATATTTATGCATTTTCTGGCACTAACCTATTAACGAGATGCCGAAGAGCCAGTTGCTGTTTTCTGCTATTTTTGGTTTCAGAAATCCTAGTAAGGAAATATTCTCGGAATTGGACGAAATCAACGCCCAGGATCTTATTTTTCCACGAAGCTTCCAGAAGTCCGGAGAAGAAACGAAGTGGGGCGACGAGGCCGCCACACACCAGGGCGGTGCGGCCCAGGCCCTGGCCACGCCGGCCTGTGGTGTGGGCCCCTCGTGGCGCCCCCTGACCAACCCTTCCGCCTACTTAAGCCTTCGTCGAGAATAACTCCAGTACCGAGAGCCACGATACGGAAAACCCTCCAGAGACGTCGCCGCCGCCAATCCCATCTCGGGGGATTCAGGAGATCGCCTCCGGCACCCTGCCGGAGAGGGGAATCATCTCCCGGAGGACTCTTCACCGCCATGGTCGCCTCCGGAGTGATGAGTGAGTAGTCTACCCCTGGACTATGGGTCCATAGCAGTAGCTAGATGATCGTCTTCTCCTAATTGTGCTATCATTGTTGGATCTTGTGAGCTGCCTAACATGATCAAGATCATCTATCTGTAATGCTACATGTTGCGTTTGTTGGGATCCGATGAATAAGTGAATGCTATGTTATGTTGATTATCAATATCATCTATGTGTTTTTTATGATCTTGCATGCTCTCTGTTGCTAGTAGAGGCTCTGGCCAAGTTTTTGCTTGTAACTCCAAGAGGGAGTATTTATGCTCGATAGTGGGTTCATGTCTCCATTAAATCTGGGGGAGTGACAGAAACCTCTAAGGTTGTGGATGTGCTGTTGCCACTAGGGATAAAACATCAATGCTATGTCTAAGGATATATTTATTGATTACATTACGCACCATACTTAATGCAATTGTCTGTTGTTTGCAACTTAATACTGGAGGGGGTTCGGATGATAACCTGAAGGTGGACTTTTTAGGCATAGATGCATGCTGGATAGCGGTCTATGTACTTTGTCGTAATGCCCAATTAAATCTCACAATACTCATCATAACATGTATGTGCATGGTCATGCCCTCTTTATTTGTCAATTGCCCAACTGTAATTTGTTCACCCAACATGCTTATTCTTATGGGAGAGACACCTCTAGTGAACTGTGGACCCCGGTCCATTCTTAACATCGAATACAATCTACTGCAATACTCGTTCTACTGTTCTCTGCAAACAATCATCATCCACATTATACATCTAATCCTTTGTTACAGCAAGCCGGTGAGATTGACAACCTCACTGTTACGTTGGGACAAAGTACTTTGATTGTGTTGTGCAGGTTCCACGTTAGCGCCGGAATCCCTGGTGTTGCGCCGCACTACACTCCACCGCCATCAACCTTCAACGTGCTTCTTGGCTCCTACTGGTTCGATAAACCTTGGTTTCTTACTGAGGGAAAACTTGCCGCTGTACGCATCACACCTTCCTCTTGGGGTTCCCAACGGTCGCGTGCTGTACGCGTATCACACCTCCGCAGCATCCAGCGGGTGGAGATCTCCGCCGGGCGCATGCCTCCGCTCAAGCCCAAGGCTCCCAAGGGGAGCAACAAGTGGAGGCAGAGGCAGATGGGGTAGGCGTAGTCCTGGACGTGTGCTGTTGCTGCCTCCTATTTTGTTGTTAGCTAGGGATCCCTTGTTGTTATGTTGTTAGTATGATGGTGCTGTGAAGAACCTCGAATCTGTCACTATGTTTGGCTGCTGTATGCAGCTTATTATCTAGGGAGGGATCTCTATTATCTATCCCTATTCTACTATATGACCGTGTGAATTTATCGTACATTCCCTGTAGATTTGCTTCTAGATTTAACTACATACATATGGACCAGATGGAGTACTAGATTGGGCTCCCTACTAGATTTGCTGCCATATTGGGCAAACAACGAGGGCCCAAAGGCACAAATAATAATTGAAGAAAGACAGAAATGCAAGCTTCTCTAGATTTGATACTAATTAGGTGAAAAAGGCAGAGAGAAGGAGGCGGAAAAGGTACTCTTAAAAGGGAAAATGCCAAGCCGAGAGAGACAAAACCCAGCTCCTGCTCACGTGCAACCAAACGCTATCTCGTCCCATCCCACGCGCTCCCTTTCTACCAGCCCCACGCGACGCGGGCCCACATGACGCGGCCCCACACGTCAGCACGGAACGGTCAACTAAACGGGAATCCTGCCGTCTGAGCTGCTTCTGCGCGTTTCAAACAAGGACTTGGGGAAAACTGAGGAAAAACTAAGGAGCTGGGGAAAACTGAGCACAACTAAGGACCCGAGGGCACGAAAATAGAAATCCCAATTCTAAATCTTAAATTGCAATTTTCCCTGGATTTAAAAATCAAGGAAAATTCAAAAATGAATTCGAATAATCATTAATCAAATAATTTCAAAAGGAATTCTATTATTCCAAATCATTTCTTTTCAAAGTTAAGATTTTCCAAAAAGAGGGAAATCTTAATAATTCAAAATTCATAAATAATTCCCAAATGTGGAAAACCCTAATTTTCAAATTATTTATTTGAAATAAATATTTTCCAAAGAAAAATATTAACTATGTTTCATTATTTTCTTATTAGAAAAGCAAACCATGATAAATATTTATAAAGTACCGCCAAAGGCACCAATCCTTAACTCAACCCTAAATCTGTAATAACCTTGTCGGGGTAAGGGTTCCAACATGAAATAATACATCCATACATGCATCATTTGGATCTTATAACATTGTCTTTACCGGACAATGATGCTTCTTTACAGAACCCGAGGTTCATGTTCAATCCAACACTTCGAACTGCATTATCTCGCAGTCACCATGCAAGTTCACTCTTGCTCATGTCACCTTGATTATTTTCTATCAATTTACTGCAAAAGTACTATACTTATCATTCCTGCATTGAAAAGCAAAATGTTACTTTTCCAATTATGAATATGACTATATGGTGGGCAATGGAACCATGGTATGTGTTGATATTGTGGAGGTTCCATTGCAAGGGTTCTATTAATCTAGGACTAATCACCAATGTTGTCTAGTGATTCTAGCGTCGTACAATTCGCGTTAACCATAAGATCTATAATGGCTCTGGGGAAGTCAGCTGTATCTTTTCCCTCTTGCATATCAATGGACATGGTGGGGAGCCTGGCTGGGTGTTGGGATAACACTGCAGTAGGTTGGGAAATCCTTTAAAATCCCCATCCGTGGGGATGAGAGGCTCTATCGTCTATGATGGATTGTCCGACGTACATCGGGGGTAAAGCCGTATGATCGGGAGATGTCTACCGGGGATGTACGGGTGGACAAAAGGGTGGGTATGCAGGGTTGCGGAGAAGGCATTGATTGGCTTGGATCTTACACCTGGCCCCACACCAAGGAAGTGTGAACGAGAAACGTGTCTCGGTTGGTATCAAGGATAAGTTCTCTTATGGGAAAAAGTAACGCACCTATGCAAAGGGTATCAAACTGTGGCAGTCACTCCTTGTTCCGGGAAGGGAACTACGAACGCGGCAGGAAAGGAACTCCATGAAGTTTTGTTCAACCTGTGAAGACTGGCAGGCATAGTTTTCTGAATAAAATGAACCTTTTGAAGAAATGTTTGCGAAACATGCATTGACCGGAGATTTTCTGATCAATGGTCGTAGCTAGTGCATCAAAAACATTTTTCCTTTTGAGCTTGCTGAGTAACTCTGTACTCACTTTCTTTCGACATCCTTGCTAGACTGTGATAATGAAGTGGAGGCCACTGACGGAGCACTGGAAGGCGACTACGAGCTGGTCTATGAAGAACCTGATCTGTCCGGAGGTGTGGAAGGCGTGGACTATGGGATAGTCTACGGGCCCGACAACAATGAGGCGGAGGAGTAATGTCATACCCTAGTGTTATAGAGCCGAGCAGCATAGAAACTTACCTAAATAAGTTGCTGAGCTCAGTTTACTATTTATGCTGGTTTGTAATGAACTTAAGTAGTATCTTAGGGTGTTCTCATCGGACCTGTGAGAATACCAACTTGTTAAGTCTATGATTGTAATATAATCTCGAGTGTTATGACCTATGTTTCTGTTGTACCACTTTGAGGGATGTGATATTTGTGAAGAAGTCCCTTCATGAAGATCATATCAACGACTTGTATACTACAACATGCAGTGGTATGCTGGGTCACCGCAATGAGCTTCATGATGTAGGGAGCAAAGATAGGAAGCTTCTTCTCCATCACACATGACCACATCTCATTGTAGATGTAGTCCACCACATCGAGCCTCTCACAGGTGCCTTGGTTAGCGTGAGAGTTGGTCAGAAGATCCACTTCATAGGTGTGAATCTCATCAAGGTTGCCACCCTTGGGTCCAATGGTTTCACGGTAGACGCGAAGCATGATATCCCAAGTGGGGAGAAGATCCACACTCTTGCCCGGAATACCCCATCCCTTGATATAGAGAGGAGAAAACACCTCATTGGTAAGGGCAAAAGAGCTATCATGCGACCGCCATCCATTGTCATCCACCACTGGAGAGCGAGGGTATCCAAGAGCTGCACCAAAGCTTGCCAAGTTGGCTTCAAGAAGTGTCTCATGTGACATCCACCGAAATGTCTTGGCCTCATCTTGATCAAAGTGGACGGTTGCATAGAACTGTTGGATCAAACCAATGTCGAAGTCCTTGTTGAGCTCCATAATGGGATAGAGCCCAAACTCTCCACACATAGCATAGGCTTCAGCAAAGTACTGAGAGGCAGCCATCTTGGCGGTGTCAATGGAATGCTGAGTGACAATGCACTTCTTGAAGGTCACATAGATCTCATAAAATATTTCCTCTTGGGATTTGTTGTGGAAGCGCTTATCCGCGACCCTATGATTTCGAGGGATGAGATATGGATTCTCCCGCTGCAGCTCCTTGTACTCAAGGTATGACATGTTCTTGACTGATACATGAGTCTTCTTGCCACAGACTACAGATGACTTGACATTCCGTTGAGCCGACTGTTGACGAGCCGTGAGCTTGGATGGGAGAGTGATCTCAAGGTCTTCTTCTTCTACATTCCCCTTGCCTCTTTTCTTGGAACCACCTGAGATACAAATATGAAGATGGTTGCAGATAGATGAGTGTATACCAAAGAGGGAGGCCAAACCCAGAATCTGGATAGAAACGTGAGTCCAGAACAGGAAAACACACCATGCTGGACGTTCCGGAGGGAACCGGCGGAAGTTCCGCCCGAGCGGAAGTACCGGTGGCTTGCGCCAGTACTTCCGGCTGCACAAGGACAACACTAATTTCCCCCCGGATTCACGGTAATGGTGAGCTGAACTACTCCAAAACAATGTTTCTAAACAAGATCTAGCAGGGGGAAAGCATCTAGATGGATTCTACCAAAGTTTGTCCTAGCATTGTGCCCTAGTGTTCATCTAGTGAGGTCAACCCACAACTTGAGAGGGAGAGAGCACAAACCGGGAGGAGCCATGGTAGAGGAGGAGGGGATGCACTCCCATGGACCAGATCCGACGGGGGTCGTCGGAGAGAGGAGATCTGGCCGGTAGGGTCGCCGGCGTCAATGGAGAGAGGAGGAGGACGAAACATATTGGGATTGGGGGAAAGTGGGGAGACAAAACCGTCTCCCCGTTCCCGACCCAATAAGTGGGAAAACTGTTCGGGCGGAAGTACCGCTCGCTGGGGCCAGAACTTCCGGTCCCAGCGGAAAGCACCCACCGACAGAACAGTGAAGATGCTGACTGATTCTGGCCTGAGGAATCCAAGCGGAAGTACCGTCCGAAACGACCAGAACTTCCGGTGGGACAGAAAAATAGGGCCAGAACATGTTTTTGAAAGGAACCGTGTGCACTAGAAGTTGGAAACGATCGGGCTTAGATGCGAGAGGCTTGGGACAGAAGATCCAAACTGTAAGATGGTACATGATCACTCATTTTTGTAAACAATGCAAATGAAGACCAAAAATGAGTGATTTCCCATAAGAACATGTAGATGACAAATAAAGATCCATAAGATCCAAATAACACCTACTCTTCACAAAAAAGAGAGTGGTGGCCTAGGCCACCATGTATGAGTGTTATGGTATGGCACCACGAAGATATATCTTGGGCCCAAAACCAATACTCGTCATTGAAGCTCACATACCAACACATGATATAAAGAGAATGATTTCCTACTATTGGCATTATGGGGGGGATGGATAGCTCAATAATTTAAACCGCACCCCCCTATTTCCATGCCCACATCTAAACCAAATAAAGTTTTGAGAAGAAGGTGTGTTTGCAAGATGGTCAAGCTATACTCCTTAAATCAATGATATTTAGCTCATTCCTCAAATAGCAAAACCTTGCTTCATCAAGAGGCTTCGTGAATATATCGGTGAGTTGATCTTTGGTTGGAACATAGCATAGCTCAATATCACCACGGGCAACATGATCCCTAATGAAATGATTCTAGATCAATATGCTTCGTTCTTGAATGTTGCACCGGATTATAGGCAATCTTGATGGCACTTTCATTGTCACATAAAAGAGGCACTTTGTTTCAAGTAACACCGTATTCCCTTAAGGGTTTTTTGTTCTCGTGCCCTTGGTTCGTTAGTTGTACTCAGTTTTCCCCAGCCTCTTAACTTTTCCTCAGTTTTCCCCTCCCTCTAGTTTGAAACCCCTCGCAGACGCTCGGACGGGAGGGTTGCCGTCTGGTCAGAGGCCTTCCGTTACCTGTGACGGCTAGGGAGCCGCGGTGGTTTTGACTTGACTGTTGCTTTCAAAATGTGTTGACTATTGACTGGAAGAGCTGACCCAAAGCTTTTCCCCCCGCCCGAGACTGGAGGAGCTCACACACCGCCCGTCCACCGCCACACCGTCCTGCCCACCTACCTTATGGCGTCATCCGCCGCCGAGCCGGCCCCGCCCCCACCACCACCCCCGGGAGGCGGAGAGGGCTTCGCCTCCACCAGATCTGGATCTACCGCTGTCCTCTTTGTATTTCCGTCTGGTGTGCCGCCTAATCCCGTCGGCCGTGGAGAAGATTGGGAATCGGAGGGATCTAATGCATGGATTCCATCTGGGTAAGCATCGTGTGCCTATGTGAATTAACAGTAGGCAGTTTTTGAGCGCCAATCGTTGTTGCTCAACTAACTGCGTTGCTTTTCGAATAGGATGGATCCAGCGCTGGCTTTTCGGCTGGTGGTTAGGCTGGATTCTAGCTATACGCGTGATTCTAAACGCTGTAAGAATGGGTTTTACTTCCCTGCGGTGGTTGCAACCACCATCTCGTTGAGGGATTTCAAAGCTAACATCTACGATAAGTACACCTGGAGCTCTTTCGATGCAGTTCATTTCGAATATTTCAACAGCCCGGAGCGAAGATTTGTTCCACTAATTTCCGAAGACGATCTGGGAATTCTTTTTGCTTTGAATGCTTCTTGCCGGTTCGGTAAAATTCGCATCCATGTGGACAGGGGCCAGGCATCATCTGGTGCTAGGGCATCATCAGGTGGTCGGGCATCATGTCTCTCTACTGCTGCTGCCTCTGCTAATAGTGTGCGCCGCGGCGCTCCTTGTAGGTCCACAACAGCACCATCTGTCCCCAGTGCTAGTGGTAGCCTGATCGTTCGTACGGTCGATGTGGAGGACGATGCAGACATTGAGGATCAGTCTCCTCAAGATGATGAGGATGAGTTGATGTTTCCTGAATTGGTAGATCGATGCAGTAAGCAGGCAATGGAGGATCAATACATGGAAGATATTGCTTTTGGTGCCAGATTTGATGACACAGATGATGAAGAGAAGAATGAGAACAATGACAGCCTCGTTTTAGCCGATTACGAAGGTGATGACTTGCCAACAATTGAGTGGAACAGGGAGGATCCTCAGCTTGGAGAAGGCACCGTGTTTCAAATGATGATGGACTGCCGTACTGCAATTACTACATATTGCATTCTCTCTAAGAATAATTATGAGGTTATTAAAAGTGAGCCAGGTAGGTTCACAGTTAAATGCCCATACAAGAGGTGTAGGTGGAGGCTACATGCATCCACAATGCGCAAAAGCAGCTTGGTTCAGGTACTACGCCAACCAGTTGTGTATTTTAGATCACAGTGTAAAATTTGTTATCTATTACTGACATCCCTTATCATTATGTTTCAGATAAAGAAGAATGAGCACGTCCATTCTTGTCCACCTCTAGGGGGTGAGCCAGAGCTGAAAACAAAGCTAGCGAAGACTAGGTGGTTGGCAGATATAATCCTAGATTGGCTGAGAGAAACTCCTTCACTTGGTCCAACAGCACTCCATAAAAAGATGGTTGAGAAGTTTAAAATGAAAGTACCTTACATGAGGATGTTCTATGCAAAGGAAATGGCTCTTGACAAGATCAATGGTCCATGGAATGAAAGCTTTCAGTTGCTTTACACTTTCAAAGCTGAAGTGGAGATGGCTAGTCCAGGAAGTGTTGTAGCGATAGACAAGCATACAGTTCCCTACAAATTGAAAAGCGGGAAGGTAATGCACAAGGAATGTTTTAGAAGGGCTTTTGTTTGTTTCAAAGCTTGCTGGAAAGGCTTTTTGGACGGTTGCAGGCCTTATTTGGCCGTGGATGCAACAGCTCTTCATGGTAGGTTTAAAGGATAGCTAGTTGCTTCTACTGCAGTTGATGGACATAATTGGATGTTCCCTGTTGCTTATGGAGTTTTGGAGGTTGAGTCAGAGGAAAGTTGGACTTGGTTTCTGCAGAATTTGCGCGACCTTATAGGTCATCCACCAGGACTTGTTATCCACACAGACGCTTGCAAAGGTTTGGAGAGTGCGGTAGAAGCAGTATTCCCTAGAGTGGAGCATAGGGAATGTATGCGACACTTGGTACAGAATTTTACAAAGAAATTCAAGGGTAAAGTTTTTACTGACAACCTATGGCCAGCTTCATACACATCAGCTCTAGGAAACATCTGTTTCATTTGGATGTGTTGTATAAACAAAAACCTGGGGTGAAGGAGTACTTGGATGAACATCATGGTAGGTTGTGGTCAAGAAGCCAATTCAATGAAATTTGCAAGGTAGACTATGTAACAAGTAACCTTGCGGAGAGTTTCAATTCAAAGGTCAAGTCATTGAAAGGGCTTATGCTGTGGCAAATATTTGATAAGATTAGGCAGATGATCATGATAAAGATCGATCTGCGTCAAAGAATTGCATCCACAAAATATGTTGGCCATCTCATGCTCCCGTCTTTGATTAAGTCTTTGCATGACAGGGCAAAACAATTGAGGATGCAATGCGTCAGAAAAGGAATGGAGGCTGAGGTAACCTACACTGACAGTAAAAACAGGCAGTGGAGGTATCCAGTGAGTTTGGTTGATAGGACATGCCATTGTAGGGGATGACAGATCCGTGGGATACCCTGCATACACGCATTGTTTTTCATGAGTGTTATAGGGGGTGAAGATGGTGAAGTTGATTAGTATGTGTCAGAGTATTTCTCTGTTGCCAAATTTAGGGCTGCATATGCTATGAATGTTCCTACCTTGTTGGGAAAAGACCAATGGATGAAAGTCGATCCAAGCTTCAAACTGTACTCTCCAGTATTTACTAGACCGGCAGGTAGGCCGAGGAAGAATAGGATCAGAGCTAGTGCAGAAGGTGGTGCACCGATTCGAAAACGTAAGTGCAAACGTTGTGGAATCCCTGGACACATTGTTAGGCTTTGTAAAAATCCAGTTGACCCAGCTTTTGGAATGGAAGATCAGGAGGGAGCAGCAAATGCAGAGGAGAATGAAGTTGCAATTCAACTTGAGATTGAAGCAGCAGTTCAACATGAGGAGATTGAAGCAGCAAATGCAGAGGAGATTGAAGCATCAATAGAACATGAGGAGATTGAACCGACGGATCGTGAGCAGAGGGAACAGATGGATGTAGAGCTGCTTGAACCGATGGATCGTGAGCAAAGGGAACAGATGGATGTAGAATGGCTTCAACCGATGAGTCCAGAGGAGAAGGAACAGTATAATCGAGAGTGCACCGAAAGTGGTATGGCCCAGATTATTGCTAACTTCGAAGAGCAGATGGCAGAAGAAAAAGTACAAGCTTCGCAGAAGAAGAAGAACAAGAAAGAGGGCAAAAGGAAGGTAGACACCGGTAATATCCCTGGTAGGGTTACCCGGAGTAAGGTGGTGGCCCCAGCGAGTCACACCAGGAGCAAGAGAAAGATTTTATTCTGAACAACTAATTTGAATTTCTATGAACAATTTGTATTGGGGTTCCCTTTGTATTGGGGATGCCTTTGTGTTGAACAATTTGAATTTGTATGAACAATTTGTATTGGGGTTCCCTTTGTATTGGGGATCCCTTTGTGTTGAACAATTTGTATTGGGGTTCCCTTTGTATTGGGGATGCCTTTGTGTTGAACAATTTTAATTTGTATGAACAATTTGTATTGGGGTTCCTTTTGTATTGGGGATCCCTTTGTGTTGAACAATTTGTATTGGGGTTCCCTTTGTATTGGGGATGCCTTTGTGTTGAACAATTTTAATTTGTATGAACAATTTGCATTTGTATGAACAATTTGAATTTGTATGAACAATTTGTACTGGGGTTCCCTTTGTATTGGGGATCCCTTTGTGTTCAACAATTTGAATTTGTATGAACAATTTGTATGCCACATTTAAGCCACATTTATCATTTTCTCTAGGGTTTAGGGTTTTAGGGTTTTAGGGTTTAGGGTTTAATTCAAAATAATTCAAAACATGGTGGAACCTTCCCATGGAGTCTTGTTATGTTACCTACAACCTAGAGAAATAATAATGGAAAAGGAAATATAGAGATATGAAGTTTTTATGCCAAAAGCTTCAAAACCACTTCCTAGTCCATGGGCTACTAGCTATGAAGATGCAGGGCTTTCTGCTCAATACACCTCCCAAATACCCACTATGCTTACAAACTTTGTCCAAATGAGTCCAAATTCGTCACACTTGTGTATCTTTGAATTGCAAACAATATCTAGTCGGCCAAAATGTAATATATTGTTCAAATAACACAATTTTGCAACTTTTATGCCAAAAGCTTCAATTTCCCTTAGTCCCTTTATTATTTGGGTGCCCCTGTTTTACTTAGTGTTAATCAGTTTTCCCCCTCCAGGACCACTTGTTTTACTCAGTCCTACTCAGTTTTGCCCTTCCGATAAACATTTCCTCACTTTTCCCCCTCTTAGTTCTACTCAGTTTTCCTAACTTGTACTCACTGGCTGATCTCTGATTGGTCGAGATGTATGTCACACGGATCTTGGTTGGTTGAAAGCTCAACGAATGCTTGCACCGTTCGATCATTTATGATCGGACGGCCTGTATATCTCTCTCTACCAACCCTGGCAGTCGCATATTCCAGTCGCATCTTCCTCTCTCCTCTTTCCTCTCTTACTCCGGCGGTCGCGGCGGCGCGGATCTAACCGTGCATGCGGCGGCGTGCGGCGGCGCGGATCTAACCGTACGTGCGGTGGCGTGCGGCGGCGCGGATCTAAGAGTGCCGGTGAGGATCTAACCGTTAGAAATAGTTGAAATGTCTCTCTCTGTCTCACTTTCGTTTCTCTTCTCAGATCTGTTGAATGATGAAGAACCCCAAGACGGCGGCCGTGCCGATAGTGGTCATCGATGCCACGAACATTGAAGCCATCGCCTACAACATCGCTTCGATGGCGCAGATCCAGCATTCAATGTCGGAGGCTGTTGATGTCTCACTTCCGTTGCCCTCCTCAGATCTGTTGCTGATGAAGGACAAAAAGATGGCGGCCGTGCCGATAGTGCTCATCGATGCCACGAACATTGAAGCCATCGCCTACAACATCGCTTCGACGGCGCAGACCCAGCCTTCAATGTCGGAGCCTGTTGATGTCTCACTTCCGGTGCCGAGAGTGCGAATCGATGCCAAGACAATTGAAGCCATCGTCTACAACCACGCTGCAAAGCCGCCGATCCAGCCCTCCGCAGATCCGTCGCTGATGAAGTACACCAAGACAGCGGCGGTTCCGACAGTGGTCATCGATGCCACGAACATTGAAGCCATCGCCGATAACATCGCTTCAACGGCGGATGGCGCAGATGACCACCCCTCAGCCGCCCGTCGTCTCGGCCTTTCTTGCCCATCGCTGCGCGGCCGTGTTCGACGCCACAAATTGGGATAAATTATGATAAATTTGTATTTTTCAATTTCCAATTGGGATAAAATTGTTCGAACTACTACCTCCGTCTCAAAAAAAGCTTCTCCACGTTCTTGATGTGTCCATGTACATCCGTATGTATGATTTGAATTCTATCCCAACTTGATTGGGAAGATATTGATATGTATTTGATCCAGAGGCTGGTACATGCTTTCACTTTTGGGATTCCTTGACTTTTATAAAATGTTCATGCATGCTAAAATTATCGTGCACATTACTTAGCACAGCTAGGAAATTGTACGCCAAAATACATTGCTTAGAGCCACAACAAAATACAGTGGTTAGAGCCATCTAGTGAATAACAATTCTATACTAAATCGTCTACCAGAACCACATAACTGCTAGGACAGGGATGACACCTAATAAAACTGCCCAGATGAATCTACTTTTCTCCTCTCCCATCACTTTAAGTTCATGTTCTAGATTTTCTACCACTTGATCAAATACGGCAAGATCTGTCTCAACTCTCAACTTCTCCTTGCGAATAAGCTCTGAATTCTTCTTTTCTTCCTCCACAATACGCTTCAGCTCGAATATCATCAGGTTTTTACGGGCCAATTCATCACCTAAATTGGCCACCTTCTCCTCCAAATCCATCCTCTGGCTACACCACTGGGTTGATTCATCTTGGTATGCAATGTACCATGGATCATCGGCTTGCCTGGCTAACTGTAACAATAATGGAAAAAAGAACAACTGAAATCACTCCAACAGGCCATGGCGGCACTTCAAATTCAACGGTAGTACAGAGAGCTGAAGCTAGATACCTGCACTTCCGACGAGGTAGGAGAAGTAGAACGTGGCCACGACATGATCGAATCACCACCCTCGCCGGTGTACCCGCTACGACCAGACATTGAGGACTATTTCGTACCTGCAAACTCCAATAAATTACGGGAACCGAATCGATTAGGGGGCGGGGGAGGCAGAAGCGGAGGTCTTACCAAGCTATACTACCAATTGGTGCGCGGAACAAATCTCGGTCGTCGTGGGCGGCGGATCTGCTTGCGGCGGACTTTCCTGCGGTGGGTACAATGCGTGCGGACGAAACAAGTGCTGGAGCCGTGGTTGACGTGCAGCGCCGCAGTCCGTCCGACGCCGCCGGGGGACAGAGCTGGCGGCGCGACGAGGCGCCAGCGATGGCTGCTCCGTCCGACGGTGCGGAACGAGCTGCCAGCGGTTCTCCGGTCTAGCTTAAGAATAATTAATTAGCGAACTTGTTGCTTCTCTCTATGATATTCTCTAAAGACATATATCAGAGCGGCAATATGTGTATTTTCCTGAAAAATAGACGAGCCCATGCGGAGGCCCCACAGAGGGGCAATATATGATTTTCTCTAAATAAATAGACGACCCCACTGGTCATTGGCTATGGTAGCCCCACAGAGCGGCAATATGTCTTTTCCTGAAAAATATATGACCCCACTGGTCATTGGCTGCGGCGGCCTCACAGAGCGGCAATATATGATTTTCTCTAATTAAATAGACGACCCCACTGGTCATTGGCTGCGGCAGCCCCACAGAGCGGCAATATATGTCTTTTCCTGAAAAATATACGACCCCACTGGTCATTGGCTGCTGAGGCTCCACAGAGCGGCAATATATGATTTTCTCTAAATAAATAGACGACCCCACTGGTCATTGGCTGCGGCAGCCCCACAGAGCGGCAATATATGTCATTTCCTCAAAAATATATGACCCCACTGGTCATTGGCTGCGGCAGCCCTATAGAGCGGCCCCATTTGTCATTGGCAGCGCCGCGTATAAAATCATGAAATAAAACGGCCCACACGTCAGCGATAGATGGATGGCTGCTCCGACGTGTCTCCTGACCCTACCCGTCAGCACGAGACGGTCAGGGAGGAGTTGCCCCTGTGGGGCCCACCCAGTCAGACTAACGGTCAAGGCCTCTGACCTGACGGCTACCGGCCGTTCCAACACTTGTGCGTGTTTCAAACTAGAGGAGGGGAAAACTGAGGAAAAACTAAGGGACTGGGGAAAACTTAGTACAACTAACGAACCAGGGGCACGAAAATAGAAATCCCTTCCCTTAAAGTTTGCCTCATCCATAACAATTGAGTGCATCCACTTGCGGCGGCAACATATTTGGCTTCGGCGGTGGAGAGAGATATACAATTTTGCTTCTTAGAAGACCAACACACCAAGGACCTACCAAGAAATTGGCAAGCCTCGGAAGTTGATTTCCTATCATCCTTGTCCCCCGCCAATCCGCATCCGTGTATCCATTAAGAAAGAAACTTGAGCCTTTAGGATACAAAAGACCATATCTTGGGGTATCAACAAAATATCGAAAGATTCTTTTGAGGGCCATCATGTGGCTCTCTTTAGGAGAATCTTGATACCTTGCACACACACCAACACTCAACACTATGTCCGGTCTAGATGCGCAAAGGTAAAGCAAGGATCAAATCATGGAGCGATATACCTTTTGATCCACCTCTTTACCATTGGGATCAAGTGAAGGATGACATTTGGTAACCATTGGTATGGCTACACCCTTTATTTCCGTCATCTTGAACCTCTTGAGCATGTCTTGGAGATATTTTTCTTGATTGATGAAAGTCCCTTCTCTCAATTGCTTGATCTCAAAACCAAGAAAGAACCTCATCTCTCCCATCATAGACATCTCAAACCTATCGGTCATAAGCTTTGAAAATTCATCATTGAAAGCTTTGTTAGTAGAGCCAAAGATAATATCATCAACATATAATTGGCAAACGAAAAGCTCCACATTGACTCTCTTAGTAAAAAGAGTGGGATCGATTATCCCAACATCAAACCCACGGTCTATCAACAATTCTTTAAGGTGCTCCTACCAAGCTCTAGGAGCTTGTTTGAGACCATAAAGTGCTTTATCAAGCTTATAGACGTGGTTAGGAAAGTCGGGATCCTCAAACCACGGGGTTGCTTAACATAAACTTCTTCATGCAAAGGACCATTAAGAAATGCACTTTTCACATCCATTTGTTGTAACTTAAAATTATGATGTGATGCATAAGCAAGAAGGATACTGATTGACTCAAGGCGATCCACGGGAGCATAAGTTTCTCCAAAGTCAATTCCTTCAATTTGAGAGAAACCTTGAGCTACCAATATTGCCTTGTTCCTCACCACAATTCCAAACTCATCTTGCTTGTTCTTGAATATCCATTTAGTACCTATAATATTGTGGCACTCATTTGGCTTCTCTACCAAAGTCCATACTTTGTTGCGCTTGAAGTTGTTGAGTTCATCATGCATAGCATCCAACCAATCCGGATCTTCAAGAGCTTCAAATACCTTATTTGGTTCCACTAGGGAGATATAAGCATGATGATTGCTAAAATTAGCCAATTGTCTTCTTGTTGATACTTTTGCTCTTACATCACCAAGAACCTTGTCATGTGTGTGTTCAAGACGTTCCAAAGTTCTAATTCTTCTAGCAACATGACGGGCCTCAATCTCTTCCTTGGACTCGCTAGTCCTTGGAGGGATTACTTGATCAACTTGATCATTTGGGTCCCTGTCTTGACCATCAACTTGAGCTTCCTCAATTTCTTGAGAGTGCTCATCATCATATGCTTGATCTTGGACATTATACAGTGAGAGGAGAATACTGAATGGATACTCATCGGATCCGTCATGAATCCTAGGTTGATCTTGTCCTTGATCTTGCACACTAGAGAGAGGGTCTTGTTCTTGGCTTGGTGCATCATTAGCTTCAAGAGATGGAGTTTGTTGATGTTGTGAAGATGAGGGCTCCACCATAGTAGAGCATAGTCCTTCCCGAGACGCCACACTGTGTCCCTCAATGGGGCGGAAAAATCCCACACCCATTCTTACTATGGCATCTTGAGGTATTTCATCACCTGCACAAACATCAACTTGCCCCACTTGGGAGCCATCATTTTCCTCGAACTTCACACCACAAGATTCGATGATAATCCCGGAGGATATATCAAAGACTCTATAAGTGTGAGATTCGGCACCGTAACCAACAAATATACCCTCCAAAGCTTTAGGAGAAAATTTAGATAAACGAACTCCTTTGATTTTACAGAAACACTTACACCCGAACACCTTGAAGTATGATATATTAGGCTTTTTCCCGGTGAGTATTTCATATGGAGTCTTGTTCAATCCCTTACGGAGATAGAGCCGGTTATAAGAATGACAAGCGGTGGAGATGGCTTCATCCCAAAAATTGTAGCGGGATTTGTATTCTGCCATCATAGATCTTGCCATATCCATAATAATCTGGTTCTTCCTCTCCGCAACACCATTTAGTTGAGGGGTGTATGCAGCGGAATATTGATTTCTTATCCCCTCATTACTAAGAAAATCATTGAGTGTGTAGTTCTTGAACTCGGAGCCATTGTCACTTCTTATTGCCAATATAGAGAGGTTGTGTTGATGTTGCACCTTGGTGGCAAAGTCAATGAAGATTTGTTGAGTCTCATCTTTCTTATTGAGAAAATAGACCCAAGTATATCTCTAATAGTCATACACAATCACCAAGCAATGTTTCTTCGCACCAAAACTTGCATGAGTGGTAGGTCCAAAGAGATCCACATGAAGGAGCTCCAAGATCCTCTTGGAAGAAATAATAGTCTTGCTTGGGTGCGGAGAGTCATGCATTTTACCTTCAACACAAACCCTACAAACACGATCTTTGGCAAAAGAAACATTGTCCATTAGTCCCACAATAAGGTTCCCCTCGTGGAGACTTTGCAAAGTTCTCATGTTGACATGGGCCAAGCGGCGATGCCACAACCAACCCACATCCGCCTTTCCGAATAGGCACATCGCATTTGACGTGGTGGCCCCCCAAAAGTCCACCACATACAAGTTGTTTTCGCGATACCCAACGAAAGCGACTTTTAGAGTCTTGCTCCACAAGAGGACCACAATATCATTATCAATAAAGATGGCAAAACCCATCTTGCCAATGGCGGAAACGGACAATAAATTGTAACCAAGGGTTTTGACAAGCATGACGTCCACGAGAGTAATATTGTGTGCAATCACAACCTTGCCAAAACCCAATACCTCGGATGTTGAATTATCGCCAAAGGAGACGGTGATATCATGAAAGTTAGGCCTCAACTCCTTGACGAGATTTTTTCCGCCGGTCATATGACTTGCGCATCCACTATCAAGCACCCATTTTGAACCTCCGGCGGCATAGTCCTACATGAGACCAATTCTTCGATTTAGGTACCCATTTTTCAATGGGTCCTCTTTTGTTAGCAACAAGGGTCTTTGGGGCCCAAATAGACCAAGCAATATAACCATCATAAGGGCCAACATATTTTGCATAAACATCACCACAATAATATTTAAATAAAACATAGTGGGGGTTATCAATTCCCGCATCATCATCATTAATGGTTTTGTCCTTTGGGGCATCACCATTAGTGTTAACTTTCTTCTTTTCTTGTGCGGGCTTGGCCTTCTTCTTGTTTGCCTTCTTTGCCTTGGCTTTATAGCCAATGCCCTCCTTCCCATTGTTTGACATTTTCTTACTCAAAAGGTCATCCAAAGATAACTTACTTTGGGCAGAGGAGGCCTTAGCAAGTTCATCCTTCAACCTAGCATTTTACTCAAAAATATTTGCATGATCACAAGTAGAGGTAGAGGAGCTAGGCACATCATATTTATCAAGCCTAATTTGAAGTTGCTCATTAGACTTGGAGAGGATAGAGTGTTCACTCTTCATGTCTTTGTGAGCCTTGTCTAGTTTATCTAGATCATTCACAAGTTTCTCATGATCAACACCAAATTTGGCCTTTTTGTTTTTAAGAATTTTTGCCTTAGCTCTAGCAAGATCTCTTTCTTTAATAAGCTTAGCAATTTTATCTTGAGGCCCTTCAAGATTTTCTAGTTTCTCTTCAAGAGAAGCTATAGTTTCTTGTCCTTCCTCAAGGGCATTTTTGAGAGCGGCTATTTCAAGAGACTCCTCTCTCTATATGATTTTTTTATCAAGGACATCATCTAGTTGTTCTAGACGAACCATGAGAGCCAAAACATGCTTTTTAGTGTCACCTTTCAAGTTAAGAATGAATTCATCGAAATCAAGCATTTCTTGTTTCACTTTTAAGCTAGCATAATCAACCCCTAGAGCATTTGATATGTTAGGCATAGAGGGGTTAGGGGATGATACCTCGGAATATTTAGCCATGAGGCAGTTTTCGTCCTTAAAGTGAATATCCTCCTTGGGGGATTCAATTGGTGATGACAAGTTGGTGGAGAGGGAAGCAAGAGCAACCAACCCATTGGACGTTTCATCTTCATCATCATCATCATCATCATCATCCCCGGATGTGTATTCTTCTTGAGTTGATAGCACAATAGATGTGTCCAAGGAGGACCTTGCCATGAAGCAATGTGCATTCTTGATGTGAGGATTCTCATTGGGGGATTCAAAGAGGGATGAAGAGGGAACATTGGTGGTGGCATTGGCGGGCACTTCCTTTGAGGTCTCTTCTTCATCACTACCACTTTCATTGTCATCGGAAGAATACTCTTCCTTAGTCATTAGCACAATCCTTGATGGCCTTTTGTTCTTCTTATTCTTGTTGTAGAATTTTTTGTTGGCGGCCTTTGAATCTTTGCTCTTGTCCTTGGGTATGAGTCATCCACCATGAGTTTCTCTATTCTCATAGGGGCATTCGGCGATGAAATGGCACTTGTCACCACAATTGTAGCAAGATCTTGATCTTGGGCCCGAGCTCTTGAACCCACTTGAGTTTCTTCTCTTGATGTTATCATCCTTTGCTTTGGATGGATCAACCCAAAAGGTTTTTGCATGGAATGTCATGTGGTCATTGTAGTGGTATTCCAAATCTTCCGGATAGGACATGCTCCAAGATGTCCTATATGGTTCTTGAGTGTTCACTTCTTCCACGGTATTGACCATCAAGGCAAGATTTGTACCTCTTGCCATTCCAATAGCACGGTTGCGAGAATCTTGAGAGTTTTGTTCGGCCACCTTGAGAGCTTGCAACTCGTGCACCGCTTGTTGGGAGGTAAGTGAAGAATAGCTTTCTCTTCCAAGGAGACTCTTGACATCAATGGGTTCATAATGCATCATGCAATCAATATACTTGTCCTTTATCCAAAAGTCATCAATGTGTTGGGCACCAACATTCCGAAAAGCATCGGCAATGGTGATATGCCTTCTATAATCTCTTGATGATCTTCATCCGACAACCTCATGAATCCTTCGGTTTGGTTCTGAAGAGCACTATACTTGTTTCTCTTCATGCTTTCACTTCCCATGAAGCTTATGGACAAACCTTCCCAAGCTTACTTGGTGGTGTTGAATTTCCAAACATAAGACAAGTCCTTTGTCTCCACACTTGTTTGAATCATGTTCAAGGAAATGGAGTTGAGTTGGTTATCAACCATGTCTCTTCTAGCCAAATTGTTGGGGTCGTAAGGGTTGGAACCTTCTATAATGATTCTCCAAAGTTCCCTGGAGGAACTGCAAACGTAAGAGCGAAACTCAAATTGCCATGTACTAAAATTTCAATATTAAACTTGGGTGGATCACCCCTAGTGTTTATATGAGGGTGGGGAACCGGGATATAAGGAGAGCGAAAAGGTGGAGGAATGGAAGAGTAGCTCACACCTTCACTTTCTCTAGGAGAGACCTTGGGAGTGTTAACTTTGTTTAAGTGATCACCATCCAAGGGTTGGCTAGAAGAGGGTAAGCCCGAAAGCATGTCCCTTTTCTAACGCACCCTTGTCCCTTTCCTCTATGACGGGGATGACGAGGGGAACCGACGTCATAAGCTCAGAAATCATTTTCTTTATGCTTTCCATTTGAGCTTCCATGGAGGACCTCAAAGATGTTTCCATAAACTTGAGATCTTCCATAGAGACCAACTTCGCGGCTCCATCCGTAAAATTATCGTCCGGCATACTCTTAGGCGGTTAAGCCAGAAATAAGAGCCGAGGCTCTGATACCAATTGAAAGGATCGTATGCCGCACCTAGAGGGGGGGGTGAATAGGTGCTAACCAATTTTTAGTTTTTTTCAATTTAGGCTTGACACAAAGGTAAATTCTCTAGATATGCAACTATGTGAATTTACCTATATGACAAGATCAACTACTAGGCAATATATAGCAAGACGATATATAGGGAAGCTAATAAGAATAGAGGTAACCAAGAGTGGAGCACGCAAAGACACATAGATGATTCCCGTAGTTCCTTCCTTTTGACAGGAAGCACGTCTATGTTTGGAGGAGTGTGGTCGCTATGAAAGCCAGACCAACGCCACGAAGGCTTCACTTAGGTCTCCTGTGAGCAACGCTACGAAGACCTAGACTACTTCCACTAAGGGATTTCCTCGAGGCAGAAATCGGTCCTTTACAAGGTTCTTGGGGCACACATCAACAACCGAATTGGAGGCTCCCAATATCTGTAACAACACAACAACAACAAAAACAAATCAACCACAAACAACTAGGGTTTCAAAAAAGGAACACTAGCAAAGGGGCCCTCAAGCATATGAGGGGGAAATGCAAATCGCTTCGGTGAAGATGTAGATCGGGGTCTTCTCCTTCGATTCTCCAAAAATCAAGAGCTTTGGATGGTTGGAGGAGGAGATCTTGTGATTCTTGTGTTTCTTTAGGTGGCTCTAATGGTGGATGAACTTGGAAAGAATGAGCAGCTTGTTCCAATGGGGAAGAGAGCTATTTATATGAGTAGACGCTCCAGATCTGACCGCTATGCACGTTTTTGTGTAACACCGGAAGTTCCGGCTGCAGGGGCCGGAAGTTCCGGCTGGATCCCATCGCGTCTGAGAAGATGCTGGAACGGGCGCTGGCGGAACAAGGGCGGAACTTCTAGTGGCCGAAAGTTCTGGCCAAGTTCCGGCCAACTTCCGGAAACGGGAGAAAACCCCCCTGGAACATACTGTAAGGAAAAACGTCGTTTTCTGAACAATGCTGGAAGTAGGGCGGAAGCTCCGCTGACCGGAACTTCCGGCCTACTTCCATCGTGCTTCTTCGGCGAAAACCACAACAGAGCTTCTGGCAGGAGAATCTGAGCGGAACTTCCGCCTGCTGAGGCCGGAACTTCCGCCAGGAGCAAAAACACAGTAGTAGTTCCAGTTTTGACAAATCTGTCCACCAGCCATGTGTGTAGTATAAAACCATGTACCTGTCTACATCAAAACACATAAATATGTACCTGTGTTGACATAAAACACTCAAAACCCAAAAGGACGGGGAATGTTCTTTCAGTTACAACTCTACATGACATGAAAACCCAATTTTGTGTATTTTCAACTTTCAGGGATCTAAACGAAGTCAAATGGAACTAGGACTTTGGGGATGTCAATATTTCATCAAGAGAAGCGTCTGGAGCACTTGGACCTCACGAGATGAGCCAGGAGGGACAAAAGCGCGCCACCCATGTTCTCCCCCCCTCAACCGTCCGATTTGCTTGATTCTTTCTCCCACGGACTCGTATGACCTAAAAACCTCTATAAAAAAGGACTTCCCGAGGCTTCCTCGAGGAGAGCGCTTCGGAAACACCGAAACAACAAAACAGAGGCAGAACTAATGAAGGTTGGATGGGGAAACTCCGCCGGAGCCGCCACCGGAGATATCTCCTCCTACTCCAACATCTCCACCATCATCACCATGATGAAGGAGTAGTCCACCTCTGAACTTTGGGTTTTTGACATTAGCTTGATCTCTCTCTTGTTCTTTATAGATCTAGTACCATATGAGCTTCTCAACATGATTATGGTCATATATGTAATTCCTATGTGGTGGATCTTTATTCTACGATATTGATATATGAGACTGGAACCTATTATGTGTAAGATGTGTTGATATATGCATATCATGTACCCCGTTCTTAAGTACCTGTTCTGATCCAACTTGTATGCAAGAGCATGTGTGGGGAAAAGCGTGTATTAGATGAGCAACATGGTGGTAGTGATTGAATAGTGACAACAAATTCAAGATCTACTATGGTATTTACCTTTCTTTTGCTGTCTCACTAGGGATAAAGTGAATCCATGTGCTATAATTATCATGTGAAAGCTATATAATCTTGTTTGTTCAAGGTAGCATATTTGAGATTCAAACATAATGTCAAATTACTTAAGTCTATACTCTGTTGATTCTAAATTCAAGATTGCTTAGAGTTTTCCCTTTATTGAGGAGTACAAGAGAATTGGGTTCCATCATCTCTATGTTAGGATGTAATAGCCATATGAATGCTTATCAAACACATGTTAAAGTTCCACCAATATTATATCTTTGATGAATTGTTTCTGTCCACTAAACTTAAAAAGAGACTAGACAAGAGAACCCATTAACCCTGGTCCATTTTAAATCATCAGAAACAACTTTCCAACACAATTACCACACTTTACATTGACTGGAATTTATTAATCTGAAAATACCAAAAATACATTCTCCACTTACACATACACACAAAATCCAAAAACCATTATCCTTTTACTGTTTTTATTTAGCTTGCTTAATTTGTTGTTGATATCACTTTTGACTCATAGGTGAAAAACATATATATTTCAAAATGTCAAAAAAATTCTAAAAAATAATCTGGGTGTACTTCCGGACATTATATGCCCGCACACAACATTTCACGAAAAAATTGCATTTTTTATGACCTGTGTAAAAAAGACAATTTTTGGGCCTGCAAAATAGCCTTTTACGAGACATTGTTTTGTCTTTTTGGCACAACGCATAAAAATTGTCCTTTTCTCAAAAAAAATTGTGTGTAAACATAGCGTATCAAGATGTATACCTAGAAGTTTTTTTTTCATAATTTTTGACATTTGAAAAGAAATTTAAATACATTATTTATAATAGGTGCAAATGCACCTATGAGCCAAAACACCATGTCCCGTTTGTTTACTTTACTTACTTTAAGTTATCCTTATATTTCCTATTACTAATACGAAACCTTTTGCTTGACAACAACATGGTGAAGTTGGGGACTGATAACCCCCAAGTGCAGGGATCACCGCAGTACAATTTGATAAGTATTTGAGTGTCGAACCCACGCAGAGCTCAAGGTAAACTATCTATTCTCTAAAGCCCTATACGCCACTTATATAGCCTTCTATGCAAATCTAGGATCTATTATTTGTGTGTGTGAAGAGGTTTCTACTATAAAACTATAAGTGCCGAAAATAAATGCAAGGAGTAAAACTAATGCAAGAAAAGTAAATTGTAGTGAAGTGAGTAGAGTGGAGTAACTCAAGGGAGCAAGTGTTCTGGAAAATTACTATTTCATTTGTGTGGTTGTCGCAATTAGTGAAGCTCGGTAGTCTTTTTAGTGTTTCTTGTAGAGAGGAGCCATAGATAGGTGTAGCCATATATACATGAGAAAATACACCACTAGTGATTGATCCCAAGATCAATTAAGAGCAAACAAGAGAATTATTAAAATATAAAGTCCAACCACCACTGTAAGTTTAAAGGTCCCCATAGTATTACCCCCTGTTGATTAACCATGAATTAATATAACGTGAATATCTAAGAGTTGGGGCATGGTTTCTGTCAAGCTCCAGTTGTCCCTCGTCGTATCATCATGCAACGGTGACAATCTCGTGTATTCCCCAACATATTTGTGTGCTCATATATTAGTACAAGAGATCATCATAGAACATAACAAATGCTTATATGCAACCATCAACAAATTATCTCACAATTTCCAAGGACAAGTCACTACTCAAACAAAGACATAGAGGTACAACATATCATGGGAAAATGATAGATTACCTCACACATCATGTTTGCCAAGAGATTACAAAGGGTAGATGAAGATGGTGCTGAGGGTGTTGATGAAGATTATGATGACCACGCCGGAGGGGGTGGAGTCCACCGGAGGCGATTTCGGCAGTGGTTCCCCCTCCCATCTCCGTTGGCGGTGGCATGATGACTCCATGTTTATGTGTTTTTGACTTCCGTTGCCGCCTCCTCGAGGAAAATATGGGGGTCATATATATAGGGGTGTTTAGGTCAAACGAAGTCGCGGCAAGATTGAGGCTGATTAGACGGTCCAGGGGGAAACTAGCCCTGGTGGCGCGCCCTAAGAGGGTGGGCGCGCCACTGATCCTAGTTCCCAGCCCCTTGACCTCCTGGTGTCACACTTTAGCTTATTTTCTTCGTCTCAAAAATTCCAAAGCGTGGCCCCTGATCTTGCCCTTTTTCGAGTCCCGCAACTCCTGGAAAGTTAAAAATACTAATAGAAGGTGTTTTCTGCCAGGCAGAGTTAAAACCAACGGAGAGGGGATTGTTTAGAAAATCCCCAAAACAATATAAAACATGGAAATAACATTATATAAGATGAAGATATGTGGAAATATGTGGCAATAAACTACAAGGTTCATGCATGCATGCATTTTACATGCATCAAGTACACGCACAAACTTTACTTCCCAGGTTGCTAGAAGAGGAGAAGAAGAATTCAACTTCTAAGCCAATTTCCCGAGAGTGCGATATAAACCCTTCAGTCACCCTTGTGGGTAAAATACGCTTTCTACAACACTCTGCACCTGGAATCCCAACGATTTGGTACACACAGAGCTATTGCCACCGGTCAAGCAATCCCAATCCTTTCAAACCCTAGAAACTCAAAGCCGCTTAGGCTCGAGTTCATCAACCCCTCACACTCGAAGATTACGAGGTGAGGAGATATATTTCATTTTTCCACCATATTTAGCTTGTTCTTGCATCGCAACACACCAGTGATACGTCTCCAACGTATCGATAATTTCTTATGTTCCATGCCACATTATTGATGTTATCTACATGTTTTATGCACACTTTATGTCATATTCGTGCATTTTCTGGAACTAACCTATTAACAAGATGCCGAAGTGCCGATTCTTTGTTTTCTGCTGTTTTTGGTTTCAGAAATCCTAGTAACGAAATATTCTCGGAATTGGACGAAATCAACGCCCAGGGTCCTATTTTGCCACGAAGCTTCCAGAAGTCCGAAGACGAAACGAAGTGGGGCCACGGGGTGCCCAAACCCTAGGGCGGCGCGGCCCCCCCCCTTGGCCGCGCCGGCCTGTGGTGTGGGGCCCTCGTGCCCCCTCCTGACTTGCCCTTCCGCCTACTTAAAGCCTCCGTGACGAAACCCCCAGTACCGAGAGCCACGATACGGAAAACCTTCCAGAGACGCCGCCAACACCGATCCCATCTCGGGGGATCCAGGAGATCGCCTCCGGCACCCTGCCGGAGAGGGGAATCATCTCCCGGAGGACTCTACGCCGCCATGGTCGCCTCCGGAGTGATGTGTGAGTAGTCTACCCCTGGACTATGGGTCCATAGCAGTAGCTAGATGGTTGTCTTCTCCCCATTGTGCTTCATTGTCGGATCTTGTGAGCTGCCTAACATGATCAAGATCATCTATCTGTAATTCTATATGTTGCGTTTGTTGGGATCCGATGAATAGAGAATACTTGTTATGTTGATTATCAAAGTTATATCTATGTGTTGTTTATGATCTTGCATGCTCTCCGTTACTAGTAGATGCTCTGGCCAAGTAGATGCTTGTAACTCCAAGAGGGAGTATTTATGCTCGATAGTGGGTTCATGCCTGCATTGACACCTGGGACAGTGACAGAAAGTTCTAAGGTTGTGTTGTGCTGTTGCCACTAGGGATAAAACATTGATGCTATGTCTAAGGATGTAGTTGTTGATTACATTACGCACCATACTTAATGCAATTGTCTGTTGCTTTGCAACTTAATACTGGAGGGGGTTCGGATGATAACCTGAAGGTGGACTTTTTAGGCATAGATGCAGTTGGATGGCGGTCTATGTACTTTGTCGTAATGCCCAATTAAATCTCACTATACTCATCATGATATGTATGTGCATGGTCATGCCCTCTTTATTTGTCAATTGCCCAACTGTAATTTGTTCACCCAACATGCTATTTATCTTATGGGAGAGACACCTCTAGTGAACTGTGGACCCCGGTCCAATTCTCTTTACTGAAATACAATCTACTGCAATACTTGTTCTACTGTTTTCTGCAAACAATCATCTTCCACACAATACGGTTAATCCTTTGTTACAGCAAGCCGGTGAGATTGACAACCTCACTGTTTCTTTGGGGCAAAGTACTTTGGTTGTGTTGTGCAGGTTCCACGTTGGCGCCGGAATCCCTGGTGTTGCGCCGCACTACATCCCGCCGCCATCAACCTTCAACGTGCTTCTTGGCTCCTCCGGTTCGATAAACCTTGGTTTCTTTCTCGAGGGAAAACTTGCTGCTGTGCGCATCATACCTTCCTCTTGGGGTTTCCAACGAACGTGTGAGTTACACGCCATCAAGCTCTTTTTCTCGGCGCCGTTGTCGGGAGATCAAGACACGCTGCAAGGGGAGTCTCCACTTCTCAATCTCTTTACTTTGTTTTTGTCTTGCTTAGTTTTATTTACTACTTTGTTTGCTGCACTAAATCAAAATACAAAAAAATTATTTGCTAGTTTTACTTTATTTGCTATCTTGTTTGCTATATCAAAAACCCAAAAAAATTAGTTACTTGCATTTACTTTATCTAGTTTGCTTTATTTACTGTTGCTAAAATGGCCAACCCTGAAAATACTAAGTTGTGTGATTTCACAACCACAAATAATAATGATTTCTTATGCACACCTATTGCTCCACCTGCTACTACAGCAGAATTCTTTGAAATTAAACCTGCTTTACTGAATCTTGTTATGCGAGAGCAATTTTCTGGTGTTAGTTCTGATGATGCTGCTGCCCATCTCAATAATTTTGTTGAATTATGTGAAATGCAAAAGTATAAAGATGTAGATGGTGACATTATAAAATTAAAATTGTTCCCTTTCTCATTAAGAGGAAGAGCTAAAGATTGGTTGCTATCTCTGCCTAAGAATAGTATTGATTCATGGACTAAATGCAAGGATGCTTTTATTGGTAGATATTATCCCCCTGCTAAAATTATATCTTTGAGGAGTAGCATAATGAATTTTAAACAATTAGATACTGAACATGTTGCTCAAGCTTGGGAAAGAATGAAATCTTTGGTTAAAAATTGCCCAACCCATGGACTGACTACTTGGATGATCATCCAAACCTTCTATGCAGGACTAAATTTTTCTTCACGGAATTTATTGGATTCAGCTGCTGGAGGTACCTTTATGTCCATCACTCTTGGTGAAGCAACAAAGCTTCTTGATAATATGATGATCAATTACTCTGAATGGCACACGGAAAGAGCTCCACAAGGTAAGAAGGTAAATTCTGTCGAAGAAACCTCTTCCTTGAGTGATAAGATTGATGCTATTATGTCTATGCTTGTGAATGGTAGGCCTAATGTTAATTCTAATAATGTTCCGTTAGCGTCATTAGTTGCTCAAAAAGAATATGTTGATGTGAATTTCATTAAAAATAACAATCACAATGATTCTAGGCCATACCCTGCTAATGGTAACTCTTATGGTAGATATGCTTCACCTAATGAAGAAAAGATGCTAGAAATTGAAAGATCCACCAAGAGCTTTATGCAATCACAATATGAGCAAAATAAATTGTTTACTAAAACTATGAATGAGCAATCTACCTTGTTGAAGAATATAGGGAATCAACTTGAAAATCTGAATAGGGAGATCGCGGGGTTGCAAACTAAACTTGCTAATGCTGAAATTACTACTACAGCAAATCTTTAACCTTCATTTTAGATGACAAAATTACTACTACAGCAAATGCCATTCAAGTTAGAATTAATGAGAATATAAGATTAATGGCTGAACTGCGTGCTAGGTGGGATAGAGAAGAGAATGAAAAACTAGCTAAAGAGAAGAATGTAGCTAAAGTTTGGACTATTACCACCACTTGTAATGCTAATGCTACACATGTTGCTGCACCTCCTACTAATAATAATAAAAGAATTGGTGTTAGCAATGTTTCCACTTCTAATGCAAAGCGAGAAACCGCCCCGAAACTCGCTAAAACCGCGAAATCGTCGTGATAAAGCTGCTGAAATTTTTTCCAACATTGGGGATGATGATCCCATTGCTTTAGATTATAATGGTTTGAATTTTGATGATTGCCACATCTCTGAAGTTATAAAGTTCTTACAAAAACTTGCTAAAAGTTCTAATGCTAGTGCTATAAATTTGGCTTTCACACATCATATTACAAATGCTCTCATAAAAGCTAGAGAAGAGAAACTAGAGCACGAAGCCTCTATTCCTAGAAAGCTAGAGGATGGTTGGGAGCCCATCATTAAAATGAAGGTTAAAGATTTTGATTGTAATGCTTTATGTGATCTTGGTGCAAGTATTTCCGTTATGCCTAAGAAAATTTATAATATGCTTGACTTGCCACCGCTGAAAAATTGTTATTTGGATGTTAATCTTGCTGATCATTCTACAAAGAAACCTTTGGGGAAAGTTGATAATGTTCGCATTACCGTTAACAATAACCTTGTCCCCGTTGATTTTGTTGTCTTGGATATTGAATGCAATGCATCTTGTCCCATTATATTGGGAAGACCTTTTCTTCGAACTGTTGGTGCTATCATTGATATGAAGGAAGGTAATATAAAATATCAATTTCCTCTCAAGAAAGGTATGGAACACTTCCCTAGAAAGAGAATGAAGTTACCTTTTGATTCTATTATGAGAACAAATTATGATGTTGACACTTCGTCTCTTGATAATACTTGATACACACTTTCTGCGCCTAGCTGAAAGGCGTTAAAGAAAAGCGCTTATGGGAGACAACCCATGTTTTTACCTACAGTACTTTGTTTTTATTTTGTGTCTTGGAAGTTGTTTACTACTGTAGCAACCTCTCCTTATCTTAGTTTAGTGTTTTATTGTGCCAAGTAAAGTCTTTGATAGAAAAGTAAGTACTAGATTTGGATTACTGCGCAGTTCCAGATTTCTTTGCTGTCACAAATCTGGGTCTACCTCCCTGTAGGTAACTCAGAAAATTAAGCCAATTTACGTGCATGATCCTCAGATATGTACACAACTTTCATTCAATTTGAGCATTTTCATTTGAGCAAGTCTGGTGCCATTTTAAAATTCGTCAATATGAACTGTTCTGTTTTGACAGATTCTGCCTTTTATTTCGCATTGCCTCTTTTGCTATGTTGGATGAATTTCTTTGTTCCATTAATGTCCAGTAGCTTTATGCAATGTCCAGAAGTGTTAAGAATGATTGTGTCACCTCTGAATATGTTAATTTTTATTGTGCACTAACCCTCTAATGAGTTGTTCTAAGTTTGGTGTGGAGGAAGTTTTCAAGGATCAAGAGAGGAGTATGATGCAACATGATCAAGGAGAGTGAAAGCTCTAAGCTTGGGGATGCCCCGGTGGTTCACCCCTGCATATATCAAGAAGACTCAAGCGTCTAAGCTTGGGGATGCCCAAGGCATCCCCTTCTTCATCGACAACATTATCAGGTTCCTCCCCTGAAATTATATTTTTATTCCATCACATCTTATATGCTTTTCTTGGAGCGTCGGTTTGTTTTTGTTTTTTGTTTTGTTTGAATAAAATGGATCCTAGCATTCACTTTATGGGAGAGAGACACGCTCCGCTGTAGCATATGGACAAGTATGTCCTTGGTTTCTACTCATAGTATTCATGGCGAAGTTTCTCCTTCGTTAAATTGTTATATGGTTGGAATTGGAAAATGATACATGTAGTAATTGCTATAAATGTCTTGGGTAATGTGATACTTGGCAATTGTTGTGCTCATGATTAAGCTCTTGCATCATATGCTTTGCACCTATTAATGAAGAAATACATAGAGCATGCTATAATTTGGTTTGCATATTTGGTTTCTCTAAGGTCTAGATAATTTCTAGTATTGAGTTTGAACAACGAGGAAGATGGTGTAGAGTCTTATAATGTTTTCAATATGTCTTTTATGTGAGTTTTGCTGCACCGGTTCATCCTTGTGTTTGTTTCAAATAAGCCTTGCTAGCCTAAACCTTGTATCGAGAGGGAATACTTCTCATGCATCCAAAATACTTGAGCCAACCACTATGCCATTTGTGTCCACCATACCTACCTACTACATGGTATTTTCCGCCATTCCAAAGTAAATTGCTTGAGTGCTACCTTTAAAATTCCATCATTCACCTTTGCAATATATAGCTCATGGGACAAATAGCTTAAAAACTATTGTGGTATTGAATATGTAATTATGCACTTTATCTCTTATTAAGTTGCTTGTTGTGCGATAACCATGTTCACTGGGACGCCATCAACTACTCTTTGTTGAATTTCATGTGAGTTGCTATGCATGTCCGTCTTGTCTGAAGTAAGAGAGATCTACCACCTTATGGTTAAGCATGCATATTGTTAGAGAAGAACATTGGGCCGCTAACTAAAGCCATGATCCATGGTGGAAGTTTCAGTTTTGGACAAATATCCTCAATCTCAAATGAGAAAATTATTAATTGTTGTTACATGCTTATGCATAAAAGAGGAGTCCATTATCTATTGTCTATGTTGTCCCGGTATGGATGTCTAAGTTGAAGAATAATCAATAGCGAGAAATCCAATGCGAGCTTTCTCCTTAGACCTTTGTACAGGCGGCATAGAGGTACCCCTTTGTGACACTTGGTAAAAACATGTGCATTGTGATGATCCGGTAGTCCAAGCTAATTAGGACAAGGTGCGGGCACTATTAGTACACTATGCATGAGGCTTGCAACTTGTAAGATATAATTTACATGATACATATGCTTTATTACTACCGTTGACAAAATTGTTTCATGTTTTCAAAATCAAAGCTCTAGCACAAATATAGCAATCGATGCTTTTCCTCTATGGAGGACCATTCGTTTACTTTCAATGTTGAGTCAGTTCACCTATTTCTCTCCACCTCAAGAAGCAAACACTTGTGTGAACTGTGCATTGATTCCTACATATTTGCTTATTGCACATATTATATTACTCTATGTTGACAATATCCATGAGATATACATGTTACAAGTTGAAAGCAACCGCTGAAACTTAATCTTCCTTTGTGTTGCTTCAATGCTTTTACTATGAATTATTGCTTTATGAGTTAACTCTTATGCAAGACTTATTGATGCTTGTCTTGAAGTGCTATTCATGAAAAGTCTTTGCTTTATGATTCACTTGTTTACTCATGTCATACACATTGTTTTGATCGCTGCATTCACTACATATGCTTTACAAATAGTATGGTCAAGATTATGATGGCATGTCACTCCGTAAATTATCTGTGTTATCGTTTTACTCGCTCGGGACGAGCAGAACTAAGCTTGGGATGCTGATACGTCTCAACGTATCGATACTGTCTTCTGTTCCATGCCACATTATTGATGTTATCTACATGTTTTATGCACACTTTATGTCATATTCGTGCATTTTCCAGAACTATCCTATTAACAAGATGCCGAAGTGCCAGTTGCTGTTTTCTGCTGTTTTTGGTTTCAGAAATCCTAGTAACGAAATATTCTCGGAATTGGACGAAATCAACGCCCAGGGTCCTATTTTGCCACGAAGCTTCCAGAAGTCCGAAGACGAAACGAAGTGGGGCCACGGGGTGCCCAAACCCTAGGGCGGCGCGGCCCCCCCTTGGCCGCGCCGGCCTGTGGTGTGGGGCCCTCGTGCCCCCTCCTGACTTGCCCTTCCGCCTACTTAAAGCCTCCGTGACGAAACCCCCAGTACCGAGAGCCACGATACGGAAAACCTTCCAGAGACGCCGCCAACACCGATCCCATCTCGGGGGATCCAGAGATCGCCTCCGCACCCTGCCGGAGAGGGGAATCATCTCCCGGAGGACTCTACGCCGCCATGGTCGCCTCCGGAGTGATGTGTGAGTAGTCTACCCCTGGACTATGGGTCCATAGCAGTAGCTAGATGGTTGTCTTCTCCCCATTGTGCTTCATTGTCGGATCTTGTGAGCTGCCTAACATGATCAAGATCATCTATCTGTAATTCTATATGTTGCGTTTGTTGGGATCCGATGAATAGAGAATACTTGTTATGTTGATTATCAAAGTTATATCTATGTGTTGTTTATGATCTTGCATGCTCTACGTTACTAGTAGATGCTGCCAAGTAGATGCTTGTAACTCCAAGAGGGAGTATTTATGCTCGATAGTGGGTTCATGCCTGCATTGACACCGGGACAAAGGATGAAAGTTCTAAGGTTGTGTTGTGCTGTTGCCACTAGGGATAAAACATTGATGCTATGTCTAAGGATGTAGTTGTTGATTACATTACGCACCATACTTAATGCAATTGTCTGTTGCTTTGCAACTTAATACTGGAGGGGGTTCGGATGATAACCTGAAGGTGGACTTTTTAGGCATAGATGCAGTTGGATGGCGGTCTATGTACTTTGTCGTAATGTCCAATTAAATCTCACTATACTCATCATGATATGTATGTGCATGGTCATGCCCTCTTTATTTGTCAATTGCCCAACTGTAATTTGTTCACCCAACATGCTGTTTATCTTATGGGAGAGACACCTCTAGTGAACTGTGGACCCCGGTCCAATTCTCTTTACCGAAATACAATCATCGCAATACTTGTTCTATCAAGTTTTCTCGCAAACAATCATCTTCCACACAATACGGTTAATCCTTTGTTACAGCAAGCCGGTGAGATTGACAACCTCACTGTTTCGTTGGGGCAAAGTACTTTGGTTGTGTTGTGCAGGTTCCACGTTGGCGCCGGAATCCCTGGTGTTGCGCCGCACTACATCCCGCCGCCATCAACCTTCAACGTGCTTCTTGGCTCCTCCTGGTTCGATAAACCTTGGTTTCTTTCTGAGGGAAAACTTGCTGCTGTGCGCATCATACCTTCCTCTTGGGGTTCCCAACGAACGTGTGAGTTACACGCCATCAACCAGCGCCTCAAACATATTAATCCAATCGACATCACCATGAAGTAGGGTTGTTACCGACGACCAATGCCTGAACCTGTATATCTCTTGTTTGCCTGACGTTGTTACCCTATCGAACCGTGGTCGCAAAAACCCCTACCTACATAAAAATTTACGACCGGGAATAAAAACCCCGACAGGGGCAACACATGCTCCTCTTTCAAGTCCCTCTTTAGGATGATGAAGCTCGACGTCGAGGGAGATAACATGGACACCAATCTAGAAGATCGTGATGCCGAATAAGACGACTTGGAGGATGACAACATGGAGGTCGTCCTCCGCGGAGCCCACCATGTCGACGCTGGAGGCTGCCTCCAGGTGTGCAACATCCTTGGCAGTGTGCTGCATGACAACGTCTAGAGTGCGCCCAACACCCCCACCACCATTCGCGTCCCGCCTGGTTCTTGTTGTGTGGCATGACGTGCATATCTTCGTGGCGGATGAGCTCAAACTCCTGATTTCGGCCATCGTTGGGCGCCCAGTGGGCCCCACCCGGTTCCTCCAGCGTGTGGTTTCGTAGTGGGCGTGCATATCCTGGACCCACCACATCATTTTGGGCTCCGGCTCCGCCGTTAAACCAACGTTGCCCATGCTGAGATTCTAGCCCGTCGAGAGCCTCGTATAGGGAGGCGTGGGGTACCTATCGTGCATCAAGGCCCATGCCTCATCGACGGTGAGATTCCATGGCACGAAGCCGCTCGCAGTTGCGCCTCCCTGCGGACAGTTCATCGCATATAATGTCGTTGGTTATGGGGTTTTTGGACGGCGACAGTGTTTTTTGGGGGCTTCTTGGCGGCAGGATGAGTGGACGATTCATGCAAGGAGGCCGCTGCTATCATTAAGGATTATGTACCTTGCCACGTGGGGGAAACGCAAAGAGGTTGAGACGCGTCGCCACGTGGGGAACCGACGAGGAACGAGTCTCTAATTAAAAGCTAACCGCACCTTTATTTTTGGTTGGCCGATCGTTGTTTTCTTTGAGTGGGTCAGCCATCCTATGCGGCGGGTGCAACGACTTCTTGTCCCCCAAGGCCTCGGAGCGCGGAACAGTTTTTAGGCTGCGCCGGACACAAATCAAGTTTGGGGGCTGCTCTTTTTTGTCCGACGCCCGCATAATCTTTGGGGAAGCATCTCCAATGTGAAGCCTTGTACAAGGTCTTACAAACTTTTTCCACAAATCAAGACAATTCAATTAGTTTGTTTAATCATAAGGAGTAGTACTCTCTCCATCCCTATAAAAGTTGCTTAATTTTATCAAGATACGGAAGTATATTGATATATTTTAATTATAGAAACATCTATATCTAGGAAAAAAGATGAGCAACTTTTTTAGACAGAGGGAGTACTATATTATTATACGTAATCAAATGTGGAAGGTCTCACCTAAAAAAATACTGTAATACTCTTAACTTGTATCAAAAAATTAAGAAATAAATAGAAACGGAATGGCAATGGATCCGGAAAAAGGCAGAAACGCATCCGCAACGCCGCGCGCGCGCGCGACGACCCACCGATTTTGATTCCCGTCCTCTCAGCCTTGAAACGTGTCACCGCGTCGCCACGTTGCACCCCACGTGGGACCCAGCCCCGTCTTCCCGTCCCCACGCAGCGCAGCTCACCAAACACAAACCAGGTTCCTCCTCTTCCGTTTCTTCTTTTTTTTCTCTCTTCCATTCCTACTCTAGCTTCTGTAGCTAGCTCCACCCCTCTCTGCCTTTCTCTCTCTAGCTCCAGTCCGTAGCTCGCTCGCTCGCTAGATTCTGCATGGGCGCTGCTGCTGCTGCTCTGCTGCTTCGGGATCGCCGCCCCTCCTCCTCCACCCCGCATCCGCTCGTCGTCATCGTGTGACTGATTCTTGGCCCGATCCATGGTGATGGCCAGCGCCGGCGTCAACAACATGCCCGCCGGCCCCAGCGCCGGCGCCGAGGGGTCAGACCCGGCCGCCGAATGCCGCCTGCGCAGGCGCCGACGCCTCGCCCTGCTCCGCCACGTCACCAGCACCTCCGCCGGCTCCGACGAGAGCGCCGCCGTCGCCGCCGCAGCGGGGAGCGAGGAGAAGGTGCAGACCACGACGCCCACCTCGGAATCCTCCGAGGAGGAACCTGAGGGTGCCTCTGCCGCCGCCGCCGCCGCCGCCATCAACGTCGCTTCTGCAACGACGTCGCTTCCTTCCGATGCCGGGACGGCAGCCGCGGTGTGGCCCGTGGCGTTCGGCTCCGTTGCGCTAGCGGGGCGGCTGCGGGAGATGGAGGACACGGTGTCGCTGCACCCGAGCTTCTGCGTCTGGGCCGACGGCTCGCCCATGCACTTCTTCGCCGTCTTCGACGGCCACGGCGGCCCGCACGTACGTCACCCCTCCCGTCACCGCATCGCCTCACCTCGTTTTGAGCAGTATTCTATGAACGAAATTGCCGAAAATATATCTGCTTCGTACAATATCTCCGCCCAGTTTAATCCGCAGTTCCATACTAGTATTCGTAGTATATTTGCAGCATAGTCTTGCGGTAGTAGAGTGTAGCAACTTTGAATCGAGTGATTGGTTTGTGAAAGAAGAAAAAAGCTGTCGAGATCGTACCACACCACATTCCAATCGCTCTGGTCTTCCACCTGGCCACATTCCAGCACCTTCCACCCCAACTCCACGTCGACACGTTTCCATTCCCTTTATAATTACCTAATGCATTTCCTGTCTACACAAACGCATGCAGGTGGCGGCGCTGTGCCGGGAGCAGATGCACTCCATCCTGGCGACGGAGCTCGCCGCTGCGGCCGCCGCCCAGGGTCACGGGGACGAGGAGGGGTCGTGGCGGGCGGCGCTCTCGCGGAGCTTCGCGCGCGTGGACGCGCTGGCGCCGGAGTCGTGCGCGTGCGGGCGGGCGGCGGCGGGGTGCGCGTGCCCGCTCTCGTCGGGGCAGCGGGGCGCCATCGTGGGGTCGACGGCCGTGGTGGCGCTCCTGGTGCGCGACCGCCTCGTCGTCGCCAACTGCGGCGACTCGCGGGCCGTGCTCTGCCGGGGCGCGCACGCCGTGCCGCTCTCCGAAGACCAGAAGGTACACACACATAGTATGACATATGCTCCTTCCTGCCACGTCCGTACGTGCTACTCCTGTGTACAGTATAAGGGCAGGTCTAGCGGGCGCACGGCCGCTCGTTGGTAGTCTCTGGCTAACCCCCCAAGGAAAAGGATTCCCCCGATTCTCACAGATAGCCCACACCTCACCGCCGCGCATCCATGGCATGCCCCGACGTCCTCCCGACCCCCTGCGGGCAAGCCACCCCGTCGACCCGCCGTGAGCGAGCCGCCCTCCCATGCTCCTCCTGGAAGGCGTAGCCGCCACGGTCCACCTCGTGCGCGCCGCGTTCGCTTTCTCCTCCTCGCGCGGGGAGCTACCACCATACCTGGCGCACGCAGCCGCCGGCGTCTTCACCAGCTCGATCTCTGGACTCGAGGTCCCCCACCCACGGCGTGAAGTCACACCGGGCCTCGGCCGGGAGCAGCAGCCTCGAGGGTAGCAGCACAAGGTGCGGAACGGCGCGCGTCTCGTGATGGGGAATTGGGGGAGAGAGATCGACGGGGCTGCGACGGCTACCATCAGCGGCAGAGGATCCAGATGCAACTTAGCGAGCATAATATGCAATTTGAATGCATATGTGCGCAACTTGACAGCGTCAGTTTGTTGCTAAAAATCTCACAATAGTTGCTTAAAAATGCAAGAGGCCCGTTGTTTGCATAAAAATGCCGACAATGCAAGAGGCCCGTTGTTTCAAAGTTGCTTCGTCGAGTTTTAAAGTTGTTTTATCGAACCCAAAGTTGCTCCGTCGAGTTTTAAAGTTGCTTTGTCGGGCCCAAAATTGCTTTGTCGGACCCAAAGTTGTTGTTCGTGCATTGAAAACACCTTCACAATAGGAGTGCAACTTTACAACTAGCGATAGGCACTTCACATTGACTAAAAGCAACTTGACAACGACTAAAACAACTTGATAACACTAACGACTAGTAGTGCATCGAAAACAACTACACATGTAGCTACAGGTCATCGGCCTCGTCCATGATCCGATTTAGAAGGTTTGGTTTACTGTGGCTGCCTCCATGCCCCTCAAACGCGGCCGTCGCTTTGGCGCGAGTCACCAAAATTCTTTGGCGCGGGGCACATAAGGAGCTGTGTAGGGATTGCTCATTGGTGAAGAAAGAGGCATGAGAAGAAACAAAGACAGAGAAAAAAAAAAGGAAAAATACTCGGGTGTGAGAATTGCACCATTGGACATCAAAGTTGCTTTATCGCGTACCAGGTTCTGTGTTGGCACAAAAGTTGCTTTGTCATGAACCAAAGTTGCTCAGCTGAGCATCAAAATTGATTCGATGGACACCAAAATTGGGCCATCATGTACCAAAGTTGCGTCGTCGGGCACCAAAATTGCTTTGTCGGGTGCCAAAGTTGCTCTGCATAGTTCAAAAATTACATCGTCTGATGGCGCGAATTACGCAAGGGGCATAGTGGAGAGGTTGGCCAGATCTATTCCTCATTTTTTCTGATATGGATTACTTGTTAGGAAAGAAAGGGACGGGAGAACAAAATAAGGACAAAGGACAAGAGGGAAAAAACTATTGGTTCGTGCCCATGATTTGTCGGCTACAAAGTTGTGCACCAGAACTGCACCGTCGGGCACCAAAGTTGCAATGTTGCGCACCATAGTTGGTCTATTGGCACCAAAATTGCTCCACCGGCACAAAATTTGCTCCACCAAGAAGCAACTTTGATGCGCGAAGAATAAACTAGATTCAGAACAGCGGAAGCAACTTCGCAACAAAATATAGGAAATTTCATAACAACAGTAGATAACTTTAGAATAACTAAAAGCAATTTAGCAACCGTTGGGAAGGAAGAAACAACTTTGGTGCCCCAAGAAACGACTTTGATTTTCATGAAGTAAATTTGGCAACAAAAAAGTAACTTTGGTGCAGGACGAAGCAACTTTGATCCCAAGGAAGCAAATTTCAGACAGATTATCTCAACACATAGTAATTGCTCGATTATCTCATTTTTTTCATCAATAACTCTGAGTGTCATCCTTGGCCAAGTCATCATCTGGTAAGTAACTTGATAACATTGGTAGACAACTTTGTACCACCTGACACCAAAGTTGGGCCGTCGGACATCAAACTTCCTCTTTTACGCAGTGAAGTTGCGTCTTCGGGCACCAAAGTTGCGCCGTCAGATATCAAACTTGCAACGTCTAACACCAAATTTGCTCTTTTAGGCACCAAAGTTGCGCCGTTTGATATCAAAGTTGCGGCATCACACAATAAATTTGCTCTTTTCGACATCAAAATTGCGCTTTTGAGCACCAAAGTTGTGTCGTCCGGCATCAAAAATATGTAGCTAGCAGTTGATTTGTCGAGCACCAAAATTACGTTATGACTTATGAGGCACTAAAATTCCATTTCTGCATTGGAGCTAGGCATAAAATTCACTTTCTGCTTTGGAGCTTGCCCACTATGGAGCAGTAAGCTACAGCCTGGATCTCGCGAGATCTAGTCTCGCATCTAAGCCAGGAACCAACAAACTGAAGCGATGCATAAACTGAACAGGGATTCTGTAGCTTTAGGAGTGAAACTCATCGGCAAAATTCAGTCAACCAGCCTGCATCCCTTGAAGCGAGAGGCCGGCGGCGCGATTCAAAGAATGTACATAGAGGGGATTCTGTTGGAGCGAGAGGTCGGGGTAGGTGCAGGTGGCGCGCTGAGTTGGTCAGCCGGCGCAGGCAGCCAAGGCGCCGGTCCGCCGGTGAAGGGAACCGGGTGGTGTGTTGGGGAGCTGGCGCGGGGCGTGTTGTAAGAGCCCCCTGCCGGCGCATGGACCGAGTGCAGCACGCTTGGGTGGTCCGCCGGCGAAGGGAGTCGGGGGTGGTGAGGCGAGCCTGAAACTGGCGATAATTAAACGGTGGCGGAGTGCGATGTCGCCGCTCGCCGGAGCAGCATGACGACGCGGGAGCACCAAAAATCGAAGGAGACCGGGGGAGAAGCAGCGCCGAAGGAGAACGGTGGAGGGTTTGGCGGCGGCGGGAGACATGCGCTGGTGGGGGAAGATGGATGGTTAATTAGGCGGCGAGCATTCGTGGCAGAAGGTTGCCGAAGGGATACGGAGAGAAGTTTGCTGCTACGCGCGTGTGCTCGACTCGTCCAACGAGAGATACTTCCCGCGCTGGCTCAGCTCGTTTTGTCGTATAGCGTGTATGCTCAGGACGTTCATCTAGCACGCGCCCGCTCGGAAGAATTCGGGACAGTATAATGTACGAGCGTGTACATGTCTGGCTTTGATGAGTAAGTTTGACCCCTGGTCGATGGATACCGAGAGTCTGGTGGAGTTGACTGTACGTTGACCCCACGGAATGAGGTGTCGGCCCTCGGGAAGGGAAGCTTGTGGCCGTGGTTGGTCGCCGGGGAAAAGGAAGACGCGCGCGCGTCGCACTCCATGGAATTTCACCTTGCTTGCTGCCCGCCGACGTGTACGGTGTACCGCTGTGCTATACGACAAGTCAACAACTACTACTACCATGGAATAAAGGAATTGTTGCCGAAGAATAAGCTACAGATAAGTAAAATAAGTATGCAGGTAGCAGGCACTGAGCAAGAGCAGAGAGCTAGAAATACTGAGACGAGCACGAGTATTAAAGCAGGCCATGCAGTGGCGTTCGTGCCGTAAATAACCCTAAACTCGACGGGCATCTCAGATTGACCGGTCGCTGTCGTGCAGCCTGTCGCCGGCGCGGCGCCACGTGGTGGGTTGCTGGGCGAGCGAGATTCGTGGACGAGCGGGTCGCTTTCGAGGGTGGATGTAGGTGGACACGTGGTGGATCCGGTACGGCCACGTGGGGACACGGCACTGGCCGGCGGCGGGGTGCGGGATTCAAAGCACAGAACCTCCCGGGCCCACAACACGGTGGGGCCCGCTGAGGTGGGTGTTGTGGTGGGCAGCGGCGCCACCTGTGATCACCTCCCGAGGAGAGAGAGAGAGAGAGCTATAGAATTTGTATGGTTTAGATTAGACTTTTGGAGAGAGACTTTGGCCACAGATATGCATGGGCAATTGGGCATGGCGCGCGCTCGCTCTCTCTTGCTTCTTTTCTACTCTGATGGGAGTGCAGGTCCCACCTACGCAGATCGAGAACTAGGGCTTTATTTACTAGTGATGAAAAAGGTTTTACTACTTACTAGTGCTGCTGCTCTTCCTTTGCTTTGATTTGCTTCTTCTAACCTTGCTTCATATTCTAAACTACGATCACTTCATGAATTACTTAGCAGTAGTGCGCTAGTGTACACTACCACTCACTCTCAGCTATCTGCAAAGTGATGTTGACCGCACAGTGGCGGAGATAGAGAACTATTGACCGTGGCGCCAAAGCAACCAAGACATATTTTTTAGGGGTACCACTTATATGCTGAAAAATTGTTATTTCATAAAGAAAATAAAAATTACCCGGTATCATGTGCATCATGCAAGTTGCACTTGCATCCGCCGACCGCAAAGATTTATTTTTTTTGTGTTCATGGTGTACTAGTTTTCTCGTTCGTTAATTAATACTTGGGAATAAATATTTTTCTCCTTCCAATAATTAATTATCCAAATGTGCAGCCGGACCGACCAGATGAGAGGGCAAGGATCGAGGCGATGGGCGGTCGGGTCATGTTCATCAACGGGGCACGCGTCAGAGGGATCCTCGCCATGTCCCGTGCACTAGGTATGTATTTACATCCCTTGTGTCTTCTTGCCAATATGCATTTATTTTTCAGCATTACTCGTGCGTCTTGATTTAATTTGCAATGGGAGATCATTTTTGTGTTTATGCATGGAGAATGTGATAAGAGTAAACTATGTGTGTAAGAGCCGGTAATTACGTGCCAGAGCGACTAGTCTAACCTTCTCATGAAACAAATAATCCCTTTCCAAATTTTCATCCGGTTCTAACCCTTTTTTTGTTGTTACCGCCACACCCTCTAACGGTAGGGTTGAACTAGCTACGGCCGAAGCTGTCAGCGGTATCACAACCACCGCCAAATACCATGAAGGTACTAAGGCGATACCGTCAAAGCACTTGGCGGTAGCCCATTCAACCCTACCGCTAGAGAGTGTGTGGCTGGTGGTACCAAAAAGGCAGTATGAGTAAATTTTTCGAGAGAGGTCATTTTTTGTTGGAGTTTCTAAGAAAGTTCTGATTTGTCAATATGGCCTCAGTTGCACTAACCTTGCAAGTTTTACTTGAAAGTTGATGATCTTTGTCTCATGTGTTTCACCTCACGCTAAACCAAGGTTTTTTTTCTCGATAGGCACAAAATATCGGTGGGTACTGGTATTCCGGTATTTCGGAAATACCGGCCGAGATTTGTCAAACCAACTCACTATTTTGTTCAAAATTTATATAAAAATTTAACCAGACTATTTAAATACCGGAGAATTTCGTTAGGTATTTCTTTTTCTCGGTGGTAACCGGTAAAAACGGTTTTCGCCGAAATCTCGGAAATTCGGCCGAGAAAAAAAACGTTGCGCTAAACTAGAGCTCCTTTCTCAAGTAATGTCATAAGGCAGACGGATTTGTAGTTTGTTGTTACGCAGGTGTTTTGTTCCCACCAACTTCCGGTGAGTACAAGCAAACACGTGTTCCAAAATGAAATACTCCCTCCGTTTTACAAAAAGGATATCTTAACTTTGTCTAAAATTGCATTTATTTACACACTAAAACACGTCTATATACACGCAAATTTAGAAAAATATGAGACATCCTTTTATGAACGGAGGGAATACTATAAAAAAAAGGTGTGATTTGATTTTTCTGAACATCACATCTTCTTAAAGAATGATAATAACTGATTCCTTTGCATCTTGCACCCTGTATGCCAACTACGAAAATGCTGGCTGATAGAAAATGTACTTCTTCTGCCTCCTAATATAAAATGCTCTTATTTTATTGGCTATAATATCTTCTTATATCATAGAACCACGGGAGTACTAAGGGCTTCTTTGGGTCACATGATTACGAAACTCTGGAATAGTTAAAACACATGAAATTTGATAGGATTGAAAACAACAGGAATAGTTATTTGGATGGAACACAGGAAAAACATAGCAAAAGGTTCTCGGTCCTACGCGAATGAGTGTATAAAAAGGTTAGTGGATCTTGAAATTCCTATGAGACTAATGTGTAGAAAGGCAATCCATAAGATTTTTGCAGGTGTTATTTCTTTGATCCATTTGAAATCTTTCAATCCAAAGGCGCCTAACTAAGACAGCTTCTTCTTACTTTTGCACGTACTAAAATAATGTCCTGTATGTTTCGTGTCAGCAAGCTTACAAATACGACAATGACATGGTTCGGTGAAATTTACTTGATGAAAATGTTTACATCAAGTAAGTTTCTTTCAGCGATGTCGTGGATAAATACAATAGATGCACGGCGTTCGGTGAAATTAAGTTTTGTCTACACTTTCGTTACATGGGGAGTTGCATGTCCATTCGTGCCAACTTTGTGTTTTTCGATAAAGGGAATATATTAATATCGAGAGATACCAATTACACCCAGCCTCTGCAACAACGCACCACCCTAATGGCACTACGGATGCACACAGCCAAAAAAAGGAAAAGAAAACTAAGAAACAAAAGTCCCGCTACAGTATCACCGATCTAACAACAGCAATACAACCACCACCATGACAACACCTGAATTGCAGACTCTCCTAAAAACGACGCCTCCAAGAAGGGAACAGTGCTCCAACACCGTCGTCGCCCGATCAAAGATCTTAGGTTTTCACCCTGAAGATAGTCCCCACTCTCAAAACAATGCCTCCACTAAAGTCACCGCCAAGACAACCAAGTTAAAGGCCAGACCTTGGGTTTTCACCCTGAAAGGTAGGACTCTGCGCTTCACATGTATTGTCGCCCCCACTTTCATACCGCTGCTGTGAAGCCCGGACACCAAGCAAGCCCCTCAACAGCGCGGAGACTTGAACCTCCCTTAGCTAGTCCTCCCCTCCGGCCTTCATGAAATTCTCTTCTTCCGACTTTCATCATGGATCCATAGTCACTTGATGTCAACACAGAAAAAGAGCTTCGCGCCGCTCCCTCCAGAACCAAACGGTCGGAATAAACGCATGGGTGCGCACGACCGAATACCTCCGATCCAGCAAACTCCAGGCAAAGCACTGTTACATTCGCCGGCGGAGCCTTCCGGAACTCAACCCTCCAGCCAGATCACGAGTCCAGGCCTCCGGTAGGTCCTCCTCTTCACGCAAGAGAGGCCCTAGGACCGCCGCCTTTATTCAGGCCGGACCCCCACGTCGGCGACCATCCTGGGCTGGCCAACCCAACCCTCCACCGGCGACACCGTCGCCGGCTTCCATGCACATCCGTCTCACCGCCGGATGGCGATGATAGATCAAAAATCCACCACCACCAACCGCAGGCCGACCCTCTCCGGCGAAGAAGAGGCCACCTCCTCCGTCAAACCCAAGGCTGCTGCCCCGGGCGCCCTCGTGTCGCGGAAGATGCCCGAGATCGCCTCCACGCACCAACGAGAGGCGAGGGTGGATGGCATGGCGCAGACCGAGGGTCTGGCCGCCGCCCACCACCAACCCCTGCCGGAGTACTGCGGGAAGCCGACGAGAAGAGGGAGACCGCACGCCGCCCATCCCACCCGCGCTGACCGGTCCGCCAGGGGACAGCCGACGGGAGGAGGGCCGCCGCCGCCGTCGCCCGTCCCACGCGCGTCTTCTCCGCCAAATCGAGGAGGTGGGGATCCGGCCGCCGATCTCCACGCGGCGACGAGGAAGGGCCCCCGCCGCCGCCACGCCCCGAGGGACTTTGCCCCCGGCGGCGCTACCGGCGGCGGCGGCGGCGGAGGGCAGGGTGCGGGAGGGTTAGGGTTGGGAGCGGCTGGGTTGGGGGCGGCTGGGTTGGGGGTAGTGGCTCCTGCCAACTTTGTGTGTATTAGATTATGGATAGCAGAGGATGGAACGAATAAGACCATCTTCTAATCACCCTCTGGTGCATGCTAATTACTTGGCAGTTGCTGAGTAGCTAGCTAACCAGTCACATCACTGGCTTGACAAGCTGCGCCATGCCAATTGGCTGAATTATCAACAAAGTTAATCACTGTGGGTCTGTGGAGTATATCTTCCTTTGCCGCCCTACCCACTCAATGTTAAAACTCTCAGGTGCATGGATAGAGTTGTTTCAGTTAGTTACATTATCTGACATGAAAAAGAACAAACATCAAGTAGACACGAAAGCCACACATGTTCATCGCCGATTCATCAAACTGACTAGTTTCGTTTGTAGCAACCATACTAAAATATGTGGGATAGGTAACTTTATTAGACTAGCAATGTTATGTTCTGCACTATGCTGAGTTACCTATGGTGATGTTACAATATTCCAATTTGTGCCACGTTGTAGCTTGAGCAAGTAGCCATAGAGACAGCGTCAAACAGATTTATTACAAAAAAAATTATCCGTAACTACATTGAGATCAGGACAGAAGCATAGCACTTCTCCTTATTTTATGTATAGTCACCCTTTTGAGGTTAGTACATACTTAATGTTGCTATTTCAATGTTTATTATTTGTTACTTCTTCTGGCCCAAATTAATTGGCGTAGCTCAAGAGAGCAGTTGTAGTAGACATAGTATATGACTGCGCAAATTAATTTGCGCCGGAGAGAATAGTATTTTTTCAAAGTAGTGAGTGTAAATCGAACACAGATTTTGTGCTCCGAGCTCCAGTGCTCCTGGTTAGTTCAAAAAATTCAAAATCATATCTATGAGTCTTAAAAAAAATTGAAAGAAAAATTCGGATGTAGTTCATGAATTATCCCACAAACGTGTAAAATATCAATTCCAAATACTTTGTATTCTGAGCTGTCAAAAAATAACAAAAATGTAGATCTGTAGAAGTATGTTTCAAATCCCCAAATTTTATCAGATTTGTTATTTTTGTGTAGCCCAGAATACAAATAATTTCAAGTCATGAGTTTACATGCTTGTGGGATACAACACTAACTATGTGCAGAATTATTTTCAGATTTTTTCAAAACTTTTAAACCATGATTTTAAATTTATTTGAACGACGAGAGCACTGGTGCTCAGGAGCAAATGATACTTTCCGGTGTAAATCTGGATATGTAAATATTTGTTTGTAGGTAGGTGTTATTGTTTCCTATATGTTTTTGGTACTTCCATATTGGAAACGGCTTCTTTGACAAGCAAAGGGCCCGTCCTAGAGTCAGCCCCTTTCTGGTCTCAAAAAAAAAAAAAAAAAAGAGTCAGCCCCTTTCTTGTGTCCGTTGGTGCTTCTTCCTCTGCAACGCCTCTCTCTTCCTCCCCCTCTCACCCCCTCCCCCCTCCCTCTCTCTCAAGAAGGGATTGCCACGCGTTCGTTGTTGATGATGGGACCAACTGTATGCCAGTTCTCAGGATTTTTCTCCCCAAAGCCAAGCTTCGCGAGTCACCACCTTCAACAACGACAAGATGCATCCGCGCGTCGACATTACCTGATCATGTTTCTTGTGATTCCACCAGACCGTGCATACTCATTATAAAAGCCACCGCTACCATCATCACTTGACTGGCTAATGACACCTCGCTAGCCTGATACCATATTGGCGGAGATATTAGAATCCGGGAAGTCACATAACCTCGCCCTGCTATGCTATACCTTTGGTGCAACAACAACACACATGATTTGACTCTTCCACAAGAGATACCGTGCATCAGGCATGCATGAGACGTTATGCATAGTGTTGAAGTGTATATGTGAATTGCCTAGCTTTTTTCACCAATTTGGACTTCTAGTTGCGTTGGCTAGTGCATGAAGTTTGACATGGTATTAGAGCCTTAGGTACATCTTGAGTCTATTCACTTGTTGACTCCTTGCATCACACATAGAGGGGGTGCTGAAGTGTATATGTGGATTTCCTAGCCCTTTTCACCATACTTATGGTTGCATTGGCTAGTGCATGAAGTTTGACACGTACCACTTTCCAGCAACATGCATGACTTGACGCCTCCACGAGATACGTTGTGTGTAGCACCTGTCGAGCTGAATTGAACCTGATCTTGAGGTGGAGGGGGGGGGGGGGGGGTTCCGTACTATCGCTAGACTTAGAAGCTTTGTGGTCCAATAAGAGAGACATTCATACCGCCATTGAGCTCAACAACACGGAATCGAAGGTCATCAACATCTCTATATCCGACCGCCGCGTCGTTGACATGACCACGGTGGACGCCGCCATATTCCCAAAATCATATGCCGCCATCGGATCAGGACGATTGCCATCGCACCACGCTGACCATACAACTATGATGCTCAGTCACCTCCACTGGGACGCAACATCGAGTAGGACTTTGATTGGGTATTTTTCAGGTTGGGTCGGGCAAAAAAAACCTGAGGCTGAAAGTCTAGGCCCGAGCCCGACCCAACTGTCGGGCCGAGAATTTAGGCCCGAGCCCGGCCCGAAGCCCAAAAAGGCTCAAGCGGCCCGGCCGATCTTTAATAAAATGTGTATTTCGTCAGTCCGAGGCCCGGCCCATACCGACCGTCGAGCCAAGAATTCAGGCCAGTGGCCTGATGTGCAAACTTGGCCTGGCCTAACCCAAGATTTTCGGGCCGGGCTGGGCTGCCCATGCCTAGTTTACCTTAGACAAAGACCGAGACCTAGATCTCATCACCAGACCATGCAATCTCTCCTCGAGAGGAATGGAAGAATCCCTCTGCCGCCACACTAAGAAAGCTTGTCAATGGAAAGGGAAGGAGGGATTGGAGAAGAGGTGTTGGTAAATGTGGCTAGGGTTACACATGAGAGATGAGATGAAGTGCTCATCTCCCGTTCATTATAACCACTCATGATGGCTTTACTAATCTTTCTTTTCATAATACTTTGACATGAGGCTTGTTTGAACCTGAATTTCTTCGTTCGGTGTGCTCTGCTTAACATCATCGATGAAGCTATTTTTTAGAAGGTGGTAGGGTGAGAAGGGTTTCGGCCCATGGGAAAGCAAGAACATGAATGCATGTGTTCACGGATTTTGAATGAGTTGGATGGATGGACGAGGGTTCCTATGAGACAGGAGGGAGACAAAACATGACAAAGAGGAGGATAAAGGAGATGGGGCCGTCTATGGAAGCATCCAAAGCCTAGGAACCAGACGTGCCGAATAAGGAAAGACCCATCTAAGGAGCCGATATAGACATAGTAATTGTAACCGATCCAAATTGGACTGTGAGGCCTAGCCTCCTATATAAAGTCTAGGAGGAGCCAGCGGAAGGACATCGAATCATTGTTGTAAACCCTAGCTTTGTTCACCATTAGTATACTGTCGGATCGCCTTGTTTTTAATAATCCTACGAGTTCACCAACGCACCTCTTTCCCCAAAACCCTAAGTCCATTTCCATGGAGATTGCCGAGGTGAACCCTCGGCAGGGGGTGCCCCTCTTGACGGGGAGATAGGGCAGGGGTGGGGGGTGAAGGAACAAGATGTCGCCTAGAGGGGGTTGAATAGGCGTTTTAAAAACAATAATGGATTTGGCTTGCAAGAATTCGGAATTAAAGTAACGCTTATTTTACATGCACAAAACCTAAATAAATTAGGCTCAACTAAGTGTACCAACAACTTAAAGCTAAGAAAGATAGCACCATATAAATACTTCAAGCTCTATAGCTTCCACAATGAAATAAACTCAGGTATAGAGATAACCGAGGCACACGTAGATGAAGATCTATCTGCGTTCCCTTACACGCCGTAAGGTAGGTCACGTTGGAGGGATGCAGGTTACCACGAAGGTCCCCTGAATGCCATGAAGGCTCACCTTCTTCTTCAAGCCCTCACGAACACTAGGGCCTTTTGCTTATGGCAAGCTTTTCCTCCACTCTGGAGATGACAAGCTCAACAACCACTTTACAAACTCCATGAAGGAGAAGCCTGTGGCTCTTCACAATCTTTCACAAAGAGTTCAACCGCCAAGCCAATTAGAAGGTCACCCTCCAAAAGTAACAAGCTCATGGCCACTCGAATGAATAGTAAAAAGAATGGTGGAGGTGAACCAATGAATCTAAGATCTAGATCCCCTCAATTAGATGAGGAAATGATTGGTGGAGATTGCAGATCTAGATCTCCTCTTTCAAAGCCCTCAAAAGGATGCAAGAATTATATGACAGATGGGAGAGGAAGCGATATTTTTAAGTTCAACAATGGTGGGAGAAAGAAGCTCAAGAACCCTACGAAACATTCGGGAAGAAGGCCCCTTCTATAGGGATGCCCAAATATAACCGTTTGGCCGCTTAGGTCATTTCCCACTTTCATGGGCCATTTCTGGTCAAACCGGTCCTCGGACCGGCCCTAGAACCGACCGCTCTTTTTTACAAAAAAAACCCACCCTTCGGTTTTCGTTCGGTCCTCAGGTCAGTCGGACAACCATGGAACCGGCGGAAAACCGTCCTTACAAGAAAGCGATATCTTTTGCATCTGGACTATGATTTTAGCAAACTTGGGCTTTTTAAAAATCTAAGAACAAGCTCCTATCTAATAGAGACTATAGGACCCAAGAAGGAGCAAGATATTAATACCAAAAGTGGAGAGATGTGAAACCTCCAAAAACGAAGAACCGATAAAACCTCTATCCTCGAAAACGAAATAGACATCAAATCATGTCTTCATGTTCATACGGATTCCATTTTAATAAACTTAGGCTTGTTGGGAAGCTAGCTTAACTAAATCATGTCTTCATATGCCCATAGACATCAAATGAACAAGAAGCTTCAAGCATTTGATCTTCTTGAGATGATTATCTTGAACTTGCCCTTCCAACCTTGTTGACGATCACCACTTGATGTCATCTTCTCATGGTCTATATAAAATCTTACTTTTGATCCATGCCTATGCAAAGATATCTAACCCTTATAAACAACAAAAAGACACATATATAATGGTTCAGTTCATAAAGCATAATTGACAAAGCTTACCATACCCCAAGATCCCATGTGTACATTCTTTATGCTTCATCTGTTGATCAACTTGAATCCAATCTTCATGGTCAACCTTGTGTCTTTTCATGCTCTATTGCAATATCTCGAGGTACATAAAGAACTCTTCATTTGATTGCATGCTCTAAATCTTGGTCAACCATAGCTCAACTAATGAATGTATTATGACATCAAATTAGAGCCATGTCTTGAATTCTTCTCTTGAAATAAAACTCTCAAGATCTTGATCATCCATGGCTTAACACATAATCTAGAGCATGGCTTATTTGAGTTCCACACAAGAAATCCATCTTAATTTTGATCGTACCATATTTATCTCTTCAAATCAATAATATTGATGCCAACACACAAGATATATCTTTAACTTCATGGCATCGATACTTGAATCTAACACATGGTCTTAAAGCAATAGCTATAGAATATCCATTCATATAAATCTCAATGAAAACATTAGTCCATAGAGATAGTCATTAATTACCAATACCACACATAGGGGCAATATAACCTTACACGCGCATCAAAATGAGTGTGCGGAGTGGATTGGAAGGAAATGTCGAGGGTGGCAAGTTTACTTTCTAAAATCACTTACCACGTGGTACCGCTTACTATCTTTTGGTGCACATTATTTTGGAGGGATTACCATAACTATATGGGGATAGTTTCCCATAAAGGAATGTCTACTTGTCTAGTGAGACGATGGAAATGAGGAAACGACATCGTGCAAAATGTTGCTAGACTTATTTTTAGAACTACCGGCGAAGTTAGCCATATGGAGGCAATACGGAGGTATCCTATCTCGTACACCTAATGATGGAAGGACAAGCTAAAAGGACGACAACCTTCGATTCGATTGAAGGATTCTTCAAGGGCATTGGGCTTCGTCGGAGAAACTTCATGGGCAATCTAATTGCTATATGCTGCATCGATCAGAGGACCAGAAGCATGCGACTATGGGTGGTCGGTAGTGGAATATCTTGACTATGGGGTAATTTGGTTAAGTAATACTATCGTCATTGGTTAATCGTTGATGCAGTAGCTGAGATCAGCTATGTAATCTTTTTTCAGAACTTCGTGTCGGTAGACATGATGTGTATGGCTTATGTAAACTTGTAAAGTGGAATGCATTTGTTCGATGCAGAGGTAGGAATGCAATAACCCTAAGTAGAGGAGAGGTTATTATCAGTGTCAAATACTACTCATGGGAGGGACGAAGTGAGACATTGTCTATATCCTAGAGCATATTTCAGCTTAGTGGTTAGTTGTCACTCTATAGTTTGGATGCCCATGACGATAGTATTACTTAACCAAATTACCCCATATAATGACTTTGATATTCTTGGAACTTTGAAAGTATTTCCCTAATAGTACGTACCACGGTACCAGGTACAAATAAAGTAGTGATTCTAAATCTGCGATGGATTCAAAAACCCTGCCGGGTTCATGTGCCATTATGTCCATGCATATCTTGCTAAACCGTAAACTCAAACTTGAATTCTTCCTCCCATGCTAAGTTAGTATTTTTAGCCCGGTTATCCTTTTCGTCCCATGTTATTGAGTATTGGCAATGACAAGGACTACAACGACAAGTCATCTTCACAGCCGGTTAGAGTGAGGGAACGATGCCGCCAAAGCAACACGTGCCCCGTTGGCTATGCCGTATGGTTCAATGAGTGGTAGGAATGTCCATATGGTGCAATAAGCATTTGTAGTGAAAAAACACTCCGCTCCACTCAGAAATAGATGACTTTTTGATATTGAAATGGTATCTAATATGTATCTTTGACTATTACTTTTGGTACAAATACGTTAGTAGAAAATTGTATTATGAGAATATTTTTCATGATCTAACCAACCTAAATATTGCCGCTTTCTAGGGAGTCATGTGTATATACAAAAGGAGGGAGTATAATTTGAAGTAATGAATGGGTTTATACTTCCTAATTGAGCTCAAAGGGTATTTCTTAAGAGAAAATCATCTGACTATATCTTTCCATATTTGGTTTAGTCTTTGGTTTTCCTATGCGTATAAGCCATCTGATATTTTTCTCGGCGGCAAAATAAGGAGCAGTCAGATATTTCTAGATATATTTTCCCAATCAGCTACTGAATGGCTGTAGCATTTCTGTTTCTTTGTGTCCAAAATCACTAGTTAATGTCAGGGAAATTTTAGGAATGCAATATTAATCATTTAATTTATGACGAGATTGGAAAATCATCAAACAAGAATCAATGATTTTGCAGGCTGCTAATCCAGATGTTTTCACTTTTCAAATTATGTAGTCCTGTAAAATTATGGTTCAATATCTGGATTTATGCTTGGTGTTCCATCTAAATTCGGTATTTTCTTCATTTCTTTTGGTTTCATACCCCAGAGCTTAGGCACACTGAGGTTAGCTAGATTTAACTGCACACTAATCTGCTTACCATTTCACGCCAAATAGTAAGTTATGTACTTGATACTGAAAACAAGTTACAACAGCCCTGTCTTTGTGAAATATAAGTCATGCCATACCTGGATGTACCAAAGGGTATCAAATATTTGTAAATTCATAAGCATGCTTCCATATGTTCATCTTATATTTTACACAATGAAGCAACTTGAACAGTCATTGTTTCGTAGCAGAGCTATTCACTAGGACTAGGTTCTACTTACTCTGTAGCAGCCAGGATACGGATAGGAAAACTCATGATAATTGGTAGCATGCGGTGAATCGGTATATCTGATCCAATTCTGGATGGAACTATTTAGTTTAGCGTGCTACTGCCTCTTGCACCTCTCTAGTTGGCAGTTACGGATTCTTCCATTTTCCCCATTTACATCGGTTACGTGCAACAAGCACAACCAAGCCACCTTTGTTGAAGATATTAGTTGCAGCAAGTCGTTACCCTTGGTATGTCTGAAGATCCTATTTGTAAGACACTGAATATTATTTAGTCTGACAAGTATACGTATGAAGATAATGTAATGTTTCCAGGTCCTACTTATCTGACAGCTCTAATTTCCAGACAAAAATATTTCATTTTGCTGATATTTTCTGCCTTTTATTTCCTCTGACTTCCCTGAAAGTCCCATTGTAAATAATCTTGCTTCCATCTAATGGAATGGCAAAGCGCTTGCCTTTTACCCTAAAAAAGATACATATTTCATTTGGTTAACCAATAACGTGGATCCTTTCCACGTACTGATGCATTGCCATGTTCGTCATATGGATATTTCATATATTCCCTAAGAAACAAATGATAGTTCATAAATGTTTGTAGGACCTAGGGCATGGTTAAAAAATGTTGGAAGAGAAGGAAATCAAATGATACTTGCTTTGTTTCAATCGATATGTCAGAGCTGTTTATCTGAATAATTTTATAAGAGAAGGAGAACACACATACCTGATGTGGTCCTTTCAAAGAAACAAAATCGCATAAATTTTAGTTCTTATTTTTTGAAAAGTTCCTTCATATCTACAAGAAGTTCATTTCTCTTTAGGATATAGTTTTATTCTGACACTTGTATAAGGTTTATTTCTATGTAGTACTATATATTATAATTATAATTCTTACACTTAAGAAGTCGTTTGGTATCCATCATTTGGGCATGGAATCCTGGAACTCATTTTGGAATTCTATAGGTGGGCTGTTTGGTTGCCATAGAATTGGGCCGTCATTTCATTTAGGAAATCCAGCAAAATGACGCCATGGGTAAACACGATTCGGAGCTGAGACCTGTCATTCACGTTTTTATATGGAAGCCATTTACAAATTCAATATTGAATTCTGCTGTCATTTGCAATTCCTGTGGCAACCAAACAAGTGTCCATTTCTAAAATTACAATGTAAATGAAATGAACACATGTATTCATTTCAAAATGCTACAAATGAAGCCTGGCTTCCAAACGACTTCTTAAAGTATTAGATCTCATTTGGCATTTAACTATACTTGCAGGGCACAAGCTCCTGAAGCCTGAAGTCATATGTGAGCCGGAGATCACCATAACCACAAGGTCGGACGATGACGAGTGCCTGATCCTTGCGAGCGACGGGCTGTGGGATGTGATCTCCAATAAGGTGGCCTGCGACGTCGCGCGGCAATGCCTGGAAGACGGAAGCCCGACAAGAGCGCGCACAGCTGAGAGCGGCGAAGCCGGTCCCAGCAGCAGCGGCGCACCAGTAGCGCAACAGCCAGAGCCTCGCTGCTACCGTGCAGCTGCTCTCCTTGCGAGGCTCGCCCTCGGAAGGGAGAGCTCTGATAACATCAGCGTGGTTGTGATCGATCTGAAAGCGAGGGGTTAGGCATATGATATAAGATCAGCTTAGACTTTGCAGACAAAAAATCAGCTTAAACTCTGAGATTTTCTTTGTTCTTTAGATATTTAGCTCCTGGTTCTTCAGTGGCTGGTTGGTTATATTCGGCGAAGAGTCCGATAAACAAATTAGTAAGTAGAGTGGATGAAACATTGCCATGGATAGAGAAAAAGAGAGGGAAAGTGATAGTTTATAAATGGATGCATGATTGCAAATGTACAAAATATGATGCTGACATTTATGTTCAATACGGTTCCCATTTTTCTCATGGTGGTTCTGGCATTTTGCACTCTCTCTGGTTAGGCCTATGCATTAATAATTGATGTTTCCAAGCTGTACTTGTCAAAATCCTTGACCCAGATTGCAGAATCACAAATTTCTTGGTTTGGAAAAAGTTGAGATGCAGGTCAGAGAGCAATGCTTTCCAAGAGCATTGGGTGTTGGATTGCATGGATGCAGGGCGGCTCACATGACCATGTTCACTCACATCTAATCCAAGTCCTGAACTGAAACTCCAACTTCTCACTTGGTACGTCCGAAGTTCAGAAGTTATCATTTCTTGGAGCTACTTCAAAGTTTTCCAGTAATTCTTTGTGGATTCAGAGCTTAGAATCTTACATATACAAGTTTTCGGTAATTGTCTGTGGGCCTGGTCACCTTCTTGGAGGTGTCGTCATGGCCTTGCCCGTGCTTCCCCATCTTGAGCACCGAGGAAAATCCTAGATCCATCTCCGGATTGGGCAGCGGTGGCGTCGTTCCATCTTTGGAGGCGGTGCTTAGATTTTCGTGGTACCCTCGGTGCATCAGTTGGAGCCGGTGTGGCTGCCGCTCAGAGCGTGGGCTCTCGGGGGTGTAGTGTACAACGTTGCGGACAATTCTTGGCCGGCACCTCCCCCCGTTTGGTTTGGTCCTGCCATTCACTTGCGGGTGGGCGATGCCTTGACTTGTGCCAATCTGGATTTGGAGTCGGTCTTTCAGTGTGTTGCCTCCTCGCCATTCTTGGTAGGAGACCGTGCAAGGCAAGTTCTTGTCTTTCGGTGGTTGTGGGTTGCGTTTTAATCCGAGTGGTGTTATATTTATGTCAGGTAGCCTTAATTAACGTTGCACCGGCCATCTTGGATTCTTCTTCTATGAAATGTGATACACCTGTCACGGTATTCTCTAGAAAAAAGAGTTTTCGAAGAAAAAAAATTCAAAACATTTGTACATGTATATGTGGGATTATACAACAACTATGCAAACAACAATGTATTCGTTCCTGAACTGCACAAGGAAAACGGTGTTCAAAATGAAAGAAAGTTGCACAATGAAAACTGAATGTGTTGTTCTGCAATGGTTAAATTTTAAATGTACTATTTTCTCTTGGATCACCATATTTATCCTTTTCAACGTACTCTTTGCGCCACCCAAATCACAAGAACTTTGGTGGAATTTTGACGAAGTTCTATGGATTGTCCACCAGTCGAGTTGCCCAGATGCCAATCATAAGACTCGCATATACATGGCCGCTCCTTTTTCTTAATTCTTGGTGAAATATTAAAGAGAGCACGTTGAACTCATTAATCTGGTAAGGAAGTGAAATTGTACACTGTTATTGTCGTCATAGGTTACAATTATGTGGTACTCCTCACATTAAATAAGAAACTCAGGCTACTAACTTCCGACTCGAACACTACATATAACATATCCACACCTATTACAACTTAGAGTTCTAACATAATCCAACGCGTACACAATATTTGACGGAAACTCAACATATACTTCATTGTTTCATATTACTTGTCGTTGATGTAGTGTAACTTTGTACTAAATGACCGACAACTAATATGTAGACCTAATGTGACATGTTTGTTTTTTGACGTTATTTGTGTTAGCATATCCACTGTTGAAAGCGCTATTAATTTAACGTTGGTTCTTTAGCCTTTTTATCTAAAAAAAAGTAAGATCTTCTAGATTTTTTTTATAACTTACACCTCTTTATTCATTTGAAATAAGTGTCACATCTGAAAGCAAAAGAGGTATGATCACACCATGAGGTTCATCTATCTAAACATTTTGGATTGAACCTTTTGCTAACATGGCTAACTCATGAGCTACACAATTTTTTTAGATAAAAAGCATGGATATGCCCGACTTTAAATTAATAAAGCCCTTAGGTTCAAACAGAGTTAAACATGTGTTAAGGCATACAACTTAGCCAAAAGAAACTAACACACCCAACCTGGGGTCGGCTTCCCCACAACAGCGGAGGTAAACCACTATTGTAGTAGATTAGATTACGCGCTTGTGCTTGGGGTTCTTAGTCTCGCGGCTGCGTAAAGCTTCCTCAGCTCGCTTGACAACCACCTGAGACTCTCCCTGTCGCTTGATCTTTCCTTAACGATCCAGAGTTATCAAGGTAGTTTTAAAGATGATATTAGCAGGGTGTTTAATAAACTTTTTCTCAATGGTTAGCTGATTATGAACATTCCGAAGAGCCCATGACTGCGCAAATAATAACACCCAAAGTAATTTGCACGCGCGCCTAGTGAAACTGGAGAGAATGGCATGAAACTGAGAGAAGTTTGTCAGGCACCAGTTACAGCCTAGGAGTTGGCGAACCACACTCCAAGTAAATTTAGCTAGCGAATAGGAAAATAAGATGTGCCCAGCATCCTTAGGGGCATCACACTCGCACGTCGTTGGGCCATGTCTAATAGCGATCTGCTGGCTGGAAGGAAGTCTATCCAGGATTAATTGCCAAGCAAAACTTTTGATTTTGAGAGGCACCTTAGCGTCCCAAACGTCCTTGTGGTATGCAACCGATTCCCTTGCGACAACTTAGCATACATGAACTGAACAGAGTATGTGTCTAAAGCGTTAAGGTGCTAGGTCACCTTGTCCTTGACGGGCCCCTGACAAAGCCCTCAAGGCAACTGAAAGTTCAGAGAGGGTAAACCTAGAGGAGGGTGAATAGGTTTCTACAAATTTTAATTCTTTCTTGCAATGTTAGACTTTGCGCAATATAAAGATGAGCCTAATGCAAACTAGGTGAAGCACCCTATATGATGATACAAGTAACTCGAGCGCGAAGACTCTCACAGGCGATAACCGATAGCACGCGGAGACGAAGGTTTATTCTCATGTTCTCTTCCTTTGCAAGAAGGTACGTCACGTTTGGAGAGGTGTGGGTCCCACGAAGGATTCCCAACGCCACGAAGGCTCACCTTCTTCTTCGGAGCCTATCCCACGAAGGAATAGCTCACTCACTTGTGGTAGACTTTGAGGAAGCCTCCAAACCTTCACAATCTTGTCAGGAGCAAATCCACAACCCGGATGCTTCCAGACCACTCTTGCCCACCTAGGGTTTTCAAGGAACCCTAAAGAGCAAGTATCACGATGAATACAAGGGGGAACAAAATTTGGCTCGGTGAAACTATAGATCAAGGCCTCCTATATCTTTTCCCCGGAGGGATTCGAGTTTGGGTGGAGGAGGAGGGAGATCTGAGGATTTTGGTGTTTCTATCAATGGAGTATGAGAGAGAGCTCAAGAACAGTTTGTAGTGTAGTGCCTAAGTTTTCTGAGCTAGGTGAAGAGGTATTTATATGGACCCAGGAATTCCAGCCATTGCAACTTGTCCAGCTCAGCAAAACCGTCAAGGAGGTCGGTCAACCGGGCCTGGGTCCGGGCCATCCGGTCCAGGGGCCGGTCAGACCGGGCCACAGGCCAGACCATCCGGTCCAAACCGGACCTGGCGCGGGGTCGTGACCGGGGTGGATCGGGGACATACAGAACATGGCCTCGGTTGTCACCGGAGCAGGAGCCGGTCCGCACCGGGGAGGCCGGTCCACAGGTCGCGCGTGGACGGGCGTGAGGCCGGTCTGGCCGGTCCAAACCGGACCGAACACCGGGCCATGACTGGGGCGGATCGGAGACATACAGAACATGTCCCCGGTTGTCACCGGAGCAGGAGCCGGTCCGCGCCGGGGAGGCCGGTCCACAGGCTAGCCAGAGGCTGAACAACGAGTCTTCCTTTTTGTCGAAGTGGGGGGTCTCGCTTTACTTTCTTGTTCCATTGATACACGCCGTGTATGTGTCCCATTGATACAAATGTGACACCACGCCGTGTATGTGTCCCGCTGCCCTGCAGCCGATATAATCCGAGAGAGTGCTTCCCCAATAAAGTAGAACATAAGAGGGGAGAGCGAATCCCCTTGCCGCACCCCTCGTTTATTCCGGAAGAACGGTCCGACAACCCCGTTGACGGAAATCACAGTCTAGTCTCCCAATACCAGCTGTGTAATACGATGAATATAACCTTCGTCAAAACCTTTGCAACGAAGAACTTCAGCAAGGAAATTCCAGTTCACATGATCACACGTCTTCTCAAAGTCGAGTTTAAGTAGGATCCATCCTAACTTTTTAACTTGCAGCTCATGGACGATTTCAATCAAGGTCAGCGGCCCCTCAAGGATGTTTCTCCCTCTGATGAATGCCGTCTGGTTATGGCTGATGATCTTGTGGGAAACTGGGTCAAGCTGGGAGGCCAAAGCCTTGAAAACTATCTTGAAGACCACATTAATCAAAGCAATAGGACGGAGAGAGACCAAGTCCGCCCCCGGTACTTTATTAGGAATATAAGGGAAGGATTTCAAAATTGAGTCTGGAAATGTCGATGCATCCCGGTACAATTCATCTCGCGAAGACTGTATTCAAACTGTATTTTCATAAATGTTGTCTAGAAGTGATAGCAGTCATCAAATATTGCCGCTGCCATGCGATTGAGCTCCATCTAACATTGTGGTCACCACCTCTAAACAGTCAGATGTGACAATCACACGATTGCACCCCGTAGTTTGAGCTAGCATGAGGGCATGTACAATGGGGGCAGCACCTACCTACTACCCTAGATTTCCATGTAAGCAAAGGAAAAAATGGGAGGTAAAAATCAACCACAACATTTCAAGATATCACATGCAATGGTCCTCACAATGTGACTCAAACTACTTTTTCTCCACCTTTTTTCTACACCACCGGCTCATCCCCTCTCATCTCTCTCCCCACTCCCTCACACTTTTCCAACTTTAGCATTGAGGAGGTGGGATCTCATGCAAGAGACCACTTTAATCTGCATGTGCTGATTAGAACCATCCAAACCTACATGGTGTCAACACCCGGATTTTTAAGTCCAGATGCCTATTATGTCATTCCTCGCAATCCCAGGAATATTGTTTTTGCGAGACATAATAGATTGATATCACAACACATCATTTATTACAACACATAATCGTCTTACAAATAAACGATCACATGATCCAGTCTCATTACAATAATAGAAGTTCTATTGATCCATTACATAACACATAGCGGAAGCGAAATAGCGTAATAGTAGTCCATCTATTCCATAGGCAACTGTTGGCGTCAGGAGTGATCCTAGTTGTCGTAGACGTCCTGCTGTCCTTCCTCCGGGTTCTGGTACTCGTCTTCATAGTCTGGCCATTTGAATAGCCAGGGACACAGCCATGAGTACTTTAACGTACTCGCAAACTAATACTAGGGTAAACACTATCAACTATAGAAAAAGGGTTCTAAGCTCTAGTTTCATTTTCATAAAGCCAGTTTTATTTCATAAACACTTTAATAATCGAAAATCTTCATTTGCTCAACTAACTCAAGTGGGAACATTAGTGTCATTCCCACAACTCAGTTGTGATTCAAAGTCAAAGTCACCTTTCAATTCAAAATCACAAGTCACCATTCATATTTTTAGAAAATTTCTGATGACGGAACAGTATGGCCTTTCCAACTGTCCATAACCGCGGACGTGGCTATTCGAATAGGTTTAACTCTGCAGAGGTTGTACACTTGTGCCACAACAATTGCAATAGTTCGTCAGGGGTAACTGGCCCTGATTTATCGTACGCAGTACGCGAACTACCAATCCTAACCTTTCATTTGCATACTCTAGCATAGGCACCTCTCCCCATGAGCTTGGCCTCCCGGTGAAAACAAACCATCAACCGGGAACTACACAGGGCTTGGGTAGTACATTCACCTCATGTCACGTCATTTCACATTCAATGGAGGCCGCCTCGGCATAACCCCTATGACGCTTGTTCAGAGGGAACCCATACTAAAATACATAAGTTTCCAGCTAAGCCTTACCCAGATTCAGGTATTGTGGGGGTACTTGTAGAATTGGAATGGTATCGCATCCGAACCCAACCATCAGTTTTGGTAAAATTCACCAAGTCATTCACCAGTCATATTCACCTTCAAAATCTTTCAATAGAATGACTCATCATTCCAAGGTTTTCAAAGTCATATCAATTCACAAGTTCCCAACTAGAGTAGTCACTTTTAATATTGAGCACTAGCAACTAGTTATGAGGGGTGCTAAGTATCTTGGAGCTTGCTAATCTAAGTATGATATTCTTGTACTACTCTATAACTCAACCAAGTGAAGCATAAATCAAAAAGTAACTTTGGTAAATAAAATTCAATAAAGCTTGTAAAGTAAAACTTGGGATAGGATCATAAGGTAAAATGTAATGGTGCCTTGCTCTGGTAGAGCTTTGCACTTTGCAAGAATATAAACTTGCAACCAAAGTAGTTTGCATTAGTCTAGCTTGCATTGGTAATAGCTTGCCTTGATTGGTGATGTGATCAAAGTTTTCTGGCTCTTCCTCTTGGTAGAAGACCTCTTCCTCTTGATAGTCTCCGGTACTAGCGTCTATAAACGAATACGAGGATACAATCACCAATCAACACTTAAGTAGTCTTAATTAGCCTTATTGGCTCACACAAATGATCTAGCATCACTACTAAACATTTATTCACAAATTATGCTAGGGTTTCCTTATTGAATATTAGGAGAAATAATTTCCTCTCATTGAAAATTAGAATTAGGGTTTCTATGTAGTTCTTTGGAGAATAATTTCCTCTCATTGAATCTTCTTAAGATTTAATCTTCTCAAATAACCAGGGATGATCACATGTTGACCAAGGTCAACACTTCATCCTTATCATTTGAGAAAAATAATTTAAATGAGATTCATCATCTCATCTGATTTAAATAACCATTGCAAAATTAAATACTATTTTGATTTAAATTCTACAAGTGAGCAAGTATGAGCCTAGGTAGTTAAGTTCATCACATTACTTCATATCACTTGAGAAAATGATTTAAATGAGGTGCTACACCTCATAGATTTAAATTCCTAAAATTTTGATATAGTTTAAATGGACTAGTATTGACTACATAGCCAATATTTTGCTTCTAGCCCATGATCATGTACAGAACCCATATCATATTTTTACATAGTAAAATAGAGTTGGTGAAATGTGAATTATTGCAATTGGATTTACTTCAAAATTCAATTTGGTTGATTTTCTATATTTATTTGAATACTGAAAAGTCTCTGTTTTGTTAATTTTTCTATTCAAATTCTACACAAGATATGTTTTTGAATCCAGTGGGGTTGGCTAGATAAATTCATAAGCTTTCCAGAACATTTTGAATCACAAGATTTGGATTTGTAGATTTAAAACTATTCAATTTATAGCACAGACCAGAATTGAATAATTGCTGAAACGAATTAATACAAAGTTTAAATTGTTGGGCCGCGCGGGAAACTAGTGGGCCGAATTGGTTTAAACAGAGAAACTAGCCCAGTCACTATTCGGGTCAGCTGACAGACGGTCCCACACGTCAGTGAGTTTAATTCACCGAAACGGTACCTGGCAACGTCGGCCGTTGGATTAGAAAGTGATCGCACGGTTGGCAGTCGTCGTCGTCGACGGGGGAGAAAAACTTGCTGCTCCGGCGAGGTAGGGGGTCGGCGGTGTGACAGAGCTCCGGCGAGGGGCGGCGCGGTTGCTAGACGACGTTGTTGATGACGAGGAATCGACTGGTACCGGTGGCGGAGCTTGAGGTGGTCTAATTTGACGACGGCGAGGAGCTACTGTGGCGGTGGTCGGCGATGAAATTGGAGCTATTCCGGCTGAATTGGGACGAGGGAAGGGTTCGAGGAGATCAAGGAGGAGGAGGGGAGGCGACTGGTGTGGAGAAATCATCAAGGGAGTGCCTCTATTTATAGTTGCGCTTGGGTGCGGTGGTTGTCCGTGGAGGTCGACAACGGCAAGGGCGCGAAGGGGCAAGCTAGGATGCGCGTCGTGTAGGCGACGGCTAGGCGGAGCTAACGCGCGTGAAGGGACAGCAGAGGGAGGACGAGAGCGTGCTTGCGACGCTCGAGTGCTTGCAGTACGGGCGCGGTAGTTCTTGGATCATGGAGATGGCGACGATTCCTCCGCGGGCTAGTGAGGATGTCTAGGAGGTAGAGGAGATGATGGCGAAGCTTGTTGCAGAGGGAGGGCTGCAGGGAAGGACTGAGGCGACGGCACAGCGTTCGCTCTGGCGCGTCCAGGACATTGTCTGGGCGCGCTCACCGCGTGCGCTGGCATGCCGTGGCGTGGTACTGGGCGCGCGTGTTCTGGCCAATGGCGGGCTTGCTCGTGCTCCAACCGTGCATGGTCATGATCAACAAGTGCAGGAGCCTCTCCAGGACAAGGTGAGCGTGTGAGAAAGGGGCCAGAGAGAAAGTGAGTGAGTGTGGCCGGCATGGTACATGACATGGATGAAATGGTGATCATAGCTCCACTTTACTCAGTGCCAACGGCAGGGCTTGATGCAGAGGAGGTACAGGAGCAACAATGATCAAAGATAGAAAGGGGTTTAGGCAAAAATCCAGAGGTTAAAAGGATGTATCAACTTTCCAGAATTGTGCACACAATGTGTTTGATGAAATGGCCGCATGAAGAAAATGTTGGAATTTTGCAATTATTTTTGGTGGAGCTCAATTATATAATTAATGTGATGGAATGGTGGTGGTGGTGTTCATTTTGGTGTTGATTTGCAAGTTTTCAAAATTGGGGTCATCTTCACTTTGTTTCAAAGTCACATCTTGTCAAATCCATTCTGGTCAACCTGGTCAAAGTTAGCATGTGTGGTCAACATGAAAGTTGTTCACCTTTACAAGGTCTTGGATGAAATGGCAATAGTTGACCAAGTTTAGTTTAAGAAAAGTCCAAACCAGAGGGGTAAAGTGAGGAACATTTTATAAAACTCAATTTGGACCATTATCATATGTATGTTGGTTTTGAGATTTTCTTGGATTTGATTCTGGTTTATTTGATGCATTTGTGTTTATTTATCATATATAAGTATTCTCTAAGCAATAGATCAAGCAATGGTGGCCTTTGGTGATGATTTGCAAAATTGGCCTTATGTGTATGTGAGTGAAATTGGGATTTTCTCACTATTTGATTTCTCTCCATTTGATTTGACCTTTCTTGACTCTAATGTAATTCTTATTAGTTTAGAAACGTTTCCAAACCATTGAACCTATTCCAAAAGGTCTAGTTTAAAGATTTGCAAAATTGGCCATAACACATAAGAGGTGATATGTCAAATTTCATTATTCTTGCAAATTGTTCCCTTTGCTTTACTTAGGCATGGGTTAGGGTCAATTTAGTGTTATATTAGGTTTAGAGATGGTTGCACACCATTTGGTCAAGGTTTAAGGGCATAGAACAAGAATTGGGTATTATGGCTATGTGTCACATATGCCTCTATGCATATGTTGCATTTGAGTTTTAATTTGATTTGGCTTGACCCAATTTGTGTTGTTGAGTGTTGAAATGGTATATAGGAGTGATCCCACCATTCACAACAAGTCTTAGGGTCAAGATTCCCAAATTCATAAATTTGCATTTTTCTCTCATATGCCTCTATGGCATTTTTAGTTTCTTTTTATTTTCTTTGGATTCAACTTGGATTTGGTTTGATAAGTACTAGGTAAGGTGTATGAAGGTTTTCCAAACCTCTAAGCAAAGTAGAAAAGCTTAGGGTAAAGATTTATAAAAATAGCCATAGGCACATATGCCTTTTTCTTATTTAATTTCCTTTTATTTTATTTTAATTACGATGGTGAAAAGAGGGGTGGGTTTAAGATTATTTCAAACTACTTTAACAAGCAATCATGGCAATAGCTCAAGAATTAAGCAAGATCACTATGTATCGCACTTAATTTAATAAAAAAAATTGTTGGTTCCAAAATTTGGAACTAGGGAAATTCATTTATTTTGTTTTAAATTTTTGGGATGTTACACATGGCAGCTGGAACAGCTGTCCACGGTGTAGCGTTGGCCATGCCTTGAATCCTTGCTTTAGTGGCTGGCCTTCTGCCGAAAGCACATCTTAGACGAAGTGCAGTTTAGAGTTATTTTCTGCAATGAAATTTCCAGAACTATCTCGGATAGTAGGGATAGAGATTTCTTGCACCCGAGCATCAGTGATCCTGCCATGTGGTGTTTTGTGAGCCACTCGTTTTGGTATGGAGACCTGTGCCAAAGTAAGTTTCATTGAATACATTATGCTGGAAAATGAGAAATACCAAAAGGTTTTGTATGCAGTACAGTGGCTCTGCAGCAGGTAGGTGAGTAACCGCAATGATAACTATGCGTGGCACATGCTCTTCATGTGTCAGGCCACCATTTACTCACTCAATGGTAACCTCGTTCTTGGCAGGTCACAATGAAGTACCTCCCTGTGCAGTGTGCACTACATCTCCACTTTCTATTTACGGAGTACAAATTTCAGTTCACAAACCAAATCATGTAAATCCTATCAAGAAAAAAACAATAATTTTCTTGGCCAGTCAATGAGTATCCCAAATTTAAACAAATTAAATTTGATAGAAATAAAATAAACAGTAGGTTCATGGAAAAATTCCACAAAGAAAATACAAATGGTTCTCTTTAAATTTGCACTGCATAACGTTCTAAAAAGATTGCAGTGTGGATGAGCAATTTTTTTTTGAAATTGTCACCGGGGGGGAGAGAGTCCCCACCTGAATTTCATTGAAAAAAGGACGTTTTAGTCCTGAGAATTACAAGCTGAGAGGTGGTCACGCCAGACCAAGACATGTTGTTGGTGCGTAGGGTTTTTGAACCTATGCAACCAAATAGATAGGTCATCAATTACATTAGAGAGAGCTGAGGAGGGGGAAACTATTACATCTCTGAATATTAGTGAGTTCCTGACGTCCCAGATGCGCCATAGTGTAGAGAGAAAAATGTCTGGCCAGACCGAGGCTGGGAGGTGAGACTGCGACTGTAAATTCCAAGAGTTGGGGTAGCGAAGCAAGAGGTGTTGTAGTTGTGCCCTCTGCCAGATGATTCGTGCGGCAGGACAGTCGAAGAAGAGGTGTTGACGGTCTTCAACTGTGTTGGGACATCTTGGGCATGAAGGAGAGTCGATGATTGTCTTGCGGTGTAGATTTGATCTTGTATTTAGTTTGTCGAGGTGGAAAAGCCATCCGAAGATCTTGACCTTGTTTGGGACCCAGGAAGCCCAGATGCAGGCGGTTATGTCATCAGCTTGGTGATCATGCAACAAATTGTAAGCTGCTTTGGTTGAGAAGGAGGAGCCGTCTAGCATGGAGCGTCGATCATTGTGTTGGGTTAAATGAATACCCTGCAACAAAAGTGAGAGAGTAGCTAGCTCTTCAGCAGCCACAGTGGTTAGCCTATTCCTGAGCCCTTAGCCTAGGCCTTGTTCCAAGATTTCACAGACAAAAGCATTGGGGTTTAAGTGGTGGGAGAATATGGCTGGGTATGTGGTGGCTAGGGGTTCGGGAAGTAGCCATCTATCAAGCCAAAAAAAGGTGTTTTGTCCACTGTTAACTTGGCATTGTGTGATGGCTCTGAGAGTGTCTAGATTTTTGTGGATGATCCTACCAAAGGAGGAGCTATTAGATCCAAGGGTCAGTGGATAGGGTGACAATTGGGAAATCCATATTCTCCATGGAGTGTTTTCCTTTTGCAGAGTTCTGAAACAAAACTTCAGAAGTAGACAAACATTTTGCAAATGTTGATTTTTGATGCCTATACCAGCCATTTTTTGGGAAGACAAGCTCTAGACCAAGCAACTAGACATTGAGAACCAGAAACAGAATCCTCCCCTGCCCAGAAGAAAGCTCTTCTTCGTTTGTCAATTTTTTCAATGATGAGGAGAGGGATGAGCAAAGAAGCCATGAAATGGGTTGGGAGACTGTCCAAAACAGCAGACAGCAGTGTTAGTCTTCCTCCTTTGGATAAGAGAGCGGCACACCAGCCTGCTAAGTATTTGTCCACTCTATCAATCAGTGGCTGAAATGCTGAAGGGGGGAGTTTAGAAGGTGATAGAGGCAATCCAAGGTACGTTTGAGGGAAGGAGCTGATTGTAGTGTCAAGGGCATTGGCAATGTGTTGCTCCTCAGATGGCTGGGTGTTTAGAGTGATTAGGGTGGTTTTCTGAAAATTTATGTGAAGGTCAGTTGCTTCTTGGAAAAGCTGTAGGATAGATTTAAGTTTTTGTGCAGCTTGTGTGGAAGCTCTTGCTAGTATGAGTGTGTCATCAGCATATTGGATAGTTGCATGTGGTAGGTCATCTCTGATAGGGTGTACCATGTCATTTTGTGTGAATGCTTGTAGGATGAGCTGTTGGAGGATATCTGAGAAGATAATGAAAAGGTAGGGGGAGATTGGGTCTCCCTGTCTAAGGCCTTTGTTACATTGAATCCAGGGGCCAGGAACTCCATTGAGAAGAATTGCAGATCCGCCTGAGAGCAGGATAGTTTGAATCCAGGAGCAGAATATGGGTGGAAAGCCTCTATGGATTAGAAGAGAGAGTAGAGCAGCCCAGGACACTGAATCGAAGGCTTTTCTGAAATCCAATTTGATGAGCATGGTGGGTGCTTTCCTCTTGTGGCAACAATTGAGGAGGTCGGCTGCATAGTTAAAATTTTCTGCTATGGATCGTCCTCGAACAAAACCAGTTTGATCAACGTGTATAATTGTTGGGATGAGAGGTTGTAGTCGGTTTGTGAGCACTTTGGCTATAGCTTTCATGGGGCAGTTCTGAAGGGATATTGGTCTAAAAGCATCAGGTGTGTTGGCAGCCTCATTTTTTGGTAATAAGACAATAAGGGCTCGGTTTATACTGGACAGGTCAGCAGTCTGGTTGTGGAAATGAGTGAAGAGCTGGAAGACATCCGATTTAATAGATTGCCAGTATTTTTTGTAGAAGCTTGGGCCAAAACCGTCAGGTCCAGGGCTAGCAAAAGAGTTCATCTGGAAAAAGGAGTTTGTGATTTCTTCCTGTGAGAAAGGTAGGGCTAGGGAGGAAAGGTTGGAGAGTGGTTGTGGGTATAGGTGTTGTAGACTGAAGCTCCAGTTTGGTATGAAAGGTTGGCCAAGTTGCTTAAAATATGCAGTGAGAATATTCATTTTATGGTGGTGAGAAGAGTAGTCAGAGCCATCGTGTTGAAGGGTATGTATTTTATTTTTCCTGTATTTAGTTGAGGCGAGAGCATGAAAATATTTAGTGTTTTCATCTGCTTCGATGGCGAATTTGATCTTGCTCCTCTGCCGCCAAAAGGCTACCCTTTCTTTTATGAGGCGTTGGAGAATCTTGACTAGAAGCTTTCTAAGGTTAAATTCTAGGAGGGATAGGTTTCTGGTTTCTTCTAAGTGGTCAGTGAAGGCAATGATGCATTTTGTGTTGGATTCTCTAATTTTTTGGGAGGAGAAAGATCGTCTCCAAGTTTTAAGATCATGCCTTGTTCTTTTCAATTTTCTCGCCAGGCGGGAAGCAGCGTTTGAATGATATTGGGCCGAAGCCCATGCATTGGCGATAATTGGGCCGCACTGAGGGATTTGGGCCCAGCTGGATTCAAAACGAAAAAGGGCGGGACGTGGAATATGCGTAGAGATGGTGATGAGTAGTGGAATGTGATCGGATGTGAAGCGTGTTAACGATGAGAGCGTGGAGTTTGGGAAGATTTGATTCCAACAGATGTTGATAAAGACCCTATCTATCCTTTGGAGTGTTGGTTCTGTGCGATTACTAGACCAAGTGTAGAGGCGATCGGTTAAAGGTAGTTCTATGAGGGCTAGGTTATGGATGGCATCATTGAAAGCATCGGCTTCGTCTTGCCTAAAAGAGGGGTTGTTTTTATCAGTTGAGTTCCGCATAAGGTTGAAGTCGCCTAGAAGGATCCAAGGAGTGTTGGATGGAGGTTGGATGGTTTGAATTTCTTGGAGAAAAAGTAGTTTTTGATCGTGGTCCGTGCGAGCGTAAACGTTAGTAACCATAATTTCCTGATTGTTGGATGTGGAGGTTATGATGGTGGTTAGTGCAAACTGGTGGTGGGTAGTGGATTTGATGGTGAAGCAGTTATTTGATGCAGCATTTAGAATCCCACCAGCAGACACTACAAGAAAAGTTGCCATGGCCGACGAAGTTGAAGTCGCGCCGTGGTTGCTGGTGTACCATGGCCGACGATTTTGGGTCCCTCCGTGGTGCATGTCAAAACTTTTTTTTCTCGTTTTTGAGGCCACCTAGCCCGACGAAAGCGGCCAAAACATCGCGTATGGTGGCCCGGGACGTGGTGCATCTCGAAATCTCGGGTTCGCCGGCCGAGTCAACGCAAATCCGCACCGCCGAGGGATGTAGGGCCCAGATGGCAGCCTCTCTGGCATTGTTTTTTTTCTCGATCGCGCCATCTCGTTCAACGTTCTCCAATCGAGCCGTTTACGATGCAGGATCATGGGTCCCGCATGTCATCCTCTATGAACCAAAATTCTTTCTATTCTTGGATTTTTTTTGACCCCCTGATTTCTGGCTACTTCCTTTTTCTTTTGATCCCTTGCCGCCTTGGAAATGTTGAGACCGCTGCTGCTAAATGGGACCCGCAAGTCATCCTCTATGTGCAATCAACTTTCTTTTCTTGGAGTTTTTTTTGGCACCTCATATTTGGTCACTTGCCTTTTTTTTCGATCCCCTGCCGCCTCTCAAACGGTGATACCGCTGCTGCTAAATGGGACCCGCATGTCATCCTCTATGTACTATAAAACTTTCTTTTCTTGGATTTTTTTTTGGCACCTCATATTTGGTCACTTGCCTTTTTCTTTCGATCCTCGCCGCCTCTCAAACGGTGATACCGCTCGCTAAATGGGACCCGCATGTCATCCTCTATGTACTATAAAACTTTCTTTTCTTGGATTTTTTTTTGGCACCTCATATTTGGTCACTTGCCTTTTTCTTTCGATCCCCTGCCGCCTCTCAAACGGTGATACCGCTGCTGCTAAATGGGACCCGCATGTCATCCTCTATGGACTATAAAACTTTCTTTTCTTGAATTATTTTTGGCTCCTGATATTTGGTCACTTGCCTTTTTCTTTTGATCCCCTGCCGCCTCTCAAACAGTGAGACCGCTGCAGCTAAATGGGACCCGCGTGTCATCCTCTATGAGCAATCAACTTTCTTTTCTTGGAGTTTTTTTTGGCACCTCATATTTGGTCACTTGCCTTTTTCTTTCGATCTCATGCCACGTTTGAAACGTTGAGGAACCTCACGGCTCATGGGACCCGCATGTAATCCTCTATGTGCTATAAAAGTTTCCTTTTTTGTTTTTTTTTTTCACCCTCTTATTTTTGGCTTGGCTTTTTATTTTGATCCCCTGCCCCCTTTGAAACGTTGAGTAAGCTGTTGGCTCAAGGGACCCGCATGTCATCCTCTATGTCCATCAACTTTCTTTTCTTGGATTTTTTTTCACCCCCTAATTACTAGCTACTTTCTTTTTTTTTGATGTCAAGCCGCATTACAAACATTGAGACCGCTGCTGCAAAATGGGACCCACATGTCATCCTCTATGTACAATAAATCTTGGATTATTTTTGGCTCCTGATATTTGGTCACTTGCTTTTTTCTTTCGATCTCATGCCACCTTTGAAACGTTGAGTAAGTCGCTCATGGGTCCCGCATGTCATCCTCTACGAACAATAAAAGTTTCCTTTCTTGAAGTTATTTTTGACCCTAATTTCTGGCTATTTGCCTTTTTCTTTTGATCCCCTGCCCCCTTTGAAACGATGAGGACGCTGTTGGCGGAGTCGGTCCCACATGTCATCCTCTATGAACAATAAAAGTTTCCTTTGGTGGATTTATTTTTGACCCCTAATAAATTTACGGCTATTTCCTTTTTTCTTTTGATCCCCGCCGCCTTGGAATTGTTGAGAATGCTGCTTGCCTCATTTTTCTTTTGGTCCTGTGCCGCCTTGGAAACGTTGAGACCGGCTGCGACAAAATGGGACCCGCATGACATCCTGTATGTCCAACAAAGTTTCTTTTCTTGGATTATTTTTGGCTCCTGATATTATGTCACTTGGCTTTTTCTTTCGATCTCATGCCGACTTTGAAACGTTGAGGATGCTGCTGCCTCATGGGTCCCGCATGTCATCCTCTCAGAACGATAAATGTTTTCTTTTCTTGTATTTTTTTACCAACGTATTTTTGGCTTTTTTTATTTTCGGTCCCCTACCGCCTTTGAAACGTTGACGACGCCGTGGCTCATGGGTCCCCGATGTCAGCCTCCCCGTACAAGAAACATGTGATATTTTATTTTGCAGACAATAAACGTTGTATTTCGCTCTGAGCTATTGCAGACGGATAAATTAAATCTTTATATCTACATAAACAAACTTATATGTTGAATCTCCTTGTTTTTTGTTTTTGCGAAGCATAGGACTTTCCTGTTTTCTTTTTTGAGAAAAATCCGACCTTTCCTGTTTTGGAGTGGGCTGAAATTGTACGAGTCAAAAGGCCCAGCAGGATAGTTCGAAGGCCCAGATGTCCGAGATACAGCCCAATTGAAATCTTTCTTTTCTTGGATTTTTTTCACACCCCGATTTCTCGCTACTTCATTTTTCTTTCGGTCCTGTCCCGCCTTGGAAGCGTTGAGACCATTTGCTACAAAATGGGACCCGCATGTCATCCTCTATGTACAATAAAGTTTCTTTTCTTGGATTATTTTTGGCTCCTGATATTATGTCACTTGCCTTTTTCTTTCAATCTCATACCGACTTTGAAACGTTGAGGAAGCTGCTGGCTCATGGGTCCCGCATGTCATCCTCTATGAACAATAAAAGTTTCCTTTGTTGGATTTATTTTTTTCCCCTAATTTCTGGCTATTTGCCTTTTTCTTTTGATCCCCTGCCCCCTTTGAAACGATGACGACGCAGCCGGCAAGTCGGTCCCACATGTCATCCTCTATGAACAATAAAAGTTTCCTTTGATGGATTTATTTTTGACCCTAATTAATTTCTCGGCTATTTCCTTTTTTCTTTTGATCCCCCGCCGCCTTGAAATAGTTGAGGATGCTTTCTTGCCTCATGGGTCCCGCATGTCATCCTCTCGTAAAGGTAAATGTTTCTTTTCTTGAATTTGTTTACCAACTGATTTTTGGCTTATTTTTTCTTTCGATCTCCCGCCACCTTTAAAACGTTGACGACGCTGTGGCTCATGGGTCCCCAATGTCAGCCTCCCCATACCGCAAATCCTCTTTCTGCAAAGGTTGTATTTCTAGATAGATAAGGTGGATTCGAATCTACCATGGTTCGAGCAGCTCAGTAAGCCTTCTTGCATCGATTAATGGAAGTAGTGTATAGCAAGGTCAAGACATGTGGCTCGGTGTAATGAATCTATTTGAATCATGTTGTGGGTTCAATCGATAGTTCTCTAACAGTCAGCCAAAATAGAAATTAAGTTTTTTCTAAAACGGAAATGCAAATTAAGATGAACACAAACATTAGTTATCATAATAGTTGATCATACATACATACTTGCTAAGAGCAAAAGCTTGCCGAGAGTTTTACCACCCATACAATTAATTAGCAGTTCGGATAAGATAACCTTATATAAGTATAACTACAAATGCATTTGCTAAGGGCTCATGGGGCAACAGAACTAGACAACCGCGAACTTTATGACCAGCATGTCACAGTGGCATCGAAAGATCTTGACCTTCAACTTTGATCCAATGCGAAGTTTGGCACCGTCAATGAACTTTTTCCACCTGGAAGTAACAGCCAAGCGGCCATCTCTGTGGACCGACGGAGTACCGTCCCTCCACGGTGAGACCTTCACTCTCCATGACGAGGGATATCTTGCCCCTTCGGCCAGCATTGAGATCCTTGGAGATACTTTTAGGCAATTTCTGATTCAAAGCAAGAGATACCACCAAAAATTAGTCAATGGCACCAATGCACCGAACCATGTGAGACTTTGAGCAGAGAAGACATCAAGATAAGAGCAGTTATGCTATCATATACTCACGAACATAGCCTTCGGGATGCGTCCTGGTCACCACACGGGTGGCCACGGCAATGAGCCGAGACCTCGGTGATCCGGGTACAGGCGGTGCAGGAGCACAGGCTGGTACACGAGCCGGTGCTGATGTAGGAGACCTGGGCAGGTGCGATCGCGGTGCCTCTAGAGGAACCGGTCTTGGAAGGCAGAGACTCATGGCAGGTGCGATCGAACGGTGCAACTAGAGGAACCGATCGATGCGTGAGGCCTCTTTGAGCGGTGTGTAGTATATGGGGCCTCTACAGAACCAATGCCGATGTAGGGGACCGCTGGGTAGATGCAAGAACGGAGCCGGTACAGAACCGGTGTCGATGCAGAGAGTGGGAAGCGGTGCCGGTGCCGGTGTGGTTACCCTTTGTGACATCCGCTCATGTTCCATCGGGGATCTGCAGCTTTGATCATGTTAAACCCAGCAAGCTAGAACAGAGGGAATGGTTTAGAACAAGCCGTAACAGTTATCAAAAGATATGAGTAGAAAAAAGTTACATATTATATATTTGGAAGTGTCTCCAACTCGTAAGCAGCTACGTATATCTGCCCGTTTGAGTTTCGATCCTCACTCGTCGCCCTTCTTCGCACCGTTGTCAAAAGCTAACTTTCTCCAATCATGTCCATACAAATATGTGATGGCCTGCGTCTTGTAGACATACACCTCATAGACCGTGTAGGTGTTCATCAATTTGCCATTGCCATGCATAGTGAAAGACCCTTCATGCGGACACATCTCGGTTAATCATTGGACGAAGTTCACAAGGTACACCGCATGTGAAAATTGATACAAATGTAAGAAGCAGAAGACTAAAAACAAGACTTTACTATATGCCAATTCATGCTAAACCACCGAGAATACATACCCGTAACTCGTGAAGGAGCTACTAGACAGGTAGCTAGAGCCATAGGAGGTGTTATATGCGGGGTATGTACATGGGCCCGCCATATTCCCGCAAGCTCGGCATCGGGATGGTGAAGGAAACATGGGAGGTACTACTGGTGCGTAGCGCTGAATGTAAGTGGAAGAATTAGGTTATGTAAAGTGCATAGTTCAGAGCAATGCAAATGTTGACAAGCGAGTGCATAACACTATGTTACAACTTTGAACAAAGGAAAATTAGTGTATGATGAATATAAGCATGCTAATTTGGTGTTTCCGAATTCCAAAAGCATTAGACAGAGCCGGTGATAATATCGTATATAAATCATGGCATGTATATGTGGCTTAAGAAAATATACCCGAACCCTTGGATGGTTACGGCCCGGCTGGTCCTTGGACTTGAGCTTATATAAGCATCCGAAGGTGGGGCTGACAAGAACTTGGTGGCAGCCTCTGCAGATGCCTCATCAAGAAGCAGCTTGCAATCCTTTTGACCAATGAAGGGTTAGCAGTTTCACCGCATATGAAAATTGAAGAGCAACAGACATCAGCGGTGATATATAAAATGAATCTATGAGACAACGATGCATATAGTGCTGGATGTAAGTGTAAGAATAGGTGTGTGTGTTTCGAACTATTGGTAAGCATTAGACAAAGCCGCAATAAACAGACAAAAATCAAATCATGTATGAGGATTAAGAAAATATACCGCTTCTTGAAAAGGGTACCACCCAATGGCCCGTGGCCTTGTGCTTGAGGAGGTTTTCGAAGATGGTGGCGGCACCATCGTCTTTACAAAGCAGCCTCATCAGATCATTTTTTATCCATTTGAGTAGAGGCACGAAGTTTCATCCTGCATATGAATAGCAACAGAACTCATCATTGATATTTAATAAATCTATGAGATAGACTGATGCAAATAGTGCGGGTGTAAGTGGAAGAATAGGGTTGTGCATAGAGAACAACGACAACAATGCAAATGATTACAAAAGAAGCCAATGGAAATCAACGAGCTTATATACTTGGATGAGACAGATCAAAAGTGAAAAATTAGTGTATGATGATTGTAAGCAAACGCTGTGTTTCTGAACTTTTGGTAAGCATTAGACAAAGCCAACAAGTAATTAAACAGATAATAATGAAATCATGTATGTGGATTAAGAAAATATACCAGATTCATTAAAAGGTCACCACCCACTGCCCATGGCCTCGTGCTTGTAGAGGTTTTCGGAAGATGGTGCCGGCACCATCGTCCTCACATCAGCCTCATTAGCCTCATTTTGCATCCACTTGAGTAAAGGCGCAGCAGTTTCAGCCTGCATAAGAATGGGAACAGATCTCAGCAGTGATATTGAATGACTCGAGACAGATCGATGCATATAGTGCTGGATGTAAGTGGAAGGGTATGGCCGTGTATGGACAACAGTTCACAACAATGCAAGGGTGTGTTCGGTTCAAACAGCGTGGAATGGAATGGAATGGTTCCATTTCGTAGGAATGGAATGGTTAAATTTTTGTTCGGTTGGGATAAATGGAGAGTAGAAGAGATCGAGGTTAAACTAACCATTTGTCTCAAAATTGTAATTAACAATTGCAAATGACATTTTAATCTCAAAGTCGTAATTAACAGCGCCTAATGGTGCTCTTTTAATCTAAAAATCGTAATTAACATCATTTTTTGTTGGGTTAGTGGAACTGGAGTAGATGAACATTACTGTATGATGATTGTAAGCAAACGAATTTGGTGTTTCTAAACTTTTGGCTTCGAGATCTTATGGGTTTCAACTCTAGCCTACCCCAACTTGTTTGGGACTGAAAGGCTTGGTTGTTGTTGTTGTTGTTGTAAACTTTTGCCAAGCATAGAAAAAACCGACAATAAACAGAGAAAAATCAAGGCATGTTTTGTGGATTAAGAAAATATACCATATTCATTAAAAGATCACCACCACCGGCGCGTGGCCTTGTGCTTGTAGAGGCATTTAGAAGATGGGGCGGCATCAACATACCGGCAGCCTGATCACCGCAGCTTTGATCTTCCTTTTGAGTAAAGGCCCTAAAGTTTCGATCTGCATATGAATAGCAAAACAAAAGGCAGACCTCAGCAGTTGATATTGAATTACTGTATGAGATAGACTGATGCATATAGTGGATGCTCTTAGCCTTTTGCAGCGTGAACACTAGCTATGGACAGACAAAAAACTAGTTAACTCAGCTTTGTCTAGATATGAATGTACTACCACCATCCAAAAGCTTAAGCCTTATTTATTTTTGAGAAATCAAAACAAGCAAAGTTTGACCAAAATTTTAGAACATTCTATCAACAAATATAATACTGTGTAGATACCGTAGGAAAATATATTTTATTATCTATTTAATGATATTAATTTTGTATTTTGCATGTTACTGATTTTTGGTAAAAGCTTAGTCAAACATGGTATAGTTTGACTTTCTAAAAATAATATAAGCCCAAAGCTTTGGGATGGAGGCAGTAGTATCTAGAGCTAAAACACATCTAGATACATCCGTATCTACAGTATAGTTGAGTCAATTAATTTGGATCCGAGGGAGTATCGTATTCGTACTACATCATGGTAAGTTGGTTAAAAAAAATTACCCTCGGGCGGTCCCTGCCCAGCTCGGCAAAGTGGCATTTCGCTTCTTGTGCCGCAGATCGGGCCATGCTCCTGCAGCAGGTGGGGCGCTATTCTCGTTCCCCATAGCCTCGCACGGAACCCGGAGGTACCAACCTGATACAGAGAATATAGAGCATGGTGTCACAGAGGCTTTACGCACAAACACCGAAGACATGTGCTACTTTAAGCATATTCCGTAACAGAACAGATTGAGGATGCAGAGAGACACTTAAAAGGTAAAAGTGGATAAGCAAACGGAGTACCGCTTCGCGGGCTGGGGACGCAGCTCAGGCTCAGCCAACTGCCCACATGCGTGGTGGCCTTACGCTCCATTGCCCCCACCGCCGAGGTCTTACCTTTCCTGTACAAGCTGACAAAAGATACAGTGAGGATCAGCAGAAACTACAAAGGTTGCAAATGTTGACAAATAAAGGAAGAACACCCCAATCCAAGCAAAGGTAGCCCCCGCCCCCACCCCCATCAATCACTCCCAGCTCGAGGGTGACCGTAAAGACACCCCTTCGCCCGTAATAGGAAAGAGATGCGCAAGATATCGAGGAGAGGAAAAAGAACCGATCTCGAGAAAGGAAAGAACATTACTAGTCCTACCTAATCCGCTTGGTCTAGATGCAGCTTGCCCTCCAAGCTGGATGCCTGGACGGTGGAGGCGAAAGGAGGGGATCGAGCTAGCGGCTTGCATCCGTCGGCAATCGGCACTCGATCGGGAGAGAAGGGGTGCTACATAAAGGGGAGGGGTAACATATTTTATTACACACTGAACTTACTGATGTGACTATAGTCATTACATGTCTCACTGAAACTAGGGCCCATAGCGTGGCACCCCAAATTCACTTGAAGCTGCCCGGCGGGACGCATTGGCACGTCAAGAAACCCCCGAATTGTAGCGGGGAAATGAAACATTTCACAAAAATTCGAAATTCAAGCACACCGCCACGCGCCAAGCACGCGGCTGTTCCTTCCTCTTCCTCGGTTCCTCCTCCCCTATCCGAAAAACCCCAAATCCCAAGCTCAAACCAAAAAAAAAACAAATCCCCGGCCGCCATGCATGTCCTCGTTAACCCGCCGGAGATCGTTCCGGACGATGCGGACCCCCGCCCGAGATCCGAGAATTCCGTCCACCTCGAGGCACCGCGTGCTGTCTCGCAGCAGCCGGCTTGAGGGCGCCGAAGAGGAAGTTCCGCCGGAAAGTGCTCATGGCAACCGTGCAAGCTCACCGGCGTGCTTTGCATCCCGAGAGGAACTGGTCAAAGCTTTGCTATTCGCCACACACAAAAATTGCGGGCCAAGATCTGGTCAAAGCTTCGTCGATGGCTTGCCGCGAGAGGCTTGGAGTCCAGAGTCAATAAACTAGCTGCTCGAGGATCAAGGGCGGTTTACACGGATTCATATTAATCGACTCAAGTTTGTTAGTCTAGTTAACAAATGCATCTAGATACATCCATATCTAGACAGAATTGAGTCAATTAATATGAATCGAGGGAGTACCCGAAAGTGTTTCATGCTACCAACTAATGCGCCGGCAGGAATCGCTGTAGAAGTAATTGTGCTACTACTCATACGATGAACTGATTGTGTGGGTGTCGAATTTTGCAACGCGATCATCCACCGAATGCTTAATCTAGCGCCAAAGGCGTACAAATCATAACATACTACAGCACCGTAACATAAGAGTACGAATCATAAAGTAGCTCAACATTTTGCATCGGGCTGGGTGGTCCCGAGACTACCGGGACGCCCCGATGATCTCCGGTGTGCATCCTCTTCAACGCAAAGCTGTGTACTCGGTCCACGGCCTCCTTCGTAGGCTGGATAATCTCAGGTGCAGGACCTTCGTCTATGAGAGGCTCGTCATCGCACCATCCACAGTGCATCGGGCTGGGTGGTCTTGAGACTACCCGGACGCCCCGATGATCTCCGGCGTGCATCCACTTCAACGCAAAGTCGTGTACTCGGTCCACGGCCTCCTTCGTAGGCTGGATAATCTCGGGTGCAGGACCTTCGTCTATGAAAGGCTCGTCATTAGTACCATCCACAGTGCATCAAACTGAGATTCATCTTCAAATCTCCCATCAAACCGAGAGACCTCTTCAACTCTATGCTTCGCAATTAGTACATCAACCGATTAGACAAACATCTAAGGGATGTAACCTGAACAAATGCCGTTTTACATATTTACCTTCTCATCTCGCACAAGACATGTCCCGTAGCTGAAACCCATTTCCCGAAGCAAGCGCTTTTTCTCTCCTTCCCGTCCATCCATCTGCAACAAGTTAAATTTGAGTACGTAACCTTGCACAAGAATGCAAACTATTGATTGAAATAGCGGCAGCATCAATATAAATAATTAACTACATATGCCAAGACACATACAAAGTGTGAGCAAGATCTGCTTCTCCCGCTAAAGGATCATTATATGGTTCACCATGCTAAACCCGCCTAACATATGTGCGGTCCATCCCAAAAATGTGTAAATGATCTGCCACTACAGGGTGAGGCCTCTTCTCACCATTCATACATGTGCACACGGGCAATACACTTCCAGGTTGTGACCTTCATGAGCTCTAATAAACCCCATAAAGGGTTGAACACCATTTATATATGAAGGGGGACATAAGTGTCCATGCAGTATCCAAGTTCTGTCCATCCGTTTAATTATGAGATACGGTGGTTGGTGATTAATTTAAGGCAAAGTAGGAAATGTATATCCATCGAGTACAAAACTATACTACATGATTATGCATTTCAGCAATCATGTCGAGTACAAAACAAAAAATGCCCATCGACATTTTAGCAAACAGATCGTGTACAAAACTCGCCATGGCATTTCAAATAAATTAACGGATCGAGTGCAGAACCGACTCTATATGCCCACGCAAATGAACAAATTGATCGATGACAAATCGAGCGGAAAACTATAAAGTGCCAATTAGTTCGAGCATACTGACGAATTTTTTTAGCAGCATCAAGAAAATATAAATCGTTAGGCCGTCTTGCTCGATACATGATTGAGCTAGAGATAGCAGCCCTACCGTGGATCAACTTGACCGCCGGTGCGTCTCGAGAAGAACGACGGGAGGGGAAGCTTCTTCTTCGCACGGACGGGACGGGGAGGGGAAGCTCTTCGCACGGACGGATAAGTTGTGTAGGGGTGGGTGGGGGTCATGCGGCCGGGCCGCCGGGTGATAATTAAGGTCGGTAGGTGGCGTTTAATGGAGTTGCGTGTGTAATTTGCCGTGCACAAGGTTGAGGAATAGGCGGTTCCCTTTGCCGCGCGCACAATTCAAACTATCCCGCCCATGTAGTTTAAATTCGCCATATTTTCGTTAAATCGACATAAAGTCATGTGAGTGGGGGAAAATTAGCAAAGTTGCTTGAAAAATAGTAAAACTCTGGAATTATCCTTTAAATATGCTCTACTTCGTGTGGAAATCGGGTGTGGAAGCATGATGAGCTTTTTTTTTTGTACTTTCTTCATTAAAACTCCCATTTTATGCACTTTGGATGGAAAGAAATCATTTGTACATAAATTTTGACAACGCCATTTGCAAACACTAATTGTTTTACATGCCAAGATGCACCCATCCACCAAATATATATGGGGCAAAAGTTTATCACAATCTAGCAGATATGCACAATTAGTGAGGGACCCCTTTTGATTTTGTGCAATTTCCACTAATTAGGTAGAGAGAAGGGGTTAATTAATTAGGCCATGTTAGGGGTTATGTGTTTTAGATTAGGTTGTGTGGATTCAAATACAACTTCTTTATTTGTGTGCTATGATTAATCAAAACTAGATTGATCGATCATGCACACATTATTAGAGGCGCATGCCTTTGCGCACAAAGTGCATGTGTGTGTTGTTGGCCACCAATTAACGAGAGAGAGAGAGAGACAGAGAGAGAGAGGTAGAGAGAGATCTACATACGAGAGAGCGATTGAAATCCCCAAATTAAACACATATATATATGCATGGCACATTTAATTTAATTAGAGGATCATGAGCTAAGGCACCCTGGCCTGCTTGATGCACAATTAAGTGTCATTGGCCTATATATAGGGTTTAATTAGGGTTTAGGGTTTAGGGTTAGGAGGTTAGGGTTTAGGGTCTAGGGTTTAATGTTTATGGTGTTTAGGGGTTTAGGGATTAGGGATTAGGGTTTATTTAATTAGGGTTTAAGGTTTATGGATCATCGATCGAGTGCGCACACACATTATTAGAGGCACACGCGCCTTTGCGCATAAAGTGCATGTGTATATGTGTGTGTTTTTTTGGCCAACAACGATATATAGATGATCGAGAGAGAGAGAGATTGAAATCCCCAAGAATATGTTCGATCAAATATATATTAAAATATATGCACGAATGCATGCATGGTAGGCCATGCATGCACACTAATTATATATATATATATTATGAGGAAACTTAATCAAATGTGTTTTCATTCGAGAGAACTTGTCAAAATTCAAGTTAATTAATTTATCATCGATAATTATATAATTAATTAATGAATCTCAGGGAGATGTTATACAACATATGATCGATATAGGCCATGTCGTATATATTAATTGGTGTTAATCTACCGTTTAATTTGCTAGCTAGCTGCTATATATAGATCGAGCATGTTTTTATTAGATCGGGTTATAGCTAGCTAGTATAGTTTAGGGTTATGTGTTTTAATGAACTAGGGTTTGATTAGCTAGGGGTTAGTTATATATATGGTTTAGGGTTAATGCATGGCACATTTAATTTAACTAGAGGACCGCGAGCTAGGCACCCCTGGCCTGCTTGATGCACAATTAAGTGTCGTTGGCCTATATATAGGGTTTAATTAGGGTTTAGGGTTAGCTAGGGTTTAGGGTTTAGGGTTTAGTGTTTAGGGTGTTTAGCTAGGGTCTAGGGTTTAGTTTAGGGTGTTTAGGGTCTAGGGTTTAGGGTTTAATTAGTGTTTAGGGTGTTTAGGGTTTAGGGTTTAGGGTTTAGGGTTTAGTGTTTACGGTGTTTAGGGTCTAGGGTTTAGGGTTTAGTGTTTAGGGTGTTTAGGGTCTAGGGTTTAGTGTTTAGGGTGTTTAGGGTTTAGGGGAGTTTTAGGGTTGTTTAAGGTTTAGGGATCATCGATCGAGTGCGCACACTAATTATATATATATATTATGAGGAAACTTAATCAAATGTGTTTTCATTCGAGAGAACTTGTCAAAATTCAAGTTAATTAATTTATCATCGATAATTATATAATTAATTAATGAATCTCAGGGAGATGTTATACAACATATGATCGATATAGGCCATGTCGTATATATTAATTGGTGTTAATCTACCGTTTAATTTGCTAGCTAGCTGCTATATATAGATCGAGCATGTTTTTATTAGATCGGGTTATAGCTAGCTAGTACAGTTTAGGGTTATGTGTTTTAATTAAGTAGGGTTGATTAGCTAGGGTTAGTTATTACATATATATGGTTTACGGTTAAATGCATGGCACATTTAATTTAATTAGAGGACCGCGAGGCACCCCCTGGCCTGCTCGATGCACAATTAAGTGTCGTTGGCCTATACATAGGGTTTAATTAGGGTTTAGGGTTAGCTAGGGTTTAGGGTTAGGGTTAGGGTTAGGGTTAGGTTAGGGTTTAGGGTCTAGGGTGGTTTAGGGTCTAGGGTTTAGGGTTTAGGGTTAGCTAGGGTTTAGGGTTAGGGTTAGGGTTAGGGTTAGGGTTTAGGGTCTAGGGTTTAGGGTTTAGTGTTTAGGGTGTTTAGGGTTTAGGGATTAGGGATTATTAGGGATTAGGGATTTAAGGTTTTAGGGGTTGTTAAGTTTAAGGTTTAGGGATCATCGATCGAGTGCGCACACACATTATTAGAGGCACCCGCGCCTTTACGCATAAAGTGCATGCGTATATATGTGTGTTTTTTGGGCCACCAACGATATATAGATGATCGAGAGAGAGAGAGAGATCGAGACTGAAATCCCCAAGAATATATATGTTCAAATATACATTAAAATATATGCACGAATGCATTGTAGGCCATGCATGCACACTAATTATATATATATTATGAGGCAACTTAATCAAATGTGTTTTCATTCGAGAGAACTTGTCAAAATTCAAGTTAATTAATTTATCACGATAATTATATAATTAATTAATGAATCTCAGGGATATGTTATACAACATGATCGATATAGGCCATGTATATTTTAATTGGTGTTAATCTACGGTTTGCTAGCTAGCTGCTACATATAGAGCATGTTTTTATTAGATCGGGTTATAGCTAGCTAGTATAGTTTAGGGTTATGTGTTTTAATTCAGTAGGGTTGATTAGCTAGCTAGGGTTAGTTACATATATATGGTTTAGGGTTAATGCATGGCACATTTAATTTAATTAGAGGACCGCGAGGCACCCCCTGGCCTGCTCGATGCACGTACAATTAAGTGTCGTTGGCCTATACATAGGGTTTAATTAGGGTTTTAGGGGTTAGCTAGGGTTTAGGGTTAATTAGGGTTAGGGTTTAGGGTCTAGGGTTTAGGGTCTAGGGTTTAGGGTTTAGGGTTAGCTAGGGTTTAGGGTTAGGGTTAGGGTTAGGGTTTAGGGTTTAGGGTTTAGTGTTTAGGGTGTTTAGGGTTTAGGGATTTAAGGTTTTTGGGGTTGTTTAAGGTTTAGGGATCATCGATCGAGTGCGCACACACATTATTAGAGGCACCCGCGCGCGCCTTTACGCATAAAGTGCATGCGTATATATGTGTGTTTTTTGGGCCACCAACGATATATAGATGATCGAGAGAGAGAGATCGAGATTGAAATCCCCAAGAATATATATGTTCAAATATACATTAAAATATATGCACGAATGCATTGTAGGCCATGCATGCACACTAATTATATATATATATTATGAGGCAACTTAATCAAATGTGTTTTCATTCGAGAGAACTTGTCAAAATTCAAGTTAATTAATTTATCACGATAATTATATAATTAATTAATGAATGTCAGGGATATGTTATACAACATGATCGATATAGGCCATGTATATTTTAATTGGTGTTAATCTACGGTTTGCTAGCTAGCTAGCTGCTATATATAGAGCATGTTTTTATTAGATCGGGTTATATCTAGTATAGTTTAGGGTTATGTGTTTTAATTAAGTAGGGTTGATTAGCTAGGGTTAGTTACATATATATGGTTTAGGGTTAATGCATGGCGCATTTAATTAATTTAATTAATTAAGTGTCGTTGGCCTATACATAGGGTTTAATTAGGGTTTAGGGTTAGCTAGGGCAGATGGTTAGGGTTAGGGTTAGGGTTAGGGTTTAGGGTCTAGGGTCTAGGGTTTAGTGTTTAGGGTGTTTAGGGTTTAGGGATTAGGGATTAGGGATTTAGGGTTTTAGGGTTGTTTAAGGTTTAGGGATCATCGATCGAGTGCGCACACACATTATTAGATCGAGGCACCCGCGCCTTTACGCATAAAGTGCATGCGTATATATGTGTGTGTTTTTGGGCCACCAACGATATATAGATGATCGAGAGAGAGATTGAAATCCCCAAGAATATGTTCAAATATACATTAAAATATATGCACGAATGCATTGTAGGCCATGCATGCACACTAATTATATATATATATATATTATGAGGCAACTTAATCAAATGTGTTTTCATTCGAGAGAACTTGTCAAAATTCAAGTTAATTAATTTATCACGATAATTATATAATTAATTAATGAATCTCAGGGATATGTTATACAACATGATTGATATAGGCCATGTATATTTTAATTGGTGTTAATCTACGGTTTGCTAGCTAGCTGCTACATATAGAGCATGTTTTTATTAGATCGGGTTATAGCTAGCTAGTATAGTTTAGGGTTATGTGTTTTAATTAAGTAGGGTTGATTAGCTAGCTAGGGTTAGTTACATATATATGGTTTAGGGTTAATGCATGGCACATTTAATTTAATTAGAGGACCGCGAGGCACCCCCTGGCCTGCTCGATGCACGTACAATTAAGTGGCGTTGGCCTATACATAGGGTTTAATTAGGGTTTTAGGGTTAGCTAGGGTTTAGGGTTAGGGTTAGGGTTAGGGTTAGGGTTTAGGGTCTAGGGTTTAGGGTCTAGGGTTTAGGGTTTAGGGTTAGCTAGGGTTTAGGGTTAGGGTTAGGGTTAGGGTTAGGGTTAGGGTTAGGGTTAGGGTTTAGGGTTTAGTGTTTAGGGTGTTTAGGGTTTAGGGATTAGGGATTATTAGGGATTAGGGATTTAAGGTTTTAGGGGTTGTTTAAGGTTTAGGGATCATCGATCGAGTGCGCACACACATTATTAGAGGCACCGCGCTGCGTCTTTACGCATAAAGTGCATGCGTATATATGTGTGTTTTTTGGGCCACCAACGATATATAGATGATCGAGAGAGAGAGATCGAGATTGAAATCCCCAAGAATATATATGTTCAAATATACATTAAAATATATGCACGAATGCATTGTAGGCCATGCATGCACACTAATTATATATATATATATATTATGAGGCAACTTAATCAAATGTGTTTTCATTCGAGAGAACTTGTCAAAATTCAAGTTAATTAATTTATCATGATAATTATATAATTAATTAATGAATCTCAGGGATATGTTATACAACATGATCGATATAGGCCATGTATATTTTAATTGGCGTTAATCTACGGTTTGCTAGCTAGTCGCTATATATAGAGCATGTTTTTATTAGATCGGGTTATATCTAGTATAGTTTAGGGTTATGTGTTTTAATTAAGTAGGGTTGATTAGCTAGGGTTATTTACATATATATGGTTTAGGGTTAATGCATGGCGCATTTAATTAATTTAATTAGAGGACCGCGAGGCACCCCCTGGCCTGCTCGATGCACGTACAATTAAGTGTCGTTGGCCTATACATAGGGTTTAATTAGGGTTTAGGGTTAGCTAGGGCAGATGGTTAGGGTTAGGGTTAGGGTTTAGGGTCTAGGGTCTAGGGTTTAGTGTTTAGGGTGTTTAGGGTTTAGGGATTAGGGATTAGGGATTTAGGGTTTTAGGGTTGTTTAAGGTTTAGGGATCATCGATCGAGTGCGCACACACATTATTAGATCGAGGCACCCGCGCCTTTACGCATAAAGTGCATGCGTATATATGTGTGTTTTTTGGGCCACCAACGATATATAGATGATCGAGAGAGAGATTGAAATCCCCAAGAATATGTTCAAATATACATTAAAATATATGCACGAATGCATTGTAGGCTATGCATGCACACTAATTATATATATATTATGAGGCAACTTAATCAAATGTGTTTTCATTCGAGAGAACTTGTCAAAATTCAAGTTAATTAATTTATCACGATAATTATATAATTAATTAATGAATCTCGTGGATATGTTATACAACATGATCGATATAGGCCATGTATATTTTAATTGGTGTTAATCTACGGTTTGCTAGCTAGCTGCTATATATAGAGCATGTTTTTATTAGATCGGGTTATAGCTAGCTAGTATAGTTTAGGGTTATGTGTTTTAATTAAGTAGGGTTGATTAGCTAGGGTTAGTTACATATATATGGTTTAGGGTTAATGCATGGCACATTTAATTTAATTAGAGGACCGCGATGCACCCCGGCTGCTCGATGCACAATTAAAGTGTCGTTGGCCTATACATAGGGTTTAATTAGGGTTTAGGGTTAGCTAGGGTTTAGGGTTAGGGTTAGGGTTAGGGTTAGGGTTTAGGGTCTAGGGTTTAGGGTTTAGTGTTTAGGGTGTTTAGGTTTAGGGATTAGGGATTAGAGATTTAAGGTTTTAGGGTTGTTTAAGGTTTAGGGATCATCGATCGAGTGCGCACACACATTATTAGAGGCACCCGCGCCTTTACGCATAAATTGCATGCATATATATGTGTGTTTTTTGGCCACCAACGATATATAGATGGTCGAGAGAGAGAGATTGAAATCCCCAAGAATATGTTCAAATATACATTAAAATATATGCACGAATGCATGGTAGGCCATGCATGCACACTAATTATATATATATTATGAGGCAACTTAATCAAATGTGTTTTCATTCGAGAGAACTTGTCAAAATTAGAGTTAATTAATTTATCACGATAATTATATAATTAATTAATTAATCTCATGGATATGTTATACAACATGATCGATATAGGCCATGTATATATTAATTGGTGTTAATCTAAGGTTTGCTAGCTAGCTGCTATATATAGAGCATGTTTTTATTAGATCGGGTTATAGCTAGTATACTTTAGGGTTATGTGTTTTCATTAAGTAGGGTTGATTAGCTATGGTTAGTTACATATATATGGTTTAGGGTTAATGCATGGCACATTTAATTTAATTAGAGGACCGCGAGGCACCCCGGCCTGCTTGATGCACAATTAAGTGTCGTTGGCCTATATATAGGGTTTAATTAGGGTTTAGGGTTAGGGTTAGGATTTAGGGTATAGGGTTTAGTGTTGAGGGTGTTTAGGGTTTAGGGATTAGGGATTAGGGTTTCGTGGTTGTATAAGGTTTAGGGATCATCGATCGAGTGCGCACACACATTATTAGAGGCACCGCGCCTATGCGCATAAAGTGCATGCGTATAGTTTAGGGTTATTTGTTTTAATTAAGTTGGGTTTGATCAGCTAGGGTTAGTTACATATATATGGTTTAGGGTTAATGCATGGCACATTACATATAGTTTAAATCTCAAGAATGTTTATACATGATAGGCCATATGTGCAAAGGAATTTTTTTCCTGTGAACTTGTCAAAATTCAAGTTTATCAGTGCCAATGGAAACTAGTCCAAAAAATTACATAGAGGACCAAAAGTACTAGACAATAACTAATAGAACCCGCAACTTTACAAAAAGGACCCCAAAACATATAGAAGAAAATCAATCGAGTCCTTCTCGACCGCACATCGTATCTCTGCTCCGCATCCTTTCCAGCAACTCCGTCGCCGGGGACGCACCACTTGGGACGGTGTCGCCGGTAGTCGCCAGACGAAGGAGAAGAAGGGCCTCAACAACGGCATATTGGCTCTGAGAAGGGCCGCTGAAAGGCCAAGATGTGCACGGGCAAGACGGATGACGCCGTCGTATGCCCCGAGCTTGTGAACTTTAGCAGCTTGACTTCCCCATTGACCAGATCTGAAGCACTGACCAAAGCAAGCCTCACCGTTAGCGCCATCACATTGATGGCACCGGATCGGGGTTTGGCCGGCAAGATCCGCCAGATTCACCATAGGCCAGATACGAAGCCGATGATGAGATCCCCGACTCCATTGCTCCATTTTGCTAAGGGGAAAAACTTGATATTAGCTTACAACAACTATCACTAGCTAGGATCCAAATTATCGTACTCAACTTTGCTTATCTAAATATGGATGTATCCACACATGTTTTTACTCTAGATACATACATGTCTAAGGAAAGTTGAATCAATTAATTTAGTTCGGAGGGTGTACAATATACGAGAGAGAAGTCGGCCTCGTCTCCGGCCGGCGAGGCCGCCGGAGAGAAGGGGGAGAGGAGCCGGGGAGTGGGAGAGACTCGAGAGAGAAAGAGAAGAGGAAGAAATGAGAGCTCCCTGGGAAGAACATTATTTTTGTCGTTCGCTCGTAGCTTGAAACTGAAAATTTCGGCCGCGCGCCAAATCATCCCGCCGCATCCATTCGAAAATCCCGTGACCAGTTTTACCCTTTTAACCCTGGTCCGGAAGCTACAACCCACCGACCATGGAGGGCTCATTCGGTAACAATGAAATATCTTGCCTAGATCCCGAACCCTCCCCACAGCCCACACCCACCCACCAACCATTCGCCCCATTAGCTCAAAAATACTCTCACACGCCAAAGCTCGACTCTCTACAAGTACTAGATCTGCCGCCACCGGCATACTCCTCCACGGCGTAGCCTTGATCGTGTTGGCTGTCCACCCACCTGATCCGCTCCCCGCCGCCCTCGTCACCGACGGATCCGCTTCACCGCCGACCTCGCCACCGACGGATCTGCTTCACCGCCGACCTCGCCACCGACGGATGCTGCTTCACCGCCGACCTCGCCACCGACTACCTCGGCGCAGCGGCTGTATCAACTTCACCGAATCCCTTGCCGACCAACCAGATACGCTTCACTAACGCCCGCTTCTCTTGAAACAGGTCGATTCATCGTCTCCGCGTTCGCCGCCGTTGGAATGCAAGTTGCCGCCCCGTCCACCCCGCCGCAGCTTGGTTAGTATCTGGCCCGTTAGATCGCGGTGTTTCTTTAGCCATGTTTTGTGTAGTTATTTGCAGATCTCATATGCCTTTAACTTTCTTGATGTGTTGCTTCGCATGAAGTTTGTTTAAATATTGTACAAGGTACAAAAGCATTATCCGGTCGCTACCATCCTGTTCATTCTATCGACACTGTGTGCATCCACATATTTATAGCCTTATACCCATTCATTTGTCGCCTACTGTTTTTGTACTGCATGCTATTGTCGCACCGCTTTTATAGTCATGCTATGGGCATTTCCAATCTGCTTGTTCTTATACCACGTCATTAGCTCACCGCTAGCTGCTAGCTGTTTTCTCGTGTCTGCTATTCTCACACCGCTTTTATAATCATGCTATGTGCATTTCCAATCTGCTTGCTCTTATACCTCGTCTTTAGCTTATATAGTTATTGCTGCGTGCATGTCCGGTCTTTGTATTATCGTAGACCGACTTTTCAATGTTATTTTTCCTAGGGATTGATCATGCAAACCACTTATTAGAACATCCAACATTAACAATGGGGACGCTAGGGAAGGTTGGAATCTGAGTTCTTGGTTGGTAATTTTGGCGTTTAATTCCGTTATTATCTATAACCTATATGCATTGTTCCTTATGCAAGAGATTAACACTTGGAACCTGCCATAGCAATGCCATTCATGCTTTACTATGTTTCTGCCTATTTGATATGCTTGTCTTGGAGAAACTGCGAAGGTGATTTGAACACGACATTTGGTCATTCTTAATGCCGAGTTTACTTTATGTGGAAAACCTTGGCATTACCCTACTCTAAATCTGAATGTCTCAAATTCGTATCTCATGCAAAGCAACATCTAGTTGGTTTTAATCGATATCTGGTAAATATTGGCTTATTCATTTGGCGGCTCAAGTTTTTTGTTATTTGAAACCGGTGACTTGGTCTTAAATGTGATATCTAAACACAGATTAAGGACAATGGAGCAGGAGGATTAGCATTTCACTTGATGGCTGAACCTAAAATGACAGGCATGTTGACCACGACTAGTGCACGCAAGAGAAGGACCTGCAATGAGCCAAGATGTGCTTAGTACATGCATCTTATCTTATCTTGTGCTTATTTCTGCTACATGTCATTATCGATCTCTACATTGCGTAATACATGTTTGAATAGTTAATTGTTGTAACTATGTTTGCAATGTTACCGTAATGCGCTTTTAATGAAGCAAGTCATCATTAGAAGATAGTCGCCAAAAAGGATCTGTAGCGACCCTGTGCAACATTATGATGCAAGTTTGTGCTTAGTACAAGTTCCATACATTGTCTTATTTATGCAACTTGTTATTATCTTATATCTACATTGCATAATAAATGTTTGCATAGTTCATCGTTTAACTCTTTTTGCATTATTATCGTAATGCGATTGTGATGAAGCAATCTTCATTAGAAGTGAGGCCCACAAAAAGTTCGATATTTCTTCCGATGCATCTTCTCATAGCCGTCAACCTAGACCATTGCTTTCATCAAACAAGTAAATATCTCAAGGCTGTACTTTATAAAAGACATGGTATTGCTGCTTTAAGATCTGTAGCCGATATGTTGACAAAGAGTACACAAGATTCAATCAAGGCGATTGCCAAATGTCAACGTGTTATTGATGATGCTAATAGAAGTCCTCAATGATTCTATGTAATTTTTTTGTTTGGGCACATTAATTGCCTTGTAATTTTCCTACTGTTTTATTTGTGTATGTAATTGTGTGTATCATTGATATCGATTTTAGGCTCATGAAATGTAATGCAAGTTGACTAGTCAAACAAGTAGGGCACTACAACGATTGGGCCGGCCCACTTACGTAGTGTGGGACCCACTTTCATTTTGGGCCACCCACTTCTTTAGTAGGCCGGCCGGTTACACGATAGTGGGATCCACATGCTTATTGGGCCGGCCCACTATCTTGTTGGGCCACCTATTTGCTATATGGTGGTCCCACATGGTAAATGGGCCGGCCCTTTAACGAGAAGGTGGGACCCACTGTGTTTTTGGCCCGCCCACTATCTTGTTGGGCGGCCCACTTGCTATATGGTGGACCCCACATACTAAATGGGCCGGCCTTTTAAGCCGGAAAGTGGGACCCACACTGTGTTTTTGGCCCGCCCACTATCTTGTTGGGCCGGCCCACTTGCTATATGGTGGACCCCACATACTAAATGGGCCGGCCTTTTAACGGGAAGGTGGGACCCACTGTGCTTTTGGCCCGGCCCACTATCTTGTTGGGCGGCCCACTTGCTATATGGTGGACCCCACACACCAAATGGGCCGGCCCTTTAACGGGGAAAGTGGGACCCACCTGTGTTTTTGGCCCGGCCCACTATCTTGTTGGGCCGGCCCACTTGCTATATGGTGGACCCCACATACTAAATGGGCCGACCCTTTAACTGGAAAGTGGGACCCACCTGTGTTTTTGGCCCGGCCCACTTGCTATATGGTGGACCCCACACACTAAATGGGCCGGCCCTTTAACAGGAAAGTGGGGCCCACCTGTGTTTTGGCCCGGCCCACTTGCTTCTTGGGCGAAGCCCGATTCTTTGTAAGGTGGACCCCACATGTTAAATGGGCCGGCCCATTTAAGTTTTGACCGATCCAACCTTAGAGGTTAGGCCCGGCCCACGTAACTAATGGACCAGCCCAGCTATATAGTTGACCTGGTCAAACTATGTCACCGGCCCGCCCGCTTAAGACGTGGCAGGCCTCGTGTGGGCCTACCATCTACCACGGGGTTTCGGTAGGTTAACGCCGTTAATCGCCGCCTAACGGCGTACGCACGTGTCGGTTGCATGACGTCAGCAGTCAACGGGCTCCCGGAAACACTTGGGCAACGGTCCGATTTTCCGTGGCGGAAGGGCGCCCAAGCGCGACGGACCGAAAAAATCGTCGTAGGACTTTGCCTGACGCAGTTTCCACAACAGAACCCATATCGTCGGGTTAAGCCCATAGGCGACGAAAAATACCCCTTAGCGGACGATTTTGAGACGTTGTCTATCAGAACTTTTCTTGTAGTGAGATCCAACGGAGGGTTTGTAAGCAAAGTTGTTCAGGTGGTTGGGAAGGAAGGTTTTTGCCTTGTGATTTGGAATTTCATGTAGTTTGGTTTCTTGTAGTAGCAGGACATATGGTTTGATGTTAATGATTTCACTTAGCAATTCATCACATTTATTTTTCTGGCCTAAACCACGCACATTCCAAGTGCAGAATAAGTAGGAGATGTGATTCATTGATAAACATCAGTTACACCAAGATAAGGAGTGGTAATAGCGCATTGGCGTAACAACATTAGATCTAGGGAATAAGAAGTGCAGATAAACATTGTTTGACAGGTTGAGACTAGATAAGCCGCTAGCTGACTACGGTGCGGCGAGGTCTTGAGCTGGTGAACTGGATTCATGGAGCTGGTTCTGGCACCGGCATGTCAGAGAGGGTGGCCAGCTCGTCGTCGGTGGCGCCACACACGCGAGCAACCGCTCGGATGGCGTCAACGCTGGTGGAGGGAGTGTCAGGATCATCGATGAGGCCAGTGTCCTGGAGCGCAGCAGCGAGCGAAGGTGAGGCGGCCGAGAGGTCAAAAGAGGCGGCATTCTTTTTGACGGCACGCTCGACATGCCGACGAACTTGGCTTCCTGTTTAGCCGCAAGGCGCTGGCTACGGCGCACTTTGGCCGCGGCCTCAGTGGCCCGGCGGGCGCGAGTACGACGGCGGTGCGCTTCCCTGACATGGAAGGGGTCGGGAATGTGCAGGAAGTTGTCTGTAGAAGCAGATTCGTTTTCGGCATGAGTGATAGATTCAGTTAGCGAGGTAACTTGAGTGGGAGGGCGAGGAGAGGAGGTAGCATGACCTGTTTCAGAGGCAGAGGCGTTGAAGGCGATCGGAGGGTCATGTTGCAGCTGCTGGATGGAGGAGATGAGCTCCTCGGCGTGGCTGATGAGCTCATCAGCAGCGAGCTGAGCTGCGTCCGTGACATCGATGGCCAGTTGGGTGGCATCGATGTCGAGAGCATGAGAAGCAGCCCGAGGCAAGGCCGGAGCAGGAGGCTGGGCCGAAGACGGGTGGATCCTGGTGGGCGAGGCGTGCGGCGAGTTGGGAGGGGCTCGAGGTGAATCAGGGCCAGGGTCAGTCTGAGTACCAACCAACGCGGCCGATGGGACAGTCTGGGGACGAGGGGCCGGTGGAGGAGGCGGAGGAGCATCGGCAGCCATGTCGAGCAGCCACGCGTTGTCGACGTCAAAGTGGATGATGTTGACGTCGTCGTTGGGCATGCGGAGGATGGTCGATGGAGGAACCATCTTTCCCCGCTCAAGCAGAACGAAGGCGCGGATGACAGTGAAGTCCTGGCCGGTGACGCAGCACTGGTCGACGCAACACAGCTTGCCGATAGAGCCGAAGACGAAGTTGGCGCCGGCAGGGTGCCAGAGTCGAAGTGGATATTTGCTGGCACGCAGCTCGATGATGACGTCGAAGGTGGTGGTGGAGATATCCTCTGCAGCGTCGGGAGGCACGACGGTGACCGTGGCGCCCTCGAGCGGGAAGGGGCCGAGCCGAATCGCACGGTCCCTGTCGGCGTTTGATGGGAAGATGAGGAGCGCAGCACCGAACGCGGACGGCGCGAGGACGAAGGGCGGGCACCTTGGGTTGAGCTCAAGCGCAGCACGAACGAACGGAAGCTCCTGCCTGACGTTGCCATCGATGATGGCGTACGCCAGGTTGCTGACGTCGTGGAGGAAGTGCTGCGGCACGAAAATCTCTGGTACGGGCCCTCCAAGCCTTGCAGCATGGGAGAAGGCGGCCCGCGCCCGCGTGGCGATAGGAGTGCCATGCAGGATGCCGTTGGCGGCGTTGGAGGCGAGGTCGGGCATTGGGTCGTTGTGCGTGGCGGAGCCCCGTTGCGATGGCGGCGCCGAGTCGTCGTCGTCGAGGTCCTCGCCCTCAGAGTAGAAGTTGATGGGGTTGGCGCGCTGGCCAGGCTGGTTGTGGATGTTGTAGGGAGGGCGGAAGGTGAGATTGAAGCGGCGTGCTCCGAGCCAGAGGTCACCATTGGGAGCTGCGACGATGACTGACCCATCGTCGGCGAAGGGGGTGGGTGCGGATGGAGAAGCCATTGGGGTGGGGAGAGGTTGGGAAGTGGGCACGGTGGTGAATGGTGGAAGGGCTAGAGCAAGAGGTATGCTGGAGGGGTGGCAGTCGGCGCTGCGGTGGCCGAAGGAACCACAGCGAGCACAGCGGATGGGGTCTCTACAGTCGGCGACCTTGTGGAGCTTGGAGAGGCAGCGGAAGCAGCGGAGTTTGAGTGATGCTTTGCTCATTGGGAAGATGGCGACTCGGTTTAAAGAGGCGGAGGCGGAGTGCTGAGCGGCCGGCGGCAGCTCTCCCGACGCATGCACGTCAATCGAGCGCGGAAGAGCATCTCTATATGGCGTGGTTGATGGTGAGTTCATGTCAGGATAAGCCGTAGGGGTAGTAGGCTGGCTCGCCGTGGGCGGCGATGGCAGGAGGAGGACGTTGCATGGCGTGAGGCAATTTTTAATTTGAAACAACAATGTGCGTTAGTGAGCTCTACTCCAACATTCATATGATACAGCTAAATTCAAAAAATAAATGGAGGCACAACTTTGATCATGAACACAATTTGTTATTTACTTACCAATTTTAGCTCGTAGGCAAAAAAGAAACGAAGACAATCTGCTTCATATAGGCAGGTAATGAAGCAACTGCTAACTTCATTAGCCGATTCAGAGGGTAATCCTGAAGCAATTAACAATTCCCACTCACTAAGTAAAAATGCTAGTATTAACTATGTCTACTTAATGTAAACAAAACGTAATTAGCAGTGATTTTGCACAGCAAACACTATTGAGCACGAGGCTACCAGGTAACCATGAGCTAGGAACTATTGACAGTGTTGTGCCATGATGGGTCTGGGCGGCTGGCAGCACCGCAGCATGCTGCCGCTGCACTCGCACGTGACATTGCATTAAATGAACCATCAAAGAAATACTGAGCCATACGTTGAGATATGGTAAATACTATACTACGGAGCCCGATGGGTGCTCTTTCGTCGGACGTCTCCGTGGACGTCGATGTGGATTCCAATCGAACGGTTCCGCTTCAGTTTTTTTACACGCAAGCAATCACCATTTTGATGGAAAAAATCCCCAAATTGTTGGCACTTAATATGCAGTTACTCACCGGCTAACTCCTCCAGTAAATGTGTTTTGCGAGCGAACTCATCCCCACCTCCGCGTGCCTCTCCCATCCTAGTCGAATTGCTCCCCATCGGCCACAGCTTTCCTCCCCTCGATCAAATCCTGCAATCGCAATCTAGGTTCCAGGTCGAGCACCGGCGGCTGTCGCTGGACTTCTCACTCACCTTCCGACACACATGGGCTTCTTCCGGCTTCATTGACTGGTGGCGGACGAAGTAGGGGTTGGAGGCGCCCAGATTTGGACGAAGCTCAGCGCTGGAGGCTGCTTCCACCGACCGCAGTTACTGATTCGGCCCCTTCAGCAGCTACGCGACCTGGGAAGAAGGTAATGTCACCTACGCCTCTCCTTTTTTAATTCTGGAACTTTTCAAGATCTTGCAGATTATCATATGGAAGCATGGATTCAATTGTTTCCGGTAGAATTGTTTTAGTAATGTGAGAGATTTATTCCTGACCATACTGTGTATCTGCTAGTTTCTTGATTTTTACGCGGCAACAATAGTAATTTATATGTTTTCACCTACTGCTTGTTCATGATTGTGTAAAGAGGATTATGCACTGACGATGATGGAGTTTGTACAGTTTTTAACAATAGGCGGGAATCATTGTTACATTCTACATTTCAAACTATACTGCTTCTACGGTGATTATAAGATGCTTCTTCCAAACAGAGTGTTGTTTCTATATTTTCAATGCTTCCAAATTCTCGTCCGATCAACGTACCCAGCAGATTTTCCATGTTGTCATATATTTGAGTCACATATGATCTGAAATATATATGGCCTAATATAATCTTGCTACTACGTAATTTTTGGGATTCAAATTGCTGCTTCATGCAATGTAAGAATTGTATTACCAACGATCATTTTTTCTGAACTATTTTACATGTTTCCATGTACTGCTTGCATCTTTTTTATTATGTGTCAGATTTATGGTTCAAATTGACGGCAACCGTTGTATTTTACAAACTTCAAAGATGCATGATACTACATAGTTTTTAGTATGTTTCATAGAAACTAAATTGATGCTTCTAGTCTCCATATGAAAATGTTTGCTTCCACATTGTTTTCAGCTTAGTTGTACCAATCTCACACGCCAACATGCTTTTGACATTTTTTCCAGCAAAAAAAATTCAGGAATGACCAAGAATCCTGAACCAGATTGTATGCTCAAGAGTCGTTTTTCAGCGGCTCGGTTGAGGGACATAGTGCTTGGGCTTTCAGATCATCGGAGAAACCTCATTATTGCTCGACGGTGGGGTGTTCTTCTGGATATTTGCGCATTCTCAGCTCCAAAGGGCTTGCTTGAATGGATTATTTTAAGGATTGATGCCGAGCTAGGTGAATTTATAAATAGTAAGAATAAAACAAGCATAGTATTCAATAAAGAAATGGTGGTTCAAACACTAGGCCTTCCTCGTGGAACTAGGCCGGTGGTGCTGACCGGTGAGAATGAAGAATCACCATAACGGGAATTCTACAAAATTGAATACAAAACGGCTGGAAGGAGGGCGCCAATACACCATGCTGAAAAGATGCTCGAAGATGAAGAATTGGATCCAGAAACATGGTTTAGGACATTCTTTATGGTCGTGATTGGTACATATTTCTTTCCTGGAACCAGCATTATGCTGCCTCTCGAATATCTTGGTAGCCTTGGTGACTCTACACTCATTTGTGAATATGATTGGGCGGAAAAGATATTCACACATACAATGTCAGAAATTAAGTCTTTCCAAGACAAGACGAGGAAGGCAGCAAAGGATGGAAACATGAAACCAGTTTGGGTTGGTGGTTGCTTACCATGGATCGCGGTAAAACCTATCCTATGTACTTTCATTATAACAATATACAATTTGTCTCAGATTTGGTTTCCTAATCCCGGCCTTGGTCAATCAAATTAAAATGCAGATTGTTTACATGGATCATTTGGACTTTCTGAAAGAACATCTCTCACATTATGTTTTGTGTGTTTGATGTCAATGTATGTGATACACTAATGTGTGTTTAAGTGGTACAGGGATTATATAGATACATTTATATGTGTGTTGGATGTGGTCAGTTCTGTCAAATAGAAACTGTAAAAAGTTCATCAGGCCGGATAATCCGGGCCGGATATTTTGGAAATATCCGGCCCCCAGTTTTCTGCTAAGGATTCGAAGAAAAACAAGTCAGTATAGGGGCCGGACATTTGCCCGGATATTGTCCCGGTTTTTGTCCCAAGGCCGGAATATCCGGGCCGGACATTTCGGAAATATCCGGCCCCCTCGTTTTTGGCTAAGGACCTGAAGAAAAACAAGTCTGGTATGGGGCCGGACATTTGGCCGGACATTGTCCAGGTTTTGTCCCTGAGGCCGGATTATCCGGGGGGGGGGGGGGGGATTATCCGGCCCTTACTTAGGCCGGAATATCCGGCCCCCCGGAAGCAGCAACGGCTCGTTTTCTCGGGGGGTATAAATACCCCCCTTCTTCTACCTTGCTTGCTTGCTCAATCATTGCACAAGAAATCTGCCAAGCCTCACCTCCATTAGAGCCACCTCAAGAAACTCAAGATTTGCAAGATCTCCTTCCTCCCCCAACCAAAGCTCTTGATCTTTGGAGATTCGAAGGAGATGACACCGATCTACATCCTCACCGAAGCGTTTCTCTTTTCCCCCTCTCTTGTTTGAGGGATCTCATGCTAGTGTTCCTATTTGGTTCTCTAGTTGATTTGTGTTGATGTGTTATTGTTGATTGTTGTATTGTTACAGATTTGGGAGCCTCCAATTCAGTTGTGGATGTGTGCCCCAAGAACCTTGTAAAGGCACGGTTTCCGCCTCGAGGAAATCCCTTAGTGGAAGTGGGCTAGGCCTTCGTGGCGTTGCTCACCGGAGATTTGAGTGAAGCCTTCGTGGCTGTTGGTTTGGCTTTCGTAGCAACCACACTCCTCCAAACGTAGACGTACCTTCTTGCAAAGGAAGGGAACTACGGGAATCATCTCCGTGTCGTCGCGTGCTCCACTCTCGGTTACCTCTATCCTATTCTATCTCTTATATTGCTTAGACATATCTTGCTTAGTTGATTGCCTTGTCATATAGGTAAATTCACTTAGTTGCATATCTAGAGAATTTACCTTTGTGTCAAGCCTAAATTGAAAAAGAACTAAAAATTGGTTAGCACCTATTCACCCCCCCCCTCTAGGTGCGGCATACGATCCTTTCAATTGGTATCAGAGCCTCGGCTCTTATTTCGGGCTTAACCGCCTAAGAGTATGCCGGACGATGGACCTTCGGAAGGGGAGGCTAGGACGGTCACCATGGATGATATCAATTCGTTGAAGTCATCCATGGATGCTCAAATGGAAAGCATGAGAAAAATGATTTCCGAGCTTTTGACTCCTCCCCGTCCCGTGGCTCCCACCATAGAGGTTAATGTCACGGATGCGGCAGTAGAGGGTGATACTTCGGTATTACCCTCCGCTACCACACCCGAGGATGGTGATAACTTAAACACTATCAAACCCCCCATTGCATCTCCCAAGGGAACTAGTGGAAGTGAGAGCTACAATCGAGTACCTCCACCTTTTCTATCTCCCGATATACCGGTTCCCCATCCTCATATAAACATCCGGGGCGACCCACCTAAGTTTTCCGTTAATGATTACGATACTTGGCAATTTGAGTTTAGCTCTCATGTTCGCAGTGCCTCCAATGAACTTTGGAGAATCATCGTGGAAGGCTTCAAGCCTTACAACCCCGACAAGTTGACTAGAAGAGAAGCGGTTGATAGTCAACTCAACAACACCGCCTTGCACATGATTCAAACTAGTGTGGGGACAAAGGAGTTGTCTCGTGTTCGGCACTTCACCACCGCCAAGGAAGCATGGGATGGTTTGGCCGCGAGTTGCATTGGAAGTGAGAGCACAAGAAGGAACAAGTATAATGCTCTTCGGAATAAAGCCGAAGGTTTCATGAGGCTACCGGATGAAGATCATGAAGACATGTATGGAAGACTTCTCACCGTTGCCGGTTTCTTCCGGAATGCCGGTGCCACTCACATTAATGACTCTTGGATCAAAGAAAAGTACATTGATTGCATGATGCCGTTTGAGCCTATAGATGTCAAGACTCTCGTCGGTAGAGAATGTTATGCCTCTCTCACCTCTCAACAAGCCGTGCACGAGATGCAAGCTCTCAAGGTGCTTGAGCAAAACTCTCATGATTCTCGCAATCGTGCTCTTGGTATGTCAAAAGGATCCAACCTTGCCTTGATGGTCAACTCCGTGGAAGAAGTGATTCCTCAAGAATCTTATAGGGCATCTTGGAGCATGTCCTATCCGGAAGACTTGGAACACCACTACCATGACCACATGGCATTCCATGCAAACACCTTTTGGATTGACCCATCCAAGGCCAAAGAAGACAACATCAAGAGAAACAACTCAAGGGGTCCCTCAAGCTCGGGCCCAAGAACAAGATCTTGCTACAATTGCAATGACAAGCGCCATTTCATTGCCGAATGTCCCTATGAGAATAGGGAGTCTCATGGTGGAAGGCTCATTCCCAAGGATAAGAGCAAAGACTCAAAGGGCAAGTATTCAAAGCCCCACAACATGAAGTTCTATAACAAGAACAAGAAGGGCAAAAGGCCCTCAAGGATTGTGCTAGTCACTAAAGAAGAATACTCGTCCGATGAGATTGAAAGTGCTAGTGATGATGAAGAGGAAAGCTCAAGAGAAGTGGCCGCCATTGCCACTACCAACATTCCCTCTTCCTCTCTCTTTGATTCACCCAATGAGAATCCTAAATTCAAGAATGCACATTGCTTCATGGGAAGGTCCACCTTGGACACATCTATTGTGCTATCAACTCAAGAAGAGTATACCTCCGGAGATGATGATGTTGATGATGAAGAAGATGCAACCTCAAATGGATTGGTTGCCCTTGCCTCCCTCTCCACTAACTCTTCATCGACAAGTAATCTCCCAATGAGGTCATTCATGTGGAGGAAGAAAGTTGCCTCATGGCTAAATCTTCCGAGGTATCATCTCCTAACCCCTCTACGCCTAACATTTCAAATGATCTAGGGGTTGATCTTGCTAGTCTAAAAGTGAAACAAGAAATGCTAGAGTTTGATGATTTCATTCTTAACCTACAAGGTAACACTAAGAAGCATGTTTCAAGTCCCATGGTTTGTATAGCTCAACTAAATGACACTCTTGAGAAAAAGTGCCAAATAGAAAGAGAAGACTCTCTAGAAATACATGCTCTTAAAAATGCTCTTGAGGAATGTCAAGAAACTATAGCATCTCTTGAAGAGAGGCTAGAAAATCTTGAAGAACCTAAAGATAAACTTAACAAGCTCACTAAAGCTAGAGATCTTGCTAGAGCTAAGACTAAAGTGCTTATAAAGGAAAAGGCCAAATTTGGTGTTGATCATGAGAAACTTGTGAAGGATCTAGATGAACTAGACAAGGCTCACAAAGCCTTGAAGAGTGAATACTCTCTCCTCTCCGAGTCTTATGAGCAACTTCAAATTAGGAATGCTTCATATGACATACCTAGTACTTCTACTCCTTCATGTGATCATGCAAATATTATTGAGGAAAATGCTAGGTTGAAAGATGAACTTGCTAAGGCCTCCTCTCCCCAAAGTAAACTTTCCTTGGATGATCTTTTGAGTAAGCAATGGTCAAACAATGGGAAGGAGGGACTTGGTTTCAATGCCAAGGCTAAAAAGGCAAACAAGCCAAAAGCCAAGCCCGCACAAAAGAAGGTCACTACTAGTGGTGAAACCCAAAAGGGCAAAACCATTATTGATGATGGTGCGGGAATTGATAACCCTCACTATGTTCTTTTTAAAGATTATTATGGTGATGTTTATGCTAAATATGTTGGTCCATATGATGGTTATGTTGCTTGGTCTATTTGGGTTCCAAAGACCCTTGTTGCTAACAAAAGAGGACCCATTGAGAAATGGGTACCTAAATCCAAGAATTTATCTCATGTAGGACTATGCCGCCGGAGGTTCAAAATGGGTACTTGATAGTGGATGTACAAGTCATATGACCGGCGGCAAGAACCTCGTCAAGGAGTTGAGGCCTAACATAAATGATATCACCGTCTCCTTTGGCGATAATTCTACATCCGAGGTATTGGGTTTTGGCAAGGTTGTGGTTGCACACAACATTACTCTTGTGGATGTCATGCTTGTCAAAACCCTTGGTTACAATTTGCTTTCCGTTTCCGCCCTTGGCAAGATGGGTTTCGCCGTCTTTATTGATAATGATATTGTGGTCCTCTTGTGGAGCAAGACTCTAAAAGTCGCTTTCGTTGGGTATCGCAAACACAACTTGTATGTGGTGGACTTTTCGGGGACCACCACGACAAGTGCGATGTGCCTATTCGGAAAGGCGGACGTGGGTTGGTTGTGGCATCGCCGCCTAGCCCATGTCAACATGAGAACTTTGCAAAGTCTTCACAAGGGGAACCATATTGTGGGACTAATGGAAAGTGTGTCTTTTGCCAAAGATCGTGTTTGTAGGGCTTGTGTTGAAGGCAAAATGCATGACTCTCCGCATCCAAGCAAGACCATTATCTCTTCCAAGAGGATCTTGGAGCTCCTTCATGTGGATCTCTTTGGTCCCGTTACTCATGCAAGTCTTGGTGCGAAGAAACATTGCTTGGTGATTGTTGATGACTACTCAAGATACACTTGGGTCTACTTTCTCAAGACGAAAGATGAGACTCAACAAATATTCATTGACTTTGCTACCGAGGTGCAACGCCAACACAACCTCCTCATTATGGCAATAAGAAGTGACAACGGCTCCGAGTTCAAGAACTACACACTCAATGATTTTCTTAGTGATGAGGGGATTCGACATCAATATTCCGCTGCTTACACCCCTCAACAAAATGGTGTTGCGGAGAGGAAGAACCGGACTCTTATGGATATGGCAAGGTCTATGATGGCGGAGTACAAATCCCGCTATAACTTTTGGGCCGAAGCCATCTCCACCGCTTGTCACTCCTCTAACCGGCTCTATCTCCGTAAGGGCTTGAACAAGACTCCATATGAAATACTCACCGGGAACAAGCCTAATATCTCATACTTCAAGGTGTTCGGGTGTAAGTGTTTCTACAAAATCAAAGGGGTTCGTTTATCTAAATTTGCTCCTAAACCTTTGGAGGGTATATTTGTTGGTTACGGTGCCGAGTCTCACACTTATAGAATCTTTGATATAGCCTCCGGGATTATCATTGAATCTTGTAGTGTGAGTTTCGAAGAAAATGATGGCTCCCAAGTGGGGCAAGTTTATGTTTGTGCAGGTGATGAAATACCTCAAGATGTCATAGTAAGAATGGGTGTGGGATTTTTCCGCCCCATTGAGGGACACGGTGTGGCGTCTCGGGAAGGACTATGCTCTACCACGGTGGAGCCCTCATCTTCTCAACATCAACAAACCCCATCAAGTGAAGCAAATGATGCACCAACCCAAGAACAAGAACAAAACTCTCCCTCTTGTGTGCAAGATCAAGGACAAGATCAAGAACAAGATCAAGGACAAGATCAAGGTCAAGATCAACCAAGAATTCATGATGGCTCCGACAAGTATCCATTGGATATTTGCTCCGCACCAAATGATGTCCAAGATCAAGCACATGAGGTTGAGCACTCTCAAGAAATTGTAGTTGCTCAAGTTGAAGGTCAAGACGGGGACCCAAAAGATCAAGTTGATCAAGTGATACCTCCAAGGCCTAGAAGAACCAAGGAGGAGATCGAGGCCCGTCGTCTAGCAAGAAGAGAAAGGAACCTTGAGCTTCGTGATCACACTCATGATAAGGTTCTTGGTGATATAAGGGCAAAGGTTTCCACAAGAAGGCAATTGGCTAATTTTAGCAACCATCATGCTTATATCTCCTTAGTGGAACCCAAGAAAGTGTTTGAAGCCCTTGAAGATTTGGATTGGTTGGAAGCTATGCACGAAGAACTCAACAACTTCAAGCGCATACAAAGTGTGGACCTTAGTAGAGAAGCCAAAGGGGTGCCGCAATGTTATTGGCACTAAATGGATATTCAAGAACAAGCAAGATGAGTTTGGAAATGTTGTGAGGAACAAGGCAAGATTGGTGGCTCAAGGGTTCTCTCAAGTTGAGGGAATTGACTTTGGAGAAACCTATGCTCCCGTGGCTCGCCTTGAGTCCATCCGTATCCTTCTTGCTTATGCATCGCATCATAACTTTAAGTTACAACAAATGGATGTGAAAAGTGCATTTCTTAATGGTCCTTTGCATGAAGAGGTTTATGTTAAGCAACCCCCGGGGTTCAAGGATCTCAACTTCCCTAACCATGTCTACAAGCTTGATAAAGCTCTTTATGGTCTCAAACAAGCTCCTAGAGCTTGGTATGAGCACCTTAAGGAATTATTGGTAGACCATGGGTTTGATGTTGGGCTAATCGATCCCACTCTTTTTACTAAGAGGGTCAATGGGGAGCTTTTCGTTTGCCAATTATATGTTGATGATATTATCTTTGGCTCTACTAACAAAGCTTTCAATGATGATTTCTCAAAGCTTATGACCGATAGGTTTGAGATGTCTATGATGGGAGAGATGAAGTTCTTCCTTGGTTTTGAGATCAAGCAATTGAGAGGAGGAACCTTCATCAACCAAGCAAAATATCTCCAAGACATGCTCAAGAGGTTCAAGATGACCGAGATGAAAGGTGTTGCCACTCCTATGGTTACCAAATGTCATCTTGCACTTGATCCCAACGGTAAAGAGGTGGATCAAAAGGTATATCGCTCCATGATTGGATCCTTGCTTTACCTTTGCGCATCTAGACCGGACATAGTGTTGAGTGTTTGTGTGTGTGCAAGGTATCAAGCTTCTCCTAAGGAGAGCCACATGATAGCTCTCAAAAGAATCTTTCGATATTTGGTTGATACCCCAAGATATGGTATTTGGTACCCCAAAGGCTCAAGCTTTATTCTCAATGGATATACCGATGCGGATTGGGCGGGAGACAAGGATGATAGGAAATCAACCTCCGGGGCTTGCCAATTTCTTGGTAGGTCCTTGGTGTGTTGGTCTTCTAAGAAGCAAAATTGTATATCTCTCTCCACCGCCGAAGCCGAATATGTTGCCGCCGCAAGTGGATGCACTCAATTGTTATGGTTGAGGCAAACTTTAAAGGAATACGGTGTCATTTGTGACAAAGTGCCTCTATTATGTGACAATGAAAGTGCCATCAAGATTGCCTATAATCCGGTGCAACATTCAAGAACGAAGCATATTGAGATCCGGAATCATTTCATTAGGGATCATGTTGCCCGTGGTGATATTGAGCTTATCTATGTTCCTACCAAAGATCAACTTGCCGATATATTCACGAAGCCTCTTGATGAAGCAAGGTTCACTTATTTGAGGAATGAGCTAAACATCATTGATTCAAGGAGTATAGCTTGACCATCTTGCAAACACACCTTCGTCTCAAAACTTTATTTGGTTTAGATGTGGGCATGGAAATAGGGGGAGTGCGGTTTAAATTATTGAGCTATCCCTCCCCCCATAATGCCAACATTAAGAAATCATTCTCTTTATATCATATGTTGATATGTGAGCTTCAATGATGAGTAGTGACTTGGGCCCAAGATATATCTTCGCGGTGCCATGTCACATCACTCATATATGGTGGCCTAGGCCACCACACTCTTCTTTGTGAAGAGTTGGAGTTATTTGGATCTTATTGCCTTTTATTTGACAACTCCATGTTCTTATGGGAAATCACTCTAGTTTGGCCTTATTTGCTCATATCTTGCAAACTTGAGTGATCATGTACCATTAACAGTTTGTATCTTCTAATCCTAAGCCTACTCTCTCCTATAAGCCACTTCCATCTTGCTCATTTGTCATGTTTGGTAAAAACTTGGAGTTTGAGGATTTTCGGTCGGATGTTCTAGGTTGCTCCATCTTATTGGTAAATATGCATCTTATATGTGGCGTGATACATTATTGCATCGCATATGGGTCTATGCAAATAACCAACAAAAGATGGGCCGGATTCCCGGTGTTCTGGAATTTTCCAGAAAACCGGATAATCCGGCCCCAAGGCACCCCGGAAAATCCGGCCCGGCCAGATTATCCGCCCTAAACTAGGGCCGGATTATCCGGCCTGGGCAGGTCTTGAAGGGGCTGAGGACGAGGCCGCGGGGGCAAACGGTTCAGAACCAGCCCCCACGCGCCTCTCTCTCCTCTCTCTCCCTCAAGGTCGCCGGATCTCCTCCTCCTCGCCGGAGACGCTCCGTCCGCTCCCTCTTGAAGTTTTTGGGTGGATCGGGTGCCTCTCCTCCCTAGCTACCTTCTCCTCCAAGCGGTTTCCACAATGGATGTGGGTATGATTTGTTAGCCTAAATATAATCTTGTCATGGTGTGACCTGCATACGTAGGTTGAGTGCATGCTATAGTGTGAATAGCACACATAGGTTGTGCGGTTGCTGTGTGTGAGAACAGGGCACATGAGTTGTGTGCAGTTGTCTTCAAGTTGGCTTTGACTAGCAGTCTCCAAGTTGGATTTGACTAGTAGAAGCCAACTAGACATTAGTTGTCTAGGTCGGTTACTTAGCACCAACTTAAAGCCTCTATATAAGGAGAGGCACCCCATATGGAGAGTAAGTTGTAAGCCAAGATGTAGCATATGTTGCTATATAATAGTGAAAGAGCATTTGTTGCTCAAGCAAGTTTCTCCCCTGTTCTCCTTGCTCATGTGTGTGCCCACTAAGAATGAGCTGAGAGATTGAGAGAAGGCTGCACCCAACATTTAGTATGGGTAGGAGCTAACAATTGGTATCAGAGCCTCATGGTTCGGGGCCATGGCAAGCGGTGAGTCTGCGGCGAACCCGGCGGATGTGGAGGCGGCGCGCTGTGACGTCGTGCGCACGGCGGCATGGAGGCGCTGCACAGCGGTATGGAGGCTGCGGCGGCCGTGGCGCAGCGGCCTCATACCAGCACTAGAGCACCGGGTTGGGAGATGTCAGGCGATCGTCGAAAGCCGAGACACCACCACCTCTCCAGCAGCGGCGTGCGTCCGCAACCCCTCCTCCGGCAAACGAGCGACGGCGATCGCCAAGTCGGGGACGGAGCAGGGTGCGACACGGCGGGGGCGAGGTCGTGGTACAGCGGGAGGTGATCCGCGAGATGACTAGCGGCGGAGGCGGCGGTACGAGCCTCGTCTTCCCGATGCTCAAGCGCGGAGACTACACCAACTGGGCCATGGTGATGGAGGTGAACCTGCAAGCGGCATCGCTCTGGGACGCGATCAAGGACGCCGCAGTCTCTCGGCGAGAGGACAAGCGGGCCTTGGCGGCACTGCTCCGCGTCTAGGTTGTACGTGGCCATGGCGGGAGTTCAGGGTGGAGACTTGAGAGGCAACGACGATGGTGGTGACCAAGGTTTGGTTGCGGCAAGGTCATGTTAGTCGGCTCCGTTCCGGCGTGTCCGAATGTCTTCGTGGTGGTCTCCTCTTGCTGCGAAGTCGAAGCTGCCCTCGGGCGGTGTACGATGACCTTCGAGGGGCGGTCCGGTGAAGGCCTTTTTCGGCACTTGTCTTGCGCATCCCCTCTCCGAGGCTTGTCTTCAGAATCGGAGCTGCCGGTCTCTGCTCGAAGAGCCATCTGTTTGGCATAGGCCGACTTGAGCTTCTTAGCTTTTGTGGGTAGCCAGGGTGGCTAGGTGTGCCCGTGGCGGGTGTGCCCAGCTTGTATGTATCCGGTCCACGTCGTGCGTCTGAGCGCGTTGGTGATCTGTTGAAGGCCTGCGGCGTTGTGCGCGTTGGAGCGCGTTGTGCGTGTGGCCGGTATTTGCGGATCAAGCAGCCAAGTGTGCGTCTCAAGATGAAGTGGCAGGAAGAAGTTGCGGCGTTGGTCGCCTTGAACAAGGAGATCCTGGAGACGAGGAAGAAGATGACAAGATTAGGGGGGTGATTGTTAGCCTAAATATAATCTTGTCATGGTGTGACCTGCATACGTAGGTTGAGTGCATGCTATAGTGTGAATAGCACACATAGGTTGTGCGGTTGCTGTGTGTGAGAACAGGGCACATGAGTTGTGTGCAGTTGTCTTCAAGTTGGCTTTGACTAGCAGTCTCCAAGTTGGATTTGACTAGTAGAAGCCAACTAGACATTAGTTGTCTAGGTCGGTTACTTAGCACCAACTTAAAGCCTCTATATAAGGAGAGGCACCCCATATGGAGAGTAAGTTGTAAGCCAAGATGTAGCATATGTTGCTATATAATAGTGAAAGAGCATTTGTTGCTCAAGCAAGTTTCTCCCCTGTTCTCCTTGCTCATGTGTGTGCCCACTAAGAATGAGCTGAGAGATTGAGAGAAGGCTGCACCCAACATTTAGTATGGGTAGGAGCTAACATGATTCACAATCTCTAACCCTAGATGTTGTGATTTGTATGTGCTTTTTTCTTGGTGGAGATGGTGTCTAGTTGTTCCAAATCATGTGTAGTATACTCCTCTTGCATGCTATGAGGCCGATCTGGTCTTGGACAAGCTTTTTATTGGAAGAACTGCAAGATTCGCTGGGCCGGAATATCCGGCCCCCGCGCTAACCGGATTATCCGGCCAGGCCGGATTATCCGCCCCCAGGGGACACCGGATTATCCGGCCTGGAGCTTCATCGCCGCTGCAGTTTTATTTCAATCTATCATGTCTAGATTTGTACCGACTTATAGTATGTTTCTAGAGTATATTACTGTATCTTACATGACTTATGAGCATTACCTTCTCTTTTCTATCCGTCTTTGCTTATCACATGTGGTGCTTCTCGGGGTGGTCGGAGACGCCCTAGGCATGATCGATCAAGTGACGAGTTTGCACCCAATGCACCTCGCAAGTCCGTCGCTTCAAGGCGGAAGAACAAGAAAGTGAGGGAAAACTACAAGACCATGGACCCTATCTCTTATTACGCTATCCGCATGAAGAACTGGTATGAAGACCTCCCAAGGGATGAAGAGATAGAGGGCAGGAGATACTGGTGCATGGAGCAGGAGTTCATCTACAGGGACATCTATGAGCCCATGAAGAATCTGAGACCCATGCAAGCTATCGATGTGGACATTCTGGCAGTCAACAATCACTTTGAAGATGCAATCTGGGTAGCTGGCAGGATGGGCTTGATTGATATCATGAAGATTCAATGTGACTATAGCCCAGATTTGGTGAAGCAATTCTTTGCCACTTTGGCAATCAAGAAAGATGAGGACCACACTATGGAATGGATGACTGGCTCCACTCACTGTAGTGCCACTCTGCGCCGATTTGCTGGTATTCTTGGAGTTCCTGCAGAAGGGGGTCGTTGCCTTCATGGACCACAGAAGACAGATAAGAATGCACTGCTTCATCTCTATACCTCAGCGGGAACAGTTGGTTTTGCCAAGGGGCTGCTTCCCATCTACAGTCAGTTGCTCCGGTTCTTTAGGGCCACCATTTGTCCAAGTGGTGGTAACAATGATGCTCTCCGGGGAGCCCTTGTGGATCTTATGCACCTCAGCTTTAAGTGTGCTCATGATGTTAATGAGGAACGGAACTACACTCTTGATGTCATGGACTTCATCTTCCATGAGATCCATGATGCCATGGTCTCCCGGACCACCATACCTTATGCACCCTACATCCAGCTTCTCATCAACAATTCTGTGGCTTTGGGTGGTGAAGACTTGAGCGGGTACCCTTTGATGAAGCACAGTGTCAAGAAGGCTTACAGGCTTAAGCCAGTCTCTTCTGCTGTACCTGCACCTGACTCTTTCATGGGTGATGCTCGTTCTAGTGGTTTTGCTCCTGCTCGCCATCCCGACGTCCCAGCTATGAGGAAACAAGTGAGCAGGCTTAGTTGGTTTCAGCGTCACATCCTTTGCATGAACATTAAGATCCATAAGGAGAACTATGCGGCCAGCCGAGAGCGTTCTGAGATTAAGCATACTCAGGCGGTTATTCTGCACAAGCTCAGTGGTGATCAAGGACCCCCGCCTCAGCCTCCAGCTCACCCAGGTTACAGTAGGTGGCATTCTGCACAGGTTCCGTGGAGTGACCTTGATGATTGCCTTCAAAGGTCCAACCTCACTCGCCGCTCTCCGGATGCCCCTGACACCGAAGATGAAGATGAGGAAGCGGCATACCAGTCCGATGATGAAGATGCCTCCGAGTGATTCCCATGGGACGTGTAGCATCACGCTTGTCCCCTTTTTGGCGTCTCGATGCCAAAGGGGGAGAAGTGTTCTATTAGGACTCTCGGGGATTTGCATGGTTTGGGCACAAGCATATGCGTTTATCATTCTTCTATTGCTTGTGTTCCCTCTTATTTGAACTATTTGGCTTGCTTGTGTTCCGTGTAAAACTATGTGCTATGTGGTGTGAGACATTGTTATGGTTTTCGGATTTCTATTTGTTGAGATCAAGGCTATTATATTATCGGTGATGCTATATCTCCGTATTATATATCTACACATGGGTATGATTTCTCGCATCCTATCTCAACTTCATATTTGTCTATGTCTCTTGTTAGAGCTCATGTTGGATACCTCTTGTGTTGAGGCACCTCGCTCCTATGTGTTGTGTATTTGTATTCAAATGCAAATTACTTATATGCACACATGTAGGGGGAGTGCCTCTATGTTTTGCCATCATGCTTGTCTCTATAGTGATTCTCTTGCAAATCCGTATATTGTCATCAAACACCAAAAAGGGGGAGATTGAAAGAACATCTCTCACATTATGTTTTGTGTGTTTGATGTCAATGTATATGATACACTAATGTGTGTTTAAGTGGTACAGGGATCATATAGATACATTTATATGTGTGTTGGATGTGGTCAGTTCTGTCAAATAGAAACTGCAAAAAGTTCATCAGGCCGGATAATCCGGGCCGGATATTTTGGAAATATCCGGCCCCCAGTTTTCTGCTAAGGATTCGAAGAAAAACAAGTCAGTATAGGGGCCGGACATTTGCCCGGATATTGTCCCGGTTTTTGTCCCAAGGCCGGAATATCCGGGCCGGACATTTCGGAAATATCCGGCCCCCTCGTTTTTGGCTAAGGACCTGAAGAAAAACAAGTCTGGTGGGGATTATCCGGCCCTTACTTAGGCCGGAATATCCGCCCCCGGAAGCAGCAACGGCTCGTTTTCTGGGGGGGTATAAATACCCGCCTTCTTCTACCTTGCTTGCTCAATCATTGCACAAGAAATCTGCCAAGCCTCACCTCCATTAGAGCCACCTCAAGAAACTCAAGATTTGCAAGATCTCCTTCCTCCCCCAACCAAAGCTCTTGATCTTTGGAGATTCGAAGGAGAAGACACCGATCTACATCCTCACCGAAGCGTTTCTCTTTTCCCCCTCTCTTGTTTGAGGGATCTCATGCTAGTGTTCCTATTTGGTTCTCTAGTTGATTTGTGTTGAAGTGTTATTGTTGATTGTTGTATTGTTACAGATTTGGGAGCCTCCAATTCAGTTGTGGATGTGTGCCCCAAGAACCTTGTAAAGGCCCGGTTTCCGCCTCGAGGAAATCCCTTAGTGGAAGTGGGCTAGGCCTTCGTGGCGTTGCTCACCGGAGATTTGAGTGAAGCCTTCGTGGCTGTTGGTTTGGCTTTCGTAGCAACCACACTCCTCCAAACGTAGACGTACCTTCTTGAAAAGGAAGGGAACTACGGGAATCATCTCCGTGTCATCGCGTGCTCCACTCTCGGTTACCTCTATCCTATTCTATCTCTTATATTGCTTAGACATATCTTGCTTAGTTGATTGCCTTGTCATATAGGTAAATTCACTTAGTTGCATATCTAGAGAATTTACCTTTGTGTCAAGCCTAAATTGAAAAAGAACTAAAAATTGGTTAGCACCTATTCACCCCCCCCCCCCCCTCTAGGTGCGGCATACGATCCTTTCACTTTCCCGTGTCAACTTTGTCGACACATCGGATTAACTACGCCGTCCCTAGAGCATCCCATGTTTCCGATGTTGACTTCAAGTTTGTTATGAAGCACGACAGAAGCAAGTTGACACTCATGCCCCATACATATGGTGCACGCCCAGTAAGTTTTTCCATATTACAACTCATAATGCATTTTCCAATCACATGGCACCATATGTAATCATGTTTACACGATATTTTGTAGTTCCGTCCATTCCACGCCACCCCATACGCTACTGTGAATGCTATATTGGAAAATCAAGCACCACAACCACACATTTTACCACACCTTCCAGTGCCAAACTCCAACCATGTTTCCCAGGTATGGATAAATGTACATTTTCATGTTTCAGCCATTATAAATATTTGTTTCTTCTGCACTAATATATGTTTCCACTATTTTTCTATTCTTAATATGTATGTAATAGGATGCAACTCATAATCCCACAACACGGAACAATAATTTCCCAGAGGTACATTGCATCTTAATTCTGCTGCCCCGTATCATTTTTTTCAATCCTTAACCCCATCAAGAATCTCTCCCACACTGTACAAGAGCTCCCGGATCTCCCGGATTACATCAGGACTATCTATGAGAAGCACACTAAATTATGGCTGAAAGATGTTGAAAGGATAGCAACAAGGTTCACAAAACTTCATGGCAAGCGCATGGCCGAGTACGCTTCTGAAGTGTATGCAGCTTTCACCAATAGCACAACACCAGCACATGGGTCTCCGCAGACTTGTGCGTCCACACCTATGGAGTCGCCGACTAGATCATCCACTCATATAATCGGAGCACATAGAGATGAAAATCCTGGACAAGTCAATGAAGATGTGGATAATTATGATCCTCTTTGCTCCAATCAAACACCAAGTCCTCAATTTTGGGAGGAAGCCACTAGGATTGCAGCTGAGGTAGAGAAAAGTGCAGCCAAAATATCACATATGAAGGAACCATCCGCTTCTACCCATGCGCGTACAGAAGGTCAAGAAATCCCTGAAACAGCTGCACCACGTCACCCCGGCCATGACATTGAGTGTCCTTCTTTCGACCTTTTGCCAGCTGGTGAAACTTGGACCCAACATCTTGCAACCAACAATCAAGCTACCCCTGGAGCCGTTGCCAACAGATCGACTACCACCGGAGGACCATCAAAGACCACATCAGGTATGGGTTGCTACCTACTATGCTATCCAGGCCATAGCAACCATGCCATCCATGTCATCTTACTAATTTGTGTCCCATTCTTATTTACTAGGTACTGCAAATGTTGAGACACATCCTACTGCCGATGGAAACACTAGCGGTACTGAGCCAGCAACCGGAATACCACTTGATGTTGCTTCTGAAGCAGTCACAAATGTTGCTTCTGAAGCACCAATTGTTGATGCTGGCAATGATTCGTCTCCATGCTTCCCAGATTCTAATCAACCTCTAACAAATGAAGGTGGCCAATATTCACCTTCAGGTCAGAACCACCCAACTATGTACTTCCTTTCATAAGTGCAAAATCGAGCTTCTACAAACTATACACACTGTTGTCACAATAGAAAATAAATTCCAGAATATAATACATGATTCTACACATCATATTCTATATTGCCATTTTTGGAACTACAAGTTCCTTCATGAACCAATGCTTCCGCACATGTTAAATACCCCAATGCTTATGTTCATTATGTTAACTTTTGTAAAAAAACAAACTAGGTTCTTTTCACCATACATTCCTCTCCATTTTTGTAGATGATATTTTCCAAAACAACATGCTTAGTTATGTGCTACTAGCTGTTGTAATGCAAAACAGATGCTTCTAATCATGCTTGCTTCTTCATTTCAAATACTTTGCTCCTGTTCTCTAACTAAATGCTTCCTTTGTACATGCATTATTCTACGGAATATACCAACTGCACTCACAGTTGCATGCACTATTGGCACCCAAACTCAAGACAAGAAAAACAGGAAAAAGAGAGCTTTCCTAGACCGTAATAATGATGCAAATCACAAGAAGCTCAAGAAGCTCAAGAATACTGATAAATCAAAGGAAGCATATGACACATATATTCTCCGAAGGTGCATAAGGAAGCCCGTTGACAACGAAGAGAGGTGACATTTCAGCCCTTGCTCTTTTTCATCCACATTACATATCATTTGTCTGGATTTTTAGTTTAAATAATATTTTTCATCCTGCATCATCAGGCCACCATTTGTCGATTTTGGAGAATATCATGTCACATATGAAGAATTCCGCGAAGCTCTCAAATCTCGTGGTAAAATTGACAAAAATGTCATGGAGCTTTTCATTAGACACTTCAACGTGGTGACCAACATCGCTACAACGAGCGAGCCTATGTGCACAAAATTTGCATTCTCACAGTCATTGACTGTAAGTTGATCCTTTCGTACTTCTATTTTTTACTCCTTACTTCCTATGATATTTGATTCCATCTCCACTCTTCTAGACCAAGCTCGGCGTCCGCGAGGATAAATTTGACCCCCAACCTTGCCTCAAAGAATTTCAACAAGTTCACAAAGATCATCAACTCAAATCAAAGGATATGGTACCTTCTGCTCATTCTCAATCCTTTTGTGTCATCCTAAAATGTTTTGCGTTTCTAACATTTTTTAGCTTGATTAAGCTTCTGAAACGAGCTTCATTCTTTTTGGTTTCCTCACAACTGTACTTTGTTATTGTGGACAATGAACATTGGGTCCTACTGTGCATCAACCTACTTCTCAAACAAGTCAATGTACTCGACTCTATGATTCCTAGGAAGAAAGCAAGAGTCTATGACAGAGCACATTTCCTGGTACGCACGATGGGTACTACATCGTGTCATTTTTACAATTTGCTTCACACCGTACAATCCATACGAACCATGCTTCATACCGTACAATACGTACTAACCATGCTTCTACACAATTACTACTATGCTACCACATACCATCTATGGGGTTTCCTATCTTATATGATTGCATCTTAAAAATGCTTCCTGTGCAGCACCGCATTTTCTTTGATAAGGTCACTCATTTTTTTGCCTCTTCGTAGGTCAACAATTTTATCACACTTGCATCCTTTGCCAACACATTCCCTAAAACGAACTTCAGCCAGTTCGTTTGGAACAATCCTCAGGAACTACGGCAGCAGACCACCTTGTACTAGACTTACACCCAAATAAATTTTTATTTTCTCACCATTCATTGCACTCACTCACTTGTTACAATGTTTCCATTACAAGATTTGACTGCGGAATCTTTGTAATGGTATTCATGAAACAATGGGACGGCAAGATAATGAAGCCTTTCAACCAGGTTTGTCCCAAATTTATACATTGCAAGGTGTTGAATAAACATGTTTCGGCTGTTTGACATGCTTTAGTTCATACTCAGTAAGCAAGATGCCTTCATTTTATTCTGCTAATGCCAACAGTACAGTACATCATTCTCCGTACCTATCAATTTACTGTTCAATTTTTATTGCAGGACATTATTGACCTTCGCATGGTGATAGCCTACATGATCCTCAAATCGGATTTGAACAAAGTTGATCCTACTTGGGTCCTCAAGAAGAAATAAATCCAAATGCTTCCTGTCGGATATTTCATGGAAGCACTTCAAGTTTACAATCGATGAATGTTTTTTTGCTCTTTTCACTTATTCCTTGTTAAGACTATGATCTGTCTTTCACGACAATCATCTACTTATGCCACCGAACTGTAATAATTTCATGCCAACCTCTGAATGATGTCATACAAATTGTCGAATGGATCAGGAATATTCATGGCATTTACTCTTATTTTTTTGATTCGCAACATATCATTTATGTGCTTTCAGGCATTATTTATCTTCTGCCACTACATGTCGTCTGCTCGAAACATACAAAACAAACAAAACTAATTTCTACCCATAAGAATGCATTATATAATGTTGACGCTATACCCAGTAGTGCTTCCAATATACAAGTACCTGTAATCAGACTTTTCTCGAAACAACCATGTCTCGTTGAATCATAACATGCTATTTTTTGATGCTCCAGGAAAAATAATATGAACACAAGAGTTTACAACTGATGACACACTAGCCAGAGAACATCAAGTAGATGCGTTCATATGTAGTTTCAAACTACCAGTTCCAATGCTTCTAATTGTCAAAACACTCACGTATTTCAAATTAATCAAGCTTCTAGCACCACACTCACGTGTTTCATATTGAAATTAATCAAGCTTCTAGCACCACACTCACGTGTTTCATACATACGAATTATATAACCATTCCATTCGCGCACACCAGTATAATTAACATTCAACATTTTTGGGGACATAATCATAGTATGGGCAACAATCCATGGACAAATAAAATAGTTTAAATTCTAACATAAATCTGGAATAACAAGCAGATTTTCACAAAGCGAGCTATGTCTCACGACGCAAACGTTCTTCACGTTCAGCTTTTTTCCTTCCTTTCGAGTGCATCATAAGGGCAATGCCTCCTGATGTGACCATCCTCCCGACACTTCGAGCATGCATACTTCTTCCTTTTAGTTCCATTCTTCTTTGCTTCCTCCTGTCGAATCTCAACCGCAGGCTTCCGCCTCTTTTCCTTCTCTGCCGGACGACCCTTTTTGGCAGACCGTGGCGGATTCTGCAAATTGTTGTTAGCTTCCTCTAGGTCCTCAGCTGTTTCTCCTTCCATGAGTCCACCAGACAATCAGAAATTGTCTACCAAAGTGGTTAAATGTTCCACCCCACCTTCAACAATCTTGTATGATCCTGAGCCAAAACATGCTTTTGCTGCGAGCTTATTCATTATCTTGCATAGGGCGTTGTACCTCAATGTGTTTGTATCTGGGATTATGTCATAACCAGTAAACTCTCTATCACACCTAGCTTCAGAGAAAGTAGCAGCCACAGACCATGTATGGAGCAGGTACTTCTCAGGTATTTCTTGCACATTTGTATGCACCATTACCTTCAGAATGTGATGACACAACATCCCATTCACATTGAACCTATTGCATGTGCACATGTAAGAATTCTCTTCTGGGTCAAAAATAACTTTCCGAATCTTTTTTGCTCTAGGATCATTCCTGTGAAGCTCATACTGCACCCCATGTCGTCGTGGTGAACAGACAGATGCCATAGGATGGCTTAGATTGGGGCCGAATGGACGCTAGAGGATTCGGGGGAGGGTTTGCGATCAGATGGGATGAACTTCCGGATGGTTTCCTCAAGAACTTGGCCAAGGCCAGAGGTTGAAGAAGAAAGACACAAGGAAGAACTCGCTTCTAGATCACTATCTTCATTGATTCACACAGGTTACAGGTTTGTGCCTCGTGCCTTGCTACTTCCGTGCGTGCCTGTAAGGAGGGCTGCCCCCTCTCCTTATATAGGGGAGAGGGTGGCTTACAGTGCAAGAAACCCTAATGGCATCTTTGACTAGACAAACTACTTTACAAAGCTACTTTAATCATAGATGACGCCGGGGTCCTCTTTAATCAGGACTGCTGATGTCCTTCGGCTTCTTTTAGCGTCATCCCTCTCTTTGGCGCCAGGGCTCTGATTAAAGCCACTTTGCTTAGCTCATCCTTGTCTTCTTGCTCTGAAGAGAATCTTTGACCAGTCCTGCCGACAGGCCCTTCTTTCCGGTAACTTCTTTACCGGGTTCCGGCATGCCCCCTTGGGGATGCCGGCTTAGCTTTACTTAGCCCAAACTCCTACCTTTGTTTCCGGTAAGAATATTAAACCGGTATCTCGATGGCTCAAACCATCCGGTTTGGCATGCCTTTGGCATACCGGGGGTTATCCCCCCAACATTAGTCCCCGAAGCTGGTATAGTCTGGAGGATTCTATCCTACAGACCATGCCAGGTTTTCATCTTTTTAGGATACCGGTTTAATCTCTCCGGCCTGAGCTTGGATCCGGCATCTCTGCCCTTTCTTGTCTTTTCTCTCTTTGCAAGGCCTCTTCCGGCATCTCTTTTCTCCGGCATCATTCGCATTTACTCTTTCCTCGGCGAAGTCGAGAATATTTTGGGCCCCGCGCCTGTCAGTGACATGCGCACTGTTAACTGTCGCGCCAGTGTCAGTTGTCACTTCGCTTCGACTCCCGCGCGGTCATTAAATGCACCACTTCGGATCCCACTAGCCACTTGGGATCCTGTGTGCGCTCCCGTGCGGCCTCCCATTTTCTCGCGTGTACCTCTTCGCCACGTGGCGGCCCATGGTGCGAACCGTCGCGGGCCGCGAGGCGAACCGCCGCGGCCCAGCGGTTTTTGGCCCACCTCCTCTCTCCTTTATAAGGACAACTGCCTCTTCTTCTTCCTCTTCTCGCATTCCCCAACATTCGCGCACAGTGCTCCTCGCCTCTGCGCCTTCGCCGCTTTCCGTCCGCCGTTGCTTGCTTGAGCTCCGTCGCCCGGCGAACTTACGCCGTGCTTCCGCCGGACCTCGTCATGCGGGAATCTTCTGCAGCACCTTCTTCGAGCGCGCTGCATTCTTGCTTCTTCGTGAGCTTCTCCGCCTCGCCGTCGACGGTGCTCGTCGGCGACCGCAGGTCCTCTCCTTCGCCGGCGAAAGTCTTCCTCAGCGACTGCGCCGCTCAAGGTTAGTTCCAATCTTACTTCGCTTGCCATCTGCTTGCTTTTCAGATCTTGGGTCTACGGTGTTCTTATTTCCTCTTTTTCTTTGGTTTTCTTCTTACTCGTAGATCTTCACGCGGGGTTCAAGTGTGGGATTTCTGTTTTTTCGCCTACCCATCCAATGTCTGACGAGGAATCTTCCTCCGCATCTTCTTCTTCCCTTTCCGTTAAGCGTCGTAGACAATCTCCCGGCGAATCCACGGCTTCAGATCCGATGGACACCGATTCCGGCAACCAGCAGGAATCCGGTAGCCGCCAAGAGTCCGGTGGCCATCTGGAATCCGGTAGCTTTAGCCAAGCTTCCGGTAGCCACCAAGAAGCGAGTAGCTCTGGCCAAGCATCTAGTAGCTCTAGCCAATCATCCGGCGCAGAGGAAAAAGAAGCTGCCGGGCGGGCGGAGCCTTCGGCTCCTCCCGTCCTTGAAAAGACGACAACTTCCGCGCCGGAATCTTCCGCGCCGGAAGGCTCCAACCTGGGTGACGCGCCTAGCGCTCCCCCTTCTCCACGAACCATTCTCATGCCACCTCCAGATGCTCCTCGCACCAAGCCCTCCAAGGCTGCTCCGACTGCGCCGCCGCCCAAGGCCTCCAAGCTCATCAAGGGGAAGGCGACGGCCTCCAGCGCCCCTTCCGGCGGCCAGCAGCCCCTGGTGCTGCACGTCGCCAAGGCCGCCAAGGATACCGCCACGAAGGCCACCGGCCTCCTTGGCCGTATTACTGATTTCCAGCGCAAAGGCCGGGACCTGGGGCACCTTCTGCCCTACGCCCAAAAGTGGAACGCCGCGGACATGACTCCGGCGACCCGCGGTTTGGGCAAGGACAGGCTGCCGGCGCCTGACCCTGTTGGGGACCGGTCCTCCGAGGAGCACTTCATGCGGCTTCGCAGCGCCGTGAAGGAGCTCGACAGCGCGTGGTACGATGCCACGAACAATTTGATGGTACGCTTTACTGACTCTTTTCAACTTTTACCGGTTTCCTTGCTTCCGGATTTTTTCTTTAGTTTCATGCCGGTTTCTCTCTTATCTATCCTCCCAGTCCCCGAGTTTTGTGGTGAAAGCGCAGGTTTTAGCACAAAACTTTAACTTAAAAACTTAGCGCGAAACCGGCACTGCCAGTCCCCGAGTTTTGTGGTGAAAGCGCAGGTTTTAGCACAAAACTTTAACTTAAAAACTTAGCGTGAAACCGGCACTGCCAGTCCCCGAGTTTCGGGTTAAGAACTCTGTTCTTAGCGCAAAACTTAACTTATCTCTTTTTCTTGAACAGCTCACGGCTGACGCTCGGAAGGCCCTCTTTGAGGAGCTCCTATGGGAACACCGGGACCTCGCTGAGGCACACGACAAGTGCCAAGGTAATTTTGTACCACCGGCATCTTTTTACCGGAAACCTTTTTTCCTTCTAACACTTATAATCTTTGCTTAACAGTGATCCCGGAAGCTTCCATCGAGGCTCTCAAGGAGCAGCTCGCTGCCGCCCAACGTACAACTTTCTCTTTTCTCCTGTTAACTTGGTTTTCTTTTCATCTTTACCAGCACAATCTTGTTAACATCTTCTTTTCCGGGTTGCAGGGGAGAAGGACCAGCTCATCCGGCGGCATCAGGAAGAGCTGAGCGCCCAGAAAACCAGCTACCAGGAGCTCAAGTCCCAGCTCATCCAGCTGGGGCTTGACCATGCCAAGGCCCTGAAAGCCGCTGAAGCTGATGCAGCGGCCAAGATGGATGAGGCTCTGGAAGATGCCAGCAATGCCACCGTGGTATTGCGAGCTGAGCTGGAGGAGCTGGCCAAGGCCCGGAAGGGTGCCGAGGAGAAAGCTGCGCGGCTGGAGGAGGAGCATAAGGAGTGCAACCAGTTGATCCTGCAAACTGATACACTTGCCTACCGTAAGTCCTTTCCTTTTGCATTCTTTGACTACTGCATACGAGCCTTTTTTCTTCCGGTTGCATCTTTCATTCCGGTTGCGTCTTTCATTCCGGTTGCATTTTCTTCCGGATTCCTTTCCTTAGCCTTTTTCTTTCTTTGCACAGGCCTCTTTCCGGACTCTCAGAAGTACGCTGTCAAGAAGGTTGACGAGCGCCGCACCGCCCAAGGCCAAGCGAATCTTGCCATGCCATGGACGCCCTATGACCATCTGGTCGCGCTTAACGCGCGGGTGTCTCACATGCGCGCCATAGATCGCAATTTATCTGACATTCCTGATGTAGCTACCCAGCTCTTCAGGACTCTGTGGCCTGGCGAGGAGGTGCCGGATACTTTCTCCCTCATCAGCGATCGTCTCAAGGGCGCCGGCAGGAGGATCCGCGAGTGGCAGTGCTCTGCTGCCCGCGCTGGAGCAGACTCTGCCCTCCGCGTCGCTTGCTCCTGGTACCCGGAGCTTAACCTGGATGCCCTTACCGGAGTGCGCGAAGGCGCGGAAACCGATCTGGACCCGATTCTCGCCGCTAAGCGGCAGGATCGTGCGTACCACATCGCGGAGTACGCCGACATGCGCACCTTCATCCCTCCCCCTCCTGACGTCAAAGATTATCTTGATGAGGAGGAGGATGAAGCCGAGGAGGAGCCTCTGGACGACGCTGGTGCTGGCGACGCTCCTCCGGAAGCCCCTGCTGCCTGATGATCTTCTATTAAATGTTTGCCTGTGATATGTTCATTTGTCCTGGTTGTCTCAAAACAATGCCCGTTAAATTCTACCCCGGTATGCCGGGGTTTATGATGTAAAACTTTAAATTTGCTTTTGGTTGTGGCACAACAGTCTATGCCGGTATGTTATACCGGTGTTAATTATCTTATGTTTGCCTTAGCATATTTGCCTTTGGTTTTGCTTTTATCCTGCACTGCAAACATTTCCAAATTGTTTCCGCATCCAATTCGATGCACACTTGGTTCTTTTGCCTTGGCTCTGCCTGCCTTCTCTGGGCGTTCTTTGGCGTATGAGCACAAGGTTCTTTCACCAAACAAGCATTTTCTTGAACTTAGAAATAACTTCGAAATTTTGCAAAAAACCGGTTTAACCGGGGTTAGTTAAATTTTCCGGATTGTTCTTTCCCGCTCTCCCTCTTCGCAGTTCATGTGCTTATCTCCTACCGGTTTATCTTGCTTGCCATGAAGCCGGGTTACGGACAGCAGCAAAGTCGAAGACTCCGGTAGGATTTAGCACACTACTAAACCAGAAAGAAAAAACGTTCAATAAGCAACCGGTAAACTGAAAAAATAAACAAGTTCCATGCAACCTTATTGGGGTAGTCCCCGAGATTCATTCAAGGTTCCGGCATCTTTTATTCATAGCATGTAAGGTACAAAAAGGAACTTCTTACACCACAACTTCAAGAGTAGAAAGGACGCAACAGAGCTACGTTCCATGGACGCTTGCTCTCCTCTCCGGACCTGTCCGCCTTTCCTTTCTTCCACTCCTGTGCATCGATCAAGTAATATGCATCATTGTGAAGCACCTTGCTTACAATGAAGGGACCTTCCCATGGTGGCAAAAGCTTATGCCGGCCTTCAGTGCGCTGCACTAGGCGTAGCACGAGATCTCCTTCCCGGAAAACTCTCGGGTTAACCTTCCGGCTATGATAGCGTCTGAGGTTTTGCTGGTAAATGGCTGTTCTTGCCAAAGCTAGCTCTCTTGCTTCTTCTAGCAAGTCGACATCATTTTCTCTGGCCTCTTTGACCTCTTGCTCAGTATAGAGTTGTACCCTTGGTGAATCATGAATGATGTCGGTTGGTATGACCGCTTCTGCTCCATAAACCATGAAGAACGGAGTGTATCCGGTAGACCGGTTTGGAGTTGTTCTTATACTCCACAGTACGGATGGTAGCTCATCGAGCCAACATCCCGGTGACTTTTCCACAGCATCAATGAGTCTTGGTTTGATACCGGAAAGTACCAAAGCATTCATTCTTTCCACTTGGCCATTGCCTTGTGGGTGTGCCACTGAGCACAAATCCAACCGGATGTTGTTGTCCTCACAAAACCTTTTGAACTCACCTTGAGCAAAGTTGGTTCCATTGTCAGTGATGATGCTGTGCGGGTATCCATACCGCAAAATGACATCTTTCAAGAACTTCACCGCTGTGCGCCCATCACACTTTGCGATAGGTTTCACTTCTAGCCATTTGGTGAATTTATCCACCATTACCAAGATGTGAGTCATGCTGCTCCTTGCAGCTTTGAATGGGCCAACCATATCGAGGCACCAAACGGCAAACGGCCATGTTAACGGTATTGTTTTTAAACCGGACGCTGGGGTATGATTTTGCTTGGCGTACCTCTAGCACCCGTTGCATTTTCTTACCAAATCCTCAGCGTTTTCCAAAGCAGTTGGCCAATAAAACCCATGCCGGAATACTTTTGCTACTAGCGCCCTTGATGAAGCATGATGCCCACATTCTCCTTGGTGAATCTCCTCAAGCATTTCTTTCCCTTCTTCCGGTTCCACACATCTTTGAAGGACACCGGTAACGCTTCTCTTGTACACCTCACCATTGATGAATGTAAATGCTTTGGACCTTCTTTGTATTCTCCTTGACTCACTTTCGTCATCCGGCAAGGTGCCGTTGATCAGGAATTCCTTAATAGTTTTAACCCACGACGGTGTCTCTCGAACCAAAAACACCGGTGCATCTATCTCCATGCTATCTACCAGCATCATTTCTTCCGGTATGGGTACAACAGTCCCCGAGCTTGCCGGAGCAGTCCCCGAGTTTACCGGTGCAGTCCCCGGGTTTACCGGTGCAGTCCCCGGGTTTCCCTCATCAATATCCATGGGTACTACATGCGATTCCGGTACAAAAATTGATTCCGATTCCGGGCTTGGTTTGATCGATGGTGCTCTTAAGTGAGCTAGAGCTATTCCGGGAGGAATTTCTTGCCTGGATGAGCCCAGCTTGGATAAGGCATCCGCGGCTTCATTTTCTGCGCGTGGCACATGGTGAAACTCACACCCTTCGAAGAATCCGGCAATCTTTTGCACGTGAAACCGGTATGAGGCCATGTTGGCATCTTTCGCATCCCAATCCCCGGAACACTGCTGTACCACAAGATCTGAATCTCCATAGCAAATGATCCGGTGTGCACCGATTTCTTTTACGACCTTAAGCCCATGGATCAAAGCTTCGTATTCAGCGACATTATTCGATGCCCTGAAATGCACTTGCAAAACATACCGGAGGTGATCCCCTTTTGGCGAGGTAAGCACCACACCAGCACCTAGGCCCACTTTGAGTTTGGACCCATCAAAATGCATTTTCCAGTATTCTATCCTCTGATCTGGCGGTTTGTATTGCATCTCCGCCCAGTCAACGAGGAAATTAGCCAAAGCCTGTGATTTTATGGCATCCCTTCTTTCGTATGCTGGTACATATGGTGATATCTGGATTGCCCATTTTGCAATCCTTCCGCTAGCGTCCTTGTTGCACATGATATCGGAGATCGGTGCTTCACTCACCACTTTCATGGGGTGCTCTTCAAAGTAGTGCTTGAGTTTTGTGGCGGCCATGTACACACCATAAGTCATCTTTTGGAAGTGAGGGTAATTTTGTTTTGAGAGGGAGAGCACCTCGCTCAGGTAGTATACCGGCCTCTGGACGGTTTTTCCTTCCTCTTCTCTTTCAACCACAACCACTACGCTCACAACCCGGTTTGTTGCCGCTATGTATAATAGCATAGGCTCTCTTTCTAGAGGTGAAGCCAGTATGGGTGCTGTGGCCAGCATTGCTTTCAGTTCTTTAAACGCTGCGTCTGCCTGAGGGGTCCAGACGAACTTGTCGGATTTTTTCATCAGAGCATAGAGTGGCAGAGCTTTTTCTCCCAACCTACTTACGAACCGGCTTAGCGATGCCAAGCTTCCGGTAAACTTCTGCACATCTTTTAGCTCTCGAGGGACAGTCATTATTTCTATTGCCCGGATTTTTACCGGATTGACTTCTATGCCCCGGCTTGACACCAGGAAACCGAGCAGCTTGCCGGCAGGGACACCGAAGGTGCATTTTGCCGGATTAAGTTTCATCCGGAACCGTCTAAGGTTATCGAATGTTTGCCGGATGTCATCGATTAAGGTGTTCTTTACCTTAGTTTTTATCACAATGTCATCTACATAGACTTGCACATTCTTTCCGACTTGATCAAACAAGCATTTTTGCATACAGCGCTGGTACGTTGCACCAGCGTTGCGCAAACCAAAAGGCACAGTGACATAGCAATAAGCCCCGTGCGGGGTAATGAACGCAGTTTTTATTTGATCTTCCTTTTTTCAAGGGAATTTGGTGGAACCCGGAATACGCATCCAGGAAGGACAACAACTCACACCCAGCAGTTGAATCAATCACTTGATCGATCCGTGGTAAAGGAAAAGGGTCTCTTGGGCAAGCCTTGTTTAGGTTGGTGTAGTCGATGCACATGCGCCACACCTTCGGAGCTTTAGCCTCCAGGTTCTCATCTTTCTTCTTTTCGACCATTACCGGATTGGCCAGCCACTCTGTGTGCGTGACCTCCACAATGAATCCGGCAACAAGCAGTTTGGTTACCTCCTCTCCTATGATTTTCCTTCTATCTTCAGCGAACCGGCGCAAGGGTTGTCGCACCGGCTTGGCATCCTTCCGGACGTTTAAAGAGTGCTCAGCCAGCTCCCTCGGAACACCTACCAAATCATCAGTTGACCAGGCAAAGTTATTCCGATTCTCACGGAGGAAGCTGACGAGCGCGCTTTCCTATGCTTGATCAAGTCCGGCACCGATGCGAACGGTGCGCTCTGGGTAAGCCGGATCCAGCACAATGTCCTTTGTTTCATTCGTCGGCTTGAATGCCGGTGAGCCCAAGTTTCCACTCATTGCCGCTAAGCTCAACTGTGAGGACTGAGCCAGCGCAACCGCTGTTTGCATCCTTTTCTTTTCCTCCGCGATCACCAGCGATTCCGCTAGGTTTGATCCGGCAGATGCAGTTTCCAGTGAGACTTTGTAGTTCCCCACCACAGTCAAGGGTCCACGAGGTGCTGGCATCTTCATCTTGAGGTAAGCCGTATGAGTGGTAGCCATGAAAGCTGCCAATGCTGGTCTTCCCAACAACGCATGGTAAGGACTGTCTAGATCCACCACCTCAAACTCAACATTTTCAACCCGGCAATTATCACGTCCTCCAAATGCTACGTCCACCCGAACTTTTCCTATCGGGGCACAGGACAAGCCCGGAACGATTCCGTGAAACGTCGTACGCGTGGGCTGAAGCATGTTTTCTGTTATGCCCAGCGTATGCATGGTGTGCTTGTACATGATGTTTATGCTGCTGCCGTTATCTATCAGCACCTTGCTGAATTTTACTCGAGTTTGCGGCCCCTTCATGATTGGGTCCACAACAAGAGCGTATCCACCCGGATTCGGCATGATCTTAGGGTGATCCTTAAATGACCAGGTAATTTCCTGATCTGACCACAGCATGTACTTGGGGACTGCCGGCATCACGGCATTGACCTCCATGGAGCGGCGGTGTACACTTTGCCTGTCTGTTGGCTCAGTGACAAAGACAACACAGCACATATGCGGACCCTCGTAAACATTCCGGCCTAAAGGTGCCGATGGAGGTGGTTGATCATCATTTTGCTCCACCCAGTTAACTTGCTGGTACTGCTGCCGGTTTGGCTGCACCGGTAAGGCGTTTGCCCCGGTAAGTGGCGGTGGTGGCGGTAGCTGTTGTTGCCGCGGCATGTCTTGTGGTGGTTGTGCATCTTTTACCGTTCCCTTTTGCATCAAGTACTTGGTCCAGGTACAATCCTTCGTCAGGTGGTTTGACGGGTGTGCCGGATTTGGTGTGTGCCACCGGCAAGGTTGATCCATGGCAGCTTCCATGGTGTACTTTGCGGGTTCTTGCCAATTTCTTTTCTGGACCTAGGGTTTCTTTTCCACCCATTGTTTCTTAGGACCCGCCCACGGCTGCGATCCGGTTCTTTGCCTCTGACTGCCGCTGGCCTCAGAGTTTTCCTGCACAGCAGCAACTTGCTGCGGACCGTACCTTCGATCCGGAAAATCTTCTCTTCTTTTGTTATTCCGGTTATCCCGGTGTTGTTCGTGACGCAGCTGTTCCGGCTCAGGTTGCACTGCCGGCTGCGTTGGGTCTCCCAACGCATAGCTATCCGCCACACGTATCATCTCTGCCAACGTTGTCGGCATGTTCCGCTGCAGCTTTTGCCACAACGGTGAACCTCTTCTGCACCCACTGCTAAACCAAGCAATGGCCTGTGCCTCGATTACTCCTTCACAGGAGTTCCTTGTAGTGTTCCACCGGGCCAGATAATCCCGGTCTGTTTCGTTCGCGCGCTGTACGCACAGAGCGAGTTGCTGCGGCCTGTTTGGCCTTTGATAGGTGCTGCTGAAATTGCTCACAAAAGCCTCCTCAAAATCCAGCCAGCCATTTATGCTTCCTGCCGGCAAGTTGTTTAGCCAGATTCTTGCCGGTCCAACCAAAAACGACGGTATGATCCTCACGGCCCAACGCCGATTTCCTCCTCCTGCTACGGTTCCTCCACCGCCTGCGACGTATACCGCGGTCACGTAATCCGCGAGCCAGTCTTCCGGCTTTGTAGTGCCATCGTATGTTTTTGTGTCACGGGGCAACATAAAGTTGCGCACTGGTGGTTTTTCTTTCATGATCCTTGGGCCAAAGCACTTTGGGCCTGGAGGACCTTCCTCCTCGATTATTTCTGACAAGTAGACTCTGTCCAGACGGTGCCTCGCATCCCGTTCCGATAAGTATCTCTCTCCCAGGCGTTCTCCCAATGGGCTCCGGAAAGCTGCCGGTCTTGCAGAATCAGCTTCATCATAACAGTCCGGTACCGCGGCCCTTGCCTGCCGGTACCTCGGGGGATCTATTTCCTCCTCATCATACGCTGCCCTTGCAGCTCGATAATTTTGCCCGGTCTCGTATCTACCGGCATGATTGTTTCCGGCATAGCCTCCTCTGGCGTAGCCTCGTTCTGCCCCTTGGCTTTTTCTACCGGCATCATGTTGCCCGGCTTGTTGTTTTCCGGCAAGAACCGGATCGTACACAGTCATCTGCTACGCGTTCATTTCTCTTTCTCTTCTTCTGTCCGGATGAGGGGACGATGCCTGCCCATGGGACTTGCTTCCGGCATTCTTTGTTGAACGCGCGGATTTTGAGGCCGCGGCCTTGTTTAGCTTAGCTAGCTGCTCAGCATTCTGTTGCTCAATAGTTTCCAGCAGCTCTCTAACACGCTCTTGCTATTTTGCCAAAGCATCTCCGGAGAGCGACTCGCACAACTCTACCGCAGCTTTAGTAGCTTTTATAGTTTTATCTGGGCTACTGTACTTAGGTTTTTCCACGATGCTAACAGATGCAGAGGTACTTTTGCCGGCATGAATTTCTTTGCGCAAATCCTGATCTAGGTTGCGAGCTTTTAGCCGGTTTTCCGGCATCCTTGCAGCATGCGCGCTAACGGAAGCAAAGCCATGGGCAGCGTTGTACTCACGTAGGGTTAGGTTCAGCTCGCGCTGCGCCCGGATGATGTCCTTGCCGCTCTCGAGCACCTTCTGGCGCTGCGCCTCCAGCTCCGCCTGAGCCGCTGCCGGGTCGATGTTCTGCGCGATGGGGGTGGCGAGGACGTTCATCGCCGCTTGGAGCGGTGTTTCCGGTGGCGCGGATGATGCTCCCGCTGCGCCTGCGCCGCGCTCCAGCGGTGGCTTGGCCGCGCGGGTCGAAGCCGCACGACCAGCACCTTCACCCACAGCTTCTTTTCCTGCACCAACCACGCCGGTCATCATTACCTCGACGCTGCCGGCGGCGCGGCCAGCACAGAGCCATCTTGGCGGGTCCGGTGCCACCAGCACCGGCGAGAGGCGCTGGCGCACAGGGACGGTGCCGAAGTAGACGCGGTGGCTGCCAAACTCGATGATGCGGCCGTTCTTGGGGAAGATGCCGCCGTTGGCGAAGCAGCCCGCGTTGTCGTTGATGAAGTCCATGGCGTAGATGCGCTGCACGAGCGCGGACACCGTACGCTCGCCGGAGATCTCGAGGACGCCCGCCCGAATGTGAACTCCTTCAAGCGCCACTTCAATCCCCACGGTGGGCGCCAACTGTCGTCGTGGTGAACAGACAGATGCCATAGGATGGCTTAGATTGGGGCCGAATGGACGCTAGAGGATTCGGGGGAGGGTTTGCGATCAGATGGGATGAACTTCCGGATGGTTTCCTCAAGAACTTGGCCAAGGTCAGAGGTTGAAGAAGAAAGACACAAGGAAGAACTCGCTTCTAGATCACTATCTTCATTGATTCACACAGGTTACAGGTTTGTGCCTCGTGCCTTGCTACTTCCGTGCGTGCCTGTAAGGAGGGCTGCCCCCTCTCCTTATATAGGGGAGAGGGTGGCTTACAGTGCAAGAAACCCTAATGGCATCTTTGACTAGACAAACTACTTTACAAAGCTACTTTAATCATAGATGACGCCGGGGTCCTCTTTAATCAGGACTGCTGATGTCCTCCGGCTTCTTTTAGCGTCATCCCTCTCTTTGGCGCCAGGGCTCTGATTAAAGCCACTTTGCTTAGCTCATCCTTGTCTTCTTGCTCTGAAGAGAATCTTTGACCAGTCCTGCCGACAGGCCCTTCTTTCCGGTAACTTCTTTACCGGGTTCCGGCATGCCCCCTTGGGGATGCCGGCTTAGCTTTACTTAGCCCAAACTCCTACCTTTGTTTCCGGTAAGAATATTAAACCGGTATCTCGATGGCTCAAACCATCCGGTTTGGCATGCCTTTGGCATACCGGGGGTTATCCCCCCAACACCCCATCACCTACGATCGGGTATATGCTATAAGCTGTAGTCATCTCCATCAATTCCCTGAATTTTGCAAATGCAGCTCTTGTATAAAATATGGATGCTTGCTGTTCAATCTTGTAACTGCATTACAAAATAAAAATACTTATTTACGCTTTCTAATTAAACACTATTATTAATAAGAGAGCTCAATCTTCTCGAAGCGTAACATACCTGGACCATACGGCTGCTTCAGTGGCCTCCCCTAGGAAACCGGCATTGTCCTCTCGATCAAGCCTTGTTTCCTGAATGTACTCATATTGCTTCACAAATTGCCAAACCGAATCATGTGGATGCACAAGCTTCTTGAAAAAAGAGTTTAAACCTTCCGATCTCCCGGTTGTACCAGTGAAAGGAAAGAAATTCTTCTTGAAGTAGGCTGGTGCCCAAGTATCCCTACAACACCACATTGTAATAAGGTGTTCATTATCTCCCAAGCAATGCTTCGACACCATTATCTGCCACATATTCTCAAATTCTTCAATTGTATCTGATCCATATATACAATAAAAGAACTCCTTCTCGAAACCCTCCCGTGTACGGAATAGAGTTCCAAGTTTGTCCTTCGCAATACGAAGCACATGCCACAGGCAACAACGGTGCACTATCCCGGGAAACACGTCATCTATTGCCCCCGCAATTGCTTGGTCTTGATCCATCATTATGCATGTTGGATGATCTTGACCCATAGCATCCATCCATTGTTCAAATACCCACCTGAAGGTTTCCTTGTTTTCATCTGGGATCAAAGCACACCCGAGCATGATGCTTTGCATGTGGTTATTTATCCCAACAATTGGTGCAAAAGGCATATCATATCTGTTCGTGCAAAATGTCGTGTCAAAAAAAACACAATCTTTGAACTTCCTGTATACCTCACGGGTCCTTCCATCAACCCAAAAAAGAGCTCTAACTGCATTGTTCTCATCTACTTTCATAGCAAAGTAGAATTGGGGACTCTCTGCATGAAGCTTTTGAAAATACTCAATGGTTTTCGACATATCATTGTGATGACCCACAAGTATAGGGGGTGTATCGTAGTATTTTTGATAAGTAAGAATGTCGACCCCAACAAGGAGCAGAAGGTGTTGACAAGCAGTTTCGATGTAGGAATCACTGTAAATGCTCACGGACAGTATTCAGGGGGTTTTGATGTAGCAGTTGAATAAAGTACGAGTAAGTAAAATGCGAGAGTAACAATTGCAGCGAGTGGCCCAATCCTTTTCAGCACAAAGGACAAGCCGGTTTGTTTACTTATAATGACCAAACGTTCTTGAGGACACACGGGATTTTTAGTCTAGTGCTTTCGCTTCATACAGCTGATTAATCTTCATTGTTTTGATAAGTGTTGTGTGGGTGAACCTATGCTAATGCACCGCCCTTCCTAGGACTAATACATACTTGTGATTATACCCCTTGCAAGCATCCGCAACTACAAGAAAGTAATTAAGATAAATCTAACCACAACCTTAAACTCTGAGATCCTGCTATCCCTCCTGCATCGATATACCAACGGGGGTTTAGGTTTCTGTCACTCCGGCAACCCCGCAATTGGCAAACGAATACAAGATGTATTCCCCTAGGCCCATAAAGGTGAAGTATCATGTAGTCGACGTTCACATGACACCACTAGAAGAATAACAGCACAACTTAAATATCATAACATTGAATATTACTCAACCATAATTCACTACTAACATTTAGACTTCACCCATGTCCTCAAGAACTAAACGAACTACTCATGAGACATCATATGGAACATGATCAGAGGTGATATGATGATGAATAACAATCTGAACATAAACCTTGGTTCAATGGTTTCACTCAATAGCATCAATAACAAGTAGAAATCAATACCGGGAGAGTTTCCCCTATCAAACAATCAAGATCCAACCCAAATTGTTACAGCGGTGACGAGGTGCAGCGGTGGAGACGGCGGTGATGATGATGGAGATGATGGTGATGGTGATGGAGATGATGTCCAGCTCGATGACGGTGACGATGGCGTCGATTTCCCCCTCCGGGAGGGAATTTCCCCGGCGGATCTCAGCCTGCCGGAGAGCTCTTTTCTCTCTGGTGTTTTCCGCCTCGCAGAGGCGGCTGTGACTCTTCGCGACTATCCTCTGGAGCTTAGGTTTTCGGGACGAAGATGTACGCGAAGGAGAGGAGGCCAGAGGGGGCTGTGGGCCCCCTCCTCACAGGGCGGCGCGGCCAGGGCAGGGCCCGCGCCGGCCTATGAGGTGGGCCCATGGTGGCCCTCCTCGGCTCCTCCTTCTGGCTCCCTTCGTCTTCTGGAAAAATAGGATTTTTCATATAAATTTCGTCAATTGTTGATCTTCCGAAATATTGCATTCTGACGGCGCTTTTTCCAGCAGAATCCTGACTCCGGTGCGCGATCCTCCAATAATCATGAAACATGCAAAATAGATGAAATAACATAAGTATCATCTCCAAATATGAAATATATCAATGAATAACAGCAAATTATGATATAAAATAGTGATGCAAAATGGACGTATCAACCCCCCCAAGCTTAGACTTCGCTTGTCTCCAAGCGAAACTGAACTCGGTAAACAGGACCACATGTTTATGGAGTGAAGAGTCGATAAATAAAATACGGACAAGAAGCATCATATTCATTCACACAAGACATTCTAGTGAACAACTTCCTCATATAATTCAACTTGAAACAAGTAGAAGGTAATCACAAATAAAGGTGCATAACAAATCATAATTGGTAATGGCAAACTTCGTTCTTGGTCAGAGAACAATTAACAGATTATACTTATCTATCGAGCAGTGCTCTCATATTAAAGTTTATATGGCACAACTTGCATACTCAATCATAATAATCTCCTCATAATCATTGATAACTTTCAAAGCTATATTCATTCAGATAAAACTTGTACTAAACAAGGAAGAGTAAAAGACATGATGAAATAGATCACAATATAAATGGTTTGATCACAACAACTCAAATGCTTGCTAGAGATGGAGAGAAATAGGTTTACTGACTCAACATAAAGTAAAAGACAGGCCCTTCGCAGAGGGAAGCAGGGATTAAATCATGTGCTAGAGCTTTTTCAGTTTTGAAATCATATAAAGAGAATAAAAGTAATATTTTGAGAAGTGTTTGTTGTTGTCAACGACTGGTAGCGGGTACTCTAACCCCCTTGCCAGACAAACTCTCGAAGAGCGGCTCCCATTAAAACATTTCCATTTTGAGTGGCACTCCTTCCAACCTTACTTTCACAAACCATGGCTGACCGAATCCTCGGGTGCCTGCCAACAATCTCATACCATGAAGGAGTGCCTTTTTATTTTAGTTTTATTTAGATGACACTCCTACCCTCCTTTGCTTTCTCAAGCCATGGCTAGCCGAATCCTCGGGTGCCGTCCAACAATCACATACCATGGAGGAGTGTCTATTTGTAAAATCATGAAGGTAATTAATCGGGGCTGGGAACCCCATTGCGAGCTCTTTTTGCAAAATTATTGGATAAGTGGATGAAGCCACTAGTCCATTGGTGAAAGTTGCCCAACAAGATTGAAAGATAAAACACCATATACTTCCTCATGATCCATAAAACATTGACACAAATAAGAGATGATAAATTTTGAATTGTTTAAAGGTAGCACACGAAGTATTTACTTGAAATGGCAGAAAATACCATGTAATAGGTAATTATGGTGGACACAAATGGCATAGGTTTGGGTTAAGGTTTGGATGCACGAGAAGCATTCCCTCTCGGTACAGGTTTTTGGCTAGCAAGGTTAATTAGCAAGCATAAGAGTTGAGGGAAACAAACAAATATACATGTGATAGAAATAATCATGCATCTTCCTTGTAAGCACAAACAATTTTAACTTCAGAATAATAAACTAAGGAGCTAACAAGAAAGAAAGACAATGAAACAACATATCTACATGTATTCCTCTTTTCTACTAAAACCTCAAAGTGTTGTTGCTATTGACCAATGCTAAGTTTGCCAAAACCAAATAGATTTATTCAATGCTCCCAAAGTGATACCAATACTAATAACAAGATCAATCATATAATAGAGATTGCAAACTAAAATAAGATGTGCAATATGTAAATGATAAGGCTTCTCATTAATATTCCATAACGATAACTCACACCAAGGGATACATAGACAACCAACTAAGGAGAGATACTTCCACACTGCAACCCATCTTATATGATAACTTCCCTACTCATGATATGACACTACTTGATAGTAAAAAGTAAAATATAGTGATGATGTGATACCGCGGCACTCCCCCAAGCTTGGAACAAACCAAGGGGATGCCAATACCGATGATGAATTACTCCTTCGGCGGTGGTGATGGTGAATTCTTGACAAGCTTCTCAAAAGCTCCTGAAGCTCATCAATCTTGTATGTGAGGTTACGGATCATCTCCGAATTGTGCTCGACGCGGCTAAGAAGTATGTCCGACGGCGAGTCCCAACTCTTGGAGTTATTTCCCCACTCTTCAGCTTCGGGCTTCATCCTTCCTGCAGTGTTAGAACGATCTATATCCCAATTGCTAGGCAATGCCACCTTGGGAGTCCTTTCGATTTGACTATTGTAAATTAGATTGCAGAAGGGATGGTAAGTGCCTGGAGAAGATGTCTTTGGAGCTAAGTAGTGATGTGGAACCCTTCCTCCGGTGCGAATTCTTGCGCTCCTCCTAGCACTGACAGGGTTTTCCACCACCTCGATGCTTGCGATGGTAGTACGTGGGTACGCGCGCGAGTCTTCCTCCACTTCTTCTTCATCTTCTTCCTTGACGCTCTCGTCCACCTCTTTCCACTCGGGATCTTGAATATCTTCATCCGAAAGCCCCTTGCCCTTGTTGTTGGAGACCATGGTGCTTCTAGATTGAAAACAGATCCTGGCAGAAATAGCTCGAAACAAAACACGTCGAGAAAACGATATACGGACCTCCAGGGGTCTGGGGGATTATATAGCAGGAATTTTTACGACAAAAGGAAAGTACCAGGTCGAACCAGAGTCGGAGAGGGGCGATGAGGTGGCCACCTCATAGGGCAGCGCGGCCAGGCTGGGGCCCGCGCCGGCCTATGGGGGCACGCCCTTGTGCGTCTCCTCCACTCCGTTTCGATCTCGTAATTTTTTATATTTGCCAAAAACAGCAAAAACATTGTTCGGAAAGTAAAACACGAACTTTTTATTACCAGTACTGTTACCTATTCAAAGTCGAATTCTGCCGGACTGTCAATTTGTCCTTTGATGAAAACTTCCGGAGTTTCCACTCGAATAACATCCACATCTTCATTATAAGAATCACCTGAGATATAATGCTTGAGTCTTTGTCCATTCACCACTTGTGAGGCATCGCCTTGGAGAGAACTAATTTTAATCGCCCCTAAGCGATATACCTCCTCAACGACATATGGTCCTTCCCATTTCGAGAGTAATTTCCCTGCAAAGAATCTGAGATGAGACCGATACAATAGGACTTTATCCCCAATATTAAATTCTCTTTTGATAATCCTTCTATCATGCCATTTCTTAACTTTCTCTTTAAAGAGTTTAGCATTTTCATAAGCTTCACTCCTCCATTCATCTAGAGAACTCAATTGCAGCAACCTCTTCTTACCGGCTAGTTTAGGATCTTTATTTAGTTCTCTTACAGCCCAATAAGCTTTGTGCTCTAGTTCTAAAGGTAAATGGCAAGCTTTTCCATAAACCATCTTATACGGTGACATTCCCATTGGATTTTTATAAGCAGTTCTATAAGCCCATAGTGCTTCCTTCAATTTACTAGCCCAATTTTTTCTAGTTTTATTAATAGTCTTTTCCAAGATAGATTTAATCTCTCTATTTGATAGTTCTACTTGCCCACTAGTTTGAGGATGATAAGCAGAAGCAATTCTATGATTAATACCATATTTAGCAAGAGTTTTTCTAAAACCACCATGAATAAAATGAGAACCTCCATCAGTCATAATATATCTAGGAACTCCAAATCGAGGAAAAATAATATCTAAAAGCATTCTTAAAGAGGTCTCACCATCAGCACTTTTTGTAGGTATGGCTTCCACCCATTTAGTAACATAATCAACAGCAACAAGTATATGAGTGTTACCTTCTGAAGAGGGAAAAGGTCCCATGAAGTCAAATCCCCAACAATCAAATGGTTCAATAACGAGAGTATAATTCATAGGCATTTCATTGCGTCTGGAGATATTACCAACCCTTTGACATTCATCACAAGATAAAATAAACTTCCTTGCATCTTTGAAGAGAGTTGGCCAATAAAAACCTGATTGTAGAACCTTTTGCGCGGTTCTATCTCCGGCGTGATGTCCTCCATAAGCACTACCATGACATTTACTCAATATCTCTTGTTGTTCATATTCGGGAACACATCTTCGCAGAATACCATCCACTCCTTCTTTATATAAGTGTGGGTCATCCCAGAAATAATGCCTTAAGTCATAAAAGAATTTCCTCCTTTGCTGGGCTGAAAAGGTTGGAGGCAAGTACTTGGAAACAATAAAGTTAGCATAATCAGCATACAAAGGGCTATCTCGCGAGCTCACCTTTATTACAGCCAATTGTTCATTTGGAAAACTATCATCAACAGGAACAGGATCATAAGCAATATTTTCCAATCTAGACAAATTATCAGCAACAGGATTATCAGCACCTTTCCTATCTACAATATGCAAATCAAATTCTTGCAACAGAAGTACCCATCTAATAAGCCTTGGCTTAGCATCTTTCTTTTGCATAAGGTATCTGATTGCAGCATGATCAGTATGAATTGTAACTTTTGAATCAACAATATAAGATCTAAACTTGTCGCAAGCAAAGACTACAGCTAACAATTCTTTTTCAGTAGTAGCATAATTTCTTTGAGCAGCATCAAGAGTTTTACTAGCATAATGAATAACATTTAACTTTTTATCTACTCGCTGTCCAAGAACAATAGCCTACAAAGAAAGTCACTAGCATCACACATAATTTCAAATGGTAAGTTCCAATCAGGAGGTTCAACTATAGGTGCAGTTGTTAAGGCTTTCTTTAGAGTTTCGAAGGCTTCCTTACAATCATCATCAAAAACAAAAGGTACATCTTTTTGAAGAAGATTAGTAAGAGGCTTTGAAATCTTGGAGAAATCTTTGATAAACCTCCTATAAAACCCAGCATGACCAAGAACACTACGAATACCTTTAACATCCCTAGGATAGGGCATCTTCTCAATTGCTTCAACTTTAGCTCTATCAACTTCAATACCTCTCTCGGAAATTTTATGTCCCAATACAATTCCTTCATTAACCATAAAGTGGTATTTCTCCCAATTAAGAACAAGGTTAGTTTCTTCACACCTCTGCAAAACTTTATCAAGGTTCCGCAAGCAATTATCAAAAGAATTCCCATAGATAGAAAAATCATCCATGAATACCTCTACAATATTCTCGCAAAAGCCATGAAAAATAGCAGACATGCATCTTTGAAAAGTAGCAGGAGCATTACATAAACCAAAAGGCATGCGTCTATAAGCATAGGTTCCATAGGGACAAGTGAAAGTAGTTTTCTCTTGATCCTTAGTTTTAACAGCAATTTGTGAAAACCCAGAATAACCATCAAGAAAGCAAAAATGAGTATTTTTAGATAACCTTTCTAACATTTGATCAATAAAAGGTAAAGGGTAATGATCTTTCTTAGTAACCTTATTAACTTTCCGATAATCAATGCACATTCTATACCCTACAACTACTCTTTGAGGGATGAGCTCATCATTATCATTAGGCACAACAGTCATTCCTCCTTTCTTAGGAACGCAATGCACAGGACTAACCCATCTACTATCAGCAATAGGATATATAATACCAGCTTCAAGAAGTTTTAATACCTCATTTCTTACCACATCCTTCATCTTAGGAATTAGACGACGCTGATGTTCAACAACAGGCTTTGCATCATCTTCCATATTAATGGCATGTTGGCAAATAGAGGGAGAAATCCCCTTCAAATCACCAAGAGTGTAGCCAATAGCTCCTCGGTGCTTCTTCAATATTTTCCAATAACCTTTCTTCTTCAAACTCTGAAAGCTTAGAACTAATAATAACAGGATATATTTTCTTATCATCAATATGAGCATATTTAAGATTATCAGGCAATGGTTTTAAATCAAAAACAGGATCCTCTTTTGGTGGTAATGTTGTACCTAGATCTTCTACAGGCAAGTCATGTTTAAGAATAGGTTGACGAAGGAAAATTTCATCAAGCTCATTTCTTTCTTCCCTAAAATCTTCACTCTCACTATTCTCCAAATGTTGCTGCAAAGGATTATTAGGAGCAAGAGCAATAGATGCACACTGTTGAACTCTAAAATCATTATTAGGCGAATCAGCTTTATAAGGAATTTTGGCAAATTTAGAGAAATTAAACTCATAAGACTCACCAGCAAATTTAGTCAAAATTTTCTCTTTCTTGCAATCTATAACAGCTCCACAAGTATTTAGAAAAGGTCTACCAAAAATGATAGGACAATACTTACTAGCAGCAGAACCAAGTACCAAAAAGTCAGCAGGATATTTAATCTTACCACATAGAACTTCCACATCTCGAACAATACCAATTGGAGAGATAGTTTCTCTATTAGCCAGCCGAATAACCACATCAATATCTTCAAGTTCACAAGAACCAATTTCGTGCATAATCTCCGTGTAGAGCTCATAAGGAATAGCACTAATACTTGCAGCAATATCGCATAAACCATAATAACAATGATCACCAATTCTAACAGATAGCATAGGAACACTAGTTTTCTTGGAATTATTAGGATGTGAAACAATATTAGAAGCATCTTCACAAAAAATAATATGACCATCCTCCACATTTTCAGTCACAAGATCTTTAACTATTGCAGCAGCAGGTTCAACTTTTATTTGTTCTTCAGGTTCTACAGGTTTCTCTTCATTTTTATTAACCGCACTGTTTATAACAGAGTACTCCTTCATTTTAGTAGGGAAGGGAGTTTTTCAATATCAGCTTCAGGAATAACATGATCAACAATTTCGACTACAACACATTTATTTATTGATGAATCAATTTTATCTTTATACGGTTCATGATACTTATCAAAGTTCTTCTTAGGCAGTTCATAATGAGAGGCAAAGGCTTTATAAAGATTTGCAACAACTTGAGAATCAAGACCATAGGTAGCACTAATATTACGAAATTTATCAGTATCCATAAAAGCTTCAATGCATTTATAATCATAATTTATACCTGACTCTCTACCTTTGTCGATCTCCCATCCTTCAGTATTCTCCTGGATCCGATTAAGAAGGTCCCTTTTAAACTCTTCTTTGTTGCGTGTAAATGATCCAGAACAAGAGGTATCCAGCAAGGTCTTGTCTTGAAAAGAAAGTCTTGCATAGAAATTATCAATAATAATATTACCAGTAAGCTCATGAATGGGGCATTTGAGCATTAAAGACTTCAATCTCCCCCACGCTTGGGCAATACTCTCTCCATCATGAGGCCAAAAATTATATATGCGGTTCCAATCCTTGTGAATTTCACTTGGAGGATAGAACTTAGAATAAAATCGGGGCACAATATCATTCCATTCAAGAGAATCCCCATTATCCAATAATTTATACCAATGCGCCGCTATACCAGACAGCGATATAGAGAATAGTTTCTTCCTCACTTCATCCATAGCAATACCTGCACACTTGAATAAGCCGCATAATTCATGTAAGAACAGTAAATGATCTTCAGGATGGACAGTTCCATCACCTGTATAACGGTTATCCACTACACGTTCAATAATTTTCATAGGTATTTTGTATGGTATCTCTTCCTCACCTGGCGCCTCATCACTACCTTTGCAGTAGTAGCAGATTTTCCAAATAAAAACTCAAGAGAAGATCTCTCCATAATGAATTATGGCAGCAGGCAGAAATAAAATCAGCACAAACAGTAAAAGTTTCCCTTACCAATTCCACTTACCAATAGCGCTTCACTCCCTACCAACGGCAATTGAGAAGATGCCCTATACTATCCATCTACCGCTGACGCGTGGGCCGTTTTATTTCCTGATTGTATACGCGGTGCTGCCAATGACAAATGGGGCCGCTCTATGGGGCTGCCGCAGCCAATGACCAGTGGGTCGTCTATTTATTTATAGAAAATTATATTGCCGCTCTGTGGGGCCTCCGCAGCCAATGACCGCTGTGGCAGGTGACTATTTTCGCAGCTTAATCTAAAGTGACTCTTATGCTAAACATTGTGCATCTCGACGTTGACCTAGCAGTGGCGGCGAGCATAGCCGTTCTGACCATGCCGATATCGGCATCGGCATCGGCATCGTTTGGAGGATGTGGTGCTCGAATAATAGTGGAAATACGATATTATCTTTTACATGCATAATATATAGAAAATAGTTAGATCTCTAAATCGATGCATATGAAGCTACATATATATTCTTGGTTATAATCCCCTTATCTAAAGGGGATGGATGCATGGCTTCACGTCGTCGTCGCTTTCATCGTCAGTATCTTCGTCGTCCGAGTAGTAGTACTTCCTGCACATTGTTCCGTCGAACACCTTCACTGTGAGCACATCATCGCCTTCATATTTGAAGTGTACGAAGCAGCCGAAATCCACACCGTGCGCGATGGCGAATTTCTCCCAGCCCTTGTCGAGGTACATCCGGCCTTGACCATCAAATAGGACCTCCACGGTCCAGAGACGAGGACCACAGTCAGCTGCTCGTAGATACACCTTAGCTGGCTCCTGGCCGTCAAGATAGTCCGCAAACTTTTTTGGGAGAGCCTGCAAAGAGATCGAGCGCCGATCGTTTGAAATTAAAGGTTTTTTAGAACATGCCCATAATTAATCACATGCATCATATATGTGGGAACGCGTACGTACCTTCTTGACCAAAGGGTCTTCATAGACGGCGATGAAGAACTCCTCTATGATCAATGGCAGTGTTGACGGTGGTGGTGGCAATGATGATGATCCACTTCCCCTTCCCCTTCCCCTTCCGGTCCGCGTCCGAGACGTGGAAGCCATGGCAATGGATCAAGTGTATGTGAACGAAGAAGAGAGAGGCAGAACCTATTGACACAAGAGATGGCCGTGTGGGTGTTTATAAGGGAGAGATGACCGTTGTAGGGGTTTACACAATAAAATAAGGAGGAGGTGAATGTTGGTGGGGGTTTACACAATAAATTAAGGAGGAGATGACCGTTGTGGGGGTTTACACAATAAATTAAGGAGGAGACGACCGTTGTGGGGGTATATATCTCAACAAAAAAGTAATGCGGACTATCTTGACGGAAATGGAACTTCGTGATATAGTTTATCATTTTACCGTGAAAAGTAATGCCTAAAAGAAATGATAATTCGTGATAGTTTATCATTTACCGTAATAGCTACAACAAATCGTTGATGGTTTATCATTTTTTATGTGAAAAGTAATGGCTACAAGAAATGGGTGATGGTGTATCATTTTTTGCGTGAAAAGTAATGGCTACAACAAAATCGGTGATGGTTTATCGTTTTTTGCGTGAAAAGTAATGGCTACAAGAAATGGGTGACGGTGTATCATTTTTTGCGTGAAAAGTAATGTCTACAACAAAATCGGTGATGGTTTATCGTTTTTTTGCGTGAAAAGTAATGGCTACAAGAAATGGGTGATGGTGTATCATTTTGCGTGAAAAGTAATGGCTACAACAAAATCGGTGATGGTTTGTCATTTTTTGCGTGAAAAGTAATGGCTACAACAAATCGGTGATGGTGTATCATTTTTTTGCGTGAAAAGTAATGGCTACAACAAATCGGTGATGGTTTATCATTTTTTGCGTGAAACGTAATGCCTAAAAAGAGTTTATAATTTAGCTCGTAAAAAATAATGCAGAAAACCAAACTTTGCGTGAAGCTAACCGACGACAGAGAGAGAGAGGGTGGTGGCCCCGACCAGAGAGAGATAGGGGTTATCTTGCCCGTTAGATCATACGATCAACGGTCGGCGGACACGATCCGCGTGACATGGGCTAGACCAATCAGGGCAATGTTGGGCGTCTGTGAGAGTTTGTGAAGGGAGAGGGCAAAACTGAGTAGTATCAAGAAACCAAGGGCAAGTGAGTAGTAAACAGACTAAGGGATTCAAATATGAGATTTAAAAAATGGAAAATGCATGTTTTGTACAATGAAACCCATCTTGGCCTACCTCAAACTATTTGCAATACAAATATACATGAGTGTGAAAATTATGGCCTCATTCAGACAAAGTATGTTTTGGGAAAAGCTGTTTTGGGTAGGGCTTATTGTGGAAAACCATGCACCTTCATAGCTACTAGGTGATTTGAGAAGTGGCAATTTGTGGTAAAACTTGATTTATCTATGATTTATCTATGATTTGAGAAGTGGCAACTTGTGGTAAAGACTCCATGAGTAAGTGCCACTCTTTTTCGTAATTTTTTTCACATTAAATAACTCATTTAACTGGTTAATCCCATTTGTTGACTCTCTGTTGACCAGCCACTTGAGGGTAAAACTGAGTATATTGCACTAGCCAGTATTAGCACCCAAGGGGAAAACTGAGCACACAAAAAATGCTAGTATATGACTCGAGGGTATACCTGAGTATATCTAAATTTCCAGGGTTAGACCCGAGGACGCGTGTTGCGGTGCAGAAGTGGAATACGTGCCATTGTTGACGCGTGTCGCGGTGCAGACGTGCAAATAGTGGACGCGTAGGACGCGGGTCGCATTTAGGACGCGTAAGCCCCTCCTTCCCTCCCTCTGCACACAGTCGTCTCATTCTCGCTCACGCACGAAACCACCCCTCTCACGTCCCATCAACTTCTCCAAATCGGAAAAACCCCAACCGCCCTACGCACGCTACCCTGCCGGCGATGGAGAAGAAGAATGCGCCGGCGGCCGTCGCCTCCGAGCCCGTCGCCTCCGCGCCCGTCGCCGCCGAGCCCGTCGCCGCCGAGCGCGTCGCCGCCGAGGGCGGCGCATCCAAGCGCGGCTCCTCCGTGAACTGGGCCTCTCTCTCTCGGCTGATGGACCACTTCACAAGATCGGCGAATGCTTACTGGCGAACGAGGAGTACGCCGACACCTACTCTGCTATGAGGCAAGTCTGTAGAAATTGGCGCTCAGGTTTGCCTGAGCCCGACGTGCACCTGGACGAATGGATCATGCTAGACCACGCCCTTCCACGCGTCGCTGAGTTCACCTTCCTCCAAGTCGGCACATCACGCTCCGTCACCATAGATCTATCGGAAGTTCATACAAGGTTCAAATTCCTCCATATCTACCTTTTTATTTTCAATCTTAAACATCTTAGTGCTGAATGTTATCTTCATCTATATATTTTAGATACTACTTCGTCGGCTTTTGCCGTGGCGTCATCGTGCTTGCCCAGAAGAACCCGCCGCACAAGATACGGCTTCTGAACCCACTCACAAAGGCATCGAACACTATGTTTGAGGCGCAGATGCCATCTGTTTTTCTGGATTCAGTCGCTGTAATCAAATCCCCGACTATGGTCTTCGTTGCCGCACAATTCCCACCGGAAATTGGTTGGGTCGATGAGAGCACTCCAACTAAGGATATATATGAAGATTGGGGAGAAGAAAGATTTTCGATCGAGAACCATTGTCTGCGTTGCATTACCCCATTCAATGGTGAACTGTATGCAGTAGCTGCGGACAATTTTGAGATCGGAAGAATAGTGTGAACCAATGTACAGTTGCAGCAGCGCGCGAGCACTGTCAAGATGGAGACACTAATTTCATTTCCAGAACTTGGACGTCAGAAGTTCTACCTTGTGAAGTCGGATGGCGATCTGCTGCTTGTGTTGTTGGTCAACCGGGCTTTGGCGGGCAAACCATTGGTGTACCGTGTGGACACTCAGAGCCGCTCTCTCCATCCGGTCAGTAACATTGGCAGTAATGCCTTCTTCGTGAATCATATCCGGTCTATCTCCGTCGACACTAGAGTGCACCCGACACTTCGACCTGGCTGCATCTACTACACGGATTTGGGTTATATCAGAGAGTACTCTCATGATACAAAGGCATGGGATGAGTGGCCACTACGTGTGGATAGAATAGGAAACTACGGTATGAAAAATGAATACAGGCCATACCGTCTGGAGGATGTATTGGCCGCACACTGCAGACGGAACGAGTTCAACCAATATTTCCTTGGGGTAATGCACGAATGGAGCGACGAAGAAATATATGAGGAGGAATGAAGAACAAATTCATTCATCCTGGGGTATCCTAATCTTCTTGTTGTCCATACATTGCGTACGTCTTGTATATTTTTTAGCTTAGTTTGTCGTGAACATTAACAACGTTATTGGCTGCTTTTGGCTGTTGTATGCAGTTTATGTATTATACTTAGTTTTCTGATTATGCTGTTGTGAATTTATCATATTCTAGCTTCTAGATTTGCTGCCATATTGGGCAAAAAACGAGGGCCAAAAGGCATAAATAATCCCAGAGATTTGCTACTAGATTTACTGCCATATTGAAGAAAGACAGAAATATAAGCTTCTCTAGATTTGATACTAATTTGGTGAAAAAGACAGAGAGAGAAAGAGGGGAAAAGGTGCTCTTAAAAATGCCAATTTGGACCGAGAGAGACAAAACCCAGCTCCTGCTCACGTGCAACCAAACGCTTCTCGTCCTGTCCCACGCGGTCCCTTTCTACCAGCCCCACGCGACGCGGCCCATGCGGCCCCACAGACGACGCGGCGCAACACGTCAGCACAGAACGTCCAAATAGACGGATTCCTTCCGTCTGAGCTCCTTCTGCGGGTTTCAGACATAGGCTTGGGGAAAACTGAGGAAAAACTAAGGGGCTGGGGAAAACTGAGTACAACTAACGAAGCGGGGGCACGAAAATAGAAATCCCATTTCAAAAACCTTCGACTATATCTAAATCAAATAAATACAGAATAACATAGTCTGAAGCTTCTTAATATTCATCATGCTTCTTCTAGTAATTTATGAAACAATCCTTGGTTGTTCTTAAGCTGACAGTACCACTAACTCATAGATTACAGTTTACTCCTACAAAACAACGAGAATGCTACTTATAATTCACTAAATATCCTCTCATAGAAACGATGTTCAAAAGCTTTTAACATTTACGACTTTTGCTTCTGACTGTTTAATTAAAAGCATCGGGAAATATAAAACAATGCTTCAAAGTGTTTTACAGTCATATTCACCTCTACCCTCAGATATAAAACACACAGGTTCTGAAGCTTCTAAGATGGAATCGTTCAAATTCTATATTTCAGTATATCAATGAAATATCATAGCTTCATAACTTCATAAGTTTAATCAAGCAGCTTCTACTTTTCCAAAATAATGCTTCGTTATTTCAAGGCTGACACTACCACAAAAATCAAATATTTCAGTACAAATATTTTAGCTTTTTGCATGAACATTCAAACTATGCTACTGCTTTTCATCTACATCCCACTGTGCTTCACCAATACATAAATTTCAAAAACCTTCGACTATATCTAAATCAAATAAATACAGAATAACATAGTCTGAAGCTTCTTAATATTCATCATGCTTCTTCTAGTAATTTATGAAACAATCCTTGGTTGTTCTTAAGCTGACAGTACCACTAACTCATAGATTACAGTTTACTCCTACAAAACAAGGAGAATGCTACTTATAATTCACTAAATATCCTCTCATAGGAACGTTTTTCAAAAGCTTTTAACATTTACAACTTTTGCTTCTGACTGTTTAATTAAAAGCATCTGGGAATATAAAACAATGCTTCAAAGTGTTTTACAGTCATATTCACCTCTACCCTCAGATATATGAAGCTTCTAAGATGGAATCGTTCAAATTCTATATTTCAGTATATCAATGAAATATCATAGCTTCATAACTTCATAAGTTTAATCAAGCATCTTCTACTTTTCCAAAAGAATGCTTCGTTATTTCAAGGCTGACAGTACCACAAAATCAAATATTTCATTACATATATCATAAAAGTATCAAAGATACCACTGCATCATAAATTAGCTTCTACCTTCATCAAACATAGCTTCCGTGTTCTAAAGGTTTTAACTAACACACATAATGATTCAGACCATTGATATTATAAGCTTCCATGACTAGAAAATAAAGCTTCTATGACTAGAAAATAAAGCTTCTGTAGAGTATTTTACCCTATACAACACAACTAACCAAATACACAGGCTTCGAACGGACAGGGAGATCAAGCCACAACATGCATAAGACATCAAATGGATCAATCTAACTGTACCTCTCCACCTCCATGGTTGACAATAGGGGGATTCCCGACATCTTGACTACTGACAGTGTTTCCATCTGTTGCAGCTGCACCCAACTTCTCCCTCAGTTGAGGATCGATCACGCATGAAGCACGCCGGAAAAAGGGATTTGTATACGGTGGATACTCGATGTTGTCCGTCAGGTGCGCCATCTTTTCCCGCAAGGACGAGGCTGGAAGCAATTGACGGCAGCCTCTCTTTCTACCAGAAGTGCGCGAACGTATCAGGAGGAGAGCGACATTAACGGCCGCGCCATTTTTGCAGCAATGGAATCACGGCCGAATTAAATAAGGAAGCTACACATCGGTTTCCGAAAAGTGCTATTGACACACGAGCAGCAATGCTCCCGTCCATGTGGAGTTTCCTGCAGCGTCCGTTTAACCTATCTGTCCATCCAGCTGGTTGCATTCTGACTGTACACGAACATTGTGTGTGATGTATATCTCAAGGGAACCACTAGCAGTCGGATCCCGATTGTTGCTTCCTATCGGACCAATTTTTTGCCGTTCGATTTGTTTGATCTAGACCGTTTGTTTGGAAGCTGTAGGCCCACGTATGTAATAAGAAACCGATGGATAGAGATTTCTTGCACCCGAGCATCAGTGATCCTGCCATGTGGTGTTTTGTGAGCCACTCGTTTTGGTATGGAGACCTGTGCCAACGTAAGTTTCATTGAATACATTATGCTGGAAAATGAGAAATACCAAAAGGTTTTGTATGCAGTACAGTGGCTCTGCAGCAGGTAGGTGAGTAACCGCAATGATAACTATGCGTGGCACATGCTCTTCATGTGTCAGGCCACCATTTACTCACTCAATGGTAACCTCGTTCTTGGCAGGTCACAATGAAGTACCTCCCTGTGCAGTGTGCACTACATCTCCACTTTCTATTTACGGAGTACAAATTTCAGTTCACAAACCAAATCATGTAAATCCTATCAAGAAAAAAACAATAATTTTCTTGGCCAGTCAATGAGTATCCCAAATTTAAACAAATTAAATTTGATAGAAATAAAATAAACAGTAGGTTCATGGAAAAATTCCACAAAGAAAATACAAATGGTTCTCTTTAAATTTGCACTGCATAACGTTCTAAAAAGATTGCAGTGTGGATGAGCAATTTTTTTTTGAAATTGTCACCGGGGGGGAGAGAGTCCCCACCTGAATTTCATTGAAAAAAGGACGTTTTAGTCCTGAGAATTACAAGCTGAGAGGTGGTCACGCCAGACCAAGACATGTTGTTGGTGCGTAGGGTTTTTGAACCTATGCAACCAAATAGATAGGTCATCAATTACATTAGAGAGAGCTGAGGAGGGGGAAACTATTACATCTCTGAATATTAGTGAGTTCCTGACGTCCCAGATGCGCCATAGTGTAGAGAGAAAAATGTCTGGCCAGACCGAGGCTGGGAGGTGAGACTGCGACTGTAAATTCCAAGAGTTGGGGTAGCGAAGCAAGAGGTGTTGTAGTTGTGCCCTCTGCCAGATGATTCGTGCGGCAGGACAGTCGAAGAAGAGGTGTTGACGGTCTTCAACTGTGTTGGGACATCTTGGGCATGAAGGAGAGTCGATGATTGTCTTGCGGTGTAGATTTGATCTTGTATTTAGTTTGTCGAGGTGGAAAAGCCATCCGAAGATCTTGACCTTGTTTGGGACCCAGGAAGCCCAGATGCAGGCGGTTATGTCATCAGCTTGGTGATCATGCAACGAATTGTAAGCTGCTTTGGTTGAGAAGGAGGAGCCGTCTAGCATGGAGCGTCGATCATTGTGTTGGGTTAAATGAATACCCTGCAACAAAAGTGAGAGAGTAGCTAGCTCTTCAGCAGCCACATTGGTTAGCCTATTCCTGAGCCCTTAGCCTAGGCCTTGTTCCAAGATTTCACAGACAAAAGCATTGGGGTTTAAGTGGTGGGAGAATATGGTTGGGTATGTGGTGGCTAGGGGTTCGGGAAGTAGCCATCTATCAAGCCAAAAAAGGTGTTTTGTCCACTGTTAACTTGGCATTGTGTGATGGCTCTGAGAGTGTCTAGATTTTTGTGGATGATCCTACCAAAGGAGGAGCTATTAGATCCAAGGGTCAGTGGGTAGGGTGACAATTGTGAAATCCATATTCTCCATGGAGTGTTTTCCTTTTGCAGAGTTCTGAAACAAAACTTCAGAAGTAGACAAACATTTTGCAAATGTTGATTTTTGATGCCTATACCAGCCATTTTTTGGGAAGACAAGCTCTAGACCAAGCAACTAGACATTGAGAACCAGAAACAGAATCCTCCCCTGCCCAGAAGAAAGCTCTTCTTCGTTTGTCAATTTTTTCAATGATGAGGAGAGGGATGAGCAAAGAAGCCATGAAATGGGTTGGTAGACTGTCCAAAACAGCAGACAGCAGTGTTAGTCTTCCTCCTTTGGATAAGAGAGCGGCACACCAGCCTGCTAAGTATTTGTCCACTCTATCAATCAGTGGCTGAAATGCTGAAGGGGGGAGTTTAGAAGGTGATAGAGGCAATCCAAGGTACGTTTGAGGGAAGGAGCTGATTGTAGTGTCAAGGGCATTGGCAATGTGTTGCTCCTCAGATGGCTGGGTGTTTAGAGTGATTAGGGTGGTTTTCTGAAAATTTATGTGAAGGTCAGTTGCTTCTTGGAAAAGCTGTAGGATAGATTTAAGTTTTTGTGCAGCTTGTGTGGAAGCTCTTGCTAGTATGAGTGTGTCATCAGCATATTGGATAGTTGCATGTGGTAGGTCATCTCTGATAGGGTGTACCATGTCATTTTGTGTGAATGCTTGTAGGATGAGCTGTTGGAGGATATCTGAGAAGATAATGAAAAGGTAGGGGGAGATTGGGTCTCCCTGTCTAAGGCCTTTGTTACATTGAATCCAGGGGCCAGGAACTCCATTGAGAAGAATTGCAGATCCGCCTGAGAGCAGGATAGTTTGAATCCAGGAGCAGAATATGGGTGGAAAGCCTCTATGGATTAGAAGAGAGAGTAGAGCAGCCCAGGACACTGAATCGAAGGCTTTTCTGAAATCCAATTTGATGAGCATGGTGGGTGCTTTCCTCTTGTGGCAACAATTGAGGAGGTCGGCTGCATAGTTAAAATTTTCTGCTATGGATCGTCCTCGAACAAAACCAGTTTGATCAACGTGTATAATTGTTGGGATGAGAGGTTGTAGTCGGTTTGTGAGCACTTTGGCTATAGCTTTCATGGGGCAGTTCTGAAGGGATATTGGTCTAAAAGCATCAGGTGTGTTGGCAGCCTCATTTTTTGGTAATAAGACAACAAGGGCTCGGTTTATACTGGACAGGTCAGCAGTCTGGTTGTGGAAATGAGTGAAGAGCTAGAAGACATCCGATTTAATAGATTGCCAGTATTTTTTGTAGAAGCTTGGGCCAAAACCGTCAGGTCCAGGGCTAGCAAAAGAGTTCATCTGGAAAAAGGAGTTTGTGATTTCTTCATGTGAGAAAGGTAGGGCTAGGGAGGAAAGGTTGGAGAGTGGAAGCAACAATCGGGATCCGACTGCTAGTGGTTCCCTTGAGATATACATCACACACAATGTTCGTGTACAGTCAGAATGCAACCAGCTGGATGGACAGATAGGTTAAATGGACGCTGCAGGAAACTCCACATGGACGGGAGCACTGCTGCTCGTGTGTCAATAGCACTTTTCGGGATAGTAGCTGTTACATTTTTAAATTGAGGGTGAAGTAAGGTTTTTTTTAGAAGCACTGTAATAATACGTTAAGGTTCGAGCGAGAAGGCTTCACGGGCTCACGGCCCACTGCGCTAACTCGTTGTTGGAAGAATCGAAGGAGGAACGGCAGCCCGTTGGAGGAGCCGGCTCCTCCTTCGTTCCTCTCCCCCACTCAGCCTCCCTGTACTCCGACCACGCCCGGCGACGGCGAGGCGAGCCCCCTGCCAGCCCCAGACGGTTCCGCTGCTGCCTCCCGCATCCCCCTTCCACCAACTGCGGCCGCCGACAACTTCTCCGCCTCGCCGCTCGATCCTACCTCGGATCATCAGTAGTCGCTGCCACTGAAGAAGCAATTGCGGTCGTTGAGGTTCGCCGTCTTCCATCTCCCCCCACGCACGACGGTGCGGGGCAACCGGAGCCGTCTCTCGGAGTCAACAATGGAGGGTCTGCTCGACAAGCCCCTGAACCCGAACAAGCTCCTCAAGGAGCAGTGAGTCCAAAGTCCAAATCCAGCTCGCGATTGCCGCCACTACCTTACTCCCTCCCGTACACTTGTTCTTCACTAACTTGGTATTCCCCTCCTTCATCACGCAGATTCGTCAGCAACCTGACGGGGTCGTCCCTGCTGGAGATCGCGGCTCTCTCCACTATCGTGCCGGTGGCTCATTTAGTTCCTCTTCCTTAGATTTCCCCAATATGTCTATCGGTATGTATGTATTTGTGCACATGATTGTGATCTGATTTGGGTTTTTTCTGGGGCGCAGGCAGTGGTGGTTTTAAGGAAATGGAGCAGCGGAGGTCAGTTGATTGGAGACTTTATTTTTTCTTTTCTTAACCCTTCCTTACCCTTTAGTGCAAAGTATAGAATCTTAGTGCGCACATTTACAGTATTGATCCGTTGCGAGATCCAACTATCTAGCGGAAATCCTTCCATGCACCAGCATCTACATAGACACGTTTTTACCTGACCATTGCAAGCTAGCATGTCATCTACTTCCTAATTATGCTGGCCAATCTGATGCTAGCTATTCCATGGCACCCTCTTCAGCTCTTCAATGTTTTTCTGTACTCTGATGGAAATTTCAATTTATTCATCATAACACAAACTCCTTTAGTTTTAATGTATGGAGTAGGTCTGGCAGAGCTTGCCACTTACTTACTTTTATCTTCAATTTTTTTAGATAATATTAGGAGGGATTCAGTGAAGAAAAATGATGATGCTCCTCGCGGTCATGAAGATTGGGTGCATTACTTTTCATCGCTGGCTGCAGACTATCTCACGGTTGTATTGCCAATACTTATGATTTTCACGGCAAGTACCCTCTTCACTGCATTTTCATATGCTTACATGATGAAGTTGTTGAACAGCCAAAATCAGTGAAACTGAACTATTCAGTTGTTTTTTACAAATCGGTGGATGAGCTTCAACAATTTTGACTCAAAGTAAAGTCAACCGATGGTTATTCCTTTGGTTTGTTGCAGGTCTTAGCTGAATGGGCCTATATTTGTGCATTTTCTCTTGTAATTGTGATATCTATCTGCACCATCTATAAAAGGTATTTGGTATTAGTAATTATACTCCTGTTTAGTTGGTGATTTCCTTTTGGTGACACATAACCCACACTGACCTGGAGTTATGTAATCTCCAATTTCAGATCCCAGTTTCATCTCAAGGCTCCCCAACATAACCTGCCTTCACTTAGGACAGATATATCTTCTTACCGGGTGTCAGTGGTATGTAAATAAATACTGGTTATAATAAATATTAGAAACGTAGCATATTATTGAGGTATTAAGGGTGAATGCTCTTTGTAGATTCTAATGACATGCTTGTCCATATTGGCGGTGGATTTCAAAATCTTCCCTAGACGGTATGCCAAGGCTGAAACATATGGTAGTGGCATTGTAAGTTGTATCTTCTGGAAATTTTCTTGGTTAATTCTTAGTTTTATAATCATCATCATCAAGTATTGCACGTAGTCATTAATTGGCTGTGCAAAAACTGAAGCAGCTGCAAAATGAGCATTTAGATATTACCTTATTTTTATTGCTAATGATTTATGGCTTCACTCAATTGCTTAAATGAGTCCACAGTCAGTCACGGAGATATAGTCCGTTGACAGTGCCTTTCCCCTGTATGTTTAGGTCCTGCAGCACTGTTCATCATCGCTTATTTTTGTTCTTCTGGAATTAAATCAAGCCTCTTGATTACATATATTGCTTTTTTTTTTCATTAACCAAGGTTTTATTTATTACTTATTAATGATAGGTTGTCAATCCGTATTCCCTTCGTGTAATTTCGAATGTGTCTGCCATTTATTCTGACTAACCATCTGCATTATTTTTGAAAGCTGCGCCTCTTCTCAATTTAATGATTAATATGTTGACTCATGGTCTAACAGATGGATCTTGGAGTAGGTTCTTTTGTAGTGGCTAATGCACTGGTATCTAGAGAAGCACGGAACATAACCGCGACGTAAGTCCTTAAATGATATCATTTGACTTACCAAAAAACTATTTATGACTCAGTAAATAGATCTTTGGACTCAACATGACGCACCACACATCTGATTCTTCTGCCATTCTAGTATCAAATACTTGCTTTATATTGCCTCCAGTTTCCAGTCTTTTGGTTTCCATGATAGTAAGTCACATGAATACTGAAGCTAAAGGGCAAACCCAGTGCGAGAAAGTAGATTCCGTGTTCTGCAGAAGTGAATCGTATACTTTTATGCTAAACATTATTCATAGGGTTAGATAATATCGTCCTGTACAGGCTTTATGACAAAACTAATATTATCACCACGTAAGTTGTGCACTATAGATAACGTTTCTTTATTTTGACTGTCCACTGGATAGAGGGGCTTGCAGGAACCTAGAAGCTCTGGTTAAACTTGACTACTTTAGAGTTATTTATTTCCCTAAATAGTGTCATTTACACCTTTGCCATTAGTCCAAAGCCTGGCTCAGCTTTCCTATCACTTCTTTCCATATCAGCACTGTGGATTATCGGTAACATCGAAAAAGTAGTCGCAAAAGCTGAATTAGGCTTCGGATGAATGGTAAATGTGTAAGTCTCCCATTTTAGTATGGCGTGCTGAGTTTTTTCTTATTCAAACTGAGATAAAGCATTTCAATTCTGCATGCAAAATCTGTTTTCTCGGTTCATTGATAACTGAAGAAAATCAATAACATTCAAGATAAGACGACTATGTCATCTCTCCTGCTGTTATGTGGCTGCTAGGGTTCGGGAGGGAGAGAGAGGGCTGCGAGGGCGCGAGAGGGCCGGCCGGGGGCCTTGCCCACGGCCGATGGCAAGAGGGAAGGGATTTCCTTCTTAATTCTTGCTTCATTAGATTGATACATCTCCTCTCCATATATAGAGAGGTTTACTTGACTCCCAAGCAAGGCTTACTTGACCCCTAAGCAAGGCCCATGACGTACTCTAACACCTGCCCCTTTGTTAAGCGCATCTTGTTAGGTTGTCCTTTCTCCAAATAGAATTCAAACTTAGTATAATTTATCATATAGGTGAAACTTACTTATTAACGTTCTAACAAAATATCCCGTGTTTGTCAAATATTATCACCTGGAAGTACACAATTATGACAGACCCTGCTGTTTGATTTTTTACTTTTGTTTGGAAGATTGTTCTAGTTTCTGATTCTCAGATCTAGTAATAGACACTATTCTACCACAGAAGTATTCTTTATCTTACGGTAGACCTGTTTCTTAGGAGATGGAAGGCATCCCTGAGGTCCATAAGTCCTCTAGTATTTCTTGGCTTTGCTCGTCTTATCTCCACATCAGGCGTTGATTATCAGGTACTTTTCTTCTCTTACCTGAATTACGCATTGGTCCTAATTTCATCTACAGTGCAATGAAACATTGTTACATGATGCCATTTATGTGACGTTCTTGACTTTTTGTTGTCTTTTCCAGTCCCTGTCAATTATAGTATCCGAATTTCCTTGTTTTCAGATAGACAGTGTTAGAGTACGCCCATTAGTCTTAGGGTTAATTAGAGATAAGGGTCGCTTGCTTAGGGGTCAAGTAAACCTCTCTATATAAGGAGAGGAGACGTATCAATTTAATCAAGCAAAAATTAAGAAGGAAATCCCTTCCCTCTTGCCACCGGCCGTGGGCAAGGCCCCCGGCCAGCCCTCTCGCGCCATCCCTCTAGCAGCACCATAACAGACAGATACAGCAATTACCTATAGCATGTTTAGCCCTGTGTAATCATGGAAGTGGGGTGATTTGATTTCAATCTGTAGGCATAATCCAAATTTCATAATGGGAGTGGAGTGATTAGGTTTCAGTTTGCAGCGCTTAATGCAAAGTTATTTAGCAGCTTTTCCATATTACACTGCTGTCTTCCTGAAGATGCATCTTCTTTGTTACCTTGTAGGTTCATGTAGGAGAATACGGTGTCCACTGGAACTTCTTTTTTACCCTAGCAGCAATTTCCATCCTTACATCCATTATCAGGATTCATCCTAAATATTGTGGGGTTGTTGGTCTGCTTGTTCTTGCAGGTAGTAACAGTTCTAGTTTGATAGTTTGGTTGCAAGGGCTTAAAAGTGTTATGATTCTCCTTTTCAAAAGTTAATTGCTTTAGTTATTCTTACAGGATACCAAGTATGGCTAAGTTTTGGGTTGAATGAATACCTCATTTCCAATGAGAGAAGTGGTGATATCATCAGCCAGAATAAGGAAGGCGTGTATAGCATATTTGGTAAAAATATTTTTATGTGATGATTTCTTTGTTAATTGTTTGCTAAAGGTTGTGAGAAATATAGATCCTTCCAAGCTTGTTTTTTGTTTGTTGGACAATAGACCATTGCCGATACAGGTGATATGCTGGGTTACCAGCTCATGATTACAGCCAAACTAATCACGCCATGAGTGAGAAGCCACAAACAATGGACGCTGTGTAAATGACATTACAGTCAACTTAGAACCAGGATAAAAAGATCCATACATAACACTGCCGCTAAGTACCAAAACATACATCTATATCGATCAGCCCACACCTGTACTTCTTGCAATATCCAGATGTTGTGCTTGAAGATTCTGCAGAATGGTAGTGCACAGCACTATCCAGTTCTTCTCTGTTGTCCCACATTGCCAATTGCTTCCAGTGCTGAACACAGGGTATAAATTTGAAGTATACATGGGCAAGAGACCAGCTTAGCTTGTTTTTTGAGATCTAATCCCTGTGGCTAAGCCACAAAGCCCAACAAACACCATAAATTGCTATTAATTTTATCTGACCGCCTCAATGGGAAAAAAAATCAAAAATCAAAATTGCTTGAATTTTTGCTCTTGTCTCCAAGCTTGTTGGCACGCACATGCAGGCACTTGTCTATGTTTTGCATACATGTCCTACTTGCACATCTTTATTCAAGTAGACTTAACAGGCTTCTGCCCATCGCCATTTTCTGGGGCTCTCCCATCACTATCCTTGTCCTGTGCTTTTCTTCACCGGTTCCCAAGCACTCTTCTGGCGACAACAGAAGTTAGGGGTTCTTGGGTTACGGATTGCTCCACCTTTCCCACCATCCTGGTTGTAGAGGGCGATCCAGGCACTGGCTGGTCTGGCATGAGGATTGGAGAGTTTTTAGGTTCAGTGGGGTTGAAGCAGAAGAGAGAGCTTAGGGTGAGTGGTGTGGCAAGGCACCACAGGGGGGTGGTGGTGGAGGTCATGACGAATCGGTGGGTGCAGAGTACAGCGTGGAAACGTGCTGGAGAAGAAGCACCTGGGTGCATGATATCACTAAAGTATGCCAGTTGGGCAATCAGTCTATCCTTTTTTATTGCTTTTCTGATTCTTAGTATGCTGATAACCTGAGCTATTGAGTAATTTTTTGTATCTGAATTCTCAATATCACAGATTTGCATGCACCTCATTATACAATCTAATCAGATTCCTCCTTTGACAGGATACTGGGGTATGTACCTTATTGGTGTTTCTCTAGGTTACTATGTATTCTTTGACACTAGTCCAAAATTAAAGAGTAGGAGTACTCAAGTGGTAAAAGTCTGGGTTCTTGCGGCATCTTTTTGGTAGGAAACGACAGTTACAGAAGCATCTATGATTAAAGAGTTCTAATGTCTCCTGTTTGTTAACATTTTCTCTCATGGCATGTTCATAGGATTTTGACGATCATTCTTGACGGCTATGTTGAAAGAATATCTCGACGAATGGTAGGGCACTAATTAGCTAGGCGCTTGGCTTTATCTTATACTCTGGCATAAAAAAACGCAAATTCATCTTCGAAGAAGATTATGGTAGTTACGCAATGTAGTAGCAGATGTATGTTATATGGAACACATTAGTGTGCTTGTAATATCTTAATGGACGTGCTATGCTGGTTAAGGAACACGTTAAATGATTAAATGGAGTAGTATGGCATAAAACATCAATAACATTTAGGTTCAGAGTAGGTAAATCTGAAGTAAGAACATTTGTTGCGTGTTGAGATGTAAACATTCCAGTCATGCAATCAGATTCTTCCAACATGAACGAAATTTAAACAATTATCTTCCAAGAATTATCTTCATATAATGTGTGCAAACAGAGCTTAGCTTCACTGATATGTATGCTTCTTGAGAAGTTTAGGGTTTTCTTTGTGATCTTGTGCTGCAACAGGTACTTCCGTGTCCTAAGTTCACAAATGAAGCACGCTCATTGTATGCATGATTTGATTCATTAGATACCGATAACTTGTTGTATGCTGCTTCTGAAATCTGTACTTAATGCAGTTTTTACACTCTAAACTGACAAAGCCAAGAACTTAATTTCCCTCTTTTACTTTCAAGAGTAACACTGATTTGACCATTTCATTTTTCAGTGCAATTTCGCTTATGTTATGCTTGTGTTTGGCCAGAATTTTCAGGTATTGCTATTCCCTTTCTCTACATTATGAACTTATTCCCCTAAAAAAACATTATGAACTTATAATGTGCATTCATTGTCAGATTAGAATATCCAAAGTAGTCAAATTAGCTCTTCTATACCATTCGGTTGATACTCTTTATATGTGCATCAGTGATTAATAGATCGGTCATATCATGAGTCAAGAACACAAGAATAATTTGTAATTTAAATAATATACTATCTTCAAATCATTTATTAATGGCCCCCCAAAAGGGCAAGGATAGTTTTTGTTATCTTCCCAGATGAGGATGACATAATTTTTTTAACTTAGAATAACGTCCACAACGGGGTTAAAAATTCAGTTTTACCCTTTAGATTTGACAGCTACTTTTAATAATTTGATGATGATTGGAATCTGATATCAGAATCAGGGGAATTTGCAATATACACAATTTCACAACTCATATGCCCGTTATATGATTACACTCGGACTAATTGATATGTTTCCTAAGGTGTTAAGGACAATGGCTAACCTCTATGATTGTAGTGTTACTAGGTATACGTTGTTTTATATAGCTGGTTCAGGTTCCACATTAATGATGAATACTACTAATGATCAGGTTATATCAATTCTCACACTAGCGGGATATACCTCATATGACAAGAACTTGATTCTTGAAGACGCGTTTAATCAAAATATGCTTGGTTCATTCCTTCTGGTAAGATCATCTCTTTGTTTTTCTTATTAGTAATGCCATAATGGAAATGTCCGACTAGCGGAGCTAAAATATGTATCTCTAGGGGAAATATAATTTACTTAAACAGTCAGTACAAAGGAACTGACATCTACATCTCTTACAGGCAAATATCCTTACTGGTCTAGTAAATCTATCAGTTGACACACTTGCTGCCTCTTCCCTCACTGCCTTCATTATATTGTCAGTATATACCTCTATGCTTTGCATGATTGTTGGTCTTGCTCAGTTTTGTGGTGTTAGGATGAAATTTTGGTGAATTGTGGATATACTTGGTACTTTGTATTGTATTGATTAGTTTTTCAGCAAGGTAGCTTACTTTTGGCATAAAGCCAAGTTGCTAACCTAATTAGTTTTTCCTGTGTGCTGTAGACTTATGTGTCTATATTCTGATTCCAATTTCTAACATTTTGACTACATGAAAGCACTTCCCAAGAGCTGTGCTCAAGTTTCCTTGCATTCCATGTGAAACCTATACGTGGTCAATATCTGTAAGATCATAACTACATCCATGCAGGCCGTCTATATATAGATGAGGTGGCCTCTGCCGTTCACGTGTGAGTCTACTGAGATCCAATCTAATGAAGGGAAAGAGCACCATCCCTAGTTCTGCATCTCATTGTGTCAATTTACTTTGTGTATGTGTGTTTGTGTTTGACCTACTACTTGGTCGTTGCATCATTTTTCACAAAATTGTGAGCTTCACCATGCAGTTCGAGCCAGAGTAGCCTAACCTTCTGTCGTTGCCCGTCAGTCAAATAGTAGATTAAATCAAGTGCTTAGATTGCTTTCCTCATATCGAATTGAGCTTTCTACATTAGATGTGCACTCAGCACTAATGTGAGAACCACATGCTGCTATGTGCGGTAGACTTAACCAATCGATTGTGCATTTTGGCGTGGCTCGTTTGAAGCATATAGTAGTATTGGTGACTGTTCACTTTGGCGGGGCTCGTTTGAAGCATGTGCTGATATGTGCGGTGGACTTAACTGGCTGACAATCACATTGCCTGTCTCGGAGTTGTCCTGTTTCTTTCTGACTGTCCGGCTGGTGATTGTTCTACTAGTTCAGTTTATCAACTTCGCCGATTATACACTGTCCGTTGGAACATATTGGATACATATCCAAGCACAGGTAGAGCATACTGCAAAACCAGTGAAGAAAGCAGAATCTGATTCAAGGAAAGCCAACTAAAGAATGGATTTTAATCACAGAGCATGCTGGGACATTGAAACAAACACAAAAGTTGTTCTAAATGCTTACATTGTCCCGCTATAGTTTTTTGTCAAAGAAAATAAAGGTTCCGCTGTAGTAGATGGTCTGAGTTTATTTTGCCTGTCAGTTCCCTGATTTTAGATTGGCGATCGCTCGAAATATCGGTCCAAAACATGTAGGTACTACCTAGGGTCGACGTTTCGACTCATCGGCCACTTGGCCAGAAGCTCCCATCAGTATCACTATCACACATGTGGGAAAACAGCAAATCTTTCGGTACCTAGACGAATTGCACCAGATCGTACACTCTCTAGCTAGGCTCTTTACTACAGTCTTCCAGAAGATGGTCCCGTATGTACTTGCGATAGCAGGAGCATTTAGTGGTCGATGGGGATTACTGACAAATTAAGGGAGCCGTGTACGCACTTGTAATCAAGCTATGTACGGGATGTACTCTTCGACAGGTTAAGAAGCCGGCAGCGGTACGACTCGGCCTCCTCCGGCTAGCCGCCGGTATCCACGGAGAGGAGATGGATATAATTGCTCACTGGCGCCGTTCTAAATAGGCGCCGGCATCAACGCCTGTATATTGTTGTTGGTGCGTCGACACTAGAGAAGGTCATCCCACACCGATGAAGCCAATACAACTGCCCCCTAATTTTTTGATTTTTTTTTAAAAATCAAATTATAATATTTTGTATAGTTTCACACAATAATTCAAACAATATTACAATGTTCAAACACACAAATAGTTTCACACAATAATCCAAACATACAAATTGAATTATTCATACAGTACAAGAATTCAAATAAATTGCAATTCAATTTGTTCAAACATTATGCGTGTTTATTCTCATCTCCAACAAATACTTAATTAGATCATTCTGTATTCAAGTATGAACTTGTGTATCTGAGATTTATTGATGTAGTACGAGGAAGCAACAAACTCAGCTAGTACCTGATCAAGTTTGGCAAAAGGTCCGTGATGATTGAACAGATTGTCATCGTCCACCAGTTCTTCACACTCACTCGCAATATTATGTTGTGCATGATCACACAACAATTCAGCACCTCCCATATCCGAGACTATAACTAGGTAAAAGCAGGGTACCCAATAGTAGCAAAACGTTACTTGAGCACACCAAAAGCCCGCTCAACATCTTCTGACATGTCTCCTAGCATTGAGCAAAATAAGATGTCTACTCTGTAGCAGGATCAGGGATTGTCTTAACAAATGTAGCGTACGGTGGATAGATATCATCGGCTAGATAATACCCCTTATTGTATGTGCGACCATTGATCTCGTAGTTGACGGCAAGATCATGTTCGTTAGCTAGTCCTGCAAACATCGGATAACGCTGCAACGCGTTGATATCATTATGAAGTCCTTGTCATGCCAAAAAAAAAGGGTGACAAATCCGGAGGTCACATGCCACAGTTTCAAATATCACACTACACTCTTCGGTATGACTACGGCGGCGGCGATAACAAACTAGTGGGGTGGTGGATCGGGAGGGGTGGAGGAAGGGCGGAGCTACGTTGGGGCCGTCCTGGGCCATGGCCTGCCCAGCATTTGGTCCATCCTTCGTTAATCACGTTTATGGAAAAAATAAGCATTTTCCTGCAGCCTGGCCCGTCCAGAATTTTTGTTACAGCTTCGCCACTGGGTGGAGGGGGTGTAGAATGGCTGCGTGTGGCTTCCATTAAGGTCCCGCCGGAGAAATCCTGTGCAGGCTGTAGTGTAGACGCTCCCAGCCCGGCTCTTGCGGGTTGGGGCTGACGTGGAATTGCCGGCTATTTTATTGAGTTTCAAAATATGCCGGTTATTTTTAGGAGCGACCGTTGGAAGCTTTTTTTTAGCCAAGCATCTCTATATATCTATAGGTCTATTGAAATTTGGACGCGCCGTTGGATATGCTATCGCCGATTGCTATTTTAGCACTCAATTCGAGCTCTTTTGATTCATATGAATTTCATAGGATTTATGTAGAATTTAAATCCTACAGAATTTTTTTCTAGATATGTTGTTTGATTTATAGGAACATATCGTTTAGGAACAAAGCCTATAGAAATCTTGCAGTGTAAATCCTATAGAAAAAAACATGAGGTCGCATCTCATGGATTTTTTTTGCCACAATCAAACACACTTCATCTTATCGTAGGATTTAAGTAACCATGACATTTTAATCTTATACTTTCTTATTTATATGATTTTCCTACCCTATGAATCAAAGGAGTCCTTCATGTCTGCCAATCCATAACTTGTCAAGAGCCGGGTTTTCCTTGAGGGCATCTCCAGCGGCGCGATGCAAACGGACGCTGAGCGACCGTTTGCGTCTGCCGGGCCTGAAAATGCGTCTGGTACCACCTCTAGCGGGGCGACGCAAAGTGATCGGGCCGTCCACGGCGACGCAAACCTGTCCCAAATATGCGCCTCGGATGCGTCTCTCTACGGACGCTGCGCAGACGCGCCCGCCTGGCAGCGACCTTGCTCGATGCGTCTTCTCATGCGCGCCAGCGATTGGCGCCGCTGCGTCGCTTTGGCAGTTTGCGCCACGTTAATGGTGATGTCTCGGTTGCCGAGCGGCCGCCGCCAACCTCCGCCAACCACGGTAATGGCGACGCCACGCGTCTCGCGGCCATTGCCTGCCTCCGGCCTATATAAAGAGGGTGCGCGTTCTTCTTCCTCATCCACTCCTCCAAACAAACCCTAGCCGCCGCAAGCTCCACCGTAGCGCCGTCTAGCTCTTCCTGCGATGCAGCCAGGCTCGCGAGGAAGTCCATGGCGGATCCTGGTGGCCGGCGAGGCGGTCGAGGCAGCGGGCCTGGGCGCCCCCGGGGCCGGTCAGGGGCCGTCGTGGTGGAGCAGCTACGGCCCCACGCTCACCGTCGCCTGCGCCCTCCTCGTCTTTGCAGGACGACAGCTGTTTCGAGTTCCTCCTCTACATCGACGATGATCCACTCGGCATCAAGCGGCTCCCGGACATGTTCGCCGAGTTCGTCGATGGCGTCGAGCCGGCACACTTGCAATTACGGGAGGCCAGCTGCAACTTCTGCCGGTGGGCAGTCGAGGTCTTGTTCGACGAGCGGGGCAAGATGTACCTACACACGGGGTGGGACAAGTTCGTCCGCGACCTCGCACTCGAGCCCGGCTTCCATCTCACCTTCCTCTACGAGGGGGACGGCGAGATGATCGTCAAGGTGTTCGACGACACAGCCTGTCGCAGACACTACCACACCGGTGAATCCGGCTTAAACACCGATAGTTAGAACTTAGAGTGTTCTTTTCTTTGCAGCGAATATGGCTACCGTCCAGTTGAAGCCAGTAGTGAAGGTTTCTAGTTGTCCTTCCTCGGAAGAACCAACAGGGCCACCGTCACCAGCTGGATTTTCCAGGTTGGGTGAGTGGGTGTGCCCTCGAATGTTCTTTCTTGGCAGCGAACATACGGAAATCAACACAACTGGTTTTTTTAAATGTTTTTATTTGTGTCAACCATTGTTCAAACTATGTATTACTTTGTGTAAACCATGTTTAAAACTATGTATTAGTTTGTGTAAAATAATATTCCAATATGTAATATTTGAAACTATGTTTAAATGGAGAAGAGAAAAAAAAACAAGTAAAAAATGCGTCGCCCCGCTGGAGCCACCCCTGACGCGCGAACAAAAACGGTCATTTTAGCGTCCGCGGCGCGACACAAACGGACGGGCGCGGGCGCGGATAATAAAATGGGTCGCGTAGCTGGACATGTCCTGACACCACATTGTTTGTTTTCTACGTATTCTATACAAACATTGTTTGTTTTCTACGTATTCTATACAACATCGGTTAAATCGTACGAAGTGTTGGTGGAAAAGAGCCTATACTGGCACAGGACATCTGGGTACAGTTTGTTACTAGGATGTGAAAGTAGGGAAAGTACAGAACCCTAATTTTTCTCAGGGTCAGTAAAAGTACAAGCAGGCAGGATCGTTATTGCGGAGCAATGCCTTAACTAGAGGACAGTAGCGGTAGTATATGAAACTTCGGCGAAGCAGCTTGCCTGTCGTGTTGATTGATGATCACAGCGCAACGGGCCAAGTTGATGACAAACAGCGGCGTTGCGCAGGTACACCGCATTCAATCGTGTCGACCGCGAGAGCTCGTCGCCTTGACCGGGTCGTCTTCCTCGCCTCCTCGTCCTCTGACTTGGCTCGTAGGAGCAGCTTCCTTCTTTCTTTCCATCTCTTCCATATTGATGATGATCTACTGGCGAATTTTTTTTAAATAATACACTTTTTAATATTAATTCCAGAAATAATATTCGTTTTTGGCAAATTTCAGAAATAATACACCGTCGGGGTCCGCTAACCCGAATTTACAAAATCGGGGTCGGCGAACCCGAAATAGCAGAGTCGGGGCAGTGGAACCCGATTTCTAGAATAGCTCTGCTGCGGCGGAAAAATAAAATATAACTCGGGTAGTGGAACCCGATTTCAATTAATCGGGGTAGGTAAACCCGATTTTAGCTAATCGGGCCAGGTGAACCCGATTCCAATAAATCGGGATTGTTCAACCCGAGCACCGATTTTTCCCGCCTTTTTGCGTTCACACAGTTTCCCGCCCGCCCTTGCCGCCACCCTTGCCGCCACTCCTTCCCGGCACCCTTCCCGCCAATCGTTGCCGCCACCATCTCCCGCCAATTTTATCCCGCCAGTTTTTCCCGCCACCATCTCCCGCCCTGGTGTCGAATTTTAGCCTATAAAAGCAGGCAGCGCTACTCTGGATTGCACAAGTTCTTGTATCTCTATCTTTGTGCTGTTTGCTCACTGTTAGCCATCATGAGTGTGCCGTGCTCTGACCCGGAGTTTAGGCCGGTAAAGGCGAAGGCTGCAAGTTTACCCCCGGGTGTGACTGCGGAGCGTTGTTGGTGCGGCCGTGTTGCTAAGGTTAAGCAGGTGGAGGATTTCTCCGACCAGTTCGGCATGAAATTTTTCATGTGTGCGAGCTATGAGCATGATCCACCCCGTAGTTCAGCTTCGTCGTCCACCAGGCCGCCGGTATGTTTCGACATAATTTTATGTTGGCTTAAATTTGTTTGTGAATTTGATTTAATGTTACTGTTTGTGTTGTAGTCTCCCCCGCCCCTATGCAAATGGTTTCACTGGATAGACACGGAGCAGCCGGATTGGGCACGCGAGGAGGTTGAGGAGAAACAGCGTCGTGCGTGGGCAACGTTCTTTGAGGAGGAGCGTTGGGAAAAGGTCCGTGCTAATGAGAAAGCCGAGCGAGAGAGGCAGATACAGAAACTAAGGGCGGAACAAGCTCGTAATCGAGAGGTGAATCAGAAGAGGATGGATGATGAGGCTGCACGTAGGTTTGCAGAGAAAGAGGTGCGCAGGGAGGCTCGTGCAGCGGAGAGGAAGAGACTAAGGGAAAGAGCTGCTGAAGCGCAAGCGGCGGAAGAACGTGGCGACAAGTCTGGAAAATGGCCACGATGGACGCAGGGAAAGTAGTGTGATGTGTCGTATTGGCTATGTATCTTAATTTCAGTTGTATCTTAAATTTCGTTGTAGTGTCGTTGTATCTTAAATTCCGTTGTAGTGATAAACCCTATTTTTATTTGAGCTGCAATGTATCTTCATTTCAGTTTTAGTATTATTGTGTCCCGCCTAATTTTTCCCGCTCAGTTTTTCCCGCCTTTTACCCCCGCCGTAATCTCCCGCCAATTGTTCCCGCTCAATTTTTTCCCGCCTTTTACTCCCGCCCTAATCTCCCGCCAGTTTTTCCCGCTCACCTTTTCCCGCCGAAAGTCACCCCTTCTAGCCTATAAAAACCCTCCAGTGTTTCCTTCTGTTTCAGTGTATTCTCTCAGCAAGATGGATCCCCCATATAAGAATCCTCCCCATCTTTTCACCGAATCCATGGCCAAACCTCTTCTAGATGAGGCCCGCAAAGTGATGAGGGAGAGTAAGGTAGACACATTTGAGGAGTTCATCAGTAGCGACGCCTTGCTCCGTAAGGTGGGTAGGGAGTTTGAGAAATATTCTTATGGGTGGCCATTGAAGAAGATGCCTGCTCGCAGCCCACGGGAGATAAGGTGTGAGCTTATCAGGTTGAATGAGAAGTGGAAGTCACTAACTTGGAAGAATGAACGAGATAGGGAAAGAGATTTCAACTTTCCATGGCTGTGGACGGTTGAGAGTGAGGACGACGATGATATCTTTGAGCCTAGCAGCAAGGCGAAGAAAGCTGCATCGTCGAAGGGCAAGAGTGCCAAGTCCTCAAAGGGGAAGAGTGCTGCACCACCGGTCGTCGACTCGGACGACGACTTCGAGCCTAGCACGAAGGCGAAGAAGGCTGCATCGTCGAAGGGCAAGAGTGACAAGTCCTCGAAGGGCAAGAGTGCTGCACCGCCGGTCGTCGACTCGGACGACGACTTCGAGCCTAGCACCAAGGCCATGAAAGCTGCATCATCGAAGGGCAAGGGAAAGGGTGTGCTGCGTTCTTAGTGTTCTAGTTATCAGTAGTCTCATGGATCTTGCAGTATGTTGTAGTGTTGTTGTACCGTTTAATTTGTTAGAAGAGAGGTATGTTGTAGTGGTAAGTTGTATCTTAATTATCACTTCATGTTGAATTTGAAATGTTTGTTGAATTTGAAATGTTTGTTGAACAGAAATAGTACTCATACATGGTCCATACAAATAGTAGTCATACATGGTGCATACAAATAGTACTCATACACTAGATGAAGGAAATAGTAGTAGTAATAAGTCTCATGCGTACAGATGACTCAGTGAGTGTCATCTCACTGACCACGCCCCCTTCCTCGACGCCTCAGTGGTGGTCCAGCCTGAAAAGGTGAGGGCGAGTACCCTCTGATAGGTGGCTGCCGCTGTCGTGGAGGAAGCATATACCCCTGCTCGTGCTGACTGTACTGCGTGGGCTGTGTGGGATCTGGAGGTGGAGTGTGATGTTGACTAGACATCCAGTCTTGGTACATCTGCTGTGTTTCTTCCTGATCCTGAGCACTGGACCAGAAGGATCGTGATGCGGACATAGACGACGTATGTGCATCACCTTTGATTGGATAAAAAAACGTTAGTCATGAGGAAATTCACAAATGGTGCACAATTAATATGGATAGTGATGAATTGCATACCCTCTGGCTCATCCATACGGGGACGCCACCCCAAGTTAGGCATGGGAGTTTGCTGCTCCATGCCGAAACCGCCACGCTGCCAGTACTCGTAAGTAGGCTCCTGCTGCTGCTGGTTCTGCCAACCAGAACCTCCTGCCTGGTTAGGAGATGGTGGCCTCGGGCTCGGCGGTACCTCCATACGTGGGCGCGGTCCGTGCCGCGGCTGATGCAGCTGCAAGGAGGGACGAGGTGGCCGCTGTGCTGCTCGGTACTCGACAACATCCGAAGATCGGGTGCATGTGATAGTCGCGTAGATACGACGTAGTTTCTCCTGAAGCCGCTGTGTGAACGAGGCGTGGTGCTCATACCGTCCAAGAAGTGGGCCGGCCGAGAGCGACCGTTCATACTGGGCGGCGTCATCTTGCAGCTCCGCCGTCAACACGGCCTACAATTGTGAGCTCAAATTAGTAAAGTGTTGGCATAATGTAGAAAAAATATTGTTGACTTACTGCGTGATGCCGAGTGCCTGAAGTGGAGTGGCGAGGGTAGGTGTCCCACTGTGTCGAGGGAGCCATCTCAACTGGGTCACACGCCTGGCTCAGCCGAAGTCGTGTCCTAGGCATGTACGCTCGCAAGTACTGCTGAAATTCCTGAAGATCAAACGGCTCCCTAGTGGCCCATGACACGGCCGGCGCATTGGCCCAACCAGCGAGGTATGGACCCAAGAGCTGTACCCATCCGACAGCAGTCTTGTTCGCTCCTTTTCTGTTGTACCTGAAAATTAAATTGTACCCATCCGTCAATGATTGTCCAATTGATGTAATAACTGATGGTAAAATTAAATTGTACTCACGCGTGGACGCGTGGTGGTAGTGGAACTGTGGGAGGTGGTGGCTCGATCAACTGACGCATTCCAAACTGTCTCATGACCCTCTGCTGCGACATCTCCTCCACGAAGATATCGAAGATGATCTTCGCCTTCGTCATCCAGTAGGCCCAATCTCTGGTACACATCAACGATATACCGCCTGGGTATGCCGCGTTGCGGTGGTCCTCACTGTATGGCTCCCAACTAACATCGCTCTCCAGTAGTAGGTCAAACTGCTCTGTGAATGCTGGGTAGCAATTCCGCAGCTGATTATGCCCAAAATGTCTCTGCATAACATAACATAAGTATGTTAGTGTTGCATTTTATATAACAATATAAACAAGGTGTGTATACCTTCCGCGATGTCCATATAGAACCAAACGTCGGCATGTCGATGCGATCCGCGTCATACAACTCGTCTGGCGGCCAAGACCCACCACCAATCTCAGGGCGGCCGACGGGAAACCTCGTCCAGGACCAGAGCTGCAATAGGAGGGGGCAACCAACGATTCCAGAACCATGCGAGGTGAGCTGGCAACCCTTACACATACCTCGGTACGTAGCGGCTAAGACCGCAGAACCCCAGCTCCTCTGTGTGATGTGCTCTGCTTCTGTGGCCTCTGCTATCTCCTGAGCTATAGGGTTGTACCGCGCACTGATCGTGTTCCCGTGATTGTCCGTGAACATCGTCTTCCCGAGTAGCCACATGAGGTACGCCTCCAAGCTGCGAGTGATCTGGGCCGCAGTCATCGGTACATCGGGGTATCCGAACTGCTCGATCTGTCAAGAAATATTCAATGTTAGGACTACATATTACGCGGTAATTAAGGCTTGATAAAATAAATGAAACTGTTACGAACCTGGAACTCGTGAAGCCACGCCTGACGAGGGCCGTGAGCCTCAAAAGAGATAGGCCCAACGCCCTCGCGAACACCAACGAAACGTGCATCCATGCTGTGCATCCATCCCACGGGTTCCTCCAATGGGCCGATGGGCTCACCAGCCAACGGAAGGCCCAGCAACATAGACACGTCCTCTAGAGTAGGAGCCATCTCACCCCAGCGAAAGTGGAAGGTGTGGGTCTCGGGCCTCCACCGATCCACTAAGCAGGTGATCAAAGCAGCATCGTAGTTCAGACGCGAAACGTTCTCTCGGGCCTCGACTAATCGAGCGAAAGGTAGTAGTCCAGCCCACTTCAACCTGCAAAACAAATGATGAAAAAGGTAAAGCAAGGTCCAATTCGAAGGTAAATTTCAAATTAAAGCTAAAACACCTACCTGTCTTCCCACTGAGGGTGTATCATCCAGTTCTTCTTTGGAGTACGGGTCTGCAGTGGGTCGATGCTCTGCGGGTCGGACTCCAAGTGCGATGCACGATGTTTCTGATCAATCACTGGATCGAGCAACGGGCGGGCCGCCATATCTGCAGAAAGATATCAAAAATTGTTGCATTGTTCAAAGATGATACAAATTAAACCATTGATCACAAAGTTTACAAATTAAAGCATAGTTCATAAAAAATTCAAATTAAAACATAGTTCAGAAATATTACAAATTGTACCATTGTTCAGACTAATATGGTTCACACGTACTACAACTTAAGCATAGTTTATAAATATTACAAATTTTCTACTGTCTCCCTCTAGTTCTTCCCCTCCCACGCCTTCCTCGGTTGCCTCGCCTTCCTCGGTTAGCCGCCACCGCTGCAGCCGCTGGGTAGAAAGTGGGACATAGGGGGTCCCTGTGTCCAAATTGGTTGCAGAGAAAACATTGCCTAGTTGGACCACCCGCTTCTGCTTCGTCCATATCATTTCTAATGCGCCTTGTCTCCCGTCGACCTCTGTTTGTACGCAATAACCTTGGGTCAGGGATGTACCGCCTTTCATTTGGTATCACCGTAGTAAAATTTCCCACAACTCTATATCCTAACATCTCACCGGTCCAGGTGTTCATCACAGCCTCTTTCATGTAATACGGAGAGACGAAAGAAATTGAGTCCATCCCTAGTTGTCTGGTAGCTGCCAGCACATGGGAGCATGGAAGGTGAAGCAACTTCGGTTTGTTGCATGTGCACTCACACGATGGCCATTGTTCATTTCCAATTCTCACCTCATGTGTTCTCACCACATTCACACAACCAAACTTGTCGGTTGGTAAGCGCACCTCGAACCTCCTTTCCTGATTACCGATGCCCAGAACAGTGTGTGACATACCCTTCTTCATCTTCACATCCATATATTCCATAATGGCCTGACAGTACGGAGTGTTTGGATTTTCCAGCATATGACTCACAGCCAACTGTCGTCTCTCTTTGAAATAATTCATAGTGCCATATAAAATACCCTCCACAAGGGCTGTCAAAGGCAATGCCCTATTTCCCCTAAGCACGAAGTTGTATGATTCAGCTAGGTTGGTAGTCATCACACCATACCTAGCTCCATGTGTGTCATGCAGCAAAGACCACCTTTCTAATGGCTCGTGCTCTATCCACTCTGCAAAATTTTTAATCCGTCGTCCAGGCCTCCTTCTAGTATTGGGTGGGTCAAATCCAGGCAGGTCACATAGCCCAATAGGATCTGGCTCGGGGGCTACTGGAACCTGTGTACCCTGTGCCACAGCTGCTGCATGAGCTGCTGCTAATGCAGCTCGCGCGGCTAACCTGTGCCGCACATGGTCCTTAGTGAACTCATCTAGCTTGCCGCGGAGAAAAGTGTACTTACATTCTTGATTCTGCTTGCACAACTTCTTGAACAGATTCATAAGACTCTTGCTCCTAAACTGCGAGAAGAAATTGGCCCCCAGGTGGCGCATGCACCACCTACTCTGCATATCCTGCCATGGCGTCTCTTCATCAGGTCCGGCTTCTTTCAGCGTCTTGATAGCCGCAAGTATACCTGCATGCCTGTCATGGAGCACGCACACATTTGGGTGATCTTTCACTATCGATTTTTTTAACTGCCTGAAGAACCATAACCAGCTAGCAGTGTTCTCGCTCTCAACAAATGCAAATGCGAGAGGCACAATTCGATTGTTGCCATCCACTCCAATTGCTGTCAGAATCTGTCCCTTGTACCTCCCAGTCAGAAAAGTTCCATCTACACACATCACCGGACGACAGTGCATGAAAGCCTCGATGCAAATGCTGAATGCGAAAAACACCCTGTGCAGAACCCTGACATTAGGGAACTCAGGTATCACAAAGTCTTGTATGTCCACATGGGTGCCCGGATTCCGGTCCTTCAATGTCTGCAAAAGACGGACGACACCGTCATAAGCATCAAAGAAGGTTCCGAATCTGTTCTCCAGTGCCGTCTGTTTAGCCCTCCATGCCTTGCCATATTCAATTTCATACTTATATTGAAGGTGAACTCTTCTCTGGATTGCTTTAACCCCCATCGCTGTATTCTCTACAATCTCCTTGTAGAACAGGCGAGCAAGCAGAGTGGATGTAAGGTTTCGGTGATCCTTCAGCATACTCGTAAGGACACAGGTGTGCGGCACGCAGTTGCTCACCACCCATGTTGTGTCATACTTCGGACAGTACCCATGCACCCTTGCTGGACATCTAGCATCGCTGCAGACCACTGTCAAGAATTTCTGACTTGAAACGGTGGTTCTGAATACCCTTTGCGTGTTCATTGCCCACTGGGTGATTGCTTCCTGCAGATGTCTCTTGTCAGCATATTTAGCACCAACTGAGATGGTGTTCATGCTGTACTCCCAGGCAGAATCGTGCCGATCATCGACTATCATTGCATCCGACAAATCATGGTTTCAAGAAGAGGGGATCGGATCCTCCTCTTCGTTATCATCTGAAGTATCGGATCCACTTGATTCATCTGAGTCAAGATCATAGTCCACTCCATCCTCGTCTTCCTCGTCCATCATATTCTGCATCTGCTCTTCTTCTTCATCCTCGCTTTCTGTAGGATAACGTTGCATAGAAAACAAAAATTTTCCTACGGCGAACACGCAATCCAAGCCAAGATGCAATCTAGAAGACGGTAGCAACGAGGGGGTATCGAGTCTCACCCTTGAAGAGATTCCAAAGCCTACAAGATGAGGCTCTTGTTGCTGCGGTAGACGATCACTTGCCGCTTGCAAAAGCGCGAAGAAGATCTTGATCACGATCGGTTCCGGCGCCACGAACGGGCAGCACCTCCGTACTCGGTCACACGTTCGGTTGTTGATGAAGACGACGTCCACCTCCCCGTTCCAGCGGGCAGCGGAAGTAGTAGCTCCTCTTGAATCCGACAGCACGACGGCGTGGTGTCGGTGGCGGTGTAGAAGTCCGGCGGAGCTTCGCTAAGCTACGCGGGAAATATGAAGTGGAGGAGCAAAGCTAGGGTTTGGGAGGGGGTGGCCGGCCACTCAAGGGGGGCGGCCAAGCTATGGTCTTGGGGTGGCCGGCCCCCTCCCTTGGCCCCTCATTATATAGGTGGATCCCAAGTGTTGGTGTCCAAGTCTTCGAATAAGACCCGAAACCAAAACCTTCCATAGGAGGGGGAAACCTAGCCCAACTAGGACTCCCACCCAAAGGTGGGATTCCCACCTCCCATGTGGGGGGTGGCCGGCCCCCTATGGTGGAGTCCACTTGGGACTCCACCCCCACTAGGGCTGGCCGGCCATGGAGGTGGAGTCCCTTGTGGACTCCACCTTCCTTGGTGGTTTCTTCCGGACTTTTCTAGAACCTTCTAGAACCTTCCATAGAACCTTCCGCGACATTTTATTTCACATAAAATGACATCCTATATATGAATCTTATTCTCCGGACCATTCCGGAACTCCTCGTGATGTCCGGGATCTCATCCGGGACTCCGAACAAATATTCGAACTCCATTCCATAATTCAAGTACTACCATTTCAACATCCAACTTTAAGTGTGTCACCCTACGGTTCGAGAACTATGTGGACATGGTTGAGTACTCACTCCGACCAATAACCAATAGCGGGATCCGGAGATCCATAATGGCTCCCACATCTTCAACGATGACTTTCGTGATCGAATGAACCATTCACATACATTACCAATTCCCTTGGTCTCGCGATATTTTACTTGTCCGAGGTTTGATCTTCAAGTATCACTCTATACCTTGTTCAACCTCGTCTCGACAAGTACTCTTTACTCGTACCGTGGTATGTGGTCTCTTATGAACTCATTCATATGCTTGCAAGACATTAGACGACATTCCACCGAGAGGGCCCCGGAGTATATCTATCTGTCATCGGGATGGACAAATCCCACCTTTGTTGATCCATATGCCTCAACTCATACTTTCCGGATACTTAATCCCACCTTTATAGCCACCCATTTACGCAGTGGTGTTTGGTGTAATCAAAGTACCTTTCCGGTATAAGTGATTTACATGATCTCATGGTCATAAGGACTAGGTAACTATGTATCGAAAGCTTATAGCAAATAACTTAATGACGAGATCTTATGCTACGCTTAATTGGGTGTGTCCATTACATCATTCACACAATGACATAACCTTGTTATTAATAACATCCAATGTTCATGATTATGAAACTAATCATCCATTAATCAACAAGCTAGTTTAAGAGGCATACTAGGGACTTCTTGTTTGTCTACATATCACACATGTACTAATGTTTCGGTTAATACAATTCTAGCATGATATATAAACATTTATCATAAACATAAAGATATAAATAATAACCACTTTATTATTGCCTCTAGGGCATATCTCCTTCAGTCTCCCACTTGCACTAGAGTCAATAATCTAGATTACATTGTAATATACCTAACACCCATGGCATTTTGGTGTTGGTCATGCTTTGCCCTAGGGAGAGCTTTAGTCAACGGATCTGCTACATTCAGATCAGTGTGTACTTTGCAAATCTTTACTTCTCCATCTTCGATGTACTCGCGAATCGAGTGGTAACGCAGCTTGATATGCTTCAGCCTCTTGTGTGACCTTGGCTCTTGTGCATTGGCGATGGCACCCATGTTATCACAGTAAATGATTAATGGGTCCAATGCACTAGGAACCACACCGAGCTCTACAATGAACCTCTTCATCCATACCGCTTCTATGAAGCCTCTGAAGCCGCTATGTACTCTGATTCTGTTGAAGACTTCGCCACCGTGCACTGCTTCGAGCTTGCCCAGCTTACTGCAGCACCATTCAATATAAACACGTACCTAGATTGTGACTTAGAGTCATCAGGATCAGTGTTCCAACTTGCATCGGTGTAACTTGTTACAACGAGCTCTTGGTCACCTCCATAACAAAGAAACATATCCTTAGTTCTTTTCAAGTACTTCAGGATATTCTTGACCGCTGTCCAGTGTTCCATTCCTGGATCACTTTGATATCTGCTAGTCAAACTAACAGCATGTGCTATATCCGGTCTTGTACATAGCATGGCATACATAATAGAGCCTACTTTGCGAAGCATAGGGGATGTTACTCATCCTTTCTCTTTCTTCTGCCGTAGCCGGTCCTTGAGTTTTACTCAATACCTTGCTGGTAACATAGGTAAGAACCCTTTCTTACTTTCGTCCATTCTAAACTTCTTTAGAATCTTGTCCAGATATGTACTCTGTGATAGCCCTATTAGGCGTCTTGATCTATCTCTATAAATCTTGATGCCTAATATATATGATGCTTCACCAAGGTCTTTCATTGAAAAACTATTATTCAAATATCCCTTAACACTGCTTAATAGTTCTATATCATTCCCGATCAATAATATGTCATCTACATATAATATCGGGAATGCTACGAGCTCCCACTCACTTTCTTGTAAATACAGGCCTCTCCATGACATCAGTATAAACCCGAAGTCTTTGATCACCTTATCAAAGCGTCGGTTCCAACTTCTTGATGCTTGCTTCAGTCCATAAATTGAACGCTGAAGTTTGCATACTTTGTCAGCATTTTTAGGATCGGCAAAACCTTTGGGTTGTACCATATACAACTCTTCCTCAATGTCTCCATTAAGGAACGCCGTTTTGACATCCATCTGCCAAATCTCATAATCGAAAAATGCAGCTATTGCTAACAAAATCCTCACAGATTTTAGCTTCGCTACGGTGAGAAAGTCTCATCGTAGTCAACTCCTTGAATTTGTCGGAAACCCTTTGCGACAAGTCGAGCTTTATAGACAGAAATATTACCATCGGCATCTGTTTTCTCTTGAAGATCCATTTATTCTCGACAGCCTTTCGGCTATCAGGTAAGTCTACCAAAGTCCATACTTTGTTATCATACATGGATCCCATTTCGGATTTCATGGCTTCTTGCCATTTGTTGGAATCTGGGCTCATCATCGCTTCTTCATACGTCGCAGGGTCCTCATCATTGTTATCTACAATCATGACATTTAGACAAGGATCATACCAATCAGGAGTGGCACGTTCCCTTGTCGATCTGCGAGGTTCGATAGTTTCCTCGTTCGAAGTTTCATGATCATTATCATTAGCTTCCTCTTGTTGCCGGTGTAGGCGGTACAGGTACAACTTCCGATCTTTGCGCTACTCTGATCAACAAGTATAGATTCATCAATCTCATCGAGTTCTACTTTTCTTCCAATCACGTCTTTAGTGAGAAATTCTTTCTCAAGAAAGGTTCCGTTCTTAGCAACAAAGATTTTGCCTTCGGATCTGTGATAGAAAGTGTACCCTATAGTTTCCTTAGGGTAACCTATGAAGACGCATTTCTCCGCTTTGGGTTCTAGCTTGTCCGGTTGTAACTTCTTTACATAGGCTTCGCAACCCCAAACTTTCAGGAACGACAGCTTAGGTTTCTTATTAAACCACAATTCATACGGTGTCGTTTCTACGGATTTTGATGGTGCTCTATTTAAAGTGAATGCGGCTGTCTCTAATGCATAACTCCAAAATGATAACGGCAAATCAGTAAGAGACATCATACTACGAACCATATCTAAGAGAGTTCGATTACGACGTTCGGACACACCGTTTCGTTGAGGTGTTCCCGGCGGTGTCAATTGTGAAAGTATTCCGCATTTCTTTAAATGCATGCCAAACTCATAACTCAGATATTCACCTCCACGATCAGATCGTAGAAATTTGATCTTCTTGTTACGTTGATTTTCTACTTCACTTTGAAATTCCTTAAACTTCTCGAAAGTTTCGGATTTATGTTTCATGAAATAGATATACCCATATCTACTCAGATCATCGTGAAGGTTAGAACATAACGATAACCACCGCGCGATGCTACGCTCATTGGTCCACATACATCGGTATGTATGATTTCCAATAAGTCAGTAGCTCGCTCCATCATACCAGAAAATGGAGTCTTTGTCATTTTTCCCATTAGACATGCTTCGCATCTATCAAGTGACTCAAAGTCAAGTGATTCAAGTAATCCATCAAGATGGAGTTTCTTCATGCGTTTCACTCCAATATGACCAAGGCAGCAGTGCCACATATAAGTAGAATTATCATTAAGTTTAATTCGCTTAGCATCAATGTTATGTATGTGCGTATCACTACTATCGAGATCTAACGAGAAATAAGCCATTCTTTTGTGGTGCTCGACCCTAAAAGTTATTATTCATAAAAATCGAACAACCATTATTCTCGGTGTTGAATGAATCACCGTCTTGCATTAAGCAAGATCCAGATATAATGTTCATGCTCAACGCAGTACATAATAGCAATTATTTAGGCTTAAAACTAATCCCGAAGGTAGATGTAGAGGAAGTGTGCCGACCGCGATCACATTGACCTTGGATCCGTTTCCAACGCGCATCGTCACTTCATCTTTCAGCAGTTGTCGTTTATTCTTTAGTTCTGTTTCGAGTTACAAATATGAGCAACCTAACCGGTATCAAATACCAGGTACTAGAACGAGAACCAAGAAATGAACATCTATAACATGTATATCAAATATACCTTCTTTCTTCTTCTTGACAAGGCCGCTCTTCAGATCAGCCAGATACTTGGAGCAATTACGCTTCCAGTGTCCCTTCTCCTTGCAGTAATAGCACTCAGCATCAGGCTTAGGGCCGTTCTTAGGTTTCATAGGAGGCGTGGCAGCTTTCTTGCCACCCTTCTTGAATTTTCCCTTAGACTTGCCCTGTTTCTTGAACTGGTGGGCGTGTTGACCAACAACACTCCGTGCTCTATCATGATCTCAATCTCAGCAGCTTTTAGCATGCCAAAAAGTTCAGGTAACTCCTTGTTCATGTTCTGCATAGTGTAGTTCATCACAAAGTTCTTGTAACTTGGTGGCGGTGATTGAAGGACACGATTAATCCCGATGCATTAGGAATCACTATTCCCAAGTCATCGAGTTTCTTCGCATGCCCGGTCATGGCGAGCATGTGCTCACTAACGGAGCTGCCTTCTTCCATCATACAGCTGAAGAAATGTTTCGATGCTTCATAGCATTCCACGGCCGCATGAGTCTCGAATATAGCTTTCAGCTCATTCATCAACTCATGAGGATCATGGTGCTCAAAACGTTTTTGAAGATCGGATTCCAGATCGCACGGGATGGCACACTGAACTTGAGAGTACCGAGTTTTCCGAGTCGCGTAAACAGCTTTTACTTCATCGGATTCATCTTCTGCAGGAGGGTCACCTAGCGGTGCATCAAGCACAAATTGCAGATTTCCGCCAGAGAGGAAGATCCTCACATGACGGAACCAGTCGGTGAAGTTGCTACCGTTGCTCTTAAGTTTCTCTTTCTCTAGGAACTGATTAAAATTGATTGGGGACGCCATCTCTACAACATATATTTGCAATAGTTTAGACTAAGTTTATGACAAATTGAGTTCAAATTTTAATTCAACATAATTAAAAACCTAAGTGAACTCCCACTCAAAACAATATCCCTCGCATTGTCTTAGTGATCACACGAACCAAATCCACCGCACCTAAACCCGATCATCACGAGAAAAGGTGTGATTTCAATGGCGAACACTCAAAGTGTTCATCATATCAACCATATGATTCATGCTCTACCTTTCGGTATCACGTGTTCCGAGACCATGTCTGTACATGCTAGGCTCGTCAAGGCCACCTTAGTATCTGCATGTGCAAAACTGTCTTGCACCCGTCATATGTACTTATTGAATCTATCACACCCGATCATCACGAGGTGCTTCGAAACGACAAGACTTGGCAACGGTGCTACTAAGGATGAACACTTTATTATCTTGAGATTTTAGTGAGGGATCATCTTATAATGCTACCGTCGCGATCTAAGCAAAATAAGATGCATAAAAAGGATTAACATCACATGCAGTTCATATGTGATATGATATGGCCCTTTTGTTCTTGCGCCTTTGATCTTCATCTCCAAAGCACGGATATGATCTCCATCATCTTCGGGCATGATCTCCATCATCGTCGGCGTAGCGTCAAGGCGCCGTCTTCATGATTGTCCTCCATGTAGCAACTATTACAACTACTTTGAAATACTACTCAACATGAAATTTAAAGACAACCATAAGGCTCTGCAGTTGCCACAATACAATAATGATCATCTCATACATATTCATCATCACATTATGGCCATATCACATCACCAAACCCTGCAAAAACAAGTTAGACGTCTCTAATTTGGTTTGCATATTTTACGTGGTTTAGGGTTTTCGAGAGAGATCTAATCTACCTACGAACATGAACCACAACGTTGATACTAATGTTTTCAATAGAAGAGTAAATTGAATCTTTACTATAGTAGGAGAGACAGACACCCGCAAAGCCTCTTATGCAATACAAGTTGCATGTCGAACGAGGAACAAGTCTCATGAACGCGGTCATGTAAAGTTAGTCCGAGCCGCTTCATCCCACTATGCCATAAAGATGCAAAGTACTCAAACTAAAGATAACAAGAGCATCAACGCCCACAAACCATTGTGTTCTACTCGTGCAACCATCTATGCATAGACACGGCTCGATACCACTTTGTAGGATAACGTTGCATAGAAAACAAAAATTTTCCTACGGCGAACACGCAATCCAAGCCAAGATGCAATCTAGAAGACGGTAGCAACGAGGGGGTATCGAGTCTCACCCTTGAAGAGATTCCAAAGCCTACAAGATGAGGCTCTTGTTGCTGCGGTAGACGATCACTTGCCGCTTGCAAAAGCGCGAAGAAGATCTTGATCACGATCGGTTCCGGCGCCACGAACGGGCAGCACCTCCGTACTCGGTCACACGTTCGGTTGTTGATGAAGACGACGTCCACCTCCCCGTTCCAGCGGGCAGCGGAAGTAGTAGCTCCTCTTGAATCCGACAGCACGACGGCGTGGTGTCGGTGGCGGTGTAGAAGTCCGGCGGAGCTTCGCTAAGCTACGCGGGAAATATGAAGTGGAGGAGCAAAGCTAGGGTTTGGGAGGGTGGCCGCCACTCAAGGGGCGGCCAAGCTATGGTCTTGGGGTGGCCGGCCCCTCCCTTGGCCCCTCATTATATAGGTGGATCCCAAGTGTTGGTGTCCAAGTCTTCGAATAAGACCCGAAACCAAAACCTTCCATAGGAGGGGGAAACCTAGCCCAACTAGGGACTCCCACCCAAAGGTGGGATTCCCACCTCCCATGTGGGGGGTGGCCGGCCCCCTATGGTGGAGTCCACTTGGGACTCCACCCCCACTAGGGCTGGCCGGCCATGGAGGTGGAGTCCCTTGTGGACTCCACCTTCCTTGGTGGTTTCTTCCGGACTTTTCTAGAACCTTCTAGAACCTTCCATAGAACCTTCCGCGACATTTTATTTCACATAAAATGACATCCTATATATGAATCTTATTCTCCCACCATTCCGGAACTCCTCGTGATGTCCGGGATCTCATCCGGGACTCCGAACAAATATTCGAACTCCATTCCATAATTCAAGTACTACCATTTCAACATCCAACTTTAAGTGTGTCACCCTACGGTTCGAGAACTATGTGGACATGGTTGAGTACTCACTCCGACCAATAACCAATAGCGGGATCTGGAGATCCATAATGGCTCCCACATATTCAACGATGACTTTAGTGATCGAATGAACCATTCACATACATTACCAATTCCCTTTGTCTCGCGATATTTTACTTGTCCGAGGTTTGATCTTCAGTATCACTCTATACCTTGTTCAACCTCGTCTCCTGACAAGTACTCTTTACTCGTACCGTGGTATGTGGTCTCTTATGAACTCATTCATATGCTTGCAAGACATTAGACGACATTCCACCGAGAGGGCCCAGAGTATATCTATCCGTCATCGGGATGGACAAATCCCACTGTTGATCCATATGCCTCAACTCATACTTTCCGGATACTTAATCCCACCTTTATAGCCACCCATTTACGCAGTGGTGTTTGGTGTAATCAAAGTACCTTTCCGGTATAAGTGATTTACATGATCTCATGGTCATAAGGACTAGGTAACTATGTATCGAAAGCTTATAGCAAATAACTTAATGACGAGATCTTATGCTACGCTTAATTGGGTGTGTCCATTACATCATTCACACAATGACATAACCTTGTTATTAATAACATCCAATGTTCATGATTATGAAACTAATCATCCATTAATCAACAAGCTAGTTTAAGAGGCATACTAGGGACTTCTTGTTTGTCTACATATCACACATGTACTAATGTTTCGGTTAATACAATTCTAGCATGATATATAAACATTTATCATAAACATAAAGATATAAATAATAACCACTTTATTATTGCCTCTAGGGCATATCTCCTTCACTTTCAAGCTCGACACTACCGTCATGACCACCTGCTGCATGGCTACTCTGCCCGGATTGGAAACTGCTGCCGCCAGCATCAGAACTTTGACTGCTCTGCCCTGGATGGAACTCACCCTCGCCTTCCTGGGAATTCACCACCTTCGCCTCGGGAAGCATTAAGGCGATGGGGTGAGTTCCCCTGCGCTCGCACGCTTCCAACCAGTGCACCCACTGAGAGGTCCGCTCAATCGGCTTCAACCGCCAGAAAATCTGGGTACTTGAGCTGCTCCACAAAGCATGCACACCAACAGTGTATGCTTCGGGATTAAGCCCGAAATTCACGGTCAACCACTCCTTCAACTGACTAACTCGCCATATTTTTGGGTTTGTCAGATGCAAATCCTCACACTGAAACTCGCTGAGATCAGCTCCCATCGGAGTTGTTCGGACCGTGCCATGACCGAAGTAAACAACGAATTTTACTCTATCTGACATATCTGCTCACCTATACAAATTACAGACTCGTCAAAAAAATCTAGCACCTACACTCTAAAATAAATACAAATCTAGCACCTGCAGTCCTAAATAAATACTATCTACCGGTACATATTACACTAACTAATGTGCGAAGCTAACGAACGCAACATGCATTATGATTACACCATGTAATACCAGGAATTAGGGTTTACCCTTGAAGCGTGCCAAACACCTCTGTCAGCAGCTCAGCTTCTCCACCCCGCAGCAGCTCCACCACCACGCAGCAGCACCACCACCACTAGCTCCACCACCACCACCACCTCCACCACCACCACCTCCACCACCACCAAAACGCCTCAAAAACTAACCCATATATAGATCAGCTGATTCTACAGCATTTGGTGGTCAAACTACAACAAATGGCTGGATAAATCGCTCAGAAATGAGAGAAAACGCTGCTGGTCTGAGAGCAAACGAGAGAGAGAGCTGAGATGAACTGAGAGAGCAGCAGGAGGAAGAAGAGAGGTGCGTCGGCCAGCAGGAGCGCGCGTCGGCCGAATTAAAAACGCCACCGTTTCGGGCGCGGCCAACCCGACTCGGGGTCAGGGGCGCCGAATCTTGCGCCTCGGGATGGCGCACCCCGACACCGGCTGCTCCTGCGCAGGAGACAGACCGACAACGGCCAGGCGTGGCCGACAGCATCGCTTCGGGCGCACTGACCCCGACTTTGGCCATCCCCACCAGATTCCCTCCACTTCGGTTTCAACAAACCCGATTTCTCTATTTCGGGTTAGCGGACCCCGACGGTGTATTATTTCTGAAATTTGCCAAAAACGACTATTATTTCTGGAATTAATATTAAAAAGTGTAGCTGGCGTGCACCGGTATCTTCTTATTTTTATTAGTTGGAAATGCAAAATTATCAATATCCTTGGTGTGCTAGTTGACCCCTGTACTAGTGTGGATCCAGAGTGTTGACTCTTTTGTCACTTCCATTTATTCCTAAGGTTGACCTTCTGGGCCTGTTCCTTCCCAATTGTTTTGTTTAGGTGGGTGTGGGTACTGGGTACTGTAGGGGTTGCGTGAACATTGAGTGTAGAGTACCAAGGTGCGTATTAGTGTGGGTGTATAAATAAGTACTCATAAATTTGCTGATATTCCGGCATGTAAGTCATAAGTGTAGTTGACCTTTGTTCATAAGAAACATCATGTGTGTTTTGGGCCTGCATTTGTGAGAAGTGGATCAAATTATAGTTGTGGTGATTTGTAAAGTGGGATAACATAATCGTTGAGTCCAACATAATGTGAGAACCGGCCAATCTCCCAATCTATGCTTGGAGGAGGTTAGGAGGCCAGCGGTACCACCATGCCACCAAGGATCAAACCGCTGATTTAACAATTTTGTGTATTATAAAGATGGAGTTTTTTGAACTCGGTCTATCAAAAGTGTTCATAATGGTAGGATGTACGTGTGTGTGTTGATAAGGTGTGTATATATACGTATTGTTTTAGCTTCTACTGTGTTTCGCAAAAAGTCCAACGGAATGTTAAACGTGCTAGCAAGTGTCACTTCAGAATGTCGCCTTCTCATAATCTCACCGTACCATTTCTTTGTTTTTGTTTTCGTGGAGATCGACCGAGAATTAAGTTAGCACTTCTGCTCCGGTGCTCCCCCTAGCAAAACTGTGGCCACCTAAAATACAAGGACGGTGGAGATCTTTCCATACCCCCTTCGTAAGCGGGGATATGATCGTAAAATTTAAAAATCTGACATGTATCTACAATCCTGTAGTGGTTCGTATGACCGGAATTATCTTGTATGAGTAATTTCTGTACGTATGGTGTACTACTACGGTCACGTGCGCGTGTGACATAATGTGTACAAAAAGCAGGACATATAAAAGGATCGTGTGCGTCTCGTCCAGCTAATTAATTTGGATTAGGAGGATCTCTTTCGGCGTAGCGATTCCGTCATTCGACGACGCTATCATCGGATCCCAACAAAATGCAGCCGACAGGTTTCAAAACCTAGCATGCACGACAACTGGGATGATTACCTAGTCACGTGACCTATTTTTTTTCTAACACAACGTATAGATATCATATATATATAGACGGGTATACATGAGCTGGATATAGATTTCGGCGGACCTAAAAAAAACTGACTATAACCCCTCAACTTTGGTTAGGGGAGCACTCAAGGAGGGCTCGTTAGCTAGAACGTGATCAACTATTGGATCGTTGGATATGCAGCGTGATTTGTGCATCTCAAAATTGCACATGAGTATGCCACTGCAAACAAAATTTTCTAAATGGCCATAAATTATACTACAGGAAATTGGATGATATCATCTGATTCAGAATCAACTTAATTCTATTTCAACCCGAAAAATAGTCTTCTCGTTATGCTTCATGAATGCTCAAGCTTATGGAAATGACAGGTCAAAAGAATGCTGACAGTAACGAAGTAATGTTACGTTGACATAGTGACTCTATCTAGTGTGCGCTAGCTGTCTACTGTTACAACTAGTATAGCTTGGCCTCGCCTACAATGGAGTGGACTCATGGTCTCTCCTAAATAAAGGCCAGTCAGCGCTACGTAGAGTACTCTCCGTGTGTGTATAAATAAACCCCTTGGATCCTAGCTCATCTTATCCATCCTTTAGCCATCATCAGCTCACACAGCTATCTCATCTCACACAGCGCAACGCTGCTGATCGCCTACCCCTAGCTACCGGCCGCTAGCTCTCGATCCGTTCAGTTCGTGATCGATGGGGCGCCCGCCGTGCTGCGACAAGGAGGGCGTGAAGAAGGGGCCGTGGACGCCGGAGGAGGACATCATCCTCGTCTCCTACGTCCAGGACCACGGCCCCGGCAACTGGCGCGCCGTCCCGGCCAAGACAGGTAGGCTACACGCTAACCAAGTTCTGGTAATTGAGCTACCGGGCGAGAGTGGCTTCTTGACCGATCAGTTTGGTGCAGGTCTGATGCGGTGCAGTAAGAGCTGCCGGCTGCGGTGGACAAACTACCTCCGGCCGGGGATCAGGCGCGGCAACTTCTCCGACCGGGAGGAGAAGCTCATCGTCCACCTCCAGGCGCTCCTCGGCAACCGCTGGGCCGCCATAGCCTCCTACCTACCGGAAAGGACTGACAACGACATCAAGAACTACTGGAACACGCACCTCAAGAAGAAGCTGCTGCGCACAACCTGCACCGCCACGACGCCGGCGGCCGCGCAGACGGAGTCGGCCTACAAGGGGCAGTGGGAGAGGAGGCTGCAGACGGACATCAACCTCGCCAGGAGCGCCCTGCGCGAGGCACTCACCGTCGACAGCGGCACCACCACGAGCACCAGCCCTGCGGTGTTCACCGATTCCACAGCTTACGCGCTGAGCACACAGAACATCTCTAGGATGCTGGACGGATGGGCACCGGTGAAGGCTGCCAGCGCCGGCATCAGCAACCCGGGTGCGACCGACAGCGCGTCTGCGTCCTCGTCGGAACTCACCGAGTGCTCCGGCTCCAGCGTGTCCTACTCCGCCGCGCCGGCGCTCTGGTCGTCTCTGATCGGGCCGGAGAGCAAGGCCGCGGCGGAGGGTGTGGAGATGCCGCTGTCGGCGATCGAGTCGTGGCTGCTGCTGGACGACAGCACCGAGCAGCTGCCTGCACGGGAGGGTCTGCTCCGTAATTATCCTTTCTGAAATCTCAAGCTGTCATCAACTAGAGTAACGCTTTTCTACTTGCAGTAGTACTAGTATGTCTATAGTACTTCTGAGCCGTGTAAAACGGGGAGATGTATGAATACTATATCTGCATGCATGTGCAAAGTTAACCATCAACGTGACAGCGAATTAATCAATTTATTTGTGCCGATGTATGAGTACTTATAAAAACCAACGCGAAGGACCTAAATTGGGACTAATTGAGAACTAACTTAGTAGAGAGCACGAAGCAAATCTATTGGTTTGGGTGCGTTTTTCGTAGTGTAACTAAAAAATCTCAATTGCAATCCAAATTGCAATACATGCAAATCCGAAAGTGTAGGTGTCTACTGAGCACAAGCTTCATTCTCCGTCTATAGAAAACTAGCAATTCCGCATAAATATTGTGGCAGTGGCAGATCAGCCTAGATTGTTGGCAGCATCTATATATTTAAGTTACTCATTTCATACCAGTTTATTCGGCCTCTAATTAGTTTTAGAAAAAGTTCAAAATTAAGCATAATTTGATATCTAATATGGTGAATTAATTTCTAGAAATCAGCACCTCCTTCTTATTAAATCAGGGATCTATATATGCGTTTGCGCGCAAACTCTTTGACCTTTGCTAATGAACCATCACAACTAACGATAGAAAAAGGATGGATTTAGATCTATTCTTTCACCTATCATCACTTGCCTTGGCTGCAGAGCATATTCTAGTAGACCTAATAAACCGATATGGATGGAGTATCGATATTTGAGTTTTAAAATTTTAGGCAATTTATCTTTTAGAACAACTTCTAACTATTTGGGTTTGCAATTCCCTTCATAGATCAGCTGAACTAATTATTCCAAAGTTGGTGCACATGTTTTACGAGACTTAAGTTTGGCCATCAGCTCGACCAAAATAAAATGTGGCTTATGTGCCGCATAATTTATAACATTGAATTGACATCCAAACAAAAGTTTTTAAACGATATAGTATTCTGATTTGCGACTCATAAATGATACTATAATTATTCTAATATGCACTCGGAGGAAGTATCGCTTAGGCACTTAGCGCAATTAAATTGCGGACTTTCAGGTTCACCCTTCCATGTTCTAGAATGTGCACTTAAGTAACACTCCCTCTGTATCAAATAAGATGATCAATTGTACTCCCTTCCATGCTAGTACTCTACCTTCCATGCTAGTACTCTACCTAGCTATCAGTCGGGTGCCGAGCCTACACGCGACTAGTAAATGATACCACTTCGCGAACAGGCTAAATTTGCACGCGAGCGGTAGATTTTTTTCTACTAGTGTCGTATTGATCTAGGGCTCTGATCATATATACGTGGCTGTTTTTTTCCCTCTTCATCTTGAAGCGAGGATCAATTGGGCATGCACTGTTTTCACTCTGGCCACTACCGATTTTAATGCACCTTGGCAGTGTCGGTCCACGGCGGCACGGCGCCATTTCAACGCTGTCCAAAACAAGGCTTCACATCATCACATGTGCACCCCTCATCGACTTGAATCCGTCAGATTTATCTTGCATTGTGTAGTTACAGGGAGCAAATTAATCGATTTGGATATCCCAGTTGTCTTTGTGACAGCGAGGCCACAAATCAAGTTGACGTACATCTCCGCGTTGTCGGATCACCCAAATTATACGATGGACACGTTAGTTAGCACCAAAGTCGTGAAGAGTCAATCTTCGTCACAGGCTATGAGCGCCTATGATCGTGACCCGTCTATCGCCTTTTCGACGGTTCTGAATGTTGCCTGGGTCCCAGTATTTTGTTGAGGGAAACAAACGAAACAAGCACATTTTCTTGGTCACTTATCTTTGCCAATTCGAGCTAGCCTTTGCTTTCACCGGCCTTACTTTACTTACGTTTCCTCACGACATGCAAGGGGAGGGACTAATCAGACTGACTAGCTAGCTAGTTGGGGGTCTTAGGCATCCAGTGGTAGAGAAAAAAATTCGCAAAAAAAAAGTGGTAGAAGAAAATGCATCTTGAACTCTCATGCCATGTCCATATGTGTGTACCATTGTAGTCAGGAGCGAACCCAAAATTGGAAATGAATTCATCTGAAAATAGAAACAAAAAGGAAGTATTTTGGAACTTTAAGTTTTGGTTTGTCCCTTTTGTAGGATCACATAGACCTTGTCTACGAGGAGGTATGCATAATACGGTATGAGGAAGCTCCTCTATATGGCCCATATGGGTGTGGAAGGCTGGTTCTTATCAACAGTCTGAGTAATATGGTAATGTATGTGCTCTCCTTTCAAATTTTAAAATGATCATGCAAAACTATACCCTCCCCATATGTTATCACCAGAATTTAGCCAGAGCAGGAGATGGGCCATGATTGAGATGGGATTAGAGGACATGCATATAAAGTGTCTCTGAATCGGCCTTGTGCGAGAGTTTGGGCTAGATTGCCCGTGTATCTGTATTTTATGGTAGATTACGTTTTATGTTTAGAATTAAGAGATAAAGTTTAGTCGTACACAGCTAGGTTTATTCCAAAGATAGAAAGTCTACGGACTATAAATATGTACATAGGGTTATTGAGAAAGGAGGACGATCACGTTCACAACAAACCAATCTAGGCGCATCGCCACCCCTTGTTTCGAGGGTTTCTTCCGGGTAAGCAACATGCTGCCTCTTGCGATCTAGGCAGTATCAGTTTATTCGTTGTTGGTGTTGCTCGTACTGAAGCCTTTTTGATGGCGAGCAACACCCTTATCATAGATGTTTTGGGGCTGACGTCGATACTTTTATGATATGCTTGCTTGGCTATGCTACCCCTCAATATCTAGCTGCCTTTGCACCTATCTTGGGTGTAAGGGCAGCATCTTGCTTGTTCTTTATTTAGTAGATCTGATCTGTTATAGTTGTTCCTTGTTCTCCAAGGATTGGTTTGATATCCGCATGGTTAGACCTTGCAAACGGGTTGAACGATTCAGTAGTGCGTAAGGTATGGTTTGCTGATCCTAGAGGGATTGTTTCGGGAATCGACTTTGTGTTGGTTTTTAGGCCTCTTTAGGACTAGTTTTCTATTATCTTTCGTATCTGCCAGGCTCAACTACGCGTAGGATGTTCCGGTTATGCGGTGAAAACCCTAGACTGTCGTAGATTGATTTAACTTTATATTGATAAAGCAGGATCCCCATGTTATCATAAATCCAACGTGAACCATGGGGTAATCGGCTCTTTGAGCCGATTCACAGGGTAACCTGAGAGCCGATCGGGCTCGTATTTAATGTTTACGTGTCTGACATGCAGGAAACTAACTGAAGCAATCCATCACCTTCCTGACCAGGTATAGGTCAGGTGGCATGCCCTTGCATTAGCCAGGACGTGTGCCGGAGCATTGCGGGCCGTCGCCCGAGGGACCAGGGCCCACCAGCAGTCCTGGGAGCCTCCCGGCTCTCCGTGTTGCCCGTCGCTGCTCGCCGGTGGGTTTTGGCCGGCAACACATTCTGGCACGCCCGGTGGGACCTTCTACAGCAACTATGTCAAAATCTGCAGCTGAGATGGCGGACGAACCAGTCACGTACGAAGATCTGCCTTAGGAGCACAAGAAGAAATATGATGAGATTAAAGCCGTCTTTGAATCCGATCTCATCGGCTCTTTCGCGAAGACCCGCTCACGTGGCATTAGGTGGAAAGGGTTCTCACCCGAAGGCGCTCTCGACAAAGTAGATCTATCTACCCCTTCAGAGGAACGCACCAGAGCTCTGCGCTAGGAAGTCAATTACATGGTGGCTCATTCTATACACCGTCATTCTGAGAGCCTGGTGAACTATTTCGAGCGCATTGCGGTTCGCGTGGTTCAGGAAATCATGAAGCATCAGTACTCTCCGTCAGGGCCTGCCCTGGGGACGCACCAGGGAGAAATACCGTTCCAGACCAGACCGGCGTTGCCATTCGCGTTTGCAGCTCCAGAGCCGCAGGGTTCACCGGCCTACGTCGTCTACAAGGTTGGAGGCGATCCTGGCGATTGCCAATTCCTGTATGAGCCACCTAAAGAAATCCCACATGGATACGTGTGCACATACGTGCCGGACTGCAATAGCCTGGCACGCACGAACCAGATTGCAGCAGGAGGGATTTCTGGAGCGGATGCCGATAAACAGGCGTGGCTAGCTAAATATGCCACCGGAACTAGTCATGAAAGCTCAGCCCCTGCAGCTCATACCATGGAACAAATCAGTACCATCTTGAGAGACCAGTTCGGCATCCTGCCGAATAGGAAAACAATCGGCTATTCCAAGCCGTACCCTGACGAGAATGATTTGATCCCGCTGCCACCCAAGTATCGGCTCCCTGAATTCTCAAAATTCAATGGATCAGAAGGGTCTAGCTCAATTGAGCATGTGAGCCGATATTTGGCACAGTTGGGCATGATTTCAGCATCAGACCTGTTACGTGTAAGGTTTTTTTGCGCAATCTCTCACTGGATCAGCTTTTGGGTGGTACACCTCGTTGCCACCAAACTCAGTCCGGACGTGGAAGCAACTGGAAGAGCAGTTTCATGTTCAATATCACTCAGAAGCTACCGAGGCTGGCATTGCCGATCTAGCACAGGTGCGGCAGAAACGGGGAGAAATGGTGTCAGAGTACATTCAGCGTTTCAGGACTGTCAGGAACCGATATTATTCGGCTCGTTTAACTGAGAAAGAAGTAGTCGATCTGGCAGCATTGGGCCTCGCAGCACCGATCAAGGATCTGGCTTTCCAGGTAGATTACAGTTCGTTGGCGCACATGGTCCAGAAATTAACATTGTATGAGCAGCGCCACCCAGAACTGTACCAAGACAAGTTCAAGCGTCCGATAGGCCTGGTCGAGACAGAAGAAGTTGAGGATTCTACAGGAGACCAGGAAGTGGCCGTGGCTGAATGACTCGGGGGGCAGTTCCCGTGTCCTGCAAATGGGTGAAACCACAAGGGCCTGCAAAAGGGTTTGACTTCGATGTGAGCAAGGCTGAGCAGATATTCGATTTATTGCTTAAGGAAAAACAGCTGAAGTTACCCGAAGGCCATAAAATCCCTACGGTGCAAGAAATGAACGGGAGACCATACTGCAAGTGGCATCATTCGTTCACCCATATCACCAATGACTGCAAAGAGCTGCGTCGACAGATCCAAACGGCGATAGAACAAGGCCGTTTGATCCTCGGCCAATTTGCCATGAAAGTGGACACACATCCGTTCCATGGCGTCAACATGGTGGGAATCAATCACTCCACGAGGCATCAGCCAGGTTTCTCATTTCATGTTAACATGGCAGGGCCTGTATACCACCATGGCAAGGATAAAGAAGAAAGCAGTCACTCCCGTGGCAAGGAAAAGGAGGAGGCCAGCCCACGCGACCGGCCCCGATATGATGACAGACGGTACCTCACCGAGGAACAAGTGAGAAGCGTGCGATATCAACGACCACTCTCCGCGCATCTCCTTAACAAGTATGAGCGTCAGTATGACCGACGTCGGCGGTACGACAGAGAAGACGAAATATATCGTCGGTCTGACGTAGACAATGGAAGATATCGTTGGTATGATAGAGACGACGAAGGATATGAGCACCGCGCTAAAGGGAAATCAAGAGAGCAGGAGGACATGGATAGACACTGGGACTGTCCTTTCTTTAAGCACTGCTGGGATTCAGGAATGAGCCGATTGCCTACAATCGACAACTGCCCGGAGTGTAGACAACAGAAGAAGGACGCATGAGAAGTTTCAGTTTTCAAGCGTCTAGGGCCTCTCCCATCTCAGAACAGACGAGCTGAGTCATTGATGTGTGCAGTCGACACGTCCGTTGGGAACCCCAAGAGGAAGGTGTGATGCGTACAGTAGCAAGTTTTCCCTCAGAAAGAAACCAAGGTTTATCGAACCAGGAGGAGCCAAGAAGCACGTCGAAGGTTGATGGCGGCGGGATGTAGTGCGGCGCAACACCAGGGATTCTGGCGCCAACGTGGAACCTGCACAACACAACCAAAGTACTTTGCCCCAACGTAACAGTGAGGTTGTCAATCTCACCGGCTTGCTGTAACAAGGGATTAGATGTATAGTGTGGATGATGATTGTTTGCAGAAAACAATAGAACAAGTATTGCAGTAGATTGTATTTGATGTAAAAGAATAGGACCGGGGTCCATAGTTCACTAGAGGTGTCTCTCCCATAAGATAAATAGCATGTTGGGTGAACAAATTACAGTTGGGCAATTGACAAATAGAGAGGGCATGACCATGCACATACATGATATGATGAGTATAGTGAGATTTAATTGGGCATTACGACAAAGTACATAGACCGCTATCCAGCATGCATCTATGCCTAAGAAGTCCACCTTCAGGTTATCATCCGAACCCCTTCCAGTATTAAGTTGCAAACAACAGACAATTGCATTAAGTATGATGCGTAATGTAATCAATAACTACATCCTCGGACATAGCATCAATGTTTTATCCCTAGTGGCAACAGCACATCCACAACCTTAGAACTTTCTATCACTGTCCCAGATTTAATGGAGGCATGAACCCACTATCGAGCATAAATACTCCCTCTTGGAGTTAAGAGTAAAAACTTGGCCAGAGCCTCTACTAATAACGGAGAGCATGCAAGATCATAAACAACACATAGGTAATATATTGATAATCAACATAACATAATATTCTCTATCCATCGGATCCCAACAAACACAACATATAGCATTACAGATAGATGATCTTGATCATGTTAGGCAGCTCACAAGATCCGACAATGAAGCACATAAGGAGAAGACGACCATCTAGCTACTGCTATGGACCCATAGTCCAGGGGTGAACTACTCACTCATCACTCCGGAGGCGACCATGGCGGTGAAGAGTCCTCCGGGAGATGATTCCCCTCTCCGGCAGGGTGCCGGAGGCGATCTCCTGAATCCCCCGAGATGGGATTGGCGGCGGCGGCGCCTCTGGAAGGTTTTCCGCATCGTGGCTCTCGGTACTGGGGGTTTCGCGACGAAGACTATATGTAGGCGGAAGGGCAAGTCAGGGGGCCACACGAGGGCCCCACACAACAGGCCGGCGCGGCCAAGGCCCAGGCCGCGCCGCCCTAGTGTGGCGCCACCTCGTGGCCCCACTTCGTAAGTCCTCCGGTCTTCTGGAAGCTTCGTGGAAAAATAGGCCCCTGGGCGTTGATTTCGTCCAATTCCGAGAATATTTCTTTACTAGGACTTCTGAAACCAAAAACAGCAGAAAACAGCAACTGGCTCTTCGGCATCTCGTTAATAGGTTAGTGCCGGAAAATGCATAAATATGACATAAAGTATGCATAAAACATGTAGATGTCATCAATAGTGTGGCATGGAACATAAGAAATTATCGATACGTCGGAGACGTATCAGCATCCCCAAGCTTAGTTCCTGCTCGTCCCGAGCAGGTAAACGATAACAAAGATAATTTCTGAAGTGACATGCCATCATAACCTTGATCATACTATTGTAAGCATATGTAATGAATGCAGCGATCAAAACAATGGTAATGACATGAGTAAACAAATGAATCATAAAGCAAAGACTTTTCATGAATAGTACTTTCAAGACAAACATCAATAAGTCTTGCATAAGAGTTAACTCATAAAGCAATAAATCAAAGTAAAGGTATTGAAGCAACACAAAGGAAGATTAAGTTTCAGCGGTTGCTTTCAACTTATAACATGTATATCTCATGGATATTGTCAATGTAAAGTAATATAACAAGTGCAATATGCAAGTATGTAGGAATCAATGCACAGTTCACACAAGTGTTTGCTTCTTGAGGTGGAGAGAAATAGGTGAACTGACTCAACATAAAAGTAAAAGAAAGGCCCTTCGCAGAGGGAAGCATTGATTGCCATATTTGTGCTAGAGCTTTGGTTTTGAAAACAAGAAACAATTTTGTCAACGGTAGTAATAAAGCACATGTGTTATGTAAATTATATCTTACAAGTTGCAAGCCTCATGCATAGTATACTAATAGTGCCCGCACCTTGTCCTAATTAGCTCGGATTACCGGGATTATCATCGCAATACACATGTTTTAACCAAGTGTCACAAAGGGGTACCTCTATGCCGCCTGTACAAAGGTCTAAGGAGAAAGCCCGCATTGGATTTCTCGCTTTTGATTATTCTCAACTTAGACATCCATACCGGGACAACATAGACAACAGATAATGGACTCCTCTTTAATGCATAAGCATGTAGCAACAATTAATGTTCTCATATGAGATTGAGGATATATGTCCAAAACTGAAACTTCCACCATGGATCATGGCTTTAGTTAGCGGCCCAATGTTCTTCTCTAACATTATGCATGCTCTAACCATTAAACGAGTGGTAAATCTCCCTTACTTCAGACAAGACGGACATGCATAGCAACTCACATGATATTCAACAAAGAGTAGTTGATGGCGTCCCCAGGAACATGGTTATCGCACAACAAGCAACTCAATAAGAGATAAAGTGCATAAGTACATATTCAATACCACAATAGTTTTTAGGCTATTTGTCCCATGAGGTATATATTGCAGAGGTAAAGAATGGAAATTTTAAAGGTAGCACTCAAGCAATTTACTTTGGAATGGCGGAGAAGTACCATGTAGTAGGTAGGTATGGTGGACACAAATGGCATAGTGGTTGGCTCAAGGATTTTGGATGCATGAGAAGTATTCCCTCTCGATACAAGGTTTAGGCTAGCAAGGTTATTTGAAACAAACACAAGGATGAACCGGTGCAGCAAAACTCACATAAAAGACACATTCTAAACATTATAAGACTCTACACCGTCTTCCTTGTTGTTCAAACTCAATACTAGAAATTATCTAGACTTTAGAGAGACCAATTATGCAAACCAAATTTTAGCAAGCTCTATGTATTTCTTCATTAATGGGTGCAAAGTATAGGATGCAAGAGCTTAAACATGAGCACAACAATTGCCAAGTATCAAATTATTCAAGACATTTTAGAATTACTACATGTAGCATTTCCGATTCCAACCACATAACAATTTAACGAAGAAGATTCAATCTTCGCCATGAATACTATGAGTAAAGCCTAAGGACATATTTGTCCATATGCAACAGCGGAGCGTGTCTCTCTCCCACACAATGAATGCTAGGATCCATTTTATTCAAACAAAACAAAAAACAAAAACAAACCGACGCTCCAAGCAAAGCACATAAGATGTGATGGAATAAAAATATAGTTTCAGGGGAGGAACTTGATAATGTTGTCGATGAAGAAGGGGATGCCTTGGGCATCCCCAAGCTTAGACGCTTGATTCTTCTTAAAATATGCAGGGGTGAACCACCGGGGCATCCCCAAGCTTAGAGCTTTCACTCTCCTTGATCATATTGTATCATCTCCCTCTCTTGATCCTTGAAAACTTCCTCCACACCAAACTCAAAACAACTCATTAGAGGGTTAGTGCACAATCAAAATTTACATGTTCAGGGGTGACATAATCATTCTTAACACTTCTGGACATTGCACAAAGCTACTGAAAGTCAATGGAATAGAAAAATCCATCAAGCATAGCAAAACAGGCAATGCGAAATAAAAGGCAGAATCTGTCAAAACAGAACAGTTCGTAAAGACGAATTTTATTGAGGCACCAGACTTGCTCAGATGAAAATGCTCAAATTGAATGAAAGTTGCGTACATATCTTAGGATCACTCACGTAAATTGACATAATTTTCTGAGCTACCTACAGAGAATTAGGCCCAGATTAGTGACAGCAAAGAAATCTGTTTCTGCGCAGTAATCCAAATCTAGTATGAACCTTACTATCAACGACTTTACTTGGCACAACAATGCACAAAACTAAGATAAGGAGAGGTTGCTACAGTAGTAACAACTTCCAAGACTCAAATATAAAATAAAAGTACTGTAGTAAAAACATGGGTTGTCTCCCATAAGCGCTTTTCTTTAACGCCTTTCAGCTAGGCGCAGAAAGTGTGTATCAAGTGTTATCAAGAGACGAAGTATCAACATCATAATTTGTTCTAATAATAGAATCAAAAGGTAACTTCATTCTCTTTCTAGGGAAGTGTTCCATACCTTTCTTGAGAGGAAATTGATATTTAATATTACCTTCCTTCATATCAATGATAGCTTCAACAGTTCGAAGAAAAGGTCTTCCCAATATAATGGGACAAGATGCATTGCATTCAATATCCAAGACAACAAAATCAACGGGGACAAGGTTATTGTTAACGGTAATGCGAACATTATCAACTCTCCCCAAAGGTTTCTTTGTAGCATTATCAACAAGATTAACATCCAAATAACAATTCTTCAATGGTGGCAAGTCAAGCATATCATAAATTTTCTTAGGCATAACGGAAATACTTGCACCAAGATCACATAAAGCAGTACAATCAAAGTCATTGGCCTTCATCTTAATGATGGGCTCCCAACCATCCTCTAGCTTCCTAGGAATAGAAGCTTCATGTTCTAGTTTCTCTTCTCTAGCTTTTATGAGAGCATTTGTAATATGTTTTGTGAAAGCCAAGTTTATAGCACTAGCATTAGGACTCTTAGCAAGTTTTTGTAAGAACTTTATAACTTCAGAGATGTGGAAATCATCAAAATCCAAACCATTATAATCTAAAGCAATGGGATCATCATCCCCAATGTTGGAAAAAATTTCAGCAGTTTTATCACAGGCAATTTCAGCAGTTTTAGCAGTTCCGGCAGTTTTGCAGGCTTTGCATTAGAAGTGGAAACATTGCCAACACCAATTCTTTTACCATTATTAGTAGGAGGTGCAGCAACATGTGGAGCATTAGTATTACTAGTGGTGGTAATAGTCCAAACTTTAGCTACATTATTCTCTTTAGCTAGTTTTTCATTTTCTTCTCTTTCCCACCTAGCATGCAATTCGGCCATCAATCTAATATTCTCATTAATTCGAACTTGGATGGCATTTGCTGTAGTAACAATTTTATTATTATGATTTTCATTAGGCATAACTTTCGATTTCAAAAGATCAACATCAGCAGCAAGACTATCGACTTTAGAAGCAAGTATATCAATTTTCCCAAGCTTTTCTTCAGCAGATTTGTTAAAAGCAGTTTGTGTACTAATAAATTCTTTAAGCATAGCTTCAAGTCCAGGGGGTGTGTTCCTATTATTGTTGTAAGAATTCCCATAAGAATTACCATAACTATTACCATTATTATAAGGATATGGCCTATAGTTGTTACTAGAATTGTTCCGATAAGCATTGTTGTTGAAATTATTATTTTTAATGAAGTTTACATCAACATGTTCTTCTTGGGCAACCAATGAAGCTAACGGAACATTATTAGGATCAACATTAGTCCTATCATTCACAAGCATAGACATAATAGCATCAATCTTATCACTCAAGGAAGAGGTTTCTTCGACAGAATTTACCTTCTTACCTTGTGGAGCTCTTTCCGTGTGCCATTCAGAGTAATTAATCATCATATTATCGAGAAGCTTTGTTGCTTCACCAAGAGTGATGGACATAAAGGTACCTCCAGCAGCTGAATCCAATAGGTTCCGCGAAGAAAAGTTCAGTCCTGCATAAAAGGTTTGGATGATCATCCAAGTAGTCAGTCCATGGGTTGGGCAATTTTTAACCAAAGATTTCATTCTTTCCCAAGCTTGTGCAACATGCTCATTATCCAATTGTTTAAAGTTCATTATACTACTCCTCAAAGATATAATTTTAGCAGGGGGATAGTATCTACCAATAAAAGCATCCTTGCATTTAGTCCAAGAATCAATACTATTTCTAGGCAGAGATAGCAACCAATCTTTAGCTCTTCCTCTTAATGAGAAAGGAAACAATTTTAATTTTATAATGTCACCATCTACATCTTTATATTTTTGCATTTCACACAATTCAACAAAATTATTGAGATGGGCAGCAGCATCATCAGAACTAACACCAGAAAATTGCTCTCGCATAACAAGATTCAGTAAAGCAGGTTTAATTTCAAAGAATTCTGCTGTAGTAGCAGGTGGAGCAATAGGTGTGCATAAGAAATCATTATTATTTGTGGTTGTGAAGTCACACAACTTAGTATTTTCAGGAGTACCCATTTTAACAGTAGTAAATAAAGCAAACTAAATAAAGTAAATGCAAGTAACTAATTTTTTTTGTATTTTTGATATAGAGTGCAAGACAGTAAATAAAGTAAAGCTAGCAACTAATTTTTTTGTGTTTTGATATAATGCAGCAAACAAAGTAGTAAATAAAATAAAGCAAGACAAAAACAAAGTAAAGAGATTGGATTGTGGAGACTCCCCTTGCAGCGTGTCTTGATCTCCCCGGCAACGGCGCCAGAAAAGTAGCTTGATGTGTGCAGTCGACACGTCCGTTGGGAACCCCAAGAGGAAGGTGTGATGCGTACAGTAGCAAGTTTTCCCTCAGAAAGAAACCAAGGTTTATCGAACCTGGAGGAGCCAAGAAGCACGTCGAAGGTTGATGGCGGCGGGATGTAGTGCGACGCAACACCAGGGATTCCGGCGCCAACGTGGAACCTGCACAACACAACCAAAGTACTTTGCCCCAACGTAACAGTGAGGTTGTCAATCTCACCGGCTTGCTATAACAAAGGATTAGATGTATAGTGTGGATGATGATTGTTTGCAGAAAACAGTAGAACAAGTATTGCAGTAGATTGTATTCGATGTAAAAGAATAGGACCGGGGTCCACAGTTCACTAGAGGTGTCTCTCCCATAAGATAAATAGCATGTTGGGTGAACAAATTACAGTTGGGAAATTGACAAATAGAGAGGGCATGACCATGCACATACATGATATGATGAGTATAGTGAGATTTAATTGGGCATTACGACAAAGTACATAGACCGCTATCCAGCATGCATCTATGCCTAAAAAGTCCACCTTCAGGTTATCATCCGAACCCCTTCCAGTATTAAGTTGCAAACAACAGACAATTGCATTAAGTATGGTGCGTAATGTAATTAATAACTACATCCTCGGACATAGCATCAATGTTTTATCCCTAGTGGCAACAGCACATCCACAACCTTAGAACTTTCTGTCACTGTCCCAGATTTAATGGAGGCATGAACCCACTATCGAGCATAAATACTCCCTCTTGGAGTTAAGAGTAAAAACTTGGCCAGAGCCTCTACTAATAACGGAGAGCATGCAAGATCATAAACAACACATAGGTAATTGATGGGGATATGCCCATAGGGGGTGGGTCGCCAGTCCCACTCGCCACGAGGACGAAGGCCCAAGAAGGATCGTCAGTCGCCTAACCGACTGGGCCCGAAGGCGACTGGGCCGAAGTCTTGAAGAGGTGATTTGCACGGTTCGAGATAGAGATTACTTGAGGAAGGGTGCGGTATCCCGGATTTGTAGTAACTGAGATGATTCGGAGTTATCCCTCTATAACCCTAGGCCGGGGGTGGATATATAAACCCCCGGGCTAAACCCTAGAAGGACACATGGTCTGAGATCCAATCTCCCCATTGTAAGCTCTTGGCTTCTCGCCGACTGAGCCCCCCCCCATTGTAATTCTCCACTGAGCAATAAAGATCTAGCAGGACGTAGGCCTTTTACTCTCCGGAGGGGCTGAACCTGGGTAAAACCCTTGCGTCTCTTGCACCTCGACCCGTAGATGGCGATGTTCCCTTCCCCTCGCATCAACGAAGTGTTACCCCCTGTAGCATCTGCCGTGGTCACATCCACGACAGTGGCGCCCACCGTGGGGCATGGGACATCAAGCCTCCGAGCTACGGCGAGGCCCTATTCGCCAGTGCGGCGGCCGGTCGCTTCCGGCAGGATGATCGCCACCGGCAATTTCTTCCACATCCAGCCAAGCACCTACCGGCCCGCCTCGTCACCTCTCAAGCACGCCTGGATGGTGCCGATCGGCTCCATCAACCTCTTCGTTGGGCTCGCCGGCGTCAGCGACCCCGCCGAGCCTCGCCCCGGTCGGTCGCACGACCCCTTCGCGCCGGGACAGCTCCTCACTGCTACTCGCCCGGTCACCGGCGAGGTATACGCAGAGGCTGAGACGGCCCTGGAAGACGATGCCGATTCGGCGGTCGTGGCGCCGACCGCCAACTCCATCGTTGCCTCGACAGCCGCCGACTCCGCCGACACCGTCCCAGCCATCGACTCCGTTATCGCCGCGATCGACGCCGACTTCACCGACATCATCGCTATAACATCGGTTGCCGGGTCCACCGCTGCGTCCCCGACTGCCCGCTCTGTCGCCACGGCGTCGGCCAAGGACTCTATCTCCTTGGTCTCTCACCCAAGCGACTTCGAAGATGGCTTCGAGGACGACTCCATCCTCTCCCTCTTCGGCAGCGACTCCGACCTGGACTCTGTCGAGGCCCCACGCTACCGCTACCCGACCGCAGTCTTCATGGAAGGGGGCGAGGAAGAGCTTCCGGTCGACGCCTTCACCACCCCCCTCCCTGCAACCGCCACCGCAACCGAGATCGAGGCGCACCGGGCGGCCCTCGAAGAGCAGAGGAAAAAGGAGCTCGCCGAAAGGCAGAAATTTCGACTCGAGCAAGATGAAGTGAGAGCCGTATCTCATTATCGTCAGCAGCGAAACCGCCGGCGCATGGAGCGCGCCCGCGCAAATGACTTCCCCAGCGCGCGCCTTAACTTCGACGACCCAGATGGAGAAATCTGGGTCGCCCGAATCCAGAACCCTGACATCCCGGAAGGAAGTCGGGCTGCTGCCGATAGAGCGGCGCACGGAGCACCTCCGCCACCCCCACCGCCACCACCCGAAGTTCCTCGGGCGGAAGTTGACGCCAACGGCCTACCATTGCACTCATCTCCAGCCGACAACGTTGCAGCTGCACAGGCCGTCCTCGCAAGAATCCCCGAAACGGGAGACGGTGCAATCCTTGTCCAGCACGCCAAGGCTTTGGTAGCCAAGGCATTGGAGCAACAGCACGCCGCAGCCGACTCGCAAGGGCGACTCTATTCGCGCACATCCGCCAGTCGCGCGGCGTCGTCGGACGCGGCAAACCGCGCAATCATCAACGCCAACAACGGCCCGCCGCCAGCACCACGCGCGGCCCACTCGTCTAACAACCGAATCGAGCCGCGCCCCGCGCGGGTGATGGTCGCCGCCAATGGACAGCCAGTCGACGCACGGACCCACATCGTCAACGACCAAGAATGGCGGGCGCGAAATCGGCTGAACGACCGCCACGCCGATGAAGCCCCGCGCCAGAGCGCGTTCACTCGGATCGGCCCTGCTTGCTTCGGGCCAATGATCAGAGGCGAGCCGTACCCCGTTGGGTTCAAAGGACCACGTGACATTGAGAAGTACGGCACACATATCGACCCTACGGTCTGGATCGACTCGTACGCCATGGCAATGGGGATCCAAGGCCACTCCGAGTTACTCGCAGCACGTTACCTGCCTCTCATGATGGACGGCGTCAATCGCCACTGGTTCAACACCCTCACCGTCAACAGCATTGACTCTTGGGAAGAGGCCCGCGCCGCATTTATCCAGCACTTCGCCAGCGCGTACACTCGTGCTACAACCATAGAAGACCTGGATCGCTGCGTCCAAGGCCCGCGCGAGTCGACCCGCCGGCGGGTGCAGCGCTGGCAGGACATGTGGACGACCTCCAGCGGCATCAGCACGGACACGGCAATCTATTGCTTCCGACGCTGCTGCCGGTACGAACCGCTAAGCGCCAAGCTCCGTCGCGTCAGCAGGGACAACATCTCAATCTCCGAGCTCTTCGACATCGCCACCCGCTATGCCGACGAAGACCCTACAGTCGACTCGGACGACGAGTACGGCCAGTGACGCAATCGCCGCCCCGCGCACACGGAGCCCCGGCGTGGCGACTACCGATTCGCCGGCCGGTCTAACAACGGCAAGCGCCGCGGAGAGGGAGGACACAACGAGCTGGTCGCCACCACCGACTATGAGCAGCGCGAGCCAAAATCGTTCCGGCGCGACACTCGCGCACCACGGGAGGATCGGCCTCAGCCCAAGCGCTTCGACGCCCGCAGCCTCCTAGATGCACCATGCATCTATCACAGCAAGGAGGGCAAACCCGCCAATCACACGACGGGAAAATGCTACTCCCTGAAGCAGATAGAAAGGGCCCGCCGCGCCAAGGAAAACGACGGCGGTAATCAGCACAAAGACCGCGCCAAAGACCAAGACCAGCACAAGGGAGAAGGCTTCGGTCGCAGCGCCGGCTCGCTCCACACCTTCACCGGGGTCGGCGACCGGCGGGACAGGAAGGTCCTCGCAAGGGCAGTGGCGGTACACGCAGTCATCCTTTCTGACGTGCCCCGGTGGCTTAACTGGTCCGAGCAAAGCATTACCTGGAGCCGCGAAGACCACGCTCCCCGCATCGAGTACCCCGGCCGAGTGGCACTAGTCGTCAGGCCCAAGGTCGCCGACTACTGGCTACCAAAAACCCTGATGGACGGGGGAAGCTCCATCAACATTATGTACTACGAAACCTTCCAGCGACTCGGTTTACCAGACTCACGCCTCAAGAACACCAAGGTTACGTTCCACGGCATCGTCCCTGGGCGGAAGGCCTTCCCGATCGGCAAGGTTACACTGCCAGTCACCTTCGGTACGCCCCTGAATTACCGTACCGAGCGGATAACGTTCGAGGTGGTGAACTTCCGCAGCTCCTACCACTGCGTGCTCGGCCGACAGGCATTCGCCCGCTTCATGGCGACACCCCACTACGCATACAACATGATGAAAATGCCAGGGCCTCGAGGCGTCATCACCGTCCACGGTGACCCGGAGATGGCACTGGAATGCGAGGACGTCAGCGCCAAGCTCGCCGACGCCGTCATCGCCGACGAACAAGACAACTCCGCCGAGCTCGCCAAATACCCAGTAGATCGCAACGACCCCGCCATCCTGGAGAAGCCAACCGAGCTCGACTCGTCCGCAGCAACCTTCAAGCCTGCAACAGGCACTCGCCAAGTAGATCTTGTAGAAAACGATCCAAGTAAGCAAGTTACCATTAGGACGGGCCTGTCCGCCCAATAGGAAAGCGCGCTCATCAAGTTCCTCCGTGAGAATCGAGATATCTTTGCATGGAAACCGTCTGACATGCCAGGTGTCCCGAGAGAACTTGCTGAGCACAAATTACACGTCGATCCCTCCGCGCGACCCGTTAGGCAGGCAATGCGCCCTGTAGGAGAAGAACGGCGACGCGCAATCGCCGAAGAAGTAAACCGGCTACTCGCCGCCGGCTTCATCATCGAAATCAAACACCCCAAATGGCTGGCAAACCCAGTCCTGGTGCTAAAGAAGAACAAGACATGGCGAATGTGTATCGATTACACAAGCCTCAACAGCGCATGCCCCAAGGACCCATTCGTCCTGCCGCGAATCGACCAAATTATCGATGCGGTCGCCGGGTCCGAGTCGCTATGCTTCCTTGATGCGTACTCCGGATACAATCAAATAAAGATGGCCAAGGAAGACCAAGAGAAGACAGCATTCATCACGCCCCTGGGCGCCTACTACTACACGTCCATGACCTTCGGCCTCAAGAACGCCGGAGCAACGTACCAACGGTGCATGAACAGCTGCCTGGAAAGCCAAATCGGCCGCAATGTGCACGTCTACATCGACGACGTGGTGGTCAAGTCGACTCACCAGACCGACCTCATCAATGACCTCGCCGAAACATTCGCCAACTTACGGCGATACAAGATCAAGCTCAATCCTCTAAAGTGCACCTTCGGGGTTCCTTCTGGACAACTGCTAGGCTACGTTGTCTCCAAACGAGGCATCGAGCCCAACCCGGAGAAGACACTGGCGGTCATGCGCACCAAGCAGCCGACCTGCCTAGTCGACGCGCAGAAACTCGCCGGCCGAGTCGCCGCCCTCAGTCGCTTCATACCCCGGCTCGGCGACAAGGCCATGCCACTCTACCGCTTGCTCAAGAAGTCGGAATCGTTCAGGTGGACAGATGAGGCGCAGCGGGCCCTGGAAGAACTCCAGCACGCCCTTTCGAACGCCCTATCCTCGCGGCCCCGCTGCCAAAAGAGACTATGCTCCTATACGTCGCCGCGTCGAACCGCGCTATAAGCGCGGTCATGGTCGTCGAACGGAAGGAAGAGGGAAGGGAGCAACTGGTACAACGCCCGGTCTACTACATCAGCGAAGCTCTAATCGAATCCAAGCAGCGGTACCCGCATTACCAAAAGCTGGTGTACGCAGTCCTCAGGGCCCAGAGGCGACTGGCCCCTTACTTCCACGAGCACCCCATCAAGGTAGTCGCCTCAACACCACTCGCCGACATCATCCGTAACCGCGACGCAACTGGCCGGATCGCCAAGTGGGCAGTCGAGCTCGGCGTCCACAACATCACCTACGAGTCGCGCCACGCCATCAAATCTCAGGCACTCGCCGACTTCCTCGCCGACTGGGAAGAGGCCCAGCAGCCAAGCTCCCCCGCGGACCTTAAACACTGGACACTGCACTTCGACGGTTCTAAGAACCTCGAGGGGGCAGGCGCGGGAGTCGTCCTCACATCACCAAAGGGCGACACAGTGAAGTACGTCCTGCAACTCAGATTCGAGCCCTGCACCAACAACATGGCCGAGTACGAGGCGCTTCTACACGGTATGCGAGTTGCAAAAGAGATGGGCGCAACGCGGCTGCGCTGCCTCGGCGATTCCGACCTGGTCGCCAGCCAGACTTCCGGCACCTGCGACGCCACCGACGCCAACATGATCGCATACAAGCGCGCCGTCGACCAAGCCGGCGCTAGCTTCGCCGGCCACGTCGTCGAATGGGTCGACAGGCGCAAGAATGAAGAAGCCGATGCACTAGCCAGAATCGGGTCCAAGCGACTCCAACCTCCTCCGGGCGTCGTCCTGGATATCCTCAGCCACCCCTCGGTGCGCGCACCCCGCGAGCTGGACATTGCCGAGCCACCTGCTCCCGACTCCACCCTAGTCGCACTCGCCGCCAACATCATCGATTGGACCGAGCCGTACATAAGCTACCTCGAGCGCCAGACACTGCCAATGGACGAAGCCAAAGCACGGGCCATCGTACGCAGGTGCAAGTCCTTCACCATCATCAACAATGAACTATACAAGCGCAGTGTCTCGGGAGTGTTCCAACGATGCGTCGCTACCGCAGAAGGGCGCAACATTCTGCGCGACATCCACGCAGGGGACTGCGGCCACCACGCAGGCGCGCGTTCAATCGTCGCCAAAGCCTTCCGTCACGGCTTCTATTGGCCAACAGCCCACGAGGACGCAGTCGCGCTCGTCCGTTCGTGCGCCGGGTGCCAAAAGTACGCAAGCCAGTCGCACATGCCAGGATCAGCATTGAAGACCATTCCCCTTACCTGGCCCTTCGCCGTCTGGGGCATGGACATGGTAGGGAAATTCAAAACGGCCCCCGGCGGATACACTCACCTCCTGGTTGCGGTGGACAAGTTCACCAAATGGGTAGAAGCAAAACCCATAAAGAAGTGCGACGGGAAGACAGCCACAAAGTTCCTACGCGAGCTTATCTATCGATACGGCTACCCTCACAGCATCATAACCGACAATGGCACCAACTTCGCCAAAGGGGAGATGGCCGACTTCTGCGAAGAGAAGGGCATCCGACTTGACCTCGCGTCAGTCGCGCTCCCCGAGTCGAACAGCCAAGCAGAAAGAGCAAACCAGAGCATCCTACACGGACTCAAGCCGCGCCTGGTTGTGCCCCTGGAGCGCGCAGCCGGTTGCTGGGCAGAAGAGCTCTCTTCAGTACTGTGGGGCATCCGCACAACACCAAACAGGTCAACTGGCTTCACGCCTTTCTTCCTGGTGTATGGCGCCGAGGCCGTTATGCCCACGGACATCGCCTACGACTCGCCTCGGGTCGCCGACTACGCCGAAGAAGACAACGAGCGAGCTCGCCAAGACGACATCGACCTCCTTGACGAGGCCAGAGACCTCGCACTCTCCAGGACCGCCATCTACCAGCAGGATCTCCGACGCTACCACAGTCGTCGCGTTCGGAGTCGCTCCTTCCAAGTCGGAGACCTCGTACTCCGGCTAATCCAAGACAAGAAAGGCATGCACAAGCTGTCCCCGCCCTGGGAAGGACCATTCGCCGTCAGCCGCGTACTCGGCAACGACTCCTACTACCTCACAGACGTCCGCAAGGACGACAAAGGTGAACCGCTCACCGGAGAGGTGGAGCGCCCCTGGAACGTGAACCTCCTCCGGCGGTTTTACACCTAAAGACAGAATGTAGCCCGCAAATTCAGAGGTTAATAAAAATCGCCGACCGCATTGATCTCCAACTCCGACTGCCTCTCCTTCACCCGCTAAATAACTCCATCTCTCATCCCGGTACATACCGGCCCAGTCGCCGCGACAAGCGACTCGGTACTGAGAGACCTTCGGTCGCCGCTGCTGGAAGAGTGAAGTCCACGATCGGCCAAGTAGCCGGGCTAACAAGGGCATGGCGGCGTGACTGGACGCAACACCAGGTCCGGTCACCCACCACCCCTTACGCCGTCGGGTGAAAACGGCGACTGGAACCCACAGCAGGGCCGCATGCTCGGCCAGCCCCACGGGCCACGGCGACCGTCTCGTGCTACGCTATACAGCACACCAATGCCCTCCTCTACCTTAGGCTGGCGAATTGCACGGCTAAGTACTTCGACTAGGGACCCTGCAAAACGGACCCGCGGCTCGCCAAGGAAAAAACGCCCGCAATGACCCCCTTTGGAGTCGCCTAGCGACTGGCTCACCGAGCCACGACGAGTGGCGCGCTACATATAAACAGCGCAACTACAAACTTACCGCTACTCCACCCATGAGGCTGCTATTCGCACTATAAGGACTACGTACTGCGACTGGGGACGCCCAGCTCGACAAGGAAAACAGTCAAGTCGATAGCCTTCATCGGGGTCGCAAGGCGACTGGCCTGAAGGCCATGGAGAGTCGGAACCAACTCCAAAGCATCGCCGCTACAATAACATAAATTCAAAAGCAACCATCGAATTATAGTTAAGCAAAAAATTGCCACTTTATTTACAACTGACACCCGCTCGCGGGAATTCAAGTTACTTCTTACACAGGGACTTAGAAACCTACGAGGACGGCCCCGGAGCCCCTTCTACGACAGGTTCGGCGCCATCATCGCCGTGACGAAATTTCGGCGTGTACAGAACGACCGGGTACGTAGACAAGGAGCCGGTGGCCGCGGCATGGAAGAGGCGCTCCGCGGGGTAGTCCACCGGGCCTGGCTCCTTCTCCGCGTCCCCAGGCGCCGCTTGGCTGGAGATGTGAGTCTCCAAGTCCGCAGTCGCCAGTACCCGGTCGGCAAAGGGGCGCACCGCATCCATCAAGCGCAGCACTTCGGCAACGTCGAACTCGCCAGTCTCCGAGGGGAAGCCAGCGGTGACCTCCTCCACGTCGAACCCCTCGGAGTAGTGCGCCAGCACCATGCTCAGAGCCATGGTAATGCCAACACGGCAGGAGGAGCGGCGAAGCCAGTCAACGACGGCCGGAATGTTGGACACGGCCCTGAAGACGGACGGCGTGTCCCGCGGAATCACCTCCCGCGGACTCAGGTACTGGAGCGCAGCTAGTATCTCCCCCGCACAGGCAATGATATGCGCGGTCGCAGTCGACAGGCATTCCCGCGGAGTCGCCGTCTCCGTGAAGTCGCTCGTACCTACAACCAATAACACAAGGAAAAGAAAATAAGAACTCGCCCTCGACATCGACTCGCCATACTCGGGGACTGACCCCCGAAGCCGCTTCGCCATGCTCGGGTTGGCCCCCGAAGTCGACTCGCCTGGCTTGGGGACTAGCCCCCAACGCCGACTCGCCATGCTCGGGGACTGGCCCCCGAAGCCGACTCGCCATGCTCGGGGACTGGCCCCCGAAGCCGACTCGCCATGCTCGGGGACTGGCCCCCAAAGCCGACTCGCCATGCCCGGGGACTGGCCCCCGGAGCCGATTCGCCATGCTCGGGGACTCGAAGCCCCGACAATCAAACAGCAAGCGAAAAGACAAGAACTTACCAAGAAGCTGCCGCGACATCTCACGGACGAAAGCCTCGAAGTTGGTCTTCTCGGCCTGCACCGCCAGGACGATGCCTTCGGACGCCTCCTTTTCCGCAGCCAACTCCTTGGCGTGCTGCTGCTTCAAGGCCGCAACCTCTTCCCGCAGAGACGCGGCGGCCCCACGCGCGGAGTCCCGCGCATCAGTTGCGGCCTCCAGCTTTACTTTGTACTCGGCGATGACGTCTTCCAGTTCCCGGCCCTTCTGCTCCAGGACCTTCGTCAATTCCGCCACCTCCGCTTTCGCCCTTTTCCGGGCCTCTTCGGCCTGCTGCGCCCGGAACTCGGCTTCGCGGTAGAAGGATTCCTTGACAAAACCCTCCCGCGCCTCGGCAAGGGCCTTCCCCTGCGCCTCTGCTACAAAAAAAGAGGGCGGTGAGAACAGAAGTACTTTCAAGGCCAGCACTACTGAGAGAGGAAGATGAGCGGGCATGACTTACTGCCCAGAGCAATAAGCTTCTGGTTCTTTTGCGCCGCCTCCTCCACGAGTGCGGTCAATCGCTTAACCTCCGCCTGCACAAAATCAAAAACAATGCCAAGGTCGATAAAAAAGTCCAGACAGGAAAAAGGAGACTCGACTCGCCCTTTCAGACCAAGTCGACCCTCGGGGACTGGGGGTGACTGGACTGCGAATACAAAGATACTCACCACATGTGCTTCACCAAGCGCCGTGTGGAGCTCAGTGAAGGTCAAGGTAGAAGGCGGTGGATGGCGCGACTCGGCCGCCTCCCCTGCCTGCATCACCGCCTCAGTCGACGGCACCTCGCCTGCCCGCGTATCGGCGTCGCTAGGCGGGGCTCGGTCCCTAGCAGCCTTGGACCGGCGCTCCTTCAGCGGCTCCGAGAGGCCGCCCTCCTCGACGATGTTTTCTTCGATCTCGGGCGCCTTCTGGCCCTCGGTCGACCCGACGCCCGCCGACTCCTCCTCCACCACGGGTGGAACGGCGTCCGGTCCCATCGCTGCGCTCGCCGTGCCCCCGCGAGCCATGCTGGGCAGGGGGCAGACTTCGGCGGTGGGCTCGGCATGGCTGGCGCCCACATCCTCAGCCCGGCTCGCGGTGACAGGCTCTTCCGGAGCCGACCCCGCGCCCCCGAGGTCGGAGGGCGCCGCTTTCTTCTCTGCGGCCTTCTTCTTCGCCTCAGCTGCCCTCGTGGCCGCCACCCCAGTTGCGGCCGGTTTCGCCAAGGTCTTCTTCTTGGACCTACAGGGGGGCAAGGTTATTCGACATCCAATCCCGCCATAAAGAGAACAGGTTTGGCGGGGAGCACTTACTTCACCGTGGGGATTGCTTTTACGCCCGGTCCGACCCGAGCTCCCGCGTCGATCGCGTCCTTCAAGGGGCGCTGAAGCCTTATGGAACCTTCCAGGATAGTTGGGCGCAGTCGCTTCGACGGCGGCTCGGCCCCTTCCTTGGAAGGCTCCGCCTCGCCCTCCGGGCGAGAGGTCGCCTCCTCATCAACCGCGCCCTGAGACGAGGACCCGGCACCCCTCTTTGACCCGCGCGGGAGTCGGATGAAGTCCCGCGCCTCGGAGTCCGACTCGGTGCGCTCCTCCTCGTCGTCGACCTCTTCTTCTTCGCCTTCGGTCATTTCCGGAGGCTCCTTCCCGGCGAGGGGGGGGGGGGGGGAGGTGGTCAGCAATCTTCTGCCAGCGCTACATTCGAGTCAAGGAGACAAGTCAGAAAAGAAGAAACGTTACCAAGCCATTCGGAGTCACCGTACAAAGCATTACCTGAGGCGCCGGGGTATCTTCGGAGTAGGGCTGCAGGCCGTCCTCGAAGGAGGTAAAGGTGGCCGTGGTGATCTTGGCGAGCGCCTTCCGATACTCGCTCTCGTCCCACTCAGTCGCCGTCGACCGGGTGCAGTCGTTTTGCCCCCGGTACTCCCACATGGGGTGAGCTCGGCACCGCAGGGGGATCAGCCGCCGGCCAAGCCAGCAGTTATACATATTGACCGCCGTCAGGCCGCTATCCTTCAGCGCCTGGATCGCCTGGCGCATCTCCTTCACCACTTCCTCCTGCTCGCGCGGCAGCGACCGGACGTTGAGGCGTCGCGGGACGCTGGGCTCGGGGCTGAACTGAGGAATGCAGACCTCGCCGGGGGGAGTGTACTCCTTGGCGTAGAACCAGAAGCGGCGCCACTGCGATTGCGCCTTCTTGGGGAGCGCCATGTCGATGAAGCTTTCCCCGGACTTCACCTGGAAGGTGATTCCGCCGTTCGGAATGAGCGCCTCGCTGCTCTTGTTGGCCCGAGTCGCCCGCCCGTGGAAGATTGACACCCACAGCGGGAAATACGGCGGGCAACCCAGGTAGCACTCGCACAGTGCTACGAACAAGGAGATCTGCTGTACACTGTGCGGCCCCAGGTCGCATATCTTGATGCCGTAGAAGGCCAACAGCTGGCGGATGAAGTCGGAGGAGGGGAGCGCGAATCCGCGATCCAAGAAGCTGAGGAAGAGTACGAATTTGCCCGGCCTCGGGAGCGGCTCCACCTCGTTCGCCGGAGGAACTCGCCAGCGCTCCTGCTTGAACTCGGGGATGATCCCGGTGGCGACATACGGAAGGAGGGACTCGCGCGTGACCTTGGACTTGCCCCAGGCTCTCGCCGCCATGATTGTGCTCGGGAGTTCTTGGCGAAAAGAGAAGGGGATAGAGGAAGAATGTGGCGGAGTGATAAGCCCTAACCCCCGGGTTCGGCCTTTTATATCGCTGCACTCGCCCCAGATAAGCACCAAATCCGCCCGTTGATTCGTCGCGAGATCGCCGCCCCGAGATTAACGGTCAGGATCGGCGGCGGGATCAGTGGGACGGACGTTAAGGCTAGCCGTTAACAGTCACATCAGGCCCAACGGTCAACTCCATGCAAACGGTCTGCACCCCGGTCAACGTGAAAACTAGCCGTTGCCTCCTCCACGCGTCCGCACGCGGGACCTACGCCGACTGACTCGTGGCGACTGGCATGCGCCGACTGCCCTACGACGACTGGCATAACGCCGACTGTCATGCGTCGAATGGCTCATCAAGTTCGGGCGAGTGAAGACTAGCGATCTGCTGGAGTTTATTTCGGGAGCCCGGCGGCGATTCACCTTAATCCGCCTTAGTGTCTCTCCGCGACCCGCGCCGAATCTACGCTTCGTCACCACCGCGCTCGGGGACTACTGATGGGGATATGCCCATAGGGGGTGGGTCGCCAGTCCCACTCGCCACGAGGACGAAGGCCCAAGAAGGATCGCCAGTCGCCTAACCGACTGGGCCCGAAGGCGACTGGGCCGAAGTCTTGAAGAGGTGATTTGCACGGTTCGAGATAGAGATTACTTGAGGAAGGGTGCGGTATCCCGGATTTGTAGTAACTGAGATGATTCGGAGTTATCCCTCTGTAACCCTAGGCCGGGGTGGATATATAAACCCCCGGGCTAAACCCTAGAAGGACACATGATCTGAGATCCAATCTCCCCATTGTAAGCTCTTGGCTTCTCGCCGACTGAGCCCCCCCATTGTAATTCTCCACTGAGCAATAAAGATCTAGCAGGACGTAGGCCTTTTACTCTCCGGAGGGGCTGAACCTGGGTAAAACCCTTGCGTCTCTTGCACCTCGACCCGTAGATGGCGATGTTCCCTTCCCCTCGCATCAACAAAGTGTTACCCCCTGTAGCATCTGCCGTGGTCACATCCACGACAGTAATAGATTGATAATCAACATAACATAATATTCTCTATCCATCGGATCCCAACAAACACAACATATAGCATTACAGATAGATGATCTTGATCATGTTAGGCAGCTCACAAGATCCTACAATGAAGCACATAAGGAGAAGACGACCATCTAGCTACTGCTATGGACGCATAGTCCAGGGGTGAACTACTCACTCATCACTCCGGAGGCGACCATGGCGGTGAAGAGTCCTCCGGGAGATGATTCCCCTCTCCGGCAGGGTGCCGGAGGCGATCTCCTGAATCCCCCGAGATGGGATTGGCGGCGGCGGCGTCTCTGGAAGGTTTTCCGTATCGTGGCTCTCGGTACTGGGGGTTTTGCGACGAAGACTATATGTAGGCGGAAGGGCAAGTCAGGGGGCCACACGAGGGCCCCACACAACAGGTCGGCGCGGCCAAGGCCCAGGCCGCGCCGCCCTAGTGTGGCGCCACCTCGTGGCCCCACTTCGTAAGTCCTCCGGTCTTCTGGAAGCTTCGTGGAAAAATAGGCCGCTGGGCGTTGATTTCGTCCAATTCCGAGAATATTTCCTTACTAGGATTTCTGAAACCAAAAACAGCAGAAAACAGCAACTGGCTCTTCGGCATCTCGTTAATAGGTTAGTGCCGGAAAATGCATAAATATGACATAAAGTATGCATAAAACATGTAGATATCATCAATAATGTGGCATGGAACATAAGAAATTTTCGATACGTCGGAGACGTATCAGTCATCTCAAGAGGAAGATTTTGAGGAGTCAGAAGATGAAGAAGAAGATAGATACCACCGGCCAAGGTGGTGTACTGATGGACTCAGCCACTCCCAAAAGCGTAGGGTTCAGCGGCTACGTAGCTTGGAGCAAGCCGAGGCGCAATACCTGCACACGTTGAGGAAAGCGCGGCCCGATCTGGCCGTGAAAATTCAGCAAACTTTGGACGAGGAGAGTCGTCCACAGAAGAAAGAATGGCGCCCCAAACAAGTAAAAGCCGATGCGACGGCATCGGCTGGCACAAATATGGTGTTCATACTTCCGTCGGAGTTTCGTGCTCCAGGAACCGAAGAAGTGCCGATAGCACAGTTTGACTGCGGTCCACGGCCAGTTATCTTTGAAAAGCCACGAGAGAAGAGCTACAAACATTTGAAGGCCCTGTACCTAAAAGGTTATATCAATGGGCAGCCTGTCGGCAAGATGTTGGTTGACAAGGGAGCGGTAGTCAATATAATGCCATACTCCATGCTACGGCGTTTGGGACGCTCTAGCGCAGATCTGATCAAAACCAACGTCACACTAAATGACTTCAACGGCCAAGCATCAGAGACGCAAGGCGTTCTGAACGTGGATCTAACCGTAGGCCGAAAAACCATCCCTACATCATTCTTCATCGTCGACAGCAAAAGCACCTACGTTGTCCTGCTAGGGAGGGATTGGATTCACGCCAACTGTTGCATTCCATCTACAATGCACCAGTGCCTGATACAATGGGATGGAGATGAAGTGGAGGTCGTTCATGCAGACGACTCGATCGAGGTCTCAATAGCCGGCATGAATATTTGGGACGCGGAAGACCAAGAGCCGCTCTCTGGAGTCAGTTTGGACGGCTGTGAGCGCATCGAAGTTACAAAAAACGGGGTGAGGCTGGTCTTATCCACCGGCCTGACAGAGTAGCAAGAGCAACATCAATCGACGTACGTGGCAAGGCCGATCCCTGCGATCGGCCCCAAAAAATAAAAAGCGATGATCGCACCTCAGGCATGTCACGTAGTCGTAGTAGGGAGACTCCCTCCCGTAGGGGAGCACAAACAAGTTGTAAACCTTCATTGAGCAATACAATCAAAAGGGAGGCCGATTCCAGCAATCGGACAAAATTATCCTCACCATACGTTTTGCATGTGTTCAGCATTGATCTAGCAGGCGACGGGAAGCTAGGATATGGGTTTACATCGGCTGATGAGCTAGAACAAATTGACATTAGTCCTGGGGATAAGCCACGACTAACATTTATCAACAAAAAGTTAGATCCGCATCGGAGGAGCCTGATGATAGCTTTGTTGAAAGAATACCGAGGCGAACGATCTCACACAGAAGGCGTCAGGCTACAAGGACATAGCAGGTGGAGCCGATGTTCAGGTACAGTTCCTGGAATCAGATAACTGGAGAGTCGATATCTTCAACTACTTGAGAGATTCGGCTCGGGGGCACCTAATATGGGATAACGGACAGTGAAATATGGGGGCCGATGCACGAAGTCAGGAAGTCGGCCAGTAAAAAAAAATACAAAGCAACAGGACAAAATACAAGCACAGCCGATGCGCAGCCATCGACTTTAGAAGTACAAAAGCCGATGCACAGCCATCGACTCTAGAGGTTATGAGCCAGTATCAGGTTACATGGACAAGCTCTACTGAAGGAATGCCTCGAAGGCACTAAGGGCGTCAGCACGGACGCGATCCACTTCGGCGATCTCGGCCTCATCATCTTCATCCTTGCCCGTCACCAGTTGTTTGTTCAGGGCACGTATCTCTGCCAGATCAGTCTTCAGTTGAGCTTTGAGGCCTTCTGCCTCCTCTTGGGAGCGGGCAATAAGAGCTTCCTTATCATGGATAAGCTGTTTGGTTGCCCGGACCCTCTCTTCAAGGTCCTCCAATTCCTTTCGCAAGGTCTCAAGCTCGGCGGTGCTGACAGAGGTGTCAGTTTTGGCGTCCAAGGCCGCCTTTTTCTCATTGAGCCGCTGACATTTGTCTGCAATATCGGCCTTCAGCGGAAGTTGAGCGTGGCGTAGATCGATTCTCTGACGAGCTGACTTCACCCTTGATTTGTAGGCAGATAGAGTCACAACTGGCCAGAGTTTCACTTGCAACGTTACCGGGAGGTGGGGTTGGATTTCTTCAAGAATGCTCTTCACTTCCTCGGGGTCTTCGACCAACGTCTCAATCGAGGAGGAAAGCAGAGCTTTGAGACGCTGGAATTGACCAAGGATAGCGCCGGGTCCTGGTTCATCGCATACTGTAGAAGGAGCTGGTTCGATCGATTCAGGATCGAACGATAGCAAGCCCGAGAGGTCACAACCCTGACAAACAACAAGAGCAGCATCAGTATGCAACAAAAGCGAAGGGCAAGCCAAATAAAGGGAGTATACCTCTCCTAAGACCAGGGGAACAGCCGATGATGAGGTGATCGGCTCTTGTGTTTTTTCTTGGGGCTTCGCCAAGTTGGCAACCTTGTCAACAACACCTTTAGAGGTTGCTACATCCAGGTCTGTGGAGGGCATCAGTACTTCCTCGACTTCCCCACTAGAAGTGTCATCAGTCTGCAAAGGAGATAGTTAGCCGATGTGAGCAGCAATGGATTGGCACAAAAGATGAGCCAGGGAGAGTTGGAGGGTAATTACATGTGAGGCCTCTTGGTTTGATGAAGGGGCTTGCGGTTCCTTTCGAGCTCTCTTGATGCATCGGCTCTTTGTGCGTAGACCACCCTGCCCCACTTTGGTTGGAGCTTGAATGACAGCAGGTTCAGGAACTGGTCTTTTCTTGGAAGCCGATGGTGGCAAATCTAGCTGGCTCTGCGTGGTGATCTTCCCAGAGTTGCCCGATCTCGAATTCCCTCGACTGGATTGCGTTTCCTCGCTGGAGTCGTCTTCGGTGGAGGCCTATAAGAGAAGAGTTAGTAAGCCCCAGCATATTTACGGAAGCTCATAAGGGTAGAAAGATCAGTCAAGGCATTGATCAGCTTACATGCAAACTTTCTTGAGCTAGAGTAGGGTTTTGGCGCTTCAAGGTCTTCCTGGCAGCTACTTTCCTCACTGCTGTTCTCGCTTTGATTGAGGCTCGGGGGGCAGCTGGCCCAGAAGATACTCTGCTCTTGGAAGCCGATTTGGGTGAAATCGGTTGGCTCTGCATCACAACCTTTTTCAAGGGTGGTGCGTTTTTGCAGAAGAGGACCACCGGAGCTGGTGGGAGGAATCTGAAGGGGGAGCCGTCATCATGTACAGGTTCTGGACCATCTTGTTGCTGCAAGGAGACAGAGCAAGGTTATAAAAATCATGGTAAGCCACTTCAAGAAAATTTGTGAGTAGTGGTACCTGTTCTGCAGGGATATCATATTCAGCATCAAGTTGTTTCAGCAACGGTCCCAGAGCTCTCCTGAAGGCATGAGTCTTCCGCATTGACCACCAGGTCTCAAAACCATCGGTTGATGAGGTAAAAGAGAGGTTGTGAGGAACTGGGATGGCTAGAGCATCGAAGAAAGAGTAACACCTCTGACCGGTGAGGACATCCGGCAGCTCAGCTCTGCTCTCTGTTAAGTGGTGGAGGAAGAAATGGGGAGATACCTGCCCAAGACCAAACTACCGGGCTGCTACGACCGGCTGATAAGACTCATAACCAGGTTTGATGATCCTGTTTGAGGTGCTCATGCCAACTGGAAGGAAGCAGGGACGGATCATGATGGAATACAATTGCCGGGTGCTGGCGTCATCGGCAAAGCTGTCTAGCCTGAAGGAGACTGGATTTTCAAAATTTTCAGACTCCGTATAAGGAAAGAAGAGAGGATTGTCTAGGCCTTGGTAGAAAGTTCTGAACCACTCTGATGCTTCCTTGAGGGTCAGTTTACTACCTGGAAGGCTATATAGAGCTTGGCCATAGATAGTGCGCCGGATTGGCTTCCCGTTAGTATCTGGAAAGGTGCAAGTAGCCAAAGGTGGAAAGTTTGGGACATGGTTCTGGAAATACAGCTGAGCCCATAGCTGAATAAACCTCCAGGGACCTCCTGTTTTGACTGTCTTTTGGGAAAACAGGTTGACAGACGTTAGTTGGAGATATCGATAGACCTCTCCAAGGAACAGTTTGCCAATGCCAAGCTGGGTGCCTCTGGCAAGTTCATAGGCCAAGGAAAGGTAATTCTTGGTTGGAGCAAGTGAAGGGCCACAGAATATGAAGTGTTTCCAACCAGAAATTCAGGAAGGCCGTGTGTTCTTTCTCTGTTACAGGGCCTTTGTTTTTCATGTGGCATCGAAGATAAGCACCCCAGTTTGTGCACTCTGTTTTGGAAGAGAGTTTGAAAGGGACCTTTGGCAGCATAAAAGAAAAGGGGCTGGGGGATGCAATGTCTAGACCAGTGATCATGGCCACATCTAGTAGAGTTGGTGTCATGGGGCTGTGGCCAAACATGAAGCAGTTCAGAGCATCTGACCAGAAGTAGCCGATGGTTTTTAGAAGATTTTCATGTTTCTCAAGGGGAGACAATGATAAAGATAAAGCATCGGCTATTCCTGTGGTTTCCCATTTGGCTTGGTGGGTGATACGTCTCCGACGTATCGATAATTTCTTATGTTCCATGCCACATTATTGATGTTATCTACATGTTTTATGCACACTTTATGTCATATTCGTGCATTTTCTGGAACTAACCTATTAACAAGATGCCGAAGTGCCGATTCTGTTTTCTGCTGTTTTTGGTTTCAGAAATCCTAGTAACGAAATATTCTCGGAATTGGACGAAATCAACGCCCAGGGGCCTATTTTTCCACGAAGCTTCCAGAAGACCGAAGACGAAACGAAGTGGGGCCACAGGGTGCCCAAACCCTAGGGCGGCGCGGCCCACCCCTGGCCGCGCCGGCCTATGGTGTGGGGCCCCTGTGCCCCCTCCTGACTCGCCCTTCCGCCTACTTAAAGCCTCCGTGACGAAACCCCCAGTACCGAGAGCCACGATACGGAAAACCTTACTGAGACGCCGCCGCCGCCGATCCCATCTCGGGGGATCCAGGAGATCGCCTCCGGCACCCTGCCGGAGAGGGGAATCATCTCCCGGAGGACTCTACGCCGCCATGGTCGCCTCCGGAGTGATGTGTGAGTAGTCTACCCCTGGACTATGGGTCCATAGCAGTAGCTAGATGGTTGTCTTCTCCCCATTGTGCTATCATTGTCGGATCTTGTGAGCTGCCTAACATGATCAAGATCATCTATCTGTAATTCTATATGTTGCGTTTGTTGGGATCCAATGAATAGAGAATACTTGTTATGTTGATTATCAAAGTTATATCTATGTGTTGTTTATGATCTTGCATGCTTTCCGTTACTAGTAGATGCTCTGGCCAAGTAGATGCTTGTAACTCCAAGAGGGAGTATTTATGCTCGATAGTGGGTTCATGCCTGTATTGACACCTGGGACAGTGACAGAAAGTTCTAAGGTTGTGTTGTGCTGTTGCCACTAGGGATAAAACATTGATGCTATGTCTAAGGATGTAGTTGTTGATTACATTACGCGCCATACTTAATGCAATTGTCTGTTGCTTTGCAACTTAATACTGGAAGGGGTTCGGATGATTACCTGAAGGTGGACTTTTTAGGCATAGATGTAGTTGGATGGCGGTCTATGTACTTTGTCGTAATGCCCAATTAAATCTCACTATAATCATCATGATATGTATGTGCATGGTCATGCCCTCTTTATTTGTCAATTGCCCAACTGTAATTTGTTCACCCAACATGCTGTTTGTCTTATGGGAGAGACACCTCTAGTGAACTGTGGACCCCGGTCCAATTCTCTTTACTGAAATACAATCTACTGCAATACTTGTTTTACTGTTTTCTGCAAACAATCATCTTCCACACAATACGGTTAATCCTTTGTTACAGCAAGCCGGTGAGATTGACAACCTCACTGTTTCGTTGGGGCAAAGTACTTTGGTTGTGTTGTGCAGGTTCCACGTTGGCGCCGGAATCCCTGGTGTTGCGCCGCACTACATCCCGCCGCCATCAACCTTCAATGTGCTTCTTGGCTCCTCTTGGTTCGATAAACCTTGGTTTCTTTCTGAGGGAAAACTTGCTGCTGTGCGCATCATACCTTCCTCTTGGGGTTCCCAACGAACGTGTGAGTTACACGCCATCAAGCTCTTTTTCTGGCGCCGTTGCCGGGGAGATCAAGACACGCTGCAAGGGGAGTCTCCACTTCTCAATCTCTTTACTTTGTTTTTGTCTTGCTTAGTTTTATTTACTACTTTGTTTGCTGCACTAAATCAAAATACAAAAAAATTAGTTGCTAGTTTTACTTTATTTGTTATCTTGTTTGCTATATCGAAAACACAAAAAAATTAGTTTACTTGCATTTACTTTATCTAGTTTGTTTTATTTACTGTTGCTAAAATGGCCAACGCTGAAAATACTAAGTTGTGTGACTTCACAACCACAAATAATAATGATTTCTTATGCACACCTATTGCTCCACCTGCTACTACAGCAGAATTCTTTGAAATTAAACCTGCTTTACTGAATCTTGTTATGCGAGAGCAATTTTCTGGTGTTAGTTCTGATGATGCTGCTGCCCATCTTAATAATTTTGTTGAACTATGTGAAATGCAAAAATATAAAGATGTAGATGGTGATATTATTAAACTAAAATTGTTCCCTTTCTCATTAAGAGGAAGAGCTAAAGATTGGTTGCTATCTCTGCCTAAGAATAGTATTGATTCATGGACTAAATGCAAGGATGCTTTTATTGGTAGATATTATCCCCCTGCTAAAATTATATCTTTGAGGAGTAGCATAATGAATTTTAAACAATTAGATACTGAACATGTTGCTCAAGCTTGGGAAAGAATGAAATCTTTGGTTAAAAATTGCCCAACCCATGGACTGACTACTTGGATGATCATCCAAACCTTCTATGCAGGACTAAATTTTTCTTCGCGGAATTTATTGGATTCAGCTGCTGGAGGTACCTTTATGTCCATCACTCTTGGTGAAGCAACAAAGCTTCTTGATAATATGATGATCAACTACTCTGAATGGCACATGGAAAGAGCTCCACAAGGTAAGAAGGTAAATTCTGTCGAAGAAACCTCTTCCTTGAGTGATAAGATTGATGCTATTATGTCTATGCTTGTGAATGGTAGGCCTAATGTTAATTCTAATAATGTTCCGTTAGCGTCATTGGTTGCTCAAAAAGAATATGTTGATGTGAATTTCATTAAAAATAACAATCACAATGATTCTAGGCCATATCCTGCTAATGGTAACTCTTATGGTAGATATGTTTCACCTAATGAAGAAAAGATGCTAGAAATTGAAAGATCCACCAAGAGCTTTATGCAATCACAATATGAGCAAAATAAACTGTTTACTAAAACAATGAATGAGCAATCTACCTTGTTGAAGAATATAGGGAATCAACTTGAAAATCTGAATAGGGAGATCTCGGGGTTGCAAACTAAACTTGCTAATGCTGAAAACCGAATCTCATACATGTCTGCATCACAATCTTCTTTAATTAATAAAATGGCTGCTAAACCTGAGGATTTAGATGACAAAATTACTACTACAGCAAATGCCATTCAAGTTAGAATTAATGAGAATATAAGATTAATGGCTGAACTGCGTGCTAGGTGGGATAGAGAAGAAAATGAAAAACTAGCTAAAGAGAAGAATGTAGCTAAAGTTTGGACTATTACCACCACTAGTAATGCTAATGCTACACATGTTGCTGCACCTCCTACTATTGATAATAAAAGAATTGGTGTTAGCAATGTTTCCACTTCTAATGCAAAGCGCGAGAAACTGCCTGAAATTGCTAAAACTGCTGAAACTGCCTGTGATAAAGCTGCTGAAATTTTTTCCAACATTGGGGATGATGATCCCATTGCTTTAGATTATAATGGTTTGAATTTTGATGATTGCCATATCTCTGAAGTTATAAAGTTCTTGCAAAAACTTGCTAAAAGTCCTAATGCTAGTGCTATAAATTTGGCTTTCACGCAACATATTACAAATGCTCTCATAAAAGCTAGAGAAGAGAAACTAGAGCGCGAAGCCTCTATTCCTAGAAAGCTAGAGGATGGTTGGGAGCCCATCATTAAGATGAAGGTTAAAGATTTTGATTGTAATGCTTTATGTGATCTTGGTGCAAGTATTTCTGTTATGCCTAAGAAAATTTATGATATGCTTGACTTGCCACCGCTGAAAAATTGTTATTTGGATGTTAATCTTGCTGATCATTCTACAAAGAAACCTTTGGGGAAAGTTGATAATGTTCGCATTACCGTTAACAATAACCTTGTCCCCATTGATTTTGTTGTCTTGGATATTGAATGCAATGCATCTTGTCCCATTATATTGGGAAGACCTTTTCTTCGAACTGTTGGTGCTATCATTGATATGAAGGAAGGTAATATAAAATATCAATTTCCTCTCAAGAAAGGTATGGAAAACTTCCCTAGAAAGAGAATGAAGTTACCTTTTGATTCTATTATGAGAACAAATTATGATGTTGACACTTCGTCTCTTGATAATACTTGATACACACTTTCTGCGCCTAGCTGAAAGGCGTTAAAGAAAAGCGCTTATGGGAGACAACCCATGTTTTTACCTACAGTACTTTGTTTTTATTTTGTGTCTTGGAAGTTGTTTACTACTGTAGCAACCTCTCCTTATCTTAGTTTTGTGTTTTGTTGTGCCAAGTAAAGCCGTTGATAGAAAAGTAAGTACTAGATTTGGATTACTGTGCAGTTCCAGATTTCTTTGCTGTCACGAATCTGGGTCCACCTCCCTGTAGGTAACTCAGAAAATTACGCCAATTTATGTGCATGATCCTCAGATATGTACGCAACTTTCATTCAATTTGAGCATTTTCGTTTGAGCAAGTCTGGTGCCATTTTAAAATTCGTCAATACGAACTGTTCTGTTTTGACAGATTCTGTCTTTTATTTCGCATTGCCTCTTTTGCTATGTTGGATGAATTTCTTTGATCCACTAATGTCCAGTAGCATTATGCAATGTCCAGAAGTGTTAAGAATGATTGTGTCACCTCTGAATATGTTAATTTTTATTGTGCACTAACCCTCTAATGAGTTGTTTCGAGTTTGGTGTGGAGGAAGTTTTCAAGGATCAAGAGAGGAGTATGATGCAACATGATCAAGGAGAGTGAAAGCTCTAAGCTTGGGGATGCCCCGGTGGTTCACCCCTGCATATATTAAGAAGACTCAAGCGTCTAAGCTTGGGGATGCCCAAGGCATCCCCTTCTTCATCAACAACATTATCAGGTTCCTCCCCTGAAACTATATTTTTATTCCATCACATCTTATGTGCTTTTTCTTGGAGCGTCGATTTGTTTTTTTTTTGTTTTGTTTGAATAAAATGGATCCTAGCATTCACTTTATGGGAGAGAGACACGCTCCACTGTAGCATATGGACAAGTATGTCCTTGGTTTCTACTCATAGTATTCATGGCGAAGTTTCTTCTTCGTTAAATTGTTATATGGTTGGAATTGGAAAATGATACATGTAGTAATTGCTATTAATGTCTTGGGTAATGTGATACTTGGCAATTGTTGTGCTCATGTTTAAGCTCTTGCATCATATGCTTTGCACCCATTAATGAAGAAATACATAGAGCATGCTAAAATTTGGTTTGCATATTTGGTTTCTCTAAGGTCTAGATAATTTCTAGTATTGAGTTTGAACAACAAGGAAGACGGTGTAGAGTCTTATAATGTTTTCAATATGTCTTTTATGTGAGTTTTGCTGCACCGGTTCATCCTTGTGTTTGTTTCAAATAAGCCTTGCTAGCCTAAACCTTGTATCGAGAGGGAATACTTCTCATGCATCCAAAATACTTGAGCCAACCACTATGCCATTTGTGTCTACCATACCTACCTACTACATGGTATTTTCCGCCATTCCAAAGTAAATTGCTTGAGTGCTACCTTTAAAATTCCATCATTCACCTTTGCAATATATAGCTCATGGGACAAATAGCTTAAAAACTATTGTGGTATTGAATATGTAATTATGCACTTTATCTCTTATTAAGTTGCTTGTTGTGCGATAACCATGTTCACTGGGGACGCCATCAACTATTCATTGTTGAATTTCATATGAGTTGCTATGCATGTCCGTCTTGTCTGAAGTAAGAGCGATCTACCACCTTATGGTTAAGCATGCATATTGTTAGAGAAGAACATTGGGCCGCTAACTAAAGCCATGATCCATGGTGGAAGTTTCAGTTTTGGACATATATCCTCAATCTCAAATGAGAAAATTATTAATTGTTGTTACATGCTTATGCATAAAAGAGGAGTCCATTATCTGTTGTCTATGTTGTCCCGGTATGGATGTCTAAGTTGAAGAATAATCAATAGCGAGAAATCCAATGCGAGCTTTCTCCTTAGACCTTTGTACAGGCGGCATAGAGGTACCCCTTTGTGACACTTGGTCAAAACATGTGCATTGTGATGATCCGGTAGTCCAAGCTAATTAGGACAAGGTGCGGGCACTATTAGTATACTATGCATGAGGCTTGCAACTTATAAGATATAATTTACATGATACATATGCTTTATTACTACCGTTGATAAAATTGTTTCATGTTTTCAAAATCAAAGCTCTAGCACAAATATAGCAATCGATGCTTTTCCTCTATGGAGGACCATTCTTTTACTTTCAATGTTGAGTCAGTTCACCTATTTCTCTCCACCTCAAGAAGCAAACACTGGTGTGAACTGTGCATTGATTCCTACATATTTGCTTATTGCACTTATTATATTACTCTATGTTGACAATTATCCATGAGATATACATGTTACAAGTTGAAAGCAACCGCTGAAACTTAATCTTCTTTTGTGTTGCTTCAATACCTTTACTTTGAATTATTGCTTTATGAGTTAACTCTTATGCAAGACTTATTGATGCTTGTCTTGAAGTGCTATTCATGAAAAGTCTTTGCTTTATGATTCACTTGTTTACTCATGTCATATACATTGTTTTGATCGCTGCATTCACTACATATGCTTTACAAATAGTATGATCAAGATTATGATGGCATGTCACTCCAGAAATTATCTGTGTTATCGTTTTACCTGCTCGGGACGAGCAGAACTAAGCTTGGGGATGCTGATACGTCTCCGACGTATCGATAATTTCTTATGTTCCATGCCACATTATTGATGTTATCTACATGTTTTATGCACACTTTATGTCATATTCGTGCATTTTCTGGAACTAACCTATTAACAAGATGCCGAAGTGCCAGTTGCTGTTTTCTGCTGTTTTTGGTTTCAGAAATCCTAGTAACGAAATATTCTCGGAATTGGACGAAATCAACGCCCAGGGGCCTATTTTTCCACGAAGCTTCCAGAAGACCGAAGACGAAACGAAGTGGGGCCACAGGGTGCCCAAACCCTAGGGCGGCGCGGCCCACCCCCTGGCCGCGCCGGCCTATGGTGTGGGGCCCCTGTGCCCCCTCCTGACTCGCCCTTCCGCCTACTTAAAGCCTCCGTGACGAAACCCTTAGTACCGAGAGCCACGATACGGAAAACCTTACTGAGACGCCGCCGCCGCCGATCCCATCTCGGGGGATCCAGGAGATCGCCTCCGGCACCCTGCCGGAGAGGGGAATCATCTCCCGGAGGACTCTACGCCGCCATGGTCGCCTCCGGAGTGATGTGTGAGTAGTCTACCCCTGGACTATGGGTCCATAGCAGTAGCTAGATGGTTGTCTTCTCCCCATTGTGCTATCATTGTCGGATCTTGTGAGCTGCCTAACATGATCAAGATCACCTATCTGTAATTCTATATGTTGCGTTTGTTGGGATCCGATGAATAGAGAATACTTGTTATGTTGATTATCAAAGTTATATCTATGTGTTGTTTATGATCTTGCATGCTTTCCGTTACTAGTAGATGCTCTGGCCAAGTAGATGCTTGTAACTCCAAGAGGGAGTATTTATGCTCGATAGTGGGTTCATGCCTGCATTGACACCTGGGACAGTGACAGAAAGTTCTAAGGTTGTGTTGTGCTGTTGCCACTAGGGATAAAACATTGATGCTATGTCTAAGGATGTAGTTGTTGATTACATTACGCACCATACTTAATACAATTGTCTGTTGCTTTGCAACTTAATACTGGAAGGGGTTCGGATGATAACCTGAAGGTGGACTTTTTAGGCATAGATGCAGTTGGATGGCGGTCTATGTACTTTGTCGTAATGCCCAATTAAATCTCACTATAATCATCATGATATGTATGTGCATGGTCATGCCCTCTTTATTTGTCAATTGCCCAACTGTAATTTGTTCACCCAACATGCTGTTTGTCTTATGGGAGAGACACCTCTAGTGAACTGTGGACCCCGGTCCAATTCTCTTTACTGAAATACAATCTACTGCAATACTTGTTTTACTGTTTTCTGCAAACAATCATCTTCCACACAATACGGTTAATCCTTTGTTACAGCAAGCCGGTGAGATTGACAACCTCACTGTTTCGTTGGGGCAAAGTACTTTGGTTGTGTTGTGCAGGTTCCACGTTGGCGCCGGAATCCCTGGTGTTGCGCCGCACTACATCCCGCCGCCATCAACCTTCAACGTGCTTCTTGGCTCCTCTTGGTTCGATAAACCTTGGTTTCTTTCTGAGGGAAAACTTGCTGTTGTGCGCATCATACCTTCCTCTTGGGGTTCCCAACGAACGTGTGAGTTACACGCCATCAGTGGGTCTTGGATACTCTACTGTACCATGACACCCAATCTTCAGGAAGGTTAGGCCAGGCTCGTAAGCAGTCGGCCCAAGAAGTTAGATCTAAGTTCTGGTTCACAGAAGGAATTCTATTGGCCTCGCAAGAAATCAAATGGGCAGGACTCTCGGTAGTACGGGGGCCAAGGCAAAGAGAATTTGGGAGAGGAGGATGCGGCAACAGAATGTCTGATACCTAAAATTAATGGTGAAATAAGGCATTAATTCGGGTGTTTTGCTGTTAATTCTAACACTATGCTTGGATGATGAGGAGCAGTTAAGGATTACCTTCAGACCAGAGACCGTAGCGTTGGCGCTGGATGATTCCGCCATCAGATTCGCTGCGGAGATGAATCTGCACGATTAGGGATCTGGGATTCGCATGGCTGTGAGTTGAATCTGTTCGACGGGCGATTTGGGGATCTGAGTTTGGTCCTTCAGGCAAGGGTCGCAGGTTACCGTTTGAATAGGCAACTGAGTTTGGCCTTACTCGCGTTTATGGTAAAGAACTGATGCGTTGCCATCGGCTCTTTGAGAGTTGACCTACTTTGACAATCGGCAAAATCAACATGGAAACATTTTCTTCATTGATAAAAGGGGGGTTTTTACATGAAGAGCCGATTGCTCACAAAAGAAAGGTCTACTTCTTAGTCTATTACTACTAGTCCTACTCTAGTAGGCCCTAGTCTAGATGCCGGCGCCGGCGCCGCCGTCGCTGCCCTCGTCGTCGCCGTCGTAGCTGTCGTCGGCGCTGCTGCCGGCGAAGTCCTCGTCACTGCTGCCGAAGCCGTCGGCAGGCGCTCCTTCTTCCTCCTCGTCGTTGTCGTCCTCCTCCGACCCGACGCGGAAGCGCTTCGCCGGTGGGTACTCGTCAGAGGAGTCATCCTCCGCTTCCTCCTCCTCGTCGGAAGAGGAGAAGTCGCCCCAGGAGAAGAGGTCGTCGTCGCTCTCCGCCTCCAATTCCCCGTCAACGAGGAACCAGAGGTCGTCCTCCCCGTCGGTCAAGGGTTCGTCGTCTGACTCGACGGTGAAGTCCCCGTCCCTCTCGTCCCAATGCTCGGGAGCGCGGCGCTCGTACGCCGCTATCGGGTCGTACGCCGGCATCGGCTCGCTGGAGGAATCGGACTGGAAGGAAAGGCCAGAGGAGGCAGAGGAGGAGGAGGAGGAGGCCATGGCTGCAGAGGAAGGGGTTTTTCGATTTCTAGTGCGGAGCAAGAGGATGAAGAGGCGAACTGCTCGATGCGGTAAATAAAGGGGATATAGTGGAGATGATTCAATGCTGCGGTGGTTTCCGAGGATGTGGTGTCAAATCTGTCAAGTCGTGCAGTACAGGATACTGCAGCGGTTCTGCTCTGCAACGCGTAACCCGATGAAGAAAAAAACAGAGTGGTTTTGGAATTATTATTGCCAAAACCAGGGGGGCATGTGTTATCACCAGAATTTAGCCAGAGCAGGAGATGGGCCGTGATTGAGATGGGCTTAGAGGACATGCATATAAAGTGTCTCTGAATCGGCCTTGTGCGAGAGTTTGGGCTAGATTGCCCGTGTATCTGTATTTTATGGTAGATTACGTTTTATGTTTAGAATTAAGAGATAAAGTTTAGTCGTACACAGCTAGGTTTATTCCAAAGATAGAAAGTCTACGGACTATAAATATGTACCTAGGGTTATTGAGAAAGGAGGACGATCACGTTCACAACAAACCAATCTAGGCGCATCGCCACCCCTTGTTTCGAGGGTTTCTTCCGGGTAAGCAACATGCTGCCTCTTGCGATCTAGGCAGTATCAGTTTATTCGTTGTTGGTGTTGCTCGTACTGAAGCCTTTTTGATGGCGAGCAACACCCTTATCATAGATGTTTTGGGGCTGACGTCGATACTTTTATGATATGCTTGCTTGGCTATGCTACCCCTCAATATCTAGCTGCCTTTGCACCTATCTTGGGTGTAAGGGCAGCATCTTGTTTGTTCTTTATTTAGTAGATCTGATCTGTTATAGTTGTTCCTTGTTCTCCAAGGATTGGTTTGATATCCGCATGGTTAGGCCTTGCAAACGGGTTGAACGATCCAGTAGTGCGTAAGGTATGGTTTGCTGATCCTAGAGGGATTGTTCCGGGAATCGACTTTGTGTTGGTTTTTAGGCCTCTTTAGGACTAGTTTTCTATTATCTTTCGTATCTGCCAGGCTCAACTACGCGTAGGATGTTCCGGTTATGCGGTGAAAACCCTAGACTGTCGTAGATTGATTTACTTTATATTGATAAAGCAGGATCCCCATGTTATCGTAAATCCAACGTGAACCATGGGGTAATCGGCTCTTTGAGCCGATTCACAGGGTAACCTGAGAGCCGATCGGGCTCGTATTTAATGTTTACGTGTCTGCCATGCAGGAAACTAACTGAAGCAATCCATCACCTTCCTGACCAGGTATAGGTCAGGTGGCACGCCCTTGCATTAGCCAGGACGTGTGCCGGAGCATTGCGGGTCGTCGCCCGAGGGACCAGGGCCCACCAGCAGTCCTGGGAGCCTGCCGGCTCTCCGTGTTGCTCGTCGCTGCTCGCCGGTGGGTTTTGGTAGGCAACACCATATCGTTCCTAGTGAGCGGCCCTAGAACCATCGGAACCATCCCCTCCCCTCGCATGTGGCGGCAGCAATCTACCCCCTGTTGTCACCAACAACATACCCTCCTCCCCCCCCCCACGAAGGGATGGTCATGGTCGTTTTATTCCCTTTCTTGGAAGATGTAGAGCTCCTGCAGTGGCAGTGTGGTGCAACACGTCGATCTCATGGGGCCGCGTCACTCTTTTGGTGTTCTCCTCCAGAAACATCATGTGGGACAAGTGGCATGGTGTCATCACGATAGTTTGACTATGGTGGTTATGGAGCTCTAGAGCAGCATGCCAGATCTATTGGTCCCTTCCTTCCAGGTACAGCTGGGCATTTCTCGGGCCGGGCCGAGTTTCGGGTCAGGCCTGAAAAACCCGAACCTAAATTCCCAGGCCCCAAGCTCAGCCTAAACAGACGAAAGCCCAACTCAGACCGACAAGCCCGACCCAAACTAAGCCTAAATCATGTTTTCTGCAAGCTGGAGCCCGGCCTGGCCCGGACCGATGTTGGGGCTCCAAATTCAGGCCCAAACCCAGGCCGACATGCAAGCCTGACTCGGGATTTTCGGGCCAGATCGGGTCGGGCCATCCAGGCCAGGCTGCACATGCCCAGTTGTACTTCTAGGTAATGGACACCCTTTGATGATGCGTCACGACCATGTAGAGGACCTTTGTGCTAGCATGGCGTGGCAAGGGTGGTTTGGTTGTGGTGAAGCCCGTGTGTGCCGGTGGCGGTTGGGTGGGGTTGTTCAGTGGCACGCCAATTTCGGGTGGTTGGTGCAGATTAGAAAAAACTCTTGCTCCAAGTGTGGTTGGAGGCTGCAACGGTGTCGCTCGTGGTCGGTGTTCACTTTGTTGGAGGCATTGTGGTGGTTATGCAATCCTCATCTACTCGATGTCTATGTTGTAGGGGAAATCCTCTGATCTAGTAATGAACCGGGCGATGGCGTCGTGCTCAGCGTCGTTCCCCTTGTTGGAGGCATTGTCTTGGAGTTTGACACCAGTTGTAGGACGTGTGGGCGGCAAAGGTTGTGGGCATAAAGTTCCATATGTGGTGTCTTGCACAACAATGACGACGTTGATGATTGATGGTTGAGTCACGACAAGGCTTTGGTAGCTGGCTCGTGTTCGGGCATGTGCGACAAGTCTTCATGTTGGCCTTATCATGTTGTGAATTCAGAGATATTGTCACATGTGCTAAGAGGCAATGATGACCTGCGTTGGGCGGTGTGCTTGTGAAGATATGTTGGAAATATGCCATAGAGATAATAGTAAAGTTGTACTATTAAATATTCCAGATTCATTAAGATTATATTCCATTTTATAACTGTATAGATTCCAAATGTTGTGATTTGAAGGAAAATCTAATTATACGCGTGTAATAATAAACATCAAGAGAGTTCTCTAGTCTCGCCTCTAAGACTAGTTCATGCATTATTGATAGTCTTTTTTTGACTATGTGATGAGGATATCCCATCTATTGATACAACTATTGTACCTACGGCCACACGTATACAAGGACCTATTACTCGAGCTCGTGCCAAACAACTTAATTATCAGGTACTTTCGTTTCTTGGAACTATTCCTCACATACATGAGAATATGATGTTGCCTAAATCAGATGTGCTTGTTACTCTTAGGAATGATGGACCTAGCATGGATGAGAAGGACAAACATTGAAGCATGATCACACATGGAGAAGATAGCAGCAAACATGTGAGGATTGAAGAGGACGCCACAAGTGAAGATTTCAGAACTTTGAAGCCACCATAATGATGATTGAAGACTTGGCCGAAATACACAAGATTGTACTTCATAATTTTGTCCATAGCATAATATGGTGCTGCATCACCTTTAGTTTTGGGTCAGACCCATGTCATTTTCGCATGAATTAATTCAGCCACCGTTTAGAGTCTGTGGAAGAGGCCTTCTAGGGTTTGGTTCGTCCACCATACCTATGGTTGACCAAAACCCCACATTTTTCTCCTTTAAATACCCCCATAGCCGTCACTTTTAGACTCGGATTTTGATTAGACTAAAAGTTAGTCATTCCTGCAACTCTCGTGTACTTCTTTTGAGGCCAACGCCCAAAACAAGACCGACTATTCGAAATCCCACCTTTTTCAATAAAGGTTTCATCTTTATCCGCAATATTCTGATTGCATTATTAGTTCTTACTTATTCTCGATTTTAGGTAGGAATTATGACCTTTTGGTCAGGCTGATCGTGCATCCGCAAGATCAGTAACTCTCGGAGATTGTCCTAGCGATTGCATTGGCACACGAGCTTTGTACGTATAGTCGGATCGTCAAGCACGAACTCCTCCAACAAACCGATATATCTTCATCTCATCGAAAGATCGGCCACCTTTGCCCTATCACTATGGACATAAGTAAAGTGTTACAAGATTGTCGGTGATATATGAGAACACATTATTTTGGGTAAATAATGAAGTTGGACAGATTCCGTTGATATAATATGAAACATGTCATCAATATGTTAGCGGTATTTATGATGATATGCACTGTCGTTTACTAGTTTCTTTAGACAATAGAAGTAATTTAGATTCACATACTGAATGGTTATGAGATAATCAAATGTTACATTCACAACTGGGTAACAATAAAGGTGATCAAAGGTACACCAGAGAATATGTTGTAGTTCCAATTATGTCAAGACTATGGTTTGCTCCTCCGACAAGGGAGAGATACACTCTAGACCCACTTTGATATTATGATGTTCATCATTATTCAGCCGGACAACGTGACTAACTTTTTATCCACAAAACCATCGATAATATGGTATGACTAAAAGAGTACATCCCAGGAAACGATGATAACATAACATTTTTACCTAGGGCTATGTCAAGTATAGCGAAGCAACACGAATTTTTTCATACATAATATCGAAGGCTCACACAATGAACCTCTTTGTGTTATCTGTAGGAATCAAGAGCATGTCATCGATTATTGTTGTGAAAGTGGTCGGGACATGTCCACATGTATCCGAACCGTGGGTCACAAAGGTTTAGCCACAAATAGGAGCGTGAGTATGCTATGAGGATAAGAGTTAAGAAGTTCTGAAAGTGTTTTGGAGAGTCTCGGATGACTTTGGAACTATCAGCAATGATGGTCCAGACTTATATATATGGAAGGTGTCAGACGATTCTAGAATATCACGAAAGGTCCAGAAGGGTTCAAAATATTTTAGAGTATTTAGTAAGAAGTTCGGAAGGTTCAAGCCAGGAGGGCCACACTGGTCTAGGGCCAGTGGCCCCACTTGGGCTGCAGAACCAAGAGAGGGAGAAGTCCTGGTCAGCCACCCCTTATATAAGAGGGTGGGGGTGCACAAAAACACACCAAGAACGTGCTCCCCTACCCTAGACGCACCACCACCGTTGTTGCCTCCCAATTCGACCGCCTCCCTAGCCGACGTGGCCCTCTCTCTCTAGCGCATGGAACGCTGCCGAATCTCCATCCTGGCTAGATCTAAGTAATCTAGTCGGGGATGGAGGAAGCGCTAATGGATCTTCACTGATACGATCCCCGCTTTGTACATGTTCTTGCTCATACTTTGATGCGGTGAAACTTCTCCCATACATGAAGATTTGTTGGAGGCATCGTACACATAGCTTGGTCGTGCAAATCGTCGAGTGTGAGAACATCCTCTCGTAGCTAGGAGGGATGCGCCTAGTTGCAGGAGTCGACAAATAAATACCTCAAAATACTATCAGCTTCCTCCATGTGACACAAACGTCGAGGGTACGTGCTTGCTGCTTTCTACTCGCATATGATCTTGGTTTATGCGTGATAACTCTTTGTTTCATGTAGAATGTCATAGCAAGATCTTCATCAGCGCGAATCTTGCATATTTCCTCTTCAGAGACCATCTTCAGAATCTGTGCTTCCAGTCTTCTACGCGAAGGGTCGATGATTTGGCATGGGCCAGCACGGGCTTCACGAGGCCGCTACAGCCTAGTTTTTTTATGATGATCTATCTTTGGTGAAGTTAGACTCCTTGGGTCGAGTAGAAGTGACGATGATGGCACCAATGGGCAGCCTCGGTGACAACTCTCGTTTTAGTGCTAACGTGTGTAGCTTTTGTATGTAGCAAGTTGGTGGTGTGTGCTCTCAAGGTTACCGTGTTATATGACGGCCAACAAGAGTGCTTGTGACAATTTTCGCCTAGTTTCTTACTAGTTAACCGGAAAATTCTTTTCATCTTAATTAATAAGATGAGGAAAAGCTTTTGCCTCCATTTTAAGATGTAAGGTTGATGCAAATATTATATTGTTTTAATTCCATATTCTATTGGTAGAATGAGATAGTGAAATACAGAAAACAAAAATATATTGTATGATACAAATGTTATTATCCGTCCTAAAGTTCAAGGTGATTTTAACATTCTAGCATCTTACGGAGGATGGGGTCTCGTAGGACATCGTTGATGATAAAATCTGTTGGCTCATACCCTATCTCTCAAATTAATTAGAAGCCTTGGAATTCACACTTTTGGTCAAGTATGATGACGGTGAAGACGCGTTTCTTGCTCTCCTGAACATTCGATCATTGTGTATCAACGAATGGCTCAAAGATTCATGTTTTGGGGCATATGTGGTTCAAAAAGTCCACTATCCCAGAAACATATCCATATGTTTATCATATTTTTGTTAAAATTTAACAATGCATGATTAAGGAATATATCAAGTGACGTGGTTAAGTATATGTTTAGTCGTTAGTGGGGGTGTGTATGCCGAACTTATAGCGAACGTCACCATGTGCGAGAGCTGACACAACAATGTTTTTTTATTAGGTTGGGTCACCTCGTTGGAGATTGGCTTAATAATACGCTCGAAGAGTGTCAAGGGTGTTGAGCATGCCACAGGCCTTTACCGCACATTGTTGGCTGAAGTCGTCTGCGACTCTTTGGGTCAAAATTGGAGTCTGAGTTGGAGCTCTGACCCTCTTCCCTTCTTCTATCTAGTATGAAGTGGATGAATCCTCCACCCCCTTTTGGTGTTATAGAAGGAAGGGGTACTTGACAAATGACCAAAGGATATCCTTCACGGTGGGAGGGGTACAATGGTAAATTTGTTACATAGTCCATGAGGGATGTTGATGAGAGAGGAGATGGTTTGTGAACCATGATGGACTATACTCATTAGGCCTCCAACTATACCTGGCCATGGGCAGCCCGGCCCGACCCGAAATTCCCGGGCCAAGCCCGACCCGACCATGCCTCTGGGCCGGGGCTGGGCCTGATTTTTTGGCCCGATGGTTAGGATAGGTCGGGCCTGGGCCATCAGTTTGTGCGATTTAGTGAAGTGGCCCAGCCCGAGGCCCGAGGCCCGACAGGCTTTTAGTGTGATGGGCTGGGCCTGGGCCTATTTTTCTGGCCTGACGGTCGGGCCGGGCCGGGCCTGGGCCGAGATTTTCCGCGTCGGGCTTTGGCCAGCTTGGCCCGAGGCCCGGCCCGAGAAATGCTCACGTATACCTCCAACTAATGGGCTTCTTACTTCATGGAATTCATCTTTGACTTTGTATTTTATCTCTTGCCTTGATCTTATACTTGTTAACCATGGCATGACCGGTGGTCCTTATTCACTAGTCTTGTCTCAACGGACGGGGTTTCAGAGGATGGCTCTCTCAAACGGTCGTGCACGCAGTCGCCGAGATGGGGAAGACTAGAGAGCAACGCAACAGAAGGAACTTGGTCGCGAGAGAGATGGAAGGGAGTGGAGAACTCTCGATGTGTCATGTCTCTTGTCTCCTGGTTAGCCTAGGAGGGGAGCCGTCGACCGAACCGCTACTCGTTGGAAGACAGGAACACACGGCGAGCATGCACACTCACGCCAAACATGTATCAAACTCAGTTATTGCACTGACGAGTGCAGAGCACACCGTTGGGGATCCCCAAGAGGAAGGTATGATGTGCACAGTAGCAAGTTTTCCCTCAGTAAGAAACCAAGGTTTAATCGATCAGTAGGAGAAAGAAATCACTTCTGAAGATGTTGCTGGCTGACTTTTGGCAGGACGCACTACCGGCATCAGCAATAACGTGGAACCTGCACACAACACAACCAAAATACTTTGCCCCAATTTATAGTGAGGTTGTCAATCTCACCGGTTTTGCTGAACACAAAGGATTAAATGTATAGTGTGGAAAGAGATGTTTATTTGTAGTGAAATTAAAGAGAACAGTGCTTGCAGTAAGTAAACAGAACATGATGATTTTATCAGTGTAAAAGAAAGGACCGGGGTCCACAGTTCACTAGAGGTGTCTCTCCATAAAGATAAATAACATGTTGGGTGAACAAATTACAGCTAGGCAATTTACAGAATAAAAACCATACATGTCAAGATGATTACTATGAGATTTATTCGGGCATTACAACGTAATACATAGACCATAATCCAACTGCATCTATGACTAATAATCCACCTTCCGGTTAGCGTCCGCACCCCTTCCAGTATTAAGTTGCAAGCAACAGATTATTGCATTAAGTAAAGTGTGTAAAGTAAACAATAGAATTATCTTTAGACAAAGCATTATTGTTTTCACCCTAGTAGCAACATCACATCTACAACCTTAGAAGTTATTGTCACTCTCCCAGATTACTAGAGGCATGAACCCGCTATCGAGCATAAATGCTCCCTCTTGGAGTCACAAGCACATACTTGGCCAGAGCATCTACTAGCAACGGAGAGCATGCAAGATCACAAATAACATATGACAAGTATATAATCAATCTCAACCATAGTATTCAATATTCATCGGATCCCAGAAAACACAACATGTAGCATTACATAAAGATGATCTTGATCATGATAGGCAGCTCACAAGATCTAAACATGAAGCATAAATTGGAGAAGATAACCATCTAGCTACTGCTATGGACCCGTAGTCCAGAGATGAACTACTGACGCATCAATTCGGAGGCGGGCATGGCAATGTAGAGGCCTCCGGTGATGATCTCCCTCTCCGACAGAGTGCCGGGAAGAGCTTCAGAACCCTCCCGAGCTAGGGTCGACGATGGCGGCCGCGACGGAACTTTTTGTGGATGGAGGCTCGGGTATTTAGGTTTTCCCGATTAGATGTATTTATAGGAGGAAGGGCGAGGTCGATGGGCACCGGAGGGGCCCACACCTTTCCTAGGCGCGGCCAGGGGCTGGGCCGCGCCTAGGGGTGGTGTGGCCACCTCCTAGCTCCGTTCCATCTCTCCTCTGGACCCCGTCTTCGCTACAGTAAAATAGGAACTTTGACTTTTGTTTCGTCCAATTCCGAGAATATTTTCTGTACAACTTTTCTGAAATACAAAACAACAAAAAACATGAACTGGCACTGTGGCATCTTGTCAATAGGTTAGTTCCAGAAAATGCATAAAAGTGTCACGAAGTGTAAATAAAACATATAGAAATTGGTGTAAACCAAGCATGGAGCATCAAAAAAATTAGATACGTTTGCAACGTATCATGCACCAAGAAAAATTTTAATTAGTCGGTTTTGAATTCGAACGCGACCCTTGTACAAGGCGAGGTGGGCGGTGGAGGTGGAGGAGGGCGTGAGGGATTCATCTCTTTTCACACTTTAGTGGATCTGGAACAACTGTCCTTAGAAGCTGCTCCAACTCTCTCCCAACTAGCAGTGTGCGACTAAACTTTGTCTCCCACACCTCCCAAGTTGCCACCAAAGACTGGCCTTGAGATCTTAGATATTGTAAGCGATATGTGCTACTTTCGTGGATGGCAGCCCATCTACATCCAACAATATATATTCCTAGCAGGGTCGTAGCCAGAGGGTGGTCTAGGCAGTCTTATGACCACCCAACACATTTGTAAAATCATTAAAAAGAGTTAAGAGAACCAATACAATTTAAAGTCCACCGAAAACAAAAGAAACACAAAGAAGGACCACTCATAAACAAAATCTGGGCTCAGCCACTGACTCGAAAACACAACAAAATGATGCATTGTTTTGCGTGGCATCTTGGTCTAAGGGTTAATAGGATTGATAGAATACGGAAACTACAAATGTAACTTGTCCCATACGTAGAACATTTTAAAAAAATTAAAACCAACATTTTTGTTAAGCTTCATGCACTAGCCACTTGAACCAAAAGTCCGAAACAGGGCATCAGCGGTGGCTAAAGAGGGGGACAACAACAATTTTTAGGCTTAATTGCGAAAACCATGAACAACAGCAATTTTAGACTTAATTGCGAAAACCATGTGAAAGCCAGGATTTGAACTCGAGACCTGGGGCTCTGATACCATGTTAAGCTTCATGCACTAGCCACTTGAACCAAAAGTCCGAACTGATGGAAAGGGTTAGGCAATCTACTTATTCATATCACAACAATTTTAACCTTTTCAAAAATTCTGAAGAAAATCTAAATGTTGATAGTGATGTATTTTATCAACATGACAACATGTGAAATCTCAACTCAAATCACCTTGTATTTTGGGCCACCAAAAAATGCAGTAGATGATTTTTGGAAGTTCCAAAATCTGCATTGTTCACTACTTCAGGTTTCCACTTATATTGTTTTTTCACAATCTAGCATATATGGTATTTCAAGTTGAAATTTTACTGGTTTGTAGAATGCACCATTATCTACATCTAGGATTTTTTTCATAATTTTTTATATAGTAAAACATTGTTTTTTCTATTTTAAATAAATGTCCTACACGTAGGCCGAGCTACAAAATGCCGCACTCTGATGATACTCATATAAACAAGGTATACCTTCTTTTTCGAATTTTCATCTTCAAATAACTCCGAGGTTAATCGTGTTTGGCCTGGAACGATTAGAGAATGGGTGACCGAACAGGAAGTTGATCCCGTGTGCATAAGTGAGGATAAAGTGCACATAAAAGGCTAGTGTTGGTTTATGGGGCTAGTCTAGAGATCCTAGAGAGCTACTAGGCGTAACAGGCCCGACCCTTGGGTGGTCGGGGTGTTACATTTGGTATCAGAGCCAACCCTCGTGGTAACATGGACGTGTGCGAGTCAGAGACGCATGCATGTGGCCAGTCGTGGCACATGTGATGACACTGAACGTATTCCAAGAGGGGACTCTCCTGTCTTGGGGTTGAGCGACGAGGACATCGATCTTCTAGCTGGAGATGAGTGTGACATGCTGGTCTAGAACTTAATAGGATTGATATAATACTCATATTAACAAGGTATTCCTTCTTTTCCAGAAGCTCATCTTCAAAGGACTCTGATCGAGTTTAAGCGTGCTTGGTCTGGAGCTTTGAGGATGAGTGACTGGCCGGGAAGTTGATCCCGCATAGGCACGAGTGAAGACAAAATTCATAGAAAAAACCGGTGTTAGTTTGTGAAACTAGTCTAGAGATCCTAGAGAGTTGTCAGGAATAACATGCCCGGTCCTGAGGTGGTCGGAGTGTAATATTTTGTACACATGACCTTATTGTTTTGCCGGGGTGCACATGACCTTTTTTTTACATACATACAATTTAAATATAAGCCACACACTTATATACGGGTTCTATTTGTGGTGTGTGCTTTTTTTTATTAAAGTGGGGAAGCCCCGTCCTCTTCATCAATCCATGTATACGTTGTTTATTCTAATTTTATTTAACAAGGATCTGTAAAAAGCATATATCAGCGCCGTACCATGCACATGTGTTGCGCCATATTGACTGGCTTGTTTAACCATTTTTTTTTCGCTTAGAAGGAGTCAAGAACATCTAAGATACTTCCATTTATTTGGCTACTTTAGTTAGGTTACACCTATAAGAATTGTGATAGCACTTTTTAACATGTGTGATAGCTTTTGATATAAGTGCAACCGAATATGTTGAGAGTGGACAAATGGAAGCCGAGCTACATGTAGCTCTTTGAACATATTTTTGAATAAAAGACATGGCTATGTGCATCTATTGATGCAGAGGCCGGGGCTACGCTCCCATATCGAAAAAGACATGTAGCTCTTTATTTTTAAAAATTAAAAATTAAAATTTTGATTTCAAAAAGTTCTGAAAAAGTTCCTAGATGTAGCCAATAATGAAATCTATAAACATGCAAAACCTCAATGTTAAATTCTTACGTAGTAGTATTTTAGGCTACACGAAAAATGGCAAATGTGCGGATCTAAGTCCAGTAAATAGTGCATATTTCAAAACTATAAAATTTATCAGATTTTTTTTATTTTTATGTAGCCTACAGTACAAATAATTTCACATAGATTTCATCGTTGGCTGCACACAAAACAAATTTCAGATTTTTTTAAAACTTAAAACTATGATTTCCAAAATTGTAAAAATTTATTTGGATTCCTCTCAATCTCCCCTTAATATAGTCAATCCGTGTAACCAATATTTGGCACATGTTATCTTTATTTTCTACGTGCCCTTATCTTATTGGAGGTGAAAGAATTTTAAGATGAGAGAGATGTTGGTTTGCTTCTTCTCAATGCAATTATCTCTTCGCTTGATAATCTCTTTTGAAAAACCTGCACGTCTACTTATTTGTAGACGGAGGGGGTAAGATGGCTAGACTTAACGATGTCGGACCCTTAAAATAAAATCTTAGAACCTCTAGGTAAGAGGCTTTTTACTGTAGGGATAAACAAATACCAACTGTTCGAACCAACAAATTAGACGGTTCAGATTTATCAGTACTTATTGCTTGAAGAAGTAGTATATTTTCAGCAAAGGGCAAACTCGGTACAAGAAAAAATGGAAAAGGAAAGATCTTGCATGTATGGCAGACTAGATTGTTGATATTTCGGCAACACAACCATGCAATACAGGAACATTTCTTATACTTGCTTCCATATGTTGAGTAGACGATATCTTATTTTACATGGTCAGGAACATCTCCACAACAGCATCCGAAAAAGAATAAATTAAAATAAGAAATTTAAACAAAATAGGAGAATTTCATACAAATATTTAGTATTTTAAAATTTGAACAAAATTTAACTAAAAAATTCCTACACCCTAGATCTAGTAGTCGCGGAAAATTTAATGAAAAATGTTCTACCGAACTTTTTGTGATTGCGGAAAACATTTCGGTTTTCGGTATTATTTATTCAAATAGAATTTATCTAAAACTTACATGAAATCTCCTCGACTTATTTTTTCAAAATAGGTATGCTTAATTTCAGTTGTAGCCTTAGAGTACCTACTAAAAAGGAGTGCTAGCAAATTCATTGGTGAAAAAAGTTCAACATAATGGAAGACTGCTTGTGCATCTTTGGCTGAATCGAGCCTCATTACATGAAACAACCATACACCCAAAATCTGGTCAGATTTTTTTGTTGTATATGTGATAGGTGTGAGTCGGTTAAAACCTTGTGGACAAAAATATGTTCGTTGACTCAATCGTGTCACAGGAATGATTGGTAAGTGTCATTGGTATATCAAATTCTGATGTGGCACAATTGCATTTTAGATGGTAATAAATCAACCCAAATCTATGTCATGATTTTCTTACCATGTAAATTATCAAAAATACTACTAGTACGTAAGACTAGTAAATTGTACTGTAAAAAGATCACCTAGATAAAAAAACAGCTAGGTCATACCACTCTAGATGACTAAACTCAACGAAAACTGGCCAAACCAATTGCTATATGTCATGTAATTTAGTTAAAACATCTAACATGACGTGATTAAGAGGGGTCATAGAAGTTACCTTAAAAAAAGAGGGGTCATAGAAGTTCAAAAGTTTTACAAAAAGCCGCAAAACGATTGAAATATAGAGAAAACCATTTAGGTCTAAGACGTTCTATACCTGCCCATAATTAAGGTCGGAGCAAGAGCTCCACTCGTTGCTATCGAAAATGTGAAGTTTGTGGCTTAGTTGATCGTGAATTCAATTCGCGATCACGCCGTGCATTCACAGCTGATGCGTGCGTAGTATGTGAGTAGTACTTGTGGAGGAGTAATGGCGCGCCGGGCCGGCCTGCCTGTGACAATGGCCTGGCCTAGGTAGCTTGCGAGGTTGAGGACTGATTGACCGTGAGCTATCAACCATCTTCTTCGTCCCATGTGATAGGAGGAACGAAAACAACCCAGCGATTAATCCCTTCCTCACGTAATTTCCTGTGGGAAGTGAAATGTGAGGTCGATCGGTGTTCTCCACTCAAACCGCCGGTGTTCCCCTTCCCCAAAGGTAAAGACGGAGCTCGCAGGGTAACCGTTCTGCTCCGCTCGACCGCCGGTCAGCTCGTCGGCACGGTGGCCGGCCGGGACTGTCGGTGGCGCCATTACTCGCGCATCCGATCGGCCCGTGCTACTCCGACGAGCGCCGACGGACAGCGACAGTGTACAACGAGGACGATGGACGCCCGAGGGCAGAAGCGTGTAAAACGAGCGGACCTGAGCATTAGTGCAGCGGATCGATGACCGTCCACGTCACAAGGACCAGACGATCGAATGCCGTCTGCTTCTGCATCGATGCTCTCAGTAGACAGGAGGCTTAATATTGAGGACCGACGTGCCATGTCATCGGAAGCCTTTAAATGGGTCTTCCACAGTCCCTCTTGACTCCACATGTTGCGCTAACCTGGTGCTGATGCGTTTATTCCGTCAGCATACACCATACTCATGGTCAACTAATTCTTAAACACAAAGTACACTTTTTAATGTACGTATTATTTAATTGTTTTTTAATAGAGGTTGTACGACTTTTTAAGCATACGTACATAATTCGTAGGTCAAAAATAATTACATATTGATATCGCAGAGATACCAATACCACCCGACCTGTGCAACCACTCAATGCTCTAAAAATATTACATATGCACACAACCTTAAAACAAAAAGAAGGTGAAGAAAAAAAATCCCATTATGATATATTCCTTATAGCTACAACACATCCACCACCAAAACAACACATGAAGTTCAAATTCTCCAAGAGCGACGCCTCCAAAATAGAAAGAGTGCAAAAGTGTCGTAGTTGCTCGATTTTCACCATGGAGAAAGCCCGTCCTCTTAAAAGAATGGCTTTATCAAGACCATTGTCAGGCGCAACCAACTAAAACCAAACCTTGAATTTTCACGCTAAAAGATAATATTTTTTTCCTCATGTGAATTATTGTGTACATGCTATGGTAGAATCTATATGCACAAGTTTATATCTAGACCTGATTGTCATTACACCAACACTGACTCGGGTTGTATCCGAAGACATGAAAAGGGGTGTTTTTCATACGAAGCCAAATCTTATGGGCTTGTCAATATTGTAGGGATGAAATGATTGACGACCACTGCAGTACTGATCATGTGTGGTTTCCATAAATGTTTAAGGTATGTTCTTCATGTAGAGAGGTTTTACCTCTAAATTCATGTAAAGAATATCCTTTGATGAGTTCTATTGTTTCCATTTTGCGGGGTTGCTCTTGTCGTTATATTTCCAACATAATTAATTTCGTCTTAATTGGAGTTCGAGAACATTGTGCGAGCTTAGTTCTTTTGAGAAAACTGCATTGTGAAGGAGCTCTGCGACATGGAAGTGATAGCTCATCAATTGAGCAACATGGAATGTCTTAAGAGCATTTTAAAATTGGTACACATCAGTGAAGCACAACTTCATGGCTAACTACTAATGAGGGTTTTTTCTTGACTCATCATACTAAATCCTTGGCTTGGACCTTGCTGCTCTTTTTTCAATAAAGGGAATATATTAATATCAAAAGATACCAATTACACCCAGCCTCTGCAACAACGCCCCAACCTAATGGCAGTACGGATGCACATAGCCAAAAAAGAGAAAAGAAAACTAAGAAATAAAAGTCCCGCTATAGCCTTCTAGAGATAGCAACAACAATACAACCACCACCGTGACAACACCTGAAGTACAGACTCTCCAAAAGCGACGCCTTCAATAAGGAAACAGTGCACCAGCGCCGTCGTCGCCCGACCAAAGGTCTTAGGATTTCTCCCTGGAGATAGTCCCAACTCTCAAAACAATGCCTCCAACAAGAACATTGCCAGGCACAACCAGTTAAGGCCAGACCTTGGGTTTTCACCCTGAGAGGTAAGACTCCGAACTTTCCCTGTGCTGCCGCTGATACGTCTCCGACGTACCGATAATTTCTTATGTTCCATGCCACATTATTTATGATATCTACATGTTTTATGCATACTTTATGTCATATTTATGCATTTTCCGGAACTAACCTATTGACGAGATGCCGAAGGGCCAGTTCCTGTTTTCTGCTATTTTTGGTTTCAGAAATCCTAGTAAGGAAAATATTCTCGGAATCGGACGAAATCAACGCCCAACATCTTAGGATCACGCGAAGCTTCCAGAACACCCAAGAGAGGCCAGAGGGGGGCCACTGGGCCACCAGACGCCAGGGTGGCGCGGCCCAGGCCTTGGCCGCGCCCCCCTAGTGTGTCACCGCCTCGTCGACCTTCCGACTCCGCCTCTTCGCCTATATAAAGGTCCCTGACCTAAAACATCGATACGGAAAAGCCACGGTACGAGAAACCTTCCAGAGCCGCCGCCATCGCGAAGCCAAGATCTGGGGGACAGAACTCTCTGTTCCGGCACGCCGTCGGGACCGGGAAGTGCCCCCGGAAGGCTCCTCCATCGACACCATCGCCATCTTCATCAACGCTGCTGTCTCCCATGAGGAGGGAGTAGTTCTCCATCGAGGCTAAGGGCTATACCGGTAGCTATGTGGTTAATCTCTCTCCCTATGTACTTCAATACAATAATCTCATGAGCTGCCTTACATGATTGAGATTCATATGATGATGCTTGTAATCCAGATGTCATTATGCTAGTCAAGTGGATTTTACTTATGTGATCTCCGGAGACTCCTTGTCCCACGTGTGTAAAGGTGACAGTGTGTGCACCGTGTGGGTCTCTTAGGCTATATTTCACAGAATACTTATTCACTGTTATGAATGGCATAGTGAAGTGCTTATTTATATCTCTTTATGATTGCAATGTGTTTTGTATCACAATTTATCTGTGTGCTACTCTAGTGATGTTATTAAAGTAGTTTATTCCTCCTGCACGGTGTAATGGTGACAGTGTGTGCATCGTGTAGTACTTGGCGTAGGCTATGATTGTGATCTCTTGTAGATTATGAAGTTAACTATTGCTATGATAGTATTGATGTGATCTATGCCTCCTTTCGTAGCGTGATGGTGACAGTGTGCATGCTATGTTAGTACTTGGTTTGGTTATGTTGATCTGTCGTGCACTCTAAGGTTATTTAAATATGAACATCGAATATTGTGGAGCTTGTTAACTCCGGCATTGAGGGTTCGTGTAATCCTACACAGTTAGTGGTGTTCATCATCCAACAAGAGGGTGTAGAGTCTAGCATCTATCTATTTATTCTGTTATGTGATCAATGTTGAGAGTGTCCACTAGTGAAAGTATGATTCCTAGGCCTTGTTCCTAAATACTGCTATCGCTGCTTGTTTACTGTTTTACTGCATCTCTACTGCCCGCAATATTACCACCATCAACCACACGCCAGCAAGCACTTTTCTGGCGCCGTTACTACTGCTCATACTTATTCATACCACATGTATTTCACTATCTCTTCGCCGAACTAGTGCACCTATTAGGTGTGTTGGGGACACAAGAGACTTCTTGCTTTGTGGTTGCAGGGTTGCTTGAGAGGGATATCTTTGACCTCTTCCTCCCTGAGTTCGATAAACCTTGGGTGATCCACTTAAGGGAAACTTGCTGCTGTTCTACAAACCTCTGCTCTTGGAGGCCCAACACTGTCTACAAGAATAGAAGCACCCGTAGACATCAAGCACTTCTCTGGCGCCATTGCCGGGGAGGAAAGGTAAAAGTCACTCGTACTCCGGTCCCAGGTAACTAAGTACTTTTCTGGCGCCATTGTGTGAGTGTTCGAAGCTATTTCCTTTAGATCCTACAATTGCATCTTTTTATTTCTTGTTTACACTAGTTAGGCATAATGGAAAACAACAAAAATATGAGAGATCTTTATGAACTTTATCTTGAATTAGGACATGATGTGTTTGAAGAGAGAATTAAAAAACCCATGGAACTTTATATGCATTCTAATGGAAATGTTATTAATATGAATGCTTTGAACACTATTGTTGCTAATGCTATGGAAAATTCTAAGCTTGGGGAGGTTGGTTTTGATGAAAATGATCTTTTTAGTCCCCCAAGCATTGAGGAGAAAATTTACTTTGATGATACTTTGTCTCCTATTTATGATGATTATAATGATAGTAGTCTTTTAGTACCGCCTGTTATGGGGGATAAATTTGATTATGATTATAATATGCCTCCTATATTTGATGATGAGAATAATAATGATAGCTACTTTGTTGAATTTGCTCCCACTACAACTAATAAAATTGATTATGCTTATGTGGGTAGTAATAATTTTATGCATGAGACTCATGATAAGAATGCTTTATGTGATAGTTATATTGTTGAGTTTGCTCATGTTGCTACTGAAAGTTATTATGAGAGAGGAAAATATGGTTGTAGAAATTTTCATGTTACTAAAATGCCTCTCTATGTGCTGAAATTTTTGAAGCTACACTTGTTCTATCTTCCTATGCTTGTTACTTTGCTTTTCATGAACTTGTTTATTTACAAGATTCCTATGCATAGGAAGCATGTTAGACTTAAATGTGTTTTGAATTTGCCTCTTGATGCTCTCTTTTGCTTCAACTACTATTTCTTGCGAGTGCATCATTAAAACTGCTGAGCCCATCTTAATGGCTATAAAGAAAGAACTTCTTGGGAGATAACCCATGTGTTTATTTTGCTACAGTACTTTTATTTTGTATTTGTGTCTTGGAAGTTGTTACTACTGTAGCAACCTCTCCTTATCTTATTTTTATTGCATTGTTGTGCCAAGTAAAGTCTTTGATAGAAAGGTTGATACTAGATTTGGATTACTGCGCAGAAACAGATTTCTTGCTGTCACGAATCTGGGCCTAATTCTCTGTAGGTAACTCAGAAAATTATGCCAATTTAAGTGAGTGATCCTCAGATATGTACGCAACTTTCATTCAATTTGAGCATTTTCATTTGAGCAAGTCTGGTGCCTCAATAAAATTCGTCGTTACGGACTGTTCTGTTTTGACAGATTCTGCCTTTTATTTCGCATTGCCTCTTTTGCTGTGTTGGATGGATTTCTTGGTTCCATTAACTTTCAGAAGCTTTGTGCAATGTCCAGAAGTGTTAAGAATGATTGTGTCACCTCTGAACATGTTAATTTTTATTATGCACTAACCCTCTAATGAGTTGTTTCGAGTTTGGTGTGGAGGAAGTTTTCAAGGGTCAAGAGAGGAGGATGATATACGATGATCAAGGAGAGTGAAAGCTCTAAGCTTGGGGATGCCCCGGTGGTTCATCCCTGCATATTTCAAGAAGACTCAAGCATCTAAGCTTGGGGATGCCCAAGGCATCCCCTTCTTCATCGACAAATTATCAGGTTCCTCCCTTGAAACTATATTTTTATTCGGCCACATCTTATGCACTTTACTTGGAGCGTCTGTTTGTTTTTGTTTTTGTTTTTGTTTAAATAAATGCTTGTGTGGGAGAGAGACACGCTCCGCTGGTTCGTATGAACACATGTGTTCTTAGCTTTTAATGTTCATGGCGAAGGTTGAAACTGCTTCGTTAATTGTTATATGGTTGGAAACGGGAAATGCTACATGTAGTAATTGGTATGATGTCTTGAACAATGTGATACTTGGCAATTGTTGTGCTCATGTTTAAGCTCTTGCATCATATACTTTGCACCTATTAATGAAGAAATACATAGAGCTTGCTAAAATTTGGTTTGCATAATTGGTCTCTGTAAGGTCTAGATAATTTCTAGTATTGGGTTGAACAACAAGGAAGACGGTGTAGAGTCTTATAATGTTTACAATATATCTTTTATGTGAGTTTTGCTGCACCGGTTCATCCTTGTGTTTGTTTCAAATAAACCTTGCTAGCCTAAGCCTTGTATCGAGAGGGAATACTTCTCATGCATCCAAAATCCTTGAGCCAACCACTATGCCATTTGTGTCCACCATACCTACCTACTACATGGTATTTCTCCGCCATTCCAAAGTAAATTGCTTGAGTGCTACCTTTAAAATTTCTATCCTTTACCTTTGCAATATATAGCTCATGGGACAAATAGCCTAAAAACTATTGTGGTATTGAATATGTACTTATGCACTTTATCTCTTATTAAGTTGCTTGTTGAGCTATAACCATGTTCCTGGGGACGCCATCAACTACTCTTTGTTGAATATCATGTGAGTTGCTATGCATGTCCGTCTTGTCTGAAGTAAGGGAGATTTACCGCTAGAATGGTTAGAGCATGCATAATGTTAGAGAAGAACATTGGGCCGCTAACTAAAGCCATGATCCATGGTGGAAGTTTCAGTTTTGGACAAATATCCTCAATCTCATATGAGAAAATTAATAATTGTTGAATGCTTATGCATAAAAGAGGAGTCCATTATCTGTTGTCTATGTTGTCCCGATATGGATGTCTAAGTTGAGAATAATCAAAAGCGAGAAATCCAATGCGAGATTTCTCCTTAGACCTTTGTACAGGCGGCATAGAGGTATCCCTTGTGACACTTGGTTAAAACATATGCATTGCGATGATAATCCAGGTAATCCGAGCTAATTAGGACAAGGTGCGGGCACTATTAGTATACTATGCATGAGGCTTGCAACTTGTAGGATATAATTTACATAACACATATGCTTTATTACTACCGTTGACAAAATTGTTTCTTGTTTTCAAAACCAAAGCTCTAGCACAAATATAGCAATCAATGCTTCTCTCTGCGAAGGGCCATTCTTTTACTTTTATGTTGAGTCAGTTCACCTATTTCTCTCCATCTCAAGAAGCAAACACTTGTGTGAACTGTGCATTGATTCCTACATACTTGCATATTGCATTTGTTATATTACTTTACATTGACAACTATCCATGAGATATACATGTTACAAGTTGAAAGCAACCGCTGAAACTTAATCTTCCTTTGTGTTGCTTCGATACCTTTACTTTGAATTATTGCTTTATGAGTTAACTCTTATGCAAAACTTATTGATGCTTGTCTTGAAAGTACTATTCATGAAAAGTCTTTGCTTTATGATTCATTTGTTTACTCATGTCATTTACATTGTTTTGATCGCTGCATTCATTACATATGCTTACAATAGTATGATCAAGGTTATGATGGCATGTCACTCCAGAAATTATCTTTGTTATCGTTTACCTGCTCGGGACGAGCAGAAACTAAGCTTGGGGATGCTGATACGTCTCCGACGTATCGATAATTTCTTATGTTCCATGCCACATTATTGATGATATCTACATGTTTTATGCATACTTTATGTCATATTTATGCATTTTCCGGAACTAACCTATTGACGAGATGCCGAAGGGCCAGTTCCTGTTTTCTGCTGTTTTTGGTTTCAGAAATCCTAGTAAGGAAATATTCTCGGAATCGGACGAAATCAACGCCCAGCATCTTAGGATCACGCGAAGCTTCCAGAACATCCGAGAGAGGCCAGAGGGGGGCCACTGGGCCACCATACGCCAGGGTGGCGCGGCCCAGGCCTTGGCCACGCCCCCTAGTGTGTCACCGCCTCGTCGACCTTCCGACTCCGCCTCTTCGCCTATATAAAGGTCCCTGACCTAAAACATCGATACGGAAAAGCCACGGTACGAGAAACCTTTCAGAGCCGCCGCCATCGCGAAGCCAAGATCTGGGGGACAGAACTCTCTGTTCCGGCACGCCGCCGGGACGGGGAAGTGCCCCCGGAAGGCTCCTCCATCGACACCACCACCATCTTCATCAACGCTGCTGTCTCCCATGAGGAGAGAGTAGTTCTCCATCGAGGCTAAGGGCTGTACCGGTAGCTATGTGGTTAATCTCTCTCCCTATGTACTTCAATACAATAATCTCATGAGCTGCCTTACATGATTGAGATTCATATGATGATGCTTGTAATCCAGATGTCATTATGCTAGTCAAGTGGATTTTACTTATGTGATCTCCGGAGACTCCTTGTCCCACGTGTGTAAAGGTGACAGTGTGTGCACCGTGTGGGTCTCTTAGGCTATATTTCACAGAATACTTATTCACTGTTATGAATGGCATAGTGAAGTGCTTATTTATATCTCTTTATGATTGCAATGTGTTTTGTATCACAATTTATCTGTGTGCTACTCTAGTGATGTTATTAAAGTAGTTTATTCCTCCTGCACGGTGTAATGGTGACAATGTGTGCATCGTGTAGTACTTGGCGTAGGCTATGATTGTGATCTCTTGTAGATTATGAAGTTAACTATTGCTATGATAGTATTGATGTGATCTATGCCTCCTTTCGTAGCGTGATGGTGACAGTGTGCATGCTATGTTAGTACTTGGTTTGGTTATGTTGATCTGTCGTGCACTCTAAGGTTATTTACATATGAGCATCGAATATTGTGGAGCTTGTTAACTTCGGCATTGAGGGTTCGTGTAATCCTACACAGTTAGTGGTGGTCATCATCCAACAAGAGGGTGTAGAGTCTAGCATCTATCTATTTATTCTGTTATGTGATCAATGTTGAGAGTGTCCACTAGTGAAAGTATGATCCCTAGGCCTTGTTCCTAAATACTGCTATCGTTGCTTGTTTACTGTTTTACTGCATCTCTACTGCCCGCAATATTACCACCATCAACCACACGCCAGCAAGCACTTTTCTGGCGCCGTTACTACTGCTCATACTTATTCATACCACCTGTATTTCACTATCTCTTCGCCGAACTAGTGCACCTATTAGGTGTGTTGGGGACACAAGAGACTTCTTGCTTTGTGGTTGCAGGGTTGCTTGAGAGGGATATCTTTGACCTCTTCCTCCCTGAGTTCGATAAACCTTGGGTGATCCACTTAAGGGAAACTTGCTGCTGTTCTACAAACCTCTGCTCTTGGAGGCCCAACACTGTCTACAAGAATAGAAGCACCCGTAGACATCAGCCGCCCCCACATGCATACCACTGCTGCAAGCCCGGAACGTCAAGCAGATCCCTCAACATCACGTTGACTCGAACCTCCTTTAGTCAGTCCACCAATCCGGCCTTCATGATATTCCTTCTTCTGACTTCACCATGGACCAAAAAGTCACCAGATGTCAACACAGAATATAGCTTCGCGGCGCTCCCTCCGAAACCAAACGGTCGGAATAAAAACATGGGTGCGTGCGACCGAATACCACCCGATCCAGCAAACTGCAGGCAAAATATGCACTGTTCCATTCACCAGCGGAGCTTTCCAGAACTCATCTCTCCAGCCAAATCAAAGCAAACTGACCTCCGGTAGATCTTCATCTTCGCTTGCGAGAAACCCGAGGACCGCCACCAAAAACAAAGCAAGACCAGCAGCCCCCACGCCGCCAGTCCCTCCTGCCGGATCACCAGGGAAGAAGACGGCAGCGCGGGTCATGCGTACCACGGAATTTCTCCACATATCATCATCATTATTGTCACCAAAAACACCTGGGTTGTTGTCCTCATCACTTGATGGCACAAAATAATACCCTTTTGTTGCTCCTTGGCTCATGATGTGATCTAGTGTTGGCCCGGATTTTGTTGGTTTTGTCTTCGTCTTCTCTTTAGCTTCATGCACCCTCCTCTAGCTCCGACTCTTCACTTTATTCATACAACTCCTCAACATCAGTATCACATTCATAATGCAAAAATGGAATCTCCCTCTGCACCTTTTGTTGCCTCATCTGCTTCAATAACTCATCGTCCTCTTCAACTAGAATTGTTGCCTTCTTCTGCTTCATAAGCCTACTAGTACCGTCAAGCTCCTCAGATCTATACTCTCCCGGTCAATATAACAATCTTCCTCATCATTTTCATGAGTTATTTGTTTTCCCTTTGCTTGAGCCAAATTTAAAATCTGCTGCATGACAAGGTAAAACACATCAGAATATCAATAACAACAAGATATAGTGCATCCATTACACCACCACCACCACCATCATCATCTGCAATGTGAGTTACACCAACCGAGTCAACTGACATCACCAGTGGCTCCATTATCAACTTTTGAGATTCAACAATCTCTAAGTTTAGACCAGCTGCTGGTGTTGTGTTCCTTTTAATAGTTGTAAGCTGCAAAACCTGAGAATGCTTATACATAGTAAGCATTGCCTCCACCTTAGCCATAGTGTCCACCATCTCCATCCCTGTCATTACTTTCCCCTTCTCCTTAACGTAATAAATTGCATCTCTAATACCATAGCCATTCTCTTCTATTAATGCAAACATATTCAACACACTTATGTCAGAGCACCCCAATGCCCTCTCTAAGTTGTCTTCTCCAATAAAATTGAACCTTAATTCCCAAAGTTCATCGTCCAAACTACAGTAAAAAAAGATTGAAAATTATATCATTTTCTCATTGGCTGCAACTAACTTGTTCTAACACTAACAAGTTGCAGATTCACATAAATGGCAAGGATTCATAGAAATGCAAGAGGAATAACACTTACTCAAAGCTGCCGAGGGAGGACATCCAACGGTGGCTGCTCTTTGATGGCGAGGCGTGTACAACCTTGGCCAAAGCAGCCACAACAACATGCTCTGACGACCGGCCACGCATGGAGTTGCCGAAGGTCGACGTCCCCGACCAGGAGCCCATTGGACCTGTCCCTGGGTCCTCGCCTCTACCGCAAGATTCGCTTCCACTGGGAATGCCGCCCAAAGAGCCGCCACCATCTAGGGTTTCACACAAAGGAGAGGGAATCCACGGAAGGGGAAACTAAAATCGACCGTCTCCCCGTTCTGGCTGCGATATTGACACGTGGGGGCACCTAGGTAGGCCCCGCGAGATTGCATCGTCTGCATTTTTCCATGTCATCATGTCTGGTGGATCCATGCAGTGTCATAATCCGTGTCAATTGGCTATAAACTTGAAATTTGCGCGAATTGCAAAAATTATCCCTAAGGTGTTAGATTTAGGCTACCAAAATAAAAAGTGGTAGATTTTGGTACATTTCGTCCAAATTATGCTAGCTTTATGTTATTAACTCTACACATATTCACCAATGGACTCCACTAGAGGTGTGCAAAACTGAAACCGGCACAAACCGCTGAAACCATCCAGTTAGTACTTAGTTCATTTTGTTTCACATTTTTTTATCTCAACTCCTGAATTACTCCCTCTGTTAGTAATTATAAGGCCCGAGAGATTTTTGAAAATGTTAGAAATTATAAGACCTATCTCATTTATTAGCCTTTCTCATCCAATGCATGCCCTCTTTTTCTATCTCTCTTCTTTCATGTATGTAAAACTATTGGTCCATGGACTAATTATAAGAGAAGTACAGAGTTTTTTTTGTCTTAGCAAATTGGCCATGGGACCTTATAAGTCTGATCATAATGGAAAGTAACTTAAACTAGTAACATATGTCATGTTACTAGTTTAGGTTACTACCTTCATAGTGAGTAATAACTTATATATGATGTTATGCATTCTGTCATTTATTATGTTATAGACTTATCTTGTCTTGGGGTGTGTGATATTATGGTAACATAGTTAGTTACCACATCACTCTCTTTATTTATTTATTGGCATGTCATGTCACCAAAATACTTTGAGATGTGTGATGTTACTAGCTATGTTACTCCCACTATGAGCAACTCCAATAGTATAGCCGGTTGTTGGCTATAAATAATATATCATGTCATCTATAGTTAACATGTAGCCAACAAGTACAATAATTGGCTATAAAAATGTACTACGTACTACTTTTTCAATGGATGGCTCACCTTTCATTCACACACCTTGACTAGGGGTGTGTTCGGTTTCAGAATGAGGAGGAATGGGATGGAACGGTTCCGCACCTAGACCCCATTCCAGTGTTCGGTTGTGCGGAGGAACGGAACCAACTAGTTCCACAAAAAGGAATATTCCCTCTATATGCGGAACCAACCCATTCCACCAAATCGGTGGAATGTGGAGGAACGGCTGGCTAAACAACTTTGTCAACCCACTGTCAACAAGAAAACGACATAATCTCTCCCTTGCCCCTCGTCTCTCCCTTGCCACACCGTCTGGCGGCTAGCAGGAACCACGCGCGGCGGCGACTTCGGGCGCGGCGGCTGCGGCGGATTCAGGCGCGGCGACAGCAGCTCCAGGCGCAGCGGCGGCTTCATGCGCGGCGCCCGCGGCGGATTCAGGCACGCGGCGGCTTCAGGTGCGCGGCAGCGGCAGCGGCGGCTGATGTCTACGTTCCCCCTCCTTTCCTGTAGACAGTGTTGGGCCTCCAAGAGCAGAGGTTTGTAGAGCAGCAGCAAGTTTCCCTTAAGTGGATCACCCAAGGTTTATCGAACTCAGGGAGGAAGAGGTCAAAGATATCCCTCTCATGCAACCCTGCAACCACAAAGCAAGAAGTCTCTTGTGTCCCCAACACACCTAATAGGTGCACTAGTTCGGCGAAGAGATAGTGAAATACAGGTGGTATGAATAAGTATGAGCAGTAGCAACGGTGCCAGAAAATAGCTTGCTGGCGTGTAGTTGATGGTGGTAGTATTGCAGCAGTAGTAACGCGATAAACAAGAAACAAGCAGTAGTAACTCAGCAGTATTTAGGAACAAGGCCTAGGGATTATACTTTCACTAGTGGACACTCTCAACATTGATCACATAACAGAATAGATAAATGCATACTCTACACTTTTGTTGGATGATGAACACATTGCGTAGGATTACACGAACCCTCAATGCCGGAGTTAACAAGCTCCACAATAATGCTCATGTTTAAGTAACCTTATAGTGTAAGATAGATCAATATAACCAGATAGATCACATCAATACCATCATAATGATAATTAACTCCACAATCTACAAGAGATCATGATCATAGCCTACGACAAGAACCACACGGTGCACACACTAGTCACCTTTACACACGTGCAGGAGGAATAGAACTACTTTAATAACATCACTAGAGTAGCACATAGATGAATTGTGATACAAAACTCATATGAATCTCAATCATGTAAAGCAGCTCATGAGATCATTGTATTGAAGTACATGGAGAGAGATTAACCACATAGCTACCGGTACAGCCCCGAGCCTCGATGGAGAACTACTCCCTCCTCATGGGAGTAGCAGCGGTGATGAAGATGGCGGTGGAGATGGCAGCGGTGTCGATGGAGAAGCCTTCCGGGGGCACTTCCCCGCTCCGGCAGGGTGCCGGAACAGAGACTCCTGTCCCCCAGATCTTGGCCTCGCGATGGCGGCGGCTCTGGAAGGTTTCTGTGGTTTTCGTCGAACGCATCAGGGTTTTCGCGACGGAGGCTTTATATAGGCGAAGAGGCGGCGCAGGAGGGCTGACAGGGGGGCCAAACTATAGGGCGGCGCGACCCCCCCTCTGGCCGCGCCAGCCTATAGTTTGGTGGGCCTGTGGCCCCCCTCTGACCTCTCTGGTGTGTTCTGGATGCTTCCGGGGATTCTAAGATCTTTGGCGTTGATTTCGTCCGATTCCGAGAATATTTCGTTACTAGGATTTCTGAAACCAAAAACAGCAGAAAACAGGAACTGGCACTTCGGCATCTTGTTAATAGGTTAGTTCCAGAAAATGCACGAATATGACATAAAGTGTGCATAAAACATGTAGATAACATCAATAATGTGGCATGGAACATAAGAAATTATCGATACGTCGGAGACGTATCAGCATCCCCAAGCTTAGTTCTGCTCGTCCCGAGCAGGTAAAACGATAACACAGATAATTTCTGGAGTGACATGCCATCATAATCTTGATCATACTATTTGTAAAGCATATGTAGTGAATGCAGCGATCAAAACAATGTATATGACATGAGTAAACAACTGAATCATAAAGCAAAGACTTTTCATGAATAGCACTTCAAGACAAGCATCAATAAGTCTTGCATAAGAGTTAACTCATAAAGCAATAATTCAAAGTAAAGGTATTGAAGCAACACAAAAGAAGATTAAGTTTCAGCGGTTGCTTTCAACTTGTAACATGTATATCTCATGGATATTGTAAACATAGAGTAATATAATAAGTGCAATAAGCAAGTATGTAGGAATCAATGCATAGTTCACACAAGTGTTTGCTTCTTGAGGTGGAGAGAAATAGGTGAACTGACTCAACATTGAAAGTAAAAGAATGGTCCTCATAGAGGAAAAGCATCGATTGCTATATTTGTGCTAGAGCTTTGATTTTGAAAACATGAAACAATTTTGTCAACGGTAGTAATAAAGCATATGTATCATGTAAATTATATCTTACAAGTTGCAAGCCTCATGCATAGTATACTAATAGTGCCCGCACCTTGTCCTAATTAGCTTGGACTACCGGATCATCACAATGCATTGTTTTTACCAAGTGTCACAAAGGGGTACCTCTATGCCGCCTGTACAAAGGTCTAAGGAGAAAGCTCGCATTGGATTTCTCGCTATTGATTATTCTTCAACTTAGACATCCATACCGGGACAACATAGACAACAGATAATGGACTCCTCTTTTATGCATAAGCATATAACAACAATTAATAATTTTCTCATTTGAGATTGAGGATATATGTCCAAAACTGAAACTTCCACCATGGATCATGGCTTTAGTTAGCGGCCCAATGTTCTTCTCTAACATATGCATGCTTAACCATAAGGTGGTAGATCGCTCTTACTTCAGACAAGACGAACATGCATAGCAACTCACATGAAATTCAACAAAGAATAGTTGATGGCGTCCCCAGTGAACATGGTTATCGCACAACAAGCAACTTAATAAGAGATAAAGTGCATAAGTACATATTCAATACCACAATAGTTTTTAAGCTATTTGTCCCATGAGCTATATATTGCAAAGGTGAATGATGGAATTTTAAAGGTAGCACTCAAGCAATTTACTTTGGAATGGCGGAGAAATACCATGTAGTAGGTAGGTATGGTGGACACAAATGGCATAGTGGTTGGCTCAAGGATTTTGGATGCATGAGAAGTATTCCCTCTCGATACAAGGTTTAGGCTAGCAAGGTTATTTGAAACAAACACAAGGATGAACGGTGCAGCAAAACTCACATAAAAGACATATTGAAAACATTATAAGACTCTACACCGTCTTCCTTGTTGTTCAAACTCAATACTAGAAATTATCTAGACCTTAGAGAAACCAAATATGCAAACCAAATTTTAGCATGCTCTATGTATTTCTTCATTAATGGGTGCAAAGCATATGATGCAAGAGCTTAATCATGAGCACAACAATTGCCAAGTATCACATTACCCAAGACATTTATAGCAATTACTACATGTAGCATTTTCCAATTCCAACCATATAACAATTTAACGAAGGAGAAACTTCGCCATGAATACTATGAGTAGAAACCAAGGACATACTTGTCCATATGCTACAGCGGAGCGTGTCTCTCTCCCACACAAGCATGATGTAATCCAATTTATTCAAACACAAACAAAAACAAAAACAAACCGACGCTCCAAGTAAAGTGCATAAGATGTGACGGAATAAAAATATAGTTTCAGGGGAGGAACCTGATAATGTTGTCGATGAAGAAGGGGATGCCTTGGGCATCCCCAAACTTAGACGCTTGAGTCTTCTTAGAATATGCAGGGGTGAACCACCGGGGCATCCCCAAGCTTAGAACTTTCACTCTCCTTGATCATGGTATATCATCCTCCTCTCTTGACCCTTGAAAACTTCCTCCACACCAAACTCGAAACAACTCATTAGAGGGTTAGTGCACAATAAAAATTAACATGTTCAGAGGTGACACAATCATTCTTAACACTTCTGGACATTGCATAATGCTACTGGACATTAGTGGATCAAAGAAATTCATCCAACATAGCAAAAGAGGCAATGCGAAATAAAAGGCAGAATCTGTCAAAACAGAACAGTTCGTATTGACGAATTTTAAAATGGCACCAGACTTGCTCAAATGAAAATGCTCAAATTGAATGAAAGTTGCGTACATATCTGAGGATCATGCACGTAAATTGGCTTAATTTTCTGAGTTACCTACAGGGAGGTGGACCCAGATTCGTGACAGCAAAGAAATCTGGAACTGTGCAGTAATCCAAATCTAGTACTTACTTTTCTATCAACGGCTTTACTTGGCACAACAAAACACAAAACTAAGATAAGGAGAGGTTGCTACAGTAGTAAACAACTTCCAAGACACAAATATAAAACAAATTACTGTAGCAAAATAACACATGGGTTATCTCCCAAGAAGTTCTTTCTTTTTAGCCATTAAGATGGGCTCAGCAGTTTTAATAATTCATTCGCGGGAAATAGTATTTGAAGCAAAAGAGAGCTTCAAGAGGCAAATTCAAAACAAATTTAAGTCTAATATGCTTCCTATGCAAAGGAATCTTGTAAATAAACAAGTTCATGAAGAGCAAAGTAACAAGCATAGGAAGATAAAACAAGTGTAGCTTCAAAAATTTCAGCACATAGAGAGGTGTTTTAGTAACATGAAAATTTCTACAACCATATTTTCCTCTCTCATAATAACTTTCAGTAGCAACATTAGCAAACTCAACAATATAACTATCACATAAAGCATTCTTATCATGAGTCTCATGCATAAAATTATTACTCTCCACATAGGCATAATCAATTTTATTAGTTGTAGTGGGAGCAAATTCAATAAAGTAGCTATCATTATTATTCTCATCAAGTGTAGGAGGCATAGTATAATCACAACAAAATTTACTCTCCATAGTAGGTGGCACCAAAAGACCACTATCATTATAATCATCATAAATAGGAGGCAAAGTATCATCAAAGAAAATTTTCTCCTCAATGCTTGGGGGACTAAAAATATCATGCTCATCAAAGCCAGCTTCCCCAAGCTTAGAATTTTCCATATCATTAGCAACAATGGTGTTCAAAGCGTTCATACTAATATCATTGCTACTAGCATGCAAATAAGATTCCATGGGTTTTTTAATTTTCGCATTAAACCATTCATGTCTTGACTCAGGAAATAGAATAAAAAGCTCACAGATGTTGTCCATTATGCCTTACTAGTGTAAACAAGAAACAAAAAGATGCAATTGCAGGATCTAAAGGAAATAGCTTCGAGCACAAACACAATGGCGCCAGAAAAGTACTTTACCTGGAACTGAAGTATGAGTGCCTTTTACCTTTCCTCCCCGGCAACGGCGCCAGAAAAGTGCTTGATGTCTACGTTCCCCCTCCTTTCCTGTAGACAGTGTTGGGCCTCCAAGAGCAGAGGTTTGTAGAGCAGCAGCAAGTTTCCCTTAAGTGGATCACCCAAGGTTTATCGAACTCAGGGAGGAAGAGGTCAAAGATATCCCTCTCATGCAACCCTGTAACCACAAAGCAAGAAGTCTCTTGTGTCCCCAACACACCTAATAGGTGCACTAGTTCGGCGAAGAGATAGTGAAATACAGGTGGTATGAATAAGTATGAGCAGTAGCAACGGTGCCAGAAAATAGCTTGCGGCGTGTAGTTGATGGTGGTAGTATTGCAGCGATAGTAACGCTTAAAACAGTAAACAAGCAGTAGTAACTCAGCAGTATTTAGGAACAAGGCATAGGGATTATACTTTCACTAGTGGACACTCTCAACATTGATCACATAACAGAATAGATAAATGCATACTCTACACTTTTGTTGGATGATGAACACATTGCGTAGGATTACACGAACCCTCAATGCCGGAGTTAACAAGCTCCACAATAATGCTCATGTTTAAGTAACCTTATAGTGTAAGATAGATCAATATAACCAGATAGATCACATCAATACCATCATAATGATAATTAACTCCACAATCTACAAGAGATCATGATCATAGCCTACGACAAGAACCACACGGTGCACACACTAGTCACCTTTACACACGTGCAGGAGGAATAGAACTACTTTAATAACATCACTAGAGTAGCACATAGATGAATTGTGATACAAAACTCATATGAATCTCAATCATGTAAAGCAGCTCATGAGATCATTGTATTGAAGTACATGGAGAGAGATTAACCACATAGCTACCGGTACAGCCCCGAGCCTCGATGGAGAACTACTCCCTCCTCATGGGAGTAGCAGCGGTGATGAAGATGGCGGTGGAGATGGCAGCGGTGTCGATGGAGAAGCCTTCCGGGGGCACTTCCCCGCTCCGGCGGGGTGCCGGAACGAGAGACTCTGTCCCCAGATCTTGGCCTCGCGATGGCGGCGGCTACGGGAAGGTTTCTGTGGTTTTCGTCGAACGCATCGGGGTTTTCGCGACGGAGGCTTTATATAGGCGAAGAGGCGGCGCAGGAGGGCTGACAGGGGGGCCAAACTATAGGGCGGCGCGACCCCCCCTCTGGCCGCGCCAGCCTATAGTTTGGTGGGCCTGTGGCCCCCCTCTGACCTCTCTGGTGTGTTCTGGATGCTTCCGGGGATTCTAAGATCTTTGGCGTTGATTTCGTCCGATTCCGAGAATATTTCGTTACTAGGATTTCTGAAACCAAAAACAGCAGAAAACAGAACCGGCACTTCGGCATCTTGTTAATAGGTTAGTTCCAGAAAATGCACGAATATGACATAAAGTGTGCATAAAACATGTAGATAACATCAATAATGTGGCATGGAACATAAGAAATTATCGATACGTCGGAGACGTATCAGCGGCTTCAGGCGCGGCGGCGGCGGTTCCTGCGGGCGGCGGCGGGGCTGCTGTGGCGGCGGCGGCGGTTCTGCGGGCGCGGCGGCGGCGGTTCTGCAGTCGCGGTGGCGGCGATTCTGCGAGCGGCGGCGGCGGTTCCTGCGGGGCGCGGCGGCGACGATTCCTGCGAGCGGCTGCGGAGGTTCCCGCGGGGCGCGGCGGCGGCGGCGACGATTCCAGCGGGCAACGGCGGTGGTTTCTGCGAACTATTGCTCGCGGCGGGCGGGCAAATCTCGGCCTGGTGCTGGACAAAACTAGTTTAGCACAAAGTAAATTCAGTTTAGGCTCAAAATTAAGCTTAGATGGAGACATTCCATTCTACCTATTTTCCTCCCAACCGAACACGCGAATGGAGTGGAATGGAACCGTTCCGTTCCAGTGGAATGGAACCATTCCATTCCATTCTATCTCATCCTACAACCGAACACACCCTAGGAGCATGTGCTAGGCTCTTGCATAAGAGCCCACTCACATTCTCTCTCCTCTTTTCTCTCATCCAACTAGACACAAATATATTATTTTAATCCTTGTAGTCAGGTGACTAGATTTTATTGTACTTGCTCTATAAGCAGTCTAATCCCTAGCAGAGGAAGTAGGACAATATTTTGAACTAGCCAACCAAACCATGGTTGCACGGGCTTTGACTCGACTTCCTACCTCAGTCTTCTCCGCTCCAGCTTCACCGTCGGTCAACCCGAAGATGTGACTGCGGGGATGCTAGACATGCAGTCCACGAGGACCACGACGAACACTTCCCGACTTCCGCCGCGCCGCTTTTGTAGAATCTCAACTGTTCGTTGTACTCGATGTAATCTACTTGATGTACTTCCTCTCTCTTTCTTTGTGTAACTCTATTTATCTGTAACCCGGCAAGTAGGAATACAACCATCTAGTTCGGCTGAAATTCTCTGTCTTTCACGTATGTGTAGCTTCAGCTTCCCTTACCCGAGGAGCAAGGCCATGATAGGAACAGGTCACACTCGAAATGTGTATTTGACACATGAGCACCAGTGCTCCTGATTTTTAAAAATCATATTTTTTGAATTTTAAAAAAATATGAAATTAAATACCCACACACATATAAACATTTTGAAGGTACGGTAGAAATTTTAGAGAAAAATATGTTATATTAAGACAAATTTCTGACAAATATATACATCTATACGTAGCCACAAATTTGTTTTTTTCCTGTAGCTCAAAATACAATGCAATTTGTACCAAAAATTTGCATAAATATTCAGAACATGTGAATGTATTCATGGAATAAATGTGATGATTTTTTGAAACGCAGAAATACAATTTTAAATATTTTGAAAACTAAGAGCACTGGTGCTCATGTGCACCAAATTTGCTTCCGTCACACTTGCTCTATATTATGAATGATACTTACCACTAAGGGTGGACGTAAGGGCCGGATTTTTGGCTTGAAGTGAGTTTTTCCGAGCCCGTCCCAAGTTGGGCCAGGCCTGCTATTGAAGATAACCGAGTCAAGCCCAATTATCTGGACTGCCTTGGGCTCGTGGCTCAGCCGGCTCGGCTCGGCTCGGTTCAGCCCGAAAGCTCGCCGTTTTTGCTCTCTGCGCTCGGTGACCATGGCAGAAGGCATGCCCCTCGCGCTTCCAGCAACCTACTGCTACTGATAATAAAACATTGCACCATATCATATTAATCACAGTTTCAAACTTGAATGTGGTGGTATATTGAGCCAATGATCAAGTTATATAAGTCATTATCTTCTCCAATTACCTGCATATAACAATTACCTGCAGATAAGGTGTTCGCCGAAATCATTTTCGTTTTCTAAACACATTTAATGATACCCCCATGCAACCCCCTCCCCCCCCCCGAGTTGGCGTTGTGCACCCCAATAAACCTACGTTGTTTCTTGGTCAAGCACTCAGCAGCGTCGTCTCCGTTCCAGCTCTGCACTTCACTATTGCCGAGGAAGATGGGCCCACATGTCTCGGTCTTACCACGTCAGGCCCGCGAGCTGCACCGAGCTAGTGCAAACCTCGGGCCGAGTCCAACTTTCCAACTCATTGGCCGAACGAGCCAGATCGAGCCGAGCTCAATTTGAATGAGCTAAAGTGCGGGCCGCACAGAGGCTGGACCGAGCCACCTCGTGTCCAACCTTATTTACCACTGAACTTTAAGGCATACAACTTCCGAAATTGTTGCAATGGAAAAATTGAGTTGATGCTTACTGTCCTAACATAATTTCGTCAGATTACGTCTTTGCCGGGATATAGGAGAGGCATGTCAGTTTCTCTTCCTATCATACTATGGTAAATGACGAGTGTGAAATTTTGAAGGCTAAGCTACATGTAGCTCTTTATTTTTAAACACTCAAAAGTTGTATTTTAAAGTTTCAAAAAATCTGAAATAAAATTTTAAATGTAGTTAATGATGTATGCTACAACAGTGTAAAATATTAGTGCAAACTAATTTATATCTTAGGCCACACAAAATTGATAAAATATGACAAATTTTATAGTCTTGAAATATATATTATTCACTTAAAATTTATCAGAATTTTTTTATTTTTGTGTAGCCTAAAATATGCACTCCGTAGTAGTTTGTATTGAGATTTTACAGCATTATAGTATACTTCATTATCTATCTCTAAAATATTATTTTAAATTTTTTTAAAAAAATGAAAATAGAAAATCTAAGTGCTTGTAAATAAAGTGCTACGTGTAGCTCGACCTTTGTTTTAAGTTTTCCGGTAAATGACTGTTTTTTTAAACAGCAAAGAATGCAGAAATAGCACATGTCATCAGGAGAAGCTGGCCCAAACGCAGATCCCTTCGCTTTTGGCAGAAGCAACTGAATAGTTTCACTTTTGCCTTTCATTTTGTCCGTTGAACTTCCTTTTATCATTGATAAAAGTTTGGCGTTCGATAGCTACTGTGCCGAGAAATGAACGTCATGGATGAATATGATTTTTAAGTACTTTAGGGTGATTATGTATTTACACATGTTCACTAAGAGCATGTCTAACAGCCCCGTATTATTTTACCCCTTAAAACGCAAGTAGAGAGCCCTGTATTCAGTTTTCACTGGCCGAAAACTCGTCCGAGCTAGTATTCTGTTTTACGGGGTGGGGATACGGGTTCTGCTAGCTCGGACGAGTTGCCGACCCCTCAAAACAGGGTTTTTGACAATAATTTGCACAATAATTTCAAATCAAACATAGCACATCCAAAATAAGTGATGCATAATTCATAGTTTTTAACATCACAACGCGATCATATTCAATGTTCAAGCCACGGAAGTTCCCAAATGTGATCAACCATCAACGAGGCCATCGCCAGCGGCGTCCATGGTGGGTGGCGGCGGCGCGGGCGGCGCATCAGACGAAACAGAGGGAGGAGGGGCCGTGGCCTTGGAAGACGGTGGAGGCGCGAGGCCGATGCGGCTGATTGCCTTTGTCTTCACCTTGGACTACGGGGAACCCCTCGGCCCGGCCGCCTTCGTCTTCATCCTGCCCCCCTTCTTGGCAGTCGGCGGGGCTGCGGCCGGCGGAGCTGCAGCCGCCGCAGGGGCTTCAAAGAATTGCTTCGGAAATCTCTTTCTCTTCGACGGGATGGTGGCGGAGATCATGGCCGACACGTCGCCGGCCACGGGGACATCAACCACCGCGGCCGAAGGAGGTGCACCGCCGGCGGTCGGCGGCCCTTGTGGACGATCCATGGCAGCGGGATCCGGTCACATCGTTGCCGGGAAGGGCGGGGCAGAGGAGATCGGGCGGAGGCGGAGGCGGTTGGGTTTCGCTGAAACCCTTCACGCGCAGTGGAGGGAATGATACTGGTTTCGCCCTCTATTCCCGCTCCCACCCCGCACAAGTAGTCGAAACCGGAAAAAATGGACGCGGGGGCCATTTTTACGGGGTCTGCTAGACGGCCGGGTAGAGCCCAAACCCGTATTTCGGCGGTTATTATACGGGTTTGACACTTTTAAGGGGTATGTTAGACATGCTCTAAGTACGTTCGCACAGTACTTGTTGTGTGGGCAGTACAGAGCATAATCAGTAACCTAAATTGTGTGCGCTGCATGCTCACTTAGTTGGATACTCTAGAGTAAGGATGAAAACGGGGTGGATAGGGATCGAACTGAGTTGTGCCACATTTATTTTCATATTTTTTCGCGGAAACAAAAAATGAATACAAATACTCTAGAAATAAAAACGAAAGCAGAATATTGTCGAAAATAGATATAGACCGAATACGGTACAGAGGCGGCAACAATGCAGATATTTGTCAGAACTAAGAAACCCTTTGAATCATGCAAAAAAAAAATCAAGCATTCAAGTGAATCAACAAACTTGTTTCCTAATTCTAGTGTGATAGTTCCCTAATTCTATTTTTTTTTAAAAAAGGGAAAAATCCGGCTTCTGCATCGTGGTGATGCACACAGTTTTTTATTGAGAAAACAGTAAACTTTGTTCAGTACTTATTACATCTCAATGATCACGTAAAATCGATACAAGAATCAACCAGCGAAACTTCAATTTACTAGACAACAGGAGAAGATCGAACCGTGGAAGCCTCCTCAAATTTATGAAAGGATTACTTGACAAGGTTATGTAATGAGATTTATTGGGTCGGGACATGCACATAAGAGCATTTCCAGCCGTGTCCCCCAAAGCGTCCCCAAACCGCGCCGGATTGAGCGTTTGGGGGACGTGTTTTGTTCGTGCCGCCTTTAGGGGACGTCGCTCCACAGCCGCGTCCCCCAAACGCCGCCCCCAAACATTTAAAATACTTTTTTTTGGCATTTTTATTTCAATTTTCACAAACTAATACATAATTGGGAACGTGGTTTTCCACAAACTAAAACATAATTGAGAACGTGGTTTTCCACAAACTAATACATAATTGGGAACGTGGTTTTCCACAAACTAATACATAATTGAGAACGTGGTTTTCCACAAACTAATACATAGTTTGAACCGTCGTGGACACAAATATAAAATTTTGCAAAGAAACTAAACCTAACTAGGCCGTGCATCGAAGGTTCCCTGTGTTCGCTGCTAAGAAAGAACACTCGAGGGCACACCCAGTCACCTAAACTGGAAAATCCAGCGGGAGGATGGTGCCCTTGTTGGTTCTACCGATGAGGCGAACAGGCAGAAACCTCCGTGCACGTGTTCGCTGCGAAGAAAGAACACTCAGTCGTCCTCCTCGTCGGTGCTGTCGACGTGGTAGTCCCGGCGGCACCGCGTCTCGTCGAAGACCTTGACGCTCATGTCCCTGTCGCCGAAGTAGGAGAACAGGAGGATGAAGCCGGCTTGGAGGCTGTGGTGCCGCGCGAACTTCTCCCAGCCGATGTTGAGGTACATCTTGCCGCGCGCGTCGTAGATCACGTCGACGATCCACCGGTAGTAGCCGCACGCAGCCTCCCGCAGATGCATCGTGCGCGGGCGATCGTCGCCGGCGACGTAGTCGGCGAAGGAGTCCGGCAGCCTCTGGATGCCGCGCGGGTCGCCCTTGAGGACGAGGACGAACTAGAACCGCACGTCCGGCTCCACGTCCATCTCCGACGATGATGAAGCCGGCGGCGTGGAAGGCGACGACGAGCGTTCAGCTCTGCCGCGGACACGACCACGACCACGGCCGCGAGGTCGGCCTCCGCCTCTACCGGACATAGCGTCGAGTCTTGTTGAGATGGTGGCGGCTAGGGTTTGGGAGAGAGGCGCTAGGGTTTGTGTGTGAGAGGGACGATGAGAGGCGGCCCTTTTATAGGCCGGAGGGAGGCGGGGGAGCGGTGGCGCGCATTAACGCCGGCACGCAGAGCTAGGCGCGACGGGACGCGTCGCTGCGTCGCTGCGGGAACTGCACCGTCGCTGCGTCGCTGCGGGAACTGCACCGCCAATAACTTCCGTCGCGAGGTAGGCGACGGTTAGGTTAAAAATTTATTGTGCCGCTGACGAGTCGGCCCCGCCACTCTCCGCCTCGCTTTTCGTTCTGTCCGGCGTCCCCGGTGCGTCCCCTGTGGGACGGGGACGGACTCGAGGCGCCGGACACCGTATGGGGGCGCGCCGGACAAAAAAGGGCTTTGGGAGACGCGGCTGGAACGATTTTTTTGTCCGACGTGTCCCAAATCCCTTTGGGGGACGCTTTGGGGGACGCGGCTGAAGATGCTCTAACACTTAAAACGGAAATTTCATTTTAACTAGAAACGAAAATTCCCTTTCCATGCATGTTCTGCCAGAAAACGTTCCGTTTTCGTTTCCACTTTCGCTAAGGAGTTTCCGTTTCCATTTCCGTTTTGTGAAATTTTATTTGTGTTTTCATATTTTGATTCCGTTTCCACATTTTTTTGCGAAAAAGTCGAAAGCTTTCCCTATATGGGCATACAGTTTTTGGACATAGTATGTTATGAAAAAAACTAAGAGTGCATAGTATAAATGATTTTGGAAAAAGAATCTAACAACTGTATTTTCTCACATAATTGGTTGTCCAATTTTAAAAAGGCTGAGTGCATGCATAGACGACAATATACATTTCAAGCCACTACGGGAGACACGGGGTGCGCCGACGGCCCCGCACCGTCGGCACAGGGTGAAGCACCGTTGGCACCGTCTCTGCCGACGGTGACCGTCGGCGTCTGCACGTCGGCACAGATCGCGTCGGGGGCGGCGCGCTCACCGTCGGCACACGCGTACGCCGACGGCTGGGCGGTGGCCGTCGGCCGTACCACCGTCGGCGCAGCCGGCTCGCCGTGACCCAGCTCGCCGTTACCGTCCCCTCTGTGCCGACGGTGTCGGCACATGCCGTCCTGTTTTTTCCCAGAAACGGCGCGAACGCACGGCATTTCAAACTGGAAAAAAATGGCGCGAACCGCAGTAGCTGTACCGACGGTGTCACCGTCGGCACAGGCCCTGCCATTTGGCACAGCTATGGGCCTGTGCCGACGGTGACACCGTCGGCACAGCTGCTGCCCAGATTTTTTTATTTCCCTGATTTTGCTCCATTTGCACAGTAATTGCATATAAAATAGCAGTATCATATATGAATTGCACACATATAGCTCACATCACAGATATAGCACAAATATGGCACCAAATCCCAAATTTAGTACAAATATAGCACAGAAGCAATACAGTACATATAGTCATCCTACATAGATCATTCTACACATATAGCATGTGTCATGTAGCTAGTACAATGTAGAAACTATGGTGGTGCACCACCCGGACCCGAGATCTGATCTAGCTCCGAGTGGGTGAAGCGAGGCCGCATTACTTCGACGGTGCTCGGGGAGGTAGAACCACGACGAGAGCCACCGGAAGCAGAACCATGCCGAGGTTCGGCAGAAGCACCAGGAGAACAGCGACCGGGGTGCATCGGCGTACCATCAGGAGCGTCGTTCCCGGATTCTCCCAATCCGTACATGTTGGAGGGAGTTAGCAACTTAGCCATGTCACACCAAGTTAGCAACTTAGCCAAGTTAGCAACTTACCGGGGTCAACTGACGCTGACGCTTGTACATGCAATAGAACTCCTCCTTGGACGGGAACACTGGCGTCGGCCCCGGATGAGGTGGCTCTGGGAGTGGTTCCTCTCGCACTCCAGTCATCATGAACCGAGTAAAACTCTGCAAGAAACGGGAGAGATAGCTCAGATTCAAACATGGGGACTTATGATGTTTTGCAACCATAGAGATTGAAACTTACCGCCATCTGGTTGCTCGTCCACTGGACATAGGCATCTTTCACAAGGTCATGCTCCTTAATCTTCTCGAGATACTCCTCGTAAGCTACTGCATAGGCCTCCTCGAGCTGAGTCTACAATTTCAGAAATAATGCGTCTCATCAACATAGCCATTCAGGAACAAGAGTCAAAACAGAGGATGAAAATGTGGATGACTTACATCTACCTCTGCCCGAGAACGGCATGTAGTCCGCGAGGAGGTAGCGTAGCTGCTGGAGGGGAGGGTAGCCTTGATCTGCGTGAAGTTCCTCTGAGGCTTGAAACCCCCAGCAAGGCAGGCAGGACGTCCATGTGGCTGGCCGGACCCCGCCAGCATCATCGCCACCTCGTCGACCGGCTCGGTCATAGGGTCCTCCACCTCTGGATGGAGCTTGGCGTACTCCTCGCAGTATTTTTCCTTGCTCTCTTTGGCCTTGCCGTAGTACATCTCAAGCGCGGGCCGAGGCTCGTTCGGACCGGGCGTCACCAGCTTCATGTGCGTCCACGCTTCCATCTCACCAACTTCCCTCCCGAGCTTCTTCCCCTGCATCACAAAACAAATGTTATGCATATCATCGAAAATCAAAAAAATGCAGCTTGTTCCATTTTTATATGTACCAGACGGTCCCGATAGCGATCGGTGCTGCTGCTCCCCGCACTGTGTGTTCCCTGATGCCCACGGTTGACCTTGTTCCGGTCGCTCACGGCCTTGAAATCGGGGTTTTCGCCGACCCAATTCTTGACCAACTCCATGAAGGCGGCCCTCTTATTATTATCAGCCCAATGTGGTACAACCTGCAAAATCAAAACTCATTTGAAAAACAAACAATATAATTGCAAGTTATCCGCAGTACATAGAATCGCATTGACAATTACTTACCGACATGAAGTCCTCTATCGTCATAGCCGGGGCGAGTCCCTGCACAATCTCAGGCTTTGTGTACCTTACGCCCTGCTCAGCATAGAAGTGGCCGATGCACGTGATCCTCTGGTTGTACCACTGCTGCCGTGTCAACTTCCGACACATGTTACGGAGGATCACGTCCGCCCTCTCCTTATGCTCAGTCGCCACCCTATAATTGCGCTGCAATCAAGCATAACAGAAAGTGTGAGAGGCATGAGTTATCACGGTGGGGTTATCAACTACATATGAACGAAACCCAAAGAGTATGCATTACGTACCCAAAACTTCTTGATCACGGCGTCGGCGGCGGAAGTAAAGCCAGGGTAAGGCTCTATCTCAAAGTCTTCCCAACTGTAGGCTAGCTTGGACTCGCCCCCAAGGACCGGAGTGTAGATCCCCGGCTAGTACTTCCTAATAGCAGCTCCAATCAGACTCCCTGGCACGCGGACATTCTTCCCCGTATATGTGAAATTTCTGCACAATTATCAAACATTAGAAAATGCTAAGTGTCATAACGAAAATGAAATCACCTTACTACTTACTCTATCTTTCCTGGGACAAGGAGCCACTTGTCATCCTCCGTAGCAGGTTCCTTGCTCTCATCGGGAACCTGCGCTTCCCCACGAATCCGCAACTTCTTCGGAGCCATCTCCGTCGAAGCTTCCTCGTCCCTAGACTCCTCCTCTGTCTCCTCCTCCTCCCTAGTCTCCTCCTCCTCCTCCCTAGTGTCCTCCTCCTCGTCCATAGACTGTGAAGCCACTGAGCCAGAAGCAGAGAGAATGTCAGCTAGAAGGAGCTGTGCATCCCCCCTCGTCCTCCAGCTCGTCCTCCCCCTCGTCCTCCAGCTCGTCCACCCCCTCGTACACCCCCTCGTCCTCCCCGTCCTCCGTCTACGTCTTCGAAACGCCGGGTGGGAACAATGGGTCTTCCACTCCGTCTGGAAGCACCCGGCCCTGGCTTCCGCTGATGCATCTGATCAAGCAAGGAGCTCGATGATGCCTTCCGTCCGCTCATATTGGGCAATTACCTGCATAAGAAAAGAGAAAATAATTAATAAACATGTTGAAAACGAGTAAACACTAAGCATAATGACAATGTAGGTACTAAGCATAATGACAAATGTATGTATTAAGCATAATGATAATGTAGGTACTAAGCATAATGACAAATGTATGTATTAAGCATAATGATAATGTAGGTACTAAGCATAAAAGACCCTCACCATTCATCACCACTCTCATCTCTAGGCATTGGGTTCTCAGCCTCACTATCAAAATCAGTATCATATGAGTATTCATGGTCGGCATTGGGTTCCGGTTGAGTCTCGACAATGTTGTCTTTGTTCGCATGGCGCTTGGTGAGCATAGCTATGTCCTTCAGGTCCACCACGGTCTCACCACGCATTTGTACATCGTTGTGGAGATCCTGAAGACCTATGTCTATTTTGTAGGATAACGTTGCATAGAAAACAAAAAAATTCCTACCGCGAACACGCAATCCAAGCCAAGATGCAATCTAGAAGACGGTAGCAGCGAGGGGGTATCGAGTCTCACCCTTGAAGAGATTCCAAAGCCTACAAGAGGAGGCTCTTGTTGCTGAGGTAGACGTTCACTTGCCGCTTGCAAAAGCGCGTAGAAGATCTTGATCACGATCGGTTCCGGCGCCACGAACGGGCAGCACCTCCGTACTCGGTCACACGTTCGGTTGTTGATGAAGACGACGTCCACCTCCCGTTCCAGCGGGCAGCGGAAGTAGTAGCTCCTCTTGAATCCGACAGCACGACGGCGTGGTGTCGGTGGCGGTGGAGAACTCCGTCGGAGCTTCGCTAAAGCTACGCGGAAGATATGGAGGAGAGGGGGGCGGCTAGGGTTTGGGAGGGGGTGGCCGGCCTCAAGGGGGTGCGGCCAACTTGTGGCTTTGGTGTGGCCGGCCCCCTCCCCTATGCCCCTCATTATATAGGTGGAACCCCAAGTGTTGGTATCCAAGTCTTCGAATAAGACCCGAACCAAAAACCTTCCATATGGAGGGGAAAACTAGCCAAGCTAGGACTCCCACTTGAGGTGGGAGTTCCACCTCCCATATGGGGGGGTGGCCGGCCCCCTAAGGGGGAGTCCACTTGGGACTCCTCCCCCACTAGGGTTGGCCGGCCATGGAGGTGGAGTCCCATGTGGACTCCACCTTCCTTGGTGGTTTCTTCCGGACTTTTCTAGAACCTTCTAGAACCTTCCATAGAACCTTCCGCGACATTTTAATTCACATAAAATGACATCCTATATATGAATCTTATTCTCCGGACCATTCCGGAACTCCTCGTGATGTCCGGGATCTCATCCGGGACTCCGAACAAATATTCGAACTCCATTCCATATTCAAGTTCTACCATTTCAACATCCAACTTTAAGTGTGTCACCCTACGGTTCGTGAACTATGCGGACATGGTTGAGTACTCACTCCGACCAATAACCAATAGCGGGATCTGGAGATCCATAATGGCTCCCACATATTCAACGATGACTTTTAGTGATCGAATGAACCATTCACATACAATACCAATTCCCTTTGTCACGCGATATTTTACTTGTCCGAGGTTTGATCTTCGGTATCACTCTATACCTTGTTCAACCTCGTCTCCTGACAAGTACTCTTTACTCGTACCGTGGTATGTGGTCTCTTATGAACTCATTCATATGCTTGCAAGACATTAGACGACATTCCGCCGAGAGGGCCCAGAGTATATCTATCCGTCATCGGGATGGACAAATCCCACTGTTGATCCATATGCCTCAACTCATACTTTCCGGATACTTAATCCCACCTTTATAGCCACCCATTTACGCAGTGGTGTTTGGTGTAATCAAAGTACCTTTTCCGGTATATGTGATTTACATGATCTCATGGTCATAAGGACTAGGTAACTATGTATCGAAAGCTTATAGCAAATAACTTAATGACGAGATCTTATGCTACGCTTAATTGGGTGTGTCCATTACATCATTCATATAATGATATAACCTTGTTATTAATAACATCCAATGTTCATGATTATGAAACTAATCATCCATTAATCAACAAGCTAGTTTAAGAGGCATACTAGGGACTTCTTGTTGTCTACATATCACACATGTACTAATGTTTCGGTTAATACAATTATAGCATGATATATAAACATTTATCATAAACATAAAGATATAAATAATAACCACTTTATTATTGCCTCTAGGGCATATCTCCTTCAGTCTCCCACTTGCACTAGAGTCAATAATTTAGATTACATTGTAATATACCTAACACCCATGGCATTCTGGTGTTGGTCATGCTTTGCCCTAGGGAGAGCTTTAGTCAACGTATCTGCTACATTCAGATCAGTGTGTACTTTGCAAATCTTTACTTCTCCATCTTTGATGTATTCGCGAATCGAGTGGTAACGCAGCTTGATATGCTTCAGCCTCTTGTGTGACCTTGGCTCTTGTGCATTGGCGATGGCACCCATGTTATCACAGTAAATGATTAATGGGTCCAATACACTAGGAACCACACCGAGCTCTACAATGAACCTCTTCATCCATACCGCTTCTGATGAAGCCTCTGAAGCCGCTATGTACTCTGATTCTGTTGAAGACTTCACCACCGTGCACTGCTTCGAGCTTGCCCAGCTTACTGCAGCACCATTCAATATAAACACGTACCCAGATTGTGACTTAGAGTCATCAGGATCAGTGTTCCAACTTGCATCGGTGTAACCACTTACAACGAGCTCTTGGTCACCTCCGGAGGAGGTAGCATTGGATATAGAACCATCTCAAATCACTTTTGTGCATGCCATGTGGACACACACAAGTTTTGGGGCCATTCCCTAGATCCGATGCTCGATTTCTGACGAAACCCTAGTTCTGTTGACCGCGCCGTCTACCCCTTTGACTGCATCCCATCGGGGGTCCCCCGGTGGGCGTATGCCTACGATTGAGATTGGTTAGGTCATAGGTACATGTGGAAACAAGGATCATCCCATATGATCCCAAGGTTCTCTCCGGTTCACCTCCGAGGGAGTTCCCCCCTATACATGCATAATCTGCCTAAGTGTAGGAACCCCATGTCCGAGAAGCCGGACACACCCGGAGGGGGTAGCATTGGATATAGAACCATCTCAAATCACTTTTGTGCATGCCATGTGGACACACACACAAGTTTTGGGGCCATTCCCTAGATCCGATGCTCGATTTCTGACGAAACCCTAGTTCTGTTGACCGCACCGTCTACCCCTTTGACTGCATCCCATCGGGGGTCCCCCGGTGGGCGTATGCCTACATTTGAGCTTGGTTAGGTCATAGGTACATTTGGAAACAAGGATCATCCCATATGATCCCAAGGTTCTCTCCGGTTCACCTCCGAGGGAGTTCCCCCCTATACATGCAGAATCTGCCTAAGTGTAGGAACCCCCTGTCCGAGAAGCCGGACACACCCGGAGGGGGTAGCATTGGATATAGAACCATCTCAAATCACTTTTGTGCATGCCATGTGGACACACACAAGTTTTGGGGCCATTCCCTAGATCTGATGCTCGATTTCTGACGAAACCCTAGTTCTGTTGACCGCGTCGTCTACCCCTTTGACTGCATCCCATCGGGGGTCCCCCGGTGTGCGTATTCCTACGTTTGAGCTTGGTTAGTTCATAGGTACATGTGGAAACAAGGATCATCCCATATGATCCCAAGGTTCTCTCCGGTTCACCTCCGAGGGAGTTCCCCCCTATACATGCAGAATCTGCCTAAGTGTAGGAACCCCCTGTCCGAGAAGCCGGACACACCCGGAGGGGGTAGCATTGGATATAGAACCATCTCAAATCACTTTTGTGCATGCCATGTGGACACACACAAGTTTTGGGGCCATTCCCTAGATCCGATGCTCGATTTCTGACGAAACCCTAGTTCTGTTGACCGCGTCGTCTACCCCTTTGACTGCATCCCATCGGGGGTCCCCCGGTGGGCGTATGCCTACGTTTGAGCTTGTTTAGGTCATAGGTACATGTGGAAACAAGGATCATCCAATATGATCCCAAGGTTCTCTCCGGTTCACCTCCGAGGGAGTTCCCCCCTATACATGCAGAATCTGCCTAAGTGTAGGAACCCCCTGTCCGAGAAGCCGGACACACCCGGAGGGGGTAGCATTGGATATAGAACCATCTCAAATCACTTTTGTGCATGCCATGTGGACACACACAAGTTTTGGAGCCATTCCCTAGATCCGATGCTCGATTTCTGACGAAACCCTAGTTCTGTTGACCGCGTCGTCTACCCCTTTGACTGCATCCCATCGGGGGTCCCCCGGTGGGCGTATGCCTACGATTGAGCTTGGTTAGGTCATAGGTACATGTGGAAACAAGGATCATCCCATATGATCCCAAGGTTCTCTCCGGTTCACCTCCGAGGGAGTTCCCCCCTATACATGCAGAATCTGCCTAAGTGTAGGAACCCCATGTCCGAGAAGCCGGACACACCCGGAGGGGGTAGCATTGGATATAGAACCATCTCAAATCACTTTTGTGCATGTCATGTGGACACACACAAGTTTTGGGGCCATTCCCTAGATCCGATGCTCGATTTCTGACGAAACCCTAGTTCTGTTGACCGCACCGTCTACCCCTTTGACTGCATCCCATCGGGGGTCCCCCGGTGGGTGTATGCCTACGTTTGAGCTTGGTTAGGTCATAGGTACATTTGGAAACAAGGCCGGAGAGAACCTTGGGATCATCCCATATGATCCCAAGGTTCTCTCCGGTTCACCTCCGAGGGAGTTCCCCCCTATACATGCAGAATCTGCCTAAGTGTAGGAACCCCCTGTCCGAGAAGCCGGACACAACCGGAGGGGGTAGCATTGGATATAGAACCATCTCAAATCACTTTTTGTGCATGCCATGTGGACACACACAAGTTTTGGGGCCATTCCCTAGATCTGATGCTCGATTTCTGACGAAACCCTAGTTCTGTTGACCGCGCCGTCTACCCCTTTGACTGCATCCCATCTTGGGTCCCCCGGTGGGCGTATACCTACGTTTGAGCTTGGTTGGGTCATAGGTACATGTGGAAACAAGTATCATCCCATATGATCCCAAGGTTCTCTCCGGTTCACCTCCGAGGGAGTTCCCCCCTATACATGCAGAATCTGCCTAAGTGTAGGAACCCCCTGTCCGAGAAGCCGGACACACCCGGAGGGGGTAGCATTGGATATAGAACCATCTCAAATCACTTTTGTGCATGCCATGTGGACACACACAAGTTTTGGGGCCATTCCCTAGATCCGATGCTCGATTTCTAACGAAACCCTAGTTCTGTTGACCGCGCCGTCTACCCCTTTGACTGCATCCCATCGGGGGTCCCCCGGTGGGCGTATGCCTACGTTTGAGCTTGGTTAGGTCATAGGTACATGTGGAAACAAGGATCATCCCATATGATCCCAAGGTTCTCTCTGGTTCACCTCCGAGGGAGTTCCCCCCTATATATGCAGAATCTGCCTAAGTGTAGGAACCCCCTGTCCGAGAAGCCGGACACACCCGGAGGGGGTAGCATTGGATATAGAACCATCTCAAATCACTTTTGTGCATGCCATGTGGACACACACAAGTTTTGGGGCCATTCCCTGAGACTGCATCCCTTTCGTGCTACTTCTCTCCTGCCCTTTTTTTCCCCGCCCACCCTTTCCCGCTGCTTCTCTCCCGCCCTTTTTTCCCGCCCACCCTTTCCCGCTCCTTCTCTCCCGCCTTTTTTTCCCGCCATGATTTCCCGCCAAGTTTTCCCGCCCACCCTTTCCCGCCCATTCTCTCCCGCCATGTTTTCCCGCCGTTTCAGCCCCTCGTCGGCCTATATATAGCCATGTCTTCTCCACTAACAGCACCAGCAACATTTCTCCCTTCATCACTTCTCTCATCCAATAGAACCACAAAATCCTCTGAGCTGAGCTGCCGCTGAGATGGCTCCTCGTCACCGTAGCAACACGGGCTTCATCGGCGTTCGCCTGCGGCCTGCGGGACATTTCGCGGCTGAAATCACCACCGGTGGTACGCGTGTGTGGCTCGGCACCTTCTACACGAAGGAGGCTGCTGCCCGCGCATACGACGTTGCGGCTTGGAGGTTTGGCCGGCCGCGCCACGAAATGAACTTCCCGGAGGTCAGGTCTCTGACGGAAGCTCAGAGTCTCTCTACTGAGCCGCTACTTCGCTCACAGGGTGAAGCGCGGCGGTACAGGGCTGGCCAGCGGCGGATTGATACCACCGAGGCGGACGAGCAGTTCATGGCACAGTGGCGCAGAGACCATCCCGGAGACGTCGAGGCAATGCGCGCATTCTGGAAGGACAAGCAGACGTACAGGAGAGAGAGGAGGGCGAGAAAGCGGCAGAGGAAGGCCGAGGTTGAAGCAGAGTACGCCAAAGGAGAGGCGTCGACATGGGGGGAGAATGATGAACGGTGGTCGTGGAACCTCACAACCACCGCTTCAGAGGACACCCCCAGCGATGATGAAGATTTCGACTTCTCTGATTAATATGTGTGTGTGTCGAGTCCGTGTGTCTAGCGGGTCATGCGTCGACCCAGTGTTAAGTGCTTTGTTCGTGTGTGGGTGTAGTTCTTTAAATGCTTTGGTTTGTGTGTGGGTCTAGTTCTTTAAGTGTTTTGGTTCCTGTGTGTGGGTGTAGTTTCTTTAAGTGTTTTGGTTCCTGTGTGTGGGTGTAGTTCTTTAAGTGTTTCGGTTCGTGTGTGGGTCTAGTTCTTTAAGCGCTTTGGTATGTGTGTGGGTCTAGTTATTTAAGTGTTTTGTATCGTGTGTGGGTCTTAAGTTCTTAAATGTATCACTTTTGTGCATGCCATGTGTACACACACAAGTTTTGGGGCCATTCACCCCCTCTGAGGCTCGATTTCTGGCGAAACACTAGTTCTGTTGACCGCGCGGTCTACCCCTTTGACTGCATCCCATCGGGGGTCTCCCGGTGGGCATATGCCTCCATTTGAGTTTGGTTAGGTCATAGGTACATGTGGTAACAAGGATCGTCTCATATGATCTCAAGGTTCTCTCCGGTTCACCTCCGAGCGAGTTCCCCCAATACATCCAGAATCTGCCTAAGGGTAGAACCCCATGTCCGAGAAGCCGGACACACCTGGGGGGTAGCATTGGATATAAGCCCATCTCAAATCACTCTCTGATCCTCGATTTCTGAGAAAACCCTAGACCGGGGTCCCGGAGGGGGATCTATACCGCCCTTATACATATATATAGGTTTCCCGCAAAGGGGTTCGCCAAAATAGCAGTGAGAAATAAATAAACAAAAAAATGATTGGGATTAATAATTATCTATTTGTGTTCAAATGTCACTGGTTTGATGCAAAAAAATGAAAAAAACAAAAATGTGCATATTAGTCTGTGCCAACGGCCTTAGTTGCACCGTGGGTCACCGTCGGCACAGCGTTAGAGGGACCCAGTAGTCAGTCTATGTGCCGACGGCCACCGTTGCGCCGACGGCTACCGTCGGCACAGTGCAGACGGCGCCGTGATAGTTTAACGGGCCTTAACGGCTGGGCCCGCCTGTCAGCGCATGTACCGACGGCCGTCACAGTGCCGACGGTGACCTTCGGGCGGCAGCTTCGTGTGCCGATGGTACATTTTGCGCCGACGGTGGCCGTCGGTGCAGCGCGCAATGTGCCGATGGTGACTGTGTGCCGACGGTCAGCTCCGTCGCCGGTCGACGAGCGCTTCTGTGCTGACGGCCCCGACATTTGGCCGTCGGCACATGGGCTGGCCGTCGGCCCACGGCGTCTCTCCCGTAGTGAGCGTGGGGTAGTAATTCGTTGGGTGTGGGTGTCCCGCATTAGTCCCTCAAAGACATAATATAGGCAAGATGTCGGTAGATCCTAGGGAGAAATAACAAAGGGTTGAGAAAAATCTGTCCCTCATCCCGCCCGCATTGCAACCCTAGTAATTTGTAACAATAGATATCAGAAAAGAGGGAAAAGGAACTGGTATTTGATGAGACCTCAAGCGATCCCCGGTAAAAGTAGGTTCGGTATGTACTTGCTGCCTTATTAGCTCCATAACTTTCAAAGTAACTATGATCAGACGAAAAAATAGCCATGCTATTTGATTTAATTTCTGCCACTAACTGCTTTCAGTCAGTGCATCATTGTTACTCTCTGCTAAGATCATGTAGGAGTATGTTAGATCTTCTATAAGATGTTAGAGATTTCCGGCACTGCATACTTCTATATTACATTCCTTAGCAGGCAAGTAATTCTTGGATTTATTATTTGCGGTGCCTTCTATGATCTAGTATTTCTAGACCTAATTTTTGCTTGTCATGATTACTCATTTTCCTCATGGGACCTTTTCTTTTTTGGATTGCCCTCCTGAAAGCCTTCCATTGTTAGTTCATGGCCACTTTAGCAAGAGCTAAATGAATCCATATATTTGCTTTCGAAATAAAATACTTGGATGATCACTTTAAGAATCTCTCCAGAGGAAAGACTATCTCATGATAATTCCTGCACCAGTCTTTAATCCCCCACTTTTCTTTTTGCAGCAAAGAAGATCTTGTGGGCTCCCTTACCCACTTAGCAAGAAGTAATCTTAGCATAATCTTGCACCTCTTTACAATGATTCTTCTTTTATTGTCCCTGGATAAGGTGAAAAATTGGTGTGAGCCTGTAACGCATAATCAGCATTTGCAGCTAAGGTGTCCCTGGCTCCGCTTTAAAACAAGTTAGCAGCTGATGTTTTTCATTGTCCCTTTCGCTTTGGGAACAATAAAATGCTCTCCTTGGACCATGACCGGTCCAAACACAAAGAGCTTCAAGAAATAGACGCCGTGAATCCCGAACACTACGCTTTAAGATTCCCAACCCTTGGCATTTCTGTAGCAGAGCAGAGGCAACTAAAACAAATCATTGTATCATGGTAGCCTACCTACGTACGTACATACATAGAAATTTGTGAGCAAAGAAGCTAGTAATCCATATCGAAACTTGGTGCCTTTAAGTTTTGAACGCTCATCTTTGATGCTCATTGGAAGATTCAAAGTGAAAAGGTTGTTTCCAACACCAACCGCAAGCAAGCCAAAAAAAAAAGGCACACAAAAGCCAATAATCCTAGACTTACGGAAAGGAGAGCCTACGGAAATGTTACGGGATTACCTGGAGTGATTTGGTTGGTTGAGCTTTTATTTCTCCCTGAAAAATCGGACCATGTTCCCTTGCATGCAGTGCTATGGTGTGAGTCCGTAAGAAAATTATGTAGAAATCATCCGTACGTGTAGCATTGCTCCACAAAAGCACCACTGCCCTCACATGTTGTTTCACAACTATGGCTGCCTATCTGCTTTAGTGTTGGTTTTTACTGGGGTTGCTCTACAGGAGGGTAACATAACAGCAAGCCATGCCATGCAGTGTGGGTAAAGCTAAGGGCTTTGGTTCTTGGCTTGTTGCTGTTGATGCTCCTCATGTACCCTACACACCAACTTTAGAAGATCTCTGGCCTCCATTCCACTCCAATGACTTTGCCAAAATCTACGCTCTGCATCAGGCTCAGAAGAACCTTCCGTGGCAGCCTTGGTTGCGTTAGGCCGGCATGCTATGGTGCATGGCTAGTGGCGTGGCGTCCCCTTGTCCCTTTGCCCTTTTGGACTTGACAGACAGGGGGCTCCTCCTGCCCCGCTCCTCCTACTATATCTACACGCAAGACATGGCCATGATTGAACATTGTACTCCTAAGCTAGAGCTAGCCCAGGACAAAATTTGTATGTCTCCACCAGAGCAGCAGCAGCAGCAACAGCAGAGACCATGGCACGGCGCACAAGCATCGGCAGCAGCAGCAGCTCGAGGCTCCTCGCCCTCTCTGCCATTGTTTGCCTCATGCTGATGCACCTTGCACCGGTGCATGGCGTGAGAAGAGGGGAGCTTCTCATGGCGCCGGCTCCCGCGCCGGTTGCAGCGGCAGAGATCGCCGGCATTGACACGACGAAGCGCTTCGCAGCGACGGTGGCGGCAGCAACCTTGAATGCCGCCGCCGCGCAGATGAGCAAGTGGAGAGTCCGGCGCGGCTCCGACCCGATACACAACAGGAGCTGAGGCTCTCCGGCCGGTCGTGGCTGCGCTCCTTCAAGCCCTGGAGGGTGAAGGGGCTCGGTCTGAACCTGACACGGCAGGCTGATGCAGTTACCGCTGAAGCCATGTTTCCATGAGGGAGCAAGCTCTGAAATCAAGGTGTTCATCCCTTCTTCATCTGTTTTTTTTTTCTGTGGAGAGGAACTTGTGATCAGAAAAGAGGGGAAATCAAATTAAGGAGACTTGAAAGGATTCGTGCTCCGGTGTAAGCGATGAGCACTTTCTTTACTTAGTGTTAGAACAGTATCTAGTCAGTAGGTAGATTAAAACCGATGCAATGTACCAGGCTCTTCAGTGCGACTGTAATATAGTGATTCCTCGCAGAGAGGTCGAGGTGGATTCTTGTTTCATTTGCACTTTCCAGATTCATCACAGTTTTAGCGATCTTCCTGCACATTTCCTGAATCCTGGCTTCCTAAATCCTACTTTCGGAGCCCGAAACAGAGGATGGTCTCGAATCCTGTCATGGGTTAATCAGATGGGCCATGTCGCTTTTCTGAGCATAATCGGAACCTGTGACAACTGCTATGTGCTTTAGACTTCGACGCTATTCCTAAATTGCTAACTCCATCGAACGCTTCTCGCATTAGATTTGCACCACCCACTTCGTTTAGTGGGATAGTAGATCACGATTTTTGCCGCTCCAAATAGTGATAGCCAAGGATTTGCCACGGTATGTATCTATGATATGAGTCATGAGCCCACATTTTACATTCAGTTAGGGTGGCAAATCCTGATTCGCTACTCTATTAGAGGTCAAAAATCTCAATCTCCCAAGTTCATTATCATGCTAGAGTAATAATATCTAACTGGAATGTAGGATGCTTTTCGACAGGTGGAACATGATGACTTTCTAAGGAACAGAGAGTATATCGCAAAGAATCCAATGAAAATCATTTTAATTCAAATGAGATTCAAACACTGCTTCAAAAGAGAATGAAAAGAGTTGTATGTGGATGTTTTACCTGGAATATTTTAGAGCGTGAAGAGACCTGTCATTACACCCAACTTCTGCACGAATTAGGAATGGACATAATTGTAGTCATTGGAGAAGATGAAATTTAAACCAAAAGGATGCCATCCTGAAATTGATTTTTTTTAAGAAAATAATATTGAACACATTATACTATCTAGACAATGCATTGCAAAGGATACATCGATGGCTACCAAGTGCACAAAAGAAGAATAGTTGTGCAACAAGAAAAAGGAAAAAAACGGCCCAATATTCAAACAGGCGTGCCCATTTAGGGATATGACTTATCCCAATCATCACCAGGTTCAACGAGTCAAGATAAAATGCAAGCATTAGTGCTCCACAGTTACTTACTCAAAAAGGAAAGGTCGTAGGCCATTGCATTCAAATCCAATGGATGATGGTCATGCTAGGAATATGCTTTAGAGGTAATTATAAAGATGATTATATATATTCTTTCAGTGAGAGTCGATGTTGTTAGGGCAATATGCTTGTTGTATTACCAGGGGGCAAAAGGTCACAATATATAGTACATGTACAGGTGCACATATGCAGAAAGCCCCCTAACATATGGGGAAACTACAATATACAGATATATACATCTAACATCCCCCGCAAACTCATGGTGGATCCACAACACTGAGTTTGGAGAGTAAGAAATCATGCTGCGCTCGAGTCTGTGCCTTCGAAAAGAAATCCGCCAACTGCAAATCTGAAGGCACATAATGAACCGCAACAACATCATCTTGTACATGTGCACGTGTGTAAAAAGCATCAACACCGATATGCTTGGTCAGCTCATGCTTGACCGGATCACGTGCAATACTGATAGCACATGTACTGTCAGACAAAAGTGGAGTGGGTGTCGTAACAGAGACCCCAAAATCTGCAAGCAACCACCGTAACCAAGTCACCTCAGCAATCAACAAAGCCATAGCCCGCAACTCAGCCTCAACACTCGAACGGGAAACTGCGACCTGTTTCTTCGTCTTCCAAGCAACAAGCGAACCACCAAGAAACACACAGTAAGCAGAAAGCGAACGACGATCCGTAGGATCACTCGCCCACGTAGCATCCGAATAGCACTGGAGCTGGAGAGAGCTGGAACGGGGAAAGAAAAGGCGACGAGTGATCGTGCCACGAAGATAACGAAGAACACGGAGGAGATGACTATAGTGAACAGTGGTAGGAGATGAGACAAACTGACTCAGAATATGAACAGGATAAGAAATATCAGGACAAGTGACAGCAAGATAAACAAGACTCCCAACAAGATGGCGATAACGGGTGGGATCAGGAAGAGGATCACCATCAGTAGGACGAAGCTTAACATTAAGCTCCATAGGAGTATCGACTGTGCGCTCATCTCCAAGAGCAGCACGAGCAAGAAGATCCTGGATGTACTTTTCCTGAGAGATAGAAAAACCATCGGAAGTGGAGGAAACCTCAATGCCAAGAAAATAGCGAAGAGGACCAAGATCAGTCATAAGAAACTGATCACGAAGACGAGCCTTGACGAAGGCAATATACTCAGGATCATCACCAGTAATGATCATATCATCAACATAGAGAATAAGAAGAGTACATCCACGAGGAGAAGTGTGAACGAAAAGTGCTGGATCATGAAGACTAGGAGAGAAACCAGCAGCAGTCACCACAGAGGCGAAGCGCTCAAACCAGGCACGAGGGGCCTGTTTGAGACCATAGAGAGAACGTCGAAGATGACAAACCATCCCATCGGGAACAGAATACCCAGGAGGAGGCTGCATGTAAACCTCCTCACTCAACTCGCCATTAAGAAAAGCATTCTGAACATCAAGCTGGGAGACAGACCAGCGGCGAACAAAAGCAACAACAAGAAGGGTACGCACAGTAGTCATATGAGCCACAGGGGCAAAAGTCTCATCATAGTCACGACCGTGCTCCTGCTGAAAACCACGAGCCACAAGACGCGCTTTATAGCGCTCAAGAGATCCATCAGAGCGAGTCTTAATTTTATAGACCCACTTACACGTGATGGGACGAACACCAGAAGGGGGAGAAACAAGATCCCAAGTGCCAGTGCGCTCAAGCGCAGCGATCTCCTCAGCCATGGCAAGCTGCCATTCAGGATGACGCTCGGCATCCCGATAAGAAGTCGGCTCGGAAACGACAGAGAGACCATACTGACTAGGAGAGTAACGAGCTGGAGCACGACGCTGACGAACAGGCCGTGAAGGGGGAAGCTCATCTACAGAAGACAAGTCATCGGAAGAAGAGGAAGAAGGGACAACATCAGAAGGAGCCGAAGCTGGAGAATGAGGAGTACTAGGTGGACTAGACGAACGAGAGGATGGCGCCGAAGGGGACGCATCAGAAGTAGGAGGGAGGGGAGGAGGGACAGCAGGGGGTGCATCCGGAAAAAGAAGAAAAGAGATATCATCCACCGGGTAAGTACCCGAGGTGGGGCGAGGATAGAAGGGACGCGTCTCATCAAACGTGACATCACGAGAGATGCGCATCCGACGACCAACGGGGTCCCAACAGCGATAGCCCTTATGCTCATCACTGTATCCGAGAAAAACACACTCAACAGACTGAGCGGTCAGTTTGGTGCGTTCGCGAGGAGGCAGAAGGACATAGCAGACGCAACCAAATGAACGGAGTGTAGAGTAGTCTGGAGAAACACCAGAGAGACGCTCGAGAGGAATGCCACCCTGTAGAGCAGCAGAAGGCTGAATGTTAATGAGGTGGGCCGACGTAGCAACAGCCTCAACCCAGAAATGTGGCGGAAGAGAAGAAGCAATCATCATAGCACGGGTGGTCTCAAGAAGATGACGATGCTTATGCTCGGCGACGCCATTTTGAGCATGCGCGTCGAGACAAGAAAACTGAGCGAGGGTGCCCTCCTCAGCAAGGACACCACGAAGGTGCTGGGAGATATACTCACCAGCAGAATCAGCACGGAACACGCGAATGGGTGAGGAATACTGAGTGCGGACCATGGCCGCAAAACGCTGATAAATAGAAAGCACCTCACTGCGAGAGTGCATGAAAAACACCCAAGTGTACCGTGAAAAATCATCAATGAATAAGATATAGTATCGATGGCCCCCTTTCGAAGCGAAGGGAGCCGGACCCCAAACATCTGAATGGACTAAATCGAACGGTCGCTGAGAGATAGACACACTAGTAGGATAAGGAAGCTGAATCTGTTTGCCTAACCTACAGCCCTGACAGTGTAACGACCCATCTCCAGAGACAGACCCCAGAAGGCCACGATGAACCAAAGACGACAGGCGAGATTCACAAAGGTGACCAAGACGATGATGCCACTGCTGAAAAGAGCCGGTGACAGAGGAAACAACCGGAGGAGAACTGGCAGATGGAGTGGCAGCGGAAGGAACACGAAGCCAGTCTAACTCCCAAAGCCCCGGAGACTTACGGCTACGAGGGCCAGCTCCAACCAGGGCCTGTGTGCGACGATCCTGAACAGCACAAGACTCAGCGTCAAGAATGACGCGACAACCAGAATCGGTGAGCTGGCTAGCATAGAAAAGGTTCATCTGAAGGCGAGGAACATGAGAAACATCAGGGACAGAGAAAGAGGGAGTAGAAAGGGTGCCTCTACTAGAAACAGGAATAGAGGTACCATCAGCCGTGACAACACGGACAGGAGAAATAAGAGACCGAAGAGCAGACAGAATAGAAGACTCAGAGGTCATATGAAAGGAAGCTCCAGAATCCAGATACCACGGGGATGTACCTGACTGTGTAGAAACTGGTGGTCGCGCGATGCCGAAGAACCGATCCAGAACCGCAGCGCGCCGGCGAGAAGAGTCTGTAGTAGCGAAGCGGACCACGAAGACCCCGAGAATGTCCCGATCGAGAGAGTGCAACTGCAGAAGATCTGAAGAGCCGGCCTGGCGACGATCCCTGGAACTGGCCGTAAACTGGGATCCCGCGGCCAACAGGTGGAGGAAGTGTGGCCAACCTTACCACAGTAGGTGCAATGAGGACGAGGGCGGAGACTCGGACCGCGAGGCTGCTGACGTAAATTGGAATCCCAAGCATCAAGCAGGCGGTGAAGCTGCGCTATCTCATGCGCAGAGAGGGGCGTGATGACCCACAAGTATAGGGGGTGTATCGTAGTATCTTCGATAAGTAAGAATGTCAATCCCAACGAGGAGCAGAAGGTGTTGACAAGCAGTTTCGATAAAGGATTCACTGTAAATGCTCACAGACAAGTATTCAGGGGGTTTTGATGTAACAGACGAATAAAGTACGAGTAAGTAAAATGCGAGCGTATCAATTGCAGCGAGTGGCCCAATCCTTTTTAGCACAAAGGACAAGCCGGTTTGTTTACTTATAATGACCAAACGTTCTCGAGGACACACGGGATTTTAGTCTAGTGCTTTCGCTACATACGGCTAATTAATCTTCATTGTTTTGATAAGTGTTGTGTGGGTGAACCTGTGCTAATGTACCGCCCTTCCTAGGACTAATACATACTTGTGATTATACTCCTTGCAAGCATCCGCAACTACAAGAAAGTAATTAAGATAAATCTAACCACAGCCTTAAACTCTGAGATCCTGCTATCCCTCCTGCATCGATATACCAACGGGGGCTTAGGTTTCTGTCACTCCGGCAACCCCGCAATTGGCAAACGAGTACAAGATGCATTCCCCTAGGCCCATAAAGGTGAAGTGTCATGTAGTCGACGTTCACACGACACCACTAGAAGAATAACACCACAACTTAAATATCATAACATTGAATATTACTCAACCATACTTCACTACTAACATTTAGACTTCACCCATGTCCTCAACAACTAAACGAACTACTCACGAGACATCATATGGAACATGATCAGAGGTGATATGATGATGAATAACAATCTGAACATAAACCTTGGTTCAACGGTTTCACTCAATAGCATCAATAACAAGTAGAAATCAACACCGGGAGAGTTTCCCCTATCAAACAATCAAGATCAAACCCAAATTGCTACGGCGGTGACGATGTCCAGCGGTGGAGATGGCGGTGATGATGGTGGAGATGATGATGATGGTGATGGAGATGATGTCCAACTTGATGGCGGTGACGATGGCGTCGATTTCCCCCTCCCGGAGGGAATTTCCCCGGCGGATCTCAGCCCGCCGGAGAGCTCTTTTCTCTCTGGTGTTCTCCGCCCCGCAGAGGCGGCTGTAACTCTTCGTGAGGTACCCCCTGGAGCTTAGGTCTTCGGGACGAAGGATTTCGCGAAGAAAAGGAGGCGAGAGGGGCTGTGGGCCCCCCTCCTCACTGGGCGGCGCGGCCAGGCCCTGGGCCGCGCCGGCCTATGGGGTGGGCCCACCTCGGGTCCCCTCAGCTCCCCCTTCTGGCTCCCTTCGTCATCTGGAAAAATAGGATTTTTGGTATAATTTCCGTCAACTGTTGATCTTCCGAAATATTGCATTCTGACGGTGCTTTTTCCAGCAGAATCCTGGCTCCGGTGCTCGATCCTCCAATAATCATGAATCATGCAAAATAGATGAAATAACATAAGTATTATGTCCAAATATGAAATATATCAATGAATAACAGCAAATTATGATATAAAATAGTGATGCAAATTGGACGTATCAACTCCCCCCAAGCTTAGACTTTGCTTGTCCCCAAGCGAAACTGAACTCGGTAAACAGGACCACATGTTTATGGAGTGAAGAGTCGATAAATAAAATACGGACAAGAAGCATCATATTCATTCACACAAGACATTCTAGTAAACAACTCCTTCATATAATTCAACTTGAAACAAGTATAAGGTAATCACAAATAAAAAGGTGCATAAGAAATCATAGTTGGTGATGGCAAACTTCGTTCTTGGTCAGAGAACAATTAACAATTATACTTATCTTATTGAGCAACGCTCTCATGTTAAAGTTTATATGGCACAACTTGCATACTCAATCATAATAGTCTCCTCATGATCATTGATAACTTGCAAAGCTATATTCATTCAGATAAAACTTGTATTAAACAAGGAAGAATAAAAGACATGATGGAGCAAATCACAATATAATGGTTTGATCACAACAACTCAAATGCTTGCTTAAGATGGAGGGAAATAGGTTTACTGACTCAACATAAAGTAAAAGACAGGCCCTTCGCAGAGGGAAGCAGGGATTAAATCATGTGCTAGAGCTTTTTCAGTTTTGAAATCATATAAAGAGAATAAAAGTAATATTTTGAGAGGTGTTTGTTGTTGTCAACGACTGGTAGCGGGTACTCTAACCCCCTTGCCAGACAAACCTTCAAAGAGCGGCTCCCATTTTATTTTTATTTTGTATGGCACTCCTTCCAACATTTCTTTCACAAACCATGGCTAACCGAATCCTCGGGTGCCTGCCAACAATCTCATACCATGAAGGAGTGCCTTTTTATTTTAGTTTTATTATGATGACACTCCCCCCAACCTTTGCTTACACAAGCCATGGCTAACCGAATCCTTCGGGTGCCGTCCATCAATCACATACCATGGAGGAGTGTCTATTTAGATTAATTAATTTGGGACTGGGAATCCCATTGCCAGCTCTTTTTGCAAAATTATTGGATAAGCGGATGAAGCCACTAGTCCATTGGTGAAAGTTGCCCAACAAGATTGAAAGATAAAACACCACATACTTCCTCATGAGCTATAAAACATTGACACAAATGAGAGATAGTAAATTTTGAATTGTTTAAAGGTAGCACACGAAGTATTTACTTGGAATGGCAGGAAATACCATGTAGTAGGTAGTTATGGTGGACACAAATGACATAGGTTTGGGTTAAGGTTTGGATGCACGAGAAGTATTCCCTCTCAGTACAGGTCTTTGGCTAGCAAGGTTAATTAGCAAGCATAAGAGTCGAGGGAAACAAACAAATATACATGTGATAGAAATAATCATGCATCTTCCTTGTAAGCACAAACAGTTTTAACTTCAGAATAATAAGCTATGAGCTAACAAGAAAGAAAGACAATGAAACAACTACATGTATTCCTCTTTTCTACTTAAGCCTCAAAGTGTTGTTGCTATTGACCAATGCTAAGTTTGCCAAAACCAAATAGATTTATTCAATGCTCCCAAAGTGATACCAATACTAAAATCAAGATCAATCATATAATAGAGATTGCAAACTAAAATAAGATGTGCAATATGTAAATGATAAGACTTCTCATTAATATTCCATAACGATAACTCACACCAAGGGATACATAGACAACCAACTAAAGGAGAGATACTTCCAAACTGCAACCCATCTTATATGATAACTTCCCTACTCATGATATGACACTACTTGACAGTAAAAAGTAAAAGATAGTGATGATGTGATACCGCGGCACTCCCCCAAGCTTGGAACAAACCAAGGGGATGCCAATACCGATGATGAATTACTCCTTTGGCGATGGTGGTGATGAATTCCCGTCATCAGACTTCCAAGGAAGAGGCTCTCCATCAACAAACGACATCTTGGTCTCGGGAATCCTGAAACCAGCAGCATGGCTTATGTGTTTAAACCTGATTTCATACTCACAGTTCTGATTCTGAACGTCATAGAGTTGAGCTTGGAGTTTGTTGGTGGTGTCGTGAAGTGAGAGGATGTCGCCCCATAGCTTTGCAGTTTCCTTCTCGTGCTCAGCATTGAGTTCAGACACAATCTTGTGGAAGATATCCACCTCACGCTCGGCCATCTTCTTGTATTTGAAGACCTCTTGTTCTAGCTTCTCCATCCTGTCTTCCAAGCTTCCTTCTCCTTTAGGACCCTGAACATCCTTGATCTGCAGTTCTCCCTCGACGAGCATCAACTCCTTGGGGTGCATCCTCAGCTCCTCCATGTACAAGTTGTCAACATCCTTGCAGGAGCTATCCTTCGGAGTTTCCGACGAAGACATGATGGCTCTAGATCTGAAGCAAATCCTGGCAGAAACAGCTCGAAACAAAACACGTCGAGAAAACGATATACGGACCTCCAGGGGTCCGGGGGATTATATAGCAAAAAATTTCACGACAAAAGGAAAGTACCAGGTCGAACCAGAGTTGGAAAGGGGCGATGAGGCGGCCAGCTCATAGGGCGGCGCGGCCTGGCTGGGGCCCGCGCCGGCCTATGAGGGCACGCCCTCGTGCGTCTCCTCTACTCCGTTTCGATCTCGTAATTTTTCATATTTTCCAAAAACAGCAAAAACATTGTTCGGAAAGTAAATCGCGAACTTTTCATTACCAGTACTGTTACCTATTCAAAGTCGAGTTCTGGCGAACTGTCAATTTGTCCTTTGATGAAAGCCTCCGGTGTTTCCACTCGAATAATATCAACATCTACATTGTAAGAATCACCTGAGATATAATGCTTGAGTCTTTGTCCATTCACCACTTGTGTGTCATTGCCTTGGAGAGAGCTAATTTTAATTGCTCCTGAACGATACACCTCCTCAACAACATATGGTCCTTCCCACTTCGAGAGTAATTTCCCTGCAAAGAATCTGAGACGAGACCGATACAATAGGACTTTATCCCCAATATTAAATTCTCTTTTGATAATCCTTCTATCATGCCATTTTTTAACTTTCTCTTTAAAGAGTTTAGCATTTTCATAAGCTTCACTTCTCCATTCATCTAGAGAACTCAATTGCAACAACCTCTTATTACCGGCAAGTTTAGGATCTTTATTTAATTCTCTAACTGCCCAATAAGCTTTGTGCTCTAGTTCTAAAGGTAAATGACAAGCTTTCCCATAAACCATTTTATAAGGTGACATTCCCATGGGGTTTTTATAAGCAGTTCTATAAGCCCATAGTGCATCCTTCAATTTACTAGCCCAATTCTTTCTAGTCTTATTAACAGTCTTTTGCAAGATAGATTTAATTTCTCTATTTGATAATTCTACTTGCCCACTAGTTTGAGGATGATAAGCGGAAGCAATTCTATGATTAATACCATATTTAGCAAGAGTTTTTCTAAAACCACCATGAATAAAATGAGAACTTCCATCAGTCATAATATATCTAGGAACTCCAAATCTAGGAAAAATAATATCTAAAAGCATTCTTAAAGAGGTCTCACCATCGGCACTTTTTGTAGGTATGGCTTCCACCCATTTAGTAACATAATCAACAGCAACAAGTATATGAGTGTTACCTTCTGAAGAGGGAAAAGGTCCCATGAAGTCAAATCCCCAACAATCGAACGGTTCAATAACAAGAGTATAATTCATAGGCATTTCATTGCGTCTAGAGATATTACCAACCCTTTGACATTCATCACAAGATAAGATAAACTTCCTTGCATCTTTGAAGAGAGTTGGCCAATAAAAACCTGATTGTAGAACCTTTTGCGCGGTTCTATCTGCGGCGTGATGTCCTCCATAAGCACTACCATGACATTTACTCAATATCTCTTGTTGTTCATATTCGGGAACACATCTTCGCAGAATACCATCCACTCCTTCTTTATATAAGTGTGGGTCATCCCAGAAATAATGCCTCAAATCATAAAAGAATTTCCTCCTTTGCTGAGCTGAAAAGGTTGGAGGCAAGTACTTGGAAACAATAAAGTTAGCATAATCAGCATACCAAGGACTGTCTCGCGAGCTCACCTTTATTACAGCCAATTGTTCATTTGGAAAACTATCATTAACAGGAACAGGATCATAAGCAATATTTTCCAATCTAGACAAATTATCAGCAACAGGATTATCAGCACCTTTCCTATCTACAATATGTAAATCAAATTCTTGCAACAGAAGTACCCATCTAATAAGCCTTTGCTTAGCATCTTTCTTTTGCATAAGGTATCTGATTGCAGCATGATCAGTATGAATAGTAACTTTCGAATCAACAATATAAGATCTAAACTTATCACAAGCAAAGACTACAGCTAACAATTCTTTTTCAGTAGTAGCATAATTTATTTGAGCAGCATCAAGGGTTTTACTAGCATAATGAATAACATTCAATTTCTTATTTACTCGCTGTCCAAGAACAGCTGAAAGGATCGTATGCCGCACCTAGAGGGGGGGGGGTGAATAGGTGCTAACCAATTTTTAGTTCTTTTTCAATTTAGGCTTGACACAAAAGGTAAATTCTCTAGATATGCAACTAAGTGAATTTACCTATATGACAAGGTTATCAACTAGGCACGATATAGCTACGCAATATATAAGAGATAGAGTGGGATAGAGGTAACCGAGAGTGGAGCACGCGATGACACGGAGATGATTCCCGTAGTTCCCTTCCTTTGCAAGAAGGTACGTCTACGTTTGGAGGAGTGTGGTTGCTACGAAAGCCAAACCAACAGCCACGAAGGCTTCACTCAGATCTCCGGTGAGCAACGCCACGAAGGCCTAGCCCACTTCCACTAAGGGATTTCCTCGAGGCGGAAACCGGGTCTTTACAAGGTTCTTGGGGCACACATCCACAACCAAATTGGAGGCTCCCAAATCTGTTACAACACAACAAATCAACAAGCATACATCAACAACAACCACTAGGGATCCAAAGAGGAACACTAGCAAGGGGGCCCTCAAGCATAAGAGGGGGAAATGAAAAACGCTTCGGTGAGGATGTAGATCGGGGTCTTCTCCGTCGATTCTCCAAAGCACAAGGGATTTGGGTGGTTGAGGAAGGAGATCCGATGGATTTGAAGTTCTTGGTGGCTCAACAATGGTGTATCTCTTTTTAGAAGGGGGAATGAGCAACCCTAGCTCAATGGAGAAGAAGCCCTTAAAAAGGGGCAGCAGATTCGGCCGTTGGAGACTTGGGGAGAGGTGGCCGGTAGTACCGGCGAGCTTGGGCCGGTACTACCGGACTAAGGCGCGCGCGCGAGGCCAGCCGGGGGACGCCACGTGGCCTGGAGGGCTCGGTCCGGGGGGGGAGGCCGGAGCCTCCGGCCCGGGGTACCGGCCGAGGTACCGCCGGGTGCCCCAACCTCCCTGGAAGTTTACTGAGGCGCCCCCCCCCTTCCCCGGTACCATGGGCGGTACCATGGCCGGAGCCTCCGGCCGTGGCCTGGCCGGCGGTACCGCCCAGGCACCCTTCTTCTTCTTTTCTTTGTTTTCTTCTTTTTCTTCTCTTTCTCTTTTCTTTCTTTCTTTCTTCTTCTCTTTCTTTTCTCTTCCAATATCTTGTATACTCTTCACTCTTTAAGCATCTAGAGAATGTAATAACCTACAAATCTTATAAACCGAAATGTTCATATATTATCATTGTCATCAACACCAAAACACATATAAAATGAGATATGATCTTTCAATCTCCCCCTTTTTGGTTTCTTGATGACAATATAAGATTTGCAAAAGATGAGAGTATTTGAGCAGAGAAGATATAAGATATGCATAAAAGGCTCCCCCTAGACATGTGCATCTAATAGAATAAACATTTGAAAGAGAGGCACATAATCTAGGATCAAACTACTCAAGCAAATACAAATCACCAACAAGTGCAAAGATGCTAAGTAAGCAAATAAATTCATCACTTGTATATAGAAGAGACAACCATATGTGAGTAAAGACAAGCGTTGAGTTTAGAGATCATACCACATGAAGTTCACTTAGTCTTTACCATAGATAGATAGATAGTGTCTCATACATAAATAAATAGCCCCTATGTCTCACACACATAGATAAGGTGCATACAATATGATAAGTAGTTCTCAACAATAGATAACCATAAGACACAAGCATAAAAAGTCAAAGAAAACGCAAGCTTGTGACTTCCCATGCAAATCCCGAACCTAATAGAACTCTTCTCCCCCTTTGACATCAAGATGCCAAAAAGGTTGAAGAGCGATGCTACCGTCCCTAGCCATCAAGGAAGTCCTCGGCAACATCGGAGTCGACATCATAGGAGGGACCATCCTCGCCATCAGACCACTGGCTATGAGCAGAAATCCACTGAGGCTTCGGAAGGATATTCTCTTCAGATCCTGGAGGAGACACTTCCACACCAAGCTTTGCCATGATGCTCTTCTGACGGCGTCGAGCTTTCTTCTCTGCCACATAGGCGTCATACATGCGCTCCTGAATATCCAGCTGTAGGCAGAAGGTCTTCTTTACCTTGATCTTGAGTTTGGTGTACCAAGAGGGCTCGAGCATGGGATCATATGCGGAGTGAGCCGGAGGCCCCCCAAGGGCCATATGAGGAGTAAAACCATCAATGAGTCTAATGTGAGCAAACCGACGATCAGCCCGGCGATCAGCGGGAGGATCTGCAGGACCTGCTGGAGGAGGTGCTGAGGCAGAAGGTGCTGCAGGGGCTGAGGTAGAAGCTAGGAGCTCATGATCTTTGATAAGAAGGTTCTTGCGTTTATGAACAGTGAGAGTAGAAAATGGTTCCAGAACGGCACCATCAAACTTCTGACGCCACACCTCAGAGATAAGCTTCATGATGAAGGGACCAAAGGCAGGAGACCTCTTCTCAACCATACGCAGGAAAATCTGGTTCCACAGGCAATCCATGACATCCATCTTCACACCCTTGCCCTTTCGGAGATGAGTTTGAAGCATCAAGTCAATGACAAAAGAATGGATCTCATCAACATTACCCACTTTGACGGCAACAGTCTCACGGTAGATGCGAAGCATAATATCATAGACGGGTTGGAGACCGGAAGTGAATCCAAGCTTGCATCGACCGGGCATATAGAGCGGCTCAAGAACATCTTTGGTGCTTGCATTAGTCTGCCCATGAAACCTCCAACCACTATCAGTGTCATGTTCACAATCTTCCGGAAGAGGATAGCCAAGAATCTGTCCAAAGGTGCTCCAAGTGGTAGTGAGTACCACATCACGAGTCATCCAAGTGATGGAGCGAGCGTCATCCTCATGAAAATAGACTGTGGCAAAGAATTGAGTCACAAGATAAGGATCATAGTTGCATTGGAAAGTCATAATGGGAAGCAACCCAAACTCCTCGCAAATACCAAGAGCTTCATGAAAGTAGGCATCCTTCTTCAAATGGTCAATGTTGATATACCGTTGATCAACCACCTTCACCTTGTTGGGAGGATAGACTTCATTGAATATGCGTTCTTGAACCTCGGTGTAGAAGTGGCGGTTGTGGGTGCGAGAAGACCGAGGCCCCAAATAGGGGTTAGCGGTGCGAATAGCCATGTATGCATGAAGGCGGACGCTGCCATAGGACTCAATAGCCTTTTTCCCTTTCTTCTTATTTGCCAAAGAAGCACCACGCGCAGTAGTGGCACGGGGTAACACTTCATCTTGTTCAACAAAATCATCCTCAAGGGGCGGATCCCCTCTCCTCTTCCGACTAGCACCTGTGAAATAGACGAACAGAGCCGAGGGAAATTTGGGATAAGGGCACAAGCTCATCTCAACTTAACAAAATTTTGACCCAAAATACACATGCATGATGAGAAAAAAATAAGGCCACACACAATGGGTAAAAAAAATGCTACAAAGTAGAGGTTAACGGTGCTACATACTAGAGGGCATAGATCAGCAATAGATACAACCTCTAAGAGTAAGATTTTTTTTTTTTATAGGCTGTTTTTAAACAAAATCCCCTTTTTTTTTTTTTAAAGACACCCTCTTTAAAACAAACAATTTTGATATGCATTTTTGAGACGAGCTTGTGCAAGATATAGAATGTTTTAGAGGTGAGAGAATGGCTTAGGATGGACACAAAGAGGGGTAAGGTAATATGAACTCAAGTTTGCAAGGAGCAAATCAATAGAAACCAAACATTGAGCCATTTCCCCTAAAAACAAAAGATAGGCAAATGAAGTCCAATAAAGATCCAAATTACTCCAACTCTTCATAGAGAAGAGTGTGGTGGCCTAGGCCACCATATATGAGTGTTATGGCATGGCACCGCGAAGATATATCTTGGGCCCAAAAACCACTACTCATCATTGAAGCTCACATATCATTATATGATATAAAGAGAATGATTTCTTAATGTTGGCATTATGGGGGAAGGGATAGCTCAATAATTTAAACCGCACTCCCCCTATTTCCATGCCCACATCTAAACCAAATAAAGTTTTGAGACGAAGGTGTGTTTGCAAGATGGTCAAGCTATACTCCTTGAATCAATGATATTTAGCTCATTCCTCAAATAAGAGAACCTTGCTTCATCAAGAGGCTTCGTGAATATATCGGCAAGTTGATCTTTGGTAGGAACATAGATAAGCTCAATATCACCACGGGCAACATGATCCCTAATGAAATGATTCCGGATCTCAATATGCTTCGTTCTTGAATGTTGCACCGGATTATAGGCAATCTTGATGGCACTTTCATTGTCACATAATAGAGGCACTTTGTCACAAATGACACCGTATTCCTTTAAAGTTTGCCTCATCCATAACAATTGAGTGCATCCACTTGCGGCGGCAACATATTCGGCTTCGGCGGTGGAGAGAGATATGCAATTTTACTTCTTAGAAGACCAACACACCAAGGACCTACCAAGGAATTGGCAAGCCCCGGAAGTTGATTTCCTATCATCCTTGTCACCCGCCCAATCCGCATCGGTATATCCATTGAGAATAAAGCTTGAGCCTTTGGGGTACCAAATACCATATCTTGGGGTATCAACCAAATATCGAAAGATTCTCTTGAGAGCTATCATGTGGCTCTCCTTAGGAGAAGCTTGATACCTTGCACACACACCTACACTCAACACTATGTCCGGTCTAGATGCACAAAGGTAAAGCAAGGATCCAATCATGGAGCGATATACCTTTTGATCCACTTCTTTACCATTGGGATCTAGAGCAAGATGACATTTGGTAACCATAGGAGTGGCCACACCCTTCAACTCGGTCATCTTGAACCTCTTGAGCATGTCTTGGAGATATTTTGCTTGATTGATGAAGGTTCCTTCTCTCAATTGCTTGATCTCAAAACCAAGGAAAAACTTCATCTCTCCCATCATAGACATCTCAAACCTATCGGTCATAAGCTTTGAGAATTCATCATTGAAAGCTTTGTTAGTAGAGCCAAATATAATATCATCAACATATAATTGGCAAACGAAAAGCTCCCCATTGACCCTCTTAGTAAAAAGAGTGGGGTCGATTAGCCCAACATCAAACCCACGGTCTACCAACAATTCCTTAAGGTGCTCGTACCAAGCTCTAGGAGCTTGTTTGAGACCATAAAGTGCTTTATCAAGCTTGTAGACATGGTTAGGAAAGTTGAGATCCTCAAACCCCGGGGGTTGCTTAACATAAACCTCTTCATGTAAAGGACCATTAAGAAATGCACTTTTCACATCCATTTGTTGTAACTTAAAGTTATGATGCGATGCATAAGCAAGAAGGATACGGATGGACTCAAGACGAGCCACGGGAGCATAGGTCTCTCCAAAGTCAATCCCTTCAACTTGAGAGAAACCTTGAGCCACCAATCTTGCCTTGTTCCTCACAATATTTCCAAACTCATCTTGCTTGTTCTTGAATATCCATTTAGTGCCTATAACATTGCGGCACTCCTTTGGCTTCTTTACTAAGGTCCACACTTTGTTGCGCTTGAAGTTGTTGAGTTCCTCATGCATAGCTTCCACCCAATCCGAATCTTCAAGGGCTTCAAACACTTTCTTGGGTTCCACTACGGAGATATAAGCATGATGATTGCTAAAGTTAGCCAATTGCCTTCTTGTGGAGACTTTTGCTCGAACATCACCAAGGACCTTGTCATGAGTGTGTCCACGAATTTCAAGGGTCCTATCTCTTCTTGCTAACCGACGGGCCTCGATCTCCTCCTTGGTTCTTCTTGGCCTTGGAGGTGTCACTTGATCAACTTGATCATTTGGGTCCCCGTCTTGACCTTCAACTTGAGCAACTACAATCTCTTGTGGGTGCTCAACATCATGTGCTTGATCTTTGGACATCATTTGGTGTGGAGCAAATATCAAATGGATACTCGTCGGAACCATCATGAATTCTTGGTTGATCATGACCTTGATCTTGTCCTTGATCTTGTCCTTGATCTTGTCCTTGATCTTGCACACTAGAGGAAGGGTTTTGTTCTTGTTCTTGGGTTGGTGCATCATTTGCTTCACTTGATGGGGTTTGTTGATGTTGAGAAGATGAGGGCTCCACCGTGGTAGAGCATAGTCCTTCCCGAGACGCCACACCGTGTCCCTCAATGGGGCGGAAAAATCCCACACCCATTCTTACTATGGCATCTTGAGGTATTTCATCACCTGCACAAACATCAACTTGCCCCACTTGGGAGCCATCATTTTCTTCGAACTTCACACTACAAGATTCAATGATAATCCCGGAGGATACATCAAAGATTCTATAAGTGTGAGATTCGGCACCGTAACCAACAAATATACCCTCCAAAGCTTTAGGAGCAAATTTAGACAAACGAACCCCTTTGATTTTGTAGAAACACTTACACCCGAACACCTTGAAGTATGAGATATTAGGCTTGTTCCCGGTGAGTATTTCATATGGAGTCTTGTTCAAGCCCTTGCGGAGATAGAGCCGGTTGGAGGAGTGACAAGCGGTGGAGATGGCTTCGGCCCAAAAGTTATAGCGGGATTTATACTCCGCCATCATAGACCTTGCCATATCCATAAGAGTCCGGTTCTTCCTCTCCGCAACACCATTTTGTTGAGGGGTGTAAGCAGCGGAATATTGATGACGAATCCCCTCATCACTAAGAAAATCATTGAGTGTGTAGTTCTTGAACTCGGAGCCGTTGTCACTTCTTATTGCCATAATGAGGAGGTTGTGTTGGCGTTGCACCTCGGTAGCAAAGTCAATGAATATTTGTTGAGTCTCATCTTTCGTCTTGAGAAAGTAGACCCAAGTGTATCTTGAGTAGTCATCGACAATCACCAAGCAATGTTTCTTCGCACCAAGACTTGCATGAGTAACGGGACCAAAGAGATCCACATGAAGGAGCTCCAAGATCCTCTTGGAAGAGATGATGGTCTTGCTTGGATGCGGAGAGTCATGCATTTTGCCTTCAACACAAGCCCTACAAACACGATCTTTGGCAAAAGACACATTTTCCATTAGTCCCACAATATGGTTCCCCTTGTGAAGACTTTGCAAAGTTCTCATGTTGACATGGGCTAGGCGGTGATGCCACAACCAACCCACATCCGCCTTTCCGAATAGGCACATCGCACTTGACGTGGTGGTCCCCGAAAAGTCCACCACATACAAGTTGTGTTCGCGATACCCAACGAATGCGACTTTTAGAGTCTTGCTCCACAAGAGGACCACAATATCATTATCAATAAAGACGGCGAAACCCATCTTGCCAAGGGCGGAAACGGAAAGCAAATTGTAACCAAGGGTTTTGACAAGCATGACATCCACAAGAGTAATGTTGTGTGCAACCACAACCTTGCCAAAACCCAATACCTCGGATGTAGAATTATCGCCAAAGGAGACGGTGATATCATTTATGTTAGGCCTCAACTCCTTGACGAGGTTCTTGCCGCCGGTCATATGACTTGTACATCCACTATCAAGTACCCATTTTGAACCTCCGACGGCATAGTCCTACATGAGATCAATTCTTGGATTTAGGTACCCATTTTTCAATGGGTCCTCTTTTGTTAGCAACAAGGGTCTTTGGGACCCAAATAGACCAAGCAACATAACCATCATATGGACCAACATACTTAGCATAAACATCACCATAATAATCTTTAAAGAGAACATAGTGAGGATTATCTATTCCCGCACCATCATCATTAATGGTGTTGCCCTTTCGGGGTTCACCATTAGCTTTCTCATGTGCGGGCTTGGTCTTTTTCTTGTTTGTCTTTTTAGCCTTGGCATTGAAACCAAGTCCCTCCTTACCATTGTTTGACCTTTGCTTACTCAAAAGATCATCCAAGGAAAGTTTACTTTGGGGAGAGGAGGTCCTAGCAAGTTCATCTTTCAACCTAGCATTTTCCTCAATAACATTTGCATGATCACATGAAGGAGTAGAGGAGCTAGGCACATCATATGAGGCAAGCCTAATTTCAAGTTGCTCATAAGACTTGGATAAGAGAGTGTATTCACTCTTCAAAGCTTTGTGAGCTTTGTCTAGTTCATCTAGACCTTTCACAAGTTTCTCATGATCAACCTCAAATTGGGCCTTTTCCTTTTTAAGCACTTTAGACTTAGCCCTAGCAAGATCTCTAGCTTTTGTGAGCTTGTTAATTTTATCTTGAGGCTCTTCAAGAGTTTCTAGCCTCTCCTCAAGAGAGGCTATAGTTTCTTGACTTTCCTCAAGAGCATTTTTAAGAGCATGGATTTCAAGAGAGTCTTCTCTCTCTATTTGACCCTTTTTCTCAAGCATATCACCTTGTTGGGCTATACGAACCATGAGGCTAGAAACATGCTTCTTAGTGTTACCTTGTAGGTTAAGAATGAAATCATCAAACTCTAGCATTTCTTGTTTCACTTTTAGACTATCATCATCAACCCCTAGATCACTAGATAAGTTAGGCATAGAGGGGTTAGGGGATGATACCTCGGAGGATTTAGCCATAAGGCAACTTTCTTCCTCCACATGAATAACCTCATTGGGGGTTTCACTTGGTGATGAAGAGTTAGTGGAGAGGGAGGCAAGAGCGACCAATCCATTAGAGGTTGCATCTTCTTCATCATCAACATCATCATCTCCGGAGGTATACTCTTCTTGAGTTGATAGCACAATAGGTGTGTCCAAGGAGGACCTTGCCATGAAGCAATGTGCATTCTTGATATGAGGGTTCTCATTGGGAGATTCAAAGAGAGATGAAGAGGGTGTGTTGGTGGTGACGATGGCGGCTAATTCCTTTGAGCTTTCTTCATCTTCATCACCACTAGAACTTTCAACTTCATCGGTAGAATATTCTTCCCTTGTTACTAGCACAACTCTTGAGGGTCTCTTGCCCTTCTTGGTCTTGTTGTTGTAGAACTTCTTGTTGAGGGGCTTTGAATATTTGCCCTTTGAGTCTTTGCTCTTGTCCTTGGGAATGAGCCTCCCATTATGAAGCTCTCTATTCTCATAGGGGCATTCGGCAATGAAGTGGCGCTTGTCATCACAATTGTAGCATGATCTTGTCTTTGGACCAAAGCTAGTGAACCCATTTTTGTTGTTCCTCTTGATGTTGTCTTCCTTGGCCTTGGAGGGATCAACCCAAAAGGATTTTGCATGGAAGGCCATGTGATCATGGTAGTGGCATTGCAAATCTTCCGGATAGGTCATACTCCAAGATGCTATATAAGATTCTTGAGGAACCACTTCTTCAACGGAGTTGACCACCAAGGCAAGGTTGGAACCTTTTGCCATCCCAATAGCACGATTGCGAGAATCATGAGAGGTTTCCTCAAGCACCTTGAGAGCTTGCAACTCGTGCACGACTTGTTGAGAGGTGAGAGAGGAATAGCATTCCCTTCCCACAAGAGTCTTGACATCAATGGGTACAAATGGCATCATGCATTCAATGTACTTCTCCTTGATCCAAGAATCATTGATGTGGGTGGCACCAACAAGCCGGAAGGCATCGGCAACGGTGAGAAGTCTTCCATACATGTCTTCATGATCTTCATCCGGTAGCCTCATGAACCCTTCGGCTTTATTCTTGAGAGCATTATACTTGTTCCTCCTTGTGCTCTCACTTCCAATGCAACTCGAGGTCAAACCCTCCCAAGCTTCCTTGGCGGTGGTGTAGTTCCGGACATGATGCAATTCCTTTGTCCCCACACTAGTTTGAATCATGTACAAGGCGGTGACGTTGAGTTGACTATCAACCGCTTCTCTTCTAGTCAACTTGTCGGGGTTGTATGGCTTGAAGCCCTCCATGATGATTCTCCATAATTCATTGGAGGCACTACAAACATGAGAGCGGAACTCAAATCGCCAAGTATCAAAATCTTCAATAGAAAACTTAGGTGGGTCGCCCCGAATGTTCAAATGAGGATGGGGAACCGGTATATCGGGTGATTGGAAAGGTGGAGGTACTCGATTGTAGCTCACACTTTCACTAGTTCCCTTGGGAGATGCAATGGGGGATTTGGTAGTGTTTAAGTTATCACCTTCCACGGGTTTGGTAGATGAGGGTAAGTCCGAAGCCTCTCCCTCATCTAACACACCCGTGTCTTTTACCTCTACACTAGGAGCCTTGGGAAGGGCCGGAGCTAAAAGCTCGGCAATCATCTTTTTCATGCTTTCCATTTGGGCTTCCATGGAGGACTTCAACGAATTAAAGTCTTCCACGGAGACCATCTTGGCGGCCCCTTCCGAGGACTCCTCGTCCGGCATACTCTTAGGCGGTTAAGCCCGAAATAAGAGCCGAGGCTCTGATACCAATTGAAAGGATCGTATGCCGCACCTAGAGGGGGGGTGAATAGGTGCTAACCAATTTTTAGTTCTTTTTCAATTTAGGCTTGACACAAAAGGTAAATTCTCTAGATATGCAACTAAGTGAATTTACCTATATGACAAGGTTATCAACTAGGCACGATATAGCTACGCAATATATAAGAGATAGAGTGGGATAGAGGTAACCGAGAGTGGAGCACGCGATGACACGGAGATGATTCCCGTAGTTCCCTTCCTTTGCAAGAAGGTACGTCTACGTTTGGAGGAGTGTGGTTGCTACGAAAGCCAAACCAACAGCCACGAAGGTTTCACTCAGATCTCCGGTGAGCAACGCCACGAAGGCCTAGCCCACTTCCACTAAGGGATTTCCTCGAGGCGGAAACCGGGCCTTTACAAGGTTCTTGGGGCACACATCCACAACCAAATTGGAGGCTCCCAAATCTGTTACAACACAACAAATCAACAAGCATACATCAACAACAACCACTAGGGATCCAAAGAGGAACACTAGCAAGGGGGCCCTCAAGCATAAGAGGGGGAAATGAAAAACGCTTCGGTGAGGATGTAGATCGGGGTCTTCTCCGTCGATTCTCCAAAGCACAAGGGATTTGGGTGGTTGAGGAAGGAGATCCGATGGATTTGAAGTTCTTGGTGGCTCAACAATGGTGTATCTCTTTTTAGAAGGGGGAATGAGCAACCCTAGCTCAATGGAGAAGAAGCCCTTAAAAAGGGGCAGCAGATTCGGCCGTTGGAGACTTGGGGAGGGGTGGCCGGTAGTACCGGCGAGCTTGGGCCGGTACTACCGGACTAAGGCGCGCGCGCGAGGCCAGCCGGGGGACGCCACGTGGCCTGGAGGGCTCGGTCCGGGGGGGAAGGCCGGAGCCTCCGGCCCGGGGTACCGGCCGAGGTACCGCCGGGTGCCCCAACCTCCCTGGAAGTTTACTGAGGCGCCCCCCCCCCTTCCCCGGTACCATGGGCGGTACCATGGCCGGAGCCTCCGGCCGTGGCCTGGCCGGCGGTACCGCCCAGGCACCCTTCTTCTTCTTTTCTTTGTTTTCTTCTTTTTCTTCTCTTTCTCTTTTCTTTCTTTCTTTGTTCTTCTCTTTCTTTTCTCTTCCAATATCTTGTATACTCTTCACTCTTTAAGCATCTAGAGAATGTAATAACCTACAAATCTTATAAACCGAAATGTTCATATATTATCATTGTCATCAACACCAAAACACATATAAAATGAGATATGATCTTTCAACAGCGCCTACAGCAAAATCACTAGCATCACACATAATTTCAAATGGTAAGTTCCAATCAGGAGGTTCAACTATAAGAGCAGTTGTTAAGGCTTTCTTTAGAGTTTCAAAAGCTTCCTTACAATCATCATCAAAAACAAAAGGTGCATCGTTTTGAAGAAGATTAGTAAGAGGTTTTGAAATCTTGGAGAAGTCTTTAATAAACCTCCTATAAAACCCAGCATGACCAAGAACACTATGAATACCTTTAACATCCCTAGGATAGGGCATCTTCTCAATTGCTTTGACTTTAGCTCTATCAACTTCAATACCTCTCTCGGAAATTTTATGTCCCAATACAATTCCTTCATTAACCATAAAATGGCATTTCTCCCAATTAAGAACAAGGTTAGTTTCTTCACATCTCTGCAAAACTTTATCAAGGTTCCGCAAGCAATTATCAAAAGAATTCCCATAGACAGAAAAATCATCCATGAATACCTCTACAATACTCTCGCAAAAGCCATGAAAAATAGCATACATGCATCTTTGAAAAGTAGCAGGAGCATTACATAAACCAAAAGGCATACGTCTATAAGCATAAGTTCCATAGGGACAAGTGAAAGTGGTTTTCTCTTGATCCTTAGTTTTAACAGCAATTTGTGAAAACCCAGAATAACCATCAAGAAAGCAAAAATGAGTATTTTTAGATAACCTTTCTAACATTTGATCAATAAAAGGCAAAGGGTAATGATCTTTTTTAGTAACTTTATTAACTTTTCGATAATCAATGCACATTCTATACCCTACAACTACTCTTTGAGGTATGAGCTCATCATTATCATTAGGCACAACAGTCATTCCTCCTTTCTTAGGAACACAATGCACAGGACTAACCCATCTACTATCAGCAATAGGATATATAATACCAGCTTCAAGAAGTCTTAATACCTCATTTCTTACCACATCCTTCATCTTGGGAATTAGACGACGCTGAGGTTCAACAACAGGCTTCGCATCATCTTCCATATTAATGGCGTGTTGGCAAATAGAGGGAGAAATCCCCTTCAAGTCATCAAGAGTGTAGCCAATAGCGCCTCGGTGTTTCTTCAATATTTCCAATAGCCTTTCTTCTTCAAACTCTGTAAGCTTAGAACTAATAATAACAGGATATATTTTCTTATCATCAATATGAGCATATTTAAGATTATCAGGCAATGGTTTTAAATCAAAGACAGGATCTTCCTTTGGTGGTGGTGTTGTACCCAGATCTTCCACCGGTAAATCATGCTTAAGAATAGGTTGGCGAAGAAAAATTTCATCAAGCTCATCTCTTTCTTCCCTAAAAACGTCACTCTCACTATTCTCCAAATGTTGCTGCAAAGGATTATTAGGAGCAAGAACAATAGATGCACACTGTTCAACTTTAAAATCATCATTAGGCAAATCAGCTTTATAAGGAGTTTTGGTAAATTTAGAGAAGTTAAACTCATAAGATTCACCAGCAAATTTAGTCAAAATTTTCTCTTTCTTGCAATCTATAATAGCTCCACAAGTATTTAGAAAAGGTCTACCAAAAATGATAGGACAATATTCGCTAGCAGCAGAACCAAGTACCAAAAAGTCAGCAGGATATTTAATCTTACCGCATAGAACTTCCACATCTCGAACAATACCAATTGGAGAAATAGTTTCTCTATTAGCCAGCTGAATAACCACATCAATATCTTCAAGTTCACAAGAACCAATTTCGTGCATAATCTCCGTGTAAAGCTCATAAGGAATAGCACTAATACTTGCACCAATATCACATAAACCATAATAACAATGATCATCAATTCTAACAGATAGCATAGGAACACTAACTTTCTTAGACTTATTAGGATGTGAAACAATATTAGAAGCATCTTCACAGAAAATAATATGACCATCCTCCACATTTTCAGTCACAAGATCTTTAACTATTGCAACAGCAGGTTCAACTTTTATTTGTTCTTCAGGTTCTATAGGTTTCTTTTCACTTTTATGAACCGCACTATTTATAACAGAGTACTCCTTCATTTTAGCAGGGAAAGGAGTTTTTTCAATATAAGCTTCAGGAATAACATGATCAACAGTTTCAACTACAACACATTTATTAATAGATGAATCAATTTTATCTTTATACGGTTCATGATACTTATCAAAATTCTTCTTAGGCAATTCATAATGAGAGGCAAAAGCTTTATAAAGATTTGCAGCAACTTGAGAATCAAGACCATAAGTAGCACTCATATTACGAAATTTATCAGTATCCATAAAAGCTTCAATGCATTTGTAATCATAATTTATACCTGATTCTCTATCTTTGTCGTTCTCCCATCCTTCGGTATTTTCCTGGATCCGATTGAGAAGGTCCCTTTTAAACTCTTCTTTGTTGCGCGTGAATGATCCAGAACAAGAAGTATCCAGCAAGGTCTTGTCTTCAAAAGAAAGTCTTGCATAGAAATTATCAATAATAACATTACCAGGAAGCTCATGAATGGGGCATTTGAGCATTAAAGACTTCAATCTCCCCCACGCTTGGGCAATACTCTCTCCATCATGAGGCCAAAAATTATATATGCGGTTCCGATCCTTGTGAATTTCACTTGGAGGATAGAACTTAGAATAAAACCGGGGCACAATATCATTCCATTCAAGAGAATCCCCATTATCCAGTAATTTATACCAATGCGCCGCTTTACCAGACAGCGATATAGAGAATAGTTTCTTCCTCACTTCATCCATAGCAATGCCTACACACTTGAATAAACCGCATAATTCATGTAAGAACAGTAAATGATCTCCAGGGTGGACAGTTCCATCCCCTGTATAACGGTTACCCACTACGCGTTCAATAATTTTCATAGGTATTTTGTATGGTATCTCTTCCTTACCTGGCGCCTCATCCACTACCTTTGCAGTAGTAGCAGATTTCCCAAATAAACATTCAAAAGGAGATATCTCCATAATGAATTATGGCAGCAGGTAGAAATAAAATCAGCACAAACAGTAGAAGTTTCCCTTACCAATTCCACTTACCAATAGCGCTTCACTCCCCGGCAACGGCGCCAAAAAATAGTCTTGATGACCCACAAGTATAGGGGGTGTATCGTAGTATCTTCGATATGTAAGAATGTCGATCCCAACGAGGAGCAGAAGGTGTTGACAAGCAATTTCGATGAAGGATTCACTGTAAATGCTCATAGACAAGTATTCAGGGGGTTTTGATGTAACAGACGAATAAAGTACGAGTAAGTAAAATGCGAGAGTATCAATTGCAGCGAGTGGCCCAATCCTTTTTAGCACAAAGGACAAGCCGGTTTGTTTACTTATAATGACCAAACGTTCTCGAGGACACACGGGATTTTAGTCTAGTGCTTTCGCTACATACGGCTAATTAATCTTCATTGTTTTGATAAGTGTTGTGTGGGTGAACCTGTGCTAATGTACCGCCCTTCCTAGGACTAATACATACTTGTGATTATACCCCTTGCAAGCATCCGCAACTACAAGAAAGTAATTAAGATAAATCTAACCACAGCCTTAAACTCTGAGATCCTGCTATCCCTCCTGCATCGATATACCAACGGGGGCTTAGGTTTCTGTCACTCCGGCAACCCCGCAATTGGCAAACGAGTACAAGATGCATTCCCCTAGGCCCATAAAGGTGAAGTGTCGTGTAGTCGACGTTCACACGACACCACTAGAAGAATAACACCACAACTTAAATATCATAACATTGAATATTACTCAACCATACTTCACTACTAACATTTAGACTTCACCCATGTCCTCAACAACTAAACGAACTACTCACGAGACATCATATGGAACATGATCAGAGGTGATATGATGATGAATAACAATCTAAACATAAACCTTGGTTCAACGGTTTCACTCAATAGCATCAATAACAAGTAGAAATCAACACCGGGAGAGTTTCCCCTATCAAACAATCAAGATCAAACCCAAATTGCTACGGCGGTGACGATGTCCAGCGGTGGAGACGGCGGTGATGATGGTGGAGATGATGATGATGGTGATGGAGATGATGTCCAACTTGATGGCGGTGACGATGGCGTCGATTTCCCCCTCCCGGAGGGAATTTCCCCGGTGGATCTCAGCCCGCCGGAGAGCTCTTTTCTCTCTGGTGTTCTCCGCCCCGCAGAGGCGGCTATAACTCTTCGTGAGGTACCCCCTGGAGCTTAGGTCTTCGGGACGAAGGATTTTGCGAAGAAAAGGAGGCGAGAGGGGCTGTGGGCCCCCCTCCTCACTGGGCGGCGCGGCCAGGCCCTGGGCCGCGCCGGCCTATGGGGTGGGCCCACCTCGGGTCCCCTCAGCTCCCCCTTCTGGCTCCCTTCGTCATCTGGAAAAATAGGATTTTTGGTATAATTTCCGTCAACTGTTGATCTTCCGAAATATTGCATTCTGACGGTGCTTTTTCCAGCAGAATCCTGGCTCCGGTGCTCGATCCTCCAATAATCATGAATCATGCAAAATAGATGAAATAGCATAAGTATTATGTCCAAATATGAAATATATCAATGAATCACAGCAAATTATGATATAAAATAGTGATGCAAATTGGACGTATCAGGGCGCGACTGGAGAGGTCGACGTATAATCAGGTGCCGGCGAGGAGCTATCACCCACACGCACAGAGGCCACCAAAGGGGGCGACGGAGAGCAACACGCCCATGAAGACAGAGTCGGCAAAGCGCGGTCATAACCACGTGAAGAGGCCGCGAAAGTCGATGTAGAGCGGCAGGCCGACGTAGACGGAGTCGACGAAGCGCGGCCATAACCGCGTGAAGAGGCCAGAAAAGTCGATGTAGAGCGGCGGGCCGACGTAGACGAAGTCGGCGAAGCGCGGGCAGAGCCGCATGAAGAGGCCGCAAAAGTCAGTGAAGCGCGGGCAGGGTCACGTGAAGAGGCCGCAAACGGCGACGAAGAACGGCTAGCCGTCATACACGGAAGCAGCGAACAAATACCAAGTACCGAAGGGAGGCCCAAAGATAAGGCGGGATCAGCGGAAGAAGACATCGGGTAACAACAGCAGACGACAGTATTTTGTTTTTTTTTTGCTCTTTTTTTTCAGCTGGAAGTCAACTCACGGCCACGCGCAAAGAGATCGAACCAATCTCAGCACACGTGGGCCGATCGGCAGGGGAAGAAGATGCAAGCACGGCAGCCAGGGAGATCGGCCGGATCGGGCGGGGTCGATGCGTGCACGACCGGCCAGGGAGCGGAGATCAGCCAGGGGGCGGCGTCGGCTGAATCGAGGCGGGCGACCTCGCGGGAGGCGCACTGGAAATTTAGCAGGAAGCGATGGCAGGGAGCAGTACAAGATGTAGCAGGAAGCGATGGCAGGGAGCAGTACAGGATGGAGATCTCACGCGGGCGAGCAGCGCCTCACGCGGAGCGAGTGGCCTCACGCGGGCGAGCGAAAGCAGCTGAGGCGGCCTCGCACGGGCGGGCCAGGGGGCGGCCTCACGCGGCGGGCGGAAGCAGCAGAGGCGGCGCAGGAATCGGGCGCCGGCAGTCTCACGCGGGCCAGGGGCGGCCTCACGCGGGCGGGCGGAAGCAGCTGAGGCGGCGCAGGAATCGAGCACCGGGGACGGAATCGAAGCAGCAGACCAGGGCGGCCTCGAGATCGAGCGGAGGAAGCAGCAGATCGGGACGGACGGGCGACGGAACAAGCAACATCGGCCGCGTCGGCAGGGGAATTTAGAGGATCAACTTTTGCTCTGATACCATGTTAGGGCAATATGCTTGTTGTATTACCAGGGGGCCAAAGGCCACAATATATAGTACATGTACAGGTGCACATATGCAGAAAGCCCCCTAACATATGGGGAAACTACAATATACAGATATATACATCTAACAGATGTTTCCGTCGATAGCGAGACATCTGTGGTGACTTCGTCAATCTCAAAACCCGTTGGACATCAGTTTCTTGGACTCGGTCTCTCGGAGGTGCTCATAGGGGTAGAGTTCATGTGTGCGTGTGTTTTAGGGGTGAGTGTATGTGCGTATTTGTGAGCGCCTACGTTGTATTGTGTTAAAAAATGATGATTATATCTCGGAATATCCATGATTTATTGAATGTGGACAACATCTTTTTATTGATTGGCAAGTAGTGATTTGTTTCATATTATTTATGAAACTTTATACTTCCATGGTTAGTCGAAGTTCAGGTGGGGACACACATTAATAATGTTTCCAAGTCATGGAGAAGATGTCAAATCGTATAAGGGCATGTACAATGGTAGGGAAGATATGTTTTCTCTTAGTAGTCCACGTCATCTAGAGAAGGCGATAAATATTAGTACTACAATGTATTATCTATTATTTTTATCTCCTACATTAAATGAGAATTAATTATTTTTAATAGGAAATTATGTGGCTAAGGGAAGTTTTGTGGGTATACTTCATGGGTGTACCATCGACAGTGCCTAGATCCGGCAAGCCCGGGTGACCCATAGATGGTGATGTGGCATGTGGCCCATCGGGCGGCCCAGTTGCTGTTGATCCTGAAGGATGAAGTCCAGCCCAGGATAGGGAAGCCGGATCCCAACCGACCTTCGGAGGAAGTCGGATCCGTGGAGGCCCATATGGAACCCGGATCCAGTACGACGTAGACGGGAAGGCGGATCCTTGACGTACATGGCAAGACATTGTACCGTAGTTAGGCAACCTGTAATCCGGCTAGGACTCTCCATGTAAACCATAGATCCGTGCGCCTTTATAGGCTGGATCCCGGGAGCCCTAGAGGCACAACCACAACTCACTGTAACAACGCGAAAGCGCCCAGATAATTCCAGACAAGTAGCAGTAGGCCCTGTCATCGTGCAGGTGTTCCGAAGCTGGGTAAATCGCGTACCACCGTCCCGTGTGCACTCCGCCCTATGACCCCTACTTCTTCTCCCCTCCATGAGGATCCCTCCTCTGGAGCACCGTCGAATAGGCAACGACAGTTGGCGCCCACCGTGGGGCCTGCGGCGTCTGGAGGCCGGAACCGGGAGGGTTCCGCCATGGGAAGCTACGACGACACCATCGCTGTGGGGCGCGTCCTTTACGCCGGAAATCTGCCGATCGTCCCTCCGGATGAGTGCTGGATTCCGGCTAAGACAAACCCCGTCAAGCTCTCCATCGTCCCAGTTGGCGGCATACACATCTTCATCGGAGAAACCGTTGATTCCGACGGAAATCCACTGGTAAGTAACGCGAAGATCCGATCTGAGATGCTGGAGCTTCCTAAGGAAGATTCCGCCTTGGATCTGGAAAAATCAAAACCCACCCAATCCGCCCCTGAGCAGGAAATAAAGGTGGAAGACCAACGCAGATCCGCCTGGGTCTACCAGGTGTTAGAGAAGCAAAGGTGACACGTCGTACACTTCTTGGCCCATACCGCCGGAACCGCCCCTCAAGAAGCCGGAGCTGGTCCCGAGCAGGTTGAGGCACCGGAAAACAGCGTTGCTCCGGATCAGCAGGAGGCTATAGGAGAAAGCGGCGCTCCGGGTGAAGAGTCACTCCTGGGTAACCTAAGCCCAATTTCCGGGGATACCCCCTCCATGGATACTCAAGAGTTTGATCGCAAGGTGAAGGAGTACGGATACGGTGATCAGCCTGAAGTTGAATCCGCCCAGCCTAAACAGGTTCTTGCAACCTTGGCGGCGCTGGATCAACGGGAATCAGAGGATGAAAACACCCACTCCAATCCACAACCCTCTCATGCAGGATCTCGCTTTTGCGGGAACGACCGCGTAAGGAAGTCTTGTCCCCAGAAGAACTGGTGGAGCAAGCAGGCATTGATGCAATCGCACACTCGGATATCCTCAACAAACCCATCACTCCCGAAGACGCAGAAACGCTAGAAGCTAAGAAAATCTTGAGATACTAAGAATGTGCATCGATTACTCCGGCTTGAATAAGCATTGTCGGAAGGATCTGTTTCCCCTACCGCGCATTGACCAAGTCATTGATTCGACGGCAGGGGTGGAACTTCTGTGTTTTCTTGACGCATATTCCGGGTATCACCAGATCCGAATGAAGACGTCCGACCAAAAGGCGACCTCGTTCATCACCCCATTTGGCACTTACTACTATGTTACTATGCCCTTTGGCTTGAAAAACGCAGGTGCCACCTACCAACGTACGATGCAGCGGTGCTTGAAGGACCAAATTGGCCGGAACGTGCACGCTTACGTCGACGACATCGCGGTCATGACCCGGAAAGGATCCGACTTGATCAGCGATCTCACATAAACCTTTGAGAATCTCCGACGGTACAAGATGATGTTGAATCCGCTGACGTGCGTCTTTGGCGTTCCAGCCGGAAAACTCCTTGGCTTCATTGTCTCTAACAGGGGCATCGAAGTTAACCCGGAGAAAATCAAGGCAATCCTGTGCATCAAAAGGCCAACTTGTCTCAAAGATGTGCAACGACTAACTGGTTGTGTTGCAGCAATCAGCAGGTTTGTTATCCGTCTTGGCGAGAAGGCGCTACCTTTGTACAAGCTATTGAAAAAGACGGACAAATTTGTCTGGGACGAGGCAACAGATGCAGCACTCCAGGGGTTGAAGGAAATTCTCACCTCCCCACCTATCCTAGCAGCGCCAGGAGAGTTAGAGCCTATGCTCCTTTACCTGGCATCTACTAGCAGAGTCATCAGCCTCATCATCGTGGTGGAGCGACAGGAAGAAGGACACGAGTATGGAGTCCAAAGGCCAATCTACTACATTAGCGAGGTGCTTACGGAATCCAAACAGAGATATCCTCACTTTCAAAAGCTAGCCTACGGAGTATTCCTAGGTAGCAGGAAGCTGAGACACTACTTCCAGGAGCATCCAGTAACAGTCGTGAGCAAAGCTCTGCTGTCAACAATTCTCAACAACGCTGACGCAACAGGACGCACAGCAAAATGGGGCATTGAATTATCCGCCTTCGATATCAACTACAAAGCCAGGAGTGCGATCAAGCCCTAGATCTTGGCAGATTTTGTCGCAGATTGGACAGAAGCTCCGGACTCAAATTTGGAGCCGGAACCAGAGACATGGGTCATGCACTTCGATGGATCCAAGCAGCATCAAGGCTCAGGAGCCGGAGTCACCCTGAAGTCCCCTACCGGAGAAGAACTGCAGTACGTTCTGCAGATCCACTTCGAAGCTACAAATAACATGGCGGAATACGAGGCTCTACTACATGGACTGAGCATCGCTAAGGAAATAGGGATCAAGCACATCATCTGCTACGGAGATTCCGACCTGGTGGCACAGCAGGTAGCCGGAACCAGGAACGCCAGAAACTCCGTCATGGTGGCTTACAAAGACGAAGTTGACGAGATCGCCAAATGCTTCCTCGGATACGAAGTCAAGTACGTCAGGAGAGACGACAACACAGCGGCAGATATGCTATCCAAGCTCGGATCCGGGAGGAAACCAATTCCGCCTGGCATTTTCCTGGAGCACCTACGGATACCCTCGGTGAAGGGCGCTAACCCGGAAAACCCAGAGGTGGCAGTATCTCCGGCTAGAGAAGTGATGGCTATCATTCCGGCTTGGATACAGCCTTTCCTGGACTACCTCATCGATCAGAAGTTGCCAGAGGACGAGGTCCTCGCACGACAGATCATCAGACGAGCAAGATCCTACACAATCGTTGATGGATAGCTCTACAAACGAAGCACAACAGGGGTATTTCTCAAATGCGTCTCTAATCAAGATGGCATTGAAATCCTCAGAGAGATCCACGCAGGGGATTGCGGGCATCATGCCGCCCCCAGGTCACTCGTCGCCAAAGCTTTTCGGCTTGGATTTTACTGGCTCACAGCTAAAGAAGATGCTGAAAAGCTGGTGAAAACCTGCCGAGGTTGCCAGTACTACGCTACTCAACCAAACGCTCCAGCCCAAGAGCTGAAGACCATCCCTATCACCTGGCCGTTTGCGGTCTGGGGGCTCGATATGGTTGGTAAACTAAAGAAATCATCTCCTGGCGGTTTTGAGTACCTCCTGGTCGCTGTTCACAGGTTCAGTAAGTGGATCGAGGCAAAGCCAGTGAGGAAAGCCGACGGTGCTACGGCACTAAAATTCGTTTGTAGCCTCGTTGTGAGATACAGCATCCCACACAGCATAATCACTGATAATGGCACAAACTTCGCACATGGAGAATTGAAGGATTATTGCGATGACGTAGGGATTAGGCTCGACCTTGCCTCTGTGGCCCATCCACAGTCCAACGGTCAGGTCAAAAGGGCCAATGGTCTCATATTATCAGGGATTAAGCCACACCTTGAAGAACCGCTGCGGCGCGCAGCTGGAGCTTGGGCTGATGAGTTAGATTCTGTCCTGTGGAGTTTACGAACTACCCCCAACAGGTCAACCGGATTTACTCCTTTCTTCCTGATATACGGATCCGAAGCCGTGCTCCCCTCCGACATCATCCATGATTCACCACGAGTTTCCGCCTATAATGAAGAAACTGCTGACGAGTCCAGACAGCTATCTGTGGACCTGATAGAAGAAGCTCGGAATTTAGCTGACCAACGCTCCACCATATACCAGCAGAAACTCCGACGCTATCATAGCCGTCGAGTTCGGAATCGTTCATTCATGGCCGGAGACTTGGTCCTCCGCCTTCGTCAGGTGAAAGACCATAAGCTACAATCTCCATGGGAAGGACCTTTTGTCGTTAGCAAAGTGCTCCACAATGGATCGTACTACCTTGTCGATTTCCGGGAGCTAAAGGACAGGCCTGCTAACTGGTACCGGAAATGCAAGCGAGAGGATCCGGGTGACATATATGATGAAACAGATCGTCCCTGGAACATTGCACAGCTACGTCCTTTCCACACTTAGCAAAATTTTAGAATTCCATACCTTGTAATATTTATGCATGATCAATGAAATAAAGCTTTTGGTTCACTCTTTGAGTCTTTTGCCTCCTTTACTTGTTCATTTTTAGATCATGTAAGTTTTCCGACTAAAACCGCAGAGCTGGATATTTTCGCCTAGGCGTGTACGAAAGTTGTGATTTTCAAAAATCGTCCTTTAGGACGTAAGCTTAAGTTTTCTGGTGGAAATATTTTCTGTTGCGAACTCGTGGATTCCTAGTAGCGATTTCCGGCACCTTGGATGGGGGCTTGTTTCCGCGGTTATTGACGGATTGCTATTGGGCTTCGTCGCTGCTGGCGAGCGGTTCCGGCTAAAGGTCTTCCGGCTCGCGGAAGGTCAAATGAGTACGCCGGAAAACATAAAAGTCAGCACTTGCTTTCCAACAAAACGAAACATGCAAATAACATTCAAACGGATAGCAGGATAAGTGTTTCCACCCATGCATAAGTGTTTCGTCCCTAGCTACTTAAGAATTTAAGTTATCTTACAAACCCACTCCGGGGCCAAAATGATACATCAGTCTGTTTGTTTCACAGATTTCTACTCGGAGGATTGCTCCTCATCAGACGCTACATAGGCGGAGCCGTCGCCAGAGCCATTGCCGGAGCCAATGCCGGAGTTGCCATCCGAGCCTTCCTCGGATTGCTCAGCGCTCGATCCGGAGCCCTCCGCGTAGTACTCCTCAGCACCTTCCTCTTCGTCTTCCGCGTCCGAGAAGCCCTTGGGGAGATCGTACTTGTTGTACCAGAACGAGTGGTTAACTCGTCCAACAAAGAGTCGATCGAACCCTTGGGTCTCCGCGAGGATGGTCCGCATGTTGGTACTTCTTCCTCATCATCACTGCGATTAAGGATCTGATCTCGATGGCACGTTCAAGATCTTCGACATCATCAACTGCAAGCAACGCAATGGATCGAGGTAAACAGATCGCTGCTGGTCCTGTTGATTTTGTTCCTCACCCACCCTCCCGTTTGGATGCATATGCGTATCTGGCGGAGCCTATGGAGATGACGTTCGGAAGGTTTCGCTTTCGCGTCGAGAAGGAAGGATCGTATCGTGTCGAAATTCCGATTTCGTCGGGATCGTCGGTGGTCGATTCCGATTTTTCAAGCTATACATCGTCAACCGAATCAGGAGAAGAAGAAACTTCGTCGTCACGATACATCAGCATCAGGGCAAGAGAGAAACTCGCCAAGATCTTCAGCGACATGTCGTTTGAGTCATCTGCGGACCCATATATAAGCGATGGCTCAAGCAGTGTCCACAGTTACGACTTCATCGATAAATCTACTACAGTGGGCAAGGTCTTCACCAATCTCAACGATGGTGTCACCAAACCCAACATAGATCTGAATACAAAATATCATCAGATTTATGTCATTGGAGAGCCAAGCAATGACCAAGAGGAAACATCTGAGGCTTTCGACGATCTGGGAAATCCATACGTCGATCCCTCCGATCTGCGACGAGGCCTGGGCAATAAATACGTCGGGCCACAGCCGCGACACAGAGTTCGACTCCCGCAAGCAGCGTGGGATAGAGCCGCGAGAGCTATGGATGGATCAGAACCAATGGCCACCACAGCCACGCCAGAGGAATTACAAGCATATCAATATAGGCTCGCACGAGCTGCAAGAGAATTGGAAAAACATGCAGCTGAGTTAAACAGAAGAAAGGAGGCAGCTTCTGCATCCAGCAGGAGAAGGGCAGAGTTGAGTCGACAATCTAGAACTTCGGGTGATAGCCACAGGGAAGCTCGGAACAGAGCAAGATCAAGGTTACAACACATACCAGAAGCAGAAAGAGAGCACCTGGTCCAAAACCTCGACATGTCCTTTATGTCGATAGATACAAGAGGAAACATCATCCCTAAGACACCAGAGGCTGGGTATATGGCGACACACGCTTTTATCCTCGCATCTAAACCACCTCCAGGAGATCCAAGGGAAACACTTTACAACATGGCGATAGCAGGAGTTGGAGCCATGGGGACGGCGTTTGTATCAACACCTCCCGAAGGAACAGCAAGGCAAAATAGTCCACGACCTGCGGCAGCAGCAGCAGCAGCTCCTGAGGGACCAAGTGGAGCAAGAGATACGGCAGCACAAGCAAGGGTCGACAGAGCGCGACAAAGCAGAAGAGAACATCGGCAGTCCCCAGAGTTAAACGACGAGGATATGTGCGGTTTGCCGTGCTTCACGAGGAGAGTGCGAAAAACTCGAGTACCTTCGGGATTCAAGTTGCCTGATAATTTCAAAAAATTCGACGGCCTTCAAGATCCAGAAGATTGGCTAGTTGATTATCTCGAGACGGTGAAACTCACAGGAGGAACCAGAGCAACAGCTATGCAAAGCATCCAGGTGCATTTGAGTGGAGCCGCACGGTCTTGGATAAAGAAACTACCTCCAGGATCTATCGACAGTTGGGAAAGCTTCGAGGACGTGTTCGTTAAGAACTTCAGGTCCACGTGCAAAAAACCTGCGTCATTAGAGGAGTTGAGAGCATGTCGACAAAAGCCAGACGAGCCAATGAGAAAATATATCCAAAGGTGGAACATCATCAAAAACTCGGCAGAAAATATATCTGACGAGAGAGCGATAGATGCATTTGTCGCAGGAATCAGGCGTGGAGATTTTGTCGAGGACTTGGGAAGGACCAACCCAAAGACAGTATCCGCGTTAATGGAAATAGCAAACAGATGGGCAGATGGAGAAGATGCTGTCCACAACAAACGGCATAGGTCGCCAGAGGAGGACCGTGGTCGAAATTATCAACCAAGGCGACGATTTCCTCGGCAGTACCCGAACTATGATGCTCCAGGACAAATTTCGGCAGGTTTTCGGGCAAACACAGGAGGAAACATCAGAGATGATTATCAGAGAAGCAATGAGCAGCGAGGCGATAATAGAGACGATTCTCGAAACAACAGGTAAAATAGCGGGCCTAGGTTCCCGAGGCCTTTCGTGTCTCCTGAAGAAATGATGAATGGGCCGTGTCAGATGCACTTTTTCCTCGACAGCAACGGAAAAAGACAGTCAGGACATCTGCAGAAATATTGTCGCAATTTCCAGGCAATGTTAAGGTGGGCAGAGCACGCTAACGCTCGGGCAGCACAGAGAAATCCTCGAGAACCCAGGAGCGAGATTCACTTGCCACCTCCTCCCGCGATTACAGAAGATAATCGACATCAGCTCAGAATAGCGGCAGCACCTCCACCACCACCTTACGTTGATCCTAACTCCAACGGAGCGGTGTCGATGATTCAGAAGGGAAGGCCATCCAATAGAGCTCAGAAAGTAATCTCACGACAGGTGTTCATGGCAGAAAAAATGCCTCCACCAACAGTTGAGTATCTTAATTGGTCAGGGCAAGATATTGGCTTCACCATAGCAGATCATCCGCAGCAAGTTCCTCGACCAGGGGAGTCAGCACTTATCTTACCAGCAGTTATTGCGGGATTTGATGTCTCTCGAGTGTTCATAGATGGCGGCAGCAGCTTAAACCTTATGTATGCAGATACATTGAGGAAGATGAACATATCCCTAGCAAACTTGAAGCCAACAGACACGAGGTTCCATGGTATCACACCGGAGAAACCAAGTTATCCATTGGGGAAGATCAATCTCGACGTTCAGTTTGGAACCCGAGAGAATTATAGAATCGAGAAGCTGGAATTTGAAGTTGTGGATTTTCCGTCGCAGTACCACGCTCTGTTGGGAGGACCAGCATATGCTAGATTTATGGCGGTACCACACTATACATACCTGTTGTGGAGGATGCCTGGACTGAAGGGACCAATCACTGTCAAAGGAAGCTTCGCCTTAGCCGATAAGTGCGATAAGGATTTTCATCGGATATCAGAAACTTTCGGGATGCAAGCTGAGTATTTGGCGTCAAGGAGTATGACTGACTACGACGTGCTGCCAGACGTTGGAAGGCCAAATAAAGAATCAACTTTCAATACCGAGAAAAATTCTAAGGAGGTGCAGATTCACCCGACAGACCCGAAAAAGACGACGTCCATCGCAAACGACATGGACCTCGCATAGGAAAGCGCGCTCGTCGAGTTCCTCCGTGAGAACTGGAAAATCTTCGCATGGTGTCCAGCTGACATGCCAGGAGTACCCAGGGAACTTGCCGAGCACCACCTAAACTTGGATCCACTAGCGAGACCAATCAAACAACCCTTGTGGCGTTTTTCGGAACCAAACCGCAAGGCCATGCTGTCAGAAATCGATCGACTACGAGAAGCTGGTTTCATCAAGGAGTTGCACACAGAAGCCACATGGGTAGCAAATCCTGTGTTGGTGCCGAAGAAAAACACTAAGGTCCTTCGCATGTGCGTCGACTTTACGTGTCTCAATAAACATTGTCCAAAGGCACTTTCCCCTCCCGAGGATCGATCAAATTATCGACTCCACGGCTGGATGTGAACGTCTTTCCTTCCTGGACGCATATTCTGGTTACAACCAGATCAGATTGAAAGAAGAAGATGAAGTAAAGACAGCGTTCATCACACCTTATGGCGTGTTTTGCTACAGAACAAAGCCCTTTGGTCTGAAAAACGCGGGAGCAACATATCAGAGGATGATGCAGAAGTGTTTGGCGACACAGATTGGGAAAAACGTGCAAGTATACATCGACGATGTCGTCATAACGTCAAAAAAGGGGGCAACGCTGATCGAGGATCTCAAGGAAACCTTTGACAACCTCGACAAATTCTGCCTCAAGCTGAACCCGACGAAGTGTTCTTTCGGCGTACCAGCAGGAGAACTTCTGGGGTTTCTAGTTTCAGCAAGAGGGATTGAAGCAAATCCCGACAAAATACAAGCTATCGTAACAATGAGGAAGCCAACAAAGTTGAAAGAAATACAGCAGCTAACTGGGCGAGTCGCAGCTTTGAGCAGATTCGTCGCCAGGCTGGGAGAAAAAGCGTTACCATTTTACGCTCTGATAAAGCAAGGGGAGAAATTCCAGTGGAACGAAGAGGCCGACAGAGCTTTCGAGGATCTGAAGCGCACAATCTCGACACCACCAATCCTGGTGGCGCCGAAGGAAAAGGAACCTCTCCTGTTGTACATTGCAGCCACGCCCCAAGTGGTTAGCACGGTGCTAGTTGTTGAAAGAGAAGAAGAAGGAAAACTCCATGGAGTGCAAAGGCCAGTATATTTCATCAGTGAAGTTTTATCACCTTCCAAACAGCGGTACCCGCAGTACCAGAAACTAGCATATGGAGTAATTGCAACGGCAAGAAAGTTGCGCCACTATTTTTCGGCACACCCGATAATAGTAGTCAACGAAGCACCTCTTTCAAATATACTGAACAATCCAGAAGCTACAGGGCGTGTCTCCCTTTGGGGAATAGAACTTTCCCCTCGGGACATCACGTATGAAAAAAGAAAGGCAATCAAGTCGCAAGTTCTGCCAGATTTCATTGCAGAGTGGATGGAGCTACAAAACACGGGACCCCCGGATTTGTCGAGAACTTGGACCATGAACTTCGATGGGTCCAAGAGAGTAGAAGGAGCTGGCGCAGGAGTAGTACTTATATCACCTGAAGGCGACAAGTTGAAATACGTCCTTCGGATGACGTTCCCTAACGCATCCAACAATGAAGCAGAATATGAAGCCCTCATACACGGGATGAAGATGGAGAAAGCTTGCGGTGCAACTCGACTAAAAATCTTTGGCGACTCACAATTGATGGCTCAGCAAGTTATGAACCAATGTGACGCAGTCAATGATAGCATGATGGCATACAAGGAGGTGTACAATGAGCTTGAGAAGCTGTTTGATGGGTGTGAGGTAAATCACATCAGTAGATTGAGCAATGATGAAGCCGACGTTCTCGCAAACATCGGATCGCAGTGCCTCCCAATCCCGCCAGGAGTATTTTGGGAAGAAATAGCGGAGAGATCCACGAAGCCGAAAAAGGTGCAAAAAAAGCAAAGGAAGGAAAAACTTCGGCGCCACTCAAAGGAACCACGGAGGATGAAGAGGACCAAGAACTTGTGATGATGGTAGAAGTTCCTTGGATGCAAGTGTATATATCATATATCCTCAGGAAAGAAATACCCGACGATCCAGTTGAGGCCAGGCGAATTATTCGACGATCCAAAGCTTTCACTGTGATCAAGGGGGAGTTATACAAGCGAAGTATTTCAGGCGTTCTGCAAAGGTGTGTCACACCCGAGGAAGGAAGAATAATTCTGAAGGATGTACACGAAGGAATATGTGGCCACCACGCAAGTAGTCGAGCTATTGCAGCCAAAGTTTTTCGGGCAGGATTCTATTGGTTGACAGCAATCGAGGATGCCAAGGAAATAGTAAGAACTTGCGACGCGTGTCAAAGATTTGCCGCAAAACCTCACTCTCCAGCGGCAGAATTAACACCAATACCATTGTCGTGGCCCTTTGCCCAATGGGGACTTGATATGGTGGGCAAGTTGCACAAAGCTTCGCCAGGAGGGTATGAGTACTTGCTGGTTGCTGTCGACAAATTCACCAAGTGGGTAGAAGCGAAGCCAATAAATTCACCAGATGCAGCGTCGGCAATAAAGTTTGTGAAAGGCCTCGTTTTTCGGTTTGGAGTGCCTCATAGCATTGTTACAGATAATGGTTCAAACTTTACGTCCAAGGAATTCAAGGAGTACTGCGCAGAAGTAGGCATTAAATTGCACTTCGCGTTAGTTGGGCACCCACAAACCAATGGCCAAGTCGAGAAAGCCAATGGAATCATCTGCAACGGCCTCAAAAAGCGCCTGCTAGGACCGCTTGAAAAAGCTCGACATACTTGGCCAGAGGAACTGCCAAGTGTTTTGTGGAGCATCCGAACAACACCAAATACGGTGACACAAGAAACTCCGTTTTTTCTCGTCCACGGAGCCGAAGCAGTACTACCAATTGAAATAGAGCATGATTCTCCAAGAGTAACAGAGTATGACGAAGAAACATCACAAAAAGCTCGGGAGGATGATATGGATGCACTCGACGAACCTCGAGATGAAGTACTTTCACGAGTCACCAAATACCAGCAAGACCTCAAAAACTACCACAGTCGACGGTTAAGGCCAAGGTCTTTTCAGGTCAGGGATTTGGTCTTGCGGTTAAATCAAAAAAGTACTGAGAAGCTCGAATCACCATGGCTAGGTCCTTATGTCGTCACGGAAGTCATCGACGGAGGAGTATACAGGATAAAGGACAAGAAGACGGGGGCTCCCGAGAAAAACCCCTAGAACGTAGCGCAGCTCAGGCGGTTCTACGCCTAGAGTCGAAATATAGTCCTACTCTGTAAAAATACAATGTACTGAAACGCCCGCGAGTTTTCAGACGCACTCTTTTCCTTTTCGGGGCACCGAGTGGGGCCGGAAAGGTTTTTAATGAGGTGGGCTCGCGGTGCTGCAATATAATAAAGATAGTGGAGATATATTTCTTATTCTTCGATATGATCGGGGGCTCAACGCCTTCAAGTTACAAAATACGTCCAATATAGATAAACTAGTCTTACCGAAATATTTCGCCTTGGTACACTAATACCTCGCCAAATATAACATCGGAAGCTAACAAGTTATAAATATAGCATACTCATTGCTTTGGTATAAAAACCTCGCAGCATAAATATAGAACTTCGACACTAAGATACTCAGAGGCTTGCAACTTGTTTGATGAAAAAATAAAAGATATCTTCTTACGACAAGAGGAAAAATCTTCGAGATGGAAAAACAGTACAAACTCTAGCCAGAAGGCTCGGGGGCTCCAACAATATAGAGCACTTTACAATATACAACAAATCTCTTCGGAAATAAAAAAGAAATCAAAAAAGATACAGACACAATGTTTTGCAATATAGTACAAATCAGTCAAAGCCTAAAATACTATCTATGGACAAGCCTCTGGTTGTTTTATGTTCAGCATAGGACCCCTTGACGAAGAATTCTGAGTCCATCCGAAGAAGCTCATCTATCATCGACTTGGCCACAAGAGTTACCATCTCATTGATTATATCAATATCATTTTTTCGCCGCGATTTCTTGGCCAGGCAATCAGCAACAATCTTCGTCAGGTCTAATTTTGGATGACAAATATTTATCATAATCATGGCGAACCTTGCTCCAGCAGTCAATTAAGCTCGCACAAAATTATGAATGCGGGGAGCATCTCTGAATATCTCCAGCAATTCAGGAAGAGTTTTGGGAACTTCATTTCGAGGAAACAAAGTCTTGTAAACAAGGGTTAATGTTGTCGTGCAAAAATTGAGAAATTCGCGCACTTGGCAAGCACGATCTTGGAACCTGACAATTTGCTGGGTTCGTTCAGGGGTGGCCCAGAATAAACAGCCATGGTTAAGGGAAAGATTGACAAGAAGATTTGTTCTCTCGGTTACTCTTCGATCTTCGGCGACAGCATCAAGAACCGAGCCTATTAAGCGACAAGGCAAGAAATTTGAAGGGGCGCACAGCAAAATAAAGAGGAGGCATTGTGAGGTTGGAAAAACATACCTAACATATCTGTGCTAGCTTCCAACATTAGCTCGAGCATGCTATTTTCTCGGGTAGTGGCTCCCTTTGCTTCCAATACAGCAGTATCCTTGGCAGCCATAGCCTCTTTGGCTTGTTGGAAAGCAAGTTTTTCTTGTTCGGATGCTTTCCGAGATTGTTCCACCATTGCCAGAGTCTGTTTCTTCATGGATTGAAGTTGTTGTCGAAGTTCTTGCAAATCTTCCGACAAATGTTTGCTTGAAGAACCTTCGAGGGGATTATCATCGACTAGTATTTTCTTCGAGAAGGAAGAAGCAGGTGAAGCATCGGCAGAGCAAGGGTTGGTCGAATAATTATCAAATATTAACTGGAAAAGAAAGTCCCAGGATCAATGATAGTACCAAGAGGAATTTCATTGATTTCTAGAAAGTTTACACGGACATTACAAAAGAAGTTCTCCAAAGGGACTAACAGGGTAATTGTTGCCAAGGCTAAAATGGCGACAACAGCAAAATAAATAGAGAAAGCAAAGGAAAGAAAAAGCAAAGGCATTCAACTAGACCTCCGGCCTTGATGAGCTAGGAGTTGAAGATGGCTTGATCCCGAGATAGGCCAGGATTTTCTTCGTGTTGGGCTTGGCTGCCTTGATCAACGACCTCCATTTTGATTGTTCTATCTGCTCGGTGTCGCCAACCTTCATCCAGTCAACAGTTTGTTGACTGTCAGCGACCAAGGCAATAGTGTTCTCGACAGCAACCTTCATGTTCTCCTGGCGCATCTTCAGTCCAAGATCCTCCGGTGGATTGAAGTCCTTGGCAAGGGCAAGGAAAGTCTTAGGCTCCTCTTTCTTCGGGAAGAAGTAGGGGAACAACTTTGACAATCCTGCGTCAGCATTCACCACCCCTTCGCGAATTTCTTAGCCATGAAACTCCAGATAAGACAGTGCGTCAAGCAGAGGATCATTGGTGGGATTCTCAAGGTCAAAATCTTGGCTTGTTTGACCTGCCATAGAAATTATATGTTAGTTGACAGCAAGTAAAAACAAAAGAAAGCAAGTCTTAAGAAAAATAGAAGGGATCAACAAAGTTACCGAGGAAGTGACGATTTTGTGTGTTTAAGCGCTTGAGGATTCCCTTTTCACGAGTGTCCTGTGCGGCTTTGTGCTCGTTTAAAGCAGCTTCAGCATCCTCAAGTTTCTTCTGCAGTTCTTCGACACTAGCAGCTTTTGCTTTGGCCTCATCAGCCTCTACTTTTGCTTGGCTAGCATCAAGTTCGGCTTTCTTGCGAGCCGTTTCACTTTGCTCCAATTTCTGAGCAAGAGTGTCGGCAAGCCTGTTGGCCTCTGCAAGTTTCTCTGCCAAAATAGAAAAGAACAGTCAAAATTGCGACAAAAATAGGAGCAAGAAGATTAGAAAATATGACAGCCAAAAAGTTGTTACCTTCAGTCCTGCTGGCATATTCACGGTACCCAATGAATTGGGATCCAATGCGAACAAGCTCTTTGATCATGGGCTGTCAAAGAAGAACAGAGAAAGAAAATATCGGTACGAGAAAAATATGAAGGCACAAAAAGAAGTAAACAGAGGAAATATAGATACTAGCAGGAAAGTCAAAAACTTACATCATCTAAGAGCGAATGAGAAGAGCTACCCAATTGAGGGGCAGGCTCGATGATCGTCTCAACCCTTGTCCTTTTTGGTGAGGGAGCAAGGGGGCTTGAAGGAGGAGTGGTGGTGACGACGTTTTGTTGAGGAGGCGAGGATTCTTCTCCTTCAATTGGCGTCTCCGAAACAAGTAAAGTATGTGACGCGCTCGTCCGAGGAGCCACGTCACGAGTTGGTAATTCTTCCTCATCATCACTGCGATTAAAGATCGACAGCATAAAAAGCACGATGAGACAAAAAAACTTCGACTACAGAAATAAGGGGAAATCAAGGTGACTTACGAGCTGACGAGGGATGCGAGATATGGATCATAAGTTGCCTTCTGACGTGAAGGATCAACTTCTTCGGCTTTGGAAGTGCCGGAATCTTCGACGTCATTCCTTTTCCTTTTGCCTTTTGGGGAAACAGCAGGAGGAGGAGATAGTGCCGACGCAGTGCCTTCGGAAGATCCCGCAGATTTTCGAGAATCCACGGGTTCATTCACAAAAGATGGAGCTTCTTGATTATCATCAGTGACAATGGCCCTTTCTTCGACCTCTCCACCTTCAGGAAGAGGAGGAAGCGAGACAAGGTCTGGATGATCCTGTACAAAATAAAACAGGGAGAGATATTGAAGGAGATATGCCCTAGAGGCAATAATAAAGTGGTTATTATTTATATCTTAATGTTTATGATAAATGTTTATATATCATGCTAGAATTGTATTAACCGAAACATTAGTACATGTGTGATATGTAGACAAACAAGAAGTCCCTAGTATGCCTCTTAAACTAGCTTGTTGATTAATGGATGATTAGTTTCATAATCATGAACATTGGATGTTATTAATAACAAGGTTATGTCATTGTGTGAATGATGTAATGGACACACCCAATTAAGCGTAGCATAAGATCTCGTCATTAAGTTATTTGCTATAAGCTTTTGATACATAGTTACCTAGTCCTTATGACCATGAGATCATGTAAATCACTTATACCGGAAAGGTACTTTGATTACACCAAACACCACTGCGTAAATGGGTGGCTATAAAGGTGGGATTAAGTATCCGGAAAGTATGAGTTGAGGCATATGGATCAACAGTGGGATTTGTCCATCCCGATGACGGATAGATATACTCTGGGCCCTCTCGGTGGAATGTCGTCTAAATGTCTTGCAAGCATATGAATGAGTTCATAAGAGACCACATACCACGGTACGAGTAAAGAGTACTTGTCAGGAGACGAGGTTGAACAAGGTATAGAGTGATACCGAAGATCAAACCTCGGACAAGTAAAATATCGCGAGACAAAGGGAATTGGTAATATATGTGAATGGTTCATTCGATCACTAAAGTCATCGTTGAATATGTGGGAGCCATTATGGATCTCCAGATCCCGCTATTGGTTATTGGTCGGAGTGAATACTCAACCATGTCCGCATAGTTCACGAACCGTAGGGTGACACACTTAAAGTTGGATGTTGAAATGGTAGTACTTGAATATGGAATGGAGTTCGAATATTTGTTCGGAGTCCCGGATGAGATCCCGGACATCACGAGGAGTTCCGGAATGGTCCGGAGAATAAGATTCATATATAGGATGTCATTTTATGTGAAATAAAATGTCGCGGAAGGTTCTATGCAAGGTTCTAGAAGGTTCTAGAAAAGTCCGGAAGAAACCACCAAGGAAGGTGGAGTCCACATGGGACTCCACCTCCATGGCCGGCCAGCCCTAGATGGGGTGGAGTCCCAAGTGGACTCCACCATAGGGGGCCGGCCACCCCCCACATGGGAGGTGGAAATCCCACCTTTGGGTGGGAGTCCTAGTTGGGCTAGGTTTCCCCCTCTTATGGAAGGTTTTGGTTTCGGGTCTTATTCGAAGACTTGGACACCAACACTTGGGATCCACCTATATAATGAGGGGCCAAGGGAGGGGGCCGGCCTACCCTAAGACCACAAGCTGGCCGCCCCCCATAGAGTGGCCGGCCACCCCTCCCAAACCCTAGCCGCCCCCTCTCCTCCATATTGCCCGCGTAGCTTAGCGAAGCTCCGCCGGACTTCTTCACCGCCACCGACACCACGCGGTCGTGCTGTCGGATTCAAGAGGAGCTATTACTTCCGCTGCCCGCTGGAACGGGGAGGTGGACGTCGTCTTCATCAACAACCGAACGTGTGACCGAGTACGGAGGTGCTGCCCGTTCGTGGCGCCGGAACCGATCGTGATCAAGATCTTCTACGCGCTTTTGCAAGCGGCAAGTGATCGTCTACCGCAGCAACAAGAGCCTTATCTTGTAGGCTTTGGAATCTCTTCAAGGGTGAGACTCGATACCCCCTCGTTGCTACCGTCTTCTAGATTGCATCTTGGCTTGGATTGCGTGTTCGCGGTAGGAAAATTTTTGTTTTCTATGCAACGTTGTCCTACAGTGGTATCAGAGCCGTGTCTATGCATAGATGGTTGCACGAGTAGAACACAATGGTTTTGTGGGCGTTGATGCTCTTGTTATCTTTAGTTTGAGTACTTTGCATCTTTGTGGCATAGTGGGATGAAGCGGCTCGGACTAACTTTACATGACCGCGTTCATGAGACTTGTTCCTCGTTCGACATGCAACTTGTATTGCATAAGAGGCTTTGCGGGTGTCTGTCTCTCCTACTATAGTGAAGATTCAACTTACTCTTCTATTGAAAACATTAGTATCACCGTTGTGGTTCATGTTCGTAGGTAGATTAGATCTCTCTCGAAAACCCTAAACCACGTAAAATATGCAAACCAAATTAGAGACGTCTAACTTGTTTTTGCAGGGTTTGGTGATGTGATATGGCCATAATATGATGATGAATATGTATGAGATGATCATTATTGTATTGTGGCAACCGGCAGGAGCCTTATGGTTGTCTTTAATTTTCATGTTGAGTAGTATTTCAAAGTAGTTGTAATAGTTGATACATGAGGTGAACAACCATGAAGACGGCGCCATGAACCTTGACGCTACGCCGACGATGATGGAGATCATGCTCGTTGATGATGGAGATCATGTCCGTGCTTTGGAGATGAAGATCGAAGGCGCAAAGACAAAAGGGCCATATCATATCACATATGAACTGCATGTGATGTTAATCCTTTTATGCATCTTATTTTGCTTAGATCGCGACGGTAGCATTATAAGATGATCCCTCACATTAATATCAAGATAATAAAGTGTTCTTCCCTCGTATGCACCGTTGTAACAGTTCGTCGTTTCGAAGCATCTCGTGATGATCGGATGTGATAGATTCAACGATTCACATACAACGGGTGTAAGCCATGTTGCACACGCGGAATACTTGGGTTTGCTTGACGAGCCTAGCATGTACAGACATGGCCTCGGGACAACGGAAACCGAAAGGTTGAACACGAGTCATATGGATGATATGATCAACATGTTGATGTTCACCATTGAAGCTACATCATCTCACGTGATGATCGGTTTTTGGTGTAGTGAATTTGGATCGTGTACCACTTAACAACTATGAGGGATGTTGTATTAAGTGGGAGTTCATTAGTAATTAGATTAAAACATGAACTAATTATCATAAACATAATCTGAGTAGTATTTTGAATTAATTTTGTAGTATTGGCATCCGTTTTCTACCATGCGCTAGTCTTGTAATTGAGATAGAAATACTGTTAAAATCTGACAAGAAACTTTACGGATTGGTACCGTATTGTTAAAGAATCAAGAATTGATTAAGTCCTATTGCAAACTTTTAGTAAACCTCACATTGTTGATTCAAAGAGCTATGGTTTCAATTAGTACCTAAAGTTATCTTGTCTCCGTGAAACTTGAAGTTCAAATCTGTTTGAAAAGTAAGGAGCTGAAAATTTAGTTTTCAGAAATAATCAAGGTATGAGATATATGTGATATCTAAGACCTTATTGCAAGATGATAGAATAAAGTTTGGTGAGACTACATAAACTCATAAGTTTTATGGGAATGTACGAAGGTTGAAGACGCAAGGCGTCACAATCCTCCAACTATTGGGGCACTAACGATATTCGCATATCCATGAAGTGACCATCCTTAAATATGCACCGTTACTAAGACTCGTCGTTTTGAAGCATCACGTGATGATCGGGTGTGATAGATTCTACGTGTGCATAAAACGGGTGCAAGCTAGATTTGCACATGCAAATACCAAGGTTAAAACTTTACGAGCCTAGCATGTACAGACATGGTCTCGGAAAGTCGTCATGATATGATGGATAAAATTATGAGTGAAACTGTTCATCATATTACAAAGTTACTAATAGTGAAATCTGGAACACTTGTCATATGATGATCAACTTCAAAGTAAGAACCTCAAGGTTATTGGTATTTGACCAACAAACCTAGAAGTTAATGATGTTGATGTGTTTTTCTGAATAATGAGGAAAGCTAAAAGAGAAACTACAAAAGATTATTGGCAGAAAGAAAGAAAAGACTAGAATGTCTAGCTCATGTGTATATAAATGATATACATGTTATGGTTGTATTCCTAGTTAGGTCTCACAATGAAATTCTTGGGTATTTGTACCATATTGGTTGGTATGAAGTGTCATACAAAACAACGCAATACAAGAATACAATGGCCTAAGTGATCGACAAAGAATATGATAGAAATGCACGTCTGGAACAAAATAAAGTGTTATTATGTCCGTCGTTGGCATTCTATCTAGCCCTTAGAATTTATAATAAAGAACTTAATAATTGTTATTTTGCTCTGGTCAAATGAAAACAATGAGTTGTTCAAATTATGACATTACTCCATATATGATGGATAAGTTATTATAAATCTTAATGGTGAAACACACATACATAACACTGACGCTAAAATGCCATACGGCAATGATTTGAATTCCACTTATTAGTGGAACCGCCATTTAGGTCATGTTAGAAAGGAACGCATGAAGGAACTCCATGCAAATGGATTTTTGGAGTCATTTGATTTTTGAATCATTTGGCGCTTGCAAAATCTTTTCTAAAGAGAATGATTAAAATACCATTCATAGGCCAAGAGTTGAACGGGCAACAAACTTAGTGAAAAAATACATAATGATGTATGTGGTTCACTGAGCATAGTTGTGTGCGGGAGATTCTTCTACTTCATGAAAACTTTCAAACAATGAATTGAGTATATATGTGGATATATTCAATAAGGAAAAGTTTGAAACATTTGAATGGATTCAAATAAATTTCAGCATGAAGTGGAAATCATCGTAATAGAAAAGACAAATATCTATGATTGGATCATGGTGGAAATATTTGAATTACGAGTTTTAGCGACCATCTAAGAGAGTTATGAAATTGTTCTACAACTCACGTTTCTTGGAGTATCATAGTGATGAAGAAGTATCCAAGAGATGTATCCAATACTTGTTGGGTCAATGATGAGATAAAATATTGATGTCATTATATTTTTGTGGATTATGCTTTAGTGACTACCGCTTTTACACTGAATAGAGCATCATCATGATCCGATGAAATGACACCATACAAGTTATGGCATGGGTATAAACCCTAATAGTCCTTTCTTTAAATTTTGGTCTAAGAGTTTACAACCAAAATCGGATGAATGTCTTTGTTGGTTATCCCAGAGAATTTAATTGGGAATTCTTCCCACGAGACAAAGACAAAAGTGTTTGTCAATGTTTCTTATTTCCGAGAAATTGTTTCTAATGAAGTATTTGAGTGGGAGGACAATATAATTTGATAAGGTTTATGAACCTGAGCATAATGATCAGAGTAGCGCAGCATCGGAATTGGTTTCTAAGCGGCCACGACGATCATGGCTCCCATGACTACAAAGTGTTTTAGCCATGGAGATCGAAGTACATATTGAACCTTGTAGATATGGTTTACTTTGTGATCAAATAAATGATTTGTGGACAAAGGATTGATTTTGAACAATGATAAACCAACTACAAATAAAGAAGTTATGATGGGCCCTCACTCCGTTAAAATGGCTATACACCATGAAATCCAAGATAGATGAATACTTTTTGAAAGTAATTGGATCTTTGAAATTGATGGACTTGGATGAAATATCATTGAAGAAGCTCAACTTGTCGAAAAGTTGTTTACGACAAAGTTCAAAGAGTTGACTACGATAAGATTAGATCTTCCGTAGCAATGCTTATAGTCTATGTGGATTATTCTAGTAATCACTACATATTTCTTTTATGAGATATGCTAGTAGGATGGCAAAATACACTACTTAACAGAAGTATGTATACAAGATACAACCAATTGTTTTGCTAGTCCGTAGAATACTAGATAGGAATACGAACTTCAATTGGATGAAGTGAGTATTACGGAGTTGGAATCTTCACCAGATGAAATAGTCAAAGAGTTTTTGATTTCATCAGAAATGATGAAGAGGCTTGCATTTGCAAGAAATTAAGTGGGAGCGCTGAGACATATTTATAATACTTTATGTAGATGACATATAGTTGGTTATAAATAATGTAATTATATACTTGATTAAAATGTTTCATTGAAAATTAACTTCAATGAAAGGATATGGACTAAAACATATTTAGTGTCAAGATCTATGAAGATAGATTGAAACACATGATAAGTTTAAGTCAAAGTACATAGAATGGATATTGAAATAGTTCAATATAGAAATATTAAGAAAATGTTCTTGTCATGTGAAGTTTTAACAAGACTTGAGTGTATATGACACTCAATGAGTAAAAACACATGAGTGACTTTAGATCACGAATAATATGTACACAATCAGATATCTTGTGCTCTAAAATGTTATGAGCATATACCAGAATGATTCATGAGATGATCATTGAAAAACAGTAAGAATATTCTTGAAGTACTTAAGAAGAACCAAGAATATATATATATATATAGTTTTGTATGGAGAAATGACAAACAAATCGCTGTAAGATGTTGCACCGATATTTGTTTTGTCACATATAAAAATAAAATTTCAATCTCAAATTAGACTAAGTGTTGTTTTAAAAGGTAGCACAATGAGCTAGAAGTTGTCTATGCTAGATTTAGAATAGATCTAAATATTGTGACGGATTCTACAAAAGAAGGCAGAGTATGTCATTGTTTTGACAATGACAAAGGATGTTAAGTCAAGAGGTTCTTTGAGAACTTGGTGTAGTTCCGACAGAGTCAGAATTTTGAAGCTATATTGTGTGTGACAATATAAGTGACATATTTCAGACAGCGGAATTAAGGTTCCACCAGAAGATCAAACATATATAATGCCAACTCGTTTGGAAATGAGTGATGCGTTGAGACGCAAATGAATTACAAAATACATACGTTTCTGAGCGTGTCAGATCCGTTGACTAAAGCTCTCCCTAGGGCAAAGCATGACCAACACCAGAATGCCATGGGTGTTAGGTATATTACAATGTAATCTAGATTATTGACTCTAGTGCAAGTGGGAGACTGAAGGAGATATGCCCTAGAGGCAATAATAAAGTGGTTATTATTTATATCTTAATGTTTATGATAAATGTTTATATATCATGCTAGAATTGTATTAACCGAAACATTAGTACATGTGTGATATGTAGACAAACAAGAAGTCCCTAGTATGCCTCTTAAACTAGCTTGTTGATTAATGGATGATTAGTTTCATAATCATGAACATTGGATGTTATTAATAACAAGGTTATGTCATTGTGTGAATGATGTAATGGACACACCCAATTAAGCGTAGCATAAGATCTCGTCATTAAGTTATTTGCTATAAGCTTTTGATACATAGTTACCTAGTCCTTATGACCATGAGATCATGTAAATCACTTATACCGGAAAGGTACTTTGATTACACCAAACACCACTGCGTAAATGGGTGGCTATAAAGGTGGGATTAAGTATCCGGAAAGTATGAGTTGAGGCATATGGATCAACAGTGGGATTTGTCCATCCCGATGACGGATAGATATACTCTGGGCCCTCTCGGTGGAATGTCGTCTAAATGTCTTGCAAGCATATGAATGAGTTCATAAGAGACCACATACCACGGTACGAGTAAAGAGTACTTGTCAGGAGACGAGGTTGAACAAGGTATAGAGTGATACCGAAGATCAAACCTCGGACAAGTAAAATATCGCGAGACAAAGGGAATTGGTAATATATGTGAATGGTTCATTCGATCACTAAAGTCATCGTTGAATATGTGGGAGCCATTATGGATCTCCAGATCCCGCTATTGGTTATTGGTCGGAGTGAATACTCAACCATGTCCGCATAGTTCACGAACCGTAGGGTGACACACTTAAAGTTGGATGTTGAAATGGTAGTACTTGAATATGGAATGGAGTTCGAATATTTGTTCGGAGTCCCGGATGAGATCCCGGACATCACGAGGAGTTCCGGAATGGTCCGGAGAATAAGATTCATATATAGGATGTCATTTTATGTGAAATAAAATGTCGCGGAAGGTTCTATGGAAGGTTCTAGAAGGTTCTAGAAAAGTCCGGAAGAAACCACCAAGGAAGGTGGAGTCCACATGGGACTCCACCTCCATGGCCGGCCAGCCCTAGATGGGGTGGAGTCCCAAGTGGACTCCACCATAGGGGGCCGGCCACCCCCCACATGGGAGGTGGAAATCCCACCTTTGGGTGGGAGTCCTAGTTGGGCTAGGTTTCCCCCTCTTATGGAAGGTTTTGGTTTCGGGTCTTATTCGAAGACTTGGACACCAACACTTGGGATCCACCTATATAATGAGGGGCCAAGGGAGGGGGCCGGCCTACCCTAAGACCACAAGCTGGCCGCCCCCCATAGAGTGGCCGGCCACCCCTCCCAAACCCTAGCCGCCCCCTCTCCTCCATATTGCCCGCGTAGCTTAGCGAAGCTCCGCCGGACTTCTTCACCGCCACCGACACCACGCGGTCGTGCTGTCGGATTCAAGAGGAGCTATTACTTCCGCTGCCCGCTGGAACGGGGAGGTGGACGTCGTCTTCATCAACAACCGAACGTGTGACCGAGTACGGAGGTGCTGCCCGTTCGTGGCGCCGGAACCGATCGTGATCAAGATCTTCTACGCGCTTTTGCAAGCGGCAAGTGATCGTCTACCGCAGCAACAAGAGCCTTATCTTGTAGGCTTTGGAATCTCTTCAAGGGTGAGACTCGATACCCCCTCGTTGCTACCGTCTTCTAGATTGCATCTTGGCTTGGATTGCGTGTTCGCGGTAGGAAAATTTTTGTTTTCTATGCAACGTTGTCCTACAGATATTAGAAAAGAACTTATAAAAAAAGATAGCAAAGCAACAACAAGACAATAGACAAAGATTACCTTGGGAAGTGGATTGGCGGCGCTGAATGGTGTCACACGGCAAGAAGAAGGGACAGCATCTTTTTTGCTGAGAGATGAAATTTTTCGGACAAGTCTTTCTAAATCCTTGACCTCCAAATTCACCGACAGCCGATCTACGTCCTTGTCGCCGGCATATTTCCAGAGAGGATATTTGCGAGCCTGAAGCGGCTGCACTCTAGTCCTAAGAAAGTATGCAGTGATTTGGACACCCGATAACTCTTTGCCGCGAGTATTTTGCAACTCGTGGATACGAGCCATCAAGGTTTCTGTCGACGCCCTTTCTTCTTCGGTGGCCTCCGCGTCCCAGGAGCGGCGGCGAAAGATTTTCTCGGCGCCATCAAAAGGAGGGATGTTGTCCTCCGCACATCCATGGTTCTCCTCCTGAATGTACAACCACTTCTTGCGCCATCCTTGAACCGAGTCAGGGAGTTTGATGTCGAAGTAGTCGACAGTGGGTCGAACAGAAATTACAACGCCGCCTATATTATAGGCGACATTGGGAGAGCCATTACGGCGACAGAAGAAAATGCGCTTCCATAGCGCCCAGTTAGGCTGGACGCCAAGGAAGGCCTCGCAAAGAGTGATGAAAATGGAGATGTGAAGAATGGAGTTTGGCGTGAGGTGGTGGAGTTGCAGACCGTAGATAAAAAGCAGTCCACGGAGAAAAGGATGAATGGGGGCGGACAGACCGCGGATGAGGTGATCGACAAAACTTACCCGATACCCCATTGGAGGGGTTGGGTAGCTCTCCTCACTGGGGAAGCACAATGCCTTGGGTTTCTTGCTGATCCCCAGCTTCTTCAGCATGTTGATGTCTTGAGTGGAAATTTTCGATCTTTCCCACTCTGCCGCCCCAAGATCCACGGCGGCCATGGAGGATTACGGCGTGCTGTGCCTTGTCAATCGACGCGGTGGCATCAACAATGGCGCAGGGTTTGCAGTTTGGAGGCGAGGAGCTTAGGAGGTTGTGGATCGCAGGAGGAAATTTCCAGATGAGAGAAGGAGGACGGCGCGAGCGGAAGTGCTCAAGGAGGAAGAAGACGATCTTATATAGGGGTGCGGTGAAACGACGAACCGTTGGATAAGGAAAATGTGTGACAGATGATAGCCACGTGGCAACAAGGGTAAAAAAGTAATTCAACGTTGGGGAAATTACGGTGCGTGCACCAGAAAAAGCGGAGGACGTGTGTCCCCCACTTGCACGATGTCAACACCCGGATTTTTAAGTCCGAATGCCTATTATGTCATACATCGCAATCCCAGGAATATTGTTGTTGCGAGGCATAATAGTTAAGTATCACAGTCATCATTCATTAAAAACCATAAGTCTTACAAATTGGAATCACATGATCCACATTACACGAATAGTTGATCTATTGATCAACGAACAAACACAAGTTCATAGTTCAACATAGCGGAAGCGTAAGATACAAGGACTCTCTAGTCCACAGGCCAACGCTTGACGTCGGAAGGCGCTTAGTTGTCGTAGGCGTCCTGCTGGTCATCTCCTTGATCATCTTCATACTCTGGCCATTTGAATAGCCAGGGACAAAGCCGTGAGTACGCTAAGTACTCGCAAACTAATACTCAAGTAAGTGCTAGACATTCTAGTATGGTTCGCTAAGCTCTAGTTTATTTGCATAAAGCTAGTTTTTGTTCACAAAGTTTGAGAAAAGCTTGTTCAAGTGCTAACTAACTCAAGTGGGAACATTAGTGTCATTCCCACCATTCAAGTGGTGATTTCAATTCAATTCACCACAAGGCATTTCACCATCATCGTTTTCAAAGATATGACATTGGAAACTGTATGGCCTTTCCAACCGTCCGTAACCGTGGACGCGGCTATTCGAATAGGTTTACACTCTGCAGAGGTTGCACACTTGTGCCACAACATTTGATTTCATCCGTCGGGATTACCCCGAATCATCGTAACACAGTACGCGGATCATCAACCAAAACCTTTCACTTACGAATCCTAGTATGAGCACCTCTCCCCATGAGCTTGGCCTCCCAGTGAAGACCAACTGTCAACCTGGGAACTGCACAGGGCTTGGGCCGGACATTCACCTCATTTCGCATCATATTATATCATTTCTTTTGTGGTAGAGGCAACTTTCGGCATAACCCCGATGACGCTTGTTTAGAGGGAACCCATACTAAGACGCATAAACTTCCAGTTAAGCCCTACCCATAATCAGGTATTGTGGGGGTACTTAATAATTGGAAAGGTATCGCATTCAAACCAACACCATTGTTTTATCAAAAATCACCATCTTCTCTTGTTCACATTCACCTTCATAAATCATTCAATGGAATGCATCATCATTCCAAGGTTTCAAAAATTATTTCAAATTCACATTGTTCCCATCTAGAGTAGTCAGGTTTTAATTCATTAGCACTAGCTCTAATTCATGAGGGGTGCTATCTTGCTTTGCTTGGAGAGACTAACTCACTACTCTAGTAACCAACTTGTACTTTGACCAAAGTTAACTATAAAGTAACTCATTTAGAAAACAAGTAAAGCCTTGTAAAGAAAAATTGGGATAGGCTTATGTAAGATAAGATAAGAATCATGGTGCCTTGCCCCAAGGGGCTTTGCACTTTGCAAGAATAATAGCTTGCCTTGGTAGTTCTCAAACTGTTCCTCCTCCTCCTCTTGGTAGCAACCTTCTTCTTCGGCGTACTCTCCGGTGCTACCATCTAAATTTGAATACGAGTATAATTACTCACTAATTCAATGGCTATTCCATACATCACATATAACACACAAACTACTCTATGCACACAAATAAATTAACTAGAGTACATGGGTTGTGGGGTTTAAATAGAATTCACTTCTTTGTATTTAATATGTAAATGATAGTTTCCATAGGGTTCTTGAGAAATAATTTCCTCTCATTGAAATCTTCTTAAGATTTAATTTCTCAAACCATCATGTATGAACTCATATTGACCTAAGTCAAATGTTCATCATCATCATTTGTGAAAAGGATTTAAATGAGGTAGATCACCTCATACTATTTAGGTAACAATATATTTGATTTAAATCTCAAGTAATTCATATAAGAGAGTTTGGAACCAGGGGTCCAAACATCCCATGAATTCATGTGAGACAAGTTTAAATGAAGTGTAAGACTCCACATAATTTACTTTAATAGTTTTGGACAATATCAACTAGTTAAACTAGCCATAATATCCATTCATTAAACCATGGCATGATCATACAAAGTGACCACACCATTTTATTGCATAAACAATTAGTGTAAGTCAAATGTGAGCTATTAGAGTTGGAATTAACTTAATATCTATTTTGGTTGATTTTTAATAATTATTTGAATAGGGAAAAGTCCCTGTCTTGTTATTTTTATCACATTTATTCTACAAAGAATCTGGCCATGAGGCCAGTGGCATTGGCTAGATAATTTCAGTAGCTTTCCAACCATATAAAGTTCACTAAATTTGGTTTAGCCAATTTGAATCTATTGAATTTCAAAGTAGGGGCAGTATTGAAATTCATTTGATATTATTTAAACGGGATTTGAATTAACAGGCCGGCGGGAAAACTAAACGGGCTGCCAGATTTAAAAACAGCCCAAACCAACCCAGTCCAGCCCAGCCACGGTCCACAGACGCGCGGGCTGCCTGACAGGGTGGGGTCCGCCTGTCAGCGACTATTATAACCCGAATCGGTATGTTTTAAAGGGGAGCGTCGGATTAGAATCTAATCGAACGGCCGTGGTTCATCGTCGTCGCCGACGAGAACCCGACGATGTGGCGGCGGCAGTAGGGGGTGGGAGAGCTTACGGCGGCTCCAGCAAGGGATGGCAATATGCGCGAGGTAGATGTGGACGACGGCGGTTCTCCTGGTACTGGCGGCGTCGCCTGAGGTGGCTCCAATCGTCGGCGAGCTTCCGCGGCGGCGTGCGGCAGTGAGGTAGAAATTGGGCGGCGTCAGTGGCTAATGTCGACGGTGGAGTGGTTCTGGCGGTCGAGTGAGAAGAGGGGAAGGTGATGGTGTGCTCAGATCGACGAGGCGAGGCCTCCTTTTATAGGCGAGCGAGTGCCCGAGGCTCTGCGGCGAACTCGACAAGGGCGCGGCGTCTCTGGCTGTCTAGCGAGCGAGGCGAGGGCGCGGTGGTGTTCCTGGCGTCACGGTGGTCCTCTGGATGGCGACAGGTAGGGTAGGGGGTAGCTGGTTTGGTCGCCTCGCTTCCGCGTCTGTCGCGCCCGCGGCGGGGTTTCCTCTTCATCTCCGGTGGCGGCGGGCACGGGTCGTGGTCGAGGGCGTGTCCCATGGTGTTGCGGTGTCACGGCGAGGCTCAAGGCGTTGCGAGCGGGGCCAGGGCGTGAGCGAGGTGGCTGCGCGGCGCGTGGCCAGTGGGCGTCTGTGGCGCGCCACGCGCGACGCGAGCGGCATGCTGGGCGATTTTGGGCGCGCGATCTCCGGCGAGCTACGGCGTCTACCTCGACGACGGCGGTTGCTAGGTGGTGTAGGGAGGCACGGTGGTGAGCTTGGGCACCAGGGCCAGCAATGGAGATGAAGGAGAGAAGAGGGAGAAGAACATGGCCGGCATGGGCCGGCATGGCCATGTCTTTGCTTGTTCTCTCTCTCTCCCTAGGGTTTCTATGCAGCACTTAGGTTTAGTGGGGGCCAGGGGACCAAATGGTGTAGGTTAGAGTAGATTTGTTGGGTTAGATCACTATTTGCTATAGTGTGCAAATAGTGCCCGATTTTGGAATTTACAAAATTGTCCAAATTTGAAATAATTCAAATGGTGAATGTGTTTGAAAAGTGAGTGTTGATATTAGTTGTAAATGACCAGAGAGGTTTTGAGGTGGTGGTGGAAAAAATTAGAATTCAAAAGTTGGCCAAAATGGCTAAGTGGGTAATGTTGCATATGTTAAAAAGTTGGGACTTTGGGTGAGCATGGCTCTTGATCCAAGATGAATTGGGCATGGTGATCTTCATCAAAGTTGTTCACCTTGATGTTGACTTTGAAATGGTGCAAAGAGTTAGCAAGAATTGGTTTGGGAAAATTGAATGGCAAGGGCTCAAAGTGGTGATCAGACTAGAATTGTCAAATTTGACCATTATCATATGTGAGTGGGATTTGTGTTTGAAATCCATTTGAATTGTGAATCTTTGATTCCAAAAGTTGTAGTAAGTGTTTAATAACATTACTCAACTAATGGTGAAGACCAAATAGGTCTAGGGTCAAAATTCATAAAAATGCCATAGGGCATATGTGAGGGTTTTTAGGGTTTTCTATTTAATGGAAATTTCTTCCTCTTTGATTTATTTGGTTGGTGATCTTCATATGATCACACTAGGGTTTTAGAGCATATCAAATACAAGTAATAACAATCATCATGGCATATCACTCAAATGCACAAGTCCTATGCATGGTACTATATGCAAATAGAAAAGTTTTTGTTGGTTTGAAATTTTGTTTTCTGGAATTCTCTAACTTTCTTTTTATTGAAATTTGGGGTGTTACAAACCCTTCCCCCTTACGAAAGATCTCGTCCCGAGATCGAAAAGAAAGTTAGGTACTAAAGAGATCTGGGTACTCCTTCTTCATGAAGTCTTCGCGTTCCCATGTGGCTTCATCCTCGGTATGATTGCTCCATTGGATCTTCAGAAACTTGATGCTTCGGGTGCGGGTGGTTCGGTAAGCTTCTTCCAGAATGCGAATCGGCACTTCGCGGTAAGTCAGATCCTTATTGATATCCACCGATCGGTGATCGATGTTCTTGAACACTTCGGTCTTCTCCGGGACTTCAAGGCATTTCCGGAGAAGTGAGATGTGAAACACGTCGTGCACAGCCGACATTTCTTCAGGCAACTCCAGTTGATAAGATACTTCACCTCGGCGACTGAGGACTTTGAAAGGTCCGACATAGCGGGGTGCAAGCTTTCCCTTCAGTTGGAACCTTTGCATTCCTTTCAAGGGGGATACTTTGAGATAGACGAAGTCTCCGATCTCAAAGGTCATCTCCCGACGTCTCTTGTCGGCGTAGCTCTTCTGTCTGGATTGCGCCGTTTTGAGGTACTCGCGGATCTTGTGGACTTTCTCTTCGGCTTCACGAAGAACGTCTGGGCCGAAGACTTGGCTCTCTCCAACTTCTGACCAGTTCAGGGGGGTACGGCACTTCCTTCCGTACAAGGCTTCAAAGGGGGCCATCTGTAGGCTGGCTTGATAGCTATTGTTGTAAGAGAATTCTGCGTAAGGTAGGCAGTCTTCCTACTTGGATCCGTATTCCAGTACGCATGCTCTAAGCATGTCTTCCAGTATCTGGTTTACTCTCTCAGTCTGTCCGTCGGTCTGAGGGTGATAGGTGGTGCTGAAATTTAGGCGAGTGCCTAGTCCTTCATGCACTTTCTGCCAGAACCTTGAGGTGAACTGTGATCCTCTATCTGACACTATCGATTTGGGAGTTCCGTGCAGAGCGACTATTCTGGAGATGTAAAGTTCAGCTAACTTTGGGCCTTGATAGGTGGTTTTGACGGCAATAAAATGGGCGACTTTGGTCAATCTATCGACCACTACCCATATTGAATCATTGCCTTTGCTGGATTTGGGCAGTCCGGTGATAAAGTCCATTCCTACGGAGTCCCATTTCCATTCCGGAATCTGGAGGGGTTGTAACAGTCCGGCGGGTCGTTGATGTTCTGCCTTGACTCTCTGACAGATGTCACACTTAGCGATATAGCTACCGATCTCTCTCTTCATCCCGTGCCACCAAAATTGTTCTTTCAGATCCTGGTACATCTTGGTACCTCCGGGGTGGATTGAGTAAAGGGTGTCATGGGCTTCTTGCAGAATGACTTGTTTCAAGTCAGAGTCCGATGGTACGCAGAGACGTTCTTTGTACCAAAGAACTCCGGCTTCGTCTACGGTGAATCCGGGGGCTTTTCCTGCGGCTATCTGTTTCTTGATTCCGTCAATGCTAGCGTTGTTTTTCTGGGCTTCCTTGATCTGACCAACCAAGGTGGGTTGCAGTTCTATGCTGGCTAGGAATCCTTCACTAACAAGTTCAAGTCTGAACTGTTCAAACTCTTGGTGCAAGCTGGGCTGTTCGGTTGCGAGCATGGAGTTCAAGCGGCACGGCGATCGACTCAAAGCATCCGCTACCACATTGGCCTTGCCGGGGTGGTAGTGAATCTCCATGTCGTAATCCTTGATCAATTCGATCCATCGGCGTTGTCTCATGTTTAGCTCCTTCTGGGTGAATATGTATTTGAGGCTTTTGTGGTCGGAGTAGATCTCGCATCGATTACCCATGAGGTAATGACGCCAAACTTTCAGGGCTAAGACCACGGCTGCAAGCTCGAGGTCGTGGGTTGGGTAGTTCTGTTCATGTTGCTTGAGTTGTCTTGAAAGGTAGGATACAACCTTGCCTTCTTGCATAAGCACGCATCCAAGTCCAGTCTTGGAGGCATCGCAATATACGTCAAAGGGCTTTGCGATATCTGGCATGATCAGGATTGGGGCTGTTGTCAGTCTACTCTTGAGCTGTTGAAAGCTCTCTTCACATTTGTCGGTCCACTCAAACTTTCTGTCCTTTTTCAGCAGTTGGGTCATTGGTCGAGCGATGCTCGAAAAACCTTCTACAAATCTGCGATAGTATCCGGCTAATCCAAGAAAAGCGCGGACCTCGGTTTGTGTGGTTGGGGCTTGCCATTCCATAACAGTTTTGATTTTGGCGGGATCTACGGCAATTCCTCCTGCAGACAAGATGTGTCCCAGGAATCCAACTTCTTCCAGCCAAAACTCACACTTGCTAAACTTGGCATACAACTTGTGCTGTCTAAGGGTTTCTAGAACAATCTCCAAATGTTGTTCATGTTCCTCTTCGGACTTGGAGTAGACGAGGATGTCGTCGATGAACACAACGACAAACTTGTCCAAAAAGTTCATGAAGATCTTATTCATGAGATTCATGAAATAAGCGGGGGCATTGGTCAGTCCAAACGACATGACGTTGTACTCATACAACCCATATCTGGTGGTAAAGGCAGTTTTTGGAATGTCGGTGGCTCGGATCTTCAGTTGATGGTATCCAGTTCTAAGATCAATCTTAGAGAAAACTCGGGATCCGGTGAGTTGGTCAAACAAGTCTTCGATCTTGGGTAGGGGGTATTTGTTTTTGATGGTGACATTGTTAAGCTTACGATAGTCCGTGCATAAACGATTTGCACCATCCTTCTTGTCGACAAACAAGACGGGGATCTCCTGTGGGGATGCACTTGGTCTAATCAAACCTTTGGCTAACATGTCATCTATTTGCTTCTTCAGCTCCACAAGCTCGGTTGCGTTCATGCTGTAAGCTCTCTGGGCTATGGGTCCAGTTCCGGGGATTAACTCGATGATAAACTCGATATCCCGATCCGGGGGCATACCGGGTAGATCATCCGGAAACACATCAGGGTAGCGACAAACGACCCTGATTTGATCCAGAGTTGGCTTGGATACACTTTGGTTGCGGTGTAAATTTTCTGGGTAGTTTTTCAGAGACGTGCTCAACTACGATACCGGTGCTGCTAGTCATGGTTATGGCTTTCTTGGCGCAGTCTATCAATCCATTGTGCTTGGACATCCAGTCCATTCCTAGGACAACTTCCAAACCCTTGGTTCCAAGTATGATTAGATTTGCAAAGAAATCTACATCATGGATTTTGATTGGCACATTTTTGCAAAATTTTCTGGCTTTGGTGGTTGATCCGGGGATTTGGACTATCATAACATGTTTCAAACTGAGGGGTTGAATTTTACTTGTTGATGCAAAGTCTTCGGTGACAAAAGAATGAGATGCTCCGGAATCAAACAACACTCTAGCAGGGATGTGGTTGACAGAAAACATACCCAGTACCACATCTGGTGCTTCCTGGGCTTCTTCAGCGTTCATGTGGTAGAGGCGGCCGTTGCGATTGTTGGGGTTGTTGGGGGCGAACTTCTTGCCGGTGGAGACACGGCGTTGCTGCTGAGCAGGTGCAGCGGTGTTGCCGGCGAGCTTGGCAAGACGCTTGGGACACTCGTTGGAGTAGTGCCCCACTACACCACACTCATAACAAGTGATAGTGGTCTTGTCCTGCTTGTTCGCAACGGGAACGGCATTGCTTCCGGTTCTGGGAGCGGTGTTGGTGTTGGTGTTGTTGTTATTAGGGGCTCGGGGTGGAGCGCGGTTGTAGTTGTTGTTGTTGTAGTTGTGGTTGTAGCCTCCTGGCTTGGAGTTTCCTCCACTCCGGTTCTGATAACCGGGGCGAGAGTTCTGCATCTGGGGTTTGTTGTTTCTCGGAGTGAAACCTCCGCTTGAGCTAGGGCGAGACTTTTGGGGGTGGCTTGATCCACTTTGATTTGCCATGCGGCGCTTGCGGTTCTCATTGGCTTGGTTTAACTTGCCCTCCATCTGGATGGCGGAGTCAACAAGGGCTTCGAGGCCGGCGAAGGGGATGTTGACGAGGACAGTCTGCATCTCATCATGCAGTCCGTTCAGGAATCTCTCCTTCCTCTTCTCAACGATGTCGGTCTCATCAGGGGCATACCTCGACAAAGTGAGAAACTTGTCGCGGTATTCAACCACCGTCATGCGACCTTGTTTCAGCTCACGGAATTCATCCCTCATCTTCTTGATAAGACCCAGGGGTACATGGTACTTGCTGAACTTGAGTTTGAAATCCTCCCAAGTCATGATTTGACCTTCGTTCATGGCACGGGTGCTTGTCCACCAAGCGCGGGCTGGTCCAGCGAGATAGTGTGTGGCGAACAAAACCTTCTCGTTGGCTTCCACTCCGGCTACCTCCAGATTGTTCTCCATAGTCTGGAGCCAATCGTCGGCGTCGAGGGGCTCCTCGGTCTTGCTAAACACCGGAGGGTTGGTGTTTTGGAAGTTCTTGAGCTTGGATCCGGGGTGGTCATGATTTCCATGGCCTTGGTTGGCGATGTTCTGCAAGGCGGTGAGGTTGGCTTGGCGTTCGGCTCTTTCGGTTTCCCGGTCTGCAAGCATGGTTTGCAGCAGTTGCAGCATCGCGTCGTTGGTGCGATTCGGAGGGGCCATCTGAAGATGTAGAAGATTATGAGATAAGAGGGAACATTCTATGGTTCATTTTGGTTAAGTTTGAAAAACATTTGAAAACTTGTAATCTTTTCATGACAAACATAACATTCATTCATTCATGCAACACATAGTACCAACTACACACATACTCCAATGGTTTTAAGAACCATTCTCATGCTACGATACAAGGGACGGGATACAACTCACACCTACTATAAGTGAACTAGTGCAACTACTCCTCATCATCGACATCGATCAGGACGTAGTCGTCGGGTCCTGCCTCCAGGAACTCGTAATCCTCCTCCTCGGTGTTCTCGTCCTCCTCAAAGTCGTTGTCATCGCTCAGGAAGGCGTCTCCTCCCTGAATGTCGATGCCTCCATCATCATCCTCTAGCTGACGAATCTGATCCTCCTGGGCCTTGACAGTGGCCTCAAGTGACGCGATCCGGGCGCGAAGGCGACGAATCGTAGCGTCCTTCTTGGCACGCTGCTGGCGAAGGCTCTTGCGGTCGTTGTTGAGTAGCTTGATCGCCTCACCCTGCTCGGTGATGTGAGCATGGGTCTGGTTCGCGTAAGCGCGAGAGGCGTCGAGGTCCCTCTGAGTCTGGTAGAGCATGAAGTCCAGGTGCTCAGCATGGTGCCTCAACTCCGGGTGCGGCTGCAGCTCCATGGGCACTCCCGCGGCATCACGCCTCACAAGGTGGGCGTAGCGAGAGGCGAGGATGCTCACCACGTTCTGTCCACAGAGGCGCGCAAGTGCCTCCTGAAGACCACGTGCGAGTCCGTCGAGCCAGTTGCTCTCGCGGAAGGAGAAGAGGATCCTCTCCGAAGTGGGAGGCTCCATCTTGCCCCTCAAGTCGGCAGTGATCACCCACTGCAACTCTCCTCCGGGCGTGTCGTCCAGCTGAACCCCGTGAAACTCGGGGTGTGGGCGCCCAAGGAAGTCAGAGAGGGCGTTGAGGTCGTGCTCGAAGATCAAGCTTCCTCCGTTCCCAAGCTGGTAAAACTTGGTGTTGATGGGTTCATTCAGCGCCATTTGAAAGAGAATTGGATGAGTAGGTTAGAGAGTGCAAAGTGTGGCAAAATTTTAAGTTGATTCAAATAAGATAGACATGATTCATCAAATTTTGGCAAAGTCTCAAAGACAAGAGTGTAGTAAATTTTCAAAAATAGTTTCTTTCATTTGATTTCAAAGTTAAGTTTTTCAGAACGCCCATTCTAACTAAGGTCTTCAAAGGTCAAACAATGGCTCTGATACCAACTTGTCAACACCCGGATTTTTAAGTCCGAATGCCTATTATGTCATACATCGCAATCCCAGGAATATTGTTGTTGCGAGGCATAATAGTTAAGTATCACAGTCATCATTCATTACAAACCATAAGTCTTACAAATTGGAATCACATGATCCACATTACACGAATAGTTGATCTATTGATCAATGAACAAACACAAGTTCATAGTTCAACATAGCGGAAGCGTAAGATACAAGGACTCTCTAGTCCACAGGCCAACGCTTGACGTCGGAAGGCGCTTAGTTGTCGTAGGCGTCCTGATGGTCATCTCCTTGATCATCTTCATACTCTGGCCATTTGAATAGCCAGGGACAAAGCCGTGAGTACGTTGAGTACTCGCAAACTAATACTCAAGTAAGTGCTAGACATTCTAGTATGGTTCGCTAAGCTCTAGTTTATTTGCATAAAGCTAGTTTTTGTTCACAAAGTTTGAGAAAAGCTTGTTCAAGTGCTAACTAACTCAAGTGGGAACATTAGTGTCATTCCCACCATTCAAGTGGTGATTTCAATTCAATTCACCACAAGGCATTTCACCATCATCGTTTTCAAAGATATGACATTGGAAACTGTATGGCCTTTCCAACCGTCCGTAACCGTGGACGCGGCTATTCGAATAGGTTTACACTCTGCAGAGGTTGCACACTTGTGCCACAACATTTGATTTCATCCGTCGGGATTACCCCGAATCATCGTAACACAGTACGCGGATCATCAACCATAACCTTTCACTTACGAATCCTAGTATGAGCACCTCTCCCCATGAGCTTGGCCTCCCAGTGAAGACCAACTGTCAACCTGGGAACTGCACAGGGCTTGGGCCGGACATTCACCTCATTTCGCATCATATCATATCATTTCTTTTGTGGTAGAGGCAGCTTTCGGCATAACCCCGATGACGCTTGTTTAGAGGGAACCCATACTAAGACGCATAAACTTCCAGTTAAGCCCTACCCATAATCAGGTATTGTGGGGGTACTTAATAATTGGAAAGGTATCGCATTCAAACCAACACCATTGTTTTATCAAAAATCACCATCTTCTCTTGTTCACATTCACCTTCATAAATCATTCAATGGAATGCATCATCATTCCAAGGCTTCAAAAATTATTTCAAATTCACATTGTTCCCATCTAGAGTAGTCAGGTTTTAATTCATTAGCACTAGCTCTAATTCATGAGGGGTGCTATCTTGCTTTGCTTGGAGAGACTAACTCACTACTCTAGTAACCAACTTGTACTTTGACCAAAGTTAACTATAAAGTAACTCATTTAGAAAACAAGTAAAGCCTTGTAAAGAAAAATTGGGATAGGCTTATGTAAGATAAGATAAGAATCATGGTGCCTTGCCCCAAGGGGCTTTGCACTTTGCAAGAATAATAGCTTGCCTTGGTAGTTCTCAAACTGTTCCTCCTCCTCCTCTTGGTAGCAACCTTCTTCTTCGGCGTACTCTCCGGTGCTACCGTCTAAATTTGAATACGAGTATAATTACTCACTAATTCAATGTCTATTCCATACATCACATATAACACACAAACTACTCTATGCACACAAATAAATTAACTAGAGTACATGGGTTGTGGGGTTTAAATAGAATTCACTTCTTTGTATTTAATATGTAAATGATAGTTTCCATAGGGTTCTTGAGAAATAATTTCCTCTCATTGAAATCTTCTTAAGATTTAATTTCTCAAACCATCATGTATGAACTCATATTGACCTAAGTCAAATGTTCATCATCATCATTTGTGAAAAGGATTTAAATGAGGTAGATCACCTCATACTATTTAGGTAACAATATATTTGATTTAAATCTCAAGTAATTCATATAAGAGAGTTTGGAACCAGGGGTCCAAACATCCCATGAATTCATGTGAGACAAGTTTAAATGAAGTGTAAGACTCCACATAATTTACTTTAATAGTTTTGGACAATATCAACTAGTTAAACTAGCCATAATATCCATTCATTAAACCATGGCATGATCATACAAAGTGACCACACCATTTTATTGCATAAACAATTAGTGTAAGTCAAATGTGAGCTATTAGAGTTGGAATTAACTTAATATCTATTTTGGTTGATTTTTAATAATTATTTGAATAGGGAAAAGTCCCTGTCTTGTTATTTTTATCACATTTATTCTACAAAGAATCTGGCCATGAGGCCAGTGGCATTGGCTAGATAATTTCAGTAGCTTTCCAACCATATAAAGTTCACTAAATTTGGTTTAGCCAATTTGAATCTATTGAATTTCAAAGTAGGGGCAGTATTGAAATTCATTTGATATTATTTAAACGGGATTTGAATTAACAAAGCCAAGGAAAACTAAACGGGCTGCCAGATTTAAAAATGGCCCAAACCAACCCAGTCCAGCCCAGCCACGGTCCACAGACGCGCGGGCTGCCTGACAGGGTGGGGTCCGCCTGTCAGCGACTATTATAACCCGAATCGGTATGTTTTAAAGGGGAGCGTCGGATTAGAATCTAATCGAACGGCCGTGGTTCATCGTCGTCGCCGACGAGAACCCGACGATGCGGCGGCGGCAGTAGGGGGTGGGAGAGCTTACGGCGGCTCCAGCAAGGGATGGCAATATGCGCGAGGTAGATGTGGACGACGGCGGTTCTCCTGGTACTGGCGGCGTCGCCTGAGGTGGCTCCAATCGTCGGCGAGCTTCCGCGGCGGCGTGCGGCAGTGAGGTAGAAATTGGGTGGCGTCAGTGGCTAATGTCGACGGTGGAGTGGTTCTGGCGGTCGAGTGAGAAGAGGGGAAGGTGATGGTGTGCTCAGATCGACGAGGCGAGGCCTCCTTTTATAGGCGAGCGAGTGCCCGAGGCTCTGCGGCGAACTCGACAAGGGCGCGGCGTCTCCGGCGGTCTAGCGAGCTAGGCGAGGGCGCGGTGGTGTTCCTGGCGTCACGGTGGTCCTCTGGATGGCGACAGGTAGGGTAGGGGGTGACTGGTTTGGTCGCCTCGCTTCCGTGTCTGTCGCGCCCGCGGCGGGGTTTCCTCTTCGTCTCCGGCGGCGGCGGGCACGGGTCGTGGTCGAGGGCGTGTCCCATGGTGTTGCGGTGTCACGGCGAGGCTCAAGGCGTTGCGAGCGGGGCCAGGGCGTGAGCGAGGTGGCTGCGCGGCGCGTGGCCAGTGGGCGTCTGTGGCGCGCCACGCGCGACACGAGCGGCATGCTGGGCGATTTTGGGCGCGCGATCTCCGGCGAGCTACGGCGTCTACCTCGACAACGGCGGTTGCTAGGTGGTGTAGGGAGGCACGGTGGTGAGCTTGGGCACCAGGGCCAGCAATGGAGATGAAGGAGAGAAGAGGGAGAAGAACATGGCCGGCATGGGCCGGCATGGCCATGTCTTTGCTTGTTCTCTCTCTCTCCCTAGGGTTTCTATGCAGCACTTAGGTTTAGAGGGGGCCAGGGGACCAAATGGTGTAGGTTAGAGTAGATTTGTTGGGTTAGATCACTATTTGCTATAGTGTGCAAATAGTGCCCGATTTTGGAATTTACAAAATTGTCCAAATTTGAAATAATTCAAATGGTGAATGTGTTTGAAAAGTGAGTGTTGATATTAGTTGTAAATGACCAGAGAGGTTTTGAGGTGGTGGTGGAAAAAATTAGAATTCAAAAGTTGGCCAAAATGGCTAAGTGGGGAATGTTGCATATGTTAAAAAGTTGGGACTTTGGGTGAGCATGGCTCTTGATCCAAGATGAATTGGGCATGGTGATCTTCATCAAAGTTGTTCACCTTGATGTTGACTTTGAAATGGTGCAAAGAGTTAGCAAGAATTGGTTTGGGAAAATTGAATGGCAAGGGCTCAAAGTGGTGATCAGACTAGAATTGTCAAATTTGACCATTATCATATGTGAGTGGGATTTGTGTTTGAAATCCATTTGAATTGTGAATCTTTGATTCCAAAAGTTGTAGTAAGTGTTTAATAACATTACTCAACTAATGGTGAAGACCAAATAGGTCTAGGGTCAAAATTCATAAAAATGCCATAGGGCATATGTGAGGGTTTTTAGGGTTTTCTATTTAATGGAAATTTCTTCCTCTTTGATTTATTTGGTTGGTGATCTTCATATGATCACACTAGGGTTTTAGAGCATATCAAATACAAGTAATAACAATCATCATGGCATATCACTCAAATGCACAAGTCCTATGCATGGTACTATATGCAAATAGAAAAGTTTTTGTTGGTTTGAAATTTTGTTTTCTGGAATTCTCTAACTTTCTTTTTATTGAAATTTGGGGTGTTACACACGACGTGTCAAGATAGTGGATCAATTGGGCCCGCATGGCAGCGAGAAAAGACTTGTCGCAAATTTCTGACTAGCAATCGTGGCTATCGTCAGCAATAACGTCACCTTGGCAGAAGAAAAAATTCGACTCAACAGCTTCATAAAAGGCGACACGGAAAAATAATGCTGAGCCTTTGATCAAATACAAGTTTTTGATCAAATGCTCGGGGGCTACTTTGGAAAAAAGGAAAAGATCCAGAATGACAAGATAGAAATGGCGTGAGCCTATGACCAAATACAAATATTTGTTCATAGCCTCGGGGGCTACTCCCATCGGGAGCGCTGTTCGCGCACCCGAGAAATTATAAAACTTCGGGAGATAAAAGAAAATATAGCGGCATAAGGCGTGGAGCCTACACCCAAGTACAAGTCCTTGGCTGTAGCCTCGGGGGCTACTCCCATCGGGAACGTTGCTCGCGTGCCCGATGAAATTGTAAAAAAGAAAGAAAGAAAGAGAAAAAGAAAGATAGAAGAGCAAAAAAGTATATTTCGAGTTATAATTAACTCTACATATACTCCCATCGGGAGGGCAATATAAGTCATTTTTGACTCGATAAAATGTACCATTCCAACAGCCGAAAAAGTACTCGACAATATATTCTCAGAACGCCGAAGTTGCGATCAATTTCTGAATGCCGCAAATTTGCGAAGGTAAGACCCCAGATCCGTTCTGCTGGGCGTGGCATCGCCGAAGACTGCACTCTGCTACTTTTATCCGTATCAACAGATACGAAGAAAAATCCTAACGGACGCGTTAGGTACCCGATAAATTTTACTGGGACTCGTCAGAATGGTAAGACCTTAAGCGGCACCTGTTGAAGTTTGCACCAGTATCCCGAGGTCATGTCCAGGGACGTGATCTTGAAGTAGGTTTTTGCGGATTGCCACTAGAGCAGTTAACTAGTACCTGATCCGTCAGATGAACTAGCCCCAACTACCATCATCCCTGTACAATATAGATGTTTATGAGAAGAAATATAGAAAAAGTCGAAGTTGTCGAATAAAAATAAATAGTGGAGATTTTCCTTGACCCTACGATTCAAGCAAAATCTCGGGGGCTACTGACATAGGCATCGCAAATGGGCCTGCTGAAGATAGTACCCGGGGTTTACTGAAGGCCCACTACCCGAAGAATAAGAAGATTCGGAAGCCCAAGATATTATTAAGGAAAGCTAGAGTTGTAATAGAAAGTCTTATTTGTAATTTTACGGGATGAGTTAGAAACCTTCCCGGACTTTGTAACTTGTACAGCACGAATCCCTCGGCTCCGCCTCCTATATAAGGGGGAGTCGAGGGACGCGGAAATCATCGAATCATTGTTTACAAACCCTAGTTTTCTTAATCGTCGAGTACTTTTCGGCTGAAACCTTCGAGATCTACTTGCCCTCTACTTCCAACTAAACCCTAGTCTACAATCCGTAGGCATTGACGAGTTAATACCTTGTCAAGTATCGCGCGCAATGTCCGCGAACTTCATGGCGGGGAAGTGCGCTTTGCAGGTGGCTAAGACAAGGGAGGCGACTCCGCGAGCAGAAGACTCCTGCCAATCTTTGATGAGCTCCGGCACCTGTTTCATAAGCTTGGACATAGTGTCAATCACTGTGGTCTTGTCTCTCTTCAAAGATAGTGACTTGGTGATTCCGCGACACGCCTCGAACAGCTCGTCAATGGAACTCCGCGCTTCATCATATGCCTCCGTCCTCTTGAGGGTTGAATCCTTGGTCCATTCAAAGCCAAGACTCGCTGCGAAATTGATGATCAGTTCTTCCGCGGACATAGCAACATATGAGGAAGTCGGAATTAAACAAGAAAGGTTCTTACGGAAGATCAATTTTCGATAGCCTCCACCTCCGCCTCTTGACTCTTGTTTTTAGCCGCTAAGGTTGATACCCTTTGCTGGATCTTCTTGAGTTTCTCCGCAAGTTCCGCCATGTCGCGCGAGTGCTTCTCCAAGAGCTCCTTCTTCTCCAAAGATTCCTTCTCGGAGGATTCCTTTAGGAAGTTCTTGAGGGACTCATTCTCCGCCTCGAGCACTTGGACTTTGGCGGACAGAGCGTCGATGGTGGGGCACTTGGCAATGTAGGCGGAAAATCACACAAGTTATACATCATGATTGTTTATGGAAAGATGCGAATCTAACCCGGAGTTCTTACCATTCCAGCGGGTCTCCAAGAGAGCTAGAGCCTTTTGGCTATTTTCAGCATTCTGGCGCAGCCCTTCTATCTCCGTCATTTGCTCCAGCACATGGACGCGCAGGTCTTCGTGCAGCTTCCGCTTGTTCTGAGAAGCAAGCAGGAGTTAGCCGGAAATTCAAAATTATGGGGGCTGGCGAGGGGTTTAACTTCTTGAATTGGGAAAATTTTAAAATCCCGCCAAGGAGTACATCTAAAAAAGCATTGGCTCGCACATATTACTCGGAAAAATGTCCAACCCAATGCTTGGGGGCTAGTGTTACCTGGCGCACGTTCTTGTGCTTAGCAAAGAAAATCTTGAGATCACTCTCGAGATCTGAGAGCTCCTGCATTTCCGTGTTCGCAAGCCCCCACACTTGGTCCATCATGGCGGATATCTCCGTGTGGTGCTGTGAGAGGGGGGCTTTTGCAAAGTTGGAAAGAGATGAGGATGGGTCTGGGGCGTGCCGGTGGCACGACTTAGCAGTAATTTCTTCTCAACCTCCTCAGCCGGAGCTTCAGCGGAGGTGACATTTGGTTGCTCAGGTGGAGGTGCGGAGGAGGACGCGCCCTTGCCGAACTCGCCGTGACCGGTCTCAGCAGTTGGTTCTTCGGGAAGGTCATCAAGGTTGATGACGTCCTTAGGATCCGGCTTGGCGGTAGAAGAGGCCTTGGGCGGAACCTCAACTTCCGGGGTAATTGGCATAGAAGCCGGAGATGGCTTTGCTTTTTTCTTGGGGATCTTGGGGGGCTGGCTTCCGGAGCCTCTGTTGTGTAATAAGAAAGGCATAATATTTAAGCACATGCTGATTCACGGTGACAGAGGAGAATTAAGGCGGAAATCAAGCACTTACCCAGATGGTTTGAAAAAATGGTGCATGTCAGGTTGCGCTCGGTTGCTGGTGTCGATAAGCTTGAGGCGCTTCTTCTCCGCCTCCGCCTTGCGGGTAGCCGCGGTGCTAAGCACTTCGCGGGCACGTTTGGCTGTGGGGCTGGAGGGAGCAGCCCTCTTTCTCTTGGAGGGGCGCGGAGCCTCCGGAACCTCCGCTTCCGATGCGGCTTCCGGGTCGGTGTTTCCCGCGTGAGGGACTCGGAGGAGAGTTCCGAGTTCGCCCTCCTCAAGGGCTTCGAGCTGCGTTACCAAGCCAACACTTAGACAAAAAATCAGATTATAAAGGAATCGACAGTTGGGTCAAGGCAACGTACCGTGATCCCGGAGCCGTTGGTGTGGATGTCCTTGTTACACACGTGAATCCAAAGATCACGCGGAATCTTGATGAGGAGTCGGATCCGCTTGTCGATGGCGTCAGCAGAAAGGTTGTCCTTAGAGGCGCGCATAGGATCGTCGCGCCCTGTGTATTGGAACATCAGGCGGTCCCAATGTTGAAGTGGTTGGATCCGCTTGGTGAACCGGGACATTGTGAGGTCCTTCCCCGATAGACCTTCCTCCGTCAGCTTGCAGATCCACCTAACTGCGCGAGTCAGCAGAGGCGACTCGGAGAGATGAGGACATTGCGTCCAGGCCGGAGTCTCACTGGCGGGGCTGTTCTTGAAGGGCGGCAGCACCCTCTCACTCGCCGGGTCGGAAACGTCCTTCAAATATAAGAAGCCTCCCGACCAATATCGAGCGGATTCGTGGCGGTCGGTTGGAGGGTAGACGCGGCCAGGGCGGAGCATGAAGGTGATTGACCCGCAGGTGGCCAACTCGGAAGCTTTAGGAATTTTCTCCTTCTTGACGGAGAAATAGTACTGAAAGAGAGGAAGTTCTGGATGTACCCGGAGATGGCCTTCACAAAGAGTGACGTGATTGCTGATGGCCAGAACGCTGTTTGGGGATATGTTGTGGGGCTGGAGCCCATACGCCTTCAAGATTTCCGAGAAGAAATCAGATGGCGGAAATGAGAAGCCGCGCTCCACAAGCGCCTTGGTCACCACCATCTCTCCGGCCTCGGGAGCTGGAGCCAGAGAACCCGGAACTGTCCGCCAGGATCCGGGCTTTAGGAAGCCCTCCGCCTCGAGGTTGTTGAGCTCTGTTTCGGTGGTGGTGCAGGGCCACCATTTCCCCTTGGCTTCGCTGTCCCGCTGGCGAGCCTTGGATTTTTTGGCGGCCACTTCTTTCGCCTTCTGCTCTGCTTGATCTGCTCCGGAGGCTTTCTCCGGGTTAGCGGATGTTCCCTCGGCGTTCTTGCCGGAATCCTTGGAAGGATCCAGCTGAACGGGGACAAAGGGTGGCGGGGCGGAAGCAAGGGGTGTTGCCATGATCGGCTCAGATGTAGGGGGTGGAGTTGTAGAAGACATCTGAAGATGAAAACATGGCGGAAAAACTGGCTTAGTCGAATCCAACGTTGAAGCCCTAAACTCGTCCCTACCAACTACGGCGCCAAGACGAAGCTCGAGAGCTTACCGGAATGGTTTCCGCGGTGGTCGGAGTCGCTGGCGACGAGGTTTAACCGCGGTGTCTCGCTGAAGTTAAGAACACGAAGAACACTGCACGGCGGCGAAACGGCTCCGGCGAGATTCCGGCGAACTCCGATACGGCGGAGGAAGAGCTCGGAGGCGGCGCTGCGCAGAGAGGTGAATAGGGGACGAATGAGGAGATTAGGGTTAGACAGTGGATATTTATAGGACGAGGGAAGAGATTCGTGCTCCGCATCCTGTGGTCGGAACGCAAGCGTCGCACCGTTGGATGAACGACACGTGTCGAAAACCCTAAGCAGTAAAAACGGCTAAGGCTAATTTACCGCTCAAATCACGCGAAAATGGCGCCAAGATTGGCGGAACCATTTGAACCTTTTAAGGTTTTGGGTTGCAGCGTGAAGATAAGCAAACTCTTGTTCGCAACAGGGGAGTAACCCGGAGACATGCCGTATGCTGTCAATGGATGAAGTCCCGCAGGATGAGGGGATTTTCCGACCAAAGATTGGGAAAGGAGAAAATGTGAAGTTGGAGTTCTTCAAGTTTTTTCGCGTTACCGATATTGCCGGAAATCATGAGGTGTTAGCAAGGCTGAAACAGGAGGTGAAACTCGGAAAACTCTGGGGGCTACTGTTGTGGGTAAACTTCATGGGTGTACCATCGACAGTGCCTAGATCCGGCAAGCCCGGGTGGCCCATAGATGGTGATGTGGCATGTGGCCCATCGGGCGGCCCAATTGCTGTTGATCCTGAAGGATGAAGTCCAGCCCAGGATAGGGAAGCCGGATCCCAACCGACCTTCGGAGGAAGTCGGATCCGTGGAGGCCCATATGGAACCCGGAACCAGTATGACGTAGACGGGAAGGCGGATCCTTGACGTACACGGCAAGACATTGTACCGTAGTTATGCAACCTGTAATCCGGTTAGGACTCTCCATGTAAACCCTAGATCCGTACGCCTTTATAGTCCGGATCCCGGGAGCCCTAGAGCCACAACCACAACTCATTGTAACAACGCGAAAACGCCAGATAATTCCAGACAAGCAGCAGTAGGCCATGTCATCGTGCAGGTGTTCCGAAGCTGGGTAAATCGCGTACCACCGTCCCGTGTGCACTCCGCCCTATGGCCCCTACTTCTTCTCCCCTCCATGAGGATCCCTCCTCTGGAGCACCGTCGAATAGGCAACGACAGGAAGATACGTCGTACAATGGGAAAAATAGTCTTCTCTTATTTCATAAGAGACCATCCCTTAGCTAAGAGAAGACAACCTTCTCTTTCTTCCTTCTCTCTCCTCCAACTAAGCAAAAATCTTATGTGACAAGCGTAAGAGAAGGCTGACATCACCCCATTATACATGGTCTAATATGGGCAAATTTGTTATGAAACATGGGGCGGAACCGATCCAACATGTGTTCTTAGCAATGAATCACCATTTTTATAGTGGGCCCATTACGTTTGAGGCCCAAAAGTTGCACATTAACACTACAATTCATACTAAAATACTCCATTCAGCTTGGAGTTGTAGCTATATATTGACCTTGCCTTCCTTCTTCTCCATTGAAACATCATATTCATCTTTATTGTCCTACCATCTCCTTTGTGCGCATTTATCAAGATCATGTTTCCCCCATCTCCCTCATGCTTGAATTTATATATGTTGTAATCACCTTGTTACTTATTTTGTTTAGATAAGTTACTGATGCACATAGTGAGTCTACTATATATAGGTTTTGTACTTGACAAACTAAACGCCTATTTTGTTATGTATTTGTTTAGACCAATATAATAAAGTTTTAAATCACATATTCAACCCCCTCCTCTCTAGGAGGCATCCGTGTCCTTTCACCGGTGTTGGGCGCCGGACCGAGATTCGCCGCCGCTGGTGCCATCTTCCGCGGACCATGTGCCACGACCCGGCGTGCGCAAACAACTCGATCATCTGGGACGAGTGGTTCGAGATTGACCACGACGCGCGACGAAGGTCATGCTTCGCCATGAACAATGCGCGTTGTGTCGAGGATGACAACGACCACAACGATGAATATGTGGACAAGTTGTTGCCACCACATGCCCTCATTGTGATGCCACCATAGTCCCCCTTGCGAATGTGAAGGCCAAGGACGAGGAGGAGGTCCTCGGGTAGGCGATTGAGCTCGACAAGCTCGATAGGTGGCTAGATTTCTTAGCATCGCTCTATATCTACGCACGGGAGGTCGCGCCGGCACATCCACCCCAAGCGTGGCAGACACATGCCCACCAAGCGCCGTCACCACCATCACCACAGCAGGCCCCGCCATCACCATGAAACTTACTAACATCTCCACAGCACGACCCTTGGTCGCAGTGGACACCGTGGTATGACATCAACGCTTGCTTGGGTGGCGTCACTGTGGTCACCGTCGGTCGTCATCACCATCGATGATGACGAGGACGGTGTCCCATACGTCACTGACAACACAAACTGTAGCTAGATAGGGTTTTGCATTTATTTTTTCTAGTTTATTTATTTTATGTCTTTTTCCTTCTTTCACATCACATGTATAATTAAGTTTAATGAAATATTATGTGAAAATACGTCCCATGCTAGAAGGACAATCAGTCCATCTGTCTTCTCCATAAGACCTAAACAGACCAAATTGAACTTTTTTGGTGTTCCATTTGAATCATGCCGCTAAAGATACCATGATGCTAGTCGGATCATTTGCCAAAAAAAGCAAAATGCTGCATTTCACAAAAACAGAAAAAAGCAAACAGCTGCAGGTTTCCACACCCTTTACGGTCCAATCCGATCCAGCCCTGAAAAATGCCGGGTCTATCGAGAGGGGATATTCCGTAATTAGTTGCGTCCGCATCCCATTTTTGTTCTGACATTTTCAAGTTTTCAAAAAATGCAAACTAAAATTCTAGACATACATTTTATTGTATCTTGTGCATCTGTGAAATTTCATCAAAAAATATGTCAAAATGTGGCCTACACAAAAAGAACAAATGATGTGTAAATAGTACGTGACACTATTTACGTACGTCTTCTCTTTTTTACACAGGTTATATTTTGACATATTTTTGGATGAAACTTCACAGATGCACAAGACACAACACAATGTATGTCTAGAATTTTAGTTTGCATTTTTTGGAAACTTAGAAATGTTACAACAAAAAATAGAGTGCGGGCGCAACTAATTGCAAATGAGAGTTTGCGGGGTCGATCTCGTTACCCTAAATAAAAGTTGGAAAAACATATCGGTCCCACCTGTCGGCCAAAGTGAGCGGCTCCTCGCCTAGCCTCCGAGGCTACTGAGTACTGACACCTGAAAGGGAAAAAGCATCGGAGCTTCACTGCTGCAGAAGAAGAAGCGCTCCGCGAGACGAACCGAGGTATCCATCCCATCCCAGCTTGCATGAATTTCGGGTTTAATCTGTATCGATATCTACGAGGGCTGCGGATTTCAGCCTCTCCCATTTAGATCCTGATTCGATCTGTTTATTGGAGAAAGTGGGCGTTTTCTCCCCTTCTGCTGGCTCGATCCCGCCCGCCTCTCGATCTCGTAAGTCGTAATTGGTGGTTATTTTGCCCTACACTCCTACCTGTTACTTGGTTCTGCAGCCATTGATCCTGGCTGCCTTGTTTTGCGATTCATACGGGATTCAGATGGGAATTCTTAGAAAACTATCGTCATTTTGGTCGTCTCCAGTTCCAATAGGGTGTAACTTTATCTCGTCTAATCCACGACCTATGTTTGTAGAAAAAATTTATACAGTTCTTTTTTTTTTAGGGGTGAAAAATCTGTACAGTTGTGATGTATTCGGAATTTTGGGTCCTCCATCTTATTTTGTTGGGCCATGCATCAGATGGATCGGCTGTTGCCTCTGCAAAGAGCCTTTGGTTCAGTTTGGGGTTGCCGCGCTGTGTTGCTGTGAATTTATTTTATAATCTTCTATAGAAAAACAAAATTGCTAATTAGCGTAGTGCCCAGTCAAGTCCAAAACGGACGGATCTGCATCGTGATTTTGTGCATCCTATGAGTTGTAACTGAGATTTTTCAGTTGCAAGTCGGGTTGCAACTGGATTTTTCCACTGAGCTTTTAAAGTCACAAGTGACAAGTGAGTTGCAACTAAAAAAATAGTTCACGCAGTAAAAAACATTTACATAATAAAAAAGTTATTCATATAGTACAAAATTGTGGCGATGGCATCATTAGACTAAGAATTAAACTTATTCTTAGTCGACTGAGAATTAGCCACACCCATACAAAAATAGACATGAAAGCAGGAAAAAAATTGGTTATCTAAATGGTAAAATAGGCATAAGTTGGTTGTGCCAAACGGGAATATAATAATCCTCTGCAATGCTAAATGTAAACTTAATATGCAGTACTTCGGCAGTTCAAATGCTAAATGTTGCGCTTCTAGAGGTGTTGTTAGGAATTAGGATGCAACAACTTAAAAGTTACTGTACATTGCTGCATTTCCTCAGAGACAGAAAGTGCCAAAATAGTGAGAAAAATCCCTTAACCAAGAAGCACTGTCTAGGTTTCCAGCAGACACTCGCTTGATAATTACTATAGTCCAGCTAAAAAAAATATTGATGCATTGGTAGTAATTTATAACTTTGACTGGAAATCTGGAGTTCAAACTTGCTAGATTCACTTCAATCCTGAAGCTAATGGCAATTCTTTTAGGCTGTTGCGGTATGGCTCGGAGTTTTACTGAGAGCAAGACCAGAACCGCTGTATTTGTACTTTTGGTATTTGGACTTTGTTCCTTCTTCTACCTCCTTGGTGTATGGCAAAGAAGTGGCTTTGGGAGAGGGGACAACATAGCAGCTGTGGTGAATGAGCAGACCAAATGTATGAAACTGCCAAACCTGAATTTCGAGAGCCACCATAGTGCATCGGATCTTCCAAACGACACTTTCAGTTCTAAAGTTAAAACTTTTGAGCCATGTGATGCGGGGTACACTGATTACACTCCTTGCGAGGAGCAAAAGCGTGCAATGACCTTCCCAAGGGACCACATGATATATCGGGAGAGGCATTGCCCTCCTGAAAAGGAGAAGCTACAATGTCTGATTCCAGCACCAAAGGGTTATGTTGCTCCTTTTCCGTGGCCAAAGAGCCGCGATTATGTTTCTTATGCCAATGTGCCACACAAGAGCCTTACGGTTGAGAAGGCCATTCAAAATTGGGTGCACTATGAGGGCAATGTCTTCAGGTTTCCTGGCGGCGGAACACAATTTCCTCTAGGTGCAGACAAGTATATAGACCAGCTTTCTTCTGTTATCCCAATTGACGAAGGGAAAGTGAGAACTGCACTCGACACTGGTTGTGGGGTATGTGAAAGTCTCGATGTTGAATATGTAAACACATGTTGAGAACCGTATTTTTTTGTGATATACACTTTAATCTTTCTTTGCTTATTATTTTCATAATTTTGTTTAGGTTGCCAGTTTGGGTGCTTACCTGCTGAAGAAAAATGTTTTGACGATGTCATTTGCACCAAAGGATAATCATGAGTCACAAGTACAGTTTGCACTGGAGAGAGGCGTTCCTGCATATATTGGTGTCCTTGGATCAATGCAGCTCTCATTTCCATCTCGAGTCTTTGACATGGCACATTGCTCGAGATGTTTAATTCCATGGAGCGAAAGTAGTAAGAACACTTTTAAATCATTTCATGTTGGCTTATATGGTGTCCATTAAATTCTGAACCTCTGTTGATCTTGTTCTACAGATGGTATGTATATGATGGAGGTTGATAGGGTACTTAGGCCCGGTGGGTATTGGGTACTATCAGGCCCACCTATTGGTTGGAAGATGTTCTATAAGGGATGGAAACGGACGAAAGATGATCTTCGGAGTGAGCAGAGAAAAATAGAGAAATTCGCAGAACTTCTTTGCTGGAAGAAGATTTCTGAGAAGGATGGTGTTGCCATATGGAGAAAGAGATTAAATGACAAGTCTTGCCCCAGGAAGCAAGATAATTCAGGAGTTGCCAAGTGTGAGTCGACAAGCGGCAATGATGTATGGTGAGTGCCATTCCCTCTCACCCTCGCAAAAAAAGAAGTAAATTTTAACTATACTGTTCTAGTTTTATATGTGGATTGATTTCCGTCAGTACATAACTACATACAGGTATAAGAAAATGGAAGTATGTATAACCCCTCTTCCTGAGGTTAAAAGTGTTTCGGAGGTTGCTGGTGGTCAGCTAGAGCCATTTCCCCAGAGGCTCAATACAGTACCACCTCGGATAGCCCATGGTTTTGTACCTGGGTTCTCAGCTCAGACATATGAGGAGGACAATAAACTCTGGCAGAAGCATGTTAATGCTTACAAGAAAACCAATGGCTTGCTTGATACTGGAAGGTACCGCAATATAATGGACATGAATGCTGGTCTTGGTAGCTTTGCTGCTGTACTGGAGTCCCCAAAGCTGTGGGTCATGAATGTCGTTCCGACCATTACAGATACTTCCACTTTAGGTGTAATCTATGAGCGAGGATTAATAGGAATGTATCACGACTGGTACGTAATACTGCCATATTGCTCCCTTGGATTCATACTTTGGTCATCCTTTTTGTTTCTCACTTATGTCGGCCCTACAGTTGTTCCTGCATTTTGGTAGTTCTCCTTTTTTGCAACAGATCTGTTTTGTTCTGCTGGTTCAAGATGTGGAAAACTTGTCTTTCTCTGTTATGTAGTGCATTGACTTCAAGAATACTGTCAAAAGGCTAGGGTTCCTGTGTTTGTTGAGAAGCTCTTTTATTACTGTGAGGATTTTTTTTGGTGATATAATCATAGTTTATTTGTTGTTGTTACAGGTGTGAAGGGTTTTCTACTTACCCAAGGACATATGACCTCGTACATGCTAATGGTGTCTTCACTTTGTACGAGAACAAGTAAGCATTGTAAAACCAAAATGTGATCCTAAATTGTTATATCTGCTGGCTGATATTACCTGATTGTTGAAAAACAGGTGTAACTTTGAAGATATTCTCCTGGAAATGGACCGGATCTTACGCCCAGAGGGCGCAGTTATAATCCGTGACAAGGTTGATGTGATTGTAAAGGTGGAGAAAATAGCCAAGGCCATGAGGTGGAACACAATATTGGCTGACCACGAGGGTGGCCCTCGTGTGCCTGAGAAGATACTCTTTGCAGTCAAGCAATACTGGGTTGCTGACAGCAAGAGTCGTTAACATGTCCCTATAATTTTGTCCCTGTCAGCGTTCATTGCAAGGAAACATTCTGAGTACAGGTTCGGAGATCGGCACATCAGAGTAGACTACTGAAGAACCAAAGCAATCCTAAACTGGACGAGAGTAAATCATGCTGTACCTGCCGGTAATCTATTTTTCTCCGAGATCATCGGTGTGCCTAGTGCAAAGGGCCCACCTTTCTTAGAAGGGAACGGATGCGGCTGCTTGCCGTTTTATGACCTCTTGGCAGTCTATTCACAAGGCATGAAACAGGAGTGCTTGACTTGAGTTCATTTTTGTGGTGTTCAGAGAACCTTTGATATGGTTCCTCTGCCTTGGCCCCAGTTTTGTTTGTGTTGTATCTTAGATATTCATGAATTGAAGAGTGTATCTGAACAGCTAGTGCTGTTTGTACTTGAGCTAAATGACAAAACAATTTTCAGTCTGGCCTTAAGTCGGAACAAGATTACAAAGGATTCCCGCTTGTAATGTTTCCGACATGCTTGCTAATGAATATGTATTGTTCTTACTCTTTCATGTGGAGGATATAGCACATGCGTACCTCCAATCTTGTTTCCTCTTGGCCTTCATCGGAAAGTAAGATTAATTCATGGAATATCATTATATCGATGAACAGGTGAAACTCCGGCACTACATACATAGCCTCTTGGTTAATTTTTTTGAGGGATGTACATAGCCTCTTGGTTAATTTGAGTGCATGTCTTGGAGAAGCAGTGGCGAGGTCGCAATCCATGCGAGGTGCCGATGCACATATATATCCATCCTCCGCTTGTCCGACCGGCCTGCCACGTAGGAAAGTAGTATAGTAGGCATCGCCCTTGAAACTGCCGGCCAAGGTGAGCGGAGGCACCGAGGTAATTTGATACGCCAGCCCGAGGCACCATATAATGTGGCAGTACATAGTTGCTCCGATGGTGACGCCGCGCTGTTCTGCTGGCCAGGAGCTCCAAGAAACCAACAGAGGTGCTTTCTTGTATGTTGATTTTGTTTCTTGCCGACACAACACGCATGCTTCCATTTTCTGTTGCATACATTTCATTTCGGTTGATTTGGGTACTACTTGCGAATTCCATGGTTTTTAGATCAAGGTATTGATACGCCTCGACGTACATGTGGCGATTTGTGCTGATGCAGATGGCCGACCAACGTCGATGCCATCATCGTCTGCAATCGCAAGGACTCGCTGATGCTGAAGATGGCCGTGGGACTGCAGAGCCTCGTCAGGAAACAGGTATCGCTGCAGTGGTAATTTGCGCATAGAGCCTCGTCAGGAAGAGGAGCCATTTGCTGGAGCTAACGATCGTTCTCTTGATTAGGGAGCTCGACGCCCGAAAACAAGACCAGAACCATTCTACTTGTGCTTCTGGTAATGGGCCTCTGCTCCGTCTCCTACCTCCTAGGCGCGTGGCAAGCAAAACGTTTTGGAAGAGGGGACTGCATAGCAGCAGCGCTGAATGAGCAGACCAAAACCGTGGTTCTACAGGGTCTTCATGTCGAGACTCATCTTTCTCTCACTGGCACACCCTCCTGGAGATGACTCGCTCACCTTTCATGTTTCCTATCTTTTGGGGTGACATGTAGTAGTATGTTATTTTGTTTCTCTTGAACAAACCATGATTTGTTTGTGAAACTACCCCTTTATAACGTATATATGTTTTTGAGGTTGCTCAAGACGGCCAATATATTTGTGGCAAATAACTCATATTTTATGGCAAATAACAACAAGGTTGGGCTACCAAATCGAGGCCTTGTATATTTAAAAGGAGGGGGGGCAAGTATTTTAAGCTATCTTGCGCTCCAAGCCTCCAACCTATTTTGTCACACATACACCACCCTAAGCTAACATAACCAATTATTTTATGGCATACACAATGCAAGATGTTTGGAGAGATGCTTTGTTTTTTTTACACAACACACAATGAAATGCAATTTTCATGAACTTGAAATTTGGAAATCAGTCATTTGCATGATTTCATTTTGGATGAATGCAAAATGTTTTTTTTAATTGAGCATGCGCTCCTCAGCACACGTCAAAGTTATCTCCCTACAAAAAAAACCTTTGGCCCATAGGGATAGCACACAGAAATGGAGGAAAATTTCCTTCTCTCCCAATTCCATAGGATAAAAACGTCAGAAATTTACAATACACTATGATCTCTTATTGGAATTTCTATGCACAAAGAAGAGATCGACACCTTTAACGGCATAATAACATCATGATTGTATAGTTCATATTTTGACTCTCGACAATTTTTCGAAAAGGCAAAAAAGGTCCGGGCTATGCATCAAAATGATGCATGCAGTCTTTATTACTTATAAAACTGTCTCCAAGTGTCCAACAAGTTTGTTATAATTCACGAATCACTTAAGATCGATACATCGATCAGCCATCCAAAAAGATGGACAAGTTCACAAGATCATTTGTTGTCCAGTCTGATTTTACTCACACATTCCTATCATATTTATGTGCCTTTTCTATTTCTACATTTTCAGAATCCTACAAACCAAAGAGATATAAAGAAAGTTTTATTGGATTTTTTATTCCTAAAAAATTCACACTAGTTACACACACACAAGAAAAAATCCCGAGAGATGCACTACTCATGAAAACAACATTCCGTACCAGCATGTGGTAGCCACCTGCGCCAAGCATGTTCCATTAGAATTTTCTTTTTAAAGATTATTTGTGATAAGAGAAGTAATGCATATCACGACTCTGTTAGATTGGAGCTTGATGTCTACGGTTTAAATCCTTGCAAAGAATTTAGGGCAACATTTCAGCATTTCCGAAGGTGTACTTCCACAGTCCATTTTTTGAATAAAAATATGCACTAATAAATATCAAGCAAAACCAGTCATGTCTGATTAAAAAAAAACATATTAATCCTGAACCAGAGTTTTAAAAAAAGAAGTTTAAAACGCATTTTTTTTTTGCTCTGGCTAGGTGAGGTTTACTATAAAATGGTAGTAGCTAGAATAAAACTCTATTTTAAGCCATGTTGGTTGTTGTATCTCGTTTACACTAGATTAAACCATGTGTACCCTTTAAAAGGTTTTTTTTCTTGGCCAAATAACTATCTTTGTCTATTTTTGTATATTATGATTTTTTATTTCAGTCAAGGCTATGTATGGTCATATCTTCATAAGGTCTATCCGTCTTTGCAAATGCAGTAGCAACTATTCTTATCTTGTTACTCAAGACAAAACAAAAACCACCTTCCAGGTAATGTTTGTTGGATAAATGTTACTTGAGTTTTGTGTAATAAATACCTCCGGTGCTGGAAATTTTGTGTAGCTATTTTATGGTTAAGATTGATCGAACTACAATTAGTAGTAAATCTACATTTTCTTTTCATGCATATATGCCTCAAATTTTCATACTTGTTGTTTATTGTGTGGTCTGTTAATTCTCATTTCTACTTAGATGATCTGATATGTCCGATTTACATGTATAACTTACTAGTAATCAAAGTTTGTGAGGTGAAACTTTTGAAGTATTGCACTGATACAGAAAACTTTTGTCCTAAAGTGAAATAACGAGATGTCGCCTAGAGTGGGGTGATAGGCATTTAAAAATAATTACAAATTTGGCTTGTAAGAATACGGAATTAAAATAAAGTTTATTTTACAAGCACGAAATATAAATAAACTAGACTCAACTAAGTGAACCAACAGTAAGTTAAGCTAGGCAAGATTACACAAGATATATATAAGTGATAAGCAAGATATAAGTACTTCAAGCACGAAGGCTGTCACAAGAAAGTAAACTCGGTTATATAGATAACCAAGGCACTCGGAGATGAAGACATATTCCCATGTCCCCTTACATGAAGATACGTCACGTTGGAGAGATGTGGGTTACTGCAATGGTCTCTGACGCTGCAAAGGTTCACCTTCTTCTCCAAGCCAATTCCACGAAGGGCAAATGTGTTGTCCTTGTGGCTAGCTTTTCCTCCACTCCGCAGATGACAAGCTCAACAACCACTTCACAAGCTCCACAAAGGATAAGCCCAGGGTTCTGCAGATGACAAGCTCAACAACCACTTCACAACTTCCACGAAATGTTTGTCGAAGCACCAACCGCCAAACCAACTAGGAGGTCACCCTCCAATAGTAACAAACAACTCATAGCCACTCACTTAAGTACTAGGGAGGAACTGCAGAGAAAGAACAAAGGTGGAGACCAACAATTGACTCCAAGATCTAGATCTAATGGGTTTCCCTCACTTAGAGAAGGAATTGATTGGTGGAAATTGTAGCTCTAGATCACCTCTTTCAAAGCTCTCGAAGAGATGCAAGAATTATATGAGGGAAGGGAGAGGAAGCAAGCTTTCAGAGGTTCAATAATGAAGTGTGTGTGTGAGAGAGAGGGATTAATGGTTGATCTAACCTCCTCAAGGAGGAATAAAGGCTTTATATAGTCTAATGAAGAAAAACTAGCCGTTTGGGGAATCTCTGCAAGTCAGTTCAGCAGTAAGTCGGCAGAGCCAGAACCTACGCCCGAATGACCAGTGATCATACCGGCGTGCCGGTTCACCCACCGAAATGCACACCAACACACAAGGTTGGGGCCGAAAAGAATCGGCAGTGTTGGAGCCTGCGCCGGCCAGTTTGACAGGTGAGACTGGCACCGACGTCTACCTCGGACTGACTGGAAGCGGCCAGGCCAGAGCCGAAAGGCCATACCGCATCCCACTCTGGCGACCACCAGCATAGATACCGGCACCCCACGGAGTGGTTCGGTGGGGAGCCCGATGGAGCAGGTATGATCGCCAGTTTCGTTAGGCTTCCCAAAATTTATTTTCTCCTTTGAACTATGCTCTCGAACTTCGTTATGTTGGAAAGATAATTGAAAGGACATGGAGCCCCCATGTGTGGTTTCGGTAATTGATGACAATTCCTATGGACTAATGGTTGTATTGAGAATCTATCTTAGGCCGTGTCCATAGCCATATGTTGGTCTCAGGTTGCAATGAAGAAGATTGAGTTTGATGTTGAAGACGGTGTAGAAGATGAAGGGGGACGAAGACGGTGTAGAAGAGATAAATATGGTGATGTGCGTAGAAGATGGATGAAGACGGTAACGTGTATGTTGGAAGAAGATGGTGGCATGTACAATGATGAAGAGGGTGAAGATGGAGCTTGCCGACTTGAGTGGAACGCGCAAGGAAAAGGTTTGTGCTTGATAGGATAGTGCGTCGCATTATCGGAGAGAGCTCAAACCTTACGTGCATTGCATCGTGTTTGTTGGTTGTTCTTGGTTCTTATCGATGAGATGTTTTAGAGTTTGTGTTCATTCTCATGACAAGCTCTAGCTCATCGGAAACGGATTCCGGATGCATTGCATGTTGCATGTTCGAGGGTGATGATTTTCCCGATGTACCATATTGAGAGGTTACACCTCTATGACCATAAGAAAATCATCATCCACTTGTTTCCATGTTTTAACCATGTGTGGAGGTAGCTCTTGTCATCCTCTTTCCGGCAAAATTGGTTTCACCTCAATCGGAGTTTCCTAGCTCGAGTTATTGTCGTTTCCGCACCGCGGTTTAGAGGGAAAAAGAAGAAGGGCGGTACTACCGGTCAGGTACCGGCTTGGTCTCTGAGAGTCATTGGATCCGGTCCAGTATTGGGCTGGTACCTACCCGGTAGTACCGGTTCAAGCAGAAGTACCGCTTAGGTCTTTTTCTGCCTGTTTTCTGCACAGTTTTGACCAAAGCGGTAGTACTGCTTCAACAAGCGGTAGTACCGCTCTAGGTTGCGAATCTGGCCGTTTTTCGGCCCAACAGCCATATTTCTGAGCCCCTATTTATACCTCTCTCCCACCTCCTGTTGGATATATTCCCAAGAGGCAATAATAAAGTGGTTACTATATGTCTTTATGTTTATGATAAATGTTTACATACCATGCTATAATTGTATTAACCGAAACATTGATACATGTGTGTTATGTGAACAACAAGGAGTCCCTAGTAAGCCTCTTGTATAGCTAGCTTGTTGATTAATAGATGATCATAGTTTTATGATCATGAACATTGGATGTTATTAATAACAAGGTTATGTCATTAGATGAATGATGTAATGGACACACCCAATTAAGCGTAGCATAAGATCACGTCATTAAGTTCAATTTGCTATTTGCTTCCGATACATAGTTACCTAGTCCTTCGACAATGAGATCATGTAAATCACTTATAGCGGAAGGGTACTTTGATTACACCAAACGCCACTGCGTAAATGGGTGGTTATAAAGGTGAGATTAGGTATTCGGAAAGTACGAGTTGAGGCATTTGCTGGCGTGCAGTTGACGTGGGAGTTAGAAATCTCTGTGGTATAATTTTCCTTCACGTCCCCGGCAACGGCGCCAGAAAAAGAGCTTGATAACGCGTGAAGCACACGTCCGTTGGGAACCCCAAGAGGAAGGTGTGATGCGTACAGCAGCAAGTTTTCCCTCAGTAAGAAACCAAGGTTATCGAACCAGTAGGAGTCAAGAGCCACGTGAAGGTTGTTGGTGACGGAGTGTAGTGCGGCGCAACACCAGGGATTCCGGCGCCAACGTGGAACCTGCACAACACAATCAAAATACTTTGCCCCAACTTAACAGTGAGGTTGTCAATCTCACCGGCTTGCTGTAAACAGAGGATTAAACGTATGGTCTGGAAAATGATGTTTGTTTGCAATGAGCAGCAGAGAACAATGATTGCAGTAGATTGTATTCAGATGTAAAAGAATGGACCGGGGTCCACAGTTCACTAGTGGTGTCTCTCCAATAAGAAATAACATATTGGGTGAACAAATTACAGTTGGGCAATTGACAAATAGAGAGGGCATAACAATGCACATACATATCATGATGACTAATATGAGATTTACTTAGGGCATTACGACAAAGTACATAGACCGCTATCCAGCATGCATCTATGCCTAAAAAGTCCACCTTCGGGTTAGCATCCGCACCCCTTCCAGTATTAAGTTGCAAACAACAGATAATTGCATTAAGTATGGTGCGTAATGTAATCAACACAAATATCCTTAGACAAAGCATTGATGTTTTATCCCTAGTGGCAACAGCACATCCACAACCTTAGAACTTTATGTCACTGTCCCAGATTCAATGGAGGCATGAACCCAGTATCGATCATAAATACTCCATCTTGGAGTCACAAGTATCAACTTGGCCACAGCCTCTACTAGCAACGGAGAGTATGCAAGATCATAAACAACACATATATGCTAGATTGATAATCAACTTGACATAGTATTCCATATTCATCGGATCCCAACAAACACAACATGTAGCATTACAAATAGATGATCTTGATCATGATAGGCAGCTCACAAGATCTAACATGATAGCACAATGAGGAGAACACAACCATCTAGCTACTGCTATGGACCCATAGTCCAAGGATGAACTACTCACACATCAGTCCGGAGGCGATCATGGTGATGTAGAGTCCTTCGGGAGATGATTCCTCTCTCCGGCAGGGTACCGGAGACGATCTCCTGAATCCCCCGAGATGGGATTGGCGGCGGCGGCGTCTCTGGAACTTTTTCCGTATCGTGGCTCTCGGTAATAGGGTTTTCGCGACGGAGAGTTTAAGTAGGCGGAAGGGCAGAGTCGGTGGAGGCACGAGGGCCCCACACCACAGGCCGGCGTGGGCCCCTCCTTGGCCGCGCCACCCTGTGGTTTGGCCACCTTGTGGCCCCACTTCGTATCCTCTTCGGTCTTTTGGAAGCTCCGTGGAAAAATAAGACCCTGGGCATTTGTTTCGTCCAATTCCGAGAATATTTCCTTTGTAGGATTTCTGAAACCAAAAACAGCACAAAACAGGAACTGGCGCTTCGGCATCTTGTTAATAGGTTAGTGCCGGAAAATGCGTATAAATGATGTAAAGTGTGTATAAAACATGTGAGTATTGTCATAAAAGTAGCATGGAACATAAGAAATTATAGATACATTTGAGACGTATCAAGCATCCCCAAGCTTAGTTCCTACTCGCCCTCGAGTAGGTAAACGATAACAAGGATAATTTCTGAAGTGACATGCTATCATAATCTTGATCAATACTATTGTAAAGCATATGAAATGAATGAAGTGATTCGAAGCAATGGTAAAGACAATGATTAATCAACTGAATCATATAGCAAAAACTTTTCATGAATAGTACTTTCAAGACAAGCATCAATAAGACTTGCATAGGAGTTAACTCATAAAGGAATAAATTCTTAGTAGAAAGTTTTGAAGCAACACAAAGGAAGATATAAGTTTCAGCAGTTGCTTTCAACTTCAACATGTATATCTCATGGATAATTGTCAACACAAAGTAATATGATGAATGCAAATAAGCAAGTATGTAGGAATCAATGCACACAGTTAACACAAGTGTTTGCTTCTAAGATAGAAAGAAGTAGGTAAACTGACTCAACGTAAAGTAAAAGAATGGCCCTTCGCAGAGGGAAGCATGGATTACTATTTTTGTGCTAGAGCTTTTATTTTGAAAACATAGAAACAATTTTGTCAACGGTAGTAATAATTCATATGTGTTATGCATAAGACATCATATAAGTTGCAAGCCTCATGCATAGAATACCAATAGTGCTCGCACCTTGTCCTAATTAGCTTGGATTTACATGGATTATCATTGCATAACATATGTTTCAACCAAGTGTCACAAAGGGGTACCTCTATGTCGCCTGTACAAAGGTCCAAGGAGATAGATCGCATTTGATTTCTCGTTTTTGATAGATCTCAACTTAGGACATCCATACCGGGACAACATAGAAAACAGATAATGGACTCCTCTTTAATGCATAAGCATTCAACAACAGATAATATTCTCATAAGAGATTGATGATTAATGTCCAAACTGAAACTTCCACCATGATACATGGCTTTAGTTGGCGGCCCAATGTTCTTCTCTAACAATATGCATACTCAAACCATTTGATCATGATAAATCACCCTTACTTCAGACAAGACGAACATGCATAGCAACTCACATGATATTCAACAAAGGTGTAATAGTTGATGGCGTCCCCAGAAACATGGTTACCGCTCAACAAGCAACTTATAAGAAATAAGATACATAAGCTACATATTGTTTACCACAATAGTTTTTAAGCTATTTTCCCATGAGCTATATATTGCAAAGACAAAGATTGGAATTTTAAAGGTAGCACTCAAGTAATTTACTTTGGAATGGCAGAGAAATACCGTGTAGTAGGTAGGTATGGTGGACACAAATGACATAGTTTTGGCTCAAGATTTTGGATGCACGAGAAGTATTCCCTCTCAATACAAGGCTTTGGGCTAGCAAGGTTGTTTGAAGCAAACACAAGTATGAACCGGTACAGAAAAACTTACATAAGAACATATTGCAAGCATTATAAGACTCTACACTGTCTTCCTTGTTGTTCAAACACCTCACCAGAAAATATCTAGACTTTAGAGAGACCAATCATGCAAACCAAATTTCAACAAGCTCTATGGTAGTTCTTCATTAATAGGTGCAAAGTACATGATGCAAGAGCTTAAACATGATCTATTGAGCACAACAATTGCCAAGTATCAAATTATTCAAGACAATATACCAATTACCACATGAAGCATTTTCTGTTTCCAACCATATAACAATGAACGAAGCAGTTTCAACCTTCGCCATGAATATTAAAAGTAAAGCTAAGAACACCAGTGTTCATATGAAACAGCGGAGCGTGTCTTTCTCCCAAACAAAGAATGCTAGGATCCAATTTTATTCAAACAAAAACAAAAATAAAAACATACAGACGCTCCAAGTAAAGCACATAAGATGTGACGGAATAAAAATATAGTTTCACTAGAGGTGACCTGATAAGTTGTCGATGAAGAAGGGGATGCCTTGGGCATCCCCAAGCTTAGATGCTTGAGTCTTCTTGAAATATGCAGGGATGAACCACGGGGGCATCCCCAAGCTTAGACTTTTCACTCTTCTTGATCATATTGTATCATCCTCCTCTCTTGACCCTTGAAAACTTCCTCCACACCAAACTCAAAACAACTCATTAGAGGGTTAGTGCATAATCAAAAATTCACATATTCAGAGGTTACATAATCATTCTTAACACTTCTGGACATTGCACAAAGCTACTGAAAGTTAATGGAACAAAGAAATCCATCCAACATAGCAAAACAGGCAATGCGAAATAAAAGGCAGAATCTGTCAAAACAGAACAGTCCGTAAAGACGGATTTTTTAGGGGCACTTAACTTGCTCAGATGAAAAAGCTAAAATTTAATGAAACTTGCGTACATATCTTAGGATCACTCACGAAAATTGGCAGATTTTTCTGAGTTACCTACAGAGGGGGCTACTCAATTTCGTGAAAGCAAGAAATCTGTTTCTGCGCAGTAATACAAATCTAGTATCAACCCTTACTATCAAAGACTTTACTTGGCACAACAATGCAATAAAATAAAGATAAGGAGAGGTTGCTACAGTAGTAACAACTTCCAAGACTTAAATATAAAACAAAATTGCAGAAGTAAAATAATGGGTTGTCTCCCATAAGCGCTTTTCTTTAACGCCTTTCAGCTAGGCGCAGAAAGTGTGAATCAAGTATTATCAAGAGATGAAGCATCATTACCAGGGGAGTTGGGAGTTTTCTCAACAATGCATTGTATCTTGTCTATGTAAGTAACTCCTCTTCCGTTGCTCTTAGGCTTACTATCCTCATCAAACAAATTTTTAGGAACAAGCCAAGCATAGTTATTTTCTAGAGCTTCATGCATTCCTAGGAGCTTACTAGGTATCGGTACTTTAATCTCCCCTCACCATTGACGTTATTAGTGTACTTTAATCTATCCATGTCCATCTTTTCAAGTGTTTTTGCAAAATCGGTACAAAAGCCAAGCCTCTTATGCTTAATAAAAACTTTTCTAGCTTCTTTAGCTATATCACCAAATTCTCTAAGAAGGACCTCTAAAACAAAATCTCTCTTTTCTCCCATTTTCATATCAAAGAGTGTAAGAAACATATGTTGCATTATAGGATTGAGATTAAGAAATCTAGTTTCCAACATGTGTACTAAAGAGGCAGTAGCACTTTCATAAGTAGGAACAACTTTTCCCAAGTGTCTATCTTCAAAATCTTCAACCATACTAACATGAGTGAAAAATGCTTCTATGTTATATCTTCCAATGATAGACCCTTGCCCTACCGGTATATCTTTCAGAGTGAACTTAGGAGGAAACATGATGAAATAAACAAAAGGTAAATAAAGTAAATTTAAGTAACTATTTTTTTGTGTTTTTAATATAGAGAACGCAAACAAGACAGTAAATAAAGTAATGCAAGTAACTAATTTTTTTGTATTTTGATGTAAAGAAAGCAAACAAAGCAGTAAAATAAAGTAAATTAAAGCAAGACAAAAACAAAGTAAAGAGATTGGATGTGAGAGACTCCCCTTGCAGCGTGTCTTGATCTCCCCGGCAACGGCGCCAGAAAAAGAGCTGCTGGCGTGCAGTTGACGTGGGAGTTAGAAATCTCTGTGGTATAATTTTCCTTCACGTCCCCGGCAACGGCGCCAGAAAAAGAGCTTGATAACGCGTGAAGCACACGTCCGTTGGGAACTCCAAGAGGAAGGTGTGATGCGTACAGAAGCAAGTTTTCCCTCAGTAAGAAACCAAGGTTATCGAACCAGTAGGAGTCAAGGGCCACGTGAAGGTTGTTGGTGACGGAGTGTAGTGCGGCGCAACACCAGAGATTCCGGCGCCAACGTGGAACCTGCACAACACAATCAAAATACTTTGCCCCAACTTAACAGTGAGGTTGTCAATCTCATCGGCTTGCTGTAAACAAAGGATTAAATGTATGGTGTGGAAAATGATGTTTGTTTGCAATGAGCAGCAGAGAACAATGATTGCAGTAGATTGTATTCAGATGTAAAAGAATGGACCGGGGTCCACAGTTCACTAGTGGTGTCTCTCCAATAATAAATAGCATGTTGGGTGAACAAATTACAGTTGGGCAATTGACAAATAGAGAGGGCATAACAATGCACATACATATCATGATGACTAATATGAGATTTACTTAGGGCATTACGACAAAGTACATAGACCGCTATCCAGCATGCATCTATGCCTAAAAAGTCCACCTTCGGGTTAGCATCCGCACCCCTTCCAGTATTAAGTTGCAAACAACAGACAATTGCATTAAGTATGGTGCGTAATGTAATCAACACAAATATCCTTAGACAAAACATTGATGTTTTATCCCTAGTGGCAACAGCACATCCACAACCTTAGAACTTTCTGTCACACGTCCTGCATTCAATGGAGGCATGAACCCACTATCGAGCATAAATACTCCCTCTTGGAGTCACAAGTATCAACTTGGCCAGAGCCTCTACTAGCAACGGAGAGCATGTAAGATCATAAACAACACATATATGATAGATTGATAATCAACTTGACATAGTATTCCATATTCATCGGATCCCAACAAACAGAACATGTAGCATTACAAATAGATGATCTTCATCATGATAGGAAGCTCACAAGATCTAACATGATAGCACAATGAGGAGAAGACAACCATCTAGCTACTGCTATGGACCCATAGTCCAAGGATGAACTACTCACATATCAGTCCGGAGGCGATCATGGTGATGTAGAGTCCTTCGGGAGATGATTCCCCTCTCCAGCAGGGTGCTGGAGGCAATCTCCTGAATCCCCCGAGATGGGTTTGGCGGCGGTGGCGTCTCTGGAACTTTTTCCGTATCGTGGCTCTCGGTAATAGGGTTTTCGCGATGGAGAGTTTAAGTATGCGGAAGGGCAGAGTCGGTGGAAGCACGAGGGCCCCACACCACAGGCCAGCGCGGGCCCCTCCTTGGCTGCGCCGCCCTGCGGTTTGGCCACCTCGTGGCCCCACTTCGTATCCTCATCGGTCTTCTAGAAGCTCCGTGGAAAAATAAGACCCTGGGCGTTTGTTTCGTCCAATTCCGAGAATATTTCCTTTGTAGGGTTTCTGAAACCAAAAACAACACAAAACAGGAACTGGCGCTTCGGCATCTTGTTAATAGGTTAGTGCCGGAAAATGCGTATAAATGATGTAAAGTGTGTATAAAACATGTGAGTATTGTCATAAAAGTATCATGGAACATAAGAAATTATAGATACGTTTGAGACGTATCAGGCATATGGATCAAGAGTGGGATATTGTCCATCCCGATGACGGATAGATATACTCTGGGCCCTCCCGGTGGAATGTTGTCTGATTAGCATGCAAGCATATGAATGGTTCATAAGAGATGACATGACACGGTATGATTAAAGAGTACTTGTCGGAGATGAGGTTGAACAAGGTATGTAGATACCGATGATCGAACCTCGGACAAGTAAAATATCGCGTGACAAAAGGAATCGGTGTCATATGTAAATGGTTCAATCGATCACTAAGTTATCGTTGAATGTGTGGGAGCCATTATGGATATCCAGATCCCACTATTGGTTATTGGTCGGAGAGGAGTCTCTGTCAACACCCGGATTTTTAAGTCCAGATGCCTATTATGTCATTCATCGCAATCCCAGGAATATTGTTGTTGCGAGGCATAATAGTCGAATATCATAGTCATCATTCATTACAAACCATATTGTCTTACAAATTCAGATCACATGATCCATATTACACAAATAGTTGATCTATTGATCAACGAACAAACACAAGTTCATAGCGGAAGCGTAAATAGAAATGGACTCTCTAGTCCACAGGCCAACGCTTGACGTCGGAAGACTCCTAGTTGTCGTAGGCATCCTGCTGGTCATCACCTTGGTAGTTCTGTTCATCTTCATACTCTGGCCATTTGAATAGCCAGGGACACAGCCGTGAGTACTTTAAGTACTCGCAAACTAATACCAGTGTAAGTGCTAACAATTCTAGTAAGGGGGTGCTAAGCTCTAGTTTATTTTACATAAAGCCAATTGTAGTTCACAAGCATTTGATAAAAGACTTATTCATGTGCTAACTAACTCAAGTGGGAACATTAGTGTCATTTCCACAACTCAATTGTGATTCAAGTCAAGTCACCATTTCAAAACATCAACACTTTCAAGAATCTGACACCGGTAACAGTATGGCCTTTCCAACCGTCCGTAACCGTGGACACGGCTATTCGAATAGGTTTACACTCTGCAGAGGTTGCACACTTGTGCCACAACATTTGATTTCATCCATCGGGATAACCCCGAATCATCGTAACACAGTACGCGGATCATCAACCATAACCTTTCACTTACAAACCCTAGTATAGGCACCTCTTCCCATGAGCTTGGCCTCCCAGTGAAGACCAACTGTCAACCTGGGAACTGCACAGGGCTTGGCCGTACAATTCACCCCATTTCACATCATTTCTCATACAACGGAGGCAGCCTCGGCATAACCCCTATGATGCTTGTTTAGAGGGAACCCATACTAAGATGTATAAATTTTCAGTTAAGCCCTACCCATAATCAGGTATTGTGGGGGTACTCAAAAATTGGAAAGGTATCGCATCCAAACCAATATCAGTTTTAGTCAAAATTCACCAACTCATTCAAGTCATATTCACCTTCAAAGATCTTTCAATGGAATGACTCATCATTCCAAAGTTTCAAAAATTAGTTCAAGTCACATGTTCCCATCTAGAGTAGTCACTTTAAGTTATTAGCACTAGCACTAATCATGAGGGGTGATATCTTGCTTGGCCATCTATGAGGCTAACTTTACTACTCTAGTAACATTGTAAACTTAGACCAAAGTTAACTATAAAAGTAACTTCTTCATAAAACAAGTAAAAATTTGTAAGGTAAAAACTTGGGATAGGATTGATGTAAGTAAGGTAAGAATAATGGTGTCTTGCCCCAAAGGGCTTTGCACTTTGCAAGAATATTAGCTTGCCTTGGTGAGGGTAGTGATCAAAGTTCTCCTCTTCCTCCTCTTGGTAGAATCCTTCCTCTTCCTGGTATTCTCCGGTACTAGCGTCTAAAAACGAATACGAGATACAATCACCCAACAAAGTTCAAGAGCTATACTAAACACACCATGGCTTCACACAACTATTCTAATAACACACATAACACAATTAGGTGCATTGGTTTTCTTTCTTGAGGAAAAATAATTTCCTCTCATTACATATGTAAATGATAGTTTCCATTTAGTTCTTGAGGAAACAATTTCCTCTCATTGAATCTTCTTAAGATTTAACTTCCTCAAACAATCATGCATGAAATCATGTTGACCTAAGTCAACCATTCATCATCATCATTTGGGAAAATGATTTAAATGAGGTAGAATACCTCATACAATTTAACAATTCTAATTATGATTTAATATCACCAAGTATTTCATGTGAGAGTATTTAGACCAGGGTCTCAACTTCATATGAAAGTACTTGGGACAAGATTTAAATGAAGCAAAGCAATTCATATGATTTACATAATAGTTTTGGACAATATTAATTGACTAAACTAGCCATATAGTCCTTTATTTAAAATAGGCCATGATCACTCAAAGTGACCACACCATATTTTTGCAGAAACAATTAGTGTAAGTTAAATGTGAGCTATGAGAGTTGAAATCAATTTAATTTCATTTTTGGTTGATTTTTAAGAATTGTTTGAATGTGCAAAAGTCCCTGACTTGTTCTTTTTGTCACATTATTTCTACAAGGAATCTCACAGTGAGACCAGGGTAGTTTTGTAGATATTTTCATTAGCTTTCCAACAATATAAAGTTTGCTAAATTTGGCCAAGCCAATTTGAATCTATTGCATTTTGAACACAGGGCCAGTATTGAATTTAAACTAAACTGGAAATTCGATTTTAAATCAAATGGGCCTGGCGGGAAAAACTAACGGGCCGATTTTCAAATTCAACAGCCTGCCCAGCCCACCACGGTACACAGACGCGTGGGATGCCTGACAGGGTGGGGCCTGCCTGTCAGCGGCTCAGCCATCCCGAATCGGTACGGGGCGAAGTGGAGCGTTGGATTAGGGGCTGATCTAACGGCTCAGGGTTATCGTCGTTGCCGGCGAGAAGCTCGCACTGGCGCGGTGGCAGTAGGGGGTCGGAGGGCTCACCGTGGCTCCAGCGGCAGTGGGCAGTGTGCTCGGTGAAGTGGTGGACGACGGCGATCCTCCTGGTAGCAGCGGCACGTCCTGGGGAGGCTCCAATCGGCGGTGAGCTTCCGCGGCGGCGTGCGGCAGTGAGGTGGCGATTGGCGAGCTACGGCGACTAATCGGAGCAGTGAGGTGGTCGAGGAGCTCGAGGGAGACGAGGGGAGTGTTGTGGTGTGCTCAGATCGTCGAATGGGGCCATGGGGGCTTCTATTTATAGGTGAGCAAGGGCACCGTGGTGCTGCGGCGAACTCGACATGGGCGCGGTGTCTCCGGCGGTCTAGCGAGCTAGGCAAGGGCGCGGCGGTGTTCAGTGTGTCATGGCGGTCCTCTGGGTGGCGACAGGTAGCGTAGGCGGTGCCCAACCTGGTCGGGGCGTGGCGGTGTCTGGCGGCGTCTGCGGCGGGGTTTCTTCTCCGTCTCCAGCGGCGGCAGTCACAGGTTGCGATCGTGTCCATGTCTAGCGGCTTCGTGGTAGCGCGGTGATGCTCAACCCGTCGAGCGGGGGTCCAGGCGAGGCGCAGGGTGGCGAGGCGACAGGTGGCCAGTGATGTCCGTGGCGCGCGCAGGTGCGACGTCGTCGGCATGCCTGGGACGTTCTGGGCGCGCGCGTTCCGACGATTGTCAGCGTCCTCTCCGACGATGGCGTTCATAGGCAGGTGTAGAGGTGCAAGGTGGCGCGAATGGGCACCAGGGCCAGGGTTGGGGAAGAAGGAGAAGAGAGGAGAGGGGACATGGTGGATCATGGCCGGCATGGCCATGTCCATGCCATGCTAGGGCTTGCCCTAGAGTTTCTATGCTGTGGAGAGAGAGAGAGGGGACCAGGGGACCATGTAGGGTCGAGTGGGAAAGGTAGGGTTGGCCAACACTATTTCAAATAGTGTTTTGGGATTTGATCATATTTGGAAATTTCAAATTCTTGCCAAATTTGGTTTAGCTCATGTGGTTCCAAAATTTGAAAATGGTTGGTTTGGATGAGTTTCAATTGACTAGAGACAAACATAAGTGGTGGTGGAATTTTAAAAATAAAAGAATTGCAAATTTGCAAAATGTGAGATTGTTAACAATGTTAAAAAGTCTCAACTTTGCATGAGCATAGATTTTGATCCAAGATGATTTTGGTATGGTGGTCTTTACAAAAGTTGTTCACCTTGATGTGCTCTTGGATGAGGTGCAAAGAATTGGAAAAGTTTAGTTTGAAAATCTTGAAATCCAGGGGCTCAAAGTAGTGACCAGATTGTAAATGGCAGATTTGACCATTATTCCATGTGATCACCATTTGAGTTTGAATTTGATTTGATTTGTGTTTCTTTGATTCCAAAAGTTGAAATAAGTGTTTAGTAACATATTACAACTAATGGTGAAGGTCAAAATGGTCTAGGGTAAAATTTTGCAAAAATTGTATAAACCATATGTGAGGGTTTTAAGGTTTTTCTTATTTGATTTCTTTCTCTTTTTATTTGATTTGATTTGTGATATTCTCTTGATCACTTTAGGGTTTTAGGGTTTATCACATAAACACAATAACCATCATCATGGCATATCACACAAAATGCACAAGTCCTATGCATAGCTCTATATGCAAATAAAAGTTTTTGTTGGTTCTAAATTTTGGACTTTGGGAAATTCTTCTTCTTCCTTTTTATTGAAATTTGGGATGTTACAGTCTCGACCATGTCTACATAGTTCACGAACCATAGGGTGACACACTTAAGGTTTGATGTCGTTTTAAGTAGATATGGAATATGGAATGGAGTTCGAATATTTGTTCGGAGTCTCGGATGGGATCCAAGACATCACGAGGAGGTCTGGAATGGTCCGGAGAATAAGATTCATATATAGGAAGTCACTTTCCAAGTTTGGAGATGATTCGGTGCATTTATGGAAGGCGCTAGAATGTTCTAGAACTTTCCGGAAGAAATCACCATGGAAGGTGGAGTCCCAGTTGGACTCCACCAACCCTAACCAGCCAACCAAGTGGGAGGGTGGAGTCCTTGGTGGACTCCACCTCCTTGGCCGGCCAAGCAAGGGGGGAAGGGGAGAGTCCTTGTCCCCCTAGGTTTCGTCCATATGGCAGTTTTTGAATTGGGGTCCTATTCGAAGACTTTGGGCAAACCCTTGTGGTTCCACCTATATAATGAGGAGGAGAGGGAGGGTGGCAGATGATACGTCTCCAACGTATCTATAATTTCTGATGTTCCATGCTTGTTTTATGACAATACCTACATGTTTTGCTCGCACTTTATAATGTTTTTATGCGTTTTCCGGAACTAACCTATTAACAAGATGCCGAAGTGCCAGTTCCTGTTTTCTGCTGTTTTTGGTTCCAGAAAGGTTGTTCGGGCAATATTCTCGGAATTCGATGAAACAAAGACCCAATATCTTATTTTTCCTGGAAGATTCCAGAACACCGAAGGAGAGTCGGAGGCGGGCAGCGGGGGGGCCACACCATAAGGCGGCGCGGGTGGCCCCCTGGCCGCACTAGCCTATGGTGAGGGGGGCCCCGTAGCCCTTCCGACTCCGCCTCTTCGCCTATAAGACCCCTTGCGACCTAAAAACGTGATACGATTTGACGAAACTCCAGAAAGACTCCAGGGGCGCCGCCGCCGCCATCGCGAAACTCCAATTCGGGGGACAGAACCTCTGTTTCGGCACCCTGCCGGGACGGGGAAGTGCCCCCGGAAGCCATCTCCATCGATGCCACCGCCTCCATCATGCTCCGTGAGTAGTTCCCCCATGGACTACGGGTTCTAGCAGTAGCTAGTTGGTACTCTCTATCCCATATACTTCAATACAATGATCTCATGAGCTGCCTTACATGATTGAGATTCATCTGATGTAATCGGTGTTGTGTTTGTTGGGATCCGATGGATTGTTACATTATGATTAGTCTATCTATAAAGTTTGTGAAGTTATTGTTGCTGCAATCTTGTTGTGTTTAATGCTTGTCACTAGTGCACGAGTGGCATGATCTTAGATTTAAGCTCTATACTTATTGCTTAGATTGTATCAACAAGTTGTTTGCACTTATTGCTGTCCGGAACCCGAGGCCCCAAAGTGACAGAAATTGGGACAACCGGAGGGGAAGGCTGTGATATGAGGATCACATGTTTTCACCAAGTGTTAATGCTTTGCTCCGGTGCTCTATTAAAAGGAGTACCTTAATAGCCAGTAGATTCCCTTGAGGCCCGGCTGCCACCGGCTGGTAGGACAAAAGATGTTATGCAAGTTTCTCATTGCGAGCACGTATGACTATATATGGAAAACATGCCTACATGATTAATAATCTTGATGTTCTGTCTTAATGCTATTTCAATCCTATCAATTGCCCAACTGTACTTTGTTCACCCAACACTTGTCACTTGTTATTGGAGAGTTACCACTAGTGTAGATAGCTGGGAATTCCGGTCCATCTCTCATCATCATATACTCATTCCTATATGACATTGGAAGTAGTATCAACTATTTTCTGGTGACATTGCCTCTGTGTTACTGTTACTGCTGCTGTGTTACTATTACTATTGCTCTCATATTACTGCCGCTTTCACATCACCCCTGTTACTTGTGCTTTTCCAGGCGCAACTGAATTGACAACTCAGTTGTTAAGGCTTATAAGTATTCTTTACCTCCCCTTGTGTCAAATCAATAAATTTGGGTTTTACTTCCCTCGAAGACTGTTGCGATCCCCTATACTTGTGGGTCATCAACAAACCAGCCTTGGCCGCACCACCTAGGGCACCCCTGGCCGGCGCCCTAGACACCCCCTCTCTCCAAACCCTAGCACACCTCCCTCCTCCACCTCTCTCCCGTAGTGCTTACGGCGAAGCCCTGCCGGAGATCTCCACCGCCACCGACACCACGCCATCGTGCTGTCGGGATTACGAGGAGGATCTACTACTTCCGCTGCCCGCTGGAACGGGGAGAAGGACATCGTCATCAACACCGAACGTGTGACCAAGTACGGAGGTGCTTCCCGACTGTGGCACCGTCAAGATCTTCTACGCGCTTTTGAAAGCGGCAAGTGATCGACTACAGCAACAACGAGATCTAATCTCGTAGGCTTTGGAAATCTTCGAGGGTTAGTCTCATGATCTTCTCTTTGCTACCATCTTCTAGATTGCATCTTGGCTTGTTATTCGTTCTTGCGGTAGGAAATTTTTGTTTTCTATGCTACGAATCCCATCAGTGGTATCAGAGTCGTGTCTATGCATAGATTGGTTGCACGAGTAGAACACAATGGCTTGTGGGCGTTGATGATTTTGTTGTCTTTAGTTCGTGTACTTTGCATCTTGCGGCATGGTTGGATGAAGCGGCTCGGGCTAACTTTACATGACCGCGTTCATGAGATTTTCTCCACGCTCGACATGCAACTTGTATTGCATAAGTGGCTTTGTGGGTGTCTGTCTCTCCCGCCATAGTGAAAATTCAATCTACTCTTTCTATTGACAACACTAGTATCACCGTTGTGGTTCATGTTTGTAGGTAGATTGGATCTTACTCGAAAACCCTAAACCATGTAAAATATGCAAACCAAATTAGAGGCGTCTAACTTGTTTTTGCAGGGTTTGGTGATGTGATATGGCCATGACGTGATGATGAAAATGTATGAGATGATCATTATTGTATTGTGGCAACCGGCAAGAGCCTTATGGTTGTCTTTATATTTCATGTAGTAGTGTTATTTCAAAGTAGTTGTAATAGTTGCTACATGTGGTGAACAACCATGAAGACTGCGCCATGGACCTTGACGCTACGCCGACGGTGATGGAGATCATGCCCGTTGATGATGGAGATCATGTCTGTGCTTTGAAGATGAAGATCAAAGGCGCAAAGACTAAAGGGCCATATCATATCACATATGAATTGCATGTGATGTTAATCCTTTATGCATATTATCTTGCTTAGATCGTGACGGTAGCATTATAAGATGATCCCTCACATTAATATCAAGATAATAAAGTGTTCTCCCCTCGTATGCACCATTGCTACAGTTCGTCGTTTTGAAGCATCTCGTGATGATCGGATGTGATAGATTCTACGTTCACATACAACGGGTGTAAGACATGTTGCACACGCGGAATACTTGGGTTTGCTTGACGAGCCTACCATGTACAGACATGACCTCGGAACACAGGAAACCGAAAGGTTGAACATGGGTCATATGGATGATATGATCAACATGTTGATGTTCACCGTTGAAGCTTAATCATCTCACGTGATGATCGGTTTTGGTGTAGTGGATATGGATCGTGTACCACTTAACAACTATGAGGGATGTTGTATTAAGTGGGAGTTCATTAGTAATTAGATTAAAACATGAACTAATTATCATGAACATAGTCTGAATAGTATTTTGAATTAATTTGTAGAATTGGCATCCGTTTTCTACCATGTGCTAGTCTTGTGATTGAGATAAAAATACTGTTAAGTATGACAAGTAACTTTACGGACTGGTACCGTATTGTTAAAGAATCAAGAAATGATTAAGTCCTATTGCAAAACTTTTAGTAAACCTCACATTGCTGATTTAAAGAACAATGGTTTCAATTAGTACCTAAAATCATCTTGTCTCCTTGAAACTTTAAGTTCAAATCTGTTTGAAAAGTAAGGAGTTGGAAATTTTGTTTTTTTAGAAATAAGCAAGGTATGAGATATATGTGATATCTAAGACCTTATTGCAAGATGGTTGAATATAATCTAGTGAGACTACATAAACTCATAAGTTTTATGGGAATGTACGAAGGTTGAAGACGCCAGGCGTCTCGATCCTCCAACTTATTGGGCACTAACGATACTCGCATATCCTTGAAGTGATCGTCCTTAGTATGCACCGTTGCTAAGACTCGTCGTTTCGAAGCATCATGTGATGATCGGGTGTTATAGATTCTACGTGTGCATACAACGGGTGCAAGCCAGATTTGCACATGTGAATACTGAGGTTAAACTTTACGAGCCTAGCATGTACAGACATGGTCTCGGAAAGTCGTCATGATATGATGGATAAAATTATGAGTGAAATTGTTCATCATATTACAAAGTTACTAATAGTGAAATCTGGAACACTTGTCATATGATGATTAACTTCAAAGTAAGAACCTCAAGGTTATTGGTATTTGACCAATGGACCTAGAAGTTATTGAAGGTGAAGTGTTTTCTGAGAATGAGGAAAGCTAAAAGAGAAACTACAAAAGATTTTTGGCAGAAAGAAAGAAAAGACTAGAAAGTCTAGCTCATGTGTATATAGATGATATACATGTTATGAATGTATTCTTTGATTGGTCACACAATGAAGTTCTTGGGTATTTGTACCAGATTGGTTGGTATAAGATGTCATACAATACAACGCAATACAAGAATACGATGGCCTAAGTGACTGATAAGGAATATGGTAATAATGCACGTCTGGAATATAATAAAGTGATATTATGTTTGTTGTTGGCATTCTACCTAGCCCTTAGGATTTATAATAATAAAGAACTTAATTTTGCTCTGGTCAAATGAAAAAAAAATGAGTTGTTCAAGTTATGACCTTACTCCATGTACGATGGATAAGTTACTATAAATCTTAATGGTGAAACACACATACATACCACTGACGCTAAAATGCCATAAGGCAAATGATTTGAATTCCACTTATTTGTGGAACCGCCATTTAGGTCATGTTAGAAAGGAACGCATGAAGAAACTCCATGCAAATGGATTTTTGGAGTCATTTGATTTTTGAATCGTTTGGCGCTTGCAAATATCTTCTAAAAGGAATGACTGAAATACCGTTCATAGACCAAGAGTTGAATGGGCAACTAACTTAGTGGAAACATACATGATGATGTATATGGTTCACTGGGCATAGTTGTGTGCGGGAGATTCTTCTACTTCATGAAAACTTCCAACAATGAATTGAGTATATATATGTGGATATATTTGATAAGGAAGAAGTTTGAAACATTTGAATGGATTCAAATAAATTTCAGCATGAAGTGGAAATCATCGTAATAGAAAAGTCAAATATCTATGATTTGATCATGGTGGAAATATTTGAATTACGAGTTTTAGCGAACATCTAAGGGAGTTATGAAATTGTTCTACAACTCACGTCTCTTGGAGTATCATAGTGATGATAGAGTATCCGAGAGACGTATCCAAACCTTGTTGGATTAATGATATGACGCCATTATATTTTTGTAGATTATGCTTTAGAGACTACCGCTTTTACACTAAATAGAGCATTATCATAAATCCGTTGAAATGACACCATATGAGCATATGGCATGGGTATAAACCCTAATAGTCCTTTCTTAACATTTTGGTATGCATAGCATAAGTAAATGAGTTTACAAACCAAAATCGGATGAATGTCTTTGTTGGTTATCCCAGATAATGATTGGGAATTATTTCCACTATGAAGTCAAGAAACAAAAGTGTTTGTCAATGTTTCTTATTTCCAAGAAATTGTTTCTAGCGAAGTTTTTGAGTGGGAGGACAATAGAACTTGATAAGGTTGATGAACCTGAGCATGATGATCAGAGTAGCGCAACATCAGAAATGGTTCTGGAAGCGGCCACGATGATTATCGCTCCCATGTCTACAAAGTGTTATAGTCATGGAGATCGAAGCACCTATTGAACCTTGTAGGTATGGTTTACTTTGTGATCAAATAAATGATTTGTGAACAAAGGATTGATTTTGAACAATGATAAACCAACTACATACAAATAAGTTATGATGGGCCCTGACTCCGTTAAATGGCTAAGAGCCATAAAATCCAAGATAGGTGAATACTTTTTGAAAGTAAATGTATCTATAAAATTGATGGACTTAGATGCAATATCCTTGAAGAAGCGTGACTTGTCGAAAAGTTGTTTACAACAAAGTTCAAAGAGTTGACTACGATAAGATTAGATCTTCCGTAGCAATGCTTATAGTCTATATGGATTATTCTAGTAAACGCTACATATTTCTTTTATGAGATATGCTAGTAGGATGGCAAAATACATAACTTAATAGAAGTGTGTATTAAAGTATGTATACTAGATACAAACCAAGAGTTTTGCTAGTCCGTAGAATACTAGATAGGTATACAAACTTCACTGGATGAAGTGAGTATCACGGAGTTGGAATCTTCACCGGATGAAATGATCAAAGAGTTATGATTTCATCAGAGACGATGAAGAGGCTTGCATTTGCAAGAAATTAAGTGGGAGCGCTGAGACATATTTATAATACTTTATGTAGATGGCATATCGTTGATTATAAATAATGTAATTATATAATTGATTAAAAGGTTTCATTGAGAATTTACTTCAATGAAAGGATATGAACTGAAACATATTTAGTGTCAAGATCTATGAAGATAGATTGAAACACATAATAAGTTTAAGTTAAAGTACATAGAATAAATATTGAAGTAGTTCAATATAAAATATTAAGAAGGTGTTCTTTTCATGTGAAGGTTTAACAAGACTTGAGTGTATCTGACAGTCAATGAGTAAAAACACATGAGTGATTTTAGATCACGTATAATATGTACACAGTCAGATGTCTTGTGTTCTAAAGTGTTAAGAGCATATACCAGAATGATTCATGTGATGATCATTGGACAACAGTAAGAATATCCCTGAGTTATTTAGAAGAACCAAGGATATATATATAGTTTTGTATGGGTAATGACAAACAAATTGCTGTAAGGTGTTGCACGGATATTAGTTTGGTCACATATAAAAATAAAATTTCAATCTCAATTAGGCTAAGTGTTGTTTAAAAGGTAACACAATGAGCTAGAAGATATCTATGCTAGATTTAGATGAGTTCTAAATATTGTGACGGATTCTACAAATGAAGGCAGAATATGTCATTGTTTTGACAATGACTGAGGATGTTTAAAGTCGAGAAGTTATTTGAGAACTTGGTGTAGTTCCGATAGTGTCAGAACTTTGAAGCTATATTGTGTGTTATAATATTAGTGACATATTTCAGACCGCGGAATTAAGGTTCCACCAGAAGACCAAACATATTTAATGCCGACTCATTTGGAAAATGAGTGATGCATGAAGACGCAAATGAATTGCAAAATACATACGGTTCTGAGCATGTCAGATCCGTTGACTGAAACCTCTCCCGTGAGCAAAACATGATAAGCACCAAAAGGCCAAGGTGTTATATCTTTACAAACGTAAACTAGATTATTGACTCTAGTGCAAGTGGGAGATATGCACAAGAGGCAATAATAAAGTGGTTATTATATGTATTTATGTTTATGATAAATGTTTACATACCATGCTATAACTGTATTAACCGAAACATTGATACATGTGTGTTATGTGAACAACAAGGAGTCTCTAGTAAGCCTCTTGTATAGCTAGCTTGTTGATTAATAGATGATCATAGTTTCATGATCATGAACATTGGATGTTATTAATAACAAGGTTATGTCATTAGATGAATGCTGTAATGGACACACCCAATTAAGAGTAGCATAAGATCACGTCATTAAGTTCAATTTGCTATTTGCTTCCGATACATAGTTACCTAGTCCTTCGACCATGAGATCATGTAAATCACTTATAGCGGAAGGGTACTTTGATTACACTAAACGCCACTGCGTAAATGGGTTGTTATAAAGGTGGGATTAGGTATTCGGAAAGTATGAGTTGAGGCATATGGATCAAGAGTGGGATATTGTCCATCCCGATGATGGATAGATATACTATGGGCCCTCTCGGTGGAATGTCGTCTGATTAGCATGCAAGCATATGAATGGTTCATAAGAGATGACATGACACGGTACGAGTAAAGAGTACTTGTCGGAGACAAGGTTGAACAAGGTATGTAGATACCGATGATCGAACCTCGGACAAGTAAAATATCGCGTGACAAAAGGAATCGGTATCATATGTAAATGGTTCAATCGATCACTAAGTTATCGTTAAATGTGTGGGAGCCATTATGGATCTCCAGATCCCGCTATTGGTTATTGGTCGGAGAGGAGTCTCGACCATGTCTACATAGTTCACGAACCGTAGGGTGACACACTTAAGGTTTGATGTCGTTTTAAGTAGATATGGAATATGGAATGGAGTTCGAATATTTGTTCGGAGTCTCGGATGAGATCCAGGACATCACGAGGAGGTCCGGAATGGTCCGGAGAATAATATTCATATATAGGAAGTCACTTTCCAAGTTTGGAGATGATTCGGTGCATTTATGGAAGGCGCTAGAATGTTCTAGAACTTTCCGGAAGAAATCACCATGGAAGGTGGAGTCCCGGTTGGACTCCACCAACCCTAACCAGCCAACCAAGTGGGAGGGTGGAGTCCATGGTGGACTCCACCTCCTTGGCCGTCCAAGCAAGGGGGAAGGGGAGAGTCCCTGTCCCCCTAGATTTCGTCCATATGGCAGTTTTTGAATCGGGGTCTTATTCGAAGACTTTGGGCAAACCCTTGTGGTTCCACCTATATAATGAGGAGGAGAGGGAGGGTGGCAGACCATCCTTGGCCGCACCACCTAGGGCACCCCTGGCCGGTGCCCTAGACACCCCCTCTCTCCAAACCCTAGCACACCTCCCTCCTCCACCTCTCCCCCGTAGTGCTTACGGCGAAGCCCTGCCGAAGATCTCCACCGCCACTGACACACGTCGTCGTGCTGTCAGGATTCCGAGGAGGATCTACTACTTCTGCTGCCCGCTGGAACAGGGAGAAGGACATCGTCATCAACACCGAACGTGTGACCGAGTACGGAGGTGCTGCCCGACTGTGGCACCGTCAAGATCTTCTACGCGCTTTTGAAAGTGGCAAGTGATCGACTACAACAACAACGAGATCTAATCTTGTAGGCTTTGGAAATCTTCGAGGGTTAGTCTCATGATCTTCTTGTTGCTACCATCTTCTAGATTGCATCTTGGCTTGTTATTCGTTCTTGCGGTAGGAAATTTTTTATTTTCTATGCTACGAATCCCATCACCTCTGTCCACACTAGTTATTCCCATCTATTCTCTCTCCTCCATTGTTGACCTTGAAGAGCTTGATCCTCCTCTTGATCCCCCCACTATTTCTTGCATCTTTTTGGGGGAAAGGAGAGAGGAGATCTAGATCTAGTGCTCCACCAAGTGAATCCCCCCCTAGTGAGGGGATCTTGCTAGATCTAGATCTTGGAGTAATTTGGTGTTCCTCCTCCTATTTTGTTCTTCCTCACTTATTTCCCCAATAGCTTTTGTAGCTTTGTTGGAATTTGGGAGAGAAAGACTTGGACATCTTAGTGGTGTTCTTAGCCATTGCATTAGGTGCATCGGTTTGGGTTCTCTCCGGGGTTTTGATCTCGTGTGAGTTCGTGTGAGTTCCCTCTAGGGTTTCTTGGAACCCTAGAGGGCTTGTTGAACTTAGTGGTGTTGTTGCCTTCGTGGCCTTGTCGCCTTTGTGGCGTGGTATCCTTTGTGGCCTTGTTGCCTTTGTGGCCTTGTCGCCTTTGTGGCGTAGTAGCATTTGTGGTGTTGTTGCCTTTGTGCGTGTGGTAGCCTTTGTGGTCTTGGAGCCGGTTGTGGCGCGTTGGAGTCTTCGTGGTGCCATGTGTGGTGTGTTGCAACCTTTGTGGCCTTGTACTTGAGAGCCTCCGGTGTTGTGGAGTTTTCCTCAAGCTTGATACTTGGGTGTTTGCCTCAAGGTTGTACGGGTTCGGTGACCACCCTCAAGAGTCCCTTAGTGGATCGGGGCTTTCCCTTTGGTGGAAAGGCTCGAGGAGAATACAGTGGCACTAGCGGCTCATTGGAGTGCCTCGTGCCTCCACACCGCTCCAACGGAGATGTAGCACCCAAGGGTGTGAACTTCAGGATATATCGACGTCTCCTCGTGCACTGGTTACTTCTTAACCCAAGCTCATTTACCTATGTGCTTTACATTGTGATAGCCCTTATGCTTGTTGTTTCATATCTAGTTTGTTGTCACATTGTTGCTTATCATGCTTAGCATAGGTTTTTGGTGCACATAGGCAAACCCCTAGTTGATTGGCTTTGAGCTAAACAAGTAAATCTTAAGTAGTTTTATTCCGCCTTGTTTAGCCCTCAAGTAGAAGTTTTTACAACCCGCCTATTCACCCCCCTCTAGGCGACGTCCTTGTACATTCAATAATGACAAGTACAACCCAACAAAACCTCCAAACTCTAAACCAATGTTAGGAACCATCAAAAGTAATTTATAGGTGAAATCTCTCTACACGAAGTACCGTTAAAATCCTTCAAAATTTAAAATGTAATAGTGGATGCATACGGATTTCGTTTTCAATGAACTTGAGATTGTTGAAAAGTTCGGAACAAGCTCCTTTGTGGCCCGCAAGTCAGTGAAACGATTGCCATTTCAAAAAAAAGGGTGACTACATGTTTTAATTACATTTAAACATAACTAAAATAAACTGCATTTGGGCATGTCCAACATCGGCGTAGCTGGCTTGCCCCTCGCCCCCTTGGCGCTAGCTACAAGAAGCGCCTCCAGCCTGGCCGCCCAGAGCTTCCTTGACTCACGTCGTTGATACGTCTCCAACGTATCTATAATTTCTTATGTTCCATGCTAGTTTTATGACAATACCTACATGTTTTATTCATACTTTATATCATTTTTATGCATTTTTCGGTACTAACCTATTAACAAGATGCCGAAGCGCTAGTTCCTGTTTTCTGCTATTTTTGGTTTCAGAAATCCTACACAGGAAATATTCTCGGAATTGGACGAAACAAAAGCCCACGGCCCTGTTTTCCACGGAGGGTTCCAGAACATCGAAAAAGAGTCGGAGATGGCCAGCAGGGGGCACCCCATACGGCGGCGCGGCCCACCCTCCTAGCGCGCCCAGGTGTGGGGAGCCCACCTCCTGGCTCCCCCGATGCTGCCTCTTCGCCCATATATTCCTTCGTATCGGAAAACCCTAGTACCGAGAGCCAAAATACGAGAAAAGTTCCAGAGACACCGCCGCCGTCAACCCCATCTCGGGAGGTTCTGAACATCTCCTCCGGCACCCTGCCGGAGAGGGGAATCATCACCGGAGGGCTCTACATCAACATGCCCGCCTCCGGACTGATGCGTGATTAGTTCATCCTTGGACTATGGGTCCATAGCAGTAGCTAGATGGTTGTCTTCTCCTATTGTGCCATCATGTTTAGATCTTGTGAGCTGCATATCATGATCAAGATCATCTTATTGTAATGCTACATGTTGTGTTTGTTGGGATCCGATGAATATGGAATACTATGTCAAGTTGATTATCGATCTATCATATATGTGTTGTTTATGATCATGCATGCTCTTCGTTGCTAGTAGAGGCTCTGGCCAAGTTGATACTTGTAACTCCAAGAGGGAGTATTTATGCTCGATAGTGGGTTCATGCCTCCATTGAATCTGGGACAGTGACAGAAAGTTCTAAGGTTATGGATGTGCTGTTGCCACTAGGGATAAAACATCAATGCTTTGTTTAATGATATTTGTATTGTTTACATTACGCACAGTACTTAATGCAATTGTCTGTTGTTTGCAACTTAATACTGGAAGGGGTGCGGATGCTAACCCGAAGGTGGACTTTTTAGGCATAGATGCATGCTGGATAGCGGTCTATGTTCTTTGTCGTAATGTCCTGAGTAAATCTCATATTAGTCATCATGATATGTATGTGCATTGTTATGCCCTCTCTATTTGTCAATTGCCCAACTATAATTTGTTCACCCAACATGCTCTCCTTTCAATGTGCCATTCAGAGTAGTTGATCATCATATCAAGAAGCTTTGTTGCAGCACCCAAACTGATAGACATAAAAGTACCTCCAGCAGCTGAATCCAATAGGTTCCTTGAAGAAAAATTTAATCCTGCATAAAAGGTTTGGATGATCATCCAAGTAGTTAGTCCATGGATAGGGCAATTCTTTATCAAAGATTTCATTCTCTCCCATGCTTGGGCAACATGTTCATTATCCAATTGCTTAAAGTTCATAATGCTACTTCTCAAAGATATAATTTTAGCTGGAGGATAATATCTTCCAATGAAAGCATCTTTACATTTAGTCCATTAATCAATCCTATTTTTAGGCAAAGATAGCAACCAATCTTTAGCTCTTCCTCTCAAGGAGAAAGGAAACAATTCCAGTTTTATAATATCCCCATCTACATCCTTATACTTTTTCATTTCACAAAGTTCAACAAAATTATTAAGATGGGCAGCAGCATCATCAGTACTAACACCAGAAAATTGCTCTCTCATAACAAGATTTAGTAAAGCAGGTTTAATTTCATAAAATTCTGCTGTAGAAGCAGGTCGAGCAATAGGAGTGCATATGAAATCATTATTATTGGTGCTAGTGAAGTCACACAACTTAGTGTTCTCAGGAGTATTCATTTTAACAATAATAAAAATAAGTAAAGCAAACTGAATTAAATAAAGTAAACAAGTAACTAATTTTTTTGTGTTTTTGATATAGAGAAAGCAAACAAGACAGAAAATAAAATAAAGCAAGACAATAAACAAAGTAAAGAGATTGGGTGTGAGAGACTCCCCTTGCAGCGTGTCTTGATCTCCCCGGCAACGGCGCCAGAAAAGTAGCTGCTTGCGCGTGACAGGAATTGCAACAGCGCCAGAAAGTAGCTTCTTGTAACGGTAAAGCACACGTCCATTGGGAACCCCAAGAGGAAGGTGTGATGCATACAGCAAAAAGTTTTCCCTCAGTAAGAAACCAAGGTTTATCGAACCAGTGGGAGATGAAGGCCACGTGAAGGTTGTTGGTGAAGGAGTGTAGTGCGGCGCAACACCAGGGATTCCGGCGCCAACGTGGAACCTGCACAACACAAACAAGATACTTTGCCCCAACTTAACAGTGAGGCTGTCAATCTCACCGGCTTGCTGTAAACAAAGGATTAAACGTATGGTGTGGAGAATGATGTTTGCTTGCAAAGAACAATAGAGAACAATGATTGTAGTAGGTTGTATTTCAGATGTAAAAGAATGGACCGGGGTCCACAGTTCACTAGTGGTGTCTCTCCAATAAGATAAATAACATGTTGGGTGAACAAATTACAGTTGGGCAATTGACAAATAGAGAGAGCATAACAATGCACATACATATCATGATGACTACTATGAGATTTACTTAGGGCATTACGACAAAGAACATAGACCGCTATCCAGCATGCATCTATGCCTAAAAAGTCCACCTTCGGGTTAGCATCCGCACCTTCCAAAGATTAAGTTGCAAACAACAGACAATTGCATTAAGTACTGTGAGTAATGTAAACAATACAAATATCCTTAGACAAAGCATTGATGTTTTATCCCTAGTGGCAACAGCACATCCACAACCTTAGAACTTTCTCACATCGTCCTGCATTCAATGGAGGCATGAAGCCACTATCTAGCATAAATACCCCCTCTTGGAGTTACAAGTATCAACTTGGCCAGAGCCTCTACTAGCAACGGAGAGCATGCAAGATCATAAACAACACATATATGATAGATCGATAATCAACTTGACATAGTATTCCATATTCATTGGATCCCAACAAACACAACATGTAGCATTACAAATAGATGATCTTGATCATGATAGGCAGCTCACAAGATCTAAACATGATGGCATAATAGGAGAAGACAACCATCTAGCTACTGCTATGGACCCATAGTCCAAGGATGAACTACTCACGCATCAGTCTGGAGATGGGCATGGTGATGTATAGCCCTCCGGTGATTATTCCCCTCTCCGGCAGGGTGCCGGAGGAGATCTTCAGAATCCCCCGAGATGGGATTGACGGCGGCGGCGTCTGATACGTCTCCAACGTATCCATAATTTCTGATGTTACATGCTTGTTTTATGACAATACTTACGTGTTTTGCTTGCACTTTATGATGTTTTTATGCATTTTCCGGAACTAACCTATTAACAAGATGCCACAGTGCCAGTTCATGTTTTCTGCTGTTTTTGGTTCCAGAAAGGCTGTTCGGGCAATATTCTCGGAATTGGACGAAATCAACGCCAAACATCTTATTTTTCCCGGAAGCATCCAGAACACCGAAGGAGAGTCGGAGAGGGGCCAGGGGGCCACCACACAACATAGCGGCGCGGCCCCAGGCCTGGCCGCGCCGGCCTACTGTGAGGGGGGCCCAGGCACCCTCCGACTCCGTCTCTTCGCCTATTTAACCCCTTTCGACCTAAAAACGCGATACCAATTGACGAAACTCCATAAAGACTCCAGGGGCGCCGCCGCCATCGCGAAACTCCAATTCGGGGGACAGAAGTCTCTGTTCTGGCACCCTGCCGGGACGGGGAAGTGCCCCCGGAAGCCATCTCTATCGCCGCCACCGCCTCCATCATGCTCCGTGAGTAGTTCCCCCATGGACTACGGGTTCTAGCAGTAGCTAGTTGGTACTCTCTATCCCATGTACTTCAATACAATGATCTCATGAGCTGCCTTACATGATTGAGATCCATCTGATGTAATCGGTGTTGTGTTTGTTGGGATCCGATGGATGATACATTATGATTAGTCTATCTATAAAGTTTGTGAAGTTATTGTTGCTGCAATCTTGTTATGCTTAATGCTTGTCACTAGGGCCCGAGTGGCATGATCTTAGATTTAAGCTCTATACTTATTGCTTAGATTGTATCTACAAGTTGTATGCACATGTCTATGTCCGGAACCAAAGGCCCCAAAGTGACAGAAATTGGGACAACCGGAGGGGAAGGCGTAGGTATGAGGATCACATGTTTTCACCAAGTGTTAATGCTTTGCTCCAGTACTCTATTAAAATGAGTACCTTAATATCCAGTAGATTCCCTAGAGGCCCGGCTGCCACCGGCTGGTAGGACAAAAGATGTTGTACAAGTTTCTCATTGCGAGCACGTATGACTATATATGGAAAACATGCCTACATAATTAATAATCTTGATGTTCTGTCTTAATGCTTTGAATCCTATCAATTGCCCAACTGTAATTTGTTCACCCAACACATGTCACTTGATATTGGAGAATTACCACTAGTGTAGATCGTTGGGAACCCCGGTCCATCTCTCATCATCATATACTCGTTCTATATGTCATTGGAAGTAGTATCAACTATTTTCTGGTGCCATTGCCTCTGTGTTACTATTACCGCTGCTGTGTTACTATTACTATTGCTCTCATATTACTGCTGCTTTCACATCACCCCTATTACTAGTGCTTTTCCAGGTGCAGCTGAATTGACAACTCAGTTGTTAAGGCTTATAAGTATTCTTTACCTCCCCTTGTGTCGAATCAATAAATTTGGGTTTTACTTCCCTCGAAGACTGTTGCGATCCCCTATACTTGTGGGTTATCAAGACTGTTTTCTGGCGCCGTTGCCGGGGAGGCATAGCTCTACTCATAAGTTCACCTGGGGAGTACACTCTACCTCTCTCTCTGTTTTATTTTATTTTGTTTTGCTTAGTTTACTTTTTCCTAGTTTACTTGTGCTTAGTTTATTTCTGTCTAGTATTATTTTTCTTAGTTTACTTTTGCTTAGTTTCTTTTTGTCTTGTTTTACTTTTCTTATATACCCAAAAATCCATAAAAATTTGAAAAACCTAAAAATTAAAAATTGCTGTTATGGGAGAACCCACAACCTACTTGGAGCTTATAGAATATTATAATAATTATAGAGAATCAAGAACTGGTAAAGTAATGAGTGCTATGATAGAAAAATTGAATACAATTGCTAAAATCTTGCTTAAACGCCATGATATAAATTGTTGCTCTGAAGAGGATACTAAACATCTGAAATTTCAATGTGGCTTTAGTGAAGAAGTTTTAATTAAGAACTATAATTGGAATAACTATATTCATCTTGGGTTCGAAGAGGTAGAACAATTTGTCTTATTTATGGGAGCCTCTGAGATCGAATCCTTCATGGTTAAGAATTATGAAACTTGTGTTGTTTGTAAGGACCTTAAAGATTATGTCTCTTCTATCCTTAATTTTTGCATAGAATGCTACAGTGATAATCCTTATATCATTGATTATAAAGAGAGACTCATTAATGCACAAGAATGCACTCACAATTTGCAGGAACCTGTGGAAGAAGAAATTGATGAACCTGAAAGCTCATTGGATGAAAAAGAGGAGGAAATTGATGAACCTGAAAGCTCATTGGATGAAAAAGAAGAGGAGAGTGATGAACAAAAGGAGGAAGAATGGATTAGCTACCCATACCAACCTTCTAATGAGAGTAACTCTTTATCTCTTACACTAATTGATTGTCCTCCATACTTACCGAAGGTGGATGAATGTTATGTTCCTGTGGATTCTCTTGAAATAGTAACTATGAGTAAAACTTGTGAAAATAATTATGCTACTGTTATCTATGATAATCCATGCTACTTTGATAAATCTTATGATAATGCTTTGTTTGTTCCTGATGTCGAAATGCATTGTACTAAAGAATTTTGCGTAGCAAATGTTTATGATAAAGCTCTAGATGATGGTCCTATGTTTCTTGATAATATTAATTGTACTACTAATGAAAATGGGATTGGAGAGTTCTTGACTTTATGTAGGAGTCCCATATCTCTTGAGATTGATCAACCATCTTGTTATATTATTGATAAAAGTGGATTTGAAAGTTTTAATCCTACTATTTTTGAGCTTGATAAGAATTATGTGTTTGGAAATCATGAAAAGTATGCTGCATGTGATAGTTATATTGTTGAGTTTGTTCATGAAGCTACTGAAAATTATTATGAGAGAGGAAAATATGGTGGTAGAAATTTGCATGGTACTAAAACACCTCTCTATATACTGAACATTTTGAGGTTACTCTTGTTTTATCTTCTTATGCTTGTCACTTTGTTCTTCATTAATTTATTTGTGTACAAGATTCCTATGCATAGGAAGTGGGTTAGACTTAAATGTGTTTTGAATTTGCTTTTTGATGCTCTCTTTTGCTTCAACTCTTATTACTTGCGAGTGCATCATTAAAATTGCTGAGCCCATCTTAATGGCTATAAAGAAAGCACTTCTTGGGAGATAACCCATGTCTTTATTTTGTTACTGTTTTGTTGTGTCTTGGAAGTTGTTACTACTGTAGAAACCTCTCCTTATGTTTATTTTATTGCATTTTTGTGCCAAGTGAAGCCTCTAATAGAAGGTTGATACTAGATTTGGATTTCTGCGCAGAAACAGATTTCTATATGTCACGAATTTGGGCAGGGTTCTCTGTAGGAAACTCAGAAAAATATGCCAATTTTTGTGCGTGTTCCTCAGATATGTACGCAACTTTCATTAGTTTTGAGTTTTCTGATTTGAGCAACGGAAGTACCTCTTTAAAATTCGTCTTTACTGACTGTTCTGTTTTGGCAGATTCTGTCTCTGTTTTTTGCATTGTCTCTTGTGGACTATAAGCAAGGCTTTCTAGACGTGGAGAGTTGTAGCTAATGTTTTATTGAGTTCTTGCAATGTGTCACTACAGGACCAAGGTGGATTCAAATTTTTTGAGTACTAACCCCTCTAATGAAGTTTATGAGAAGTTTGGTGTGAAGGAAGTTTTCAAGGGTCAAGAGAGGAGGATGATATATGATCAAGAAGAGTGAAAAGTCTAAGCTTGGGGATGCCCCCGTGGTTCATCCCTGCATATTTCAAGAAGACTCAAGCGTCTAAGCTTGGGGATGCCCAAGGCATCCCCTTCTTCATCAACTTATCAGGTCACTTCTATTGAAACTATATTTTTATTCGGTCACATCTTATGTGCTTTACTTGCGTCTGTGCGTTTTTATTTTTGTTTTTGTTTGAATAAAATCGGATCCTAGCAATCCTTGATTGGGAGAGAGACACGCTCCGCTTTTTCATATGAACACTTGTGTTCTTCGTTTTACTTTTAATGTTCAATGATAAAAGTTGGAAGCTACAATACTTATTGTTATTTGGTTGGAAACAGAAAATGCCCCATATTGTCTTGGATAATTTGATACTTGGCAATTGTTTTGAGCTCTCAAGTAGATAATGATTAAGTTCTTGCATCATGTAGTTTAAACCTATTAGTGGAGAACTACCGTAGAGCTTGTTGAAATTGGTTTGCATGATTGGTCTCTCTTAAGGTCTAGATATTTTCTGGTAAAAGTGTTTGAGCAACAAGGAAGACAGTGTAGAGTATTATAATGCTTGCAATATGTTCTTATGTAAGTTTTGCTGTACCGGTTCATATTTGTGTTTGCTTCAAACAACCTTGCTAGCCCAAAGCCTTGTACTGAGAGGGAATGCTTCTCGTGCATCCAAAACCTTGAGCCAAAACCTATGCCATGTGTGTCCACCATACCTACCTACTATGTGGTATTTCCTGCCATTCCAAGTAAATACTTCATGTGCTACCTTTAAACCTTCAAAATGCTTTTCAATTTGTGTCAATGTTTTATAGCCCATGAGGAAGTATGTGGTGTTTATCTTTCAACCTTGTCATTTACTCTTGACATACTTTCATAATGGACTAGTGGCACATCCGCTTATCCAATAATTTTGCAAAAAGAGCTGGCAACGGGGTTCCCAGCCCCGATTAATCAAACTTCATTAATAATTCTCTTCACGTGTTTTGCTCTGATTCATCAGTAAGCAACTTAATTTTGCAAATAGACACTCCTCCATGGTATGAGATTGTTGGAAGGCACCCGAGGATTCGGTTAGCCATGGCTTGCGAAAGAAAAGGTTGGGAGGAGTGTCACCCATAATAAAAACTAAAATACGTGTGTAAACAAAAGAGAAGAGGGATGATCTGCCTTGCTGGTAGAAATAACGTCCTTCATGGGAGCCGCTCTTGAAAGTCTGGTTGGCGAGGTAGTTGGAGTACCCATTACCATTCGTTGACAACAACAAACACCTCTCAAAATTTTACTTTTATGCTCTCTATATGATTTCAAAACTTAAAAAGCTCTAGCACATGATTTAATCCCTGCTTCCCTCTGCGAAGGGCCTTTCTTTTACTTTATGTTGAGTCAGTTTACCTACTTCCTTCCATCTTAGAAGCAAACACTTGTGTCAATTGTGCATTGATTCTTACATACTTGCTTATTGCACTTATTATTCTACTTTGTGTTGACAATTATCCATGAGATATGCATGTTGAAAGTTGAAAGCAACTGCTGAAACTTATATCTTACTTTGTGTTGCTTCGATGCTTTTACTTTGAATTTATTGCTTTATGAGTTAACTCTTATGCAAGACTTTTGATGCTTGTCTCGAAAGTACTCTTCATGAAAAGTTTTGCTATATGTTATCTATTTGTTAGCAACTATAGATTATTGCCTTGAGTCACTTCATTCATTTCATATGCTTTGTAATAGTATGATCAAGGTTATGTAAGTAGCATGTCACTACAGAAATTATTATTTTTATCGTTTACCTACTCGAGGACGAGTAGGAACTAAGCTTGGGGATGCTGATACGTCTCCAACGTATCCATAATTTCTGATGTTCCATGCTTGTTTTATGACAATACTTACGTGTTTTGCTTGCACTTTATGATGTTTTTATGCATTTTCCGGAACTAACCTATTAACAAGATGCCACAAAGGTGCCGGTTCATTTCATTGCTGTTTTGGTTCCAGAAAGGCTGTTCGGGCAATATTCTCGGAATTGGACGAAATCAACGCCAAACATCTTATTTTTCCCGGAAGCATCCAGAACACCGAAGGAGAGTCGGAGAGGGGCCAGGGGGCCACCACACAACATGGCGGCGCGGCCCCAGGCCTGGCCGCGCCGGCCTACTGTGAGGGGGGCCCAGGCACCATCCGACTCCGTCTCTTCGCCTCTTTAACCCCTTTCGACCTAAAAACGCGATACCAATTGACGAAACTCCAGAAAGACTCCAGGGGCGCCACCGCCATCGCGAAACTCCAATTTGGGGGACAGAAGTCTCTGTTCCGGCACCCTGCCGGGACGGGGAAGTGCCCCAGAAGCCATCTCCATCGACGCCACCGCCTCCATCATGCTCCGTGAGTAGTTCCCCCATGGACTACGGGTTCTAGCAGTAGCTAGTTGGTACTCTCTATCCCATGTACTTCAATACAATGATCTCATGAGCTGCCTTACATGATTGAGATCCATCTGATGTAATCGGTGTTGTGTTTGTTGGGATCCGATGGATGATACATTATGATTAGTCTATCTATAAAGTTTGTGAAGTTATTGTTGCTGCAATCTTGTTATGCTTAATGCTTGTCACTAGGGCCCGAGTGGCATGATCTTAGATTTAAGCTCTATACTTATTGCTTAGATTGTATCTACAAGTTGTATGCACATGTCTATGTCCGGAACCAAAGGCCCCAAAGTGACAGAAATTGGGACAACCGGAGGGGAAGGCGTAGGTATGAGGATCACATGTTTTCACCAAGTGTTAATGCTTTTCTCCGGGACTCTATTAAAAGGAGTATCTTAATATCCAGTAGATTCCCTAGAGGCCCGGCTGCCACCGGCTGGTAGGACAAAAGATGTTGTACAAGTTTCTCATTGCGAGCACGTATGACTATATATGGAAAACATGCCTACATAATTAATAATCTTGATGTTCTGTCTTAATGTTTTGAATCCTATCAATTGCCCAACTGTAATTTGTTCACCCAACACTTGTCACTTGATATTGGAGAGTTACCACTAGTGTAGATCGTTGGGAACCCGGTCCATCTCTCATCATCATATACTCGTTCTATATGTCATTGGAAGTAGTATCAACTATTTTCTGGTGCCATTGCCTCTGTGTTACTATTACCGCTGTTGTGTTACTATTACTATTGCTCTCATATTACTGTTGCTTTCACATCACCCCTGTTACTAGTGCTTTTCCAGGTGCAGCTGAATTGACAACTCAGTTGTTATGGCTTATAAGTATTCTTTATCTCCCCTTGTGTCGAATCAATAAATTTGGGTTTTACTTCCCTCGAAGACTGTTGCGATCCTCTATACTTGTGGGTTATCAGCGTCTCAATAACTTTTCTCGTATTTTGGCTCTCGGTACTAGGGTTTTCCGATACGAAGGAATATATAGGCGAAGAGGCAGCGTCGGGGGAGCCAGGGGGTGGGCTCCCCATACTTGGGCGCGGCAGGGGGCCAGGCCGCGCCGCCCTATGGGGTGGCCCCCCTGCTGGCCGCCTCCGACTCTTCTTCGATGTTCTGGAATCCTCCATGGAAAATAGGGCCGTGGGCTTTTGTTTCGTCCAATTTCGAGAATATTTCCTGTGTAGGATTTCTGAAACCAAAAACAGCAGAAAAGAGGAACTGTCGCTTCGGCATCTTGTTAATAGGTTAGTACCGGAAAATACATAAAAATGATATAAAGTATGAATAAAATATGTAGGTATTGTCATAAAACTAGCATGAAACATAATAAATTATAGATACGTTTGAGACGTATCAAGGGCTTGGCGGGAAACAATGGCCCCGCGATTAACCTTCAGTTAGCAGCTATTATTCAGGCTGTAGCGCGGACCGCTAGCCTTAGGGCATCTCCAGGGGCGCGACGCAAATGGTCGCTGAGCAACCGTTTTCGTCCGCCGTGACCGGAAATGCGTCTGGCACCACCTCCAGCAGGGCGACGCAAAGTGATCGGGCCATCCGCGGAGACGCAAATCTGGTCCAAATATGCGTCTGGGATGCGTCTCTGCGGACGCTGCGCGGACGCGAAAAGTGTCCGCTCGCGTATGGCGGATGTTTTGTCTGGCCCACCTGGCAGTGATGCGGCGTCGATGCGTCTTCTCCGCCAGTATTGGCGCCGAGGCATCACTTCGGCGGTCTGCGGCCGCGTAAATGGCGATGTGGCCGTCGTCTACCTCTGCGCACGAAGTAATGGCGTTGCCACGCGTGCCGCGGCCGTCGCCCTGCCTCTGATCTATATAAACAGGGGCGTCAGCATCTCATCTCCTCCCCACAAAAACCCAAGCCACCGCACAACCTCCGCTGCCGCTCAAACTCCGCCACAGCCACCATGAGCAACGTCGGCCGCGGCCAGGCTGTCGCGCCTCCACCTCCACCTACACCTCCCACTCCACCGCCCCCGACCTCGAGCTCCGACGAGGAGTTCGACTCCGACGACAGCACGGGCGACCTCCTCAACCCGGTCAGGGACGCCAAGGCCTTGGCACTCGCGGCGTAGGAAGCAGAGGAGGAGCTGGCGGGCCACGCGGCGTTGGACGCCGAGCTGGAACAGCGCAGGCTGGCGGCCGCCGCAGCCGCAGAGGACTCCGACTCCGAGATATCTTAGTCTTTCGATGACCGTGTTGCGCCTACGCCGGAGAAGAGGGCGGCGGAGCAGAGGGCTATCATCGAGTCTTTCGAGACGCTCAAGGATGACGCCGCGAACGCGAGGCTGGAGCAGTGCCTGCAAGAGGACGCGGCGGCGCACCGAGCCATAGCAGCCGCACGGGAGGCGGCGGAGAAGCAGGCAATGGAGCGACACAATGACGGTGTCGGGCCGTCCGGAAGCAAGTAGTCTAGTCTTCTAGATGTACATTGTATAGTTTGTATGCATTTAAATGTACTACTTTTTATATTTTTAAATGTGTTGCAAATCTAAAAATGGATCGCTCCGGTGGACGCACACCCAGACACAAACGAACAGTCCGACAAAATATGTCCGCGGAGCGACGCAAACGGACGCTCGCGATCATTTTTGGACATCCGAAATGTGTCGTCCCCCCTTAGGGTATCAAGGTGAGATCCCGGTGAAATCTCACTTTTAGTGTATCTTATCTTTTCTAATTTAAAATTTTGTGTTAAAATTTATATAAAAAATAAAATGTAGTACAAGTGGGATATAGGTAGGATCCTACGTAACACCCTATGGACCGATGCAAAGATACTAAAACGAAGTACTTTGAATGTTTAAAATGTGTTGGTCCGTTGAAAATGGCCTTAAGTCCACAAGCGTGCACGCCTGCGCCGCTGCGCGGGTTGCACATCAGGCCGGATGAATGGCGGTCGGAGGTGCCCACGGTGAAGGACGCGGCAAGGCACCGGGTGGCACGAGGCAACACGAGCCAACCAGGCGGTTCCGTAGCGTGTGGCGGCCCGTGCCCGCCACGCGTTCGCCACGCGCCTCCACCCTCCCGTGTGGCCCGAAATCAACTGCCATAACCACGCGCCTGCACAAAAACAAAGCCGCACGATCGACCTGCTTGCGTGAGGTTCGTTTCGTACCTGGCTGTCATTTTGGATAGATGGCGGAAATCAACTTGTCAGGTTTAAAAAAAAACTAATTAGCGCACTAAGCACCCTCAAACCGTCATAAAGGTCGGTTCATTTTCTGTATCATTCAAGCGACTTTGTTCAAAATTATGGACCGCACTAAGCACCCTCAAACCGTCATAAAAGTTTAGGGTTTAGGGTTTATGGTTTATGGTTTAGGGTTTATGGTTTATGGTTTAGGGTTTAGGGTAAAGTAAAAAAATAATGCAAATACTAAAATAGTCGTAAGACATGAACGTCATATATGATTCTAACGAAATAACTCAGTACGATAAAAATAAAGAGATATTTGATATAAGTAGAACCCAAAAACACAATAATAATGCCACCTCAATGCCAAAGCTTTACTTTTTTTGTAAAAAGAATAATTTTATCGATTAAGATTTTTAAATATCCATCGTGAACAACTAGGTCTTAATAATCTTTGTCGCAAAGTAACCCTTCCAATTCACCATCTTAATGGGGTGATAATGTCTTTGATGAAATCATGACATGTCTTTCAAATATCAAGAAATCTCTAAATTTACAATTCTACATGTTTGAATAATGAATATCACAAAGTTATCATGCATATACTAAGATTCATGATAAATCTCTATAATAGAAATATACTAAGATTCATGATAAATCTCTATAATAAAAATATATAATCATTGTTATTTACATTGAACCTACAATATGAGTCTATGTTTTCACTTCAGAGTCGATTTTACATAATGTTCACGAAAACAAACATAACTTTCTCACACATAGTCTATTTTCGATGCACGACCACTCAAAATATTTTAAAAAAAACATGTGCATCTAAATGTATTCACCAAATATCAAGGTAGGACACCCTTCCTTACCCTATGGGGAGCTTCGCCCCTGACATAGCTAACACCGCACGGATCACGATGCAATTCAATTGGTTGACTAAGATTTACTTAATTCTCGATCAACATTGCTAAAATAAAGGCTTTGGTCTTTTTAAACATAGAAAACAATTTTTTTTTGACAAAACATTGCACGTGTACATAAATGTCAATATATACGCACGAAATATTTCTCGTAATTATTTTTACATTTTAATATATATACATATTTCGGTAAAAAGCATGGAGAATATAGCGCGCTATATCGGCGCTAATAGCGCTATAACATATCTGGAGAGATCACACTAATTTAATCAGTGTACGATAACTCGCTAATAGCATGCTAATAAGAGCATGTACAATGAGGTGATGTCAGCATTCTCTTACAATGAGGTGATGACAATAAGAGATGATGTGTTGTACACCTTATATTCATCGTCTTCTCTAGATAACGTAGATTATTAAGAGAAAGCATGTATTTCCTACCATTGTATATGCGCTAAGGTATTTTAAGGCAGGCCCTATTTTGTTAGAGGTGCTATTTTTTTTCCTTGGTAAAAAGAGCATATCCCCGTGAGATCAAAAGTAAATTTCCGAGCATTTTCGGCAGAAAAGGAAAACGTTGGGCGGACGGAGGGACACATGCGGCGGTGGCGGGCGCCCACGCAGCGGCACGAGCCAGGCGGGGGCACCGGTGGGTGCCGCCCACGCGCCCACGCGTGTCCACTCTGCCTCTCCACCCTCGCCGACGCGTGGGCTCCCTATGTTCACCTGGCCCGCGCCTCATCGAAAAGCGCCACCGCCTGCGCAACGGAACGGCACGCCATGCGCCTCGCACACCCTTTTCTTCTTCTTTACTCTCCGCCCCGGCGCCACCAAGAACAGAGAGGGAGACACCGGCGGACGGCGACCTGCTGCAAACCTTTCTCCAATCCGTTTCACTTCTTCCTGGTACATGATCCCTTCTTTCCAGCCATCTCTTTCTCTTGGCCGTGGGTTTTGGATTGGGGAGGTGTTTTCCGTACGAGAGGTGCTTAATTGGTTCGTTGGCTTCTCCAGGCGTTTCAGCGGCGAGATATGGTCGCCATGTTGCCAGCGGATGCCGACGCCCTCAGCGCCGGCGCTGCCGAGAAGCGCATCAATGGGTGAGACCTCCTGGAGCCATTTATAGATCTCATTTTTCTTGTGGGCTTTCAACGGATTCTTCTCGTTATTTGCCTTCTGCTGTTTATTGATTTTCTGCCCGCGGGAAGGGAAGGGAAGGGAATGGAAGTGAGAGGTGTATGCTCATGTACTTACTTGCTTTCGATCTGAATCACGCGCAGGCCTGTCAATGAGAGCAAGTGCAAGAAGAAGGCCCCCAGGAAGATCCACAAGGCAGAGAGGGAGAAGCACAAGCGCGATCTGCTCAATGATCTCTTCGGCGACCTCGGCGACATGCTAGGTGAGCAGCTGTACGTTGCGAACATTGTAGACTACGCAGATCGCTGCATTGCTTCGATTGCTTCAGTCTTTTTTATGTGGGTAATTAGGAATGTCGCCCATTCATCTATGCTTAGCTAGGACTCTGTCCAAAACATGTTTTCGTGTGATATCATATAGTGGGGTTCAACATGTTTTCGTGTGATTCCCTAGTATTAGATCCTAATAATGGATACATCTATAAAATGCTGATAGGCATGTGGATGAACAATATCTAAGTTGTAGCCCAAAAAGTTAACTTCTAGTTTCTGGCAATGTGAATGTATTTTCTGTTATTCGCTACCATCTTTCTTGGCTTTAGTTTTGCTTTGTAGCTCCAAAATTAACTTTTTTTAGTTTTGCGCCAATGTGAATGTATTGCCTGCTATTCAGTACCATCTTGCTGGTTCTTCAGTTTTGCTTTGTGTTATCAACGAATTGATATTACTCAAGTAAGCTTGCTAGTATTTAATCATCTTGTTCTGATCAAATTCAGCATCCCTTTGCAGAAGCGGACAGGCAGAACAGCGGGAAAGCATGCATATTAACTGACACCACTCGGATACTTCGGGATCTGCTTTCTCAGCTAGAATCTCTAAGAAAGGAGAATACCACCCTGCAGAATGAATCTCATTATGTAAGTCGTGTATGCCCTTGGAGTTACTTTTGATTCATCGCAGTTCGTAACACGGTTTTCCTTTCTTCTACGTACTGCACGACCGGTTTCTGGTCCTATGAACTGCAAATTATTTGCCCAGCCTAAGATAGATAGACAAGACCCTTGCCTACATCATAATTCCAGAACGTCTTTGTATTTCTGCACTGCATTTATCATGCTTACGTAATTGAGGCAGTTGTTTACCATCCCATGTTTCTTCTTCCACAAACAGGTTACAATGGAGAGGAATGAGCTGCAGGATGAGAACGGTGTGCTCCGCAACGAAATCCTAGAGCTACAAAATGCTCTGGCGACGCGGCTCGCTGGCAATCCAGGCTGGGACCATGGCACGGCTGGGTTGCCTCTCCCTGTTCCTCACTCCACAAGCACAGATTTCCCATCGCAGCAGCCAATGCAATCGCCCATCATCGCAAGCACAATATTCCCTGCATTGCAGCAGCCAGCACCACCACGGGAACTTAAGCTCTTCCCAGATGCGGTATCTGAAATCGAAGGCCCTGAACCATCAGAAGACCATGAGGCCCCCAATCATGTTGCACGGCCGCAGGCAAGGTACCCGACAGAGTCAGCCGCTTGGCCTGTAAGCCTTGGCCTCCCGAGGATGGAAGATGAACAATGTAGCAGTAGCACAACAGGCAGTACTAAGGAAGGCAGGTCAGGTAGTGATTGAGTTGGAACTGATCTACTTAGATCTCATCTTAAAAAAGATCGAGTAGATCAGTTCCAACCAATCATGAACTTTCTCTTTGAACGTAGTGAATATACACAGTTGGGCATGTGCGTGTAAATACCAGACTCCATCTTGGATCAGGGAATGTTAGCTGAGATGACACTCTTATGAGAATAGTATTTTTTTCTCATCCTTTGTGTTGAAACTTCTTTAACACCATATAGGATTTGAATTGATTTAGAAGTTACACTTGCAAAGCAAATTTACAGCAAAAGCCATGTATGACCAGGTGAGCAGTACCAGCGGCGCCCATCTGCCAATTCGCATATAAAAAAGCCTTGCCCGAGTTAAACTAACCGATCATATTTGAAGTTATCAACAAAGCAATTGGTAAACAGACTATCGTGTAAGGTGATGGCCCTAATAAACATTTGCATTAAAGTCTTCCAGAATATTTGCATTAAAGTCTTCCAGAATAATTATACAAGTGCACAATCGTATGACCCAGAAAAACACCAGGTCTCTGGATTCCTGTTTCTCCACGGGTAATCTTTCTACCAGTGCATTTTAGGAGAAACGAGCCGGCATGCATGTGTGCGGTAATACCAACAAAAATCGACACTCCCTCCAATTCATATTAATTGACTCAATAGATGCAGATGTATCTAGACAAAGATGAGTCAAACAATCCGAATCAGAGGAGTACTAACTTCAGTAATGCCGGTTTCCTCTGAAGGAGGAACCAGAAGAGGCAGCTGCGGATGAGTCGTCATGCCGGTTTCCTCTGAAGGATGAGCCAGAGGCAGCTGCTGGTGAGTCATCATGCCGGTTCACTCTGAAGGAGGAACCAGAAGAGGCAATTGCAGGTGATTCCTCCCTGAACGGCTGGGTAGCGGGATCCGTCACGCTTGGTAATCTCTGTACACTTCCTTTTCCTTTCCTTGCGTTGGGGCCAATTTCTTCAATCATGTACTTCCATCCATCGATAGGTCGTCTCCGACTAAATATGTGAGTCTTGATGAAGCTAGCAATCTGCATCAACAATTTCAATATCATTTTGGTTGTACTGACAAAGAAATTATTGTGGGAAGGAAGTATCATTTGTGACCTGCTGTTTACTGAAAGCGATGCGCCTCTCAAATTCTTGGAGAAGAATGTCCTCCTCACGCTGTGAGATTTCCCATATGTTACCATCCTGACCTCTCGAGGTAATTTCCCAACCATCAGGCTTGGTTTTGATCTCACCAGTGCTTGGTATCTTTGAATCGCCAAAATCAGCGTTGCCAGAATCAAAGATCCTGCATTTCGTTTCAGGAGGATTGTAAGAAAACTACATCACACAGCCAATATCAGAAAGGTTTCCTAGACTTTTTTCCTATGCTCTTGACTCTAAGTTATCAGCAGCTGAGGTTTTTGCTAGTGATGATATGGCAGCTTTGTTTCACTTACCCATTTCTGCACAAGCCTATGAGGAAATGCAACAATTATCTAGTAAAATGAGAGCTTCCCCTCTCTCTTTGGATCGGGATTGTTGGGAATATGTTTGGGGCAGCACCTATCAGGCTTCACAGTATTATAAGCACTTACATGCTCATATACAAACCTTTGCGGTTTCGAAATGGATTTGGAAATCTTGCTGTACTCTTAAAACCAAATTCTTTGGGTGGTTGTTATTGAATGATCGGTTGAACACAAGGGATATGCTCCAACGGAGGAACTGGCATGTAACTGATGAAACACATTGTGTTCTTTGTCCAGCAAGAATTTATGAGGACAGGCTGCATCTTTTTTTCCAATGTAACTTTAGTCAGAGGATTTGGTGTTATCTTCAAATTGATTGGTCTTTGAGTCAAGACTTGCAGACAGCAGCTTCTATGGCAAGAGCAGATTTTGGTAAGCCTTTTTTCATGGAGGTGGTCATCATAGCATGCTGGAATATTTGGAAGCAACGGAATGAGCAAATTTTTGAAGCACAGAGACCTTCTTTTAAAGGGTGGAAACGGAACTTTGTTCATGATTTATCCATGCTTGGTCATAGGATAAAGAAGAAACATCATGCAGCCCTCATGGCCTGGATAGGCAGCTTGTTGTAACTTACTTTTTTTCTCCCTTTGTACATATAGGTAGTATTTTCTTTCTCTCTCTTGTATATACTGTTCTTTTTTAATAAAATATGCTGTGGGGCTTTTGCCTCACAGTCTCATGGTCAAAAAAAAAAAAAAAACTACATCTTTTAAAGCACCAAGGATATTAACAAACCAAGAGTACATTAGAAGTTCAGAACGCATATGATGCCTACCAATTACATGGTCAAATTATTGAGTGGCATGTTCGATAAGCAACCCAAACCAACAAACATGGTCAAATTTCCTATTCCCATGGGCGGATCCAGCGTATTGACAATGGGGGACAGCTGCCCCCACTCAAATTTTAATTCTCCTTCTAATAGCAAGATTAAATGGTGGTTTGCCCCCACTTAGCAAATAATTTTCCCCCAATTAACACATTATTGCCCCCTCTTAGTTTTGATCCTGGGTGCCCTGCCTATTTCTATGGCAGGGAAACAAGTAACAGTGACAAATTTGAATTAATAACACAGCACATCTGCAAGCACTTGAGTCGCAGCCTATAATAGCCTAATGGCCACAGTTGGCTCATTATATAGCAATAAAAGCAAAGCACAAGAAACACTGCATAACCAAGATGTCAACAAAGTGGTGACCTGAGAGGAAAACAAAGAGGTTGATTAAAAGCCTAAAGTTAGGCCAACACAACCGACCACTCAAGACAAGAATACAAGCTACAACAGGTAGACACATGTTACAACGGATACAACCAAACTATCCTCGGCCTACAACCCCCAAAGCCCCGAGGAGACAAGAGAAATGTCCATTATTGCACAAGAGATAATGAAATTCCAGCACATGAGTTGCTATTATTTGAACAAAAGCCGTATTCAACCATGAAACGGAATAAATTTGATATTACTGGATCCAGAATAAACCACCACAGTATACATAATTTATGATATTGTTGCTGGATTGGAAGCTTGAAGATAAATGAAGCCTCCATCTTAAACCCCTCAACTATATCCCGAGTTCAAATTCGCCCTCAACTTCCAAACTGTTCACTTTAAACACATATTCTTTCCAAATCAACCACTATTCAGCCATGGGCGGTTTCACATGTGGTTTTGCCTGATGTGGCCTCTCATGTCACATTTTTTGTGGCATGGCATCCAAACAGGCCAAAATCGCTTAGTCTGAAAAACTATGTCGGCAAAAGAAAAAGTAAGCTGAAGCTACAGGGTGAGACCACACATTATTCATCCTCGGGTGCTCAATGATGATGGCTGGTGACGAAACGTCAACTGTGACGCTCGGGTAGGGTCAACTACAGTGGAAATATATGTGCAAGAAAGGGGAAGAAGCGGTTGGCATATGAGCCCCATCGCCATGTCAGACAAATAGCATTGCTCTTTTTGGTTCACTCATGCTAACTAGGATGGCACATCATGTGGCATTGGCATGTCAGAAAATTTGTCAATATCGCCACACCATACAGAGTAATACTTCAACCGCTTTTAAGAGTTTGCGGTGTAAAGTGAACGGTTTGTAACCCATGATGATATTTGGAATCGGAGCACTTAGTTGAGGGGTGTAAAATGGCTATAATTTGGTCCAGACAAACATATCGTCACATCATATCAGAATGCATAGTCCCAAGTGAGGCAACAAACAAGCTCGCATCAATTTCACCTGGGGCATCTCAATTAGACACTCCATCCTAATCTAATTTGATTGCCATATTGAAAAAAAAAACTAATTTGATTGCAGGCCATTGGCATGCATATTACACAGCATTCAGTCTGATTTATAGTGCAGGTTCCGCCAGATAATCCATCAATAACGAAGAAAGCAGGATAACAGAATAATACAATTCGAAAAAAAAAATTCCCTCCGATCCATAAAAAGTGTTATGGTTTTAGTTCAAAAATTTGAACTAAAACCATGATAGTTATTATGGATCGGAGGGAGTACTGAACTCAAAACAAGGGGAAAAACTGATTACACACTACAAATGGACCTTACAGGTTACACTTGGCTGTAGTTCTCCCATTGTTGAGGGGCATGAAATGGTTATAATTTGGTCCAAACATAAAGTCTCATCATATCAGAGTGCATAATCCGTAGCCCACATCAGGCAATCAAAGCTCGCACGAAGTTTCACCTGAAGCACCTCAAGTGGACACTTCATCCTAATCTAATTTGATTCCAGTCATATTACACAGCATTCAGTCTGATTTATTGTACAGCCTGGATAATCCGTCAACAATCAAGAAAGCAGGATAGCAGAATACTAGCTACGAAAATTTACAGGATGCTGAAATTTGGTACACTTTCATAACCTGTCATAATGGTTTCCCCAAAAAAACGAACTATCTCTCAATGATCAGACTTCCGCGCAAAACCTAGAAGAAACATGGGCAAACACTACATTTTTTAAAAATTGAAGAAGATACCTAGTGCGGCAATTCTATCACTTGCAATTGGAATTAACAAGTCACGTGATGCTAGAAGCCTACGACATGCCTCACAAATTGGGTTTCTAGGTCAACAAATGCAGTGTATCACAAGCAATGCGAATGTACTAAGCAACCAGAGCCAAAGATTGCAGCATCGCTGGAGAGCAGAAAAAAAAAGTAATGAACGAAAGGGGAGGGAGTAGCAACGCACTCTGAGCACGAGTCAAGGAGCCGGTCGATGTCATCGGCTGCGCCGCGCCTGCCGCCGCCGCCGCCAAGGCGCGCCTCCTCCATCTTGTCGATCTCCTTCACCCAAAGAGCAGCGTGCACGCGCTGCTTCCTTGTCCTATACTCGTCCGCCCCTGCCTTCTTCGCCTCGGCGCCGCCCGCTCCCTCTGCAGCAGGAGGAGGGCGAGGAGCGCGCGGCCGCCTCGTCGCGGCGCGGCGCTCGGCCCAGCGCTCGTCCATGTCGGCGACGAAGGCTTTGGTGTCAGGGTCCACCTCGGCGGGTATGGCTGGGACGGTGGCCGCAACGGTTTCCGATGTGGGGGACTCCCACGGCGCGGCGGGCGCCGGGGAGGAAGCGGGTGAGTCGCCCGGGAGCCATGCGGTCTCCCACGCGTCGTTCCACTCGTCGTCGCCGGTGGCCGCAGGCGGGTGCGGCGGAGGGCGGCGGTGGGACGAGAGGCGGCGGAGGCCGCAGGAGGAGGAGGTTGTGGTGGACGCCGGTAGGCGGAGGACGCGGCTGAGCGAGTGCATGCCGTGTGCTCGGTGAAATGCCGAGGAGAAGGGTTCGATCTTGCATATATCCCTCGTCGAAAACAAAACCAAAAGTTAAATTACTCACACAGTTTAAAAGGATAATTCATAAAAATATATTTATATAAAAGAACTTGATAATTTAATTATTTTTTGTTAAGGAGGCACTATTGTCCGGAAAATCTAATCACCGATCAACCGTCTGTTGTGACTTTGTAGGAAGCCTTGCATAGCTTCAAGGCGGCATGATCGATCGGTGTGACGGTGTTCAGCTTCAGTGCTACCGAGAATGGCCACTATTATTATGTGGAGTTAGGGAACTTTGTCTTTTTTTTTAATTAACAGTACTAGGTCTAGAAGACCCTAGGGGAGTTTATAGATTAATATGTGGCAGGTACATAATTACAAAGAGGCCTTTACAATACTTGCCCTAATGAACCTATTATTTAAAGATAAGGCCTCCTTTGTTCAGAAAACACCCTGTAAAAAGATTGTGAAAAGCAATCGAGGACATGGGCTTCTCCACCACCAGAACGCCGACGACCTCGAGGCTTTGCAGCCGAGATCAGAGAGCAGCCTGCTTGCGAGCTCTTCTCCAGCGCTTGGAATCCACCGCCAGCTACGCCGAGGACATCGGGGACGAACCACTTGATTTCCTGGGCGGGGCGAGCTCTTGCGACGGTTCCACAGGCCTCCGCTGTGGAGGTTGAAATCAGGCCGCTAGAACGGCCGAAGATCGCGGCGACAACGACGGTCGCCGCGTGATTTGCGCAAGGACTCCCAAGGCACCTCCTCTGCTTGGTCGCCAGACCCACCGGCGGATGCTCTTCTCCCTCGCCACCGGGGCCGGCCGAGAGGAGCATCAACAGTGCTTGGCCTCTATCGAAGAAGAGGCAAAGACACTTATTGGAGGGGGGCCTCACAGATGCAGCGAGCTTCCCCATCTCCCACCACAGGAGCATAGGGAAGGGCCTCACCTGCGATTGGCTGGCATCGCGTCGAAGCACCAGGGAAGATGCTGACCCCCAGCTGATTCCAGGATCCGTTGAGCTGGCCACTGGCTTCCTCTTCTCCTCGCCTCAATGGCCGGCCAGAGGAGGAAAGCAGTGCAGCGGAGCACAACGAATCCAGAAGCAGCAGAAAAGGATCTTATTGACGGAGATCCCCGAGGTGGAGGAGCTCACCTTCTTCGGCCACCGGAGCACGACGAGGCAGGACCACCACACCAGGATGCACCAGATCTGACCCCAGAGATCTTGTGCCCTACTCCAAACTACCGGCATCTCTAAGTATATGGTGCTTCTATGCGCATTGCTTTGATGATGCGCCATAAAAATTGTCGTTTTGGTGCATTAGTAGTAAGCACATTTCATACCACCGATTAATTTTCTGTGCGCGCCAATATAAAGACCAGACTCTTGCAGAATAGAGTTGATGACTTTGAGCAAATTCATAGATCTGAGATCTATTTTTTGTTGTTGCAAAGTATCCTTTCTCTCGTTTTCTTTAGCAATCTCTGAAATACAAATATTGAAAAGTGATCTTAGGGAAGCATCAAGCCATAGTACATTCTACATTTAGATATATCTTGTTACTCTTGTTGATTTGACATCTCCTAGAGGGCTATACATTATTGTTTAGAATTCCATTGGTGGACTTGCGGCATTAGTTTGTGAAGGCTCGGGGACCACCTCAAGATCTACCACGAGTGATTTGATTTGTTTCTAAGGAATTAGGTTCAAGGAAAAGAAGACGTAGAGATGTTGAGAAAAATCCGGGAATCAATTATGGTGTCTTTGTCTTTGTCTTTGTCTTTGTCTAGTTTATATACAATTGCTTTACTTTGATGCAACTTCATTTCTGGATTTGAGTTCTTTGCCAGTCGCATTAGTTTTGTCTCTACTAATTCAAAACTTATCATGTTGTATCGACTAGATCTCTCAAGCATATGTTATATCTTCTCATTTAGAAGTAATTTGCATGATCTCCTATTCATCTCTTGAATGGATAAACCATGATCTTCCACCTTTTTATTAAACATATGCGTATTTAAAACCTTTTCCTTTTTCTAGGCGTGCAATGAAACAATTACTAAGTTGTTGTTTCATATAGAAAAGAGAAAAATATACCAATCACATAATTTGTTGAGTAGAGAGGGAGGATTTAATTTTCAGGGTACCCTGATTGCTTCATTATCGGGAAAAAGTCTACATGTATACAAATAGTCTTCAATATTGTTATTCCACAGCCATGACAATAGAACAACAGTGATGTTACGGTCCCCGTGGGATATCAAGGTTTCAAAAATATTCTTACTCATCTCTTACACTAACATAACTTCCTAGAAAATTAGCTTCTTCTTTCCAATCTCCGAATAGTAGTTCCAAAATTATATTGGTATATTGCTTACGTGAAATTGGTCACTTTAAGACAATCCAAGGCAACTTAACTATACTTAAACTCACCAAATCTCCGCACGTCCTTATCCCCTCTCGTGAACAGTTGACAGAGGCGGATTAGGAGGCGCCCATCGCATGCTCGTCCCTCCGCCGCCCGGGCCATGGGTTTCCACCCTCTCCGTCCGTCGCTCCGGCGATGGGAGAGTGGGGAAACCCCGGATTCGCGGGTCTGGCGTGTAAATATTAGTGTAGGTTGTCCCGGCGGCGCTGTCAAGGTGGTGGTGGCGGAGTTGTTGTGGAGTAGCGGTGCCGGCGGTTCTTCCCCATCACGGTGGTGTTCTCTGTGGTGCTGCCGGTGGTCATCCGGCCGTCGGTGCTCAGGGATCGATCGATCCGTCGAGCTCTTGTTCTCCAAGGGTGGTCTTCGCTGCGGAGGTGAGGACTGTTTGATGGAGTTTTTGTCCCTCGCCCTCGTCTTCGTTTCGGTGTGGTGGCTTCTGGCCGTGCCGTGGAGGTGTGATACGTCTCCGACGTATCGATAATTTCTTATGTTCCATGCCACATTATTGATGATATCTACATGTTTTATGCACACTTTATGTCATATTCGTGCATTTTCTGGAACTAACCTATTAACAAGATGCCGAAGTGCCAGTTGTTGTTTTCTGCTGTTTTTGGTTTCAGAAATCCTAGTAAGGAAATATTCTCGGAATTGGACGAAATCAACGCCCAGGGTCCTATTTTGCCACGAAGCTTCCAGAAGACCGAAGAGTCAACGAAGTGGGGCCACGAGGTGGCCAGGAGGGTGGCCGGCGCGGCCCCACCCTTGGCCGCGCCGACCTGTCTCCTGGGCCCCTCGCGACGCCCCCTGACCTACCCTTCCGCCTACAAATAGCCTTCGTCGCGAAACCCCCAGTACCGAGAGCCACGATACGGAAAACCTTCCAGAGACGCCGCCGCCGCCAATCCCATCTCGGGGGATTCAGGAGATCGCCTCCGGCACCCTGCCGGAGAGGGGATTCATCTCCCGGAGGACTCTACGCTGCCATGGTCGCCTCCGGAGTGATGTGTGAGTAGTCTACCCCTGGACTATGGGTCCATAGCAGTAGCTAGATGGTTGTCTTCTCCTCATTGTGCTTAATTGTCGGGTCTTGTGAGCTGCCGAACATGATCAAGATCATCTATCTGTAATTCTATATGTTGTGTTTGTTGGGATCCGATGAATAGAGAATACCATGTTATGTTGATTATCAATTTATATCTATGTGTTATTTATGATCTTGCATGCTCTCTGTTATTAGTAGATGCTCTGGCCAAGTTGATGCTACTAACTCCAAGAGGGGGTATTTATGCTCGATAGTGGGTTCATGTCTCCGTGAATCTGGGGAAGTGACAGAAATCTCTAAGATTATGGATGTGCTGTTGCCACTAGGGATAAAACATTGATGCTATGTCTGAGGATGTAGTTATTGATTACATTACGCGTAATACTTAATGCAATTGTCTGTTGTTAGCAACTTAATACTGGAAGGGGTTCGGATGATAACCTGAAGGTGGACTTTTTAGGCATAGATGCATGCTGGATAGCGGTCTATGTACTTTGTCGTAATGCCCAATTAAATCTCACTATACTCATCATAATATGTATGTGCATGGTCATGCCCTCTTTATTTGTCAATTGCCCAACTGTAATTTGTTCACCCAACATGTTGTTTATCTTATGGGAGAGACACCTCTAGTGAACTGTGGACCCCGATCCAATTCTCTATACTGAAATACAATCTACTGCAATACTTGTTCTACTGTTTTCTGCAAACAATCATCATCCACACTATACATCTAATCCTTTGTTACAGCAAGTCGGTGAGATTGACAACCTCGCTGTTTCGTTGGGGCAAAGTACTTGGTTTGTGTTGTGCAGGTTCCACGTTGGCGCCGGAATCCCTGCTGTTGCGCCGCACTACATCTCGCCGCCATCAACCTTCAACGTGCTTCTTGACTCCTACTGGTTCGATAAACCTTGGTTTCTAACTGAGGGAAACTTACTGCTGTATGCATCACACCTTCCACTTGGGGTTCCCAACGGTCGCGTGTTGTACGCGTGTCAAGCTAAATTTCTGGTGCCGTTGCCGGGGAGATCAAGACACGCTGCAAGGGGAGTCTCCACATCCCAATCTCTTTACTTTGTTTTTGTCTTGCTTTATTTTATTTACTACTTTGTTTGCTGCACTAAATCAAAATACAAAAAAATTAGTTGCTAGTTTTACTTTATTTGCTATCTTGTTTGCTATATCAAAAACACACAAAAATTAGCTACTTGCATTTACTTTACTTATTTCATTATGTTTCCTTTTAATTTTACCGTAAAAGACATGCCGGTAGGACGCGGGTCTATAATTGAGAGAAATAATATAGAAGAATTTTTCAATCATGTTAGTACCGTTGAAGATTTTGAAGATAGACACTTGGTAGACCTTGCTCCTACTTATGAAATTGCTGCTGCTGCTTTAGTTCGCATGTTGGAAACTAAATTTGTTAATCTCAATCCTATAATCCAACACATGTTTCTTACACTCGGTGATATGGAAGAAGGGGAAAAGAAAGATTTTATTTTAGAAACCCTTCTTAGAGAATTTGGTGGTATAGCAAGAGAGGCTAGAAAGGTCTTTGCTAAATATAAGATGCTTGGCTCTTATACCAATTTTGTTAGTCTCCTTGAAAAGATGGACATGGAGAGAATAAGATACACTAATAATATTAATGATGATGGGGAGATCAAAGCACCAATACCATGTAAGCTCCTAGCGATGAATGATGCACTAGAAAATAACTATGCTTGGCTTGTTCCTGAAAATTTGTTTGATGAGAGTAGCAAGCCCAAGACTAATGAAAAGGGAGACGCTAAAACTTATGTATCCAACATACTATGCATGGTTGAGAAAACTCCACACCCCGCTGTAGATGCACCATCCTTCGATAATACTTGATACACACTTTCTGCGCCTAGCTGAAAGGCGTTAAAGAAAAGCGCTTATGGGAGACAACCCATGTTTTTACTACAGTAATTTTGTTTTTATTTTGTGTCTTGGAAGTTGTTTACTACTGTAGCAACCTCTCCTTATCTTAGTTTAGTGTTTTATTGTGCCAAGTAAAGTCGTTGATAGTAAGGTTCATACTAGATTTGGATTACTGCGCAGAAATAGATTTCTTTGCTGTCACGAATCTGGGCAAAATTATCTGTAGGTAACTTAGAAAATTATGCCAATTTACGTGAGTGATCCTCAGATATGTACGCAACTTTCATTCAATTTGAGAATTTTCATTTGAGCAAGTCTGGTGCCTCAATAAAATTCGTCAATACGAACTGTTCTGTTTTTTACAGATTCTGCCTTTTATTTCGCATTGCCAGTTTTGATATGTTCGATGGATATTTCGATTCCATTGACTTTCAGTAGCTTTGTGCAATGTCCATAAGTGTTAAGAATGATTATGTCACCTCTGAACATGTATATTTTGATTGTGCACTAACTCTCTAATGAGTTGTTTTGAGTTTGGTGTGGAGGAAGTTTTCAAGGATCAAGAGAGGGAGATGATACAACATGATCAAGGAGAGTGAAAGCTCTAAGTTTGGGGATGCCTGATGACCCACAAGTATAGGGGGTGTATCGTAGTATTTTCGATAAGTAAGAATGTCGATCCCAACGAGGAGCAGAAGGTGTTGACAAGCAGTTTCGATGAAGAATTCCCTGTAAATGCTCACAGACAAGTATTCAGGGGTTTTTGATGTAACAGTTGAATTAAGTACGAGTAAGTAAAGTGCGAGAGTAACAATTGCAGCGAGTGGCCCAATCCTTTTTAGCACAAAGGACAAGCCGGTTTGTTTACTTATAATGACCAAACGTTCTCGAGGACACACGGGATTTTAGTCTAGTGCGTTCGCTTCATACGGCTAAATAATCTTCATTGTTATGATAAGTGTTGTGTGGGTGAACCTATGCTAATGTACCGCCCTTCCTAGGACTAATACATACTTGTGATTATACCCCTTGCAAGCATCCGCAACTACAAGAAAGTAATTAAGAATAAATCTAACCACAGCCTTAAACTCTGAGATCCTGCGATCCCTCCTGCATCGATATACCAACGGGGGTTTAGGTTTCTGTCACTCCGGCAACCCCGCAATTGGCAAACGAATACAAGATGCATTCCCCTAGGCCCATAAATGGTGAAGTGTCATGTAGTCGACGTTCACATGACACCACTAGAAGAATAACACCACAACTTAAATATCATACCATTGAATATTACTCAACCATAGTTCACTACTAACATTTAGACTTCACCCATGTCCTCAAGAACTAAACGAACTACTCACGAGACATCATATGGAACATGATCAGAGGTGATATGATGATGAATAACAATCTGAACATAAACTTGGTTCAATGGTTTCACTCAATAGCATCAACAACAAGTAGAGATCGATACCGGGAGAGTTTCCCCTATCAAACAATCAAGATCAAACCCAAATTGCTACGGCGGTGACGGTGTCCAGCGGTGGAGACGGCGGTGATGATGGTGGAGATGATGATGATGGTGATGGAGATGATGTCCAGCTCGATGACGGTGACGATGGCGTCGATTTCCCCCTCCGGGAGGGAATTTCCCCGACGGATTCCTGCCCGCCGGAGAGCTCTTTTCTCTCTGGTGTTCTCCGCCCCGCAGAGGCGGTCAGAACTCTTCGCGAGGTACCCTCTGTGGCTTAGGTTTTCGGGACGAAGGGTTTCGCGAAGAAAATGAGGCGAAAGGGGCTGTGGGGCCCCCACACCACATGGTGGCGCGGCCAGGCCATGGGCCGCGCCGCCCTATGGTGTGGGCCCACCCTGGGTCCTCCTGGCTCCTCCTTCTGGCTTCCTTCGTCATCTTGAAAAATAGGATTTTTGGTATAATTTCCTTCCACAGTTGATCTTCCGAAATATTGCGTTCTGACGGTGCTTTTTCCAGCAGAATCCTGGCTCCGGTGCTTGATCCTCCAATAATGATGAAACATGCAAAATAGATGAAATAACATAAGTATTGTGTCCCAATATGAAATATATCAATGAATAACAGCAAATTATGATATAAAATAGTGATGCAAATTGGACGTATCAATGCCCCGGTGGTTCACCCCTGCATATATCAAGAAGACTCAAGCGTCTAAGCTTGGGGATGCCCAAGGCATCCCCTTCTTCATCGACAACATTATCAGGTTCCTCCCCTGAAACTATATTTTTATTCCGTCACATCTTATGTGCTTTGCTTGGAGCGTCGGTTTGTTTTGTTTTTTGTTTTGTTTGAATAAAATGGATCCTAGCATTCTTTGTGTGGGAGAGAGACACGCTCCGCTGTAGCATATGGACAAGTATGTCCTTAGGCTCTACTCATAATATTCATGGCGAAGTTTCTTCTTCGTTAAATTGTTATATGGTTGGAATTGGAAAATGATACATGTAGTGACAAGGTATCAACTTGTCAATGCCTATGGATTGTAGGCTAGGGTTTAGTTGGAAGTAGAGGGTAAGTAGATCTCGAAGGTTTCAGCCGAAAAGTACTCGACGATTATGAAAACTAGGGTTTGTAGACAATGATTCGGTTCCCTCTTCGTCCCTCGGCTCCCCCTTTATATAGGAGGTGGAGCCGAGGGATTCGTGCTATACAAGTTACATAGTCCGGAACGGTTTCTAACTCATCCCGCCAGATTACAAATAACACTTCCTATTACAACTCTTGACTTTCCTTGATATATCTTGGGCTCCCGAATCTTCTTATTCTTCTGTAGTGGGCCTTCAAGAAACCCCGGGTACTATCTTCGGCAGGCCCATTTGGGATGCATATGTCGAGTCTCCGAGATTTTGCTTGAATCGTAGAATCGTGGAAAATCTCCACTGTTTATTTTTATTCGAAAGCTTCAACTTTTTTATATTTCTTCACATAAAATTCTATATTGTACAGGGATAATGGTAGTTGGGGCTAGTTCATCTGACGGATCAGGTACTAGTTAACTGCTCTAGTGGCAATCCGCAAAAACCTACTTCAAAATCACGTCCCTGGACATGATCTCGGGATACTGGTGTAAACTTCGATAGGTGCCGCTTAAGGTCTTACCATTCTGTCGAGTCCCAGTCAAATTTATCGGGTACCTAACGCGTCCGTTAGGATTTTTCTTCGTATCTGTTGATACGGATAAAGGTAGCAGAGCGCAGTCTTTGGCGATGCCACGCCCAGCAGAACGGATCTGGGGTCTTACCTTCGCAAATTTGCGGCATTCAGAAATTGATCGCAACTTCGGCGTTCTGAGAATATATTGTCAAGTGCTTTTCGGCTGTTGGAATGGCACATTTTATCGAGTCAAATATGACTTATATTGCTCTCCCGATGGGAGTATATGTAGAGTTAATTATAACTCGAAATATACTCTCTTGCCTTTCTATCTTTTCCTTTGTTAATTTCATCGGGCACGCGAACAGCGTTCCGATGGGAGTAGCTCGAGGCTACAACCAAGAACTTGTGCTTGGTTGTAGGCTCGACATTTTAGTCCACCTTGTCGCTATATTGTCGTTATTTCCCAATATGATCTATCTCTTCTTTTTTTATCTCTCGGGTGCGCGAACAGCGCTCCCGATGGGAGTAGCCCCCGAGGCTACAGCCAAGGACTTGTGCTTGGTTGTAGGCTCCCGCAATTTCTATATTGCCATACTCGAAATTTTACTTTTTATCGAAGTAGCCCCCGAGCGTTTGGGCAAAAACTTGTATTTGATCAAAGGCTCCCGAAGTATTTAATAATTCCTCCTGTCGCCAATCTTCTTTTATTTTTCTTGTCGACATGCTTCCCTTAAACAAAATTGCTTCATCTCTCGTTTATAGTCTTGATTTTTCTCGCCTTGTGGGTCCATTGTTTCCACCATGTTGACACGTCGTGCAAGTGGGGGACACACGTCCTCCGCTTTTTCTCGGCGCACGTACGGTAACGCCTATCTCGAAAAATACCTTTTACCCTTGTTTCTATAAGATCTTTTTTCACCACACGATTTCTTCATCCAACGGCGCACAGCTTAACCCTATTATTATATAAACCTTTCTTCAACCTCCGTTCATCCTCGCTTGCGCCGCTCATCTGTTCCTCTTCGCAAAAGCTTCCCTGCGCCCAACTCTCTCTGATCATCCGCACTCACCGAGCATTGCTCTGCCCATTGCCGTTGATGCCACCGCGCACGCGACTCACTCGCCACAGTACCCCGGAATCCAAGATGGCCGCCGAGGATCTTGAGTGGGAGAGATCCAAAATCTCCAACCAAGACACCAACATGCTGAAGAGGCTTGGCCTCATGAAGAAGGAGGACGCCATCCGCTTTCCCAGCGAAGAAAGCTACCCCAAACCTCCAATGGAGTACCGGGTTAGTTTTGTTGATCACCTTATCCGTGGTCTTTCGACCCCAATTCACGATTTCCTCCGCGGCCTTCTTTTCGTTTATGGGATTCAACTGCACCAGTTGACCCCCAATTCCATCCTTCACATTTCTATTTTCATCACACTTTGCGAATGCTTCTTCGGAATCCCTCCCAATTGGGCTCTGTGGAAACGCATTTTCTGCCTCCGCCGCAATGGCTCCCACAACGTCACTTATAACATAGGTGGCGTTGTTATCTGTGTTCGTACTGATGTCGATTATTTCGACGTCAAATTTCCTGATTCTGTCCAAGGATGGCGCAAAAAGTGGCTCTACATTCACGAAGAAAGCGCCAACTCCGTTGAACACAACATAGTTCCTTTCGACGGAAGTGCCAGAATTCAGCGACGCCGCTCCTGGGATGCCGAAGCTTCTGAGGAAGAGAAAAAGGCGACAGAGGCACTCATGTCTCGTATTCGTCAGCTTCAAAACACTCGAGGCAAAGAGCTGTCTGGTGTTCAAATCACTGCCTACTTCCTTAGGATTAGAGTGCAGCCTCTTCAGACTCGCAAAAATCCCCTTTGGACGTATTCTGGTAAAAATGACGCCAACAGAATCTCCGGTGATCTTTCCACCAAGGACTTGGAAAAGTTGATTCGAAGACTTTCTCGCCTGGGCAAAGATCCAATTTCTTCCTCTTGTCGCGTGGAGCCGTACAGCTCCGCCAATCCACTCCCCGAGGTATTTTGTCTTCCCGAGTTTTTATCTTGTTCTGCACTTTCTCTGCATCTCGTTGTATTGTTATCTCTTTAATTTTCCTTTGGTCACTATTTTTTACAGAACCATCCTACGATGACCTCCCTTCCTCCTCTTCCGGAGGGTGGAGAAGTCGAAGAACAGGCCATCGTTGCCGAAGATACTCAAGGTTCTTCTATTCCTGAAAGTGAAGTCGCGGGTTCTCACAAATCTGCGGCTTCTCACGAAAAAGAAGTTGAGTCTGAAGCCAGTGAGTCGACACAATCCCTTCCTCCTGCTGTTTCTCCAAGGAACAAAAGGAAAAGGACTGATGCCGAGGATTCTGGCACCTCTAAGGCTGAAGAAGTTGTTCCTTCTCATCCGAAGGCAACTTACGATCCTTATGTTGAATCCCTCGTCAGCTCGTAAGTCGTCTTTATTTCTCCCTTTTTTTTTTTTTTTGTACTCGAAATATTTATCTTGTCTTGCTTTTTATGCTGCCGATTTTTTGATCAACAGTGATGACGAGGAAGAAGTACCAACTACTGACGTGGCTCCTCGGACAAGCACGTCACGTGCGTACTTGCTTCGTACACGCTAGTTGAAGGAGAAGAAACCTCGCCTCCTCAACAAAACGTCGTCACCACTACTCCACCATCAAGCCCCCTTGCTCCTTCACCAAAAAGGACAAGGGTTGAAAAGATTGTTGAACCTGCCCCTCGCTGGGCGTTCGTTGACTCTGCTCTTAGATGATGTAAACTTGTCGACATCTATATTTTCCTTATTTTGTTTTTTCACACCTTTTCTCTTTTTCATGCCGATGTTTCTCTTGCTGTGTTCACCTTGAACAGCCTATGATCAAAGATCTTCTCCGCATCGGTTCCCAATTTATTGGATACCGTGAATATGCTAATAGAGCCGAAGGTAACGACTTTTATACTTGCTATTTTTCCTTGATTTTTTACTCCTGTTGCTTTTCGCGATTTTGATCTTTCTTCTCTCTCTTTTCCATATCTCGACAGAGAAACTTGCAGAGGCCAACGAACGCGCCGACGCACTTGCTCGAAAACTTGAGCAAAGTGAGGCGGCTCGCAAAAAAGCCGAACTCGCTGCTAGCAAAGCCAAGGCCGAAGCTGATGAAGCCAAGGCGAAAGCTGCTGGTGTTGAGGAACTGCAGAAAAAACTTGAGGATGCTACAGCTGCCTTGGATGAGCACAAAGCTGCGCAAGCTTCTCGTGAAGAAGGAATCCTCAAGCGCCTGAAAACTCAGAGTCGCCGCACTTTCAGTAATTTTGCTGATCCCTTCTATTTTTATGAGAATCGTTGTTTCTTGTCTTTTCACTAATGCTTTGTTTCCTTGACAGCCCAAACAAACCAGGATTTTGATCTGACGAATCCTGTCAATGACCCTGTCCTTGACGCACTTTCCTCTATTGAGATTCATGGATCCGAGATTCGTGAAGGTGTGTCGAATGCTAGCGCAGTGTTGTCGGCATTGTTCCCCTACTTCTTCCCGAAGAAAGAGGAGCCTGCGACTTTCCTCAACCTTGCCAAGATGTTCAATACACCGGAAGACCTTGGACTGAAGATGCGCCAAGAAAATATGAAGGTTGCCGCTGAGAACACTGTCGCGTTGGTTGCTGACAGTCGACAGACTATTGACTGGATGAAAGTTGGCGACACCGAGCAGATAGAGCAATCAAGGTGGAAGTCGCTGATTAAGGCAGCCAAGCCCAACACAAAGAAGATCTTGGCCTATCTCGGGATTAAACCAGCGTCGACTCCTAGCTCGTCAAGGCCGGAGGTCTAGTTGCATGCCTCTGTTTTTCTTTCTATTTCTTTTGCTCTTGTCGCCAAAGTAGTCATTTGGCGACACGTACTTCCTTAGCTTCACTGTAATGCCCTTGTAATTATTCCAAGAGATTAATGAAAACTCTATCTTTGCTTTGTTGTTTGATGTTGTCTTGTTTAAATTTCAGTTGATATTTGATAACTATACTCCATCTTCCGCTCCTTCCAATGTTTCGCCTTCTTCTTCTCGCGCGAGGAGAACTTTTGCTGATACTGCACCTGTCGACGATACCTTGTCGCAAGAACTGGATGAGCTTCGACAGCAACTTCAGTATGCGAAGAAGCAAACACTTGTGATGATGGAGCAATCTCGTAAGTCATCTGAAGCCGAAAAAGTTGCTCTTCAGCAAGCTCGCGAGGCCGTGGCTGCTAAGGAAATTGCTGCTTCCGAGGCTGAAAAGGCGACCACTCGAGAAAATTTCATGCTCGAATTAATGAATGAAGCCAGTGCAGATATGTCGGGTATGCTTGCTTCATCCTCCGATATCTTTCATCTTCATGCTATGTCTCTTAAAGGTTTCCCCTTCGTTGTTTTGATAGGTTCCTTTACTGATGCTGCTGCCGAGGAAGAGAGGGTAAATGCTAGGACGAACCTCCTTGTTAACCTTTCCCTGGACCATGGTTCTTTGTTTTGGGCTACCCCAGGGAGGACCCGACAAATTGTCACATTCCAAGATCGCACCTCTCAAACTCGCGATTTCCTTGACTTCTGTACCAAGACCTTGTCCATGGTTTACAACTCCATGTTTCCTCGGAACGTCCAACCAAAAACTCTCCCTGAATTGATGGAAAGATTCAAGGATGCTGGCAGTATCCATGATTTTGTCAAAGCTCAACTGGTAGCCGGCGCGCATTTGCTCTTATCATGCTCCAGATCTGCCACTCAAATCTTGACCTTACCCAAGTTGTCGCAAAAGTTCATCAAAAGGTACAACGTCGAAGAGTTGGTGTTGACAGGATTAACACGAAGGTTACGCCTATAGCCGAAGAAATGATTGAGGACCTTCTTTGGATGGACGCCGACTTTTTTGCCGATGGCCATTATGCCGATTTTCTTGGTGCTGCTCCTGAAGAAAACAGAGTTACTCTTGATGACATATTGAATCAAGACTAGTTATTTTCCTCTTGTAGATACTTCTTCTTTGTAATCTATGACTATATTGTAAAGCAATCATTATATTTCTCTGTTCGTCTAGCCCCCGAGTGTTTCGGTGACTCTTTACTGTATTTATATATTTGCGAGGTTTTGAACCAAGGCATTTATATATTTATGGCGAATATGAGCCCCCGAGCTTCTTTATTGAGTACCATTTTGTATTTTTATTGACTCACGAGGTATTTGAATACCAAGGCAAGGCTTTTCTTTTGTCGATGAACTATATTGAAATTCGTCGGAGCAAAGACTTTGATCATGTCGATAAAGAAGAAAAGTTATATTGTCACTATCTTTATTATATTGCAGCACCGCGAGCCCGCCTCATTAAAAACCTTCTCCGGCCCCACTCGGTGCCCCGAAAAAGGAAAAGAGTGCGTCTGAAAACTCGCGGGCGTTTCAGTACATTGAAGTTTTGCAAGGACTATATTTCGACTCTAGGCGTAGAACCGCCTGAGTTGCGCCACGTTCCAGGGGTTTGGCTCCTCCACCCCTGTCTTCTTGTCCTTTATCCTGTATGCTCCTCCTCCGATTACTTCCGTGACAATGTAAGGGCCAAGCCATGGTGACTCGAGTTTTTCATGACTTTTTTGCGTGAGCCGGAGAACTAGGTCTCCCACCTGAAAAGATCTTGGCCGCAAACGTCGACTGTGGTAGTTTTTCAAGTCCTGTTGGTATTTGGTTACCCTTGATAGTACTTCGTCTCGAGCTTCGTCGAGTGCGTCGACGTCATCTTCTAGCGCTTTTCTCGACACTTCTTCGTCATATTCCACGACACGTGGAGAGTTGTGCTCTATCTCGATTGGTAATACGTCGCTCTCCATGAACCAGGAAAAACGGAGTTTCCTGTGTTGCTGTGTTTGGTGTTGTTCGGATGCTCCACAACACGCTTGGTAGTTCTTCTGGCCAGGTATGTCGAGCTTTTTCCAGTGGTCCTAACAAGCGCTTCTTGATGCCATTGCAGATTATACCATTGGCTTTCTCGACTTGCCCATTGGTTTGAGGATGTGCAACTGACGCAAAGTGCAACTTGATACCCACCTCTTCGCAATAATCTTTGAATTCGTGGGATGTGAAGTTACTGCCGTTGTCCGTGACGATGCTGTGGGGCACTCCAAATCTGAAGACGAGGCCTTTTATAAATTTTACTGCGGATGCTCCGTCTGGTGAATTTATCGGCTTCGCTTCTATCCACTTTGTAAATTTGTCGACAGCTACTAGCATATACTCCTTTCCTCCTGGCCAGGATTTGTGTAACTTGCCCACCATATCAAGTCCCCATTGAGCAAAGGGCCATGACAATGGTATTGGTGCTAGCTCTGCTGCTGGAGAGTGAGGTTTTGCGGCAAACCTTTGACACGCGTCGCAAGTTCTTACTATGTCCTTGGCGTCCTCGATTGCTGTCAACCAAGAGAATCCTGCCCGAAAGACCTTGGCTGCAATAGCTCGACTACTTGCGTGGTGGCCACATATTCCTTCGTGTACATCCTTCAGAATTATTCTTCCTTCTTCGGGTGTAACACACCTTTGCAAGACGCCTGAAATACTTCGCTTATACAATTCTCCTTTGACCACCGTGAAAGCTTTGGAGCGTCGAATTACTCGTCTTGCCTCAACTGGATCATCGGGTATTTCTTTCCTGAGGATGTATGATATGTACGGCTGCATCCACGGTGTCTGTATCATCATGACCAGGTCCTGATCTTCTTCTTCTTCTTCTTGCTTTTCCTTGGTAGCCCCCGAGGGTTTCTTCTCCTTCTTTTTTGATTTTGTTGATTTGGTGGACCTCTCGGTTATCTCTTCCCAGAATACACCTGGCGGGACTGCAAGGCATTGCGACCCGATGTTTGCAAGAACGTCGGCTTCGTCGTTGCTCAATCTGCTAATATGATTTACTTCGCATCCATCGAACAACTTCTCGAGCTCGTTGTACACCTCCTTGTATGCCATCATGCTATCATTGACTGCGTCACATTGGTTCATGACTTGCTGAGCCACCAACTGTGAGTCGCCAAAATTTTTTAATCGAGTTGCGCCGCAGGCTTTCGCCATCTTCATCCCGTGTATGAGAGCCTCATATTCTGCTTCATTGTTAGATGCGTTAGGGAACGTCATCCGAAGGATGTACTTCAACTTGTCGCCTTCAGGTGATATGAGTACTACTCCTGCGCCGACTCCTTCTAGTCTTTTGGACCCGTCAAAGTTCATGGTCCAGGTTCTCGACAAGTCTGGAGGTCCCGTATTTTGCAACTCCATCCACTCTGCAATGAAGTCCCAAAGACTTGCGACTTGATTGCTTTTCTTTTTTCATACGTGATGTCCCGAGGGGAAAGTTCTATTCCCCAAAGGGAGACACGACCCGTAGCTTCTGGATTGTTCAATATATTTGACAAGGGAGCTTCATTGACCACTATGATCGGATGTGCCGAAAAATAGTGGCGCAATTTTCGTGCTGTTGTGAACACTCCGTATGCTATCTTTTGGTACTGAGGGTACCTTTGTTTTGAGGGTGATAAAACTTCGCTGACGAAGTATACTGGCCTCTGCACGCCGTGGAGTTTTCCTTCTTCTTCCCTTTCAACAACTAGCACCGTGCTCACCACTTGGGGCGTGGCTGCGATATACAGTAGGAGAGGTTCCCTTTCTTTTGGCGCCACCAAAATTGGTGGTGTCGAGATTGTGCGCTTCAAATCCTCGAAAGCTCTGTCGGCTTCTTCGTTCCACTGGAATTTATCTCCTTGCTTTATCAGAGCGTAGAATGGTAACGCTTTTTCTCCCAGCCTAGCGACGAATCTGCTCAAAGCTGCGACTCGCCCCGTTAGCTGTTGTATCTCCTTCAACTTTGTTGGCTTCCTCATTGTCACGATAGCTTGTATTTTATCGGGATTTGCTTCAATCCCTCTTGCTGAGACTAGAAACCCCAGAAGTTCTCCTGCTGGGACGCCAAAGGAACACTTCGTCGGGTTCAGCCAGTAGAATTTGTCGAGGTTATCAAAAGTTTCTTTGAGATCCTCGATCAGTGTTGTCCCCTTTTTTGACGTTATGACGACATCGTCGATGTATACTTGTACGTTTTTTCCGATCTGTGTCGCCAAACACTTCTGCATCATCCTCTGATATGTTGCTCCCGCATTTTTTAAACCAAAGGGCATTGTTCTGTAGCAAAACACGCGTAAGGTGTAATAAACGCGGTGGTTACTGCGTCTGCTTCTTTCGTTCTGATCTGGTTATAAGCAGACTATGCATCCAGGAAGGTCAGACGTTCCCATCCAGCCGTGGAGTCGATAATTTGATCGATCCTCGGGAGGAAAGTGATCCTTTGGACAATGTTTATTGAGACATCGTAAAGTCGACGCACATGCGAAGGACCTTAGTGTTTTTCTTCGGCACCAAAGACAGGATTTGCTACCCATGTGGCTTCGTGAATATCTCTTTGATAAAACCAGCTTCTTGTAGTCGATTGATTTTCGACAGCATGGCTTTGCGGTTTGGTTCAAAAACGCCGTAAAGGTTGTTTAATTGGTCTCGCTAGTGGATCCAAGTTTAGGTGGTGCTCGGCAAGTTCCCTGGTACTCCCGGCATGTCACTGGACACCATGCGAAGATTTTCCAGTGCTCACGGAGGAACTCGACGAGCGCGCTTTCCTATGCGATATCCATGTCGTTTGCGATAGATGTCGTCTTTTTCGGGTCTGTCGGGTGAATCTGCACCTCTTTTGAATTTTTCTCGGGCCTGCAAGGTGCTTCTTTGTTTGGCCTTCCAACGTCTGGGCAAGACGTCGTAATCAGTCATGCTTTTTGACGCCAAGTACTCAGCTTGCATCCCGAAAGTTTCGACAACCGGTGGAAATCCTTGTCGCACTTATCGGCTAAGGCAAAGCTTCCTTTTATCGTGATTGGTCCCTTTGGTCCAGGCATCCTCCACAACAGTATGTATAGTGTGGCACCGCCATAAATCTAGCATATGCTGGTCGTCCCAACAGAGCGTGGTGCATGCGACGGAAAATCCACGACTTCAAATTCGAGCCTCTCGATTCTATAATTTTTTCGGGTCCCAAACTGAACGTCGAGATTGATCTTTCCCAATGGATAACTTGGTTTCTCCGGTGTGATGCCGTGGAACCTTGTGTCTGTTGGTTTCAAGTTTGCTAAGGATATGTTCATCTTCCTCAATGTATCTGCATACATAAGGTTCAAGCTGCTGCCGCCGTCTATGAACACTCGAGAGACATCAAATCCCGCGATAATCCGCGCGAATAAGTGCCGATCGCCCTGGTCGAGGAACTTGCTGCGGATGATCTGCTATTGTGAAGCCGATATCTTGTCCTGACCAATTAAGGTACTCAATCGTTGGTGGAGGCATTTTCTCTGCCATAAACACCTGTCGTGAGATTACTTTACGAGCTCTATTGGACGGCCTTCCCTTCTGAATCATCGACACTGCTCCATTGGAGTTAGGATCAACATAAGGTGGTGGTGCAGGTGCTGCCGCTATTCTGAGCTGATGCCGATTGTCGTCTGTGATCGCGGGAGGAGGCGGCAAGTGAATCTCGCTTCTGGGTTCTCGAGGATTTCTCTGTGCTGCCCGCGCGTTAGCGTTTTCTGCATACCGCAACATTGCCTGAAAATTTCGACAGTCTTTCTGCAAGTGCCCTGACTGTCTTTTACCGTTGCTGTCGAGGAAAAAGTGCATCTGGCACGGTCCATTCATCATCTCTTCAGGGGACACGAAAGGTCTTGGGAACCTAGGCCCGCTATTTTGCCTGCTGCGTGAATCATCCCTGTTATCACCTCGCTGTTCATTGCTTCTCTGGTAATCATCTCTGTTGCTTCCTCCTGTATTTGTCCGAAAACCTGCCGAAATTTGTCCTGAGCGTCGTAGTTCTGTACCGCCGAGGAAATCTTCGCCTCGGTTGATAGTTTCGACCACGGTCCTCCTCTGGCGACCTGTGCCGTTTGTTGTGGACAGCGTCTTCTCCATCTGCCCATTTATTTGCTATCTCCATTAACGCGGATACTGTCTTTGGATTGGTCCTTCCCAAATCCTCGACAAAATCTCCACGCTCGACTCTGCGACAAACGCGTCTATCGCTCTCTCGTCAGATATATTTTCTGCTGAATTTTTGATGATATTCCACCTTTGGATGTACTTTCTCATTGGCTCATCTGGCTTTTGTCGACATGCTCTCAATTCTTCTAACGACGCGGGTTTTTTGCACGTGGATCTGAAGTTCTTGACGAACACATCCTCGAAACTTTCCCACTGTCGATGGACCCTGGAGCGAGTTTCTTTATCCACGATCGTGCGGCTCCACTCAAATGCACCTGAATGCTTTGCATGGCTGTTGCCCTGGTTCCTCCCGTGAGCTTCACTGTCTCCAGGTAGTCGACTAGCCAATCCTCTGGATCTTGAAGGCCATCGAACTTTTTGAAATTGTCGGGTAGCTTGAATCCTGAAGGGACTCGAGTTTTTCGGACTCTCCTCGTGAAGCATGGCAAGCCGCACATATCTTCGTCGTTAAGCTCCGGAGATTGCCGATGATCCCTTCTGCTTTGTCGTGCTCTGTCGACTCTTGCTTGTGCTGCCGTATCTCTTGCTCCACTTTGTCCTTCGTGGCTGCCGCCGTTGCTGCTGCAGTCGTGGACTATTTTGCCTTGCCGTTCCTTCGGGAGGCGTTGAAACGAACGCGGTCCCCATAGCTCCAACTCCTGCTATCGCCATATTGTATAGTGTTTCCCTTGGATCACCTGGAGGTGGTTTAGACGCGAGGATAAAAGCTTGTGTCGCCATATACCCAGCTTCTGGTGTCTTAGGGATAATGTTTCCTCTTGTGTCTATCGACATAAAGGACATGTCGAGGTTTTGAACCAAGTGCTCTCTTTCTGCTTCGGGTATGTGTTGTAACATTGATCTTCCTCTGTTCCGAGCCTCCCTGTGGCTATCACCCGAAGTTCTAGATTGTCGACTCAGATCTGCCCTTCTCCTGCTGGATGCGTGCTGCTTCCTTTCTCCTGTTCAACTCAGTCTGCTTTTTCCAATTCCCTCGCAGCTCGTGCGAGCCTATATTGATATGCTTGCAATTCTTCCGTGTGGCTGTGGTAGCCATTGGTTCTGTGCCGTTCATAGCTCTCGCGGCTCTGTCCCACGCTGCTTGTGAAAGTTGAACTCTATCTCGCGGCTCTGGCCCGACGTATTTGTTGCCCAGGCCTTGTCGCAGATTGGAGGGATCGACGTATGGATTTCCCAGATTATCGAAAGCCTCAGATGTTTCCTCTTGATCTTCAATGGCATAAATCTGATGATACTTTGTACTCAGATCTATGTTGGGTTTGGTGACATCATCGTTTAGATTGATGAAGACCTTGCCCACTGTGATAGATTTGTCGATGAAGTCATAGCTGTCGACATCGCTTGAGCCATCGCTTATATATGAGTCCGCAGATGACTCAAACGACATGTCGTTGAAGATCTTGGCGAGTTTCTCTCTTGTTCTGGTGCTGATGTAGCGTGTCGCCGAAGTTTCTTCTTCTCCTGACTCGGTTGACGACGCATAGCTTGAAAAATCGGAATCGACCTTCGATGATCCCGACGAAATCGGAACCTCGACACGATACGATCCTTCTTTCTCGACGCGAAAGTGAAACCTTCCGAACGTCATCTCTATGGGCTCCGCCAGATACGCATATGCATCCAAACGGGAGGGTGGGTGAGGAACAAAATCGACAAGACCAGCAGCGATCTGTTTACCTCGATCCATTGTGTTGCTTGCAGTTGATGATGTCGAAGATCTTGAACGTGCCATCGAGATCAGATCCTTACGCCTCTAATTCCCACAGACGGCGCCAATTGACAAGGTATCAACTTGTCAATGCCTATGGATTGTAGGCTAGGGTTTAGTTGGAAGTAGAGGGTAAGTAGATCTCGAAGGTTTCAGCCGAAAAGTACTCGACGATTATGAAAACTAGGGTTTGTAGACAATGATTCGGTTCCCTCTTCGTCCCTCGGCTCCCCCTTTATATAGGAGGTGGAGCCGAGGGATTCGTGCTATACAAGTTACATAGTCCGGAACGGTTTCTAACTCATCCCGCCAGATTACAAATAACACTTCCTATTACAACTCTTGACTTTCCTTGATATATCTTGGGCTCCCGAATCTTCTTATTCTTCGGGTAGTGGGCCTTCAGTAAACCCCGGGTACTATCTTCGGCAGGCCCATTTGGGATGCCTATGTCATGTAGTAATTTGCTAAAATGTCTTGGATAATGTGATACTTGGCAATTGTTGTGCTCATGTTTAAGCTCTTGTATCATATATACTTTGCACCTATTAATGAAGAAATACATAGAGCATGTTAAAATTTGGTTTGCATATTTGGTCTCTCTAAGGTCTAGATAATTTCTAGTATTGAGTTTGAACAACAAGGAAGACGGTGTAGAGTCTTATAATGTTTACAATATGTCTTTTATGTGAGTTTTGCTGCACCGTTTCATCCTTGTGTTTGTTTCAAATAACCTTGCTAGCCTAAACCTTGTATCGAGAGGGAATACTTCTCATGCATCCAAAATACTTGAGCCAACCACTATGCCATTTGTGTCCACCATACCTACCTACTACATGGTATTTCTCCGCCATTCCAAAGTAAATTGCTTGAGTGCTACCTTTAAAATTTCTATTTCTCTACCTTTACAATATATAGCTCATGGGACAAATAGCCTAAAAACTATTGTGGTATTGAATATGTACTTATGCACTTTATCTCTTATTAAGTTGCTTGTTGTGCGATAACCATGTTCCTGGGGACGCCATCAACTACTCTTTGTTGAATATCATGTGAGTTGCTATGCATGTTCGTCTTGTCTGAAGTAAGGGAGATTTACCACCTTTATGGTTAGAGCGTGCATATTGTTAGAGAAGAACATTGGGCCGCTAACTAAAGCCATGATCCACGGTGGAAGTTTCAGTTTTGGACATATATCCTCTATCTCATATGAGAAAATTAATTGTTGCTACATACTTATGCATAAAAGAGGAGTCCATTATCTGTTGTCTATGTTGTCCCGGTATGGATGTCTAAGTTGAGAATAATCAATAGCGAGAAATCCGATGCGAGCTTTCTCCTTAGACCTTTGTACAGGCGGCATAGAGGTACCCCTTTGTGACACTTGGTTAAAACATGTGCATTGCGATAATCCCGGTAATCCAAGCTAATTAGGACAAGGTGCGGGCACTATTAGTATACTATGCATGAGGCTTGCAACTTGTAAGATATAATCTACATAACACATATGCTTTATTACTACCGTTGACAAAATTGTTTCTTGTTTTCAAAATCAAAGCTCTAGCACAAATATAGCAATCGATGCTTTCCTCTTTGAAGGACCATTCTTTTACTTTTATTGTTGAGTCAGTTCACCTATTTCTCTCCACCTCAAGAAGCAAACACTTGTGTGAACTGTGCATTGATTCCTACATACTTGCATATTGCACTTGTTATATTACTTTACATTGACAATGTCCATGAGATATACATGTTACAAGTTGAAAGCAACCGCTGAAACTTCATCTTCCTTTGTGTTGCTTCAATACCTCTACTATGAATTATTGCTTTATGAGTTAACTTTTATGCAAGACTTATTGATGCTTGTCTTGAAGTACTATTCATGAAAAGTCTTTGCTATATGATTCATTTGTTTACTCATGTCATATACATTGTTTGGATCGTTGCATTCATTACATATGCTTACAATAGTATGATCAAGGTTATGATGGCATATCACTCCAGAAATTATCTTTGTTTATCGTTTACCTGCTCGGGACGAGTGATACGTCTCCGACGTATCGATAATTTCTTATGTTCCATGCCACATTATTGATGTTATCTACATGTTTTATGCACACTTTATGTCATATTCGTGCATTTTCTGGAACTAACCTATTAACAAGATGCCGAAGTGCCGATTCTTTGTTTTCTGCTGTTTTTGGTTTCAGAAATCCTAGTAACGAAATATTCTCGGAATTGGACGAAATCAACGCCCAGGGTCCTATTTTGCCACGAAGCTTCCAGAAGTCCGAAGAGGAGACGAAGTGGGGCCACGAGGTGCCCAGACCCTAGGGCGGCGCGGCCCCCCCCTTGGCCGCGCGGCCCTGTGGTGTGGGGCCCTCGTGCCGCCTCCTGACCTGCCCTTCCGCCTAATTAAAGCCTCCGTCGCGAAACCCCCAGTACCGAGAGCCACGATACGGAAAACCTTCCAGAGACGCCGCCACCGCCGATCCCATCTCGGGGGATCCAGGAGATCGCCTCCGGCACCCTGCCGGAGAGGGGAATCATCTCCCGGAGGACTCTACGCCGCCATGGTCGCCTCCGGAGTGATGTGTGAGTAGTCTACCCCTGGACTATGGGTCCATAGCAGTAGCTAGATGGTTGTCTTCTCCCCATTGTGCTATCATTGTCGGATCTTGTGAGCTGCCTAACATGATCAAGATCATCTATCTGTAATTCTATATGTTGCGTTTGTTGGGATCCGATGAATAGAGAATACTTGTTATGTTGATTATCAAAGTTATATCTATGTGTTGTTTATGATCTTGCATGCTCTCCGTTACTAGTAGATGCTCTGGCCAAGTAGATGCTTGTAACTCCAAGAGGGAGTATTTATGCTCGATAGTGGGTTCATGCCTGCATTGACACCTGGGACAGTGACAGAAAGTTCTAAGGTTGTGTTGTGCTGTTGCCACTAGGGATAAAACATTGATGCTATGTCTAAGGATGTAGTTGTTGATTACATTACGCACCATACTTAATGCAATTGTCTGTTGCTTTGCAACTTAATACCGGAGGGGTTCGGATGATAACTTTCGAAGGTGGACTTTTTAGGCATAGATGCAGTTGGATGGCGGTCTATGTACTTTGTCGTAATGCCCAATTAAATCTCACTATACTCATCATAATATGTATGTGCATGGTCATGCCCTCTTTATTTGTCAATTGCCCAACTGTAATTTGTTCACCCAACATGCTGTTTATCTTATGGGAGAGACACCTCTAGTGAACTGTGGACCCCGGTCCAATTCTCTATACTGAAATACAATCTACTGCAATACTTGTTCTACTGTTTCACAAACAATCATCTTCCACACAATACGGTTAATCCTTTGTTACAGCAAGCCGGTGAGATTGACAACCTCACTGTTTCGTTGGGGCAAAGTACTTTGGTTGTGTCGTGCAGGTTCCACGTTGGCGCCGGAATCTCTGGTGTTGCGCCGCACTACATCCCGCCGCCATCAACCTTCAACGTGCTTCTTGACTCCTACTGGTTCGATTAAACCTTGGTTTCTTACTGAGGGAAACTTGCCGCTGTGCGCATCACACCTTCCTCTTGGGGTTCCCAACGGACGTGTCAACCACACGCATCAAGCAAATTTCTGGCACCGTTGCCGGGGAGATCAAGACACGCTGCAAGGGGAGTCTCCACTTCTCAATCTCTTTACTTTGTTTTTGTCTTGCTTAGTTTTATTTACTACTTTGTTTGTTGCACTAAATCAAAATACAAAAAAATTAGTTGCTAGTTTTACTTCATTTGTTATCTTGTTCGCTATATCAAAAACACAAAAAAAAATTAGTTACTTGCATTACTTTATCTAGTTTGCTTTATTTACTGTTGCTAAAATGGCCAACCCTGAAAATACTAAGTTGTGTGACTTCACAACCACAAATAATAATGATTTCTTATGCACACCTATTGCTCCACTCGCTACTACAAAGCAGAATTCTTTGAAATTAAACCTGCTTTACTGAATCTTGTTATGCGAGAGCAATTTTCTGGTGTTAGTTCTGATGATGCTGCTGCCCATCTTAATAACTTTGTTGAACTATGTGAAATGCAAAAGTATAAAGATGTAGATGGTGACATTATAAAATTAAAATTGTTCCCTTTCTCATTAAGAGGAAGAGCTAAAGATTGGTTGCTATCTCTGCCTAAGAATAGTATTGATTCATGGACTAAATGCAAGGATGCCTTTATTGGTAGATATTATCCCCCTGCTAAAATTATATCTTTGAGGAGTAGCATAAGGAATTTTAAACAATTGGATACTGAACATGTTGCTCAAGCTTGGGAAAGAATGAAATCTCTGGTTAAAAATTGCCCAACCCATGGACTGACTACTTGGATGATCATCCAAACCTTTTATGCAGGACTGAATTTTTCTTCGCGGAATTTATTGGATTCAGCTGCTGGAGGTACCTTTATGTCCATCACTCTTGGTGAAGCAACAAAGCTTCTTGATAATATGATGATCAACTACTCTGAATGGCACACGGAAAGAGCTCCACAAGGTAAGAAGGTAAATTATGTCGAAGAAACCTCTTCCTTGAGTGATAAGATTGATGCTATTATGTCTATGCTTGTGAATGATAGGACTAATATTGATCCTAATAATGTTCCGTTAGCTTCATTGGTTGCACAAGAAGAACATGTTGATGTAAACTTCATTAAAAATAATAATTTCAACAACAATGCTTACCGGAACAATTCTAGTAACAACTATAGGCCATATCCTTATAATAATGGCAACGGCTATGGTAATTCTTATGGGAATTCTTACAACAATAATAGGAATTCACCCCCTGGACTTGAAGCCATGCTTAAAGAATTTATTAGTACACAAACTGCTTTTAACAAAACTGTTGAAGAAAAGCTTGGGAAAATTGATATACTTGCTTCTAAAGTCGATAGTCTTGCTGCTGATGTTGATCTTTTGAAATCGAAAGTTTTGCCTAATGGAAATCATCATGACAAAATTACTACTACAGCAAATGCCATCCAAGTTAGAATTAATGAGAATATAAGATTAATGGCTGAACTGTGTGCTAGGTGGGATAGAGAAGAAAATGAAAAACCAGCTAAAGAGAAGAATGTAGCTAAAGTTTGGACTATTACCACCACTAGTAATGCTAATGCTACACATGTTGCTGCACCTCCTACTATTAATAATAAAAGAATTGGTGTTAGCAATGTTTCCACTTCTAATGCAAAGCGCGAGAAACTGCCTGAAACTGCTAAAACTGCTGAAACTGCTTGTGATAAAACTGCTGAAATTTTTTCCAACATTGGGGATGATGATCCCATTGCTTTAGATTATAATGGTTTGAATTTTGATGATTGCCACATCTCTGAAGTTATAAAGTTCTTGCAAAAACTTGCTAAAAGTCCTAATGCTAGTGCTATAAATTTGGCTTTCACGCAACATATTACAAAAGCTCTCATAAAAGTTAGAGAAGAGAAACTAGAGCGCGAAGCCTCTATTCCTAGAAAGCTAGAGGATGGTTGGGAGCCCATCATTAAGATGAAGGTTAAAGATTTTGATTGTAATGCTTTATGTGATCTTGGTGCAAGTATTTCCGTTAAGCCTAAGAAAATTTATAATATGCTTGACTTGCCACCGCTGAAAAATTGTTATTTGGATGTTAATCTTGCTGATCATTCTACAAAGAAACCTTTGGGGAAAGTTGATAATGTTCGCATTACCGTTAACAATAACCTTGTCCCCGTTGATTTTGTTGTCTTGGATATTGAATGCAATGCATCTTGTCCCATTATATTGGGAAGACCTTTTCTTCGAACTGTTGGTGCTATCATTGATATGAAGGAAGGTAATATAAAATATCAATTTCCTCTCAAGAAAGGTATGGAACACTTCCCTAGAAAGAGAATGAAGTTACCTTTTGATTCTATTATGAGAACAAATTATGATGTTGACACTTCGTCTCTTGATAATACTTGATACACACTTTCTGCGCCTAGCTGAAAGGCGTTAAAGAAAAGCGCTTGTGGGAGACAACCCATGTTTTACCTACAGTGCTTTGTTTTTATTTTGTGTCTTGGAAGTTGTTTACTACTGTAGCAACCTCTCCTTATCTTAGTTTAGTGTTTTATTGGGCCAAGTAAAGCCGTTGATAGAAAAGTAAGTACTAGATTTGGATTACTGCGCAGTTCCAGATTTCTTTGCTGTCACGAATCTGGGTCTATCTCCCTGTAGGTAGCTCAGAAAATTAAGCCAATTTACGTGCATGATCCTCAGATATGTACGCAACTTTCATTCAATTTGAGAATTTTCATTTGAGCAAGTCTGGTGGCCTAATAAAATTCGTCAATACGAACTGTTCTGTTTTGACAGATTCTGCCTTTTATTTCGCATTGCCTCTTTTGCTATGTTGGATGAATTTCTTTGATCCACTAATGTCCAGTAGCTTTATGCAATGTTCAGAAGTGTTAATAATGATTGTGTCACCTCTGAATATGTTAATTTTTATTGTCACTAACCCTCTAATGAGTTGTTCTAAGTTTGGTGTGGAGGAAGTTTTCAAGGATCAAGAGAGGAGTATGATGCAACATGATCAAGGAGAGTGAAAGCTCTAAGCTTGGGGATGCCCCGGTGGTTCACCCCTGCATATATCAAGAAGACTCAAGCGTCTAAGCTTGGGGATGCCCAAGGCATCCCCTTCTTCATCGACAACATTATCAGGTTCCTCCCCTGAAACTATATTTTTATTCCATCACATCTTATGTGCTTTTCTTGGAGCGTCGGTTTGTTTTTGTTTTTGTTTTGTTTGAATAAAATGGATCCTAGCATTCACTTTATGGGAGAGAGACACGCTCCGCTGTAGCATATGGACAAGTATGTCCTTAGGCTCTACTCATAGTATTCATGGCGAAGTTTCTTCTTCGTTAAATTGTTATATGGTTGGAATTGGAAAATGATACATGTAGTAATTGCTATAAATGTCTTGGGTAATGTGATACTTGGCAATTGTTGTGCTCATGTTTAAGCTCTTGCATCATATGCTTTGCACCTATTAATGAAGAAATACATAGAGCATGTTAAAATTTGGTTTGCATATTTGGTTTCTCTAAGGTCTAGATAATTTCTAGTATTGAGTTTGAACAACAAGGAAGACGGTGTAGAGTCTTATAATATTTTCAATATGTCTTTTATGTGAGTTTTGCTGCACCGGTTCATCCTTGTGTTTGTTTTAAATAAGCCTTGCTAGCCTAAAACCTTGTATCGAGAGGGAATACTTCTCATGCATCCAAAATACTTGAGCCAACCACTATGCCATTTGTGTCCACCATACCTACCTACTACATGGTATTTTCCGCCATTCCAAAGTAAATTGCTTGAGTGCTACCTTTAAAATTCCATCATTCACCTTTGCAATATATAGCTCATGGGACAAATAGCTTAAAAACTATTGTGGTATTGAATATGTAATTATGCACTTTATCTCTTATTAAGTTGCTTGTTGTGCGATAACCATGTTCACTGGGGACGCCATCAACTACTCTTTGTTGAATTTCATGTGAGTTGCTATGCATGTTCGTCTTGTCTGAAGTAAGAGAGATCTACCACCTTATGGTTAAGCATGCATATTGTTAGAGAAGAACATTGGGCCGCTAACTAAAGCCATGATCCATGGTGGAAGTTTCAGTTTTGGACATATATCCTCAATCTCCTATGAGAAAATTATTAATTGTTGTTACATGCTTATGCATAAAAGAGGAGTCCATTATCTGTTGTCTATGTTGTCCCGGTATGGATGTCTAAGTTGAGAATAATCAATAGCGAGAAATCCAATGCGAGCTTTCTCCTTAGACCTTTGTACAAAGTGACATAGAGGTACCCCTTTGTGACACTTGGTTAAAACATGTGCATTGCGATGATCCCGGTAGTCCAAGCTAATTAGGACAAGGTGCGGGCACTATTAGTACACTATGCATGAGGCTTGCAACTTGTAAGATATAATTTACATGATACATATGCTTTATTACTACCGTTGACAAAATTGTTTCATGTTTTCAAAATCAAAGCTCTAGCACAAATATAGCAATCGATGCTTTTCCTCTATGGAGGACCATTCTTTTACTTTCAATGTTGAGTCAGTTCACCTATTTCTCTCCACCTCAAGAAGCAAACACTTGTGTGAACTGTGCATTGATTCCTACATATTTGCTTATTGCACTTATTATATTACTCTATGTTGACAATATCCATGAGATATACATGTTACAAGTTGAAAGCAACCGCTGAAACTTAATCTTCCTTTGTGTTGCTTCAATGCCTTTACTTTGAATTATTGCTTTATGAGTTAACTCTTATGCAAGACTTATTGATGCTTGTCTTGAAGTGCTATTCATGAAAAGTCTTTGCTATATGATTCACTTGTTTACTCATGTCATATACATTGTTTTGATCGCTGCATTCACTACATATGCTTTACAAATAGTATGATCAAGGTTATGATGGCATGTCACTCCGAAATTATACGTGTTATCGTTTTACCTGCTCGGGACGAGCAGAACTAAGCTTGGGGATGCTGATACGTCTCCGACGTATCGATAATTTCTTATGTTCCATGCCACATTATTGATGTTATCTACATGTTTTATGCACACTTTATGTCATATTCGTGCATTTTCTGGAACTAACCTATTAACAAGATGCCGAAGTGCCGATTCTTTGTTTCTGCTGTTTTTGGTTTCGTAAATCCTAGTAACGAAATATTCTCGGAATTGGACGAAATCAACGCCTGTGGTCCTATTTTGCCACGAAGCTTCCAGAAGTCCGAAGAGGAGACGAAGTGGGGCCACGAGGTGCCCAGAGACCCTAGGGCGGCGCGGCCCCCCTTGGCCGCGTGGCCACGTGGTGTGGGGCCCTCGTGCCGCCTCCCGACCTGCCCTTCCGCCTACTTAAAGCCTCCGTCGCGAAACCCCGATGCTGAGAGCCACGATACGGAAAACCTTCCCGGAGACGCCGCCGCCGCCGATCCCATCTCGGGGGATCCAGGAGATCGCCTCCGGCACCCTGCCGGAGAGGGGAATCATCTCCCGGAGGACTCTACGCCGCCATGGTCGCCTCCGGAGTGATGTGTGAGTAGTCTACCCCTGGACTATGGGTCCATAGCAGTAGCTAGATGGTTGTCTTCTCCCCATTGTGCTATCATTGTCGGATCTTGTGAGCTGCCTAACATGATCAAGATCATCTACACCGTAATTCTATATGTTGCGTTTGTTGGGATCCGATGAATAGAGAATACTTGTTATGTTGATTATCAAAGTTATATCTATGTGTTGTTTATGATCTTGCATGCTCTCCGTTACTAGTAGATGCTCTGGCCAAGTAGATGCTTGTAACTCCAAGAGGGAGTATTTATGCTCGATAGTGGGTTCATGCCTGCATTGACACCGGGACGATGTGAGAAAGTTCTAAGGTTATGTTGTGCTGTTGCCACTAGGGATAAAACATTGATGCTATGTCTAAGGATGTAGTTGTTGATTACATTACGCACCATACTTAATGCAATTGTCTGTTGCTTTGCAACTTAATACTGGAGGGGGTTCAGATGATAACCTGAAGGTGGACTTTTTAGGCATAGATGCAGTTGGATGGCGGTCTATGTACTTTGTCGTAATGCCCAATTAAATCTCACTATACTCATCATAATATGTATGTGCATGGTCATGCCCTCTTTATTTGTCAATTGCCCAACTGTAATTTGTTCACCCAACATGTTGTTTATCTTATGGGAGAGACACCTCTAGTGAACTGTGGACCCCGGTCCAATTCTCTATACTGAAATACAATCTACTGCAATACTTGTTCTACTGTTTTCTGCAAATAATCATCTTCCACACAATACGGTTAATCCTTTGTTACAGCAAGCCGGTGAGATTGACAACCTCACTGTTTCGTTGGGGCAAAGTACTTTGGTTGTGTTGTGCAGGTTCCACGTTGGCGCCGGAATCTCTGGTGTTGCGCCGCACTACATCCCGCCGCCATCAACCTTCAACGTGCTTCTTGACTCCTACTGGTTCGATTAAACCTTGGTTTCTTACTGAGGGAAACTTGCCGCTGTGCGCATCACACCTTCCTCTTGGGGTTCCCAATGGACGTGTCAACCACACGCATCAACGAGCAGGAACTAAGCTTGGGGATGCTGATACGTCTCCGACGTATCGATAATTTCTTATGTTCCATGCCACATTATTGATGATATCTACATGTTTTATGCACACTTTATGTCATATTCGTGCATTTTCTGGAACTAACCTATTAACAATATGCCGAAGTGCCAGTTGTTGTTTTCTGCTGTTTTTTGTTTCAGAAATCCTAGTAAGGAAATATTCTCGAAATTGGACGAAATCAACGCCCAGGGTCCTATTTTGCCACGAAGCTTCCAGAAGACCGAAGAGTCAACGAAGTGGGGCCACGAGGTGGCCAGGAGGGTGGCCGGCGCGACCCCACCCTTGGCCGCGCCGACCTGTCTCCTGGGCCCCTCGCGACGCCCCCTGACCTACCCTTTGATACGTCTCCGACGTATCGATAATTTCTTATGTTCCATGCCACATTATTGATGTTATCTACATGTTTTATGCACACTTTATGTCATATTCGTGCATTTTCTGGAACTAACCTATTAACAAGATGCCGAAGTGCCAGTTGCTTTTTTCTGCTGTTTTTGGTTTCAGAAATCCTAGTAAGGAAATATTCTCGGAATTGGACGAAATCAACGCCCAGGGTCCTATTTTGCCACGAAGCTTCCAGAAGACCGAAGAGGAAACAAAGTGGGGCCACGAGGTGGCCACACCCTAGGGCGGCGCGGCCCAAGCCCTGGCCGCGCCGACCTGTAGTGTGGGCCCCTCGTGTGGCCTCCTGACCTGCCCTTCCGCCTACAAATAGCCTTCGTCGCGAAACCCCAAGACCGAGAGCCACGATACGGAAAACCTTCCCGGAGCCGCCGCCGCCACCAATCCCATCTCGGGGGATTCAGGAGATCGCCTCCGGCACCCTGCCGGAGAGGGGAATCATCTCCCGGAGGACTCTACGCCGCCATGGTCGCCTCCGGAGTGATGTGTGAGTAGTCTACCCCTGGACTATGGGTCCATAGCAGTAGCTAGATGGTTGTCTTCTCCCCATTGTGCTTAATTGTCGGGTCTTGTGAGCTGCCGAACATGATCAAGATCATCTATCTGTAATTCTATATGTTGCGTTTGTTGGGATCCGATGAATAGAGAATACTATGTTATGTTGATTATCAATTTATATCTATGTGTTGTTTATGATCTTGCATGCTCTCCGTTACTAGTAGATGCTCTGGCCAAGTAGATGCTTGTAACTCCAAGAGGGAGTATTTATGTTCGATAGTGGGTTCATGTCTCCGTGAATCTGGGGAAGTGACAGAAATCTCTAAGATTATGGATATGCTGTTGCCACTAGGGATAAAACATTGGTGCTATGTTCGAGGATGTAGTTACTGATTACATTACGCGCAATACTTAATGCAATTGTCTGTTGTTAGCAACTTAATACTGGAGGGGGTTCGGATGATAACCTGAAGGTGGACTTTTTAGGCATAGATGCATGCTGGATAGCGATCTATGTACTTTGTCGTAATGCCCAATTAAATCTCACTATATTCATCATAATATGTATGTGCATGGTCATGCCCCCTTTATTTGTCAATTGCCCAACTGTAATTTGTTCACCCAACATGCTATTTATCTTATGGGAGAGACACCTCTAGTGAACTGTGGACCCCGGTCCAACTCTCTATACTGAAATACAATCTACTGCAATACTGTTCTATTGTTTTCTGCAAACAATCATCATCCACACTATACATCTAATCCTTTGTTACAGCAAGCCGGTGAGATTGACAACCTCGCTGTTTCGTTGGGGCAAAGTACTTGGTTTGTGTTGTGCAGGTTCCACGTTGGCGCCGGAATCCCTGGTGTTGTGCCGCACTATATCTCACAGCCATCAACCTTCAACGTGCTTCTTGACTCCTACTGGTTCGATAAACCCTGGTTTCTAACTGAGGGAAACTTACTGCTGTACGCATCACACCTTCCACTTGGGGTTCCCAACGGTCGCGTGCTGTACGCGTGTCAAGCTAAATTTCTGGCGCCGTTGCCGGAGAGATCAAGACACGCTGCAAGGGGAGTCTCCACATCCCAATCTCTTTACTTTGTTTTTGTCTTGCTTAGTTTTACTTACTACTTTGTTTGCTGCACTAAATCAAAATACAAAAAAATTAGTTGCTAGTTTTACTTTATTTGCTACCTTGTTTGCTATATCAAAAACACACAAAAATTAGTTACTTGTATTTACTTTACTTATTTCATCATGTTTCCTCCTAAGTTTGTTCTTAAAGATGTACCGGTAGGCCGAGGGTCTATCCTTGGGAAAGATAATATAGAAGATTTTTTCACTCATATTAGTACGGTTGAAGATTTTGAAGATAGACACTTGGTAGAACTTGCTCCTACTTATGAAATTGCCGCTGCTGCTTTAGTTCGTATGATGGAAACTAAATTTGTTAATCTCAATCCTATAATCCAACACATGTTTCTTACACTCGGTGATATGGAAGAAGGGGAAAAGAAAGATTTTGTTTTAGAAACCCTTCTTAGAGAATTTGGTGGTATAGCAAGAGAGGCTAGAAAGGTCTTTGCTAAATATGATATGCTTGGTTCTTATACCAATTTTGTTAGTCTCCTTGAAAAGATGGATATGGATAGAATAAAGTACACTAATAATATTAATGATGGTGGGGAGATCAAAGCACCAATACCATGTAAGCTCCTAGCAATGCATGAAGCACTAGAAAATAACTATGCTTGGCTTGTTCCTGAAAATTTGTTTGATGAGAGTAGCAAGCCCAAGACTAATGAAAAGGGAGACGCTAAAACTTATGTATCCAATATACTATGCTTGGCTGAGAAAACTCCACACCCCGCTGAAGATGCACCACCATTTGATAATACTTGATACACACTTTCTGCGCCTAGCTGAAAGGCGTTAAAGAAAAGCGCTTATGGGAGACAACCCATGTTTTTACTACAGTACTTGGTTTTTATTTTGTGTCTTGGAAGTTGTTTACTACTGTAGCAACCTCTCCTTATCTTAGTTTAGTGTTTTGTTGTGCCAAGTAAAGTCGTTGATAGTAAAGTTCATACTAGATTTGGATTACTGCGCAGAAACAGATTTCTTTGCTGTCACGAATCTGGGCTGTTTTCTCTGTAGGTAACTCAGAAAATTATGCCAATTTACGTGAGTGATCCTCAGATATGTACGCAACTTTCATTCAATTTGAGCATTTTCATTTGAGCAAGTCTGGTGCCTCGATAAAATTCGTCAATACGAACTGTTCTGTTTTGACATATTCTGCCTTTTATTTCGCATTGCCAGTTTTGTTATGTTCGATGGATATTTCGATTCCATTGACTTTCAGTAGCTTTGTGCAATGTCCAGAAGTGTTAAGAATGATTATTTCACCTCTGAACATGTATATTTTTATTGTGCACTAACCCTCTAATGAGTTGTTCTAAGTTTGGTGTGGAGGAAGTTTTCAAGGATCAAGAGAGGGAGATGATACAACATGATCAAGGAGAGTGAAAGCTCTAAGCTTGGGGATGCCCCGGTGGTTCACCCCTGCATATATCAAGAAGACTCAAGCGTCTAAGCTTGGGCATCGGCATCCCCTTCTTCATCGACAACATTATCAGGTTCCTCCCCTGAAACTATATTTTTATTCCATCACATCTTATGTGCTTTTCTTGGAGCGTCGGTTTGTTTTTGTTTTTATTTTGTTTGAATAAAATGGATCCTAGCATTCATTGTGTGGGAGAGAGACACGCTCCGCTGTAGCATATGGACAAGTATGTCCTTAGGCTTTACTCATAGTATTCATGGCAAAGTTTCTTCTTCGTTAAATTGTTGTATGGTTGGAAACGGGAAATGTTGCATGTGGTAGTATATAATAAAATACTTGTAGAACATTGAGCTTTGATAACTTGATTCTTTGCAAATGTTTTGAGATATTTAGATGGTAAGGCTTGCTGGATAAATGAGTTAAAATTAGTAGTGGATTGTTGTCTTTAAGCTTGTGTCGTACTACAAACTCTATTTAAATAGTTGAAGGCGTAGTTGGACTTGATAGCTTTCCATGTCTGAGAGTTCATCGTAATAACTAAGTTGTGCTGAAGGTCGAGGGAGCTAGCGGGGTACTTGTGCCACCGTGAACGGCCCTCCTTGGAGTAAATTTTAATCATGCTCTTAATGATGAACCTGCTAGTTGTTTGCAATAAGCTTGTGAGTTCTTTTTGACTAATGTTAAGCTACGGTTTTTGGCACTTCCACCATCCAAATTTGCTAGCCTCTTCGGTACTGTGCATTGTCTTTTGCTCACATTGAGAATTGTGCATACTTCGCCGGTACATCCAAACCCGTGGGAGAAATTTCTCTTGTTCTCCTACACATAAGCCCATACATCTCCTCAAAACAGCCACCATACCTACCTACCACAGCATTTCCATAGCTGTTCCGAGATATATTGCCATGCAACATCCATTTTTACATTACATGCCATGTTGTCATTTATTATTTATATATTGCTTTGCATGATCATATACAGCTGATGTGTGGTTTACCCATGTTACGCTAGATCATTGCACATCCCTGCTACAGCGAGAGGCATACGATTTCATACATCATGTTTCATTCATTATGAGTTATTTGTACCAAAAAGTGTGTTGTCATATTAGGATGTTGCCCCTAAAAATGAAAAGAGCCGTGGAGGCCATCAAAAAGAAAAGAAAAAGAGAAGAAAGAAAAAAATGAAAAGAAAGAAAAAAAAGAAAAAAAAAGGAAAAAAGAAAAAAAGAGAATAAAGAAAAAAGGGGGCAGCATTACTATCTTTTATCCACACTTGTGCTCATGTTATAGCACCAGCATTATTCATAGTCATCATTTGTGCTCATGTTCAGCACCTACATTCATATGAGAGAATTTTCATGTTTTACTAGTATAACTATGTGGGGAATTTACACTATAGAACTTGGGTTGTATATTCCAATGATGAGCCTCCTCAAAAGTGCTCTAGGTCTTCGTGAGCAACCAAGTTGGATGCACCCCCACTAGTTCCATTGGAGAGCTTTCATACACATATAGCTCTATGTGCATCCGTTGCATGGCAATCACTACTCCTTGCATAGCTTCGATCATAAGGCTTCCTCTTGTCTAATGGTCATTTACAGCTTTGCAAGCCTTTCTTCCATTTGGCCTTCCAAACCCCCATTAACGTTCTTTATGCCATAACATCCTGGTGCTAATACCAAATGCTTGCGCTCACCGGTTGAGTAGACTTCGAAACAGTTGATTCATGACGTTCATGTTTATGTTTACTTGACTGAATCCTTCTTATGTTGTGAAAATTTACTTGATGCTTGGAATGAAGGATAGAACTTCTATGCTGAATACTTAATACATCTTTAATGAACTTTGTACGGTTGCATGTCTTTAAAGCAATAGTTCATGAAAACTTTTAGCTTGTCTAACTCTTGCATTATCATCTCTTATGTCAATATAGATACTTGCTTTGAATGATTTGATCTCAGCTCATATGCTTTACAAATAGTATGATCAAGATTATGATGGCATGTCACTCCAGAAATTATCTTTGTTTATCGTTTACCTGCTCGGGACGAGCAGGAACTAAGCTTGGGGATGCTGATACGTCTCCGACGTATCGATAATTTCTTATGTTCCATGCCACATTATTGATGTTATCTACATGTTTTATGCACACTTTATGTCATATTCGTGCATTTTCTGGAACTAACCTATTAACAAGATGCCGAAGTGCCGATTCTTTGTTTTCTGCTGTTTTTGGTTTCAGAAATCCTAGTAAGGAAATATTCTCGGAATTGGACGAAATCAACGCCCAGGGTCCTATTTTGCCACGAAGCTTCCAGAAGACCGAAGAGGAGACGAAGTGGGGCCACGAGGTGGCCACACCCTAGGGCGGCGCGGCCCAAGCCCTGGCCGCGGCGACCTGTAGTGTGGGCCCCTCGTGTGGCCCCCTGACCTGCCCTTCCGCCTACAAATATCCTTCGTCGCGAAACCCCCAGTACCGAGAGCCACGATACGGAAAACCTTCCAGAGACGCCGCCGCCGCCAATCCCATCTCGGGGGATTCAGGAGATCGCCTCCGGCACCCTGCCGGAGAGGGGAATCATCTCCCGGAGGACTCTACGCCGCCATGGTCGCCTCCGGAGTGATGTGTGAGTAGTCTACCCCTGGACTATGGGTCCATAGCAGTAGCTAGATGGTTGTCTTCTCCCCATTGTGCTTAATTGTCGGGTCTTGTGAGTTGCCGAACATGATCAAGATCATCTATCTGTAATTCTATATGTTGCGTTTGTTGGGATCCGATGAATAGAGAATACTATGTTATGTTGATTATCAATTTATATCTATGTGTTGTTTATGATCTTGCATGCTCTCCGTTACTAGTAGATGCTCTGGCCAAGTAGATGCTTGTAACTCCAAGAGGGAGTATTTATGCTCGATAGTGGGTTCATGTCTCCGTGAATCTAGGGAAGTGACAAAAATCTCTAAGATTATGGATGTGCTGTTGCCACTAGGGATAAAACATTGGTGCTATGTTCGAGGATGTAGTTACTGATTACATTACGCGCAATACTTAATGCAATTGTCTGTTGTTAGCAACTTAATACTGGAGGGGGTTCGGATGATAACCTGAAGGTGGACTTTTTAGGCATAGATGCATGCTGGATAGCGGTCTATGTACTTTGTCGTAATACCCAATTAAATCTCACTATACTCATCATAATATGTATGTGCATGGTCATGCCCTCTTTATTTGTCAATTGCCCAACTGTAATTTGTTCACCCAACATGCTGTTTATCTTATGGGAGAGACACCTCTATCGAATCGTGGACCCGGTCCAACTCTCTATCTTGAAATACAATCTCTTTGCAATCTTTGTTCTACTGTTTTCTGCAAACAATCATCATCCACACTATACATCTAATCCTTTGTTACAGCAAGCCGGTGAGATTGACAACCTCGCTGTTTCGTTGGGGCAAAGTACTTGGTTTGTGTTGTGCAGGTTCCACGTTGGCGCCGGAATCCCTGGTGTTGCGCCGCACTACATCTCGCCGACATCAACCTTCAACGTGCTTCTTGACTCCTACTGGTTCAATAAACCTTGGTTTCTAACTGAGTGAAACTTACTGCTGTACGCATCACACCTTCCACTTGGGGTTCCCAACGGTCGCGTGCTGTACGCGTGTCACCCTTCCGCCTACAAATAGCCTTCGTCGCGAAACCCACAGTACCGAGAGCCACGATACGGAAAACCTTCCAGAGACGCCGCCGCCGCCAATCCCATCTCGGGGGATTCAGGAGATCGCCTCCGGCACCCTGCCGGAGAGGGGATTCATCTCCCGGAGGACTCTACGCCGCCATGGTCGCCTCCGGAGTGATGTGTAAGTAGTCTACCCCTGGACTATGGGTCCATAGCAGTAGCTAGATGGTTCTCTTCTCCTCATTGTGCTTAATTGTCGGGTCTTGTGAGCTGCCGAACATGATCAAGATCATCTATCTGTAATTCTATATGTTGTGTTTGTTGGGATCCGATGAATAGAGAATACCATGTTATGTTGATTATCAATTTATATCTATGTGTTGTTTATGATCTTGCAAAGTTGATGCTAGTAACTCCAAGAGGGGGTATTTATGCTCGATAGTGGGTTCATGTCTCCGTGAATCTGGGGAAGTGACAGAAATCTCTAAGATTATGGATGTGCTGTTGCCACTAGGGATAAAACATTGATGCTATGTCCGAGGATGTAGTTATTGATTACATTACGCGCAATACTTAATGCAATTGTCTGTTTTTAGCAACTTAATACTGGAAGGGGTTCGGATGATAACCTGAAGGTGGACTTTTTAGGCATAGATGCATGCTGGATAGCGGTCTATGTACTTTGTCGTAATGCCCAATTAAATCTCACTATATTCATCATAATATGTATGTGCATGGTCATGCCCTCTTTATTTGTCAATTGCCCAACTGTAATTTGTTCACCCAACATGCTGTTTATCTTATGGGAGAGACACCTTTAGTGAACTGTGGACCCCGGTCCAATTCTCTATACTGAAATACAATCTACTGCAATACTTGTTCTACTGTTTTCTGGAAACAATCATCATCCACACTATACATCTAATCCTTTGTTACAGCAAGCCGGTGAGATTGACAACCTCGCTGTTTCGTTGGGGCAAAGTACTTGGTTTGTGTTGTGCAGGTTCCACGTTGGCGCCGGAATCCCTGGTGTTGCGCCGCACTACATCTCGCCGCCATCAACCTTCAACGTGCTTCTTGACTCCTACTGGTTCGATAAACCTTGGTTTCTAACTGAGGGAAACTTACTGTTGTACGCATCACACCTTCCACTTGGGGTTCCCAACGGTCGCGTGCTGTACGCGTGTCAAGGTGCTGGGGGTCCTGCGACGGTGCGGTTCCGTTGCGTCTTCAGGAGAGGAGTCGTTGCTCCGCTCTATCGGTTGTCTTCTCGGCCGGCCGTGGTGGCGAGGGGGTGGAGAAGGGCAGAGTGCTGGCGTGCTTCGGATCTGAGGTTCGTGCCGAGAGTGGGGAGTGGTGCGCTTTGGACGGATCTGGTTCCTCGTGGCCAGATCGGGAGCGGGTTGAGCTCGGCGTCTGTCGCCGGCTGCTATTCATCCGCGTTTGAGGTCCAGTTCTTTGGGACTGGTGGCTATTGCAGCTCATTAAGGCCCCTGGGCTTGGGGTTCTTCCGGCTCCAAGGTTCGTCGTCGACGGTGCCTTCTTCGTGGGCGTGCACGTGAAGGGTGCTCCGTTTCGGTGGCGTGAGGTTGACGAAGACGAAGACTGTCAGTGGTTCTTTCTCCGGTATTCGTTTGGGTTGTATTTGTATTTGTTGTTTCTGTGTTGTATCCTTACTACCAGATGAATACAAGTATTCCCCATAAAAAAACTATACTTAAACTCAAAAGAAGTGTGAGAGCGGACAACGCGTTTTTGCACCTAGGACAAGATGCTCCTATTTTTTCAAATGAGTTTTAAACGTGTTTTTAAATATCAGAACTTATGACAAAAAATGTTGTGCATCTTAACCGTTACATGTGCTCTCAAATTCATTTCACAAACAACTGACATTATTTGTATCAGGTGATAAAAAGACAATTTCGGTGCTAAAAGTAGCTTTTATCGAGACATTTCTTTATATTTTGTACACATGGCTAAAAAATGTCAGTTTTCCACTTAAAATGTCGACATGTATGCGCGGATTTTTGTTCGACTTTTTTTTTAAAAAAATAAAATGTTTTTTCGAGTAGCAAGAGCATATGCACCTGAGATCAAAAATGTATTTCCGTGAGAGAGATTCGTTTTAAGCATGTGCCTTTAAGGACACTAAATCAACAATGCCATGTACCAACAGAATAGACGCATCAAGGTTCCTGATTAAAAGATGTTTTGATAATAAAACTTGAACTTTATTTTTTTATATTCAGGAAGATTGGTACTACTACATGGTTACACTACCACAAGTCCACAACCGAGTAACGAGTCATCGATATGCCATACGCTAACACAATAGATGCTTCAATGTTATAAATTAAAAGACATTTTGATAATTAAATTTGAACTTTTAAAATATTTCATATTTAGAAATACAGGTGTTACTACATGGTTACACTACCGCAATCGAATAATTGAGTTTCCAATATTGATAAAGATAAAGCTACTACACACCATCGTAACAGTTCGACCTAGACACAACGCCAAGGAGTCCTCTTCTCTCCTCTCTCTCATCTATCCACAGGAAAAGGGCGAACAGAGGAGAGACCAGTTTTCCGGCGGTGGTTCCGGCGATATCTCCTTCCCATGAGCCTCGTGCTCATCGTCGGGAGGAGAGTCGCCGGATCCGCCGCTCGGATCTGTATAGCTGTAGACTAGGTGTAGTCTTCGTAGCTAGAGTTTGGCCGGCCTTTGCTTCGTCTCCGACGGTGAGGGTCGTGGCCTGCAATAATTTTGCTCCTGATCTTGTGCCGACGCGACGGCCTCCGCTGCGCCCGGCGACAGATCTGAGAGCTAGGTTTCCAAGCGGGGTCGGCGCGGCGGCGACGACGATTCCGTTGTGGATTTTGTCCTCCAGCTCCGCCGTCGTGGCCGCGTCCGCTCCGGCGCTGCTACGGAGCATGGGAGGAGTTGTACAGGAGCGGGGCCGACGTGCGACGGCGACGACGTCGGCACACTCCAGGCGCTGGCGAAATCGACGCTGGGTTCGTGGTTGCTGGCGGGCGGCGCTGCCTTTCTTCGTCGACCGTGTCGACAGGATCTGGCGGCGCGGCGATCCTGGCAAGCTCGGGATTCTTCCCGGCCGACGTTCTCCAAAGTTTGTGACCTTGCCGTTCAAGGCGGGTTCCAATAGAGGTCCACAAAGCAGTATTGCTGCGAGGAAGCTGGTCCGGATCACGGCGTGGTGGTGCCTCGTCTCCTTCGTCCTCAGCGGCGGTTCCAGGAGACGAACGATAGTGGTCAACGCAAAGGGCTTTTGGGTGATGATTGTATTTTCTTTCTTTCTGGTGGTCCTTTGTGTAAAGTGTCGTGGTAGCCGGTGGTTCTGGTGTGTTCGGTTTGGTTCTACGTGTGGTATGTGCTGTAACCTGATGTTTGGTTGAATGTACACGTGGTAACTTCTCAAAAAAAAAAAAAACAGTTCGACCTAGTCATCAATTCTGGTCCATCCTTCTTGGTCCTTTCCGATTTCAAGTTCTAGATCACTTTCTCACTTTTGAGGGAAAAAAATCTAGAATACCTTTTTTTCAATATTACATTTTTTTGGACAACTTAATTAAGATTACATATTTTAACAATTTAAGTTTTTTTGAGACAATTTAACAATTTAAGTTGTGCGATGTGCAGTGTGCGCAGAAAAATAAAGCCTGAGCGGTGTCAAAGCTAGGCCCATAACAATAGCCCATCCCAGCCTTTTAAATCTCGGCCCGCTAAGCCTGAATAGCTAGGGTTAGGGTTTTGCGCATCCTTTATAATAAATCCGCCTCCAAACGATCCGTCTCCTCCATTACCTCCCCGACCTGACGACCCATCCTGCGGCGGCGCCGGCGTACGAGACCGGCGTTGAGTTGGTGAGGCACCGTCAGCCATGGTGCACGTCAACTTCTACCGCAACTGTAAGCCACTCTTTCCCCCCGTACCCTTGATCCATTTTGCGCGATATTCCATCCTCTGATCTCGAAAGCTAGCTATGTTCGAGCGCTTACTCGGTTTTCGGTACTTGAATCTGGAACTCTAGATCCCCGTCCCGTGTCTTCAATTGCAAACTGGTGGTTCCATGTTCGTTACTAGATTTGTATTGTTTCTTACTATCTTGTGCTTATTGACGCGTGGGATTGTAACGATGTAGCTTTTCTGGAAGCGTAAGTTGCATATGTTTGGTCTATGGTGTCATGTTGTTTCCTGCTACGAGTGCGGATATCCTGAAACCACTGTTATTGTATTACGGTTTGATGTTTGATGTCGGATGCAAGTACATAGTTTAGGAAGAGAAAAGAGAGCGAGATTTGTATCCTTTGCTTCTAGTTGTCCTGATAACATTTGGTCAGCAGGTGGTGGTTGGGTTGTAAAAATATACTAGATATATAATCTCTAGTTATATATTTCTAGCTATGTTATATGTGGTTTGCCAGAATTTTGATTTGTGTGATGTTATTTTCGGAGCTTCCTGATCAGAATTGTTTTGCCCATTTTGGTGCTGCACTTTATTATGCTGTTGTAATCATACTTCTTATTTTGACATGATGCAGACGGTAAGACTTTCAAGAAGCCAAGGCGTCCGTATGAGAAGGAGCGTCTCGATGCTGAGCTGAAACTGGTGGGGGAGTATGGCCTCAGGTGCAAGCGTGAGCTGTGGCGTGTGCAGTATGCCCTTAGCCGGATCCGCAATGCTGCAAGGGAGCTGCTCACCCTTGATGAGAAGAATCCTCGTCGTATCTTTGAGGGCGCGGCTCTTCTGCGACGCATGAACCGCTATGGTCTCCTTTCTGAGGACCAGAACAAGCTTGATTACGTGCTTGCGCTCACTGTCGAGAACTTCCTTCAGCGCCGCCTCCAGACCATTGTCTTCAAGAATGGCATGGCAAAATCCATCCATCATGCTCGTGTGCTCATCAGACAACGCCACATCAGGTATAGATAACAGTTCACCTTGAAATCGTCCTTAACATTCTCATTGTAGACTGATGTCCTGAAATGTGTCTGCACAAATGAACATCTTTCAGATGCAGACCTAACAATTGTAGAAAGCTGGCTAGCATTTAACTTTGTTGTATACCTCTTTTGGCGCGTAAGATTTGAACTGTTCTTATTTTGTGCCATATGATGAGAAACTTTATCCAACTCACGACGGTCGTCTGAGACACTTAGTGTGTAATGGTGCATACATATATCTCTGATGGCGTTTCAGTTCCTTTATGTATACATGATTTGATGTCTTGGAGAGCATGTGTGTGGTGATGTTATTTTTGGGATAACCTGATCATCTGAAACTTAAACAACTGTGTTAATATGAACTTGGTTTTTATGGATTTTGCGTACTGTTTATGATGCATTTTGCATGTGATGAGAAACCATATGCAACTCACGACGGTCGTCTGAGACACTTTGTGTGTAATGGTGCATTCATATGTTCTCTGATGCCTGTTCTGTTTTCTTCACTTTTTGGTGTTTGCACCAAGTTCCTTATTTTTGTTTGATTGAGCTTGTTGCATTTGTTTATAATTTGTACATCTAGCGGTTGTGAAGTTGCACAATGAGGAACAAACTTAATATATCATGAGGTTGAAAGGCCAGTGACTCGATATGTCCTTTTCATTCTGAGTGCCTCTAATGTCTACTAGTTAAACTTGTAAATGCTCTGTTCTGTTTCTGTTTTAGCTGCTGATCATTATTTTGAACAATTAGTGCTCTTAATAGTCTGGAACTATACTATGTTTAGTTTTTTCTTACTTTTTTCTATATCTTGCATATGTAGTGTTCTCTGTCTCAATGTAGTTCATCCTGTTTTTCAGAGTTGGGAGGCAGCTTGTCAACATTCCGTCGTTCATGGTGAGAGTTGACACTGAGAAGCACGTCGACTTCTCCCTGACCAGCCCACTTGGTGGTGGTGAGCCTGGAAGGGTCAAGAGGAAGAACCAAAAGAAGGCTGCAGGTGGTGGTGGTGGTGATGGTGATGAGGAAGAGGAGTGATCAAATGATTCAGCTCTGTTATTTTTGGTAGAACCTAATTTTGCTGTCACCTGGTAGAACCTGATTTTGTTAAATGCCTCTGAACAAAGGTTGGTCACCGTGGGTGTCTAGAATTGCTCTTTCCAGTTCTTGAATCCATCATTGCAAAGATTTGGTTTGATACTTGCAAGTTCTGTCCCCTGATAATCTAATGGACATGTGAATTCTATGGCGCTATTGTTATGAGGTTCACTTCTAATAGTTTTCGTTACTCTGATTTGGCATTCTTTTGATAACAAGATGCTGACTCAAGATTTAGATTTATTTGCAACATTTGGTCGTTTCATGCAGTTACAAGATAAATTAGGAGCCACCACTATCCAGTGTGGTGTCTGATCAGTTTAGACATGGTACTGATGAGTCTATTCTGTTTGCTTGTCATCTGTTTGTCATCAGCCGGTTTATTCTTAAACATCCCTAGCGTGAGCATGTAACCTGCACCGGCCCAGTTCTCGTTAGGAGTTTTAATCAACCAAACATGTCTACCCACTGCAAAAGAAGTAGCAGTTCTTGTAATCCGGTTTGCCTTCGTGGATAATGTTCACTTGAAAGTAGTTCTTCCTCAAGATGATCTTGTTATTGACCAGTATGCCCCGATCATACCTGCATCTCCTTGACAACATTTAAGCAGTGTATCTCCTTGTCAACATTTTAGCAGCACCATCAGTTTCCGAGCCTGCAGGTCTTGAACAAGGGAAAGGACATCAGAACATGCCTAAGCTTAATTCTATAAAAAAAAACAGCCGAAGCTCCCATGAAAGAACCCTGGCTATACCTGCAAATGACCCCAACAGCTCCTTGGTTCTGCCACTTCTGCGTTTTGGCCACTGCCCCATCACAGTTCAGTTTTGGTACACCATCTGGAGGAGGCATCCAGCGCCTTCTAGTCCCGCTTGGTACTCTAACTGAAGTACTTAGCTTCATTTGGGACGCCAATGTCAGATAAGTATATTTGTATAAAAGCATGCGTGGATAGCGGTGACTGATGATCCTCTTCATGGATGAACTTCCGTCTAGCCCATCAAATGGCCCATAAAGTGACCAGAGCATCCACACATTTTTCTTGGGATAAGACGTTGCTCAACGTGAACAACCACATTTTTTGGGTTGTCAGTTTTGTCACCGAACAGCGGCAGAATGTCATCTTGATCTTTTAGCGACCACACGCTTCTAGGCATATCGCATTCCAAGAGAGAGTGGTGCCAATTGTCCACCACTACAATGCAAATAGGGCATCTTGCCGTAGTGGCCATCTATCTATGTGCATAAGCTTCACCTATTGGTAGGGTCAAACGGGCTGAGTCTCCAAGCAAAAATGCGAAGCTTTGACGGGACCTTGACCTTCCAAAGCTTCTTCCAGCTAAATTCTTGAGACGTCACATTCGTTGGCCCTGCTCTACCTTCTAAGAAATTTTATCTCCTTGTAAGTTCCACCATCATTTTGCATGCTGATCTGATGGAGAAAACACCTATTCGATCATAGGTGCCATGCCCAAAAGTCAGGCTGGCGCACTCAAGTATTCGAAATTTGCTTGATCTCATCTATATCCATGGGCGGAAAGTGTGCTTCGAGCTTGGACAAGTCCCATGTGCGTGTCGCCTGGCATACCAGTTCAGCCACCAAATTCGGTGGTTTGCAAGAGATACTACATGCCGAACGTGGATTATAATCCCTCGATATCCAATTTTGCTCCCAGTGCTTTGCCCATCACCTATCCAGTGAATTAGACCCAATCGGAGAATATCTCTCCCTTCACATAACGAGCACCAAATCTGAGACGGTTGAGAACCCAACCTTGCTGAGAGTATGTCCGAGGATGGGAAGTTGGCAGATTTCAGAATACGAGCACTAAGTGATCCTGGCTCATTCAGAATTTTCCACACATGCCTAGCAAGCAAGGCCAAGTTGAAAATCTCGATGTCTCGAGAATCAAGACCCCCTCTGTATTTTCGCATAGTCATATCATCCCATGCAACCCATGCCAGTTTCCTTTCGCCATTCTTGCTTCCCCACCAAAATTTCCGAACCATCGATGTAATATGATCACACAATCCTTTTGGTAACTTGAAAAGTGCATTGGAATAAGTAGGAATGGCTTGCACCACCGAATGGATCAAAAGTTTTCTCCATCCAACCATAAAGCCTTTTCCACATACGATCTTTCAAGTATCCAAAAGCCCTATTTTAGATCTCCCAACATGAGATGGTAGCCCTAAATACTTGTCATTCAACGATTCATTCGGTACTTCTAGTATCACTTTGATACCAGCCTTCACAGAATTAGAGCACTTCTTCCCCAAGATCACTGATGATTTATCATTATTTATCCTCTGCTCAGATGCGCTACAATATTTCAGCAAAATGTCCTTCATTTTATTTGCATCAGCAGAGACCGCCTAAAATAAAAGAATACATTCATCACCAAACATAAGGTGATTTATTCTTGGTGTTGTACCAACAATTTGAATTCCGTTCAGCTCTCCAGAATTCGAAGAGGCATGATAAACCTTTAGCTGGTAGCAAGAAGGGATAAGAGGAGATAGGGTCTCCCTGCCTAATGCCTCTGGAGGGTTTAAACTCTTCTGTGCGAGACCCATTGAAAAGAACCGAAAAAGAAACGGATTGAACACCTCTCATAACAACCTCAACAAATCTTGGAGATATACCCAATTTGTTTGTGATAGCCTCAAGATAATCCCACTCTAGCTGATCATATGCCTTTCACATCCAATTTAAAAGCGCAATGAACCTTCCCCTTACTTTTTTTCCTTTTCATGAAGTGTAAACACTCGTAAGCAGTAATGACATTAATTATCAGTGATAAGGCGAATGACTCAAAAGCAGATTGTCTTTAGAAATAATCTCAAGGAGAATTTTCTTCAGCCGGTTTGCTAGTACCTTGGATGCAATTTTGAACACCACATTGCATAAGCTAATTGGTCTGAACTTGAGAGATCCGATGAGTTCTTTACCTTGGAAATAACAATGAACGTTTTGTTTGTCTACTCCAGTGAATCTTCTCATTGAGAGTTCTAATCGCAATCTCACTGATCTCGTCACCACACAAATGCCAATGTTTGAGGAAAAAATGTGTCGGAAATTAAGCCATCTAGCCCCGGTGTTTTTGTAGTCAAATCCGTGGAGTCATGGAGAAAATCCAACGGCAAGGACATAACATGTACTGTTACTGTTCTCCAAAGAAAAACACATGGATTTATGGGTGAATTAGTCATCTGATGTTTGAGTTTTTATTTTTTTGCGGGGGCTCTGATGTCTGATTTTGGAACGACGCTACCAATCTTCGTTTTATGCCCCACTCTTTTTGCACAAGAACATGCATGAGTGACGATCTCACCGTAATGTGTGCAACATGCATGCCCAGTTCGACAAAAGTATCAAGTCGAGTGTCTTCCCGTTTAATTTTGAGTAGCAGGACTCTACAAGCTTATTTTCTATAGCCTATCAAACTCTAAGCCATTCTTCAATGGATCTTCATCCTACTACAATGGATCTTCTCCGTTCTCCTGCGAGAGCCAATAATCCTACTTGTTTGGCGCGAGTGAAAACTTGTAGAGCATGTAGTGCTTGTAGACCTGGCCTTTGCGGTAGATCTCGGTGGGGAACTTGGCGTTGTGCACGGCGTCGGGGTAGTCCTGCGTCTCCAGGCACATCCCGCCGTGCTTCACGTACACGGCGCCGCCCTTGCCCTCGTCGCCCTTGAGGAAGTTGCCCGTGTAGAACTGCACGCCGGGCTGGTCGCCCCACAGCTCCATCACCCGCCCCGACGTCGCCTCGCTCACCACCGCCACCTTGCGCACCCCTTGCCCGTCCACCTCCGCGCCGTCCAGCACGTAGTTGATGTCGTAGCCTCCCTCCACCTCCGCGATGTGCGCGCCTGGCGCGGCCGGCGTGCGGAAGTCGTACGGCGTGCCGGCGACGGGCGTGACGGCGCCCGTGGGGATGAGGTGCGCGCCGACGGGGGTGACCGCGGACGCGAAGATCTGGACGGAGTGGTCCAGGATGGTGCCCCGCCCGTGCCCGCGCAGGTTCCAGTAGCTGTGCTGCGCCAGGTTCACGGGCGTGGGCTTGTCCACCGGCCGCGCGTACATGGTGACGCTGTACGAGTAGTCGCCGTCGATCTTGTAGGTGACCAGCACGTCCAGCGCGCCCGGGAACCCCTGCTCGCCGTCGTAGCTGCGGTAGGAGAAGGTGATGTAGGGGAACTCGCCGGTGACGCGCTCCCGGACCGACCAGAACACCTGGTTGAAGCCGCGGTGCCCGCCGTGGAGCGTGTTGTTGCCGTCGTTCTTGTAGGTGTGGTAGGGGTGGTTCTTGATCGTGAACCGCCCGCCGGCGATCCGGTTCGCCACGCGGCCCACCAGCGCGCCGAAGTAGGTCGTGTCATTCTTCATCACACACAAAGACATCCATCGTCGTATCCAGTCAGTTCAATAATTTTCTTGATCCTTAGACTAAACGATCGATCGATTAAGAGAAACAATTCAAACAAAGATCACGCACCACGTAGGATCCGATCTTCTTGTACCCAAGAACAACGTCGTCGATGTGCCCTGCAAAATTAAGAACATCATCGATGGATCAACATCTCTCCCACCTTAATTAACAACAGAGACAAGAAGTAGAGGAGGAAAACATTGCAAGTACCGGTCTGGTCGGGGAGCCTGACGGAGAGGATGGTGGCGCCCCAGTTGGTGACGACCATGGAGAACTCGCCCCTGCGCAGCTCGTAGAACCCCAGAGTCCCCTTCCCCTGCTGCCTCCTCGCCTCCGCGCCTCCCAGCGACACCACCGCCACCGCCAGCAGGCACATCAGCAGCGTCGTCGTGCTCCTGCTCATCGCCATGATCGATCTCTTGTCTAACTCAACAGATGGTCACTCTGTTGTTGCTGCTGCAGCTCCCAGTGATGATCAACTAATTAACGGCTTATTTATAGAGGAGATCTTCAGTACTCGACCCAGTGCTAGGATGCAGAGGAGGGAGAGAGAGAGAGAGCAACGACTGTCCTAGTCAACAGGATCTATCTCGGACTCGATCTTGCTACTCTCTCAGTCATATCCATCCATGCGAAGATCCTGAGCTGAAGCCGGTTAACTGACGCCTTAATCCGTGCAGTTTGAATCTAACCGCCAGATGACCGGTCAAAACCCCCCTCCGTGGACGGTAAGCTCTTAACGGGCCGGGTTTGGAGATATACGAAAATCCCCACCGGGCCCCCGATCCGCCGAAAAAATCGCTGACTGAGTGAGGCCTTCTCTTACCGGGCGAATCTAGGGCTCCGATAGGCCGCCGCCATGGCGGCGGGTGGCGAGAGCGAGACTGTGGCGCTGCGGACGGAGGTCGCCGCGCTTCGGCTACGCGTACTGGTGAGGAGCTCTATCTGCTTTTGCTAATTGATATATGATGAGTTTGGGCAAATCTTTTCATCTTTTCTCCGGTGAACTGGATGTGGTTAGGAGTTGGAGAGGGAGAACCAGAGGCTGGCCCAGATTGCTTCGAGCTGTAGCTGCGGCGCCAAGGTGAGACACGAAGCTTAGAGCGGTTTCATTCATTCATTTACACGCATCTGCAGATAAGTGAGCTTTGGCTGATTAGTTTTTGTCAGATTTCACCTTAGCCATTGTTTATGAATTATGATTTCCAGTTATGACCATTCTGTTCAGTCTGCATATGGTAATTATGAGCTTCTATAGAGTAAATTGACATGGCAAATGTTAGGTGAATGATACCCTTTTTTGCAAATTGCTCCTGTGCCATATGAGCTACTTCCCAAGTAGATTTAGTAAATCAGTTCTCGATAGTGTCTTCAGATGCATACTCCATAAGTATAATGGTGATAAATACAGAAAACACAAGTACATCATGCACACAAGCTTAAAGTTCAGTGCTGTTAACTTAATATGCAGCCATACTTGCAAATGTTGGAGTTTGAATGATGTTCATGTCAATATGGTTCTGAAAAACATGTAACACCAAGTTATTGCCTGTTGATTTTTTTTTGTCAACTTTCCTCTTTTATAGGAGGATACTGTTCCGTCCTCTCCAGTGGCTAGTGCAAGTTTGTATGGCTGTGATCAAGAAGTGCACAAGGGGAAACTACAAGAAAGTAGAAGTTCGGGCCATGATGCGAGCCTTCCATTTGATCATGTGGCAATATCTACTGAAAAAGAAGTAGTGGTACATATTCTGAAACGAACTGTCATATATGGATCTTTGTTTTCTTATCTGATCTGATTCATATAAATGCATTTTGACCTATAGTGCAATGACAATGAGGGAGGGCACAGTGATGTACCTAAAACCCGAAGAAAACGTACTAATAGGACAGGTAAAACTTAAGATATGTTAATTGTACCAATCACAGGATACTATTTTTATTATGAGAAATTATGTACCCTTTTTAATGCAAACTTCAGTATATATCTTATGGAAGTTTTTTATTACTACACAGGTCACAAATTGGGGACTGTCAGTCACTGCCAAAAGAGACTAGTTGCTCTGAAAATCATGTACTTTGGCCAGAGGTATGATTGTACTTCCAACATAAAATCAAATACTTGCTCTTCAATGCAGTATTTTTTTTTTCAACACTGCATACTACTTAAATGTAATAGTTTCTTCTGAAGATAAATATTCTGTCAAAATTGTTCTGCTATATTGCAAAATAAGTCAATTAATACGTAGCTGTACTTCAAGAGTTTTGTTATCCATGGAACTCTGTCGGTCACAGGCCAAACAATGCGTCAATGACATTAATACATTTATTTTCCTCGTGCGAAATTTCTACTAAGTACGTGTAACATATGAACCGGGACCACCAAGTTTATTAGTTATTCGGTTATTCCACAATATTGTCTCATAATTTTCAGATCGGATCTTCTTGTGCCATATGTATCTGCTCTCTGTTTTCCTCTACATGTCTATAAGTTTTGTTTATGTCTAGCCCCGTCAACCCCTCATCATGTTACCTTGCTCTTGTGCAGATTCTATGGCTTTGCTTCGGAAGCCCAAACTGAACCAACGGTTGAGGTAATTTCCCCTTCCTTCGCATTTTCTAAAGGCATTGTGTAAGGTTTTGGTAAGGACTTCTATCTTTTGGTCCTCTCAGTCTGAGGTATTTAAAGCACTTGAAAGAGCAAGACTGCTGGTCAACAATAGGAAAGAATCTTGCTATTCTAGGTGTGGAAGAACTGACAAAGGAGTTTCTGCTACTGGACAGGTAAATCCATATGTTAGATAAATTCAATAATTATTGATTATCCAGTTCTTATGATAGTACTTGGTCACAAATGTTCTGGAGTTATCTCAGCCTCTACCTTTTGTGTTTAAGCAGTACTTGTCAAGGCTATTACAGTAATCATGTCTACTCTATTGCTAGTTGCTACTTGATTATAGAAGCAGTTACCTGTAAAAAGGATGTTGTGAATGAAAACAATCATTTTATCCAACTCTAAGCTCATTTTCGTTTCATGGCAATAAAATGTGGAAAAAAAAGTAATAGCCGTTTGTCTCCCTGATGCAATTACAACCTCAACAACAACAACAACCAAGCCTTTCAGTCCCAAACAAGTTGGGGTAGGCTAGAGTTGAAACCCATAAGATCTCGAAGCCAAGTCATGGTTCCGGAACGTGGATAGCTAACTTCCACGCACCCCTATCCATGGCTAAATCTTTGTCGATATTCCAAACCTTCAGGTCTCTCTTAACGGACTCCTCCCATGTCAAGTTTGGTCTACCACGACCCCTCTTAACATTCTCAGCACGCTTTATCCGTCCGCTATGCACTGGCGCTTCCGGAGGCCTCCGTTGGATATGTCCAAACCATCTGAGACGATGTTGGACCAGCTTCTCTTCAATCGGTGCTACCCCAACTCTCTCCCGTATATCGTTGTTCCGTACCCGATCCTTTCTTGTGTGGCCACATATCCATCTCAACATGCGCATCTCTGCTACACTTAACTGTTGGATATGTCGTCTCTTCGTTGGCCAACACTCAGCGCCATACAACATCGCAGGTCGGATAGCTGTCCTATAAAACCTGCCTTTTAGCTTTTGTGGCACTCTCTTGTCACAGAGTACGCCAGAAGCTTGGCGCCACTTCATCCAACCAGCCTTGATTCGGTGGCCCACATCTTCATCGATATCGCCATCCTTCTGCAATATGGACCCCAAATATCGAAAAGTGTCTCTCTCCGGTACCACATGCCCATCAAGGCTAACCTCTCCCTCCTCGTGCCTAGTAGAACTGAAACTGCACCTCATGTATTCAGTTTTAGTTCTACTAAGCCTAAAACCTTTCGATTCGAGAGTTCGCCTCCACAACTCTAACTTATTAACCCCCGTTCGGCTATCATCGACTAGCACCACATCATCCGCAAAGAGCATACACCATGGGATATCTCCTTGTATATCCCTTGTGACCTCATCCATCACCAAATCAAAAAGATAAGGGCTCAAAGCTGACCCTTGGTGTAGGCCTATTCTAATTGGAAAGTCATCAGTGTCGCCATCGCTTGTTCGAACACTTGTCACAACATTATCATACATATCCTTGATGAGGGTAATGCACTTTATTGGGACTTTGTGTTTCTCATAGGCCTTCTCCAAATCAATGAACACCATATGAAGGTCCTTCTTTTGCTCCCTGTATCTCTCCATCAGCTGTCGTACCAAGAAGATGGCTTCCATGGTAGATCTCCCAGGCATGAAACCAAATTGGTTTTTGGTCACGCTTGTCAACCTTCTTAAGCGGTGCTCAATGACTCTCTCCCATAGCTTCATAGTATGGCTCATCAGCTTGATTCCACGGTAATTAGTACAACTTTGAACATCCCCCTTGTTTTTGAAGATTGGTACTAAAATACTCCGCCTCCATTCTTCGGGCATCTTGTTTGACCGAAAAATGAGGTTGAAAAGCTTAGTTAGCCATACTATCGCTACGTCTCGAAGGCCTCTCCACGCCTCGATGGGGATACCATCAGGACCCATTGCCTTGCCTCCTTTCATCCTCCTTAACGCCTCCTTAACCGCAGACTCCTGGATACGTCGCACAAAGCACATGCTGGTATCATCAAAGGAGTCGTCTAGCTCAATGGTAGAGCTCTCAACCTCTCCATTCCCTCTTGGTGCTCTCATTGTGGCCTACTTGTGGGGCATACGCGCTGATAACATTGAGGACTAAGTCCCCAACAACCACCTTGACAAGGATCATCCGGTCCCCTTGCCTCTTGGCGTCCACAACTCCATCCCTGAGGCTCTTATTGACCAAGATGCCTACTCCATTTTTGTTTGAAGTTGTCCCCGTGTACCACAACTTGAAACCGGTATCCTCCACCTCCTTCGCCTTCTGTCCCTTCCATTTGGTCTCTTGGACACATAGGACATCAACACGCCTCCTCACCGCTGTATCAACCAACTCCCGTAACTTACCCGTCAGGGACCCTACGTTCCAGCTACCTAAGCGTATCCTCCTAGGCTCGGCTAACTTCCTTACCCTCCGCACTCGTCGAGTCAAATGCGGAGACCCTTGCTCATTTTTCACTACACCGGGGCGTTGGTGCAGCGCGCCACTAAGGATGCGGCGACCCGACCCTTGCTCACTTATCACCGTATCCAGATCAAGATACGGCGCGCCACCAAGGGGGTGACGGCCCGGCCCTTGCCCATTTGACACCACACCCGGGTTCCGATGTGGCGCGTCGCTAAGAGGGTTACGCCCCAACGAGGTTCCTTTGGGAGCAATTACAACCTCACACTTATCAAAAAATATTTGTACAGAAAACGTAGAAATGTAATATGCAAAGGAGTTGCCTATGCGTAGGCAATAGAGAACCCTACCTGTTACAACATGTTACACTCAATATTGGGTGATTTGTAGCGACTTTGAAAGAGAAGGTTGACTTAGAGTGAAATAGTAAGTGTATGTTCATGGTTTAAACAAAGAGGAAGTCACATGTTGCATGTCAGAAATAAAATAGGTAAGGTATGCTACTCTATCCAACTATCAATGTACAAGGAACTAGGCATAGACTTGGTTACTCTAAGCAAAGGCATATAATAGACCTTCTTGATGCACACTTTTTGTGGCCAATCATGCTATTCTGATCGGACTATTCTATAAATTTCTGATGACATAATTTGTGAAAATGAAATGCTGTATGCATGCACCACGTACATGCTTCTTGGTACAAAGATTTTTTATTATTTTTTACTTTGGTGCCGTAAAGAAATTAGTGCAGTTTGGATTATAGAGCTTTGTCTATGAACTAAATATAATATGTTAGCTCATGTTGCAACATGCAGGTAATTTCCTTATATTTGCGATCGAACATGAAAGATGCAGTAGGGAATGCATTTGATGAAAGATATGGTATACTTCTGCCTTCTAGTCCTGAAAGTTTTCCTTAGTAGTGACTAGTGAGAGCACTAGATAATTCAATGACATGATCGAGTGTTGGTTAACATATAAACTGTTACCAATGATAAGGAATCTACCTGACCTTCTTCTATTAATGCCATGTACTCCTTCCGTCCCATGATATACGACATTTTGGCAAGCTGTTTTAGCTTGCCAAAACATCTTATATTATAGGATGAAGGAATAATATGTTATTTTCATTTTCCAAGTTTATTTTGTCTCAGTTAAGTCAGTTGCATCTGTTCATCCTTGCAATTTTCCTCTGTCAGACTAAAATTTGTGCCTTTTGTTTTCTTTCAGAGATTGATTATGTTGGAGTATTGAACAAAACCCTTCCACGAGATATACGTGTAATAGGTTGGTGTCCTGTTGCAGCAGACTTTCTTGCAAGGTTAGCTTGAATTCTGTGTTTTTTGGGCAAGTGTAAAAGATGCTCTTCCTCAAATTAGTTCTACAAAAATGATTATTTCGGGAATGATGTTTTGGCTCCCAGGTGCATATGCTCCCTTCATTTTGAAATACATCTTTGATACATTTTGAAATGTAAAAATTCAAAACGAAAAATTCACTTGTACATCTTCACACGCTACACGCGTGCAAAGTCTTTCCATGAAAAAACGACTTTGTCATTTGGGCTGTGTAAAAAAGACAAAATTTGGTGCTAAAAACAAGGCTTTTTGTGAGACATGTTTTGTCCTTTTTACATCGACCATAAAAAATATCGGATTTTCGCGAAACTGTACAAACGCACATAGATTATCGACATGTACATGAGAAGTTTTTGTTCAAATATTTTGATAATTAGAAATATGTTTTTTAGGTGGAGGGATCATATGCACCCGGGAGCCGAATTATATTTCCGGATTTCTTCTTGGATAGTTTATTTATATATCAAGATAAATGCATTTCCTCTCTTGTTAATGAGGCTAGCTATCGACTATCATCTTAGTTGTAATTTACGCGTGTATGTAATTAGAGTTTTATTCCTTCCGCCACTTCTGTTTGCAGATTCTCCTGCTTGGGCAGGGAATATAAATACCTGTTTTGGAAGGGGAGCTTGGATATACCGGTAATTATGTTATCATTCTATTTCTACTTTGCTAGATTTGCCATTTCTACCGGTCCATTGATTTCAAATTGTCAACAGAAGATGCAGAATGCCGCATCTAAATTCATCGGGGAGCATGACTTCAGGAATTTCTGTAAAATGGATGCCACAAACGTGAGTAACTACAAGCGACGCATTACAGATTTTGATATTTCTGCCTGTGACCAAAGGTTAAATTTGTGTTTTAGTCAAACTCTCCTGTCCTTCTAGCTATATATGTGATACCTGTAATGCCTGAACTAAATAATGGAAGTGCTTTGAATCTTCAAGGTCGAACGATGATGAGCTCTGGGCCATGACCATCAAGGGTAGTGCCTTTCTGTGGCATCAAGTTCGCTGCATGGTAGCTGTTCTATTTCTTATAGGTCAAGGCCTTGAATCACCATTTGTGAGTATAATATTCTCTGAAGCCTCCTTCTGTTTTGGAAATGGTGAATTACACAATATATCCTCAAACTTGGCACAGAAGTTCCCTTAGGGCCATGAATTATCAGTGTTTGCTTCCTTAGGTCCCAACACTTGCATGATTGATTCACTTCAGGACCTTATCCAAGATAGGTTTTGAATCACTTATGCAAGTGAAAGGATGTTACTATTGAGCGAACCATACTCACAGATGATTTTATTTGGACTATTCACCTTTGCTGGATTTTATATTATGCCACAGGTAGTTGATTCGCTCCTGGATATTACGAAGACTCCTAGAAAACCTCAGTATACAATGGCACCAGAGCTTCCATTGATTCTACGATCTTGCCTATTTGATAATGTCAGCTTTATGTGCTCATCAGGTATGTCTCTTAGAAGTTCGGTGCTTGGTGCTACCTTCAGAAAGTACTTTCAGCCTCGAAATGTCGAAGTATTCATCGTAATTTGTACTCAAAGCAAAATGCCAATTTCATATTTTGGTCTCTTGCCCAGCGGAGTGTATGATCTTGCTGCTGCTTCCAGTTTGCTTATTTATACTGTGAAAATAGTGAGATTTTAGATCACAGTGAGAACTAGAGCATTCATTTATTACTAATTATTCCTTAGAATTAAATGGCACTATAAAGCAATCCAGTACGTCTGTTTCATAAATAATTAAATGGCAGCTATGAAACATAGTTGTTGTTTCGGTAAAACTTATGACCAACTTTTAACTGCGAGACAGCACACGCCGAAGCCTATGCGAAAAGGCCTTGCAACCGCCACGTTGCTCGTGCCCTGGTTGATTTGGAAGCATCGAAACTCCTGTGTCTTCGATGGTGAGCAACCGTCCATCCAGAGCGTGAATGACAAGATCAAGACGGAGGCGGCGCTTTGGGCCAGAGCTGGAGCCCTTGGCCTTCGCGCCGTCTTACCTGTAGACTGGGATGTACACTAGTTTTTTGTTAGTAGCTGGGTGTTCTTCACCCTCCATGGAGGGTGACCTTGTAACAAACTATTCTCCTTCTTTGCAATGAAAAGAAATGCAATGTCATTGCGTTTTCTCGAAAAAAAAAACTTATGACCAACTTTTCAGAAAAATAATTGTGTCATTTCTGAAATATTTAATGTGAAGTCAGTTTTTTTAGTACAAACTGAGGTATGCAGTTTAGGTTTTCACTATTTTGCAATGGTTTTAGTTTGTTCATGGATATCTGATTCCAGGTGCACTATCATTTCTTTAGATACCAGGCAGGCATTGATTGAACACTTCAAGGATGAATACCATCAGTATATGCTCCAAGCTGCCATATATTATGAGGCTTTGTCCTGTTTATCTTTTCCAGGTACACGCATTTAAATCTGTTCTAAATTGTAATAATACGCTAGTCACCTAAAAGGAGCTACATGTCAATGCAGGGCCTAACCCATTTGAATCTCGTCATAAAAAGAGAAACCATATTCCTCTCTTGTCACGACAAACAGAGCGTAAGTTTTTCATCATTTTTATATTTCTCTGAACTTGCATAAGATTTGTTCTGTTTTGTGTAATCCTTGTCCACATCAACAATTAATAGCCCTCCTTAGATAAGAACTGCTGTAGCTTACATATAAAAATGAATTTCTTATATTTCTGTTTCAGCTTCTTATGAGGAGCGCACATCAAAAGTCAAAGCAAAAGCAGCAGTGCTTAAATGAGTGCCTGCCATCAAGTAGTACCACCCGGAGTTTTGAATTCATGGGTTGAGGTCTTTGAAGATGGGTTCTTCTGAATGTTCCAATTATCCAGCACCAAGGTAAATTTGCCAAAAGAGTTATGTTTTTTTCTGTTCCATTCCATTCCAGAACTATGTCCGTGTACTTTAAAAATAAATTCAAGCAATGCTGACATAGTTTACGTAAATCCTTTGTTTAGGTTTAATCTGCTTCTCCCAAGTTCAAGCTTTTGGTACTTTTTGGTGATGGGAACTAAGGAAGAAGTTTCATCATTCAAGATCCTTGAAGCTTGGGTTATGCTTATGCACCACCCTGCTACTTACTCCAACCTTTTGCCAGGCGTTCTTGTACGGATCATATATATGTGTATTGTAGAGGCTGTAAAATCTTTACATTTTGACCTGAATCTTATTGCCATTTCATGGTGCAAGCCGGCTGGTTACTTGTAGTTGCATCTAAGCAACACCCCTATCATGAGATGCGTTACCCCAAGGTAGAATCATTTGTTTTCTCAAGCCGCAGTCACATGGCGTTGCTTGTACCGGGAGATTTGCTGCAAGAGTTATTTCTTGCACTATGCATCGTCAATGTGTCATGTGGTGGTTGGCTCGTACTCTTGTATTTTTAGGCCTGGTTTGCTGGTAGTACACTGAATGAAGTTCTCCACCAACAGTAAGGCATTCTGAAATGACAGGATCTTCTCTTATTCGTAGGTTTGGTTGTAAAGCAACCAAAGCTAGAGTGATTCGCTTGTGGGTTCACTACATCGAGTAGATAGGAAATTAAATCCCAAACATCGGATTATTTTGATTGATTGGGTGGAACTGTAAGGTTTTCGTGATCATCCGGAACCGCAACCTGTTTTACACATCTATGGTGTTTGCATTGTGGTAGTGACTAGTGAGTCCAAATAGAAAATGTGTTAATATCTAAAATATCGAATCCATAGTACGAATATTTTTTATGACAAATGTGAAGTTAAATTGATGTTTCAGATGTTGATATTTTTTCTATAAACTTAGGTCAAATTTACAGTAGTTTGATTTAGAGCAGTTCTAAAACTTCAATTAATTCAGAATGGAGAGAGTGTGAAAGAGTTTTTAGGGTCATTCATACCGGATTATCTCCAATTATCTATACAATCTACATGATAATGTAATATTTTGATACTTTCATAGTATTAATTAGTAAATTTTGAATAACATCCATTCCATATAAAAAAAATATAAGGATATTGTAACTACTAATGTGGATTATATTATCATCGATGATGTGATAATAGAAATGAAATACAGCATTATAGATATGTCAGCAATAATTCATATTAGTGGTAATCCAGAATACCAGGATTTGTTGATACGAAAAAGAGGACATCACACACACCATATCTAATGGGTGGGGATGATTGCGGCTTTGGGATCAGCAGCGAACACTGCACAGTCACGCACACATAAAACGAACAGAACAAGCAGAGCCAGGAATAAATAGGAAAATAAAAAGGAGCAGACAGACAAACAGACAGAAAAGAAAAAGAAGACAAGAAACTGAATTACGACAAGAACAAGAAACCAAGAGGAGGAAGCAGAGAGAGGGGGAGATCCAGGAAGAGGGCGAGGGGGATAACATGGAGGCGGCGATGGATCTGATGCGGCGGATGCCGCCGGGGAGCACCGAGACGGCGCTCAACGCGCTGCTCTCCCTCCTCCCTGACCACTCCGTCGACCTCCTCTCCCAGGTCGACCTCCCGCTCCAGGTACCCAACCGCCGTCTCCACCAACATCTAGCTTGTTGATTCGGATAGGGATTGTTAAACTGCGCTGGAATCACTTGTCTGGAATTGCTCGTGGGCACGAATGCTCCAGTGGGCGTGCTGCCCTTGATTATTTTTGTGTCGAATGATGAATTTAGGACAGAAAATCCACCTCCTTCAGGTTCATGTCGTGGCCCCTTGCGTCATTGAATCAAACGAATAGAAGGACTATTGCATTCTAGGTTTAGGTGCTTGAATCGAATAGAACTTGCCCAGCTGAATTGGTTCCTTGAATAAGTCTAACCAACCTTGTTAAAGGCTGTTATGGACAGTGTTTTTCTAAATATTGTAAAAACTGAACCAATTGATTTCGTTTCATTTCTAGTTTCTCATTTGTTCCTGCTTCCACACATTTTCCTGTGGATGGTGTAAACATTGCAGGTTTGCCTGGATAAGGAGAATAACAAGGAATACATTCTTTGCGAGTACAACCGTGATGCTGATTCGTACCGGTCAGTCCCTGATTTTCATTTTACAATGTGCTCTATGGACATATTCATTGTGGGGCAAAACCATTCTGTGAACTAGGTGACGCACCACGTGTTGCTGCGGGAATTTCTAGACCATGCTATGTTAAAGGCTGGTAAACTAGTGAAGTTGCTCTTTGGAAAGGGAAAGTAGACACAACATACAACGTATGTTGGGAATCGAGAAAGGTGCAGTTGAATTGGGATTGGAACGGTAGGAGATAGTGAAGAAGGCTGCACTGTGCTGCTGAATCCAAATGGCCATGGATGAAGAAAGTTATGTTGCATAGATGACAAATGAAGCGCTGATATTCTGATGATTTAGCTGCACGAGAGGGCAAGAAAATACTATTAGTAGGGATGAGTTGTATAAGAACATAGAATAATGACTCAAACGGTAACAAATGAGAAGGCCAAATGGTGCATTGGAAGGACCTAGGATTAGGTTGCTCCTATTTCTTGTAGTGTACATTATTGCATGTGTCGTCTTTTATTTCACAGTCCAATATACTCCTCCTTACAGTGGGATTAATAATATATTCGAAAGAAGCTTTGTTCAGATTCACTGGCCATGACTGTAAATTATCAAGCCCATGGTTAACCTTGACTAACATACCCAACAAAAAATAAGTAAATGCACCGAGGAAACGAGTGCAAACAACCGCAGATGAATTAATAGATGTGATCCTGTTTTTTAGCCAATTTTGGTTTTCATTTGTTGATTGTGAGTTGCCCTGCAGATCACCTTGGTCAAACATATATGAGCCTCCTTTAGAAGATGGGACAGTTCCCTCAGAAGAGATGAGGAATCTTGAAGTTGAGGCAAATGAGGTTTTCTCTGTCTACCGTGATCAGTAAGATTCATATCTTATTTATTTCCCTTGTTATGCACCAATGCTAACCACATGCATCATGACAGAATGTTAACACTTCTAGTAGAATATCAAACTTGGTATACATGCGCCAATATTTATTAGGTGATTGTGGAGCATGTAATACGACCTTTTGTTGACAATTAGGTACTATGAAGGTGGAATCTCCTCTGTGTACATTTGGGAGGATGAAGACGAGAGTTTCATCGCATGTTTCTTGATAAAGAAAGGTCTGTAGGAATGCTTGATATCATCTTATTTAGTTACCCAGATAGCCTATTTTATTTGCATGTATCTCGTTTTGTGGTTGCAGATGGACAAGGAAAAAGAGGTCATATGCAGATAGGTTCATGGGACGCTATTCATGTTATCCAGGTAGCTCAAGATAAAACTTTTCATGAAGTTGTCAATTGCTCCTCATTGCTGTTATTTTTATTTCACTTAGTCACTTGAAAAATGAAAATTTTCTTGTAATGCAAATAGGTTGCACCTGAACAGGAAGGAATAGCTCATTACTGCTTGAACAGCACTGTCATGTTATCATTGACAACAGATAACAAGAAATCTGGAACTTTCAACTTGTCTGGTTCAATTCGGCGGCAGGTTATCCCCCCAACCCCTTCTTCCCTTGTCATGTTAAATGTCATTCTAATCAAGGAGCTATGAGAGATAAGCCTAACTTGCATCACGACTTGTGATGACTATTCTTGTGTGTTATCAAAACAGTTTCCTTCATCGCTATCAAGTCTACACTTCTAGTAGATCGATCGTGTGTCAACATTACAATCGCTCTAAGGGTGACCAAAAATAGCTGACATGATGACCTATAGTTGATCCGACCAAGTCCCTTTATGTGTAGGGAGTCATAACCACCAGCTTGATATATAAGCAAAAATAATCAAACCAGATCTGAAAGGAAACAAAGTAATATCTCTAAGCTAAACTTGGGCCCTAAGGCACCTCTCCAAATAGTGCTATGCGTCTCTTCCTCTGGTATGACTGGCACCACATTACACCACACTACTGGTTCTATCAAAATAGTCATTCTGTTGCAAAATGTAGGGCCCATTTTGATTGGTTAAGACAACAATTGTTCCCTTGATATGCAGTTTATGTGATACAAAATGCAACCATGAGTAAATACTTCTGAACACAAACCAAATGGCATCATAAGTTGCATACTGCAGTTTGTCTTTACACGTGAGCCTCCTTATGGATAAATCCCCTCAGTAAGAGGGGGATTAATATCTCTCTCTCTTCTTTGCAGAAATGGTTAGGCTAGGGTAGTCTTTTGGCTTCCATTTTGTTTTGGCGTACAACCGTTGGTAGGCTGTACTTTATGCGTTGTCGGGATTCCTCTTCTAATACAGAATGATATGCGTTTCGGTGCGTGTTCTAGAAAAAATACAGCCAATTGAGATACCTTTTTGCACTCATGGTCAAACCTAAAAACATTTGATTGGCACTGTTCTAAGATATCCTATATTTTTTTCAGTTGAAAAAATGGAGTTCTTCAAACTAATAGACTTATTCTTTTGCTAACCTCAAAGTTAATTACATGTGTAAATCGAATAGAATAAGATAGGGAGTCAGTAAAAAATGTTATAAATGTACTAGATAGAATAAGGTTACATATTTCTGTACCTGATGCGTGATAGCCTGTGAATTAGCTGTGCAGCTTTTCCTTGATCAGAAATGCTTTCTAAGCTGCAGGAAATACAAGAAAGCTTACCTTGTCTATACGTTCCTCTTTTCAGATGAGCATGACTCTTGCTGTGGCAGAGGGGCATCTGGTTAATATGGGGAAAATGATAGAAGAAATGGAGGGCAAGCTGAGAAATTCGCTGGACCAGGTATTAGCATCACGTAAATTTCTTGAAAGATCTCGGACATCTGCTTCAACTTGTAAATGCATTTATCCTCGAACGACACATGGCTGTGATTACAGGTCTACTTTGGGAAGACCAGGGAAATGGTTTGCACACTTCGGCCACCACCAGAAGTACTTAACATGAGAATACCTGACAGCTGAGCAGATACATAGAGATGCCAGTTTAACAGAGGAATATGCCGCGGTGTGACGATTGTCTCCATAGTGCCATAGCCTGTTTCTCTTTCGCTTTTCACATGTGTATTTACCATAGCAGAGTATTGTTGTCCTTTGATCCGGGAGGAACTGGGGAAGTTTGGTGGCAGTTGTTGACAAGAGGTTAGGCAGAGATGTCAGCACCAAGCATAACTGTAGGAAGTACCTGTCAGCTTTGTTATGTGCTGAGAGTACTCTTATATGTGTAAGAGCTTACACTTTGTTGAAGCATATTGCCTAAAGTTAAGCTGTATTTTGGTAGTTCAAGTTCATACTTCGCACCAACAGCAAATCTTGTTCTTGAATGTTCGTTTTGCACATAGGTGCTGACACTTCGTGTGCATAAACTGGACCTATAGCGAGCTCATCCAGAGGGCTAAACCATGGCGTTGAAATATTTGTTTGTGCTCTCCGGAACATATGGTAAGATGGGTGGTTTCATCTGTAAACATAGAGCTCCCTCTTCTGCGGATGGATATTCAGAAGTTGTGCATCTTTCATAGGTATAAATCCCAGCTTTGGCAGCCACTTTTGCATTGGTTAAACTCTGTAATGCCATTCTTGGATGATCTACTTACTCTTGGATGATCTCCTTCAATGTTGTAGCCAGTGTTTGTTTGCCTTTCCTTGGCCACAGCCTATTTAAGGGAAAACCTAATGGCGCTTTATTGAATAGATAGTGTAGTTTTTTTAACAGGGAATAGACAGTATAGTTACATCCTTTGTTACAAAAGGTAAGATAAAACTCAGAGAGTCACCAGCCCATTTCTTTCGAATCATAAGATACTTAATTAACTGATCTGTTACTTCATTTGCTTCCCTTGGACAATGCTGAAAAGGGATCGTATTCATCATGCTAGCTTTTAAAAAGGGCCCCAAACTTCTATAACAGCAGTGCATGCCTGATTAAGTACAAGAGAGCTGACCCACTCGTTAAAAAAAAGAAGAGCTGACCCAATAGCCACCGAAGAACAGCCACTTGGCAGAGATTTGATGCAAACATGCTTTTCAATAGAAAATGTCATTGACGTAAAACAAAAAAAGTAGCCGAAGCATGTCATGGTCTGTTTTTAGAGATACTTTCAGAATGAAATCAACAGTGAAAAGAGATTGATCATCAATCAAACCCAGATAACGGTTGGAGAGATCAAAGATTCAAAAAATTCAGAATGTTGTCTTAACAATGCCATACTACATATTTATCTATCGTTCAATGTCTTAACGGTCATGATTCTAACAGAAATTCGTCCAAAACCTTATTAATCTTGATCAGAGAATATGAAGCAACAATACCTCACCTTTCATGGTATAACAAAGCCTAGGATCACAGGAGTTGTATATACTACTCCCTCCGCCCCAGAGTAATCCCAGTTTGTCATACAGCACAACAGAAAGTAACATAATGTTCAGGACAAACAGATAACAGATTTTGCTTTCTAAACAAGATGCATCCACCGACCACAATAGCAGAATCCAGAATAGCTAGCGATTATAAGATAACACTGTCAAATACTGACATTAGCCCCTGAGTTTCAGCCAAAAACTACCAACATGACACCTACTTCCTTACTCCAGGAGCAGTGATCCATTCTCAAGAGTTTACACCAGAAATTCTACGTAGGGTCTAAACAAAGATATGATGATCATTACAAAGAAGGCATGGATAGCGACCGCCTCCATGTTTCTCATGGCTTTGCTTCACCCACAGCGGCTGCTGGGGCTTCCTCTCCCTTGCTCCCTTCTGCTTCAGGGTCTTCATCCTCTGCAATTTCAGTAGCATGCAATTAGTTCAGCATAATGACTTGAAGAGTTGAATATCCAAGAATTGTGTTCAGAATTCACGTGTTAGAAACCGAAAGTCTTTGTTTCATTTACAGAACTTCATGTTGGGATAGAAAAATAGACCAGGGCAAAAGAGACAGAAGTCTTCTGTTTTTCTTTTTGAAAGTGATGGTCAGCCAGTCTTAGTTTGAAACGTTCTTGCACACAAACAACGGAACATGAGAGTACGACATTGAACAGCACTGGTCGGAAATTTCCACACTTTTAACACCTAAGACCATGACTTGACTACACAACAATACATCAAAATCAACTGTGAAGACATCCATGCGCGTGTGCAAAAGGAAGATTATGACAGCAGTATGGGGATATCGGACAAAAATAAATGTTAGGACTGTACCAGCTACTTTCACATTGGACCTCTATAAATTTCGAGGGTTCAGCTAAAGGGCTAAACAGTCGAAGTTAATTAAGAGAGGTATCTATTCAGCAAATCACTAGTCAAATATCAGCCCTGAATTATGAAGCCTGGAAAAGACGACACTCCTGAAATAAATCTTAAGAGAAGAAAACAAAGAGCATAGTCTACCTTTGTTAGCACTGTCAACCACATTATCATCATCATCCTCATCCTCATCCTCATCTTCATCCTCAAAATCATCACGGTCAACACCTCCCATGTTCAGCTTCTGCAAACACAGAGAGAGATGAGACACCTTCCTACCATTTTACTTGATTACCAAAGGAAGATTGAATCAGGCCCATACCGAGAAGTCCATGCCACCAAAGTCATCACCAACTGCAAACCAGGTAATCTGAGGTCAGTTCACGCTGAACTACATATGGTAAGTAGCAGCATAGTACCCAAACCAACACATGTTTGAACTAGAGGGCTTACGCTCAGCATCTTCATCGTCCTCATCTTGCCACTTATCCCAGTCAACCTTGAGGAACACAGGTGGCTTGCCTTCCTTCTTAAGCAGCCTGGGCCACCAGTTGCTCTCGGCTTTCTTGACAAGGTAGCATATAGTCCTCGGGGCGACCGCCGCCTTGCTCTCCTGCAAGGCAAATACAAACAACATCAGCATCTATGAAAGCTTGGCAAGAAGGATGACATTTGCCAGCAATTAATTACGAACCTCGGCATTGACAGCACTGAAGAGCTCAAGGTCAAGCTCATACTGCATGCCGTCAGAGCCCTTGGCTGAGAAGTTGAAATGGCCGTCAGGCTTCAGGTTGAGCTTCACATCCTTGGCGTCGGGGAGCTCGATGGTCAAGTACACCTTGTCGGACCTCTGCGCCCACTTGGTGCTCGGGTGGCGGCTGCGATCGGAACAATTCCCATTTTTTTTTGCTCATCACAATTTAGTAGGAATAAAATTACGACAATCGATGGGGAAACTACATCATATGCTTAACTTGGGGGACAGTTAACAGATTTCCCACATAACAAGTATCTCTCCAACTAGTACAATTAAACTAAGCACCTAAAATCAATCAATTACATTAAATCCCTAAGGCCTTGTTTGGTACTAGAGTGTTTGTGGGGATTAGTGGAGATAATACTCTAGAGTATTGGGTGAACCCCTATCATCACCTAATCCCCACAAAACCCCATCCCCAATCCACTAGGTAGGGGTAGAGTATTGGAAATTGAGAAAAATACACTAAGATTTGGGAAAAATTGGGGATAGGTGGGGATTAAACTCGCTCAATAATATAGCACCAAACATGCATTTAGAATAAGTGGGGATTTGGAGTTTGCTGGGATTATCCCCACTAATCCAACTAAAACTCTAGCATCAAATAAGGCCTAACAGGGTGAGCAGGTGAACAAACCTAGAATCATTAAAACCGCCAGAACTCGCATAATTCTCCTAATCAGGAGGTAATTACACGCGCGCGGCCAAGCCAACCACCACCCCAAAACGGCCACAGTCCCAATTCCCAGACCCAGGATCCAATTAACTAGAACAGAGATGAACTTGGAGAATCCTATGACCAAACCAAATACAGCACCCTGGTAACGAATCCTAGCCCGACCAGACCATCCCGCGGCGCCACCGCTCCGCACATGAATCAAGAACAGATAAGTTGAAAATAAACCACGGCGCCGCACATGAATCAAGAACTAAACAGCGCGCTAAGAAGGATCGTGGACGGTAGCGGGGAATCACCTCATGGTGCTCTTCGGGAATTTCGGATGCGAGGCCTGCCTCTCCTCCTCCTGCGTGGGGATCCGGGCGCTAGGGTTTAGAGTCGACTGTGAGGACCGGGGAGTAGCTGGGGAAGAAGAGGAGGACCCGAGGGAGGAAGAATGTTTGCGGCGCGTATAATATGCGGTGGAGTGGAATGGAAGGCAATGGGTGGGGGCTGAGACCGTAAATATACGGTGGCCTGGCTGCTTCCCAGAGGCTCTAGATCATTCCATCTCCTTCCGGTTCGCAGGCCGCTCGCTTCTTCTGTTTGCCTCGTGATGATGATGGTTTACCTCTTTTTTTTTTCGATGAACATGGGTTTTCCTCTTTCTTTTTTCGACGAATATATCAGCGTCAACTATTTTTGGTCTCCTGCCCTTGAATTCCTGTCTTACTCTACCACTAACAAATTAATTATTTAAAAAATATACTTCTCAGCTAGAGTGTGCCCCTATTTAGGTTCCCTCTTAAGGCCTGGTTTAGCAGAGGTGGATTGACCAGGCTCATTGTAATATAAGAATTAATGCATCTACAAGAGCGGCTCATTTCCATCTCCTTGCTCCCGAGTCGCTACAGTAACTTGAGAGCCCCCCGCCGCTCACCGGGCCGATCCAAGGCCTTCTCCGTCGGAATAGCTGGCCGAAGATGGTCAAGCAGAGGCGCCAGAGTACATATTGTTAGGTCTACGGCTAGATCGAGTCTGGGGTTTGTTTGTTTCCAAGTGGAGTCTGGCGAGATGCCAATGAGGATCTGGTCGGTGGGAAGTTTGAGCTGCTTCCTGGGGCTGCTAGCGGTGGTGTTGCTACTCATGGAGCTTCGATGGATGGAGCCGGAGATGGGTGTCGGCGACGCCCCTACGTCCTCTTCAATAAAGCTTGCCGGCTGCTTCCTTGATGCGGATGGCATCGCGGCGGTCTCTTCTCCTTCAAGCCACCGTGGAGGTGGAGATGGAGAGGAATTCCCTGGTGATGTTGGAGGATCGAAGGAGCGGCGTCCAAGAGCGTATCCTCTTCCTCGAGCGCAACACATGGTGACCGCCGATGTCGCCATGATCTTTGGCCAAGAAGGTGGCCCAAAATCAACTTCCATGTCAGAGGCCCTCTCGACCAGCCGTTGGAGCTCGACTTCTCCACAAGGCCAAGTGGTTCGCCCCAGCCTTATGGAAGTAGCCAACGACTGGATCTTAGCGTCAGACGAGAGTTCTCGAGCAAGCTGCTCTTGGAGCTCGGCGGAAAAGCCTTGATCTCGCTGGCGTTTGGGGCGGCGGTGCCCATGTCCTCGATTGCTTTCATCTTTGTCCTTCTGGGGTGTTTTATGTAAAAAAAGAAGGCCTTATCTTCAAATTATAGGTTTTCTAGGGCAATAGACAAAAAAGGTCCTTCCTGTAAAATGTACCTGCCACGTGCTATGAATTGAATGCTCCACCGGGGCCGTTGACCCCTCCCGTGTTAAAAAAACTAGGCTCATTGTGTGTTATCCCGATCCATTTTGAATTCTTCAGAAACCAAGACTAGGTTGTTTTGTCAGTCGGTTTTGAGCGGGCTCAACCCAAGTGAACCCCTTGATACACGTCGGGTGAAGCTGGGAATGGGGTGGAACAGAAACGTCCGCCCCTCCTCGCGTTTCTCCGTGACACGTGTGGCGAGCGCTCCCACCTCCCGGCGGCACCGACCGACCCTTCCGACAACGCCGACAATTCCACCATCTTGCAGCCAGGAAGTCGATATCTCCTCTACCTCCTTCCTCCCATCCCGCTGCAGCAGGACGCTCTGTCCGTTCCAAGGCCGACGCCAAGATCTCTCCGCCGTTCGTCTTCTTTCGGCAGAGGTGGAACTACTCTAGCCACCGTCCCGGCCGGTCGGGAATGCCCGTCGTTGAGGCCATTAACGCTGTTACGGCGACCTTGTCTTTGCACATGTCTACTGGGAAGTGGTGACCATCGGTGACCAGCGACCACAAGCAGCAAATACGATTCATGTGCATTTTCGTTGCAAGTTCACCAAAAACACTTGGACAAATACTTAAAGAAAACTGCTAAACCACCTGTGCCGAACAAGTCCTAAATGCTTGAAATCCTTGAGCACCTCTCTTGGTCAGTTGGTCTACGGTGGTGGATCGGCAGGACAATGCCGACCTCACCATGGATCTACACATCACCTTACGTGTGGCATGCGATGCACGCCATCCTCCACACGGCGGTGTCGCCCGCCATCTTTCGCGCCGTGAATCGGCCAGTCGTCTTCCTCGCTCGTGATCTGAAGGAGAGATAAGCACAATTAATAAAGAAAAAAGAAATGCGAAACATGACCTGCATAATGGATAAAGAATATACATGCAAGTTGGGAAAGCAGAGGAGAACCCCAACATGACTTTAACATATCAAGTGGGGCCACGTGAGGTCAACATCAACCTACAAGTCTACAACTTAGACACACGGATGGGAAGGGAGTGTTGCACTGCTGCTATCTAGGTTCTAGGGTGAGACATTGAATGTCTCGGTCTAGGGTTCAAAGTGAAACTTGGAGCCCTACTATCTAGAGTTAAAAGTGGAGATAGACGAGTGTGGTGGTGTGAGGAGTAGAGGAAGTCGAGCAAGTGTTCCATGTAGTATATGGAATATATGAGTTAGAATATGATTTAGTTTGTAGTGTGAGTGAGGACGTGATTTTGTTTTATAGTGTAAGTGAGAATATGGTTTGTTTCATAGACACCTCAATAAATGCTGCTCTATGAGCTTCGGTCTATCAAATAGCCCATAGTGTTGATGAGGTGGAGCTCGACTAATTATTTAGGAACCCACGCTCTCACTTAGTACCCCCATTCCGAAATGTAGTATGTTATAAAGAGCTAAATTGCTTTTCAAACGTACTATATTTTTAAGCGGAGGTGATATTAGTTTTAAAATATAAATTGACAATTCAAATCTCTATAGCTACTGATGTAGTGTAGAAAATAAGAGAAAAACAAAAAATGGCTCCCACTCAAAGAGATAAGTAAAATCAATTCTTCATTACTGGATACAATATCATAAACAGGAAACAACTCCAGTATTCGCTACAACACAGTAGCACAAAACATATGATGACAATAGGAAACACATCTAAGTTACTAGTTACATTACTCGGTACATAACAACAACATGAAACACATCACTCGTATTAGAAACACATGGCACATCTTAAGTGAGGGCCCTTGATAAGGATATCCCATCTATTGATACAACCGTTGTACCTACAGTCACACAAATATAAGGACCTACCACTCGAGCTCGTGCCAAACAACTTAACTATCATGTACTTTTGTTTCTTGAAAATATTACTCACATACATGATAATATGATGCTGCCTAAATCAGATGTGTTTGTTACTCTTAGTAATGATGGACCTAGCATGGATGAGAGGGACAAGCATTGGAGCATGATCGAGCATAGAGATGGCAGCAAGCATGTGAAGATTGAAGAGGAGGCCACAAGTGGAGATTCCAGAACTTTAAAGCCACAATAATGATGAATGAAGTTTTGGATGAAACATACAAGATTATACTTCATAAATTTGTCCATAGCATAATATGGTTCTACGTCACCTTAATTTCGCAAGAACTATTTCAGCCACTTTTTAGAGTCCGTGTTGAAGGAGAAGAGGACCCATTGACGTGGGCATTACCCTTCGGGTAACCAGTATTGCCCTATCTGGTATTGACAAATTGGAGGCCCATGAAGATACCTGAAGGCGAGATGGGCCACTAGGTCGGCGCACCAGAAGATTCCTTGACGGGCAAGACAAGGAAGCGAACAAACAAGGAAAGATTGGATCTAAATTACTGTAAATCTAGTCGTATTCGGTTAGACCTCTTGAGACCTGACCTCCTATATAAAGGCCAGGAGAGGGGCTGCTGAGGGACTACGAAGAATCTTAGCAATCTTAGCCCGGAAAAGCTTAGAGCTAGGTAACCCTAGCAATAGCAATCTCGACTAGATCTTAGCCGAATTATTCGGCACCCCATTGTAATCCATTGTCATCATAATCAAAGAACAGACAGGCAGGACGTAAGGGTTTTACCTCATCGAGGGCCCCGAACCTGGGTAAATCGCTCCCCCCGCTTGTCTGTGAACCGATGTCTCGTGTCAGCCTACAGGATTCCATCAACCCTAAGCCCCTATCGGAGGGCATTGGCGAGGAGTACCCTCGACAATTGGCGCCGTCTGTGGGAACCCCTGTCGGCACAAGATCGGACATCGGCTGAACCCGTCATGTCATCAGCAGTTTCATCAGCACCATCATCGCCTCATCTGGGAAGCCCGATCCGTTTTGGCTCCCACGAATTCACCCCGCACAGCGAATCATCTCGCTCCACCTTCTCCGGTCTGCAAGGCAACATGGAGATGGCGTTCGGGAGCGTCCACTACAACGTCAACTCAGAAGGAATCCTTCGGCTGCTGGAATCTCCTATCTCCAGATCGACAAGCCCAAGCGCGTCATCGACACCCGACCTTTCGGCTGGCCTGACAAACCCGTCGAGTCCATCCGCGCCATCGACTCCTCGTTCGGCATCCTCCATGTCGGTTGGATCTGATGACCCCGTGCCCTCGGAGATGACCTCGTACTACTGCGTGAACTACGACACCAGGCATGGACTAGGGTCAAGCGACACGCCATTCATCTGCAACGCCTACTATACGTCGGGAGAGGACAGCATCGATAGCGTCGCCCAAGGAGACACCCGAAGAGTGGTGCCCCTCCAAGTCTACGTCGCTAATAGGGGAGACGGAGAACGCACCCCCCGTTCCAGCAGGCGGGCTAGTTTTGGGGATAGCGCCAGCAATGACAATAGCGACCACACCATTACAGAAGAAGAATGGGCAGCAGCCAAGGCAGCAGTGCTCAACAACACACCGCTTTCGGCGGGAACCACGGTTGGCACACTCAACGCTTACCGCTCCATATTGGAGAAAAATCGGGAGCGCCTGTCTAAGGAGCAAGCCACCCTCGAGAAACGCCTATCTGCGGCAGACCGGTCCAGCGAGCGACGAAGGGCCTCGCAGGGGAGTGCCTCCCGAAGTACCCACGGAGGAGGCAAACATCGACCGAGGATGTCCAGGCTTTCGGAAGATGACGCAAGGGAGATAACATCAAACCTGACTAAGTCTTTTATGACCACGGACACCGCGGGCATGCCACGGCCAAAAACCGTCGCAGGAGCAACAGCCAATCTTGCAGCATACCTCATTAACCAGCGTCCCGAAGGATCCATGGCTCAGGCCCACCGTGGCGCTTTGGAGAGTCTTGCGATACTAGGACATAATCTAGTTCCACCGAAAGAAAAGACCCTGCAGGCCAATGGGTCAAAACATCGCGCAAAAGACGCTCGGGACGAAATCACACAGAGCAGGATCGACAAAGCAAGACGACGACGCGCCATGAGAGAAGAACTTGACAGTGATTCTTCGGACGAGACCCAGGAGAACGATGGCGAGCTTAGAGGAGCCGATTGTTTGAGCTACAAAATTCGGGAGGCGATGCCACCCAAGAAGTTCAAACCTACACCTACTGACGCTGCCAAATATGATGGGCAGCAGGAACCGAGGTCCTGGATAGAGGACTATCTGCAGATAGTAATTCTGCAAAAAGGGAATCAGATAGCAGCAATGCAATGCCTGCAGCTTTACCTAAAGGACTCGGCACGAGCCTGGCTCAGAGGACTGCCGAAGGGTTCCATCAAGTCATGGGATGACCTAGTAGAAGCTTTTGTCGCTAACTTTCAAGCAACTTACAAAAGGCCCATCGGGATCGAGGAGTTACGACCGTCAAAGAAAAGCGAGAAAGAGTCGATGCGCGCATATATCGGGAGGTTTACCAAACTCCTGAATGCTGCGGAAGATGTATCCGTCGACAGAGCAATCGACGCTTTCAGTGATGGCATCCGACGTGAAAGCTATATAGAAGAACTTGGGCGCAAGAAGCCGAAAACCATAACCAAGTTAATGGAAATCGCCAACAGCTGGGCCGATGGCGAAGACAACGTCCGAAAGCCACGACAGCGCAGTGACGATGAAGAGGATGACCAGCCGAAAAATGACTCGGGTGGCCGAAGGGATCGGAACAAGAGAAGGAAGAACCGCAGTTACGATGACAATAACTTGGTGGCTGCAGGTTACTCTGATCGACAGGATGATCGGTACGACAACAGGCGAGACGATCGGCAGGACGGTAATCGGAACGACTCTGGGAATCGTGGCAATTATAAACCACGACCTCAGAGAACCCCCAAATTGCCTTACGCTGAACAGATCAACGCCCCTTGCTACCTGCATTCTTATACCGATTCTAAGGATGGAAAACTAAAGTCTAGCCACCTGCTCAGGGATTGTCGGCAGTTCCTCGATATGCATGAACTCATCCAGCAGGCAGGCCAGAAACAGCTACCGCCACCACCACCGCCACCTCCGTCACAGCATCAAGTCCAGCAAGCTCAACCTCATCAACCCAACGAGGCGTTTCCACCGCCACGTGAGCAAATGAATATGATCCACAGGACAGGTGTTTCAAGGAGAGAGATGAAGAAGCTCACACGAGAAATCAACCTGGCGGAAAGCGTCATGGCAAACATTCCTGAATATGTCGAATGGTCGTCTCAGGAAATCACGTTCAGTCGAATGGACCACCCGATGACTATACCAAAGCCAGGGTACGCCGCCCTAGTGGTCGAAGCACAGATAGGAGGGTTTAAGATGAGCAAAGTCTTCATGGATGGAGGAAGTGGACTCAACTTGATATTCCTTGACACAATTCAAAGTATGGGGATCACCATGAGAATGTTGGAAGACTCAGATACTCGCTTCCATGGGATACTCCCTACTTCACCAGCGTACTCTCTTGGCAAAGCATACCTGAACGTCGTTTTCGGCAAACCCGACAACTTCAGGAAGGAGAAGACCGAGTTTGAAGTCGTGAATTGGGAATCGCAGTACCACACCATACTCGGGAGACCAGCTTACGCCAAGTTCATGGCTGTACCGCACTATGCATACCTCAAGCTGAAGATGCCAGGGAACAACGGGACAAACATCACAGTCTACGGAAGCTTCTCGCGCTCGGACAATTGTGATCGTGGCTTCCAAAGGATTGCTGCAAAGTTTGGGCCACGACAAGGGGCTGTCGACCCCCCGCCAAAATTGACAATACAAGAAATCAAGGAGGAGAAACTCGACAGGGAGATCAAGAAGAAGCCAACTCCTGAAGCACCAGCAGCAAAAGCATTGGCGGAAAAAGTTTCGGCAGTGGCCAAAGCAGAAGAGATAGGAGGCGGCAAGACGCTAACAATCACTGCCCAAGCACCTGACGAAATCAATAGCGCTGCAGCAACCATCGGCATGGCAAAGAAATCGGAAGATGCCTCTGAAGAAGAGAAGAACCCCTTCCTTGATAAAACACTTCCTTAGTTTTTAAATTTTTCCTTTACTTTACACAGGGCCTCTTGTTTTTCGCCCTCTAGTTTCGTATTTACCTTTCCAATAAACACTTAAATTTCGATTCTTGTTAAAGTATTGCAGTCATCTAAAGCATCTGTGACCGTGCTGCCGCCAAGTAACGGTATAACTTAACGCGCGGCGGAAGATAGCGCCCAGGGCAAAAGCCTCTACGAGCACTGCAAAGAAGAATAAAGGACATTAATCCTCCCCTCTGCTTCAGATGCCTCTACGAGTGCCGTACAAAGCAAGAGTTTGGAAAACTTACACACAACCCACGCTCGATATTTAACTTATGAAAATATCAGAGAGCAACGGGCTCATCGGCAGAATCATTACACCCGAAAAATTCGGGAATGACTGTTGAAATTTACAAACGGTTGAAAGCAAAGTTGCGCATACAACAGGTTTAGCAAAACCTGCAACACGAGCTGATCACTCATAATGATTTGCTAACCAACTAGTACACATACATCCAACGGGCAATTAAGCTTCGCTCCTTTGAATATTTGCCAACGGCATGGTAAAAGTACATATTCATGTATCAACCAGATAAAAAGTTTCGGCTCAAAAATCCGAACACTCAGATGGACTAGCCAATATAATTTACAAAAGTAATTTTACGCCTTTACATCACCCTTGCGGAATTTCCTTTTCCTCAGGTACCTTCGACATCTCCTCAAGCCTGTCGACAATTATATGGGCAGGTGCTAAAACCTTCGGGTACAGCTCCTCGAAATCACCAGTTGCATTGGCGATAGACAACAAGCAAGCTGAAGGATAACAAGCAAGCACAAGGGCAAGCGTGCACTTGGCCCCTGCAAAGACTTGAGATCTTACTAGCTCCCGAACCTTCTTGGCGCTTCCAAATTCAGACATCAAAGTCAAAAGGGTAGGGGGAACTGCATTCAGAGGAAACATTGTTTTCCAAACTACCCTCATAGCCCTGTAGCACTTGTCAAAGAACTGGTGGACCTGTTGCACTCGATCCTGAAATTTGACGACAGCCGAGGCCTTCGAGTGTTCCCGCCAGAAAATCTCTTCGGATGAGGAAAGCTGAGTCAAAGCATGCACTCGCTCGTGTATCCGCTTGTTCTCTTCCGCATGGTTCAACGCTATGACTGCCAAAAGAATTAGTAAAGACTCGGACAAGACGTTGCTAGCAAAAAGGCAAAGGGATCAGGAAACTTACAGTTTAAACTTTCGGTAGCCTTATGCAGCTCGCCAAGAATGTACCGCTCCACGTCGGCTGCAATCTCGCTCTTTTTATTGATGATGGCAGCTAAGGCATAAGTGCTGCGTAAATCCTTTTCCATCTGCGTGATCCGGTCTTTCATGCGCTGGATCCGATCGCTTTCAGGAAGAGCACCCGACGAGTCATCTGCGAACGAGGGTACTGGGAAGACCTGCAGAAAATACTGATTATAAAGAGGTGATGGATATGGTACAGCCGAACATCCAAAATAACTCCCATCGGGAGAAGTGCAAGAAAGTGATATCATAACAAAAGTGTGCTAACAACACTGCTAGCACGGAGTTTATTACAAGCATGAGTTTTGCGGCAGAGCAATGTTTCGCATCAGCTCAAGGCACAAGTTTGTTACAAGAATCAAGGGAGCTGGGTTTGAGTCGATAAACTGGGGCCAGCCGACGACTTCCTTGATGAAACTAGTTCAAGGAGCTGACGGGCACAAGTAAGAGCAGACGCCTTAAAGGTGCTCAAATCAACAGGTTGCCCATCTTGCTCTTTTGGAAGACCCTTAGTCATTTCCTCGATGTCACCCTTAAAGCCGTAACCCATCATAAGCTGGAAGGCAAGGACAGCACCAAAAGTGCGCGATGTACGCTTGAATACCTCGATGACCTCCTTGGTGTCAACCGCGAAGGTATCGATCAGCTGTCCCAGGGTCTTCTCTTGCTTGATCTTGGGGAAGATCATCGAGTGCATCCGCGCCAGAGCACCCTTCCCCTTCACAAGAAGCTCTTGTGTAAGCTGGTGAGAAGCGAGAATCGTTGATACAGCGTTCGCTGGGGAGTTATTTGGAACTCTCTCCAGGGCATCGACAGGGATGTTTGCTGCCTCTGCAGTAGAAAGGAAAAAATTCAGTCATTGACAAAAAGTTTAAATCCATAAGAACGTCATTCGACAGAAGTATGTTAGAGATTACCAAGCAAGGCCAAAGAAGATTGACGAAGGACTTCATCCTTTTCGGCTGCTCGAGCCTCAGCCACCAGCCTGGATGCTTCCTCCTCCTTCAACTTCTCTTTCAGTCTGGCCAGTTCCTCCTTCAGAGAATCAATCTCTTGGCGAGCCGCGGCAGCTATCTTGACTGCGCCATCCAGTTTCGAGGAAGAAGATTCGACTTCCTCTTGCAGCCGAACTTTGTCAGCCTCTAGGGAAGTGAATCGGGAGGCGAAAACCTCCAGAGAAGAAATAATGCCTCGCAGGTCCTTAAGAGAGAAAGAAAAACAATTAAACAAGGCACGCTCCAAGAAATCTGTATTGCGATCAGAAGAGGACTTACAGAAAAAAGGAGCCGCGGTAGCAGCAGTTGGAGAAATATCCTTCCCTTTGGAAAGGGAAGAAGCAGTCGATGATTGAGCTATGGGGGCAGCCTTAGGAGCCGAAGCTTCAGAAGCCACCACGATCGGCGAAACAGCATCAGATTTGGCCTTTTTAGGAGGAGGCTCGATAAAGCCCTCGTCACTGCAAAGGAGAGTGGTCGACTATGATTATGAAAAGGGTGTGAAAAGTAAAGAAGGCAAAGCATAACTTACAAAAAAGAACTACTTACATGTCGAAGAGATCATCTTCATCGGCAAAGCCGCCGGTTGATCTCTTCGCAGGAGAAGCTCTGGCCCCTTCCGCAGCTGCATCAACAAAAGTATCACGATCAGTGTCGACATTACGCACTGATCCATCTGCGATACAAGTGTTATCGGTTGAGAAGGGAAGATCAGCATGGGCAACTTCAAGATCCATCGGACCATTATATTCATCCTCTAGACCTGTTTGCTCGGTGGTGTGAAAATCTACGGGGATTGAGGAGCCTCTCCCCTCAGAAGTATCATCTGGTGAATCACGTGTATTTTCAGAAGCCATAGGGATCTGGCAAAGAAAAATGACAAATAAGAACAAAGGTAATTATGTCGGCTAAGCAAGAAGCTATAGTAGAGATGTGAAGAAAGGAGAATACCCCTGGTGGTGGATGATCAACGTCAAGGGGAGCATAAGAAGAGATCAGCGGAATCGAATCTTCCTGGTTGAAGGAAGTAAGGCGACGGACTTCATCAAGTAACTCTTTCTCTGATAGATCGGCAGCATTAATCCTGGTCTCATCCTTTGGACCTGAGTACAACCACATCGGGTGAACTCTGGCCATGACTGGCTGGATTCGGCGCTTCAGGAATACTGCTGCCACCTCCGTACCAATCATAGTTTGGCCGTCAGCTTCTTTGATTCGAAGAAATTTAGCAAACAATTCTTCGGCTGAGGCCCTTTCGTCGGCTGAGAGAATGTTCTTCCAAGAGTCCTTGGGCTTGGCTTCAGAAACATCGGCATAGCAGGGGAGTTGACACTCGGGTGACGAGGAATCTTTGACGTAAAACCATTTCAGCCTCCATCCTTGCACGGACTCTCATTGGGAAATTAAAGTAATTGGCTTCTGAGCGAGCAACAAAACCTACTCCTCCGGTGACAAAGTACCCATTACTACTGCTGTATCTCTTCACATAGAAGATCTTCTTCCACAGCCCGAAATGAGGTTCGATACCCAAGAACGCCTCGCAAAGGGTGATGAACACAGCAACATGGAGGATTGAGTTGGGGGTAAGTTGCCATAATTGGATTTCGTACGTCCACAAGAGATGGAGGAGGAATCCATGAGTGGGGAGCGAAAGGCCTCGGTGAAGAAAAGATAAGAACATCACAGAAAATCCGGCAGGAGGATCAGGCCGAGAAATCGCACCTGGAAGGATCACATCTCCCGCGTTGGAGGATATCAATCCTAAGCTTCAGGACCTCTTCTCGTCGCGCTTGGTGACGGTTGAAGCTACCCAGTCCCCAGGTTTGACCATTGAGCTCGACGGCGCTGGCGGCGCCGGAGCTGGGGGAGGGGCGCTCGGAGCGCTCCCCTTCGGAAGAGAAGAGGAGGACTTGGTGTCGGCACCTCCGCTGGTGGAGCTAGCGGCGGCGGCAGTATTCTTCTTCTTCACCATCGCAAGATCTGAGGAGGATTGAAAAAGCTGTGGTGGCGGCGCGGCAATGGCGAAAGAAGGAAGAAGGGGGAGAATGAGGAGATGCTGCGGGAACCGTGGAGAAGATTGGGAATTTTTTGCCCTTTGGAGATTTTAAGGAGAAGTTAAGAGTTAAGTAAGCACGTGGCGCTTGAGGAAGGGGAGGAACTGACGGCCCACTACGCCAACGATTGCGCGAAAATCGAGGAGCCACCTCGATCGTTACGCGTATAGTGGTCAAGCCCTAAAACACTGATTGAACAGAGCTAGGGCTAGCCTGTCATGATGAGACCCGTCAAATCAGTCCGCAGTAGTTACACGTCAGCAATGACGTCATAAATTGGAAGCATTCGAAGGAAACATAAAAAGTCATTGGATGAAGGATTTGAGTCCACGCACGGATTGCAGGCATCCGAACCTGGACTCGGGGGCTACTCCCATCGGGAGCGCTGACGCGCACCCGATAAAAAGAAGATTCGACAGAATAAGCAGTCGAAGGAAAAAAGTTTGAGTCTGTACCCAGACTCGTTAATTACTCCCATCGGGAGGATGTGATGCACACCCGTTAAAAGTTTTTTTTTGCACTCCAGGATCATGCCCGGGGACTTGATTCTGTGTAGAGTAACGTTGTTTTTCCATCGGCAGTTAACCAACAAAAGTTGGGCACGTTACTCATTATCCTTTGCGTGAAGAAAATGTATCGGATGACCTATGAAGACTTGCGAAAAACTCGACAGAGGAAAGTATTCGAGTAGTACAACTTGAGTCTACGCACGGATTGCAAGCATCCATACCTAGACTCGGGGGCTACTCCCATCGGGAGCGCTGACGCGCACCCGATAAAAAGAAGATGAAGCATAATCAAGATGAACAAGAACAATGAAGGAGAAGAATGTCAGGAGAAAACATGCATTAGTCTCTACCCGAATTATCTTCGGCTAGACACTCGGGGGCTACTGACGTGGGCATTACCCTTCGGGTAACCAGTATTGCCCTATCTGGTATTGACAAATTGGAGGCCCATGAAGATACCTGAAGGCGAGATGGGCCACTAGGTCGGCGCACCAGAAGATTCCTTGACGGGCAAGACAAGGAAGCGAACAAACAAGGAAAGATTGGATCTAAATTACTGTAAATCTAGTCGTATTCGGTTAGACCTCTTGAGACCTGGCCTCCTATATAAAGGCCAGGAGAGGGGCTGCCGAGGGACTACGAAGAATCTTAGCAATCTTAGCCCGGAAAAGCTTAGAGCTAGGTAACCCTAGCAATAGCAATCTCGACTAGATCTTAGCCGAATTATTCGGCACCCCATTGTAATCCATTGTCATCATAATCAAAGAACAGACAGGCAGGACGTAAGGGTTTTACCTCATCGAGGGCCCCGAACCTGGGTAAATTGCTCCCCCCGCTTGTCTGTGAACCGATGTCTCGTGTCAGCCTACAGGATTCCATCAACCCTAAGCCCCTATCGGAGGGCATTGGCGAGGAGTACCCTCGACACCCATAGAGGTTGGTTCGGCCACCATACCTAGGGTTGGCCGAAACCCTCTCTTTTCCTCCTTAAGTACCCCCGTATCCATAACGTTTAGATTCAGATTTTTATTAGATTAAAAGTTAGCCAATTGCTGCAACTTCGTGTACTTCTTTTGAGGCCAACGCCTAGAACAAGACCGACTATTCGGAATCCCACTTTCTCAATAAAGTTTTCATCTATATCTGCAATATCTTGATTGCATTATTAGTTCTAACTTCTTCTCGATTTCAGGTAAAAATTAAGACCATCGTTGGTCAGGCTGATCGTGCACCTGCAAGATCAGTAACTCCCGAAGATTGTCCTAGCGATTGCATTGGCGCACGTAGTCGGATCGTCAAGCAATCGACAATGCACCTTGGTGATTTATAGTGGCACACATGAACCTGCTGCCAGTGCCACTCCCTTGTATGTACTGAGCCGACATGGGAATCAGCCGCAACCACAATGCCACTACATCGCATCGATGTCGTTTCGATTCTCATTATGGATCCACCTGAGCACCTTGTCAACCTGAGATCAAACCTCAACTCTCGGTGAAGGAAAATCGATACTAATCGAGATCGAAGAAAACCCAAAGATCGAAGATAGCCTACGATACCTCCCCGCTCTCAATTTCATTATCAATTGGCATCATCACGTTGTCTCTGCTGCTACAGTCAGTCGCTGCTCCCTGCCAAAAGATTTGAACGTCCACCATGCGAGTTAAGTTGATACGGTGGAGAGAATGTGTGTGTGTGTGCGCGTGCGTGCGTGCGTGAATAATTAGTAAGGAAATAACTCAACATGGTGGGAGGCACCAGTCTCGTACCATGCACGGTGCCAGCTATAGAGCTTGATAAGAAAATATATGGAAGGACCAATAGGATAAAAGGTACTAAATTTGGTTGTTAGTGGGCTAAACTTTACAAGTTTGCTAGCATGCATAAACCTTCTAGGTGAGGTGGGCCAAACCCGGTTTTGCCCCAAGTAAGCTCCGCTCGTGCACGACGCAATGAATAATGCATATGTTCCTCTAGCGTGACACTAAAGAGTGTCACTCTTGCATGCCACCTAGCATGGCCCCGCTATGTGTAGATATGGTATATATCACAATGCATCAATATCTCTACTTTGTTAGTTGTCGCAAAAGATCGAGCCGCCAACAAAAACTTGTGAAGGCACTTCTAGGATGTGTCGCCCTACATATCCATTGCGAGATGTCTAACACTACAAGAAAAGTTGCCATGGCCGACGAAGTTGAAGTCGCGCCGTGGTTGCTGGTGCACCATGACCGACGATTTGTGGTCTCTCCGTTGTGCATGTCAAAACGTTTTTTTTCTCGTTTTTGAGGCCACCTAGCCCGACGAAAACGGCCAAAACGTTGCGCATGGTGGCCCGGGACGTGGTGCATCTCGAATTCTCGGGTTTGCCGACCGAGTCAATGCAAATCCGCACCGCCGAGGGATGTAGGGCCCAGATGGCAGCCTCTCTGGCATTGTTTTTTTCTCGATTGCGCCATTTCGTTCAACGCTCTCTGATCGAGCCGTTTACGATGCAGGATCATGGGTCCCGCATGTCATCCTCTATGAACCAAAATTCTTTCTATTCTTGGATTTTTTTGACCCCCTGATTTCTAGCTACTTCCTTTTTCTTTTGATCCCTTGCCGCCTTGGAAACGTTGAGACCGCTGCTGCTAATTGGGACCCGCATGTCATCCTCTATGAGCAATCAACTTTCTTATCTTGGAGTTTTTTTTGGCACCTCAAATTTGGTCACTTGCCTTTTTCTTTCGATCCCCTGCCGCCTCTCAAACGGTGATACCGCTGCTGCTAAATGGGACCCGCATGTCATCCTCTATGTACTATAAAACTTTCTTTTCTTGGATTTTTTGGGCACCTCATATTTGGTCACTTACCATTTTCTTTCGATCCCCTGCCACCTATCAAATGGTGATACCACTGCTGCTAAATGGGACCCGCATGTCATCCTCTATGTACTATAAAACTTTTTTTTCTTGATTTTTTTTGGCTCCTGATATTTGGTCACTTGCCTTTTTCTTCCAATCCCGTGCAGCCTCTCAAACGGTGATACCGCTGCTGCTAAATGGGACCCGCATGTCATCCTCTATGTACAATCAAGTTTCTTTTCTTGAATTATTTTTGGATCATGATATTTGGTCACTTGCCTTTTTCTTTCGATCTCATGCCACGTTTGAAACGTTGAGGAACCTACTGGCTCATGGGACCCGCATGTCATCCTCTATGTGCTATAAAAGTTTATTTTCTTGGATTTTTTTCACCCTCTGATTTTTGGCTATTTCCTTTTTTCTTTTGATCCCCTGCCGCATTGGAAACGTTGAGTAAGCTGCTGACTCATGGGACCCGCATGTCATCCTCTATGTACAATCAACTTTCTTTTTGTTTTGATCTCAAGCCGCATTTGAAACGTTGAGACCGCTGCTGCTAAATGGGACCCGCATGTCATCCTCTATGTACAATAAAGTTTCTTCTCTTGGATTATCTTTGGCTCCTGATATTTTGTCACTTGCCTTTTTCTTTCGATCTCATGCCGCCTTTGAAACGTTGAGTAAGCTGCTGGCTCATGGGTCCCGCATGTCATCCTCTACGAACAATAAAAGTTTTCTTTCTTGGAGTTATTTTTGACCCCTAATTTCTGGCTATTTGCCTTTTTCTTTTGATCTAATTGTAGGATAACGTTGCATAGAAAACAAAAAATTTCCTACGGCGAACACGCAATCCAAGCCAAGATGCAATCTAGAAGACGGTAGCAACGAGGGGGTATCGAGTCTCACCCTTGAAGAGATTCCAAAGCCTACAAGATGAGGCTCTTATTGCTGCGGTAGACGATCACTTGCCGCTTGCAAAAGCGCGTAGAAGATCTTGATCACGATCGGTTCCGGCGCCACGAACGGGCAGCACCTCCGTACTCGGTCACACGTTCGGTTGTTGATGAAGACGACGTCCACCTCCCCGTTCCAGCGGGCAGCGGAAGTAGTAGCTCCTCTTGAATCCGACAGCACGACGGCGTGGTGTCGGTGGCGGTGTAGAAGTCCGGCGGAGCTTCGCTAAGCAATGCGGGCAATATGGAGTGGAGGAGCTTGGCTAGGGTTTGGGAGGGGGTGGCCGGCCACTCTATGGGGGGCGGCCAGCTTATGGTCTTGGGGGGTGGCCGGCCCCCTCCCTTGGCCCCTCATTATATAGGTGGATCCCAAGTGTTGGTGTCCAAGTCTTCGAATAAGACCCGAAACCAAAACCTTCCATAGGAGGGGGAAACCTAGCCCAACTAGGACTCCCACCCAAAGGTGGGATTCCCACCTCCCATGTGGGGGGTGGCCGGCCCCCTATGGTGGAGTCCACTTGGGACTCCACCCCATCTAGGGCTGGCCGGCCATGGAGGTGGAGTCCCTTGTGGACTCCACCTTCCTTGGTGGTTTCTTCCGGACTTTTCTAGAACCTTCTAGAACCTTCCATAGAACCTTCCGCGACATTTTATTTCACATAAAATGACATCCTATATATGAATCTTATTCTCCGGACCATTCCGGAACTCCTCGTGATGTCCGGGATCTCATCCGGGACTCCGAACAAATATTCGAACTCCATTCCATAATTCAAGTGCTACCATTTCAACATCCAACTTTAAGTGTGTCACCCTACGGTTCGAGAACTATGCGGACATGGTTGAGTACTCACTCCGACCAATAACCAATAGCGGGATCTGGAGATCCATAATGGCTCCCACATATTCAACGATGACTTTAGTGATCGAATGAACCATACACATATATTACCAATTCCCTTTGTCTTGCGATATTTTACTTGTCCGAGGTTTGATCTTCGGTATCACTCTATACCTTGTTCAACCTCGTCTCCTGACAAGTACTCTTTACTCGTACCGTGGTATGTGGTCTCTTATGAACTCATTCATATGCTTGCAAGACATTAGACGACATTCCACCGAGAGGGCCCAGAGTATATCTATCCGTCATCGGGATGGACAAATCCCACTGTTGATCCATATGCCTCAACTCATACTTTCCGGATACTTAATCCCACCTTTATAGCCACCCATTTACGCAGTGGTGTTTGGTGTAATCAAAGTACCTTTCCGGTATAAGTGATTTACATGATCTCATGGTCATAAGGACTAGGTAACTATGTATCGAAAGCTTATAGCAAATAACTTAATGACGAGATCTTATGCTACGCTTAATTGGGTGTGTCCATTATATCATTCACACAATGACATAACCTTGTTATTAATAACATCCAATGTTCATGATTATGAAACTAATCATCTATTAATCAACAAGCTAGTTTAAGAGGCATACTAGGGACTTCTTGTTTGTCTACATATCACACATGTACTAATGTTTCGGTTAATACAATTCTAGCATGATATATAAACATTTATCATAAACATAAAGATATAAATAATAACCACTTTATTATTGCCTCTAGGGCATATCTCCTTCAGTCTCCCACTTGCACTAGAGTCAATAATCTAGATTACATTGTAATATACCTAACACCCATGGCATTCCGGTGTTGGTCATGCTTTGCCCTAGGGAGAGCTTTAGTCAACGGATCTGCTACATTCAGATCAGTGTGTACTTTGCAAATCTTTACTTCTCCATCTTCGATGTACTCGCGAATCGAGTGGTAACGCAGCTTGATATGCTTCAGCCTCTTGTGTGACCTTGGCTCTTTGTGCATTGGCGATGGCACCCATGTTATCACAGTAAATGATTAATGGGTCTAATGCACTAGGAACCACACCGAGCTCTACAATGAACCTCTTCATCCATACCGCTTCTGATGAAGCCTCTGAAGCCGCTATGTACTCTGATTACGTTGAAGACTTCGCCACCGTGCAATCGCTTCGAGCTTGCCCAGCCATCGCAGCACCATTCAATATAAACACGTACCTGCATTGTGACTTAGAGTCATCGGGATCGGTGTTCCAACTTGCATCGGTGTAACCACTTACAACGAGCTCTTGGTCACCTCCATAACAAAGAAACATATCCTTAGTTCTTTTCAAGTACTTCAGATATTCTTGACCGCTGTCCGATGTTCCATTCCTGGATCACTTTGATATCTGCTAGTCAAACTAACAAAGCATGTGCTATATCCGGTCTAGTACATAGCATGGCATACATGATAGATCCTCTTTGCGAGGCATAGGGGATGTTACACATCCTTTCTCTTTCTTCTGCCGTAGCCGGTCCTTGAGTTTTACTCAATACCTTGCCTGGTAACATAGGTAAGAACCCTTTCTTACTTTCGTCCATTCTAAACTTCTTTAGAATCTTGTCCAGATATGTACTCTGTGATAGCCCTATTAGGCGTCTTGATCTATCTCTATAAATCTTGATGCCTAATATATACGATGCTTCACCAAGGTCTTTCATTGAAAAACTATTATTCAAATAACCCTTAACATCGCTTAATAGTTCTATATCATTCCCGATCAATAATATGTCATCTACATATAATATCGGGAATGCTACAGAGCTCCCACTCACTTTCTTGTAAATACAGGCCTCTCCATGACACTTTGTATAAACCCGAAGTCTTTGATCACCTTATCAAAGCGTCGGTTCCAACTTCTTGATGCTTGCTTCAGTCCATAGATTGAACGCTGAAGTTTGCATACTTTGTCAAGCATTTTTAGGATCGACAAAACCTTTTGGTTGTACCATATACAACTCTTCCTCAATGTCTCCATTAAGGAACGCCGTTTTGACATCCATCTGCCAAATCTCATAATCGAAAAATGCAGCTATTGCTAACAAAATCCTCACAGATTTTAGCTTCGCTACAGGTGAGAAAGTCTCATCGTAGTCAACTCCTTGAATTTGTCGGAAACCCTTTGTGACAAGTCGAGCTTTATAGACAGTAATATTACCATCAGCATCTGTTTTTCTCTTGAAGATCCATTTATTCTCGACAGCCTTACGGCTATCAGGTAAGTCTACCAAAGTCCATACTTTGTTATCATACATGGATCCCATTTCGGATTTCATGGCTTCTTGCCATTTGTTGGAATCTGGGCTCATCATCGCTTCTTCATATGTCGCAGGGTCCTCATCATTGTTATCCACAATCATGACATTTAGACAAGGATCATACCAATCAGAGTGGCACGTTCCCTTGTCGATCTGCGAGGTTCAGTAGTTTCCTCGTTCGAAGTTTCATGATCATTATCATTAGCTTCCTCTGTTGCCGGTGTAGGCGGCACAGTACAACTTCCCGATCACGCTACTCTGATCAACGAGTATAGATTCATCAATCTCATCGAAGTTCTACTTTTCTTCCAGTCACTTCTTTAGTGAGAAATTCTTTCTCAAGAAAGGTTCCGTTCTTAGCAACAAAGATTTTGCCTTCGGATCTGTGATAGAAAGTGTACCCTATAGTTTCCTTAGGGTATCCTATGAAGACGCATTTTTCCGCTTTGGGTTCTAGCTTGTCCGGTTGTAACTTCTTTACATAGGCTTCGCAACCCCAAACTTTCAGGAACGATGACTTAGGTTTCTTATTAAACCATAATTCATACGGTGTCGTTTCTACGGATTTTGATGGTGCTCTATTTAAAGTGAATGCGGCTGTCTCTAATGCATAACTCCAAAATGATAACGGCAAATCAGTAAGAGACATCATACTACGAACCATATCTAAGAGAGTTCGATTACGACGTTCGGACACACCGTTTCGTTGAGGTGTTCCCGGCGGTGTCAATTGTGAAAGTATTCCGCATTTCTTTAAATGCATGCCAAACTCATAACTCAGATATTCACCTCCACGATCAGATCGTAGAAATTTGATCTTCTTGTTACGTTGATTTTCTACTTCACTTTGAAATTCCTTAAACTTCTCGAAAGTTTCGGATTTATGTTTCATGAAATAGATATACCCATATCTACTCAGATCATCTGTGAAGGTTAGAACATAACGATAACCACCGCGCGATGCTACGCTCATTGGTCCACATACATCTGTATGTATGATTTCCAATAAGTCAATAGCTCGCTCCATCATACCAGAAAATGGAGTCTTTGTCATTTTACCCATTAGACATGCTTCGCATCTATCAAGTGACTCAAAGTCAAGTGATTCAAGTAATCCATCAGGATGGAGTTTCTTCATGCGTTTCACTCCAATATGACCAAGACGACAGTGCCACATATAAGTAGAATTATCATTAAGTTTAATTCGCTTAGCATCAATGTTATGTATATGCGTATCACTACTATCGAGATCTAATAGAAATAAGCCATTCTTTTGTGGTGCTCGACCATAAAAGATATTATTCATAAAAATAGAACAACCATTATTCTCAGACTTGAATGAATAACCGTCTTGCATTAAACAAGATCCAGATATAATGTTCATGCTCAACGCAGTACATAATAGCAATTATTTAGGCTTAAAACTAATCCCGAAGGTAGATGTAGAGGAAGTGTGCCGACTGCGATCACATTGACCTTGGATCCGTTTCCAACGCGCATCGTCACTTCATCTTTCAGCAGTTGTCGTTTATTCTTTAGTTCCTGTTTCGAGTTACAAATATGAGCAACCGAACCAATATCAAATACCTGTGTACTAGAACGAGAACCAGTGAAATGAACATCTATAACATGTATATCAAATTTACCTTGTTTCTTCTTCTTGACAAGGCCGGTCTTGAGATCAGCCCGATACTTGGAGCTATTACGCTTCCAGTGTCCCTTCTCCTTGCAGTAATAGCACTCAAGATCGTGCTTAGGGCCGTTCTTAGGTTTCATAGGAGGCGTGGCAGCTTTCTTGCCACCCTTCTTGAATTTTCCCTTAGACTTGCCCTGTTTCTTGAAACTGGTGGTCTTGTTGACCATCAACACTTGGTGCTCTTTCTTGATCTCAATCTCAGCAGCTTTTAGCATGCCAAAAAGTTCAGGTAACTCCTTGTTCATGTTACGCATATTGTAGTTCATCACAAAGTTCTTGTAACTTGGTGGCGTGATTGAAGGACACGATTAATCCCGATCTGTTAGGAATCACTATTCCCAAGTCATCGAGTTTCTTCGCATGCCCGGTCATGGCGAGCATGTGCTCACTAACGGAGCTGCCTTCTTCCATCATACAGCTGAAGAAATGTTTCGATGCTTCATAGCATTCCATCGCCGCATGAGTCTCGAATATAGCTTTCAGCTCATTCATCAACTCATGAGGATCATGGTGCTCAAAACGTTTTTGAAGATCGGATTCCAGACGCACAGGATGGCACACCGAACTTGAGAGTACCGAGTTTTCCGAGTCGCGTAAACAGCTTTTACTTCATCGGATTCATCTTCTGCAGGAGGGTCACCTAGCGGTGCATCAAGCACAAATTGCAGATTTCCGCGAGAGAGGAAGATCCTCACATGACGGAACCGATCGGTGAAGTTGCTACCGTTGCTCTTAAGTTTCTCTTTCTCTAGGAACTGATTAAAATTGATTGGGGACGCCATCTCTACAACATATATTTGCAATAGTTTAGACTAAGTTTATGACAAATTGAGTTCAAATTTTAATTCAACATAATTAAAAACCTAAGTGAACTCCCACTCAAAACAATATCCCTCGCATTGTCTTAGTGATCACACGAACCAAATCCACCGCACCTAAACCCGATCATCACGAGAAAAGGTGTGATTTCAATGGCGAACACTCAAAGTGTTCATCATATCAACCATATGATTCATGCTCTACCTTTCGGTATCACGTGTTCCGAGACCATGTCTGTACATGCTAGGCTCGTCAAGGCCACCTTAGTATCCGCATGTGCAAAACTGTCTTGCACCCGTCATATGTACTTATTGAATCTATCACACCCGATCATCACGAGGTGCTTCGAAACGACAAGACTTGGCAACGGTGCTACTAAGGATGAACACTTTATTATCTTGAGATTTTAGTGAGGGATCATCTTATAATGCTACCGTCGCGATCTAAGCAAAATAAGATGCATAAAAAGGATTAACATCACATGCGGTTCATATGTGATATGATATGGCCCTTTTGTTCTTGCGCCTTTGATCTTCATCTCCAAAGCACGGATATGATCTCCATCATCTTCGGGCATGATCTCCATCATCGTCGGCGTAGCGTCAAGGTCAATGGCGCCGTCTTCATGATTGTCCTCCATGTAGCAACTATTACAACTACTTTGAAATACTACTCAACATGAAATTTAAAGACAACCATAAGGCTCCTGCCGGTTGCCACAATACAATAATGATCATCTCATACATATTCATCATCACATTATGGCCATATCACATCACCAAACCCTGCAAAAACAAGTTAGACGTCTCTAATTTGGTTTGCATATTTTACGTGGTTTAGGGTTTTCGAGAGAGATCTAATCTACCTACGAACATGAACCACAACGTTGATACTAATGTTTTCAATAGAAGAGTAAATTGAATCTTTACTATAGTAGGAGAGACAGACACCCGCAAAGCCTCTTATGCAATACAAGTTGCATGTCGAACGAGGAACAAGTCTCATGAACGCGGTCATGTAAAGTTAGTCCGAGCCGCTTCATCCCACTATGCCATAAAGATGCAAAGTACTCAAACTAAAGATAACAAGAGCATCAACGCCCACAAACCATTGTGTTCTACTCGTGCAACCATCTATGCATAGACACGGCTCGATACCACCGTAGGATAACGTTGCATAGAAAACAAAAAATTTCCTACGGCGAACACGCAATCCAAGCCAAGATGCAATCTAGAAGACGGTAGCAACGAGGGGGTATCGAGTCTCACCCTTGAAGAGATTCCAAAGCCTACAAGATGAGGCTCTTGTTGCTGCGGTAGACGATCACTTGCCGCTTGCAAAAGCGCGTAGAAGATCTTGATCACGATCGGTTCCGGCGCCACGAACGGGCAGCACCTCCGTACTCGGTCACACGTTCGGTTGTTGATGAAGACGACGTCCACCTCCCCGTTCCGGCGGGCAGCGGAAGTAGTAGCTCCTCTTGAATCCGACGACACGACGGCGTGGTGTCGGTGGCGGTGTAGAAGTCCGGCGGAGCTTCGCTAAGCAATGCGGGCAATATGGAGTGGAGGAGCTTGGCTAGGGTTTGGGAGGGGTGGCCGGCCACTCTATGGGGCGGCCAGCTTATGGTCTTGGGGGTGGCCGGCCCTCCCTTGGCCCCTCATTATATAGGTGGATCCCAAGTGTTGGTGTCCAAGTCTTCGAATAAGACCCGAAACCAAAACCTTCCATAGGAGGGGGAAACCTAGCCCAACTAGGACTCCCACCCAAAGGTGGGATTCCCAACTCCCATGTGGGGGTGGCCGGCCCCCTATGGTGGAGTCCACTTGGGACTCCACCCCATCTAGGGCTGGCCGGCCATGGAGGTGGAGTCCCTTGTGGACTCCACCTTCCTTGGTGGTTTCTTCCGGACTTTTCTAGAACCTTCTAGAACCTTCCATAGAACCTTCCGCGACATTTTATTTCACATAAAATGACATCCTATATATGAATCTTATTCTCCGGACCATTCCGGAACTCCTCGTGATGTCCAGGGATCTCATCCGGACTCCGAACAAATATTCGAACTCCATTCCATAATTCAAGTGCTACCATTACAACATCCAACTTTAAGTGTGTCACCCTACGGTTCGAGAACTATGCGGACATGGTTGAGTACTCACTCCGACCAATAACCAATAGCGGGATCTGGAGATCCATAATGGCTCCCACATATTCAACGATGACTTTAGTGATCGAATGAACCATACACATATATTACCAATTCCCTTTGTCTTGCGATATTTTACTTGTCCGAGGTTTGATCTTCGGTATCACTCTATACCTTGTTCAACCTCGTCTCCTGACAAGTACTCTTTACTCGTACCGTGGTATGTGGTCTCTTATGAACTCATTCATATGCTTGCAAGACATTAGACGACATTCCACCGAGAGGGCCCAGAGTATATCTATCCGTCATCGGGATGGACAAATCCCACTGTTGATCCATATGCCTCAACTCATACTTTCCGGATACTTAATCCCACCTTTATAGCCACCCATTTACGCAGTGGTGTTTGGTGTAATCAAAGTACCTTTCCGGTATAAGTGATTTACATGATCTCATGGTCATAAGGACTAGGTAACTATGTATCGAAAGCTTATAGCAAATAACTTAATGACGAGATCTTATGCTATGCTTAATTGGGTGTGTCCATTATATCATTCACACAATGACATAACCTTGTTATTAATAACATCCAATGTTCATGATTATGAAACTAATCATCTATTAATCAACAAGCTAGTTTAAGAGGCATACTAGGGACTTCTTGTTTGTCTACATATCACACATGTACTAATGTTTCGGTTAATACAATTCTAGCATGATATATAAACATTTATCATAAACATAAAGATATAAATAATAACCACTTTATTATTGCCTCTAGGGCATATCTCCTTCACTAATGCCCCCTCTGAAACGATGAGGACGCTGTTGGCAGGTCGGTCCCACATGTCATCCTCTATGAACAATAAAAGTTTCCATTAATAGATTTATTTTGAACCCCTAATTAATTTCTGGATAACTCCTTTTTTTCTTTTGATCCCCTGCCGCCTTGGAATCGTTGAGGATGCTGCTACCTCACGGGTCCCGCATGTCATCCTCTCAGAACGGTAAATGTTTTTTTTCTTGGATTTTGTTGACCAAACGATTTTTGGCTTATTTTTTCTTTTGATCTCCTGCAGCCTTTAAAACGTTGAGGACGCTGCTGGCTCACGGGTCCCACATGTCAACCTCTATGAACAAAAAACGTTGAGGATGCTGCTACCTCATGGGTCCCGCATGTCATCCTCTCAGAACAAAAATGTTTCTTTTCTTGGATTTTTTACCAACAGATTTTTGTTTATTTTTTCTTTCCATCCCCTGCCACCTTTAAAATGTTGACAACGCTGCTGGCTCATGGGTCCCCGATGTCAGCCTCCCCGTACAAGAAACATGTGATATCTTGATTATTTTGCAGACAATAAACAGTGTATTGCGCTCTGAGCTATTGCAAACGGATAAATTAAATATTTATTTTTACATAAACAAACTTATATGTTGAATCTCCTTGTTTTGTGTTTTTGCGAAGCATAGGACTTTCCTGTTTTTTTAGAAAAATATGAACTTTCCTGTTTTGGAGTGGGCTGAAATTGTACGAGTCAAAAGGCCCATCAGGATAGTTCGAAGGCCCAGATGTCCAGATGCAGCCCAATTGAAATCTTTCTTTTTCATGATTTTTTCACCCCCTGATTTTTGGCTACTTCATTTTTCTTTTGGTCCTGTGCCACCTTAGAAACGTTGAGACCGCTGCTACAAAATGGGCCCCGCATGTCATCCTCTATGTACAATAAAATTTCTTTTCTTGGATTATTTTTGGCTCCTGATATTTGGTCACTTGCATTTTTCTTTCGATCCCGTGCAGCCTCTCAAACGGTGATACTGCTGCTGCTAAATGGGACCCGCATGTCATCCTCTATGTACAATCAAGTTTCTTTTCTTGAATTATTTTTGGCTCCTGATATTTGGTCACTTACCTTTTTCTTTCGATCTCATGCCACGTTTGAAACGTTGAGGAACCTGCAGGATCATGGGACCCGCATGTCATCCTCTATGTACTATAAAACTTTCTTTCCTTGAATTATTTTTGGCTCCTCATATTTGGTCACTTGCCTTTTTATTTCGATCTCATGCCACGTTTGAAACGTTGAGGAACCTGCTGGCTCATGGGACCCGCATGTCATCCTCTATGTGCTATAAAATTTTATTTTTTTGTATTTTTTTCACCCTCTGATTTTTGGCTATTTTCTTTTTCTTTTGATCCCCTGCCGCCTTGGAAACGTTGGGTAAGCTGCTGACTCATGGGACCCGCATGTCATCCTCTATGTACAATCAACTTTCTTTTTCTTTTGATCTCAAGCCGCATTTGAAACGTTGAGACCGCTGCTGCTAATTGGGACCTGCATGTCATCCTATATGTAAAATAAAGTTTCTTTACTTGGATTATCTTTGGCTCCTGATATTTTGTCACTTGCCTTTTTTCTTTCGATCTCATGCCGCCTTTGAAACGTTAAGTAAGCTGCTGGCTCATGGGTCCCGCATGTCATCCTCTACGAACAATAAAAGTTTCCTTTCTTGGAGTTATTTTTTACCCCTAATTTCTGGCTATTTGCCTTTTTCTTTTGATCTCCTGCCCCCTTTGAAACGATGAGGACGATGTTGGCAGGTCGGTCCCACATGTCATCCTCTATGAACAATAAAACTTTCCTTTGTTGGATTTATTTTGAACCCGTAATTAATTTCTGGATATTTCCTTTTTTTATCCCCTACCGCCTTGGAATCGTTGAGGATGCTGCTGCCTCATGGGTCCCGCATGTCATCCTCTCAGAACAGTAAATGTTTATTTTCTTGGATTTTGAATAACAAATGATTTTTGGCTTATTTTTTCTTTCGATCTCCTGCCACCTTTAAAACGTTGAGGACGTTGCTGGCTCACGGGTCCCACATGTCAGCCTCTAACATTAAACGTTGAGGATGCTGCTGCCTCATGGATCCCGCATGTTATCCTCTCAGAACAAAAATGTTTCTTTTCTTGGATTTTGTACCAACAGATTTTTGGTTTATTTTTTCTTTCCATCCCCTGCCGCCATTAAAATGTTGACGACGCTGCTGGCTCATGGGTCCCCGATGTCAGCCTCCCCGTATAAGAAACATGTGATATCTTGATTATTTTGCAGACAATAAACAATGTATTTTGCTCTGAGCTATTGCAAAGGGATAAATTAAATCTTTATTTTTACATAAACAAACTTATATGTTGAATCTCCTTGTTTTTTTGGTTTTTGCGAGGCATAGGACTTTCCTGTTTTGGAATAGGCTGAAATTGTACGAATCAAAAGGCGTCCAGCGGGATAGTTTGAAGGCCCAGATGGCCAGAAGCAGCCCAATTGAAATATTCCTTTTCTTGGATTTTTTGACACCCTTATTTCTGGCTACTTCCTTTTTCTTTTGGTCTTGTGTCGCCTTGGAAACGTTGAGACCGCTGCTGCAAAATGGGACCCGCATGTCATCCTCTATGTACAATAGAAGTTTCTTTTCTTGGATTATTTTTGGCTCCTGATATTTGGCACTTGTCTTTTTCTTTCGATCTAATGCCGACTTTGAAACGTTCAGACCGGTGCTGCAAAATGGGACCCGCATGTCGTTCTCTATGCACAATAAAGTTTCTTTTCTTGGATTATTTTTGGCTTCTGATATTTGGTCACTTTTCCTTTTCCTTTCGATCTCATGCCGCCTTTGAAACGTTGAGGAAGCTGCTGGCTCATGGGTCCCGCATGTCATACTCTATGAACAATAAAAGTGTCCTTCATTGGATTTATTTTTTACCCCTAATTTCTGGCTATTTGCCGTTTTCTTTTGATCCCCTGCCCCCTTTGAAACGAGGAGGACGCTACTGGCAGGTCGGTCCTACATCCTCTATGAACAATAAAAGTTTCCTATGATGGATTTATTTTTGACCCCTTTTGATCCCCTGCCGCCTTGGAATCATTGAGGATGCTGCTACCTCATGGGTCCCACATGTCAGCCTCTCAGAACAGTAAATGTTTATTTTCTTGGATTTTTTTACCAACTGATTTTTGGCTTTTGTCTTTCGATCTCCTGCCACCTTTAACACGCTGGGGACGCTGCCGGCTCATGGGTCCCACATGTCAGCCTCTATGAACACATGGCCCATGGGTGCCGCCTTGGAAACGGTGAGACCGCTCCTGCAAAACGGGACCCATATGTCATCCTCTATGTACAATAAAAGTTTCTTTCCTTGGATTATTTTTGGCACCTGATATATGGTCACTTGCCTTTTTTTCCGATCCCCTGCTGCCTTTGAAACGTTGAGGACGCTGCTGGCTCGTGGGTCCCACATGTCAGCCTCGATGATCAATAAACATTTTATTTCTTGGATTTATTTTTGATCGCTGATTTCTGGCAACTTTGTTTTTTCTTTCGATCCCCTGCCGCCTTTATTGTTAAAGTTGAGGACGCTGCTGCAAAATGCGTCCCACATGTCAGCTTCTCTGTACGATGATTGTTTCCTTTCTTGGATTTTTTTTCCACGGCTGGCCGATGGGTCCCCGATGTCAGCCTCTATGTACAAGAAATATGTGATTTCTCGATATGTTTTAACCCGAGATATGTAGGATACTTGCTTTTTTTCGATCCCTTCTGTTTGTCTTTACCTTCAAATGTTGAGGGACGCTACTGGCAAATGGGTCCTGCTCTAGAATTCTCAACTGAAGGAAAAACTGAAATATTGCCTATTCATTTGTTTTTCGTACTCCATGCATCTAATCCATACTAACTGTTGATCCGGGTTTTAGTTCAACTTAATTAGTTCAAATTTGATCTACGAGGAAGTATGTAATATATTTTGGGTTCGCAACACTACACTTGTTAACAACAATCTGATGAAGAGGTTTGTCATTTTTTTTAAACTACAAATACACTCTAAGATCTTGCAAACTGATAGAATAAGTCTTGGAACTTTAAATAATTTATGAAAATTTTGAAATCGACTATATGAATATATCAAAATATAGAGCCCATGTAGATGCGCATACTGGCTATGCGCATTTAAAAAGAATCATAATCATAATTGATACGAAATAAAAATAACTTTATATGTAGAATCTCGGTTTCTTGAGGGCCAATCATAGGATCTCCGTGTTTAAATTAGGAAGGGCCCCAATGGCATGAGTCGGAGGCCCATTAAATGTTTTTGGATTGTTATCAGCGAAGTAAGCAGGCTGACAACAATCACCATGTACATGGTCGGCGGCAGCCCAAAAGTACAAACAATTGGCCCATGCAGGGAAGGTAGTACTTTTTTTTATTGGGAAGGTTGTATCGGCTAACCCAAAAAAAAGTGGTGCTACATGGGGTAGCACTTGAACCCGGAATGAGACCATGAATAGTACATATGCTACATGCTACAGTACTTAGTTCTTAGCTATCTATTTTCGATCCAACGTCCAAATCTACAAGTCAACCAACTGTTCATCTGTGCTTGCTGATGTCAAGGCACTGGATCCTGGACGCTTGAACCCATGATCGTTACTGAGGGTTGCCTATTTGCGCATAATATGTTTTGTCAGCGGGCACTTCACTAGTTTGTGCAAAACATATCCAGCGCAGGATCCGAAAAAACATCACGTTTTTTCTTTACGGAAACAACAGAACATCTCATGTTCATCACAATCCAGCCAACATAAGCACATAATAATTAATAGTACAACTAGAGAGCTGTACACATAAATAAGGTTTGTCAAGCTTCATGCACTAGCCAACGCAACCAAAAGTCCGAACTAATGGAAAGGGCTAGGCAATCCACTTATACATCTCAACACCCCTCCTCACGTGTGACCGGAAGAAGGGAAGAGGTCAACACAAGGAGACTCAGAGGTATAGCTCAAGAGGCATATACGTGGACTCCGAGGAGGGCAAGGGAGGGCAGCACCAATTTTTAGGATAAATTACGAAAGCCAGGTCTCGAACTTGAGACCCTGGGCTCTGATACCATGTCAAGCTTCATACACTAGCCAACGCAACCAAAAGTCCGAACTAATGGAAAGGGCTAGGCAATCCACTTATACATATCAACATCCCCCCTCACATGTGACTACAATCCAGTAATGGTACCATCATGCATGTTCACCACAATGCATCATTATACTATTATAGACCCGCTCTCTCTACAGAACATTTGTAAGACAACTTAATACAGCTGTGATTCATTTTGTTGCCCCAGCGATGGGTGATAACCTGAACACCATATAACCTTCTCACAGCAATTGTAACCAAATATTAGCACCTGCAATGATTTGGTGTCAAGCTTCTTGAAGGTCAGGAGGTATCCTACCTTCAAGTCATGTGCTTTGACAAACTATGGCCATCCTGCGTCCATTAAAACATTGCCATCTTGTTGCTTCAGGTCCACAATCCAGGTGCATGCAGTGGACATCTTCAGGTTGATGGACTCTGGACACCCACCGTAAAACCAGGGTAGAACACGAGTGGGGATGGTAATCACCTCTAACTCTGATGTACATAGTACCTTGCAGAAGCTGTCAGCGGTATTCTCCTCATCGATGCGCCTAAACACCTTGCACACTGGGGCTGGCTCTACAAATGTCTCCTTCCATGATAAGCTCTCTCCAAGCTTGAGCTTCTTGTTTGAACACTGCAAAAAAGAGGCCTCAATTAGATAATGCCTCTAGCTTCTGACTGTACTTCCAAGCAAATGCATAATCAAAGGCACCTAGCAAAGTCAGCGGATCATTGTTCTTATCAAACACACAGTCTGAACAATAAGCTTCTGAATCTAGCTAGGCTGATATGTACAACCTTGTATCATCAAATTATTTAGCATACTGTATCATTGTATCGCAGAAGCCAAATCGATATAAATAGTAGCTATGAGAATAGAAATCAAGCTAGCATGAGCCATGCATGCTTGCTGGCTAGGTCTAGCATCAGAGTAATGCATCTGCAGTTCATCATCCGCCAGTACAGATCGACCAAGCAAACAAAAAAATCAGCGTCGGCCTAAAGAGTCCATAAGCCAGACATGCATGCTCGGTGTCCTCATATGTGATTATTGGCCGTGGATTGACCAATATCATATTTGAACGATTATTATTGTACACATTAGATCCAGTCCCAACCTAGCTAGCATGCCTGCATGTGTAGCCCGAGTCTTTACCAGAGGATTAATATATACACTAGATGAGAGAAATACTCTATATCAAACAATGCTAAGCAACCGGCAATACATCTTAGATATAATAAAGATGTGACCGGCAACGCTAGTGATTCGGGGGAAACATACCGCCATTGTAGCCATGGACCGAGAGAATCGGGGATGCCGCGCCGCCTTAGTGGAGTTTTTAGGTGCGACGTCGCCGCATCCGTAGAGGACGGAGTCCAAGCCGCGTAGTCCGAGCGGTGGTGGACGCCGGTGGTGTAGGGAGAGGACTCAGGGGAGATGGACGGCGAGGGATATGGGGAGATCTGAACATAGGGGGCTGTGAGAAACTGAGAATGATACATCAGCAAGGGAATAAATGCGCGTGTCCCCCCGGTCAAAAAAATGTGCATTTCTTGGAGGAACGAAGCCAGGTACGCAGGAATCCACACATAAAACTTCACCCAGCGGGTCACTGGGATTTATCAGTATTTGGTGGGGCCCGGACCTACATACCAGTGAGACAGGTCGTGTGGGTTATGATCCGATCAGTGTGCACACATAAATTGCATTCAGAGCTCAGGGCCTCAGGCTACGTTGTTCTATACAGTATATCCATTTCTTTTGGTAAAATGAAAACGATACTCCTCTGATCCTCATTACTTGATGATAAAATGGATGTCTCTACAACTAATATGTGTCTAGATACATCTATATGAGAGCATCTGTGTTTGTACTGTGTATCTCAAAAAAAATGGATCGGAGGGAGTATTAAGAGGTGTAAAAAAAAACTGCAAACAAACATGGATGTAAGCAGTTGAGTATTAAACCAGTGCGTAAAATACCTTTATATCTCGACCATGTAACAATGAATATGAGAAGTTTTTGGGGTTTGACCATCTGACTTGTGTTCGCTACAATCAGATCAAAAAAATTGGTCACTTTTACACTTTCTAAAATAAAATGTATTTTTCCCTGAGATTTTACAAGCTCGTACAAGATAGCATTGACTACATATGGGATATATCACATTTACACTTACAAATCTATGAATATTTCAAAATGTTGAGCTCCATGTAGCTAGGTATAATACAAATCATCAGACCGCACATTGAAACTACCGTAGCATATCACAGTAAATTAAAGTAAAATAATACATGTCTAACATATACTATATTAGCTAATTAACAAAGTCTCGTCACAGTGTATCTGATCCCCAGTTTAGCTTAATACAAATACCAAGTTCAGCATGAACATCAGCAGGGCACTACCCAGGTCCAAAAGCAGCATCTAGTCAATTCAATAGAATATTGAGGTGTTTCTGATCCCCTCTTCCTAAAAACACTGCAGATCATGCATGCAACTAAGGGTGATCAGCACAAAATATTACCCTCTGGGTGGAGGTGTTACAGTCGTAGATCAACACATTCATCAAGGAAGTGTCTTTCACCTCGAAGACAAGAAGGTCATCGAGCTGCAGTTCATGCGCCTCTGCAAACCCGAACCAACCATCCTTCAAGACCAGTTCACCCTGGTACTCATCGATGTGCACATACCAGGCGCAGCCTACGCTGGTCTTGAGCTTGATAGGCCTGGGATGAATCCCTTTCAGACATTGCTTGAATTCTCTGGGGATGACCAACATATACATGTCATCGTTGCCGTCCAGTTGCACATAGAAGCGCGAGGGCTGAGGAGGGTCTGCCGAGTGACCAACCCGTTTAGGGCGGCCTTTCCCTCGCCCTTTTAATATACAACGTTGAATTGCTGCATCACGCCTGCCCGTCACCTTTGGCTTTTTGGCTAGTGAATTTCTTTGAATTCTGAACTCGGGGGGGGGGGGGGTGCAGAGGACATGTACAATCGACAGTCCTAAGACATAGTTGCTCATTGACGTTGGAGCGAGTTTGCTTCTGCATCTAGTTAAGCACGGTATATATCAATCAACAGCATATAAATCAGAACGTAACATACATGGAGAAAATGCATCTAGCTATCTCTTTAATTAGTTTGCACAAAATCTAGCAGCAGCAAGACAATTTGATTTTACAGTGCGAGCAAGCTTTCAGACTTTCTGACACAGGTAACATGGAGCATATATTTGTATGTTCAGACTGCGAAGCCCTGCTCTGTGATGGATACTATTACTTAACATCTTTTTTTGCCAGAACTAGTACTTAACATCTACTGTTTCCCGTCATTAAAAAAACATTTGCAGAAGAATACTACTATGGTTTCCCATCATTAAAGAAAAAAGAACTTGTTTAAAACCCCAACTATCATTGACTACTTACACCTGCATCCTAGTGAGTTCAGGACAACTTACAGCCACTTTTGGTGGTGCCGCCACCGGAGAAGACCGTGCCGCGGGGGTTGGGGTCGGCGCAGCCGGAAAAGCTGGTGCCGCCGCCAGGGAAATCAGTGCCAAGCCAGATGGTGCTTTCAGCGGAGAAGAAAGTACCGCGAGAGATGGAAATGACGCTGCCAAAGGGTAAGAAACGGATGTACTCGTAGATCCTTCTCTAGTCACGATCTGGATAGAAGAGACTGGACGTCCATCAAGCTGCTGGAAGATGCGGTGGATCAAATCGGCTGAGTTCAGGAAATATCGGCGATGTTCATCTGTGTCGGCGGCCGTTACCGCCAGGCAGCTGCCGGTGGAGGGAGGAGGCGAGCCGTTCATGGCAGTCATTAGTGTAAAAGAGGTGAAGTAGGTGGGAGAGATAGAGGGCTCGGGACTGAAGTAATTGTAGTCTGCTCTCTCTTTTTTACAAGCATGCGTCCTCATGCAGATTTTTTTTAGATGCGTACTCAGGCTGCTTTGTCAAACCAGGGCCTCAATGCAGCCCAGTTAACTATTTCTCCGCTAAAAGCACGCTATAGCATATCTAGAGGGTCCACGCTTAGTAATTTTGCTCGCTGAGGCGCTATTTGCGAAACAGCATGCTATATCGCCCTAAAACTTCATAGTGTTAGCGCGCTATTTTTTTCAGGCAAGTTGCTTTCACTTTTTCGTGGTGATGAACTACAATCTGTTGGTTCCACTTCTAAGTCAGAAGATAATATCGCTAATGCTAATATGTTTTAATAAATAATTTATACTATGGTGTTGCCTTGTGAAATGTTGATGTTAGCCTTCTAAAATACTTGAGATCTATTTCTATATGTGGTTATGTATGTATGATTCAGTCACTTTTGACTATATATAGCTATTCGCTCTAGTAAAATTATTTATTTTTAGGCTACATTTAGTATTATTTTGAAAATGCTATTTAAAATATACCACACTATTACCACGATATAGCGTTCATATCGTTTGAAGGAGGCTGCCGCTAATTCATTTAGCACGCTATTTTAAACATTCGTTAAGACGCGTTTGGTGGCCTGCATCCAGGCTGGTGGGGAAATACCGTACCCAAGTGCTTAAAAGATTGCACCTTTTAGCAGTAAAACATTAGGGCACGTCTAACACAGGCGCTACTGCAAGGGCGCTAGGAATTATTTCCTCGTCGTTTGGAGGTTGGAGAGGTGAATCGCAGCGGTAGGCCTAGCGTCGACGCAAAAGAAAGCAGGGCATGAAACTCTTTTCACCTGACCTAGCTAAAGCACCGGAACCAACATGAAGTTAGTCTGCCATCAGCAATTAGCGCTGCAAGGAGAGTACCTGGAGGATTTTGCAATCTTTTGACATTCATTTGTTCTCTATTAGCGCCATATAGTATATAGCATTGTAATTCCCTTATACTCCTCTCAACATTTAAAAAAAGGTGTGCATATACTAATAACAGTTGCTGAAATGAAACTAAAAATAAACAGACATGCACGGTTTACGAAGGATGGAAATACAAAGTTCATCACCATCCGTTTTAAATTATATGATTAGATTACTTCAATGTGGGCTACATACACACTAAAATGAGTAAACAGACACACTGAAATGGGTCCACGTATATAAGATTCAGAAAAAAGGAAGAGCATCTTATGATACGGAACATGTTACTGAATTGTTCAAACATATCGTGCAAAAAAGATTATTTTCTCAAGAAAGATTCATGGCTCAGTTTAGGGTTGCATCAACATGCGGATATTTTTTAGACTAGGCTTAAACCACATTGTCGCCTGTCGGGGAAATCCCCAACCATCTTCTGGAAGGGTGATAACTCCCATGAGCTCATTTTCCCCTTGCTGCAGGTTACAACGACAAATACAACTAAATGCTGGTTCCCGAAATGCATAGTACGCGATGTACACACAGTTTGACCTCATGAATGGAGTCAATGTTCCATCAAGAGCATTGCCATCATTTATCTTCAGGTTCATTGGATAATTCAGTCCAATGAATAGAGAGTGTGTGCCAAGGCTGTCAACTCGACTCCAATTGGGTCCAATCAGGGATAGATCTTTCTCAAAAATATGTATGACAGGGGCAGGATACTCCCGCAGGATAAGGCCATTACCAAGATGCAGAACTTCTGCAATATCAAGGTGATCATTGCTACGTATATACCGATCTTCATGGATGATCATCAAGCGCTTGCCATCGGCTGATCGAGCTAAAAACCATCTGCCAGATGGTTGCTTAATCGGTGATGGGATCACGAATGGCAGGGCAAGGTGTCCATCTGCATTGTAAACGGAGACAAAAAATAGTGTTTGAATGGCTCAGGAAGACAATAATACCAGTAGCTGCAACTTCACATTTGTAGGATCAAATGGAGGATGCAATCATTATACTTGTATAAAAACTCGAAGAAATAAAATTGTTCCCATTTGAGATGTATCTTAATTACACTCATATTCATTGATGGTAGATACATGTCTCAACCTTATCTGATCCATGATTGTAATGCTTTGAGTACATCGAATATTCAAATAAATTGAAAGTTTGCATGCATCAATTGATGAAGAGGCCAGGGCTAAGCTCCTTATTCATATTCTGATAAGAGCATGCAGTAACTAATTCAGGAATGCATTCATATACTGCAATAATCTGGTTTGGGTTGACAGATTAGTGCACTGCATATACTACTGTAATTCATTTGTAGCAATGGTTCAGTCAGGTTAGGATAATTAAATGGTGCACAGTCATTTGAAAGGTGAAAAAAATCTTATTGAGCAATTAGTTAATTCAGTTACAATATATCATGAATGGGCTTGATATTAAAATTTATTGCGAAGTATATCATATGGATTGAAGAATTACCGGCCTGTGATTGATCCCAGCAATATGTGGTGTCGGTCCACCCATCCACCGCAACAATGAAGCCGTTGTGCTCGATGGCGTCACTGTAATCTACACCCCAACTAGGAAGAGAGAATAACCTCCACTCCTGGCTACCATTAGCCAGGTAAGCGAGTCCGGAATTGAATAGAGCGATGAGCTTGTAATCTGAGTAATGTCCATCTTTTGTGGGCACTTCGCAAATTACAATCTTCAACAAAAACATGGCACACCCATACGTCATGTACCTGTCAGGAGGCAAGTCGGGGAAGCCAATCCATTCCTCCCAAAAAATGTTGCAAGTTTCCGACGATGGTAGGGAGATTTCTTGGTGCGTGTAGATGTTTGCGAGGAACCAGTTCCCACCACTGTCCACGTCGGCGATCCAGTCGCCGTTCATGCCAACCCAGAATCTATTGTCCATGAACGGCAGGATGGATGTGCGCCGAGGATGGTCGAGGGGCACAACGTGGTACATCGTGTGGTGCGCACTAATATCATCATAGTGCCAATGGGCAGAATCGGGCATCAGCAAGCAGGGTCCATCCCAATGGTGTAGATTCATGTTGTCGGCGACATGGCGGCACGGCATTTTGGAGCATGCGGCCAGCCGGACGTCGACTGTAACGTCCAGACTCTGGGCAATGAGGTTGAACAGCTCGGCGGGGAGCTTCCCCCAGTCGCCATACATCTGGTCGTCGTTCAATGCCGCCATGGAGACGAGATGGATTTAAGAGGGCGGAAGCAAGTATGTGTGATTGGAGTTTTGTAGGAGAGTCGAGTGGGAAGGAGGAGTGCTGCGGTTCTGCGGAGGGGTGAGGAGAGAAATATATGCAAATGGGAGATCTAGAGGATGAAAATTTTTGCTAGCAGCGGTTGGCGAGTGGAGAACGATGATGGAAGTGGAGAGCCAATGATGGAAACGATGGAGGTGAAGAGTAGGAGTGGATATGACTTTTTATTCTTCAGCAGCTGCATCGAGGCGCTGAGTAAAACTTCGGCTAGGATAGCATGCCACTACGTCCTGGTGCAGTTACTGTCCCGTCAAATCAGTTTGACCACAGAAATGGTTTCTTTATTACAGTATAACTTAATTTTTTCGAACAATATATACTACTCCATTTAATATACTCACTCTGATTCATATTACTTGTCAAATGATATGGATGAATCTAGAACTAAAATGTGTCTAGATATATCCATATTATAGTCAACTAATATGAATCGGAGTTTGTTTGGTTCGAAGGATTTCTAAAGGTATCTTGTATGAAGTAGGATTTTTACACATAGGGATTTTTACTATAGAGCTTGCTTGATTCAAAGGATTGAGAACCCTCCAAAATACATATGGATTGCGTTCTCCACAATCCTATCTCTTGGTAATATTGCTATGTGTCTATAACAACTATGAAATGAACTCAATCTCAATAGAAATTTCCTTTGTCTTTCCTAATCAAACAACTAGTTATTTTATGTCTCCGTTTACAAATTAAGATAATTTTTAGGTTATAGGTAATCATTGAGCTTATGTGATCATCTTTTATGATCAAACTTACTTGATCAGCCGCGGAGGCGCAAAGGAGCAGTGGTGTGCATTAATACGACTGCATGGGGAAGGCACAGCTAGCGACGATGAGACGTATCGTCAGCATTGGCCTAGGGAACCGTCGCCACCATTAATAAAAGCTATCCCTTTGGGCACCATGTCTCCCACTACTCGTGTCACGCGCGCATGTGGGTTACGGATGGATGGGCTGGGGAAGCCGAATAGAAAACATGACAACCAGGGGGAAAATGAACAAAAATAATACAAAGTCGAAAATATTTTGAAAAATAAACTTTGTAAGAAACTCCATGCGTTTAGAAAATGCGAAGGCAATATGTTGAAACACGTCTAGACCATGTCTAGAACCACCGTCCCAAAGCTTAAGGATTAAATTGATTTTTAGAAAGTCAAACTATGTTAAGTTTGACTAAGTTTTTACCAAAAGCATTAATATGCAAGATACAAAATCAATATTATTAGATATAAAATAAATTATATTTTCATATGGTGTCTACAAAATATTATATGTGCTGATAGATTCTTCTAAGAGTTTGGTCGAACTTTACTTGGTTTGACTTTTCAAGAAAAATATACTAAGCTTTAAGCATTGGAACTGAGGTATTTTTCGAAGCACCTACATGTCTTTAGAAGACAAAAGAAAACATGGAGTAAGATTGTTTTTTGTGCAAAAGTTTACGTCAAAATCTGGTTATTTGTGTAAAAAGAATCTCAAATTGTGTTATGTGCAAAAACTGCACCAACAAGTGGTGGTATGTGCAATTTCCTCCGTCACACAAAAGGCAAGCCATTGATACATACTTAATTGTGAATAATTACAAAAGTAGTAGGCAACTAATAAGCACACATGATTAAACTGCTATGCGAGATCTTCAGCCACCAGAAGTCGTTCCCGCGCCTCTCTAGCATTGAAAATCACGCGTTCTGCGACTTCCATCAAAGAGACAAGATGAGCTTTGATCCGTTTTCCCAGATGAATGGCCTCGTCACAACTCCTGCGAGCACAGGCCGTGATCTCATCCACTTCTAGGAAAGACACCGCCTGCCTGTACCGAAATATCTTCGTCCCTAACTCTCTGTTATCCTCCCGCATGCTGGCAAGATCCAACTTCATCCTCCGACATGATAAGCAAGGGGAGTGATCCTGCCAAAGGTAACAACAAACATATCGAGTGTTACCGGCAAACGAAGGGCACAAATTAGATGATTAACGAATGTGGTCACTAATATGTAGGACAGACTTAAGTGGTGTCTACATGTCAGTGACTCGAAGTACCCAAAAACAAGCAACCCAAAGTCAGCTAATATTAACCTCCGTCTTCAGCTCCTTCATCCTCTTGAACGGCGGGGAAGCTGGCAACTTATCTTCTTCTACGACCTCTCGCTGGAACATGACATCGAAGGATGAGAGATCCTGCGAACGGATGTGCTGCGCCTGCGATTCCCCAGGGCGCTTCTAGCGTAACTCGGAGTTCTCCGCGCCGAGATGCGGAAGTTCCGCTCCCGGGGCCTTGTTGACCCTAAGCCGAGATAGCTCATGTGTAAGCCAACGAAAAATGTTCAAAATGTTATAGATCAGGCATATCATTACCAGTGCAAACGAGGTAAGTGAATTTCCGGGATCTCGCCCAACGACCGCTGTTGGTCCAATGCCACCACATCTTCTCCGAGATTGACTAACTCCTTTACGTCATCTTCTCCGACATTGACTATCTCCTTTACATCATCTTCTGCTCCGAGCTTGACCATCTCCTTTACATCATCTTCTCCTGCGAGCTTGATCATCTGCCTCACATCATTTTCTCCGGCGATATCGACCCTCTCCTGCGGAAGATAACAAATATAAGTCCGAGTATTACCAGCAAAACGAAGGTAATTAAAAGAGGCGTAGTAACCCTTGTGTCCTGGCTCATCAACGGCGGGGACGCTGAGCGCCTGAGCCCGCATCGTCTCCTCCGAGATCTCCCTTCGCAGGCAGGATTGTTAGAGACAGTGTACTTCTGGTAGTAGTATTTATGCGTGGGGCGCCAAGGGGGTCGAGAAGCTAGGACTGCATCTTCTCCTCTGAGCTCTTCCTTGGTAGACATGACAAATGAAACGAGGTGTGGGGGGCGTAAAGGTATAAAATGGCGGACGGCTGCCCCACCTCGGCCCTCCAAGGCTTATTTTTTTGCCTTACTAAACTAAAAACCATATTTTGCGTGTCACACTGATGACCCACAAGTATAGGGGGTGTATCGTAGTATTTTCGATAAGTAAGAATGTCGATCCCAACGAGGAGCAGAAGGTGTTGACAAGCAGTTTCGATGAAGGATTCACTGTAAATGCTCACAGACAAGTATTCAGGGGGTTTTGATATAACAAGCGAATAAAGTACGAGTAAGTAAATTGCGAGAGTAACAATTGCAGCGAGTGGCCCAATCCTTTTTAGCACAAAGGACAAGCCGGCTTGTTTACTTATAATGACCAAACGTTCTCGAGGACACACGGGATTTTAGTCTAGTGCTTTCGCTACATACGGCTAAATAATCTTCATTGTTATGATAAGTGTTGTGTGGGTGAACCTATGCTAATGTACCGCCCTTCCTAGGACTAATACATACTTGTGATTATACCCCTTGCAAGCATCCGCAACTACAAGAAAGTAATTAAGATAATCTAACCACAGCCTTAAACTCTGAGATCCTGCTATCCCTCCTGCATCGATATACCAACGGGGGTTTAGGTTTCTGTCACTCCGGCAACCCCGCAATCGGCAAACGAGTACAAGATGCATTCCCCTAGGCCCATAAATGGTGAAGTGTCATGTAGTCGACGTTCACATGACACCACTAGAAGAATAACACCACAACTTAAATATCATACCATTGAATATTACTCAACCATAATTCACTACTAACATTTAGACTTCACCCATGTCCTCAAGAACTAAACGAACTACTCACGAGACATCATATGGAACATGATCAGAGGTGATATGATGATGAATAACAATCTGAACATAAACTTGGTTCAATGGTTTCACTCAATAGCATCAACAACAAGTAGAGATCGATACCGGGAGAGTTTCCCCTATCAAACAATCAAGATCAAACCCAAATTGCTACGGTGGTGACGGTGTCCAGCGGTGGAGACGGCGGTGATGATGGTGGAGATGATGATGATGGTGATGGAGATGATGTCCAGCTCGATGACGGTGACGATGGCGTCGATTTCCCCTCCCGAGGAGGAATTTCCCGGCGGATTCCTGCCCGCCGGAGAGCTCTTTTCTCTCTGGTGTTCTCCGCCCCGCAGAGGCGGCTGTAACTCTTCGCGAGGTACCCTCTGTGGCTTAGGTTTTCGGGACGAAGGATTTCGCGAAGAAAAGGAGGCGAAAGGGGCTGTGGGCCCCCCACACTACATGGCGGCGCGGCCAGGCCTTGGGCCGCGCCGTCCTAGGGTGTGGGCCCACCCTGGGTCCTCCTGGCTCCTCCTTCTGGCTTCTTTCGTCATCTTGAAAAATAGGATTTTTGGTATAATTTCCTTCCACAGTTGATCTTCCGAAATATTGCGTTCTGACGGTGCTTTTTCAAGCAGAATCCTGGCTCCGGTGCTTGATCCTCCAATAATGATGAAACATGCAAAATAGATGAAATAACATAAGTATTGTGTCCCAATATGAAATATATCAATGAATAACAGCAAATTATGATATAAAATAGTGATGCAAATTGGACGTATCAACTCCCCCCAAGCTTAGACTTCGCTTGTCCCCAAGCGAAACTGAGCTCGATAAATAGGACCACATGTTTATGGAGTGAAGAGTCGATAAATAAAATACGGACAAGAAGCATCATATTCATTCACACAAGACATTATAGTAAACAACCTCTTATAACTCAACTTGAAACAAGTATAAGGTAATCACAAATAAAGGTGCATAAGAAATCATAATTGGTGATGGCAAACTTCGTTCTTGGTCAGAGAACAATTAACAGATTATACTTATCTTATTGAGCAGCGCTCTCATGTTAAAGTTTATAATGCACAACTTGCATACTCAATCATAATGGTCTTTTCATGATCATTGATAACTTGCAAAGCTATATTCATTCAGATAAAACTTGTACTAAACAAGGAAGAATAAAAGACATGATGAAGCAAATCACAATATAATGGTTTGATCACAACTACTCAAATGCTTGCTTGAGATGGAGGGAAATAGGTTTACTGACTCAACATAAAGTAAAAGACAGGCCCTTCGCAGAGGGAAGCAGGGATTAAATCATGTGCTAGAGCTTTTTCAGTTTTGCAATCATATAAAGAGAATAAAAGTAACATTTTGAGAGGTGTTTGTTGTTGTCAACGACTGGTAGCGAGTACTCTAACCCCCTTGCCAGACAAACCTTCAAAGAGCGGCTCCCATTTTATTTTTATTTTGTGTGGCACTCCTTCCAACCTTTTCTTTCACAAACCATGGCTAACCGAATCCTCGGGTGCCTACCAACAATCTCATACCATGAAGGAGTGCCTTTTCATTTTAGTTTTATTATGATGATGACACTCCCCCCAACCTTTGCTTACACAAGCCATGGCTAACCGAATCCTTCGGGTGCCGTCCATCAATCACATACCATGGAGGAGTGTCTATTTAGTTTAATTAATTTGGGACTGGGAATCCCATTGCCAGCTCTTTTTGCAAAATTATTGGATAAGCGGATGAAGCCACTAGTCCATTGGTGAAAGTTGCCCAACAAGATTGAAAGATAAAACACCACATACTTCCTCATGAGCTATAAAACATTGACACAAATAAGAGATACTAGGTTTTGAATTGTTTAAAGGTAGCACATGAAGTATTTACTTGGAATGGCAGAAAATACCATGTAGTAGGTAGGTATGGTGGACACAAATGGCATAGGTTTGGGCTAAGGTTTGGATGCACGAGAAGTATTCCCTCTCGGTACAGGTCTTTGGCTAGCAAGGTTAATTAGCAAGCATAAGAGTCGAGGGAAACAAACAAATATACATGTGATAGAAACAATCATGCATCTTCCTTGTAAGCACAAACAATTTTAACTTTAGAATAAAAAGCTATGAGCTAACAAGAAAGAAAGACAATGAAACATCTACATGTATTTCTCTTTTCTACTTTAACCTCAAAGTGTTGTTGCTATGACCAATGCTAAGTTTGCCAAAACCAAATAGATTTATTCAATGCTCCAAAAGTGATACCAATACTAATGACAAGGTAAATCATATAGTAGAGATTGCAAACTAAAATAAGATGTGCAATATGTAAATGATAAGACTTCTCATTAATATTCCATAACGATAACTCACACCAAGGGATACATAGACAACCAACTAAAGGAGAGATACTTCCAAACTGCAACCCAATCTTATATGATAATTTCCCTACTCATGATATGACACTACTTGACAATAAAAGTAAAAGGTAGTGATAATGTGATACCGCGGCACTCCCCCAAGCTTGGAACAAACCAAGGGGATGCCAATACCGATGAGGAATTACTCCTTTGGCGATGGTGGTGATGAATTCCTGACAAGCTTCTCAATAAGCTCCTGAAGCTCATCAATCCTGTATATGAGATTGCGAATCATCTCTGAATTGTGCTCGACGCGGTTAAGGAGTCTGTCCGACGGCGAGTCCCAACTCTTGGAGTTATTTCCCCACTCTTCAGCCTCAGGCTCCTTCTCTCCTGCAGTGTTAGAACGATCTATATCCCACTGGCTAGGCAGTGCTGCCTTTGGAGTCCCTTCAATTTGATTATTGAAAATTAGATTGTGGAAGGGATGGTGAATGCCTGATGGAGATGTTTTCGGAGCTAGGTAATGACGTGGAACCGCTCCTCCAGTGCGAATTCTTGCGCTCTTCCACCACCTTGATGCTTGCGATGGTAGCACGCGGGTGTGTGCGCGAATCTTCCTCCACCTCTTCTTCATCCTCTTCCTTGACGTCCTTGTCTTCCTCTTTCCACCCAAGATCTCGATCATCTTCATCCGGAAACTCCTTGCCCTTGTTCTTGGAGACCGTGGTGCTTCTAGACCGAAAACAGATCCTGGCAGAAACAGCTCGAAACAAAACACGTCGAGAACACGATATACGGACCTCTAGGGGTCCGGGGGATTATATAGCAAAAAATTTCTCGACAAAAGGAAAGTACCAGATCGAACCAGAGTCGGAAAGGGGCGACGGGGCGGCCAAACCATAGGGCGGCGCGGGCCCAGGCTTGGCCGCGCCGGCCTATGGTGGTGCCCCCTCGTGCGTCCTTTCCACTCCGTTTCGAACTCGTAATTTTTCGTATTTTCCAAAAACAGCGAAAATATTGTTCGGAAAGTAAATTGCATACTTTTCATTACCAGTACTGTTACCTATTCAAAGTCGAGTTACGGCGGATCACAATTTGCCCTTTGATGAAAGCCTCCGGTGTTTCCACTTGAATAATATCAACATCAACATTATAAGAATCACCCGAGATATAATGCTTGAGTCTTTGTCCATTCACCACTTGCGTAGCATTGCCTTGGAGAGAGCTAATTTTGATTGCTCCTGAACGATACACCTCCTCGACAACATACGGTCCTTCCCATTTCGAGAGTAATTTCCCTGCAAAGAATCTGAGACGAGACCGATACAATAGGACTTTATCCCCAATATTAAATTCTCTTTTGATAATCCTTCTATCATGCCATTTTTTAACTTTCTCTTTAAAGAGTTTAGCATTTTCATAAGCTTCACTTCTCCATTCATCTAGAGAACTTAATTGCAACAACCTCTTATCACCGGCAAGTTTAGGATCTTTATTTAATTCTCTAACAGCCCAATAAGCTTTGTGCTCTAGTTCTAAAGGTAAATGACAAGCTTTCCCATAAACCATTTTATAAGGTGACATTCCCATGGGATTTTTATAAGCAGTTCTATAAGCCCATAATGCATCCTTCAATTTACTAGCCCAATTCTTTCTAGTTTTATTAACAGTCTTTCCCAAAATAGATTTAATCTCTCTATTTGATAATTCTACTTGACCACTAGTTTGAGGATGATAAGCGGAAGCAATTCTATGATTAATACCATACTTAGCAAGAGTTTTTCTAAAACCTCCATGAATAAAATGAGAACCGCCATCAGTCATAATATATCTAGGTACTCCAAATCTAGGAAAAATAATATCTAAAAGCATTCTTAAAGAGGTCTCACCATCAGCACTTTTTGTAGGTATAGCTTCCACCCATTTAGTAACATAATCAACAGCAACAAGTATATGAGTGTTACCTTCTGAAGACGGAAAAGGTCCCATGAAGTCAAATCCCCAACAATCAAATGGTTCAATAACAAGAGTATAATTCATTGGCATTTCATTACGTCTGGAGATATTACCAACCCTTTGGCATTCATCACAAGATAAAATAAACTTTCTCGCATCCTTGAAGAGAGTTGGCCAATAAAAACCTGATTGTAGAACCTTTTGCGCGGTTCTTTCTCCGCGTGATGTCCTCCATAAGCACTACCATGACATTTACTCAATATCTCTTGTTGTTCATATTCGGGAACACATCTTCGCATAATACCATCCACTCCTTCTTTATATAAGTGTGGGTCATCCCAGAAATAATGCCTCAAGTCATAAAAGAATTTCCTCCTTTGCTGAGCTGAAAAGGTTGGAGGCAAGTACTTGGAAACAATAAAGTTAGCATAATCAGCATACCAAGGACTGTCTCGCGAGCTCACCTTTATTACAGCCAATTGTTCATTTGGAAAACTATCATTAACAGGAACAGGATCATAAGCAATATTTTCCAATCTAGACAAATTATCAGCAACAGGATTATCAGCACCTTTCCTATCTACAATATGTAAATCAAATTCTTGCAACAGAAGTACCCATCTAATAAGTCTCGGCTTAGCATCTTTCTTTGTCATAAGATATCTAATTGCAGCATGATCAGTATGAATAGTAACTTTTGAATCAACAATATAAGATCTAAATTTATCACAAGCAAAAACTATAGCTAATAATTCTTTTTCAGTCGTAGCATAATTTCGTTGAGCAGCATCAAGAGTTTTACTAGCATAATGAATAACATTCAGTTTTTTATCTACTCGCTGTCCAAGAACAGCGCCTACAGCAAAATCACTAGCATCACACATAATCTCAAAGGGTAAGTTCCAATCAGGAGGTTCAACTATAGGAGCAGTTGTTAAGGCTTTCTTTAGAGTTTCAAAAGCTTCCTTACAATCATCATCAAAAACAAATGGTACATCTTTTTGAAGAAGATTAGTAAGAGGTTTTGAAATCTTGGAGAAATCTTTAATAAACCTCCTATAAAACCCAGCATGACCAAGAACACTACGAATACCTTTAACATCCCTAGGATAGGGCATCTTCTCAATTGCTTCAACTTTAGCTCTATCAACTTCAATACCTCTCTCAGAAATTTTATGTCCCAATACAATTCCTTCATTAACCATAAAGTGGAATTTCTCCCAATTAAGAACAAGGTTAGTTTCTTCACATCTCTGCAAAACTTTATCAAGGTTTCGCAAGCAACTATCAAAAGAATTCCCATAGACGGAAAAATCATCCATGAATACCTCTACAATACTCTCGCAAAAACCATGAAAAATAGCAGACATGCATCTTTGAAAAGTAGCAGGAGCATTACATAAACCAAAAGGCATACGTCTATAAGCATAAGTTCCGTAGGGACAAGTAAAGGTGGTTTTCTCTTGATCTTTAGCTTTAACAGCAATTTGTGAAAACCCAGAATAACCATCAAGAAAACAAAAATGAGTATTTTTAGATAATCTTTCTAGCATTTGATCAATAAATGGTAAAGGGTAATGATCTTTCTTAGTAACTTTATTAACTTTTCGAAAATCAATGCACATTCTATACCCTACAACTACTCTTTGAGGGATGAGCTCATCATTATCATTAGGCACAACAGTCATTCCTCCTTTCTTGGGAACGCAATGCACAGGACTAACCCATCTACTATCAGCAATAGGATATATAATACTAGCTTCAAGAAGTCTTAATACCTCATTCCTTACCACTTCCTTCATCTTCGGAATTAGACGACGCTGATGTTCAACAACAGGCTTTGCATCATCTTCCATATTAATAGCATGTTGGCAAATAGAAGGAGAAATCCCTTTCAAATCGTCAAGAGTATAGCCAATAGCTCCTCGGTGCTTCTTCAATATTTCCAATAACCTTTCTTCTTCAAACTCTGAAAGCTTAGAACTAATAATAACAGGATATATTTTCTTATCATCAATATGAGCATATTTAAGATTATCAGGCAAAGGCTTTAAATCAAAAACAGGATCTTCCTTTGGTGGCGGTGTTGTACCCAGATCTTCCACCGGTAAATCGTGCTTCAGAATAGGTTGGCGGAGAAAAATTTCCTCAAGCTCATCTCTTTCTTTCCTAAAAACTTCACTCTCGCTATCCTCCAAATGTTGCTGCAAAGGATTATTAGGAACAAGAACAATAGATGCACACTGCTCCATTTTAAAATCATTACTAGGCAAATCAGCTTTATAAGGAGTTTTAGTAAATTTAGAGAAGTTAAACTCATAAGATTCACCAGCAAATTTAGTCAAAATTTTCTCTTTCTTGCAATCTATAATAGCTCCACAAGTATTTAGAAAAGGTCTACCAAAAATAATAGGACAATAATCACTAGCAATGAGAACCAAGTACCAAAAAGTCAGCAGGATATTTAATCTTACCGCATAAAACTTCCACATCTCGAACAATACCAATTGGAGAAATAGTTTCTCTATTAGCCAGCTGAATAACCACATCAATATCTTCAAGTTCACAAGAATCAATTTCGTGCATAATCTCCGTGTAAAGCTCATAAGGAATAGCACTAACACTTGCACCAATATCACATAATCCATAATAGCAATGATCACCAATTCTAACAGATAGCATAGGAACACTAGCTTGTTTGGGTTTATTAGGATGTGAAACAATATTAGAAGCATCTTCACAGAAAATAATATGACCATCCTCCACATTTTCAGTCACAAGATCTTTAACTATTGCAACAGCAGGTTCAACTTTTATTTGTTCTTCAGGTTCTACAGGTTTCTTTTCACTTTTATGAACCACACTATTTATAACAGAGTACTCCTTCATTTTAGCAGGGAAAGGAGTTTTTTCAATATAAGCTTCAGGAATAACATGATCAGCAGTTTCAACTACAATGTATTTATTAATAGATGAATCAATTTTATCTTTATACGGTTCATGATACTTATCAAAATTCTTCTTAGGCAATTCATAATGAGAGGCAAAAGCTTTATAAAGATTTACAGCAACTTGAGAATCAAGACCATATGTAGCACTCATATTACGAAATTTATCAGTATCCATAAAAGCTTCAATGCATTTATAATCATAAATTATACCTGATTCTCTATCCTTGTCGTTCTCCCAACCTTCAGTATTTTCTTGGATTCGATCAAGAAGGTCCCTTTTAAACTCTTCTTTGTTGCGTGTAAATGATCCAGAACAAGAAGTATCCAGCAAGGTCTTGTCTTGAAAAGAAAGTCTTGCATAGAAATTATCAATAATAACATTACCAGGAAGCTCATGAATGGGGCATTTGAGCATTAAAGACTTCAATCTCCCCCAAGCTTGGGCAATACTCTCTCCATCATGAGGCCAAAAATTATATATGCGATTCCGATCCTTGTGAATTTCACTTGGAGGATAGAACTTAGAATAAAACCGGGGCACAATATCATTCCATTCAAGAGAATCCCCATTATCCAGTAATTTATACCAATGCGCCGCCTTACCAGACAGCGATAGAGAGAATAGTTTCTTCCTCACTTCATCCATAGCAATACCTGCACATTTGAATAACCCGCATAATTCATGCAAAAACAGTAAATGATCACCAGGATGGACAGTTCCATCTCCTTCATAGTGGTTATCCATAACACGTTCAATAATTTTCATAGGTATTTTATATGGTATCACTTCCTCACCTGGCGCCTCATCCACTACCGTTGCAGTAGTAGTAGATTTCCCAAATAAAAATTGAAGAGAAGATCTCTCCATAATGACTTATAGCAGCAGGCAGAAATAAAATCAGCACAAACAGTAAAGGTTTTCCTTACCAATTCCACTTACCAATAGCGCTTCACTCCCCGGCAACGGCGCCAGAAAATAGTCTTGATGACCCACAAGTATAGGGGGTGTATCATAGTATTTTCGATAAGTAAGAATGTCGATCCCAACGAGGAGCAGAAGGTGTTGACAAGCAGTTTCGATGAAGGATTCACTGTAAATGCTCACAGACAAGTATTCAGGGGGTTTTGATATAACAAGCGAATAAAGTACGAGTAAGTAAATTGCGAGAGTAACAATTGCAGCGAGTGGCCCAATCCTTTTTAGCACAAAGGACAAGCCGGTTTGTTTACTTATAATGACCAAACGTTCTCGAGGACACACGGGATTTTAGTCTAGTGCTTTCGCTACATACGGCTAAATAATCTTCATTGTTATGATAAGTGTTGTGTGGGTGAACCTATGCTAATGTACCGCCCTTCCTAGGACTAATACATACTTGTGATTATACCCCTTGCAAGCATCCGCAACTACAAGAAAGTAATTAAGATAAATCTAACCACAGCCTTAAACTCTGAGATCCTGCTATCCCTCCTGCATCGATATACCAACGGGGGTTTAGGTTTCTGTCACTCCGGCAACCCCGCAATCGGCAAACGAGTACAAGATGCATTCCCCTAGGCCCATAAATGGTGAAGTGTCATGTAGTCGACGTTCACATGACACCACTAGAAGAATAACACCACAACTTAAATATCATACCATTGAATATTACTCAACCATAATTCACTACTAACATTTAGACTTCACCCATGTCCTCAAGAACTAAACGAACTACTCACGAGACATCATATGGAACATGATCAGAGGTGATATGATGATGAATAACAATCTGAACATAAACTTGGTTCAATGGTTTCACTCAATAGCATCAACAACAAGTAGAGATCGATACCGGGAGAGTTTCCCCTATCAAACAATCAAGATCAAACCCAAATTGCTACGGCGGTGACGGTGTCCAGCGGTGGAGACGGCGGTGATGATGGTGGAGATGATGATGATGGTGATGGAGATGATGCCCAGCTCGATGACGGTGACGATGGCGTCGATTTCCCCCTCCCGGAGGGAATTTCCCCGGCGGATTCCTGCCCGCCAGAGAGCTCTTTTCTCTCTGGTGTTCTCCGCCCCGCAGAGGCGGCTGTAACTCTTCGCGAGGTACCCTCTGTGGCTTAGGTTTTCGGGACGAAGGATTTCGCGAAGAAAAGGAGGCGAAAGGGGCTGTGGGCCCCCCACACTACATGGCGGCGCGGCCAGGCCTTGGGCCGCGCCGCCCTAGGGTGTGGGCCCACCCTGGGTCCTCCTGGCTCCTCCTTCTGGCTTCTTTCGTCATCTTGAAAAATAGGATTTTTGGTATAATTTCCTTCCACAGTTGATCTTCCGAAATATTGCGTTCTGACGGTGCTTTTTCCAGCAGAATCCTGGCTCCGGTGCTTGATCCTCCAATAATGATGAAACATGCAAAATAGATGAAATAACATAAGTATTGTGTCCCAATATGAAATATATCAATGAATAACAGCAAATTATGATATAAAATAGTGATGCAAATTGGACGTATCACACACGTCTGCCCTAAGAGGGCTGCAGGGTCCCATGCATGCAGGTCCCACACTTTAGTGAGCACAAGTCATGTGTGGTAGGTATGCAAACTTCCAACAATCTTCTTTGTCAAGTGAAGACACGTCGTCAAGACTCTCTCTCTCTCCCCCCTTTTGTCATTGAAAAAAAAGAATATTAGACGGACGCGTAGCCTGCACTGCAGGGGCGATTTTGACAAAGTAACCCTTTTGGCGAAGAAAAACACAGAATGAGCCACACAAAAAGGTTAGTCCAGTGAAATAGATTGCTCAGAGGGTCAGTCCGTGCTTTTCTTTGCCAAAAGGGTTATTTCTGTCAAAATCGCCGCACTGCAGGTTTGCAGCACTGAAAAACCTTGCGTGCCAGTCAACATCACTTCCCGGAAAGGTTGAAGCATTTCGAGGCCGTGTCTGCTCTCCCTTCTTCTTCTCCTTCCGTGTGATCCCTCTTCCACCTTTTATCCTTTGCAACATATGCAAAAAATTGTCCGTGACTTGTGCTCACTTAAGTATGGGACCTCACGCATGGGAACCACACGTAAGTGACAGACCTGTTGGTGTAATAATTCGGGTGATCATTATACTGTATTAGAACTCCGTACAAAGTTTCATATGGAATCAAGGGTAGGAAAGCCAAGTTAACTCATTTACATGACATTATTTTTTCCATGAAGCCAAGTTAACTCATCTAACACTTGGTACATTTTGGTTATATATTCGAAATTTTACTTGAAACTTGTTGGTCATGCCATTTTACTACTCGCCTAACACTTTTTCCGCGCGTGAAGGGATGGTGGTGGGCATGATGCTACCCTAAATTTGTGGGACCCCAAAAAACTTGCAAATACAAGCGCTTCATCCAAAAGAAACACACTCGTGTCCCCTACCACCCCCCATGATTTTGACCTAAATTTGAAATTAAGCCAAAGGTGGTTCAAAACCGGCAATCGAAAAGCATGGATTGTTCATCTTTTTCTATATAGCTAGGGAAAATAGCAGACATGCCATACCAATGTTTTAGAAAAGAGCTTTTACTTGTGCATTTTGGGTTGTCGCACATAAATGTGCTTTTTCTTGTCTGCCACCAATTAATCCAATTCTCATTTGTGGGGAAACATGACACGAGATGGCCACTTCCAAAGTTTCATGAATTATCTCAATGTGAATCCATATATGTACCATTTTTGGGGGCTAAATTGCTTAAATGCAAATTTGAACAGTGGATAGATGAAGTACATATCAAACAAATAACTGAAAAAATACAGGGGTGTGTGACCCGAATGTCTGGAGCCATGGTACAAGAGATATAATGGCTAACCACACGAGCCCCTTCGTCCAACTAGCTAGCACAAAACAAGGGTGAGCGTCATGAGATTGATCGACATCAATTTCAGAACATGCCAAAGTTATGGTGGGGCTCGATATAAAAAAGCTCGAAACGAAGCACGATTATTGAGTCATATCATTTGTGGTTTACATACTACCTCTATATATATATGACAATACCAAATGAACGTGGCATATATATACACTTGTATATCCTCTTTTAGAAGAACCCTGCATAGTTTTCGGCACCACATGTGTTTGAGTACAAGTTCCACTCACTTCCCAAAAGTGTGGTAGCATTGTATTAAGTACTACAAGAAAACAATGGCAAACCTTTGAATCTCATGACTGATTTTTTGTTGTAGTGATATATAAATTTATAAGTGTTTAGGGTTTATAGAGATGATGCACATATTTTGATTTCACGCTTGTGATGTACAATACTACACAGGTAAGAAATTAAACAAGCATGACCTTTGTTAGAATAACATTTAACATGTTCTCTCACCATTCATATATGTTGGAGTTTGCCTTGCTTCTTCAATTTCCAACGTGCACATGTTACTACAAGAACCAAGGCAAACTTTTAAATCAACGTTGGGACTGGCAAGATGCACGTACCACTGATAACCCACAAGTATAGGGGATCGCGACAGTCTTCGAGGGAAGTAAACCCAAATTTATTGATTCGACACAAGGGGAGACAAAGAATACTTGAAAGCCTTAACAGCGGAGTTGTCAATTCAGCTGCACCTGGAAACAGACTTGCTCGCAAGAGTTTATCAGTAGTAACAGTTTTATAGCAGTAGCAGTAGTGAAATAACAGCAGCAGAATAACAGAGACAGCAGTAGTGATTATAGTAAACAGCAGGATTAAAATACTGTAGGCACGGGGACGGATAACGGGCGTTGCATGGATGAGAGAAACTCATGTAACAATCATAGCAGGGCATTTGCAGATAATAATAAAATGGTGTCCAAGTACAAAGCAATCAATAGGCATGTGTTCCATATATAGTCGTACGTGCTCGCAATGAGAAACTTGCACAACATCTTTTGTCCTACCAGCCGGTGGCAGCCGGGCCTCAAGGGAATCTACTGGATATTAAGGTACTCCTTTTAATAGAGTACCGGAGCAAAGCATTAACACTCCGTGAACACATGTGATCCTCACATCACTACCATCCCCTCCGGTTGTCCCGATTTCTGTCACTTCGGGGCCATTGGTTCCGGACAGCGACATGTGTATACAGCTTGCAGGTAAGATCATAAACAATGAATATCATGATGAAACAATAAAATGTTCAGATCTGAGATCATGGCACTCGGGCCCTAGTGACAAGCATTAAGCATAACAAGTTGCAACAATATCATAAAAGTACCAATTACGAACACTAGGCACTATGCCCTAACAATCTTATGCTATTACATGACCAATCTCATCCAATCCCTACCATCCCCTTCGGCCTACAGCGGGGGAATTACTCACTCATGGATGGGGGAAAAATGGCTGGTTGATGGAGATGCGTCGGTGGTGATGATGGCGATGATCTCCTCCAATTCCCCGTCCCGACGGAGTGCCAGAACGGAGACTTCTGGCTCCCGAGACGGAGTTTCGCGATGTGGCGGCGTTCTGGAGGGTTTCTGGTGACTTCGACTTCTTCTCGTGCGTTTTTAGGTCGAAGGCAATAAGTAGTACGAAGGAGAGCGTCGGGGGCCGACCGAGGCCGCCACACACTAGGGCCGCGCGGGCCCCTCCTGGGCCGCGCCGGCCTAGTGTGTGGGGCCCTCGGGCCCCCACCTGGCTTGCCCTTCTGGCTCCGCCAATATTCTGGGAAAATAGGACCTTCTGCATAAATTCCGAGGATTTTCCTGAAAGTTGGATTTTTGCACAAAAACGAGACACCAGAACAGTTCTGCTGAAAACAGCGTTAGTCCGTGTTAGTTGCATCCAAAATACACAAATTAGAGGCAAAACAATAGCAAAAGTGTTCGGGAAAGTAGATACGTTTTGGACGTATCAACTCCCCCCAAGCTTAGCTTATTGCTTGTCCTCAAGCAATTCAGTTAACAACTGAGCGATAAAAGAACTTTCACGAACACATTTGTTCATATGATGTATATATTCTCATGCTATGGCTAACACTTAGGCAGTTCATAATAAGATACATGCAAATAAGATCATCTAATAGCTATGTCAATCATGGAAAGGTACCAACAATTAATAATAAGCATCATGAATCATGTCTATAAGCAGGATTGCAATGTTCATAAAAGAGTATGATAAAGTGGTATCTCGCTTGCCCATATTTGATCAGCAAAACATAAATGCCCAGGCATCTCTGAAGTTCATAGAAAGACTAGAAGTAGTGATTGTCAAAGATAAAAGCATCAAAGTTATACCACAATCAATCATATTTTGAGACAATCATATTATACTAAGAATGACAGTTGTGCTCTCAAGATAGTGCTCAAAGAAAGAATGGAGACACAACATAAAAGTAAAAGATTGACCCTTCGCAGAGGGAAGCAGGGATTAACATGCGCTAGAGCTTTTCATTTCTAAAACAGGAGTAAAATTATTTTGAGAGGTGTTTGTTGTTGTCAACGAATGGTAATGGGTACACCAACTACCTCGCCAACCGGACTTCCAAGAGCGGCTCCCATGAATTATTTTTATGTTTATGTGGCACTCCTTCCAACCTTTCTTTCACAAACCATGGCTAACCGAATCCTCGGGTGCCTGCCAACAATCTCATACCATGAAGGAGTGCCTTTTTATTTTAGTTTTATTATGATGACACTCCCCCCAACCTTTGCTTACACAGGCCATGGCTAACCGAATCCTTCGGGTGCCGTCCAACAATCACATACCATGGAGGAGTGTCTATTTAGGTTAATTAATTTGGGACTGGGAACCCCATTGCCAGCTCTTTTTGCAAAATTATCGGATAAGCGGATGTGCCACTAGTCCATAATGAAAGTCCGTCAAGAGTAAATGACAAGGTTGAAAGTTAAACACCACATACTTCCTCATGAGCTATGAAACATTAACACAAATTGAGAAGCATTTTGAAGGTTTTAAAGGTAGCGCATGAGAATTTACTTGGAATGGTTTGAAATGCCATACATAGGTATTTATGGTGGACACTTTGGAACAACTTGGTTTTCAGGTGTTTGGAAGCACGAGCAGCGTTCCCGCTCAGTACAAGTGAAGGCTAGCAATAGACTGGGGAGCGACAAATCAAGAGAGCAAGCCATCGTCATAATCATGCTTGCGGCAAAATAAATTAACGGAGGCACAAAAGTGATACAAGAACTCTGAAGCAATGTAAATCATCGAGGCTTAATTGACTTTTGTTCAGTCATATGCATGCGTGAGCATGTGCCAAGTCGATATAAATGAATTATTCAGAGGAGGATACCACAATGTCATACCTACTTATGAATAAAACAATGCAAGCAAACATCCATGACATGCTACTCATATTAATAAATTGGAGCTAAACATGAGAGATCATGAACTACTAGACTTTATTAAATGACATATTCCTCACATGAACCAACTAAGCATGCTCACATGGATGAGTATATGTACAAAAAATGAAAACAAATAGAGTTCATACCAGCCTCTCACCACAATCCAATTGTCGTAGATCGTCATTATTGCCTTTCACTTGTGTAGCTTGGATAATATGAAATGAAAACCACGCTCCAGCCACCGAAGACCATTGAACTCAAGATGAACTTTACAAACCAAAGAAGAACAGCAAATATTTTTGGTGTTTTCGAATTTGAGAACAAGAACAAAAGGAAACAAGCAAACAAAGCAAAATCTTTTTGGATTTTCTTATAGCAAACCAACGATAGCAAATAAAGCAAAATAAATGCAAGAAACCAAAGTAAACAAATGATGGAGAGAAAAAACAGAAATATTTTTGGTCTTTTTGTGTTTTAGGAAAGAAACAAAGCAAAAACAAGAAATGGCAAACTAGAAAAGTCACATAAACACAAAGCAGCAGAAATTCGTCAAACTTGACAGCAGTACAGTACTCGATTTTTAAGAAATTCTTCCACTGCTCAAATCGAAAAGTGTTCAACTAATGAAAGTTAGAAAACAACCTGGGGAACATGCACAAAAATTGGCTTCGCAAAATACCATTCTGGCTATTTTTGAGAATGTTTTCGGTAACAGTCCAGAATCTGTTTTCAGGCAGCACTTCCCCAAATATCATCTCCCTCTCATTAGAAAACCACTCGAACAAACTAAACAAGTATATACAAGTATCCAGCAACCATAATATGCAAAGAATGAGTGATGCCGGTATACCTCCCCCCCAAGCTTAGGCTTTTGGCCTAAGTGGAGTTCAATCCCATCGTGGGTCGCTGTTCCTCGCCGGTGGATTATGCATAGCGTAGTCATAGTAAGGTCCCTGTGCAGAAGAAAGGCGCGGAGGCTCCACATGTCCAAAATGTTGATGCAAAGAACTTGCTGCATCGGATGAAAAGTCGAGGTGTTCCTCGGCCTCCTCCATATTGTCTCTTGCATGATGGCCTCCTCCCTCTATGTGTGCCTTCAGTGCACCTTCTGTGACTGACCAATCCTCCCTGGAATCAAGGTTAAATAGAACAGGCGCAGGCAATCTTACTAGTTTTTCAGTTTTCTTAGTTGTTCTCCAAGACTTCTTGTAAAATGTTATCTTGTAAGACAGGTTACTCCAGTTAGATGAATCAGAAACAAATTCATGTTTAATCATGGAGACTATGTCAAGTCTTTCTATGGAAAGTCGAATATCAAGATGGTGAGGTTCTACACCATGCAAAGCTAGTAAACGAGAGGCGATGAGACCTCCACAAATTCCGCCCTTCTCACGGTTGGTAGCAAGTCTATAAGCTATCAATGCCCCCAAATTATAAGTCTTACTACCTTGCAGTGCAGCAGCTAGAAAAGCTAAATCCTGGATAGATAGTTTACTACCATTCTTTCTAGCAAGAACGCATTTAGTAATGAAATAAGCAAAGTAGCGGATAGCTGGGAGTTGAATGCTAGTGATTTTACCACCATCCTCTGAGAAACTCCTTCCATGAAAAATCATCTCAAAGAGGCTTAAAAGCTCTCGCGGCGATCCCCTTATCTTCTCGCATGATCCCCATTGCGGTACTCTAATTGATGTACAAAAATCATTGAATGGCAAGTTGACAGTTTTATTATAAATCTTATACTGAACCATGGGGTTAGATTGCGACCAATTGAACTTAAAATCCTGCACAACAAACATAGTCAATTTTGCATATTGGCATGGTTCTCTGTCAACAAAATCATTCAACCCTGCACGAGAAATTAGATTCTGAACATCTTCCAATATTCCTGCACTTCACATGAAATCTGTGCACGGGTAGTAAGAGGGGTATACTCCCTCTTCGCGGTTCACTCTCATGACTTGTTGCACCTCCAATTCTTGTTGGTTTAGTTGATATCTATTCCACTCCATTTTCTGAAATTTTTCAACAAACAATATAAAATTTGATTTGGTGACATATAATCAAGGGGAACTACTATAGGAACTTGCTAGAGTACTAATCATGCATCAAAACTAGTTTATACAACTTAGAACAAGCATGCAAGCTCACTAAACATGTTACCTACAGCAGCAAAATATTCAAGATATACTCAACCAAACAAAATTCTACTTGGATAATCGGAGGAGTCACATACCGGAGAGCAAATGTGCCAAATTTCAGACAGAAATCTGGGCTGAGCAAAGAGATCGAAAAATCCTGAGCTCTTGAGCAAAAACGCGAGTGAGAGAAAACTGGTGTCGATTTTTTCGGGAGAGAGAAGAGTCTGGGAGGAAGAGATGCTAAAGTGGGGCAAAGGGGGACCCACACAACGGGGTGGCGCGCCCCCCTTGCTGGCCGCGCCGGCCTGTGGGGTGCCACCCTGGGGTGCCCTCTGGTCATCCCCATGTGCTCCCAGGTGCATTTTCGAAAAATAGGACCAACGGTATAATTTTTATGAATTTTTGAAAACTTTGAAAAATGCATATTTCTGGGTATTAAGTTTATTATTACTGGACAGGAAATTTTTTGAAATCTCTAATTAACTGAGGAACTTTGCAAAACAAAAGTGCTACAGCGAGTAAAGCAAGTGGAGGAAGAAAGAGATGTTGTTTACCTCCTCTATGCATATAAAAAGTATTTGTTAACAAGGTTGATCAAGTCTTGCCACCAAATAAATTTTACATAGCATAAAGAGAAATAAACCTCAAATCAATCATGTTACCTTGAATTGTATTGATATGGATCCAATCATAAGACTTTGATATCCTTCTTTAGGCTCATATATAGGACAATCGATAGTTCCAACTTTGATAGTTCTCACATTAGAAATAGTATTAACTCCACATACTTTATCAATCCTCTTGGGGAAATAGACGGTATGCTCCTTGTCATCAACATTGAAAGTAACCTTTCCTTTATTGCAATCAATAACAGCCCCTGCGGTGTTAAGAAAAGATCTCCCAAGAATAATAGACATATTATCATCTTCAGGCATTTCCAACACAACAAAATCAGTTAATATCAAGCAGTTATTAGTAACTTGAACAGGAACATCCTCACATATACCAACAGGAATAGCAGTAGATTTGTCAGCCATTTGCAAAGATATATCAGTAGGTATCAACTTATCTAAGTAAAGTCTCTTATAAAGAGAAAAAGGCATAACACTAACACCGGCTCCCAAGTCACATAGAGCAGTTTTAACATAATTATTCTTAATAGAACAAGGAATAGTAGGTATACCTGGGTTGCCCAACTTCTTTGGAACTTTGCCATTGAAAGAGTAATTAGCAAGCATAGTGGAAATTTCCTCATTGGGGATTTTCCTTTTGTTAGTAACAATATCTTTCATATACTTTGAATAAGGAGGCAATTTAATAGCATCAGTCAAAGGGATTTGCAAGAATAAAGGTTTCATCCAATCACAAAATTTATTATAGTGTTCTTCTTCCTTTGATTTTAGTTTCTTAGCAAGAAAAGGCATTTGCTTTTGCACCCAAGGTTCCCTTTCATTACCATGTTTCTTAGCAATAAAATCTTCTTTAGTATACTTTTTATTTTTATCATGCTTGTCAGGTTCATCTTCAACCTCTTCTTTATCAGAAGCATCATTCTTATCATTATCATTATCATTATTATGTTCATTACCACTTTCAGTTTCAGCATCGGAAATAGAAATACTATTAGGATCATTAACAGGTTCAGAGGATTCTACAACATTTTTATGTTTCTTCTTTTTCTTTTTCTTAGAAGGAGCACTAGGTTCAATTAGCTGAGAATCTTGTTCAATTCTTTTGGGATGCCCTTCAGGATATAGAGGATCCTGGGTAGAGACGCCACCTCTAGTTGTTACTTCATAAGCATGTTTCTCTTTAGAATTATTTTTTAACAAGTCATTTTGCACTTTAGTGAGTTGAGAAATTTGAGTTTGAATCATTTGAAAATGTTTAACAAGCATCTTAACATCATTGGAGGTTCTCTCCACAATATCATGCAAATTGCTAATAGCTTGAGAATTTTCCATTAGATGATTCTCTACTCTCATATTAAAATTTTCTTGCTTAACAATATAATTATCAAACTCATCTAAGCATTGAGCAGGAGGTTTTGAATATGGAATATCTTCCCTAGTAAAGCGTTGAAGGGAGTTTACCTCGATCATGGATGAAGGGGGAATTATCTCACATATATCTTCTATGGGAGGTAGATTCTTCACATCTTCGGATTTAATACCTTTCTCCTTGAGAGACTTCTTGGCTTCCCTCATATCTTCATCATTCAATTCAATTAAACCCCTCTTCTTCAATATTGGCGTTGGAGTTGGTTCAGGTGTATTCCAATCATCATGATTCTGGCTTATTTTAGCCAATAATTCTTCAGCTTCGTCCGGAGTTCTTTTCCTGAAAACACAACCAGCACAACTATCCAAATATGCTCTAGATTCAATGGTTAGTCCACTATAAAATATATCAAGTAGATCATTCTTTTCTAAATCATGTCCAGGTCGAACTCTGATAAGAGAACAAAATATTGCCCACGCCTCAGGCAATTTCTCTTCATCTCCCTGGTCAAATCTATAAATTTTTTGTAAAGCAATATGTTGAGCACTAGCAGGAAAGTATTTTCGAAAGAAAACATCACGCAGCTCAGTTGGACTTTTAATAGAACCAGGAGGCAAATTATTATACCAAGTTTTAGCATCATCCTTTAATGAGAAAGGAAAAATTTTAGCGACAAAGTAAGTACGCATCTTGACATCATCAGAAAACAAGCTACTCATAGAAGAAAGTTCAATCATGTGTTCTACAACACTTTCTTTTTCAGTACCACAAAAGGGTGCTTTCTCTACAATAGCTATATGAGATAGATCAAGAGAAAAATCATAATCTTTATCCTTAATGCATATAGGAGATGTGGCAAATTTAGGATCAGGAGATAACTTATGTCTAACAGTATATTGTGTGAGAAACTTTTTAATTTTTCTGGCATCAGCAGTAGCATTGCATCTATTAATAAAATCATCATTAAGCTCCACATAATCCTCATCAGGATCATCACTAGAATAATCAAGTTCAGGTGAATTAACAGGTGTAGTAGCATTTTCATTAGGAGTTTCAGCATTTTCAATTTGTCTAGACCTAGCAATTGTAGCATCTAGAAAGGATCCCAACGAACCACTATCATCAAGCACAGCAGAAACATTATCAATATTATGAGAGTTTTCAGATTCAGCAGAAGTACCAGCAAGTGAAGCTCGCGGCGGTGAAACAAGTTGACTTATCACAGATGGTGAATCAAGTGTAGCAGAGGTACTCAGAGTTGTACCTTTTCTTGTAGTGGATGGTAATATGGCGACTTTAGGATCGCGAGTTTTACCCATGATGGAGAATTTGCAGCGAACAATATCAATCCAAGTGAACTTCCAAATAAAGCTATGCTCCCCGGCAACGGCACCAGAAAACAGTCTTGATAACCCACAAGTATAGGGGATCGCGGCAGTCTTCGAGGGAAGTAAACCCAAATTTATTGATTCGACACAAGGGGAGACAAAGAATACTTGAAAGCCTTAACAGCGGAGTTTTCAATTCAGCTGCACCTGGAAACAGACTTGCTCGCAAGAGTTTATCGATAATAACGATTTTATAGCGATAGCGATAGTGAAATAACAGCAGCAGAGTAACAGAGACAGTAGTAGTGATTATAGTAAACATCAGGATTAAAATACTGTAGGCACGGGGACGGATAACGGGCGTTGCATGGATGAGAGAAACTCATGTAACAATCATAGCAGGGCATTTGCAGATAATAATAAAACGGTGTCCAAGTACAAAACAATCAATAGGCATGTGTTCCATATATAGTCGTACGTGCTCGCAATGAGAAACTTGCACAACATCTTTTGTCCTACCAGCCGGTGGCAGCCGGGCCTCAAGGGAATCTACTGGATATTAAGGTACTCCTTTTAATAGAGTACCGGAGCAAAGCATTAACACTCCGTGAACACATGTGATCCTCACATCACTACCATCCCCTCCGGTTGTCCCGATTTCTGTCACTTCGGGGCCATTGGTTCCGGACAGCGACATGTGTATACAGCTTGCAGGTAAGATCATAAACAATGAATATCATGATGAAACAATAACATGTTCAGATCTGAGATCATGGCACTCGGGCCCTAGTGACAAGCATTAAGCATAACAAGTTGCAACAATATCATCAAAGTACCAATTACGAACACTAGGCACTATGCCCTAACAATCTTATGCTATTACATGACCAATCTCATCCAATCCCTACCATCCCCTTCGGCCTACAGCGGGGGAATTACTCACTCATGGATGGGGGAAAAATGGCTGGTTGATGGAGATGCGTCGGTGGTGATGATGGCGATGATCTCCTCCAATTCCCGTCCCGGCGGAGTGCCAGAACGGAGACTTCTGGCTCCCGAGACAGAGTTTCGCGATGTGGCGGCGTTCTGGAGGGTTTCTGGTGACTTCGACTTCTTCTCGTGTGTTTTTAGGTCGAAGGCAATAAGTAGTACGAAGGAGAGCGTCGGGGGCCGACCGAGGCCGCCACACACTAGGACCGCGCGGGCCCCTCCTGGGCCGCGCCGGCCTAGTGTGTGGGGCCCTCGGGCCCCCACCTGGCTTGCCCTTCTGGCTCCGCCAATATTCTGGGAAAATAGGACCTTCTGCATAAATTCCGAGGATTTTCCTGAAAGTTGGATTTCTGCACAAAAACGAGACACCAGAACAGTTCTGCTGAAAACAGCGTTAGTCCGTGTTAGTTGCATCCAAAATACACAAATTAGAGGCAAAACAATAGCAAAAGTGTTCGGGAAAGTAGATACGTTTTGGACGTATCAACCACCATGCCCAATTTGGGCACATTATAATAAAATATGTCACAAATATGGCCATATATAACTATATATATTATTCGGCTTGAAACCCATGAATCTTCATACACGATAGTCCATTTTGTGAAGAAATTTTGTTTTTTATTACCCTATCACAGGTTTCTTATTTTCCCTGTCAACTAGTACACCTATATATGAGCACTCAATGCGGAAGGGTTTCATTTTTTGAGGTTTTCTTCATTTTCATTTTTTTATTTCAAAACCAGGTCAAAATGGTCGACATGATTATCCATTCAAAGGGGTTGAATATTTCAGTACTATCACTGGTTTATGTATATAGTAAGTAATATGAATCGAAAAATGATTTTGGGGGATTTCTATGACCAACTTATAACACACCTACATTTCAAATTTGAATTACTTCCAATAAATCAGCATATAGTCATTTGAATGTGTGAAACTGGCTAAAAACACTAAAAATCGTAAAGAGTTGGGAATTGGCACTAAAATATGGCCTAGTCTATATTAAAAATGTAGAGGCGCCATTTTGACCTGTATCTTATGTGCCCCATTCTTAAAATGATAAACTATCACGAATTACCATTTATTTTAGGCATTACTTTTCACGGTAAAATGATAAACTATATCACAAAGTTCCATTTCCATCAAAATAGTCCGCATTACTTTTTTGTTGAGATATAAACCCCCACAACGGCCATCTCCTCCTTAATTTATTGTGTAAAACCCCCACAACGGTCACCTCCTCCTTAATTTATTGTGTAAACCCCTATAACGGTCATCTCTTCCTTATAAACAACCACAACGGCCATCCCTTGTGCCAATAGGTTCTGCCTCTCTCTTCTTCGTTCATATACACTTGATCCATTGCCATGGCTTCCACGTCTCGGACGCCGACCAGAAGGGGAAGGGGAAGGGGAAGGGGCGGCCGGGGTGATGGATCATCATCATTGCCACCACCACCGTCAACACTGCCTTTGATCATAGAGGAGTTCTTCATCGTCGTCTATGAAGACCCTTTGGTCAAGAAGGTACGTACGCGTTCCCACATATATGATGCATGTGATTAATTATGGGCATGTTCTAAAAAACCTTAAATTTCAAACGATCGGCGCTCGATCTCTTTGCACGCTCTCCCAAAAAAGTTTGCGGACTATCTTGACGGCCAGGAGCCAGCTAAGGTGTATTTGCGAGCAGCTGACTGCGGTCCTCGTCTCTGGACCGTGGAGGTCCTATTTGACGGACAAGGCCGGATGTACCTCGACAAGGGCCGGGAGAATTTCTCCATCGCGCACGGTGTGGATTTCGGCTGCTTCGTACACTTCAAATATGAAGGCGATGATGTGCTCACAGTGAAGGTGTTCGACGGAACAATGTGCAAGAAGTACTACTACTCGGACGATGAAGATACTGATAATGAAAGCGACGGCGACGTGAAGCCATGCATCCATCCTCTTTAGATAAGGGGATTATGACCAAGAATATATTTGTAGCTTCATATGCATCGATTTTAGAGGTGGATAACTGGAGAGAGAGAGAGTCTTGATGCGTCTTCTCTTGACAAAGAAGATGGGAGTTTGCCTACCTACCGCACATGACTTGTGCTCACTGAAGTGTGGGACCTCACGCATGGGAACCACACGTAAGTGACAGACCTGTTGGTGTAATAACTCAGGTGATCATTATACTGTATTAGTACAAAGTTTCCTATGCATTCAAGGGTAGGAAAGCCAAGTTAACTTATTTACATGGCATTATTTTTTCCATGAAGCCAAGTTAACTGATCTATCAATTGGTACATTCTGGTTATATTCAAAATTTTACTTGAAACTTTTTGGTCATGCCATTTAACTACTCGCCTAACACTTTTTCCGCGCGTGAAGGGAGGGGGTGGGCAGTATGCTACCCTGAATTTGTGTGACCCCCCAAAACTAGCAAATACGAGAGAGGCATCGAAACAAACACACTCGTCCCCTACCCCCCTCCCCACTAAATTTGAAATCAAGCCAAACAAAAAAGGCAATCGAAAAGCATGGATTGTTCATCTTTTTCTATATAGTTAGGGTTAGGGTTTAGGGTTTATATAGATGCACATATTTTCATTTTACATTTGTGATGTACCATAATACATAGGTAAGATACCAAGCATGACCTTTGTTAGAATAACCATTAACGTGTTCTCTCACCTTTAGATTCAAATGGGCATAAACATTCAGAAAAAATCAAAAAAATGAAAGACCAAAGCGCGCACATAGTCTTCTTATGTCATATAGTAGAAATTGAAGTTAATAAAGAAGGTCTAGACATATTCAAACTAGACAAATCATGTATCTACACCGTACCTAACCCTAAACTTTGTCTTATGAAGTCAAGCATGAAGAGAAATGGTTTTGGGTTTCAAACATGGAAATTTCAAAAACCTCCCAAAAGCTTCATTTTAGAGTGACTAAGAAGGATACAGGCTTACCTTTTCATTTTCATGTTTTAAACTTGTTTAAATCTAGGTCAAACCTAGGATTTGACCAAGATTCAAATGGGCATAAACATTCAAAAAAAACAAAAAATGAAAAACCAACGCACATATAGTCTTCTTATGTCATATAGCTAGTAAGCATTCAAGTTGATAAACAAGCATGTCTAGATGAATTCAAACCCGACAAATCATGTATATACCCCCTAACCCTAAACTATGTCTTATCAAGTCAACCATGAAGAGAAGTGGTTTTGGGTTTCAAACATTATATTGGGATTCAAGAACCCCCCAAAAGCTTCATTTTAGAATGACTAAGAAGGATCCAGGCTTACCTTTTCATTTTCATGTTTTAAACTTGTTTAAATCTAGGATTTGACCAAGATTCAAATGGGCATAAAAATTCAAAATAATCAAAATAATCAAAAACCAAAGCACATAGCCTTTTTATGTCATATAATGAGCATTCAAGTTGATAACCATGGTCTAGACATATTAAAACTTGAAAAATCATGTATCTACGCCCTAGCTGGCCCTAACCCTAAACTCGGTCTTATGACAAGCATGAAGAGAAATGGTTTTGGGTTTCAGACATGGAAATTTCAAAAACTTCCCAAAAGCTTCATTTCAGAATGACTAATTAAGAAGGATCCATGGTTACCTTTTCATTTTCATGTTTTAAACTAGCTTGTTTAAATCTTGGCCAAACCTAGGATTTAACCAAGATTCAAATGGGCATAAAAATTCAAAAAAAATCAAAATATGAAAAACCAAAGCACATAGCCTTCTTATTTCATATATATATAGTAAGCACTCAAGTTGATGAACAAGGTCTAGACATATTCAAAACAGAAAAAAGCATGTATCTACCTCCTAACCCTTAACTATGTCTTATGAAGTCAAGCATGAAGAGAAGTGGTATTGGGTTTCAAACATGGAAATTTCAAAAACTTCCCAAAAGCTTAATTTTAGAGTGACTAAGAAGGATCCAAGCTTACCTTTTAATTTTCATGTTTATGCTTGTTTAAATCTTGGTCAAACATAGGATTTGACCAAGATTCAAATGGTCATCCATTTAGAACAAATTAAAAAATAAAAAACCAACGCACATATAGTCTTCGATCTTATGTCATATAGTAAGCATTCAAGTTGATAAACAAGCATGTATATACATATTCAAACCCGACAAATCATGTATCTATCCCCTAAAACCCTAAACTAGCTTTGTCTTATGAAGTCAAGCATGAAGAGAAATGGTTTTGGGTTTCAAACATGGAAATTTCAAACCCCCCAAGCTTCATTTTAGAGTGACTAAGAAGGATCCAGGATTACCTTTTCATTTTCATGTTTTAAACTTGTTTAAATCTTGGTCAAACCTAGGATTTGACCAAGACTCAAATGGGCATAAAAATTCAAAAAAAAATCAAAAAAATGAAAAACCAAAGCACATAACCTTCTTATATAATATATAGTAAGCATCATTCAACTTGATGAACATGGCCGGTCTAGACATATTCATAACAGAAAAAGCATGTATCTACCCCCTAACGCTTAACTCTGTCTTAATTATGAAGTCAAGCATGAAGAGAAGTGGTTTTGGGTTTCAGACATGGAAATTTCAAAAACTTCCCAACAACTTAATTTTAGAGTGACTAAGAAGGATCCAAGCTTACCTTTTCATTTTCATGTTTTAGGCTTGTTTAAATATTGGTCAAACCTAGTATTTGACCAAGATTCAAATGGGCATAAAAATTCAGGAAAAATTAAAAAAATGAAAAACCAAAGCACATAGTCTTCTTACGTCATATATATATAGTAAGCATATTCAAGTAGATAAACAAGGTCTAGACATATAGTAAGTAATATGTATGTAAAAATGATTTTTGGGGATTTATAGGATGAAGTTATAACACACCTACATTTCAAATTGGAATTACTTTCAATAAATCAGCTTAAAGTCATTTAAATGTGTGAAACTAGCTAGAAAGCACTAAAAACCGTAAAGAGTTGGGACTTTTCACTAATATGTGGCCTAATTTATCTTAAAAATGTAGAGGCGCCATTTTGAGCCGTATCTTTTGTACCCCAATCACAAAATAAACCTATTTTGACATCTAGAAAATGAAAAATGAGTTCTTATATACCGAAAAGTTGAAAAGTCTAGTCAGCAACATTGTTGGGAATGGCAAGATGCACCACCATGCCCAATTTGGGCACCACAAATATGGCCAGAACTACGCCATTTGTTGGCTTGAAACCCATGAATCTTCATACACTATAGTTCGTTTTGTGAAGACATTTTGTTTTTTACTACCCTATCACAGGTTTCTTATTTTCCCTGTCAACTAGTACACCTATAAGCACTCAATGCGGAAGGGTTTCATTTTTGAGGTTTTCTTCATTTTCATTTTATTTATTTCAAAACCAGGTAAAAATGGTCGACATGATTATCCATGCAAAGGGGTCGAATATTTCTAGGCAGCACATGTGTTTGCCCGCCCAGTGAAACTCGGAGGAAGAGGGATCACACGGAAGGAGATGAAGGGAGAGAAGTGAGGGGGGGCCTCTTATTTATGGTGTCTGACCTTTTTGAGGGTTTGTTAGTGCGCAGGAGGTGCGAGCGAGCGAGCGAGGCCGATAATGAGAGAGATGTTTTTTTCCTTTTTTGAGAGAGAGAGAGGGACAACCAAAGGATCCTGAAGGACTCAGACTTCCAATACGCACCAGAGCACAATTTACAACAAGACACAGAATAAACAGGAAATTTCATCTAAATCCCTAACTTTTACATGGAAGACCCCACGCTGAAAGCAAGAAATGCGATCGGGTCCTTAACAGCCACCGCCCAGATTTTACTTAAAACTTGTTGTTCATGCCATTTTACTACTCGCCTAACACTTTTTACGCGCGTGAAGGGAGGGGGGTGGGCATGATGCTACCCTGAATTTTTGTGACCCCTAAAAACTAGCAAATACGAGAGAGGCATCCAAAGAAACACACTCGTCCCCTAACCCCCAATTCGAAATCCAGCCAAAGGTGGATCAAAAAAGGCAATCGAAAAGCATGGATTGTTCATCTTTTTCTATATATATAGTTAGGGTTAGGGTTTATGGTTTATAGAGATGCACATATTTTCATTTCACATTTGTGATGTACAATAATACATAGGTAAGATTCCAATCATGACCTTTGTTAGAATAACCTTTAACGTGTTCTCTCACCTTTAGATTCAAATGGGCATAAACATTCAGAAAAATCGAAAAAATGAAAAACCAAAGCACATAGTCTTCTTATGTCATATAGTAAGAATTGAAGTTGATAAACAAGGTCTAGACATATTCAAACCAGTCAAATCATGTATCTACACCTAACCCTAAACTTTATCTTATGAAGTCAAGCATGAAGAGAAATGGTTTTGGGTTTCAAACATGGAAATTTCAAAAACCTCCCAAAAGCTTCATTTTAGAGTGACTAAGAAGGATACAGGCTTACCTTTTCATTTTCTTGTTTTAAACTTGTTTAAATCCTGGTCAAAACTAGGATTTGAACGAGATTCAAATGGGTATAAAAAAATAAAAAAAACACACATAGCCTTTTTATGTCATATAATGCATGAGCACTCAAGTTGATAAACATGGTCTAGACATATTCAAACTAGAAAAATCATGTATCTACCCTGGCCCTAACCTTAAACTCTATATTATGGAGTCAAGCATGAAGAGAAGTGGTTTTGGGTTTCAAACATGGAAATTTCAAATTGATGAACAAGGTCTAGGCATATTAAAAACAGAAAAAGCATGTATCTACCCCCTAACCATAAAGTCGGTCGATCTTATGAAGTCTAGCATGAAAAGAAGTCCTATTGGTTTCAAACATGGAAATTTCAAGAACCTCCCAAAAGCTTCATTTTAGAGTGACTAAAAAAGATCCAGGCTTGCCTTTTCATTTTCATTTTTAAAATTGTTTAAATCTTGGTCAAACCTAGCTAGTATTTGACCAAGATTCAAATGGGCATAAAATTCAAAAAAAAACCAGAAAAATGAAAAACCAAAGCACATAGCTTTCTTATGTCATATATAGTAAGCATTCAAGTTGATCAACAAGGTCTAGACATATTCAAAACAGAAAAAAGCATGTATCGATCTACCCCTAACCCTTAACTCTGTCTTATGAAGTCAAGCATGAAGAGAAGTGGTTTTGGGTTTCAAACATTATATTGAGATTTCAAGAACCCCCCAAAAGCTTCATTTTAGAATGACTAAGAAGGATCCAGGCTTGCCTTTTCATTTTCATGTGTTTTAAACTTGCTAAAATCTTGGTCAAACCTAGGTCTTGACCAAGATTCAAATGGGCATAAACATTCAGAAAAAATCAAAAAATGAAAACCAAAGCACATATCCTTCTTATGTCATATATATATATAGTAAGCATTCAAGTTGATCGATATGAACAAGGTCTAGACATATTCAAAATAGAAAAAAGCATGTATCTACCCCCTAGCCCTTAACTATGTCTTATGAAGTCAACCATGAAGAGAAGTGGTTTTGGGTTTCAAACATTGAGATTTCAAGAACCCCCCAAAAGCTTCATTTTTCAATGACTAATAAGGATCCATGCTAACCTTTTCATTTTCATGTTTTAAACTTGTTTAAATCTTGGTCAAACCTAGGATTTGACCAAGATTCAAATGGGCATAAAAATTCAAAAAAATCAAAAAAATAAAAAAAACCAAAGCACATAGCCTTTTTATGTCATATAATGAGCATTCAAGTTGATAAACATGGTCTAGACATATTAAAACAAGAAAAATCATGTATCTACCCTGGCCCTAACCCTAAACTCGATCTGTCTTATGAAGTCAAACATGAAGATAAGTGGTTTTGGGTTTCTAACATGGAAATTTCAAAAACCTCCCAAAAACTTCATCTTAGAGTGATTAAGAAGGTTCCATGCTTACCTTTTCATTTTCATGTTTTAAATTAACTTGTCTAAATCTTGGTCAAACATAGGATTTGACCAAGATTCAAATGGGCATAAACATTCAGAAAAAAATTAGAAATAAGAAAACAACGCACATATAGTCTTCTTATGTCATATAGTAAGCATTCAAGTTGATAAACAAGCATGTCTAGACATATTCAAACCCGACAAAACATGTATCTACCCCCTAACCCTAAACTAGATTTGTCTTATGAAGTCAAGCATGAAGAGAAATGGTTTTGGGTTTCAAACATGGAAATTTCTAGACCCCCCCAAAGCTTATTTTTAGAGTGACTAAGAAGGATCCAGGCTTACCTTTTCATTTTCATATTTTATACTTGTTTAAATCCTGGTCAAACCTTGGATTTGACCAAGATTCAAATAGGCATAAAAATTCAGGAAAAATAAAAAATGATAAACCAAAGCGCATAGTCTTCTTACGTCATATATATATAGTAAGCATATTCAAATAGATAAACAAGGTCTAGACATGTGTTCAAACCAGACAAATCATATGTATCTACCCCCTAACCATAAACTCTCGGTCGATCTTATGAAGTCTAGCATGAAGAGAAGTCGTATTGGTTTCAAACATGGAAATTTCAAGAACCTCCAAAGGGCTTCATTTTAGAGTGACTAAAAATGATCCAGGCTTGCCTTTTCATTTTCATGTTTTTAAATTGTTTAAATCTTGGTCAAACCTAGCTAGTATTTGACCAAGACTCAAATGGGCATAAAACTCAAACCCGATAAACATTCATCTTTTTCTATATAGTTAGGGTTAGGGTTTATGGTTTATAGAGATCGATGCACATATTTTCATTTCACATTTGTGAGGTACAATAATACATAGGTAAGATTCCAAGCATGACCTTTGTTAGAATAACCTTTAATGTGTTCTCTCTCACCTTTAGATTCAAATGGGCATAAACATTCAGAAAAAATCGAAAAAAATAAAAAACCAAAGCACATAGTCTTCTTATGTCATATAGTAAGAATTGAAGTTGATAAACAAGGTCTAGACATATTCAAACTAGTCAAATCATGTATCTACACCTAACCCTAAACTTTATCTTATGAAGTAAATGAAGAGAAATGGTTTTGGGTTTCAAACATGGAAATTCCAAAAACCTCCCAAAAGCTTCATTTTAGAGTGACTAAGAAGGATACAGGCTTACCTTTTCATTTTCATGTTTTAACCTTGTTTAAATCCTAGTCAAAACTATGATTTGAACGAGATTCAAATGGGTTTAAAAAACGCACATAGCCTTTTTATGTCATATAATGCATGAGCACTCAAGTTGATAAACATGGTCTAGACATATTCAAACTAGAAAAATCATGTATCTACCCTGGCCCTAACCTTAAACTCTGTATTATGGAGTCAAGCATGAAGAGAAGTGGTTTTGGGTTTCAAACATGGAAATTTCAAATCGATGAACAAGGTCTAGGCATATTCAAAACAGAAAAAGCATGTATCTACCCCTAACCATAAAGTCGGTCAATCTTATGAAGTCTAGCATGAGGAGAAGTCCTATTGGTTTCAAACATGGAAATTTCAAGAACCTCCCAAAAGCTTCATTTTAGACTGACTAAAAAAGATCCAGGCTTGCCTTTTCATTTTCATGTTTTAAAATTGTTTAAATCTTGGTCAAACATTGGATTTGACCAACACACATATAGTCTTCTTATGTCATATAGTAAGCATTCAAGTTGATAAACAAGCATGTCTAGACATATTCAAACCCGACAAATCATGTATCGATCTACCCCCTAACCCTAAACTCTGTCTTATGAAGTCAACCATGAAGAGAAGTGGTTTTGGGTTTCAAACATTGAGATTTCAAGAACCCCCCAAAAGCTTCATTTTTGAATGACTAAGAAGGATCCATGCTTACTTTTTTATTTTCATGTTTTAAACTTGTTTAAATCTTGGTCAAACATAGGATTTGACCAAGATTCAAATGGGCATAAACATTCAGAAAAAAATTAAAAATAAAAAACCAACGCACATTAGTAGCCCAAAATCGAACTAGTAGTTGTATATTTTTGAACTTGATCTGTAGTAGTGGGCAAAACCCTAGATTAACCTATTTAATCATAGATTCGTAGGTCGATTTTTCTATTTTTTTATTATTACTATGCAGCACACGTGTGTTTGCCCGTCGAGTGAAACTCGGAGGAAGAGGGGTCACTCGGAAGGAGAGAAGAAGGGAGAGAATTATGGTGTCTCCCCTTTTTCGGGTGATGATGTTGACTGTTGTGCAGGTTTTGTCAGTGAGCAGGAGGTGCGAGCGAGCGAGCGAGTCGAGCGAGGCCAAGAATGAGAGAGATTTTTTGTGTGAGAGGGACAACCGAAGGATCCTGAAGGACCCAGAGACTTCCAATACGCATCCTGATGCGTCTTGTCTTGACAAAGAAGATGGCTGGGGGTTTGCGTACCTACTGCACGTGACTTGTGCTCACTGAAGTGTGGGACCTCACGCATGGGCACCACACATAACTGACAGACCTGTTGGTGTAAAAACTCAGTTGATTATTATAGTGCATTAGAACAAAGTATCCTATGGATTCAAGGGTAGGAAATCCAAGTTAACTCATTTACATGACATTAATTTTTCCATGCTTACTTATTCGTTTTCACGTGTTAAACTTGTATAAATCTTGCTCAAACCTAGGATTTCACCAAGATTCAAATGGGCATGAAAATGAAAAAATGAAATACCAATGCACATAGTCTTCCTATGTCATATAGTAAGCATTCAAGATGATAAAAAGGTCTAGACATATTCAAACCAGGCAAATCATGTATCTACTCCCTAACGACCCTAAACTCTGTCTTATGAAGTAAGGCATGAAGAGAAGTGGTTTTGGGTTTCAAACATGGAAATTTCAAAAACCTCCCAAAAGCTTCATTTTAGAGTGACTAAGAAGGATCGAGGCTTACCTTTTCATTTTCATGTTTTAAACTTGTTTAAATCTTAGTCAAACCTAGCTAGTATTTGACCAAGATTCAAATGGGCATAAAATTCAAAAAAATTAGAAAAATGAAAAACCAAAGCACATAGCCTTCTTATGTCATAAAGTAAGAATTCAAGTTGATAAACAAGGTCTAGACATATTCAAATTAGACAAATCATGTATCTACCCCTAACAATAAACTCTGTCTTATGAAGTCAAGCATGAAGAGAAGTGGTTTTGGGTTTCAAATATGGAAATTTCAAGAACCTCCCAAAAGATTCATTTTATAGTGACTAAGAAGGATCCATGGTTACCTTTTCATTTTCATATTTTAAACTTGTTTAAATCTTTGTCAAACCTAGGATTTGACCAAGATTCAAATGGGCATAAAAATTCAGGGAAAAACCAAAAGAATGATAAACCAAAGCACATAGCATTCTTATGTCATATAGTAAGCATTAAAGTTGATAAACATGGTCTAGACATATTCAAACCAGAAAATGATACGGGGTGGCCTTCGGACACCGCCTCCTCAAGACCGACAAGCCCTCCTCGTGGTCCAATGACACAAGCTCGATCCCAAGCCCTACACCAAGAGGTGAATTCGCTCCTTTCCACGTATGCTTTTGATACCCCTTTGGATGGCGTGCTACTTCATGCAAATACCCTATGTTCAAATTAGGTACATCGACCAAGACGCGAGCCATGGAGACCAAGCCAATGGAGAGGGAGCTGGAAATGATGAAGATGGAGCTACAGCGCCCAGGCCGGAACTTCCGCCCCCAGGACCGGAACTTCCGGCCAGATGCCTTCCAGCGCCTAGAGAAGTGGATCCAGCCGGATCTTCCGCCCCGAGGGACCGGAACTTCCGCCCAAGTTCCGCCCTAGTTCCGAAATTGCGCCAAAACGCCCCTGGATGTTACTGCAAGGAAATTGGCCATTTCCGGAACTAGGCCGAAAGTTGGCCGGAACTTCCGGCCCACAAGACCGGAACTTCCGCCCGTGACCGAAACTTCCGCCCAGGACGACCGGAACTTCCGCCCCATCGAACTTCAGCACAACAGAACTTTTCAGCGTGTAACTTATCCCTTTGCCCCCCAACTATAAATAGCCTTGTTGGCTCAGATCTGAGATTAGACTTGATCTGAAATTAAACCTGAGCTTTGCTCACCCTTGTGGGAACCCTACCTAGATCTTCCATCTTGTACCCACCCGGGCTCATTATCGACTCGTGAAGATCTCTTTGGTGGCTTCTACCGATTTGTTGATCTTTTGCTTGCACTTCTACCTATTTGGTCTTTTGCTTGCACTTCTATCAACCTTCCGGTCTTTTCACCCTTCTAGATCTCTCGGGATTCGATTTGTCGATCTCTTTGCGGGACTTCTACCGGAAGGTCTTTTCCTGCAACCTCTATCGAGTTGGTGATTCAGGCCAACGAGGGAAAACCGATTTGTGTGCGTGTATGTGTTGTATCCCCACGATTCCCCTCCGCGTTCTTCGTGTTCATCGCGTTCATCCACCTCCCCCACGAATTCCACCCAAATCCTTGAAGATCGGGCACATCCTTGGGCTTAGCCCATATCATATGGTATCAGCAGCTCTTTGGTTGCCACGGATTTGACCCCACAACCCCCAATTCCACCATTTTCGCCCAAAAATTTTCCCAAAAAAATTTCCCAAAAAAAAAGCCCCAAATTGGCCTTTGTTTGATCTCGCGATTTGTTGAGTTGTTTGTGGTTTTGCTCCAATAGAAACTTGTCTTTGGTGTTGATCTGCAATTCCCCCACCTTCCCACAGCTTTTAGTGCCAAATTTTCCTCGAATTCGAAGGATTTTGGCCCGGATTTCCGCCCAAATCGACGAACAGCCCGCAGATCTGATTGCGACCGGAAGTTCCGCCCGGCAGGACCGGAAGTTCCGCCCGGGACCGGAAGTACCGCCCCTCAGGACCGGAAGTTCCGGCTGGCCGAATTTTTCACAGCTCCCTTCGTTTTTCGTTTTGGCACTAACCACTTGTGTTTGGACTTCGGTTTGCGTGCCATTTTAGCTACCACAAAGCTTCCGCAACATCGACAACGACGACGGCACCCCGAGGATCCAAGCGGTTCATTTGACACCTCCACCATAGCAAGTTCAAGATCGTCGGCCACCATCATCAAGTGGTATAACTTGCTCCTAACTTGTAGCCCTAGCCTCTTTTGCGTACCTTTCCTATCGAGAGTGGCTTTCTAGTGTTGCGAAGCTTCCCGACCGTGAGGGTGTGAGTGTGTTGAGCAAAGCTACAAAGCAAGCTCGTGTGAAAATATAAGCAAAAGAAGTGTGACATACTTACATAGATAGTAGTATCCTTACATAGTGAGAAAAAGAAAGAAAAATACAAAAAGAAAAAGTGTGTGAGTGACACCTATACACAAAAGAGTCCAAAGCTTATAAGAAAAAGAGAGAAAAGAGAAGAGAGGCGTCTTGCGCAAATCTTGTTGCTTCTCAATTTTGCAACCAAGCCACGGTCTCTCTTGCGTTAGCGTGACACCGAGCTAGTAGTCTTCGTTAGGACCATTTTTGTTCGTGCTCACAAGTCGCGCTAACCCCATTTTGTCCCACGCGTGTGTTCCTCCTTGTGTATGCCTTTTGTGATCACCGTCTTTGACTTGTGACTTTTGGATCTTACCCACTTTTGACAATAGACTTTTCGTTTGGTTCTTCCATTTGGCTTTCCACATCCATACCTAACACCATATAGAGTTTTTGGTTTTGTGTGTGTGTGCATACATATCGGTTGCCCTCCGCCTTGAAACACCTTTTCGATTTTGGTTTGCAAGTTTTGACACTTTTGGTAATCTTTCCTAACTACCCACCACATAGTTTTTGTTTTAGTTGTAACCATGTCTAGTGGAGAAGGGAACCAACTACCGATGACGCGGCACCAACATTGGATAGCTACTCAATCCGTCCACGCCAAGCTCAATCAATTTGAAGCCATGATCAAGGATACCAACGTCCGCTATGAAGAAAGAGCTCAAGTGCAAAGGATAGACCTCAACAACCAAGTTCAAGACCTCAATGAGAAGATTGAAACTCAAGGCAACGAGTTGAAGGCAACACACGCCATACAAGGTCAAGAGACAAGAGAAATGAAGACGGCGTTGGACAATATCCTTCAAACACTCAACCGTCAAGAAGATAGAAGACACCACTCAAGGTCTTCGCGCTCTCATAGTTCAAGGTCACGAGCTCCTACACCGTCTCACCATGATTCCAATGAAGACCCACGCCACCATAATGTGGATGTTCAAGTGCTTCACCAACAAGCTCAAGAAGCGGAGCAAGCTCGACTTCGACTTGTCCAAGAACGTCGACGCCTTGAAGAAGAGCGCCTTCAACAAGAGAATCTCCATGCTCAATTCCAACAAGAGCAAGAACGCCTTCGACATGATCAAGAGCTAGTTCGAGCAAGGGAACAAGAGCGTATCCGCCATGAACAACAAGCACTTGACGAACAAGAAGCTCAAGCTAGAAGACAACGCTTTCATGAAGAGGAACAAAGGCAAGCGCACCAAGAGCGCCAAATCATCAATGTTGTTCAACCTCAACACCCTCAAGGTCAAGATAATCGCCGCCATCATGCTAGAAGACCACCTCCAAGGGCAAGAAATGAGGAATCAAGTCATCACCAAGCATCAAGTGAAGAAAGTGTGATGCCTCGACAACGCCACAACAATGATGATCAAGATGAAGGTCATGGAAGACCACATCCTCGTCAACAACATAGCAACAACAATAGAGATGCTCAAGGTCCACAACATCTACCTCAACAACATCAAGACCTTGGTGAAGAAAGACCACCTCCTAGACGCAATGACCGCAACGAGGAAGAAATCTTTGGAAAGCTCAAGTTCACCATGCCTAAGTTCCACGGAGAGGAAGACCCCGATGCATACTTATCTTGGGTACTCAAGGTTGACAAGATTTTCCGCATACACAACTTCTCCGAAGCAAAGAAAGTGTCCATGGCATCACTTGAGTTTGAAGGATATGCAAATGTTTGGTGGGAAGAAGTGAACAAGAAGCGTGACAAGGAAGATCTAGAGCCCATTGACACATGGGAAGAGATGCAAGAAGTCATGCACAAACGCTTTGTGCCCAACCACCATAAATGCGACCTCTTCAACAAGCTTACTCAACTCAAGCAAAGCTACAAGTCCGTTGAGGAGTACTATAAGGAGATGCACATGACCATGATGAGTGCCAATGTGGATGAGCGAGAAGAGCAAACAATGGCAAGATTCTTGAATGGATTGAACATTCCCGTCAAGAGAATAGTGGAGTTCTTGCCTTACACCAACATGGTTGAGTTGCTTCATCAAGCTACAAGAGCCGAGCGCCAAGTGCGAGAAGACATAGCAAGTGCAAAAACAAAGTCCTTCTTCGCCGCGAGAAATGCAACTAACACCTCCTCAAGCATCAAAAACACAAGTGCTATTGCCTCCAAGGATCCTCCCAAGCAAACGAAGAGTGCCTTCAAGACAACAAGCTTCAAGCCGGAGCAATCAACTATGTCCTCCAAAGCTTCCACGGGATCTAGTAACATCACTTGCTTCAAGTGTGGTGCTCAAGGACATAAATCCTTTGAATGCAAGAACACAAGATTTATGATAACTCGAGATGATGGAGATGTGGAGTACTTGAGTGAAGGTGAATATGAAGCCTTGGTACAAGCCTCAACCAAGCATGAAGATGATGACTTGGAAGACCAAGAGCAAGTCCTATGTGTGCATGATGCAAGCCCATCACTTGTGGTGACCAAAGTGTTGACAACCCATGCACTCCCCAATGAAGATCAAAGGTGCAACATCTTCCAAACAAGAGCCGGAATCAATGGCAAGTCAATAAAGGTTATCATCGATGGAGGGAGTTGCCATAATCTTGCAAGCACCGAACTATGCTCCAAGCTCAACCTCACACTCCGGAAACACCCCCACCATTACCATGTGCAATGGCTAAGTAACAATGGAAACATCAAGATACAACACACCGTCACCGTATCCTTCAAGATTGGCGCCTATGAAGACACCGTTGATTGTGATGTAGTGCCCATGACGGTGTGCCACATGCTACTTGGTCGCCCTTGGCAATATGACAAAAGAGCAAGCCATGATGGCTACACAAATGCCTATAGCTTCAAGGTCGGCGACAAGACATTCATCCTACGCCCAATGACTCCTAGCCAAGTAATTGCGGACAATGCAAAGGCTTTAGCGAGGGCTAAGGAAGCTACCATCAATAGTGAGATGAGTGGTGAGAGAGTGACCCACCAAAAAGAAAGTGAGCGCCACAAGCCATATGTGAGTGAGATGAAGAGTGTCCTCATAGCTACCAAGAGTGAGATGAGAGAATTGCACCACAACCCATCCACCAAATTGCACTATGTGCTCATTTGCAAGGGGCCATCCTCGGAGACTAACAACTTAACAACACTTCCTTCGTCTTTGTTGTCTCTTTTGAAGGAGTTCCAAGATGTCTTCCCCGACGAGCTTCCTCATGGACTCCCACCGCTTAGAGGGATTGAGTACCGCATCGACCTCATACCCGGCGCCCCTCTACCAAACCGCGCCGCCTACCGCACCAACCCCGAAGACACAAAGGAGATCCAACGCCAAATACAAGACCTCCTCGAAAAAGGGTATGTTCGTGAAAGCTTAAGCCCTTGTGCGGTTCCCGTGATTCTCGTTCCTAAACCGAATGAGACGCAACGAATGTGTATGGATTGTCACCCCATCAATGCCATTACCGTTCGATACCGCCATCCCATTCCACGTTTAGATGACATGCTTGATGAATTGAGTGGTGCCATGATTTTCTCTAAGATTGATTTGCGTAGTGGCTACCACCAAATTCGCATGGCAATAGGTGATGAATGGAAGACGACATTCAAGACCAAACTTGGTCTTTATGAATGGCTTGTCATGCCATTTGGTCTTTCAAATGCTCCATCCACTTTCATGCGCCTCATGAATCACATCTTGCGACCTCTCATTGGCAAGAGTGTGGTTGTCTATTTCGATGATATTCTCATTTATAGCAAAAATCTCGAGGACCATGTGCAACATGTGAGAGAAGTCTTATGCATCTTGCGCCGTGAAAAGATCTTTGCAAATCTTCCAAAGTGCACCTTTGCACAAAACAAGTTGGTTTTCCTTGGATTTGTGGTTTCCGCTAATGGTATTGAAGTTGATTCTTCCAAGGCTGAGGCCATCCACAATTGGCCCACTCCTACCAATGTTGGTCAAGTTCGAAGTTTTCATGGACTTGCCGGTTTCTATAGATGCTTTGTGAAAGATATTAGCACCATAGCTTGCCCTTTGAATGAGCTTACGAAAAATAATGTTCCGTTTGTGTGGGGCAAGGCACACCAAAAAGCTTTTGATGAGTTGAAAAAGAGACTTACCGAGGCTCCACTCCTTGTTCTTCCGAACTTTTCCAAAACTTTTGAGATTGAATGTGATGCGAGTGGACTCGGTATTGGTGGAGTTCTTATGCAAGATGGAAAACCCGTGGCATACTATAGCGAGAAGTTGGATGGCGCACGCCTCAACTATCCTATATATGACAAAGAACTTTATGCTTTGGTTCGTGTTCTTGAAGTTTGGCAACACCATCTTTGGCCAAAAGAGTTTTTCATTCACTCCGACCATGAGTCTTTGAAGTATTTGAAAAGTCAACACAATTTGAACAAACGACATGCAAAGTGGGTTGAGTTCATTGAGTCCTTTCCATATGTAATCAAATACAAGAAGGGCAAGGACAATGTTGTTGCGGATGCTCTTTCCCGCAAGCTCATCCTATTACTCACTCGTTTGGATGTCCATGTTTTGGGTCTTGATGAAATCAAAGACTTATATGCCTCCGATACTTTCTTTGGCCCAATCTTTGCAAAGTGTTCTAGTGATAAGGGCATCGATGATTTCTATTTGCACCAAGGATTCTTGTTCAAGGGCAACAAACTTTGTATTCCCATGTCTTCGCTTTGCCTTTTGCTCTTACAAGAATCGCATGGTGGTGGTCTTATGGGACACTTTGGATGAGAGAAGACATATGCCATGCTTTCCACTCACTATTATTGGCCAAGAATGTACCGCGACGTGGAGCGCCTTTGCCGACGGTGTACAACATGCTTAAAACCTAAGTCCACTTCCAACCCCTATGGTCTTTATACACCATTGCCTATTCCTTATGCTCCTTGGTCCGATATAAGTATGGATTTAGTGCTAGGATTGCCTAGAACCAAATATGGTCATGATTCAATTTTTGTAGTGGTTGATCGATTCTCTAAAATGGCTCATTTCATACCATGCTCTCGAACGGATGATGCTTCACATATTGCCTCCTTGTTTTTTAGGGAAATTGTGAGACTCCACGGTGTACGAAGAAGCATTGTGTCGGATCGAGATGTCAAATTCATGAGTTACCTTTGGAAGACACTAATGGCCAAGTTCAACGTCAAGCTTTTGTTCTCGTCATCCTCGCACCCACAAACCGATGGGCAAACCGAAGTGGTGAACCGAAGCCTCTCCACACTACTCAGCGTCCTTGTCAAGAAGAATTTGAAGTCATGGGAAGATTGCATTACGCATGCGGAGTTTGCCTACAACCGCGCCAAGAACTCTACAACAATGAGAAGCCCATTCATGGTTGTCTACGGGTTTGAACCACCTACGGCGATTGACCTCCTTCCTCTCCCACTACATGAGCAAGTAAACATGAACATCGACAAGCGAGCGCAATACATGAAGAAGCTACATGAAGATACAAGGGCAACAATCGAGCAACATGTTCTTCGTCAAGCAACACGCCTCAACATGAAGAAAAAGGCACGTATCTTCAATGAAGGAGACCTAGTGTGGATACATCTTCGCAAGGACCGTTTCCCTCAAGAAAGAAACTCCAAGCTCAAGCCCCGAGGCGATGGTCCCTTCAAGGTCCTCAAGCGCATCAACGACAACGCCTACGTCATCGACATACCAACATCCAAGTACTTGGTGAGCAACACATTCAATGTGTCCGACCTCTCACCTTATCATGGCGATGAGGAGAACATAGAGTCGAGGACGACTCTTTCCCAAGGGGGGGGGGAGATGATACGGGGTGGCCTTCGGACACCGCCTCCTCAAGACCGACAATCCCTCCTCGTAGTCCAATGACACGAGCTCGAGCCCAAGCCCTACACCAAGAGGTGAATTCGCTCCTTTCCACGTATGCTTTTGATACCCCTTTGGATGACGTGCTACTTCATGCAAATACCCTATGTTCAATCAGGTACATCGACCAAGACGCGAGCCATGGAGACCAAGCCAATGTAGAGGGAGCTGGAAATGATGAAGATGGAGCTACATCGCCCAGGCCGGAACTTCCGCCCCCAGGACTGGAACTTCCGGCCAGATGCCTTCCAGATGCCTTCCAGCGCCCAGAGAAGTGGATCCAGCCGGAACTTCCGCCCCGAGGGACCGGAGCTTCCGCCCACCGGAACTTCCGCCCAAGTTCCGCCCTAGTTCCGAAATTGCGCCAAAACGCCCATGGATGTTACTGCAAGGAAATTGGCCATTTCCGGAACTAGGCCGGAAGTTGGCCGGAACTTCCGGCCCGATCGGAACTTCCGTCCCACAAGACCGGAACTTCCGACCGTGATCGGAACTTCCGCCCAGGACGACCGGAACTTCCGCCCCATCGAACTTCAGCACAACATCACTTTTTAGCGTGTAACTTATCCCTTCGCCCCCCAACTATAAACAGCCTTGTTGGCTCAGATCTGAGATTAGACTTGATGTGAAATTAAACCTGAGCTTTGCTCACCCTTGTGGGAACCCTACCTAGATCTTCGATCTTGTACCCACCTGGGCTCCTTATCGACTCGTGAAGATCTCTTTGGTGACTTCTACCGATTTGTTGATCTTTTGCTTGCACTTCTACCTATTTGGTCTTTTGCTTGCACTTCTATCAACCTTCCGGTCTTTTCACCCTTCTAGATCTCTCGGGATTCGATTTGTCGATCTCTTTGCGGGACTTCTACCGGAAGGTCTTTTCCCGCAACCTCTATCGAGTTGGTGATTCGGGCCAACGAGGGAAAACCAATTTGTGTGCGTGTGTGTGTTGTATCCCCACGATTCCCCTCCGCGTTCTTCGTGTTCATCGCGTTCATCCACCTCCCCCACGAAGTCCACCCAAATCCGTGAAGATCGGGCACATCCTTGGGCTTAGCCCATATCAGAAAATCATGTATATATCTGCCCCTAACCTTAAACTCTGTCTTAATTATGAAGTCAATCATGAAGAGAAGTGGTTTTGGGATTCAAACATGAAAATTTCAAGAAGATCCCAAAAGCTGCTTCATTTTAGAGTGACTAAGAAGGATCCAGGCTTACCTTTTCGTTTTCATATTTTATACTTGTTTAAATCATGGTCAAACCTAGGATTTGACCAAGATTAAAATGGGCATAAAATTCAAAAAAATTAGAAGAATGAAAAACAAAATCACATAGTCTTCTTATGTCATATATATAGTAAGCATTCAAGTTGATAAAGAAGGTTTAGACATGTGTTCAAACCAGACAAATCATATGTATCTATCCCCTAACCCATAAACTCTCGGTCGATCTTATGAAGTCTAGCATGAAGAGAAGTCGTATTGGTTTCAAACATGGAAATTTCAAGAACCTCCCAAGAGCTTCATTTTTAAAGTGACTAAAAAAGATCCAGGCTTGCCTTTTCATTTTCATGTTTTTAAATTGTTTAAATCTTGGTCAAAACTAGCTAGTATTTGACCAAGACTCAAATGGGCATAAAAACTCAAACCCGATAAACATTCATCTTTTTCTATATAGTTAGGGTTAGGGTTTATGGTTTATAGAGATCGATGCACATATTTTCATTTCACATTTGTGACGTACAATAATACATAGGTAAGATTCCAAGCATGACCTTTGTTAGAATAACCTTTAACGTGTTCTCTCTCACCTTTAGATTCAAATGGGCATAAAAATTCAGAAAAAATCGAAAAAAATGAAAAACCAAAGCACATAGTCTTCTTATGTCATATAGTAAGAATTGAAGTTGGTAAACAAGGTCTAGACATATTCAAACCAGTCAAATCATGTATCTACACCTAACCCTAAACTTTATCTTATGAAGTCAAGCATGAAGAGAAATGGTTTTGGGTTTCAAACATGGAAATTTCAAAAACCTCCCAAAAGCTTCATTTTAGAGTGACTAAGAAGGATATAGACTTACCTTTTCATTTTCATGTTTTAAACTTGTTTAAATCCTGGTCAAAACTAGGATTTGACCAAGATTCAAATGGGTATAACAAAATAAAAAAACACACATAGCCTTTTTATGTCATATAATGCATGAGCACTCAAGTTCATAAACATGGTCTAGACATATTCAAACTAGAAAATCATGTATCTACCCTGGCCCTAACCTTAAACTCTGTATTATGGAGTCAAGCATGAAGAGAAGTGGTTTTGGGTTTCAAACATGGAAATTTCAAATTGATGAACAAGGTCTTGGCATATTCAAAACAGAAAAAGCATGTATCTACCCCCTAACCATAAAGTCGGTCGATCTTATGAAGTCTAGCATGAAGAGAAGTCCTATTGGTTTCAAACATGGAAATTTCAAGAACCTCCCAAAAGCTTCATTTTAGAGTGACTAAAAAAGATCCAGGCTTGCCTTTTCATTTTCATGTTTTAAAATTGTTTAAATCTTGGTCAAACCTAGCTAGTATTATTTGACCAAGATTCAAATGGGCATAAAATTCAAAAAAAAAACAGAAAAATGAAAAACCAAAGCACATAGCCTTCTTATGTAATATATAGTAAGCATTCAAGTTGATCAACAAGATCTAGACATATTCAAAACAGAAAAAGCATGTATATATCGATCTACCCCTAACCCTTAACTCTGTCTTACGAAGTCAAGCATGAAGAGAAGTGGTTTTGGGTTTCAAACATTATATTGAGATTTCAAGAACCCCCCAAAAGCTTCATTTTTGAGTGACTAAGAAGGATCCATGCTTACCTTTTCATTTTCATGTTTTAAACTTGTTTGAATCTTGGTCAAACCTAGGATTTGACCAAGATTCAAATGGGCATAAAAATTCAAAAAAAAACCCAAAGCACATAGCCTTTTTATGTCATATAATGAGCATTCAAGTTGATAAACATGGTCTAGACATATTAAAATAAGAAAAATCATGTATCTACCCTGGCCCTAACCCTAAACTCGATTTGTCTTATGAAGTCAAACATGAAGAGAAGTGGTTTTGGGTTTCAAACATGGAAATTTGAAAAAACCTCCCAAAAACTTCATCTTAGAGTGACTAAGAAGGTTCCATGCTTACCTTTTCATTTTCATGTTTTAAATTAACTTGTTTAAATCTTGGTCAAACATAGGATTTGACCAAGATTCAAATGGGCATAAACATTCAGAAAAAATTAAAAATAAGAAACCAACGCACATATAGTCTTCTTATGTCATATAGTAAGCATTCAAGTTGATAAACAAGCATGTCTAGACATATTCAAACCCGACAAATCATGTATCTACCCCCTAACCCTAAACTAGATTTCTCTTATGAAGTCAAGCATGAAGAGAAATGGTTTTGGGTTTCAAACATGGAAATTTCTAGACCCCCCAAAGCTTCATTTTAGAGTGACTAAGAAGGATCCAGGCTTACCTTTTTGTTTTCATATTTTATACTTGTTTAAATCCTGGTCAAACCTAGGATTTGACCAAGATTCAAATGGGCATAAAAATTCAGGAAAAATAAAAAAAATGAAAAACCAAAGCACATAGTCTTCTTACGTCATATATATATAGTAAGAATATTCAAGTAGATAAACAAGGTCTAGAGATCTGTTCAAACCAGACAAATCATATGTATCTACCCCCTAACCATAAACTCTCGGTCGATCTTATGAAGTCTAGCATTAAGAGAAGTCGTATTGGTTTCAAACATGGAAATTTAAAGAACCTCCCAAGAGATTAATTTTGGAGTGACTAAAAAAGATCCAGGCTTGCCTTTTCATTTTCATGTTTTTAAATTGTTTAAATCTTGGTCAAACCTAGCTAGTATTTGACCAAGACTCAAATGGACATAAAAACTCAAACCCGATAAACATTCATCCTTTCTATATAGTTAGGGTTAGGGTTTATGGTTTATAGAGATCGATGCACATATTTTCAATTCACATTTGTGATGTAAAATAATACATAGGTAAGATTCCAAGCATGACCTTTGTTAGAATAACCTTTAATGTGTTCTCTCTCACCTTTAGATTCAAATGGGCATAAACATTCAGAAAAAATAAAAAAATGAAAAACCAAAGCACATAGTCTTCTTATGTCATATAGTAAGAATTGAAGTTGATAAACAAGGTCTAGACATATTCAAACCAGTCAAATCATGTATCTACACCTAACCCTAAACTTTATCTTATGAAGTCAAGCATGAAGAGAAATGGTTTTGGGTTTCAAACATGGAAATTTCAAAAACCTCCCAAAAGCTTCATTTTAGAGTGACTAAGAAGGATATAGGCTTACCTTTTCATTTTCCTGTTTTAAACTTGTTTAAATCCTGGTCAAAACTAGGATTTGAACGAGATTCAAATGGGTATAAAAAAACGCACATAGCCTTTTTATGTCATATAATGCATGAGCACTCAAGTTGATAAACATGGTCTAGACATATTCAAACTAGAAAAATCATGTATCTACCCTGGCCCTAACCTTAAACTCTGTATTATGGAGTCAAGCATGAAGAGAAGTGGTTTTGGGTTTCAAACAAGGAAATTTCAAATTGATGAACAAGGTCTAGGCATATTCAAAACAGAAAAAGCATGTATCTACCCCTAACCATAAAGTCGGTCGATCTTATGAAGTCTAGCATGAAGAGAAGTCCTATTGGTTTCAAACATGGAAATTTCAAGAACCTCCCAAAAGCTTCATTTTATAGTGACTAAAAAAGATCCAGGCTTGCCTTTTCATTTTCATGTTTTAAAATTGTTTAAATCTTGGTCAAACATTGGATTTGACCAACACACATATAGTCTTCTTATGTCATATAGTAAGCATTCAAGTTGATAAACAAGCATGTCTAGACATATTCAAACCCGACAAATCATGTATCGATCTACCCCCTAACCCTAAACTCTGTCTTATGAAGTCAACCATGAAGAGAAGTGGTTTTGGGTTTCAAACATTGAGAATTCAAGAACCCCCAAAAGCTTCATTTTTGAATGACTAAGAAGGATCCATGCTTACCTTTTCATTTTCATGTTTTAAACTTGTTTAAATCTTGGTCAAACATAGGATTTGACCAAGATTCAAATGGGCATAAACATTCAGAAAAAAATTAAAAATAAAAAACCAACGCACATTAGTAGCCCAAAATCGAACCAGTAGTTGGTTATTTTTGAAATTGATCTGTAGTAGTGGGCAAAACCCTAGATTAACCTATTTAATCATAGATTCGTAGGTCGATTTTTCTAATTTTTTATTATTCCTATTCAGCACACGTGTGTTTGCCCGTCGAGTGAAACTCGGAGGAAGAGGGGTCACTCGGAAGGAGAGAAGAAGGGAGAGAATTATGGTGTCTCCCCTTTTTCGGGTGATGATGTTGACTGTTGTGCAGGTTTTGTAAGTGAGCAGGAGGTGTGAGCGAGCGAGCGAGTCGAGCGAGGCCGAGAATGAGAGAGATTTTTTTTTGTGAGAGGGACAACCGAAGAATCCTGAAGGACCCAGAGATTTCCAATACGCATCCTGATGCGTCTTCTCTTGACAAAGAAGATGGCTGGAAGTTTGCGTACCTACTGCACGTGACTTGTGCTCACTGAAGTGTGGGACCTCACGCATGGGAACCACACGTAAGTGACAGACCTGTTGGTGTAAAAACTTAGTTGATTATTATAGTGCATTAGATAAAAGTTTCCTATGGATTCAAGGATAGGAAATCCAAGTTAACTCATTTACATGACATTAATTTTTCCATGCTTACTTATTCGTTTTCACGTGTTAAACTTGTTTAAATCTTGCTCAAACCTAGGATTTCACCAAGATTCAAATGGGCATGAAAATGAAAAAATGAAATACCAATGCATATAGTCTTCTTATGTCATATAGTAAGCATTCAAGATGATAAAAAAGGTCTAGACATATTCAAACCAGGCAAATCATGTATCTACTCCCTAACGACCCTAAACTCTGTCTTATGAAGTAAGGCATGAAGAGAAGTGGTTTTGGGTTTCAAACATGGAAATTTCAAAAATCTCCCAAAAGCTTCATTTTAGAGTGACTAAGAAGGATCGAGGCTTACCTTTTCATTTTAATGTTTTAAACTTGTTTAAATCTTGGTCAAACCTAGCTAGTATTTGACCAAGATTCAAATAGGCATAAAATTCAAAAAAATCAGAAAAAATGAAAAACCAAAGCACATAGCCTTCTTATGTCATAAAGTAAGAATTCAAGTTGATAAACAAGGTCTAGAGATATTCAAATTAGACAAATCATGTATCTAACCCTAACAATAAACTCTGTCTTATGAAGTCAAGCATGAAGAGAAGTGGTTTTGGGTTTCAAACATGGAAATTTCAAGAACCTCCCAAAAGATTCATTTTAGAGTGACTAAGAAGGATCCATGGTTACCTTTTCATTTTCATATTTTAAACTTATTTAAATCTTTGTCAAACCTAGGATTTGACCAAGATTCAAATGGGCATAAAAATTCAGGAAAAAACCCAAAGAATGATAAACCAAAGGACATAGCATTCTTATGTCATATAGTAAGCATTAAAGTTGATAAACATGGTCTAGACATATTCAAACCAGAAAATCATGTATATATCTGCCCCTAACCTTAAACTCTGTCTTAATTATGAAGTCAATCATGAAGAGAAGTGTTTTTGGGTTTCAAACATGAAAATTTCAAGAGCATCCGAAAAGCTGCTTCATTTTAGAGTGACTAAGAAGGATCCAAGCTTACCTTTTCGTTTTCATATTTTATACTTGTTTAAATCATGGTCAAACCTAGGATTTGACCAAGATTCAAATGGGCATAAAATTCAAAAAAATTATAAGAATGAAAAACAAAAGCACATAGTCTTCTTATGTCATATAGATAGTAAGCATTCAAGTTGATAAACAAGGTTTAGACATGTGTTCAAACCAGACAAATCATATGTATCTACCCCTAACCATAAACTCTCGGTCGATCTTATGAAGTCTAGCATGAAGAGAAGTCGTATTGGTTTAAAACATGGAAATTTCAAGAACCTCCCAAGAGCTTCATTTTAGAGTGACTAAAAAAGATCCAGGCTTGCCTTTTCATTTCCATGTTTTTAAATTGTTTAAATCTTGGTCAAACCTAGCTAGTATTTGACCAAGACTCAAATGGGCATAAAAACTCAAACCCGATAAACATTCATCTTTTTCTATATAGTTAGGGTTAGGGTTTATGGTTTGTAGAGATCGATGCACATATTTTCATTTCACATTTGTGATGTAAAATAATACATAGGTAAGATTCCAAGCATGACCTTTGTTAGAATAACCTTTAACGTGTTCTCTCTCACCTTTAGATTCAAATGGGCATAAACATTCAGAAAAAATAAAAAATTGAAAAACCAAAGCACAAAGTCTTCTTATGTCATATAGTAAGAATTGAAGTTGATAAACAAGGTCTAGACATATTCAAACCAGTCAAATCATGTATCTACACCTAACCCTAAACTTTATCTTATGAAGTCAAGCATGAAGAGAAATGGTTTTGGGTTTCAAACATGGAAATTTCAAAAACCTCCCAAAAGCTTCATTTTAGAGTGACTAAGAAGGATACAGGCTTACCTTTTCATTTTCATGTTTTAAACTTGTTTAAATCCTGGTCAAAACTAGGATTTGACCAAGATTCAAATGGGTATAACAAAATAAAAAAACACACATAGCCTTTTTATGTCATATAATGCATGAGCACTCAAGTTGATAAACATGGTCTAGACATATTCAAACTAGAAAAATCATGTATCTACCCTGGCCCTAACCTTAAACTCTGTATTATGGAGTCAAGCATGAAGAGAAGTGGTTTTGGGTTTCAAACATGGAAATTTCAAATTGATGAACAAGGTCTTGGCATATTCAAAACAGAAAAAGCATGTATCTACCCCCTAACCATAAAGTCGGTCGATCTTATGAAGTCTAGCATGAAGAGAAGTCCTATTGGTTTCAAACATGGAAATTTCAAGAACCTCCCAAAAGCTTCATTTTAGAGTGACTAAAAAAGATCCAGGCTTGCCTTTTCATTTTCATGTTTTAAAATTGTTTAAATCTTGGTCAAACCTAGCTAGTATTATTTGACCAAGATTCAAATGGGCATAAAATTAAAAAAAACCATAAAAATGAAAAACCAAAGCACATAGCCTTCTTATGTCATATATAGTAAGCATTCAAGTTGATCAACAAGGTCTAGACATATTCAAAACAGAAAAAAGCATGTATATATCGATCTACCCCTAACCCTTAACTCTGTCTTATGAAGTCAAGCATGAAGAGAAGTGGTTTTGGGTTTCAAACATTATATTGAGATTTCAAGAACCCCCCAAAAGCTTCATTTTTGAATGACTAAGAAGGATCCATGCTTACCTTTTCATTTTCATGTTTTAAACTTGTTTGAATCTTGGTCAAACCTAGGATTTGACCAAGATTCAAATGGGCATAAAAATTCAAAAAAATCTAAAAACAAATAAAAAAACCAAAGCATATAGCCTTTTTATGTCATATAATGAGCATTCAAGTTGATAAACATGGTCTAGACATATTAAAACAAGAAAAATCATGTATCTACCCTGGCCCTAACCCTAAACTCGATCTGTCTTATGAAGTCAAACATGAAGAGAAGTGGTTTTGGGTTTCAAACATGGAAATTTCAAAAACCTCCCAAAAAATTCATCTTAGAGTGACTAAGAAGGTTCCATGCTTACATTTTCATTTTCATGTTTTAAATTAACTTGTTTAAATCTTGGTCAAACATAGGATTTGACCAAGATTCAAATGGGCATAAACATTCAGAAAAAAATAAAAAATAAGAAACCAACGCACATATAGTCTTCTTATGTCATATAGTAAGCATTCAAGTTGATAAACAAGCATGTCTAGACATATTCAAACCCGACAAATTATGTATCTACCCCTAACCCTAAACTAGATTTGTCTTATGAAGTCAAGCATGAAGAGAAATGGTTTTGGGTTTCAAACATGGAAATTTCTAGACCCCCCCAAAGCTTCATTTTAGAGTGACTAAGAAGGATCCAGGCTTACCTTTTTGTTTTCATATTTTATACTTGCTTAAATCCTGGTCAAACCTAGGATTTGACCAAGATTCAAATGGGCATAAAAATTCAGGAAAAATAAAAAAAAATGAAAAACCAAAGCACATAGTCTTCTTACGTCATATATATATAGTAAGCATATTCAAGTAGATAAACAAGGTCTAGACATGTGTTCAAACCGGACAAATCATATGTATCTACCCCCTAACCATAAACTCTCGGTCGATCTTATGAAGTCTAGCATGAAGAGAAGTCGTATTGGTTTCAAACATGGAAATTTCAAGAACATCCCAAGAGCTACATTTTAGAGTGACTAAAAAAGATCCAGGCTTGCCTTTTCATTTTCATTTTTTTAAATTGTTTAAAACTTGGTCAAACCTAGCTAGTATTTGACCAAGACTCAAATGGGCATAAAAACTCAAACCCGATAAACATTCATCTTTTTCTATATAGTTAGGGTTAGGGTTTATGGTTTATAGAGATCGATGCACATATTTTCATTTCACATTTGTGATGTACAATAATACATAGGTAAGATTCCAAGCATGACCTTTGTTATAAGAACCTTTAACGTGTTCTCTCTCAACTTTAGATTCAAATGGGCATAAACATTCAGAAAAAATCGGAAAAAATGAAAAACCAAAGCACATAGTCTTCTTATGTCATATAGTAAGAATTGAAGTTGATAAACAAGGTCTAGATATATTCAAACCAGTCAAATCATGTATCTACACCTAACCCTAAACTTTATCTTATGAAGTCAAGCATGAATAGAAATGGTTTTGGGTTTCAAACATGGAAATTTCAAAAACCTCCCAAAAGCTTCATTTTAGAGTGACTAAGAAGGATACAGGCTTACCTTTTCATTTTCATGTTTTAAACTTGTTTAAATCCTGGTCAAAACTATGATTTGAACGAGATTCAAATGGGTATAAAAAAACGCACATAGCCTTTTTATGTCATATAATGCATGAGCACTCAAGTTGATAAACATGGTCTAGACATATTCAAACTAGAAAAATCATGTATCTACCCTGGCCCTAACCTTAAACTCTGTATTATGGAGTCAAGCATGAAGAGAAGTGGTTTTGGGTTTCAAACATGGAAATTTCAAATTGATGAACAAGGTCTAGGCATATTCAAAACAGAAAAAGCATGTATCTACCCCCTAACCATAAAGTCGGTCAATCTTATGAAGTCTAGCATGAAGAGAAGTCCTATTGGTTTCAAACATGGAAATTTCAAGAACCTCCAAAAAGCTTCATTTTAGAGTGACTAAAAAAGATCCAGGCTTGCCTTTTCATTTTCATGTTTTAAAATTGTTTAAATCTTGGTCAAACATAGGATTTGACCAACACACATATAGTCTTCTTATGTAATATAGTAAGCATTCAAGTTGATAAACAAGCATGTCTAGACATATTCATACCCGACAAATCATGTATCGATCTACCCCCTAACCCTAAACTCTGTCTTATGAAGTCAACCATGAAGAGAAGTGGTTTTGGGTTTCAAACATTGAGATTTCAAGAACCCCCCAAAAGCTTCATTTTTGAATGACTAAGAAGGATCCATGCTTACATTTTCATTTTCATGTTTTAAACTTGTTTAAATATTGGTGAAACATAGGATTTGACCAAGATTCAAATGGGTATAAACATTCAGAAAAAAATTAAAAATAAAAAACCAACGCACATTAGTAGCCCAAAATCGAACCAGTAGTTGGATATTTTTGAACTTGATCTGTAGTAGTGGGCAAAACCCTAGATTAACCTATTTAATCATAGATTCGTAGGTTCATTTTTCTACTTTTTTATTATTACTATGCAGCACACGTGTGTTTGCCCGTCGAGTGAAACTCGGAGGAAGAGAGGTCACTCGGAAGGAGAGAAGAAGGGAGAGAATTATGGTGTCTCCCCTTTTTCGGGTGATGATGTTGAATGTTGTGCAGGATTTGTCAGTGAGTAGGAGGTGCGAGCGAGCGAGTCGAGCGAGGCCTAGAATGAGAGAGATTTTTTTTGTGAGAGTGACAACCGAAGGATCCTGAAGGACCCAGAGACTTCCAATACGCATCCTGATGCGTCTTCTCTTGACAAAGAAGATGGCTGGGAGTTTGCGTACCTACTGCACGTGACTTGTGCTCACTGAAGTGTGGGACCTCACGCATGGGCACCACACGTAAGTGATAGACCTGTTGGTGTAAAAACTCAGTTGATTATTCTAGTGCATTAGAACAAAGTTTCCTATGGATTCAAGGGTAGGAAACCCAAGTTAACTCATTTACATGACATTAATTTTTCCATGCTTACTTATTCGTTTTCACGTGTTAAACTTGTTTAAATCTTGCTCAAACCTAGGATTTCACCAAGATTCAAATGGGCATGAAAATGAAAAAATGAAATACCAATGCACATAGTCTTCTTATGTCATATAGTAAGCATTCAAGATGATAAAAAAGGTCTAGACATATTCAAACCGGGCAAATCATGTATCTACTCCCTAACGACCCTAAACTCTGTCTTATGAAGTAAGGCATGAAGAGAAGTGGTTTTGGGTTTCAAACATGGAAATTTCAAAAACCTTCCAAAAGCTTCATTTTAGAGTGACTAAGAAGGATCGAGGCTTACCTCTTCATTTTCATGTTTTAAACTTGTTTAAATCTTGGTCAAACCTAGCTAGTATTTGACCAAGATTCAAATTTGCATAAAATTCAAAAAAATAAGAAAAATGAAAAACCAAAGCACATAGCCTTCTTATGTCATAAAGTAAGAATTCAAGTTGATAAACAAGGTCTAGACATATTCAAATTAGACAGATCATGTATCTACCCCTAACAATAAACTTTGTCTTATGAGGTCAAGCATGAAGAGAAGTGGTTTTGGGTTTCAAACATGAAAATTTCAAGAACCTCCCAAAAGATTCATTTTAGAGTGACTAAGAATGATCCATGGTTACCTTTTCATTTTCATATTTCAAACTTGTTTAAATCTTTGTCAAACCTAGGATTTGACCAAGATTCAAATGGGCATAAAAATTTAGGAAAAAACTAAAAGAATGATAAACCAAAGCACATAGCATTCTTATGTCATATAGTAAGCATTAAAGTTGATAAACATGGTCTGGACATATTCAAACCAGAAAATTATATATATATCTGCCCCTAACCTTAAACTCTTTCATAATTATGAAGTCAATCATGAAGAGAAGTGGTTTTGGGTTTCAAACATGAAAATTTCAAGAACATCCCAAAAGCTGCTTCATTTTAGAGTGACTAAGAAGGATCCAGGCTTACCTTTTTGTTTTCATATTTTATACTTGTTTAAATCCTGGTCAAACCTAGGATTTGACCAAGATTCAAATGGTCATAAAATTAAAAAAAAATTAGAAGAATGAAAAACAAAAGCACATAGTCTTCTTATGTCATATAGATAGTAAGCTTTCAAGTAGATAAACAAGGTCTAGACATGTGTTCAAACCGGACAAATCATATGTATCTACCCCCTAACCATAAACTCTCGGTCGATCTTATGAAGTCTAGCATGAAGAGAAGTCGTATTGGTTTCAAACATGGAAATTTCAAGAACCTCCCAAGAGCTTCATTTTAGAGTGACTAAAAAAGATCCAGGCTTGCCTTTTCATTTTCATGTTTTTAAATTGTTTAAATCTTGGTCAATCCTAGCTAGTATTTTACCAAGACTCAAATGGGCATAAAAACTCAAACCCGATAAACATTCATCTTTTTCTATATAGTTAGGGTTAGGGTTTATGGTTTATAGAGATCGATGCACATATTTTCATTTCACATTTGTGATGTACAATAATACATAGGTAAGATTCCAAGCATGACCTTTGTTAGAATAACCTTTAACGTGTTCTCTCTCACCTTTAGATTCAAATGGGCATAAACATTCAGAAAAAATCGAAAAAATGAAAAACCAAAGCACATAGTCTTCTTATGTCATATAGTAAGAATTGAAGTTGATAAACAAGGTCTAGACATATTCAAACCAGTCAAATCATGTATCTACACCTAACCCTAAACTTTGTCTTATGAAGTCAAGCATGAAGAGAAATGGTTTTGGGTTTCAAACATGGAAATTTCCAAAACCTCCCAAAAGCTTCATTTTAGAGTGACTAAGAAGGATACAGGCTTACCTTTTCATTTTCATGTTTTAAACTTGTTTAAATCCCGGTCAAAACTATGATTTGAACGAGATTCAAATGGGTATAAAAAAACGCACATAGCCTTTTTATGTCATATAATGCATGAGCACTCAAGTTCATAAACATGGTCTAGACATATTCAAACTAGAAAAATCATGTATCTACCCTGGCCCTAACCTTAAACTCTGTATTATGGAGTCAAGCATGAAGAGAAGTGGTTTTGGGTTTCAAACATGGAAATTTCAAATTGATGAACAAGGTCTAGGCATATTCAAAACAGAAAAAGCATGTATCTACCCCCTAACCATAAAGTCGGTCGATCTTATGAAGTCTAGCATGAAGAGAAGTCCTATTGGTTTCAAACATGGAAATTTCTAGAACCTCCCAAAAGCTTCATTTTAGAGTGACTAAAAAAGATCCAGGCTTGCCTTTTCATTTTCATGTTTTAAAATTGTTTAAATCTTGGTCAAACATTGGATTTGACCAACACACATATAGTCTTCTTATGTCATATAGTAAGCATTCAAGTTGATAAACAAGCATGTCTAGACATATTCAAACCCGACAAATCATGTATCGATCTACCCCCTAACCCTAAACTCTGTCTTATGAAGTCAACCATGAAGAGAAGTGGTTTTGGGTTTCAAACATTGAGATTTCAAGAACCCCCCAAAAGCTTCATTTTTGAATGACTAAGAAGGATCCATGCTTACCTTTTCATTTTCATGTTTTAAACTTGTTTAAATCTTGGTCAAACATAGGATTTGACCAAGATTCAAATGGGCATAAACATTCAAAAAAAATTTAAAATAAAAAACCAACGCACATTAGTAGCCCAAAATCGAACCAATAGTTGGATATTTTTGAACTTGATCTGTAGTAGTGGGCAAAACCCTAGATTAACCTATTTAATCATAGATTCGTAGGTCGATTTTTCTACTTTTTTATTATTACTATGCAGCACACGTGTGTTTGCCCGTCGAGTGAAACTCGGAGGATGAGGGGTCACTCGGAAGGAGAGAAGAAGGGAGAGAATTATGGTGTCTCCCCTTTTTCGGGTGATGATGTTGACTGTTGTGCAGGTTTTGTCAGTGAGTAGGAGGTGCGAGCGAGCGAGCGAGTCGAGCGAGGCCGAGAATGAGATTGATTTTTTTTGTGAGAGTGACAACCGAAGGATCCTGAAGGACCCAGAGACTTCCAATACGCATCCTGATGCGTCTTCTCTTGACAAAGAAGATGGCTGGGAGTTTGCGTACCTACTGCACGTGACTTGTGCTCACTGAATTGGGGATGGGCACCACACGTAAGTGACAGACATGTTGGTGTAAAAACTCAGTTGATTATTATAGTGCATTAGAACAAAGTTTCCTATGGATTCAAGGGTAGGAAACCCAAGTTAACTCATTCACATGACATTAATTTTTCCATGCTTACTTATTCGTTTTCACGTGTTAAACTTGTTTAAATCTTGCTCAAACCTAGGATTTCACCAAGATTCAAATGGGCATGAAAATGAAAAAATGAAAAAATGAAATACCAATGCACATAGTCTTCTTATGTCATATAGTAAGCATTCAAGATGATAAAAAAAGGTCTAGACATATTCAAACCAGGCAAATCATGTATCTACTCCCTAACGACACTAAACTCTTTCTTATGAAGTAAGGCATGAAGAGAAGTGGTTTTGGGTTTCAAACATGGAAATTTAAAAAACCTCCCAAAAGCTTCATTTTAGAGTGACTAAGAAGGATCGAGGCTTACCTCTTCATTTTCATGTTTTAAACTTGTTTAAATCTTGGTCAAACCTAGCTTGTATTTGACCAAGATTCAAATGGGCATAAAATTCAAAAAATCAGAAAAATGAAAAACCAAAGCACATAGCCTTCTTATGTCATAAAGTAAGAATTCAAGTTGATAAACAAGGTCTAGACATATTCAAATTAGACAAATCATGTATCTACCCCTAACAATAAACTCTGTCTTATGAAGTCAAGCATGAAGAGAAGTGGTTTTGGGTTTCAAACATGGAAATTTCAAGAACCTCCCAAAAGATTCATTTTAGAGTGACTAAGAAGGATCCATGGTTACCTTTTCATTTTCATATTTAAACTTGTTCAAATCTTTGTCAAACCTAGGATTTGACCAAGATTCAAATGGGAATAAAAATTCAGGAAAAAACCAAAAGATTGATAAACCAAAGCACATAGCATTCTTATGTCATATAGTAAGCATTAAAGTTGATAAACATGGTCTAGACATATTCAAACCAGAAAATCATGTATATATCTGCCCCTAACCTTAAACTCTTTCTTAATTATGAAGTCAATCATGAAGAGAAGTGGTTTTGGGTTTAAAACATGAAAATTTCAAGAACATCCCAAAAGCTGCTTCATTTTAGACTGACTAAGAAGAATCCAGGCTTACCTTTTCGTTTTCATATTTTATACTTATTTAAATCCTGGTCAAACCTAGGATTTTACCAAGATTCAAATGGGCATAAAATTCAAAAAAAATTAGAAGAATGAAAAACAAAAGCACATAGTCTTCTTATGTCATATAGATAGTAAGCATTCAAGTTGATAAACAAGGTTTAGACATGTGTTCAAACCAGACAAATCATATGTATCTACCCCCTAACCATAAACTCTCAGTCGATCTTATGAAGTCTAGCATGAAGAGAAGTCGTATTGGTTTCAAACATGGAAATTTCAAGAACCTCCCAAGAGCTTCATTTTAGAGTGACTAAAAAAGATCCAGGCTTGCCTTTTCATTTTCATGTTTTTAAATTGTTTAAATCATGGTCAAACCTAGCTAGTATTTGACCAAGACTCAAATGGGCATAAAAACTCAAACCCGATAAACATTCATATTTTTCTATATAGTTAGGGTTAGGGTTTATGGTTTATAGAGATCGATGCACATATTTTCATTTCACATTTGTGATGTACAATAATACATAGGTAAGCTTCCAAGCATGACCTTTGTTAGAATAACCTTTAACGTGTTCTCTCTCACCTTTAGATTCAAATGGGCATAAACATTCAGAAAAAATAAAAAAATGAAAAACCAAAGCACATAGTCTTCTTATGTCATATAGTAAGAATTGAAGTTGATAAAAAAGGTCTAGACATATTCAAACCAGTCAAATCATGTATCTACACCTAACCCTAAACTTTATCTTATGAAGTCAAGCATGAAGAGAAATGGTTTTGGGTTTCAAACATGGAAATTTCAAAAACCTCCCAAAAGCTTCATTTTAGTGTGACTAAGAAGGATACAGGCTTACCTTTTCATTTTCATGTTTGAAACTTGTTTAAATCCTGGTCAAAACTAGGATTTGACAAAGATTCAAATGGGTATAACAAAATAAAAAAACGCACATAGCCTTTTTATGTCCTATAATGCATGAGCACTCAAGTTGATAAACATGGTTGATGGCGTGTAACTCACACGTTCGTTGGGAACCCCAAGAGGAAGGTATGATGCGCACAGCAGCAAGTTTTCCCTCAGAAAGAAACCAAGGTTTATCGAACCAGGAGGAGCCAAGAAGCACGTTGAAGGTTGATGGCGGCGGGATGTAGTGCGGCGCAACATCAGGGATTCTGGCGCCAACGTGGAACCTGCACAACACAACCAAAGTACTTTGCCCCAACGAAACAGTGAGGTTGTCAATCTCACCGGCTTGCTGTAACAAAGGATTAACCGTATTGTGTGGAAGATGATTGTTTGCAGAAAACAGTAGAACAAAGTATTGCGATGGAGATTGTATTTCAGTAAAGAGAATTGGACCGGGGTCCACAGTTCACTAGAGGTGTCTCTCCCATAAGATAAACAGCATGTTGGGTGAACAAATTACAGTTGGGCAATTGACAAATAAAGAGGGCATGACCATGCACATACATATTATGATGAGTATAGTGAGATTTAATTGGGCATTACGACAAAGTACATAGACCGCCATCCAACTGCATCTATGCCTAAAAATTCCACCTTCAAAGTTATCATCCGAACCCTCCGGTATTAAGTTGCAAAGCAACAGACAATTGCATTAAGTATGGTGCGTAATGTAATCAACAACTACATCTTTAGACATAGCATCAATGTTTTATCCCTAGTGGCAACAGCACAACACAACCTTAGAACTTTCATCCTTGTCCCGGTGTCAATGCAGGCATGAACCCACTATCGAGCATAAATACTCCCTCTTGGAGTTACAAGCATCTACTTGGCCAGAGCATCTACTAGTAACGGAGAGCATGCAAGATCATAAACAACACATAGATATAACTTTGATAATCAACATAACAAGTATTCTCTATTCATCGGATCCCAACAAACGCAACATATAGAATTACAGATAGATGATCTTGATCATGTTAGGCAACTCACAAGATCCGACAATGATAGCACAATGGGGAGAAGACAACCATCTAGCTACTGCTATGGACCCATAGTCCAGGGGTAGACTACTCACACATCACACCGGAGGCGACCATGGCGGCGTAGAGTCCTCCGGGAGATGATTCCCCTCTCCGGCAGGGTGCCGGAGGCGATCTCTGGATCCCCCGAGATGGGATCGGCGGCGGCGGCGTCTCTGGAAGGTTTTCCGTATCGTGGCTCTCGGTACTGGGGGTTTCGTCACGGAGGCTATTTGTAGGCGGAAGGGCAGGTCAAGAGGCGGCACAGGGGCCCCACACCACAGGGCCGCGCGGCCAAGGGGGGGGCCGCGCCGCCCTAGGGTGTGGCCCCCTCGTGGCCCCTCTTCGTCTCCTCTTCGGACTTCTGGAAGCTTCGTGGCAAAATAGGACCCTGGGCGTTGATTTCGTCCAATTCCGAGAATATTTCGTTACTAGGATTTCTGAAACCAAAAACAACAGAAAACAGCAACTGGCACTTCGGCATCTTGTTAATAGGTTAGTTCCAGAAAATGCACGAATATGACATAAAGTGTGCATAAAACATGTAGATAACATCAATAATGTGGCATGGAACATAAGAAATTATCGATACGTTGGAGACGTATCAGCATCCCCAAGCTTAGTTCTGCTCGTCCCGAGCAGGTAAAACGATAACACAGATAATTTCTGGAGTGACATGCCATCATAATCTTGATCATACTATTTGTAAAGCATATGTAGTGAATGCAGCGATCAAAACAATGTGTATGACATGAGTAAACAAGTGAATCATAAAGCAAAGACTTTTCATGAATAGCACTTCAAGACAAGCATCAATTAAGTCTTGCATAAGAGTTAACTCATAAAGCAATAATTCATAGTAAAAGCATTGAAGCAACACAAAGGAAGATTAAGTTTCAGCGGTTGCTTTCAACTTATAACATGTATATCTCATGGATATTGTCAACATAGAGTAATATAATAAGTGCAATATGCAAGTATGTAGGAATCAATGCACAGTTCACACAAGTGTTTGCTTCTTGAGGTGGAGAGAAATAGGTGAACTGACTCAACATTGAAAGTAAAAGAATTGTCCTCCATAGAGGAAAAGCATCGATTGCTATATTTGTGCTAGAGCTTTGATTTTGAAAACATGAAACAATTTTGTCAACGGTAGTAATAAAGCATATGTATCATGTAAATTATATCTTACAAGTTGCAAGCCTCATGCATAGTATACTAATAGTGCCCGCACCTTGTCCTAATTAGCTTGGACTACCGGATCATCACAATGCACATGTTTTAACCAAGTGTCACAAAGGGGTACCTCTATGCCGCCTGTACAAAGGTCTAAGGAGAAAGCTCGCATTGGATTTCTCGCTATTGATTATTCTTCAACTTAGACATCCATACCGGGACAACATAGACAACAGATAATGGACTCCTCTTTTATGCATAAGCATGTAACAACAATTAATAATTTTCTCATTTGAGATTGAGGATATATGTCCAAAACTGAAACTTCCACCATGGATCATGGCTTTAGTTAGCGGCCCAATGTTCTTCTCTAACAATATGCATGCTTAACCATAGGGTGGTAGATCTCTCTTACTTCAGACAAGACGGACATGCATAACAACTCACATGAAATTCAACAATGAATAGTTGATGGCGTCCCCAGTGAACATGGTTATCGCACAACAAGCAACTTAATAAGAGATAAAGTGCATAATTACATATTCAATACCACAATAGTTTTTAAGCTATTTGTCCCATGAGCTATATATTGTAAAGGTGAATGATGGAATTTTAAAGGTAGCACTCAAGCAATTTACTTTGGAATGGCGGAAAATACCATGTAGTAGGTAGGTATGGTGGACACAAATGGCATAGTGGTTGGCTCAAGTATTTTGGATGCATGAGAAGTATTCCCTCTCGATACAAGGTTTAGGCTAGCAAGGCTTATTTGAAACAAACACAAGGATGAACCGGTGCAGCAAAACTCACATAAAAGACATATTGAAAACATTATAAGACTCTACACCGTCTTCCTTGTTGTTCAAACTCAATACTAGAAATTATCTAGACCTTAGAGAAACCAAATATGCAAACCAAATTTTAGCATGCTCTATGTATTTCTTCATTAATGGGTGCAGAGCATATGATGCAAGAGCTTAAACATGAGCACAATAATTGCCAAGTATCACATTACCCAAGACATTTATAGCAATTACTACATGTATCATTTTCCAATTCCAACCATATAACAATTTAACGAAGGAGAAACTTCACCATGAATACTATGAGTAGAAACCAAGGACATACTTGTCCATATGCTACAGCGGAGCGTGTCTCTCTCCCATAAAGTGAATGCTAGGATCCATTTTATTCAAACAAAATAAAAAGCAAAAACAAACCGACGCTCCAAGCAAAGCACATAAGATGTGATGGAATAAAAATATAGTTTCAGGGGAGGAACCTGATAATGTTGTCGATGAAGAAGGGGATGCCTTGGGCATCCCCAAGCTTAGACGCTTGAGTCTTCTTGATATATGCAGGGGTGAACCACCGGGGCATCCCCAAGCTTAGAGCTTTCACTCTCCTTGATCATGTTGCATCATACTCCTCTCTTGATCCTTGAAAACTTCCTCCACACCAAACTCGAAACAACTCATTAGAGGGTTAGTGCACAATAAAAATTAACATATTCAGAGGTGACACAATCATTCTTAACACTTCTGGACATTGCATAATGCTACTGGACATTAATGGATCAAAGAAATTCATCCAACATAGCAAAAGAGGCAATGCGAAATAAAAGGCAGAATCTGTCAAAACAGAACAGTTCGTATTGACGAATTTTAAAATGGCACCAGACTTGCTCAAATGAAAATTCTCAAATTGAATGAAAGTTGCGTACATATCTGAGGATCATGCACGTAAATTGGCTTAATTTTCTGAGCTACCTACAGGGAGGTAGACCCAGATTCGTGACAGCAAAGAAATCTGGAACTGCGCAGTAATCCAAATCTAGTACTTACTTTACTATCAAAGACTTTACTTGGCACAACAAAACACTAAACTAAGATAAGGAGAGGTTGCTACAGTAGTAAACAACTTCCAAGACTCAAAATAAAAATAAAGTACTGTAGGTAAAAACATGGGTTGTCTCCCACAAGCGCTTTTCTTTAACGCCTTTCAGCTAGGCGCAGAAAGTGTGTATCAAGTATTATCAAGAGACGAAGTGTCAACATCATAATTTGTTCTCATAATAGAATCAAAAGGTAACTTCATTCTCTTTCTAGGGAAGTGTTCCATACCTTTCTTGAGAGGAAATTGATATTTTATATTACCTTCCTTCATATCAATGATAGCACCAACAGTTCGAAGAAAAGGTCTTCCCAATATAATGGGACAAGATGCATTGCATTCAATATCCAAGACAACAAAATCAACGGGGACAAGGTTATTGTTAATGGTAATGCGAACATTATCAACTTTCCCCAATGGTTTCTTTGTAGAATGATCAGCAAGATTAACATCCAAATAACAATTTTTCAGCGGTGGCAAGTCAAGCATATTATAAATTTTCTTAGGCATAACAGAAATACTTGCACCAAGATCACATAAAGCATTACAATCAAAATCTTTAACCTTCATCTTAATGATGGGCTCCCAACCATCCTCTAGCTTTTTAGGAATAGAGGCTTCGCGCTCTAGTTTCTCTTCTCTAGCTTTTATGAGAGCATTTGTAATATGTTGCGTGAAAGCCAAATTTATAGCACTAGCATTAGGACTTTTAGCAAGTTTTTGCAAGAACTTTATAACTTCAGAGATGTGGCAATCATCAAAATTCAAACCATTATAATCTAAAGCAATGGGATCATCATCCCCAATGTTGGAAAAAATTTCAGCAGCTTTATCACAGGCAGTTTCAGCAGTTTTAGCAGTTTCAGGCAGTTTCTCGCGCTTTGCATTAGAAGTGGAAACATTGCTAACACCAATTCTTTTATTATTATTAGTAAGAGGTGCAGCAACATGTGTAGCATTAGCATTACTTGTGGTGGTAATAGTCCAAACTTTAGCTACATTTTTCTCTTTAGCTAGTTTTTCATTTTCTTCTCTATCCCACCTAGCACGCAGTTCAGCCATTAATCTTATATTCTCATTAATTCTAACTTGAATGGCATTTGCTGTAGTAACAATTTTATTATGATGATTTTCATTAGGCATAACTTTCGATTTCAAAAGATCAACATCAGCAGCAAGACTATCGACTTTAGAAGCAAGTATATCAATTTTCCCAAGCTTTTCTTCAACAGATTTGTTAAAAGCAGTTTGTGTACTAATAAATTCTTTAAGCATGGCTTCAAGTCCAGGGGGTGAACTCCTATTATTGTTGTAAGGATTCCCATAAGAATTACCATAGTCGTTGCCATTATTATAAGGATATGGCCTATAGTTGTTACTAGAATTGTTCCGGTAAGCATTGTTGTTGAAATTATTATTTTTAATGAAGTTCACATCAACATGTTCTTCTTGTGCAACCAATGAAGCTAACGGAACATTATTAGGATCAATATTAGTCCTATCATTCACAAGCATAGACATAATAGCATCAATCTTATCACTCAAGGAAGAGGTTTCTTCGACAGAATTTACCTTCTTACCTTGTGGAGCTCTTTCCGTGTGCCATTCAGAGTAGTTGATCATCATATTATCAAGAAGCTTTGTTGCTTCACCAAGAGTGATGGACATAAAGGTACCTCCAGCAGCTGAATCCAATAAATTCCGTGAAGAAAAATTTAGTCCTGCATAGAAGGTTTGGATGATCATCCAAGTAGTCAGTCCATGGGTTGGGCAATTTTTAACCAAAGATTTCATTCTTTCCCAAGCTTGAGCAACATGTTCAGTATCTAATTATTTAAAATTCATTATGCTACTCCTCAAAGATATAATTTTAGCAGGGGGATAATATCTACCAATAAAAGCATCCTTGCATTTAGTCCATGAATCAATACTATTCTTAGGAAGAGATAGCAACCAATCTTTAGCTCTTCCTCTTAATGAGAAAGGGAACAATTTTAATTTTATAATGTCACCATCTACATCCTTATACTTTTGCATTTCACATAATTCAACAAAATTATTGAGATGGGCAGCAGCATCATCAGAACTAACACCAGAAAATTGCTCTCGCATAACCAGATTCATAAGCGAGTGTTTAATTTCAAAGAATTCTGCTGTAGTAGCAGGTGGAGCAATAGGTGTGCATAAGAAATCATTATTATTTGTGGTTGTGAAGTCACACAATTTAGTATTTTCAGGGTTGGCCATTTTAGCAATAGTAAATAAAGCAAACTAGATAAAGTAAATGCAAGTAACTAATTTTTTTGTGTTTTTGATATAGCAAACAAGATAGCAAATAAAGTAAAACTAGCAACTAATTTTTTTTGTATTTTGATTTAGTGCAGCAAACAAAGTAGTAAATAAAACTAAGCAAGACAAAAACAAAGTAAAGAGATTGAGAAGTGGAGACTCCCCTTGCAGCGTGTCTTGATCTCCACGGCAACGGCGCCAGAAAAAGAGCTTGATGGCGTGTAACTCACACGTTCGTTGGGAACCCCAAGAGGAAGGTATGATGCGCACAGCAGCAAGTTTTCCCTCAGAAAGAAACCAAGGTTTATCGAACCAGGAGGAGCCAAGAAGCACGTTGAAGGTTGATGGCGGCGGGATGTAGTGCGGCGCAACACCAGGGATTCCGGCGCCAACGTGGAACCTGCACAACACAACCAAAGTACTTTGCCCCAACGAAACAGTGAGGTTGTCAATCTCACCGGCTTGCTGTAACAAAGGATTAACCGTATTGTGTGGAAGATGATTGTTTGCGAAAACAGTAGAACAAAGTATTGCGGTAGATTGTATTTCAAGAAAGAGAATTGGACCGGGGTCCACAGTTCACTAGAGGTGTCTCTCCCATAAGATAAACAACATGTTGGGTGAACAAATTACAGTTGGGCAATTGACAAATAAAGAGGGCATGACCATGCACATACATATTATGATGAGTATAGTGAGATTTAATTGGGCATTACGACAAAGTACATAGACCGCCATCCAACTGCATCTATGCCTAAAAAGTCCACCTTCAGGTTATCATCCGAACCGCGTCCAGTATTCAGTTGCAATGCTACAGAAAATTGCATTAAGTATGGTGCGTAATGTAATCAACAACTACATCCATAGACATAGCATCAATGTTTTATCACTAGTGGCAACAGCACAACACAAACTTAGAACTTTCTGTCACATGTCCTGTGTCAATGCGGGCATGAACCCACTATCGAGCATAAATACTCCCTCTTGGAGTTACAAGCATCTACTTGGCCAGAGCATCTACTAGTAACGGAGAGCATGCAAGATCATAAACAACACATAGATATAACTTTGATAATCAACATAACAAGTATTCTCTATTCATCGGATCCCAACAAACGCAACATATAGAATTACAGATAGATGATCTTGATCATGTTAGGCAGCTCACAAGATCCGACAATGATAGCACAATGGGGAGAAGACAACCATCTAGCTACTGCTATGGACCCATAGTCCAGGGGTAGACTACTCACACATCACACCGGAGGCGACCATGGCGGCGTAGAGTCCTCCGGGAGATGATTCCCCTCTCCGGCAGGGTGCCGGAGGCGATCTCCTGGATCCCCCGAGATGGGATCGGCGGCGGCGGCGTCTCTGGAAGGTTTTCCGTATCGTGGCTCTCGGTACTGGGGGTTTCGTCACGGAGGCTATTTGTAGGCGGAAGGGCAGGTCAAGAGGCGGCACGGGGGCCCCACACCACAGGGCCGCGCGGCCAAGGGGGGCCGCGCCGCCTAGGGTGTGGCCCCTCGTGGCCCCTCTTCGTCTCCTCTTCGGACTTCCGGAAGCTTCGTGGCAAAATAGGACCCTGGGCGTTGATTTCGTCCAATTCCGAGAATATTTCGTTACTAGGATTTCTGAAACCAAAAACAGCAAAAAACAAAGAATCGGCACTTCGGCATCTTGTTAATAGGTTAGTTCCAGAAAATGCACGAATATGACATAAAGTGTGCATAAAACATGTAGATAACATCAATAATGTGGCATGGAACATAAGAAATTATCGATACGTTGGAGACGTATCAATGGTCTAGACATATTCAAACTAGAAAAATCATGTATCTACCCTGGCCCTAACCTTAAACTCTGTATTATGGAGTCAAGCATGAAGAGAAGTGGTTTTGGGTTTCAAACATGGAAATTTCAAATTGATGAACAAGGTCTTGGCATATTCAAAACAGAAAAAGCATGTATCTACCCCCTAACCATAAAGTCGGTCGATCTTATGAAGTCTAGCATGAAGAGAAGTCATATTGGTTTCAAACATGGAAATTTCAAGAACCTCCCAAAAGCTTCATTTTAGAGTGACTAAAAAAGATCCAGGCTTGCCTTTTCATTTTCATGTTTTAAAATTGTTTAAATCTTGGTCAAACCTAGCTAGTATTATTTGACCAAGATTCAAATGGGCATAAAATTCAAAAAAAACCAGAAAAATGAAAAACCAAAGCACATAGCCTTCTTATGTCATATATAGTAAGCATTCAAGTTGATCAACAAGGTCTAGACATATTCAAAACAGAAAAAAGCATGTATATATCGATCTACCCCTAACCCTTAACTCTGTCTTACGAAGTCAAGCATGAAGAGAAGTGGTTTTGGGTTTCAAACATTATATTGAGATTTCAAGAACCCCCCAAAAGCTTCATTTTTGAATGACTAAGAAGAATCCATGCTTACCTTTTCATTTTCATGTTTTAAACTTGTTTAAATCTTGGTCAAACCTAGGATTTGACCAAGATTCAAATGGGCATAAAAATTCAAAAAAATCAAAAAAACAAAAAAAAAACAAAGCACATAGCCTTTTTATGTCACATAATGAGCATTCAAGTTGATAAACATGGTCTAGACATATCAAAACAAGAAAAATCATGTATCTACCCTGGCCCTAACCCAAAACTCGATCTGTCTTATGAAGTCAAACATGAAGAGAAGTGGTTTTGGGTTTCAAACATGGAAATTTCAAAAACCTCCCAAAAACTTCATCTTAGAGTGACTAAGAAGGTTCCATGCTTACCTTTTCATTTTCATGTTTTAAATTAACTTGTTTAAATCTTGGTCAAACATAGGATTTGACCAAGATTCAAATGGGCATAAACATTCAGAAAAAAATTAAAAATAAGAAACCAACGCACATATAGTCTTCTTATGTCATATAGTAAGCATTAAAGTTGATAAACAAGCATGTCTAGACATATTCAAACCCGACAAATCATGTATCTACCCCCTAACCCTAAACTAGATATGTCTTATGAAGTCAAGCATGAAGAGAAATGGTTTTGGGTTTCAAACATGGAAATTTCTAGACCCCCCTCCAAAGCTTCATTTTAGAGTGACTACGAAGGATCCAGGCTTACCTTTTCGTTTTCATATTTTATACTTGTTTATATCCTGGTCAAACCTAGGATTTGACTAAGATTCAAATGGGCATAAAAATTCAGGAAAAATAAAAAAAATGAAAAACCAAAGCACATAGCCTTCTTACGTCATATATATATAGTAAGCATATTCAAGTAGATAAACAAGGTCTAGACATGTGTTCAAACCAGACAAATCATATGTATCTACCCCCTAACCATTAACTCTCGGTCGATCTTATGAAGTCTAGCATGAAGAGAAGTCGTATTGGTTTCAAACATGGAAATTTCAAGAACCTCCCAAGAGCTTCATTTTAGAGTGATTAAAAAAGATCCAGGCTTGCCTTTTCATTTTCATGTTTTAAAATTGTTTAAATCTTGGTCAAACCTAGCTAGTATTTGACCAAGACTCAAATGGCCATAAAAACTCAAACCCGATAAACATTCATCTTTTTCTATATAGTAAGGGTTAGGGTTTATGGTTTATAGAGATCGATGCACATATTTTCATTTCACATTTGTGATGTACAATAATACATAGGTAAGATTCCAAGCATGACCTTTGTTAGAATAACCTTTAACGTGTTCTCTCTCACCTTTAGATTCAAATGGGCATAAACATTCAGAAAAAAATGAAAAACCAAAGCACATAGTCTTCTTATGTCATATAGTAAGAATTGAAGTTGATAAACAAGGTCTAGACATATTCAAACCAGTCAAATCATGTATCTACACCTAACCCTAAACTTTATCTTATGAAGTCAAGCATGAAGAGAAATGGTTTTGGGTTTCAAACATGGAAATTTCAAAAACCTCCCAAAAGCTTAAATTTAGAGTGACTAAGAAGGATACAGGCTTACCTTTTCATTTTCATGTTTTCAAATTGTTTAAATCTTGGTCAAACCTAGCTAGCTAGTATTTGACCAAGATTCAAATGGGCATAAAATTCAAAAAAACCAGAAAAATGAAAAACCAAAGCACATAGCCTTCTTATGTCATATATAGTAAGCATTCAAGTTGATAAACAAGGTCTAGACATATTCAAAATAGAAAAAAGCATGTATCTACCCCTAACCCTTAACTCTGTCTTATGAAGTCAAGCATGAAGAGAAAGTGGTTTTGGGTTTCAAACATGGAAATTTCAAAAACTTCCCAAAAGCTTAATTTTAGAGTGACTAGGAAGGATCCATGCTTACCTTTTCATTTTCATGTTTTAAGTTTGTTTAAATCTTGGTCAAACCTAGGATTTGACCAACAAGATTCCAATGAGCATAAAAATTTAGAAAAAAATAAAAAAAAAGAAAAGAAAAACCAAAGCACATAGTATTCTTACGTCATATATATAGTAAGCATTCAAGTTGATAAACAAGGTCTAGACATATTCAAACCCGACAAATCATGTATCTACCCTTAACCCTAAACTCTGTCTTATGAAGTCAAGCATGAAGAGAAGTGGTTTTGGGTTTCAAACATTGAGATTTCAAGAACCCCCCCAAAAGCTTCATTTTAGAATGAATAAGAAGGACCCAGGCTTACCTTTTCATTTTCATGTGTTTTAAACTTGCTTAAATCTTGGTCAAACCTAGGATTTGACCAAGATTCAAATGGGCATAAACATTCAGAAAAAATCAAAAAATGAAAACCAAAGCACATGAATCTTCATACACACGATAGTCCGTCTTGTGAAGACATTTTGTTTGTTACTACCCTATCACATGTTTCTGTATATAGTAAGTAATATGTATGCAAAAATGATTTTTGGGGATTTATAGGACGAAGTTATAACACACCTACATTTCAAATTGGAATTACTTTCAATAAATCTGCATAAAGTCATTTAAATGTGTGAAACTAGCTAGAAAGCACTAAAAAAGTAAAGAGTTGGGAATTTTCACTAATATGTGGCCTTATTTATGTTAAAAATGTAGAGGCGCCATTTTGAGCCTGATACGCCTCCAACGTATCTATAATTTCTTATGTTCCATGCTACTTTTATGATGATACACACATGTTTTATACACACTGTATGTCATTATTATGCATTTTCCGGAACTAACCTATTGACAAGATGCCGAAGTGCCAGTTCCTGTTTTCTGCTGTTTTTGGTTTCAGAAATCCTAGTAAGGAAATATTCTCGGAATTGGACAAAATCAAAGCCCAGTATCTTATATTTCACGGAAGCTTCCAGAGAGCCAGAGACGGACCAGAGGGGAGCCCTGGGGGCCCCACACATGGTGGCGGCGTGGCCAGAGGGGGGGCGCCCCCCTAGTGTGTGGACCCCCCAGACCCCTTCCGACTCTGTTTCTTCGCCTATATAAGTCGTCGTGACCTAAATCTTCGACACGGATTGACGAAACACCAGAAAACCTTCCAGAGCCGCCGCCATCGCGAAACTCCAATTCGGGGGACAGAAGTCTCTGTTCCGGCACGCCGCCGAGACGGGGAAGTGCCCCCGGAAGGCATCTCCACCGCCATCTTCACCACCATCTTCACCGCCATCGCTGTCTCCATGATGAGGAGGGAGTAGTTCTCCCCCGAGGCTGAGGGCTCTACCGTAGCTATGTGGTTCATCTCTCTCTTTGTGATCTAGTTGAATATCATCTATGTGCTACTCTAGTGATGTTATTAAAGTAGTCTATTCCTCCTCCATGATGTAATGTTGACAGTGTGTGCATCATGTAGTACTTGGTATAAGCTATGATTGTGATTTCTTGTAGATTATGAAGTTAATTATTACTATGATAGTATTGATGCGATCTATTCCCCCTTTCATAGCCTGTCGGTGACGGTGTGCATGCTTTGTTAGTACTCGGTATAATTGCAATGGTCTATCATGCACTCTAAGGTTACTTAAATATGAACTCCGGATGTTGTGGAGCTTGTTAACTCCGGCATTGAGGTGCTCTTGTAGCCCTACACAATGAATGGTGTTTGTTATCCAACAAGAGAGTGTAGAGTAGTTTTATTATGTGATCAATGTTGAGAGTGTCCACTAGTGAAAGTAGGATCCCTAGGCCTTGTTTCCACACATCGAATCTCCGTTTATTTACTGTTTTGCTACATGTTTGCTTGTTGCCATATTTTATTCAGATTGCTATTACCACTCATATTCATCCATATTACTTGTATTTCACTATCTCTTCGCCGAACTAGTGCACCTATACATCTGACAAGTGTATTAGGTGTGTTGGGGACACAAGAGACTTCTTGTATCGTGATTGCAGGGTTGCTTGAGAGGGATATCTTTGACCTCTTCCTCCCTGAGTTCGATAAACCTTGGGTGATTCACATAAGGGAAACTTGCTGCTGTTCTACAAACCTCTGCTCTTGGAAGCCCAACATTGTCTACAGGAATAGAAGCGTGCGTATACATCAACCTATTTTCTCGCGCCGTTGCCGGGGACGAGAAGGAAAATTACACGATAGAGATTTCCAACTCCCACGTCAACTGCACGCCAGCAAAGCTATTTTCTGGCGCCGTTGCCGGGGAGGTAAGGTAAAAGGTATTCACATCCTCCGACTACTAAGCTATTTCCTAGCATTGTTGCCGGTGTGTGAGTGCTCGAAGCTATTTCCTTTAGATCCTGCAATTGCATCTTTTTGTTTCTTGTTTTTATTTTTCACTAGTTAGGATTAATGGAAAACAACAAAAAAATTAGAGATCTTTATGAACTTTATATTGAATTAGGACATGATGTGTTTGAAGAGAGAATAAAAAACCCATGGAACTTTGTTTGCAAAATAGTTGTAGCAATGTTATTAGCATGAACTCTTTGAACACTATTATTGCTAATGCTATGGAAGAATTTAAGCTTGGGGAAGCTGGTTTTGATGAGCATGATATTTTTAGTCCCCCAAATTTTGAGGAGAAAATTTTCTTTGATGATAATTTGCCTCCCATTTATGATGATTATAATGATAGTGGTATTTTGGTGCCACCTACTATGGAGGATAAATTTTACTATGATTATACTATGCCTCCTACACTAGATGAGAATAATAATGATAGCTACTTTGTTGAATTTGCTCCCACTACAATTAATAAGAATGACTATGCTTATGTTGGGAGTAGTAATAATTTTATGCATGTAGCTCATGATAAGAATGTTTCATTTGATAGTTATATTGTTGAGTTTGTTCATGATGCTACTGAAAATCTTTATGAGAGAGGAAAATATGGTTATAGAAGTTTTCATGTTACTAAAACACCTCTCTTTTTGCTGAAAATTTTGAAGTTGCGCTTGTCTAGTCTTTCTATGCTTGTTGCATTATGCTTCATGAATTTGTTTATTTACAAGATTCCTTTTCATAGGAAGTGGGTTAGGCTTAAATTTGTTCCATACTTGCTTTTTGATGCTCTCTTTTGCTTCAACTCTTATTTCTTGGGAGTGCATCATTAAAATCACTGAGCCCATCTTAGTGGCTATAAAGAAAGCACTTCTTGGAAGATAACCCATGTTTTTATTTTACTACTGTTTTGTTGTGTCTTGGAAGTTGTTACTACTGTAGCAACCTCTCCTTATCTTTATTTTATTGCATTGTTGTGCCAAGTGAAGTCTCTAATAGAACGTTGATACTAGATTTGGATTACTGCGCAGAAACAGATTTCTTGCTGTCACGAATTTGGGCAGGGTTCTCTGTAGGTAACTCAGAAAAATCTGCCAATTTACGTGCGTGATCCCCAGATATGTACGCAACTTTCATTAGTTTTGAGTTTTCTCATCTGAGCAAGTTTAGTGCCCATAAAAATTCATCTTTACGGACTGTTCTGTTTTGATAGATTCTGCCTTTTATTTCGCATTGCCTCTTTTGCTGTGTTGGATGGATTTCTTTGTTCCATTAACTTTCAGTATCCTTGGGCAATGTCCAGAAGTGTTAAGAATGATTGTGTCACCTCTGAACATGTGAATTTTTGACTATGCACTAACCCTCTAATGAGTTTGTTTTGAGTTTGGTGTGGAGGAAGTTTTCAAGGGTCAAGAGAGGAGGATGATATATGATTAAGAAGAGTGAAAAGTCTAAGCTTGGGGATGCCCCCGTGGTTCATCCCTGCATATTTCAAGAAGACTCAAGCGTCTAATCTTGGGGATGCCCAAGGCATCCCCTTCTTCATCAACAATTTATCAGGTTTCTTCTATTGAAACTATATTTTTATTCCGTCACATCTTATGTACTTTACTTGGAGCGTCTGTGTGCTTTTATTTTCGTTTTGTTATTTTCATTCTCTGAATAAATCATGCTTGTGTGGGAGAGAGACACGCTCCACTCGTTCATATGAACACTGGTGTTCTTAGCTTTAAATTTAATGTTCATGGTGAAGGTTGAAACTGCTTCGTTCATTGTTATATGGTTGGAAACAGAAAATGCTACATGTGGTAATTGGTATAATGTCTTGAATAATTTGATACTTGGCAATTGTTGTGCTCATGTTTAAGCTCTTGCATCATATACTTTGCACCTATTAGTGAAGAAATACTGTAGAGCTTGTTGACATTTGGTTTGCATGATTGGTCTCTCTAAAGTCCAGATATTTTCTGGTGAGGGTTTGAACAACAAGGAAGACAGTGTAGAGTCTTATAATGCTTGCAATATGTTCTTATGTAAGTTTTGCTGTACCGGTTCATACTTTTGTTTGCTTCAAATAACCTTGCTAGCCTAAGCCTTGTACTGAGAGGGATTACTTCTCGTGCATCCAAAATCCTTGAGCCAAAAACTATGCCATTTGTGTCCACCATACCTACCTACTACATGGTATTTTTCTGCCATTCCAAGTAAATACTTCGTGTGCTACCTTTAAACAATTCAAAATATATTATCTCTTATTTGTGTCAATGTTTTATAGCTCATGATGAAGTATGTAGTGTTTATCTTTCAATCTTGTTGGGCAACTTTCACCAATGGACTAGTGGCTTCATCCGCTTATCCAATAATTTTGCAAAAAGAGCTGGCAATGGGGTTCCCAGCCCCAATTAATTAACCTTCATAATTTTACAAAAGACACTCCTCCAAGGTATGTGATTGTTGGAAGGCACCCGAGGATTCGGTTAGCCATGGCTTGAGAAAGCAAAGGTGGGGAGGAGTGTCATCTAAATAAAACTAAAATAAAAAGACACTCCTTCATGGTATGAGATTGTTGGAAGGCACCCGAGGATTCGATTAGCCATGGTTTGTGAAAGCAAAGGTTGGAAGGAGTGTCACCCAAAAATATTTTTTTTTTCATGGGAGCCGCTCTTTGAAGGTCTGTCTGGCAAGGGGGTTAGAGTGCCCACTACCATTCGTTGACAACAACAAACACCTCTCAAAACTTTACTTTTATGCTCTCTATATGATTTCAAAACTTGAAAAGCTCTAGCACATGATTTATCCCTACTTCCCTCTGCGAAGGGTCTTTCTTCTACTTTTATGTTGAGTCAGTTTACCTATTTCCTTCCATCTTAGAAGCAAACACTTGTGTCAACTGTGCATTGATTCTTACATACTTGCTTATTTGCATTCATCATATTACTTTGTGTTGACAATTATCCATGAGATATACATGTTGAAAGTTGAAAGCAACTGCTGAAACTTGTATCTTCCTTTGTGTTGCTTCAATGCCTTTACTTTGAATTTATTGCTTTATGAGTTAACTCTTATGCAAGACTTATTGATGCTTGTCTTGAAAGTACTATTCATGAAAAGTCTTTGCTATATGATTCAGTTGTTTAGTCATTGTCTTTATCATTGCTTTGAATCACTTCATTCATCTCATATGCTTTACAATAGTATGATCAAGATTATGATAGCATGTCACTTAAGAAATTATCTTTGTTATCATTTACCTACTCGAGGGCGAGTAGGAACTAAGCTTGGGGATGCTGATACGTCTCCAACGTATCTCTAATTTCTTATGTTCCATGCTACTTTTATGATGATACACACATGTTTTATACACACTGTATGTCATTATTATGCATTTTCTGGAACTAACCTATTGACAAGATGCCGAAGTGCCACTTCCTGTTTTCTGCTGTTTTTGGTTTCAGAAATCCTAGTAAGGAAATATTCTTGGAATTGGACGAAATCAAAGCCCGGTATCTTATATTTCACGGAAGCTTCCAGAGAGCCAGAGAGGGACCAGAGGGGAGCCCTGGGGGCCCCACACATGGTGGCGGCGCGGCCAGAGGGGGGGCGCGCCCCCCTGGAGTGTGGACCCCCCAGACCCCTTCCGACTCCGTTTCTTCGCCTATATAAGTCGTCGTGACCTAAATCTTCGACACGGATTGACAAAACACCAGAAAACCTTCCAGAGCCGTCGCCATCGCGAAACTCCAATTCGGGGGACAGAAGTCTCTGTTCCGGCGCGCCGCCGGGACGGGGAAGTGCCCCCGGAAGGCACCTCCACCGCCATCTTCACCGCCATCTTCACCGCCATCGCTGTCTCCATGATGAGGAGGGAGTAGTTCTCCCCCGAGGCTGAGGGCCCTACCGTAGCTATGTGGTTCATCTCTCTCTTTTTGATCTAGTTGAATATCATCTATGTGCTACTCTAGTGATGTTATTAAAGTAGTCTATTCCTCCTCCATGATGTAATGTTGACAGTGTGTGCATCATGTAGTACTTGGTATAAGCTATGATTGTGATCTCTTGTAGATTATGAAGTTAATTATTACTATGATAGTATTGATGTGATCTATTCCCCCTTTCATAGCCTATCGGTGACGGTGTGCATGCTATGTTAGTACTCGGTATAATTGCAATGGTCTATTATGCACTCTAAGGTTACTTAAATATGAACTCCGGATGTTGTGGAGCTTGTTAACTCCGGCATTGAGGTGTTCTTGTAGCCCTACACAATGAATGGTGTTTGTTATCCAACAAGAGAGTGTAGAGTAGTTTTATTATGTGATCAATGTTGAGAGTGTCCACTAGTGAAAGTAGGATCCCTAGGCCTTGTTTCCACACATCGAATCTCCGTTTATATACTGTTTTGCTACATGTTTGCTTGCTGCCATATTTTATTCAGATTGCTATTACCACTCATATTCATCCATATTACTTGTATTTCACTATCTCTTCGCCGAACTAGTGCACCTATACATCTGACAAGTGTATTAGGTGTGTTGGGGACACAAGAGACTTCTTGTATCGTGATTGCAGGGTTGCTTGAGAGGGATATCTTTGACCTCTTCCTCCCTGAGTTTGATAAACCTTGGGTGATTCACTTAAGGGAAACTTGCTGCTGTTCTACAAACCTCTGCTCTTGGAGGCCCAACACTTTCTACAGAAATAGAAGCGTGCATAGACATCAGAGCCGTATCTTATGTACCCTATTCACAAAATAAATCTATTTTGTCATCTAGAAATTGAAAAATGAGTTTTATATACCGAAAAGTTGAAAAGTCTAGTCAGCAAAATTGTTGGGAATGGCAAGATGCACCACCATTCCCAATTTGGGCACATTGTAACAAACTATGCCACAAATATGGCCATAACTATATCATTTGGCTTGCAAACCAGGAATCTTCATACACGATAGTCCGCTTTGTGAAGACATTTTGTTTTTCACTACCCTATCACATGTTTATTATTTTCCCTGTCAACTAACACATACAAGCACACTCCATGCAGAAGGGTTTCATTTTTGAGGTTTTCTTAATTTTCATTTATTTATTTCAAAACCAGGTCAAAATGGTCGACATGATTATCCTTGCAAAGGGGTTGAATATTTTAGTACTATCACTGGTTTCTATATATAGTAAATAATATGTATCTAAAAATTATTTGTGGGGACTTGTAGGACCAAGTTATAACACACCTACAATTCAAATTTGAATTACTTTCAATAAATCAGCATAAAGTCATTTAAATGTGCGAAACTAGCTAGAAAGCACTAAAAACCGTAAATTTGGGATTTGGCATTAAAATATGGCCTAATTTATTTTAAAAATGTAGATGCGCCATTTTGACCCATATCTTATCTACCACATGCACAAAATAAACATATTTTATCATCTAGAAAATGAAAAACGATTTTTATACCGAAAACTTGAAAAGTCTAGTCATCAACAGTGTTAGAAATGGCAAGATGCACCACCATGCCCAATTAGGGAACACTACAACAAACAATGTTGTCCAGGGAGAATCAAACTTGGTAATATTAACTATGAGATTGAACAAAACTTATATTTGGTCTAGCCTTTGAACCTCCTAACTTACCACAACATTGACTTCTTATTTTTATTTACAAATAGATATTTTATTATCCCATTGTTGTGCAATAATATATGTTTTTATCTCAAATCAATTAGCATTTGATTTTAAAAAACTACCATAATAATTTATGAGAAAGCGTTGAACAAGTTTCAGAATGTAATTTTATACTTGATATAACCAATAATAGACTTAAATTAAATTGGATTTCAAAGTTCAGATTTTATAAGCGAATAGAGTTTCATGTTGCAGACTATGTATTAGCTTGACGGGCACCCATAGAATAAAGTAGGTCGGTCACTTACGTGTGGTTCCCATGCGTGTAGGTCCCACACATCAGTGAGCACAAGTCACGTGCGGTAGGTAGACAAACTCCCAGCAATCTTCTTTGTCAAGTAAAGACGCATCGTCAAGACTCTCTCTCTCTCTCCCACTTGTCGCTGAAAAAAAAGAATATTAGACGGGCGCGTAGCCTGCACTGCAGGTCTACAGAAGTGAAACCCTGTGTGCCAGTCAACATCAGTCACCGAAAAAATTGAAGCATTTCTTTTCACCATAAATAACAGCGGCCCCGTGAGGCACTGCTCTCCCTTTCTCTCTCTCCTTTCGTGTGATCCCTTTTGCACCTTTTATCCTTTGCACGAAAATCCACTTATTGTTGTCATTGTTGCATAGAACACTCACTTAACCTGTTCTTTTGCACATATCACCAACTCATGTATTTGTTGCACAAAGGTCTACATCTCTGGCTAAGCTACTTTTCTCTAAGGGATCCTTTGATTCAAAGGATAGAAAAATCATAGGAATAGGAAAGTCATAGGATTAGAATGGCATGTCTATTTGAATCCCAGGAAGATGAAGTGTGTTTGATTGAAGCAAAGGAATTTTTCATGAGGTATGAGCTAATGTTTTTTTCCTATAGGAATTACACTACAAGATTTCCATAGGAATTTTTCCTATAGGATATATTCCTATGAATCAAACAACATGTATAGGAAATTTTTCCATAGGAACCAAATAAATTCCTATGCAAATCCTATGAATCAAAGGAGCCCTAAATTTGATGGCCGGGACCTAGAAGGTAGTGGTAATATCCATTGTCATTGTGTAGTGTGTTTTTTAGAACTCTAAAAGAATATGAAAATATTTTAGCAATTGAAATAATATAAATTAACTAATATGGGATAGTCATGAAATATATTTTCTACTATCCGGCCAATAGCAAGTGTCATGAAATATATTCATTGTAAACTTAGTGATAATCACTCTAGTTTGATATGAATGGCCTAGCTAGCTATGGGCATCTCCCACTATATATGTTTTCCACACGACCAACCAACAAGCAAAAGGTATTCCATGCATGAGGAAAGTTTCTTATGGGTGACTTTCATCTCTGCCGCAAAACACGCGCCGAAATTGTTGGCGCGTCCCATTTTCAAGCTACCCCAAAACCTGCGGTTTGCCCGTCGGCCTATAAAACATCGGTCAACAAAGGATATTTCCCTGTAGAGCACAATTCGAACACCACATCTTTCTCATGCTTCTACCAGGCACACTCCCACGATGACGACCGTGCCCCACCGCCCCTCCTCACCATCACTGCCTCCTCACCGGCCACCGTAGTGACCGACCACGTTTTACCGGCGGACCTCCCTTGCTGTCTAGCAAGCCGGATTAGCTTCCTCGATGCCGACGTTGACCGCATCATATCTGCTCCGGATCTGCTTCCCCGACTCTGTAGTCCACCTCACCGGAGATCGAGATGGGCAAAAAACGCGGCCCCAAAGTCGACCACCCCCAACCAAAGAGTAAATCCGCCCTGGCCTCAGACGAAGGTTGATGAATACTTTACATGTCCGCTTTTGTTATATGCATTTGATTTCTTACACTAGTTTTCGTTGCTTTCTTGCAATGCATTCTTGCTGATATTAGATCAGTGTAGATAGTTGTTTGCCGCGTAGCTATATGAGATCTCAACCTTACATCTGCTGATCGAGAGGAAGATCGAGGTTATGTCCGCTTTCGCTATGCATTTCATTTCTGAGAATCACTTCTGTGTGATATGTTTTGGGGGTTTGAAGTATGCATTTTACAAAGGTTATGATAGAAGTCAAGCTAGCAGAGCAATTTGTTGATAGTATTAAACTGCATGTATTTATTTTTTTTATCTCGGAACTCTGCTGATCATAACCTTACATCTGCTGATGGAGAGGCAGAGCTTATGTCCGCTTTCTTTACGCTTTTCTTTTCCAAATATCACTTCTGTGCGGCACTTTTTTGGGGTTTGAAGTATACTACCTCCACCCCAAACCTGAAGGCTTATTTATAAAAGTCAAACCAAGTAAAGTTTGACCAAACTTTCAAAACAATCTATCAAGAAATATAATATTTCGTAGATACCGTACGAAAATATATTCGTTATCTATTTAATGATATTAAATTTGTATTTTGCATGTTAATAATGATTTTTGGTAAAAACTTCGGGATGGTGGTAGTACGTTTTAGAAAGGTTATGATAGCAGTCAAGCTAGCAGAGCAATTTATTGATAGTATTAAACTGCATGTATTTTTTTCTATTTGCAACTCTCTGTGCGCCATGTGGAATTGCATGCTCTAGCCAGTTCATCCAATGAGGTTTTATCACTTAACACCAGAAGTTCGGGATTTTATTTTATCACAGAACCACAACCCTAGAAATTTGTAACACAAAACACCAACATTTGAGGTAATTGTTTTGCAGAATACATGATCTCTGTTTGATAGCCCATTAGTGACTTTAGGCCACCGTCAGTTTAAGAGTGACAGCAGGTGAAAGACAATTAGACTTTATTTTGTGGTATTTGCTGTTAAACGCTAAATACAAAGCTGTTTGTCAACACTAGTTGTTAAATCTTATGTCCATACAGTTCAAAAAAATCTTATGTCCAGGGTAGTTGTATTGGTACACATTATCAAAACCTTATGCTGGTACAGAATATATTACCCAAATCTCAAGTTCTTGTGTGGTTATAATTTCAATGGATATTGGTCATATGGTAATTCATTTTGTGTGTACCATATGTAACAAGTGTGACTCATATTCTCATTTCCACAGAGTGTCTACAAAATTTCACACCAAAATTCATTTGTTTGTAGCAAACATGCTCACGTACTGTAAATTGGTGTGACGATGTAGGGTGATGCTCTTGTCAAGCCAACTAATGACAAATAATATGTTATGTGAAATAATTTCCCCAAATGTTGGTGTTTTGTGATAAAAAAATCCCCAACTTGTGGTGCTAAGTGATAAAACCGCTCATTCAATAGACCGAGCCTTAGGCATGTATCATTAGATTTTTTTTAGGAAGGCTGCAAATATTTATTTTGAATACTGCGTTGCTACTTGCTAGGATTTGAACTCAGGACGTTGTATGTCTGATACCATTTCGAATTGCATGCTCTAGCAAGTTCATCCAATAGACCGATACGTTGGAACTTGGAAGACCCTAGGCAATTATATTAAGCACACGCCATTCCATATGGTTAACCATTGGCATGAAATGACACTTATGTGTTTGAGTCTATATGTGGATTGCTTAGCCCTTTCCATCAGTTTGGACTTTTGGTTGCGTTGGCTAATGCATGAGGCTTGACATTCATACTTATCCTAAAAATTGTTGTTGCTGCCCTCTGTTGCCCAACATAAATTATTTTTGAGCCATAATTTGTTTGCCCTTTCCATCAGTTCGGACTTCCGGTTGCGTTGGCTAGTGCATGAAGCTTGACAATATGAACATCAATTATTTTTGAGCCATAGTTTGTTTGTCATTACACCTTTTGAGCAGTCTCACTGCTACTATTAATTTGTTCTTATATGCACAGTTCCATGATAAATCTCATCTGCATTTCTCGCCAATGCATGTTAGGTCTTCCACTCGAGAATGAGTACGAAGAGCAATGGAGGCAAACTATCCTGCATAATAGCCGAGTTGCAGCCTCGTTGGGCCTAACACTACATCCTTCTACAAGGTCTAGTGCAAAAATGCCACCCACCTCCCTCACAAAGGATACGGAACATTCCTCTGATTCAGAATTTGATCCTGCTGATTGTGATGGCGAGCTGACTCAGGAAGATGCCCTGGTCGACTATCCTCTGCAACACAACAAGGTGAGTTTTCTCTGTCCCGTCATCGAATTATTTGTCCCAACTTCCATTTGTTGTATCCCAGTCCTACCAAATATGTTACCCATGCCATGTTCAATCTCATTACTACAATTTTTCCTGCTTAGTTAACGCATCATATATGTTTTGGCATATGTTGCCTTACTGTTTTTCCATTCTATCTGCATATCATCATCATATAATATTGTACATTGAAATATCATTTATGTGTGACAGGCATCTGCAGATTCGGGCAAGAACTTTTCAAGAACGAACAGGAGGAAGAACACTCAACAGGAACCTCAGGCTGATACCAGAGGATGGGTGACACTGCGTAATAAAAAAGGGTTAAGCCTGATGCTCGTGCTGCTCCTCCTATTACAAGGTATAATAAAAGACTGACACGAGGTGGCGAACATGCCGAGAATGATAACAGGAAAAGGTCTCGTAAAAACCACAAACCATCGAATCAGACAGAAGTAGCCCCAGCATGTACCAGCCCACACATTCCACAACCACCAGTTGCCAATACTGTTTCTCAGCAACAATTGCCAACAGAACCAGTTTCCATAGCAAATTCGAGCCAACAATTGGCACCATCAGGAGTGGTGGTAGGTAATAATGGCCAAGGACACATGATGCTAGTCCCAGATGATACGGCCTCAAATGTCCAAACAGTGCTGCCACAACACCAGCAAACTGGTGATGATCTCCCTCTGATACGTCTCCGACGTATCGATAATTTCTTATGTTCCATGCCACATTATTGATGATATGTACATGTTTTATGCATACTTTATGTCATATTTATGAATTTTCCGGCACTAACCTATTAACGAGATGCCGAAGAGCCAGTTGCTGTTTTCTGCTGTTTTTGGTTTCAGAAATCCTAGTAAGGAAATATTCTCGGAATTGGATGAAATCAACGCCCAGGGGCCTATTTTCACACGAAGCTTCCAGAAGACCGAAGGGAAGACGAAGTGGGGCCACGAGGTGGCCAGACACCAGGGCGGCGCGGCCTGGGCCTTGGCCGTGCCGGCCTATTGTGTGGGGCCCCCGTGACGCCCCCTGACCTGCCCTTCCGCCTACATATAGTCTTCGTCGTGAAACCCCCAGTACCGAGAGCCACGATACGGAAAACCTTCCAGAGACGCCGCCGCCGCCAATCCCATCTCGGGGGATTCAGGAGATCGCCTCCGGCACCCTGCCGGAGAGGGGAATCATCTCCCGGAGGACTCTTCACCACCATGGTCGCCTCCGGAGTGATGAGTGAGTAGTTCACTCCTGGACTATGGGTCCATAGCAGTAGCTAGATGGTCGTCTTCTCCTCATTATGCTTCATTGTCGGGTCTTGTGAGCTAGCTGCCTAACATGATCAAGATCATCTATCTGTAATGCTATATGTTGTGTTTGTTGGGATCCGATGGATAGAGAATACTATGCTATGTTGATTATCAATCTATTACCTATGTGTTGTTTATGATCTTGCATGCTCTCCTTTATTAGTAGAGGCTCTGGCCAAGTTTTTACTCTTAACTCCAAGAGGGAGTATTTATGCTCGATAGTGGGTTCATGCCTCCATTAAATCTGGGACAGTGACAGAAAGTTCTAAGGTTGTGGATGTGCTGTTGCCACTAGGGATAAAACATTGATGCTATGTCCGATGTCAACACCCAGATTTTTAAGTCCAGATGCCTATTATGCCGTACATCGCAATCCCAGGAATAATGTTTTTGCGAGACATAATAGTAAGTAGCATAGAGTCATCATTTATTACAACACATATTGTCTTACAACCATAGATCACATGATCCAATATTACACGGATATATTGTTCAACATCACAAATAGTAGTGGAAGCGAAGTAGTAGTGGACTATCTATTCCACAGGCAACGCTTGACGTTAGAAGATGATCTTAGTTATCGTAGACGTCCTGTTGTCCGTCATCCTGATACTGGTGCTCTCCTTCATAGTCTGGCATTTGAATAGCCAGGGCAAAGCCATGAGTACTTTTAAAGTACTCGCAAACTAACTCTACAGTAATTACTCATTAAGTGTAATAAGGGGGTACTAAGCTCTAGGTTTATTTGCATAAAGCCAAGTTTTAGTTTGATAAACATTTAGTAAAGCCTTATCATGTGCTAGACTAACTCAAGTGGGAACATTAGTGTCATTCCCACAACTCATTATGGTTCACCATAATATCACCTTTCAATTCACCATTCATTTCTAGGATCAAAACATTTTAATGATAACGGAGATAGTATGGCCTTTCCAATCGTCCGTAACCGTGGACACGGCTATTCTAATAGGTTTAACACTCTGCAGAGGTTGTACTCTTGTGCCACAACTTTTGATTACATCCGTCGAGGATAACCCCGAATCATCGTAACACAGTACGCGGATCATCAACCATAACCTTTCACTTATATATGCTAGTATGAGCACCTCTCCCCATGAGCTTGGCCTCCCGGTGGAAACCGCAGTTAACCCGGGAACTGCACAGGGCTTGGGCCGTACATTCACCTCATTTCAACATCATTCCACACTTAACGGAGGCAGCCGCAGCGTAACCCCTATGATGTTTGTTCAGAGGGAACCCATACTAAAATACACAAGTTTCTAGTTAAGCCCTACCCATAATCAGGTATTGTGGGGGTACTTGTATAATTGGAAGGGTATCGCATTCAAACCCAATCATCAATTTTATCAAAAATCACCATCTTCTCTTGTTCAAATCCACCTCCACTTTACTTTCTTTCAAAGTCATTTCACTTCACTATGTTCCCATCTAGAGTAGTCAATTTTAATTGATTAGCACTAGCAACTATATGAGGGGTGCTATCTAGCCTTGATTTGTGCTAATCCAACTTCAAGTATTGTTCTACTCTAGACCAAGTGAATCATAAATCAAAAAGTACTTTGAAATAAATAAGCAAAAGTAAATGTAAGTAAAAACATGGGATAGGTAATACATAAAAATAAAGTGTGATGGTGCCTTTGCTCTTGTAGAGCTAAGCACTTGTGTTTAGCAAGGGTTAGCTTGCCTTGAGCTGAGTAGTTATCGAAGTTCTCTTCTTCTTCCTGAGAGTAGGCCTCCTCCTCTTGGTATTCCTCGTTACTAGCGTCTATATACGAATACGAGGTATAAATACTAAACCAAGCTCACATACTAAACTAGAAACACTCAAAGGAGTTCACACACTAGTCCTATCATCAATCAATATGGCATGGTGGATTATTTGATTAGTCTTTATTGGAAAGAAAAATAATCTCCTCTCATTATTCCTATTTCTTAAATTTGGTATGTAGATCCTTAGAGGAATTCATTTCTTCTCATTACATCTTATTAAGATTTAATCTCTTCATATAATAATAAGGTATGAAATATAGGTTGACCCAAAGTCAACATTCCATATCTATTATATGTGAGTATAATTTAATTGAAGTGCTACACTTCACATAGTTTTAATACTTAACATTTAAATGAATTAAAATCTCTAAGTAATAATTCTCAAGGGTTCATTAGCCTAAGTCTTTCCCCCTGGTTATATTACTTAGGATCAAAATTTAAATGAGAGGTAGCTCTCATATTAGTTGTTGAGTTTGAATTCCAATTTCAATTGCTTTAGAATGGACTACATAGCCATTTTATTTGATCTTGTCCGTGATCATACAAATAACATGTCTATATTATTGCATAATCAATTGGAGGACATCATTTGTGATTTATTAGAATTGGAATCAATTCAAAATCTATTCTTGTTAAATTTTAAATAAAGTTTGAATGTTCAAAAGTCCCTGTCTTGTTCTTTTTATCAAATTAATTCTACTATGAATTTGGAGGTGGGGCTAGTGGCATTTGTTAGATAATTTCATGGGCTTTCCAACGGTATAAAGTTTGCTAAATTTGGTTTGGCAGATTTCAAAATATTCAAATTTTACTAAACCATCAGCAGGACATTTTGAATAAAGATTAAATCCGAATTTGAATTGATGGGCTAGGCGGGAAAGCTAAATGGGCCGAAACAGATTTAAATCTCACTTCGCAGCCCAACTAGCAACTGGTGCGGGTGGGCTGCCCTGACGAGGTGGGGGCCACCTGTCAGCGGCTCTTTAAACGCCGAAGCGGTACGCGCGCGTTAGGCCGTAGGATTAGAACACGATCCGACGGTGCTGGAGCATCGTCGTCTCCGACGAGCGACGGGCTCACTGGCGGCGAGCCTAGGGGGTGGGAGAGCCTACCAGGCCGTTGCAGGAGTCTGGCAGTGTGCGCGGAGAAGTGGAAGTAGATGAGGAAGAGCTTGGGGCAGCGGCGGCGCTTGGGGAGGCTCCAATCGAAGCAGAGCTTCCGCGGGCTCCGGCGGCTTCGAGCTCTCGATTCGAGCAGCTCCGGCGAGGTGGTGTCAAATTGAGGTGGGGAGAGTGATCAGTGAAGAGAGGGGAGCAAGGTGTGTGAAGAGATGGAGGGCTGAGGTGCTCTATTTATAGCGGGAGGGGTGGCCGTGAGGTGCTGCAAGGGCGCGTCGACGGCGTGGCCTCTCCGTCGATCGAAAGGGCAAGGCGAGGACAGCATCTTGTAGGCGTCGTCTTGGCGATGCTCGAGGACTAGCTAGCGCAGAGAAAAGGTGAAGGGATGGCTCGGGCGCGTGCGATGAGTGCGGCAGTACCCGCGGTACTTCGCCGGCGAGGACGACGGTGACTAGGCGGCCGCAGTCGATCGATCGTGTCTAGTGGCTAGAGGGCGCAGCGGCGGTGCTCGTTACAGAGGTAGGGATGCAGGGGGAGGATGACAGCGTGCTGGCGCGAGATGCTCTGGCGCGCTCCAGAGCGCGCTCACCGCGTGCCTGGCACGTCCTGGCATGGTGCTGGGCGTGCTTGGGCTGGCCAATGCCGTGGCTGGGCGAGCATGGGCCGTGTACCGTGCGGTTCCTTGAGTGACAGGGAAGCTCCAGGACAAGGAGATGGGGCGAGATGGTGGCCAGAGAGAAAGTGAGGAGTGGTGGCCAAAGGTGGCCGGCATTGCCAAGTTTTGCATTGTTTAAGCTTGTTGCCATGCTTTAATCGACGGGGCAAGGACGAGTAGAGGTGCAGGGGGTGTAGGAGAGGGTGATCATCACAAACCAAAAGTGGTTTAGGTCAAAAACTGCTGGGTAATAGCATGTAACACCATTCCCAGATGCTGCCTGCCATGTGTTCGACACAATGGCCGCATGAACAAAACTTTCAAAATTTGAAATTCTTTTTGGTGGATCTTAAACATATTAATTATGGGTTAGAATGGTGGTGGTGGGGTTCAATTTGGAGTTGTTTTGCAAAATGGCAAAAGTGACATGATCTTCACTTTATTTCAGCATCCCTACTTGTCACCTTTATACTGGTCAACCTAGTCAACTCTAGCCATGGTGGTCAACATCAAAGTTACTCACCTTGACATGGTCTTGGATGACATGGCTTTGGTTGACCAAGTTTAGTTCAAGAAATGAGAAAACCAGAGGGGTAAAGTAGTGAAGAAAATATTTTGGTGACAAGTGACCATTATCATATGTATGTAAGAATTTTGATTTCCTTGTGTTTGATTCTTGATCCAATGGTGCAATTGTGTTAGTTTATCATATTGAAGTATTTTACAAGCAAGGGAGCAAGCAATTATGGCCTAGGTTGAGGATTTGCAATTTGGCATATTGTGCTTGTAAGTGAATTATGGGTTTTTCCCATTTTCTTCAATTCTTCTCAACTTAGGGTTTGGTGATCTTTGTTAGGGTTCAAATAGCAATTGTTAATCATACTAACACTCATCATGGCAATTGCACAAAAGAAAATCACTCAAATGCAAGAAACTATATGTGGCACTATATGCATATAAAAAGTTTTTGTTAATTGCAAATTTTGAGTTTGGGAAATTTCTTTCTTGTTGATGGTTGTTGAAACTTGGGATGTTACAAACCCTTCCCCCTTACAAAAGATCTCATCCCGAGATCTGAGAAAACTAGGTACTAAAGAGATCTGGGTACTCAGTCCTCATAAAGTCTTCTCTCTCCCAAGTGGCTTCTTCTTCGGTGTGGTTACTCCATTGGATCTTCAGAAACTTGATACTTCGGGTACGGGTGGTTCTGAAAGCTTCTTCCAGGATGCGAATAGGTACTTCTCGGTATGTCAGATCTGAGTTGATATCTACAGCTCGATGGTCGATGTTCTTGAAAACCTCGGTCTTCTCAGGCACTTCTAAGCACTTCCGGAGTAGCGAGATGTGAAACACATTGTGCACCGCTGACATTTCTTCCGGTAACTCCAGCTGATAGGATACTTCTCCTCGGCGACTCAGGACTTTGAAAGGTCCGACATATCGGGGTGCGAGCTTTCCTCTAAGCTGGAATCTCTGCATTCCTTTAAGAGGGGACACTTTGAGATATACGAAATCTCCGATCTCGAAGGTCATCTCTCGGCGTCTTTTGTCGGCGTAGCTCTTCTGTCTTGATTGGGCTGTCTTGAGGTACTCGCGGATCTTGTGAACCTTCTCTTCGGCTTCTCGGAGAATATCTGGTCCGAAGACTTGACTCTCTCCTACTTCTGACCAATTCAGAGGGGTACGGCACTTCCTTCCGTACAGTGCTTCAAAGGGGGCCATCTGCAAGCTGGCTTGGTAGCTGTTGTTGTACGAGAATTCTGCGTACGGCAAGCAGTCTTCCCACTTAGATCCATACTCTAGCACACATGCTCTCAACATATCTTCTAGTATCTGGTTGACTCTTTCAGTCTGTCCATCTGTCTGCGGGTGATAGGCTGTGCTGAAATTCAGACGAGTTCCGAGTCCTTCATGTACTTTCTGCCAGAATCTGGAGGTGAATTGGGATCCTCTGTCGGATACTATCGACTTCGGGGTTCCGTGTAGGCTGACTATCCTTGAGATATATAGCTCTGCGAGTCTCGGTCCTTGATAGGTGGTCTTGACGGGGATGAAATGGGCGACTTTGGTCAGTCTGTCGACCACTACCCAGATGGAATCATTCCCTTTACTAGATTTGGGCAGTCCGGTGATGAAGTCCATTCCTACGGAATCCCACTTCCATTCGGGAATCTGTAGGGGTTGCAACAGTCCTGCGGGGCGTTGATGTTCTGCTTTGACTCTTTGACAGATGTCACACTTGGCGATGTAGCTTCCAATTTCTCTCTTCATTCCATGCCACCAGAATTGTTCTTTCAAATCCTGGTACATCTTGGTTCCTCCGGGGTGAATGGAGTACAGGGTGTCGTGAGCTTCTTTCAGAATAACTTGCTTCAACTCTGAGTCTGACGGCACGCAAAGGCGCTTGTTATACCATAGCACTCCTTCTTCATCTACGGTGAATCCCGGTGCTTTTCCGGCAGCTATTTGGCTCTTGATTCCGTCAATGCTAGCATTTCCTTTCTGAGCTTCCTTGATCTGACTAATCAGGGTGGGTTGGAGTTCAATGCTGGCGAGGTATCCTTCGCTAACCAGTTCAAGCCTAAACTGTTCAAACTCTTCAAACAGGCTGGGTTGTTCAATTGCTATCATGGAGTTCAACTGACACGGCAGTCTACTCAGAGCATCCGCTACCACATTGGCCTTGCCGGGGTGATAGTGGATTTCCATGTCGTAATCCTTGATTAACTCTATCCATCTGCGCTGTCTCATATTCAGCTCCTTCTGCGTGAAGATATACTTCAGGCTCTTGTGATCCGAGTAAACCTCGCATCGATTACCCATGAGGTAATGACGCCATACTTTCAGTGCTAACACCACCGCTGCTAGCTCTAAGTCATGGGTTGGATAGTTCTGTTCATGCTGCTTCAGCTGTCTTGATAGGTAAGATATCACTTTGCCTTCTTGCATCAGCACACATCCAAGACCAATCTTGGAGGCGTCACAGTACACATCAAAAGGCTTGGTAATGTCCGGCATAACCAGTATTGGGGCTGTTGTTAATCTTAGCTTGAGCTGTTGAAAGCTCTCTTCACACTTGTCGGTCCATTCGAACTTCCGGTCCTTCTTCAACAATTGAGTCATTGGTCTTGCTATGCTCGAGAATCCTTCAACGAATCGGCGGTAATATCCCGCCAATCCGAGAAATGCACGGACTTCGGTCTGAGTGGTTGGGGCTTTCCATTCTTCAACAGTCTTGATTTTTGCGGGGTCAACGGCAATTCCTCCGGCTGACAAGATATGACCCAAGAATCCTACTTCTTTCAACCAGAACTCACACTTGCTGAACTTGGCATACAACTGATGCTCCCGAAGGGTATCTAGGACCACTTCCAAATGTTGCTCATGTTCTTCTTCGGACTTGGAGTATATGAGGATGTCGTCGATGAAGACAACGACGAACTTGTCCAGGAAGTTCATAAAGATCTTATTCATGAGGTTCATGAAGTAAGCGGGGGCATTGGTCAATCCAAATGACATGACATTGTACTCATACAATCCATATCTGGTGGTGAAGGCAGTTTTGGGGATATCGGTGGCACGAATCTTCAGCTGATGGTATCCTGTCCGCAGATCAATCTTCGAGAATACTTGTGCTCCGGTCAGCTGGTCAAACAGATCTTCTATCTTAGGCAACGGATACTTGTTCTTAATGGTGACATCGTTAAGCTTACGGTAGTCCGTAACCAAACGAGTGGCACCGTCCTTCTTATCCACGAACAAAACTGGCGATCTCCAAGGTGACGCACTTGGTTGAATCAGACCTTTGAATAGCATATCATCCAGTTGCTTCTTCAGTTCCACTAACTCTGCCGGGTTCATGCTATAGGCTCTCTGGGCTATAGGTCCGGTTCCTGGGATTAACTCGATGATAAACTCGATATCCTGATCTGGGGGCATACCGGGTAGATCATCCGGGAACACATCAGGATATCGACAAATGACCCTGATCTGATCCAAGGTGGGTTTGGCTAGGCTTTGGTTACAAGTGAACTTTCGGGGCATCTTTTCAGATATGTGTTCGACTATTATTCCGGTGCTACTAGTCATGGTGATGGCCTTCTTGGCACAATCAATCAGTCCATGATGTTTCGCCATCCAGTCCATTCCCAGGACTACTTCCAAACCTTTGGCTCCCAGAACAATCAAATTTGCATAGAATTCTATTTCATGTATTCTGATTGGCACATCTTTGCAAATTTTTCTAGCTTTAGTGGTTGATCCAGGTATTTGAACTATCATGACATGCTTCAAACTGATGGGTTGAATCTTACTAGTGCATGCAAAATCTTCGGTAATGAATGAATGCGATGCTCCAGAATCAAACATCACTCTTGCGGGTATTGAGTTAACAGAGAACATACCCAGCACAACGTCTGGGGCTTCCTGAGCTTCTTCTGCATTCATGTGGTAGAGGCGGCCGTTGCGGTTGTTCGGGTTGTTGGGGGCGAACTTCTTGTTGGTGGTGACACGACGCTGCTGCTGCGCAGGGCCTGAGGTGTTGGCGGCAGTCTTGGCGAGCTTCTTGGGGCACTCATAGGAGAAGTGCCCCGCCACTCCGCACTCGTAGCAGTTGTAGGTGGACTTGTCCTTGGGGGTGATGGGAACAGCATTGCTCCCAGTCCTTGGAGCGGTGTTGGAGTTATTGTTGGGGGCGCGAGGTGGTGCGCGGTTGAAGTTGTTGTTGTTGTTGTTGTGGTTGTTGTGTCCTCCTGACCTGGGGTTTCCTCCACTCCGGTTCTGATAACTTGGACGTGGATTCTGCATCGGGGGCTTGTTGTTTCTTGGGGCGAACCCTCCACTTGAGCTGGGGCGATACTTGTGGTTATTGCTGGGCCCACTCTGGTTCATCAAACGGCGCTTGCGGTTCTCATTGGCTTGGTGTATCTTCCCCTCCATCTGAATGGCGGAGTCAACGAGGGCTTCTAAGTCAGCAAAGGGGATATTGATCAGCACAGTCTGCATCTCATCATGCAGTCCATTCAGAAACCTCTCCTTCCTCTTCTCGACGGTGTCCGTCTCATCCGGGGCATACCTTGACAAAGTGAGAAACTTGTCGCGGTATTCCACCACGGTCATTCTGCCTTGCTTCAGTTCCCTGAACTCATCCCTCATCTTCTTAATCAGTCCCGGGGGCACATGATACTTGCTAAACTTGAGTTTGAAGTCCTCCCAAGTCATCATTTGCCCCGCATGTAAGGCGCGGGTACTTGTCCACCAGGCACATGCAGGTCCAGCCAGATAGTGGGTGGCGAACAACACCTTCTCGTTGTCCTCCACTCCGGCAACCTCGAGATTGTTCTCCATAGTTTGGAGCCAATCATCAGCATCGAGGGGTTCCTCTGTCTTGCTGAACACCGGTGGGTTGGTGTTTTGGAAGTTTTTCAGCTTTGACCCTGGGTGGTCGTGGTTTCCGTGACCTTGATTGCCCTGAGCAATCTGTTGAAGTGCAGCTAGGTTGGCTTGACGGTCAACTCTCTCAGCTTCTCTTTCTGCCATCATCTGTTGCAGCATTTGCAGCATTGTGGTTTCGCTGCGAGTTGGGGGTGCCATCTGAACAGTGATAGGGATCATGAGATGAGAGGGAAATTTCTATGGCTCATTTTGGGATAAAATTTCACACAACTTAAAACTTGATTCATAATAATAATATTACACACACACAAACATAGTCATGGGGGTAGCAAATATTACAAGCCAAATGTTCAGGAGGGTTTTAAGAACCCTTTCAACAAACTACGATACATGGGGCGGGTACAAAGGACCGATACATAACACGGGACGCAAGTGCTCAGACGGGACTACTCGCCATCGACGTTGATAGGGTAGACATTGTCTACCCCGGCATCAAGGTGCTCGTGGCCATCCTCGTAAGGGTGGAACTCCAGGTCGTCGTCTTCCTCCTCCTCGTAGTCGTCGTCGTTGCTGACGTAGGAGTAGCCGTCCCCCTGGATGTTCTCCCCTTCACCATCGCCTTCCAGCTCCTGGATCTGCTCAGCTTGGGCGGCAATGGTCGCCTTCAGAGTGGCGATCCTGGCCTTGAGGCGGTTGATGGCGTGATCCTTCTTCTGGTTGGCACGGCGGAGTGCCCTGCGTTCTCCGGCGATGACCTTGATGGTCTCCGCCTGCTGCGCCAACTGGATGTGAGTGTGGTTGGCGTATTCGCGGGAGTTGTCGAGGTCGATGCGGGTCTCACTCAACATGAAGTCGAGATGATCCACATGGTGGCGAAGTTGCGGGTGCGACGGCAGGTTCATTGGCACTCCGAGGGAGTTGTGCCTTGCATAGTGCAGAAAGCGACTATCCTCGAAGTCCATGAAGTTTTGCCCGCACAGACGTGCGAGCCCTTCCTGAAGTCCCCTTGCGAGACCATCCGCCCAGTTGTTCTCCCGGAAGGAGAACTGGATCCTTGCGCTCATTGGGAGCGTGAACCTTCCACGAAGGTCCACCATGATCACCCACTGAAGTTGACCACCGGGCTGGTCATTGAGCATTCCACCAAAGACTTCCGGTGGTGGGCGCCCGAGGAATTCTGAGAGGGAGAAGAGGTCCCTCTCAAAGATGATCTATCCACCGTTCCCCAACTGATAGAACTCAGTCTGGAGAAAGGGCTGCGCATCCACGACGTGATCCATCTGTAGAGAGATTAGATGATTAAGTTAGAGAAGTGCAAGTGTTCCAAATTTTAATTCACTTATAAGAAGGGCATGAATTTAAAGTTTGTAATAGACTCTTCAAGGTAAGAGGGGGAATAAGGTTTTCATAACTAGTCAATTCATGGAATTTGAAACTAAGTTTTTGAGCGTCCATTTTAACTAGGGTCTCCTAAGGTCAAACAATGGCTCTGATACCAACTTGTCAACACCCGGATTTTTAAGTCCAGATGCCTATTATGCCGTACATCGCAATCCCAGGAATAATGTTTTTGCGAGACATAATAGTAAGTAGCATAGAGTCATCATTTATTACAACACATATTGTCTTACAACCATAGATCACATGATCCAATATTACACGAATATATTGTTCAACATCACAAATAGTAGCGGAAGCGAAGTAGTAGTGGACTATCTATTCCACAGGCAACACTTGACGTTAGAAGACGATCTTAGTTATCGTAGACGTCCTGTTGTCCGTCATCCTGATACTGGTGCTCTCCTTCATAGTCTGGCATTTGAATAGCCAGGGCAAAGCCATGAGTACTTTTAAAGTACTCGCAAACTAACTCTACAGTAATTACTCATTAAGTGTAATAAGGGGGTACTAAGCTCTAGGTTTATTTGCATAAAGCCAAGTTTTAGTTTGATAAACATTTAGTAAAGCCTTATCATGTGCTAGACTAACTCAAGTGGGAACATTAGTGTCATTCCCACAACTCATTATGGTTCACCATAATATCACCTTTCAATTCACCATTCATTTCTAGGATCAAAACATTTTAATGATAACGGAGATAGTATGGCCTTTCCAATCGTCCGTAACCGTGGACACGGCTATTCGAATAGGTTTAACACTCTGCAGAGGTTGTACTCTTGTGCCACAACTTTTGATTACATCCGTCGAGGATAACCCCGAATCATCGTAACACAGTACGCGGATCATCAACCATAACCTTTCACTTATATATGCTAGTATGAGCACCTCTCCCCATGAGCTTGGCCTCCCGGTGGAAACCGCATGATTAACCCGGGAACTGCACAGGGCTTGGGCCGTACATTCACCTCATTTCAACATCATTCCACACTTAACGGAGGCAGCCGCAGCGTAACCCCTATGATGTTTGTTCAGAGGGAACCCATACTAAAATACACAAGTTTCTAGTTAAGCCCTAACCATAATCAGGTATTGTGGGGGTACTTGTATAATTGGAAGGGTATCGCATTCAAACCCAATCATCAATTTTATCAAAAATCACCATCTTCTCTTGTTCAAATCCACCTCCACTTTACTTTCTTTCAAAGTCATTTCACTTCACTATGTTCCCATCTAGAGTAGTCAATTTTAATTGATTAGCACTAGCAACTATATGAGGGGTGCTATCTAGCCTTGATTTGTGCTAATCCAACTTCAAGTATTGTTCTACTCTAGACCAAGTGAATCATAAATCAAAAAGTACTTTGAAATAAATAAGCAAAAGTAAATGTAAGTAAAAACATGGGATAGGTAATACATAAAAATAAAGTGTGATGGTGCCTTTGCTCTTGTAGAGCTAAGCACTTGTGTTTAGCAAGGGTTAGCTTGCCTTGAGCTGAGTAGTTATCGAAGTTCTCTTCTTCTTCCTGAGAGTAGGCCTCCTCCTCTTGGTATTCCTCGTTACTAGCGTCTATATACGAATACGAGGTATAAATACTAAACCAAGCTCACATACTAAACTAGAAACACTCAAAGGAGTTCACACACTAGTCCTATCATCAATCAATATGGCATGGTGGATTATTTGATTAGTCTTTATTGGAAAGAAAAATAATCTCCTCTCATTATTCCTATTTCTTAAATTTGGTATGTAGATCCTTAGAGGAATTCATTTCTTCTCATTACATCTTATTAAGATTTAATCTCTTCATATAATAATAAGGTATGAAATATAGGTTGACCCAAAGTCAACATTCCATATCTATTATATGTGAGTATAATTTAATTGAAGTGCTACACTTCACATAGTTTTAATACTTAACATTTAAATGAATTAAAATCTCTAAGTAATAATTCTCAAGGGTTCATTAGCCTAAGTCTTTCCCCCTGGTTATATTACTTAGGATCAAAATTTAAATGAGAGGTAGCTCTCATATTAGTTGTTGAGTTTGAATTCCAATTTCAATTGCTTTAGAATGGACTACATAGCCATTTTATTTGATCTTGTCCGTGATCATACAAATAACATGTCTATATTATTGCATAATCAATTGGAGGACAACATTTGTGATTTATTAGAATTGGAATCAATTCAAAATCTATTCTGGTTAAATTTTAAATAAAGTTTGAATGTTCAAAAGTCCCTGTCTTGTTCTTTTTATCAAATTAATTCTACTATGAATTTGGAGGTGGGGCCAGTGGCATTTGTTAGATAATTTCATGGGCTTTCCAACGGTATAAAGTTTGCTAAATTTGGTTTGGCAGATTTCAAAATATTCAAATTATACTAAACCATCAGCAGGACATTTTGAATAAAGATTAAATCCGAATTTGAATTGATGGGCTAGGCGGGAAAGCTAAACGGGCCGAAACAGATTTAAATCTCACTTCGCAGCCCAACTAGCAACTGGTGCGGGTGGGCTGCCCTGACGAGGTGGGGGCCACCTGTCAGCGGCTCTTTAAACGCCGAAGCGGTACGCGCGCGTTAGGCCGTAGGATTAGAACACGATCCGACGGTGCTGGAGCATCGTCGTCTCCGACGAGCGACGGGCTCACTGGCGGCGAGCCTAGGGGGTGGGAGAGCCTACCAGGCCGTTGCAGGAGTCTGGCAGTGTGCGCGGAGAAGTGGAAGTAGATGAGGAAGAGCTTGGGGCAGCGGCGGCGCTTGGGGAGGCTCCAATCGAAGCAGAGCTTCCGCGGGCTCCGGCGGCTTCGAGCTCTCGATTCGAGCAGCTCCGGCGAGGTGGTGTCAAATTGAGGTGGGGAGAGTGATCAGTGAAGAGAGGGGAGCAAGGTGTGTGAAGAGATGGAGGGCTGAGGTGCTCTATTTATAGCGGGAGGGTGGCCGTGAGGTGCTGCAAGGGTGCGTCGACGGCGTGGCCTCTCCGTCGATCGAAAGGGCAAGGCGAGGACAGCATCTTGTAGGCGTCGTCTTGGCGATGCTCGAGGACTAGCTAGCGCAGAGAAAAGGTGAAGGGATGGCTCGGGCGCGTGCGATGAGTGCGGCAGTACCCGCGGTACTTCGCCGGCGAGGACGACGGTGACTAGGCGGCCGCAGTCGATCGATCGTGTCTAGTGGCTAGAGGGCGCAGCGGCGGTGCTCGTTACAGAGGTAGGGATGCAGGGGGAGGATGACAGCGTGCTGGCGCGAGATGCTCTGGCGCGCTCCAGAGCGCGCTCACCGCGTGCCTGGCACGTCCTGGCATGGTGCTGGGCGTGCTTGGGCCGGCCAATGCCGTGGCTGGGCGAGCATGGGCCGTGTACCGTGCGGTTCCTTGAGTGACAGGGAAGCTCCAGGACAAGGAGATGGGGCGAGATGGTGGCCAGAGAGAAAGTGAGGAGTGGTGGCCAAAGGTGGCCGGCATTGCCAAGTTTTGCATTGTTTAAGCTTGTTGCCATGCTTTAATCGACGGGGCAAGGACGAGTAGAGGTGCAGGGGGTGTAGGAGAGGGTGATCATCACAAACCAAAAGTGGTTTAGGTCAAAAACTGCTGGGTAATAGCATGTAACACCATTCCCAGATGCTGCCTGCCATGTGTTCGACACAATGGCCGCATGAACAAAACTTTCAAAATTTGAAATTCTTTTTGGTGGATCTTAAACATATTAATTATGGGTTAGAATGGTGGTGGTGGGGTTCAATTTGGAGTTGTTTTGCAAAATGGCAAAAGTGACATGATCTTCACTTTATTTCAGCATCCCTACTTGTCACCTTTATACTGGTCAACCTAGTCAACTCTAGCCATGGTGGTCAACATCAAAGTTACTCACCTTGACATGGTCTTGGATGACATGGCTTTGGTTGACCAAGTTTAGTTCAAGAAATGAGAAAACCAGAGGGGTAAAGTAGTGAAGAAAATATTTTGGTGACAAGTGACCATTATCATATGTATGTAAGAATTTTGATTTCCTTGTGTTTGATTCTTGATCCAATGGTGCAATTGTGTTAGTTTATCATATTGAAGTATTTTACAAGCAAGGGAGCAAGCAATTATGGCCTAGGTTGAGGATTTGCAATTTGGCATATTGTGCTTGTAAGTGAATTATGGGTTTTTCCCATTTTCTTCAATTCTTCTCAACTTAGGGTTTGGTGATCTATGTTAGGGTTCAAATAGCAATTGTTAATCATACTAACACTCATCATGGCAATTGCACAAAAGAAAATCACTCAAATGCAAGAAACTATATGTGGCACTATATGCATATAAAAAGTTTTTGTTAATTGCAAATTTTGAGTTTGGGAAATTTCTTTCTTGTTGATGGTTGTTGAAACTTGGGATGTTACATCCGAGGATGTAGTTATTGATTACATTACGCACCATACTTAATGCAATTGTCTGTTGTTTGCAACTTAATACTGGAAGGGGTTCGGATGATAACCTGAAGGTGGACTTTTTAGGCATAGATGCATGCTGGATAGCGGTCTATGTACTTTGTCGTAATGCCCAATTAAATCTCACAATACTCATCATATCATGTATGTGCATTGTCATGCCCTCTCTATTTGTCAATTGCCCAATTGTAATTTGTTCACCCAACATGCTATTTATCTTATGGGAGAGACACCACTAGTGAACTGTGGACCCCGGTCTATTCTTTTACATCGAATACAATCTACTGCAATACTTGTTCTACTGTTTTCTGCAAACAATCATCATCCACACTATACATCTAATCCTTTGTTACAGCAAGCCGGTGAGATTGAAAACCTCACTGTTTCGTTGGGGCAAAGTACTTTGGTTGTGTTGTGCAGGTTCCACGTTGGCGCCGGAATCCCTGGTGTTGCGCCGCACTACATCTCGCCGCCATCAACCTTCAACGTGCTTCTTGACTCCTACTGGTTCGATAAACCTTGGTTTCTAACTGAGGGAAACTTACTGCTGTACGCATCACACCTTCCACTTGGGGTTCCCAACGGTCGCGTGTTGTACCAGTGTCAAGCTAAATTTCTGGCGCCGTTGCCGGGGAGATCAAGACACGCTGCAAGGGGAGTCTCCACATCCCAATCTCTTTACTTTGTTTTTGTCTTGCTTTATTTTATTTACTACTTTGTTTGCTGCATTATATCAAAATACAAAAAAAAATAGTTGCTAGTTTTACTTTATTTGCTATCTTGTTTGCTATATTAAAAACACAAAAAATTAGTTACTTGTTTTACTTTACTTAATTCCATGCATGTTTTTATTTCACTAGTTAGGCTTAATGGAAAACAACAAAAATATTAGAGATCTTTATAGTATTTATCTTGAGTTAGGACATGAGGTGTTTGAAGAGAAAATTAAAAAACCCATGGAACTTTGTTTGCAAAATAGTTGTAGCAATGTTATTAGCATGAACTCTTTGAACACTATTATTGCTAATGCTATGGAAGAATTTAAGTTTGGGGAAGCTGGTTTTGATGAGCATGATATTTTTAGTCCCCCAAGCATGGAGGAGAAAATTTACTTTGATGACACTTTGCCTCCCATTTATGATGATAGTGGTATTTTGGTGCCACCTACTATTGAGGATAAAGTTTATTATGATTACAATATGCCTCCTATATTTGATGATGAGAATAATAATGATAGCTACTTTGTTGAATTTGCTCCCACTACAACTACTAAAATTGATTATGCTTATGTGGAGAGTAATAATTTTATGCATGAGACTCATGATAAGAATGCTTTATGTGATAGTTATATTGTTGAGTTTTCTCATGATGATACTGAAAGTTATTATGAGAGAGGAAAATATGGTTGTAGAAATTTTCATGTTACTAAAACACCTCTCTATGTGCTGAAATTTTTGAAGCTACACTTGTTCTATCTTCCTATGCTTGTTACTTTGCTCTTCATGAACTTGTTTATTTACAAGATTCCTTTTCATAGGAAGCATGTTAGACTTAAATGTGTTTTGAATTTGCCTCTTGATGCTCTCTTTTGCCTCAACTCTTATTTATTGCGAGTGCATCATTAAAACTGCTGAGCCCATCTTAATGGCTATAAAGAAAGAACTTCTTGGGAGATAACCCATGTCTTTATTTTGCTACTATTTTGTTGTGTCTTGGAAGTTGTTACTACTGTAGCAACCTCTCCTTATCTTTATTTTATTGCATTTTTGTGCCAAGTAAAGTCTTTGATAGCAAGGTTGATACTAGATTTGGATTACTGCGCAGAAACAGATTTCTTGCTGTCACGAATCTGGGTTGAATTCTCTGTAGGTAACTCAGAAAATTATGCCAATTTACGTGAGTGATCCTCAGATATGTACGCAACTTTCATTCAATTTGAGAATTTTCATTTGAGCAAGTCTGGTGCCTCAATAAAATTCGTCTTTACGAACTGTTCTGTTTTGACAGATTCTGCCTTTTATTTCGCATTGCCTCTTTTGCTATGTTTGATGGATTTTTCGATTCCATTGACTTTCAGTAGTTTTGTGCAATGTCCAGAAGTGTTAAGAATGATTGTGTCACCTCTGAACATGTAAATTTTAATTGTGCACTAACCCTCTAATGAGTTGTTTTGAGTTTGGTGTGGAGGAAGTTTTCAAGGATCAAGAGAGGGAGATGATACAATATGATCAAGGAGAGTGAAAGCTCTAAGCTTGGGGATGCCCCGGTGGTTCACCCCTGCATATATCAAGAAGACTCAAGCGTCTAAGCTTGGGGATGCCCAAGGCATCCCCTTCTTCATCGACAACATTATCAGGTTCCTCTAGTGAAACTATATTTTTATTCCATCACATCTTATGTACTTTGCTTGGAGCGTCGGTTTGTTTTTGTTTTTGTTTTTGTTTGAATAAAATGGATCCTAGCATTCTTTGTGTGGGAGAGAGACACGCTCCGCTGTTGCATATGGACAAATATGTCCTTAGACTTTACTCATAATATTCATGGCGAAAGTTTCTTCTTCGTTAATTTGTTATATGGTTGGAATCGGAAAATGATACATGTAGTAATTGCTAAAATGTCTTGGATAATGTGATACTTGGCAATTGTTGTGCTCATGTTTAAGCTCTTGTATCATATACTTTGCACCTATTAACGAAGAAATACATAGAGCTTGCTAAAATTTGGTTTCATAATTGGTCTCTCTAAGGTCTAGATAATTTCTAGTATTGAGTTTGAACAACAAGGAAGACGGTGTAGAGTCTTATAATGTTTACAATATGTCTTTTATGTGAGTTTTGCTGCACCGCTTCATCCTTGTGTTTGTTTCAAATAAACCTTGCTAGCCTAAGCCTTGTATCGAGAGGGAATACTTCTAATGCATCCAAAATCCTTGAGCCAACCACTATGCCATTTGTGTCCACCATACCTACCTACTACATGGTATTTCTCCGCCATTCCAAAGTAAATTGCTTGAGTGCTACCTTTAAAATGTCCATTCTTTATCTTTACAATATATAGCTCATGGGACAAATAGCCTAAAAACTATTGTGGTATTGAATATGTACTTATGCACTTTATCTCTTATTAAGTTGCTTGTTGTGCGATAACCATGTTCCTGGGGACGCCATCAACTATTCTTTGTTGAATATCATGTGAGTTGCTATGCATGTCCGTCTTGTCTGAAGTAAGGGAGATTTACCACTCATTTAATGGTTAGAGCATGCATAATGTTAGAGAAGAACATTGGGCCGCTAACTAAAGCCATGATCCATGGTGGAAGTTTCAGTTTTGGACAAATATCCTCAATCTCATATGAGAAAATTAATTGTTGTTACATGCTTATGCATAAAAGAGGAGTCCATTATCTGTTGTCTATGTTGTACCGGTATGGATGTCTAAGTTGAGAATAATCAAAAGCGAGAAATCCAATGCGAGCTTTCTCCTTAGACCTTTGTACAGGCGGCATAGAGGTACCCCTTTGTGACACTTGGTTAAAACATATGCATTGGGATGATAATCCAGGTAATCCGAGCTAATTAGGACAAGGTGCGGGCACTATTAGTATACTATGCATGAGGCTTGCAACTTGTAGGATATAATTTACATAACACATATGCTTTATTACTACCGTTGACAAAATTGTTTCTTGTTTTCAAAATCAAAGCTCTAGCACAAATATAGCAATCGATGCTTTCCTCTTTGAAGGACCTTTCTTTTACTTTTATGTTGAGTCAGTTCACCTATTTCTCTCCACCTCAAGAAGCAAACACTTGTGTGAACTGTGCATTGATTCCTACATACTTGCATATTGCACTTGTTATACTACTCTATGTTGACAATATCCATGAGATATACATGTTACAAGTTGAAAGCAACCGCTGAAACTTAATCTTCCTTTGTGTTGCTTCAATGCCTTTACTATGAATTATTGCTTTATGAGTTAACTCTTATGCAAGACTTATTGATGCTTGTCTTGAAGTACTATTCATGAAAAGTCTTTGCTATATGATTCATTTGTTTACTCATGTCATCTACATTGTTTTGATCGCTGCATTCATTACATATGCTTACAATAGTATGATCAAGGTTATGATGGCATGTCACTCCAGAAATTATCTTTGTTATCATTTACCTGCTCGGGACTAGCAGAAACTAAGCTTGGGGATGCTGATACGTCTCCGACGTATCGATAATTTCTTATGTTCCATGCCACATTATTGATGATATCTACATGTTTTATGCATACTTTATGTCATATTTATGCACTTTCCGGCACTAACCTATTAACGAGATGTCGAAGAGCCGATTCTTTGTTTCTGCTGTTTTTGGTTTCAGAAATCCTAGTAAGGAAATATTCTCGGAATTGGACGAAATCAACGCCCAGGGGCCTATTTTCACACGAAGCTTCCAGAAGACCGAAGGGAAGACGAAGTGGGGCCACGAGGTGGCCAGACACCAGGGCGGCGCGGCCTGGGCCTTGGCCGCGCCGGCCTGTTGTGTGGGGCCCCCGTGACGCCCCCTGACCTGCCCTTCCGCCTACATATAGTCTTCGTCGCGAAACCCCCAGTACCGAGAGCCACGATACGGAAAACCTTCCAGAGACGCCGCCGCCGCCAATCCCATCTCGGGGGATTCAGGAGATCGCCTCCGGCACCCTGCCGGAGAGGGGAATCATCTCCCGGAGGACTCTTCACCGCCATGGTCGCCTCCAGAGTGATGAGTGAGTAGTTCACCCCTGGACTATGGGTCCATAGCAGTAGCTAGATGGTCGTCTTCTCCTCATTATGCTTCATTGTCGGGTCTTGTGAGCTGCCTAACATGATCAAGATCATCTATCTGTAATGCTATATGTTGTGTTTGTTGGGATCCGATGGATAGAGAATACTATGCTATGTTGATTATCAATCTATTACCTATGTGTTGTTTATGATCTTGCATGCTCTCCGTTATTAGTAGAGGCTCTGGCCAAGTTTTTACTCTTAAATCCAAGAGGGAGTATTTATGCTCGATAGTGGGTTCACGCCTCCATTAAATGCGGGACGATGTGAGAAAGTTCTAAGGTTGTGGATGTGCTGTTGCCACTAGGGATAAAACATTGATGCTATGTCCGAGGATGTAGTTATTGATTACATTACGCACCATACTTAATGCAATTGTCTGTTGTTTGCAACTTAATACTGGAAGGGGTTCGTATGATAACCTGAAGGTGGACTTTTTCGGCATAGATGCATGCTGGATAGCGGTCTATGTACTTTGTCGTAATGCCCAATTAAATCTCACAATACTCATCATATCATGTATGTGCATTGTCATGCCCTCTCTATTTGTCAATTGCCCAATTGTAATTTGTTCACCCAACATGCTATTTATCTTATGGGAGAGACACCACTAGTGAACTGTGGACCCCAGTCTATTCTTTTACATCGAATACAATCTACTGCAATACTTGTTCTCTTTGTTTTACGCAAACAATCATCATCCACACTATACATCTAATCCTTTGTTACAGCAAGCCGGTGAGATTGACAACCTCACTGTTTCGTTGGGGCAAAGTACTTTGGTTGTGTTGTGCAGGTTCCACGTTGGCGCCGGAATCCCTGGTGTTGCGCCGCACTACATCTCGCCGCCATCAACCTTCAACGTGCTTCTTGACTCCTACTGGTTCGATAAACCTTGGTTTCTAACTGAGGGAAACTTACTGCTGTACGCATCACACCTTCCACTTGGGGTTCCCAACGGTCGCGTGTTGTACGCGTGTCACCCTCCGACCCTTAGTCCTGCGAAAGACGACTCCTCTCCCGATGATGAGACCCACGCCAAAAAAGGTAATACTTTTTTCAAGACTTGTAGTTTAATGCTCCCTTATGTATCTATATACCATGATAGCTTGATGTAATGCTTAACTTGGTTGGTTCGCCACGATCAATAAAAACGAGGGGGCCAACGGTAGGAAGAAAACTTGCAGCTAAGATTTCCGGAATGGGTTCAAGATTTCGCATCACATCTATTGTAGGTGGCAGAAGGCCACTTCATCCGCATGAATCTTCATATCTTGTATCACATATTGTCTATTTTATCAGGAATGAACTTCCTACCTTCCCATTGTGGAAGCAGCACGTGGATACCCCTTCACAGTTCGAGAGTTTAGTGCATAATTTACATGTAAGTCATGCTTCTCCTGGTAATGATAAATTATTCCACATTGATCTGTCCCATTTCTTGTAGCTTACTGTTGTTTCTATGCTATGTAACTCACCAATCATTCCACCGTTGTGAGCAGTTAAGGTTTGAATTTGATGAGGATAATGAGGATGTAAAGTTTGTCATCGCTTCCATATTCAAAGAATTGTTGCGCCAGCACCGCTATAAGATTAAGGCGACATACTTCACTGGCAAGATTACTGCCAATGTTCGAACAAAGTCTCCTGCACCCTACATGACTGACGAGCAGTGGGGAGATCTTGTCAAGCACTGGTCTGATCCAAATAATGTGGTATGGCTTATGAGGACTGTGAAACCAGATTAAATTCCGAATACTTATTTTGCGCTAGTGTCTCACTAGTCTCCTTTTTGCAGACGTTGTCTAAAAGGAACCAGGCTAACCGCTTGAAACAACGTTTACCAAGCCGTACAGGATCTCGTCACTTGGTTGGGCATCTCTGGCAAAAAGTAATGCCCCGCTGGTCTGTACTGCTACATATGTTACTCGTAAATTGTGTAGAACTCCATGTGCATGTTATATTTCCATCCTCCATTTTAACCACGTTATTTGATTTCTATATGATTGTACAAAAATGCAGAAAATAGATCATGCAAACAACATGCAACCAGACAAAGAGATGACTCTGGCAGAGCAGTTCGAGGCATGCCAGAAGAACAAACATAATGTGATAGGAGAACTCGCAGAAAGTGTTATTGTAAGTCTTCTTTATGATTTAAATTTTTTAATGACACACTTGCCAATTTGTAGGAGCAATAATGGGCATGTCAATATGATCTTGTAGGCGTTTTTGTGAAAATGCATTTGATGTGTAATCAGGCATACCAACTTGTAGGATTAAAAGTAGTTCGTACACATTAAATCTACCGTCTGCATGTTTCTCTGTAATAACTTTAATTTTTACACGACTGAAAACTTTTCAGGCAAATATGAAATTGGAGATGGCAAAACCCGGAAAGACGGTATGGAAAAAGCTCTAGAAGAATGTATGGAGACATTTACCATGGTACTTAAAAATAAAGATATCACCAAAAACACTTTCCTGCGAAATGCTGGGTTTTTGCAGTCCAAGTCTTTCTCTGCACAAGTTCTGGAGGAACAACTCCAAATAGAACGAGCTGCAGCAGATGTGTTAAGAAACCGAGTTGACATGTTGAGATCGAGATCAGAAGCATGTGATGCCCTACTGCAGGAGGTCAATCAAGTTCGTTATAATCTCTCAAAGACTAATAAAATGCCATAGATAATTGGAGATGAACACTGACATTGACATGTGAGTACCTTGGTATTGTGAAATTTTTCCTGAGACCGAGGCAATGTTCCTATTTTGTTGGTGGATGCATTTATCTGCGGCTGGGATCAACTTGGTAGTTGTTCCTGTGGATGTTTTATAAATTGGTTGCCTAGCCTTTTCAATCAGTTTGAACTTAAATGGTACTAGACTAGTACAAATGCCCGTGCGTTGCCACGGGAAAAAAAACCATGTACACAATGATACATATATTTCTCCAGTTTTTTCTCTGATGGCATGCTGTTATGTACATGGTTTCTCCAATTCTTTTTCTGATTGCCCCTTGTTTTCCACCCTCAAATACATCTTCTCTACCACTATTGCGAAGTTACCTAATTTTGTTGTCCCCGGCTCCCCTACACTCCCTTTTGCACCATCATTGCTATCTTGTCTGGACTCCGCGCATCTTGGTCAAATCATTGCTTTTTTAAACGGCAGATTGAGGCCCTCATCATTCTTCTAGTGGAAAGGGTAAGAAAAGATGATGTATTACCTAATATAAGCCTGAAGGAAACTGAAAAAAAGGGAAGCAAACATGAAATTTTGGGACAAAATGCAAACTGGAGATGAAAATATCACTTGACGATAGCATTTAGAACTCCAGTAGCCTAATCTACACATGATAGAAGCATTATCAGTCCACAATAATCAACTGAAGCACACTTGTAAGAATAAACACCGGTGATACGGCGGCACAAATCTTGTCGACCTCCTGTTTTGGCAGTCAGCCAATCAGCCACGGGAAATGGAACGTTGTAAGCAGGAGAAACAACACCGAGATCTGGTCATCATCGCCCACACTGGGAGCTCTAAGCCCTTCCTCACTTACAGTACATAACAGAAAATAAGCACTACTTGTCCTTAGGATCATCACAAATGGAACTCACGCCTTCTTACTTCTTTTGCTATTCGTTTTCCATGAATGTCATTAAAAAAATTCAAAATTAATTATATGTATTTATGAAAATGAACTTATTGTTACTATCTCCATAAAACAGAATGTATTGTTTTTTTCCTAGTTACATCGCAAATTCAAAAATAAATCTAATAATTTTATGATGCTGAAGCGGAAAGGAACCTAAAAAATAATTTTAGGATTTCCTTATATTTGGACCTAAACCATATGCCTAATCAACAAACCAAGACTTGAGAAATACAACTTCATCATTCTTAAGTATTAGTAGAAAGTGCATTGAAATTACCTGGAGATGTAAAACTATAAAATATATCTAATAGTATTTGTAGAAGTATTGAGAGGTTACCTGTCTACTGCCGTGATGTGCACCTGAGCAGCTTACAATCTGTACTCTTCTTCTTGGCCTCAATAAACTCATTCCCTTCAGTAGAACCGCGTGCCCAAAAAAAAGTCAGCTTCTCTGAACATTTTAGAAACTCATCTGAAGCATAATCATCAAAGAGTTCGTACAAAAAAGTTACACATGCATAAGTTTTTTTTTTGTATTCAAGGACAAATTGCCAGAGAAGTTATATTTTACAAATGTTCAACCAAAAACAATTGGCGTACTGAAAGTAGGTAACTCGATGAAGATGTTGTTTACCTGGATCAGATGGTAGCTCAACTCACAACTATTACACTTGTAAGAAATGCATATCACCAAACGAGAATGTTGCTCGTCATTTTTTGCTGACCATGCATCTCTGTCATGAGGAGCTCTGGTTCAAATGCTTCCTCTCAGGTGGTGCGTCCTATCCATTTGTGGCGCCACTAAAAATGGTTAAAATAACATATTTAAATCGATTTATGTTTGGCTGACACCTGTAAAATATGACATGATGAACTTAAATCTAGGAAAAACTTATACTTTTTTAGAAATAACTAATACCAAGTTGGGACCGTAGCAGCCATCCTGCTGATCTTCATCTAAGCTGCAGTTTTTGGAGCAACTTAAATTATTTTTGGCGAACAAATACCTGCAATATTTAAGTGAAGTTCCTAGAAGAGGTAAGTACTTGAGAATTACAACTCAGTTCTTATCTACTGTGAAAGCATGTTACCTAATTCATTCTTAACTATAGGGGATAACATTAGATATGATATGATGAACCTATTCTCGAAGGAAGTAGGACTGCAGTTCAAAATTTTACAGATCATGGACATTGTCTATCAGTAACCCCTGGCTTTCAGTGATCTGTTCAGTTGTAGTTTTTGCTAGAACCAAAGTCATGGTCCTAGCAGAGTAATAGTAGCAGAGCAGGAAGAAGAGGGTAAAGCGAACCCTCAAAAAACTATTCATGTTCACTAAGCATTATAAGTTTGTTAAATTATTCTTCTCACATATATTTCACAATTTATCAATAAAATGCTTTTCCATAGTTTTAAAGTTGTCATCATATTATTTAAGCTCCATAGGCAACAATGCATAGGAGAGCAAGCAAGAAATTTCGCTCATATATGAGAGCAAGCAAGCAATAGTCTATCCACATATATGACAGCATGCTATAGTTGACTTTTGTCAGAAAACTTCCTAATAAACTTATAGAATTGGAGGTAGTTTAAAAGTTTTCACCACTATTGCCTTGTTGGCTTCAAATGAGGATATTACATCTTGCTTCTCTCTACCACTCTCTCTTGAAGAGTTCCAAGAACTCCATGAGGTGATCCAGCTTGTGGAGACAACAAACATTGATGGTTATGCCTTGGACCAGAGGGTCCTTGTGTTGGGAGCTAAATACACTCCGTCCAACTACTAATAAATTTCTGTTTGGGAAAGTTACTGTACATGAAGCTCTTAATGCAATTTGGTCTTCTAAAGCTCTGCCTAAACTCAAGGTTTTCCTCTGGCTACTAATGCATGATCGGATGAACACCCACGATATCATGCTTCGTAAGAATTGGAAAGTGGATTCAGGTCTGGAATGTGTTCTTTGCAATGCTACAAATGTTGAGACGAGGAATCATCTGTTTTTTTAGTGTGATTTTGCTGTTGATTGCTGAAATACGGTCAATATTCAATGGTCCCCAAATTTACCTTTTTCGGACATGTTTCGCCTGGCTAAGGATACCATTCAGGGGCCCTGGTTTTCGGAAGTGGTGGCTTGTGTGTCTTGGAATATTTGGAAGATGCGGAACGATCTTATCATCCAAGCAATTCCAGCTTCGTTTATTCGGTGGAGAAGGGGTTCTCAAAGCGATCTTCTGGTTCATCAGTTCAGAGTAAATTAAGGCAACTCAACCACTTATTGACTGGGTGTTGTTTGTTCTTGTTTAGTTTAAATGTGTTTCCTTGTTCTTTTTTTTACGCCTTGCTGTGTTGTTTGTTCTTGTTTAGTTTAAATGTGTTTCGTTGTTCATTTATTTACACCTTGGTGTAAACTTTTAAACTTTTGGACGCTTTGTCCCTGTAGAGTCTGTGTGACATATATATAGAAAATTACACCGTAGGGGATTCCCTTATGGTAAAGGTGTTAAAAAAATAAACTTTCACCAAAAATCTTTCTAATAAACTTTCAGAAAACTCACACGTGACATCAGACAGCAGAGAATCCCACAAGAAAAATGAAATACAAAATCCCACAAATACATACCTTGAATATGAAATCAAATAATTAGCAATTTAGGATCTTCTTGATGCTAGCTGTGATTTCTCCTCCTTACAGACTTCTTTTAGAAATCTGAAAAAGTGTGGCACAAGTGTGACTATATATTAACCTCTATAGGGAGTAAGAAAAAGTATAATGCAACTATATATGAACGGATAACCAATAAGATGATATATTTGCAATACAGATCAACTCAAGTCTTGTTTGTTATGCCTATTGCAATAAGATTGCCTATGCCTTATTGTGAACATATAATTATTCATTTGTTCCTCAACCAATAGCAACTTTTTACCTAAGAGAAGTAAGAGAGCGTTAGTAGAATCTAATGATCATATGAACATTTCACTCTGAATACTAATTCCGAGCCCCCCACATTTTTTTCTTCAGAAATAGGAACTTGTCTGGGGAACATTTGAGTGACAAAAGTAGAGAACAAGTGATATTTATATCATGGAAAAAACGCATGTGTGTTTCAACAGATCTAAAATGATCGATACCGTGTTCATCGTAGAATCATTATAATTTGTATCACTGAAATATCATAGGTTTCATTATCTGCTTTCTTTTATACAATTTAATACATGTCAGTCAGGTTTCACGTCAGAATTAGTTCCCTAGCTCCTATCTCAAAAGATAAAATTTAAAACCAATGCAAAATAAATGGGTGAATGGTAACAAAATAGCACATGAAATCGCTTTCATAACCAGTCTTTTGAGCACTTAACATGACCAAAATGAAGCATGGGCTACGCTACATTTAAAACTCGCATTAAACAAAACATATGCTCTGATTCAACATGGTAGAAAAATTAAAGCGATTCAGTTCTGGTTCTAACCATTGACGATAGCACTTTGATGCACATCGTGTGGCTACAGTTGTGCAGCATGACCTTGTTGTTCAGCTCCATGCCGACCCTGCACTGCTTGTCTATCTCGGCATCGACCGGCCCCTTGTCCGTGCCATCTCTTCTCCTTTAACACTCCAAGCAGACCCTAGGGTCGCTGATCCAATCCAGTTTAGAAACTATAGCTTGCTTGGAGTAAATGTATTCAACATAATTGTACTCAACACATTACAGACAAATGCTTACATAATAAATCAAGTAATACAAGGCATCGAGAATTCGAGATGGAGCAAACTTTAAGAGATAGGTCAGGCACGCAGACGCCCTTGCTGCAACCGCCTCTGGCCTGCTGCTGATCCAACTGTCTGTGGTCAAAGTGAATGCCCATGAATCAAGAAATGCATTTCCGTATCAATTTTGACACATTGACAAAGATATTCTTCTCTACAAAGAGTGAGTAGAGTTGATGCCCTCCTATTTGCTAGTTACATATTAAAGTACTAAGAAATGGGATATAAAATTGAAGAAACTATCCTCACCATTAGCCATTGCAAAATGTCAGGTGTAGATTTCCCAAACCAATATATAAGAACCACATATCCGAGAATTTTCCAAAGAAATGAACCTGAAAATGGGACCGAACAAAACAAAACCATTAGATAGGAACATTTTAGTAATGCGGGGAAATAGCTAATAGTAGTATTAGTGCAACAAGCAAATCACTATATGCGAATCCATAGGAAAAAAGTAAAACTTTCACCAGCCAGGCCAAAATCCCAACAATGTTATTAGCCACGCGATGCCTCTTCTAGGTTAATTACTAAAAAAAATCTAGATATTTCATGAGTTGCATAGTATTAGTATGTCCATAAATAGATGTCAAATCTAAGACATCTACTTATGGACGGAGGGAGTAGTAAAATTACTATAATTGCAACAAATATTTATGCAAGGACAATAATTGAGAGCATGTACTATTCTATCACCCCATCTAAAACAACATATTTCCATTGAATTTAAGAAATTGATGCATGCTACATAACAATTTACTTTGCTACTTATTCTATTTAACTCTAATATTGTTTTAAAAACTAAAACAAAACACTTCGACAATATGCTCACATGGTTACCATATGTTGTAGCCATCACTACTTGTCAGATGCATCTATTCATTAACCCGTGTTAATTATGTAGCAGAAATTCAGATGTTATTTTTTGGCGGCCCAAATGTAGATTGGGATTGGAGTTGCAATACAAGAGAAGCAAAAGAGAAAGTCGACTGCAGACATATCAACAGATACAATAATCAATGTACAACCAATACAAATCGTTATTGACTAAGATCTCCTGAACTTACGAAAAGAACCAAGCGGTTCAAGGTGAGGTAAATGTGTATGAGAAGTAATCTCATACGTTAGGGAAAGTACGTCTTGGTAACTCTCATCACCACATCGAAATACAGAGTGCTTAAAAATAATTTAGACTCTGACCTGAGGTCACTCGTAGGCAGTGCCATTCACTTGAAGTGAATTCGCGCCAGCCGGCCGGGGACTTAGGCAGTGTATTGTTTATGGTAGTAAATCATAAGATATATATAGAGAGAGAGACGACATGAGATTGACAGGCTACCAGGTAGGGCTTCTCGCAAGCAGTTCGAGTCAAAGCCAAATCGGGAGGTGTCGTGGACTGTGGCTACTGACCTGAAATCTGTTGCGCCTCCTGCTAATTCACGCATGCCGCCGCCCGATCGAGGCCGCCGCACCTACGAGCTCGCCCCCCGATTCAAACCTGCGGCCCCTCGTCCCCATGTCGCCACATCCCCAATCGAGACTATCCATGCGGCGGTGGAGATATGGATCCATGTCAGCTTACAGAGATGGAGAATTGAATTGCTCACAAAGGAAAACAGTCCGCGGGTGGCGCTGCGCTCCACTCCGCCAGGGCTCCTGCCGGCCGATCCGCGCGGTCCTCGATTCAATTTGAGCCAGAACCAAACGTGGTCGGTCGAGGGGCTTGATTCTAGCAATGAAAATATGGTCTGTGTGTGGTTATCGGGCAGGGGGGCGGCGGTGGTGAAGGGGCACACCGGCACAGGCAGGGGATGTGGTGGTGTTTGGATCCAGGGCCGATCATCAAGGGGAAGATGAAGTGAGTTTCGCTGGGCTTTGGCCCAAGTGCATGCTCGCGCGGACGAAGCCGGAACGACGAAAGGGCAAACGTATTGGCAGAATACGGAACATATTCGTGCTTTTTAAGTAGTGTAGAAATTATGTAGCAGAAATTCAGATGTTATTTTCTGGCGGCCCAAATGTAGATTGGGATTGGAGTTGCAATACAAGAGAAGCAAAAGAGAAAGTCGACTGCAGACATATCAACAGATACAATAATCAATGTACAACCAATACAAATCGTTATTGACTAAGATCTCCCGAACTTACGAAAAGAACCGAGCGTTCAAGGTGAGGTAAATGTGTATGAGAAGTAATCTCATACGTTAGGGAAAGTACGTCTTGGTAACTCTCATCACCACATCGAAATACAGAGTGCTTAAAAATAATTCAGACTCTGACCTGAGGTCACTCGTAGGCAGTGCCATTCACTTGAAGTGAATTCGCGCCGGCCGGCCGGGGACTTAGGCAGTGTATTGTTTATGGTAGTAAATCAGAAGATATATATAGAGAGAGAGACGACATGAGATTGACAGGCTACCAGGTAGGGTTTCTCGCAAGCAGTTCGAGTCAAAGCCAAATCGGGAGGTGTCGTGGACTGTGGCTACTGACCTGAAATCTGTTGCGCCTCCTGCTAATTCACGCATGCCGCCGCCCGATCGAGGCCGCCGCACCTACGAGCTCGCCCCCCGATTCAAACCTGCGGCCCCTCGTCCCCATGTCGCCACATCCCCAATCGAGACTATCCATGCGGCGGTGGAGATATGGATCCATGTCAGCTTACAGAGATGGAGAATTGAATTGCTCACAAAGGAAAACAGTCCGCGGGTGGCGCTGCGCTCCACTCCGCCAGGGCTCCTGCCGGCCGATCCGCGCGGTCCTCGATTCAATTTGAGCCAGAACCAAACGTGGTCGGTCGAGGGGCTTGATTCTAGCAATGAAAATATGGTCCGTGTGTGGTTATCGGGCAGGGGGGCGGCGGTGGTGAAGGGGCACACCGGCACAGGCAGGGGATGTGGTGGTGTTGGGATCCAGGGCCAATCATCAAGGGGAAGATAGGGTCTGGGTTTCCTCGGCCAGAGTGACGACTGAACGAGGGAAAGGAGGAAGTGAGTTTCGCTGGGCTTTGTCCCAAGTGCATGCTCGCGCGGACGAAGCCGGAACGACGAAAGGGCAAACGTATTGGCAGAATACAGAACATATTCGTGCTTTTTAAGTAGTGTAGATGTAGATTAGAGCCAAGGTCTCGAGTTTGAATTGTTGACGGTGTGGTTCAATTCATCCTTAATTTGTTGGTGCCCCATTGGCCCTTGTAAAGCTTCATGCCTCCGAATCCAGTGTTGAATTTCTCTTGTCACACACGAGGATGGCTATTAATGTGTGTATAAGTGGGTTGCATAGCCCTTTTATATAAGTTTGCAAGTTTCCGTATTGTGTTGTGCCTTTGGGACTCAGCCTGCACTTCTGACTTTTGGTTGCGTTGGCTACTGCATAAGTTTAATATAGTTCCATGTGGTTTTTGTTGAGATCTATAAGTGGATTGCCTAGCCCTTTTCATCATTTCGGACCTATGGTGTGCTATTCTGTTTTTCACGTGTTAGACCTCCTCTTCTTAACAACACTCCATGAGTAGGAGGCACTATGATTTTATTTTTTTGCGCATGAAATTACTCAATTAGATAGCTTAATCCCATTTGTTGACTCTCTGTTGACCAGCCACTTGAGGGTAGAACTGAGTATATTGCACTAGCCAGTACTAGTACTCGAGGGGAAAACTGAGTACATATATTTTTCTAGTGTAAGGCTCGACGGTAGAACTGAGTACACGTAACGGTGCAGACGTGCAGTACCACGGACGCGTGTCGTGGTGCGCAGCGGTTAGGCGGTGCGCGTGTTGAGACCAAACATCTAGCTTTTTTGAGAAACTGCCGAGACCAACCGTCACGTTGCCTGTACAGAGCCCCTCTGTCCCTCCCTCTGCGCACAGTCTCATTCTCACTCACGCACGCAACCACGCCTGTCACGTCCCATCAACTTCTCCAAATCGAATAAAAAAACACCAACCGCCCTACACGCGTTCCCTGCCGGCGATGGACAAGAAGAATGCGCTGGCGGCCGTCGCCCCCGAGACCGTCGCCTCCGAGGGCGGCGCATCCAAGCGCGGCGCCTCCGTGGACTGGGCCTCTCTCAGGGCAGACGAACCACTTCACAAGATCGAGGACTGCTTACTGGCGAACGAGGAGTACATGGACACCTACTCTGTTTTGAGGCAAGTTTGTAGAAATTGGCGCTTAGGTTTACCTGAGCCCGATGTGCACCTGCACGAATGGATCATGGTAGAACACGCCCTTCCACGCGCTGCTGATTTCACCTTCCTCCACCTCCGCACATCCCGCTACGTCACCATCGATCTAACGGAAGTTCATGCAAGGTTCAAATTCCTCCATATCTATAGAGTTAATCTATTTTTATTTTCAATCGTAAACATCTTAGTGCTGAATGTTATCTTCATCAATATATTTTAGATACTACTTCGTCGGCTTTTGCCGTGGCGTCATCGTGCTTGCCCAGAAGAACCAGCCGCACAAGATACGGCTTCTGAACCCACTCACAAAGACATTGAATACTAGGTTTGAGGCGCATATGCCATATGTTATTCTGAAGTCAGTCGCTGTAATGAAGTCCCCGACTATGGTCTTTGTTTCTAAAGATTACCCGGCGGAAATTGCTTGGGTTGGTGAGAGCACTCCAACTAAGGGTATAGATGAAGCTTGGGGAGAAGGAAGATTTTCGACTGAGCACCATTCTCTGCGTTGCATTACCCCGTTCAATGGTGAATTGTATGCAATAGCTGTGAACACTTTTGAGTTCAGAAAATTAGTGTGCACCAACAATGTCCAGTTGGAGCAGCGCGCGAGCACTGTCAACATGGATACACTATTTTCATTTCCAAAACTTGGAAATAACAAGTTCTACCTTGTGAAGTCGGATGGTGCTCTGCTGCTTGTGTTGTTGGACAACAAGCATTTGGAGGAAGGTCAACCATTGGTGTACCGTGTGGACACTGAGAGCCGCTCTCTCCATGCTGTCAATAACATTGGCAGTCGTGCCTTCTTCGTCCATTATATCCGGTGTATCTCCGTGGACACCAGAGTGCACCCGACACTTCGACCTGGCTGCATCTACTACGCAGATTTGGGTTATATCAGAGAGTACTTTGATGATATAAAGGCCTGGGATGAGTGGCCAATACGTGTGGATAGATTAGGAAACTATGGTATGAGAAATGAACAAAGGCCATACCGTTTGGAGGATGTATTGGCTGCACACTGCAGACGGAAGGAGTTCAACGAATATTTCCTTCAGATCAGAGAATGGAGTGACGAAGAAATATATGCTGAATGAAGATCAGATTCATTCATCCTGGGGTATCCTAATCTTCATGTTGGCCATACATTGCGTCTTGTACTATTTTCAGATTAGTTTGTCATGAACATTAACATTGTTATTGGCTGCTTTTGGCTATTGTATGCAGTTTATGTATTATACTCCGTACTTAGTTTTCTGGATTTATTATGCTGCTGTGAATTTTTCCTATACTAGTTTCTAGATTTGACTGATTTTGTTTGTAATGATGATGGCTTGATGTGGCTGTTGGCCTTGACTGCCGGACCAGAGCAATTAGTAATTAACCAGGTGTACCGTCTTTATATTAGTATTATATTATATTACTTCACCATAGTCATATTCAAAATCAAATCTCAGTCGGGCGGCAAAATCTCCCGCCAATCCTGAAATATTTCAGACAGGTTTTGAATGGGATAAGAAGATAGATCACGATGATAGTAACCGGTATTTAATGTGATGATGATTTGATTTTGCACTGGGCCTTGAACAGAGGTACTAGTACGGTCTCACAATTTTTTATCATTATAGTTGGACCTTAGCCAAATTCAAAATCTCATAGCGGCAAAACTTCCCGCCCACAAAATACAAAAATTTAACACGCTTCCAAATTCCTATTCTACCCCTGTGGAGATGACAGCAAAGTCGGTTGGTGGGGGGGTCTGCCCGTCATTTTTTGGATCACCACCTCCCTAGCTCGGAAACCCTCCCAAAAAAAATTCATTTCCCTCAGACCACCCACCGGAACTTCCCAAGTCCCTCTCTCTCCCACCTCCACGACCACCGCACCGGAACATCCCCGCCGGACTTCCCTGGCCTACCCGAGGCCTCGCGATCCTCGTCATCCGGCTGCCTGCCGGAGCCGCTTCATCGACGCTGTCATCAACCGGACCGGATCATCCCCGCCGAACCTCGAAACCATAATCCAGCAGTCTACCACAGTCGCTTCAGCTGCGGTATCGTCCACCCCACCGGAGCCGCTTCGCCGGATACGTCGTCCACCGCATCGGATCTTGCTCACCGACACCGCTGTGCATGAACCGGATCTGCTTCACCGGCGCCGTGCATGATCTAAAATCTTCTACTGTCGCTTTTCTATTGCTTGCCTGCAAGTTCTTGTTTAATCTTGGGGGAACCTGTTTGTGCTAACGACGCGCCGTTACGTTTTTGCAGATGAGATGAGTAACCATGAAGTGTAATCGCCGTCTCTCCAACCCCAAGTAGCACATGTAGCGTACTTCATCACCGGATCTATCAACCCCAGGAAGATCTGCTGTGACTCCCACAGAGTGCTTCTCCTAATGTAAGTCCCTTGTTTTAGCGCCATGTTCTGGGTTCAGATGCTTGTTTGTCTGAAGCTCTTTTAGTTCATTCCTAGATATGACCGTAACACCTTGTTATTTTCTAGTTCATTGCTAACTTTAAGCGATTGAATATTTTGGTTTGCATTCCCTGCTCTGTAGATGTAGCCATCATAACTTCTATCTTGCTCAGTCGTTGTTACAAAAATTATAGGCTGCTACTATTTTGTTCATGCCAATCTTGTTCTACCTGAACATGTTGGTTTGCATTCCCTGTACTACAGGTGATGCCATTGTTATTTCTATCTACTTCGTCGTAAGCTAACAAAGTAACTGCCTGCTATTAGTTCCTGCATGCTATCGCTCTGCCATCCTGCAGTACAAATTTATTTGAACTCGTCACAACAGCTACTTCCATCATAATTTTGTCTGCCATCTGATTCTTCAAAAGCTGCAATATTAATTTGTTTCTCTTAATTGGCATGGCGCTCACATATAGAATGGTGAACATATTGGTGTGCATTCCCTCTTCTACAAGTTCACAGGTGATCCCACTATATTCCGTTTCTGGTCCATCCTAAGCCGTAGCATTAACTATCCTATATGTGTTGCTCATTACAACTTTATATCCCGAAACAAATTGATTTGTTTTCCTTATCTACAAGTTTATGAGTGATGCCATTATAAGTCCTATCTGTTTTATTCCTAGCTATTATAGTAACATCCTGCTATTATTTAGTTCATGGCCAATTTTAAGTAATTTCACATGTTGGTTCGCATTCCCTGCTCTATAGCTTTTGGCATCGTAACTTCTATATTTGGTTTACATTCCCTGCTCTGTAGATCTAGCCATCATAACTTTATCTTGCTCAGTCGTTGTTACAAAAATTATGGCCTGCTACTATGTTGTTTGTGCCAATTTTTTACTCCATGAACATGATGGCTTGCATTCCCTGTACTACAGGTGATGCCATTGTTTTGTATCTAGTTCATTGTAAGCTTACAAAGTAAGGACTTAGTTTGGCATGCTATCACTCTGCTATCTAGCCTGTAGCACAAATAAACTTGTCATACTACTAGATAATAATTTGGTGTGCCATCTTGTTCTTCAAAAGCTGCATTATTGACTTGTTTCTCTAACTTGGCATGACGCTCGCATATGGAATGCTGAACATATTGGTTTGCATTCCCTCTTATACAAGTTCACAGGTGATCCCACTATATTCTATATCTGGTCCATCCTAAGCTCCAGCATTAACTATCCTCTATGTGTTGCTCATTACAAGTTTATATCCTGAAACATCTTGATTTGCATCCCCTTCACTATAAGTTCAGGAGTATTATTTAGTTCACGGCCAATTTGAAGTAATTGCACGTGGCACATGTTGGTTCACATTCCCTCCTCTTTAGCTTTTGCCATCGTAACTTCTATTTTTGGTTTACATTCCCTGCTCTGTAGATGTAGCCATCATAACTTCATCTTGCTCAGTCGTTGTTACAAAATTTATAGCCTGCTACTATATTGTTCATGCCAATTTTGTACTCCCTAAACATGTTGGTTTGCATGGGACTCGACAGTAGTAAGTCTGCTGTTTCATTTTAACGTGCTCTGTTATATTGGCTGTTGGTATGCGGCATGCACTCTTTGTTTGCTTATTGTGCGCATTACAATGATCTTCTTATAACGACGAAATGATGAGTTCCAAATTCTTTGGCAAACAATATTGTAGTGTCTTTGCCTTTCCATTGTTGCTGTCTTAACTTGTAATGTCTTTGTTTCAGATATAGGTGGTGCATGGACAACTTAAAAGATTACCGAATGGCTTCATTGTATTGCTAGGTTTAATTACCATTCAATTTCTCTGGGTTCTGTAATATTTTTTCAAAGCCTTGCAGCTGATGTAATATTTAGTTAGTTTTTATAGTTATTTCGCGCATTTTTCTATGGTGCTTGTGGTAAGTGAGGCTATCCGACAGAAATCATGAGCTGCGTAAATATTCTCAGTATCTAAATCACAAATTCCCATCCCTTAAACGGCCCAATTAATCGCAATCACATATGTGTCGGCCCGCAAAATCCTAAAGCGCCTATTATGCCGGCATATAAGCAGCAACTAAACGGGCAGGCCGACCCATTTGATTTATGGTGGACCCCACCCACTACTGGGCCGGCCCTGTAAAAGAAAAGTGGGCCCGCAAGATTATTGGGCTGGCCCGCTAGCTCGTTGGGCCAAACCACCTGATTTACCGTGGACCCCACAAGCTGATTGGGCCGGCCCACTAACTTGTTGGGCCAGCCCAATTGCTTTTGTGGTGGACCCCACATACTAAATGGGCCGGCCCTTTAACAGGAAAGTGGGACCCACCTGTGTTTTTGGCCCGGCCCACTATCTTGTTGGGCAGGCTCACTTACTATATGGTGGACCCCACATACTAAATGGGCCAGCCCTTTAACAGGAAAGTGGGACCCGCCTGTGTTTTTTGGCCCGACCCACTATCTTGTTGGGCCAGCCCACTTGCTATATGGTGGACCCCACATACTAAATGGGCCGGCCTTTTAGCAGAAAGTGGGACCCACCTGTGTTTTTGGCCCGGCCCACTAACTTGTTGGGCCAGCCCACTTGCTATATGGTGGACCCCGCATACTAAATGGGCCGGCCCTTTAACAGAAAAGTGGGACCCACCTGTGTTTTGGCCCAGCCCACTATCTTGTTGGGCCGGCCCACTTGCTATATGGTGGACCCCACATACTAAATGGGCCGGCCCTTTAACAGGAAAGTGGGACCCACCTGTGTTTTTGGCCCGGCCCACTGGCTTGTTGGGCCGGCCCAGTTAATCTATCGCAGACCCCACGTACTAAAAATGGGCCGGCCCGATAGCAGGATAGTGGGACCCATAGGCTAATTGGGTCGGCACAATAACTTCTTGGGCCGGCCCACTTGCTTTAAGGTGGACCCCGCTTGTTAAATGGGCTGGCCTGATAACAGGAAAGTGGGTCCCGTATGTCTTGTGGGCCTGCCCTTTTTCCTGTTGACCGGTCAAACGAGTGCATTCGGCCCGACCCACATGCTTAGTGGGCCGGCCCATTAAAGTTTTGACCAGTCAACCTTAGAGGTTAGGCCTGGCCCACGTAACTAATGGACCAGCCCAGCTATATAGTTGACCGATCAAACTAAGTCAGCTAGCTCGACCCGCAAACTTAATGGGCCGGCCCGCTTAAGACGAGGCCTCGTGTGGGCCTACCATCTACCACGGGGTTTCAGCCGGTTAACGCCGTTAACTGCCAGTTAACGGCGTCTGCCACGTGTCAGTTTGCATGACGTCAGCAGTCAACGGGCTCCCGGAAACATTTCTGCAACGGTCCGATTTTCCGTGGCGAAAGGGCGCCCAAGCGCGACGGACCGAAAAAACGTGGTAGGACTTTGCCTGACGCAGTTTCGACAACAGAACCCATATCGTTGGGTTAGGTCCATAGGCGACGAAAAATGCCCCTTAGCGAACGATTTTAGGACGTTGTCTATCAAAACTTTTCTTGTAGTGTTAGCATCTATGCCAGATGGTGCCCCCCGTCCTTGTGGTCCTAATCTCTGTGCCACCCTGCCGTGTCTCCACGCCCTTTGTCAAGTCTTTGATCTAGACCACAACTGAATTCCCGCCTTAAACTCAACTGGATAGTTTCTGTTGATCTTGCCAAAACAAAGGAATCACAAAATAATTTTCAGGAAACTTAGTCAAGAAACTCTTCAAAAACATACACCGAATGAAAAACACCTAAGTATATAATTAATTTGAAAAAAATCCATTATGGGGAAAAGGAGCAAAGGGAGGTCATCCTATTTTGGCAAAGTAAAAAAATAAAATTATATCAACGAAAACTGTGGATAGATAGAATGCAACTCTGTAAGGCTTTTTTTATACTAGAGTGTTTGTGAGAATTAGCGGGGATAATACTCTAGAGTATTGGGTGAACCTCTAGTGTCACCCAATCCTCACAAAATCTCATCCCCAATCCACTAGATAGGGGTAGAGTATTGGGGATTGAAAAAATACACTAAAATTTGGAGAAAAGTGAGGATAAACGGAGATTAAACTCACAAATACTCTACCACCAAACATATATTTAAAATAAGTGGGGATTAAAAAATTAGTGGAGATTATCCCTCCTAATCCCCAATAAAACTCTAGAACCAAACAAGGCTAAGAGGGCCCGTGATGTTTGGGCCCAACGAAGTAAGTCTAACCACTTTATTCCGCCGCCGGCCTGTCATCTGAAAATTCAAACACAAGTAGCCGAGAGGCACCTGAAAAAAAAAGCCGCTCCCCATCCACCTCCCTTTTCTCCTCCTCCACCGCCGAACCCGAGCACTCCAGCGGCGAGCGCCATCGCCGGGCGACACTGGGGCTCTGGAAGCTGCGCCGGCAGGATGGATGGTAGGCTCTCCGCTCGATCCTCCCCTCCTCCGCCGCCCCACCCTCCTGATTCGAGTGCTCGCGTTCTCGTGCTTCGCGGGATCTTATTTTGGGGAAATGCTTTCCGGGATTAGTGTGTGGGGGCCTGGGCGTATCCGGTCGCTTCTGGGCTCAATCTCCAGGTTCGTGCTTCCGCGTACTCATCTGGAGTAGAAATCCGTTGATTTCCGCCGTTTTGCTGGCGATTTTCGGTGGTTTCGTGCGATACTGCTCGACGTTTCTGTTCCGACGGTTTGAATTTCCCCCAAATTCGCGACCCCCTCGATGGTTCTGCGAAATCGAAGCAGCGCAGCGTGTAGCGTATGATTACGGAACCGCATCAGAAATCCACACGCCGTTTTTCGCTGGGCTCGCTTGCTTGCGCGACCCGCTTCAAATCGCGAGCTCTGCAGTTTCCGCGTGTAGCGTCGACATTCAGTATCGCATTCCTTCGGTTTTGGTTCAGAAATTTCCTTTCTAGTTTCGTCAGATATGGATTAACTGATATACACGGGCTACAGCGCTAACCCCCTTCCTCCGGTGCAGCGATGGAGCCCCGGCGCTACCTCGGCGCAGCCCCCGGCAGCGGCAGCGGCGGCGGCGGGAGTGGAGGCCAGTCGGTGGACACGTCAACAAGGCGGTGCCGCCGCATGTCGACCCCGTCGACGGGCACCCGTCTCATGCCGGCGTTCAACGCTGCTGCCGCTGACGGCGATGGCGGGAGCTGGGGGCTGTCGTCATCGTCGTCTTCCTCAGGAGGGCTGGACCTCGGGCTAGACGAATCGCAGCTCCTCTACAGCCGCCACCGTGTCTACCCCGAGTTCTCCCACAAGTCCAACATGGGGCGCCTCCTCTTCCAGGGCTCTCCGTTGGGGTCGCAGACGACTGACGATGATGTGCTCGTCATGGATGGCGTGCTCGTCACCAACGACTCTGGCTCTCGCCCCAGGCGCCGCCCCTCCTTCCCTGACCTCGGCTTCGTCAATGCCGACTCCCCTCTCTCCTGCGGCAGCGGTCGCTACAGCTCCTGTCGCCAGGTAATTCGATTCACACTTCTCGGACTCTTGTTTTACTGGGGCGCCCTGCCTACTTGTTATCTGCTTTTGTTTGGGAATGCTCGTGATGTTATTTCCTTGAGATTGTAGAATGCACAGTAATAAACATAATTGATGATTGAAAAGCGTTGTAGGAGTAAGTCATGACCCTGGTACTAAAAGAAGTCATGACTTGGTTAGTGTTGTAACTGTAAACCAGATAGTAATTTATACTTTTCTTAGGTGTAAGAAATCAAGTTCTTAAAAGAGGTTATGGTAATGTATGTATGGTAGATTTGTACTTTGTATTTTATGCTTTAATTCTGACAACAAATAGGAAAATGGAAGAACGGAGTGTAATTTTGGTGCTCTATACTGGTTGAACAAGTAGGGGCGAAGCGCCAATTAAAACTGGGGACCTTAAAAAAAACTCTGGGTAGTCACGTGAAATATAGAGGAAATTAGAAGTGGTTGTTTGTGTTGACTACAGCCTTTTTATGAGTTCATCAAGACAGACCAAAAAATTGTAGCAGATGAGCTTGCACGCTTTGCGTTCTGTAGTTGCTCATACATTTGTTAGGACTACAAGGAAGTTTTGTAGTTACTAGTTAAATGTAGTTGACTTGTTGCTACTATCTGCAGTATGCAATGCGGCTGTGTACCTCTATGGTGCTATGTCTTATGAATGGTGTGTCGAAAAGTTTCTGTATTTATCCAACTGGAAGCTTAAAAGAAGGAGAGAGTTTTTCTATTTTAGAAAAGGAGGATGTGAAACATGTGGTGTGGATAGCTTAAAATAGCAGGGCATTTTTTCCCACCCTTACCAAGTTTGGGTCTGGAAATAGTAATATCAAACCATGCTTGTAAAGGAACCGATTGTGTAAAGATTTGTTGAGATGGCTGGAATGTGGCTGCCCATGGATATGTAGAATCTGATGAGATGCCGTGAAGTCGTGATGTTATTTGCTTGAGAAGGTAGAATTAACAATTATAAACAGATTTGATGAATTTGAAAAGCGATGAAAGTCATGACCCTGTTAAAAAAAGTCATGACTTAATTAGTTTGGAAATTGTGAACCTGATAGTAATTCATATTTTTCTTAGCTGTAACATCAACAGAGGTTTTGGTAATGTGTTTATGGCGGGTTTGCAGTTTGTATTCTATGCTTTAATTCTGACAACAAATAGGAAAAAGGGAAAACGGAGTGTAACTTTGGTGCTCTGTACTAGTTGGACAAGTAGGGCGAAGAGCCAATTAAAACTGGGAGGTCATTTATTGTAAAAAAAACTGGGAAGTCATGTGAAATATAGAGGGAACTGGGACTGGTTTTTTGTGTTGATTACAGTCTTTATATGAGTTCATCAAGACTGACAAAAAAATCACAGTAGACGAGCTTGCACTCTTGGCTAACTGGAAAGCATGTTCTGTAGTTGCTCATACAATTGTTAGGAGTACAAGGAAGTTTTTTAGGTACTTACCGTGTGACATGCGGTCGTGTACCTCTATGGTGCCATGTCTTATCAATGGTGTGTCAAAAAGCTTCTGTATTTATCCAACTGGAAGCGTAAAAGAAGGAGAGCGCTTTTCTGTTTTAAAAAAAGAAGACGTGAAACATGTGGATAGCTTAAAATAGCAGGGATGTTTTTCCCACCCTTATCAAGTTCGGGCCTGGAATTAGTAATATCAAACCATGCGTGTAAAGGAACCAATTGTGTAAAGATTTGTTGAGGTGGCTGGAATGTGTCTGCCCATGGATATGCGTAATCTGATGAGTTCTTTCTCTTTTGTTCTTGATTCTGCAGTTTGCATATGGGAAGGAGGAGTCTCGTGTGCCCCGAACCATGATTCCAAGACATTCTGAGGTAGATATTGCTCGTGCCATAGGATTTAGATCAAATTTTGGATGATCTCCTGCACAATTAACCCTGAATTTACATGGTATCCTTGCAATGTTGAACTTGTCAGGTGATATTTATTTTCGTGGTAGATTCTCTACGTAATTCCAAATGGTTACGCAGTTTCGTTTTGCTTTCTTTGAGAAGGATCTTCTGTTGTTCCAGGAATATGAAGCAAATATTAACTTGTTGTGTGGACTCATCTTTCGTTTCTTTGCCTGGGTGCTAGCCAACTTGGGATGAAACGAATTTAGAGAAGCCTCATGAATATTTTCAGAAGTAAACTATTAGAGAATTGTTGGCAGGCACTATTGCATAAATTGGTAGCAACATTAGCCTTGCTAAAATAATTGAGTACATTAAGAACAAATTATCTTGAACGATGCAGGGATGGGTGCTTAGTTCCTGTTTATAATCTTACTATTATCCTGGCATCTAGAAGTTGGTTGTCTTGGCTGATTAACAATTTTGAATATCTGTGAAAGTGCCGTTACAAACTTACAATATAACACTGTTTTCTCCCTTCGTGATTGCACTAGGAGTCTAGGACTTGTCTTTTTTCGCAGGATTCAGGCTTTATACTAGTATGCACACATTACCTATTTGTTCTAGGTTTGAGAATTGCCCAATTGATCACTCCAAGTAATATCGTTAGGTGTGCCAGTAGAGACCGTCTAATCGGCAAACAATACAATCAATTAGTGAAAAAAATAACAAAAACAGGCCTGGGCTACTCAGAGAGATGATTGTGTCATTGTTATGCTAGACTATTGTCTTAAATTAAACACATGCTCTGTTTCTTTTTTGAATTGCATACATGTAAATATTTCTCCAAACGTATAACTACCTGTAGCTTTTGTTATTTTTAACCCATTTGGACTTCCTATACAGACCGAATGTAATATACAGATAGAAAAATAACAGTAGGTGAACTGAACAATTCTGATACTCTGGCATATGCATGGCTATATGAGCAAGACTGCAAGAGTATGCCTTGAGACATGGAATTGGACATAGGAGTACCAAATGCCGGTGCAGTTAACTTTGTAAATGTAGTTCAGACTTCAGACATCTCAATTAAGGTCACAACTGTTCAATATCACCTTCCTTTTTTCGGTTTGTCGGACATAGGAGTACCAAATGCCAGTGTAGTTCTGGTGATGCCTTTATATTACACTATAAATGTTTCTGATTCTCCTGATAAGTTTCACATTGTTATTATGCCACACACGATGTGGATGATAATAAACCCACTTATAACACATCTCTGTCTGTCATACAATACAGGTGGATTTTCGCAGCGGGCGGTCGGTGCAGGGTGCCAGTCCTAACATGCAGCCAAGCCCCGGAAGCTACCACCATCTCCTACCACCATGGCTGCGGTCACCTGGCCCCCATACTCCTGGCGCAGCGACCACCCCCATCAGGACACCATCCACTGCTTACTTCACGCCGCCGAGATCCACCCCGGCCACTCCTGCTAGACCGCCGGCCTGTTACTCATGGACACCAAAGCGGCCTGAACTGAAGCCGCCATCGGTGCAGCGGGAGGCGTTCGCATGGCCGCCCACTGAAGAGGAGAACGCCGCCATCAGCCAATACCTGTACGCCCCACGTCGCACCCCTGTGCGAAGGCTGCCCGTGTTCGTGAGCATCTGCCCGTCCTGAAAACGCGGCCCACCTCCTCGGTAGCACGGCTACGGCGACCGTAAAACTAAACAGGACGGCCCTGGAAGAGACTCGTCCTTCCAAAGGTGAGGATGCATACATGTTGCTGGTTAAGCGAGCGAACTGGCGCACGAGTCACATCTTGCCTCCGATTGTGTATATATTTGTTAGACAAGCACGATCAGCGTTTGTGTCGGCCTGAATCTGGTTCCTCTGCAAATGTGCTAGTTTGGGGAGGTAGTGATAAACAGTCAGTCAAAGCAGGTAGCAGTGGTTGCTCTTTGTGCGTTGGAAGTGAAATAGTTGTACTGAACACACAGCGTGACACTATCTGTTGGTTCGTGTACAGATATAGATAGGATATTCATCTGTTGTAGTGCAGCTCGTTTGGTTCAGCTTACAAACCCAAGCTGACGAAACTTCAGCGCCCTACGATTGTTCGTGTTGAACGATAGAAGTAAGATATTTTTGCCTAGCTCTTGCCTCAACTATAAACTGTTTCCCCTGCTGTGCTATCTTTATGAGCTTCTAAGGTTTTTTATGCATGCTAATCCCTCCGTCGATGAAACGTGTTCCAATTTTTTCTAAATTTGGATGTAGGTAGATGCTAAATAGTGTCTCTTGGTATACTGATAATGTGAGAAGAGGCGACGTGTTGTTTCTTGAGTTTGCTTGCAAACGCCGTCCAAAGCTACTTTGAATGTCTAATCACGCGAAGAATTTTATTTTTGGAGGGGCCCAAAATTTCCGCACTAGTTTATTCATTCAAGTATGCGTAGCTCTGAAAAATAGGTGTTGTAAGCTGAAGTTGTGGAATACTCTCCGCTTGAAGTGAGGTTCCAAACAATAGTGTGCTTCACATCGAAGATGTGCATTATTTAGCTCAAGCTCATTCCAAAGGCGGAGATACTCTTCAATGTGGTCAGTGGTCAAGCTAGCATCCATCTTAATCTTTTGATATCTGTTAAAAGCTTACTTGACACTCCATTTCTTCCTGGTAGAGACTTCAAAAATGAGGGAAAACATATCTTTAGGCATCTTCCTGATGCAATTTTTCTGTTGCCACTACTATACCTTTAGATTTCATAGAACGGAGGGAGTACTTACCGCAAGAATTTTTGGTATTTCAAGCATTCATCATTTTGCGATATTGTGACTTCGAGCGCACGTGAGTTATCCAGGATTTTTTAAGATTTTTTTTGAGAACATGAGTTATCCAGCGGGATTCTTGCAAGTTTTTTTTTTTTTTTGCGGGGGCGGGAATCTTGCAAGTGATGGTACTCGGGCAGCGAAGAACTGACCAACCATACAGTTATGCACGAGTACATACATACAGCTACAGTAGAGTATCTACACAAGAGCACAACGTAGAATACAATACTAGTACACGGCAGCACGCTCTGCATCGGAGGATGGCGCGGGTCGCTCCCTTCAGGCCTTGGCCGTGTCCTTGGCCATCCCCACGGCATCCTCCGCCGCACCTGCCACGGCTGCCCCGGCCTGCTCCGCCGTCTCTTTGCCCATCTCCAGGCTCTTCTTGGCCGCCTCCGCCGCTGAGCCGGCGATTCCACCGCCGTCATACCTTTTGCCCAAGGAAACAAATGTACACTTTGTCAGCTAGGAAGTATAAAATGGGCGTCTGGACTCGCATGTCGCATCATCTTAGGACAAGCCATGAACATGAAACGTACCGAGGCTCGTCGGAGCGCAGCCGCTGGAGCTTCATCCACGTCAGCTTCGCCCACGCGCGGAACGCGTCCAGCCGGCTGTTGAACCCGGGGGTGCCATGGCCGACGGCGTGCTCCACCGGCTCGGAGCCGGAGCGGCTGCCAGGTCCTTCCATCGGTGCCGGTGGCTTGCCGCCCGGCGGCGGCGACATCAGGAACGCCGCGACGGAGGCCACGAGCAGCACGAGGAGGACGATGGTGATGGATATGGTCGCCCCGCCCTTCGCCGCCGGCGGTGCATCTGCGCCGCTGCCGCCGTGGCGGTTATCGTCGACGCTGGTGGCGGCCGTATCCGACATATCGTCCAGAGCTTCAGGCTCGGCGGAGGGCAGAGATCGATGATGATATGATCAGGACCAGAGCGCGCACACGGCCGGAATCCTCTAGGAGTAGCTGTATATGAACGGATCGACATGCGAAGCAGAACTACTAGAGCGCGCGATTGTTGTGAGTCGTGGCACTGGAGAGACACGTCGCCGGAACGTGTCGAGTCCAGGAGGTTTTGGCCGAAACACACGAGGGGCCGATCAACGCAGGCGTCAGCGACGTCTCTATCCTCTGTCCGTTCTAAAGATCACACGGCCAGCTGGGCTACACTTGCACGATCAACGATTCACCGAGAGCTCGCGAATTTGGACCCTCCTGATTGAGGGCCTGTCTATACACGGCCACGGGAAAGATTTCCGGTCGTCCGGGGCAAAGCCCATGAGATTGTACTAGCCTGCTAAGTGCCGTGCTACCCAACTCCCAAGTCTGGACAAGCCCATGATCCACAAATGTATTGCCGTTCCATCCAACATCGATTACATTTGAAACATGCTATACTGGCAACTTGCCCTGCAATAGTGCAATTCACAAACCCGACTTGGCATTCAACGCCGAAGTTGGTAAACTCGCACGGCATGGCTCTAGATCTCAATTCGGTTTGATAAATATCCAAGAAACTCATACAATGTTGGATAGTGTTGCCAAGCTTAACTTAGGCAAGTCTTTTCTTACAATTCATTTTTGGCTCTGAAAAACCTGGTTTTTATTTGCTTAGCTAAATTGGAAGTATTATTGTAACAAATTTTCGTTTTGATTCTAGGTCACATATCGTACAAACGGAAGCTATCCATTTAAGTTATTGATTTTTTTTAATGTAGTTTTATAATACACAAAATGAAACTTCAAACGTAGAACTCACGTGTATAGAAGTAACTCTGAGGTTATCGACAGCTGAAGGGTGTGTAACTAGGTCCCGCAGTCTTATAGAGGAAACTCACACAAAATAGCCAATAGTGTTGCCAAGTTTGATCCTACAACTCATTTTTGGCTTTGAAAAACCTGGATTTTATCTGCTTGGCTAAATTTAAAATATCAGTGTAACAAAATTTCGTTTTGATTCTAGGTCACATAACATAAGGATGGAAGCTATCCATTTAAGTTATTTAAAAATTTAATGTAGATTCATAATACACACAATGAAACTACCGCTCTCGTGTAGAGAAGTAACTTTGAGGTTATTGACAATCGAAGCGTGTAACTGGGTCCCACATTCTTATGGATGAAACTTACATTAAAGTTCAATATTTCCAACTTTAACCCCACAAGCTTCACACTATCCTCTAAATCAAGTAAGTATTGACGAGCATTGCTACGTTTGAGGAGCTACTTTGAGCTTATTGGTGAACCAAAGCGAGGTAGCTTTCTTTAAAGCTTTGTTATTTTACAATTCAACCTTCTGTTTAATTCGTCCAATTTCTACAAAGTTGTGTGAAATGATTTTAGAGTTACTTGATGCAATAACGAGGACCAAATAGGGGCCGCCACCCCTAAAGCTTTCTTCTTTGACTTTAACCTTGCTTTTGTATCATAATATGTATATGAAATCAATCATTGGGATGAATATGCAAGCCAGTAATAAAAATAAAGTGCAATTCCCATTGCGTGTAGGTAAGTCCCAAAAAGTTTCTGCTTACTGTATTTTTCAGTAACGCTCTAGCCTATTTTTTAATGAGAATATGCCATTTCATTACTCAACCAGTTCAGCCAAATCGCTGACAACAATGTTTGTTACACAACTAGGGGCAGAGTCCTTCCAAAAGCAGTCACACATATCTGACAAAACACTGAACTTCGCATGCTCGTGAGCTGCAGAATTACACAAACGTTGGCAAATAGATACCCAGAAAGAAACGAAGTTCAGTGCACATTTTCTTATCGCCTCCATCGCTAACACTCCAATGGCAGATCTATCATAGTCCTTTCTTATAAAGCCGCACAAGGTTTGTAGAATTTGACTCAAGAATGATGTGGTTTACGCCCGTTCTGGTGGTGCCTTCAACTTCTAAAAGGCAGGCTACAGTTTCAGTGTGAAAAGACTTCCCCGCTCCTTATGCCACAAACTCTCCCTTGTGGTTACAAATGATGAAGCCCCAGACACCACTGCAGCTAGCTTTGTTGAAAGCTCCATCGAAATTCACTTTCACAAAAAGTTCTGAGGTTTGGTTGGGAGGTTTAGAGACTAAAAGGCTAGTAGGTGCCTCTCGACACCGAGTAACCTCCAAGGCGCTTCTGATTGTATCCCCCACATTCACCTTATTTCGCAATCCCCAGAACTCCCACATAAGAATGAGAGCTTTCAATTTGGCATCATCCTCGCAAGTCCATAGGCTTTCAAGCATAACATGAGCTGAGTAGCACTCCAATAAATTTTCCCTGGTTTCACTCAGCCCCAGCATGTCCAACACCCGTTCACTATCTTGCATTTGAGAAACACATGGCCACCATCCTCATCCAAACGCTTGCAGATAAGTCATCTAGTATCAAGGTCGACACCAATCGTGTGAATCTTCATTCTATTTGCAAGGCTGTTATGCGCAACTCTTCACACAAATATCTTCAGTTTATTTGGCCCTTTCATATCCTAAATATTGTTCAGGTCAAACTTGATCACACTATTTTTAGGAGAGGCTTTTTACAGTAGGGATGAATAAACGCCAACCGTTCAGCCTGGCTGATCCAATGGCCTAGATTGATAAATACTTGTTGATTGAAGGACTTAGTATTTTTCCACCGAGGGTTAAATTTGGTAGATGAACACGTCAAGTCTCTCACCCAGGAACCTTCCATATAATAGATAGTTTCCTTACCTTAACTTTCCTTTACTTTTTTTAATAGTTCATATACCAATTTTGTATAAATAAATTAGGCGCGTGTGGGTACCAAATTCGGATCAACAACATAGAAATCATATAGAAATGAAAATTTAATTATCTATATCGATGTGATGAGTAACTTTCTGATCTCTAAAAAAAAAGAACAAAGAAAGTTTATAAGAGGTCAAAAGTTTTGACGAACATGCAGCTCTATATGTTAGGTAGTAACGAACGGTTGGGGATGTTTTGGCTTCAAGGCCCGGAAACCATAAGTTTAGTCCAACCTACCCGTAGCTTATTTTTTTGAAAATTCAAAAATAACATTTAAAGTTTCAAGAAAAATCTAAAAGTAAATCTATATGTTGAAAATATTTTCTCCACAACCATAGAAAAACTTCACAGAGTGGTACGTGGTGGCCCCGGGGCTGGGAGACGGGGATTTCGTCGCGATGGCACCGCATGCCCTCCTGGGCTTGCCTTGAGATGTCCCGCGGCTTACGGCGAGACATGGATAGCCAAAATTATCGAGACTTTCAAAACTCTTATTTGTACCGATATATCAATTAGTACATTATAATAACATCTTATACAGATTGAAAAATATAATAACAACTTATATTGTAGGACACATGGTCCGTCAAATAATACACACCTGATTTTAACTCAAAAGAATCCCATGAATTATACTAGTGTGGAGCTTGATCGAGCTAAGAATGATTGAAAATTTGAAATATGAGTTCGTGACATATGGCAGACTTACCCTTCCCAAGATACACATCAAATAAAATTGAATCTCATGTAATTATAGTAGAAGGAAATTGCCTCTAAAAACTACCAAAACTGATTGCATAAAATATTCCTGTAATTAAGGGTGGATATGAGTCAATACTACTAGACGAGGTGACTAGTAAATTGCACCGTAAAATGCCTCTTTTAGGAGCTGCTCGGGAGACAGCAGCATCCCTCCCCTTCTTTCTATCTCTGATGTTGATACCCACCCTGTAGGCTGCTTTGGCAGAAAACACACCTCCCGGATCGAAATGCCAGGCCGGGCTATCCTCCATATCATCACACCTCTCCATATCGTGACAGAAAACACACGCTCTAGCCTATTGGAATCGAGCAATCAGGTAGAATTTATAATTCTAATTCTTTTGGCAGCGATGAAAAGTTCATATATTTGTACTAGCTAGTATGCAACTTTAACTATTTAACTCTGCTCGATCCATGAGAATGAACAACACACTATTGTTAAATAAATCAAAGTGGCAATGTGCGCCACCTTGCAAAGTCCAGAAAAGTTACTGTTCAACTATTTCTCGAGTTCACGCAAGAAAAAAATCCAGAGGGAAAGAAAAGGCCAAGATGTCCGCCTCTTGCTGTCTTGCATTATGATTATCATGATGTGGCCAATTTACAAGTTGACAGTTTTAGACTTTATTATTATCGGAGTTGTCCCTTGCAAGTTTGTTGCCGAGAGAAAAGGATAATACGTACAGATATGGAATATGTAGTTCTATCAACAAAGGTTAAATGAGGCTACAAAGAGGGCACGCGGGAGTCACGAATCAATGACTTGCATTGCATCTGTACTTCGCTAAATGGCTGGTCTAAAAAAGGTTCAGATGCCCGCCTAATTTATCAAAACGGGGTATCTGTGTAGCATGTCGCTATATCAGATATGAAAACATATCGGTAAAGATAGAAAATTCATGCAGTGGAGTGTTTCTTATCTCTCTGTATTTTGTATCGGAAATACGTGTTCGGTCAGCAACATGATTCCGGAGCAGTGCCTGAATTTGCATGGGTAAATCTAATTGATGAACTTCATGGCATACGGTTGCGAAGAATGCAGGTAGAGAAAAGTCAATAGACACTCGTCCATCTCCTTCGTCCCACGTCACATTGTCCCTTGTCATTCTCTCATATCGCCCGCCATCACTTTTTCTAACCAGCAAGTTGTGCAATAGGAAACTGCAACTTGCAAATGATATATATGCTTAGGTGGAAGATGGCATTTCGTAGTTGTTGGTAGGTAGCCACTTGCTATCCAGTTGGATCCCAAAGTTATACTCCGAAGGTTAATTTTTAGAAGGTTCCTAGTTTGGTCCTAAGGACATGCAATTCCTGAAGTACCAATGCCCTGCTTAGCAGCTCGGTTTTTTTTTTTACATTGAACACCTCTTGTGTTTTTATTTTTTTGGAATATAAGTAGCGTCTAGTTGAATGTAAACTCAGTTGCTTAGATACATCGCCGATCTTGCTGAAGTACATACACATTTTAAGGGAGTGTCCGGTGTCCTAGCTGGCTGAGAATTAACCTGTCCCCCACAACCGATAATTAACTAGTAACAGTTTGCTAAGAAAAAGAAGTTACAGTACTTCTCCGAGAGCTGAGCAAAATATAGAATCTTACATGGATATCATAGTCAGACCAATGCGGCAATGCCACTGAGATTTAACTAGAATCAGCAATTCTGATATTTTTGTCGATGACTGGATTACATATACAGTTCACCATAACACGTATTGTAGACAATAATTAACACTACTGTATAAACCCTAGCTAGACTCTTCATCACAAATGGAGCAGAAAAACCAGCCTTTGTGAAATTTATAATACTCCCTTCATCCCAAAAGGTACGTCACAGATTTCCTGAGTGAGACAGATTCACTAAAACCAAGACTTAACGTAGCACGGAAACCTACTGTGCAACCTAAAGGAGGTTCTCCAAAAAACCCATACTTCAGCAAAAAACCATCCGCAACGTAGCCTGATAATTTCGAAGAGCTGTCAGGTCTTAAGATTAATTTTCACAAAAGTGAGATTTTTTGTTTTGGAAAGGCAAAGGAGGAGGAGCTTCAGTATAAACAGATTTTTGGATGTGATATTGGGCAACTCCCCTTTAGATACTTGGGTATTCCGATCCATTACAAAAAACTAAGGAATTCGGATTGGTATCCAGTGGAGACCCGTTTTGAAGGTAAATTAGGATGCTGGAAAGGGAAGCTATTATCCTATGGTGATAGGTTAGTTCTTATTAATTCAGTGTTGACTAGTTTACCAATGTTTATGTTGTCTTTGCTACAAATACCTGTTGGGGTAAGGAAACGTTTAGACTTCTATAGATCTCGTTTCTTTTGGCAGTCTGACGAAAACAAAAAGAAATACCGACTTACAAAGTGGAATATTGTTTGTAGACCCAAAGATCAAGGGGGGTTAGGTATTGAGGTACTTGAAATCAAGAATAAATATTTATTAAGTAAATGGCTTTTTAAACTTTTAAATGAGGACGGGGTGTGGCAAGAGTTGCTACATAACAAATATCTAACACATAAGACGTTATCAGAGGTTCAGGCTAAGCCTACTGATTCCCCCTTCTGGAAAGGATTGATGGAGGTCAAACAGGAGTTTTTTTCTAGGGGTGCTTTCAAAGTTGGGAATGGTAGGTCCATCCGATTTTGGGAAGATACCTGGTTAGGAAATACCTCTTTAGCTCATCAATACCCGTCCTTGTATAATATTGTTCATCATAAGAATGTTACGGTTGCACAGGTGCTTGCCCATTCACCTTTGCATATTACTTTTCGGAGGTTATTAAATGATAATAAGTGGACCTCGTGGGTACAATTATGTAGAAGGCTAATGATGGTTAATTTGAACGATGAAAATGATCGTTTTGTTTGGAAATTAACAACTAATGGGTTGTTTTCTGTCAAGTCGATGTATGAAGATATTATGTGTGACTATACTCCTTACTTGAGAAAGTATTTGTGGAAGGTGAAAATACCGCTTAAGATTAAGATTTTTATGTGGTTCATGAGTAATAATGTGTTGTTAACTAAGGATAATTTAGCGAAACGTCATTGGAATGGGTGTACAAAATGTGTCTTCTGTGGGGAGCAGGAGACTATTCAACACCTGTTTATTGAATGCCCGCTAGCTAAACTTGTATGGCGTACGGTTTCTTTCACTTATGATCTTCCACCTCCAACCAATATTACTAATATGTTTGGTAATTGGTTAAATGGAGTAGATAGACAATCTAAGGCGTTTATCCGGATTGGGGTGTCGGCTTTATGTTGATCTATTTGGAGGATTAGAAATGATATAATTTTTAATCAAAAATCGTCTTTTAACTTTTTGCAGGTTATTCATATGGTCTCCCATTGGGTCCATCTCTAGGCGCTACTTTCCCCGGAGGGGCTACGGGATGCCATGGCTTCTGGCTGCATACGGCTCCTGACGGTTGCTCTTGTGCCAGGCTGGTTGGCGTCATACTAGGAGGCTATGTTGATTTATAGTCTTAGTATGCTGGTTCTCTCGATGGTTGGTTATTGTATCGATCGTCGTTGATGCGTGCTTTGTAAACGAATTGTGTCTTGGACTATTTTTAATAAAGGGCCGTGTGCATCATCATGATGCAGAAGCCGGGGTTTCATCCCCATTTCGAAAAAAAAAACGTAGCCTGATACAAGCTGAGCCACGCAGTGGCGCGGTGCAGTCCCCGGGGGCAAACCCAATTTGTTCATTTCGTTCTTATAGGTCCAGCCCCTGGAGATGAGATGCCCAGCAAATTGAATCATGGCCTGTGGATCGGCTGCATGCCGCGACGGATCACAACACAATCCGGAGGAACAGCCTTCCTGACCGTCAGGTGTCTTGATTCTGATGGTACGGTGGCCTCTAGCTACTCACGTATGTATTGTAGGTGTATGTGGTTATTGCTGGTCAAATTACAGCTTATCGACGTTGACATATTCTACATTATGGGCGGTGCTGCCGCATTGAAGGATGTGTCTAACTAGGCGTTTTAGCTCTGGCGACTCGGGGGGCGACTGGGAGCTCGCCCGCCCGGAGCGCCGCCGTCGCGAGGCTGCCCGTCGCCCTGGGGGGCGTAAGGAGGCGCGCGCATCCTCGCCCCGCAAAGGTAACCGTTTCGCGCTGCTCGCCGCCGCTCTCGCCGAGGCCGGGGGCTCGGACGGTGAGATCTGGTGCTCCGAAGATGAGGTGGTGCGGCCTCCGTCCCCTTCTCCGGCGAACCTTGGGAGGTTCTGCCCAGATCTGGGCGGGGATCAGCCGCTGGGCCCCCTTGGTGGCTCCCCGCGGGTGGGGAGCGTACCGCCGGCGCCACCCCCGCTGCTGGAGTCCGGCCACTTCCCGCCGCTGCCAAGATCGGAAGCTGCTCGGCCCTGCTTTGCGGTTTCTGCCCACGTTCGTGCTGGATCTGGGTCGGTCCAGATCGGCGCGTTCTCGGTGGAGATCCCGCCGGCGCTGGGGAGGACGGCGGCGCAAGGGGCGTCGCCGCTCCTAGGGTTTGCTTCCGCTGCGGCCCCGGGCAGGCTGGAGTCCTGTGGGCCTGTTGGGCCAGCCCAACGGGGGGCTGGTGCCGATGCGGTCGTGCTGCCTCCTAGCCAGGGCCCGCTAGCTGTTGTTGGGCCGGCCCGTGGTGTGGTCGGTCCCTGTTCCGCGGCTACCCCTGGGATGGGACCGTTGGATGCGCGCCACGTTGCAAGTTTCGACGATGTCCGGCCAGAAGACAGTAGGGTTCCCCTTCGTGACGGTTCTACCCCTCAGCCGCCGCCTCTTAAGTGGCTCTGGCTCCCGCCCCAAACCCTAGATCGCTCATTAGGTTTTCCAGCCACCGCGTCTGACGTCCGCCGCAACATCGCCTCTGCCAAGCTCCTGACCTCCCACCTCGACCCCGTCTCCGGATCGTGCGCCCTTCTCCTCGTCCCCATGGAGCGAGATCGGAACGCCCATGGCAAGCGCCCGTTTGAAGCTTTCAGCAGGGGATACCCCAGTTCCCGTGACCAGGACCTGCGCCAGAAGTTGGACCGCGAGCAAGAAGAACACCGTCGGCAACAGCGCCAGAGGGACCGGGACGCGGAGCGGGCGGGTTCCTCGTCTTGGCGCTCCGAGGGGGAGCGTCCAAGACAGGACTCTCGTGTGCCTCCGCCGCCTCCTCCGCCTCCCCGTGGCAGGGACTCCGGGAAACATGCGGGTCGGAGGACTCCTCGCCCGCATCAGGGCACGGCGGGAGAGGGTTCGGCCCCTGCCCTGGGACAGGGCTCCGGTCAGGGCGGCGCGGGGGCGCCCAACCTGGATGCTGCCCACATCACTTGCTACAATTGCGGGAAACAGGGACATGTGCAGGCGGCATGTGTTGATGAAGCTTTTTGTGTCAATTGCAAGAAGGTGGGGCACCTCTCAGCCATGTGTGCGGCGGTCTCCAAAGCTCTGGCCCCCTTCTGGGCAGGTTTTGGCGGCGGCCGCCAAGGGTTCTGCTGTCTGGAGGTCCCTGAGGAAGAGCTTCAGAAGCCAGTCTCCAACTCCGCCACTGTAATCCTGGAAGGGGGGCACCTGTCTGCTGAACAAGTGGAGGACGAGTTCAAAGATTTGGTGGATGAAAATTGGAACTGGCAGGTCCGCCAGATGGGCCCAACTGACTTCGCTGTGGTCTTCCCGTCCAAGGAGAGCCTACGCATTGCCATCAGGGGCGGCGGCCTAACTTTGCCCTGCACCAAGCTCAAGGCCATAGTCACGGTCCCGGTGGGTGACCCGCTTGCGTCTGAGTCACTCGAGGAAGTCTGGGTCAAGCTTCTGGGTGTGCCCCCTCCTTTTCGCCATGCGGACCGCCTTCTCCTCTCTACCCGTGAGGTGGGGCGCCCCATTGGCGTCGACGTGGCGTCCCTGGTGCACCCAGATGCTCCTGTCCGTATGTCCTTCGGCTGCCGGAAAGAAGACCTGCTCCCAGATTTCATTACCCTCTTCGTCAATATGCACGGCTACCGTATCCAAGTGATCAGAGAAGATGAGAATGCGGGAAACTCCCCGCCCCAAGCTCCACCGAAGCTCCCCCCGGCAGATGGCGCTGAAGACAAGGAAGATGACCCCGATGAGACGGATGAGGATCGCTGGGATGGGCGGCGGGGCCACCACGCTCGCAAGGACACTCGGATCTCTGCGTCGGCCCCTGGTGCGGGTGGGGGAGGCCCCCGCAAGTCCGTCCCCTTCTTGGCCTCGCCCGCCTCGCCGTCCGCCTGCTGCCCCGTTGCCCCCTGTGATCTGTCGCTCCAGATTCCTGCATCCGCCCGCAGCCAATACGGGACCAACCTGACCCCCACGGGTAATATCTTCCCGTTGGTGGCCAAGATCATACAGTCTACTGTCTCCTCGACTCCGGAGGCAGTCCAACTCTCCCCTGACGCGGCCTCCAGTGAAGATTCTCTGTGTGAAGAACTGCCGGAAGACTCGCCCCCGAAGACGCACACCTCTCCAACTCCGGGCAAAGCCTTGAACCTCTCTGCTGTGGAACGGGCCGAGGTGGGATGGTCCAGCCCTACCTCTGGCGCGTCGGATCAGGAGTATCTCCGGAACAGCGAACAGCGAAGCAAACGGAACCATGACCGCCCTTCCCGGAAGCTGATGCTGGAGGCGGCGGCTGCGGTTGCCGAGCCTGTCTCTCCACCGGCCACCGGTCTCCACCAGGCGCCTGCCATCAGACAAGACTCGGCTACTGCTGCGGACCAACGCCTCCTCTTGGATGCCCCGATTCCGGCGCTGGCGCTCCGGTGGCTCGTGCCCCTCGCTCCAAAGCCTCCCCGGCAGAAGCCCTACGTAAGAGTGCGCGATCTAAGGGTTCCAGTGATGGTCAGGTGCTGGAAAGGGCCATGAAAGCCGCTGCTGACAAGAACAACCTTACCAAGACCGTCGTCGTCACGGCTACCCCATCCTCGTCAACCCCCGCTCCAGGTAACGCTTCTCCTTCCTCTCCGTTTGTTGCGTTTCAAGATTCTTCGATCGACCATCTCCTCAAGGTAGCCAAAGATAGTTGCATTCTGTTCAAATCCACGGAAGGGTCTCCTGCCCAAGCGGTGGCCCTTCTCCAAGCCCGGGAGCGTGCCCAAGCGGAGCTGATCGCTGCAAGGCGGAAGATCGAAGAAGAAGCGGCTAAGGCAAAGGAGGAGGCTGTTCGGGCTGCCTCGACTCAAGGGAATGAGCGTGGCACCCCAGAGGATGGTTCTAGAGGGGAGCCGTCCTCAATCTCTTCGCCTCTCGGTGCATGGAGAGGTTCTGCGGGGGAACCCTCCCCTGACTCGGGCAAAGTCAAGAAGGCCGCGATCTCCAAGCGGCGTGCCGCTCGTCGGCCCACCCCAGTTGGCCACCGTCCTGTCACCCGCCGAGCACGGGCTTTGAGCATGGTGTCCCAATGAGAGCCCTTTTCTGGAACATTAGGGGGTTTGGCCGCAGGGGGCGGCGAACCTTGTTGAAGGAATACCTCAGACTACACCGCATCGACCTAGTTCTCCTTCAGGAAACCATCAAACAGGACTTCACGGATGCGGAGCTGGCAAGCCTGGAGGTGGGCGATAAGTTCTTCTGGTCCTGGCTCCCGGCTAACGGTCAATCAGGTGGTATGTTGTTAGGAGTCAGAGACAATCTGTTCGAGGTGGGAAGAATGGACAGGGGTCAATTCTTCCTTAGCCTCTCTGTTTTGCACCGTGTCTCCAACCGAAAGCTTGAGGTTATCGGGATTTATGGCCCTGCGGACCACTCTCGTTCCAGGGGGTTCCTGGACGAGATTTCGTCTAAGATTGCTTCATGTCCTCTCCCGATTCTTATGGGGGGTGACTTTAACCTTATCAGGGCTGCTGAAGATAAAAACAACACCAATCTTAACTGGCCCCTGATAGATCTTTTCAACAACAGCATTGCCACCTGGGCTCTGAGAGAAATCCCGCGCACGGGTGCACGGTTCACTTGGTCCAATCATCAGCTCAACCCAGTCCGTTCAGCTCTTGACCGTGTGTTTGTGTCTGCTTCTTTCGAAGCCATTTTCCCGCTTTGCTCTCTGGCTGCTGAGACAAGCTTGGGATCTGATCATACTCCGCTCGTCTTCGACACTGGGGAAGGCTTCCCTTTGCGCACCAACAGATTCTTCTTCGAGACCAGTTGGTTCGAGCGCCAGGATTTCGTTCCGTTGGTACAGCAAAAGTGGGAATTTTTGCGATCCAAGGTGGGTGGCCGCGACATTATCGACTGGTGGAACTTCATGTCTGCGGGCCTCCGCCAATTTTTGCGTGGCTGGAATCAGAACCTGAACAGAGATACCAAGGCTAAAAAATCTGCGTTGCTCAGCCAGATTGCGCACTTGGACATGCTGGCTGACACTTCCGGTCTTGTCGAGGAGGCCTGGGCCTCAAGATATCATCTCGAGGAGCAGTTGCTTCATTTGTACCGCATGGAGGAAGAGCATTGGCGGCAACGGGGCAGAGTCAGGTGGGCTCTGCAAGGTGACGCGAACACGGCATACTTCCATGCTGTCGCCAATGGCCGTCGTAGGAAATGCCATATCGCTAAGCTCAGCTCTAACAACGGCATCATCACGGACCCTAAACTGATTCAACAGCACATCTATGAGTTCTATAGAAATCTCCTTGGTTCTTCGGCTCCAAGGGTTTGTGGTCTGGCGCCCTCCTCCTGGGGTGAGGAGGCCCGTGTTTCAGATGAGGAAAACATTGGGTTAGCGCGTACCTTTTCTGAAGAGGAGCTGGAGGCCATTGTGAAGGATATGAAGACAGACACCGCCCCGGGACCGGACGGTCTACCCGTCGCTTTCTTCAAGCGCTTCTGGGCACAGGTCAAGCACGGCATTCTGCACATCCTCAATGACTTCGTGCTGGGGCGCGTCGACATTGCTAGGCTCAACTTTGGCATTCTGTCTCTTATCCCAAAAGTGCCTGGGGCAGATCAAATCTCACAGTATAGGCCGATTGCCTTGATCAACGTTATTTTCAAAATAATCTCCAAAGCCTACGCCTCCAAACTTGACCCAGTGGCCCATAGGATTATTTCCCAGAATCAAACAGCTTTTATCAAGGGCAGAAACATCCTGGACGGTCCGCTTGCTCTCATGGAAATTATACACGACATCCGGGTGAGGAAGCACAACGGGGTGCTCCTCAAGCTGGACTTTGAGAAGGCCTATGACAGAGTGAATTGGGACTTCCTGGGGGAAGTCCTACATTGTAAAGGTTTCGACGCTGGGTACATTCACATGATTCTTCAGCTAGTCTCTGGGGGACAAACTGCTATCTCCATCAACGGAGAGGTGGGTCCGTTTTTTCGGAATAAGAGAGGGGTTCGACAGGGAGACCCCCTCTCACCGCTGCTCTTCAATTTCATCGGGGAAGCTCTTTCGGTCATTCTCTCCGCCGCGGCTTCGGCTGGACACATTCACGGGCTAGTGCCCCATCTGCTTCCTGGAGGCATTACACACCTACAATATGCCGATGACACGCTCATCCTCATCCAGGGGTCGGACGAGGACATTGCGAATTTGAAATTCCTTCTGATGTGCTTCGAGGACATGTCGGGTCTAAAGATCAATTACCACAAAAGTGAGGTGTTTGTGCTGGGACAGCGTAGCTCTGCGAGAGTGGATATTGCCAACAAGCTGAATTGTAAGCTAGGGAGTTTTCCCTTTATCTACCTTGGCCTCCCAATATCAGATAGGAAACTATCGCTTGAGCAATGGCTCTTCCTGGTTCGGAAGCTTGCTGCCAAATTAGAGCCTTGGGTGGGCAAATTGATGTCATCAGGGGGACGACTCATTCTCTCTAACTCCTGCCTGGATAACCTCCCAATCTACGCGATGGGCCTCTTCCTCCTGCATGACGGGATCCATGCGAGGTTCGACTCCCACCGCTCCAAATTTTTCTGGGAAGGAGCCGGCCCAAGGAGGAAATATCATCTTGTCAATTGGCCAACGATTTGCCGCCCCAAAGAGTTTGGGGGTCTGGGACTTCTCAACACAAAGAAAATGAACTTGGCCTTACTCCTGAAGTGGATCTGGCGTTTATATCATGAAGAGGACACGATATGGGCCCGTATCATACAGGCCAAGTACCCATACGCCTCGGATATCTTCTCGGGCTCTGGTCAGGGTGGTTCCCCGTTTTGGAAAAGTCTGCATAAGGTCAAACACCTTTTCAAGGTCGGAGCTAAGCACGAAGTGAGGAACGGGAGGCGCACTAGCTTCTGGAAGGACTGGTGGATTGGGAGGGGTCCCATCATGCAGTCCTTTCCGCGGCTCTTCGCCATTTGTGATGACCAAGACATTTCAGTTGCGGATGCTCTAAACCGCGATTCCCTCCAAGTCCGTTTCCGTCGTTCGCTTGATCAGGAAAGCTTGCAGCTATGGGATGAGCTGCAAGACTTGGTTAGTCAGGTGCCCCTCGTTGACGGCCTGGATAAAGTAACTTGGCACCTCGAGCAGAGTGGTTCCTTCTCGGTCAAATCTATGTACGCCCAACTCTCCCAGGGCACGACTATTGCTCATCACAAGGACATGTGGAAATCAAAAGTGCCGCTTAAAATCAAGATCTTCTCCTGGCAGCTGGCGCTGGACAAGTTGCCCTCGGGACAGCAGCTTGTGACTAGACACGGCCCTTCCAATGGCCTCTGCGCCCTTTGTGGCGCCCCGGAGGATGCAAGCCACATTTTCTTCGCTTGTTCCCTTGCTAAATTCGCTTGGTCAGTGCTACGCCAGCTGCTGGGATGCAACTGGTGTCCGGCAAACTTCGCCCAATTCCATGCTATCCTCTCTGGTTTCTCTGGATATGCTAGGAAGCTGCTGTGGGTGCTCTTCCTGGCACAATCCTGGGCCCTTTGGAACACGCGAAATAAGCTTGCGATTGAAAAGAAAGTTATCTCTAATCCAGCTGACATTATTTACAAAATTATCATTCTTTTGCAGCTGTGGAGCCTAAAGTTCAAAGCAAGAGAAAAGGAGGGGCTAAACTGGATGGCACAAGAGCTAAGGGAGCTGTACGTGCACCTGAAGCCCTCGGCGACGTGAAGAAGTAGCCTCTCCTGCTGCGGCCCTTGGGCGTAGGCTGATCCGCTAGTTTTTATCTTTGTCTTGTGGTGCCTGTTGTTATGTTGGACCTCTTGGTCGTGTCCCTGTGGCAAAGCTGTAATGCCCAGCAGTGTGTAATCCTAACTGGCTACCGTGTGGCTTTATTAAGTTAAAGTCGGGCTTATCTGCCTGTTTTCTAAAAAAACATATTCTACATTATTGTAACGGTTATAAATGGAGTACTAACATTGATCAGTACCATTAAGTTCTACGTGGACCTAGTTAAAGTGTGCTTCTTGCCTTGTGAATTGTGATCATGAACGGGAGGATGTGACTCATGCGTTATTCCGTAGCCCCTATGCTCGTGCTCTCTGGCAGGCTATGAAGCGTGTCTGGCCAGTCCCATGCCAGCGACAAGTGATGCCGGAGCGGAGAAACTGGCTAGAGGAGCTCATCTTGGCGTCTCCAATAGAGGTATGTGCAAAAGTCCTGATTCTCCTGGAGAGCCTGGTACGCGACGGATGAAGTCACCTATGACAAGCCCTTACCATCCATTGAAGGGTCTAGAAGGTTCCTACGCAGCTATGTGGTGTCCTTGGAGAATATTCGGAAGCTCCCAACTGAGGATATCCTCAAAGGCAAGCAACCAATGTGGCCGGAGAAAACACATGGATGCGGGTCAGCAATATCTGAGCCCAGGCAGGGTGCTCTGGAGCTTGGCTGGGAGAGGCCAAGGCCTGGTGCGGTGAAGCTTAACGTCGATGGATCGTTCATGGAGCGGGATGGCCCTGCTGGTGCTGGTATGATACTTCGCGACACGGAGGGGCGGATCATTTTCTCGGCTTGCAGGTCCTTGTATCATTGCAGCTCGGCGGCGTTGGAGGCGGAGGTGGGTGCCTGCATGCAAGGTCTTGCTCTTGCGCTTGAATGGAGCCAGGAAACCGTCATCGTTGAGACGGATAGCACCATGCTGATCAAGATGGCTCAAAGCAGGGAGAGAGATGCACTACGGGAACCAGCCGAGGGGCCGACGGCCGGCGGCCGTCGGCACAGCATCACCTGCCGTCGGCCCACGTCTGTGCCGACGGCCGCCGTCGGCACACCGCCGTCGGCACAATATCGCCTCGGCACAGACTGGCTCGCCGTCGGCCCAGCCTTTGCCGTCGGCACAGACTCCAGCCCGACGGTCAAACGACGCCGTCGGCACAGTAGCCGTCGGCACAGTCAACGTGGGGCCCGCGGAGCGTCTAACGGCCGTTAGGTCAGAAGGTGCATCGTGCCGACGGCCAAGCCGTCGGCCCAGACACTGCCATCGGATGACCAGCGGCCGCCACGCGTCCACGCCCCTGCTGTTGTGCCGACGGCCAAGCCGTCGGCCCATCAACTGCCATCAGACGACCACGGGCTGCCACGCGTCCACGCCCCTGCTCCTGTGCCGACGGCCAAGCCGTCGGCCCAGGTCCTTCGGCCCAGACGCGCTGCCGTCCGCTCCGCGCTGCCGCTGGGCGCAACCTTCCTGTGCCCCAGTTCAAATCCGGTTAGTTTCCAGCGGATTCGGCGGGGCACCGCAGGAAGCGGGTGGGATTCCCAGATGGCTTCCGCGCGCATATGGCATGTGATAGGTGGTGCGTAGGAGGTATCCTACCGCTGCGCGGAGGTCCCGCGCGATACTGAAATGCGCACCATGTAGCTGCTTCACAAAAAAAAGCCCTTCCGGCACCCCAAAAATGGAAAAACCGTCGCCCGTGGTTCGGATTGGAAATCCGCGACCGGGGCCTTGCTTCCCATCCTAGGGCCCACGCACGTGCCAAATATGGCCTCGTTCCGACAAACTATGTGGTGAAACGGGCCGTTTCCTACTCATTTCCCCTAAAAGCCATAGAACTCCGGACGAGATAGCCCTGTTCGTGAAGGGTTCTCCAAGATAATTGCCGCGAAAATCGTCAACGCCGGGTACATGCAAGGTTAGCCAAACCCTACATCACACTTGTGCACATATGCTACGGATATATGCAAGTTTTTAAGCGGTTCCGACGCTCCGCTGATCTGTATCTTCGGAAACCCTAGGGCGGGGACCCCGCAGATCTACCCCTATAGCTTTCTCCGTGTGACGGTGTAACAATGGATTTTTTTATTTGCTTTGGTTTGTTTAGGACATATGTACATGGGAAACCATAGGTTGGGCTTACTTTACCATAAAATAGGCTCCATTTTAGCCGTACCAGGAGTTTGCACATACAGATCCTGGATTTTCACCAAGTGCTGGCCCATGTCTGCGAAAATCGTCAACGCCGGGTACATGCAAGGTTAGCCAAACCCTACATCACACTTGTGCACATATGCTACGGACATATGCAAGTTTTTAAGCGGTTCCGACGCTCCGCTGATCTGTATCTTCGGAAACCCTAGGGCGGGGACCTCGCAGATCTACCCCTATAGCTTTCTCCGTGTGTCGGTGTAACAATGGATTTTTTTATTTGCTTTGGTTTGTTTAGGACATATGTACATGAGAAACCATAGGTTGGGCTTACTTTACCATAAAATAGGCTCCATTTTAGCCGTACCAGGAGTTTGCACATACAGATCCTGGATTTTCACCAAGTGCTGGCCCATGTCTGCGAAAATCGTCAACGCCGGGTACATGCAAGGTTAGCCAAACCCTACATCACACTTGTGCACATATGCTACGGACATATGCAAGTTTTTAAGCGGTTCCGACGCTCCGCTGATCTGTATCTTCGGAAACCCTAGGGCGGGGACCCCGCAGATCTACCCCTATAGCTTTCTCCGTGTGACGGTGTAACAATAGATTTTTTTATTTGCTTTGGTTTGTTTAGGACATATGTACATGGGAAACCATAGGTTGGGCTTACTTTACCATAAAATAGGCTCCATTTTAGCCGTACCAGGAGTTTGCACATACAGATCCTGGATTTTCACCAAGTGCTGGCCTATGTCTGCGAAAATCGTCAACGCCGGGTACATGCAAGGTTAGCCAAACCCTACATCACACTTGTGCACATATGCTACGGACATATGCAAGTTTTTAAGCGGTTCCGACGCTCCGCTGATCTGTATCTTCGGAAACCCTAGGGCGGGGACCCCGCAGATCTACCCCTATAGCTTTCTCCGTGTGACGGTGTAACAATGGATTTTTTTATTTGCTTTGGTTTGTTTAGGACATATGTACATGGGAAACCATAGGTTGGGCTTACCAGGAGTTTCCACATACAGATCCTGGATTTTACCCCTACAGTCTATAATCTGCCTGAGTTTTGGGACCATTCCCACCCTCCGATGCTAGATTTCTGATGACACACAATAATGATACACTTAATAACTTGAGACCCACACACGTTACAAAGCACTTAAATAACTAGACCCACACACAAACCAAAACACTTAAAGAACTAGACCACACACAAACCAAAGCACTTAAAGAACTACACCCACACACGAAGCAAAGCACTTAAAAACTACACTACTAACACACAAACCAAAACACTTAAAAAACTAAACCCACACACGAACAAAGCACTTAACACTGGGTCGACACATGACCCGTTAGACACACGGACTCGACACACACACATACTAATCAGTTCTCGAAATCTTCGTCCTCGCTAGGGGTGTCCTCTGAAGCGGTACTTGAGAGGTACGAAAACCACCGTTCATCATTTTCCCCCCATGTCGACGCCTCTCCTTTGGCGTACTCCGCGTCATATTCGGCCCTCCTCTGCCGCTTTCCCGCCCTCCTCTCTCTCCTGTACGCCTGCTTCTCCTTCCAGAATGCGCGCGTGGCCGCGACGTCTCCAGGATGGTCTCTGCGCCACTGTGCCATGAACTGCTTGTCCACCTCGGTGGTATCAATCCGCCGCTGGCCATCTCTGAACCGCTGCGCTTCACCCTCTGAGCGAAGTAGCGGCTCAGTAGAGAGACTCTCGGCTTCCGCCAGAGACATGACCTCCGGGAAGTTCAATTCGTGGCGCGACCGGCCAAACCTCCAAGCCGCAACGTCGTATGCGTGGGCAGCAGCCTCCTTCGTGTAGAAGGTGCCGAGCCACACACGCACACCACCGGCGGAGATTTCGGACGCGAAATGGCCCGCAGCCCGCTGGCGAACGCCGATGAAGCCCGTGTTGCTACGGCGACGAGGAGCCATCTCGACGGCAGCTGAGCTCAGAGGATTCTGTGGTGTTTTTTGGATGAGAGAGTTGATGAGGAGAGAAATGTTGCTGGTGATGTTAGTGTTGAGAAGACATGGCTATATATAGGACGACGAGGGCTGAAACGGCGGGAATAATTGGCGGGAGAGAATGGGCGCGAGAAGAATGGCGGGAGGGAAGGAGCGGGGAAAAATGGCGGGAACCTGTGCCGACGGCCTGGCCGTCGGCCTACATAGGAAGTGGCGCGAAAAGAATGGCGGGAATAAGGGCGGGAAGAAGGAAAATTTGGTGGGAAGCTGTGCCGACGGCCTGGCCGTCGGCCCACATCACGCCGTTTGCAACCTGCTGACGCCGTTGTCGGTGGCTGTCTGTGGCCCCACCATCTGTCCATGTGCCGACGGCTAGGCTACGTGCCGTCGGCACAGACTGGGTTTGTGCCGACGGCCAAAGTGTGCCGACGGCGGCCGTCGGCTCTGGTGGTTCTGTGCCGACGGCTACTTTGCTGGGCTGACGGCGAGCGAGGCTGTGCCGACGGCGGCCGTCGGCACAGATTCTGGCCGTCGGCACGTCGGCGGGTTCCCGTAGTGATGGGTCAAGTCTGGGCACTTAGTCGCTAAAGTGCGGCTCTTTTTGAGCTCAGATCGTCGGATCGATTTTGTAAAAATTCCTTGCTCCCAGAATATTGCTAGTGATGCTTTAGCTAGGTATGGTAGAGAGTATGATAGTACAACCGTTTGGTTTGGCTCTGGGCGGGATGAGATCATTGACCTCATTCTGAGGGATTGTAATGCTACTATTTGATTGAGTAATATAATTCCTTTTTCCCCGTAAAAAGTGTGCCTCTTGCCATGTGCATATATCCGCCAATACATGAGAAGACCTCTGACGAGGCGGCTCCTCGGCAATATCCACCATAAGAACCTCTGACGAGGCGGCTCCTCGGCAATATCCACCATAAGGGATTTAGGGTTGACGGAAGACGACGATGGAGATTCTGGGAGCGAGAGAAGGCACGACGTACCCAGGTTCACGTCCCCGCGGTGGATGATCGCTACGTCCTGCTAGCAATCCACTATATGAATATATGTGTACAGGGGGCCATCACAGACGGAGTTGTTGTATCTAGTCTAGTTCTAATATGCGGGTTGCAATGTCTAGGCGCATCGCGTGTATGTTTATTTATTTATTTCTGAATATGATCAAAGGGGTGCCCCTGCCTGACTTTATATATGCAACCAGGCTAGGGTTTACCTGAGTCTAGTCGACTACGAATTGGAGTCCTCTTTCTTGTAGTCCCAATTGATAGTACATGCAGGTCCAGTTTGTTGAGTCCTTGTGCTGGTCCATCTTCATAATCTGCACCGGGTATAGCAATGTCGGGTAACAGAAAGGTAATGCCCACATCAACCTCTGTGACCGGTGATAGTGTAGAATAACTTAGATTAGTGATACTCTGTGTCCCGGTTCATAGGGCTCTGATGACCCACAAGTATAGGGGGTGTATCGTAGTATCTTCGATAAGTAAGAATGTCGATCCCAACGAGGAGCAGAAGGTGTTGACAAGCAGTTTCGATGAAGGATTCACTGTAAATGCTCACAGACAAGTATTCAGGGGGGTTTGATGTAACAGTTGAATAAAGTACGAGTATGTAAAGTGCGAGAGTAATAATTGCAGCGAGTGGCCCAATCCTTTTTAGCACAAAGGACAAGCCGGTTTGTTTACTTATAATGACCAAACGTTCTCGAGGACACACGGGATTTTAGTCTAGTGCTTTCGCTACATACGGCTAAATAATCTTCATTGTTGTGATAAGTGTTGTGTGGGTGAACCTATGCTAATGTACCGCCCTTCCTAGGACTAATACATACTTGTGATTATACCCCTTGCAAGCATCCGCAACTACAAGAAAGTAATTAAGAATTAAATCTAACCACAGCCTTAAACTCTGAGATCCTGCGATCCCTCCTGCATCGATATACCAACGGGGGTTTAGGTTTCTGTCACTCCGGCAACCCCGCAATTGGCAAACGAGTACAAGATGCATTCCCCTAGGCCCATAAATGGTGAAGTGTCATGTAGTCGACGTTCACATGACACCACTAGAAGAATAACACCACAACTTAAATATCACACCATTGAATATTACTCAACCATAGTTCACTACTAACATTTAGACTTCACCCATGTCCTCAAGAACTAAACGAACTACTCACAAGACATCATACGGAACATGATCAGAGGTGATATGATGATGAATAACAATCTGAACATAAACTTGGTTCAATGGTTCCACTCAATAGCATCAACAACAAGTAGGAATCGATACCGGGAGAGTTTCCCCTATCAAACAATCAAGATCAAACCCAAATTGCTACGGCGGTGACGGTGTCCAGCGGTGGAGACGGCGGTGATGATGGTGGAGATGATGATGATGGTGATGGAGATGATGTCCAGCTCGATGACGGTGTCGATGGCGTCGATTTCCCCCTCCCGGAGGGAATTTCCCCGGCGGATTCCTGCCCGCCGGAGAGCTCTTTTCTCTGGTGTTCTCCGCCCCGCAGATGCGGTCAGAACTCTTCGCGAGGTACCCTCTCGTGGCTTAGGTCTTCGGGACGAAGGGTTTGGCGAAGAAAAGGAGGCGAAAGGGTCGTGGGCCCCCTGCACCATAGGCCGGCGCGGCCAGGGGGCCGGCCGCGCCGCCCTAGGGTGTGGGCCCACCCCGGCTGCTCCTGGCTCCTCCTTCTGGCTTCCTTCGTCATCTTGAAAAATAGGATTTTTGGTATAATTTCCTTCCAGAGTTGATCTTCCGAAATATTGCGTTCTGACGGTGCTTTTTCCAGCAGAATCCTGGCTCCGGTGTTCGATCCTCCAATAATAATGAAACATGCAAAATAGATGAAATAACATAAGTATTGTGTCCCAATATGAAATATATCAATGAATAACAGCAAATTATGATATAAAATAGTGATGCAAATTGGACGTATCAACTCCCCCCAAGCTTAGACTTCGCTTGTCCCCAAGCGAAACTGAGCTCGATAGACATGACCACATGTTTATGGAGTGAAGAGTCGATGAATAAAATACGGACAAGAAGCATCATATTCATTCACACAGGACATTATAGTAAACAACCTCTTATAACTCATATTGAAACAAGTATAAGGTAATCACAAGTAAAGGTGCATGAGAAATCATGATTGGTGATGGCAAACTTCTGTTCTTGGTCGCAGAACAATTAATGATTATATTTATCTCATTGAGCAGCGCTCTCATGTTAGAGTTTATAAGGCACAACTTGCATACTCAATCGTAATGGTCTACTCATAATCATTGATAACTTGCAAAGCTATATTCATTCAAATAAAACTTGTACTAAACAAAGAAGAATAAAAGACATGATGTAGCAAATCACAATACAATGGTTTGATCACAACTACTCAAATGCTTGCTTGAGATGGAGGGAAATAGGTTTACTGACTCAACATAAAGTAAAAGACAGGCCCTTCGCAGAGGGAAGCAGGGATTAAATCATGTGCTAGAGCTTTTTCAATTTTTGCAATCATATAAAGAGAATAAAAGTAACATTTTGAGAGGTGTTTGTTGTTGTCAACGATCGGTAGCGGGTACTCTAACCCCCTTGCCAGACAACCTCCTAAGAGTGGCTCCCATATTATTTTCATTTTGTGTGGCACTCCTTCCAACCTTTCTTTCACAAACCATGGCTAACCGAATCCTCGGGTGCCTGCCAACAATCTCATACCATGAAGGAGTGTCTTTTTATTTTAGCTTTATTATGATGATGACACTCCCCCCAACCTTTGCTTACACAAGCCATGGCTAACCGAATCCTTCGGGTGCCGTCCATCAATCACATACCATGGAGGAGTGTCTATTTAGTTTAATCAATTTGGGACTGGGAATCCCATTGCCAGCTCTTTTTGCAAAATTATTGGATAAGCGGGTGAAGCCACTAGTCCATTGGTGGAAGTTGCCCAACAAGATTGAAAGATAAAACACCACATACTTCCTCATGAGCTATGAAACATTGACACAAATAAGAGATACTAAGTTTTGAATTGTTTAAAGGTAGCACATGAAGTATTTACTTGGAATGGCAGAAAATACCATGTAGTAGGTAGGTATGGTGGACACAAATGGCATAGGTTTGGGTTAAGGTTTGGATGCACGAGAAGTATTCCCTCTCAGTACAGGTCTTTGGCTAGCAAGGTTAATTAGCAAGCATAAGAGTCGAGGGAAACAAACAAATATACATGTGATAGAAACAATCATGCATCTTCCTTGTAAGTACAAACAATTTTAACTTCAGAATAATAAGCTATGAGCTAACAAGAAAGACAATGAAACATCTACATGTATTTCTCTTTTCTATTTAAACCTCAAAGTGTTGTTGCTATTGACCAATGCTAAGTTTGCCAAAACCAAATAGATTTATTCAATGCTCCCAAAGTGATACCAATACTAACAACAAGGTGAATCATATAGTAGAGATTGCAAACTAAAATAAGATGTGCAATATGTAAATGATAAGACTTCTCATTAATATTCCATAACGATAACTCACACCAAGGGATACATAGATAACCAAATAAAGGAGAGATACTTCCAAACGCAACCCATCTTATATGATAACTTCCCTACTCATGATATGATACTACTTGACAATAAAAGTAAAAGGTAGTGATAATGTGATACCGCGGCACTCCCCAAGCTTGGAACAAACCAAGGGGATGCCAATACCGATGATGAATTACTCCTGCGGTGATGGTGGTGATGAACTCCCGTCATCAAACTTCCAAGGAAGAGGCTCTCCATCAAGAAACGACATCTTGGTCTCGGGGATCCTGAAACTAGCAGCACGGCTTATGTATTTAAACCTGTTTTCATACTCACAGTTCTGATTCTGAAAATCATAGAGTTGTGCTTGGAGCTTGTTGGCGGTGTCGTGAAGTGAGAGGATATCGCTCCAAAGCTTTGTAGTTTCCTTCTCATGTTCAGCAATGAGTTCAGACACAATCCTGTGGAAAATATCCACCTCACGCTCGGCCATCTTCTTGTATTTGAAAACCTCTTGTTCTAGCTTCTCCATCCTGTCTTCCAGGGCTTCCTTCTCCTTTAGGACCCTGGACATCCTTGACCTGCAGCTTCTCCTTCAACGAGCAGCAACTCCTTGGGGTGCATCCTCAGCTCCTCCATGTACACGTTGCCAAGATCCGTCCTGGAGCTGCCCTTCGGAGTTTCCGACGCAGACATCATGGCTCTAGATCCGAAGCAAATCCTGGCAGAAACAACTCGAAACAACACACGTCGAGAAAACGATATACGGACCTCCAGGGTCCGGGGATTATATAGCAAAATTTTTCTCGTCAAAAGGAAAGCACCAGATCGAACCAGAGTCGGAAAGGGGCGACGAGGCAGCCAAACCATAGGCCGGCGCGGGCCCAGGTCAGGCCGCGCCGCCCTATGGTGGCACCCCCTCGTGCGTCCTTTCCACTCCGTTTCGAACTCGTAATTTCTCATCTTTTCCAAAAACAGCCCAAATATAGTTCGGAAAGTAACTTGCGTACATGTCCTGACCAGGACTGTTACCTATTCGTAGTCGAGTTCTGGCGGACTGTCAATTTGCCCTGGGATGTAGGCCTCCGGTGTTTCCACTTGAATAATATCAACATCAACATTATAAGAATCACCCGAGATATAATGCTTGAGTCTTTGTCCATTCACCACTTGCGTAGCATTGCCTTGGAGAGAGCTAATTTTGATTGCTCCTGAACAATACACCTCCTCGACAACATATGGTCCTTCCCATTTCGAGAGTAATTTCCCCGCAAAGAATCTCGAGACGAGACCGATACAATAGGACTTTATCCCTAATATTAAATTCTCTTTTGATAATCCTCCTATCATGCCATTTTTTAACTTTCTCTTTAAAGAGTTTAGCATTTTCATATGCTTCACTTCTCCATTCATCTAGAGAACTCAATTGCAACAACCTCTTATCACCAGCAAGTTTAGGATCTTTATTTAATTCTCTAACAGCCCAATAAGCTTTGTGCTCTAGTTCTAGAGGTAAATGACAAGCTTTCCCATAAACCATTTTATAAGGTGACATTCCCATGGGATTTTTATAAGCAGTTCTATAAGCCCAAAGTGCATCCTTCAATTTACTAGCCCAATTCTTTCTAGTTTTATTAACGGTCTTTCCCAAAATAGATTTAATCTCTCTATTTGATAATTCTACTTGACCACTAGTTTGAGGATGATAAGCGAAGCAATTCTATGATTAATACCATACTTAGCAAGAGTTTTTCTAAAACCTCCATGAATAAAATGAGAACCTCCATCAGTCATAATATATCTAGGTACTCCAAATCTAGGAAAAATAATATCTAAGAGCATTCTTAAAGAGGTCTCACCATCAAGACTTTTCGTAGGTATAGCTTCCACCCATTTAGTAACATAATCAACAGCAACAAGTATATGAGTGTTACCTTCCGAAGACGGAAAAGGTCCCATGAAGTCAAATCCCCAACAATCAAACGGTTCAATAACAAGAGTATAATTCATAGGCATTTCATTGCGTCTGGAGATATTACCAACCCTTTGGCATTCATCACAAGATAAAATAAACTTTCTCGCATCTTTGAAGAGAGTTGGCCAATAAAAACCTGATTGTAAAACCTTTTGCGCGGTTCTTTCTCCAAATATGATGTCCTCCATAAGCACTACCATGACATTTACTCAATATTTCTTGTTGTTCATACTCAGGAACACATCTTCACATAATACCATCCACTCCTTCTTTATATAAGTGTGGGTCATCCCAGAAATAATGCCTCAAGTCATAAAAGAATTTCCTCCTTTGCTGAGCTGAAAAGGTTGGAGGCAAGTACTTGGAAACAATAAAGTTAGCATAATCAGCATACCAAGGACTGTCTCGCGAGCTCACCTTTATTACAGCCAATTGTTCATTTGGAAAACTATCATTAACAGAACAGGATCATAAGCAATATTTTCCAATCTAGACAAATTATCAGCAACAGGATTATCAGCACCTTTCCTATCTACAATATGTAAATCAAATTCTTGCAAAAGAAGTACCCATCTAATAAGCCTCGGCTTAGCATCTTTCTTTGTCATTAGGTATCTAATTGCAAAGATGATCAGTATGAATAGTAACTTTTGAATCAACAATATAAGATCTAAATTTATCACAAGCAAAACTACAGCTAATAATTCTTTTTCAGTTGTAGCATAATTTCTTTGAGCAGCATCAAGAGTTTTACTAGCATAATGAATAACATTCAGTTTTTTATCTACTTGCTGTCCAAGAACAAATACTTACAAAGAAAATCACTAGCATCACACATAATTTCAAATGGTAAGTTCCAATCAGAGGTTCAACTATAGGAGCAGCTTGTTAAGGCTTTCTTAAGAGTTTCAAAAGCTTCCTTACAATCATCATCAAAAACAAATGGTACATCTTTTTGAAGAAGATTAGTAAGAGGCTTTGAAATCTTGGAGAAATCTTTAATAAATCTCCTATAAAACCCAAGATGACCAAGAACACTACGAATACCTTTAACATCCCTCGGATAGGGCATCTTCTCAATTGCTTCAACTTTAGCTCTATCAACTTCAATACCTCTCTCAGAAATTTTATGTCCCAATACAATTCCTTCATTAACCATAAAGTGGCATTTCTCCCAATTAAGAACAAGGTTAGTTTCTTCACATCTCTGCAAAACTTTATCAAGGTTTCACAAGCAACTATCAAAAGAATTCCCATAGACGGAAAAATCATCCATGAATACCTCTACAATACTTTCACAAAAACCATGAAAAATAGCAGACATGCATCTTTGAAAAGTAGCAGGAGCATTACATAAACCAAAAGGCATGCGTCTATAAGCATAAGTTCCATAAGGACAAGTAAAGGTGGTTTTCTCTTGATCTTTAGCTTTAACAGCAATTTGTGAAAACCTTAATAACCATCAAGAAAGCAAAAATGAGTATTTTTAGACAATCTTTCTAGCATTTGATCAATAAATGGTAAAGGGTAATGATCTTTCTTAGTAACTTTATTAACTTTTCGAAAATCAATGCACATTCTATACCCTACAACTACTCTTTGAGGAATGAGCTCATCATTATCATTAGGCACAACAGTCATACCTCCTTTCTTGGGAACGCAATGCACAGGACTAACCCATCTACTATCAGCAATAGGATATATAATACCAGCTTCAAGAAGTCGTAATACCTCATTCCTTACCACTTCCTTCATCTTCGAATTAGACGACGCTGAGGTTCAACAACAGGCTTTGCATCATCTTCCATATTAATAGCATGTTGGCATATAGACGGAGAAATCCCCTTCAAATCATCAAGAGTGTAGCCAATAGCGCCTCGATGCTTCTTCAATATTTCCAATAACCTTTCTTCCTCAATCTCTGAAAGCTTAGAACTAATAATAACAGGATATATTTTCTTATCATCAATATGAGCATATTTAAGATTATCAGGTAAAGGCTTTAAATCAAAAACAGGATCTTCCTTTGGTGGCGGTGTTGTACCCAAATCTTCCACCGGTAAATCATGCTTGAGAATAGGTTGGCGAAGAAAAATTTCCTCAAGCTCATCTCTTTCTTTCCTAAAAATTTCGCTCTCGCTATCCTCCAAATGTTGCTGCAAAGGATTATTAGGAACAAGAACAATAGATGCACATTGCTCCATTTTAAAATCATTACTAGGCAAATCAGCTTTATAAGGAGTTTTAGTAAATTTAGAGAAGTTAAACTCATAAGATTCACCAGCGAATTTAGTCAAAATTTTCTCTTTCTTGCAATCTATAATAGCTCCACAAGTATTTAGAAAAGGTCTACCAAAAATAATAGGACAATAATCACTAGCAGCAGAACCAAGTACCAAAAAGTCAGCAGGATATTTAATCTTACCGCATAAAACTTCCACATCTCGAACAATACCAATTGGAGAAATAGTTTCTCTATTAGCCAGCTGAATAACCACATCAATATCTTCAAGTTCACAAGAATCAATTTCGTGCATAATCTCCGTGTAAAGCTCATACGGAATAGCACTAACACTTGCACCAATATCACATAATCCATAATAACAATGATCACCAATTTTAACAGATAGCATAGGAACACTAGCTTGTTTGGGTTTATTAGGATGTGAGACAATATTAGAAGCATCTTCATAGAAAATAATATGACCATCCTCCACACTTTCAGTCACAAGATCTTTAATTATTGCAACAGCAGGTTCAACTTTTATTTGTTCTTCAGGTTCTACAGGTTTCTTTTCACTTTTATGAACCGCACTATTTATAATAGAGTACTCTTTGATTTTAGCAGGGAAAGGAGTTTTTTCAATATAAGCTTCAGGAATAACACGATCAGCAGTTTCAACTACAACGCATTTATTAATAGATGAATCAATTTTATCTTTATACGGTTCATGATACTTATCAAAATTCTTCTTTGGCAATTCATAATGAGAGGCAAAAGCTTTATAAAGATTTACAGACAACTTGAGAATCAAGACCATATATAGCACTCATATTACGAAATTTATCAAGATCCATAAAAGCTTCAATGCATTTATAATCATAAATTATACGATTCTCTATCCTTGTCGTTCTCCCATCCTTCAGTATTTTCTTGGATCCGATCAAGAAGGTCCCTTTTAAACTCTTCTTTGTTGCGTGTAAATGATCCAGAACAAGAAGTATCCAGCAAGGTCTTGTCTTGAAAAGAAAGTCTTGCATAGAAATTATCAATAATAACATTACCAGGAAGCTCATGAATGGGGCATTTGAGCATTAAAGACTTCAATCTCCCCAAGCTTGGGCAATACTCTCTCCATCATGAGGCCAAAAATTATATATGCGATTCCGATCCTTATGAATTTCACTTGGAGGATAGAACTTAGAATAAAACCGGGGCACAATATCATTCCATTCAAGAGAATCCCCATTATCCAGTAATTTATACCAATGCGCCGCTTTACCTGACAGCGACAAAGAGAATAGTTTCTTCCTCACTTCATCCATAGCAATACCTGCACATTTGAATAACCCGCATAATTCATGCAAAAACAGTAAATGATCACCGGGATGGACAGTTCCATCCCCTTCATAGCGGTTATCCATAACACGTTCAATAATTTTCATAGGTATTTTATATGGTATCACTTCCTCACCTGGCGCCTCATCCACTACCGTTGCAGTAGTAGTAGATTTCCCAAATAGAAATTGAAGAGAAGATCTCTCCATAATGACTTATAGCAGCGAGTAGAAATAAAATCAGCACAACAAGAAAGGTTTTCCTTACTAATTCCACTTACCAATAGCGCTTCACTCCCGGCAACGGCGCCAGAAAATAGTCTTGATGACCCACAAGTATAGGGGTGTATCGTAGTATCTTCGATAAGTAAGAATGTCGATCCCAACGAGGAGCAGAAGGTGTTGACAAGCAGTTTCGATGAAGGATTCACTGTAAATGCTCACAGACAAGTATTCAGGGGGGTTTGATGTAACAGTTGAATAAAGTACGAGTATGTAAAGTGCGAGAGTAATAATTGCAGCGAGTGGCCCAATCCTTTTTAGCACAAAGGACAAGCCGGTTTGTTTACTTATAATGACCAAACGTTCTCGAGGACACACGGGATTTTAGTCTAGTGCTTTCGCTACATACGGCTAAATAATCTTCATTGTTGTGATAAGTGTTGTGTGGGTGAACCTATGCTAATGTACCGCCCTTCCTAGGACTAATACATACTTGTGATTATACCCCTTGCAAGCATCCGCAACTACAAGAAAGTAATTAAGAATTAAATCTAACCACAGCCTTAAACTCTGAGATCCTGCGATCCCTCCTGCATCGATATACCAACGGGGGTTAGGTTTCTGTCACTCCGGCAACCCCGCAATTGGCAAACGAGTACAAGATGCATTCCCCTAGGCCCATAAATGGTGAAGTGTCATGTAGTCGACGTTCACATGACACCACTAGAAGAATAACACCACAACTTAAATATCACACCATTGAATATTACTCAACCATAGTTCACTACTAACATTTAGACTTCACCCATGTCCTCAAGAACTAAACGAACTACTCACAAGACATCATACGGAACATGATCAGAGGTGATATGATGATGAATAACAATCTGAACATAAACTTGGTTCAATGGTTCCACTCAATAGCATCAACAACAAGTAGGAATCGATACCGGGAGAGTTTCCCCTATCAAACAATCAAGATCAAACCCAAATTGCTACGGCGGTGACGGTGTCCAGCGGTGGAGACGGCGGTGATGATGGTGGAGATGATGATGATGGTGATGGAGATGATGTCCAGCTCGATGACGGTGTCGATGGCGTCGATTTCCCCCTCCCGGAGGGAATTTCCCCGGCGGATTCCTGCCCGCCGGAGAGCTCTTTTCTCTCTGGTGTTCTCCGCCCCGCAGAGGCGGCTGTAACTCTTCGCGAGGTACCCTCTGTGGCTTAGATCTTCGGGACGAAGGGTTTGGCGAAGAAAAGGAGGCGAAAAGGGTCGTGGGCCCCCCAGACCATAGGCCGGCGCGGCCAGGGCCTGGGCCGCGCCGCCCTAGGGTGTGGGCCCACCCTGGCTGCTCCTGGCTCCTCCTTCTGGCTTCCTTCGTCATCTTGAAAAATAGGATTTTTGGTATAATTTCCTTCCAGAGTTGATCTTCCGAAATATTGCGTTCTGACGGTGCTTTTTCCAGCAGAATCCTGGCTCCGGTGTTCGATCCTCCAATAATGATGAAACATGCAAAATAGATGAAATAACATAAGTATTGTGTCCCAATATGAAATATATCAATGAATAACAGCAAATTATGATATAAAATAGTGATGCAAATTGGACGTATCAGGCTCACGCATATTTCTAGATTATCTGTTTTAATCAACATAATATAAGTTGTATTATATTAGTTAAATTTACAATTTAGAGATACGCGTAGGCCATGTGAACCGGGACAGAGGAATAGACTTGGTGAACCGGTGGTCTCGCTCTTGCCCTAAAGAGCAGAGCCAAGACATGTTGACTGATGGTTGTCTCGCTCTTGCCCTAAGGAGCACAAATGGGACATATGGACGTGATCATCCAGGTATTCTGGTACACATGGAGGCACATGACCGACGTGGTTTTCAATGGAGTGGTGGCATCACCGAGGGCCTTTAGAGACAAGATCGAGGAGGAATACAATAGCTTGTTCTTGGCGAAGTTGTTCTGTGGCACCTCCTTCTCCTTTTCGAAAGTGGGAGCTACCACCCCTTGTTTGTAGCACGATATTTTTATTGTTTGGTACCCTTCTATGTGATTGATATACATTTTTAAGATATATTCTTGACAAAATTGAAACGTGAATCAATCTTACCATATAATTGCATATGTATCTTCTTACACGTTTTTTTTTCTTTCAAAATGGGAACATCGCCCCAGCCTCTGTATCCTCTTACACGTGTATATGCTTAATTATTGATGCATATAATATCTAGATATACACGTGTTTTATATTTTCTGGCATTTTAGAATGTGTTTTATCACAATAAGAGTATCGAGTCTTGGAGCCAAATTGGATTTCCGGTATTTCAAACCATTCTTTTACCGTCGTTGATTTGATTTTTCTTTAAGGGTGGTCTGGGAGTTCTTTAATACCCGAAGCATACTATACTCCCTCCATACCGGATTAAAAGGCAAAGTACCTGCTGCAGCGGGACCTAGACAATCAACGATTGGCTCCTTATTTGCTCCGTTAGAGTAATTAATTAGAGGAGGCGAACGAGTAATTGAGGCCCAATCACACGAGACATGCATGGCAAAGGATCTACCGGTTTGGAAGGAGCCAATCACACGAGACATGCAAACGCTTGGAAAAAGGAAAGGACCGTGGTGACTATAGGCTAGCCTCACGCGCTGTACTCCCTCCATTCTGAAATAGTCTACGTTCTAGCTCTAAAATTTGTTCTGAAATATTCTACATTTTAGCTTTTAGTCAACAACAACACTGAAAACAAAGTGGTTTTGCTCTCTTTATTGATTGTTGCTATTTTCAATGTAGCTTGGATTGGTTGTTCACATATCTAAGTAGTACTCCCTCCGACCCAGGGCTTTAGGCGTGAAATTTTTTCCAATTTATCCCAGGGATTAAGGCGTGGGTTGTTGCCTAACCAAGATTTTCCGGTTTTGCCCCCACGTCTGGAGCGATCACGTCGCGTGCCCGCCTGGCTCCGCGCCCGCACGGCCCCGTCAAAACTTCCTCGTCTTCCTCGAAACGAGGAGAAGTAACTCCATCGACTCCCGCGAGAGCTTTTTCCCTTCGTCTTCTGCGCCGAATAAATCCGGCCGATCTCAATCTCGCTGTATTTCATGGCGGGGAAGGTAATCCCGTTCCTCCACTCCTTCACTTCGTCCTCCCCTCCCTCTTTTCGTTTCTTCGAGCGATCGCCATGGTGACGCTGTTCGGTGGGAGAACTAGGGCTGGCGGCTGGGGGCTGCTTGGATGTTGTTCCATGGCGCTGGCGGCTGTTTGGATTCTGGTCCATGGCGCTTGTGCGATGCACGACGGCGGATGCTCGTCTGATGGTGCAGGCACGGGCAGCAGCCTCCCAGCCCTAGTCCATGGCGGCGGAACCCTACCTAGGGTGCATGGCAATCTAGGCGACCTCCCGGTGGAGCTGTTCGACGGAGCTCTGCAAGCCGCCGTCGAGGAGGACGACCTCATCTTCATGGAGGAACATCGCGATAACATGCAGGTTAGTTGATCTTGATGGATTAAGATTGCAATACTACTGCTAATGTGCGGCTAATTTCATGGAGGATTTCTATGTAGTGGATGATCAATGTACAGGATGATTTTGATGCATGGCTCAATGGAATGGATGACCTTTTGGATGTTCAAAATCAACCTGACATGGTGAACAATGGAGGAGAACATGTAGCTGCAGAGATGGAAGGTGAAGAAGTGGTTGGTGCGGAGATGGAAGGGGTCGAAGAAGATGTTGTTGCCGAGATAGAAGAGGTACAAGATGTAGTTGTCGAGATAGAAGAGGTACAAGATGATGTTGCCGACATAGAAGAAGTACAAGATGTTGTTGCCGAGACGCCGAGAGTTCGAGGTTATGAATATGATGATCTCACAGCCGGTGAGCAAGTTATCTTTGATGTTATGTTCGACATTCACCATCCCAAATTTTATGTTGATGACAATGGCGTTTACCGTTATCGTGAGGACTAGAAGTTGGAGTCTCCGAATGTAATGCAATTAGGAGTACTTGCGTTCAAGGATCATTGCCCAATGTGAAATGATGTGTACTGCCTTATTTATGTCATGCAAAAAAAATTAAGGATCACTTGCTTATTTGTGTTGTTCCAATTATAATCACTTCCTTATTTGTGTTGCTGAAATTATGAGCACTTGCTTATTTCTCTTGTTCAAATTATGGACACTTCCATATTTATGTTGCTCAAATTATGATCAATTCCTTATGCAAGTTGGTCAAATCTGCCAAAGTGATGATCAATTCTCTGCCGTGGCAGAGAAAAAGGTCTGTTTTCTCTGCCGTGGCAGAGAAAATGGCCATTTTCTCTGCCGTGGCAGAGAAAACAGGCCATTTTCTCTGCCGTGGCAGGATTCTGCCGTGGCAATTCAGAATTACATTTTCGGGTTGCATGCTTTACTCCATCACAAAAAAATTAGAATGGTCTACTCCATTACATAAAAGTTACAATTTGGGGTACAAGATAACTCCATTACAACAAACTTAGCATGCTCTACTTCATTTCTCTAAATGATGAACTCTCTAGCCGCGTTTACAATTGCGTGATCAACATGTAGCACTTCGGGTAGTATTCCTAATCTTTGTAGAACTCCCTTCCTAATGTGCGGTATCTTGTACCGGTGCTCCCCCATAAGCTTCATGATCTCCACCATGCATGTTTGATGTGTCAAAAAGACACGGTTGCTCCTCTCGGCCGGGTACTCGTTCCATGCTTGTTCCACCTTCATTACAATATCAAGATTAGTAGAAGAAGTATTGCAATGGTTGAAGTAAAAGTAACATAAAATTGTGTACCTTCATGAGAATGTCAAGAATAGAAGTTGGAGACTTTTTTTGAAACAATGATTGGAGAGCGGCGAACAAACCCAAATCTAGGACATTGGTATCCGGTGAGTTAGGAGGTTGACAAATGAGGCTAATGTTCCACCCTCCGGCAGCAGCCGCCTCTAAAAATTCAGGATCATTTGGCAATACATGTGTCTTCGCGTTGTCTTGTTGAATGAATATTGGGCTCCATCTATCCTCCAATGGCCACTTCTCCTTGATAGCGGGCAAAACTTTTTGAATAAGGAACTCTCGACTAACAAGCCGTGTAACATTCAATGGTTTGGTTTCCATTGTTCCCCTCGCGCGGTTGCCACTACGACGTTCCGCCGGCTTCTCGGTCACAAAGGGGAACATACCAATCTTACCATCAAATGTACAATTTCCATCCGCATCAAACCTTGGCCGGCCGGTGACACATAGGAACATAACCTTGTCAATGTAGTGCTTGCTTTGGCATGAACGGTAAGGTTCTTCTTCATCGTTGCCCAAATAATAATTTTGAGAGCCCTTCGTCTTGTAAAACCACTTCTCATCCATATGCACGATGTTGTACCCGCCTTGAAATTTTGGATCTTCACTATCGGGGTCGAGCATACATAGTGCATACCGAACCCTTGCTTTCTTGTTGTCGTCGGTGATTCTAGGCTTGATGGCATTTGAGTGTCTCCTAAACTCCTTCTCCTTGAAACGCCTCTGTAATGTGCTCTTCGACATGCCTAGCTCATAAGCTAGGTCTTTCAAAGTTGTTCTCTTCGAAGGTGGCACTAGTTTCATTTCATCGGGATTAAATTCCACTCTTTTACACCAACAATTCAAAGGTTTTTTGTTACAAATATTTTCAATACCGGAAAGACCATCGTACCATACACGCTGCACAACTCTCAAAGGTACCATCAACTCGGCGGCCACTGCCTTGGTAACACCATCATTCAAACAATCCGGGGAGGTTCTGCGGAGAAGGGCAGCATATATTTTTCTTTTGTCGTCGTCACTATAAACTCTACGGGTGTTCACCAATCGTCCTAATGGCACAACTGCAAAAAAAACACAAGATAAAATGTGATTCATGGATTACTTGTTCATTGCATCAATCAGTAAATAAAAAGTGGTTAATGGAGTACTTGTTCATTGCAAGAAAATGGCAGTAGCATCAATCAGTAAATAAAAAGTGGTTAATGGAGTACTTGTTCATTGCAAGAAAATGGCAGTAGCATCAATCAGTAAATAAAAAGTGGTTAATGGAGTACTTGTTCATTGCAAGAAAATGGCAGTAGCATCAATCAGTAAATAAAAAGTGTTTAATGGAGTACTTGTTCATTGCATCAAACAGTAAATAAAAAATGCAACAAATTCATGCCAGGAGTGCTACTGCAAGTTCTACCATTGCATGTGAACAGTACATTTTGCATGAAAAATGGCAGTACGTACCTGCAGCATGCTCATGTCCGTGGGCATGATCTTGTCCCTGATCATCACCGCCTCCACGGCCAGCTGCAGCCCCTCTTCCGCGAGCACCTCGGCCTGCTGCTTCTCCTCGACCGCGACCACCTCGGCCTGCTGGTGCTCCTCGTCCGCGACCACCTCGGCTTGCTGGTGCTCCTCGACCGCGAGCACCAAGCCCTGCGCCTCCACGTCCAGCAGCCGCACCTCCTCTAAAAGGCGGACAGCTACCTCGGCCACGGCCGGATAGGCCAAGACGGCCTCGTCCGCCGATGGGCTTACTGGTGAACATGAAGACGCCGTCGAAAAGAGGGTATCGAACGAGCTCATTGCCACCATCGTCTTCGTCTTGGCCACGGCCATCTCCGTCATCTTCGTCTTGGCCACGGCCTGCTCCGCCGTTTTCGTCTTGGCCACGGCCAGCTCCGTCGTCTTCGTCTTGGCCACGGCCAGCTCCGGCAGTGCTCGACTCGCCCACAAAGTGCGGGCGACGGCCTTCTCCGGCAGTGCTCGACTCACCCACAAAGTGCGGGCGACGGCCTTCTCCGGCAGTGCTCGATTCGCCCGTGTTCCATCTCTGGGCAGAACGGAGGCGGGTTAGGCCGAGAGTACCTCCTGCTCGATTCACCTGCATGTCCATATTTCCTGCCTGTTCATCGTCGCTGTTGTCATCTGCTCAGAAAACAAAACCCGGTAAGAATCAATGAACTTCAAAGAAAATAATGCGAAGAACCAAAGAACGGAATCGACCAAGAAAATTAACCTCCATCGCTTTCCACCTCAAAGAAAAAATCGCCAGCAAGTTCCCGAGCTTCCCCATCGAAATCTTCCAGTTCATCCCAGTTGATTGGTTCATTCAAATCAAGATGTGCGACGATGAACACAGGGAGAAGAAGAGGAAGAACCAGAGGTAGAAGATGACGAACTGGGCGTCCATGGCGCGAAGCTCTTATAGGAGCTCGAATTTTCGGAATTGAAACAATCTCTGCCCCATCTTAGCCTCTCAACTTCATCTTCACCGTCTGATTTCAGAGTGATCCATGGCAATGGATTCTTCCCCAATCCTTGATGACCCTTTTCCCCTCCGATTGGGCACAATCGGTTACCCTGGATCGTCCACTCCATTGAAGGCGATGGCGCGGGGAGAAGCACGAGGGAGGAGACAGAGAGCGATGGCGGCGTCGGTTGCGAGAAACGAGGAGTCGAGAGATCGTGCGGGATATTACACCGCGTGCATGCAGGGGCAAGTTTGGAAACCTTCCGATTTTTACTCTCCACCGATCCTTTCCTTGATTATTGCGCTGAGATTTTTACGCCCTATGCCCTGGGTCGGAGGGAGTACTAATAAATGCAATACTAGTTTGTCTCATTTTTTTCTAGAATGTAGAGTAAATCAGAACGGAGGGAGTAGTTAATTAAGGGAGTTAATTTCGGGATTTGCCTAATAAACTGGTTTCTCTCTAAAGGCCAGATTTGCCTTTTAATCCGGTATGGAGGGAGTAACTCGAGTAGTGGCGCGCATATATCTACTTAGTCAAATGACTTGGACGTAATATTCCTGATTTTGTCTTGCTTTCTACAAAAAGAAAATGAATTCGAAAAGATGAGCTAGCAGACTTTTTGTCAATCCGTTGACCTGTGACATCAATACACTGTTTAACAACACGGCGCCATGAATGATCCAGTTCGGGCGCTGATTAAGTGCACGTCTCCACCCGATCTGAAAATATGAGCAAGCATCCTTTTTTGTCAACAAAAGTCGCATTTTGGTACAGTGCAAGTCATTGATCGTTCTTTCTTTATTCTATGTCAAATCGATCCGGGGGCAGCCATTCTTGGATGATCATGAATGATCGATATCAGAGAGGATATTGTATATACCAGCCTGACCGTTGAATCGCATCGCGAGCATGCATTCATGGTGCAGCTAAACGGTCAATCAAATTAATTCTACAGAAACGTTATCCTTAAGAGCAAGAACAATAGTGTAGCCGGCAGTCGGCTATAACAATTTGCCACATCATCTATAGTCAACTTATAGCTAACATGTACAATAGTAAGCTATAAAAGTATAGTACTTTAACAATACATGGTCCACCTTTTAGTCTCACATAGTGCCTAGAAGAACGTGCTAGAGCTGGCTATTAGATAGTAGCCCACTTCTCTTCTCTCTCCTAATCTCTCTCCTCCAACTAGGCAAATATATAATATTTTATCTCTTATAGCCAGCTGACTGTACCTTATTGTACTTGCTCTAAGGATCTCCAGGCTCCAGCTACCTAGCCAAAAGAGGTTCCATTATATCTTTCAGGACCAAAAATTAAAAGGAAGCAGGTTCCACCAGATATATCTATGAGAAAATGTTGTTCTGCTGGTGTATTGCTACTGTGGCGGAAACTGAAATTGTCAACACATACACACTGGTCGACGACTACAGAGTACAGACTGGACTCTAATAAATTACGCAAAGGAAACACTATACATGCAACGAGCACCACAGGCGATAAAGACACACTTAGCGTGGTCATTTAGGCGAACCTTCTAGTAGCGGTTAGCAGGCCAAGGACGAAAATAATTTAAGATAGCAAACATAAAAAATGATGCAAATACCGACATAGTTCCAAGACAATAATGTTATATGTGATTCTAACACAATCATTTTGTACAATAAAAATAGAAGCACATCTGGTTGTAAGTAGATCCAAAAAACATACCAATAATACTAGCTCAATGGCAAAGTTTACTTAAAAAAGATCTTTTGTAATTCTATCGATTAACTGTTGAATATCCTTTGCTCGATGCATAACTCGGTCTTGATGATCCTTATCGCCGGAAAATCCCTTAAAATTGTCATGGTCGTCACCGGTAAAAGCAACACCAACTCAATAAGGTGATAATTTAATAGGAGGAAACATGATGTGCCTTTTAAATATCATGAAATCTCTAAGTCTCCAGTTCTCTTGGTATGAATCATGAATAGCCCGAAGTTATCTTGTGTATAGTAAGATCCATGGTAAATCTTTGTAAGGCAAGCAATCTTATTTACATTGCCCTAGAAAATAAGTCTATCTTTTTGGTACCTACTTCCAGTTTTTCGTCCGAAGTTAGTTTTGCGCAATATTGACTAAAACATGTATAATTTTCTCATATGGAGTTTAATTTTGATGTATAACCACTCAAATTATTCGGAAGAAACACGTGCATCTAAATGTACTCACCAAAAATCAAGGTAGATCAGCTGCCCTACCTGGCCCCTGGGAGCTTTGCCCCTGGCGGTTAGTGCGATTCGATTCGGAGCTGTGGTTGATGCTGGTTGCTAGGTGTCCAGGATTTTGGCTTTTTGTTTTTAATAAATATTTTTGTGTACTTCCTCTCCATGTTTGAAGTTACTATTATTATTGAGTTGTTGCGGAGACTGCGTACTTGATACGTTCTTGATATTAATAAATTATTACCCTTAACCAAGAAAGCAAAAAATGTGGACATGCAAGTGATTTTATAAGGTCATAGTTAATTGGCAGAATTTTCATAAATTGCAATACCATCGTACTCTCCTAGGCTAAAGTGAGCTTCGGAGAACCAACTAGGATGCAGTTGTTGCTGCCGTACTAGAGCTATTTTCTGGCACTCACGAGATGGATTGGTAGGTGGTGGCAACATATAGTGTCTTTTCTCAGGTGGCGATCTTTGAGTGTTGGGTCTCTAGTTTCGAAGGGTGAAAATTCTAGGTCCAATCTCCACCGTACTAGTTGAACATGGCAGAGACGACGTTCATGCAGAGTTTCCTTGTTGAAGGTGTTGTTTTGGATTTGCTCGGAATTTTCTTTAGGTGAAAACCCATGATCTAGCATTGGTGGTTGGATCTAGTGATGTCGGCGCCATGTGGCATTCCGTCCCTAGAGGTGTTCGTGAAGGGGAACATGCATGTAAAACAAAAATTTCCATTCTACACGATTGCCCAAGATATATGCTATGTAGATGCGATAACAAGATTCAATAGTGGTAACTCATCGAGTAGGGTGGAAGATCTCGGTAATGGTGATGGTATAGGCAATCCGCGCAGCTAGGAAAATTCCTCCCAGTCGTGAGGATATCTCCTCCTTGCTTCCAAAGAATCTAACAGACGATTCCTCTACCGGTATCCACGTGCACGGAGGTACAATCTACGATGGCTTCACCGTCAAATACTTAGGTCTAGCAGTGAGAGTGGTGCAGCCTTCCGATGTATACGGAGAAGAGAAAGATAGAGAGGGGCTATGAGGAGAACTCATGTGAATTCTAGATGATCTGGGAGAGAGGGGGAACTCTATTTATATAGGGGGTAAGGGGGATCAACATGGGCAATGGGCAGCCAAAGGCTTCCTTGGCTACCGCCCCTTCCTTGGCTGCCGCCTCACTAGGCCACAACCTACCCCCCCCCCCCCCCCCCCCCCCCCGCCCCCTCTGACCTTGCTGCACTTCGTAGTAAAACCATGAACCCGAATTTCCTCTATATAAATTCACCAAAACTTTTTGTTTGATAAATCCCGAAACATATTTAGTTCACTCCAGAAAATTTCCCGAAGATACCATAACACTTCCAATAAAGTCTCTCACTCATATTTAATGTTAGATCTATTTCAATGAACCTCCGGAACTATTCCGATAACATTGTAATGACTCCGATACTCTACCAAAACTATTTTGATGTCGTCAGGTACTCTCTCAACTACATACCATAAATAGAACTCTCACGACAGATTGTGTAACCTTAAGCCCATGACCCACCAGGTTCAGAAGATCCACAATCATCACTCCGAACACCTTTATATCAATAATAAAATAGAGACATGGACGTCTGCGATGGCTCCTTTGCATACTCGAGTAAATCATGAACAAACCTTCTGTATTACTACATACGTTAATCCCTTTTCTTCACGATATGTTGCTAATCCGATTTTCTTCACGATATGTTGCTAATCCGATTTGAGATTCTTAGGTATTCCCATGAATCAACTCCTTGATCACAATATCAGTTAGACTACTAGGAAAAATGATATCGAGGCGCACCAAAAAAGTTAACGCCGGTGCACTAGTGCATGCCAGCGGTAACACGACGACAATAACGCGTTATGACCAGTGCATCGGGATGGTGTGCCAGAGGTAATAACATATATAATTGTCGCACCAGTATGGTACGCCGGCGATAATTTTTCAGAATAAAAAAAACCTAGATCCAGATCTGGTTGTCGCTTGGGAACCGTGGATGTGGGTTTCATGCTAGAGGGAGGGAGAGGAGGTGGCATCCATCTCGAAGGTGATCACCGGATGGAGTAGCTGGAGCACGAGGTCACTAGAGGTAGAGGAAGGGCGCCGGGGGGAGGGAGAGTATGGGGCACCGGAGGGAGAAGGGGAAGAGAAGGATGAGGAGAGAAGGTGGAGAAGTGGAAGAGGAGGAGGGGAATGTGGAGAAGGGGAAGAGGAGGAGGATGGGATGCCGACTGGTTTTCAACTAATAGGTAGGTTACCGCCGGCGCACCACCAAGTTTTTTGTCTTTTAAATTTTTTTGCATCGAAATCTAAAACCTTAGAAAACTCTATTTTCCTTTTTGATTTTGAGGAATATAAAAAAATTTAAGTGGCCATAGGCGATTGAAATCAGATGTAACTTTTTCTGTAGATACATTTTCATATAAATTTTATTTTCATCGGAGGTCGTATATGCAAAATTCAGAGCCATTTACCCGAAACATGTCGCCATTTTGTCAAAATATATCGAAATTCATGTTTCTTAATTTTTATAACTAGATTACATATATATGGACATCTTGAAGGATTTTAAAATTAGATGTTTCTATCATTTTCTTTTATTTTTTTCAAATCTGAAAAGGCGATCCACTCGGGGGAGGGGATGGAGATGTGACCTGTAACCAGTTGTTTAGTCCCATTATTAAAGTATAAATCTTCTAGACATATTTTTGAGTATACCTGAAACTTAATTTTTGAGTATTATGAAAATCCCATTCTTAAAGTATAAATCTTATAGACATATGGTTGATAAGATCAAAGCATAATCGGTATGAGGTCACTAAGTGTTCTCATGGTCTGACTTTGACATAAGATAACATTTAAAGATAAAGCTACTAACAACGACGAATATTTCTCATAGCAAATCAATCACTTGGGTCTGTTTAGTACCATTGTTTAGTCAAACAATGTACTCCAAGTATTGCTATCATCCTTCTTACAATAACAATGCTTATGGTCTTATAGTTGGTAATGGATCTGTAGCAGAACCGAACCGGTACGCAGCAGAAAACCCCATCTAGGGTTCCATCCTCCTCGCCGGCGATACCGCTGGTCCGCTCCACCTCCGGTTGTCTTGGGGCCTTGGAGGTGTGGTGGATCACGGTCCATCGCCGGCGAGTAGTTTTCGTTCTTAATTTAGTTTGCTTTTGAGTCTCTTTTTTGGGATGGTGAGGCGGCGGCTACATCCTGAAGTCAGAATAAGGTCCTCCCCGCCCTATCCTTGCTCCGGGGGTGCATCTAGCGCTGACGGAGGGCGCGTGGAGTTGTGTGCCCGTCGGATCTCCTTGGATCCGGTCGGTTTTCGTGTTAGTTGGTGTGGTTTCATGTCAGTCTCTTCCGATCTATGGTTGTCATTATTCACTACAACAGGACAGAGCTTTGGTAACACCATGTGGTGTTACTACGGGTCCAAAACAATGTTACTAGGCCACATAGTAACAGATTTTGAGATGTGTTCCATTAGGCCGTGTTACTAGGTGGTGTCCCTAGTCACACATAATAATTATTACCATATGTTAAATATTATGTCAACAACTTTTTGAGAATGCAGAGATATAAGCATGAGGATGATGTTGCCATATAAATTCGTTGGTAATTATATTATTTGCACCTTCTTCATTGCTAAATGTGATTTTATTTTGTCATGCTTGAACAATATTATGTGGTAGAAAATAATTTATGATAACAAAACTATGTGAGCATAAGGATAACCATCTCAATAACAGATTTATTTCAGTAGAGACGTGCACGTGCCCACTTACTAGTCTGTTTGGATCTCTAATACTAATAGTAATAACAAGAGAAAGTACATGCTTAGAAGATTAATGATGAGCTATATACGCTACCAATTTAGTATACGAAGTTCCGTTTTGACACAGTAGTGATTACACAAGAAAATAATAAATGAAGTTGGTTACAGGAAAACATCGATAAATCTGCAACTACATTTTGTAATGCCATTTTGGTGATACCAGGTATTAAAGGGAACCTCGTGTAACTCCAGAAGAAAATAACTTGGCGATTGTAGATATTGTGCGGATATTTATCTTGAGTGAAGAAGTATGCCGTCTTTTTGAGGGTTTTGAGGGTACTGAGCTTCCACGCTTATTTCTGGTCCCCCGCTGGTCTAATCTTGCAAAAGATTCATAAATATGATCTCTCGTTTCCCTCACCTACACGAGACAATAATAGTACATGGAGTGATATGCATATCCCAGATCTACAGAAAGCTGCAACTTCAAAACTCAAAAGCACATGAATATTACCTCTGGCATAGAACCACTAACAGGGTCTTGTGCCGGCAATGAATTTTGTTGAATAAGTAATTGATTTCTATTGTCATGCTCACCATCCTGGTTTGGTGACACAGAAATGTTAAGCAAGTAACTATTTTATATTCTATCTTTTCTGACATGAGTAAAAGTAGCCATAACCTTTTCACGTGAAAGCAATAAATTATCCTGACATACGCCATGTTGCATCTGCGAGTGTGCTTTAACAGGTCCAGGTCCACTGCATTGGACTCTCTGCAAACTGAAATATGAATACAAGGTTTGAAGTGACTGGCAACGATATAGCCATGTATTAACATTTACCTTTGTTTTACCATGTAGTACAGGTAATTGAGAAATAACATTATTGTTTGATCATATATTGTCCTACAGAACTAACAAATCTAAGTAAAATATTTAAAGAAATGCATATAACAGGGAAGAGAGAAGAACTTCATTTACCTCTTCTTCTATGTTATTCCCATGGCCTTTATTATTTCTATCTTCAAGCCTTCTTATATGTTCCTTCAACATTGCTAATTCCCCCACACACATCATCTTCACCTCCACATGTTGGTCCATCAGTTGTAGTCATATTGATGTTCTTGAGATACCGTGGTGTCCGACCATAGACTTGCTTAGGAGTTGGAAGCAAGCCCATGCCATGAACCTGTCCAGTCTTTTCTTCCCGTAACACTTCCTGCATGGCATCACCTTGCCATGCAACTCTTCCATTGACATTTTGTCCCAACTCTGGTCGTTGAGCTATTAGATCCTCCAATCGATCCTATAAGAAAAGAATCCTGCATATAATACTTGCTAGACTGAATTTGTAAGTAGACCCCCGAAAACTGCAACTTCAAAATTAAAAAAAGCACATAAATGTTGCCTACCAGACGGTCATTTTTCTCTTTATTTTCAGGAGCATCTTTATTTTTGTGAGTTGCTAAGTAAATTATTGATCGGTGTGGTCGTTTCTTCTCAGGATCAGCTTGTCTCTACAAAATAAAAAGAACACCGACATGACAAAACAGACAGAGAAAAACTTCATGAATGAGGATTACTCACTATGTCTTCACCCCAATGAGCATAACTCTTTGTCCCAGCATTATGTGTATTCTTCACAAGGGAACGACTAATTACATTCTTCTCAGCTAGGGCCTGTTATGATGCAATCATACCACAAGTGCAACTTTTAAGATCAACCTAAGAACTTAGATTTCAATGTAGAAACATGAAAGTATGGTATCGGATTCATTACCCTTCCTTTTTTGGACTTCCAAAATTTGATAAGTCCACGCCACTGGTCACTGTCCACATCATCTGGACATAGCTTATACAAAGCCTTCCTCTTGATGTCTGAATTTTTTTCATGGCTGGGTTGTAGATAGCTTTTTTCAAACAAGATTTAAATTTCCTCTAGTCTCTTCCAATTGTTTTGAGTATCCATTTTTCACATGATCTAGGATACACAAACTTTGTCTGAAAGTAAAACTAAAAGTAAATAAACCTGTAGAAGGGCAGCAAATAGAATATTGTACTTCTTGTTAAATTGTGAAGTACCTTTACGCAGTCTAATATTGTTTCCTCGCGGCTATTCTTCTTGAGATCACGCCAATTGTGTGCCCATCGGCTAGCTTGATGTTAAGAATGCATTTCACCATAGCTTGCTTGATGAGGTTGTCTACTACCAGCGACCATCTTTCCTGGCTTTGTCGACGAGCACTACACGGCTCAATCTAGTGATTTTACAAGCCGTTGTACGACCTCAAGCTAACACCCTGGAACTGGTGTGGACTCTTCTGTCCTTTGAGGAGGGCTTGCTGCTAGCTTTGCATTGGACTGCGCTACCTTTCACGGTGGAAACGGATTGCTCCGAAGCGGCCGAGCTGATCAAGGACACTACTCCAAATACTTCAGTCTATGCCTGAAGAATTTCTGCTATTCGACTGAGCTTTTACGGGAGAAAGAGATAAATGTAATAAAAATAAGCCGTGATGCTAATATGGTTAGTCAGGAGCTTCCTAGCTGGGCAGTGTTGCACATTCTGGTTTGTGGATTTCCCTTCGAAAATTAATCAGGCCATTGAACGGATTGTAATCCCCTCCTTTTTACTATATTTCATTTTTCGCGCAAAAAAGAGACCGGGGTCAAAGTGTAAATTATCCAAGTTTCATCTTTTTATGGTACTCCCCTCGTTCCATGAAGTTTATTTGAAATTTATCAAAATTTGGATGTATCTATATGCAATTTAGTGTCTAGATACATTTAATTTTGGCAAATCCCAGACAACCTTCGTGAGATGGAGGAAATACATAATTTATCCTACATTGGTCTAACATAAATATCTTGGTTTTATCTAAATATAGATATTCACAGACCGCTTTCATGCAAGGAAGGAACATCCTTGATGGAGTGACAGTTTTGCATGAGACGGTACATGAGATGCATACTAAAAAATTAAATGGGGTTATTTTAAAATTAGATTTCGAAAAGGCATACGATAAGGTCAAGTGGTCTTTCCTACAACAGACACTTAGGATGAAAGGATTTTCTCCAGAATGGCGTGCTCTAATTTATGATTTTGTGTATGGAGGTAGTGTGGCAATTCGGGTTAATGATGACACCGGCCACTATCACGAAAAAGGGTTACGCCAAGGGGATCCGTTATCACCGATGTTGTTTAACATTGTAGCGGATATGTTGGCGATACTCATAGAGCGGGCTAAGTCTGATGGTTAGATTGAAGGTGTGATTCCACATCTGGTTGATGGGGGTTTATCTATCCTTCAATATGCCGATGATACAATTCTATTTATGGATCATGATCTCGAAAATGCTCGCAATCTGAAACTAATTTTGGCGGCTTTCGAGCAGTTGTCGGGATTGAAAATCAATTTCCATAAAAGTGAATTGTTCTGTTTCGGTGATGCCCAAAATGAGTTGTTTGGTTGTGGGCAAGGCCAATTTCCTATTCGCTATTTGGGTATTCCGATTCATTATCGGAGACTTACAATTGCTGAATGGAAAATTGTGGAAGAAAGATTACAAGAACGCATTAGTAGTTGGAAGGGTAAATTGCTGTCCCTGGGAGGAAGATTGGTACTCATTAATTCGGTACTTACAAATATGGTACTATATATGTTATCATTCTTTCTGCTACCGAAAGGAATTCTGCATAAACTCGATTATTATCGATCCAGATTCTTTTGGCAAGGGGACAACGAGAAAAAGATCAAGGTGGACATGGAGTTCATGACCTGGAGGTCAAGAATTCAGCTCTGCTAGGTAAATGGCTTTTTAAGCGTCTTACCGAGGATGGGATTTGGCAAACTATTCTTCGGAGAAAGTATATTGGCTCGAAGACGTTATCCCAAGTGGTTTGGAAACCTGGGGATTCTCACTTCTGGGCTGGTCTCATGGCGACAAAAAAAGTTTTCTTTCGCCATGGTACTTTCTCGATTAAGAAGGGAGCACAAATACGTTTATGGGAAGATGTTTGGTTAGACAATGCTCCCTTAAGTGAACAGTATCCTACTTTGTATAGTATTATTCGTCGCAAAGGTGATACCATTGCCACAGTAATGGCTACCTGATACGTCTCCAACGTATCTATAATTTCTTATGTTCCATGCTAGTTTTATGACAATACCTACATGTTTTGTTCACACTTTATATCGTTTTGATGCGTTTTCCGGAACTAACCTATTGACGAGATGCCGAAGGGCCAGTTGCTGTTTTTTGCTGTTTTTGGTTTCAGAAATCCTAGTAAGGAAATATTCTCGGAATCGGACGAAATCAACGCCCAGCATCTTAGAATTCCACGAAGCTTCCAGAACACCCGAGAGCCACCAGAGGAGAGCCCTGGGGGGCCCACACATGTGGCCGGCGTGGCCCAGGCCCTGGCCGCGCTGCCCTATTGTGTGGTGGCTCCGTACCCCCTCCAACTCCACCTCTTCGCCTATATAAAGGTCCCTGACCTAAATCTTCGATACGGAAAAAAGCCACGGTACGAGAAACCTTCCAGAGCCGCCGCCATCGCGAAGCCAAGATCTGGGGGACAGGAGTCTCTGTTCCGGCACGCCGCCGGGACGGGGAAGTGCCCCCGGAAGGCTCCTCCATCGACACCACCGCCATCTTCATCAACGCTGCTGTCTCCCATGAGGAGGGAGTAGTTCTCCATCGAGGCTAAGGGCTGTACCGGTAGCTATGTGGTTAATCTCTCTCCTATGTACTTCAATACAATGATCTGATGAGATGCCTTACATGATTGAGATTCATATGAGCTTTGTATCACTATTAGTCTATGTGCTACTCTTGTGATGTTATTAAAGTAGTCTATTCCTCCTTCACGGTGTAATGGTGACAGTGTGTGCATCGTGTAGTACTTGGCGTAGGCTATGATCATAATCTCTTGTAGGTTATGGAGTTAATTATTACTATGATAGTATTGATGTGATTTATTCCCCTTCATAGTGTAAAGGTGACAGTGTGTATGCTATGTTAGTACTCGGTTTAAATTGCAAAGATCTATTATGCTCTAAAGGTTACTTAAATATTTATGCCAAATGTTGTGGCGCTTGTTAACTCCAGCTTGAGGGAGCTCTTGTAGCCCTACACAACGAATGGTGTTCATTATCAAACAAGAGTATATGTAGCACAAAGGAAGAGAACTTATTTATTTATGTGATCAATGTTGAGAGTGTCCACTAGTGAAAGTATGATCCCTAGGTCTTGTTTCCAAATACTGCAATCATCGCTTGTTTACTGTTTTACTGCAACTTTACTTCCTGCAATATTACTACCATCAACTGCACGCCAGCAAGCACTTTTCTGGCGCCGTTACTACTGCTCATATTCATTCATACCACTTGTATTTCACTATCTCTTCGCCGAACTAGTGCACCTATACATCTGACAAGTGTATTAGGTGTGTTGGGGACACAAGAGACTTCTTGTATCGTGATTGCAGGGTCGCTTGAGAGGGATATCTTTGACCTCTTCCTCCCTGAGTTCGATAAACCTTGGGTGATCCACTTAAGGGAAACTTGCTGCTGTTCTACAAACCTCTGCTCTTGGAGGCCCAACACTGTCTACAGGAATAGAAGCGTGCGTAGACATCAAGCACTTTTCTGGCGCCGTTTCCGGGGACGAATCAAGACACTCCATCAAGCCCGTCAACCGCCATCAAACCTCCCACGTCAACCACGCGCCAGTTGTGGACAACAAGCACTTTTCTGGCGCCGTTGCCAGGGAGGAAAGGTAAAAGGCACTCATACTCCGGTCCCAGGTAACTAAGTACTTTTCTGTTGCCGTTGTGTGTGTGCTCGAAGCTATTTCCTTTAGATCCTGCAATTGCATCTTTTTGTTTCTTGTTAAACACTAGTAAGGCATAATGGGAAACATTGATGTCTACGCCCCCTCCTTTTCCTGTAGACAGTGTTGGGCCTCCAAGAGCAGAGGTTTGTAGAACAGCAGCAAGTTTTCCCTTAAGTGGATCACCCAAGGTTTATCGAACTCAGGGAGGAAGAGGTCAAAGATATCCCTCTCATGCAACCCTGCAACCACAAAGCAAGAAGTCTCTTGTGTCCCCAACACACCTAATAGGTGCACTAGTTCGGCGAAGAGATAGTGAAATACAGGTGGTATGAATATATATGAGCAAAGTGGGCAACGGCACCTAAAAGTGCTTTGCCCGTGACAAGAAACAAGCAGTAGTAACGCAGCAGTAGTAACGCAGTAAAACAGTAAACAAGCAGCGATAGCAGTATTTAGGAACAAGGCCTAGGGATCATACTTTCACTAGTGGACACTCTCAACATTGATCGCATAATAAATAACTCTTTCTCATATGTGCTATATACACTCTTTTGTTGGATGATGAACACATTGCGTAGGATTACACGAACCCTCAATGCCGGAGTTAACAAGCTCCACAATTCAATGTTCATATTTAAATAACCTTAGAGCATAATAGATCATTGCAAAATAAACCAAGAACTAACATAGTGCACACACTGTCCACATTACACTATGAAGGAAGAATAGATCACATTAATACTATCATAATGATAATTAACTCCACAATCTACAAGAGATCATGATCATAGCCTACGACAAGAACCACATGGTGCACACACTAGTCACCTTTACACCATGCAGGAGGAATAGACTACTTTAATAACATCACATGAGTAGCACACAACTAGTAGCGATACAAAGCTCATATGAATCTCAATCATGTAAAGCAGCTCATGAGATCATTGTATTGAAGTACATAGGAGAGAGATTAACCACATAGCTACCGGTACAGCCCCGAGCCTCGATGGAGAACTACTCCCTCCTCATGGGAGCAGCAGCGGTGATGAAGATGGCGGTGGAGATGGCAGCGGTGTCGATGGAGAAGCCTTCTGGGGGCACTTCCCCGTCCCGGCGGCGTGCCGGAACAGAGACTCCTGTCCCCCAGATCTTGGCTTCGCGATGGCGGCGGCTCTGGGAGGTTTCTGTGGGTTTCGTCGATCGTAATAGGGTTTTCGCGACGGAGGCTTTAAATAGGCGGAAGGGCAGCCTCGGAGGGGGCCTGGGGCCACCACACCATAGGGCGGCGCGGCCCCCCCTCTGGCCGCGCCAGGGTGTAGTGTGGGGCCCCCAGGGCTTCCCTCTGGCGGCTCTCGGGTGTTCTGGATGCTTCCGGTGAAAATAGGAACCTGGGCGTTGATTTCGTCCAATTCCGAGAATATTTCGTTACTAGGATTTCTGAAACCAAAAACAGCAGAAAACAGGAACTGGCACTTCGGCATCTTGTCAATAAGTTAGTTCCGGAAAACGCATAAATATGACATAAAATGTGCATATAACATGTAGATATCATCAATAATGTGGCATGGAACATAAGAAATTATCGATACGTCGGAGACGTATCAGCATCCCCAAGCTTAGTTCTGCTCGTCCCGAGCAGGTAAAACGATAACAAAGATAATTTCTGGAGTGACATGCTGATGTCTACGTTCCCCCTCCTTTCCTGTAGACAGTGTTGGGCCTCCAAGAGCAGAGGTTTGTAGAACAGCAGCAAGTTTTCCCTTAAGTGGATCACCCAAGGTTTATCGAACTCAGGGAGGAAGAGGTCAAAGATATCCCTCTCATGCAACCCTGCAACCACAAAGCAAGAAGTCTCTTGTGTCCCCAACACACCTAATAGGTGCACTAGTTCGGCGAAGAGATAGTGAAATACAGGTGGTATGAATATATATGAGCAGTAGCAACGGTGCCAGAAAATAGCTTGCTGGCGTGTAGTTGATGGTGGTAGTATTGCAGCAGAGGTAATCAGCAGAAACAAGTAAACAAGCAGTAGTAACGCAGCAGTATTTAGGAACAAGGCCTAGGGATTACACTTTCACTAGTGGACACTCTCAACATTGATCACATAACAGAATAGATAAATGCATACTCTACACTTTTGTTGGATGATGAACACATTGCGTAGGATTACACGAACCCTCAATGCCGGAGTTAACAAGCTCCACAATAATGCTCATATTTAAGTAACCTTATAGTGTAAGATAGATCAACAGACTAAACCAAGTACTAACATAGCATGCACACTGTCACCTTCATGCATATGTAGGAGGAATAGATCACATCAATATTATCATAGCAATAGTTAACTTCGCAATCTACAAGAGATCATGATCATAGCATAAACCAAGTACTAGCACGGTGCACACACTGTCACCTTTACACACGTGCAGGAGGAATAGAACTACTTTAATAACTTTGCTAGAGTAGCACATAGATAGTAGTGATACAAAACTCATATGAATCTCAATCATGTAAAGCAGCTCATGAGATTATTGTATTGAGGTACATGGGAGAGAGATGAACCACATAGCTACAGCGGAGCCCTCAGCCTCGGGGGTGGATTACTCCCTCCTCATCATGGAGACAGCGATGGCGGTGAAGATGGCGGTGAAGACGGCGGTGGAGATGCCTCCGGGGGCAATTCCCCGTCTCGGCAGGGTGCCGAAACAGAGTTCTGTCCCCCGAATTGGAGTTTCGCGATGACGGCGGCGCCCCTAGAGTCTTTCTGGAGTTTCGTCAATTGGTACTGCGTTTTTAGGTCGAAAGGGCTTTTATAGGCGAAGAGGCGGCGCAGGGGGGCACCTGGAGGCGCCACACCCTAGGCCGGCGCGGCCTAGGCCTGGCCCGCGCCGCCATGTGGTGTGGTGGCCCCCTGGCCCCTCTCCGACTCTTCTTCGGTGTTCTGGACGCTTCCAGGAAAAATAGGAGGTTTGGCGTTGATTTCGTCCAATTCCGAGAATATTGCCCGAACAGCCTTTCTGGAACCAAAAACAGCAGAAAACAGGAACTGGCACTGTGGCATCTTGTTAATAGGTTAGTTCCGGAAAATGCATGAAAATGATATAAAGTATGAACAAAACATGTTGGTATTGTCATAAAACAAGCATGGAACATCGGAAATTATAGATACGTTGGAGACGTATCAGCATCCCCAAGCTTAGTTCCTACTCGTCCTCGAGTAGGTAAACGATAAAAGATAATTTCTGAGGTGACATGCTACCAACATAATCTTAATCATACCATTGTAAAGCATATGAGATGAATGCAGCGATTCGAAACAATGTAAATGCAATGAGTAAACAAGTGAATCATATAGCAAAGACTTTTCATGAATAGTACTTTCGAGACAAGCATCAATAAGTCTTGCATAAGAGTTACTCATAAAGCAATAAATTCTTAGTAAAGGTATTGAATCAACACAATGGAAGATTAAGTTTCAGCGGTTGCTTTAAACTTGTAACATGTATATCTCATGGATAATTGTCAATGCAAAGCAATATAACAAATGCAATAAGCAAGTATGTAAGAATCAATGCACAGTTCACACAAATGTTTACTTCTTGAGGTAGAGAGAGATAGGTGAACTGACTCAACAATAAAAGTAAAAGAATGGTCCTTCAAAGAGGAAAGCATCGATTGCTATATTTGTGCTAGAGCTTTTATTTTGAAAACATGAAACAATTTTGTCAACGGTAGTAATAAAGCATATGTATTATGTAAATTATATCTTACAAGTTGCAAGCCTCATGCATAGTGTACTAATAGTGCCCGCACCTTGTCCTAATTAGCTTGGACTACCGGATCATCACAATGCACATGTTTTGACCAAGTGTCACAAAGGGGTACCTCTATGCCGCCTGTACAAAGGTCTAAGGAGAAAGCTCGCATTGGATTTCTCGCTATTGATTATTCTCAACTTAGACATCCATACCGGGACAACATAGACAACAGATAATGGACTCCTCTTTTATGCATAAGCATGTAACAACAATTAATAATTTTCTCATTTGAGATTGAGGATATATGTCCAAAACTGAAACTTCCACCATGGATCATGGCTTTAGTTAGCGGCCCAATATTCTTCTCTAACAATATGCATGCTTAACCATAAGGTGTTAGATCGCTCTTACTTCAGACAAGACGAACATGCATAGCAACTCACATGAAATTCAACAAAGAGTAGTTGATGGCGTCCCCAGTAAACATGGTTATCGCACAACAAGCAACTTAATAAGAGATAAAGTACATAATTACATATTCAATACCACAATAGTTTTTAAGCTATTTGTCCCATGAGCTATATATTGCAAAGGTGAATGATGGAATTTTAAAGGTAGCACTCAAGCAATTTACTTTGGAATGGCGGAGAAATACCATGTAGTAGGTAGGTATGGTGGACACAAATGGCATAGTGGTTGGCTCAAGGATTTTGGATGCATGAGAAGTATTCCCTCTCGATACAAGGTTTAGGCTAGCAAGGCTTATTTGAAACAAACACAAGGATGAACCGGTGCAGCAAAACTTACATAAAAGACATATTGAAAACATTATAAGACTCTACACTGTCTTCCTTGTTGTTCAAACTCAATACTAGAAATTATCTAGACCTTAGAGAGACCAATTATGCAAACCAAATTTTAGCATGCTCTATGTATTTCTTCATTAATGGGTGCAAAGCATTTGATGCAAGAGCTTAAACATGAGCACAACAATTGCCAAGTATCACATTACCCAAGACATTTATAGCAATTACTACATGTATCATTTTCCAATTCCAACCATATAACAATTTAACGAAGGAGAAACTTCGCCATGAATACTATGAGTAGAAACCAAGGACATACTTGTCCATATGCTACAGCGGAGCGTGTCTCTCTCCCATAAAGTGAATGCTAGGATCCATTTTATTCAAACAAAACAAAAAACAAAAACAAACCGACGCTCCAAGAAAAAGCACATAAGATGTGATGGAATAAAAATATAGTTTCAGGGGAGGAACCTGATAATGTTGTCGATGAAGAAGGGGATGCCTTGGGCATCCCCAAGCTTAGACGCTTGAGTCTTCTTGATATATGCAGGGGTGAACCACCGGGTGCATCCCCAAGCTTAGAGCTTTCACTCTCCTTGATCATGTTGCATCATACTCCTTTCTTGATCCTTGAAAACTTCCTCCACACCAAACTCGAAACAACTCATTAGAGGGTTAGTGCACAATATAAATTGACATATTCAGAGGTGACACAATCATTCTTAACACTTCTGGACATTGCATAATGCTACTGGACATTAATGGATCAAAGAAATTCATCCAACATAGCGAAAGAGGCAATGCGAAATAAAAGGCAGAATCTGTCAAAACAGAACAGTTCGTATTGACGAATTTTAAAATGGCACCATACTTGCTCAAATGAAAATGCTCAAATTGAATGAAAGTTGCGTACATATCTGAGGATCATGCACGTAAATTGGCTTAATTTTCTGAGCTACCTACAGGGAGGTGGACTCAGATTCGTGACAGCAAAGAAATCTGGAACTGTGCAGTAATCCAAATCTAGTACTTACTTTTCTATCAACGGCTTTACTTGGCACAACAAAACACAAAACTAAGATAAGGAGAGGTTGCTACAGTAGTAAACAACTTCCAAGACACAAATATAAAACAAAGTACTGTAGCAAAATAACACATGGGTTATCTCCCAAGAAGTTCTTTTCTTTATAGCCATTAAGATGGGCTCAGCAGTTTTAATGATGCACTCGCAAGAAATAGTAGTTGAAGCAAAAGAGAGCATCAAGAGGCAAATTCAAAACACATTTAAGTCTAACATGCTTCCTATGCATAGGAATCTTGTAAATAAACAAGTTCATGAAGAGCAAAGTAACAAGCATAGGAAGATAAAACAAGTATAGCTTCAAAAATTTCAGCACATAGAGAGGTGTTTTAGTAACATGAAAATTTCTACAACCATATTTTCCTCTCTCATAATAACTTTCAGTAGCAACATGAGCAAACTCAACAATATAACTATCACATAAAGCATTCTTATCATGAGTCTCATGCATAAAATTATTACTCTCCACATAGGCATAATCAATTTTATTAGTAATAGTGGGAGCAAATTCAACAAAGTAGCTATCATTATTATTCTCATCAAGTGTTGGAGGCATAGTATAATCACAACAAAATTTACTCTCCATAGTAGGTGGTACCAAAAGACTACTATCATTATAATCATCATAAATAGGAGGCAAAGTATCATCAAAGAAAATTTTCTCCTCAATGCTTGGGGGACTAAAAATATCATGCTCATCAAAGCCAGCTTCCCCAAGCTTAGAATTTTCCATATCATTAGCAACAATGATATTCAAAGTGTTCATACTAATATCATTGCTACTAGCATGCAAATAAGATTCCATGGGTTTTTTAATTTTCACATTAAACCATTCATGTCTTGACTCAGGAAATAGAATAAAAAGCTCACAGATGTTGTCCATTATGCCTTACTAGTGTAAACAAGAAACAAAAAGATGCAATTGCAGGATCTAAAACAAATTTTTGAAGCTATACTTGTTTTATCTTCTTATGCTTGTCACTTTGTTCTTCATGAATTTGTTTATTTACAAGATTCCTATGCATAGGAAGCATGTTAGACTTAAATGTGTTTTGAATTTGCTTCTTGATGCTCTCTTTTGCTTCAACTCTTATTTCTTGCGCGAGCATCATTAAAATTGCCGAGCCCATCTTAATGGCTATAAAGAAAGCACTTCTTGGGAGATAACCCATGTGTTTATTTTACTACAGTACTTTTGTTTTATATTTGAGTCTTGGAAGTTGTTTACTACTGTAGCAACCTCTCCTTATCTTATTTTATTGCATTGTTGTGCCAAGTAAAGTCTTTGATAGCAAGGTTGATACTAGATTTGGATTACTGCGCAGAAACAGATTTCTATCTGTCACGAATTTGGGCAGGGTTCTCTGTAGGTAACTCAGAAAAATCTGCCAATTTACGCGCGTGATCCTCAGATATGTACGCAACTTTCATTCAATTTGAGCATTTTCATCTGAGCAAGTCCAGTGCCTCTAAAAAATTTGTCTTTACGGACTGTTCTGTTTTGACCGATTCTGCCTTTTATTTCGCATTGCCTCTTTTGCTGTGTTGGATGGATTTCTTTGTTCCATTAACTTCCAGTAGCTTTGGGCAATGTCCAGAAGTATTAAGAATGATTTTGTTACCTCTGAACATGTGAATTTATGATTATGCACTAACCCTCTAATGAGTTTGTTTTGAGTTTGGTGTGGAGGAAGTTTTCAAGGGTCAAGAGAGGAGGATGATATACTATGATCAAGAAGAGTGAAAAGTCTAAGCTTGGGGATGCCCCCGTGGTTCATCCCTGCATATTTCAAGAATACTCAAGCATCTAAGCTTGGGGATGCCCAAGGCATCCCCTTCTTCATCAACTTATCAGGTTTCTTCTCTTGAAACTATATTTTTATTCAGTCACATCTTATGTACTTTACTTGGAGCGTCTGTTTGCTTTTATTTTCGTTTCGTTATTTTCATTCTCTGAATAAATTCATGCTTGTGTGGGAGAGAGACACGCTCCACTTGTTCATATGAACACTGGTGTTCTTAGTTTTATCTTTAATGTTCATGGCGGAGTTGAAAACCGCTTCGTTAATTGCTATATGGTTGGAAACAGAAAATGCTGCATGTGGTAATTGGTATAATGTCTTGAATAATTTGATACTTGGCAATTGTTGTGCTCATATAGATCATGTTTAAGCTCTTGCATCATGTACTCTGCACCTATTAATGAAGAACTACATAGAGCTTGTTAAAATTTGGTTTGCATGATTAGTTTCTCTAGAGTCTAGATATTTTCTGGTTAAGGTGTTTGAACAACAAGGAAGACGATGTAAAGTCTTATAATGCTTACAATATGTTCATATGTGAGTCTTGCTGCACCGTTTATACTTGAGTTTGCTTCAAACGACCTTGCTAGCCTAGCCTTGTATTGAGAGGAATTCTTCTCGTGCATCCAAATCCTTGAGCCAAAAACTATGCCATTTGTGTCCACCATACCTACCTACCACATGGTATTTCTCTGTCATTCCAAAGTAAATTACTTGAGTGCTACCTTTAAACTTCTATTCTTTGCCTTTACAATACATAGCTCATGGGAAAATAGCCTTAAAAACTATTGTGGTGAAGAATATGTACTTATGTGTCTTATTTCTTAATAAGTTGCTTGTTGAGCGGTAACCATGTTTCTGGGGACGCCATCAACTTTTACCTTTGTTGAATATCATGTGAGTTACTATGCATGTTCGTCTTGTCTGAAGTAAGGGAGATTTTCATGATAAAATGGTTTGAGTATGCATAATGTTAGAGAAGAACATTGGGCCGCTAACTAAAGCCATGAATCATGGTGGAAGTTTCAGTTTGGACACAAATCCTCAATCTCTTATGAGAATTTTAACTGTTGTTGCATGCTTATGCATTAAAGAGGAGTCCATTATCTGTTGTCTATCTTGTCCCGGTATGGATGTCTAAGTTGAGAATAATCAAAAGCGAGAAATCCAATGCGAACTTTCTCCTTAGACCTTTGTACAGGCGGCATAGAAGTATCCCTTTGTGACACTTGGTTGAAACATATGTATGCAATGATAATCCGTGTTAATCCAAGCTAATTAGGACAAGGTGCGAGCACTATTAGTATACTATGCATGAGGCTTGCAACTTATAGGATGTCTTATACATAACACATATGCTTTATTACTACCGTTGACAAAATTGTTTCTATGTTTTCAAAATGAAAAGCTCTAGCACAAAAATAGTAATCCATGCTTCCCTCTGCGAAGGGCCATTCTTCTACTTTATTGTTGAGTCAGTTTACCTACTTCTTTCTATCTTAGAAGCAAACACTTGTTTAAACTGTGTGCATTGATTCTTACATGTTTACCTATTGCACTTGTTATATTGCTTTATGTTGACAACTATCCATGAGATATACATGTTACAAGTTGAAAGCAATTGCTGAAACTTAATCATCCTTTGTGTTGCTTCAATGCCTTCTACTAAGAATTTATTGCTTTATGAGTTAACTCTTATGCAAGTCTTATTGATGCTTGTCTTGAAAGTATTATTCATGAAAAGTCTTTGCTATATGATTCATTTCTTTACTCATTATCTTTAACATTGCTTCGAATCGCTGCATTCATCTCATATGCTTGCAATAGTATGATCAAGGTTATGATAGCATGTCACTTAAGAAATTATCTTTGTTATCGTTTACCTACTCGAGGGCGAGTAGGAACTAAGCTTGGGGATGCTTGATACGTCTCCAATGTATCTATAATTTCTTATGTTCTATGCTAGTTTTATGACAATACCTACATGTTTTGTTCACACTTTATATCGTTTTGATGCGTTTTCCGGAACTAACCTATTGATGAGATGCCGAAGGGCCAGTTGCTGTTTTCTGCTGTTTTTGGTTTCAGAAATCCTAGTAAGGAAATATTCTCGGAATCGGACGAAATCAACGCCCAGCATCTTAGAATTCCACGAAGCTTCCAGAACACCCGTGAGCCACCACAGGAGAGCCCTGGGGGGCCCACACATGTGGCCGGCGCGGCCCAGGCCCTGGCCGCGCCGCCCTATTGTGTGGTGGCTCCGTACCCCCTCCGACTCCGCCTCTTCGCCTATATAAAGGTCCCTGACCTAAATCTTCGATACGGAAAAAAGCCACGGTACGAGAAACCTTCCAGAGCCGCCGCCATCGCGAAGCCAAGATCTGGGGGACAGGAGTCTCTGTTCCAGCACGCCGCCGGGACGGGGAAGTGCCCCCGGAAGGCTCCTCCATCGACACCACCGCCATCTTCATCAACGCTGCTGTCTCCCATGAGGAGGGAGTAGTTCTCCATCGAGGCTAAGGGCTGTACCGGTAGCTATGTGGTTAATCTCTCTCCTATGTACTTCAATACAATGATCTCATGAGCTGCCTTACATGATTGAGATTCATATGAGCTTTGTATCACTATTAGTCTATGTGCTACTCTTGTGATGTTATTAAAGTAGTCTATTCCTCCTTCACGGTGTAATGGTGATAGTGTGTGCATCGTGTAGTACTTGGCGTAGGCTATGATCATAATCTCTTGTAGGTTATGGAGTTAATTATTACTATGATAGTATTGATGTGATTTATTCCCCCTTCATAGTGTAAAAGTGACAGTGTGTATGCTATGTTAGTACTCGGTTTAAATTGCAAAGATCTATTATGCTCTAAAGGTTACTTAAATATGAATGCCGAATGTTGTGGCGCTTGTTAACTCTGGCTTGAGGGAGCTCTTGTAGCCCTACACAACGAATGGTGTTCATTATCAAACAAGAGTATATGTAGCACAAAGGAAGAGAACTTATTTATTTATGTGATCAATGTTGAGAGTGTCCACTAGTGAAAGTATGATCCCTAGGCCTTGTTTCCAAATACTGCAATCATCGCTTGTTTACTGTTTTACTGCAACTTTACTTCCTGCAATATTACTACCATCAACTGCACGCCAGCAAGCACTTTTCTGACGCCGTTACTACTGCTCATATTCATTCATACCACTTGTATTTCACTATCTCTTCGCCGAACTAGTGCACCTATACATCTGACAAGTGTATTAGGTGTGTTGGGGACACAAGAGACTTCTTGTATCGTGATTGCAGGGTTGCTTGAGAGGGATATCTTTGACCTCTTCCTCCCTGAGTTCGATAAACCTTGAGTGATCCACTTAAGGGAAACTTGCTGCTGTTCTACAAACCTCTGCTCTTGGAGGCCCAACACTGTCTACAGGAATAGAAGCGTGCGTAGACATCAAGCACTTTTCTGGCGCCGTTGCCGGGGACGAATCAAGACACTCCATCAAGCCCGTCAACCGCCATCAAACCTCCCACGTCAACCACGCGCCAGTTGTGGACAGCACTACCTCACCCCCGAATGTGACGTTCAGACGGGTTTTACTTGGGTAAAGGCTACTAGCATGGAACGCTCTAATTCACCGCCTGAGCGATATGCCGATATTCACCTATCGCCTGAATCGGATGAATTTAGCTGGAATCTTCATGTAGATGGTACTTTCTCAGTCAAATCTTTATACAATGCGATCCTACATTCTGATATACTAGTTGATAATAATAAAAAAATCTGAAAGATGAAGATACCATTAAATATTAATTTTTTTGGATGGTACCTTCGTCGAGGAGTTATTCTTACCAAAGATAATCTTGTTAAGCAGAATTGGCACGGAAGTTCGAGGTGTGTTTTCTATCATCATGATGAAACCATTAAACACCTTTTTTCAGTGCCATTTTGCGAGATCTATATGGTCAGTCATCCAAGTAGCGTCTACCCTGTATCCCCCGACTAGTGTGGCCAATGTCTTTGGCAATTGGCTTCAGGGTATCGATTCAAGGTTTAAGTTGCTTCTTAGGGTGGGGGCGCTAGCAGTTATCTGGCGCTTTGGCTAAGTAGAAATGACAAGATTTTTAACGATAAAAATTGTTCTTTGTTGCAGGTCATCTACAGATGTACATGTATTCTCCGTTCGTGGTTACCTCTTCAGCGGGTGGAGAACCGAGACCTCTTTACGGAGGTCTGTACACGGTTGGAGGCTACAACGAGGGATATTTTTTCCCTACATGGGTGGCAACATAGTCTACGGATTGCAGCACCACCTTCACCCTAGGCGTTATATGATTCATCGTTTCGATATATATTTCGCCTACTTTTATATACTTTGACTTCAGACACTTGAACGGCCGTGTGCATCCAGGTTATGCATTGGCTAGATGTAATTGCTTCTCAAAGGTAATAAAGCATCCTTTATCAAAAAAATCTACACATATCTTAGTTGTAGATACATTGGTATCTAAAAAAAACTGAGACACTTATTTTTAAATGGAAGAAATCGTATTAATGTTCATGGAACAAATTTAAAACTGATCAATACTCAACAGTTGAGGAGAAAGTGTGTTCATAAAAATGATGTCTCAGTTTTTATCTAAATTTACATCTACCAAGTCGAGACATTTTTTTAGGACGGATGGAGTAGAACTTTTTCAATATTTTCTTTTCAGAAATGAATAAAACTCATTAATCTAATAAATGAGTAATGGTGCATGATTCATTTTTTTTGAACAAGTGGAATTCTCATTTCATCACCACGTGGCAGGTACAAATTACATACAGGCCCAGACAAAAACTCGCCCAAAAGAACCTATTATTTGAGGATAAGGCCCGCATTTTTGCGAAAAACACCCTAACAAGACACAAGAAAAAGCAATCGAATCCTTGGGTGTCGTTGCCACCAATCGCCGGCGTCCTCCAGGCATCGTCGCCGAGGAACAAGGACGGAGTGCTCGAACGCCCCCTTCCGGCGAAGAACCGCCGCCGCTGGCCACCTGCAAACCACCGGCGACGAACCACTTGGTGGCTTGGAGGCGCCGAGCTCCAGCAGCACGAGCGGAGAGGAGCCTCCATGTAGGAGGTTGAAGAAACGCCGCTATGTTGGCAAAAGATCGCTGAGGCAAGATTGCCCTTCACATGGATGATCTCGTCGGAGTAGCACCTCTTCGGCAGAGACCAGCGCATATTGAAGCAGGCTGCAGTTGCATCTCCTTCACTCCCCACACCTCCATGGCGGGATAGAGAGAAGGAAATCATGGAACACCAGGTGCCCCGCGCTCGTCGCAGAACTTGGATATGGATCCTGGAGCGCAGAGCGACCAACCACCACTTCTCGCCCCCTCGCCACCAAGGCCGGCCGGGAGAAAAGAAGCAACCGATCTCATCAAGACTCCTCGGCTCTCCCCCTCGCCACCATGGCCGGCCAGGGGAGCTTCCCAGTCTTGACTTCCAGGCTCGCGAACAAGATCCTCCGCCAGCAGCTTATTGAAGAAGATGGCCTCACTCCTGCCTCCGCCGAGCTTCATCCAGAGAAGCCCAAGCATCAGCAGCGGGGAGCCTAAGCGGCAGATCGCATCACCATCTTCTCTACGGGGCAAGAGCCTAAGACGCAGCATCAAGCCAAAAACATCAACAAACTAACCCTAGACTACTCCTAGACTATTCCGGCGCCAGCCAAGACACACTTTGGTCAGCTAATCTGACGGAGCGGCCGTCGGCTCAAGGGAGAGACCCTCTCAAGGCTATTGTGGACGAGCGACAGCAGGGGAGGGGGAAAGTGCTAGCATGATTCATTGTTTATCCACAGATGTGATAAGCACGGGCTTCCTCACGCCGATATCACGACAAGAGATTCTTACATGTAGTCAATTTGCATGTGATCGTTTAAAAAAAATGCATTCGTGCGTGCAAGACTATTCTTTAAGGCAGCTGCGGATGAATCTAGCTTAGCTACTCCACGTCGCCCTCCCCCGTTCTCCGTCACGCCCATCTGCCCCTCCTCCATTCTCCATCACATCCATTTGTCCCTCCCGCCTCCAAGTTGCCCCCGGCTGATTGCTCCAACAGTAATGTTACCACCTTTACGAAAAGTGACTTTGGCACACGAGCATCATTGCTTCCGGTTTTTTTTTTAAATATAGTTTTGAGATTTTAAAAAAATTGAGCTTAAATCTGTATATACATAAAAAATTCTGAATGTACTGTAAATTTCGGAACAAAATATATTGTATTATGAACTATATAAAAAAACAAATTTTTGACAAAATTGTCCCTATACAACCATAAATTTGTTTTTTTATGTAGCTAAAAATACAACATGATTTTTACCGAAACTTCGCACGAGTATTCATGACATGTCACATATGTATGCATTCATGAAATATTTTTTTATGATTTTTTGAAACATAAAAATACAGTTTTCAAATATTTCAAAAACCAAGAGCACTGGTGCCTTTGTGGTTTGTTTACCGGCGCTGCTCAAAATTTGATGCGTGTAAGATTGGTTCTTCTCACTTGAATAATACCGGGCATTGTGATACTTAGGACGAGTTTGATTTTTCGCAATGTGGTTTCCAGCACGCCTGGAGAAGAAATAGGCCCATTTGATTGGTCTGCTCATATCGTTTTTCTGCACCGCACGAGTTTTAAAGAAAGCCCAAATGTTGGTCCGCCAGGCATGCTCGATTTGGGCGTTATCGTACGTAAAGGAGCTGGAGAGCAATGTGCCCTCTCCTCTACACTCGTTAGGAAGCGCGGGAGACGGGACCTTCCGCGTTAACTTCCCACTCCACTCCCCTCATCGTCCAAAAAAAAAAAGTTCTCTCACCTCCTCTGCGCCTCCACCCGCCATGGCAGGCGTTCCTCCACCCCCACCTCCGTCGTGGAAGCCCCTCGCCGCATTGGGCAGCAAACAAGATCCAAAGGCTGGGTACGACAAGCGACTTCAATTTGGCGAAGGCTCTGAGAGCTCCGTCACCGTTCAGCTGGCGGGTACGCATGACAAGGGCTACGACAATGGCAGCCTCATCGGAGGACGGGACTTCGAATGTGGCCGCGGGGCCGGCGGTCGTTGGGCCAACCCTTGCCGAGCTGGTGGGGATTTTTCCGCCGGTGGCGTCGCCCACACCCCTGCCATGGCAGCTTCCGTCCACAACTCCGGGGAGCTTTATCGTACGCTCATGGGTCATCATCGGCGGCTATGGCACGGGATTTCTCCACTGCAAGTCCTCGGTTTTCTAGAGATATGCGGTTAACATTTTTCGGGAGGTTACCGGCGGATTGATTTTTCCTCTCCGGCGTCCGTACGGCCTTGTAATTGCTTCTATCCAACTATACATACTCGATATATTGTAGATTTGCACGAATAAGGTTAGATTAGAGTTGGATTCGACTTTCCCAAGTCTTGGATCGTACTATGTGCGCATGTAACATTGATGAATGCTCCTAATTGGAAAATGTGTAATTTGTGCATCATTGTCATGTCCGTGGCATTGCAGAGCATGATAATAGAAATGTTGTGCATGATGAAGCCAAGCCATTGCAGAGCTTACAAGCTCCACAATGGCTTCATCATGCCCAAAATTTATATGATCATGCTTTGCAATGCCATGGACATGAACTGGGTTGGCATGAACATGCTCGTCATTGGGATGCACATGAGCCTTCTCTGCATCTTGTGATCCTAAGTTATGCATTAGTTCTTTCGAGTGTGCACTTACTTGTCTGCCCATATGTTAACAAGGTCATGAAGTTGAAGTGCAACAAGGTGGGGAGGGGCTGGCATCCTCCACCTGGGTACGAGGACAAGCTGTCGCTCAATCGGTGGGCTCAGGCGCTCAAGCCGGTGGTGCCGGGAAGGATCTAGGCTGTTGCGCTTCCACCGCCAATCGGTGGGCTCAGGCGCTCAATCGTGTAATCACTATGCGTCCATAAAATCCAAAGGATAAATCATGGTGCATGGACAAGCCATGGCGAGTATGATAATCACCATTATCATCCGCACTCACGGATTTTGTCGGGTTCATCTCCTAGGGGTTCTCGTATTATATAGAGCATGTCATTACTAATGAGGATACCCCTCAGGGGTTGGTTCCAATTTCTGAAGTTAGATCCATTATTTTAAGTTTCTCTTTACCCACAAAAGAGCCATAATATTATTTTCCAAAGAAGGGCAATCTTGCCTCAGCGATCTTTTGCCAACATAGTTGTGAGTTCAAGTTATAATATTATCAAAGAACTCCACTAAGGCAATCATCCCTAAGTTCATAATTGTGAGTTCAAGTTATAATATTATCAAAGAACTCCACTAAGGCAATCATCCCTAAGAATGTCTTAGTGATTAAACAGCCCCTATTTACTATACCTCCCTCGATCGTCACAGCCATCGGTATAGTTGCAAAGGTAGAGACCGAATTTTCGATCACATCATCCATGTGACTCGTGCTTGATCTTTCGATCACCCGTGTTCCGAGGCCATGTCTGCACATGCTAGGCTCGCCAATTTAACCTTTAGTGTATTCGTAGTGCAACACGTGGCTTACACCCACCATATTCGAACGTCGATGTGTCCAACACCTGATCATCACGTCCTGCCTCGTAACGGAGGGAATCTTGGTGGTGCACACTTAAAGGAGAACACTTTTATTGGTATTAAGGTTTAGGGATAATCTTATTTAAAGCTTGTTGTGGAAACTTAACACTAGCAACTAAACAAGATGTTTTAAGGTATGTACATCAAATGTATTAAGTGACATGATGTGGGTATCATTTACGCGACTAGCGCTCTGGGCACTTCGCGGCGCCTCCATCATGGTGTTGGGTTATCACTACAACTTAGCAACAACAAGTAGGAAACTACTTTACACCACGACCATATCATCTTACAAGCCCCCTTGCAACATAAAGCTAGACGCCTCTATTTTATCTCTTGCAAAATTTACGTGGTTGCTAGGGCTTTCGCGAAATAGCCATCCTTACCTACGAACATACAACCACAACACCGATTAGATAATTGTCTCTATTACAGCCCTTTCGGGGTCCTCCGTTGCGGATACTATATCAACTAAGGTAAGAGTGATAGACACCCCCTGCGGCATATATTGTACATGCCATATGTCAAGTGCGGAACAAGTACCGCGTAAGTGTACGTGTAAGGTCGGTCGGGGCCACTTCATCAAACCATGTTGCGATATAAACAAATGCACGTGAGAGGGTAAAAATTATAGAATAGATGCCCACATCCAGCATGTGTTCTGATCGTACAAGCATAACTACACATAGATCGGCTCTGATACCACTGTAGGGGTTCGCAGCAGAAAACAAAAAATTCTAACTAGCATATCCTATTTTCCCAGATCTATCTATGAGAAATACTGTAACAACGAGATTCGGTGTTTATACCTTTGAAGACCGGAAGCGATTAACATTCCTCTAGAACATGGATGATGTAGTCGTACTAGTCGCCGACCTCAGGGATGAGTTGCAGTCCCCCCGTACGACCTTGAGTGCCGCAAGTGGCAACACCTCGTAGTTTCCCACACATATGATGCTCAACGACGCTTCCGTATCCAATCCAACGTAGGTGTGGAAGTAGATATTCTGGATTCGGATCCCAGTTGCGCTCCTGCGTACTGGGTGTAGTCAACTCCCTTCGTGCGCAGCTCTTAGGGGAAACCACACATGAGAGAGATATCTAGAGAGAGAGAGAGAGGAAAGAGAGGCACCCGAAGGGGGACTCTCCTTTTCCCTCAAGGGGAATTCTGTGATCCTCCTCCCCCCAAGCCTCCATCTTATATAGGGGAAGGGGAGGGGTGGCCGGCCAAAACCCTAGGGAGGGGAGGAGGTGGCCAGCTGGGCCTCAAGGAGGCCCATGCCAAACCCTAGCCCCACCCCACCCCCCATAATTCCATGGGGGGCGAGGGACCACTAATGGGATCCCCTCTAAGAGGGGGGCCATTAAGGTGGGATGAACCTTTTTAATATTAAATAAATATATAATAAATATTAATTCACTTAATTAATACATATTACATCTTATTCAATTCCCGATGATCTGAGACACCTCTCGAAATATTTTGAACATCCTTCAGATTCTCCGGGAACCCTTTCTGGTTCTCTCTTCTCTATTCTCCGGTGTTTCTAATGAATACCAAACAATATTAAGTTTCGTTGAACCTTTAAAGTATGTTTCCCTACGGTTCGAGAACTACTCGACGTGATCGACACTCCTCTCCGATCAATGATCACCAGGGTGTTCTGGAGAACAGAAATGATCCCTGTGTATTCCACAAATGTATAAAGTCCTTGAACCGCAAATGTCGAGTCCCATTCCTTATGTTACTTCGATACTGGCAGTTATTCGAGACTTGATCATTGGTATCACCATACCTAGTTCCATCTCGTTACCGACAAGGCCATTCATCTCGTTCCCGTGTGATTCCATCCTCATGACCTAGTCATGTGTTGCAACTTAGTTGTGATCTCATCAAGTGGGCCTAGAGTATCTTTCGTCACGCGGATGAACAAAACTTGCTCTCGATGCATACGCCTCAACCGATCCCTTCGGAATACCCAACGCACATGATCACCCTTCTATGTTGTGACGGTTGATGCATTCAAGGTAGACTCACTGATTAGATATGATCTCACGGTCTAAGGGTTAGGTTACTACACTTTCATAACTATCGCAACATGAAATTTGTGACTTGATCGTGTTGCAATACTTATATTGGGAATTTCCTTCATATATTTCACCAAATGATATGACTCCATTGTCAATAACGTGTGTGTCCATGATCGGGAAACCTCGATCATCTGTTGACGAATGAGCTAGTTCGCATAAAGTTTCCTAGGAACCATGGTTTGTTTACATACCACACATATACCAATGTTTCAAATTGATACAGTTATAGCATGACATAAAACTTATTATGAACTATTGATATATAATAATAAATTCTCTTTATTATTTGCCTCTAGGGCACCATATCCAACAAGTGTAACACTTAACTAATTTGTACCGACTTTCATAAGCACAGCTATTCTTAGGGTTTATAATATGGCCACAAAGTTTCTTTGATCATACATGCTTAGGTTCCACTTCGCTAGTTAAGTTGCATGGTTAATCAATGTGTAGTTCGTACTACCTATTCTCTTAGAACCTCTATTTGGCTAAGAGAACTTACTATCTCTTTTTGATTATATAAGTCTACTCATTGGGAGTTGATGAGAGCAACAAGCAACATGTTTTACATCACCTAAATGCCTAATTAGTGTTAGGAATTTCGTATTTTACCATGTTGTCACGCACCTATTCTATTTGTTTCACATGATCTTGGAAATAATGAGGATGATTTGCAACCAAGGCACAAGGAACCATAGGGCCAAATAATGATGATTTGGAGCATTAAAGATCTTCCAACAACAACCCACATGCGATTTAACAACATGTGGTACGCTAATGCCCGCCTGTACCACCGCCTTGTCAAATATATTCACCCCACGAAGATGGATTTGAGAAGCTAGACATAGAGCGCCACCTGAAAACACCGAAACCTGACCTCGAGGAGGGATCCGGAGGGGGGACTCATCGAAGGGGATCCATCCTCACCATGCTTGGATCATTGAAGACCAATGCATCGATCTTCATCATCGTCATCAACATCATCATCACCATTGGTCATCTCATTGCAATCATTAACCTTGAATGTGATTTATATTTGTATTCTTTCGATCTTCTATTTTCCATCCATAGATTCATGATTACGTAATTTTCCTCCATGTGTGAGTAGATCCATTTGTTATTGGAGATATGGAGAATACCTATCCAAATTATGAAATGAAATAAAGTTTGTTGATTATCTAATAGTTATGAAGTATGTTGGTTCTTATCAATGATGTTGTGTGTTTTCAACCATGTAATATTTACCCAATGGATGCTGGTAAGCATCATCATTGTATATGGTTGGCGGTGCGTGGACATATAGGTGACATCAATCCGCCGCCTCTGCCAATCATGTATATACGAGGATAACAGTACATATGTGACCATGGGGAGACCCTTAATTACTGGACCTGCCTGACATGTGATGGGATAATATAGTGGTCATGAGGGATGTAAAACATTGCTTCTGGGAGCATCCATATAAGGAACCTAGCCACACACATACATATATAAAAGAAAAAAATGATATTCCTAATCACCATACCTAGGCTATTGGTTGATCCTCAACTCCCCGATAACGCTTTACCCATATTGCGTTTTGACCACTTTACTATTTGTTCACATAGTATCATTTACTTTATTTTACTTTGTTCACAACTTCAATTACTTTCATTCTTGCTTTGGATTTAAAGATAACTTGAAGCACTTTTGAGTGAAGATAATAAGAGGCAATAAAACTATTACTAATCAGTTCCACCGTGGATTTGATACTCTTAATTTTGAAAACTAGTTATACGTGATCTGTAACTTTGCAGACATCATGAGTCTTCCTATAAATGCTTCTAGTCTCATTATGGGATTCACAACAGTTACTTCTTATGGCCCCTTTAAGATTGAGTTAACTTCTCCAACTTTTGAGTGAACTGGGTTATATCCTAAAGCTCTAACTCAAAATTAGGTGACAATATCTCTTGAATAGGTTGGAATAAATAAGGGTAGATAGATAATGGTAGAATGCATCTCTCCCTTCTGGTTTGTGATGTGAATAGATTGGAATAGATAAGGTTAGAATAGATGAAAACTTGATGGTAAGACTTGTGTTGAGTTCCTTGTCATGTGTTCAAGACTTTATTTTAATGAATACATGAGGATCATGGTAAGGATAAATATTTAATAAAGACATGGAAAAGATATGTCAGATTTGGCTATTATATTTCTTCTTATTTTTCTTAATTTGTGTACTTAATTTTATCCATAAGTTTTTATAAGGAATAACTTTGCAGATCTAGTATTTGATCCTTAAATAATGTGTTGTTGTTTTAGTTCTAACCCCATTTGTCATAGCCCGTAGATCAAATCACCTTTATCTATCATATTTTTTTTAGAAAATGCCCGCTTGAAGTTTATCGCACTCAACCTCATGATTTACTTCAGTTCCATCAACTTAAGTGAAACTTCAATCACTTCAACATTTTTTAATCAAAATTGCTTTCCCATGTTTTCTATGTATGATTGCAATGCACACATTTGTTTCCTCTCTATTTATGGTCTCTAATCCTTGGATGTTACAAGGTAGTCGTATCTCTCTCTCTCATCATCCATCTCTTGTCTCTCCCACTGCTTCTTTTGTCGTGATGCTGTTTTATTTTATCTCTCTCATTATCTCTCTTCTCTCACTCCACTCCTTTCTTCTTCTCACGTCTCTCTCTTTATTTATCTTCTCTTCTCCATCCTTGCACTTCTTTTGAAATTTCATCACCTCAAGACATCCATAGTTGAACTGTAGCTTGCAATTCCTTGGGATTTGGTTTGGGGACACAACTTGTGTTATATAGTAAATGATTAAGGTGTCTATTATAAAATTGAAGGGATAAATTTCACATCTTATCTTTTATATAGAGACAACATGTTATATATCGTAGTACGAGAAAAATACATACTACAAGCAAACTACAAACGCTGTACAAAGAATTCACTCTAGTGTGTTGCCTAAGAGTTGGTATTTTTTGGAGCTTGAGAGTCACATGCCGACTAGGTTTCTAAAACCTACTACTCAACCTAAGAAAACAACCAATAAAAATAGATGAATAAAGTTCCATATTACAAAGGGATACTTGCACATTTTAGGAGTGCAACAAATGTTGACTGAAAGTGCAAATTAGCAAAAATAAAATGAATTGATTTTCGAAAAATACAAATAAAATTAAACATAATTAAAATATAACATACAAGTGAAAGTTTAAAATTAATAGAATTACACCTTAATAGAGGTTGCATATTTTTAAATGCAACTGGAGAGCAACCTACAAAGGTCGGCTGATTTAAAAAAGAAAGTCAGCACACTTTTATCAAAAAAGAATTCTCGACTTCTGCCATTACTTTATAAGACAACATATTACTAAACCCTGCATGGCTGCATATAATGAAACCACTTTCTTCTGGATATGTGTGCCAATTGTCTATATTTGAAAGTTTAAGTTTAAATATGTATCTAATTTTAAGAAAGAAGGGTATTAATAGAAAAGTTATGTATCTAATTTTAAGGAAGAAGGGTATTAAAAGGAAAGTTAAATCAGATGAAGACATGTGATGCAGAAGCAAAATAAAAAAAACAATGAAAGTTGAACAAGACACATCTCCTTCTAGATTGAAGACAATTCAAATGGAGTTGTCAACACCAATTCTGACCCAATTAAATTGTGTTGCTGGGCATACACAAAAAAAGGAGCAACTTGAAATGGAAATAAAATCACTGGACTAGTGCCATTGGGCAAACTAGAGCTGTCCTGCAACATTCAGCGGACCCAGTTAAATTAAACATGAATGTGAACCCAATTAAATTGTCTTGCATGGCACAGGCCGTCTCTCCAGGCCATGTCGTCCTGGTTCATCGAGCACAGCCCAAAAGTAGAGTAATGGTTTGCGCTCGCCACCTTTCCTTTCCTTTTCTTCCCCGCGTTCCACTTGACCACGGGTAGGGGTGGGCGTTCGGTTTTAACCAAAAATTCGGTTCGGTTTTTTTGGTTTTTCTATAATTCGGGTAATGATAAACATGAACCGAAATAATATCGGTTTTTAGTTAATCAAGAATTCGGTTAACCGATGAATTCGGTTCGGTGTTCGGTTATAACCGAATTGACTCAACAATACAAAATACTAAGAAATAATAACAGCTAAATGCGTGCGTGTGAGTGTGGTATTATGGTGGAACGCAGGAAGCTCAACTATCACATGAAGCATGACATACATACGCCACGTACACATGATTTGCTCTTTAAATCAGCCATGCATCCATGTACTAGTAATGTACTACTTATGAGACATGGAAGTATCTGTAGAAAAAATTATACGTAACTCGATAATGATTGTCTCTTCCACACAACCACATAAGTACTCGCGGTAGTGGATGGCCAAAGACTCGACCAAATTGTTTAGTTCTCTCTTGTATATATCTCGGTTATTTCGGTTGTTTCGGTCAATTGATATTCAAAACCGAATTAATATTCTTAAATTCGGTTCTCATAATTGCCAACCGAAATTAGTTTCGGTTAGCTCGGTTTCGGTTAATTCGGTTTCGGTTCCGGTTAGTTCGGTTTCGGTGTTCGGTTTCGGGTTTTTATGCCCACCCCTAACCACGGGCGCCTATATATACGCACTGCCACTGCACCCCGGAACCACACACACACACACACACACACACACACACCCTTCCCGTCAAACATACAGCTAGCTAACCTGCTAGCTCTGATCCGTTGCCAGGAGATCAGTTAATTAGCAAGATCGGTCGATCAACATGGAGCTGCTGCTCGTGCTCACAGTGCTCCTCCTTGCGCACGCGGTGGTCTACCTGGCTTGGACCTCCTTGGCCCGTCGCCGGCAGTCGCGGTGCTACCTCCTGGACTACGTCTGCCACAAGCCGTCGGACGACCGCAAGGTGAACACGGAGGTCGCCGGCGAGGTGGTCCAGCGTAACTCGCGCCTGGGCATATCTGAGTACCGCTTCCTCCTCCGCGTCATCACCCGCTCCGGCATCGGCGAGGAGACCTATTGCCCGGTAAACATCCTGGAGCAGCGGGAGGACACGCCCACCCACCAGGACTCGGTGGACGAGATGGACGCCTTCCTCGACGCCACCATCGCCGGCCTCTTCGCCAAGAGTGGCTTCGAGCCCCGAGACGTGGACGTGCTGGTCGTGAACGTGTCCATGTTCTCCCCGGCGCCATCCCTGGCGGCTCGGATCGTGCACCGGTACGGCATGCGCGAGGACGTGGCCGCGTACAACCTGTCAGGGATGGGGTGCAGCGCCGGGCTGGTGTCGCTGGACCTGGCGCGCAACGCGCTGCGGACGCGGCGGAACGCGACGGCGCTGGTGGTGTCGACGGAGTCCATCGCGCCCAACTGGTACTCCGGGATCGACAAGTCCATGATGCTGGCCAACTGCCTGTTCCGCTCCGGCGGGTCGGCCGTGCTGCTGACCAACGACCCGGCGCTCCGGGGCCGCGCCAAGATGGAGCTGAGCTGCCTGGTGCGCTCCAACATCGCTGCCAACGACGACGCGCACCTGTGCGCGCAGCAGCGGGAGGACGAGGAAGGGCGCGTGGGGATCACCCTCAGCAAGAACCTTCCCAAGGCCGCCGTCCGGGCCTTCTCCGTTAACCTCCGGACCCTGGCGCCGCTGATCCTCCCCGTGTCCGAGCTCGCGCGGTTCTCCGCGCAGCTCATGTGGAAGAAGATCCTGCGACGCGGAAGCAAGCAGCAGCGCAAGGGCGGCGAGGGCGGCCCCAAGATCAACTTCAAGACGGGCGTGGACCACTTCTGCCTCCACCCGGGCGGCACGGCTGTGATCGAGGCGGTGAAGCGGAGCCTGGGGCTGGACGACGGCGACGTGGAGGCGGCGCGGATGACGCTGCACCGGTGGGGGAACACGTCGGCGAGCAGCCTGTGGTACGTGCTGTCGTACATGGAGGCCAAGGGGAGGCTGAGGAGAGGCGACAGGGTGCTCATGGTCACCTTCGGCTCCGGGTTCAAGTGCAACAGCTGCATGTGGGAGGTGAAGGGCGACATGACCGACAAGGGCGCGTGGGCCGACTGCATCGCCGACTACCCGCCGGAGAGCACCGCCAACCCCTACATGGACAAATACGGGTGGCTCAACGACGTCGAAGGCGACACCCTCATATTTTAGTTCCTCACTCCATATACTACTCATCACTACGTACCCCGGTCACTCGTTGGTGTGAAATTACACTAGATTTAGAGGTGCGCCTTGGCGCACCATCCCGTCAATTTCATTTCGATTTACACTTTGTATAATAATGATAAAATTAGGTAGCTAAATGATAATACATTGTTAGATTTTACAAAACAAAGTCAATCAAATGAAATTAGGATAAAATAAACCAAATCATCAACCAAACGTGCTTATATACAATTAGAGAAATAGAGGCATATATTATAATAATTAACACTCTGGTTTTTTCAAGATCGATAAAATTAAGGATAGAACAACAAAAGCAACATCTACATGAGTCTATTTCAGAATGGTCTTTAGAAGTCACGTCGTAATTGCATTTACCGGGTAAACATAAAAATTATCAGGTGATTGAACGTAGTCAAACAGCAAAATAGGTAAGGCCGGCACCAGGCAGGTGCGGTGGCCGCATTCCGGCAAGGTCGTCTATGCTTATGTCAAGATAAGCTAATTAATAGCATCCCTATCGTTCTGATCGTTCTGAAGAATCATTCGGTTCAATAAAATTACAGCGATCCATTATAAAAGCTGAATTGTTGGTTTTCCAAGTGTATTTTTCTGATTTTCCTTTACTATGTACACAGGGTACAAAAAAATTGTTAAAAAGGAGAGATAACATCATTGTATTTGTGTTCTGTCATAAATTCCTCTAATTTTCCGTGACTTGATGCGTAATGATTAGACTGTAGCTTTCTGAACTCTTATTTTCCGTGACTTGATGCGAGCTGATTAGACTGTAGCTAGCTAGCAGAGGGTCGTTTGTCCTAATTCTAATTAAGGATGGTTTGTGAATCCGATTTTTCAGAGAACTTAAAGGACACATCAATTTAAGCTCTGAACCTATCTGCTGAAGTTGGCCTGGGAAACATTCACCGATGCTCATAACCTGAAAAGCATTCTCTGAATTTTTGTATATCAAATAGCTGCAGCAAACAAATATAGGAGAAATGCATGTACAAGCAACCATATCAACCTGTGTGAGCTCATCTATTTATTCAATTGCATAAGCAGCAGGTTCACTGGTTGACAATTTATTTGTGCTGCTAGCTGCATTGTAGCTGAAGTAGCATGTATTATGTGCAAAAAAATGCCAGCAGTATATCAGAAATCAGATTATAACCCAAACTGCAGTACGAGCTCGCATGGAATAACTCAGATTATAACACAGCATCAGCTGCAGTAAGCATCAGCTGCAGTAACGATGTTTGACCAAAACGAACATAAAACTAATTATTTCCTTTCAGAAATTTACATTCACCAACAATTTGCCGTTCACTTATTTCTCAATTTTGTATTCACCTACACATGCTAGTCAAGTTCGTCAGGATGTCGCGGCCGCCTACCTAGACAGGACGGTCTACCAAAACTTCGTTGCAGGCGAAATGGATCTCGTCCTAGGTTGTTGTTGCTAGGATATGATGTCCTCCTCCGGTAGTGTCTCCATCGCATAGCCTGGCAACATATCTACAAATGAAAAAAAAACGTAACCCGATCTCTTATTATCTGGACTAAAACATATGACAGACATAACTTTCGGACTGTTCTACCTCTATAAGAAGATTTTGTAATAATGTCGATTTGTGTGAGATGAGAATGAGAGCATCTCTTCATATTCCTTTGTTATAATTTCTTCAACTGCATAAACTGATCTCTTAGCTTACTTTGGTTTTATTTCCAGATCAGCTACTGCAAAACTAAGTTCCTTCTCTATAACACGGTTTACTTCCTATTCTTCTGAGAATTTTACTGAAGTTGTGTCGCACAATTTCCTCTTATCCAACATGTTTCCGTAGCCTTACGCTAATCACCCGTGATGCACACAGTTCAGAAACAACATAGCACAATCAGAATTTACAATACATGATTCATCCATTTGTAGTAATGCCCCTTTAAGTAGCTGCTATATGTTACTGAACTTTCAAATATGATTTTTAAGGCTATAGAGATAACATACCTTGCCATGCTCAGAAAACTTGTATAAGAGCAAAATGAAACAATAGTTACCAAACTATGTCACTTGCGTATAACTGAAGTAAGACATGTTCATTTCCGTCTTATTTGCACCATGCAACAACCATTCATTTTACCAGGTGATTTAGCTGCTTATATTATGCATTTGATATAACATTAAGGAGTCGTGGTTTGAATCATCAGTTTTACTATGAACTACAAATTCACTATGTTAGTCTCTACATAAAACTGGAAATGGAATATTGTCATTTCGCTCAGAATTTATGCTTAGTAGCCACGACACAGGAATACTTAATGGTAGGCAGGCCAAGGGAAAACAATTCGATTACCATCCTCAGAGACGCGGACGACCGCGGAACACCGCAACACCTTGGTGACGGCGAGCACTGGCTTTGCTTGAATCTGCACATCCTCTGAAGCTGCGTTTTCCTGCAATCCAGTGGAAAAATTTATGCGCACAGGGCAAGATTTATTCAGCAGTACAATGCAAAGTTGGCATCTGCGGTGTAATATAGTACACAACAATGGGAGGGAAACCATCTCAAACTCCAGGGATTTTCTCCTAAACTAAATGAGCTGCCTCCGCAAGCTTCTGTAAACTTTTATTCTGTGAATGAATGAGTGTTCTCCTCTAAAATGAAGAAACTTCTGGATGAAACAATTAGCAGCCAAAACAATAGTAAAATTATCAATTTGGATTTACGGCATGCTGAAATCCTTATTGAACTGGAGTTAATAAATCTAAAGGAAACTTTGTAACCTTTAGATGCGAAATTCATGTTGAGCTGTGTCATTGAGGTCCAAGGGCAGTGCTATTGAGGAGCTAATCCAAAGACTCGCGCAATAAGTTTTTTTTGCTACTCATTACTTTGTATTCCCATATTTCTTGAATAGTATCTTTGTAGTTCCAGAATTTGAATTGTCTGGAAGACCAGGAGCAATACTACAGTTAGTCATGTCAAAGCATAGCTGGACAACCATAGGAAAAGTAATAGTTAATAGGATTAATGGGATTTTTTCATAAATAAAGAAGCAGAGGTCTGTTCAATGGTAGCAAAGCTGGAAAAAGGTTCAGTCACAAGGCAAGCTCACTCCATAATGACCATGTCTTAGTTGAGCTTTTTTGGGAGAAAAATATGCATATGCCCTGTTAAAATCTGGAATCTTTTATCTGAGAAGCTTTAGAAAATTATTGCTCATCAGGAAGTAGTTTCGGATATTATATTACAAGAGCCAAGTATACCTAAAAAGCTGAAAGGATAAAGCTCTCTTTTATCTATATGTTTAAGTGATTGCCTTTCTGTAATAGGTCTCAAGTCAGTTAGTAGATTAAACACTCGCAAGCATAAATTTTCAGCATTGAGAAGACACTATATTTAATCTTACTCCTATCGTTAATTCCTAGCACCTAATTATAACTAATCCTAGCACAGAAAAATAAAACTAATAGCCTACTATTTTCAGAGAAGATGAATCTCAGAGAAGATGAATGCTCGGAGACAAACCTCAACCATGCTGCAGGAAGAATGACAAGTCAGGCCTAGAAGTTCTGTGTTGCCGTTGAGCACAAAGGAACTTCACACCTTTGCATTGTCTGCACAAGATAATATATGCGCTTCAATATTTGGTTGTCTCTGTTGGCAAATCATCCATTATTCAGTAAGCAAAAAATACATGAGTGGCCAATCTCAGCTCACTAAGACATAGGTGGCAACTATGTAAATATTTGTTTTTTCCAACAATTAGCGTTGATATTTCTTTTGCAGAACTAACCCATAAATGCATCCCATATATTAGCACGTATGTGAAATCCTAACTCATAAATACATCCCATATAACAATAGAAGATTGAGTCTATTACCTTTGGTCGACACGGTGGTGCAAAGTGAGAATGCAGTACTGCAACAGAGAATTAGTCATCAAGTCATTAGATTAAAGGTTGGAAGTTGGGTGTCGGAAGTTGTTGATCCATACACACATAGGAAGAGCCACTGCTTACCAATAAGACCCGGTCGACCTGAGCAAGCAATGAAAAGGATGATGAGGGAAGACACGACTAAATAATGGATGCCAAATTATAAGATGACAGAGTGAGGTGAGGAACCCATCGCTGATACCTATATTCAGTCTCGAGACAGCTGGGCAGGAGGTGACGGTGGTGACGAAGGTATGAACAACGTGGCTAACCGCCCTATAACTTCAATCTGTTAATAGGTGAACAAATAGAGATGAAAGTAAAATATCTACAGCAAGGGGAGCATATGAATAGTGATATTGATTCAACTACATATGAAATGCAGAAAACAAATAGAGCACATCTTTTCTAGAAGCAGTAGCTGCAGATCTTAATGTACATCTTAATGTACGAATCCTAAATAATTTGGAGGCTAAAAGAAGACCACGTGCCAATTCAAGCATAAATCATCTGTATCCAAAGTATCCATTTCCAGATAAAAATTTCAGAGACAACTTTCTCTACAGATTAATCACTGGAAGAATTGTTTCTTTTCTTTCTGCTAAACAACAGAAGACATGTTAAGGAATAAATATTCAGGTATTTAACCAAATGAGCGAGCAAGTTCTTCTTGTTAACCAAACTTGAGGCATGGAACAATTTCTATGAATCTTTGCTCACCTTGTTGCAGAAGGTTGGGTGTTGCTCTTCAAGGCAATAGATGTCTTCCGTGAAGCCTCTCTTCACCACTCCTTCTCCGCATGACACTATAAAAGCCAGGATGGACAATCAAACCGTGACACGGAATCTCAAGCAACTTCCATATAGCAGCAATCTGATGTGTGAAAGGGAAATAAAATCACGGTAACTCACATATAATGAGATCTGAGTTTTATAATTTGATTTCAGAGATGAACCTAGACAAATATCGCAATATGCTGCTCAATCCAGAAAAAAATTTATCATGCTATTTTATTAATGATAGCTTGCACATGCTAGTGCCACACGGAAGTTAGAAAATACACTACAAATTCAAGTCACATATGTGAGTGAGGTAATATATTGTACATTAGCTGCAGCTAAATTTCAAATATAAACATTACATGGATTAATCTTCCGCTATAACCTGCTAAGATTTTTCATAGAACATCAAAGATAAATCAAAATCTGAGATGAAAAGGAGAGAAGTGAGATAGATGGTAACCTGCTAGAGAGAAACCGAGAAATTGATAGGAGAGATGGAAAGGTTGGGATCCCCTTGCAGGGGACACGGAGATCGGCACCAATCCGGTGGCAAAGCCGTGAGGATGGAGATGAGGTGGAGCACATCCTCCTCCTTCATGGCGGCTGAGCTGACTCGAAATTGAGGCAATCATACTGCTTGTTCCCCATCCATTGGAGGAATAAGGAGATCAAAACACCCCTCTTCTCGATGTCTCCTTGTTCTCTGCCTCCTCCCCTTCCTCCCATCCCTGGCGGCGGCGCGGCGCTGCCCCCGGTGATCCACATCAAGCTCCGCCTCCTCATCCATGGAGGGATGCTTCCCTTTGCCTCTCCCTACTCTAGCCATGGGGAAAACCAAAGGATGAAAAGGAATTGGAGGAGAGATGGAAAGGAATGAAGAAGAGATGGAGGCGTGAATTGGGGGGAGAGATGGAGGTAGGGATTGGGGAGAGAAGCAGGCTTACGATTGGCTGCAGCAATAGGCTGCTGTGTCCACGGGCGGTGCCGCTCCCGCTCACTACTCAGCTCGCTCGACGTCGTCGCTCCACCGGCGCGCTGCTCCCGCGGCGCTGCGCTCCATCACCGGTGCCTCTCCTACGCCTCGACCGACGCGCCGCTCCCGCGCTGCGCTCCAGCAGCGGCGCCTCTCCCGCGCCTCGTCGCTCCATCGGCGGCGCCGGGCCGAGCTCATGGTGTGGTGGCCGCGCGGGGGGCGAGCAGGGGAGGAAGAAATCGCGAGGCAGGCTGCAGGGAGAGGATTGGCTAGGGTTTGGCAGCCACGCGCGACGGGAGAGTCTGGGCCGTTGACAAGTCAGGCCTAGAAGTTCTGTGTTGCCGTTGAGCACAAAGGAACTTCACACCTTTGCATTGTCTGGTACAGTATAATGTATGCGCTTCAATATTTGGTTGTCTCTGTTGGCAAATCATCCATTATTCAGTAAGCAAAAAATACATGAGTGGCCAATCTCAGCTCACTAAGACATAGGTGGCAACTATGTAAATATTTGTTTTTTCCGGTGAAAACAACAATTAGCGTTGATATTTCTTTTGCAGAACTAACCCATAAATGCATCCCATATATTAGCACGTATGTGAAATCCTAACTCATAAATACATCCCATATAACAATAGAAGATTGAGTCTATTACCTTTGGTCGACACGGTGGTGCAAAGTGAGAATGCAGTACTGCAACAGAGAATTAGTCATCAAGTCATTAGATTAAAGGTTGGAAGTTGGGTGTCGGAAGTTGTTGATCCATACACACATAGGAAGAGCCACTGCTTACCAATAAGACCCGGTCGACCTGAGCAAGCAATGAAAAGGATGATGAGGGAAGACACGACTAAATAATGGATGCCAAATTATAAGATGACAGAGTGAGGTGAGGAACCCATCGCTGAAACCTATATTCAGTCTCAAGACAGCTGGGCAGGAGGTGATGGTGGTGACGAAGGTATGAACAACGTGGCTAACCGCCCTATAACTTCAATCTGTTAATAGGTGAACAAATAGAGATGAAAGTAAAATATCTACAGCAAGGGGAGCATATGAATAGTGGTATTGATTCAACTACATATGAAATGCAGAAAACAAATAGAGCACATCTTTTCTAGAAGCAGTAGCTGCAGATCTTAATGTACATCTTAATGTACGAATCCTAAATAATTTGGAGGCTAAAAGAAGACCACGTGCCAATTCAAGCAAAAATCATCTGTATCCAAAGTATCCATTTCCAGATAAAAATTTCAGAGACAACTTTCTCTACAGATTAATCACTAGAAGAATTGTTTCTTTTCTTTCTGCTAAACAACAGAAGACATGTTAAGGAATAAATATTCAGGTATTTAACCAAATGAGCGAGCAAGTTCTTCTTGTTAACCAAACTTGAGGCATGGAACAATTTCTATGAATCTTTGCTCACCTTGTTGCAGAAGGTTGGGTGTTGCTCTTCAAGGCAATAGATGTCTTCCGTGAAGCCTCTCTTCACCACTCCTTCTCCGCATGACACTATAAAAGCCAGGATGGACAATCAAACCGTGACACGGAATCTCAAGCAACTTCCATATAGCAGCAATCTGATGTGTGAAAGGGAAATAAAATCACGGTAACTCACATATAATGAGATCTGAGTTTTATAATTTGATTTCAGAGATGAACCTAGACAAATATCGCAATATGCTGCTTGATGACCCACAAGTATAGGGGGTGTATCGTAGTATCTTCGATAAGTAAGAATGTCGATCCCAACGAGGAGCAGAAGGTGTTGACAAGCAGTTTCGATGAAGGATTCACTGTAAATGCTCACAAACAAGTATTCAGGGGGTTTTGATGTAACAGTTGAATAAAGTACGAGTATGTAAAGTGCGAGAGTAACAATTGCAGCGAGTGGCCCAATCCTTTTTAGCACAAAGGACAAGCCGGTTTGTTTACTTATAATGACCAAACGTTCTCGAGGACACACGGGATTTTAGTCTAGTGCTTTCGCTACATACAGTTAAATAATCTTCATTGTTATGATAAGTGTTATGTGGGTGAACCTATGCTAATGTACCGCCCTTCCTAGGACTAATACATACTTGTGATTATACCCCTTGCAAGCATCCGCAACTACAAGAAAGTAATTAAGAATAAATCTAACCACAGCCTTAAACTCTGAGATCCTGCGATCCCTCCTGCATCGATATACCAACGGGGGTTTAGGTTTATGTCACTCCGGCAACCCCGCAATTAGCAAACGAATACAAGATGCATTCCCCTAGGCCCATAAATGGTGAAGTGTCATGTAGTCGACGTTCACATGACACCACTAGAAGAATAACACCACAACTTAAATATCACACCATTGAATATTACTCAACCATAGTTCACTACTAACATTTAGACTTCACCCATGCCCTCAAGAACTAAACGAACTACTCACGAGACATCATACGGAACATGATCAGAGGTGATATGATGATGAATAACAATCTGAACATAAACTTGGTTCAATGGTTTCACTCAATAGCATCAACAACAAATAGAGATCGATACCGGGAGAGTTTCCCCTATCAAACAATCAAGATCAAACCCAAATTGCTACGGCGGTGACGGTGTCCAGCGGTGATGATGGCGGTGATGATGGTGGAGATGATGATGATGGTGATGGCGATGATGTCCAGCTCGATGACGGTGACGATGGCGTCGATTTCCCCCTCCCGGAGGGAATTTCCCCGGCGGATTCCTGCCCGCAGGAGAGCTCTTTTCTCTCTGGTGTTCTCCGCCCCGCAGAGGCGGCTGTAACTCTTCGCGAGGTACCCTCTCTGGCTTAGGTTTTCGGGACAAAGGATTTCGCGAAGAAAAGGAGGCGAAAGGGGTCGTGGGCCCCCCAGACCACATGGCGGCGCGGCCAGGGCCTGGGCCGCGCCGCCCTAGGGTGTGGGCCCACCCTGGGTCCTCCTGGCCCCTCCTTCTGGCTTCCTTCGTCATCTTGAAAAATAGGATTTTTGGTATAATTTCCTCCCACAGTTGATCTTCCGAAATATTGCGTTCTGACGGTGCTTTTTCCAGCAGAATCCTGGCTCCGGTGCTTGATCCTCCAATAATGATGAAACATGCAAAATAGATGAAATAACATAAGTATTGTGTCCCAATATGAAATATATCAATGAATAACAGCAAATTATGATATAAAATAGTGATGCAAATTGGACGTATCAACTCCCCCCAAGCTTAGACTTCGCTTGTCCCCAAGCGAAACTGAACTCGATAGACATGACCACATGTTTATGGAGTGAAGAGTCGATAAATAAAATACGGACAAGAAGCATCATATTCATTCACACATGACATTATAGTAAACAACCTCTTATAACTCATATTGAAACAAGTATAAGGTAATCACAAGTAAAGGTGCATGAGAAATCATGATTGGTGATGGCAAACTTCGTTCTTGGTCAGAGAACAATTAACAGATTATATTTATCTCATTGAGCAGCTCTCTCATGTTAAAGTTTATAAGGCACAACTTGCATACTCAATCATAATGGTCTTCTCATGATCATTGATAACTTGCAAAGCTATATTCATTCAGATAAAACTTGTACTAAACAAGGAAGAATAAAAGACATGATGTAGCAAATCACAATATAATGGTTTGATCACAACTACTCAAATGCTTGCTTGAGATGGAGGGAAATAGGTTTACTGACTCAACATAAAGTAAAAGACAGGCCCTTCGCAGAGGGAAGCAGGGATCAAATCATGTGCTAGAGCCTTTTCAGTTTTGCAATCATATAAAGAGAATAAAAGTAACATTTTGAGAGGTGTTTGCTGTTGTCAACGACTGGTAGCGGGTACTCTAACCCCCTTGCCAGACAACCTCCCAAGAGCGGCTCCCATATTATTTTCATTTTGTGTGGCACTCCTTCCAACCTTTCTTTCACAAACCATGGCTAACCGAATCCTCGGGTGCCTGCCAACAATCTCATACCATGAAGGAGTGCCTTTTTATTTTAGTTTTATTATGATGATGACACTCCCCCAACCTTTGCTTACACAAGCCATGGCTAACCGAATCCTTCGGGTGCCGTCCATCAATCACATACCATGGAGGAGTGTCTATTTAGTTTAATTAATTTGGGACTGGGAATCCCATTGCCAGCTCTTTTTGCAAAATTATTGGATAAGCGGATGAAGCCACTAGTCCATTGGTGGAAGTTGCCCAACAAGATTGAAAGATAAAACACCACATACTTCCTCATGAGCTATGAAACATTGACACAAATAAGAGATACTAAGTTTTGAATTGTTTAAAGGTAGCACATGAAGTATTTACTTGGAATGGCAGAAAATACCATGTAGTAGGTAGGTATGGTGGACACAAATGACATAGGTTTGGGTTAAGGTTTGGATGCACGAGAAGTAATCCCTCTCAAGATGGTCTTTGGCTAGCAAGGTTAATTAGCAAGCATAAGAGTCGAGGGAAACAAACAAACATACATATGATAGAAACAATCATGCATCTTCCTTGTAAGCACAAACAATTTTAACTTCAGAATAGTAAGCTATGAGCTAACAAGAAAGACAATGAAACATCTACATGTATTTCTCTTTTCTATTTAAACCTCAAAGCGTTGTTGCTATTGACCAATGCTAAGTTTGCCAAAACCAAATAGATTCATTCAATGCTCCCAAAGTGATACTAATACTAACAACAAGGTGAATCATATAGTAGAGATTGCAAACTAAAATAAGATGTGCAATATGTAAATGATAAGACTTCTCCTTAATATTCCATAACGATAACTCACACCAAGGGATACATAGATAACCAACTAAAGGAGAGATACTTCCAAACGCAACCCATCTTATATGATAACTTCCCTACTCATGATATGACACTACTTGACAATAAAAGTAAAAGGTAGTGATAATGTGATACCGCGGCACTCCCCCAAGCTTGAAACAAACCAAGGGGATGCCAATACCGATGATGAATTACTCCTGCGGAGATGGTGGTGATGAATTCCCGTCATCAAACTTCCAAGGAAGAGGCTCTCCATCAAGAAACGACATCTTGGTCTCGGGGATCCTGAAACTAGCAGCACGGCTTATGTATTTAAACCTGTTTTCATACTCACAGTTCTGATTCTGAAAATCATAGAGTTGTTCTTGGAGCTTGTTGGTGGTGTCGTGAAGTGAGAGGATGTTGCTCCAAAGCTTTGCAGTTTCCTTCTCATGTTCAGCAATGAGTTCAGACACAATCCTGTGGAAGATATCCACCTCACGCTCAGCCATCTTCTTGTACTTGAAAGCCTCTTGTTCTAGCTTCTCCATCCTGTCTTCCAGGCTTCCTTCTCCTTTAGGACCCTGGACATCCTTGACCTGCAGTTCTCCTTCAACGAGCAGCAACTCCTTGGGGTGCATCCTCAGCTCCTCCATGTACAAGTTGCCAACATCCTTGCTGGAGCTGTCATTCGGAGTTTCCGATGAAGACATGATGGCTCTAGATCCGAAGCAAATCCTGGCAGAAACAACTCGAAAGAAAACACGTCGAAAACACGATATACGGACCTCCAGGGGTCCGGGGGATTATATAGCAAAATTTTTCACGACAAACGGAAAGTACCAGATCGAACCAGAGTCGGAAAGGGGCGACGAGGCGGCCAGACCATAGGTCGGCGCAGGCCCAGGCTTGGCCACGCCGGCCTATGGTGGCGCCCCCTCGTGCGTCCTTTCCACTCCGTTTCGAACTCGTAATTTCTCATATTTTCCAAAAACAGCGAAAATATTGTTCGGAAAGTAAATTGCGTACTTTTCATTACCAGTACTGTTACCTATTCAAAGTCGAGTTCTGACGGACTGTCAATTTGCCCTTTGATGAAAGCTTCCGGTGTTTCCACTTGAATAATATCAACATCAACATTATAAGAATCACCCGAGATATAATGCTTGAGTCTTTGTCCATTCACCACTTGCGTAGCATTGCCTTGGAGAGAGCTAATTTTGATTGCTCCTGAACGATACACCTCCTCGACAACATATGGTCCTTCCCATTTCGAGAGTAATTTCCCTGCAAAGAATCTGAGACGAGACCGATACAATAGGACTTTATCCCCAATATTAAATTCTCTTTTGATAATCCTCCTATCATGCCATTTTTTAACTTTCTCTTTAAAGAGTTTAGCATTTTCATAAGCTTCACTTCTCCATTCATCTAGAGAACTCAATTGCAACAACCTCTTATCACCGGCAAGTTTAGGATCTTTATTTAATTCTCTAACAGCCCAATAAGCTTTGTGCTCTAGTTCTAAAGGTAAATGACAAGCTTTCCCATAAACCATTTTATAAGGTGACATTCCCATGGGATTTTTATAAGCAGTTCTATAAGCCCATAATGCATCCTTCAATTTACTAGCCCAATTCTTTCTAGTTTTATTAACAGTCTTTCCCAAAATAGATTTAATCTCTCTATTTGATAATTCTACTTGACCACTAGTTTGAGGATGATAAGCGGAAGCAATTCTATGATTAATACCATACTTAGCAAGAGTTTTTCTAAAACCTCCATGAATAAAATGAGAACCTCCATCAGTCATAATATATCTAGGCACTCCAAATCTAGGAAAAATAATATCTAAGAGCATTCTTAAAGAGGTCTCACCATCAGCACTTTTTGTAGGTATAGCTTCCACCCATTTAGTAACATAATCAACAGCAACAAGTATATGAGTGTTACCTTCCGAAGACGGAAAAGGTCCCATGAAGTCAAATCCCCAACAATCAAACGGTTCAATAACAAGAGTATAATTCATGGGCATTTCATTGCGTCTGGAGATATTACCAACCCTTTGGCATTCATCACAAGATAAAATAAACTTTCTCGCATCCTTGAAGAGAGTTGGCCAATAAAAACCTGATTGTAGAACCTTTTGCGCGGTTCTTTCTCCGGCGTGATGTCCTCCATAAGCACTACCATGACATTTACTCAATATCTCTTGTTGTTCATATTCGGGGACACATCTTCGCATAATACCATCCACTCCTTCTTTATATAAGTGTGGGTCATCCCAGAAATAATGCCTCAAATCATAAAAGAATTTCCTCCTTTGCTGAGCTGAAAAGGTTGGAGGCAAGTACTTGGAAACAATAAAGTTAGCATAATCAGCATACCAAGGACTGTCTCGCGAGCTCACTTTTATTACAGCCAATTGTTCATTTGGAAAACTATCATTAACAGGAACAGGATCATAAGCAATATTTTCCAATCTAGATAAATTATCAGCAACAGGATTATCAGCACCTTTCCTATCTACAATATGTAAATCAAATTCTTGCAAAAGAAGTACCCACCTAATAAGCCTCGGCTTAGCATCTTTCTTTGTCATAAGGTATCTAATTGCAGCATGATCAGTATGAATAGTAACTTTCGAATCAACAATATAAGATCTAAATTTATCACAAGCAAAAACTACAGCTAATAATTCCTTTTCAGTTGTAGCATAATTTCTTTGAGCAGCATCAAGAGTTTTACTAGCATAATGAATAACATTCAGTTTTTTATCTACTCGCTGTCCAAGAACAGCGCCTACAGTAAAATCACTAGCATCACACATAATTTCAAAGGGTAAGTTCCAATCAGGAGGTTCAACTATAGGAGCAGTTGTTAAGGCTTTCTTAAGAGTTTCAAAAGCTTCCTTACAATCATCATCAAAAACAAATGGTACATCTTTTTGAAGAAGATTAGTAAGAGGCTTTGAAATCTTGGAGAAATCTTTAATAAATCTCCTATAAAACCCAGCATGACCAAGAACACTACGAATACCTTTTACATCCCTAGGATAGGGCATCTTCTCAATTGCTTCAACTTTAGCTCTATCAACTTCAATACCTCTCTCAGAAATTTTATGTCCCAATACAATTCCTTCATTAACCATAAAGTGGCATTTCTCCCAATTAAGAACAAGGTTAGTTTCTTCACATCTCTGCAAAACTTTATCAAGGTTTCGCAAGCAACTATCAAAAGAATTCCCATAGACGGAAAAATCATCCATGAATACTTCTACAATACTTTCACAAAAACCATGAAAAATAGCAGACATGCATCTTTGAAAAGTAGCAGGAGCATTACATAAACCGAAAGGCATGCGTCTATAAGCATAAGTTCCATAGGGACAAGTAAAAGTGGTTTTCTCTTGATCTTTAGCTTTAACAGCAATTTGTGAAAACCCAGAATAACCATCAAGAAAGCAAAAATGAGTATTTTTAGACAATCTTTCCAGCATTTGATCAATAAATGGTAAAGGGTAATGATCTTTCTTAGTAACTTTGTTAACTTTTCGAAAATCAATGCACATTCTATACCCTACAACTACTCTTTGAGGGATGAGCTCATCATTATCATTAGGCACAACAGTCATACCTCCTTTCTTGGGAACGCAATGCACAGGACTAACCCATCTACTATCAGCAATAGGATATATAATACCAGCTTCAAGAAGTCGTAATACCTCATTCCTTACCACTTCCTTCATCTTTGGAATTAGACGACGCTGATGCTCAACAACAGGCTTTGCATCATCTTCCATATTAATAGCATGTTGGCAAATAGAAGGAGAAATCCCTTTCAAATCATCAAGAGTGTAGCCAATAGCGCCTCGGTGCTTCTTCAATATTTCCAATAACCTTTCTTCCTCAATCCCTGAAAGCTTAGAACTAATAATAACAGGATATATTTTCTTATCATCAATATGAGCATATTTAAGATTATCAGGTAAAGGCTTTAAATCAAAAACAGGATCTTCCTTTGGTGGCGGTGTTGTACCCAAATCTTCCACCGGTAAATCATGCTTGAGAATAGGTTGGCGAAGAAAAATTTCCTCAAGCTCATCTCTTTCTTTCCTAAAAACTTCACTCTCGCTATCCTCCAAATGTTGCTGCAAAGGATTATTAGGAACAAGAACAATAGATGCACACTGCTCCATTTTAAAATCATTACTAGGCAAATCAGCTTTATAAGGAGTTTTAGTAAATTTAGAGAAGTTAAACTCATAAGATTCACCAGCAAATTTAGTCAAAATTTTCTCTTTCTTGCAATCTATAATAGCTCCACAAGTATTTAGAAAAGGTCTACCAAAAATAATAGGACAATAATCACTAGCAGCAGAACCAAGTACCAAAAAGTCAGCAGGATATTTAATCTTACCGCATAAAACTTCCACATCTCGAACAATACCAATTGGAGAAATAGTTTCTCTATTAGCCAGCTGAATAACCACATCAATATCTTCAAGTTCACAAGAATCAATTTCGTGCATAATCTCCGTGTAAAGCTCATACGGAATAGCACTAACACTTGCACCAATATCACATAATCCATAATAGCAATGATCACCAATTCTAACAGATAGCATAGGAACACTAGCTTGTTTGGGTTTATTAGGATGTGAAACAATATTAGAAGCATCTTCACAGAAAATAATATGACCATCCTCCACATTTTCAGTCACAAGATCTTTAACTATTGCAACAGCAGGTTCAACTTTTATTTGTTCTTCAGGTTCTATAGGTTTCTTTTCACTTTTATGAACCGCACTATTTATAACAGAGTACTCTTTCATTTTAGCAGGAAAAGGAGTTTTTTCAATATAAGCTTCAGGAATAACATGATCAGCAGTTTCAACTACAACGCATTTATTAATAGATGAATCAATTTTATCTTTATACGGTTCATGATACTTATCAAAATTCTTCTTTGGCAATTCATAATGAGAGGCAAAAGCTTTATAAAGATTTACAGCAACTTGAGAATCAAGACCATATGTAGCACTCATATTACGAAATTTATCAGTATCCATAAAAGCTTCAATGCATTTATAATCATAAATTATACCTGATTCTCTATCCTTGTCGTTCTCCCATCCTTCAGTATTTTCTTGGATCCGATCAAGAAGGTCCCTTTTAAACTCTTCTTTGTTGCGTGTAAATGATCCAGAACAAGAAGTATCCAGCAAGGTCTTGTCTTGAAAAGAAAGTCTTGCATAGAAATTATCAATAATAACATTACCAGGAAGCTCATGAATGGGGCATTTGAGCATTAAAGACTTCAATCTCCCCCAAGCTTGGGCAATACTCTCTCCATCATGAGGCCAAAAATTATATATGCGATTCCGATCCTTATGAATTTCACTTGGAGGATAGAACTTAGAATAAAACCGGGGCACAATATCATTCCATTCAAGAGAATCCCCATTATCCAGTAATTTATACCAATGCGCCGCCTTACCAGACAGCGATAAAGAGAATAATTTCTTCCTCACTTCATCCATAGCAATACCTGCACATTTGAATAACCCGCATAATTCATGCAAAAACAGTAAATGATCACCGGGGTGGACAGTTCCATCCCCTTCATAGCGGTTATCCATAACACGTTCAATAATTTTCATAGGTATTTTATATGGTATCACTTCCTCACCTGGCGCCTCATCCACTACCGTTGCAGTAGTAGTAGATTTCCCAAATAGAAATTGAAGAGAAGATCTCTCCATAATGACTTATAGCAGCAGGCAGAAATAAAATCAGCACAACAGTAAAGGTTTTCCTTACCAATTCCACTTACCAATAGCGCTTCACACCCCGGCAACGGCGCCAGAAAATAGTCTTGATGACCCACAAGTATAGGGGGTGTATCGTAGTATCTTCGATAAGTAAGAATGTCGATCCCAACGAGGAGCAGAAGGTGTTGACAAGCAGTTTCGATGAAGGATTCACTGTAAATGCTCACAAACAAGTATTCAGGGGTTTTGATGTAACAATGAATAAAGTACGAGTATGTAAAGTGCGAGAGTAACAATTGCAGCGAGTGGCCCAATCCTTTTTAGCACAAAGGACAAGCCGGTTTGTTTACTTATAATGACCAAACGTTCTCGAGGACACACGGGATTTTAGTCTAGTGCTTTCGCTACATACAGCTAAATAATCTTCATTGTTATGATAAGTGTTGTGTGGGTGAACCTATGCTAATGTACCGCCCTTCCTAGGACTAATACATACTTGTGATTATACCCCTTGCAAGCATCCGCAACTACAAGAAAGTAATTAAGAATAAATCTAACCACAGCCTTAAACTCTGAGATCCTGCGATCCCTCCTGCATCGATATACCAACGGGGGTTTAGGTTTCTGTCACTCCGGCAACCCCGCAATTAGCAAACGAATACAAGATGCATTCCCCTAGGCCCATAAATGGTGAAGTGTCATGTAGTCGACGTTCACATGACACCACTAGAAGAATAACACCACAACTTAAATATCACACCATTGAATATTACTCAACCATAGTTCACTACTAACATTTAGACTTCACCCATGTCCTCAAGAACTAAACGAACTACTCACGAGACATCATACGGAACATGATCAGAGGTGATATGATGATGAATAACAATCTGAACATAAACTTGGTTCAATGGTTTCACTCAATAGCATCAACAACAAGTAGAGATCGATACCGGGAGAGTTTCCCCTATCAAACAATCAAGATCAAACCCAAATTGCTACGGCGGTGACGGTGTCCAGCGGTGATGACGGCGGTGATGATGGTGGAGATGATGATGATGGTGATGGCGATGATGTCCAGCTCGATGACGGTGACGATGGCATCGATTTCCCCCTCCCGGAGGGAATTTCCCCGGCGGATTCCTGCCCGCCGGAGAGCTCTTTTCTCTCTGGTGTTCTCCGCCCCGCAGAGGCGGCTGTAACTCTTCGCGAGGTACCCTCTCTGGCTTAGGTTTTCGGGACGAAGGATTTCGCGAAGAAAAGGAGGCGAAAGGGGTCGTGGGCCCCCCAGACCACATGGCGGCGCGGCCAGGGCCTGGGCCGCGCCGCCCTAGGGTGTGGGCCCACCCTGGGTCCTCCTGGCCCCTCCTTCTGGCTTCCTTCGTCATCTTGAAAAATAGGATTTTTGGTATAATTTCCTCCCACAGTTGATCTTCCGAAATATTGCGTTCTGACGGTGCTTTTTCCAGCAGAATCCTGGCTCCGGTGCTTGATCCTCCAATAATGATGAAACATGCAAAATAGATGAAATAACATAAGTATTGTGTCCCAATATGAAATATATCAATGAATAACAGCAAATTATGATATAAAATAGTGATGCAAATTGGACGTATCACTGCTCAATCCAGAAAAAAATTTATCATGCTATTTTATTAATGATAGCTTGCACATGCTAGTGCCACACGGAAGTTAGAAAATACACTACAAATTCAAGTCACATATGTGAGTGAGGTAATATATTGTACATTAGCTGCAGCTAAATTTCAAATATAAACATTACATGGATTAATCTTCCGCTATAACCTGCTAAGATTTTTCATAGAACATCAAAGATAAATCAAAATCTGAGATGAAAAGGAGAGAAGTGAGATAGATGGTAACCTGCTAGAGAGAAACCGAGAAATTGATAGGAGAGATGGAAAGGTTGGGATCCCCTTGCAGGGGACACGGAGATCGGCACCAATCCGGTGGCAAAGCCGTGAGGATGGAGATGAGGTGGAGCACATCCTCCTCCTTCATGGCGGCTGAGCTGACTCGAAATTGAGGCAATCATACTGCTTGTTCCCCATCCATTGGAGGAATAAGGAGATCAAAACACCCCTCTTCTCGATGTCTCCTTGTTCTCTGCCTCCTCCCCTTCCTCCCATCCCTGGCGGCGGCGCGGCGCTGCCCCCGGTGATCCACATCAAGCTCCGCCTCCTCATCCATGGAGGGATGCTTCCCTTTGCCTCTCCCTACTCTAGCCATGGGGAAAACCAAAGGATGAAAAGGAATTGGAGGAGAGATGGAAAGGAATGAAGAAGAGATGGAGGCGTGAATTGGGGGGAGAGATGGAGGTAGGGATTGGGGAGAGAAGCAGGCTTACGATTTGCTGCAGCAATAGGCTGCTGTGTCCACGGGCGGTGCCGCTCCCGCTCACTACTCAGCTCGCTCGACGTCGTCGCTCCACCGGCGCGCTGCTCCCGCGGCGCTGCGCTCCATCACCGGTGCCTCTCCTACGCCTCGACCGGCGCGCCGCTCCCGCGCGCTGCGCTCCAGCAGCGGTGCCTCTCCCGCGCCTCGTCGCTCCATCGGCGGCACCGGGCCGAGCTCATGGTGTGGTGGCCGCGCGGGGGGCGAGCAGGGGAGGAAGAAATCGCGAGGCAGGCTGCAGGGAGAGGATTGGCTAGGGTTTGGCAGCCACGCGCGACGGGAGAGTCTGGGCCGAGCGGGCTTCACAGGACCCGTGGATAAAATGCGGGTCTGCGGGAGGGCCTCGCGCCCTGGATGGAATGGCTGGCCGAGATCGCGCCACGTCAGCTCGATCGGACGGTCCAAAATCCAAACGCCTGTGAGAGCCCCATGGGGGTGCAGCAATCATACCGTGAGATGCATATATACATTTCTGTGTGGAGCGTGCTAGCTAGCAGCAAAGCAATATTACGTTGCTAGCACCACCATGTCCGTACGTAATTAAGTAGGCATGCTTGTTTTTTCTCCATCAGCTGTTACACACACATAGGCAAGTTTTAGCGAATCAAGCGTCTGTTTAGACTGTACCATATTTATCAGTACCTTAGACTCGTCACACTCAAGATTCAAGATACATACATGGTACCTTAGACTCGTCACAACCAATAATATCGGCGATTTTCTTTTTTCAAGGAACAAGGTTGTTTCTTTTCCATGATAAACCATATGTAATCTGTTGTAAATATCTTGTATCTGTAAATATACTCAATATACATAGTAGCACTTTATAGATCGCAAACGTGTGGAAGGATAATAATGTACTGAGGACATCGAGCAGAGAGAGGGCCATGGATATTGATCTAGCCTCTTCGGGTGTACCTTTCGCACATGAGTAGTTGGTGTTGCGTTATTGATCTAGCCTCCCAGGGTGTACCTTTGCACATGAGTAGTTGGTGTGTGCGTTCATACAGGGTGAGTTCATATACGTATTTGTGAGCGTATGCATCTATATATACTGCGTTTCGCATAAAATCAAAACTTGGTGTACGTGTATATGGCATATACTTTCAGACTCCAAGTACATACCCAATATGTAGTTATATACATATAGTACTAGTGTGAATGTAACCATATTTTCACAAAAGAAAGTCATACACTACGGGAAAAAAGGCCAGTGCCGTGCAGGGCTCTTTGCCGTGTGCTGCCAGCACCCTTTGCCGTGCGAAGATTCTTTGCCGTGCGCCTCACGCACGGCAATGAAATCTTTGCCGTGCAGCTTTGGGTCGACGCACGGCAAACAATCGGCTCACGGCAAAGCGCCAGCTCAGCGCTCGGCAAAGGCAGCAGCCCACGACAAATAATTAAAAAACGCACGGCAAAGTAACCTGCACGGCAACGAGGAAGCCAAGGCGCACGGCAAAGACACTGGGCACGGCAAAGAATCCTTTGCCGTGCATACCATCCCTTTGCCGTGTGTTTTTGCACGGCACAGAGGGCAGTTTTATTTCTTTTCCTTCTTTTGTAGTATTTATATTTATATTAATACTTATATTTGTTGTAAAACTAGTTTTTACTTTTTGTAGACTATTTGTTAGTGTTACTTAATACAATCTGTATACCGGATAAAACAAGTAATCTACATCTTCATCGACCCTCTCCCCCAACATATCAGGGAAGGCGCACGGCAAAGGAAGGCACAACGCATGGCAAAGCAGCGTCGCTCGGCAAAGCCTTTGCCGTGCGATTTTCGCTCGACGCACGGCAAAGGTGGCTTTGCCGGGCGGGTCGTTGCCGTGCATTCTTTGTCGTGCAAGGCCGCACGGCAAAGGCTTTGCCGAGCGTATTTGGGCCTTTGCCGTGCGTTTTGGCTGCACGGCAACGCCCTGTTCTGCCGTAGTGATAATGTGTGAAAGGAGAGTAGTACAAGAATCTTACGATATATCACTTCTGTTCCAAAACATGAGATGTTTTGATGAGGAAACAGCTGGGCGTCCTGCGGGTGATTAGAATCCCTAGCCCCCGGGTCCCCAGCCGTCCGATCTGAGCCTCCCTGACTGTCGTATCATCGTGGATGTTAGGATCGAACCGCTTTTGCTGCCGACTAGAAATTTCCGACCAATTACAGCAATTCGCGGGTTAGAACACCTTCTTCCTCCTCCGGTCAGAGGACACGCGACCCGCAGGTGGCGAGCGAGGCGGCACGCCCCTGCTGCAATCGGCGCCACCGTCCATGGCGCATCTCCTTTGATCCGTGCTTTACCCCCGCATGGCCATACAAACCACCTTGTCCCTCCTCCCATAGTTTCTTCAAGCTCCGAATCAAATCAAGCTCCACAAAGGAGACATGCGGCAAATATGGCGCACATCAGCGCCGGTGGGCCATTGCAGCAAGGATCCCATTGGATATTCAACAACCCGTCGGTATTTTTTTACCAGAACCCCGAGATTTAACAACGAGCACCATCGGTGAGGTTTCTCCCCTACCACCAACCTTTAATTTTTCTACTAGGGTTTGCTTGTTCTATTAACTTCTGAAAATTGCTCCAAGGCAGCAAAAACGTTTTAATTATAGATTATCATAGCTGCAAAAACAGATGGAATTAATTCCCCTGTACTAGTCTGATGAATTTTCTACTAGGCATATTTGCAGATAAGTAATGTTGCATTGCGGTAAGTGATGTTGCATTACAATGATTATTTCCATGATTAGTTGCTCCCTTTGTGTTAGATTGCAAAAATGGAAATTAGTTGTTGCTTGATGTGTTGGGAAAAAATCAGAACATACTAAAAATTTGTTATTACGTCCTAATTCAGGTAGATGTTTCTGCAAACCTACTACAACATGCTACAGAAGAATTATAAAAGCAAAAAACTTGTGATGTATTTGACAGGGATTTGTTGCGGATAGCATCCTAGAAGGTTTCAACCTCAACCAACCAGAACATTCAGAAGGATATACTGCTCACCAACCAGCATATTCAGAAGGATATACTGCTCCAGAACAATATGGGAATGATTCTCACAACTTTGTGCCTCGACCACATAGTGCACCAAGTGCAATTGCTTCTAACCTTGGTGAAGAAGCTGGGGAAGAAATATGTTCACGGGCCAGTGGTCCCATTTGTTGCTATGATCTTTGATGACCTGGAAGTAGCAAAACAAGTCTACAATGCATGGAAGTTTCGATTTGGCGCATGCATTGGAAACAACAAGAATAATAGCACATCACGTGGAGTGCCAAAAGATACAATTCTTAACAGAGTGTTTGAACGTGTCCATACTGGAAAACCTGCTGGTGAATCAAAAAGTGTTGCTGCGAAAAGCAAGGAAGCTGCTGCGAAAGGAAAAGAACTTGTTGTCGATATGAGTAACATTGGAGTGTAGAAGTCATGAAGCAAACAAGCTGGAGTGGAGAAGGATGACAACGAAGCAAAATAGCAGAACATCTTGCTTCGTTACGATTGTAAAGCACGTATGATTGTTGGGAAAAGAGATGGGCTTTGGAATGTGACTGTTTTCAAGGAGGAGCACACCCATCCCATGGTGAAGCAAGTTATGACGCGTCAATACTACGGGTCTCATAGGAAGGTACCAGAAGAGGATTTCCAGTTCCTTCGGATGCTCCATAACAAAAACATTACCACCTCTCAGATAATGGGGTGTGTAGGAAGTGTGCATGGTGGTGACCCAAGGACACTGGGATATGTGAAGAGAGATGTGTCTAACATAAGGACTATGCTGCAAGAAGAAGTATCGCAGCGTGATATGAGCATGGTGATTGAGTACTTTGAACTAAGAAAGGCTGAACTTTTACGACACCCTTGTTGATTCGAACAATGCCGTGAGGGGCCTATTCTAGGTTGATGGGAGAACAAGAGAACTCTAACCCAAGTACAAGACTGTGTTTTCTTTCACACGACCTTTTGCACCAACAAGTACAATCTACATTTTGCTCCAATAGTTGGAATTAATAACCACACACACACGATTGTTTTGGGTTGTGCTTTGCTACAAGATGAAACAATGGAAACATTTAAATGGGTCTTCGAGAGGTGGATGATTGCAATGAATCAGATGCACTCAGACCACATGATGAGAGATCAGGACCAAGCTATGGCAACTGCGATCGACAAGGTGTTTCCAAACTCAGTTCACTGGTGCTGCTTCTATAATGTGGTCAACTTAGCAAGGAGAAAGTTTGGTCCAAACTTGGGAGAGGGGCATCCATTTGCAAATGCATTTTACTCATGCATCTATGAAACCGACACTATTGAGGAATTTTAATTCTACTGTATGCTGCGAAGCTTTGACATGACAGAGAACAAGCACGAAGCATCTTAATAACATGTGGAAAAGCAGGAAGACCTGGGCGCCAGTTTACTTCAGATAAAACTTTTTTCCCTTCACAAGCACAATCAGAAGATCGGAAGGTCTTAACTTGTACTTCAAGACATTGGTTCGCCCTAGTGACTTCGTGTGGAAATTCATGCAGCAGTACGATTTGTGCCAGAATTTGATGCCGGATCGTAAAGTCAATGCGGGCTTCACATTGGAGACGACGATAGTGAAGCTTTGGGGCAGGTGAGACATTTCATCTTTTTGTACATTTGTGCTTTGCAACATTGATTCATAAATATTGTAGCATTAGCTAATAATGTTTGTTCCAAAAAAAAGTATGCAGTTACACCATTGAGGATCAAGGCCTTAAATTTTACACAAGGGAAGTCTTCGACAGGTTCCAAAAGCTGATACAAAGATCAACAATATTTTATCCCATCCGTCTAGAGGTAGAAGGCCTATGCTTTGATCTTGTTCCAAACCGGGACCTTAATATCAAGACATATAGGGTTGAAGTGGTGCCTGGAGACAAATCTTACTCATGTGGCTGCAACATGTTTGAGATGTGTGGTTTGATATGCCAACATATCTTCAGGGTGATGGTGCACCTCAATGTGCAGCATATACCGGATAAATACATGCTCGAGCGGTGGTCTACGGTAGCAACAACACATGCACCCCGAACCTGGGACAAAGATTTGGTGTCCCAGCCACTATACACTCAAGTACAACTCATTGTGTAAAAATATGAACTAGTTGGCATCTGATGCATGCTTCGATCATGAGACCTATGTTGTTGCCTCCAGCATGGTTGATGAAGCAACCAAGCTAGTTGCTACAATGTGAAAAGCAAAATGTCAATTGCGGCAAGAAGGAGAAGGATTTCTGCATCAACAGGGTGAAAACCAAGAACAACAACAACAGCCTGCTTCAGATCAGCAACAGCAACAACCTTCAGCAGGAGAAGAAACAACGAGTCAACATGTGAAGAACCCTCCACATGCAAAACCAAAAGGTCGCCCAAAATTGAAGGAGAAGAGGACAAACCCATTTGTTGTGATGCAGGATGAAGCAAAACAGAAGAGAAGGAAGAAGCAAAATGAACCTAAAAAGCCGCAAGAGCCAAAGCCAAAAAGGAACCTAGAAAGAAGAAGTGCACGTACTGTGGCGACGAGGATCGTATCACTGTGAAAGAATGCAAGTACATGAGAATTGCTTTGTCTAGAGAAGCTGAGACTGTGCGGGAGCCGACTTGAAGTTATAGATGCTACAAAAAAAAATAAAGTAGTCCATTCCTTTTGTAATTGCTTCGTCACAGAATGCTACAATTCATTTTGTAATAGTTATACAACATTAGTACTTGTTGTCATTTTGTAATAGTTATACAACATCAGTACTTGGTACATACAGAACCATATCAAATATTTATATCCTACCCCTACTATATCATAAATTTAAGGGGTATGTATATGGTTGTGTTATTATTGGCCTAAAAATTGTGGTGCAGGATAATGAATATGATTGTAGCATCGAAGTGATTTAGATGTAGCACTTATCTTCATCAGAAATAGCAAAAAAAACATGTGTTTATAGCAACCCCTTATGTTGTGGTATACTTTATGGGTATATCAACGGCATGGCCTAGATCCGGCAAGCCCGGGTGGCCCATAGTTGGTGATGTGGCATGTGGCCCATCGGGCGGCCCAGTTGCTGTATATCCTGAAGGATGAAGTCCAGCCCAGGAACAGGAAGTCGGATCCCAACCGACCTACGAAGGAGGCCGGATCCGTAGAGGCCCATAAGGTATCCAGATTCCGCACGACATAGATGGAAGGCGGATCCTTGACGTACACGGCAAGACATTGTACCGTAGTTAGGCAACTTGTATTCCGGCTAGGACTCTCCATGTAAACCCTAGATCCGTGTGCCTTTATAAGCCAGATCCCGGGAGCCCTAGAGGCACAACCACAACTCATTGTAACAACGCGAAAGCACCCAGATAATTCCAGACAAGCAGCAGTAGGCCTTTCCATCATGCAGGTGGTCCGAAGCTAGGTAAATCGCGTACCACCGTCTCGAGGACTCTCCGCCCAATGGCCCCTACTTCTTCTCCCCTCCATGAGGATCTCTCCTCTGGAGTACCGTCGAATAGGCAACGACAGTTGGCGCCCACCGTGGGGCCAGCGGCGTCTGGAGGCCGAAATCGGGAGGATTCTACCTTCGGAGGCATCGACGACACCATCTCCGTGGGGCGCGTCAAGTACGCCGGAAACTTTCCAAACGTCCCTGAGGATGAGTGTTGGATTCCGGCTAAGACAAACCCCGTCAAGCTCTCCATCATCCCGATCGGCGGGATACACCAAGTGGATCCTTTCAAAGCATTATTGCCGGAAATGTTTCCGCCATAATGCTTGGGGGCTACTACGACATTTTTCACAAAAAATCTTCTTCAGTTCGAAATTTCTTCTAAGTATTTAGGTGCTAACTATTGACTAGTTTCCACCTATATACTTGGGGGCTACTGGGGAGTACCTTCTGCTTGCAAAGGAGCTTGTCGAAGAACTGGCCAACTTCCTTCTTGAAGTCCTGAATTTCTGAAGACTCGGCATCAGGATTTCCCCAGGCATTGCTCATCATGGCGTTGAGCAGATCCTGTTCAAGATCCCACTTCTCCGCCTTGGTGAGCTTGTTAAAGAACTTGGTCGCGTAGGCCTTGGGGGTGGAGGTAAGATCAGCCGGATCTCCAAAGTTCTTCGGAAAAACGACGATCTCACTCGCCGTAGCTTCAGCTTTCCCCGAAGAGTTGACTTCCGCCTCCTCTCGGCCTTGTACTTCAGCCTCGTCAGGGGCAGGGCCTTTGGCTCCGGAGCTTTCTCCACCCACCTTCTCGCTGCTAACCGGAATTATTTCCGGGGGAGTTTCGGTAGCAGGAGGGGGAGATTCCTCAACTTGAGGAGGAGATGGGTGGGGAGTGGCATGGGAAGCACTTGGCGGAGCTGGTGTTGCAGGACCAACGGCCGGAGACTTCTTCATGTACTTGGTGATGGGCTCTTGGATGTTGGTTCGCGCGGTGGTGGTACTCGGATTCCTACAAACAGGCAAAGGAAATGTATAAGTAACAAGTTTTATCGAAACAAAGATGCGCTGTACTCGGAAACTTACGTGGCGCCAGGAATGATGGGGCGCGATCATTTTCCTGCTGTCGCCAGCAGTTTGATACGCTCACGCTCCGCCTTCTTGGAGTTTAGCGGAGGTGGCTTCGTGACTTTGGGCTTCTTGGCGGAGGCCTCGCCGCTAGCTCCGTCTTCGGAGCCGGAAGCTTTGGCGCGGGGATGCTTTGTAGGTCGGGGGGCAGCCTTGCGGGGAACACGCTCCTCTTCCTCGTCATCGTCCTCCAGATCCTCCTCCGCCGCTTCGCCGCTGACGGGAACACGGAGTATGGTGCGGAAATTCTCGTCCGCCAAAGTTTCGAGCTGGAAGGGAATTAAAAGTAAGTTAGAACACATCCAAAATTTGTGAAGTTAAGAATGACAAAGGAACTAGAGCTTACCGGAGGACATTGGTCGTTTATTTGGATATCCTTAATTAACTCCGGGACTGGTTGGCCCCGGCCAATCTTCACGAGCGTTTTGATTCTCCTCTTGAGGGAATCAGCCGGAAGGTCGTGGCGGGTCACTCGAAGAAGGTCGTCCGCCCCGGTGTATGCGCAGATTAAACGCGTGTTATACCAAAGTGGTTGGATCCGCCGAGTGAACCAGCTCAAAGTGAGCTGAGATCCGGTTAGCGCATCGTGGACTAACCAAGAAATTCTTCGCGCTGCTTTCTCCAGTATCGGAAATTGAGCAAGCGTGGGAACAAGGCTCCAGCTGGCGCGCTCTTCCGGAGGCTCGTTGACGAACTTGGGCAATCCTTCGTGGACACCCGGAACTGTGATGTTCTTCTCATAGAACCATCTGGCATTCCAGTTCCGGACGGATTCGTGGGAGTCATGGGGTGGATACATACGACCAGGTCGGAGCATAAAATTCATGCTCCCGCAGTTCACCATGGCCTTGTCCTTTGTTTTTTTCTTTACCCGGAAGAAAAATTGCCACAATCGGACATCTGGTCGGATTCCGAGATGCCCTTCGCAGAGTGTAGCAAAGTTGGAAAGAAGGAGATATGAGTTTGGGCAGATGTTGTGGGGCTGAAGTCTATATGTGTTGAGGATGGAGAGGAAAAATTCCGAACAGGGGAGCGACAGACCACGCTCGACCCACGCTTTTGTCATGACCCTTTCGTCAGCATCATGCTTGGGGACGTCGGAGTCACGCATGAAGCTCCAATGAGAGGAGATCATGCCCTCGTTCTGGAGTTCCCTAACCTCCGCAACCGTGGTTTCATAGGGCCACCACTGACCCCTCTCACCTTCACGGATCCGGGCCTTGGAAGCTTTCTTGTTTTCCGCCTCCTGCACCTTGGCAGCCATCCTGGCTTGTCCCTCGAGTTCTTCTTAAATTTCTTTGGGGGGTGGTGATCCGGCCTAGCGCGGTGCTGGAAGAGGCGGAGAATGGTTGAGCTAGTTTGATGTCGGAAACGTATGGTGGCAAGTATGCAAGGGGTTCCGGGCCACTTGGTTCTAATGTGCTGGGTTCCGGGCTATTCGGAGAACTACCAGTACAATTTGGTGAACCATGTGACATGCTTCCGGCTGCACCCATGCAAAACTAAGATTGAGTAACCGGATCTACACTAGTCTTTCTTCTACAAGGCCGGCGCACATACCGTTAATGGCGCGGTGGTCCTGCGGAGCTCCGGCGAAGTCGAGGTCATCGGACTTGAAGCAAAATCCACCACTTGACCACGAATCGGCGGCGGGGAGAATTTCCCGTTCAACCGTGATGATCTTGGTGCGAGGGGAGGCTTGGAACGGCAGCGAGCGAAGCTTCCCGCGGGTGAGCTCGCCGGAGTCGAGATCTGATGGGCGGCGCGGCGCGAGGAAGAAGACGAAGTGGGTGAGACGGTGAAAGAATGAGAAGTTACTGATACGTCTCCGACGTATCGATAATTTCTTATGTTCCATGCCACATTATTGATGATATCTACATGTTTTATGCATACTTTATGTCATTATTATGCGTTTTCCGGAACTAACCTATTGACGAGATGCCGAAGTGCCAGTTCCTGTTTTCTGCTGTTTTTGGTTTCAGAAATCCTAGTAAGGAAATATTCTCGGAATTGGACGAAATCAACGCCCAGGGTCCTATTTTCACACGAAGCTTCCAGAAGGCCTGACGAGATACGAAGTGGGGCCACGAGGTGGCGCCGCACTAAGGCGGCGCGGCCAGGCAAGGGCCCGCGCCGCCCTGTTGTGTGGGCCCCTCGTGACTCCACCGACCTTGCCCTTCCGCCTACTTAAAGCCTCCGTCGCGAAAACCCTACCACGTTGGACGAAACCAGAGAAAACCTTCCAGAGCCGCCGCCATCGCGAAGCCAAGATCTGGGGGACAGGAGTCTCTGTTCCGGCACGCTGCCGGGATGGGGAAGTGCCCCCGGAAGGCTTCTCCATCGACACCACCGCCATCTTCATCAACGCTGCTGTCTCCCATGAGGAGGGAGTAGTTCTCCATCGAGGCTCGGGGCTGTACCGGTAGCTATGTGGTTCATCTCTCTCCTATGTACTTCAATACAATAATCTCATGAGCTGCCTTACATAATTGAGATTCATATGATGATGCTTGTAATCTAGATGTCATTATGCTAGTCAAGTGGATTTTAATTATGTGATCTCCGGAGACTCCTTGTCCCACGTGTGTAAAGGTGACAATGTGTGCACCGTGTGGGTCTCTTAGGCTATATTTCACAGAATATTTATTCGCTGTTATGAATGGCATAGTGAAGTGCTTATTTATATCTCTTTATGATTGCAATGTGTTTTGTATCACAATTTATCTGTGTGCTACTCTAGTGATGTTATTAAAGTAGTTTATTCCTCCTGCACGGTGTAATGGTGACAGTGTGTGCATCGTGTAGTACTTGGCGTATACTATGATTGTGATCTCTTGTAGATTATGAAGTTAACTATTGCTATGATGGTATTGATGTGATCTATGCCTCCTTTCGTAGTGTGAAGGTGACAGTGTGCATGCTATGTTAGTACTTGGTTTGGTTATGTTGATCTGTTATGCACTCTAAGGTTATTTAAATATGAACATTGAATATTGTGGAGCTTGTTAACTCCGGCATTGAGGGTTCGTGTAATCCTACACAGTTAGTGGTGTTCATCATCCAACAAAAGGGTGTAGAGTCTAGCATCTATTTATTTATTCTGTTATGTGATCAATGTTGAGAGTGTCCACTAGTGAAAGTATGATCCCTAGGCCTTGTTCCTAAATACTGCTATCGCTGCTTGTTTACTGTTTTACTGCATTTATACTTCCTGCAATATTACTACCATCAACTGCACGCCAGCAAGCACTTTTCTGGCACCGTTGCTACTGCTCATATTCATTCATACCACTTGTATTTCACTATCTCTTCGCCGAACTAGTGCACCTATTAGGTGTGTTGGGGACACAAGAGACTTCTTGCTTTGTGGTTGCAGGGTTGCATGAGAGGGATATCTTTGACCTCTTCCTCCCTGAGTTCGATAAACCTTGGGTGATCCACATAAGGGAAACTTGCTGCTGTTCTACAAACCTCTGCTCTTGGAGGCCCAACACTGTCTACAAGAATAGAAGCACCCGTAGACATCAGTTACCGCGCGTGGGGGTATTTATATACCTCGCGCGGAGATTCGTGTTTCGGATCCGACGGCGGAAACTGAACGGTCGCGCTGTTGGATGCATGACATGTGTCTTAGGTTAAAAGCGGTGAAACGACGTGGAGGTAACTTAACTGTGCACTCCCGAAATTTCCGGCTAGAGATTCGCATCTCCGAAAATTTAGCGCGGGAAAAGAGGAAGTTGTGCGCGGGAAAAGTGGAAAATCTGCGACGTTGCCGTTACTGAAGAACGAGAGATTTCCGAGAAGATGACATTGATACGTCCAAAACGTATCTACTTTCCCGAACACTTTTGCGGTTGTTTTGCCTCTAATTTGTGTATTTTGGATGCAACTAACACGGACTAATGCTGTTTTCAGCAGAACTGTTCTGGTGTCTCGTTTTTGTGCAGAAATCCAACTTTCAGGAAAAACCTCGGAATTTATACAGAAGGCCCTATTTTCCCAGAATACTTACGGAGCCAGAAGGGCAAGTCAGGGGGAGGCCCGAGGGCCTCACACCCTAGGGCGGCGCGGCCCAGGAGGGGGGCGCGCGGCCCTAGCGTGTGGCCCCCTCGGCCCGCCTCCGACGCCCTCCTTCGGACTACTTATCGGCCTCGACCTAAAAACGCACAGAGAGAAGTCGTAGTCGCCAGAAACCCTCCAGAACGCCGCCACATCGCGAAACTCCGTCTCAGGAGCCAGAAGTCTCCGTTCTGGCACTCCGCCGGGACGGGGAATTGGAGGAGATCATCGCCATCATCACCACCGACGCCTCTCCATCGACCAGCCATGTTTCCCCCATCCATGTGTGAGTAATTCCCCCGCTGTAGGTGATGTCTACGTTCCCCCTCCTTTCCTGTAGACAGTGTTGGGCCTCCAAGAGCAGAGGTTTGTAGAACAGCAGCAAGTTTTCCCTTAAGTGGATCACCCAAGGTTTATCGAACTCAGGGAGGAAGAGGTCAAAGATATCCCTCTCATGCAACCCTGCAACCACAAAGCAAGAAGTCTCTTGTGTCCCCAACACACCTAATAGGTGCACTAGTTCGGCGAAGAGATAGTGAAATACAGGTGGTATGAATATATATGAGCAGTAGCAACGGTGCCAGAAAATAGCTTGCTGGCGTGTAGTTGATGGTGGTAGTATTGCAGCAGTAGTAACACAGTGAAACAGTAAACAAGCAGTAGTAACGCAGCAGTATTTAGGAACAAGGCCTAGGGATTATACTTTCACTAGTGGACACTCTCAACATTGATCACATAACAGAATAGATAAATGCATACTCTACACTCTTGTTGGATGATGAACACATTGCGTAGGATTACACGAACCCTCAATGCCGGAGTTAACAAGCTCCACAATAATGCTCATATTTTAGTAACCTTTAGTGTAAGATAGATCAAAAGACTAAACCAAGTACTAGCATAGCATGCACACTGTCACCTTCATGCATATGTAGGAGGAATAGATCACATCAATATTATCATAGCAATAGTTAACTTCGCAATCTACAAGAGATCATGATCATAGCATAAACCAAGTACTAACACGGTGCACACACTGCCACCTTTACACACGTGCAGGAGGAATAGGACTACTTTAATAACTTTGCTAGAGTAGCACATAGATAGTAGTGATACAAAACTCATATGAATCTCAATCATGTAAAGCAGCTCATGAGATCATTGTATTGAGGTACATAGGAGAGAGATGAACCACATAGCTACCGGTACAGCCCCGAGCCTCGATGGAGAACTACTCCCTCCTCATGGGAGCAACAGCGGTGATGAAGATGGCGGTGGAGATGGCAGCGGTGTCGATGGAGAAGCCTTCCGGGGGCACTTCCCCGCTCCGGCAGCGTGCCGGAACAGAGACTCCTGTCCCCCAGATCTTGGCCTCGCGATGGCGGCGGCTCTGGAAGTTTTCTGTGGTTTTCGTCGAACGCATCAGGGTTTTCGCGACGGAGGCTTTAAATAGGCGAAGAGGCGGCGCAGGAGGGCTAAAGGGGTGCCCACACCATAGGGTGGCGCGGGCCCCCCTGGCCGCGCCGCCATGTGGTTTGGTGGGCCTGTGCCCCCTCCCTGGTGGCTCTCGGGTGTTCTGGATGCTTCCGGTGAAAATAGGAACCTGGGCGTTGATTTCGTCCGATTCCGAGAATATTTCGTTACTAGGATTTCTGAAACCAAAAACAGCAGAAAACAGGAACTGGCACTTCGGCATCTTGTTAATAGGTTAGTTCCAGAAAATGCACGAATATGACATAAAGTGTGCATAAAACATGTAGATAACATCTATAATGTGGCATGGAACATAAGAAATTATCGATACGTCGGAGACGTATCAGCATCCCCAAGCTTAGTTCTGCTCGTCCCGAGCAGGTAAAACGATAACACAGATAATTTCTGGAGTGACATGCCATCATAACCTTGATCATACTATTTGTAAAGCATATGTAGCGAATGCAGCGATCCAAAACAATGGTAATGACATGAGTAAACAAATGAATCATAAAGCAAAGACTTTTCATGAATAGCACTTCAAGACAAGCATCAATAAGTCTTGCATAAGAGTTAACTCATAAAGCAATAATTCAAAGTAAAGGCATTGAAGCAACACAAAGGAAGATGAAGTTTCAGCGGTTGCTTTCAACTTGTAACATGTATATCTCATGGATATTGTCAACATAGGGTAATATAATAAGTGCAATATGCAAGTATGTAGGAATCAATGCACAGTTCACACAAGTGTTTGCTTCTTGAGGTGGAGAGAAATAGGTGAACTGACTCAACATAAAGTAAAAGAAAGGCCCTTCGCAGAGGGAAGCAGGGATAAATCATGTGCTAGAGCTTTTCAAGTTTTAAAATCATATAGAGAGCATAAAAGTAAAATTTTGAGAGGTGTTTGTTGTTGTCAACGAATGGTAATGGGTACTCTAACTACCTCGCCAACCAGACTTTCAAGAGCGGCTCCCATGAAGGACGTTATCTCTACCAGCAAGGTAGATCATCCCTCTTCTCTTTTGTTTACACATGTATTTTAGTTTTTATTTATTTATGGGTGACACTCCTCCCAACCTTTGCTTACACAAGCCATGGCTAACCGAATCCTCGGGTGCCTACCATCAATCTCATACCATGGAGGAGTGTCTATTTGCAAAATTAAGTTGCTTGCTGATGAATCAGAGCAAAACATGTGAAGAGAATTATTAATGCAAGTTGTAATTAATTGGGGCTGGGAACCCCATTGCCAGCTCTTTTTGCAAAATTATTGGATAAGCGGATGTGCCACTAGTCCATTGTGAAAGTCTGTCAAGAGTAAATGACAAGGTTGAAAGATAAACACCACATACTTCCTCATGAGCTATAGAACATTAACGCAAATTGAGAAGCATTTTGAAGGTTTAAAGGTAGCACATGAAGTATTTACTTGGAATGGCAGAAAATACCATGTAGTAGGTAGGTATGGTGGACACAAATGGCATAGTGGTTGGCTCAAGGATTTTGGATGCATGAGAAGTATTCCCTCTCGATACAAGGTTTAGGCTAGCAAGGTTGTTTGAAACAAACACAAGGATGAACTAGTACAGCAAAACTCACATAAAAGACATATTGAAAACATTATAAGACTCTACACCGTCTTCCTTGTTGTTCAAACTCAATACTAGAAATTATCTAGACCTTAGAGAGACCAAATATGCAAACCAAATTTTAGCATGCTCTATGTATTTCTTCATTAATGGGTGCAAAGCATATGATGCAAGAGCTTAATCATGAGCACAACAATTGCCAAGTATCACATTACCCAAGACATTTATAGCAATTACTACATGTATCATTTTCCAATTCCAACCATATAACAATTTAACGAAGAAGAAACTTTGCCATGAATATTAAAAGCTAAGAACACATGTGTTCATATGAACCAGCGGAGCGTGTCTCTCTCCCACACAAGCATGATGTAATCCAATTTATTCAATCACAAACAAAAATAAAAGCACACAGACGCTCCAAGTAAAGCACATAAGATGTGACCGAATAAAAATATAGTTTCAAGAGAAGGAACCTGATAATTTGTCGATGAAGAAGGGGATGCCTTGGGCATCCCCAAGCTTAGACGCTTGAGTCTTCTTGATATATGCAGGGGTGAACCACCGGGGCATCCCCAAGCTTAGACTTTTTCACTCTTCTTGATCATAGTATATCATCCTCCTCTCTTGACCCTTGAAAACTTCCTCCACACCAAACTCGAAACAAACTCATTAGAGGGTTAGTGCATAATCAAAAATCCACATGTTCAGAGGTGACACAATCATTCTTAACACTTCTGGACATTGCCCAAAGCTACTGGAAGTCAATGGAACAAAGAAATCCATCCCACATAGCAAAAGAAGCAATGCGAAATAAAAGGCAGAATCTGTCAAAACAGAACAGTCCGTAAAGACGAATTTTAAAAGGGCACCAGACTTGCTCAGATGAAAATCCTCAAATTGAATGAAAGTTGCGTACATATCTGAGGATCACTCACGTAAATTGGCATAATTTTCTGAGTTACCTACAGAGAATTAGGCCCAGATTCGTGACAGCAAGAAAACAGTTTCTGCGCAGTAATCCAAATCTAGTATTGACTTTACTATCAAAGACTTTACTTGGCACAACAAAACACAAAACTAAGATAAGGAGAGGTTGCTACAGTAGTAAACAACTTCCAAGACACAAAATAAAAACAAAGTACTGTAGCAAAATAAACACATGGGTTATCTCCCAAGAAGTTCTTTCTTTATAGCCATCAAGATGGGCTCAGCAGTTTTAATGATGCACTCGCAAGAAATAGTATTTGAAGCAAAAGAGAGCATCAAGAGGCAAATTCAAAACACATTTAAGTCTAACATGCTTCCTATGCATAGGAATCTTGTAAATAAATAAGTTCATGAAGAGCAAAGTAACAAGCATAGGAAGATAAAACAAGTGTAGCTTCAAAAATTTCAGCACATAGAGAGGTGTTTTAGTAACATGAAAATTTCTCCAACCATATTTTCCTCTCTCATAATAACTTTCAGTAGTGTCATGAGAAAACTCAACAATATAACTATCACATAAAGCATTCTTATCATGAGTCTCATGCATAAAATTATTACTACTCCCAACATAAGCATAGTTATTCTTATTAATTGTAGTAGGAGCAAATTCAACAAAGTAGCTATCATTATTATTCTCATCAAGTGTAGGAGGCATAGTATTATCAAAGAAAATTTTCTCCTCAATGCTTGGGGGACTAAAAAGATCATGCTCATCAAAACCAGCTTCCCCAAGCTTAGAACTTTCTATATCATTATCAACAATGGTGTTCAAAGTGTTCATATTAATATGTTCCATGGGTTTTTTAATTTTCGGATCAAACCATCCATGTCTTAAATCAGGAAATAGAGTAAAAAGCTCATTGTTGTCCATTATGCCAAACTAGTGTAAACAAGAAACAAAAAGATGCAATTGCAGGATCTAAAGGAAATAGCTTCGAGTACTTACAACGCCGGAAAATAGCTTAGTAGCCGAGATACGGAGTGTGAGTACCTTTTACCTTTCCTCCCCGGCAACGGCGCCAGAAAATAGCTTGATGTCTACGTTCCCCCTCCTTTCCTGTAGACAGTGTTGGGCCTCCAAGAGCAGAGGTTTGTAGAACAGCAGCAAGTTTTCCCTTAAGTGGATCACCCAAGGTTTATCGAACTCAGGGAGGAAGAGGTCAAAGATATCCCTCTCATGCAACCCTGCAACCACAAAGCAAGAAGTCTCTTGTGTCCCCAACACACCTAATAGGTGCACTAGTTCGGCGAAGAGATAGTGAAATACAGGTGGTATGAATATATATGAGCAGTAGCAACGGTGCCAGAAAATAGCTTGCTGGCGTGTAGTTGATGGTGGTAGTATTGCAGCAGTAGTAACACAGTGAAACAGTAAACAAGCAGTAGTAACGCAGCAGTATTTAGGAACAAGGCCTAGGGATTATACTTTCACTAGTGGACACTCTCAACATTGATCACATAACAGAATAGATAAATGCATACTCTACACTCCTGTTGGATGATGAACACATTGCGTAGGATTACATGAACCCTCAATGCCGGAGTTAACAAGCTCCACAATAATGCTCATATTTTAGTAACCTTTAGTGTAAGATAGATCAAAAGACTAAACCAAGTACTAGCATAGCATGCACACTGTCACCTTCATGCATATGTAGGAGGAATAGATCACATCAATATTATCATAGCAATAGTTAACTTCGCAATCTACAAGAGATCATGATCATAGCATAAACCAAGTACTAACACGGTGCACACACTGTCACCTTTACACACGTGCATGAGGAATAGGACTACTTTAATAACTTTGCTAGAGTAGCACATAGATAGTAGTGATACAAAACTCATATGAATCTCAATCATGTAAAGCAGCTCATGAGATCATTGTATTGAGATACATAGGAGAGAGATGAACCACATAGCTACCGGTACAGCCCCGAGCCTCGATGGAGAACTACTCCCTCCTCATGGGAGCAACAGCGGTGATGAAGATGGCGGTGGAGATGGCAGCGGTGTCGATGGAGAAGCCTTCCGGGGGCACTTCCCCGCTCCGGCAGCGTGCCGGAACAGAGACTCCTGTCCCCCAGATCTTGGCCTCGCGATGGCGGCGGCTCTGGAAGGTTTCTGTGGTTTTCGTCGAACGCATCAGGGTTTTCGCGACGGAGGTTTTAAATAGGCGAAGAGGCGGCGCAGGAGGGCTGAAGGGGTGCCCACACCATAGGGTGGCGCGGGCCCCCCCTGGCCGCGCCGCCATGTGGTTTGGTGGGCCTGTGCCCCCTCCCTGGTGGCTCTCGGGTATTCTGGATGCTTCCGGTGAAAATAGGAACCTGGGCGTTGATTTCGTCCGATTCCGAGAATATTTCGTTACTAGGATTTCTGAAACCAAAAACAGCAGAAAACAGGAACTGGCACTTCGGCATCTTGTTAATAGGTTAGTTCCAGAAAATGCACGAATATGACATAAAGTGTGCATAAAACATGTAGATAACATCAATAATGTGGCATGGAACATAAGAAATTATCGATACGTCGGAGACGTATCAGTAGGCTGAAGGGGATCGTAGGGATTGGATGAGATTGGTCATGTAATAGTGTAATATTGTTAGGGCATAGTGCCTAGTGTCCGTAATTGGTACTTTGATGATATTGTTGCAACTTGTTATGCTTAATGCTTGTCACTAGGCCCGAGTGCCATGATCTCAGATCTGAACATGTTATTATTTCATCATGATATTCATTGTTTATGGTCTTACCTGCAAGTTGTATACACATGTCGCTGTCCGGAACCAATGGCCCCGAAGTGACAGAAATCGGGACAACCGGAGGGGATGGTAGTGATGTGAGGATCACATGTGTTCACGGAGTGTTAATGCTTTGCTCCGGTGCTCTATTAAAAGGAGTGCCTTAATATCCAGTAGATTCCCTTGAGGCCCGGCTGCCACCGGCTGGTAGGACAAAAGATGTTGTGCAAGTTTCTCATTGCGAGCACGTACGACTATAATTGGAACACATGCCTATTGATTGCTTTGTACTTAGACACCGTTTTATTATTATCTGCAAATGCCCTGCTTGATTGTTACATGAGTTTCTCTCATCCATGCAACGCCCGTTATCCCTCTCCGTGCCTACAGTATTTTAATCCTGCTGTTTACTATAATCACTACTGATGTCTCTGTTACTCTGCTGCTGTTATTTCACTACTGCTACTGCTATAAAACTGTTACTACTGATAAACTCTTGCGAGCAAGTCTGTTTCCAGGTGCAGCTGAATTGACAACTCCGCTATTAAGGCTTTCAAGTATTCTTTGTCTCCCCTTGTGTCGAATCAATAAATTGGGTTTTACTACCCGCGAAGACTGCTGCGATCCCCTATACTTGTGGGTCATCAAGACTGTTTTCTGGCGCCGTTGCCGGGGAGCATAGCTTTATTTGGAAGTTCACTTGGATTGATATTGTTCGCTGCAAATTCTCCATCAGGGGTAAAACTTGCGATCCTAAAGTCGCCATATTACCATCCACTACAAGAAAAGGTACAACTCTGAGTACCTCTGCTGCTCTTGATTCACCATATGTGATTGATAAACTTGTTTCACCGCCACAAGCTTCACTTGCTGGTACTTCTGCTGAATCTGAAAACTCTTATGATATTGATAATGTTTCTGCTATGCTTGATGATAGTGGTTCATTGGGATCTTTTCTAGATGCTAAAATTGCTAGGTCTAGACAAATTGAAAATACTGAAACTCATGATGCTACTACACCTGTTAATTCACCTGAACTTGATTATTCTAGTGATGATCCTGATGAAGATTATGTGGAGCTTAATGATGATTTAATTAATAGATGCAATGCTACTGCTGATGCAAGTAAAATTAAAAAGTTTCTCGCACAATATACTGTTAGACATAAGTTATCTCCTGATCCTAAATTTGCCACATCTCCTATATGCATTAAGGATAAAGATTATGATTTCTCTCTTGATTTATCTCATATAGCTATTGTAGAGAAAGCACCCTTTTGTGGTACTGAAAAAGAAAGTGCTGTAGAACACATGATTGAACTTTCTTCTATGAGTAGTTTGTTTTCTGATGATATCAAGATGCGTACTTATTTTGTCGCTAAAATTTTTCCTTTCTCATTAAAGGATGATGCTAAAACTTGGTATAATAATTTGCCTCCTGGTTCTATTAAAAGTCCAACTGATTTGCGTGATGTTTTCTTTCGAAAATACTTTCCTGCTAGTGCTCAACATGTTGCTTTACAGAAAATTTATAGATTTGACCAGGGAGAAGAAGAGAAATTACCTGAGGCTTGGGCAAGATTTTATTCTCTTATCAGAGCTCGACCTGGACATGATTTAGAAAAGAATGATCTACTTGATATATTTTATAGTGGACTAACCATTGAGTCTAGGGCATACCTGGATAGTTGTGCTGGTTGTGTTTTCAGGAAAAGAACTCCAGACGAAGCTGAAGAATTATTGGCTAAAATAGGCCGGAATCATGATGATTGGACTACACCTGAACCAACTCCAACGCCAATATTGAAGAAGAGGGGTTTAATTAAATTGAATGATGAAGATATGAGGGAAGCCAAGAAGTCTCTCAAGGAGAAAGGTATTAAATCTGAAGATGTGAAGAATCTACCTCCCATAGAAGATATATGTGAGATAATTACCCCTTCATCCATGATTGAGGTAAACTCCCTTCAGCGCTTTACTAGGGAAGATATTCCGTATTCAAAACCTCCTGCGCAATGCTTAGATGAGTTTGATAATTATATTGTTAAGCAAGAAAATTTTAATATGAGAGTAGAGAATCATCTAATGGAAAATTCTCAAGCTATTAGCAATTTGCATGATATTGTGGAGAGAACCTCCAATGATGTTAAGATGCTTGTTAAACATTTTCAAATGGTTCAAACTCAAATTGATCAACTCACTAAAGTGCAAAATGACTTATTACAAAAAAATTCTAAAAAGAAACATGCTTATGAAGTAACAACTAGAGGTGGTGTCTCTACCCAGGATCCTCTATATCCTGAAGGGCATCCCAAAAGAATTGAGCAAGATTCTCAACGCATTGAACCTAGTGCTCCTTCTAAGAAAAAGAAGAAGAAACATAAAAATGTTGTAGAATCCTCTGAACCTGTTAATGATCCTAGTAGTATTTCTATTTCTGATGCTGAAACTGAAAGTGGTAATGAATATGATAATAATAATGGTAATGATAAGAATGATGTTTCTGATAAAGAAGAAGTTGAAGATGAACCTGAAAAGCAAGATAAAAATAAAAAGTATACTAAAGAAGATTTTATTGCTAAGAAACATGGTAATGAAAGGGAACCATGGGTGCAAAAGCAAATGCCTTTTCCTGCTAAGAAACTAAAATCAAAGGAAGAAGAACACTATAATAAATTTTGTGATTGGATGAAACCTTTATTCTTGCAAATCCCTTTGACTGATGCTATTAAATTGGCCCCTTATTCAAAGTATATGAAAGATATTGTTACTAACAAAAGGAAAATCCCCAATGAGGAAATTTCCACTATGCTTGCTAATTACTCTTTTAATGGCAAAGTTCCAAAGAAGCTGGGCGACCCAGGTATACCTACTATTCCTTGTTCTATTAAGAATAATTATGTTAAAACTGCTCTATGTGACTTGGGAGCCGGTGTTAGTGTTATGCCTTTTTCTCTTTATAAGAGACTTTACTTAGATAAGTTGATACCTACTAATATATCTTTGCAAATGACTGATAAATCTACTGCTATTCCTGTTGGTATATGTGAGGATGTTCCTGTTCAAGTTGCTAATAACTGCTTGATATTAACTGATTTTGTTGTGTTGGAAATGCCTGAAGATGATAACATGTCTATTATTCTTGGGAGACCTTTTCTTAACACCGCAGGGGCTGTTATTGATTGCAATAAAGGAAAGGTTACTTTCAATGTTGATGATAGGGAGCACACCGTCTATTTCCCCAAGAGGATTGAAAAAGCATGTGGAGTTAATACTATTTCTAATGTGAGAACTATCAAAGTTGGAACTATCGATTGTCCAATATATGAGCCTAAAGAAGAATATCAAACTATTGTGATTGGATCCATAGCAATACAATTCAAGGTAACATGATTGATTTGAGGTTTATTTCTTCATATGCTATGTAAAATTTATTTGGTGGCAAGACTTGATCAACCTTGTTAACAAATACTTTTTATATGCATAGAGGAGGTAAACAACATCTCTTTCTTCCTCCACTTGTTCTACTTGCTATAGCACTTTTTTTTGCAAAGTTCCTTAGTTGATTAGAGATTCCAAAAAATTTCCTGGCCAGTAATAATAAACTTAGTACCCAGAAATGTGCATTTTTCAAAGTTTTCAAAAATTCACAAAAATTATACCGTTGGTCCTATTTTTCGACGAGGCACCTGGGAGCACCTGGGGATGACCAGTGGGGCACCCCAGGGTGGCACCCCACAGGCTGGCGCGGCCAGCAAGGGGGGCGCGCCACCCTGGTGTGTGGGCCCCCCTTTACCCCACTTTAGCATCTCTTCCTCCCACACTCTTCTCTCTCCCGAAAAAATCGACACCAGCTTCCTCTCACTCGTGTTTTTGCTCAAGAACTCCAGATTTCTCGATCTCTTTGCTCAGCCCAGATTTCTGTCTGAAATTTGGCACATTTGCTCTTCTGTATGTGACTCCTTCAACCCTCCAAGTAGAATTTTGTTTGGTGGAGTATATCTTGCATATTTTGCTGCTGTAGGTAACATGTTTAGTGAGCTTGCATGCTTGTTCTAAGTGGTAGAAACTAGTTTTGATGCATGATTAGTACTCTAGCAAGTTCCTATGGTAGTTTCCCTCAATTATATGTCACCAAATCAAGTTTTATATTGTTTGTTGAAAAATTTCAGAAAATGGAAGGGAGTAGGCACCAACTCAACCAATAAGAATTAGAGGTGCAACAGGTCATGAGAGTTCACCGAGAAGAAGGAGTATACCCCGCTTATTACCCATGCGTGGATTTTATGAGAAGTGCGGGGATTTTACAAGATGTTCAAAGACTAATCTCTCGTGCAGGATTGGATGATTTTGTTGATGGTGAACCATGCCAATATGCAAAACTGACTATGTCAGTAGTGCAAGATTTTAAATTCAATTGGTCACGATCTAACCCCATGGTTCAATACAAAATTTATAATAAACTGTCAACTTGCCATTCAATGATTTTTGTGCAGCAATCAGAGTGCCGCAATGGGGATCATGCGAGAAGATAAAGGGATCGCCGCAAGAGTTCTTGGATCTCTTCAAGATGATTTGTCATGGGAGAAGCTTCTCAGAGGATGGTGGTAAAATCAGTAGCATTCATTTCCCAGCTATTCGTTATTTTGCTTATTTCATCACCAAGTGCGTTCTAGCAAGAAAGAATGGAAGTAAAATATCTATCCAGGATCTAGCCTTTCTAGCTGCTGCGTTACTAGGTGATAGGACTTACAACTTGGGTGCTTTGATAGCCAATAGACTTGCTACTAACTGTGAGAAGGGAGGAATTTGTGGAGGTCTCATCGCCTCTCGCTTATTAGCTATGCATGGTGTAGAACCTCACCATCTTGATATTCAGTTCCCCCTAGAGAAACTTGACATAGCCTCCATGATTAAGCATGAATTTGTTTCTGATTTGTCTAATTTGAGCAACCTGTCTTATAGAATAACAATTTACAAGAAATCTTGGAGAATAACTAAGAAAGTTGAAAAATTAGTAGGATTGCCTGCACCTTCTCTATTTAACCTTGATTCCAGGGAGGATTGGTCAGGCACGGAAAGTGCAGTTAATGCATACATAGAGGGAGGAGGCCATCGTGCAAGAGGCAACACGGAGGAGGCCGAGGAACACCTCGACTCGTCATCCGATGCAGCGAGTTCTTCGCATCCACAAGCTGGGTATGAGGAACCTCCACGTTTTTCTTCTGCATCGGGACTTTATTATGACTACTCCATGTATGACCCACCGGCATGGAACCCAGACCCTCGTTGGGGTTGATCTCCACTTAGGCCAAAAGCCTAAGCTTGGGGGGAGGTATACCGGCACCACTCATTCTTTTCATATTATGGTTGCTGGATACTTGTACATACTTGTTTAGATTCTTTGAGTGGTTTTCTAATGAGAGGGAGATGATATTTGGGGAGGTGCTGCCTGAAAACAGATTCTGGACTGTTACCAAAAAAATTCGTGCTCACAGCCAGAACGTTATTTTGAGCTGCCAATTTTCGTGCATGTTCCCCAGGTTGTTATCTAACTTTCATTAGTTGAACACTTTTCGATCTGAGCAACTTAAAATTTTTGTAAAAATCGATTTCTGTACTGCTGTCAGGTTTTGGCAGATTTCTGCCATCTTGTTTTTCTGTGTTTCTTTTAGTTTCCATTTTCTTGTTCTTGCTTTGTTTCCTTCTTAAAACAAAAAAAGACCAAAAAAATATTTCTGTTGTTTCTCTTCACCATTTGTTTATCTTGGTTTCTTGCATTTGCTTCGCTTTATTTGCTATTGCTAGTTTGCTATATGAAAACCCAAAAAGATTTTGCTTTGTTTGCTTCTTTCCTTTTGTTCTTGTTCTCAAATTCGAAAACACCAAAAATATTTGCTGTTCTTCTTTGGTTTGTAAAGTTCATTATAAGTTCAATGGTCTTCGGTGGCTGGAGCGTGGTTTTCATTTCATATTATCCAAGCTACACAAGTGAAAAGGCAATAATGACGATCTACGACAATCTGATTGTGGTGAGAGGCTGGTATGAACTCTATTTGTTTTCATTTTTGTACATATACTCATCCATGTGAGCATGCTTAGTTGGTTCATGTGAGGTATATATCATTTGAGAAAGTCTAGTAGTTCATGATCTCTCATGTTTAGCTCCAATTTATTAATATGAGTAGCATGTCATGGATGTTTGCTTGCATTGTTTTATTCATAGATAGGTATGATATTGTGGTATCCTCCTCTGAATAATTCGTTTGAATTAACTTGGCACATGCTCACGCATGCATATTACTGAACAAAAGTCAATTAAGCCTCGATGATTTACATTGCTTCAGAGTTCTTGTATCACTTTTATGCCTCAGTTAATTTATTTTGCCGCAAGCATGATTATGACAGTTACTGCTCTCTTGATTTGTCGCTCCCTAGTCTTTTGCTAGCCTTCACTTGTACTGAGCGGGAACGCTGCTCGTGCCTCCAAACACATGAAAACCAAGTTATCCCAGAGTGTCCACCATAAATACCTATGCATGGCATTTCAAACCATTCCAAGTAAATTCTCATGCGCTACCTTTAAACCTTCAAAATGCTTCTTAATTTGTGTTAATGTTTCATAGCTCATGAGGAAGTATGTGGTGTTTAACTTTCAACCTTGTCATTTACTCTTGACGGATTTTCATATGGACTAGTGGCACATCCGCTTATCCAATAATTTTGCAAAAAGAGCTGGCAATGGGGTTCCCAGCCCCGATTATGAAGGAGATATGCCCTAGAGGCAATAATAAAATGGTTATTATTTATATCTTTATGTTTATGATAAATGTTTATATATCATGCTATAATTGTATTAACCGAAACATTAGTACATGTGTGATATGTAGACAACAAGAAGTCCCTAGTATACCTCTTAAACTAGCTTGTTAATTAATGGATGATTAGTTTCATAATCATGAACATTGGATGTTATTAATAACAAGGTTATATCATTATATGAATGATGTAATGGACACACCCAATTAAGCGTAGCATAAGATCTCGTCATTAAGTTATTTGCTATAAGCTTTCGATACATAGTTACCTAGTCCTTATGACCATGAGATCATGTAAATCACTTATACCGGAAAGGTACTTTGATTACATCAAACGCCACTGCGTAAATGGGTGGTTATAAAGGTGGGATTAAGTATCCGGAAAGTATGAGTTGAGGCATATGGATCAACAGTGGGATTTGTCCATCCCGATGACGGATAGATATACTCTGGGCCCTCTCGGTGGAATGTCGTCTAATGTCTTGCAAGCATATGAATAAGTTCATAAGAGACCACATACCACGGTACGAGTAAAGAGTACTTGTCAGGAGACGAGGTTGAACAAGGTATAGAGTGATACCGATGATCAAACCTCGGACAAGTAAAATATCGCGTGACAAAGGGAATTGGTATTGTATGTGAATGGTTCATTCGATCACTAAAGTCATCGTTGAATATGTGGGAGCCATTATGGATCTCCAGATCCCGCTATTGGTTATTGGTCGGAGTGAGTACTCAACCATGTCCGCATAGTTCACGAACCGTAGGGTGACACACTTAAAGTTGGATGTTGAAATGGTAGAACTTGAATATGGAATGGAGTTCGAATATTTGTTCGGAGTCCCGGATGAGATCCCGGACATCACGAGGAGTTCCGGAATGGTCCGGAGAATAAGATTCATATATAGGAAGTCATATTCCAAGTTTGGAAATGATCCGGTGCATTTATGGCAGGTTCTAGAAGGTTCTAGAAAAGTCCGGAAGAAATCACCATGGAAAGTAGAGTCCCGGAGGGACTCCACCTTGCATGGCCAGCCAACCCTAAAGGGGAGGAGTCCAAGGTGGACTCCCCTAGGGTGGCCGGCCAACCCCCCTCATGGAAGGGGGGAATCCCACCCCAAGTGGGATTCCCACCTTGGGTAGGTTTTCCTACATATGGGAGGTTTCATTGTTGGGGTCTTATTCGAAGACTTGGATACCAACACTTGGGGATTTCCACCTATATAATGAGGAGGAGAGGGAGGGGGCTGCCCACTCTTGGCCGCACCACCTAGGGCTGCCCTTGGCCGGCGCCCTAGCCTCCCCTCTCTCTCCCCAAACCCTAGCGGTCTCTCTCCTCCACCACATCCCGCACGCTTAAGCGAAGCTCCGCCGGATTTCTCCACCACCACCGACACCACGCCGTCGTGCTCTTGGATTCAAGAGGAGCTACTACTTCCGCTGCCCGCTGGAACGGGGAGGTGGACGTCGTCTTCATCAACAACCGAACGTGTGACCGAGTACGGAGGTGCTGCCCGTTCGTGGCGCCGGAAGCGATCGTGATCAAGATCTTCTACGCGCTTTTGCAAGCGGCAAGTGAACGTCTACCGCAGCAACAAGAGCCGCATCTTGTAGGCTTTGGAATCTCTTCAAGGGTGAGACTCGATACCCCCTCGTTGCTACCGTCTTCTAGATTGCATCTTGGCTTGGATTGCGTGTTCACGGTAGGAAATTTTTTGTTTTCTATGCAACGTTATCCTACAGTGGTATCAGAGCCGTGTCTATGCATAGATGGTTGCACGAGTAGAACACAATGGTTTGTGGGCGTTGATGCTTATGTTATCTTTAGTTTGAGTACTTTGCATCTTTGTGGCATAGTGGGATGAAGCGGCTCGGGCTAACTTTACATGACCGCGTTCATGAGATTTGCTCCACGCTCGACATGCAACTTGTATTGCATAAGTGGCTTTGCGGGTGTCTGTCTCTCCTACTATAGTGAAGATTCAATTTACTCTTCTATCGACAACACTAGTATCACCGTTGTGGTTCATGTTCGTAGGTAGATTAGATCTCTCTCGAAAACCTTAAACCACGTAAAATTTGCAAACCAAATTAGAGACGTCTAACTTGTTTTTGCAGGGTTTGGTGATGTGATATGGCCATAATGTGATGATGAATATGTATGAGATGATCATTATTGTATTGTGGCAACCGGCAGGAGCCTTATGGTTGTCTTTAATTTTCATGTTGAGTAGTATTTCAAAGTAGTTGTAATAGTTGCTACATGAGGTGAACAACCATGAAGACGGCGCCATGAACCTTGACGCTACGCCGACGATGATGGAGATCATGCCCGTTGATGATGGAGATCATGTCCGTGCTTTGGAGATGAAGATCGAAGGCGCAAAGACTAAAGGGCCATATCATATCACATATGAATTGCATGTGATGTTAATCCTTTATGCATCTTATTTTGCTTAGATCGCGACGGTAGCATTATAAGATGATCCCTCACATTAATATCAAGATAATAAAGTGTTCTCCCCTCGTATGCACCGTTGTACAGTTCGTCGTTTCGAAGCATCTTGTGATGATCGGATGTGATAGATTCAACGTTCACATACAACGGGTGTAAGCCATGTTGCACACGCGGAATACTTGGGTTTGCTTGACGAGCCTAGCATGTACAGACATGGCCTCGGGACAATGGAAACCGAAAGGTTGAACACGAGTCATATGGATGATATGATCAACATGTTGATGTTCACCATTGAAGCTACATCATCTCACGTGATGATCGGTTTTGGTGTAGTGGATTTGGATCGTGTACCACTTAACAACTATGAGGGATGTTGTATTAAGTGGGAGTTCATTAGTAATTAGATTAAAACATGAACTAATTATCATAAACATAGTCTGAGTAGTATTTTGAATTAATTTTGTAGTATTGGCATCCGCTTTCTACCATGCGCTAGTCTTGTTATTGAGATAGAAATACTGTTAAAATCTGACAAGAAACTTTACGGATTGGTACCGTATTGTTAAAGAATCAAGTATTGATTAAGTCCTATTGCAAACTTTTAGTAAACCTCACATTGTTGATTCAAAGAGCTATGGTTTCAATTAGTACCTAAAGTTATCTTGTCTCCGTGAAACTTGAAGTTCAAATTTGTTTGAAAAGTAAGGAGCTGAAAATTTAGTTTTCAGAAATAATCAAGGTATGAGATATATGTGATATCTAAGACCTTATTGCAAGATGATAGAATATAAATTTGGTGAGACTACATAAACTCATAAGTTTTATGGGAATGTATGAAGGTTGAAGACGCCAGGCGTCACAATCCTCCAACTATTGGGGCACTAATAATATTCGCATATCCATGAAGTTATCATCCTTAGTATGCACCGTTGCTAAGACTCGTCGTTTCGAAGCATCACGTGATGATCGGGTGTGATAGATTCTACGTGTGCATACAACGGGTGCAAGCCAGATTTGCACATGCGAATACCAAGGTTAAAACTTTACGAGTCTAGCATGTACAGACATGGTCTCGGAAAGTCATCATGATATAATGGATAAAATTATGAGTGAAATTGTTCATCATATTACAAAATTACTAATAGTGAAATCTGAAACACTTGTCATATGATGATCAACTTAAAGTAAGAACCTCAAGGTTATTGGTATTTGACCAACAAACCTAGAAGTTATTGATGTTGAAGTGTTTTTCTGAATAATGAGGAAAGCTAAAAGAGAAACTGCAAAAGATATTTTGGCAGAAAGAAAGAAAAGACTAGAAATTCTAGCTCAGGTATATATAAATGATATACATGTTATGGTTGTATTCCTAGTTAGGTCACACTATGAAATTCTTGGGTATTAGTACTATATTTGTTGGTATGAAGTGTCATACAAAACAACACAATACAAGAATACAATGGCCTAAGTGACTGACAAGGAATATGATAGGAATACACGTCTGGAACAAAATAAAGTGTTATTATGTTCGTCGTTGGCATTCTATCTAGCCCTTAGAATTTATAATAAAGAACTTAATAATTGTTATTTTGCTCTGGTCAAATGAAAACAATGAGTTGTTCAAATTATGACATTACTCCATGTACGATGGATAAGTTATTATAAATCTTAATGGTGAAACACACACACATAACACTGACGCTAAAATGCCATAAGGCAAATGATTTGAATTCCACTTATTTGTGGAACCGCCATTTAGGTCATGTTAGAAAGGAACGCATGAAGGAACTCCATGCAAATGGATTTTTGGAGTCATTTGATTTTTGAATCATTTGGCGCTTGCAAATCTCTTCTAAAAAGAATGACTGAAGTACCGTTTATAGGCCAAGAGTTGAACGGGCAACTAACTTAGTGGAAACATACATGATGATATATGTGGTTCACTAGGCATAGTTGTGTGCGGGAGATTCTTCTACTTCATGAAAACTTCCAACAATGAATTGAGTATATATATGTGGATATATTCGATAAGGAAGAAGTTTGAAACATTTGAATGGATTCAAATAAATTTCAGCATGAAGTGAAAATCATCGTAATAGAAAAATCAAATATCTATGATTGGATCATGGTGGAAATATTTGAATTACGAGTGTTAGCGAACATCTAAGAGAGTTATGAAATTGTTCTACAACTCACATTTCTTGGAGTATCATAGTGATGATGTAGTATCCAAGAGATGTATCCAAACCTTGTTGGATTAATGATGAGATAAAATAATATGACGCCATTATATTTTGTGGATTATGCTTTAGTGACTATCCGTTTTTACACTGAATAGAGCGTCATCATGATCCGTTGAAATGACACCATACGAGTTATGGCATGGGTATAAAACCCTAATAGTCCTTTCTTTATATTTTGGTCTAAGAGTTTACAACCAAAATCGGATGAATGTCTTTGTTGGTTATCCCAAAGAATTAATTGGGAATTCTTTCCACTATGAAGTAAAATACAAAAGTGTTTGTTAATGTTACTTGCTTATTTCGAAGAGATTGTTTTCTAGCGAAGTATTTGAGTGGGAGGACAATAGAACTTGATAAGGTTTATGAACCTGAGCATAATGATCAGAGTAGCGCAACATCGGAATTGGTTCCGGAAGCGGCCACGATGATCATAGCTCTCATGACTACAAAGTGTTTTAGTCATGGAGATCGAAGTACATATTGAACCTTGTAGGTATGGTTTACTTTGTGATCAAATAAATGATTTGTGAAACAAAGGATTGTTTTTTGAACAATGATAAACCAACTACAAACAAAGAAGTTATGATGGGCCCTGACTGCGTTAAAATGGCTATACGCCATGAAATCCAAGATAGATGAATACTTTTTGAAAGTAAATGGATCTATAAAATTGATGGACTTGGATGGAATATCCTTGAATAAGCTCGACTTGTCGAAAAGTTGTTTACGACAAAGTTCAAAGAGTTGACTACGATAAGATTAGATCTTCCGTAGCAATGCTTATAGTCTATGTGGATTATTCTAGTAATCGCTTCATATTTCTTTCATGAGATATGATAGTAGGATGGCAAAATACATTACTTAACAGAAGTGTGTATTAAAGGTGTATACAAGATACAACCAATTGTTTTGCTAGTCCGTGGAATACTAGATAGGTAAACGAACTTCAATTGGATGAAGTGAGTATCACGAAGTTGGAATCTTCACCGGATGAAATAGTCAAAGAGTTTTTGATTTCATCAGAGACGATGAAGAGGCTTGCATTTTGCAAGAAATTAAGTGGGAGCGCTGAGACATATTTATAATACTTATGTAGAAGACATATAGTTGGTTATAAATGATGTAATTATATACTTGATTAAAAGGTTTCATTGAGAAATTAACTTCAATGAAAGGATATGGACTGAAACAAATTTTGTATCAAGATCTATGAAGATAGATTGAAACACAAAATAAGTTTAAGTCAAAGTACATAGAATGGATATTGAAATAGTTCAATATAGAAATATTAAGAAAATGTTCTTGTCATGTGAAGTTTGAACAAGACATGAGTGTATCTGACACTCAATGAGTAAAAACACATGAGTGATTATAGATCACGGATAATATTTACACAATCAGATGTCCTGTGCTCTTAAAAGTGTTATGAGCATGTACCAAAATGATTCATGTGATGATCATTGAAAAACAGTAAGAATATTCTTGAGTACTTAAGAAGAACCAAGGATATATATATATAGTTTTGTATGGAGAAATGACAAACAAATTGCTGTAAGATGTTGCACCGATATTTGTTTTGTCACATATGAAAATAAAATTTCAAATCTCAAATTAGACTAAGTGCTGTTTGAAAGGTAGCACAATGAGCTAGAAGTTGTCTATGCTAGATTTAGAAGAGTTCTAAAATATTGTGACGGATTCTACAAAAGAAGGCAGAGTATGTCATTGTTTTGACAATGACTGAGGATGTTAAGTCAAGAAGTTCTTTGAGGACTTGGTGTAGTTCCGATAGTGTCAGAACTTTGAAGCTATATTGTGTGTGACAATATTAGTGACATATTTCAGACCGCGGAACTAAGGTTCCACCAGAAGACCAAACATATTTAATGCCGACTCATTTGGAAATGAGTGATGCGTTGAGACGCAAATGAATTACAAAATACATACGGTTCTGAGCATGTCAGATCCGTTGACTAAAACCTCTCTCGTGAGCAAAACATGATAAAGCACCGGAAGGCCAAGGTGTTATATCTTTACAAATGTAAACTAGATTATTGACTCTAGTGCAAGTGGGAGACTGAAGGAGATATGCCCTAGAGGCAATAATAAAATGGTTATTATTTATATCTTTATGTTTATGATAAATGTTTATATATCATGCTATAATTGTATTAACCGAAACATTAGTACATGTGTGATATGTAGACAACAAGAAGTCCCTAGTATGCCTCTTAAACTAGCTTGTTAATTAATGGATGATTAGTTTCATAATCATGAACATTGGATGTTATTAATAACAAGGTTATATCATTATATGAATGATGTAATGGACACACCCAATTAAGCGTAGCATAAGATCTCGTCATTAAGTTATTTGCTATAAGCTTTCGATACATAGTTACCTAGTCCTTATGACCATGAGATCATGTAAATCACTTATACCGGAAAGGTACTTTGATTACATCAAACGCCACTGCGTAAATGGGTGGTTATAAAGGTGGGATTAAGTATCCGGAAAGTATGAGTTGAGGCATATGGATCAACAGTGGGATTTGTCCATCCCGATGACGGATAGATATACTCTGGGCCCTCTCGGTGGAATGTCGTCTAATGTCTTGCAAGCATATGAATAAGTTCATAAGAGACCACATACCACGGTACGAGTAAAGAGTACTTGTCAGGAGACGAGGTTGAACAAGGTATAGAGTGATACCGATGATCAAACCTCGGACAAGTAAAATATCGCGTGACAAAGGGAATTGGTATTGTATGTGAATGGTTCATTCGATCACTAAAGTCATCGTTGAATATGTGGGAGCCATTATGGATCTCCAGATCCCGCTATTGGTTATTGGTCGGAGTGAGTACTCAACCATGTCCGCATAGTTCACGAACCGTAGGGTGACACACTTAAAGTTGGATGTTGAAATGGTAGAACTTGAATATGGAATGGAGTTCGAATATTTGTTCGGAGTCCCGGATGAGATCCCGGACATCACGAGGAGTTCCGGAATGGTCCGGAGAATAAGATTCATATATAGGAAGTCATATTCCAAGTTTGGAAATGATCCGGTGCATTTATGGCAGGTTCTAGAAGGTTCTAGAAAAGTCCGGAAGAAATCACCATGGAAAGTAGAGTCCCGGAGGGACTCCACCTTGCATGGCCAGCCAACCCTAAAGGGGAGGAGTCCAAGGTGGACTCCCCTAGGGTGGCCAGCCAACCCCCCTCATGGAAGGGGGGAATCCCACCCCAAGTGGGATTCCCACCTTGGGTAGGTTTTCCTACATATGGGAGGTTTCATTGTTGGGGTCTTATTCGAAGACTTGGATACCAACACTTGGGGATTTCCACCTATATAATGAGGAGGAGAGGGAGGGGGCTGCCCACTCTTGGCCGCACCACCTAGGGCTGCCCTTGGCCGGCGCCCTAGCCTCCCCTCTCTCTCCCCAAACCCTAGCGGTCTCTCTCCTCCACCACATCCCGCACGCTTAAGCGAAGCTCCGCCGGATTTCTCCACCACCACCGACACCACGCCATCGTGCTCTTGGATTCAAGAGGAGCTACTACTTCCGCTGCCCGCTGGAACGGGGAGGTGGACGTCGTCTTCATCAACAACCGAACGTGTGACCGAGTACGGAGGTGCTGCCCGTTCGTGGCGCCGGAAGCGATCGTGATCAAGATCTTCTACGCGCTTTTGCAAGCGGCAAGTGAACGTCTACCGCAGCAACAAGAGCCGCATCTTGTAGGCTTTGGAATCTCTTCAAGGGTGAGACTCGATACCCCCTCGTTGCTACCGTCTTCTAGATTGCATCTTGGCTTGGATTGCGTGTTCACGGTAGGAAAATTTTTGTTTTCTATGCAACGTTATCCTACAGATTAATCAACTTTCACTAATAATTCTCTTCACATGTTTTGCTCTGATTCATCAGTAAGCAACTTAATTCTGCAAATAGACACTCCTCCATGGTATGTGATTGTTGGAAGGCACCCGAGGATTCGGTTAGCCATGGCTTGTGTAAGCAAAGGTTGGGGGGAGTGTCACCCATAATAAAACTAAAATACATGTGTAAACAAAAGAGAAGAGGGATGATCTACCTTGCTGGTAGAGATAAGGTCCTTCATGGGAGCCGCTCTTGAAAGTCCGGTTGGCGAGGTAGTTGGTGTACCCATTACCATTCGTTGACAACAACAAACACCTCTCAAAATAATTTTACTCCTGTTTCAAAAATGAAAAGCTCTAGCGCATGTTAATCCCTGCTTCCCTCTGCGAAGGGCCAATCTTTTACTTTTATGTTGTGTCTCCATCCTTTCTTTGAGCACTTTATTGAGAGCACAACTGTCATTCTTAGTATAATATGCTTGTCTCAAAATATGATTGATTGTGGTATAACTTTGATGCTTTTATCTTTGACAATCACTATTTCTAGTCTTTCTATGAACTTCAGAGGTGCCTGAGCATTTATGTTTTGCTAATCAAATATGGGCAAGCGAGATACCACTCTATCATACTCTTTTATGAATATTGCAATCCTGCTTATATACATGATTCATGATGCTTATTATTAATTGTTGGTACCTTTCCATGATTGATATAGCTATTAGATGATCTTATTTGCATGTATCTTATTATGAACTGCCTAAGTGTTAGCCATAGCATGAGAATATTTACATCATATGAACAAATGTGTTCGTGAAAGTTCTTTTATCGCTCAGTTGTTAACTGAATTGCTTGAGGACAAGCAATAAGCTAAGCTTGGGGGGAGTTGATACGTCCAAAACGTATCTACTTTCCCGAACACTTTTGCGGTTGTTTTGCCTCTAATTTGTGTATTTTGGATGCAACTAACACGGACTAACGCTGTTTTCAGCAGAACTGTTCTGGTGTCTCATTTTTGTGCAGAAATTCAACTTTCAGGAAAAACCTCGGAATTTATACAGAAGGCCCTATTTTCCCAGAATACTTACGGAGCCAGAAGGGCAAGTCAGGGGGAGGCCCGAGGGCCCCACACCCTAGGGCGGCGCGGCCCAGGAGGGGGGCGCGCGGCCCTAGCGTGTGGCCCCCTCGGCCGGCCTCCGACGCCCTCCTTCGGACTACTTATCGGCCTCGACCTAAAAACGCACAGAGAGAAGTCGAAGTCGCCAGAAACCCTCCAGAACGCCGCCACATCGCGAAACTCCGTCTCAGGAGCCAGAAGTCTCCGTTCTGGCACTCCGCCGGGATGGGGAATTGGAGGAGATCATCGCCATCATCACCACCGACGCCTCTCCATCGACCAGCCATGTTTCCCCCATCCATGTGTGAGTAATTCCCCCACTGTAGGCTGAAGGGGATGGTAGGGATTGGATGAGATTGGTCATGTAATAGTGTAAGATTGTTAGGGCATAGTGCCTAGTATCCGTAATTGGTACTTTGATGATATTGTTGCAACTTGTTATGCTTAATGCTTGTCACTAGGGCCTGAGTGCCATGATCTCAGATCTGAACATGTTATTATTTCATTATGATATTCATTGTTTATGGTCTTACCTGCAAGTTGTATACACATGTCGCTGTCCGGAACCAATGGCCCCGAAGTGACAGAAATCGGGACGACCGGAGGGGATGGTAGTGATGTGAGGATCACATGTGTTCACGGAGTGTTAATGCTTTGCTCCGGTGCTCTATTAAAAGGAGTGCCTTAATATCCAGTAGATTCCCTTGAGGCCCGGCTGCCACCGGCTGGTAGGATAAAAGATGTTGTGCAAGTTTCTCATTGCGAGCACGTACGACTATAATTGGAACACATGCCTATTGATTGCTTTGTACTTAGACACCATTTTATTATTATCTGCAAATGCCCTGCTTGATTGTTACATGAGTTTCTCTCATCCATGCAACACCCGTTATCCGTCCCCGTGCCTACAGTATTTTAATCCTGTTGTTTACTATAATCACTACTGCTGTCTCTGTTACTCTGCTGCTGTTATTTCACTACTGCTACTGCTATAAAACTGTTACTACTGATAAACTCTTGCGAGCAAGTCTGTTTCCAGGTGCAGCTGAATTGACAACTCCGCTGTTAAGGCTTTCAAGTATTCTTTGTCTCCCCTTGTGTCGAATCAATAAATTGGGTTTTACTACCCGCGAAGACTGCTGCGATCCCCTATACTTGTGGGTCATCAGACATCGGAAACAAGTAAAGTTTAGAAGCTCTTCAAGATTCTCTTCGGATCAGAGTTGAAAGAAGTTGGAGGAATGATGAATCTCGGAGAACTTCGGGGGCTACTGTTGTGGGTATACTTTATGGGTATATCAATGGCATGGCCTAGATCTGGCAAGCCCGGGTGGCCCATAGTTGGTGATGTGGCATGTGGCCCATCGGGCGGCCCAGTTGCTGTAGATCCTGAAGGATGAAGTCCAGCCCAGGAACAGGAAGCCGGATCCCAACCGACCTACGAAGGAGGCCGGATCCGTAGAGGCCCATAAGGTATCCGGATTCCGCACGACATAGATGGAAGGCGGATCCTTCACGTACACGACAAGACATTGTACCGTAGTTAGGCAACTTGTATTCCGGCTAGGACACTCCATGTAAACCCTAGATCCGTGCGTCTTTATAAGCCGGATCCCGGGATCCCTAGAGGCACAACCAAAACTCATTGTAACAACGCGAAAGCGCCCAGATAATTCCAGACAAGCAGCAGTAGGCATTGCCATCGTGCAGGTGGTCCGAAGCTAGGTAAATCGCGTACCACCGTCCCGAGGACTCTCCGCCCAATGGCCCCTACTTCTTCTCCCCTCCATGAGGATCCCTCCTCTGGAGTACTGATACGTCCCAAACGTATCTATAATTTCTTATGTTCCATGCTACTTTTATGATGATACTCACATGTTTTATACACATTATATGTCATTATTATGCATTTTCCGGCACTAACCTATTGACGAGATGCCGAAGAGCCAGTTGATGTTTTCTGCTGTTTTTTGTTTCAGAAATCCTAGTAAGGAAATATTCTCGGAATTGGACGCAATCAACGCCCAGGGGCTTATTTTTCGACGAAGCTTCCAGAAGACCGAGGGAGAAACGAAGTGGGGCCACGGGGCGCTGCCACACTAGGGCAGCGCGACCTAAGGGGGGCCCGCGCGGCCCTAGCGTGTGGGGCCCCCGTGACTCCTCCGACTCCGCCCTTCCGCCTACTTAAAGCCTTCGTCGCGAAACCCTCTGTACCGAGAGCCACGATACGAAAAACCTTCCAGAGACGCCGCCGCCGCCAATCCCATCTCGGGGGATTCAGGAGATCGCCTCCGGCACCCTGCCGGACAGGGGAATCATCTCCCGGAGGGCTCTTCATCGCCATGATCGCCTCCGGATCGATGTGTGAGTAGTTCACCCCTGGACTATGGGTCCATAGCAGTAGCTAGATGGTTGTCTTCTCCTCATTGTGCTATCATGTTAGATCTTGTGAGCTGCCTATCATGATCAAGATCATCTATTTGTAATGCTACATGTTGTGTTTGTTGGGATCCGATGAATATTGAATACTATGTCAAGTTGATTATCAATCTATCATATATGTTGTTTATATTCTTGCATGCTCTCCGTTGCTAGTAGAGGCTCTGGCCAAGTTGATACTTGTAACTCCAAGTGGGAGTATTCATGCTCGATAGTGGGTTCATGCCTCCATTGAATCTGGGACAGTGACAGAAAGTTCTAAGGTTGTGAATGTGCTGTTGCCACTAGGGATAAAACATCGATGCTTTGTCTAAGGATATTTGTGTTGATTACATTACGCACCATACTTAATGCAATTGTCTGTTGTTTACAACTTAATACCGGAAGGGGTTCGGATGATAACCTGAAAGTGGACTATTTAGGCATAGATGCATGTTGGATAGCGGTCTAGGTACTTTGTCGTAATGCCCTGATTAAATCTCATAGTACTCATCATGATATATGTATGTGCATTGTTATGCCTTCTTTATTTGTCAATTGCCCAACTGTAATTCGTTCACCCAACATGCTATTTATCTTATGGGAGAGACACCACTAGTGAACTGTGGACCCCGGTCCATTCTTTACATCTGAAATACAATCTACTGCAATTGTTCTTTACTGTTCTTAGCAAACAAACATCATCTTCCACACTATACGGTTAATCCTTTGTTTTCAGCAAGCCGGTGAGATTGACAACCTCACTGTTACGTTGGGGCAAAGTACTTTGATTGTGTTGTGCAGGTTCCACGTTGGCGCCGGAATCCCTGGTGTTGCGCCGCACTACACTTCGCCGCCATCAACCTTCAACGTGCTTCTTGGCTCCTACTGGTTCGATAAACCTTGGTTTCTTACTGAGGGAAAACTTGCTACTGTACGCATCACACCTTCCTCTTGGGGTTCCCAACGGACGTGTGTTAACTGCACGCATCAAGCTCTTTTTCTGGCGCCGTTGCCGGGGAGATCAAAACACGCTGCAAGGGGAGTCTCTCACATCCAATCTCTTTACTTTGTTTTTGTCTTGCTTTATTTTATTTACTACTTTGTTTGCTGCACTAAAACAAAACACACAAAAATTATTTGCTAGTTTTACTTTATTTACTGTCTTGTTCTCTATATTAAAAACACAAAAAAATTAGTTACTTGCATTTACTTTATTTACCTTTTGTTTATCTCATCATGTTTCCTCCTAAGTACACTCTAAAAGACATACCGGTAGGACGAGGGTCTATAATTGGAAGAGATAATATAGAAGATTTTTTCACTCATGTTAGTACAGCTGAAGATTTTGAAGATAGACACTTGGTAGAACTTGCTCCTACTTATGAAATTGCTGCTGCTTCTTTAGTACACATGTTGGAAACTAAATTTGTTAATCTCAATCCTATAATTCAGCATATGTTTCTTACACTCTCTGATATGGAGGAAGGAGAAAAGAAAGATTTTATCTTAGAAACCCTTCTTAAAGAATTTGGTGGTGTAGCAAGAGAGGCTAGAAAAGTCTTTATTAAATATAAGATGCTTGGCTCTGACACCAAGTTTGCTAGTACCCTTGAAAAGATGGACATTGATAGAATAAAGTACACTAATAATGTTAATGATGGAGGGGAGATTAAGACATCAATACCTTGCAAGCTCCTAGGAATGCATGAAGCTCTAGAAAATAACTATGGTTGGCTTGTTCCTGAAAATTTGTTTGATGAGAATAGCAAGCCTAAGAGTAATGAAAAAAGAGCCTCTGAAACTTACATAGATAAGATACAATGCATATTTGAGAAAACTCCAAACCCCTCTGTTGATGCTTCATCTCTTGATAATACTTGATTCACACTTTCTGCGCCTAGCTGAAAGGCGTTAAAGAAAAGCGCTTATGGGAGACAACCCATTATTTTACTTCTGCACTTTGTTTTATATTTGAGTCTTGGAAGTTTTTACTACTGTAGCAACCTCTCCTTATCTTTATTTTATTGCATTTTTGTGCCAAGTAAAATCTTTGATAGTAAAGTCAATACTAGATTTGGATTACTGCGCAGAAACAGATTTCTTGCTGTCACGAATTTTGGCAGGGTACTCTGTAGGTAACTCAGAAAAATCTGCCAATTTACGTGCGTGATCCTCAGATACGTACGCAACTTTCATTCAATTTGAGTATTTTCATTTGAGCAAGTCCAGTGCCTCTAAAAAATTCGTCTTTACGGACTGTTCTGTTTTGACAGATTCTGCCTTTTATTTCGCATTGCCTGTTTTGCTATGTTTGATGGATTTCTTTGTTCCATTAACTTTCAGTAGCTTTGTGCAATGTCTAGAAGTGTTAAGAATGATTATGTCGCCTCTGAATATATGAATTATGCACTAACCCTCTAATGAGTTTGTTTTGAGTTTGGTGTGGAGGAAGTTTTCAAGGGTCAAGAGAGGAGGATGATACAATATGATCAAGAAGAGTGAAAAGTCTAAGCTTGGGGATGCCCCCGTGGTTCATCCCTGCATATTTCAAGAAGACTCAAGCATCTAAGCTTGGGGATGCCCAAGGCATCCCCTTCTTCATCGACAACTTATCAGGTCACCTCTAGTGAAACTATATTTTTATTCAGTCACATCTTATGTACTTTACTTGGAGCGTCTGTTTGTTTTTATTTTTGTTTTGTTTGAATAAAATCGGATCCTAGCATTCTTTCTGTGGGAGAGAGACACGCTCCGCTGTTTCATATGAACACATGTGTTCTTAGCCTTATTCTTAATGTTCATTGCGAAGGTTGAACTACTTCGTTCATTGATGTATGGTTGGAAACGGAAAATGCCGCATGTGGTAAATGGTATAATGTCTTGAATAATTTGATACTTGGCAATTTTTGTGCTCATATAGATCATGTTTAAGCTCTTGCATCATATACTTTGCACCTATTAATGAAGAACTATATAGAGCTGGTTAAAATTTGGTTTGCATGATTGGTCTCTCTAAGTCTAGATATTTTCTGGTTGAGGTGTTTGAACAACAAGGAGACGATGTAAAGTCTTATAATGCTTACAATATGTTCATATGTGAGTCTTGATGTACCATTTTATACTTGAGTTTGCTTCAAACAACCTTGCTAGCCTAGCCTTGTATTGAGAGGAATTCTTCTCGTGCATCCAAATCCTTGAGCCAAAAACTATGCCATTTGTGTCCACCATACCTACCTACCACATGGTATTTCTCTGCCATTCCAAAGTACATTACTTGAGTGCTACCTTTAAACTTCTATTCTTTGCCTTTACAATACATAGCTCATGGGAAAATAGCCTTAAAAACTATTGTGGTGAAGAATATGTACTTATATATCTTATTTCTTAATAAGTTGCTTGTTGAGCGGTAACTATGTTTCTGGGGACGCCATCAACTTTTACCTTTGTTGAATATCATGTGAGTTGCTATGCATGTTCGTCTTGTCTGAAGTAAGGGCGATTTTCATGATCAAATGGTTTGAGTATGCATATTGTTAGAGAAGAATATTGGGCCGCTAACTAAAGCCATGAATCATGGTGGAAGTTTCAGTTTGGACACAAATCCTCAATCTCTTATGAGAATATTATCTGTTGTTGAATGCTTAAGCATTAAAAGAGGATTCCATTATCTGTTGTCTATGTTGTCCCAGTATGGATGTCTAAGTTGAGAATAATCAAAAGCGAGAAATCCAATGCGAACTTTCTCCTTAGACCTCTGTACAGGCGGCATAGAGGTACCCCTTTGTGACACTTGGTTGAAACATATGTTATGCAATGATAATCCGTGTTAATCCAAGCTAATTAGGACAAGGTGCGAGCACTATTAGTATTCTATGCATGAGGCTTGCAACTTATATGATGTCTTATACATAACACATATGATTTATTACTACCGTTGACAAAATTGTTTCTATGTTTTCAAAATGAAAAGCACTAGCACAAAAATAGTAATCCATGCTTCCCTCTGCGAAGGGCCATTCTTTTACTTTATTGTTGAGCCAGTTTACCTATTCTTTCTATCTTAGAAGCAAACACTTGTGTAAACTGTGTGCATTGATTCCTACATGTTTACCTATTGCACTTGTTATACTACTTTGTGTTGACAATTATCCATGAGATATACATGTTGAAGTTGAAAGCAACCGCTGAAACTTATATCTTCCTTTGTGTTGTTTCAAAGCTTTCTACTAATAACTTATTGCTTATGAGTTAACTGTTAGGCAAGTCTTATTGATGCTTGTCTTGAAAGTATTATTCATGAAAAGGCTTTGCTATATGATTCATTTGTTTACTCATTGTCTTCATCATTGCTTCGAATCGCTGCATTCATCTCATGTGCTTTACAATAGTATTGCTCAAGATTATGATAGCATGTCACTTCAGAAATTATCTTTGTTATCGTTTACCTACTCGAGGGCGAGTAGGAACTAAGCTTGGGGATGCTTGATACGTCCCAAACGTATCTATAATTTCTTATGTTCCATGCTACTTTTATGAAGATACTCACATGTTTTATACACATTATATGTCATTATTATGCATTTTCCGGCACTAACCTATTGACGAGATGCCGAAGAGCCAGTTGCTGTTTTCTGCTGTTTTTGGTTTCAGAAATCCTAGTAAGGAAATATTCTCGGAATTGGACGCAATCAACGCCCAGGGGCTTATTTTTCCACGAAGCTTCCAGAAGACCGAGGGAGAAACGAAGTGGGGCCACGGGGCGCCGCCACACTAGGGCGGCGCTGCCTAAGGGGGGCCCGCGCGGCCCTAGCGTGTGGGGCCCCCGTGACTCCTCCGACTCCGCCCTTCCGCCTACTTAAAGCCTTCGTCGCGAAACCCTCTGTACCGAGAGCCACGATACGGAAAACCTTCCAGAGACGCCGCCGCCGCCAATCCCATCTCGGGGGATTCAGGAGATCGCCTCCGGCACCCTGCCGGACAGGGGAATCATCTCCCGGAGGGCTCTTCATCGCCATGATCGCCTTCGGATCGATGTGTGAGTAGTTCACCCCTAGACTATGGGTCCATAGCAGTAGCTAGATGGTTGTCTTCTCCTCATTGTGCTATCATGTTAGATCTTGTGAGCTGCCTATCATGATCAAGATCATCTATTTGTAATGCTACATGTTGTGTTTGTTGGGATCCGATGAATATTGAATACTATGTCAAGTTGATTATCAATCTAACATATATGTTGTTTATGTTCTTGCATGCTCTCCGTTGCTAGTAGAGGCTCTGGCCAAGTTGATACTTGTAACTCCAAGAGGGAGTATTTATGCTCGATAGTGGGTTCATGCCTCCATTGAATGCAGGACAGGTGAGAAAGTTCTAAGGTTGTGGATGTGCTGTTGCCACTAGGGATAAAACATCGATGCTTTGTCTAAGGATATTTGTGTTGATTACATTATGCACCATACTTAATGCAATTGTCTGTTGTTTACAACTTAACACCGGAAGGGGTTCGGATGATAACCTGAAAGTGGACTATTTAGGCATAGATGCATGCTGGATAGCAGTCTATGTACTTTGTCGTAATGCCCTGATTAAATCTCATAGTACTCATCATGATATATGTATGTGCATTATTATGCCTTCTTTATTTGTCAATTGCCCAACTGTAATTCGTTCACCCAACATGATATTTATCTTATGGGAGAGACACCACTAGTGAACTGTGGACCCCGGTCCATTCTTTACATCTAAAATACAATCTACTGCAATTGTTCTTTACTGTTCTTAGCAAACAAACATCATCTTCCACACTATACGGTTAATCCTTTGTTTTCAGCAAGCCGGTGAGATTGACAACCTCACTGTTACGTTGGGGCAAAGTACTTTGATTGTGTTGTGCAGGTTCCACGTTGGCGCCGGAATCCCTGGTGTTGCGCCGCACTACACTTCGCCGCCATCAACCTTCAACGTGCTTCTTGGCTCCTACTGGTTCGATAAACCTTGGTTTCTTACTGAGGGAAAACTTGCTACTGTACGCATCACACCTTCCTCTTGGGGTTCCCAACGGACGTGTGTTAACTGCACGCATCAAGTACCGTCGAATAGGCAACGAAACCTTACTACCTGCCAGGAATGTATATGACTTGACTCTTTAAAACATATTTATGTGATCAATGGAGCATTTCCTTTTATTTTACAGGTACACCATACACATGGAAAACGTGCATCTCCTTGCAGCATACAAATGGTAAAATGAAACAGAAATTGTCTGCATTCAATGGCATTGGTTGGAAAATATGTCTCCTAAGAACATTAGCAGGAAAGTTATATGAGGAAAGCAACAAACTGCATTATGCTTTTAAAACAAAAATTGATATATATAATGTAGCATGACAAGCAAAATAAGGGAAATTATAGCCAAATATTGTAGGACACAAGATATATTGATTATCCATGAACACAAAAGCTCATCTGTTTACTAGGTCCATCACAAATGAGTTCCAGAAACTAATTACTACTACATGGTAGTATTGACTAGTACAAAAAGTCATCACACTTACAGATCTAACACACATCAGATTCAAGAAAAAACCTAGTTCCACTACATGGTTACATCAAAGCAGCAGAAAATGAGAATTCCATGCTAAAGTCCATCAAAGAATCAAATCCTAGTTCCACAACAAGCTACATTATCCCTGCTGCAAGTCCTCATTCATTATCTCCTCAACATCTTCGTTACGGTTATCACGGTTGTCGATAGGCTTGCTGCGAGCAACCTTCGAAAGTCTGGAATTGTGTCATTTTATGAACTTTGGCATGACCTTCCCAGAGTAGTACTCCATGTAAATGATGGAGTAGAAGCCACAGTCAAACCTGCAACAACAAAAATGGTAAAAACAAGTAAACAAAATGTGGGTGCAATGAACCTTATGAAAGTATCTTTTGACTGTCAACAGTGAAGCAACTTACAAAGTGCCTTGCTGCGGATAGTCACGGGTGATATGCTTGAATTTCCCAAAGTCAATGCATGATATTTTAGACTCATTTGCAGTCCTGATGAAGTTGGAGAACTACGAAAAAGCAAAAGAATGAAGAGTCAGGCCAATGATAAAACATACTACCTCCGTTTCAAGGAATAAGGCGCACACGTATTCCAAGATGAATTTTGACCATAAAAATTAAGCAACAAAATCTTGATTATATTATATGTAATTAGTATCGTTGGATTGGTATTAAAAAGCACTTTTTAATGATACTAATTTCATACAAATAATCTTTATCTTTTTGAAGTAATTCTTGGTCAAACAAAAATCTCGTAAAACGAGAGCGCCTTATTCCTTGAAACGGAGGTAGTAAAAGGTAAGTTCAAACAAACTTGAGAATTATGAGATTTTCTACCAAGTTGTTTGCTGCATTGGCTAAGGTGCTCACACCACTGTCTGGCATCATTGAATCAAATATGTGAAATTACTTGCATAGAAGGTTGATGCAGCATGCAATCCAGTGTTTATTTTGTACAATGGGTAAGTATAGCTACAAAAGATAAGCATGGGAAAAACAAAAACAGAGTCACAATATAAAAAAAATGTCTAAGGAATTAGAAAACAAATACTACAACAGAGTCTAAAAACAGACCAGGTCATCTTTTAGAATCTTGAATTTCTTACATGCGACCTTTAACTCTTTCACGAAAGACTGAGGGTAAAAAATAGAGGTTTCTACAACAAGCTTCTCCTGTATTTATAATATTTGATAGAAAACAATTAAGATGTAGCAAGTAAACAATGCTACAATACAAACTTCAAGGAAAGCTGCAAGTATTACTCACCACCAAGTATGGAGAGAAAGCATATTTCTTATGTGCCCGGGTGTTCTTTTCAGCAATAGTTTTTGCTAGATAATTGAACTTCTCAGTCCAAACATCCATGACATCATTGCTCATATATTGGCGGGGACGAAGAGACCCATGGAAGCTCTTGTATGAGCAATAGAAGCGGCCAATCTTCAGAAACTGTTTGCTGCAGAAAGAAAAAAAAACCCAATACACTTTTTAAAATGTAACGAACACATGGAACACATAGAAAAGCAAAAAAACAGTAATGTGACTAGGGAATCCTATGAATCAAAAAGGGAAAATACAGGGAAGTCTTACGGTTCTTCATCCTACATCTTCCTGTTGAATTTTCATGCGTGTGTGACATACTTGTCATACTTATGCACAACATCTTGAGAGACCTTAATCTTCTTCAATGGTGGAGGTGTGGCTTCACCCTTGGCTGCCCTATTGTATCTAGTTTTCTTATCTAGAGTTTTAGCACCAGTATTTGCATCTATGGTGACAACATCTATAGCGAAAAGCAATAACACATTAGAAGCTACAAAGAAATTATAGTAGTAAATAAAGAAGAAAATATGGACTAGTATCAAATGAAGCAAACATTGAGGTCTAGCTAAAGCACACATTAAGGTATGTAATGAAAATTGAAGCAAACACTATTATGTAATGTAGCTCATGAACATCAATAATGAAGCTATAAAAAAGTAGAGGATTTTCCTAGCTTCGGTAACATGGATATATAGTAAGGTAGCAATCTATAATAGGTAATGTAGTAGACAAGTAACAGTAAGGTAGCAAAATATGTATGAAATTGCAGCAATGGAGGTAAATTAAATAGTCATGTTTCTAGCCAAAATGAATCTATCTTGATTGGATGATGTGGTGACAATGTCTCAACCAAGTGATCTCCTTGAGCATCAGTTAATGGTAAGGGTGGGGTTGCAGCCTCCATTGCTTTAGGTTGGTCAATGGCTAGGAAAATAAATAAATACCAGCAAGCTAGCACAAAACCGAAGACTAAATTAGAAAGGAAACAAGAACAAGACACAAAAAGATTCATACATGCACCAACAACCTTCTCTACACATGCAACATCAATAGGCGGAGTAATTATTGATGCAGTAGTCGGGACGTGTGATAATGAATCATACTTAACCATTTCATGTGGATCCTGGGAGAATAGCTCCATTGCTGGAGGGTCAGGGGCTCTAATTAATCTAAGCTTCTAGAGGTATATATACTTTCTGGTATGCAAGAGTATGTGACCGGATGGGTGATCTCACGGGGTTGTCAACAGAAACATGTTCACCAACATCACCTCCCCCGGTAGATGAATCAATAAGAACAACTCCTTGCGAAATATCCAGGACATTGGTGTGTGTGTGTGTGTGCACGTTCATCATCATTTGCTTCAACCAAATGTTCATTGTCCTCTAATGCTTCAGAATCACCCTCCATAGCTCCTTCCACATTTTGAACATCAACATGTTTGGTAGAAACCTTCATCCACATCTCCTTCAGCAGCGTCCATAGTTTGATCTTCTTGAACACTACCTTCGGTTGGTAAATCGACACTTGGAGCCTCTCCTTCTTTCATTGCTGCAGCTACATCAATAAGCAAGGTTGCCATGCGATGTGACTGCATTTCTTTCAAATCGACACCAAAGTTCTTGAGAGTATTGTGATGACGGCTACTAGTAACGCCAAAAATATCTTGATACGTTGGGACTCCAAGTGCAGAGTGTTGTATCAACGGAGTATCTTCCCCACAAAGGTGACTCGAGGGTTTATATCAAACTCTCGGGGAACTGGATGAAAGAGTGTATTCTTCTCTCTTCTTCAAGCAATCCTCTAGGTAAAGTAAATACCTTGTGTCCCCAACTCCACCGTGTGGTTGTCAAGCACAAGGTTTCACGTAAGTAAATAACACAAGTAGAAATAAAACAAGTAAATATTAAACTAGATGAAATAACTAAGTAAAAAACTGTAAATTGGTTGATTATTTTTGGTGTTTTGGATGCAAATAAGAAAAGAAAATATTTTTGTATTTTCGGATTAAAATAGTGCAGCAAATAGAAAACAATGTAAAAGCAATATAAAGGTGTTTCTGATGATAAAAAGTGGACCGCGGTTCATGGGTTCACTTGACTATTCTCTCTTAAAGTTGTGGTGGACAAAAAGCAATTCATCAATGAGATATGAAGGTACAAATAATATTTTATGTAAGATCAAAATTAATATGAGCATCACGTCCTAACATAGAGATGATGCAACACACATCTCTTATACTCCAAATAATATTATATGTAAGATCAGAATTAATATGAGCAGCTATGTATGCCTCTCTGTTGCTGCTTACCATGCACTGGTGAGCTGCAAATGCTCATACAAGCATGATGATCCATAATTGGACCAGTGGTGCCTCTGATACCCTTGGTGATATCTTTGTATTGATGCTATTTAAGTGCTTACTTGATGATGCTCATGTCACTTAACTGAATCATGGATTCATATTGATTTGTGGATGGTTACTGGAACCATTAATTGATGAACAATGAATTGGTGATGATTCAATTCAGTTAAATGAATTTAATTTGATTACCAACTCTTGTTGGACATAAATAGTAAGTCTGAACCTTTTGCAAGGTTATGATGACTAGTCCCTTTTACTTGTGGTTTGATGTGACCTCAGTTGTTGGAGATATTCCCAAGAGGCAATAATAAAATGGTTATTATAATGTATCTTTGTGTTTATGATAATGTTTGCATACCATGCTATAATTGTATTAACCGAAACATTGATACATGTGTGTTATGTAAACAACAAGGAGTCCCTAGTAAGCCTCTTGTATAACTAGCTTGTTGATTAATAGATGATCATGGTTTCGTGATCATGAACATTGGATGTTATTAATAACAAGGTTATGTCATTGAGTGAATGATATAACGGACACACACCCATTTAAGCGTAGCATAAGATCACGTCATTAAGTTCATTTGCTAAAAGCTTTCGATACATAGTTACCTAGTCCTTTCGACCATGAGATCATGTAAATCACTTATGCCGGAAGGGTACTTTGATTACATCAAACGCCACTGCGTAAATGGGTGGTTATAAAGGTGGGATTAGGTATCCGGAAAGTATGAGTTGAGGCATATGGATCAACACTGGGATTTGTCCATCCCGATGATAGATAGATATACTCTAGACCCTCTCGGTGGAATGTCGTCTAAATTAGCTTGCAAGCATATGAATGGTTCTTAAGAGACCACATACCACGGTACGAGTAAAGAGTACTTGTCAGGAGACGAGGTTGAACGAGGTATAGAGATACCGATGATCAAACCTCGAACAAGTAAAATATCGCGTGACAAAGGGAATCGGTATCGTATGTAAATGGTTCAATCGATCACTAAAGTCATCGTTGAATATGTGGGAGCCATTATGGATCTCCAGATCCCGCTATTGGTTATTGGTCGGAGAGAAGTCTCAACCATGTCTGCATAGTTCACGAACCGTAGGGCAACACACTTAAGGTTTGATGTCGTTTAAGTAGATATGGAATATGGAATGGAGTTCAAAGTTTTGTTCGGAGTCTCAGATGAGATCCAGGACATCACGAGGAGTTCTGGAATGGTCCGGAGAATAAGATTCATATATAGGAAGTCATTTTACAAGTTTGGAAATGATCCGGTGCATTTATGGAAGATTTTAGAAGGTTCTATAAAAGTCCGGAAGAAATCACCATGGAAAGTGGAGTCCTGGAGGGACTCCACCTTGCATGGCCGGCCAAACCCTAAGGGGGAGGAGTCCCAGGTGGGCTCCACCTTGGTGGCCGGCCAACCCCCCTCCAAGGAAGGGTGGGAGTCCCACCTTGAGTAGGACTCCCACCTTGGGTAGGTTTCGTACCTATGGTAGGTTTTGGTTTCGGGTCTTATTCGAAGACTTGGATACCAACACTTGGGGATTTCCACCTATATATTGAGGAGCAAGGGGAGGGGGCCGGCCACCTTAAGCCCTACCTTGGCCGCACCCCTTGGTGGTGGCGCCCAAGCCTCCCTCTCCCCAAACCCTAGCCTCTCCTCCTCCACATACAACTCCTGCAGCGCATAGGCGAAAGCCCTGCCGGAGTTCTCCACCACCACCGCCACCACGCCGTCGTGCTGCCGGGATTGCGAGGAGGATCTACTACTTCCACTGCCCGCTGGAACGGGGAGGAGGACGTCGTCTTCATCAACACCGTACGTGTGATCGAGTACGGAGGTGCTGCCCGATTGTGGCACCATCAAGTTCTTCTACGCGCTTTTGCAAGCGGTCAAGATCTTCTACGCGCTTTTGCAAGCGGCAAGTGATCGACTACATCCACCACGAGATCTAATCTCGTTAGGCTTTGGAAATCTTCAAGGGTTAGTCTCGTGATCCCCTCGTTGCTACCATCTACTAGATTAGATCTTGGCTTGTGTTTCGTTCTTGCGGTAGGAAATTTTTTGTTTTCTATGCTACGAATCCCTTCAGTGGTATCAGAGCCGTGTCTATGCATAGATTGGTTGCACGAGTAGAACACAATTGTTTTGTGGACGTTGATGCTTTGTTGTCTTTAGTTCGTGTACTTTGCATCTTGCGGCATGGTGGGATGAAGCGGCCCGGGCTAACTTTACATGACCGCGTTCGTGAGACTTGCTCCACGCTCGACATGCAACTTGTATTGCATAAGTGGCTTCGCGGGTGTCTGTCTCTCCCACCATAGTGAAGATTCAGTTTACTCTTTCTATTGACAACACTAGTATCACCATTGTGGTTCATGTTCATAGGTAGATTGGATCTTACTCGAAAACCCTAAACCACGTAAAATATGCAAACCAAATTAGAGGCGTCTAACTTGTTTTTGCAGGGTTTGGTGATGTGATATGGCCATGATGTGATGATGAATATGTATGAGATGATCATTATTGTATTGTGGCAACCGGCAGGAGCCTTATGGTTGTCTTTATGTTTCATGTTGTAGTATTATTTCAAAGTAGTTGTAATAGTTGCTACACACGGTGAACAACCATGAAGACGACGCCATGGACCTTGACGCTACGCCGACGGTGATGGAGATCATGCCCGTTGATGATGGAGATCATGTCCGTGCTTTGGAGATGAAGATCGAAGGCGCAAAGACTAAAGGGCCATATCATATCACATTATGAATTGCATGTGATGTTAATCCTTTATGCATCTTATCTTGCTTAGATCGCGACGGTAGCATTATAAGATGATCCCTCACATTAATATCAAGATAATAAAGTGTTCTCCCCTCGTATGCACCGTTGCTACAGTTCGTCGTTTCGAAGCATCTCGTGATGATCGGATGTGATAGACTCTACGTTCACATACAACGGGTGTAAGCCATGTTTGCACATGCGGAATACTTGGGTTTGCTTGACGAGCCTAGCATGTACAGACATGGCCTCGGGACAACGGAAACCGAAAGGTTGAACACGAGTCATATAGATGATATGATCAACATGTTGATGTTCACCATTGAAGCTACATCATCTCACGTGATGATCGGTTTTGGTGTAGTGGATATGGATCGTGTGCCACTTAACAACTATGAGGGATGTTGTATTAAGTGGGAGTTCATTAGTAATTAGATTAAAACTTGAACTAATTACCATAAACATAGTCTGAGTAGTATTTTGAATTGAATTTGTAGAATTGGCATCCGTTTTCTACCATGCGCTAGTCTTGTAATTGAGATATAAATACTGTTAAATTTGACAAGTAACTTTACTGACTGGTACTGTATTGTTAAAGAATCAAGAAATGATTAAGTCCTATTGCAAACTTTTAGTAAACCTCACATTGCTTACTCAAAGAACAATGGTTTAAATTAGTACCTAGAATCATATTGTCTCCGTGAAACTTGAAGTTCAAATCTGTTTGAAAAGTAAGGAGCTGAAAATTTTGTTTTCAGAAATAAGCGAGGTATGAGATATATGTGATATCTAAGACCTTATTGCAAGATGGTAGAATATAATTTGGTGAGACTACATAAACTCATAAGTTTTATGGGAATGTACGAAGGTTGAAGACGCCAGGCGTCCCAATCCTCCAACTATTGGGGCACTGACAATATTCACATATCCATGAAGTGACCGTCCTTAGTATGCACCGTTGCTAAGACTCGTCGTTTCGAAGCATCACGTGATGATCGGGTGTTATAGATTCTATGTGTGCATACAACGGGTGCAAGCTAGATTTGCACATGCGAATACTGAGGTTAAACTTTACGAGCCTAGCATGTACAGACATGGTCTCGGAAAGTCGTCACGATATGATGGATAAAATTATGAGTGAAATTGTTCATCATATTACAAAGTTACTAATAGTGAAATCTGGAACACTTGCCATATGATGATCAGCTTCAAAGTAAGAACCTCAAGGTTATTGGTATTTGACCAACAAACCTAGAAGTTATTGAAGGTGAAGTGTTTTCTGAGAATGAGGAAAGCTAAAAGAGAAATTGCAAAAGATATTTTGGCAGAAAGAAAAGAAAAGACTAGAAAGTCTAGCTCAAGTGTATATAAATGATATACATGTTATGGTTGTATTCCTAGTTTGGTCACACAATGAAATTCTTGGGTATTTGTACCATATTGGTTGGTATGAAGTGTCATACAAAACAGCGCAATACAAGAATATAATTGCCTAAGTGACTGACAAGGAATATGATAGGAATGCACGTCTGGAACAAAAATAAAGTGTTATTGTGTTCGTCGTTGGCATTCTATCTAGCCCTTATAATTTATAATAAAGAACTTAATAATTGTTATTTTGCTCTGGTCAAATGAAAACAATGAGTTGTTCAAATTATGATATTAATCCATGTACGATGGATAAGTTATTATAAATCTTAATGGTGAAACACACATACATAACACTGACGCTAAAATGCCATAAGGCAAATGATTTGAATTCCACTTATTTGTGGAACCGCCATTTAGGTCATGTTAGAAAGGAACGCATGAAGGAACTCCATGCAAATGGATTTTTGGAGTCATTTGATTTTTGAATCGTTTGGCGCTTGCAAATCTTTTCTAAAGAGAATGACTAAAATACCGTTCATAGGCCAAGAGTTGAACGGGCAACTAACTTAGTGGAAACATATATGATGATGTATGTGGTTCACTGGGCATAGTTGTGTGCGGGAGATTCTTCTACTTCATGAAAACTTCCAACAATGAATTGACTATATATATGTGGATATATTTGATAAGGAAGAAGTTTTGAAACATTTGAATGGATTCAAATAAATTTCAGCATGAAGTGGAAATCATCGTAATAGAAAAGTCAAATATCTATGATTGGATCATAGTGGAAATATTTGAATTACGAGTTTTAGCGAACATGTAAGAGAGTTATGAAGTTGTTCTACAAATCACGTTTCTTGGAGTATCATAGTGATGATGGAGTATCCGAGAGATGTATCCAAACCTTGTTGGATCAATGATGAGATAAAATATTGATGCCATTATATTTTTGTAGATTATGCTTTAGAGACTACCGCTTTTACACTGAATAGAGCATCATCATGATCCGTTGAAATGACACCATACGATTTATGGCATGGGTATGAACCCTAATAGTCCTTTCTTTAAATTTTGGTCTAAGGGTTTACAACCAAAATCGGATGAATGTCTTTGTTGGTTATCCCAAAGAATTGATTGGGAATTCTTTCCACTATGGAGACAAAGACAAAAGTGTTTGTCGATGTTTCTTACTTATTTCCAAGAAATTGTTTTTAGCGAAGTATTTGAGTGGGAGGACAATAGAACTTGATAAGGTTTATGAACCTGAGCATAATGATCAGAGTAGCGCAGCATCGGAAATGGTTCCGGAAGCGGCCACAACGATCATGGCTCCCATGACTACAAAGTGTTTTAGCCATGGAGATCGAAGTACTTATTGAACCTTGTAGGTATGGTTTACTTTGTGATCAAATAAATGATTTGTGGACAAAGGATTGATTTTTGAACAATGATAAACCAACTACAAACAAAGAATTTATGATGGGCCCTGACTCCATTAAAATGGCTATACGCCATGAAATCCAAGATAGATGAATACTTTGTGAAAGTAAATGGATCTATAAATTTGATGGACTTGGATGAAATATCCTTGAAGAAGCTCGACTTGTTGAAAAGTAGTTTACGACAAAGTTCAAAGAGTTGACTACAATAAGATTAGATCTTCTGTAGCAATGCTTATAGTCTATGTGGATTATTCTAGTAATCGCTACATATTTCTTTTATGAGATATGCTAGTAGGATGGCAAAATACATTACTTAACAGAAGTGTGTATTAAAGGTGTATACAAGATACGACCGAGAGTTTTGCTAGTCCGTGGAATACTAGATAGGTATACGAACTTCAATTGGATGAAGTGAGTATCACGGAGTTGGAATCTTCACCGGATGAAATAATCAAAGAGTTTTTGATTTCATCAGAAACGATGAAGATGCTTGCATTTGCAAGAAATTAAGTGGCAGCGCTGAGACATATTTATAATACTTTATGTAAATGACATATAGTTGGTTATAAATGATGTAATTATATACTTGATTATAAAAGGTTTCATTGAGAATTAACTTCAATGAAAGAATATGGACTGAAACATATTTAGTGTCAAGATCTATGAAGATAGATTGAAACACATAATAAGTTTAAGTCAAAGTACATAGAATGGATATTGAAACAGTTCAATATAGAAATATTAAGAAGGTGTTATTTTCATGTGAATGTTTAACAAGACTTGAGTGTATTTGACACTCGATGAGTAAAAACACATGAGTGATTTTAGATCACGAATAATATGTAAAAAATCAGATGTCATGTGCTCTAAAAGGTTAGGAGCATATACCAGAATGATTCATATGATGATCATTGGACAAACAGTAAGAATATCCCTGAGTGCTTTAGAAGAACCAAGGATATATATATATAGTTTTGTATGGAGAAATGACTAACAAATCGTTGTAAGGTGTTGCACCGATATTGGTTTTGTCACATATAAAAATAAAATTTCAATCTCAAATTAGACTAAGTGTTGTTTTAAAAGGTAGCACAATGTGCAAGAAGTTGTCTATGCTAGATTTAGATGAGTTCTAAATATTTGTGACGGATTCTACAAACGAAGGCAGAGTATGTCATTGTTTTGACAATGACTGAGGATGTTAAGTCAAGAAGTTCTTTGAGAACTTGGTGTAGTTCCGATAGTGTCAGAACTTTGAAGCTATATTGTGTGTGACAATATTAGTGACATATTGATACGCGTAAAGCACACGTCCGTTGGGAACCCCAAGTGGAAGGTATGATGCGTATAGAAGCAAGTTTCCCTCAGTAAGAAACCAAGGTTTATCGAACCAGTAGGAGCCAAGAAGCACGTTGAAGGTTGATGGCGGCGAAGTGTAGTGCGGCGCAACACCAGGGATTCCGGCGCCAACGTGGAACCTGCACAACACAATCAAAGTACTTTGCCCCAACGTAACAGTGAGGTTGTCAATCTCACCGGCTTGCTGTAACAAAGGATTAGATGTATAGTGTGGAAGATGATGTTTGTTTGCGAAGAACAGTAAAGAACAAGTATTGCAGTAAATTGTATTTCAGATGTAAAGAATGGACCGGGGTCCACAGTTCACTAGTGGTGTCTCTCCCATAAGATAAATAGCATGTTGGGTGAACAAATTACAGTTGGGCAATTGACAAATAAAGAAGGCATAACAATGCACATACATATATCATGATGAGTACTATGAGATTTAATCAGGGCATTACGACAAAGTACATAGACCGCTATCCAGCATGCATCTATGCCTAAATAGTCCACTTTCAGGTTATCATCCGAACCCCTTCCGGTATTAAGTTGCAAGCAACAGACAATTGCATTAAGTATGGTGCGTAATGTAATCAACACAAATATCCTTAGACAAAGCATCGATGTTTTATCCCTAGTGGCAACAGCACATCCACAACCTTAGAACTTTCTGTCACTATCCCAGATTCAATGGAGGCATGAACCCACTATCGAGCATAAATACTCCCTCTTGGAGTTACAAGTATCAACTTGGCCAGAGCCTCTACTAGCAACGGAGAGCATGCAAGAACATAAACAACATATATGATAGATTGATGATCAACTTGACATAGTATTCAATATTCATCGGATCCCAACAAACACAACATGTAGCATTACAGATAGATGATCTTGATCATGATAGGCAGCTCACAAGATCTAACATGATAGCACAATGAGGAGAAGACAACCATCTAGCTACTGCTATGGACCCATAGTCCAGGGGTGAACTACTCACACATCGATCCAGAGGCGATCATGGCGATGAAGAGCACTCCGGGAGATGATTCCCCTCTCCGGCAGGGTGCCGGAGGCGATCTCCTGAATCCCCCAAGATGGGATTGGCGGCGGCAGCGTCTCTGGAAGGTTTTCCGTATCGTGGCTCTCGGTACAGAGGGTTTCGCGACGAAGGCTTTAAGTAGGCGGAAGGGCGGAGTCGGAGGAGTCACGGGGGCCCCACACGCTAGGGCCGCGCAGGCCCCCCTTAGGCCGCGCCGCCCTAGTGTGGCGGCGCCCCGTGGCCCCACTTCGTTTCTCCCTCGGTCTTCTGGAAGCTTCGTGGAAAAATAAGCCCCTGGGCGTTGATTGCGTCCAATTCCGAGAATATTTCCTTACTAGGATTTCTGAAACCAAAAACAGCAGAAAACAGCAACTGGCTCTTCGGCATCTCGTCAATAGGTTAGTGCCGGAAAATGCATAATAATGACATAAAATGTGTATAAAATATGTGAGTATCATCATAAAAGTAGCATGGAACATAAGAAATTATGGATACGTTTGAGATGTATCAAGCATCCCCAAGCTTAGTTCCTACTCGCCCTCGAGTAGGTAAACGATAACAAGGATAATTTCTGAAGTGACATGCTATCATAATCTTGATCAATACTATTGTAAAGCACATGAGATGAATGCAGCGATTCGAAGCAATGGTGAAGACAATGAGTAAACAACTGAATCATATAGCAAAGACTTTTCATGAATAGTACTTTCAAGACAAGCATCAATAATACTTGCATAATAGTTAACTCATAAGCAATAAGTTCTTAGTAGAAAGCTTTGAAACAACACAAAGGAAGATATAAGTTTCAGCGGTTGCTTTCAACTTCAACATGTATATCTCATGGATAATTGTCAACACAAAGTAATATAACAAGTGCAATAGGTAAACATGTAGGAATCAATGCACACAGTTGACACAAGTGTTTGCTTCTAAGATAGAAAGAAGTAGGTAAACTGACTCAACAATAAAGTAGAAGAATGGCCCTTCGCAGAGGGAAGCATGGATTACTATTTTTGTGCTAGAGCTTTTCATTTTGAAAACATAGAAACAATTTTGTCAACGGTAGTAATAAATCATATGTGTTATGTATAAGACATCCTATAAGTTGCAAGCCTCATGCATAGAATACTAATAGTGCCCGCACCTTGTCCTAATTAGCTTGGATTAACACGGATTATCATTGCAGAGCATATATTTCAACCAAGTGTCACAAAGGGGTACCTCTATGCCGCCTGTACATAGGTCTAAGGAGAAAGTTCGCATTGGATTTCTCGCTTTTGATTATTCTCAACTTAGACATCCATACCGGGACAGCATAGACAACAGATAATGGACTCCTCTTTAATGCTTAAGCATTCAACAACAGATAATATTCTCATAAGAGATTGAGGATTTGCGTCCAAACTGAAACTTCCACCATGATTCATGGCTTTAGTTAGCGGCCCAATGTTCTTCTCTAACAATATGCATACTCAAACCATTTGATCATGAAAATCGCCCTTACTTCAGACAAGACGAACATGCATAGCAACTCACATGATATTCAACAAAGGTAAAAGTTGATGGCGTCCCCAGAAACATGGTTACCGCTCAACAAACAACTTATTAAGAAATAAGATACATAAGTACATATTCTTCACCACAATAGTTTTTAAGGCTATTTTCCCATGAGCTATGTATTGTAAAGGCAAAGAATAGAAGTTTTAAAGGAAGCACTCAAGTAATGTACTTTGGAATGGCAGAGAAATACCATGTAGTAGGTAGGTATGATGGACACAAATGGCATAGTTTTTGGCTCAAGAATTTGGATGCACGAGAAGAATTCCTCTCAATACAAGGCTAGGCTAGCAAGGTTGTTTGAAGCAAACTCAAGTATAAAACGGTACAGCAAGACTCACATATGAACATATTGTAAGCATTATAAGACTTTACATCGTCTCCTTGTTGTTCAAACACCTTAACCAGAAAATATCTAGACTTAGAGAGACCAATCATGCAAACCAAATTTTAACAAGCTCTATGTAGTTCTTCATTAATAGGTGCAAAGTACATGATGCAAGAGCTTAAACATGATCTATATGAGCACAACAATTGCCAAGTATCAAATTATTCAAGACATTATACCAATTACCAGATAAAGCATTTTCCGTTTCCAACCATATATCAATGAACGAATTAGTTCAACCTTCGCAATGAACATTAAGAATAAAGCTAAGAACACATGTGTTCATATGCAACAGCGGAGCATGTATCTCTCCCACACAAAGAATGCTAGGATCCGATTTTATTCAAACAAAAACAAAAATAAAAACAAACAGACGCTCCAAGTAAAGCACATAAGATGTGACTGAATAAAAATATAGTTTCACTAGAGGTGACCTGATAAGTTGTCGATGAAGAAGGGGATGCCTTGGGCATCCCCAAGCTTAGATGCTTGAGTCTTCTTGAAATATGCAGGGATGAACCACGGGGGCATCCCCAAGCTTAGACTTTTCACTCTTCTTGATCATATTGTATCATCCTCCTCTCTTGACCCTTGAAAACTTCCTCCACACCAAACTCATTAGAGGGTTAGTGCATAATTGAAAATTCATATATTCAGAGATGACATAATCATTCTTAACACTTCTGGACATTGCACAAAGCTACTGAAAGTTAATGGAACAAAGAAATCCATCAAACATAGCAAAACAGGCAATGCAAAATAAAAGGCAGAATCTGTCAAAACAGAACAGTCCGTAAAGACGAATTTGTCAGGGGCACTTAACTTGCTCAGATGAAAATGCTCAAATTTAATGAAAGTTGCGTACATATCTGAGGATCACGCACGTAAATTGGCAGATTTTTCTGAGTTACCTACGGAGAACCCTGCCCAAATTCGTGACAGCAAGAAATCTGTTTCTGCGCAGTAATCCAAATCTAGTATTGACTTTACTATCAAAGACTTTACTTGGCACAACAATGCAATAAAATAAAGATAAGGAGAGGTTGCTACAGTAGTAACAACTTCCAAGACTCAAATATATAAAAAATGTTGTAGTAAAATAATGGGTTGTCTCCCATAAGCGCTTTTCTTTAACGCCTTTCAGCTAGGCGCAGAAAGTGTGAATCAAGTATTATCAAGAGATGAAGCATCAACATCATAATTTTCCTTACAAACACAACTTGTTACAGAGGGTACCTTAGATGCTCCATTATCTAAATTCCACATAGTGGTACTAAGGGTTTTATCAATTTTAGGCTTATAATAATTTTTTGGCTTAGGCACCTTAGATACATACATGAATTTTTGCTCCTTGCCCACATAAGCTTTCTCCTTAAATTTAAGAGAAGAGAAAGTTGAACCCAATGTTCCCATAGCTTCTTCAAGTTTACCAATCCTATGGGTTTGATTATCATGGATAGCACAAGTTTCTAACATAGCAATTCTTTCATTAATTCCTCCTAAGGATTTATCAAGTTTATCAGTATTATTAAGTAATATTCCCAGTTTAGTATCAATACTTGGAAGATTTTTCTCTATGGCTTCCAACTTTTTCATGACATCCTCAAGAGAGATTTCAGTTTTAGTTTCATTAATAGGTGGTATTCCAACTAGGCTCTCAATGATGCAACTATCTTCTAAAGCAGGAGTACCTAGGAAATTACCCCCCGAAAGAGTATCAAGAACATACCTATTTCAGCTAGATATACCAACATAAAAGTTCCTAAGTAGGATAATAGTGGAGTGTTTCTTAGTGCACCTATGATGAGCATCACTAATTCTATACCAAGCATCTTTAAAACTTTCTCCACCTTGTTGCTTAAATGAACGAACTTCAACTTCAGGATTACTCATTTTAGTAGTAGTAAATAAAGCAAACTAAATAAAGTAAATGCAAGTAACTAATTTTTGTGTGTTTTTGATATAGAGCACGCAAACAAGACAGTAAATAAAGTAAAGCTAGCAACTAATTTTTTTGTGTTTTGTTTTAGTGCAGCAAACAAAGTAGTAAATAAAATAAAGCAAGACAAAAACAAAGTAAAGAGATTGGAAGTGGAGACTCCCCTTGTAGCGTGTCTTGATCTCCCCGACAACGGCGCCAGAAATTTAGCTTCATACGCGTAAAGCACACGTCCGTTGGGAACCCCAAGTGGAAGGTATGATGCGTATAGAAGCAAGTTTCCCTCAGTAAGAAACCAAGGTTTATCGAACCAGTAGGAGCCAAGAAGCACGTTGAAGGTTGATGGCGGCGAAGTGTAGTGCGGCGCAACACCAGGGATTCCGGCGCCAACGTGGAACCTGCACAACACAATCAAAATACTTTGCCCCAACGTAACAGTGAGGTTGTCAATCTCACCGGCTTGCTGTAACAAAGGATTAGATGTATAGTGTGGAAGATGATGTTTGTTTGCGAAGAACAGTAAAGAACAAGTATTGCAGTAGATTGTATTTCAGATGTAAAGAATGGACCGGGGTCCACAGTTCACTAGTGGTGTCTCTCCCATAAGATAAAGGGATTTCTATTTTCGTGCCCCTGCTTCGTTAGTTGTACTCAGTTTTCCCCAGCTCGTTAGTTTTTCCTCAGCTTTCCCCTCCCTCTAGTTTGAAACCCCTCGAAGACGCGGGTTGCCGTCAGGTCAGAGGCCTTACCGTTACCGTCAGGTCAGTTACTCTCTGACCGTCTCGTGCTGACGGGTAGCCATCCATCTACCGCTGACGCGTGGGCCGTTTTATTTCCTTATTGTATACGCGGTGCTGCCAATGACAAATGGGGCCGCTCTATGGGGCTGCCGCAGCCAATGACCAGTGGGTCGTCTATTTATTTATAGAAAATTATATATTGCCGCTCTGTGGGGCCTCCGCAGCCAATGACCGCTGTGGCAGGTGACTATTTTCGCAGCTTAATCTAAACTGACTCTTATGCTAAACATTGTGCATCCCGACGTTGACCTAGCAGTGGCGGCGAGCATAGCCGTTCTGACCATGCCGATATCGGCATCGGCATCGGCATCGTTTGGAGGATGTGGTGCTCGAATAATAGTGGAAATGCGATATTATTTTTTACATGCATAATATATAGAAAATAGCTAGATCTCTAAATCGATGCATATGAAGCTACATATATATTCTTGGTCATAATCCCCTTATCGAAAGGGGATGGATGCATGGCTTCACGTCGTCGTCGCTTTCATCGTCAGTATCTTCGTCGTCTGAGTAGTAGTACCTCCTGCACATTGTTCCGTCGAACACCTTCACTGTGAGCACATCATCGCCTTCATATTTGAAGTTTACGTAGCAGCCGAAATCCACACCATGCGCGATGGCGAATTTCTCCCAGCCCTTGTCGAGGTACATCCGGCCTTGTCCGTCAAATAGGACCTCCACGGTCCAGAGATGAGGACCGCAGTCAGCTGCTCGCAGATACACCTTAGCTGGCTCCTGGCCGTCAAGATAGTCCGCAAATTTTTTTGGGAGTTCCTGCAAAGAAATCGAGCGCCGATCGTTTGAAATTAAAGGTTTTTTAGAACATGCCCATAATTAATCACATGCATCATATATGTGGGAACGCGTACGTACCTTCTTGACCAAAGGGTCTTCATAGACGACGATGAAGAACTCCTCTATGATCAATGGCAGTGTTGACGGTGGTGGTGGCAATGATGATGATCCACTTCCCCTTCCCCTTCCCCTTCCCCTTCCCCTTCCGGTCCGCGTCCGAGACGTGGAAGCCATGGCAATGGATCAAGTGTATGTGAACGAAGAAGAGAGAGGCAGAACCTATTGACACAAGGGATGGCCGTGTGGGTGTTTATAAGGGAGAGATGGCCGTTGTAGGGGTTTACACAATAAAATAAGGAGGAGGTGAACGTTGGTGGGGGTTTACACAATAAATTAAGGAGGAGATGACCGTTGTGGGGGTTTACACAATAAATTAAGGAGGAGACGACCGTTGTGGGGGTATATATCTCAACAAAAAAGTAATGCGGACTATCTTGACGAAAATGGAACTTCGTGATATAGTTTATCATTTTACCGTGAAAAGTAATGCCTAAAAGAAATGGTAATTCGTGATAGTTTATCATTTACCGTAATGGCTACAACAAATCATTGATGGTTTATCATTTTTTGCGTGAAAAGTAATGGCTACAAGAAATGGGTGATGGTGTATCATTTTTTGCGTCAAAAGTAATGGCTACAACAAAATCGGTGATGATTTATCGTTTTTTGCGTGAAAAGTAATGGCTACAAGAAATGGGTGATGGTGTATCATTTTTTGCGTGAAAAGTAATGGCTACAACAAAATCGGTGATGGTTTATCATTTTTTGCGTGAAAAGTAATGGCTACAAGAAATGGGTGATGGTGTATCATTTTTTGCGTCAAAAGTAATGGCTACAACAAAATCAGTGATGATTTATCGTTTTTTGCGTGAAAAGTAATGGGTACAAGAAATGGGTGATGGTGTATCATTTTTTTCGTGAAAAGTAATGGCTACAACAAAATGGTGATGGTTTATCATTTTTTTGCGTGAAAAGTAATGGCTACAACAAAATCGGTGATGGTTTATCATTTTTTTTGCGTGAAAAGTAATGGCTACAACAAAATCGGTGATGGTTTATCATTTTTTGCGTGAAAAGTAATGCCTAAAAAGAGTTTATAATTTAGCTCGTGAAAAATAATGCAGAAAACCAAACTTTGCGTGAAGCTAACCGACGACAGAGAGAGAGAGGGTGGTGGCCCCGACCAGAGAGAGAGATAGGGGTTATCCTGCCCGTTAGATCATACGATCAACGGTCGGCGAGCACGATCCGCGTGACATGGGCTAGACCAATCAGGGCAATGTTGGGAGTCTGTGAGAGTTTGTGAAGGGAGAGGGTAAAACTGAGTAGTATCAAGAAACCAAAGGCAAGTGAGTAGTAAACAGACTAAGGGATTCAAATATGAGATTTAAAAAATGGAAAATGCGTGTTTTGTACAATGAAACCCATCTTGGCCTACCTCAAACTATTTGCAATACAAATCTACATGAGTGTGAAAATTATGGCCTCATTCAGACAAAGTATGTTTTGGGGAAAGCTGTTTTGGGTAGGGCTTATTATGGAAAACCATGCACCTTCATAGCTACTAGATGATTTGAGAAGTGGCAATTTGTGGTGAAACTTGATTTATCTATGATTTATCTATGATTTGAGAAGTGAAAATTTGTAGTAAAGACTCAATGAGTAAGTGCCACTCTTTTTCGGAATTTTTTGCACATTAAATAACTCATTTAACTAGTTAATCCCATTTGTTGACTCTCTGTTGACCAGCCACTTGAGGGTAAAACTGAGTATATTGCACTAGCCAGTATTAGCACTCAAGGCGAAAACTGAGCACACAAAAAATGCTAGTATATGACTCGAGGGTATACCTGAGTATATCTAAATTTCCAGGGTTAGACCCGAGGACGCGCGTTGCGGTGCAGAAGTGGAAGACGTGCCATTGTTGACGCGTGTCGCGGTGCAGACATGCAAATAGTGGACGCGTAGGACGCGGGTCGCATTTAGGACGCGTAAGCCCCTCCCTCCCTCCCTCTGCACACAGTCGTCTCATTCTCGCTCACGCACGAAACCACCCCTCTCACGTCCCATCAACTTCTCCAAATCGAAACAACCCCAACCGCCGTACACACGCTACCCTGCCGGCGATGGAGAAGAAGAATGCGCCGGCGGCCGTCGCCTCCGAGCCCGTTGATGGCGTGTATTTCACACGTTCGTTGGGCAACCCCAAGAGGAAGGTATGATGCGCACAGCAGCAAGTTTTCCCTCAGAAAGAAACCAAGGTTTATCGAACCAGGAGGAGCCAAGAAGCACGTTGAAGGTTGATGGCGGCGGGATGTAGTGCGGCGCAACACCAGGGATTCCGGCGCCAACGTGGAACCTGCACAACACAACCAAAGTACTTTGCCCCAACGAAACAGTGAGGTTGTCAATCTCACCGGCTTGCTGTAACAAAGGATTAACCGTATTGTGTGGAAGATGATTGTTTGCAGAAAACAGTAGAACAAGTATTGCAGTAGATTGTATTTCAGTAAAGATAATTGGACCGGGGTCCACAGTTCACTAGAGGTGTCTCTCCCATAAGACAAACAGCATGTTGGGTGAACAAATTACAGTTGGGCAATTGACAAATAAAGAGAGCATGACAATGCACATACATATCATGATGAGTATAGTGAGATTTAATTGGGCATTACGACAAAGTACATAGACCGCCATCCAACTGCATCTATGCCTAAAAAGTCCACCTTCAGGTTATCATCCGAACCCCCTCCAGTATTAAGTTGCAAAGCAACAGACAATTGCATTAAGTATGGTGCGTAATGTAATCAACAACTACATCCTTAGACATAGCATCAATGTTTTATCCCTAGTGGCAACAGCACAACACAACCTTAGAACTTTCTCACATCGTCCTGTGTGTCAATGCAGGCATGAACCCACTATCGAGCATAAATACTCCCTCTTGGAGTTACAAGCATCTACTTGGCCAGAGCATCTACTAGTAACGGAAAGCATGCAAGATCATAAACAACACATAAGTATAACTTTGATAATCAACATAACAAGTATTCTCTATTCATCGGATCCCAACAAACGCAACATATAGAATTACAGATAGATGATCTTGATCATGTTAGGCAGCTCACAAGATCCGACAATGATAGCACAATGGGGAGAAGACAACCATCTAGCTACTGCTATGGACCCATAGTCCAGGGGTAGACTACTCACACATCACACCGGAGGCGACCATGGCGGCGTAGAGTCCTCCGGGAGATGATTCCCCTCTCCGGCAGGGTGCCGGAGGCGATCTCTGGATCCCCGAGATGGGATCGGCGGCGGCGGCGTCTCTGGAAGGTTTTCCGTATCGTGGCTCTCGGTGCGGGGGTTTCGTCACGGAGGCTATTTGTAGGCGGAAGGGCAGGTCAAGAGGCGGCACGGGGCCCCACACCACAGGGCCGCGCGGCCAAGGGGGGCCGCGCCGCCCTAGGGTGTGGCCCCTCGTCGCCCCTCTTCGTCTCTCCTTCGGACTTCGAAGCTTCGTGGAAAAATAGGCCCCTGGGCTTTGATTTCGTCCAATTCCGAGAATATTTCCTTACTAGGATTTCTGAAACCAAAACAGCAGAAAACAGCAACTGGCACTTCGGCATCTTGTTAATAGGTTAGTTCCAGAAAATGCACGAATATGACATAAAGTGTGCATAAAATATGTAGATAACATCAATAATGTGGCATGGAACATAAGAAATTATCGATACGTCGGAGACGTATCAGCATCCCCAAGCTTAGTTCTGCTCGTCCCGAGCAGGTAAAACGATAACACGTATAATTTCTGGAGTGACATGCCATCATAACCTTGATCATACTATTTGTAAAGCATATGTAGTGAATGCAGCGATCAAAACAATATATATGACATGAGTAAACAAGTGAATCATAAAGCAAAGACTTTTCATGAATAGCACTTCAAGACAAGCATCAATTAAGTCTTGCATAAGAGTTAACTCATAAAGCAATAATTCAAAGTAAAGGCATTGAAGCAACACAAAAGAAGATTAAGTTTCAGCGGTTGCTTTCAACTTGTAACATGTATATCTCATGGATATTGTCAACATAGAGTAATATAATAAGTGCAATAAGCAAGTATGTAGGAATCAATGCACAGTTCACACAAGTGTTTGCTTCTTGAGGTGGAGAGAAATAGGTGAACTGACTCAACATTGAAAGTAAAAGAATGGTCCTCCATAGAGGAAAAGCATCGATTGCTATATTTGTGCTAGAGCTTTGATTTTGAAAACATGAAACAATTTTGTCAACGGTAGTAATAAAGCATATGCATCATGTAAATTATGTCTTATAAGTTGCAAGCCTCATGCATAGTGTACTAATAGTGCCCGCACCTTGTCCTAATTAGCTTGGACTACCGGATCATCACAATGCATTGTTTTTACCAAGTGTCACAAAGGGGTACCTCTATGCCGCCTGTACAAAGGTCTAAGGAGAAAGCTCGCATTGGATTTCTCGCTATTGATTATTCTTCAACTTAGACATCCATACCGGGACAACATAGACAACAGATAATGGACTCCTCTTTTATGCATAAGCATATAACAACAATTAATAATTTTCTCATTTGAGATTTGAGGATTGTTGTCCAAAACTGAAACTTCCACCATGGATCATGGCTTTAGTTAGCGGCCCAATGTTCTTCTCTAACATATGCATGCTTAACCATAAGGTGGTAGATCTCTCTTACTTCAGACAAGACGGACATGCATAGCAACTCACATGAAATTCAACAATGAATAGTTGATGGCGTCCCCAGTAAACATGGTTATCGCACAACAGGCAACTTAATAAGAGATAAAGTGCATAATTACATATTCAATACCACAATAGTTTTTAAGCTATTTGTCCCATGAGCTATATATTGCAAAGGTGATGATGGAATTTTAAAGGTAGCACTCAAGCAATTTACTTTGGAATGGCGGAAAATACCATGTAGTAGGTAGGTATGGTGGACACAAATGGCATAGTGGTTGGCTCAAGTATTTTGGATGCATGAGAAGTATTCCCTCTCGATACAAGGTTTAGGCTAGCAAGGCTTATTTGAAACAAACACAAGGATGAACCGGTGCAGCAAAACTCACATAAAAGACATATTGAAAACATTATAAGACTCTACACCATCTTCCTTGTTGTTCAAACTCAATACTAGAAATTATCTAGACCTTAGAGAAACCAAATATGCAAACCAAATTTTAGCATGCTCTATGTATTTCTTCATTAATGGGTGCAAAGCATATGATGCAAGAGCTTAATCATGAGCACAACAATTGCCAAGTATCACATTACCCAAGAAATTTATAGCAATTACTACATGTATCATTTTCCAATTCCAACCATATAACAATTTAACGAAGGAGAAACTTCGCCATGAATACTATGAGTAGAAACCAAGGACATACTTGTCCATATGCTACAGCGGAGCGTGTCTCTCTCCCATAAAGTGAATGCTAGGATCCATTTTATTCAAACAAAACAAAAATAAACAAAAATAAACCGACGCTCCAAGAAAAAGCACATAAGATGTGATGGAATAAAAATATAGTTTCAGGGGAGGAACCTGATAATGTTGTCGATGATGAAGGGGATGCCTTGGGCATCCCCAAGCTTAGATGCTTGAGTCTTCTTGATATATGCAGGGGTGAACCACCGGGGCATCCCCAAGCTTAGAGCTTTCACTCTCCTTGATCATGTTGCATCATACTCCTCTCTTGATCCTTGAAAACTTCCTCCACACCAAACTCGAAACAACTCATTAGAGGGTTAGTGCACAATATAAATTGACATATTCAGAGGTGACACAATCATTCTTAACACTTCTGGACATTGCATAATGCTACTGGACATTAGTGGATCAAAGAAATTCATCCAACATAGCAAAAGAGGCAACGCGAAATAAAAGGCAGAATCTGTCAAAACAGCACAGTTCGTATTGACGAATTTTAAAATGGCACCAGACTTGCTCAAATGAAAATGCCCAAATTGAATGAAAGTTGCGTACATATCTGAGGATCATGCACGTAAATTGGCTTAATTTTCTGAGTTACCTACAGGGAGGTGGACCCAGATTCGTGACAGCAAAGAAATCTGGAACTGTGCAGTAATCCAAATCTAGTACTTACTTTTCTATCAACGGCTTAACTTGGCACAACAAAACATAAAACTAAGATAAGGAGAGGTTGCTACAGTAGTAAACAACTTCCAAGACACAAAATAAAAACAAAGTACTGTAGGTAAAAACATGGGTTGTCTCCCATAAGCGCTTTTCTTTAACGCCTTTCAGGTAGGCGCAGAAAGTGTGTATCAAGTATTATCAAGAGACGAAGTGTCAACATCATAATTTGTTCTCATAATAGAATCAAAAGGGTACTTCATTCTCTTTCTAGGGAAGTGTTCCATAGGAATAGAGGCTTCACGCTCTAGTTTCTCTTCTCTAGCTTTTATGAGAGCATTTGTAATATGATGCGTGAAAGCCAAATTTATAGCACTAGCATTAGGACTTTTAGCAAGTTTTTGCAAGAACTTTATAACTTCAGAGATGTGGCAATCATCAAAATTCAAACCATTATAATCTAAAGCAATGGGATCATCATCCCCAATGTTGGAAAAAATTTCAGCAGCTTTATCACAGGCAGTTTCAGCAGTTTTAGCAGTTTCAGGCAGTTTTTCGCGCTTTGCATTAGAAGTGGAAACATTGCTAACACCAATTCTTTTATTAGTATTAGTAGGAGGTGCAGCAACATGTGTAGCATTAGCATTACTAGTGGTGGTAATAGTCCAAACTTTAGCTACATTCTTCTCTTTAGCTAGTTTTTCATTTTCTTCTCTATCCCACCTAGCACGCAGTTCAGCCATTAATCTTATATTCTCATTAATTCTAACTTGAATGGCATTTGCTGTAGTAACAATTTTATTATGATGATTCTCATTAGGCAAAACTTTTGATTTCAAAAGATCAACATCAGAGGCAAGACTATCAACTTTAGAAGCAAGTATATCAATTTTCCCAAGCTTTTCTTCAACAGATTTGTTAAAAGCGGTTTGCGTACTAATAAATTCCTTAAGCATGGCTTCAAGTCCAGGGGGTGAATTCCTATTATTGTTGTAAGAATTCCCATAAGAATTACCATAGCCGTTGCCATTATTATAAGGATATGGCCTATAGTTGTTACTAGAATTGTTCCGGTAAGCATTGTTGTTGAAATTACTATTTTTAATGAAGTTTACATCAACATGTTCTTCTTGTGCAACCAATGAAGCTAATGGAACATTATTAGGATCAATATTAGTCCTATCATTCACAAGCATAGACATAATAGCATCAATCTTATCACTCAAGGAAGAGGTTTCTTCGACAGAATTTACCTTCTTACCTTGTGGAGCTCTTTCCGTGTGCCATTCAGAGTAGTTGATCATCATATTATCAAGAAGCTTTGTTGCTTCACCAAGAGTGATGGACATAAAGGTACCTCCAGCAGCTGAATCCAATAAATTCCGCGAAGAAAAATTTAGTCCTGCATAGAAGGTTTGGATGATCATCCAAGTAGTCAGTCCATGTGTTGGGCAATTTTTAACCGGAGATTTCATTCTTTCCCAAGCTTGAGCAACATGTTCAGTATCTAATTGTTTAAAATTCATTATGCTACTCCTCAAAGATATAATTTTAGCAGGGGGATAATATCTACCAATAAAAGCATCCTTGCATTTAGTCCATGAATCAATACTATTCTTAGGCAGAGATAGCAACCAATCTTTAGCTCTTCCTCTTAATGAGAAAGGGAACAATTTTAGTTTAATAATATCACCATCTACATCTTTATATTTTTGCATTTCACATAATTCAACAAAATTATTAAGATGGGCAGCAGCATCATCAGAACTAACACCAGAGAATTGCTCTCGCATAACAAGATTCAGTAAAGCAGGTTTAATTTCAAAGAATTCTGCTGTAGTAGCAGGTGGAGCAATAGGTGTGCATAAGAAATAATTATTATTTGTGGTTGTGAAGTCACACAACTTAGTATTTTCAGCGTTGGCCATTTTAGCAACAGTAAATAAAGCAAACTAGATAAAGTAAATGCAAGTAACTAATTTTTTGTGTGTTTTTGATATAGTAAACAAGATAGCAAATAAAGTAAAACTAGCAACTAATTTTTTTGTATTTTGATTTAGTGCAGCAAACAAAGAAGTAAATAAAACTAAGCAAGACAAAAACAAAGTAAAGAGATTGAGAAGTGGAGACTCCCCTTGCAGCGTGTCTAGATCTCCCCGGCAACGGCGCCAGAAAATATGCTTGATGGCGTGTATTTCACACGTTCGTTGGGCAACCCCAAGAGGAAGGTATGATGCGCACAGCAGCAAGTTTACCCTCAGAAAGAAACCAAGGTTTATCGAACCAGGAGGAGCCAAGAAGCACGTTGAAGGTTGATGGCGGCGGGATGTAGTGCGGCGCAACACCAGGGATTCCGGCGCCAACGTGGAACCTGCACAACACAACCAAAGTACTTTGCCCCAACGAAACAGTGAGGTTGTCAATCTCACCGGCTTGCTGTAACAAAGGATTAACCGTATTGTGTGGAAGATGATTGTTTGCAGAAAACAGTAGGACAAGTATTGCAGTAGATTGTATTTCAGTAAAGAGAATTGGACCGGGGTCCACAGTTCACTAGAGGTGTCTCTCCCATAAGACAAACATCATGTTGGGTGAACAAATTACAGTTGGGCAATTGACAAATAAAGAGAGCATGACAATGCACATACATATCATGATGAGTATAGTGAGATTTAATTGGGCATTACGACAAAGTACATAGACCGCCATCCAACTGCATCTATGCCTAAAAAGTCCACCTTCAAAGTTATCATCCGAACCCCTCCAGGTATTAAGTTGCAAAGCAACAGACAATTGCATTAAGTATGGTGCGTAATGTAAGCAACAACTACATCCTTAGACATAGCATCAATGTTTTATCCCTAGTGGCAACAGCACAACACAACCTTAGAACTTTCTGTCACTGTCCCAGGTGTCAATGCAGGCATGAACCCACTATCGAGCATAAATACTCCCTCTTGGAGTTACAAGCATCTACTTGGCCAGAGCATCTACTAGTAACGGAAAGCATGCAAGATCATAAACAACACATAAGTATAACTTTGATAATCAACATAACAAGTATTCTCTATTCATCGGATCCCAACAAACGCAACATATAGAATTACAGATAGATGATCTTGATCATGTTAGGCAGCTCACAAGATCCGACAATGATAGCACAATGGGGAGAAGACAACCATCTAGCTACTGCTATGGACCCATAGTCCAGGGGTAGACTACTCACACATCACACCGGAGGCGACCATGGCGGCGTAGAGTCCTCCGGGAGATGATTCCCCTCTCCGGCAGGGTGCCGGAGGCGATCTCCTGGATCCCCCGAGATGGGATCGGCGGCGGCGGCGGCTCGGGCAGGGTTTCCGTAGCGGGGCTCTCGGTGCGGGGGTTTCGTCACGGAGGCTATTTGTAGGCGGAAGGGCAGGTCAAGAGGCGGCACGGGGCCCCACACCACAGGGCCGCGCGGCCAAGGGGGGCCGCGCCGCCCTAGGGTGTGGCCCCTCGTCGCCCCTCTTCGTCTCTCCTTCGGACTTCTGGAAGCTTCGTGGAAAAATAGGCCCCCGGGCTTTGATTTCGTCCAATTCCGAGAATATTTCCTTACTAGGATTTCTGAAACCAAAAACAGCAGAAAACAGCAACTGGCACTTCGGCATCTTGTTAATAGGTTAGTTCCAGAAAATGCACGAATATGACATAAAGTGTGCATAAAACATGTAGATAACATCAATAATGTGGCATGGAACATAAGAAATTATCGATACGTCGGAGACGTATCACCCGTCTCCTCCGAGCCCGTCGCCGTCGAGCCCGTCGCCGCCGAGGGCGGCGCATCCAAGCGCGGCGCCTCCGTGAACTGGGCCTCTCTCTCGGCTGATGGACCACTTCACAAGATCGGCGAATGCTTACTGGCGAACGAGGAGTACGCCGACACCTACTCTGCTATGAGGCAAGTCTGTAGAAATTGGCGCTCAGGTTTGCCTGAGCCCGACGTGCACCTGGACGAATGGATCATGCTACACCACGCCCTTCCACGCGTCGCTGAGTTCACCTTCCTCCAACTCGGCACATCACGCTACGTCACCATAGATCTATCGGAAGTTCATACAAGGTTCAAATTCCTCCATATCTACCTTTTTATTTTCAATCTTAAACATCTTAGTGCTGAATGTTATCTTCATCAATATATTTTAGATACTACTTCGTCGGCTTTTGCCGTGGCGTCATCGTGCTTGCCCAGAAGAACCCGCCGCACAAGATACGGCTTCTGAACCCACTCACAAAGAAATCGAACACTATGTTTGAGGCGCAGATGCCATCTGTTTTTCTGAAATCAGTCGCTGTTATCAAATCCCCGACTATGGTCTTCGTTGCCGCACATTACCCGCCGGAAATTGGTTGGGTCGATGAGAGCACTCCAACTAAGGATATAAATGAAGATTGGGGAGTAGGAAGATTTTCGATCAAGAACCATTGTCTGCGTTGCATTACCCCGTTCAATGGTGAACTGTATGCAGTAGCTGCGGACAATTTTGAGATCGGAAGAATAGTGTGCACCAATGTACAGTTGCAGCAGCGCGCGAGCACTGTCAAGATGGAGACACTAATTTCATTTCCAGAACTTGGACGTCAGAAGTTCTACCTTGTGAAGTCGGATGGTGATCTGCTGCTTGTGTTGTTGGTCAGCGAGGCTTTGGCGGGCAAACCATTGGTGTACCGTGTGGACACTCAGAGCCGCTCTCTCCATCCGGTCAGTAACACTGGCAGTAATGCCTTCTTCGTGAATTATATCCAGTGTATCTCCGTCGACACCAGAGTGTACCCGACACTTCGACCTGGCAGCATCTACTACACGGATTTGGGTTATATCAGAGAGTACTCTCATGATACAAAGGCCTGGGATGAGTGGCCACTACGTGTGGATAGAATAGGACTCTACGGTATGAGAAATAAACACAGGCCATACCGTTTGGAGGATGTATTGGCCTCACACTGCAGACGGAAGGAGTTCAATGCATATTTCCTTGGGGTAATGCACGGATGGGGGAAGAAGAAATATATGAGGAGGAATGAAGAGCAAATTCATTCATCCTGGGGTATCCTAATCTTCTTGTTGTCCATACATTGTGTGCGTCTTGTATATTTTTCAGCTTAGTTTGTCGTGAACATTAACAACGTTATTGGCTGCTTTTGGCTGCTGTATGCAGTTTATGTATTATACTTAGTTTTCTGATTATGCTGTTTAGAATTTATCATATACTAGCTTCTAGATTTGCTGCCATATTGGGCAAAAAACGAGGGTCAAAAGGCATAAATAACCCCAGAGATTTGCTACTAGATTTGCTGCCATATTGAAGAAAGACAGAAATAGAAGCTTCTCTAGATTTGATACTAATTTGGTGAAAAAGACAGAGAGAGAAAGAGGGGAAAAGTTGCTCTTAAAAATGCCATTTTGGGCCGAGAGAGACAAAACCCAGCTCCTGCTCACGTGCAACCAAACGCTTCTCGTCCTGTCCCACGCGGTCCCTTTCTACCAGCCCCACGCGACGCGGCCCCACACGACGCGGCCCCACACGACGCGGCCCCACAGACAATGCAGCGCAACACGTCAGCACAGAACGTCCAAATAAACGGATTCCTTCCGTCTGAGCTCGTTCTGCGGGTTTCAAACATAGGCTTGGGGAAAACTGAGGAAAAACTAAGGGGCTGGGGAAAACTGAGTACAACTAACGACCCAAGGGCACGAAAATAGAAATCCCTAAGATAAATAGCATGTTGGGTGAACAAATTACAGTTGGGCAATTGACAAATAAAGAAGGCATAACAATGCACATACATATATCATGATGAGTACTATGAGATTTAATCAGGGCATTACGACAAAGTACATAGACCGCTATCCAGCATGCATCTATGCCTAAATAGTCCACTTTCAGGTTATCATCTGAACCCCTTCCGGTATTAAGTTGCAAGCAATAGACAATTGCATTAAATATGGTGCGTAATGTAATCAACACAAATATCCTTAGACAAAGCATCGATGTTTTATCCCTAGTGGCAACAGCACATCCACAACCTTAGAACTTTCTGTCACTATCCCAGATTCAATGGAGGCATGAACCCACTATCGAGCATAAATACTCCCTCTTGGAGTTACAAGTATCAACTTGGCCAGAGCCTCTACTAGCAACGGAGAGCATGCAAGAACATAAACAACATATATGATAGATTGATAATCAACTTGACATAGTATTCAATATTCATCGGATCCCAACAAACACAACATGTAGCATTACAGATAGATGATCTTGATCATGATAGGCAGCTCACAAGATCTAACATGATAGCACAATGAGGAGAAGACAACCATCTAGCTACTGCTATGGACCCATAGTCCAGGGGTGAACTACTCACACATCGATCCGGAGGCGATCATGGTGATGAAGAGCACTCCGGGAGATGATTCCCCTCTCCGGCAGGGTGCCGGAGGCGATCTCCTGAATCCCCCGAGATGGGATTGGCGGCGGCGGCGTCTCTGGAAGGTTTTCCGTATCGTGGCTCTCGGTACACAGGGTTTCGCGACGAAGGCTTTAATTAGGCGGAAGGGCGGAGTCGGAGGAGTCACGGGGGGCCCACACGCTAGGGCCGCGCGGGCCCCCCTTAGGCCGCGCCGCCCTAGTGTGGCGGCGCCCCGTGGCCCCACTTCGTTTCTCCCTCGGTCTTCTGGAAGCTTCGTGGAAAAATAAGCCCCTGGGCGTTAATTTCGTCCAATTCCGAGAATATTTCCTTACTAGGATTTCTGAAACCAAAAACAGCAGAAAACAACAACTGGCTCTTCGGCATCTCATCAATAGGTTAGTGCCGGAAAATGCATAATAATGACATAAAATGTGTATAAAACATGTGAGTATCATCATAAAAGTAGCATGGAACATAAGAAATTATGGATACGTTTGAGACGTATCACATATTTCAGACCGCGGAATTAAGGTTCCACCAGAAGACCAAAACATATTTAATGCCGACTCATTTGGAAAATGAGTGATGCGTTGAGACGAAAAATGAATTGCAGAATACATACGTTTCTGAGCGTGTCAGATCCGTTGACTAAAACCTCTCCCGTGAGCAAAACATGATAAAGCACCGGAAGGCCAAGGTGATATATCTTTACAAATGTAAATTAGATTATTGACTCTAGTGCAAGTGGGAGACTGTTGGAGATATGCCCAAGAGGCAATAATAAAATGGTTATTATAATATATCTTTGTATTTATGATAATCTTTGCATACCATGCTACAATTGTATTAACCGAAACATTGATACATGTGTGTTATGTAAACAACAAGGAGTCCCTAGTAAGCCTCTTGTATAACTAGCTTGTTGATTAATAGATGATCATGGTTTCGTGATCATGAACATTGGATGTTATTTATAACAAGGTTATGTCATTGAGTGAATGATATAATGGACACACACCCATTTAAGCGTAGCATAAGATCACATCATTAAGTTCATTTGCTATAAGCTTTCGATACATAGTTACCTAGTCCTTTCGACCATGAGATCATGTAAATCACTTATGCCGGAAGGGTACTTTGATTACATCAAACGCCACTGCGTAAATGGGTGGTTATAAAGGTGGGATTAGGTATCCGGAAAGTATGAGTTGAGGCATATGGATCAACAGTGGGATTTGTCCATCCCGATGACGGATAGATATACTCTAGACCCTCTCGGTGGAATGTCGTCTAAATTAGCTTGCAAGCATATGAATGGTTCATAAGAGACCACATACCACGGTACGAGTAAAGAGTACTTGTCAGGAGACGAGGTTGAACGAGGTATAGAGATACCGATGATCAAACCTCGGACAAGTAAAATATCGCGTGACAAAGGGAATCGGTATCGTATGTTAATGGTTCAATCGATCACTAAAGTCATCGTTGAATATGTGGGAGCCATTATGGATCTCCAGATCCCGCTATTGGTTATTGGTCGGAGAGAAGTCTCAACCATGTCTGCATAGTTCACGAACCGTAGGGTGACACACTTAAGGTTTGATGTCGTTTAAGTAGATATGGAATATGGAATGAAGTTCGAAGTTTTGTTCGGAGTCTCGGATGAGATCCAGGACATCACGAGGAGTTCCGGAATGGTCCGGAGAATAAGATTCATATATAGGAAGTCATTTTACAAGTTTGGAAATGATCCGGTGCATTTATGGAAGGTTCTAGAAGGTTCTAGAAAAGTCCAAAAGAAATCACCATGGAAAGTGGAGTCCCGGAGGGACTCCACCTTGCATGGCCGGCCAAACCCTAAGGGGGAGGAGTCCCAGGTGGGCTCCACCTTGGTGGCCGGCCAACCCCCCTCCAAGGAAGGGTGGGAGTCCTACTCAGTTTCGTACCTATGGTAGGTTTTGGTTTCGGGTCTTATTCGAAGACTTGGATACCAACACTTGGGGATTTCCACCTATATATTGAGGAGAAAGGGGAGGGGGCCGGCCACCTTAAGCCCTACCTTGGCCGCACCCCTTGATGGTGGCGCCCAAGCCTCCCTCTCCCCAAACCCTAGCCTCTCCTCCTCCACATACAACTCCTACAGCGCATAGGCGAAGCCCTGCCGGAGTTCTCCACCACCACCGCCACCACGCCGTCGTGTTGTCGGGATTCTGATGGCGTGTACAGCACACGTCCGTTGGGAACCCCAAGAGGAAGGTGTGATGCAGACAGTAGCAAGTTTTCCCTCAGAAAGAAACCAAGGTTTATCGAACCAGGAGGAGCCAAGAAGCACGTTGAAGGTTGATGGCGGCGGGATGTAGTGCGGTGCAACACCAGGGATTCCGGCGCCAACGTGGAACCTGCACAACACAACCAAAGTACTTTGCCCCAACGAAACAGTGAGGTTGTCAATCTCACCGGCTTGCTGTAACAAAGGATTAGATGTATAGTGTGGATGATGATTGTTTGCAGAAAACAGTAAAACAAGTATTGCAGTAGATTGTATTCGATGTAAAAGAATGGACCGGGGTCCACAGTTCACTAGAGGTGTCTCTCCCATAAGATAAATAGCATGTTGGGTGAACAAATTACAGTCGGGCAATTGACAAATAGAGAGAGCATGACAATGCACATACATGATACGATGAGTATTGTGAGATTTAATTGGGCATTACGACAAAGTACATAGACCGCTATCCAGCATGCATCTATGCCTAAAAAGTCCACCTTCAGGTTATCATCCGAACCCCTTCCAGTATTAAGTTGCAAACAACAGACAATTGCATTAAGTATGGTGCGTAATGTAATCAATAACTACATCCTCGGACATAGCATCAATGTTTTATCCCTAGTGGCAACAGCACATCCACAACCTTAGAACTTTCTCACACCGTCCTGCATTTAATGGAGGCATGAACCCACTATCGAGCATAAATACTCCCTCTTGGAGTTAAGAGTAAAAACTTGGCCAGGGCCTCTACTAATAACGGAGAGCATGCAAGATCATAAACAACACATAGGTAATAGATTGATAATCAACATAACATAGTATTCTCTATCCATCGGATCCCGACAAACACAACATATAGAATTACAGATAGATGATCTTGATCATGTTAGGCAGCTCACAAGATCCGACAATGAAGCACATAAGGAGAAGACGACCATCTAGCTACTGCTATGGACCCATAGTCCAGGGGTGAACTACTCACTCATCACTCCGGAGGCGACCATGGCGGTGAAGAGTCCTCCGGGAGATGATTCCCCTCTCCGGCAGGGTGCCGGAGGCGATCTCCAGAATCCCCCGAGATGGGATTGGCGGCGGCGGCGTCTCAGTAAGGTTTTCCGTATCGTGGCTCTCGGTACTGGGGGTTTCGCGATGGAGGCTTTAAGTAGGCAGAAGGGCAGGTCAAGAGGCGCCATGGGGGCCCCACACAACAGGGCCGCGCGGGCCCCTTGCTGGCCGCGCCGCCCTGTTGTGGCGGCGCCTCGTGGCCCCACTTCGTGACTCCTTCAGTCTTCTGGAAGCTTCGTGTAAAAATAGGCCCCTGGGCATTGATTTCGTCCAATTCCGAGAATATTTCCTTTGTAGGATTTCTGAAACCAAAAACAGCAGAAAACAGCAACTGGCTCTTCGGCATCTCGTTAATAGGTTAGTGCCGGAAAATGCATAAATATGACATAAAGTATGCATAAAACATGTAGATATCATCAATAATGTGGCATGGAACATAAGAAATTATCGATACGTCGGAGACGTATCAGCATCCCCAAGCTTAGTTCATGCTCGTCCCGAGCAGGTAAACGATAACAAAGATAATTTCTGGAGTGACATGCCATCATAACCTTGATCGTACTGTTGTAAGCATATGTAATGAATGCAGCGATCAAAACAATGGTAATGACATGAGTAAACAAATGAATCATAAAGCAAAGACTTTTCATGAATAGTACTTTCAAGACAAGCATCAATAAGTCTTGCATAAGAGTTAACTCATAAAGCAATAAATCAAAGTAAAGGTATTGAAGCAACACAAAGGAAGATTAAGTTTCAGCGGTTGCTTTCAACTTGTAACATGTATATCTCATGGATAATTGTCAATATAGAGTAATATAACAAGTGCAATATGCAAGTATGTAGGAATCAATGCACAGTTCACACAAGTGTTTGCTTCTTGAGGTGGAGAGAGATAGGTGAACTGACTCAACATAAAAGTAAAAGAAAGGCCCTTCGCAGAGGGAAGCATCAATTGCTATATTTGTGCTAGAGCTTTTATTTTGAAAACATGAAGCAATTTTGTCAACGGTAGTAATAAAGCATATGTATCATGTAAATTATATCTTACAAGTTGCAAGCCTCATGCATAGTGTACTAATAGTGCCCGCACCTTGTCCTAATTAGCTTGGGTTAACACTGATTATCATTGCATAACATATGTTTCAACCAAGTGTCACAAAGGGGTACCTCTATGCCGCCTGTACAAGGGTCTAAGGAGAAAGTTCGCATTTGGATTTCTTGCTTTTGATCATTCTTCAACTTAGACACCCATACCGGGACAACATAGACAACAGATAATGGACTCCTCTTTTAATGCTTAAGCATTCAACAACAGATAATATTCTCATAAGAGATTGAGGTTTTATGTCCAAACTGAAACTTCCACCATGATTCATGGCTTTAGTTAGCGGCCCAATGTTCTTCTCTAACAGTATGCATACTCAAACCATTTGATTGTGAAAACCGCCCTTACTTCAGACAAGACGAACATGCATAGCAACTCACATGATATTCAACAAAGAGTAGTTGATGGCGTCCCCAGGAACATGGTTATCGCACAACAAGCAACTTAATAAGAGATAAAGTGCATAAGTACATATTCAGTACCACAATAGTTTTTAAGGCTATTTTGTCCCATGAGCTATATATTGCAAAGGCGAATGATGGAAATTTAAAGGTAGCAGTCAAGCAATTTACTTTGGAATGGCGGAGAAATACCATGTAGTAGGTAGGTATGGTGGACACAAATGGCATAGTGGTTGGCTCAAGGATTTTGGATGCATGAGAAGTATTCCCTCTCGATACAAGGTTTAGGCTAGCAAGGTTATTTGAAACAAACACAAGGATGAACCGGTGCAGCAAAACTCACATAAAAGACATATTGTAAACATTATAAGACTCTACACCGTCTTCCTTGTTGTTCAAAACTCAATACTAGAAATTATCTAGACTTTAGAGAGACCAAATATGCAAACCAAATTTTAGCAAGCTCTAGGTGTTTCTTCATTAATGGGTGCAAAGTATATGATGCAAGAGCTTAAACATGAGCACAACAATTGCCAAGTATCAAATTATTCAAGACATTTTAGAATTAGTACATGTAGCATTTCCCGATTCCAACCATATAACAATTTAACGAAGAAGATTCAACCTTCGCCATGAATACTATGAGTAAAGCCTAAGGACATATTTGTCCATATGCAACAGCGGAGCGTGTCTCTCTCCCACACAATGAATGCTAGGATCCATTTTATTCAAACAAAAACAAAAACAAACCGACGCTCCAAGCAAAGCACATAAGATGTGACGGAATAAAAATATAGTTTCAGGGGAGGAACCTGATAATGTTGTCGATGAAGAAGGGGATGCCTTGGGCATCCCCAAGCTTAGACGCTTGAGTCTTCTTAAAATATGCAGGGGTGAACCACCGGGGCATCCCCAAGCTTAGAGCTTTCACTCCTCTTGATCATAGTATATCATACTCCTCTCTTGACCCTTGAAAACTTCCTTCACACCAAACTTCAAGCAAACTCATTAGAGGGTTAGTGCACAATCAAAAATTCACATGTTCAGAGGTGACACAATCATTCTTAACACTTCTGGACATTGCACAAAGCTACTGGACATTAATGGATCAAAGAAATTCATCCAACATAGCAAAAGAGGCAATGCGAAATAAAAGGCAGAATCTGTCAAAACAGAACAGTTCGTAAACACGAATTTTAAAGTGGCACCAGACTTGCTCAGATGAAAAAGCTCAAATTGAATGAAACTTGCGTACATATCTGAGGATCACGCACGTAAATTGGCATAATTTTCTGAGTTACCTACAGAGAATTAGGCCCAGATTCGTGACAGCAAGAAATCTGTTTCTGCGCAGTAATCCAAATCTAGTATGAACCTTACTATCAAAGACTTTACTTGGCACAACAATGCACAAAACTAAGATAAGAAGAGGTTGCTAAAGTAGTAAGCAACTTCCAAGACTCAAATATAAAATAAAGTACTGTAGTAAAAACATGGGTTGTCTCCCATAAGCTCTTTTCTTTAACGCCTTTCAGCTAGGCGCAGAAAGTGTGAATCAAGTATTATCAATAGATGAAGCATCGACATCATAATTTGTTCTAATAATAGAATCAAAAGGTAACTTCATTCTCTTTCTAGGGAAGTGTTCCATACCTTTCTTGAGAGGAAATTGATATTTAATATTACCTTCCTTCATATCAATGATAGCTCCAACAGTTTGAAGAAAAGGTCTTCCCAATATAATGGGGCAAGATGCATTGCATTCAATATCCAAGACAACAAAATCAACGGGGACAAATTTATTGTTAACCATAATACGAACATTATCAACTCTCCCCAAAGGTTTCTTTTTAGCATTATCAGCGAGATTAACATCCAAATAACAATTTTTTAATGGTGGCAAGTCAAGCATATCATAGACTTTCTTAGGCATAACGGAAATACTTGCACCAAGATCACATAGAGCATTACAATCAAAGTCATTGACCTTCATCTTAATGATGGGCTCCCAACCATCCTCTAGCTTCCTAGGAATAGAAGTTTCAAGTTTTAGTTTCTCCTCTCTAGCTTTTATGAGAGCATTTGTAATATGTTTTGTGAAAGCCAAATTTATAGCACTAGCATTAGGACTCTTAGCAAGTCTTTGTAATAACTTTATAACTTCAGAGATGTGGCAATCATCAAAATCCAAACCGTTATAATCTACAGCAATGGGATCATCATCCCCAATGTTGGAAAAAAATTCAGCAGTTTTATCACAGGCAGCGCTTTGAGCTTAGCGCTTTCCAGCTTTGTGCTTTGCATTAGAAGTGGAAATATTGCCAACACCAATTCTTTCACCATTATTAGTAAGAGGTGCAGCAACATGTGGATCATTAGCATTGCTAGTGGTGGTAATAGTCCAAACTTTAGCTACATTATTCTCTTTAGCTAGTTTTTCATTTTCTTCTCTTTCCCACCTAGCATGCAATTCGGCCATCAATCTCATATTCTCATTAATTCTAACTTGGATGGCATTTGCTGTAGTAACAATTTTATTTTCAATATCCTTATTAGTCATAACTTTCGATTTCAAAAGATCAACATCAGAGGCAAGACTATCAACCTTAGAAGCAAGAATATCAATTTTATTGAGCTTTTCTTCAACAGATTTGTTAAAAGCAGTTTGTGTACTAATAAATTCTTTAAGCATAGCTTCAAGTCCAGGGGGTGTGTTCCTATTATTGTTGTAAGAATTCCCATAAGAATTACCATAACCATTACCATTATTGTAAGGATATGGCCTATAGTTATTACTAGAATTGTTCCGATAAGCATTGTTGTTGAAATTATTATTTTTAATGAATTTTACATCAACATGTTCTTCTTGGGCAACCAATGAAGCTAACGGAACATTATTAGGATCAACATTAGTCCTATCATTCACAAGCATAGACATAATAGCATCAATCTTATCACTCAAGGAAGAGGTTTCTTCGACAGAATTTACCTTCTTACCTTGTGGAGCTCTTTCTGTGTGCCATTCAGAGTAATTGATCATCATATTATCAAGGAGCTTTGTTGCTTCACCAAGAGTGATGGACATAAAGGTACCTCCAGCAGCTGAATCCAATAGGTTCCACGAAGAGAAATTCAGTCCTGCATAAAAGGTTTGGATGATCATCCAAGTAGTCAGTCCATGGGTTGGGCAATTCTTTACCAAAGATTTCATTCTCTCCTATGCTTGAGCAATATGTTCATTATCTAATTGCTTAAAATTCATTATGCTACTTCTCAAAGATATAATTTTAGCGGGAGGATAATATCTACCAATAAAAGCATCCTTGCATTTAGTCCATGAATCAATACTATTCTTAGGCAGAGATAGCAACCAATCTTTAGCTCTTGCTCTTAATGAGAAAGGAAACAATTTTAATTTTATAATGTCACCATCTACATCTTTATACTTTTGCATTTCACACAATTCAACAAAATTATTGAGATGGGCAGCAGCATCATCAGAACTAACACCAGAAAATTGCTCTCGCATAACAAGATTCAGTAAAGCAGGTTTAATTTCAAAGAATTCTGCTGTAGTAGCAGGTGGAGCAATAGGTGTGCATAAGAAATCATTATTATTTGTGGTTGTGAAGTCACACAACTAAGTATTTTCAGGGGTAGCCATTTTAGCAGTAGTAAATAAAGCAAACTAAATAAAGTAAATGCAAGTAACTAATTTTTTTGTGTTTTTGATACAGAGTGCAAGATAGTAAATAAAGTAAAACTAGCAACTAATTTTTTTGTGTTTTGTTTAAGTGCAGCAAACAAAATAGTAAATAAAGTAAAGCAAGACAAAAACAAAGTAAAGAGATTGGATTGTGGAGACTCCCCTTGCAGCGTGTCTTGATCTCCCCGGCAACGGCGCTAGAAAAAATGCTTGATGCTGGCGACAGTTGACGTGGGAGATAGAAATCTTTGTGGTGTAAATTTTCTTCAGGTCCCCGGCAACGGCGCCAGAAAAAATGCTTGATGGCGTGTACAGCACACGTCCGTTGGGAACCCCAAGAGGAAGGTGTGATGCAGACAGTAGCAAGTTTTCCCTCAGAAAGAAACCAAGGTTTATCGAACCAGGAGGAGCCAAGAAGAACGTTGAAGGTTGATGGCGGCGGGATGTAGTGCGGCGCAACACCAGGGATTCCGGCGCCAATGTGGAACCTGCACAACACAACCAAAGTACTTTGCCCCAACGAAACAGTGAGGTTGTCAATCTCACCGGCTTGCTGTAACAAAGGATTAGATGTATAGTGTGGATGATGATTGTTTGCAGAAAACAGTAAAACAAGTATTGCAGTAGATTGTATTCGATGTAAAAGAATGGACCGGGGTCCACAGTTCACTAGAGGTGTCTCTCCCATAAGATAAATAGCATGTTGGGTGAACAAATTACAGTCGGGCAATTGACAAATAGAGAGAGCATGACAATGCACATACATGATACGATGAGTATTGTGAGATTTAATTGGGCATTACGACAAAGTACATAGACCGCTATCCAGCATGCATCTATGCCTAAAAAGTCCACCTTCAGGTTATCATCCGAACCCCTTCCAGTATTAAGTTGCAAACAACAGACAATTGCATTAAGTATGGTGCGTAATGTAATCAATAACTACATCCTCGGACATAGCATCAATGTTTTATCCCTAGTGGTAACAGCACATCCACAACCTTAGAACTTTCTGTCACTGTCCCAGATTTAATGGAGGCATGAACCCACTATCGAGCATAAATACTCCCTCTTGGAGTTAAGAGTAAAAACTTGGCCAGAGCCTCTACTAATAACGGAGAGCATGCAAGATCATAAACAACACATAGGTAATAGATTGATAATCAACATAACATAGTATTCTCTATCCATCGGATCCCGACAAACACAACATATAGAATTACATATAGATGATCTTGATCATGTTAGGCAGCTCACAAGATCCGACAATGAAGCACATAAGGAGAAGACGACCATTTAGCTACTGCTATGGACCCATAGTCCAGGGGTGAACTACTCACTCATCACTCCGGAGGCGACCATGGCGGTGAAGAGTCCTCCGGGAGATGATTCCCCTCTCCGGCAGGGTGCCGGAGGCGATCTCCAGAATCCCCCGAGATGGGATTGGCGGCGGCGGCGTCTCGCAAGGTTTTCCGTATCGTGGCTCTCGCACCGGGGGTTTCGCGACGGAGGCTTTAAGTAGGCGGAAGGGCAGGTCAAGAGGCGCCACGGGGGCCCCACACAACAGGGCCGCGCGGGCCCCTTGCTGGCCGCGCCGCCCTGTTGTGGCGGCGCCTCGTGGCCCCACTTCGTGACTCCTTCGGTCTTCTGGAAGCTTCGTGTAAAAATAGGCCCCTGGGCGTTGATTTCGTCCAATTCCGAGAATATTTCCTTTGTAGGATTTCTGAAACCAAAAACAGCAGAAAACAGCAACTGGCTCTTCGGCATCTCGTTAATAGGTTAGTGCCGGAAAATGCATAAATATGACATAAAGTATGCATAAAACATGTAGATATCATCAATAATGTGGCATGGAACATAAGAAATTATCGATACGTCGGAGACGTATCAGATTCCGAGGAGGATCTACTACTTCCGCTGCCCGCTGGAACGGGGAGGACGACGTCGTCTTCATCAACACCGTACGTGTGACCGAGTAAGGAGGTGCTGCCCGATTGTGGCACCGTCAAGTTCTTCTACGCGCTTTTGCAAGCGGTCAAGATCTTCTACGCGCTTTTACAAGCGGCAAGTGATCGACTACATCCACCACGAGATCTAATCTCGTTAGGCTTTGGAAATCTTCAAGGGTTAGTCTCGTGATCCCCTCGTTGCTACCATCTACTAGATTAGATCTTGGCTTGTGTTTCGTTCTTGCGGTAGGAATTTTTTTGTTTTCTATGCTATGAATCCCTTCATCAGTAGCACTTGCTACTGCTACTGGTTGCTCCACAGTTGGATAAAAATTGTTGGTTTGTATAAATGGAACCATTCACAGTAGGTGATCATGTATATGAATGCCACTTTGAACTGTTTACGAAGAAAATTCTAGTTTCTGATGGTTTAAATGAGCTAGCGATGCTAGGTGGTGTTTGTAGCTTCTAGTGACTGGATATTTATCCAGTGGTTCGCTAGCTGTGCATCTATTATTCCCTACTTGCACAAACTAGCCTCTAGATAGTATAAGTCTTTGGTTGCTCCTCCTACTGCCAGCATCACTTGGTCTATACCAAGTGATGATCATCCCTTATGAGATTTTTCTTAGTGATGTTGTTTGAGCATGCAAAAATATGGATTGGATCCTCTGGATCCTCTCCAGGTATTCATTATACCTTGTTCTAGCTCCTAGACAAAGTATTATGTTGATGTGGTGGTCTTTTGCTAGTTGATCTTGATCAGCTTACCCTTCTCCTCCTAGCTCCTGGTTGATTCTTGAGTTATGTGACCATGGTTGTTCACTGGTTGTTGGTTTATGGATGAACTGGATGAAATGGTGGTTTCTTTATGATTTACAGCTGCTGCTTGTTGAATCTCTTGGTGATGTGAATGACTAGCTGGTGCATTGCTTTTTTTTATAGCAAGCCTGGAGGCTTGCTGTGTCTACATCACCCCCCTTGTGCAATGTCTATGTGTCTCCATTTCACTCACCTGGTGGTGAGTCACCTGGTAAATGTGTTGCTTGGTTATATGGGCCGAGTCATTGGATTGGCTTGTCCAGCTTGATGGTTATTATCTACCCCTGGTCACTTATTTTTGCTAACCAAGTGGCATTGCCACTTATTCATTTCCAAATTTGGTGTTTTTGTTTGATGTTTGCAGGGATCAAGAATCGATAAGATACAAGAGCAAGAAGACTCAAGAAACTTAGTTTAGGATTTAATTTTCAGTTCATAACTTGTAATCTTCATTTATTTCTTTTATTAGATTCCTTTTGATTCTTGTATAATGAATATTGTAAAGACAATGTATGTGTGCGATGTGATTAATAAAGCTCAAGATTTTACTTATGAGCTTTATGTAAAATGTGATTATCCATTCTGAATTTGTATTGTATGAATCTTATTTGAATTTGAGTTATGAATTATTTTTCATTTGCTATGATTAATTCTTATATTCATCCATTGTTTAGAATTCAAATTTGAATTATCAATTCAAATTCAAATCCTATGCAAAACCCAATTTCAAAAGAGATCATGTCGAAATTTATCGCACTCTCGTTACACTAAACCGTAGCTGCAACGAGAGAGAAACCTCGATCCCTCTTAGGTTTTATGTAATTAAGCACGAAAATTTCCCCCGTTTTGCGATGCAACGCACAACCATTTTTTAAATCTAACCGTGTTTGTCCTAAGTTACGAGATTTTACAAGTCTCGTAGCCTGATTGAGAGTCCCTGGCCGGAGGTGAATTGCGAGCAATTTAATAATTATTAAGAATATGAAAATAAAGTGGAGTGGTAGTGGTACATCTTCACGCAGAAGCATGCTTATACTAGCTTTCTTACTGAAATGAATTGGGGAGGTGAGCAGGGAACAGTTATGCCATGCGTGCCGACTGTATCATCTTTTATTTTGTTGCGAATTCAGATTATGTATCGTCAGGCGCCATACACACACAGGTCAACGTACGTACGTGTACCTATATCATTAAATACATGAAAATATTGTTAATGGTGTATCCAGCGTGATTAATTGTATACTGTACATGTTAATGATTTTTTTTTCTGAAAACTTGGTCATAATATACATAATTTTACTTTTAGAAGAAAAATGTAAGCTTTATTTATTGAAACAGAGGTAGTATAAGCTTAGTGAGGAGTGCTATGTAAAGTTCAGCCACTTTCAGAAATTATCGATCCGATCGGTTTTTGTGTTCAATTGTGTGGTTTTAGGTCGATCTCATCCCATCTACTGTTGTTATCATTGGCGATGGTTGTAGCTATCACTGGTCCTTTAGAGCTTTAGCGTGACGACTTTCCATCTGTCTATGCAACGATTTTTATTATGACAAGTTTTGTTTGGCTTTAGACCTTTAGTGATGGGGCGACGATGACGGTGGCACGTCTTCGACTGCGCTAGTGTCTATAGTTATCCCGAGGTCGTGAGAATAAATAAAACATATGATCGAGCTGCGATCCTTTTTTCGAGAATACGTACTGGAAGACGTATCAATCACATAGAAGAAGAGGCCGACGGCCGATACAACTCCGCGCACACCCAAGACGATACATAGCCAAGCGGCTTACAACACCCCGCTACAAATGACCCGATGAGAACGACCTGCCCCCAACATCCTACCAAAAGAGGTGAGGAGATGGAGCACGGAGCCACCGAACCGCGTCACGAACCAAGCGAGACACCACCATAGCACGACCGCGACTTCAAGGCAGCCCGGACCAACGTACCTCCCCCATGAGCCTAGAAGAGTCGTCGAGGAGAAGGCAGAATCCTTCGGACTTGGAGAAGCATCTGACTAGGTTGCATCCACCACGTCGTACATAGCGCCTCGAAGCCCCATGCCCTGGCCAGCAGCCAACACCGGCAGCACATCGCAATGCCCAGCCTCCAGTTACACATCGGCCTCTCCCCAAGTGGCCTCGACAACGTCTTCAAGAAGAGAACGACTCCGTGGCACCGCCGCCGCCTTGCACGATGGACTGGACATAGGGTTTCCCCTGGCACCAGAGGAGAGGGAAGGCACTGTTGGGACCTAAGATCACGCCTTCAGGAAGGAAGCGGCGCCCTCGGGCGTCACCGTTATTCGCACCGGAAGCACCGGGCAGGGCTTTCACCCTGGTCCTTCACCGTACCCCCGATGCCGCCAGCAGCGAACTGGAGACGATGGACGGAGATGCAGACGCCGGCTTGGACCACCACCAGAAAGGCAAGAAGCCACACTGGCCTCACCGTCGCCGAAGAGGAGTGCCGGCGACCACCGGCCTCACCGGCGGCCAGCAAGAGCTCGAGGGAGGAAGACACCCTTGCCAGCCAACCACCACTGCAGCTGCGCCCACGCAGCACGCCGGAGACAGAGCTCCTCGCGCCGCCACCACGCCCCGAAGCCGCGGCCCGCGCCAGCCCGCACAGGCCCAGATCGAGCCCGGCCGCCACGCACCACCACAGCCACCATGCACAGCTGCAGCGACCACTACCGCCTCCATGTGCGAGAGGACGCCCCTGACGCGGCTCGACGGCCGCCGCCGCTGTGCCCCGCCGACCTCCGCCGAGATGCACCGCCGCCATGGAGCAGCGCCGCCCTGCACGGCCCGCCACGCGTCGGGTAAGGGAAGGACCGCTGCCGCCGGCACCGTGCGGGCTTTTCCCGGCGACACACGCTGGCGGCGGCAGGGGAGGGAGGGGAGAGGGGGAGCGGGAGGGCGGGGCTAGGGTTTTCTCCCCTTAGGCCGCCGCGGGGGACGACCAGGGGAGATCCACAACTCATCCTGGGTTCAGAGCTGCAAAGGAGAAAGATTCGAGCTGCGATCCTGGCGCAGTACCTAGTCATATACTCTGAGACTCCGAGTACATACTCAATATATGCATATATGTTTAGTATTAGAATTAATGTAACCATATTTTCACGAAAAAAATTAGTCATAAATGTGTGGAAGGAGAGTAGTAGTACATGAGATGTTTTGATAAGCTATTTTGGGGAATGTACAATGTTTTGTTGCATTTGTGGTTCCCTTTAAGCTATTTTAGCATGTACGTAATGCATAAAATATCCCACCATCCATAGTTATTACTTGCATTAAAAAGGATGTGGTTGGTTGAAAGAATATAATTAAACAAAGGAATGGCTACCGCTCGGTTTCATGCGCAATAGCTGTCTGTCGGATCAAAATAATTGTTCGTCCCTTTCAGTTAGAATGGTATAAGTCGCGCGTAACCTGATCGAGAGACCCCGGAGGTGATTTGCCAGCAATTTAAGAATTATTAAGAAAACGAAAATAAAGTGGAGTGGGAGTGGACGAGTGGTACATCTTCACGCTTAGACTAGCTTTGTGACTGAAATGAATTGGGGAGAGGTGAGCAGGGAACAGGTGCGCCATGCGTGCCGACTGTATCATCTTTTATTTTGTTGCACTCTGACTCTGTATCGTCAGGCGCCATACAGATACACACAGGTCAACGCACATACGTGTACAAAATAGCATTAAATATATAATAAGTGAAAATATTTTTAATGATCCAACGTCATTAATTTATATTGTACTCCGTATATGTTAAAGATTTTTTTCTAAAAATGTAGTCAAAGTTTGCATAGTTTTATTTTCATTGGAAAGGATGTAGTATAAGCTTCTGTGGCGAGATGCTATATAAAGTTGAGCCACTTTCAACATTTTGGATCCGATTGGTTTTCATGTCTATATATGAAAATAATTCTACTCTGGTGCGATGGTTCTTCGGATTTTAGCACAACGAATTTTGGCATATTTATTACAACAAGAGGAACGACGACGGCGGCGCATCTTCGACTTGCGCTACTGTTTGTAGTCGTCTTAGGTGATCCAAAGATCTATCTATACTTTTTACTACTTTTGAATGTGTTGTACTGTTGTGATGTTGAGGATTATTAATAGATTGACTAGTTTTTCAAAAACAAACCAGGGACCGAGCCACCGAGGATATGGCGAGGCTCTCGGTAGGGCGAGGTTTGGCGCCCGCCCTACCTTGCCCAGCGACGGAAAAAATTCTACACCTACTCTCAGTGCGTAACGAGGTATCGATCGACTTGATTGTTGCGTTACATCGAGCGATTGACCTGTTGGTTATTTATTGGTTGCTGGGCCGTGAGTCCTCTCCCCATGGGCTTATTATTGGCTATTTCCGATCGACGGAACGAGGTGACTCCTAGTAGTAACTCCAACCGATTGAAATAAAGCACAACAGAACTGAACCGCTCGTCGTGCGACAGGACTTCCTAGCGCCGGCGGCTAACCTCTAGGGCTTCAAGTTCCCGATCGAATAGAGCCGGGGCCGGGTCGGACAGGGAATGCGAACTGCGGGAAAGCAGGTGCCGCGGGAAAGTGCGCAGCGACGCTAAACAGCAAGCTGAGGTAGATTGAGGTTGAATTCTTCAAGATGAACAATAAAGGGAAGGGGCGACCAAAGGTGGGGAAAGGGAAAGGTACACCGTTTCTGAATTTTTGTATTTTAGCGGAACACTAGTACCTTATTTGGTGAACTTAAGATTTGTCAATTACAGATTTAGCAACGTATTTTGTGTCGCTTTCAAGTGGTAACAACTTTGAACCAAACACACATATGGTGTGGTATATCGAGCAAACGATATTCAAAAGTGTTAATCTTGGTGAAATTTAGAAATATTTCCAAGCTTTATTATTGGTATATTTATGTTATATTTCTATTTAAATAAATTGCTATTACGATTGTGCTAAGTACGTGATTCTGCTTAAGATCATATAAACTATTAATATGTCCAGAAAAATTTGAATTTTGCATCAAACTTTTTATCCTTTAGAGTTCGCCCGGCCTTAAAATAAATTCGTCCTTCGCCACTGTCATATGAATAAAAAACATGATTGAACTGGGTCTGCATAAGATCGAGCTGCGATCCTGACGCAGTACCTAGTCAATGCACGGGTGTGGTGTAGCTATAGGACGACCCTGAGGACCAAAACTTATCACGCAAGCCGCACGTTATATAAAACTTGCACAACCTAGCTGGAGTGGCACAGTGGCGGGACTAGAGCTGGGTCGTGCATTTATGTAATTGACGGGAAACAAGTGTTGGTTGGACCTGGTTGGATCGATCAGACAATATTCAAGCCAGCACAGACGATCGACGCAAGTCCGACTTTGCGCAAGTCACATGGAGGTCCGAGATGGGTTTAAAGGCGAGAGAGAGATGGGCAACGGCGCCGATCGGTCAGTGTACGTGAGCGATGGCCTTATTCTTCTTCTTCTTCTTTTTGAGAAAAAGATATACGACCCAGTTGTGCACATATGATACACGGCCGGCCGAAAGTAGTGCCTCGCTAATCAATGCGTTGAGGACTGACGTGCACGTGCCGGGTGCCACAGTGCGGTGTGTACGGGTGCATGCTGGTGGTGGAGCAACGAAATAGGGATAATTAGATCGGACGTCAGAGATAGCGATCACACGTGTCAAGTTGTGCTCATGCTTACTATAACCTATTCAATTTTGCATCCTGTGTTTTAAATAATATAAGGTGTTTTAGATTATATTTTTATAAATTGTATGTCTCTAAACGCATTATATTTCAATGCTAGCTCGTTTCGGTTCACGTTAAACTACCTGAGTTTGAGAATAGGTTTAGGGTTTCGTGGTGTATCTCCACCGTGATCAGCTTTATTTATATAGACATCAACAGGTTACAATACATGTATAAATACACCTGTACAAACCGTATTTAACACTCCCCCTCAATCTGAACTTTTACATACAAGATTCAGATTGGATCGAAAACGGTCTAACATCTGTTGAGTAGCTGGTTTAGTAAATACGTCAGCTAGCTGATCACTTGAAGATATAAACTTGACCTGAAGAGCTCCAGCTGCAACACGCTCGCGCACAAAGTGGAAGTCGATCTCTATGTGCTTCGTTCGAGCATGGAAAACTGGTTTAGCGGTCAGATATGTTGCCCCTAAGTTATCACACCATAGTATGAGCGTGCCCTGCTGAGTTACTCCGAGTTCTTTAAGCAAAGACTCAAGCCAAATCGCTTTAGCAGCTCCATTTGCCAACGCCTTGTATTCAGCCTCGGTACTAGATCTTGAGACTGTAGGCTGTTTCTTCGAACTCCAGGATATCAAGTTCGGTCCTACAAAGATGGCAAAGCCACCCGTAGATCGTTTGTCATCAACACACCCGGCCCAATCTGCATCAGTAAATATGCTAATGCCAGTGGAGCGGGACTTCCGGAAGCACAAGCCAGTATCAAGTGTACCCTTCACATATCGCAAGATGCGTTTAACCGCCTCCCAATGAACCTCAGTCGGCTGAGAAAGGTACTGACATACCTTATTAACAGCAAAGGAGATGCCTGGCCTTGTGAGAGTCAAATACTGAAGCCCGCCAACAACACTGCGATACCGAAACGCATCATCAGTATGTAGCAGTGTACCACCATGACGGGAAAGCTTCTCTGAAGGAACAAGAGGCGTGGAAGTGGGCTTGCAATTCTCCATGTTGACACGATGCAGAAGGTCCAGTGCATACTTACGTTGTGTCACAGTCATGCCCCCAGAATTGAAGGACGCTTCTAGGCCAAGAAAGTAATCCAAGGGGCCCAGATCCTTGATGGGAAAGCTGTCCGGGAGAGACTGGACCAGACGATCAACAACTCCAGGTGTAGAGCCGGCAATGACAATATCATCAACGTAGACCAGCATATAAATCTAAACACCATCCCGAGAGAAGATAAATAAGGACGTATCAGCCTTCGAGGATGTGAATCCGAGCTGAAACAATCGAGCACTGAGACGAGCATACCATGCACGGGGAGACTGTTTCAAGCCATAGATGGAACGATGCAGCTTGCACACATGCTGAGGGTACTGAGCATCTTCAAACCCAGGCGGCTGCTGCATATAGACCTCCTCGGTCAGGAATCCATGGAGGAAAGCGTTGCTCACATCAATTTGACGGAGAGTCCAGCCGCGGGACACAGCGAGGGAGAGAACCAGGCGCACCGTAGCAGACTTCACAACTGGACTGAAAGTATCGCCATAATCAATACCATGCTGTTGTGAGAACCCGCGAGCGACTAGGCGATCTTTATGCTTGTCAATAGAACCATCAGGGCGGTGCTTGGTCTTGAAGATCCACTTGCAGCTAACCAGATTGACACCGGAGGGCCTGGGCACAAGACGCCATGTATTATTCTGGGGAAGGGCGACAAATTCATCGGTCATGGCAGCATGCCAGGCAGGCTCCCGGAGAGCATCGCGATGCGAGACGGGAGCGGCGAAGAAGGCATGCCGACGAGGATCATACCGCACGGTCCCATCAGTGAATTGCTTCGAACGCGCGAGAGTCGGTGCGAAGACGTGTCGCCATGGGATGGCCGGTGACAGGGGCAGCATCCGACGTAGCAGCATCGGACGAAGGTCCCGCCGATGGTGACGCAGTCGGAGCGGAGCCAGTGGAGGGCGATGCGGTCGGGGCAGAGCCGGCCGAGGGCGACGCGGCCGGGGCGGAGCCGGTGGAGGGCAACGCGGGCTGGGCCGAACAAGGCCCAGCAGGGGCAGGCGACGAAGGCGCGGAAGGCGCGTCCGACGGAGCTGCATGGGAGACCTCGGGAGTCTCCCCATGCCCATGCACGTCGATCGGGTGAGCGGGCGACGGTGACGAGGCTGGCACGAGGACCTGCACAGGGAACACAGCATCTGGAACAGCATGGTCAGTGGACAAATAGGACAGGTCATAATTTCTCACATGAGCACTCATAGCCGGTTCGGTGGAAGGAAAAGTGATGATGGACTCGGCGAGAGTGGAGAGATCAACGGTGACACCGGGGGTCGCATAAGGGAACACAGACTCGTCGAATACGACGTCACGAGAAATGTAAATGCGCCCGGTGGACCTATACAGGCACTTGTACCCCTTATGCATAGGACTATATCCTAGAAAAACACACATTTTGGAACGGAAAGAGAGCTTGTGGGAATTGTATTTGCGAAGACTGGGCCAACAAGCACATCCCAAGATGCGTAAGAAGGAATAGTCGGGGTTTATTTTGAGGAGACGCTGCACAGGAGTGTCGTTGTTAAGCACAGGGGTAGGCATTCGATTGATAAGATAACACGCCGTTAAGAAGGCTTCATCCCAGTACCGTAGAGGGACGGAGGCGTGAGCGAGCAGGGCAAGGCCCATCTCGACGAGGTGGCGGTGCTTACCCGCAACACCATTTTGTTGGGACGTGTGAGGGCAGGACACACGGTGGGAGATGCCCGTGCGCTGAAAATACCGGTGGAGCTTGTGATACTCGCCCCCCCAGTCGGACTGAACTGCCTTGATTTTGGTGCTCAAAAGGCGTTCGACGTGTGCCTGGAAGGTGTAGAAGACCTGCTCAACATCAGACTTGTGTTTGAGAAGATAAATCCAGCAAAAACGAGAATAGTCATCAATAAAACTAACATAGTACTTAAAACCTCCGGAGGAGGCAATAGCAGGACCCCAAACATCAGAGTGGATCAATTCAAGAGGCATAGTGGAAACACGATGAGATGCAGTATAAGATAATTGATGACTCTTTGCACGCTGGCAAGCATCACAAACCAACACAATCTTGTCTGACGACGAACAAGATAAATTATTGTTTCTAACAAGAGTTTGCACTATTTTATTTGTAGGATGACCTAAACGCTGATGCCATTGCGCGGATGTGGTCTTGGTGCTGGAGAGGGCATGACGAAACAATGATGACGAGGCTCGACTAAAAGGAACTGGGTAGAGACCGCCCTTGCTTCTATCGAGAAGAAGAAGTTTCCTTGTGGCCTTGTCCTTGACACAGAAAAACTCACGGTGAAATTCCACAAAGACATAATTATCGGAAACGAGACGATATACAGAAAGGAGATCTTTGTGGATATTTGGAACATGCAGGATATTTTTCAAGCGGAGGGAGGAACCGGCTAAAGTTGAATGACCAATGTGAGAAATTGACAAACCTGCACCATTGGCTACTTGCACGTGATCCTTCCCGCCGTATCGTTCGGCCATGTGGAGGCGCTCGAGATGACTGGTCAGGTGGTCCGTCGCCCCCGTGTCCATGTGCCAGTGGGAGTCATTGGAGCTGGTGGACGCCGAGTTGCCGGAGCACTGGCGTGGGGGCACAAACTCAGGGTTGAAGCGGTTGCGGCAGTCGCTCGCCTCATGCCCCCAGTAGTTGCACAGCTGGCACTATGGCCGCTGCTTCTTGCGGCTGTTTCGGCCGTTGCCGCCGCCGTTGTACTGACGGCGATCGCCGCCACCGTCGTTGGAGCAGTTGTTGGTGCCGCCCCCACCGTAGTTGTCGCCCCCACCATATTTGTTGTTGCCGCCGTTGTTCTGGCGACGATCACCACCAGCGCCTTGGCCGGTGCCGGGGCGCCCAGAGTTGTTATCATAGGGGCGGTGCTGCGACGGCTGGCCGGCGGCGGGGAAGGAGCCAGGCCGGGATACTGCGTTTGCAGAGGAAGACCAGTCATCGGTCTGGGTCTGACCCGCACACAGGGACTCAAAACTGAGCACATGCGAGTAGAAATCCGCGAGGGAGTCAGCGCGGTTGTCGCGGATCATGGAGGCCGCAAGGGGGTTGAAGTCGGAGCCCAACCCTGTGATCATGTAGTCAATGATCTCATCGTCCTTGAGTGGTGATCCGGCAGCGGCCATGGTGTCTGCCAGAACCTTGACCTTGTTCATGTACTCGCCGGCGGTCATGTTGTTCTTCCGCAGAGTTGGATCTGCCGACGGATGTGCCGAATATTGGCACGGTTCTGGGCACCGAACATGGCGTGGACTGCTTCCCACACCGCGGCGGCCGTAGTCCTGCCGATCATCTGGCAGGCGATGTCCTCGTCCATGGACGAGAGGAGTAGCCCTAGGACCCGCTGGTCCTGTGTCCACCATGTGGCGTAGGCGGGGTTTGCCACGGTGACTGCAGCATCACCAGTGCCTTCGACGATGGTCTTCGCCGGCGCGGCCGTAGTGCCATCAAGATAGGTGTGAAGTCCCGCCCCGGAGAGATTTGGGAGCGAGAGAGTGCGCCATAGCATGAAGTTGCTCCGATTGAGACGCACCGCCGGTGGTGGAACGGAAGTGGTGACGGCGGCGGTGGTGGTGACACTGGGCGGTGCGAGGAGAGGGCCGAGAGCCTTGGAGGTTTGAGCGGAGGAGCTCATGGCGGCGGCGGCGGCGACGGGAGCGAGAGGGCCGAGATCGGCTCGGCTCTGATACCAAGTTTGAGAATAGGTTTAGGGTTTCGTGGTGTATCTCCACCACGTGATCAGCTTTATTTATATAGACATCAACAGGTTACAATACATGTATAAATACACCTATACAGACCGTATTTAACAACCTGCTGCACCGAACGTATTATAATTTGGAACGGAGGGGTGATTTTGTTCCAAGCGAAATCCCACGAGGATTGGTTTTCATTATCAAGATAATGGAAATATAGATGGCAACATTCGGGTGCAACAAAAGCAATGCTAAAAGGAAAACGCTCACGTTCCCCCGGGGGAACAGCTCTCTTTTCCTCCCACTCGATGCTCGTTGGATCGTTTCCATCGAACCGTTCACCGTGCGCCACGTCGTCGTCTTATCCGACCGATGGACCGCGTCGTTCCGGACCGCGCCGCACCCGACCTCATTACTGCGCCTCGCCGCGACCCCTTAATCACGCTCTCGCGCGAGGTGGCGGAGGAAGCGAGCGGCGCTGGGGAGCGGTGCTGGGAGATTCAACCGCCGCCGACGACGATTTCCCTCTGCCCACTGGAGAACGGCGGTGCCAAGCTTCGTAGTAGAGGTTCGTCATCCTCTCGTGCTCCTCTCGTGGTCCTCTCATGGAACCCTAGACCCCGTTCCCCGCCATTCGCTCCATTTCTGAACCCCTAGCTATGTAGGTTCATCGGCGCCGATCTCCTCCTCCGCGTCGGGTTCTTCTTCGTTGCCGATCTCTTCGGGTGAGTAGCTTCCCCTCTCATCTCTTGTCCCTTTCTGCTGCCTATGGATGTCCTCCTTGATCTGAAGCATGTCCCCCCCCCCCCTCACTAATGGAATTTCCTTCCTATTTCTGGCATTTCTGGCATAGTATTGAAGGTAGAAGGCGCCCTGATCTATTGGGAGACAAGGAAGGAAGAAACTTCCACTTTTGCTACAGATGGATGTGAGTATTTCCACTGAAATATCAGGCTGTACTAGCAGATGTTCCTTTTATTCTACCAGCAGATGTTCATGTGTTGTTAGTTATTTTTTGTTTATGTAGCATTTTATAGTGTGCTCATGGATCCATTGCAGCATTTTTGTGTTTGTTTATGGTAGTTTGTTCCTTTGTGTTTATATCTGTCCATGTCCATGTGCATCATTTTTGTTAAATGTATGCGTATTGCTACATTATTCCATTTTTTGCTTCATTTGTTTTTGATACACCACTTATTTTTGTTCATTTTGTGTTTTTTCAGGTTTCCAAAAAAGCTGGGAAGCAACCTATGCCTAGTGCAGAGGATCAGGCTAAGTGGACTTCGAAAGACCGTTTTGCTGCGAAGCGTCTGCGTGCTGTTGCAGATGAGTTGAAGCCTGAGAAAAGAGCTGTTATTGAGCAGAAGAGTGCCTTTCGTTCATTACTAAATGTTGCACCATTCAACATACCGAATGAGCTCATAGACTATGTTGCGCAACATATCACACCGTCTCTCCGTGAGTTCAGAGTTGGGAAGAAGCGGATTGTTTTCACCAGAGATATGATTACCAAGGTGTTTGGTATACGGTCAGGGCAAACCCCAGTTGTTGAACTCAAAAAGTTCGAACAAAGTGCCCTTCGAGATGTTTACAGGGGTTCTAATCCTAGACCTGATATTCCTACCACCATCAAGGTCCTGAAAGGTTGTGAAGATACTGATGAGGATACTATAGTTAGGTCCTGGGACCTCCTATGTATGGCTACTGTTGTTGATCCGAAGAGCAGCAATCATGTTGGTATGGACTACTTAGGTAGCATGCTTCATCCATCTAGAACCCATGAATATGCCTGGGATGAGTACATCCTGGAGCAGTTGATGCAAGAGGTTAAGAAGATGCAGAAGAAAAGGTTAAAGACTCCTTCTCTTAAGAAAGGGAATCCCAAGTTTGAGTTTTGGATCTCTTGCCCATTTGCTGCTCTTGGGGTATGTTTTCATTCCGACAAATTGTTTCACTTCCTGCACTTAATTCTACAAGCAAAGTTTTGGTTGCTCACGTACTGTTGACTGTTTTTCTCTTTATTTTATTTCTGCAGATAATCTATTTGGACCACCTTCAGTTTCCTCCCAGCAGTCATGTCATAGACTATTCACTGCCAAGAGTTTGTCATGTCAAATGCAGTGATTTTGTTTTTGCAGTTCAATGTGACCTTTCCAAGTTGTTTCTTCACAACACCAAGGTTTTTGGTAGGAGACCGGTAAGGAAGTAACATGTATTTCCATGGTTTTTTTTGTTATTTTCTTACTTGCTTCAATTAGGATTCTTATCATGTTTTTCCTTGTTCTTTTCTTTTTGTTATGTGTGCAGTTCCTTGATATAAGTGAAACACCATATGCAAATGGACTACCTGGACGTGCCGAGGGAGCTCCTGTTGAACCTGAAGTGAACCCTTCAGCCTCACTAAATGATTGGCTTGTTTTCCCTAGCAGCCAGGAACTTGAGGTATTGTTTATGCTGCAATCTTTTTTTATTGTTGCTACTTTAGTGTTACATCTTTGCTACTTTTATGCACATTTGGTTGCTACTGATCTGTACTTGCTAATTATAGATTATCTTTTTGTTTTTTGGTGTTGTAATTTTTGTATCTGTTTTTATGCTCCAATACTTTATATGAACTGCTACAATACTTAATATGAATTGCTCATATATCATTTTTGCTACATTCAAATGATTATGTTTTTCAGGTTCCAGACCGTTATAAGCATTTGCATGAGAAGCACAAGACCCTCTTTGCTGCTGAATTTGATATAGCAAACAAGAATTATGTAGCTGGTGTCAAGCGTATGCAGTCTCAAAGGATGGCTGCTCTCCTTTGTGATGTTGATGCTGCATCGCAGACACAAGAAGGTCCAAGTGTTACATTCCAAGGTATGCATGGAGATGTAAACACTGATCTAGGAGAGGATGTTTCTGCAGATGATGATGAGCAGTCTGACAAGGAGGACTCTAGTGATGAGGATGTTGATCAGGAGGAGGCTAAGGGTGCTGATATTGCTGTGGATGATCCAGAAGAGGATGGTTCTGCAGATGATGATGATGATATTCCTACGGCTTACTCAGAAGATTGTGATTTTGAGCTTGCACCAAGAGATTGTGATGTTGCATCACACCGCGCTGCACCGGATGTTCCACAGCCAGCTATTATTAGAGACTCCTCTTGCCCATCTGAGGATGCCCGTGAACATCAATCTGTTGATAGCCCTACGAGATCTCTGGTCCTAGATGATGCTGCTAAGCGTTGTAGGGAAAATGCACTTGCCAAGGCCCCTGATGCCCCCCTTTTGACCTTTTTGAGCCTGGCACCCCTGAATGGGATGACTTTAATAAGATCGCTGATTTAACACCTGATGCGGTTGATGGCTCTGCTGTAGGGATTCCTGCTGCATGCAGTGCTGCTGATGCTTCTTTAGCTACGAAGGATGTTGATTTTGGTCTTGCTGCCAAGTTGCCTGCTCCAAATATGACTGGTCCAGAGATGCCTAGTGCCGAGAGCCCTCCTACTCAGAGTTGTGTTGCAAAGATGCCTCTTCTAGAGAGCTCTGCTCATGAGAGTCCTGCTGGAGAGTTGCCTAGTGCTGATATGCCTAGTATGTTTTTCTTCCATTTTGCTTTATTTACTTTTTCATTTTTTTTGTGACCTTTTTTTTGTGCTGCTGCATTAGTGCTTTATAGTTGCTACATTAGGGTACTTCATGTGCTACTTTAGTACATCACTTGTGCTACTTATCATAGACTTCCTTTTACCCTTAATTCTGTTAATTTTTTATAGCACCACACTAGTGCTTATATAGTTGCTACATTACTGTACTTTAGTAGCTACTTTAGTACATCAATGGTGCTACTTAACATACACTGCTTTATTCCTTTTTATAGTGCTACACTAGTGCTTTTATACTTGCTACATTAGGATACTTTAGTAGCTACTTTAGTATATCAATGGTGCTACTCCTGGGGTTTTTGAGCATTGTTTTTTGCTACCTTAACATAGACTGTGCTCTTATTTCTCACATTTGATTTGTTTGATTTTTTTGTAGTGATTGTTGTTGCTACACCCGCTGCTATCCCCAACGCTGTCCATGCTGCTATCCCTGCTGATATCCCCGTTGCTATCCCCACCGCTGTCCATGCTGATGCTGCTATCCCTGCTGATATCCCCGCTGATGTCATTGCTGCTATCCCCATTGCTGTTATCCCTGCTGATATCCCCGCTGTTGTTCCCGCTGCTATTCCCGCTGCCGATATCCCTGCTGCTGCAGTAGATGTCATTGCTGAGCCTGTCACTCCTTTTGATCCAAAGTCCACAGGTTTTGTAGCAGTCAATGAAAATGCTTCTTTTCTTTTCCATTTTTGTTTTTGTTCTTAACAACATTTTTTGTTATTTTCTGTGTAGGTGCCACAGTCGCTGAGACATCTTCAGGCAAGAACATTTCAACTTCTGGTCCTGAAACACATGACAGGAAGAACAGGCATAAAAGGGCAGCAAAATGGCCAGCTGACAGCACTCCTCCAAAGATGAAGAAGATTAAGGTCTCTCAAGATACACGTGACATTTATGATAAGTTTATTTGTCATGGTCGTAAGCTTAAGAGGCAGCCAAAGGACCGTGCTCTGTGAGTTTTTCCATACCTTTTTGCTCTGGTTTTTTTTTATTCTGATGTGTTTTAATTTGTTTTCCCTAATTACTTTCTTTTTTCTGCATTTGCAGTCCTGAGTTTGTGAGGATTGGATGCTACTATTGCTCATACAAGAGTTTCCTGGATTCTCTTAAGCCATGCCATTACCTAAGTAGTGAGGTTATGAATGTGTGGATTGAGAAGTTCAACCGTGAATCAAAAATTATTGGTGACAATCATCCAAGGGCCAAGAAGAAGTTTGCCTTTACCCAGCTTATGGTGGTGAGCAAAACCATATCATGCTCCCTCTATAATTTTTACCTTCCTAAACATGTAACTAGTTTCTAGTATCACGATTTTTTCCTTCATATGTAGGATAAGTTAATTGTTGATCCAGCAGCATTTGAGGTAGAAGGTTGTTTGAAAGAGTTCAAGACTCTCAACTCAAAGTTCAAGCTATTAAAAGATGATCTTGTATATTTTCATGTATATATTCATACATTTGTTATTTGCTGCATTTTCATCTTATTTTACTTTTTCGAATGACTTTTTGGTTTATGTAGTTGTACTTCCCAATTGTGAAGAACAATCACTGGGCCGTGCCCTGCATAAACTTGTGTTTCAAGAAGTTCCACATCTTTGATTCAATGAGAAGTGCAAAGGATGGTAGCTTGCTGGAACAATTTGCTACCAATCTGGTTAGTTTCAGGTTATTACATGTTTAAATATCTTACATATGTAGCAAACCTAAGTTTCTTTTTTGTATCTTGTTTATGTAGTTCATAAACTTCAACAAGCTTCTCACTGAGTGCAATTTAACAAGATTCAATCTGGATGATTTCACCCTAGCTGACATTGAGCACCCACAGCAAACAACATTGTAAGTGTGTTTTTCTACCTTTTAATGTTGCTACAATAGTGTTTTTCCTATGCTACATTACCCTTATACCAAAACCTTTTTTGATGCAGGTTTGCTTGTGGGTTCTTTGTACAACTTTTCATGGAGAACTTTGACTCAAAAGTGATGGCTCAGTTTGATAACAATGCTATCCCAGATCATAGGAGACTTGTAGCAGCTTCTCTCATTGAGAACAGGGACAATGGACAGTATGCCGTCGAAAAGCTGATGGAAGATGAGTTGATGAAAAGGAAGAAATACCCTGCTTAGTTTTAGTCCGCACAGCAGCTTATAATTTGTGTCGTTTGTGGCACTGCTAGCTTCATAAACTATGTAGTTGAAAGTGTTGGCGCACAACATGTTTCGATGTTTGTCTCGCACCTTTTGTAACCGCTCAAGAAAGTGCTTTCCATGTACTCAGATTAAATGTTATAAGCTACTGCATTGGGATCTGTTTGTACTGAAGTGTTATATGAAAAATGTTTTTTCGTGTTCAATTACTCTGCGCTATCATAATTGTTCTTTGCTACTTTTTCCACAGTTTGATAATCTTCTTGGCAACATGCTGTCCATTTTTCAGTTAAAACTGGATGATCCATTGCATCTTCTCATTTAGCTACATTAATAACCTCCCGGTGCTACTTTTATTGCCCACTTATGCTACTATTGCCACAACCATCTGCTACACCTTTTATTTACTTTTGCTACATTAATTTTAAACGTTTGCTACTGTTGCCACAACCATCTCCTACTCATCAGCATTACCATGAATTGTAACACAGTAATAAATATGCCAGAAATGTATCTGCTACTCATCAACTTAACAACTTTCATTATTACTTTTATATCACAAATATATCTTCTACACAGTCAAATAGCACAATTTTTGCAATTCTTATATTTTTTACATGTAAACCTTGTACACCTGAAATTGAACTTTTTTCATGTTGACATGTAGCAAAAAATAGTAGTTACAAGTTGCCTGAATTCAAGTAACATATACTCAATTATGTCATCTATATTGTCTTCTCCAATTCAGAGTCTTTTGCATCTTTAAATTGCTTTGCAAGTACCATATACTCACATTCCTTCAAATTGTGTCCTTCTTCATTGCAAAATGGGCATTTCTTTTCTATATTGTCCTTTTGGTTTTGACTCTTTCATCACCTTTGGCTCCTCAGCTCTTTTCTTTCTCTTCTTATTAGCTTCATCCCTTAGCTCAACTAGGGGCTTCCTTCTTTGCTCCTTCTCTTTTGGACGACCTTTGGGCTTTACTCTGGTAGGGTTACGAAGATTGCTGTTTGAAGGTGTCTCGTGTGCTACTGGCTGCTCTTGCTGCTGCTGGTTTAGGTTGCTACCACGTTGCTGATGTTCATGATGAACATTTGATGATCTTGGATCTGTAGCATCTCCATGTTCTTCTCCCTGACCTTGCTGCCCAGCTACTCTAGCTCTATGCATTGCAGCTACAACCTTCTTTGCCTCATCAACCATGTCTAACACTATTGCATATGTGTCATCAACAATACAGGAATCTGCTGCCAAACTTTCAGTTTTCTGCAAAGGGAGTTGTACTTCAAAGTGTTGTTCACCAGAACACCAAACTTGCCACCGGTTGATCCTGGATCAGGCACAGGTGTTGTTGCTGCCATTGACCAGCGATGGAGCATGTACTTTTCTGGAATGCTTCGTATATTCATGTGAACTATCACCCTTATGATATGAGGGCATATCAGTCCACACATCTCAAATTGGTTGCAGCCACATGTGTATGTTTCTTCCTCTAACCCAACTTGGACTGTGTATGTTCTGAGGTCAAGTCCGGGGTTTGGGACAAGATCAAAACACAACTCTTCTAGCTCTGTTCGAAGCGGATAAAATCCAGTTGACATTTGCAGCATCTTCTGGAACCTGTCAAACACTTCTCTTGTGTAGAACAGCACTGCTTGCTTTTCAATGCTCCAGCTGCATTAATTTGTTTTGTAGCAAATAAAATTAGGAAATGTTAAACAATTTTCTATAGTATTTAAACTGTAGTGAATTACTGGACACTAAGAACTTGCTACATTTTTCTAAGATGCTGCAATTGGTCTCAATAGATATAAATTGCTACAAGTAGTGCTATCTTCACTAACATGCTACAATACAAATTTTTGAAAACTTGCTGCAATGGTCTCACCTTCCCCAAAGTGGAGCGGTTGTAGTTTCCATTATGAAACCTGAGTTGTCTTCTCTATCAAGCATGAGGTTCTGGCATAATTCGTACTGTTGCACAAAATTGAATACTGATTCACCTGGTCGCACCAAGGTCTTGAAGTAAGAGTTCAGTCCTTCAGAGCGTCCTGTGGTACTTGTGAATGGAAAGAAGTTGTGCCTAAAATACACTGGTGCCCATGTCTTTCTGCTCCCCCACATGTTTTCCAAGTGTTTGTTGTCAGTCATTTCATAGACTTGCAGCATATGCTGCCAACATAACTCAAATTCTTCGGGAGTATCTGTTCCATATATGCATGAGTAGAATGCATCTGCAAATGGATTTCCTTCTCTCAAGTTTGACCCAAGCTTTTTCCTAGCAAGACTCAAAACATGATAGAAGCAGCATCTATGTATTGCGTTAGGGAACACCTTGCTAATCGCTGTTGCCATTGCTTTATCTTGGTCAGTCATTATGTTTTTCGGTGCCATGTTATCCATTGCCATCATCCAACGCTCAAAAACCCATCTGAATGTTTCAATTGATTCATCTGGTAGCAGAGCACAACCCAACACAATTGTTTGTGTGTAGTTATTGATTCCCACTATAGGAGCAAACGGCATATTATAGCGGTTTGTGCAGAATGTTGTGTCAAAGAACACACAGTCCTTATACTTATGGTACAGCGATCTAGTCCTTCCGTCGACCCAGAACAGTGCTCTTACTGCATTATTTCCATCAAGTTGTGTGGCATAGAAGAAATTTGGGTTTTCAGCTTTTCTCCTCTCAAAGTACTCAACTGTCAGGCTCACATCTCGCAGCGTCACAGCTTCTCGCAGCATTGTGCGGATGTTTGATACATCCCTCTTGACATATGGCAGCCCTCTCACATCACCACCACGGACATCTGCTAGGGCTCCCATTATTTTTGATGTAGATATGTTCTGGTTGTGAAGTGTTTGCAGCAACTGGAAATCTTCCTCTGGGACCTTCCGGTGTGATCGGTAGAACTGTCTTCTCCCGACCATTGACACCATTGGGTGTGTGTGCTTTGCATTGAAAACTGTGACTGTCCAAACTCCTGCACGCATGCCAACTACCATGTGCGCTTTGCAGCCATGTCGCAGCACTATATTCCGCTGCCTTGTGTCTTTTACATCCATCTGCTCCTTGGCTTGTTTCCCTTTTGATTTCTGCGCACTGAAGCTTCTCATATCCATTGCTACAGAACCTTCTGAATTGCTTCTAGTAGTTTTAGCTGTTCCATCAAAAGGTTTGCCAGCATGAATACATTCGAAAACTCTGCTCGGAATTGTACCTTTTGGCGCATGTCGCGCTGTGCTGTACTTTGTATTGCCAATGTGTGTACCAAAACCTAGTTTGTATGCATAATTATTGTACACCTCTTTTGCTTCTTCTATATCATCAAAAGTCAGGCCAACATATGGTACCATAGGCTGGGACAATATCTCTTCATCATAATCCTGAGCTACACTTGCAGCAGAACCAGCTTGCCCACTGTGAGGTCCTGGTACAAATTTTCCAGCAGCACTGCTTTCTGGTGCAGAACTTGTTTCTGGTGCAGCATTGTTCAGATCAAAACCCTCAAGATGTTGTTAGCAACAAAACCCTGCATGTATGCATAATCCTGAGCTTCACTTTGTTCAAGTCATTTGTCTAAAATGTAGCGTCAACTTAATCACAGTATTATGCTAACAATAGTTTTGCTACACCATGTAGCATCAAATTATTCATGCATACTAGAATGTAGCATAAGTATTTTATAATGCACACTTAAATTTTGTTTGTACATTGCTACATTTTTATTTTTGCAATTCTAATTCAATGTGTAGCAAGTGTAGCAACATTTCAAAGTAGCACCATTTTCAATAGTTGATACCAATTGCTGCACAATCTATCAACAATCTAGGAGCAGCACCAGAACAAATCACTAGCATTATCAAATGTAGCACTATCTTTTAGCAAGACTATCAGATGTAGCAAATATAACACTGCATAGTCCATCAAATCAATCAGTTAGCTACCCCAGTTGGCATATGTAGCATAACCATATGTAGTATATGTAGCAGAACCATAGTGATTTGCAAATCAAATCACCGACGGAGGATATAAGTGCTGTAGCAAATCAAATCAAAGTAGCAATAAAAGTGGAAAAATCGCGGAAATACACTCACCGATGGAGCAGCTTCTTCAATCTCCGGGTCATAAGTGAAATACACAGGAGGGTTGTTGTAGGTACTTCGATTTGGTTGCGCCGACGGAACTCCGGCGCCACCGCTCGAGGATCCCGTCGGAAAACGACGGCCGAGATCTGGATTTGACGAGGAGCTCGATCCAACCTGTGCAGCACGACTAGGTTCTCCGTTTGGGTAGAGGACGGATCTCAGCAGGTGAGCCATCGACGCGCGCTGCTCTGCTTTGATAGTCGCCGGCTAGTCGTGCGCCGTCTCCGCCGGCGGCGTCGCGGCGGCGTCGCGGGAGCTCCAACCTCTCCCCAGCCCGAAGGATGTGCGGATTCCTGTGTTTGCTACAAACGGATAAATTTTTGCTACAAATGCATGCATGGTAGCAAAAGCGGGAGAAGGTTCCGTTTCGATAAATCCAACGGCTGTTAAAGACTACATCGTACGGCTGCCGATCCGGGGATCTGAAATTAGATCCCCCGGGGACGCTCAGCGTGGCCCATGCTAAAATAGGAAAAGAAAAGCGACAACTGCCGTTAGAAGTTCAGAAAGCGAGAGGCATGAGAATTTACGAAATCAGAAGCCTCGGTATCCATCAATAGTTTACACATGATCGGGCATAGATACGATCCGTTTTCATGCTTTCCATCCACGTTATTCCCTTGTTGTCGTCCGAGACTTCACCATCTCTCGAGCAGGGTTGGACGAATGCTGACCATCTTCCAGGCGAGGAACAACGGAAGAAGAGGACACCTCCGTCATGTGAGCTTCCATAGCGAAGTTCACCAGGCCAGCAACACCCCTTTTCATAGCATTTTGATCTGCAGAGTTACTTAAACCAGCCAAATAATTCATAAAAACAGCGGATTAAAAAATTAGATCTGAAGGAGGCTTGATTGATTTCCATAAAAATAAGCTATGTTTGCGAAGCTGTCAAATTGCCCAGCATATTGAAGCGATGCCAACAATTTGGACATTTTGACTGACGGCAAAGTATTGAGGAAACCACCCAAAAAAATTGAGGGTACGAGTTGGGACAATTTCGAGCCCCAACGGATTTTGCTACACAACTCAAAACATACTTAGTTGTTGCCCAAGTAAAGAACAAGTGATGAATCGTCTCTTCCTCCTCACGGGTGTTCCCAACCAGGTTTCTTCTAGCCATGTTGTCTTTTGTATCCATGGCATTATGTGAATTAAGCAATAGCAACACCTTGATCTTTATAGGGATTTTTTTCCTTCCACATGTGCTTGAAAGATCTATCAATATCATTGCCGCATAGATGTTTAAAACGAGATTTCACACTGAACTCTCCCCTTTTAGCCTACTTCCAAATTGGTTTTGTCCTTTTCAGAGTTGAGCACAGTGGTGCATAGTAACATGTGGAAGCCTCTCATCTGTTCCTGCAGTTCTAAGGGAATCCTTCTTCTGAATGTGAATCTCCACCCATTTCTGACGGCATCAGAAACAATCAACTCTTGATCATTGCAAATGTCAAAAAGTTCAGACACCAAGTATCACACCGGACACCCACTTGCGTTTTCTTCACAGACAGGTACACATCTTTGATGTGTAACATATCTTACCATAAGGTACAGTCTTTGGGCTTGGATTTTGCATAAAAGAAAAAAGAATATGTAAGATATTTCCTCTACATAAAATTGTGCCATGGACCCACATAATTTTCTAGTTTCGACCACCATTTACACATCAAGCTAATATAGAATTTTGAGAGGCTTTTCACCCCCAGTCCGCCTTTACTTCTTGGTTTGAAAATAATTTCCAACACGACAGATTTTATCTTTTTGTCCTTCTATTACCATACCACAAGAAACTTCTGGTTGGTTTTTTCAATGCCTGTACTATAGGCTGAACAAGAGGACCATAAGGCCTAGTAGAGGAACGTACGGGATGCACCTGCATTATCTGACATGAGGATGTTGCTCACTCGAACTTGTTCACTTATTAATGTCCTTTTACCATTATTTTTTAGACTTATCGTCATGCATGTGAGCACATGACCTCTAAGTACCCTGATAATTGTCAGCAGTGTAAACCACAACTCTTGGTAGAGCAGACTGAGAACCATCACCAGTTTTCTGCCATTTTGGAGTCTCCTGTTACGCAGTTCCTTCCTATTCGCCTACTACAATTCTAGTGTTATTATTTGACTGAGACACTGGCTCAAATAGCTCTCTAGTGAATTTGAATCCGTAGAAGCCTTTCCTAATAACACCGTTTTATGGTAATATTAGGAACCAGAGGTACATCCACGTGACCTATCTTGGAATTGATATAGGAAAAGTTCCTCAAAATATTCAAATACAGCGCAAGGGGTTTATCTATCATGATGGCCATGTATAAAGCAATCGATATATTCCTATACTACATCGGGATTCCTTTGATCCTGAATCGTACTTCTTCCATCATAGCAAAAGGCTCAATATCACTAGACCACTTTTCAAACTAATTATAGTGTTAGGAACAATTTTTGTAAATAACTTGCCAAAGTGAACCAACTCCTCAAGGGATTTAGCATTTCAGAACTTGGTTCTAAATTCAGTTGGGGACACCACCTTAGCAAATAACCTCCAATTGAACTTCATCGAATCTTCCAAAACATTGAACTCATGCTCAATGTTTCTGTAAGTTACATCTCCTTTTTGAATAGTAATATGTGCATAGTTTAATTGCTCAACAGATTGCATATCTGATTCTACAACAGGGGTGGAATAGAATCCTGAAATCAAATTAAGCATGCACTACTAAAGAAAGGAGCAATATAATCCCAAGGATATCTCACTTGGCACACACTGGATGTGTTGATCTTTGCAACAATTCTCACACCCAAACCATCATGCTTAGTGTAACAATGCGTCATTCTATGCCTACCTCCAATAGTTGAAGTAATTGGCGTAGGATACGGTACAAAGGACCTCGCAGGTGTCAGAGGTTACTAAAGATGGCATCGGACACATCCCTAGGGCGATTGTCGAAGTAGTTGTGTTGTGGTGAGGAACGAGGTGGGGAGCGGTGCATACCATCATGTTGTCAATCCATGCTTTGAGGTAAGGAAACAACTTGATCAAAAAATATGATATCTTCCGATTCAACTCCTCGCCAGATCTATGGAGAAATTATGGTGGGAGAGCTCGATCTTTGTGGCTGCGAGTGGGGAATGAAAACGATGCCTAAAACATCTCCCAGTCTACGTTATCTCACACTATGGTGGAGAGAATCTGACTAGCGCGGGAGGAAATATTTCTAGTAACCTCTGCTCCCGCATGCCATCATGTTGTCAATCCATGCTTTGAGGTAAGGAAACAACTTGATCGAAAAATATGATATCTTCCGATTCAACTCCTCGCCGGATCTATGGAGAAATTATGGTGGGAGAGCTCGATCTTTGTGGCTGCGAGTGGGGAATGAAAACGATGCCTCAAACATCTCCCAGTCTACGTTAACTCACACTATGGTGGAGAGAATCTGACTAGCGCGGGAGGAAATATTTCTAGTAACCTCTGCTCCCGCATGAACAATAATGGGCTACGGTCCATCATAGAGCCCGTGCGCCGCACCAGGCACCAACGACGTGACCGTATCAATTCCTCGTCCAAGCCAGATCATGTTGCATATGCACACAGAGGGCGAGGGCGGTACACGACGTTTGTTGTACCCGAAGAAATCCTTCTATGAGCCAGACTGCTCGCCGGACCAATCTGAATCTTGATTCCTGGGAAAAGCACAACCATACCCGATCGGATCTCCGTCTACGAGCATTTTGGACACAAATATGTTTCTCGTTCATCACAAGACGATCTACGAATCTTCCACGGTGACGAATTCATGTCCACGAGATCCGCGACTATCATGAGCATGCGAGAGTTAGAAGACTCTCCATCTAGCAGGAAAGAACGAGCAGATTGCCGGCGGCGATGGGGTCCGGGTTGGGTCAGGAGGGTGATCGGTCACAAGTGATGTTATCATCTGCTCAGGCTTGAGGACATTTGTTTGCGGTAGAGAGACTCCAAGCTTCACGTTCCACACGGCCCGGCGGTGACCTCCAGACTTACAAAAAGGCAGGATATGAACGTTTGAAATTATGCCGTCGCCGTCAATGGGGCCTAAGAAATAGTACGTGAAAATGGCTGAATTAATCACGACTTAATCATGATGGTATCTAGGCAGGGGCAGCTACCTAGTCCAACGTTGATTAGCTTGGACAGAAATGTTAGTTGGCCAAGGTCTTCGCGGCAGCGAAACAAAATATGAAGCGTATGATTGTCTGTTCGTATCTGATGCTGATCGCACTGTTTACGACGCACACACGTAGCCGCCTGATGTGATGTGCTCGGCCGGTAGTTGCACGAGAACAAGACTCGAAATGGCAAAAGAAAAGAAAAAGAACCGGATTATTTGTTCGGGGCTTTGAACCCGACGTGAATCGAACACGCAACCTTCTGATCTGGAGTCAGACGCGCTACCATTGCGCCACGGATCCGGCGATGTATGGTTCCACAGTATGGCACTTCTAACAAAACTGGATAACATATCGTCAACGAGTTTACAGTTCATCCCGTTAATCGCTCGGACATTTACCCAGGAGGAATGCAGCACACTTAACAAAAATCATACTGGACGCCTCGAGTTTCAATCCGCTGTTACCTTTTTCTTTTCTTTTGCGAAAGTGCCTAAACAGGCATGGTATGGTAGATAGGGTATAGTTCCAAGAGTATGATCTACCTCATCTATATCATATCGGGTTGAAACTCCTAGAGAGCATACTCTTGTCCGAAATCACTTGATGCAGTGGTGGAGCCAGAACTTTCGTATTGGGTAGGCGGGTAGATTTATTTGAGTTTAAATATTTTTTCTTTACACATATAAATCTGCAATATACATAGATCACACGTAAACATCAAAAGGTTTCAAGAATTGATCAGCCAAAAAATAACGATTAGCTATTCTCAGCTGCAGTATAAATCATAAATTGAGAACTCGAACCCTGTTCTAGGCACTTGGGCCAGCCCATTTTGATAACATATTTTGGATCGTGTAACTGTGGTAGCAGCCCAAAGTGCAGCTAATCCCACGTAGTTCTTGTTTGGTACTAAAAGTGTTTCTACAGATTAGTTGAGCATAATACTCTAGAGTATTGGGTGAACTCTTATCGTCATCTAAATCCCACAAAACCTTAACTCTAATCCACTTGGTACGGGTAGAGTATTGACTGGGCATCCCCCGGGATCTGATTTCCCAGACTCCTGGTCCCTGTGCTGACACGTGTCCTTTTTGTTGCCGGGCAGCAAAAAAATAGCAAAAAACGGTTCACTCACGAAATAAAAGAAAGAGGCTGAACACACCGGACATACCACCGGAGAGCGCGTAGCAAAAAAATATGCTATTTTAGCAAAGATGGATATCATCGGAGACGTCGATGGGAAACTCGCCAGAGAACTCACCGGAGACCTCGCCGGAGAACCCAGTAGCAAACATATATTGCAATTGTAGCAAAACTATATAAATGTTGTAGCAAAAAAATTATTCCTAGGTTGCAAATCTGGAGACCTCGTCGAAGAAATCAAGGGAGACCTCACCAAAAATCTTATAACATTTCTCCCTTTTTAGCAACATTGCAGAACAATTGTAGAAAAAAAAATCTACCATCTTTAACCCCCACTGGTAGCAACACCAAACAGCAGCGGTAGCATACTCGACCACCAAAAGTTGCAAAACTGGCCAGCATTTGCAGCATCAATGGTGGTGGTTGTGCCTGACTAGGTGGCGAGCATGGAACGAGTGAACAATCAGGTTGTGACGGGTGAAGATGTCCTCCGCCTCCGACGGGGCTCGGTCTTGCCGGGCGGGGTCTCGAAAAAGGCGCACCTGCGGAGACGGGATCTCGTCAGCGGGAGGCTGATGCGGCCGCCGATTTGGCGTGAGCTCGGCAGACTCGGACGCTTGGAAGGGGCAGCGAACGACTGTGAGCCACGGCGACCGCCCTACTAGAGTTTGGGCACGCAGCGAGGATGTTGAGGCGGTTGTTGATTTGGTCGGCGGCTGCGGTCGCGGCTGGATCCCGCCTCTCCTGTTCATCGAGCCTAACGCGTGGTTGCAGCGAACGACCATGGGTCGCGGCGGCCAGCCAGCTTCGTCGGTAGCATTGAGGCCCGATCTTCCCAGCACGGTGGTGTCTCGCTTGGTGGTGTCGGGCAGGAGAGGTGGCGAGAAAAAAAAAGATGGGAAAATGAGTGGAGGAGGAAGAACCGTGTAGGATAAGGAGAAGTGGTGGGTCCCGGGCAGGGATATGCGGCGCGCAGCCAAGGCGGAGGATGCGATCGCTCCGTGCCCCTGGAAAATAGCATCATTTTCCTTATGAAAATACACAAAGATTTGAAAAAAATGCAGATAAACGGAAATTAAACTCACTCAACAGTCAATACTTTAGCACCAAACATGTATTTAGAATAATTGAGGATTTAAAGTTCGGTGAGGATTATTCCCACTAAAACTTTAGCGCCAAACAAGATCGTAGGATCAGGCGACATGCGATGGCTCGGGAAGTCTGTACATCCAGAATTCCCGATTTTGATGTCGTGTACACGTCAAAATGTAACCAATACACACATACATATGTACAGTACAGGAGCTTGTAGCTGATTTTATTTTGCAAAGCATTCATTGTATACCTTAGAATTAGTCAAGCTCCGTCCTTGGCTTGATGGCAGTATGGTTGTTGTGTGTCGTCGTGGTGGAACGACAGATTTCATAGGATAGCTTAAGTTGGGGTCAAATGTACGCTTGAGGATCCGGGTGAGGGTAAGGTTTGAGGGAAAACGAGGAAAAGATTTCGGATTGTATTGATGCCAGAGGTTGCAGAACGTACGGTACAAGACCTGCTCTACTTGCTACTTAATCGATCTCTCGGTGACCCGTCCCGCGTGGGGTGTGCCTCCTCTCCTTATATAGGATATAGGGGGAGAGGTGGCTTACAAAGGGAAGAAACCCTAATAAAAACTTTGATGAGCTAAGCTACTTTATAAAACTTCGTTGGCCCTGCTGACGCCGGTTCTATCTTTAATCAGAGACTGATGACCTCGTCCGGTATCTTTATCGTCATCTTCTGCTTTGGCGCCAGTGCTTTGATTAAAGCTGAAGTGCTTCGCTCATCTTGTCCTTTGATCCTTGGTGGAATCTTTGACTAGAATGCCGACATGCTACAGTTGAGCCCATGCCGGTTCTCCGGTATCTTTTTCTCTGAGCACCGGCATCTTTGCCTTAGTACCTCAATCTCTTGTGTTCCTCGTACTCCGGCATACCCCTCCTGGCATACCAGTTTGTACGAGCTTAGTATAGTTTTCACTCGACTTTAAGCATCCGGATTAATCTTTAATCCGGTATATAGATACCTAGTCATGGCATATTTGCCATAGTCTTGGCCTACCGGGGGCCATCCCCCGACATTAGTCCCCGAAGCTGGTGCGGTCCGGCTGATCTTTCCGATGGACCACGTCAGGTTCATTCTTCAAACGTACTGGATTAATCATTCCGGTTTCAAGTTAAACCTTTCCGGTATTTTACCGAACCCACTCCAATCAAACCGAACTTACAGAGCTTTTCCGGCTTGCCCGGTTGGACAATTTTTAAAATCTCCAAATTCGAAAAGAGTAAAAAGTTACGGCAAAATAAAGATTTTTTGCTGCAAAATAGAAAAATTTTTAAAAAAAATTATGTGGAGCACCAAGGGCCCATGCGCCACAGAATTAAGCTCCGAAATTTAAATTTCCTGCCGCCCTCCTCCACTTCTCCTCCACTTCTCCTCACTTCTCCTTGGATGCGAACTTCTCCTCCTCCACTTCCCCTCCTCCTCAACTTCCCCTCCTCCTCTCCTCCTCCACCACCACCACCACCTCCTCCGGCCGGCCGGCCTCCTCCTCCTCCTCCTCCTACTCCGGCGACCACCTTCTCCCGCCGGCCTCCTCCTCCTCCGGCAACCACCTCCTCCGACCGGCCTCCTCCTACTCCGGCGACCATTTCCTCCGACCTCCTCCGACGACCACCACCTTCTCCTCCTCCTCCACCAGCTCCTCCACCACCTCCTCCTCCACCACCTCCTCCACCACCACCTTCACCACCTCCACCACCACTACCACGTCCTCCTACTCCACCACCACCTCCTCCGGCCTCCTCCTCCTCCACCCACCCCACCCACCCACCCACCTCAAGCGGCCTTCCCGGCGAAATTTCAAACAAAAATTTTAAAAAATTGCGGCCCCAGATCTAGATCTAGATCTGGCCGCCATTTTTTTTGAATTTTAAAAAAGAATTATGTGGCGCAGCACAGCCCGGTGCGCCACAGAAATAAGACTTTCTATTTCTGTGGAGCACCACCGCCCGGTGCGCCACAGAAATAAGACTTTCTGTGGCGCATGGGCAGATGCGCCACCGAATTCTTATTTTTGTGGCGAGAATTCTGTGGCGCACCGCCCATGCGCCACAGAATGCTTTTTTGGTGCGCCACTGATGAGCCTTTTCCTACTAGTGTCAGCTGGGACGATTGAGCCAGCGCAACTGCGGTTTGAATCCTCCTTTTTTCTTCCGCTATGACCAGCGATTCGGCCAGATTCGTTCCGGCAGAAGCAGTTTCCAGCGAGACCTTATAGTTTCCCACCACGGTTAAGGGACCGTTGGGTGCCGGCATCTTCATCTTGAGGTAAGCCGTATGAGTTGAGACCATGAACTTAGCAGTGCCGGCCTCCCCAGCAAAGCATGGTAAGGGCTATCGAGATCAACCACTTCAAACAGGATGTTTTCAACACGGCAATTATCTCGGCCACCAAACAACACATCAACCCGGACTTTGCCCATCGGGGAGCAGGACAGTCTCGGAACTATGCCGTGGAAAGTTGTGTGAGTTGGCTCCAGCATGTTTGGAGTTATGCCAAGGGTATGCATGGTGTGCCGGTACATGATGTTGATGCTGCTACCATTGTCCACCAACACTTTGTTGAACCGGACTCGCGATGATGGTCCTTGCATGATCGGATCCACCACCAGAGCATATCCGCCCGGATTAGGCATCACTTTCGGGTGATCTTTAAATGACCAAGTGATTTCTTGTTCTAACCACAGCATGTACTTTGGTACTTCCGGTATCACCGCGTTCACTTTCATGGAACGGCGATGCACACTTTGCCGGTCTCTTGGTTCGGTCACGAAGACCATACATCACATTGATGACCCACAAGTATAGGGGATCGCAACAGTCTTCGAGGGAAGTAAAACCCAATTTATTGATTCGACACAAGGGGAGACAAAGAACACTTGGAAGCCTTAACAGCGGAGTTGTCAATTCAGCTGCACCTGGAAACAGACTTGCTCGCAAGAGTTTATCAGTAGTAACAGTTTTATAGCAGTAGCAGTAGTGAAATAACAGCAGCAGAGTAACAAAGACAGCAGTAGTGATTATATTAAACAGCAGGATTAAAATACTGTAGGCACGGGGACGGATGAACGGGCGTTGCATGGATGAGAGAAACTCATGTAACAATCATAGCAGGGCATTTGCAGATAATAATAAAACGGTATCCAAGTACAAAGCAATCAATAGGCATGTGTTCCATATATAGTCGTGCGTGCTCGCAATGAGAAACTTGCACAACATCTTTTGTCCTACCAGCCGGTGGCAGCCGGGCCTCAAGGGAAACTACTGGATATTAAGGTACTCCTTTTAATAGAGTACCGGAGCAAAGCATTAACACTCCGTGAACACATGTGATCCTCACATCGCTACCATCCCCTCCGGTTGTCCCAATTCTTGTCACTTCGGGGCCATTGGTTCCGGACAGCGACATGTGTATACAACTTATAGGTAAGACCATAAACAATGAATATCTTGATGAAACAATAACATGTTCAGATCTGAGATCATGGCACTCGGGCCCTAGTGACAAGCATTAAGCATAACAAGTTGCAACAATATCATCAAAGTACAAATTACGGACACTAGGCACTATGCCCTAACAATCTTATGCTATTACATGACCAATCTCATCCAATCCCTACCATCCCCTTCGGCCTACAGCGGGTGAATTATGTAGGATAACGTTGCATAGAAAACAAAAATTTTCCTACCGCGAACACGCAATCCAAGCCAAGATGCAATCTAGAAGACGGTAGCAACGAGGGGGTATCGAGTCTCACCCTTGAAGAGATTCCAAAGCCTACAAGATGAGGCTCTTGTTGCTGCGGTAGACGATCACTTGCCGCTTGCAAAAGCGCGTAGAAGATCTTGATCACGATCGGTTCCGGCGCCACGAACGGGCAGCACCTCCGTACTCGGTCACACGTTCGGTTGTTGATGAAGACGACGTCCACCTCCCTGTTCCAGCGGGCAGCGGAAGTAGTAGCTCCTCTTGAATCCGACAGCACGACGGCGTGGTGTCGGTGGCGGTGTAGAAGTCCGGCGGAGCTTCGCTAAGCTACGCGGGAAATATGAAGTAGAGGAGCAAAGCTAGGGTTTGGGAGGGGGTGGCCGGCCACTCAAGGGGGGGCGGCCAAGCTATGGTCTTGGGGTGGCCGGCCCCCTCCCTTGGCCCCTCATTATATAGGTGGATCCCAAGTGTTGGTGTCCAAGTCTTCGAATAAGACCCGAAACCAAAACCTTCCATAGGAGGGGGCAAACCTAGCCCAACTAGGACTCCCACCCAAAGGTGGGATTCCCACCTCCCATGTGGGGGGTGGCCGGCCCCTATGGTGGAGTCCACTTGGGACTCCACCCCCACTAGGGCTGGCCGGCCATGGAGGTGGAGTCCCTTGTGGACTCCACCTTCCTTGGTGGTTTCTTCCGGACTTTTCTAGAACCTTCTAGAACCTTCCATAGAACCTTCCGCGACATTTTATTTCACATAAAATGACATCCTATATATGAATCTTATTCTCCGGACCATTCCGGAACTCCTCGTGATGTCCGGGATCTCATCCGGGACTCCGAACAAATATTCGAATTCCATTCCATAATTCAAGAACTACCATTTCAACATCCAACTTTAAGTGTGTCACCCTACGGTTCGAGAACTATGCGGACATGGTTGAGTACTCACTCCGACCAATAACCAATAGCGGGATCTGGAGATCCATAATGGCTCCCACATATTCAACGATGACATTAGTGATCGAATGAACCATACACATATATTACCAATTCCCTTTGTCTCGCGATATTTTACTTGTCCGAGGTTTGATCTTCGGTATCACTCTATACCTTGTTCAACCTCGTCTCCTGACAAGTACTCTTTACTCGTACCGTGGTATGTGGTCTCTTATGAACTCATTCATATGCTTGCAAGACATTAGACGACATTCCACCGAGAGGGCCCAGTATATCTATCCGTCATCGGGATGGACAAATCCCACCGTTGATCCATATGCCTCAACTCATACTTTCCGGATACTTAATCCCACCTTTATAGCCACCCATTTACGCAGTGGTGTTTGATGTAATCAAAGTACCTTTCCGGTATAAGTGATTTACATGATCTCATGGTCATAAGGACTAGGTAACTATGTATCGAAAGCTTATAGCAAATAACTTAATGACGAGATCTTATGCTACGCTTTAATTGGGTGTGTCCATTATATCATTCACACAATGACATAACCTTGTTATTAATAACATCCAATGTTCATGATTATGAAACTAATCATCTATTAATCAACAAGCTAGTTTAAGAGGCATACTAGGGACTTCTTGTTTGTCTACATATCACACATGTACTAATGTTTCGGTTAATACAATTCTAGCATGATATATAAACATTTATCATAAACATAAAGATATAAATAATAACCACTTTATTATTGCCTCTAGGGCTTATCTCCTTCACCTCCCACTTGCACTAGAGTCAATAATCTAGATTACATTGTAATATACCTAACACCCATGGCATTCTGGTGTTGGTCATGCTTTGCCCTAGGGAGAGCTTTAGTCAACGGATCTGCTACATTCAGATCAGTGTGTACTTTGCAAATCTTTACTTCTCCATCTTCGATGTACTCTCGAATCGAGTGGTAACGCAGCTTGATATGCTTCAGCCTCTTGTGTGACCTTGGCTCTTGTGCATTGGCTATGGCACCCATGTTATCACAAGAAATGATTAATGGGTCCAATGCACTAGGAACCACACCGAGCTCTACAATGAACCTCTTCATCCATACCGCTTCGATGAAGCCTCTGGAAGCCGCTATGTACTCTGATTCTGTTGAAGACTTCGCCACCGTGCAATCGCTTCGAGCTTGCCCAGCTTATCAGCAGCACCATTCAATATAAACACGTACCCAGATTGTGACTTAGAGTCATCAGATCAGTGTTCCAACTTGCATCGGTGTAACCGTTTACAACGAGCTCTTGGTCACCTCCATAACAAAGAAACATATCCTTAGTTCTTTTCAAGTACTTCAGGATATTCTTGACCGCTGTCCAGTTGTTCCATTCCTGGATCACTTTGATATCTGCTAGTCAAACTAACGGATGTGCTATATCCGGTCTAGTACATAGCATGGCATACATGATAGATCCCATCGCCGAGGCATAGGGATGTTACACATCCTTTCTCTTTCTTCTGCGTAGCCGGTCCTTGAGTTTTACTCAATACCTTGCCTGGTAACATAGGTAAGAACCCTTTCTTACTTTCGTCCATTCTAAACTTCTTTAGAATCTTGTCCAGATATGTACTGTGATAGCCCTATTAGGCGTCTTGATCTATCTCTATAAATCTTGATGCCTAATATATACGATGCTTCACCAAGGTCTTTCATTGAAAAACTATTATTCAAATAACCCTTAACACTGCTTAATAGTTCTATATCATTTCCGATCAATAATATGTCATCTACATATAATATCAGGAATGCTACAGCTCCCACTCACTTTCTTGTAAATACAGGCCTCTCCATGACACTGTATAAACCCGAAGTCTTTGATCACCTTATCAAAGCGTCGGTTCCAACTTCTTGATGCTTGCTTCAGTCCATAGATTGAACGCTGAAGTTTGCATACTTTGTCAGCATTTTTAGGATCGACAAAACCTTTGGGTTGTACCATATACAACTCTTCCTCAATGTCTCCATTAAGGAACGCCGTTTTGACATCCATCTCGCCAAATCTCATAATCGAAAAATGCAGCTATTGCTAACAAAATCCTCACAGATTTTAGCTTCGCTACAGGTGAGAAACTCTCAGCGGAGTCAACTCCCTCAATGTGTCGGAAACCCTGTGCGACAAGTCGAGCTTTATAGACAGGCATATGACCCTCCGCATCTGTTTTTCTCTTGAAGATCCATTTATTCTCGACAGCCTTTCGGCTATCAGGTAAGTCTACCAAAGTCCATACTTTGTTATCATACATGGATCCCATTTCGGATTTCATGGCTTCTTGCCATTTGTTGGAATCTAGGCTCATCATCGCTTCTTCATACGTCGCAGGATCCTCATCATTGTTATCTACAATCATGACATTTAGACAAGGATCATACCAATCGAGTGGCACGTTCCCTTGTCGATCTGCGAGGTTCAGTAGTTTCCTCGTTCAAGTTTCATGATCATTATCATTAGCTTCCTCTGTTGCCGGTGTAGGCGGTGCAGTACAACTTCCGCATCGCGCTACTCTGATCAACGAGTATAGATTCATCAATCTCATCGAAGTTCTACTTTTCTTCCAGTCACTTCTTTAGTGAGAAATTCTTTCTCAAGAAAGGTTCCGTTCTTAGCAACAAAGATTTTGCCTTCGGATCTGTGATAGAAAGTGTACCCTATAGTTTCCTTAGGGTATCCTATGAAGACGCATTTCTCCGCTTTGGGTTCTAGCTTGTCCGGTTGTAACTTCTTTACATAGGCTTCGCAACCCCAAACTTTCAGGAACGACAGCTTAGGTTTCTTATTAAACCATAATTCATACGGTGTCGTTTCTACGGATTTTGATGGTGCTCTATTTAAAGTGAATGCGGCTGTCTCTAATGCATAACTCCAAAATGATAACGGTAAATCAGTAAGAGACATCATACTACGAACCATATCTAAGAGAGTTCGACATTACGACGTTCGACACACCGTTTCGTTGAGGTGTTCCCGGCGGTGTCAATTGTGAAAGTATTCCGCATTTCTTTAAATGCATGCCAAACTCATAACTCAGATATTCACCTCCACGATCAGATCGTAGAAATTTGATCTTCTTGTTACGTTGATTTTCTACTTCACTTTGAAATTCCTTAAACTTCTCGAAAGTTTCGGATTTATGTTTCATGAAATAGATATACCCATATCTACTCAGATCATCTCGTGAAGGTTAGAACATAACGATAACCACCGCGCGATGCTACGCTCATTGGTCCACATACATCGGTATGTATGATTTCTAATAAGTCAGAGCTCGCTCCATCATACCGTAAAATGGAGTCTTTGTCATTTTTCCCATTAGACATGCTTCGCATCTATCAAGTGATTCAAAGTCAAGTGATTCAAGTAATCCATCAGATGGAGTTTCTTCATGCGTTTCACTCCAATATGACCAAGACGACAAAGTACACATATAAGTAGAATTATCATTAAGTTTAATTCGCTTAGCATCAATGTTATGTATGTGCGTATCACTACTATCGAGATCTAACAGAAATAAGCCATTCTTTTGTGGTGCTCGACCATAAAAGATATTATTCATAAAAATAGAACAACCATTATTCTCAGACTTGAATGAATAACCGTCTTGCATTAAACAAGATCCAGATATAATGTTCATGCTCAACGCAGGTACATAATAGCAATTATTTAGGCTTAAAACTAATCCCGAAGGTAGATGTAGAGGAAGTGTGCCGACTGCGATCACATTGACCTTGGATCCATTTCCAACGCGCATCGTCACTTCATCTTTCAGCAGTTGTCGTTTATTCTTTAGTTCCTGTTTCGAGTTACAAATATGAGCAACCGAACTAGTATCAAATTCACTAGTACTAGAACTAGAACTAGTGAGAAAAACATCTTTAACATGTATATCGTATATACCTTCTTTCTTCTTCTTGACAAGGCCGCTCTTCAGATCAGCCAGATACTTGGAGCAATTACGCTTCCAGTGTCCCTTCTCCTTGCAGTAATAGCACTCAGCATCATGCTTAGGGCCGTTCTTAGGTTTCATAGGAGGCGTGGCAGCTTTCTTGCCACCCTTCTTGAATTTTCCCTTAGACTTGCCCTGTTTCTTGAAACTGGTGGTCTTGTTGACCATCAACACTTGGTGCTCTTTCTTGATCTCAATCTCAGCAGCTTTTAGCATGCCAAAAAGTTCAGGTAACTCCTTGTTCATGTTCTGCATATTGTAGTTCATCACAAAGTTCTTGTAACTTGGTGGCGTTGATTGAAGGACACGATTAATCCCGATCTGTTAGGAATCACTATTCCCAAGTCACTGAAGTTTCTTCGCATGCCCGGTCATGGCGAGCATGTGCTCACTAACGGAGCTGCCTTCTTCCATCATACAGCTGAAGAAATGTTTCGATGCTTCATAGCATTCCATCGCCGCATGAGTCTCGAATATAGCTTTCAGCTCATTCATCAACTCATGAGGATCATGGTGCTCAAAACGTTTTTGAAGATCGGATTCCGTACTGCACAGATGGCACACCGAACTTGAGAGTACCGAAGTTTTCCGAGTCGCGTAAACAGCTTTTACTTCATCGGATTCATCTTCTGCAGGAGGGTCACCTAGCGGTGCATCAAGCACAAATTGCAGATTTCCGCCAGAGAGGAAGATCCTCACATGACGGAACCAGTCGGTGAAGTTGCTACCGTTGCTCTTAAGTTTCTCTTTCTCTAGGAACTGATTAAAATTGATTGGGGACGCCATCTCTACAACATATATTTGCAATAGTTTAGACTAAGTTTATGACATATTGAGTTCAAATTTTAATTCAACATAATTAAAAACCTAAGTGAACTCCCACTCAAAACAATATCCCTCGCATTGTCTTAGTGATCACACGAACCAAATCCACCGCACCTAAACCCGATCATCACGAGAAAAGGTGTGATTTCAATGGCGAATACTCAAAGTGTTCATCATATCAACCATATGATTCATGCTCTACCTTTCGGTATCACGTGTTCCGAGACCATGTCTGTACATGCTAGGCTCGTCAAGGCCACCTTAGTATCCGCATGTGCAAAACTGTCTTGCACCCGTTGTATGTACTTATCGAATCTATCACATCCGATCATCACGAGATGCTTTGAAACGATAAGACTTGATAACGGTGCTACTAAGGATGAACACTTTATTATCTTGAGATTTTAGTGAGAGATCATCTTATAATGCTACCGTCGCGATCTAAGCAAAATAAGATGCATAAAAGGATTAACATCACATGCAGTTCATATGTGATATGATATGGCCCTTTTGTCTTTGCGCCTTTGATCTTCATCTCCAAAGCACGGACATGATCTCCATCATCTTCGGGCATGATCTCCATCATCGTCGGCGAAGCACCAAGGTCAATGGCACCGTCTTCATGATTGTCCTCCATGTAGCAACTATTACAACTACTTTGAAATACTACTCAACATGAAATTTAAAGACAACCATAAGGCTCCTGCCGGTTGCCACAATACAATAATGATCATCTCATACATATTCATCATCACATTATGGCCATATCACATCACCAAACCCTGCAAAAACAAGTTAGACGCTCTCTAATTTGGTTTGCATATTTTACGTGGTTTAGGGCTTTCGTTATAGATCTAATCTACCTACGAACATGAACCACAACGTTGATACTAATGTTGTCAATAGAAGAGTAAATTGAATCTTTACTATAGTAGGAGAGACAGACACCCGCAAAGCCTCTTATGCAATACAAGTTGCATGTCGAACGAGGAACAAGTCTCATGAACGCGGTCATGTAAAGTTAGTCCGAGCCGCTTCATCCCACTATGCCATAAAGATGCAAAGTACTCAAACTAAAGATAACAAGAGCATCAACGCCCACAAACCATTGTGTTCTACTCGTGCAACCATCTATGCATAGACACGGCTCTGATACCACTGTAGGATAACGTTGCATAGAAAACAAAAATTTCCTACCGCGAACACGCAATCCAAGCCAAGATGCAATCTAGAAGACGGTAGCAACGAGGGGGTATCGAGTCTCACCCTTGAAGAGATTCCAAAGCCTACAAGATGAGGCTCTTGTTGCTGCGGTAGACGATCACTTGCCGCTTGCAAAAGCGCGTAGAAGATCTTGATCACGATCGGTTCCGGCGCCACGAACGGGCAGCACCTCCGTACTCGGTCACACGTTCGGTTGTTGATGAAGACGACGTCCACCTCCCCGTTCCAGCGGGCAGCGGAAGTAGTAGCTCCTCTTGAATCCGACAGCACGACGGCGTGGTGTCGGTGGCGGTGTAGAAGTCCGGCGGAGCTTCGCTAAGCTACGCGGGAAATATGAAGTAGAGGAGCAAAGCTAGGGTTTGGGAGGGGGTGGCCGGCCACTCAAGGGGGGCGGCCAAGCTATGGTCTTGGGGTGGCCGGCCCCCTCCCTTGGCCCCTCATTATATAGGTGGATCCCAAGTGTTGGTGTCCAAGTCTTCGAATAAGACCCGAAACCAAAACCTTCCATAGGAGGGGGCAAACCTAGCCCAACTAGGACTCCCACCCAAAGGTGGGATTCCCACCTCCCATGTGGGGGGTGGCCGGCCCCCTATGGTGGAGTCCACTTGGGACTCCACCCCCACTAGGGCTGGCCGGCCATGGAGGTGGAGTCCCTTGTGGACTCCACCTTCCTTGGTGGTTTCTTCCGGACTTTTCTAGAACCTTCTAGAACCTTCCATAGAACCTTCCGCGACATTTTATTTCACATAAAATGACATCCTATATATGAATCTTATTCTCCGGACCATTCCGGAACTCCTCGTGACGTCCGGATCTCATCCGGACTCCGAACAAATATTCGAACTCCATTCCATAATTCAAGAACTACCATTTCAACATCCAACTTTAAGTGTGTCACCCTACGGTTCGAGAACTATGCGGACATGGTTGAGTACTCACTCCGACCAATAACCAATAGCGGGATCTGGAGATCCATAATGGCTCCCACATATTCAACGATGACATTAGTGATCGAATGAACCATACACATATATTACCAATTCCCTTTGTCTCGCGATATTTTACTTGTCCGAGGTTTGATCTTCGGTATCACTCTATACCTTGTTCAACCTCGTCTCCTGACAAGTACTCTTTACTCGTACCGTGGTATGTGGTCTCTTATGAACTCATTCATATGCTTGCAAGACATTAGACGACATTCCACCGAGAGGGCCCAGAGTATATCTATCCGTCATCGGGATGGACAAATCCCACTGTTGATCCATATGCCTCAACTCATACTTTCCGGATACTTAATCCCACCTTTATAGCCACCCATTTACGCAGTGGTGTTTGATGTAATCAAAGTACCTTTCTGGTATAAGTGATTTACATGATCTCATGGTCATAAGGACTAGGTAACTATGTATCGAAAGCTTATAGCAAATAACTTAATGACGAGATCTTATGCTACGCTTAATTGGGTGTGTCCATTATATCATTCACACAATGACATAACCTTGTTATTAATAACATCCAATGTTCATGATTATGAAACTAATCATCTATTAATCAACAAGCTAGTTTAAGAGGCATACTAGGGACTTCTTGTTTGTCTACATATCACACATGTACTAATGTTTCGGTTAATACAATTCTAGCATGATATATAAACATTTATCATAAACATAAAGATATAAATAATAACCACTTTATTATTGCCTCTAGGGCATATCTCCTTCAAATTACTCACACATGGATGGGGGAAACATTGCTGGTTGATGGAGAGGCGTCGGTGGTGATGGCGGCGATGATCTCCTCCAATTCCCCGTCCCGGCGGAGTGCCAGAACGGAGACTTTTGGCTCCTGCGACGGAGTTTCGCGATGTGTCGGCGTTCTGGAGGGTTTCTGGCGACTTCGACTTCTCTCCGTGCGTTTTTAGGTCGAGGCCGATAAATAGTCCGAAGGAGGGCGTCGGAGGCCGGCCGAGGGGGCCACACCATAGGGCCGCGCGGGCCCCCCCTGGGCCGCGCCGCCTGGTGGTGTGGGGCCCTCGGGCCTCCACCCAACTTGTCCTTCTGGCTCCGTCAGCTGGGAAAATAGGGCCTTCTGCATAAATTCCGAGGATTTTCCCGAAAGTTGGATTTCTGCACAAAAACGAGACACTGTAACAAGTTCTGAAAACAGCGTTAGTCCGTGTTAGTTGCATCCAAAATACACAAATTAGGGGCAAAACAATAGCAAAAGTGTTCGGGAAAGTAGATACGTTTTGGACGTATCAACTCCCCCAAGCTTAGCTTATTGCTTGTCCTCAAGCAATTCAGTTAACAACTGAGCGATAAAAGAACTTTCACGAAAACATTTGCTCATATGATGTATATATTCTCATGCTATGGCTAATACTTAAACAGTTCATAATGAAGTACATGCAAATAAGATCATCTAACAGCTATGTCAATCATGGAGAGGTACCAACAATTAATAAGAAGCATCATGAATCATGTATATAAGAAAGATTCCAATGTTCATAAGAGAGTATGATAAAGTGGTATCTCGCTTGCCTGTATTTGATTGGCAAAACATAAATGCCCGGGCACCTCTGGAGTTCATAGAAAGACTAGAAGTAGTGATTGTCAAAGATAAAAGCATCAAAGTTATACCACAATCAATCATATTTTGAGACAAGCATATTATACTAAGAATGACAGTTGTGCTCTCAAGATAGTGCTCAAAGAAATAATGGAGACACAACATAGAAGTAAAAGATTGACCCTTCGCAGAGGGAAGCAGGGATTAACATGCGCTAGAGCTTTTCTTTTTTGAAATCAGGAGTAAAATTATTTTGAGAGGTGTTTGTTGTTGTCAACGAATGGTAATGGGTACACTAACTACCTCGCCAACCGGACTTCCAAGAGCGGCTCCCATGAATTATTGCATATTTATGTGGCACTCCTTCCAACCTTTCTTACACAAACCATGGCTAACCGAATCCTCGGGTGCCTGCCAACAATCTCATACCATGAAGGAGTGCCTTTTTATTTTAGTTTTATTATGATGATGACACTCCCCCCAACCTTTGCTTACACAAGCCATGGCTAACCGAATCCTTCGGGTGCCGTCCAACAATCACAAACCATGGAGGAGTTTCTATTTAAGTTAATTAATTCGGGACTGGGAATCCCATTGCCAGCTCTTTTTGCAAAATTATTGGATAAGCGGGTGTGCCACTAGTCCATATGAGAGTCCGTCAAAAGTAAATGACAAGGTTGAAAGCTAAACACCACATACTTCCTCATGAGCTATGAAACATAAACACAAATTGAGAAGCATTTTGAAGGTTTTAAAGGTAGCACATGAGAATTTACTTGGAATGGTTTGAAATGCCATGCATAGGTATTTATGGTGGACACTCTGGAATAACTTGGTTTTCATGTGTTTGGAAGCACGAGCAGCGTTCCCGCTCAGTACAAGTGAAGGCTAGCAATAGACTAGGGAGCGACAAATCAAGAGAGCAGTAACTGTCATAATCATGCTTGCGGCAAAATAAATTAATGGAGGCATAAAAGTGATACAAGAACTCTGAAGCAATATAGATCATCGAGGCTTAATTGACTTTTTGTTCAGTCATATGCATGCGTGAGCATGTGCCAAGTCGATATAAATGAATTATTCAGAGGAGGATACCACAATGCCATACTTACTTATGAATAAAACAATGCAAGCAAACATCCACGACATGCTACTCATATTAATAGATTGGAGCTAAACATGAGAGATCATAAACTACTAGACTTTCTCAAATAACATATACCTCACATGAACCAACCAAGCATGCTCACATGGATGAGTATATGTACAAAAATGAAAACAAATAGAGTTCATACCAGCCTCTCACCACAATCATATTGCCGTAGATCGTCATTATTGCCTTTTCACTTGTATAGCTTGGATAATATGAAATGAAAACCACGCTCCAGCCATCGAAGACCATCGAACTCATAAAGAACTTTACAAAACCAAAGAAGAACAGAAAATATTTTTGGTGTTTTCGAATTTGAGAACAAGAACAAAAGGAGACAAACAAACAAAGCAAAATCTTTTTGGGTTTTCTTATAGTAAACTAGCAATAGCAAATTAAGTGAAACAAATGCAAGAAACCAAGGCAAACAAATGATGAAGAGAAACAACAGAAATATTTTTGGTCTTTTTGTGTTTTGGGAAAGAAACAAAGCAAAAACAAGAAAATGAAAACTAAAAGAAACACAGAAAAGCAAGATGACAGAAATCTGCTAAAACCTGACAGCAGTACAGAAATCGATTTTTACAAAAATCTTACGTTGCTCAGCTCGAAAAGTGTTCAACTAATGAAAGTTAGATAACAACCTGGGGAACCTGCACAAAAATTGGCAGCTCAAAATAACGTTCTGGCTGTGCGCACGAATTTTTCTAGTAACAGTCCAGAATCTGTTTTCAGGCAGCACTTCCCCAAATATCATCTCCCTCTCATTAGAAAACCACTCAAAGAGACTAAACAAGTATATACAAGTATCCAGCAATCATAATATGCAAAGAATGAGTGATGCCGGTATACCTCCCCCCAAGCTTAGGCTTTTGGCCTAAGTGGAGTTCAATCCCATCGAGGCCATGAGGTAGTATCTCCGTAGTACGACGAAGATGGATCATATTCCGGGTATGTGCTAGAAGAAGCACCCGGATACGTGACGGTGTAGTCGTAGGAGGGCTCTGCGTCCTCGGAGTCATGCTGCTGATGAAAATCTTGTATCTTCATATGTTCCTCCACCTCCTCCTTAGTGCGCGACCATGGTTCCCTGTCAATACTGAACAAACCCGGCTGGGGAAGAGGAATTCCTTCTCATCCCCGTCAGCAAACAACATTCTATAGACCATATTATCTAAAGTGGAATCAACGGTAACAAAATGATGGCTTTTCATAGCAGTAATATCTAGCCTCCTAGGAGTTAATGGCACATCATTAGAATCAAGAGGAAGCCTTAAATGTGTTAAAATGCGCAATGCAACAATTCCTCCAAAAATAGGCCCCCTGCTGGACAGGCGGCGAGCAATAAGAGAACCAAGATGATATGGTGTCTCTCCAGTAAGTGCAGCAATTAAGAAAGCAAGATGGTAACTAGAAATATTACTAGTGTTCTCCCTACCAAGAATGCTAGTAGCAATGTAATAGGCAAAATACTTAATGGCGGGGAGTTGGATATTTCTTATCTTGCCACGCTGAATGGTGCGGCAATCATCATTGGTAATCCCTCGGTAGAGCTCTAATAGGACCCGGGGGTTGTCCTCAATCTTCCTTGATGTACCTACAGGAGCAATACCCAATGCAACACAAAATTCTTCCAATTCCATAGTAATAGGATTACCATAGATCTTGAATGCAACTGTCGGCCCATATTGCTTGTTGTGGAACTTGAAGCTCTCGACGAAGATTTTGGTGAGCATATGGTATTGCTCCCTTTCATCTCCCACGTAGGCGGCTAAGCCCGCCCTATTGACGAGGGTGAAGAAGTCATCCAACAACACTGCATTTCTCAAAAAATCATAACACGGGAAAGAAGATGCATTAGGAGCCCCATTGTCTTCCTCGGGCGCGAAGCTTGGTGCGATGATATCCTCATTGTAGGATCGCCTAAGTTGGGTGGCGGTCCTAGATGGCCTTCCGGTGCTGGTTGTCCCTCTCTTGAACAACTCTCCAAAGTTGAAGTTCTTCATCCTTTTTCTGAAATTTTTCAACCATCATATAAAATTTGATTTGGTGACATATAATCAAGGGGAACTACTAAAGGAACTTGCTAGAGTACTAATCATGCATCAAAACTAATTTATTCAACTTAGAACAAGCATACAAGCTCACCATACATGTTACCTACAGTAGCAAAATAATCAAGATATACTCAACCAAACAAAATTCTACTTGGATCATTGGAGGAGTCACATACCAAGGAGCAAATGTGCCAAATTTCAGCAAGAAATCTGGGCTGAGCAAAGAGATCGAGAAATCTGGAGCTCTGGAGCAAAAACGCGAGTGAGAGGAACCTGGTACGAGTTTTTTCGGGAGAGAGAAGGTGCTGGGAGAAAGAGATGGCAAAGTGGGGCAAGGAGGGGCCCACACCACAGGGTGGCGCGCCCACCTCCTTGGCCGCGCCGGCCTGTGGTGTGGCACCCTCTGGTGCCCCACAGGTCATCCTCTCAGTGCTCCCTGTGTGCCTCGTCGAAAAATAGGACCAACGGTATAATTTTTGTGAATTTTTGAAAACTTTGAAAAATGCACATTTCTGGGTATTTAATTTATTATTACTGGCCAGGAAAAATTTTGAAACCTCCAATTAACTAAGGAACTTTGCAAATTAAAAATGCTACAGCAACTAGAGCAAGTGGAGGAAGAAAGAGATGTTGTTTACCTCCTCTATGCATATAAAAAGTATTTGTTAACAAGGTTGATCAAGTCTTGCCACCAAATAAATTTTACATAACATATGAAGAAATAAACCTCAAATCAATCATGTTACCTTGTATTGAATTGATATGGATCCAATTATGAGAGTTTGATATTCTTCTTTAGGCTCATATATAGGACAATCAATAGTTCCCACTTTGATAGTTCTCACATTAGAAATAGTATTAACTCCGCACACTGTATCAATCTTCTTGGGGAAATAGACGGTATGCTCTTTATCATCAACATTGAAAGTAACCTTTCCTTTATTGCAATCAATAACAGCCCCTGCGGTGTTAAGAAAAGGTCTCCCAAGAATAATAGACATATTATCATCTTCAGGCATTTCCAACACAACAAAATCAGTTAATATCAAGCAGTTAGTAGTAACTTGAACAGGAACATCCTCACATATACCAACAGGAATAGCAGTAGATTTATCAGCCATTTGCAAATATATATCAGTAGGTATCAACTTATCTAAGTAAAGTCTCTTATAAAGAGAAAAAGGCATAACACTAACACCGGCTCCCAAGTCACATAGAGCAGTTTTAACATAATTATTCTTAATAGAACAAGGAATAGTAGGTATACCTGGGTCGCCCAACTTCTTTGGAACTTTGCCATTGAAAGAGTAATTAGCAAGCATAGTGGAAATTTCCTCATTGGGGATTTTCCTTTTGTTAGTAACAATATCTTTCATATACTTTGAATAAGGTGGCAATTTAATAGCATCAGTCAAAGGGATTTGCAAGAATAAAGGTTTCATCCAATCACAAAATTTATTATAGTGTTCTTCTTCCTTTGATTTTAGTTTCTTAGCAGGAAAAGGCATTTGCTTTTGCACCCAAGGTTCTCTTTCATTACCATGTTTCTCAGCAATAAAATCTTCTTTAGTGTACTTTTTATTTTTATTTTGCTTTTCAGGTTCTTCTTCAACCTCTTCTTTATCAGGAGTATCATTCTTATCATTATCTTTATCATGTTCATTACCACTTTCAGTTTCAGCATCAGAAATAGAAATGCTATTAGGATCATTAACAGGTTCAGAGGATTCTACAACATTTTTATGCTTCTTCTTCTTTTTCTTCTTAGAATGAGCACTAGGTTCAATACGTTGAGAATCTTGTTCAATTCTTTTAGGATGCCCTTCAGGATATAGAGGATCCTGGGTAGAGACACCACCTCTAGTTGTTACTTCATAAGCATGTTTTTCTTTAGAATTATTCCCTAGCAAGTCATTTTGCACTTTAGTGAGTTGATCAATTTGAGTTTGAACCATATGAAAATGTTTAACAAGCATCTTAACATCATTGGAGGTTCTCTCTACAATATCATGCAATTCACTAATAGCTCGAGAATTTTCCATTAAATGATTCTCTACTCTCATATTAAAATTTTCTTGCTTAACAATATAATTATCAAACTCATCTAAGCATTGTGCAGGAGGTTTCGAATACGGAATATCCTCCCTAGTAAAGCGTTGAAGGGAGTTTACCTCAATCATGGATGAAGGGGGAATTATCTCACATATATCTTCTATGGGAGGAAGATTCTTCACATCTTCAGATTTAATACCTTTCTCCTTGAGAGACTTCTTGGCTTCCCTCATATCTTCATCATTTAATTTAATCATACCCCTCTTCTTTAATATTGGCGTTGGAGTTGGTTCAGGCGTAGTCCAATCATCATGATTCCGGCCTATTTTAGCCAATAATTCTTCAGCATCGTCTGGAGTTCTTTTCCTGAAAACACAACCAGCACAACTATCCAGGTATGCCCTAGACTCAATGGTTAGTCCACTATAAAATATATCAAGTAAATCATGCTTTTCCAAATCATGGTCAGGCCGAGCTCTAATAAGAGAGCAAAATCTCGCCCAAGCCTCAGGCAATTTCTCTCCATCTTCCTGGTTGAAATTATAAATTCTCTGCAAAGCTATATGTTGAGCACTAGCAGGAAAGTATTTACGGAAGAAAACATCAAGCAATTCTTTTGGACTTTTAATAGAATTAGGTGGCAAACTATTATACCAAGTTTTAGCGTCATCCTTTAATGAGAATGGAAAGATTTTAGCAACAAAGTAAGTACGCATCTTGACATCATCAGAAAACAAGCTACTTAGAGTAGATAACTCAGTCATGTGTTCAACAGCACTTTCTTTTTCAGTACCACAAAAGGGCGTTTTCTCAACAATAGCTATATGAGATAGATCAAGAGAAAAATCATAATCTTTATCCTTAATGTTTATAGGAGATGTGGCAAACTTAGGATCAGGAGACAGTTTATATCTAACAGCATGTTCTGCAAGCAACTTTTTAATTTTTCTTGCATCAGTAGTAGCATTGCATTTTTCAATAAAATCATCATTAAGCTCCACATAATCTTCATCAGGATCATCACTAAAATAATCAAGTTCAGGTGAATTAACAGGTGTAGTAGCATTAGGAGTTTCAGTATTTTCAATTTGTCTAGACCTAGCAATCGTAGCATCTAGAAAAGATCCCAATGAACCACTATCATCAAGCACAACAGAAATATTATCAATATTATGAGAGTTTTCAGATTCAGCAGAAGTACCCGCATGTGAAGCATGCGGCGGTGAAACAAGTTTATCAATCACAGATGGTGAATCAAGAGCAGCAGAGGTACTCAGAGTTGTACCTTTTCTTGTAGTGGATGGTAATATGGCGATCTTAGTATCGCGAGGTTTACCCATGATGGAGAATTTGCAGCGAACAATATTAATCCAAGTGAACTTCCAAATAAAGCTATGCTCCCCGGCAACGGCGCCAGAAAATAGTCTTGATGACCCACAAGTATAGGGGATCGCAACAGTCTTCGAGGGAAGTAAAACCCAATTTATTGATTCGACACAAGGGGAGACAAAGAACACTTGGAAGCCTTAACAGCGGAGTTGTCAATTCAGCTGCACCTGGAAACAGACTTGCTCGCAAGAGTTTATCAGTAGTAACAGTTTTATAGCAGTAGCAGTAGTGAAATAACAGCAGCAGAGTAACAAAGACAGCAGTAGTGATTATATTAAACAGCAGGATTAAAATACTGTAGGCACGGGGACGGATGAACGGGTGTTGCATGGATGAGAGAAACTCATGTAACAATCATAGCAGGGCATTTGCAGATAATAATAAAACGGTGTCCAAGTACAAAGCAATCAATAGGCATGTGTTCCATATATAGTCGTGCGTGCTCGCAATGAGAAACTTGCACAACATCTTTTGTCCTACCAGCCGGTGGCAGCCGGGCCTCAAGGGAAACTACTGGATATTAAGGTAATCCTTTTAATAGAGTACCGGAGCAAAGCATTAACACTCCATGAACACATGTGATCCTCACATCGCTACCATCCCCTCCGGTTGTCCCAATTCTTGTCACTTCGGGGCCATTGGTTCCGGACAGCGACATGTGTATACAACTTATAGGTAAGACCATAAACAATGAATATCTTGATGAAACAATAACATGTTCAGATCTGAGATCATGGCACTCGGGCCCTAGTGACAAGCATTAAGCATAACAAGTTGCAACAATATCATCAAAGTACCAATTACGGACACTAGGCACTATGCCCTAACAATCTTATGCTATTACATGACCAATCTCATCCAATCCCTACCATCCCCTTCGGCCCACAGCGGGTGAATTACTCACACATGGATGGCACTAGTAGAAAAACGGTCATCTATACCGGTTCCAGAGGGCCATTCGTACCGGTTTTGCAACCGGTACAAATTATTCGGCACTAAAGCCCCCCCCCTTTCGTACCGGTTGCTTACGAACCGGTATAAAACGGGCCTCCACGTGGGCCACCAGGAGAGCTCAGGGCTGAGGATCTTTGGTACCGGTTGGTAATACGAACCGGTACCAAAGGTTCCCCCCGCGGCAGGGAATTTTCCCAAATCTCTGCCGCGGCAGAGAATTGGCTTTTTAGGGTTTTGGAGAGGTTTAGGGATATCGGTTTGATTCATATCGCGTCGATGCACCAGAAACGCGTTTGGGTTTAGGTAGTACATGAAGATCAAGATGATGCATAGCAAGTTGGTGCATATAATATAACACACATGTTATTGCATGAGATCGCAAATTAAGTAGCACTATGCATGAAGATCGATCTTCATGCATAGTGGTGCTCTCCGAGGCGTACTCTATATATGTCTATTACATGTAGCATAGTGGTACTCTTCGAGTCAACGATATATGTAACATGTACATCTTCATTCATTGTGGTGCTCTGCGAGTGGTGGTATGACGTCCCGAAGGAAAAATCCCGCCAATTCCTCGCCTATTGCTATGAAGCGGTCATCGATTGAGAGCTTGTTCCGCTTTCTTGCCAACTATAAAAGAATAAGATACAAATGAATACATGAAACAACTATTACTGAAACTCGGCACAACTTATGATAACAAAACAAATTTGTGAAGATTGTTTTTGTACCTCTTTATTTCTCTCATTATTCGTTCTCTCGTTGACAATTCATGGATGAACTCGCAAACGAAGAATCCACAGAGATCGGTCCCTGAGGTTGTTGCGGGCATTTCTTTACAAGAATATAATTCAATCAAACAATAGTCAAGTATGATAATTGAAAGGTGTGTGGACCTAGGTAGTACTACTTACTTTCGCACGCCATCGCAGCTTCGTGGCCATTCACGGGACGTATCTTCCTTGATGAAAGTTTGCCATACGCTGCTCGACAAAAGAAAATGCATAAAAGAGTCATCAATTAGTTCAAAGCAGGAAATTAACGAAACAAACCGATAAGAATTCAAATTACCTTCTCGAGCATTAAAAAACAAGACACGTATAGATCCTTTTCTTTGGTTAGTGAGTCCAAGACTTCAACTTCTCCAATTTCCAAATTGATGACGAGAAGAATAAAGTGAAACCTACGCACGTTTCAATATGTAGTCATTAGTTAAAATTTTGACATACGGTGAGCAAAATATAATGTGTTATAAGACAAGAAGACTCACTCGAAGTTGTAAGGCCAAAGTATTAGCTTTTTGTCACGTTGTCGCTTCAAAAACCTTAGCAAAGTCTGCGGTGTATCCTTGTTATAGAGGGGATCATCTATGGTTTTGACATGCATTGTGTTCGGGTCAATGAACCCAATGTCTCGTGATATCGTCCCTTTTGCATTCGAGCATCTTCGATCTGCATAATATAGCGCACAAAAGATTATAATCTGCAGACAATGAACGACTTCTCAAATTAAATAAATAAATCACTTACAGACAATAGCAACCGATGATTGATTTGTCGAGGGCCCGGAGATTGTATAACTGAAAGAGTTCGGCGAAGTCAACGTTCACACAAGATTCTCTGGAAGTAGTGCTCTTCCCTAACTCGCACCATGATAGTCTCGATCCCTTCCTTTGAGGCCTTAAGGTACCACGAATGCAAGTTACGCATACATGTTGGTACCTTCCTGAGATTCTCGACCAAATCTTTCCCTTGAACAAACCGATATGCTCGTTCAGCTAAGGCGTAATCAGTTGCGTATTGTCGAGAACTTTGAACGGTCTTCCCGTCAAACAGCTTGAGAGGGTCGACCGATTGAACGGGTTGTTGTCCGAGCTGTTAGACACTGTGTATCCCTTTTATCTCCCTGATACCCGATTTAACGGGTTTTGTCGCCTCGATCATCTTGTCATACGACCTTTCAATAGAACGCGCATAGTCGGATGGCGGCGATGGTACAGGGTCATATAGATTGTCAACGGTACGCACAACTTTCTCCCGATCTAGTGTCTTCTCGAAAGGTATCTCTCGGCACTTTCGGTGCAAAAATTTCTTCACCTCGGCCTTAACGGCCTCCGCGTTTTCCTCTGGAGTTTTTCCCAAGGTAACTTCTCGGAGGCGGCGGTTGTTTCTCCTTTCTAGCTTTCTTCCTAGGCGGCGTACCGTTCCGCTTAACGGACGCTGTCTTACGCGGAGGATCTCGAGATGGTGGACTCACGCTGGGGTCCCTCTCGGGTAGGTGTGGACTTGGCTGCTCACCAGGACTGCCACCGGGAGGAGTCGATGGCATTTGCTGCTCATGTGTAGGAGTCGGTGGCCTTTGCAAAAGGACGACGTACTTCTTCGGCCATAGGGCGAAACCGTGCTTGACATCGCCCGGTGTCCTCTCATCTTCACCTCTAGGAATATCAAGCTCCACTTTTTCAAACCCCGAAACAACTTCATCCACCCCGACACGAACACAACCAGGTGGAATGGGCATATGATGGTGCATTGCTCCATCTTCACTTGGGTACACATAGCCGACCGCCACCTTAACGTACGCGGTCCCGATTAACATATGTAGCTCGCAATCTGTCTTCTCCGTGACATAATCCACGGGGTAGCTTCCTCCACATCCGTCAAGATGCGAGGAACCGACATCGCTTCTTCGCTGAGATGGGGCAGCATCGGCTTGTGGATCCCGTAGAAACAGCGGCTGATCGGGTGCCCTCTGATTTCTCTCAAGAGCCTCCACCCTAGATAACAACTCCGTTACAATGTCGGCGTCCTTCTTCTTCTTTCGCGAACGGCTTCTATAAGTGTCAGCGCTGTCCGGCCACGCTTCCTTCATGGTGAGACTCAGGCGAGCTCGTACCCGTCCAACATGTTCAGGGTTCCCGTAGCGAGTGTCACTCGTCATTCTCTCGATCGGGAATGTACTCTCCCTTCTCGACCTTTTCAATTGCATCTACAAGCTTCGGTACAATTGCCTCAATTTTTTCCTTCCATTTTCCCTTCGCAACGATCAACCCCGTCTTTGGGTCCAACCCCGCCCCATGAGCGAACAACCAGAACTTGGACTGTTCGGGCCAGTCCCATGTCTCGTGGAGTGATTCCATGATCCATCGGTTTATTCTCAAACGCTGTCCACTTCGGAATGGCACTCTTGTAGCCACCTGACCCCAAATGATGCGGAAGTTTCTTCTTTGCAGCATTTTCGGTATTTTTCTTCGATCGGGACACAAACTTAGACGATTTCTTATACTCCTTAAATGCGGCCCAGTGATCTTTTATCTTCACTAGATTTTCGGTATTATCATCGAATACTGGATCTTCATTCTTATATTTGTCCCATAAATTTTTCTTGAAGCTCTGGAATTGTATGGCCATCTTCTTCCATGTCCATTCCTTGACTTTATCCTTCTGGCCTTCCGTCATGTCTTCCGGTAGGCTGAACTTTGTCAGTAGCGTTTCCCAAAGAAATTTTTTCATGCTGTCGTTGACATAAGTAGCACCACTCTCCGGGTTCTTCGGCTTATGCCACTCTTGAATGCTGATCGGTACATGGTCCCTAACAATAACTCCGGATTGACTTGTAAATTTGCGGCAAAACTCCTTGGGCTCCACTGGTTCACCATTAGCCTTGAATGCCGTGAGGGCTAACCTGCCCTCGCCCTTTAGCACCCGCGTCGGGCCTCGTTTTGTTCTAACAGACTTGCTCGATGATCCAGAAGGCTAAAAGAAAAATTATTCGTTAATAAGTGCAATACAAATAAATGAATGCATCTAGGGATGAACACGAGACTAATTGATACATAGATATACACCTCGCCGGAGTTTGTGATGGACACTTCATTGTCTTTTCTAACTTGTTCAGACTCAAGTCCCTCGCCAAAATCATTCAGAAAGTCGGCGTACTCGTTGTCATCTCCATCGTCGGGTTCCGGACCACGGGCACTCTCATAGATCAATCGCTGCACCGCTTCTTCCCCCTCCTCATCTCGGACGAAGGTGCCGTCCTCCATACCTCAATGTCACTGCAAAATTAAGAAAGCAATTGTATTTCATTCATCATGTAATGATCATATAACAGATTGCTAGATGGATAACAATTGAAATGAAGAAAGCAAAAACCCTAACGGACCGCCACGGCCACGGACACGGTGTTCCCCCTCCTCCTCTCGCTCTTCTCTCTATGTCGCGGCGGCACCGCCACGGACTCGGCACCGCTACGCTGCACTTAACCCTAACACTCGGCGCTCGTCCTCGCGCGCGTCTCTCTATGTCGCGGCGGCTGTCTATATATCGACCGTACACCCTCGCCGTATGGATACACGCCTAGCACTACTAGTATTTAAACCGCATCGTGCAGATGCTAATTAACTTCCCAGTGCTTCTTCATGGTCAGATTTGCAAATCATGGAAGGTTTTGTTCGGTTCTGATTTTGCTCTGTTTTCAGATAATGGGCGACGGCATGACTGACAGGATGTGGGAGGCAACGACGAAACACGCCAGGCAATGCGAGGTCGGCGACAGGGTGTACGCGTACACCGCAGGGCAGACCGGCGGCGTCGGCGGCGCCACCGTGTACGTGAACTCCATCTGCCAGCTCGTCAAGATCGAGCTCGCCGGCGTCGAGTGCGTGCCGCAGCACCTCAACAGGGCGCAGAAGGCGTACGTGCACCAGCTGCTGCTGGAGGCGTTCGAGCAGCGCGCCAGCCTCCAGGAGGCCGACATACTCCTCCACGCCAGCCACAGCAGCGCGCGTTCAGGTCAGTAACTTGAGCGGCCCTTCGCTGCATCGCCGAGCATGTTGCGCATGTTGTCGCCGCAGCGCGCGTACAGCGTGGCGAGGGTGTTGGCGACGTAGGGCATGGCGTCGATGCCGAGCTTGGCGCAGAGCGCGTGCACCTCACGGCCGCGCAGCAGCAGCCTGGCCTCGGCGCACGCGGTGAGCACAGCGGCGCATGCGTGCGAGTCGCAGGGCACCCCCGAGGCGCGCATCTCAGCGAAGCGGCGGAGCGCGCGTCGTGGCGTCGGCCCGTCCGCGCCGCCGCGCCCACGAGCGTCGGCCCGCCCGTGTCGTGGCGCCCACGAGCATTTCGTCGAACACCCTGAGCGCGAGGCGGCCGGCCTTGGCGTAGGCGTTCGCTAGCGCGGTGGCGTGGCCGGCGTCGGAGGAGACGGCCGAGGACCTGACGGCGAGCGTGCAGCGACGCGGCGTGGCCGGCGCCGGCGGCCGCGGCGCAGGCCTTGAGCGCGAGGCTGACCACGAAAGGGTCGGCGTCGCGAGCGGGAGGCGTGGATGCGGGCGGCGGAAAAGGAGGAGAGGGCCGAGGTACTGCGGCGCGGCGGCGGCTGCGTCGGCGGTGGCGGCTGCGTCTGCGGCGGCGGCTTCGTCTGGCGGCGTGGGTGCGTCGGCGGCGTGGGTGCGTCAGCGTCGTCGGCGCGGCGCTCTCTTGTCGCGCGGGGAGAAAGAAGATTTTGGGATTTTTCGGTCGCCGGCTAAGTGTAAAACAGGGCGATGGGCCTTTAGTACCGGTTGGTACCACCAACCGGTACGAAGATTTTCGCCAGACCGGTTGGTGGTACCAACCGGTACTAAAGGGTTTTTTTTTGTTTTCTTTTTTCTTTTACTGTTTTCTTTTCTATTGCTGTTTCTTTTTTCTTTTACTGTTTTCTTCTTTCTTTTCTGTTTCTTTTTCCTTTTATTTTGTGTTTCTTTTCTTTTCTTCTCATTTTCTATTTCTTTTCATTTTCTATTTCTTTTCTTTTCATTTTCTATTTCTTTTCTTTTCATTTTCGTTCCCCTTTCTTTTGTGTTTCTTTTCTTTTCTATTTATTTTGTTTTCTGTTTCTTCTTTCTTTTCTTTTATGTTTTTTTTCTTTTCTTTTGTGTTTCTTTTCTCTTCTTTTTATTTTCTGTTTCTTTTCTTCTCTATTTCTTTTCTATTTCTTTTTCTATTTCCGTTTGTTTTCTTTTCTATTTGTTTTCTATATCCTTTTTTATATTTCTTTTCTATATATTTTCTAATTCTTTTCTATATATTATCTATTTCTATTCTTTACTCTTGCCACGACGCCGTCCGCGCGGGAAACTTTCCGGCCACGACGCCGCGCGGGAAAAGAAAGGGCGGGAATGAAATTTTATTACGATTGAACTCGAATTAAAAGTACATAGCTTAACTGAAAATTAAAGATACATGACCAAATTCTACTGGGGAGTCATTCAGTCATACTCCTGCCTAGCCCTGTAGTACTCGCCACTGTAGTCGTCGTAGTCGCCGTCATCATCGTCGCTGGCATCGGGGTCGCGGTACTCGAACGTCGGCGGGTGAGCACGCGTGGGCTGGGACTGAGGGTAGCGCAGGCGGGGGCCACGGTAGGCCATGACGCCCTGGAGAGTCCGGCCGCGCCACCACAGCCGACGGCCGGCCTCGTTGAAGTTCGGAGGAGGCGGGCCGCCCTCCTCGTGCCTGGCAAGCGCCCTCTCACGCCGATTGATGAAGAAGCTTTCCCAAGTCGGGCTGTAGTCGGGATGCCACTGGGGATTCCTCCGCTGCCCGGCGTGAGCTCGAAGTAGTAGTGGTTCGTGATGGCCATCTCGCGCGCCACACCTAGAGGGACCGGAGGGACCGGTACGCCTCCGACGCTTAGCAACCAGCCGGTCGGGACGCGGTAGCCCGGCGGGCAGGTAGTTCGAGGCGCAAAGCGCCTCCGCCTCCCGGGGGGTTAGAGATGCGATGGAAGCCATGGGAGAGAATGATGAGGTTTGCAGATATGAGTCTAGATGTGATATGTAAATGGTGGCCAAGCCTACATATATATAGTGAAAAAATGGCGGGAAGACAGAGGCGGGAACCGGTGGAAAGCGCGGGAAGAAAATAGGCGGGAAGACAGATCGAGGCAAACCTTTAGTACCGGTTGGTGGGTGCAACCGGTACTAAAGCTGTCGGCGGGATAAGGACGCCCTGCTCGATGAGATAAAGTATGTAGCGCACGACGCCCTGTCGGTGGGATAAGGACGCGTGGGTAACCTTTAGTACCGGTTGGTGGGTGCAACCGGTACTAAAGCTGTCGGCAGGATAAGGACGCGTGGGTAACCTTTAGTACCGGTTGGTGGGTGCAACCGGTACTAAAGCTGTCGGCAGGATAAGGACGCCCTGCTCGATGAGATAAAGTATGTAGCGCACGACGCTCGGTCGGTGGGATAAGGACGCGTGGGTAACCTTTAGTACCGGTTCGTGTCTACAACCGGTACTAAAGCTGTCGGCAGGATAAGGACGCTCTGCCTATAAAAGGAGCATCGATACACCATGGGAAGCAGCTCAACAAGCCAACATGGATGGAGAGTTTCATCACCATGGATGGAGGAAAGGGTTGGGAAATCTCCGTGGCGGAACTTGTCGAAGATGCCCTTGGTGCACAAGCCCTATGGCATCTTCGGAAGTTAGGCCTCGGTAAAATTTCCTGCAAGCCCGTGGAAGACTCCATCTCCTCTAACAAATGTTGGGGAAAGGGTTGGGAAATCTCCCGTGGCGGAACTTGTCGAATATGCCCTTGGTGCACAAGCCCGATGGCATGGTAGTAAGTTCCGCCTCGGAATTTTTTCCCGCAAGCCCGTGGAAGACTCCATCTCCTCTAACAATGTTGCGGAAAGGGTTGGGAAATCTCCGTGGCGGAACTTCTCGAATATCCCCTTGGTGCACATGCCCTATATATGGCATATTCGGAAGTTCCGCCTCGGAATTTTTTCCCTGCAAGCCCGTGGAAGACTCCATCTCCTCTAACAATGTTGCGGAAAGGGTTGGGAAATCTTCGTGGCGGAACTTCTCGAATATGCCCTTGGTGCACATGCCCTATATATGGCATATTCGGAAGTTCCGCCTCGGAAAAATTTCCCGCAAGCCCGCGTGACTTAACTAGTAAAACAAGCCAACCATCTCCATTGTTAATATCTTACATACAGTAACATCATTACACAAAAGTGATTTCCATATTGAGATACACAAGTTATGATCCCTATATGTAGCTAGCTAGTCTTCTGAGTTTTCTTCGCTCGTTTCCCTTTCTTCTTACTGCGACGCAACCATGGACAATCTTCATTGTTTAAGATGATGCTTGGGTCAATTTTTACCTTGAAGGGTGGAATATCGTCAAACTTATTATAATCTTCTGACATGTCTGTCTTGTCCTCTACTCCCACGATGTTTCTTTTTCCGAAAGAACTATGTGCCGCTTTGGCTCATCGTATGATGTGTCCTCTTGCCTTTCTTTCCTTTTTTTCGGTTTGCTAGACATATCCTTCACATAAAAAACCTGAGCCACTTCACTGGCTAGGACGAATGGTTCGGTGTCGTACCCAAGATTCTTGAAATCCACTGTAGTCATTCCGTACTGCGGGTCTACCTGTACCCCGTCTTTCAGGTTGAACCATTTACACCGGAACAAAGGGACCTTGAAATTAGGTCCATAGTCAAGTTCCCATATCTCCTCTATGTACCAATAAAATGTGACCTTGTTCCCATTGCCATCTTCTCGCATCAAAGCGGACACCACTGTTTTGGTTGGTGCTCTTTTTGTCTTGGGCGAAAGTGTAAAATGTGTTCCCATTAATCTCGTACCCTTGAAAAGTCGATATAGTAGAAGATGGTTGCTTGGCCAACAAGTACAGCTGCTCGTCATCGGTGACATTCATGAGACGTGTTTGCAACCAACCGCCGAAAGTCTTCATGTGTTCTCCATCAATCCAATCTTCACGTTGCTCCGGTATTTAGAGCGTAAGATCTCCTTGTGTTCCTCTTTGTACGGAGCCACCAAGATGGAATTATGTAGAACTGTGTAGTGTGCTTGAGTGAAAGAATGTCCGTCCATACACGTTGCTGATTTCTTTCCTAGCGTGCCTTTTCCACGCAGTCTCCCTCATAGCGCGATTCAGGAACACCGATCGGCTTAAGGTCAGGAATAAAGTCAACACAAAACTCAATGACCTCCTCTGTTCCATAGCCCTTGGAGATGCTTCCTTCTGGCCTAGCACGGTTATGAACGTACTTCTTTAAGACTCCCATGAATCTCTCAAAGGGGAACATGTTGTGTAGAAATACAGACCGAGAACGCCAATCTCTTCGACCAGGTGAACTAGGAGATGTGTCATAATATTGAAGAAGGATGGTGGGAACACCAACTCGAAGCTGACTAGACATTGGACCACATCCTTCTGTAAATTTTGTAGAGTAAGTGGATTGATCACCTTCTGAGAAATTGCATTGAGGAACGCACATAGCTTCACAATGGGTACTCGAACATTTTCCGGCAGAAGCCCCCTCAATGCAACCGGAAGTAATTGTGTCATAATCACGTGGCAGTCATGAGACTTTAGGTTTTGAAACTTTTTCTCCGACATGTTTATTATTCCCTTTATATTCGACGAGAAGCCAGACGGGACCTTGATGCTACTCAGACTTCAAAAAGATCTCCTTCTCCTCTTTGGTAAGAGCATAGCCGGCAGGACCTTGATACTTCTCTGGATTCAGGTTGTTTCCTTCGTGGATACTTTGCTGGTCCTGCCGTGCATCCGGTGTATCTTTTGTCTTCCCATACACGCCCAAGAAGTTTAGCAGGTTCACGCAAAGATTTTTCGTCACGTGCATCACGTCGATTGCAGAGTGAACCTCTAAGAATTTCCAGAGGGTAGCTCCCAAAATATCGACTTCTTCTTCCACATGGGTACGTGTCCGTCAACATCATGCGGAACAGATTGTCCGCCGGGACCCTTTCCAAAGATCACTTCTAAATCCTTGACCATATCATATATAACTTCCCCATTAGGGCGGGTAGGCTTGGTTCGGTTATCTGCCTCACCTCCGAAATGCTTTCCTCTCTTTCTTACGTGATGTTGTTTTGGAAGAAATCGACGATGCCCTGTGCACACATTCTTGTTTCCCAAATAAATACTATCAGTCTCACCTAAACAAGGTGTGCATGCATTGTATCCCTTGTTTGACTGCCCGAAATGTTACCAAGAGCAGGCCAATCATTGATGGTTACAAATAACAACGCTCGTAGGTTAAATTCCTTTTGTTCGTGCTCATCCCACACAGGTACACCTTCGTCACGCCACAACTCTAAAAGTTCTTCAACCAATGGCCTCAGTACACATCAATGTCGTTGCCGGGTTGCTTCGGGCCCTGGATGAGCACCGGCATCATAATGAACTTCCGCTTCATGCACAACCAAGGAGGAAGGTTATAGATACATAGAGTCACCGGCCAGGTGCTAGGACTGGAGCTCGCTTCCCGAAAGGATTAAAGCCATCTCAGTACTTAGACCAAATCTTAAGTTCCTTGCGTCATCTGAAAATGACTTGAACTCTCTGTCGATTTTTCTCCACTGCGACCCGTCGCCGGGGTGTCTCAGCATCACATCTTTCTTACGGTCCTCTTTGTGCCATCGCAACAACTTGGCATGCTCTTTGTTCCGGGAACAAACGTTTCAACCGTGGTATTATAGGAGCATACCACATCACCTTCGCAGAACCCTCTTCCTGGGGTGGACTCACCCTCAACATCGCCGGGGTCATCTCGCCCGATCTTATACCTCAATGCACTACATACCGGGCATGCATTCAAATTCTCGTACTCCCGCGGTAGAGGATGCAGTCATTGATGCATGCATGTATCTTTTGCACCTCTAATCCTAGAGGGCAGACAACCTTCTTTGCTTCGTACGTGCTAGAGGGCAACACGTTCTCCCCTGGAAGCATCTTCTTTATTATTTTCAGCAACTTTTCAAATCCCTTGTCAAGTACCATTCTCTCGCCTTCCACCGCAGCAATTCCAGCGTGGTACCCAGCTTTTTCTCGACCATTTTCGCAATTTGGGTACAACAGTTTGTTGTGATCCTCTAACATTTTCTCCAACTTCAACCTCTCCTTTTCATTTCCGCAGTTCATCTTCGCATCAAGAATGGCCCGACCCAAATCGTCATCCGGGTCATCAAAAATCGGCTCATCGAAAATGAGCTCTTCTTCAGCTTCATCTTCCCCCATTCTACTACCACCGTCTTCGTTGAATAAGCTGGGATAGTTGTCACTATCCTCTTCTTCTTCGTTGTCTTCCAATATAACTCCTCTTTCTCCGTGCTTGGTCCAACAATTATAGCTGGGCATGAAACCATTCTCCAGCAGGTGGACGTGAAGGGTCTTCGAGGTAGAGTAATCCTTCATATTCTTACAGGAACTACATGGACAATACATGAAACCATTCGACCGCCTGTTTGCCTCAAAACACGTTGAGAAAATAATGCATGCCAGTAATGAACTCGGGATGGCACCGGTCACCGTACATCCATTGTCGACTCATCTGCATTTTATATGTATATCAAAAATCATTAAGTACACAACATCATGGATATATGAGTGACCAACTTAATTAATATTCAAGTTCATCACATAAAACTAAGTTATTTTTATAAAAAAGAAGAGGGGCTCACCGAGGTGGTACCGTGCCGGCTAGGGGACGACGCTAGCGATCGACGGCGGTGAGGACGGGGATGATACTAATTAAAACCTACAAAACATACCATAATTTCAGCTCAAATTGCATATAAAAAAATAAAATCACTAACTTAGGCATTTCATCGAACACCTTGATTGCACTACAAAAATAGTACGAGTTAAAACTACCAAAGAACTGAGCTAAATTAGGAACGCCGGAAGGAAGGATGATATTGCTAACCCTTGGATAGATGTATGCCGTTAATCTTGTTAAAATGGTGGAGAAAAATAAAGATTATTGGAGTGTGTGAGAGGTGGAGAAAAATTTAGAGTGTGAGGAAGATGAGAAAAATGAGAGCCAGCAGGGGGCTCGGGACGAGCTGGGCGATTTTGATATGGCTGGGTACCCTTTGGTACCGGTTCGTGTTACGAACCGGTACCAAAGGTCCAGCCCGGGCCCCACCACGCGTCTGAATTTTGGCCGAAGACCTTTCGTACCGGTTCCTAACACGAACCGGTACGAAAGCCCCTCCCAAACCGGTACGAAAGCCCCTCGCCCACCTGAGCCCTCAAACCGGTACAAATGGCCCCATTGGTACCGGTTCGTAAGGGAACCGGTACCAATGGCTTAGATGGATGTGAGGTTTTCTACTAGTGTGGGGGAAACATTGCTGGTTGATGGAGAGGCGTCGGTGGTGATGGCGGCGATGATCTCCTCCAATTCCCCGTCCCGGCGGAGTGCCAGAACGGAGACTTCTGGCTCCTGCGACGGAGTTTCGCGATGTGGCGGCGTTCTGGAGGGTTTCTGGCGACTTCGACTTCTCTCCGTGCGTTTTTAGGTCGAGGCCGATAAATAGTCCGAAGGAGGGCGTCGGAGGCCGGCCGAGGGGGCCACACCATAGGGCCGCGCGGGCCCCCCTGGGCCGCGCCGCCTGGTGGTGTGGGGCCCTCGGGCCTCCACCCAACTTGTCCTTCTGCTCAAATCGCATTCTGGGAAAATAGGGCCTTCTGCATAAATTCCGAGGATTTTCCCGAAAGTTGGATTTCTGCACAAAAACGAGACACCAGAACAGTTCTGCTGAAAACAGCGTTAGTCCGTGTTAGTTGCATCCAAAATACACAAATTAGAGGCAAAACAATAGCAAAAGTGTTCGGGAAAGTAGATACGTTTTGGACGTATCACACATATCCGGATCACGATAAACATTCCAGCCTTGCGGCATGCAGGGTGGGAGACGATTTTTATCCTACACCACCTGATGGACTCCTTGTTGTTGTTGCGGCTGGTTTTGCTGTGCAAAAACTGGTTGCGCATTCGCCCCGGTTAACGGTGGCGGTGGTGGTAACGCATCAAAGCCTTGGTCTCTGGCATCTTTCATCATGCCTCTTTCTATTAATCTTTTGGTCCAAGAACAATCTTTTGTCAAGTGGTTTGCCGGTTTAGCCGGGTTAGGCGTGTGCCAGCGGCATGGCTGATCCATGGCAGATTCCATGGTGTATTTTGGCAGATCTTGCCAAGATTTTTTCTCAACTCACTGTTTCTTTTGGCCAGCCCATGGCTACGTTCCGGTTTTTTGCCTTTGGCTTCCACCGGCTCCGGAATTATCCTGCACCGCAGCCACATGTTGTGTTCCGTATCTTCGATCCGGAAACTCTTCCCTTCTTTTGTTATGATGATTGTTCCGGTACTGATCCTGGCGCTGCGGTATTCTTGGAAAAGGATCACCCGCAATTGCCGGTTCCATTGGATCTCCCAACGCGTAGCTATCAGCCACCCGCATCATATCCGTCAAGGTGGTTGGCATATTTGTTTGCAACTTTTGCCACAAAGGTGAGCCTCTCCGGTACCCATTACAGAACCAAGCTATCGCTTGTGCTTCTATCACGCCCTCACAAGAGTTTCTTGTTGAGTTCCACCAGGTCAAATAATCCATGTCTGTTTCATTCTCGCGTTGCTGGCACATGGCGAGCTGCTGCGGTCTGTTTGGCCTCCGGTATGTACTGCTGAAGTTGCTCACGAATGCTTCTTCAAAGTCAAGCCAACCATTTATGCTTCCCTTTGGAAAATTGTTCAGCCAAATGTGTGCCGGTCCTACCAGCACTGACGGTATGTATCTTACCGCCCAACGCCGGTTTCCTCCGCTAGCTGCGGTTCCTCCACCTCCAGTGATATAAACCGCTGTAACATAATCCGCGAGCCAATCTTCCGGCTTAGTGGTGCCATCGTACGTTCTTGTGTCTCGGTGCAACTGAAAGTTACGCACCGGTGGCTCCTCCCTCATGATCTTGGTTCCAAAACTTTCGGACCCGGTGGGCCCTCAGCTTCGATCATTTCAGACAAATATACTCTGTCCAGCTTGTGCCGCGCGTCCCGGTCTGGCAAGCATCTTTCTCCAACACGTTCTCCCAAAGGATTCCGGTAGTATCCGGCTCTTTCCATTCCGGAATCGGCTTCATCATACCGGTTTGGCACATCGGCATTTCCTCTTTGGTACCTTGGTTGTGGCATTTCTTCATCGGCATATGCCGCTCTAGCCGCCCGATAATTTTGCCCGGTTTCACCTTTACCGGCATAAGCGTTTCCGGTTAGCCATTTCCAGCATAGCCGCGACCTGCCCCTTTGCTTTTTCTGCTGGCATCATTTTTCTCGGCTTTTTGTTTTCCCGCCAAAACCGGATCATACACAGTCATTTGCTGTGCATTCGCATCTTTCTCTCCTTTTCTGTCGGGATGGGGAGACGAGGCCTCCCCATGCGACTTGCTTCCGGCATTCTTTGCCGAACGAACTGATTGAGATGTCGCGGCTACTTTGTTGTTTCGGGTCATCTCAGCATTTTGTGCCTCAATCATATCAAGTAATTCTCTTACTCTAGCTTGTTGTTTTGCTAAGGCATCGCCTGATAGTGACTCACATGCTTCTACTGCAGCCCTAGCAGCTTTCTACCGGTCCCAAAGATATCGACACACTTACCGGAAAGAACTTCCGGACGCAGATCCTGATCTAAGTTACGAGCCTTAAGCCGGTTGCCTGCTACCCGAGCAGGATTTGCGCTAACTGAAGCAAAGCCATGCGATAAGTTATACTCATCGAGGGTTAGGTTGAGCTCCTGCTGGGATCGGATGACGTCCGCTGCGCCGGTAAGCAGCGTCTGTCGGTGCGCCTCCATCTCAACTTGTGTGGCCGCGGCATCGGTGTTGTGCGCGATGGGCGTGGCCAACACGCTCATGGCGGCTTGGAGCGGAGTTGCTGCCGGTGGCGCGTTGGAGGTGCCGGCGATGTTCTCGTCGCGCTCGGTCGGTGGCTTTGCTGTGCGCCCGGACTTGGTTTGTCCAGCGCCCTCCTCGGCTCTGCTCCTTTGCTAGCGCCTCCTGCGCCGGCTATCATCACCTCGACGCTGCCGCTGGCGCGGTCGGAGCGCGTCCCGCGGGCAGCTGTAGATCTTGGCGGATCCGGCGCCACCAGCACCAGCGATGGGTACTGGCGCTCCGGCACGGTGCCGAGGTAGATGCGGTGCGAGCCGAACTCAAAGATGCAGCCATTCTTGGGAAAGTGTCCGCCATTGGCGAAGCACCCCGCGTTGTCGTTGACGAAATCCAGCGAGTCGAGGCGCTGGACGAAGCCAGAAACCATGCGCTCGCCGGAAACGGTGAGGAGGCCCGCCCGGATATGAACTCCAGCAAGTGCAGCTGCTGGCCCCACGGTGGGCGCCAACTGTCGTCATGGTGGAACGGCAGATGCCATAGGATGACTTGAGTTGGGGCCGAATGTACGCTTGAGGATCCGGTTGAGGGTAAGGTTTGAGGGAAAGCAGGGAAAAGATTCTGGATTGTATTGATGAACTTGGCTGAAAGCCAGATGTTAAAGAATGTACGGTACAAGACCTGCTCTATTTGCAACTCAATTGATCTCTCGGTGACCCGTCCCGCGTGGGGGTGTGCCTCCTCTCCTTATATAGGGGGAGAGGTGGCTTACAAGGGAAGAAACCCTAATGGAATCTTTGATGAGCTAAGCTGCTTTATAAAGCTTCTTTGGCCCCGCTGACGCCGGTTCTGTCTTTAACAGAGACTGATGACCTCGTCCGGTATCTTTATCGTCATCTTCTGCTTTGGTGCCAGGGCTTCGATTAAAGCTGAAGTGCTTCGCTCATCTTGTCCTTTGGTCCTTGGTGGAATCTTTGACTCGAATGCCGACATGCTACAGTTGAGCCCATACCGGTTCTCCGGTATCTTTTCCTCTGAGCACCGGCATCTTTGCCTTAGTACCTCAATCTATTGTGTTCCTCGTACTACGGCATACCCCTCCTGGCATACCGGTTTGTACGAACTTAGCATAGTTTTCACTCGACTTTGAGCATCCGGATTAATCTTTAATCCGGTATATAGATACCTAGTCATGGCATATTTGCCATAGTCTTGGCCTACCGGGGGCCATCCCCCCAACATTGTGAGAGATTTCGAGCGCGACGTCGACATGAGCTGACGGGTTAGAGAGCCCGATACCAGACATAGGTGTTGAAATGATAGGCAAAATCCTTTGATTCATGTAGTATTTTAGATTTTGACTAAATCTTAAAGTTCACATATGTTATAGTACATGTGAGTAAATTGGTAATTATATACAACAAATGTATGGAAAATATAAAAAATGATAAAGAAACTCATTATTTAATACAACAATTCCAACATGTTATTTTGTATGCGAACTGTTAGTTAGCACAATTACACATCTTATTTTTTGTAATTCCTTCATAAATGTAGTATACTTTTTTGAAGTACTCAAATATTGAAAACCCCATTTTTTTTAAAGCCCACTACCTTTTTCGAAATGGGGAAATATCACCCCAGCTTCTGCATCCAAGGGATGCATTCACAACACCTTACAAAAGCAATACAAAAGATCAAACTCGAAGCCACCTCGCTAAACCTACAGAGGGATGAATGGGGTGACAATTCACCAACTCACATCATCCAAAAAACCAAATGCCTTCCCAGGCCGCCCAATAGCAGATGAGAAGCACATCTAGTCAAGCAGACTCTCAGCGTACACCAACGCACACGCCATAGAAATTGCTACCACCGTCTTCCTCGACTCCATCTTCAAGAGAGATCATCGCATTGACCATGACATGCCTGCCATCGATGCCGCCACGACACCGGACGACTACACCATCCTGTAACACCACTGCACCATGCTGCGGGTACTCGATGACGCCAACACAGCAAAAAGCACACCACTCCACCTCAGCACCACCGCCATCCGTTGTCTGCTCCAAAAACGATGCCCTCAACAGGGAGAACGGCGTTGCGTGCCGCCATCGTCCGATCCGGGAGAGCCGGGTCTAGAGTTTCCCCTGGAGCAGCACAGGTGAAGAACGCAGACTGCAGAGACAATGCCTTCAACAAGGTAACGACGACCAACGCCGTCATCATCCGCCATGACGGAAGTCTGGGTCGGCTTTCACCGGCAGCTGCGCCTCGCCATCGGGAGCTAGGCGACGGATTGCGAGATCCACCACGGCTAGCCACACAACTAGCCGATCTCCTCCGGCAAGAGAGAAGACCACCACCGCGGTGCCACGGTCAGCGGCACCGGACGCCCGCCACCTGCCACCAGGTCGACACCGTCACCACCATCCAGGGCCGCCGCCCTTGGTGTCGTGGTCCTAGACCTTGAGGAGGAGCAATACGAGATCCTCCCCCATCACCGCCTGCCCGACGATGTCGAGGCGAGGAAGGGAGGAGAGGACCGCACCGCCAGGTTCCGGGGCCGCGCCACCGCCCCCATCACCGTCTACCCAGCGAGGCCGCGACGTGGAAGGGAGGAGAGGGCCGCGCCGCCGCCCCCATCATTGCCCGCCCGATGAGGCCGTGGCGAAAAAGGGAGAGGGCCGCGCCGCCACCGTCCGCCAGGTTCCAGGGCCATCCCTCAGTGCGGAGGCGGGCCTCCATACCGCCGCACCAGGGGACCGCGCACAGATCCCCGCCGCCCCCATCACTGGACGTGCTAGGATTCGCTGGCGGCTGCCTCAGGGGACGGCGAGGAGGGGGGAGGGGGTGGGGAAGAAGGCGGCGGGGAGGGTTAGGGTTACCGCCCCGAGTCGCCCTGGAGGAGACGACCCGAGCGGCCTAAAACGGTTTCTTCTTTACTATTGGTAGAGACTCTTTGCATCTGGGGTTATAAAGTAATAATTTGCTTGTGAAATTATCATTGTTCGTGAATGAATTACTACTATAAATTATAGTTTTTCAGCGGTTTAGTGGATTTTTCTTGAAATACCTACTACTGAGCCTCTATTTACCACCATTGGTGTTCACACAGCTTACGCATTTCTTCCAGCCTCCTCGCGCAAACTCTTTCCCGCCATCCATGCCATTTCGCCTTCCCCCGAGCCTATGCTTTTTAGATCACTAGGATGTTAATTTACTACTGACATTTTAATGATGTAAGTCTTGCTGTCATCAATAACACAACCTAGAGGTCCGAGGATCCATTGGGTCATTCACCAAAATGTAGAGTAAACCCTGGAGATAGGTGTTAGTCAGAAGAAACAACATGTTCACCTGCTCCTTTGACGGATATTAAGTAGGTAGAGACCATCAAAGTTGGCTTCCTCAATGGGCCTAGAAGGTTCCTGCTGACGCAAAAAAATAAATGCTTGTGGGTGTAGGGGAATCCTTAAGAGCTCTAAGCTCCCAGGTTCCGAGCACCTCTGGGTGTTCGAGGCATCGCTAGCATGGGTCCCACTCGCGGCAAGGTTGCGTTAGAGTTTGGTCGTCGCTGCTTAGTCCTGCATGTCAGCCACGCGTTGTCTGGTTCGCATTTCTTTCCTGTAGTCGGTGGGTAGTCGGTGGAATCACCGCCTCTGTAGTTGGCTAGAAGGAAGCACGCCTCCTCCTCTTCATTCCTATCTCAGCCTGCTGCCGATCAGTCGATGGTTTCAGTGCCTCCGTTGGAGGTCACCCCCGCCTCCTGGCGAAGCCAGGATTTTCATATTGGGTATTCGATTTTAAAAAATTCCATCACACATAGGTTTACAATAACCAGAACAAAACTACAAATAGTTCATAGTGACAATGTCTCCAATTATTAAATTACATTGAAAGAAAAATGATATATTACTTAACTCTACAATCTCCCTCAAGAAAAGTGACCAAGCAATTATTCAAGAATTGGCGCCCCATTTTTTTAACTAATTAAGAAGAATCTCAATTAGAGAAATCAACCGGAAATTCAATTCGGCTCCCGGGTGCGTATGCTCCCTCTACCAACAAAACATATTTCGAAGTGTGGAAAAATTTTGACAAAAAATTCTACATGTACATCTCCATAATATATGTGCTTGCGTCAAGTTTCACGAAAAAATAATATATTTTGTGACCTACGTAAAAAAGAGAAAACTTATCATGTGAAAAGCATTGTTTTTAGCACTGAATTTTGTCTTTTTTACACACGTCACATGATAAGTTCATTTTTTATGAAACGACTTTGTGAGCGCATAGCACGTGAAGATGTACGTGCGAATTTTTTGTTTCAATTTTTTTGAAATTTAAAATATGTGTAATATGCATTTTAAAATATAGGGAGCATATGCTCCCATGTTCCAAAACACCACTCCGCATATGCTCAACCAACATAGATTATAAGTTTATAACTGAAGAACTTCGTACCTTGCATGGACTGAATGCTTCTTAATTCATGGACTGTGGTGATGAACTGCTGCTGGTCTGACGTTGTATGGTGCCGTAACGCCGCTGTCACCGACCTTCCTGAAATTTAGATGCGCCATCGTTGACTATCGAGCTTGGCCCACGCATCAGGCATGAGGCGACAGCACGGCAAGGCTCTGAGGCAGGACGCAGACCAATTGCTCGCCTTATCGGCCGGGACTGGCGAGTGGCGATTAGCAGCGGCACAGGCGACGCGCCGACGCCGGTGGGAGGCGGCTGATCGTAACGAGGCATGAAGAAGAGGAGCAGTTCGCGTCGGGGTGTGTCGATTCGATGCGTTTGCTCGCTGGCAGGATACATGAGTGGCAGCCCAACTAAAGGAAAACGTCCCGCGAAAGCCCAATTTAGATATTTTGGTCCAGGTTGGAATGGATGAGCTCGGGACCGCTCTGGACAACCCGTTGCTTCATTTTTCACGACTTTAACACATATACAACGAACGCTAATATGTTTATACATGCATACATGAGCTTATCTAATGATTTTTTGTTGCAAAAACTATTGGGTATTCATTGCATACCCATGAATAGTTCTAGCTCCGCCCATACCTCCTGCCTTGCTCGCCATGGTCGCGACTCGCGAGGGAGACCGTCCCGGCATTCGCGTATATGATTGAAGACTGCAAGGAGGGCATCCCAGACCTCAACCGGCCCCATCCCCGCGGCGACCTGGTCTCCGGCGAGGTTCACTGTCAATCGCTAGGGTTTAGGTTGGAACCACGTAGCCCGTTAGGGGCATCGGCTTCGTATTAATATAGATGGAACAGCCCCATCGTGGCATTGTACACGGACACAAATACCGTATTGGAGTACTACTCCATATACGTGTATAAGGAAAACAGAAAAAGACCTAAAACAAACTATGTTTAACAGCCCCCTTAATCACAACCTTGTGAAAGGTTGAGATTACGTCTGAATTCATGAAGCTCTTTCACAGGCAATGCTTTTGTAAATCCATCAGCCACTTGATCCTTGCTAGATATGAATTTGATATCAAGACGTCTCCCTGCAACTCTTTCTCGAACAAAATGATAATCTATCTCTATATGTTTAGCTCTAGCATGAAACATAGGATTGGCTGACAGAAAAGTAGCTCCCAGATTATCACACCACAAACATGGTCGTATCCACAGAATAACTCCAAGTTCAGTGAGTAAGAGACTCAACCCATATCAATTCAGTTGTAGCATTAGCTAAAGCTTTGTATTCAGCTTCTGTACTTGACCTTGATATTGTGGCTTGTTTTCTAGCACTCCAAGAGATTAAATTGGGTCCAAAAAATACAGCAAACCCTCCTGTAGACCTTCTATCATCAAGATCACCATCCCAATCCGCATCGAAAAAAGCACTTAACAAAGTTGAAGGAGATTTCTGGAAAGTAACACTAGTAGGAAAATGCTTATAGGTGGAGCTTAGTTCTGTGGCGCACCAAGAAAAATGCGCCACAGAAAGTTTTTTTGTGGCGCACGAGGAGGTGTGCGCCACAAAAATAGCTTATTTTTGTGGCGCATTGCTGAACCGTGCGCCACAGAAATTATGTGGGGCCCACATCCTGGCACCCCCAATTATTAGCGTAGGTATTTCTATGGCGCACACTGCCTGCTGCGCCACAGAAATAACTATTTCTGTGGCGCACTGGCTCTGGTGCGCCACAGAAGTTGTTGATTCTGTGGCGCACTTGAGCTGGTGCGCCACAGAAATAGGGAACTTATATTATCCCCGTACCCTCCCCGCGCCCTCATCCCCTCTACCGCCGCGCGCCGCCTCTCTCCCTTCTCCCCCTCCGATCCGTACCGCCGCGCGCCGCCATGGTCGTCGCCGTCGCCATCGCCGTCGCCGCCGCCTTCCTCCGCGAGGGCCGCATGCCCCCACGCTCCACCCATCCCCGCCACCAGCAGCACATGCCGCTGCGGCGTGGAGGAGGAGGGGCCAAGGCGTGCAGGAGGAGGGTCCGGCGCCGCATCAAGGAGGAGGCCGAGCCGCCGCATCCTCCACCTCCTCCACCCCTGCCATCGTCGTCAACCTCCTCCTCCACCCCTGTTTTCGGTGAGCTCCACCTCTGCCCTCCCCTCCCTCTTCCTCTCCCGCGCGAGCACAAGGTGCTCGATGAAATACTCTGGATGCTGTTGTGCTCTGGATGTTGATGTTGCTGTGTTGCTAGTTGCTAGCATGATGTTGGAATGATTTAGTTGGTTAATTACAGAGAGGGGGGAGAAGGTTGGTGTTAATTGATGCCATTTATCTGGTCGTCGGTGAACTCTCTCCCCTCCTTTGCTGGCTTGGTTTGTTACTCAGTATCTCCTCTATGCAGCCAAGTGAAGCTATCTGCTACTTTGATTGTCTTGCTATGGTAACTGAATCCATGCAATTGCTTGGTTCTGGACATTGGGTGATTCAATCTTCACCTGTGCCAGGTTGCAATTGATGTCTAATGCAATTGTAATTATCTGCTTATCACCTTGTATGTGCACAGGGATTGAATTATGATCCCATTGCTTGAGTTGTTGCCTGTCAAGAACTGCATGAAAGCCTTGATTGCTTTACTGAAGCTTTGGCTTTAGTAAAGTGTCATGTGCAGGTCATGCTGCTATTGCTTGATTAATTGGTGCTATGCTTGTTACTGATGGAGCTATAGTTGATTAATTGGTGCTATGCTTGTTACTGATGCTGCTATATTGCTTGATTAATTGGTGTTATGCTTGTTACTGATGCTGCTATATTCTTGATTAATTGGTGCTATGCTTGTCACTTCTTATTAATGAACCATGTGTTGGTGATGATTCAGTTAAACTAAATGGATTTGATTTGTTTTCCAACCTTTGTTGGAAACAAATCCAAAGTTTGAACCTGTATAAGGTGATGAGGACTTGTTTACTGGTGTGGATTGCTTATGTTGTGTTGTGACCTCATTAGCTCTTGCTAATGCCACTGGTTGCATCTCATAGTTGGATAATTTGTTCGTTTTGGTGAAAATAGAGATATTCACAGCAGGGAATCATGTAAATGAATGCCTTGAGCTGATGAGTAATCCCTTATGGACCCCAGCTTTGTTTTGAAATCAACTGAGTAATGATATATTTCTTTTTCTTGTTGGCTTTGATGAAATTAGAGATATCCACAGTAGGGGATCATGTAAATGAATGCCACTGTGGTATCCTTTGAAGAAAATGGGAAGTTTCTGATGGTTTAAAAGACTAGGTGATGCTAGGTTATTAAGTTGGTTGTCAAGGTTGGTTTTATCTGGTTAACTTGGATAGGCTATGTGCTCTTGCTTACTTATGCATATCCATCTCTACTGGATTGACTAGCTCAGGCTTGGCCTCTCTCTTGCCAGCATCACTTTGTTACTACCAAGTGATGAGTAATCCCTTATGGACCCCAGCTTTGTTTTGAACTCAATTGAGTAATGATAAATTTCTTTTTCTTGTTGGCTTTGATGAAAATAGAGATATCCACAGTAGGGGATCATGTAAATGAATGCCACTGTGGTATCCTTTGAAGAAAAAGGACTGTTTCTGATGGTTTTAAAAGGCTAGGTGGTGCTAGGTGATTAAGTTGGCTACCAAGACTTGTCTCATCTGGTTAGTTGGGATATGCTATGTGTTGTTGCTTGTTTAGGCATATCTATCACTTACTGAATTTACTGGTTCTTGATTGGCCTCTCTTTGCCAGCATCACTTGGTCTATATACCAAGTGATGAATAATCCCTTTGGAGCATCTGCTCCATGCATGCTATGTGTGTTTGAGCATCTTGACTTATGTCACCATGGTTGCTAGTTTGGTGGTGTTTTTGTACTTGCCGATGATTAGATGGTTGGTCGATATCACTCGTACACTCGGGGGTGGAGCAAGTGAGCCTGGTGTGATGGCACAAATATCAATATCTTGTGCATCCTACCTGGCCTCACTTACTCCATCCCTGGATGTTAATATTTGTTTCGACCAACAAAGTATGAGACAACAACGCTGACATGCCTCTCCGGCGCAGAACCACGCCAGTCCCAGCCGCCTCTCTTGTGGCCGCGTCTCCTGCGCCATGCACTCTTCGCCTTCTTGCCCGGTGAACAATAGACTGATCGTTGGAATAAGGAAGCCGATGACGGCCGATCGCAATCTAATCTTGCGACCGGCCGTCATCGGTTTCCTTATTCCAACGATCAGTCTATTGGTTCACCGGCAAGAAGGCGAACAGCAGACGCGGGACACACGGCCACAAGGGAGGCGGCTGGGACTGCCGTGGTTCTGCGCCGGAGAGGCAGATCGGCGTTGTTGTCTCGTCAAGGACCCGTTCACGGAACGGCGGCCGGGGAAAGGAGGCCCTTCTGCAAAGTATACTGCGGCGTATACTGCAACTATGGTTTCTGACCATAGTATTTGTGTTGACCAACAATTTATGAGGCACTTATTCCATTTTGTCATTCCATTTGCTTTGGTATTTCCAAAATGCCGATGATTAAAATGTTTGGTCCCCGTACACTCTGGGGTGGCGTAAGTGAGCCTGGTAAGATAGCACAAATATCAATCTCTTGTGCATCGGACTTGGTCTCGCTTACGCCATCCCGGAATGTTAATATTTGTGTTGACCAACAATGTATGAGGCACTTATTCCATTTTGTCATTCCATTTGCTTTGGTATTTTCAAAATGCCGATGATTAAAATGTTTGGTCACCGTACACTTGGGGGTGGCGTAAGTGAGCCTGGTAAGATAGCACAAATATCAATCTCTTGTGCATCGGACTTGGTCTCACTTACGCCATCCCTAAATGTTAAGACTTGTGTTGACCAACAATGTATGAGGCACTTATTCCATTTTGTCATTCCATTTGCTTTGGTATTTTCAAAATGCCGATGATTAAAATGTTTGGTCACCGTACACTTAGGGGTGGCATAAGTGAGCCTGGTAAGATAGCACAAATATCAATCTCTTGTGCATCGGACTTGGTCTCACTTACGCCATCCCTAAATGTTAAGACTTGTGTTGACCAACAATGTATGAGGCATTTATTCCATTTCTCTTGTGCATCGGACTTGTTGGTCTCACTTTCTTCCATTTTAATCATAGTAGGAACCGGATGAAGACCCCGATGCAAGCGAGCCTGGTGGGTAGAGAGGAGGGAGCAAAGGAGGAACCGGATGAAGACTACTTTGTATCTCGAAATTGTGAATTTTGTATGAATTAAGAGTTGTATGCAAAACATTTGACACTTGCCACTATATATGTATCTCGATCGGGCTCTAAGTACTGTGATGATGATGTCTACATTATATATGTGCAATGTACATGCTATTTATATTATATCTACATATTTCTATATATTGTTGTATATAACCTGTATATTGCTGTCTATAAACTGCATGTGTATAGAAGGGAGCACAAAATCGTGTATAATACAAGCAAGTTCTGTGGCGCACTGAAAACCAATTCTGTGGCGCACGCTTTTCTGTGGCGCACCGAAGCACGCGTGCGCCACAAAAACCTTAATTCTGTGACGCATGGTTCGGTGCGCCACATAAACCTTATTTTTGTGGCGACGTTTCTGTGGCGCACCCCCCATGCGCCACAGAATCCATTTTTAGTGCGCCACTGATGAGGCTTTTCCTACTAGTGTAAAACCAACTTTTAATGTACCTTGAATATATCTCAATATTCTCTTTGCAGCTATCCAATGAGCAGTTGTTGGTGCATGAAGATATTGACAGACTTTGTTAACTGAGAAAGCAATATCAGGTCTAGTCAAAGTAAGATACTATAATGCACCAACTATGCTCCTATACTGAGTAACATCATTAGAGCCAAGAGGAGAACCAACTGTCAAAGAAAGCTTTTCAGTAGATGACAAGGGAGTAGGCGAGATTGTGCAATCCTTCATACCAACTTTTTCAAGTAATTCAGTGGCATATTTTTCCTGTGTAAGCAGAAGTCCATGAGTATCTCTCTTTACCTCAATTCCCAAGAAGAAGTGTAAATCGCCCAACTCTTTAAGAGCAAATTCCGCATTAAGATCTTGAAGAAGAGCAGTAATTGCCTTGCTTGAGGAGCTAGTGACTATGATGTCATCAACATAAATAAGAACATATATCATGATGCATGTCTTATTATATAAGAACAATGATGTGTCAGCTCTAGAGGGAAAGAAACCAAGAGCTTGCAATTTTGCACTTAACCTTGAGTACCACGCACAGGGAGCTTGCTTTAGACCATAAAGAGCTTTATCAAGTTTGCACACAAAATGAGGAACTTGAGTATTTTCAAAACCTGGTGGTTGTTTCATATAGACCTCCTCTTCCAGAACACCATGTAAAAACGCGTTTTTGACATCAAGCTGCCGTAAACTCCAACCCCTGGACACAGCAACTGCCAGAACAAGCCTGATAGTGCTTGCCTTGAATACAGGACTGAAGGTGTCCTCATAAGCTATACCATATATTTGTTTGAACCCCTTTGCAACTAATCTTGCCTTGTACCTGTCAATACTCAATAGTGCCATCTGCATTTTTCTTGATACGGTAGACCCACTTGCAATCAATGATATTTTTGGTATGATGTGATGGAACAAGATGCGACGTTTTATTCTTCATAAGAGCATTATATTCCTCCTTCATAGAATCACGCCAACGCACATCTTTAAAAGCCTCCGAAAAAGTGTGAGGTTCTCCTGCAGAAGTAAACAAGCCATATCGTATAGTGCCATCTGTATATTCTTTCGGTTTGCGAATACCTCTTTGCAACCTAGTAACATGAACTGGCGGAGGTGGTGGTGTAGACGGAACAGAAACAGTCTCCATATCTGAGTCAGAAGAAGAAACAGCAGCATCCGCTGAATCCATGAGAGCAGCAGCATCTGCCTCCACTGAATTTCGTCAGAATCTGCATGGGTATCTTCTGAGTCTGCAGGAGCATCAAAAATATCAGTGTCAGCATCAGGTGCAGCGTCAGCGTCAGGTGATGATGGGGATTGGTCCCCCTCGGGATCCGCACGCGTAGCACTATGCGAAGACAGGGAATCAGATCGTGGCGGGGTCGGCTCCAGTGAGCGAGCGATGTGGCGACCACGCACAGGCGAAGCAGACCGTGGCGGGGTCAGCTCCAGCAAGCGAGCGATGTGGTGACACGGAGACCACGAGCGCGCCCGCCCATGTGAACACGACCATGCCTGGGAAGCTTCCGACACCGAAGCTGCAGCAGAGTTCGAGGGCGTCTAATCCAAGGAGCCTGTCGGCGAATCAATTTCGGGAGCAGCAGTGTCACCAGGTGAAATATGTTCAGAAGAACACTGAGAGCTCATCTGTACATCATTTTGACGCAAAAAAATTTCTGTAGCTTGCTGCACCGTAGTATCCACTACAACCCTGTCAACATCAGTAGTAACAACAGGTATGATAGGCAAAGACATAAAGGTATCAATGTTTGTATCCCGATGAGACAAAGTAGTGGAAGATGAATTTGTGGGAAGAAGCAAAATTTCTCGACGAAGACGGGAGCCAGCATTTGGATTAAGATCAGCAAAAGGGAAGACATTTTCATCAAAAACAACATCTCTAGAAACATATACACGACCTGTGGAGGATCTAAACACTTGACCCCCTTGTGTCAAGGGCTATACCCAAGAAAAACACATCGAGTAGATCGAAAAGCAAGCTTGCGATTATTGTAAGGACGGAGTTTGGGCAAACAGGCACAACCAAAAACTCTCAAAGCCTCATAATTTGGAGGAGTATGAAGAAGACGCTCCACAGGTGTATCATGATCAATGACTTTACTAGGTAGGAGATTTATAAGAAAAGTGACTGTGAGGAAGGCTTCATCCCAAAACTTCGAGGGCATAGAAGCATTAGCAAGAAGTACAAGACCAACTTCAACAATGTGGCGATGATTGCGTTCAGCAAAACCATTTTGTTGGTGTGCATGTGGACATGAGACATGATGTGTGATGCCAATCTTTTGAAAGAAACTGTTGAGTTTTTTATATTCGCCACCCCAATCAGTTTGCACAGTAACTATCTTTTTATCAAATTTATGCTCAACCAATTGTTGGAAATTTTGAAAAACCTGAAACACATCAGACTTTTTCTTAAGCAACTAGATCCAAGTAAATTTACTGAAATCATCAATAAAGGTCACATAATATGAATGTTTTCCAACAGAGACAGGTGCTGGACCCCATACATCTGAGAAGACTTGTTCCAAGGGAACAGTGGATACAATAGTAGAGACATGATATGGTAATTGATGACTCTTAGCTAGTTGACAAGAATCACAAATGTATGGGTTTATTTCAGGCAAAAAAGAAATTTTATACTTCCTAAGATTTTGTTGAAACACAAAAGAGGATGGATGTCCTAAGCAGCGATGCGAAGTGGATGAAGATGGCTTTATTGTAATGAAAGCTTTCTTGGAAGACCCAGTGGACAATGGCACCAATGGGTAGAGACCTCCATAGCATGGACCCTTAAACAGAATGCTCCCGGTGGCTTTATCCTTAATCAAAGAAAAAAAGGATGAAACTTAATGTAGATATTATTATCAAGAGTAAGTCTATGAATGGATATAAGATTTTTTGAAGCACTTGGAACATGAAGGACATTTTTGAGATGTAGAGAACTATGGGGAGTACGTAACAATGAATTACCAATATGACTTATTTGCATACCGTTGCCATTTGCAGTGTGGAGATGATCACCACCAGTGTACTTCTCCTGAGTAGTAAGCTTACTCAATTCACTTGTAATATGGTTTTTAGCTCCAGTATCAGAATACCAATTTGTGTCCACCCCATGTGACACCATGTTGGCATCCTTGTCACCTTGATGACCCTCATCACGACGAGTACCACCATCACGTCTGTCACGCTGGAACCTCCACCAGCAGGCACTAGCAGGATGCCCATGTTTCGTGCAAATTTGGCAGTCCACATTGACATATGGAGTAGGAACCCGATCACGACGGCGTCCATCATCACGAGGACCATCTCTAGGACCATCATCACAGCGTCGACGATCATCATAGCTAGGACGCATATCATCATATCGGGGGCGCCTGTCATCGCGCCTATCATCATATCTGGGGCGCCTATCATCACGCCTCTCACGGCTGTCATCACGCCGGTCACGATAGTCATCAGGACGGCGATCATTGTCAACACCCGGATTTTTAATTCCAGATGACTGTTATGTCATACATCGCAATCCCATGAATATTGTTTTTGCGAGACATAACCGTTGATATCACGAAACATCATTCATTACAAACCATAATCGTCTTACAACAAGGGATCACATGATCCAGTCTTACAACAACAGTTGATCTAATGATCAATTACAAAACACACAGCGGGAGAAACGTAGTAGCGGTCCATCTGTTCCACAGGCAATGCTTGACGTCAGGAAGTAGTCCTAGTTATCATAGACGTCATGTTGTTCATCCTCCTGGTACTGATTCTCTTCTTCATAGTCTGGCCATTTGAATAGCCAGGGATACAGCCATGAGTACTTTAAAGTACTCGCAAACTAATACTAATGTAAGCACTATTAACTATAGCAAGGGGGTTCTAAGCTCTAGGTTCATTTGCATAAAGCCAGTTTTATTTCATAAGCACTTAGTAATAAAAGACTTTTTAGTTGTCTAACTAAACTCAAGTGGGAACATTAGTGTCATTCCCACAACTCTGTTGTGATTCAAGTCAAAGTCACACTTCAATTTCAAGTCACAAGTCACCAGTCACATGTTACCTTTTTGAAAAGTTCTGATGACGGAATAGTATGGCTTTTCCAACTGTCCATGACCGCGGACGCGGCTATTCTAATAGTTTTACACTCTGCAGATGTCGTACACTTGTGCCACAATAATTGCAATAATCCGTCAGGGGTAACTGGCCCTGATTTATCACACTCAGTGTGCGGACTACCAATCATAACCTTTCATTTACATACCCTAGTACAGGCACCTCTCCCTATGAGTTTGGCCTCCCAGCCATGGCAAACCGCCATCCTGGGAGCTGCAAAGGGCTTGGGTCGGACATTCACCTCATTTCACGTCATTTCACTTTCAACGGAGGCAGCTTCGGCATAACCCCTATGACGCTTGTTCAGAGGGAACCCGTACTAACATACATAAGTTTCCAGTTAAGCCCTACCCAGATTCAGGTAATGTGGGGGTACTTGAAAATTGGAATGGTATCGCATCCGAACCCAACCATCAGTTTTTGTCAAAGAGTCACATTGTTCACCAAAGTTCATATTCACCTTCAAAACTTTCAATAGAATGACTCATCATTCTAAGGTTTTCAAAGTCATTTGCTTCACAAGTTCCCATCTAGAGTAGTCAATTTTAGTTTTAGCACTAGCAACTAAGCATGAGGGGTCTAACTAAATTTCAGCTTTCTAGGCTAAGTTTGAAGCTCTAGACCAATATCCATTATAAGAAAAGCTTTGGTAAACAAAGTAAAAGATTGCAAGGTAAAAACTTGGGCTTGGATAAATCCTTAAACAAACTAATATTGTAAGGGTGGCTTGCTCTAGTAGAGCTTGCTCATAGTAATATCTTGTATTGGTAATAGCTTGCATTAATAATAGCTTGCCTTGGTTGGTGTATTGATCAAAGTGTTCCTTTTCTTCTTCGTAGAAGACCTCCTCCTCCTCGTAGTCTTCGGTACTAGCGTCTATAAACGGATACGAGGTAACAATCACCAACCAATACTTAAGGAGACTATTTAGCCTTAATGGCTCACACAAGATGATCTATCATCATCACAATCATCACTCACACCATACTAGAGTTTTCTTTATTTAGTGTTGGGAAAATAATTTCCTCTCATTGAACTTTACTAAGATTTAATTTCCTCAAATAATAAAGTATGAGATCATGTTGACCAAAGTCACCACTTCATATTTATTCATTTAGGAAAATGATTTAAATGAGATACTTCATCTCATACAATTTAAATACTACTTTGGAAAGATATAACATCTCAAGTAATAACATATGGGGTCATGAATACTATGTCATCACCTCACATTGAATTACTTGTGAAAGTGATTGAAATGAGATGCCACACCTCATAGATTTGAAATACTAAATTTGAAAATAATTTAAATGTGCTAGAAATGACTACATAGCCATTATTTGATTATAGCCCATGATCACATGAAACAACTATGACATATTTTTGCATAAACAATTAGAGTTTTTGAAATGTGAATTACGAGAGGTGGAATAACCCTCAAAATTCATTATGGTTGATTTTTAATAATTGTTTGAAATCTGAAAACCTACTGCCTTGTTATTTTTAGTGCAAGTGGTCTACAATGAAACAAGGTTTGAGACCAGTGGGGTTTGATAGCGAAATTCATAAGCTTGCACACCAAATTGGAATCACTCAATTTGGGTTTGTAGATTTGAAGTTATTCAATTTTGAACACATCACCAGTATTGGATTTTGATTTAAACGAATTAAACTAATTTGAATCTGTGGGCTCGCGCGGGAAAGGGAAATGGGCCAGGGAGAGAAAAAGAAAAGAAGGCCGGCCCAGCAGCGTGTCTCGCACATGCGGGCCACCTGACAGTGGGTCCCGCCTGTCAGTGGGTTATAACACCCGAATCGGTATGCGCGAGGGGAGGCCGTAGGATTAGATCCAGATCGAACGGGTGAGGTGCGTCATCGTCTCCGACGAGACCCAACCCTTCTGGCGGCGAGGCTAGGGGGTCGGCGGCTCACCTGGGCTCCGGCGAGGTTCGGCGTTGACGAAGCTGGACATTGTCGACGACGGCAAAGCAGATGGTGGTCGCGGCAGCTCCTGAGGTGGACAAAATTGACGGTGCCTTCTGCTCCTGCTCCGGTGGACTCCGGCGGTCGATTGGCGCGCTATGGGTGGAATTGGGCAGTGGGCTTGCTTGCGGAGTCTCAGTGAGGATAAGGAAGAAGAATGGTGTGAAGAGTTTGAGCAGGGGAGTGCTCCTTTTATAGCTTGGCAGAGGAGTGGAGAGAGGAGTTGGCATGAGGAGTGGCATGAGGGTGACATGGGTTGGCTAGGGATCTTCCATGCCTTTTTCTTGGGCTAGGAGGGCAATGCAATCTTTAGGGAGGTGAGGCCAGGGTATGTGACATGGTTGGCAAGGCTAGGGAGAGCTAGAGCATGCACAAAAGATCATGGCCAACATGAGTGACATATGCCATGACATAGGGAGACACTTTGGCCATGGTGAGCATGGCAAGGCATGATGATTTTGTTTGAGAGTTTACCATGTCCACTATATATGAGCACAAGAAAAGTGGAGTGAGGTGGAGCATAGTGGGTAGGAATAGTGGTTGTACCTTTTTATTAAATAACTTGATCACCATATGTTGGATGCAATGGTCACATTTGTATTTGAATTTGGCCAAAATACTTTATGGGTGTGATCTAAATAAAGTTTGGCATCACTTGGTGGCCTTGGTTTGAAAATTGGAGTGGGTTTGTGAAAAAAATCCAAATTTGGGGTAATCTAGAATCTGATTCATAGTTGCTACTTTGCATGCTTAAATTAAGAGTTTGACTTTGAATCAGCAAGGTTGATTCACCCAAGTTGTTCACTTTTATGTGTACTAGTGATCTGGACAAAAAGATTAGAAAGTTTAGTTTAGAAAAAAAATAACCAAAGGGGCTCAAAGTAGGCATCATGTTAATTTTGGCAGATTTGACCATTATCATATGTCACTTAGGGTTTTTCATTTTCTTCCCTTTTGTTTTGATTTTCTTTGATCCCAAAGGTGTTGTGTTGTGTTTCTTATGTACTATTTTGATTTTAGTATTGTGTTTCAACAATTCCAACAAAGAGAGTAGGGCATATGCTCAAATTTGCAATTTGGCCATATACCCACATATGCCTCTATGTGTATTTTCATTTTCTTTTTGTTTTGTTTCTCTTTGATCCTAATTGCATGATTGTGGCTTAGAAACAATTTCAAATACTTCAAACACACATTCATGGCAATAGCAAACATTTCATTCATTCACATAATAGAAAAGATTTTGAAATAGGCAAGTTTTTATTAACCCTAAAAATTGGATAATTGAAAATATGGTTCTTATTTGTTTCAAAATTTTGGGGTGTTACAATCATCTTGGCGAGAACCATATGTAGGTGGTGTAGTACGGTGTGCCAAGTTGGCAGAAGAAGTAAATTCATCTTCAGCGGCATCACCCAGATTGTTCATCTGATCAAAGGACTGCAGCTGGCTGAACAAGTCGGTCAATGTGGTGGAGGGATCTACACGGACAGCAGTGTTCAGATTATTGTAAGTACCATCAAGACCATGTAAGATCGACCAAATCAATTCATCATCATCTAATGGCTTCCCAGCAGCAGCAAGCTCTGAGGCAAGTATCTTCACCTTGGCAAAGTATTTTTCAGCAGACATAGTGCCTTTCTTTGTGTCATTGAGAGCAGAACGCAGTTGTTGAGCCCTGGCCTTGGACTGTGTTGTGGTCAAGGAATTGATAGTCTTCCATACCGCAGCAGATGTCTCAAGACCAAGACCATGAGAGAGCATGTCCGGAGATAGACAGTTCAGGAGGAAGCGCAAGACTTGTTGATCCCTGGCGATCCATGTATCATATGCAGGATTGTCAATCTGCTCACTCTTGCCATTAGTAGTCACCTCAATGGTTTCTGGCGGTGCCGGGTCTTTGCCCTCAACGAGATTTAGGGCACGAGCGCCCCGGAGAGCAGGGACAACCAGGGCTTTCCACACCAAGGCGTTCTCGCGGGTTAGCAGCTGGGCCGGGGGCGAGCCAAGAGCAGCAGCCATCGAGGAGATCGTCGCAGAGGATGATGCCATCGACGAGAGACACAGAGATCTGCAGCAAGGAACGGCGGCTTGGGAGGGTGTTATCTAGGTTTTTTTTGTTTCTGTAGAGGTTGTAGGCGGTGGCAGCAGCGATGTGCGGCGGCGGCGATTTGTCTGATTGTCTGGTTTTTTTGTTTTGGTTGTTGAGGGCGGCGACAGGAATTCCTGCTGTGGCGTTTGTCGGCGGTGGCAGTCTGCCTGCAACACGCGAGTTTTTGGACGGCGGCGGCGGCTTTGTGCGGCGGTGGCGGCGGCGATTTGTTTCTTCGGCAGCGATGTCACGGAGAGGATGGCTCTGATACCATGTCAATCGCTAGGGTTTAGGTTGGAACGACGTAGCCCGTTAGGGGCGTCGGCTTCGTTTAATATAGATGGAACAGCCCCATCGTGGCATTGTACACAGACACAAATACCGTATTGGAGTACTACTCCATATACGTGTATAAGGAAAACAGAAAAAGACCTAAAACAAACTATGTTTAACACTCACATCTGGTACCAGCTTTCCTGTACATCTCTTCGTTACCCAGGCCATGGCATTTCCCTTTCCTACAGCCTGATCCCCGATGGTAGTCTCAGGTGTCCTAGACACCTTTATTTTTTCTTCAAGCCTGATCCTCCCTCCCTGTTTTTTCTCCAGAAGACGCTGCCTCTAATCTGTGACCTGTACATGGCCCTCAAGGCACTGTCCACATTGGGGGAAGCCGAAAGCCCATCTTCTGAAACCACGGCTGTGATTAGACTCCTCACATGATCTTTCTCCATCCCCAGGTTTCCCTATTTCTCTCTCTCTCTCTCTCTCTCTCTCTCTCTCTCTCTCTCTCTCTCTCTCTCAATCTATTTGGCCTGTACACCATGTGTTTGTTTAAATGCTCCAGACAAATGAGATCATGCATCTATTTGATATTGATTTTTTCAAATTGAATATTTGTTTGATTGCTCCCCGTAGATGTGCTCGCCAAACTGATCTATTTGACCCGTACACCATGTGTTTGTTAAGATGTTCCACACAAATGAGACCATGCATCTATTTCATATTGAATTTTTTTGAAACTGAATAGTTTTTTGAATCCTTCCCAATTATGTTAATGATTTAAATTTCTACAGCATAGGTATTTTGATAATTAGGTAATACTTGATTGGATGTCTATAGCAAATGTCACCATGCATCTATTTAACATTTAATATGTAACAGGACAGTTTCATGAAGTTCTGAATTTAGATAAAGTTTGCACCCTGTCCGTTTTACTTGCTATAGCCATACAAATATATGCACACGCAAGTTTTTACATGGTTGCATTATTTCACAAGCGTTAGGAAAGACTTACAATCCATTGTATACTTGCTCTGGATAGTACGAGAGCTCATAAGAAGAAGAAAACATGTGCTTCATAATGAAAATTAGCTGCCACTTGACCAATTGTACAGCAGAAGCCTTGCCAGATTTTATTTTATTTGGTTTCAGATCGTTTGTCCTTTTCAAGGATTAGGTGCAGTGATACATATAAAAGATGACGAAGCTCTTTGGTGTTTGGAAAAAAAACATTATACAACTTTCCAGCAATATTGAACTGGTATCTCTGTTCTCGGAGATATAAATGTACAAATGTACCAATGGTTTCTTGAAACTTTTTTTTCATTTGTAATGTGGGTGAAAAACAAAACAAAGTTTAGGATCGAGAGTAGCATCTTCAGGCTGTGGAAAAAAGGCTTGGAATTTTCACTAGCTTACAAATAGTTCTAATTTTTGGCGAAACATAAAATCCAAAACAATAATGAGCCATTTACATGTGAGTTTTTTTGAATTTTCTGGATAATGGAAAAATAATATTTTAGTTGGATCATCTGATCCATTGTCCCGAGCACCAAATGGGGTTTTTATTGGTATATTCCACATACAGATTAGATTCAGACATTCAGTAGCTGTTCATTACATCATGTGGTCGAAGAATCTTAGTCGGCACCTTTATTTTGTAATGTATTCTCTTGTGCTTTTGTAGTATGGATAGTAGCTATTCATGGGAGGTACACACTTGGTGAACTTTCATGGGAGGTACACACTTGGTGAACTTTCCGGCTCTCGTAGGCGCACTTTCCGGCGGAGAGGAGTGCGAACCCGGGGTCGGCGCAGGCACCACAGCTGCAGCTAACTGCTGGTTGTGGTGGTGGAATGAAATGGCGTCAGCAACCATGCCGCGTCAGCCCCTACCGCCGTGACATCAAGGGTGCAGGCTGGCGCAGTCCCCAAACCATCTTGGATGAGAAGGTCTTCTCATCTACTGATTTGCGCATTATTCTCAGCTGCTGTGATGTGCCTTATCCAATCACGGATGCTGCTTGTAGCACGTGTAAGACGCACCTCCAGTTCAGTGGTGTGTGTTTTTTCTAACCACTCGCCTTTCTTATTTTCAGCAAAATGTCAGGTTAACAATGGAGAAATTTTAACGAGATGTCATCATGGATTTATGAGAGGAGAGACATCAGACTACAGTTGTTAACTTTATAAAGAGAGTAAGGGATGCATTGCAGCAGATAGATTCTAAAGATTGGAAAGAAGTAATAACCAATAATACTAAACTTGATTATTTCCCCTGGTGTGATGATCAATACATAAGCATATTTGATACCAGTTTGACATTCTCTCTGGTGGTGGAAAGGTGTGTGGGTTGGGCATGTAGGCCACACAATAATTAGAAAGATTTTGCTGTACTCTTTGTGTATGCTCCAAAAATTATCTTCTGAGAATGTAGAAGAAATGAATAACACTCATGCCAAATTGAACGAATTGGGTAAAGATGATTCTTAGAAATTTTTTATTGAACAGTCTCAATGCAATGAGAGAGCTCCAAATTCATTTGAGATAGCTTATTGCCAACAGCTAGCGGTTTACTATGGTACAGTTTGAGGTTTGTTAATATGTTTCACCAACTATATATGGTGAAATTATAACATGTTTCCAAAACTAATATTCTTTTGTTTATCCATGTCTTCAGGAACCAATTTGAAAAGTCTAAGGCAGATCAAGTACCTACAGAATGTTTGCTGATTGCTATGTACATGTCCCCTTCCAATGCATCGATTTCTCTTCCTGTAACTACTTAGTGTATTTATACCTGTAATGATATGTTAGAATGCATATGTAGCAGACCATGTGTTAGTTTTTTGTTCCTAACAAACAGAAAAAGCATGCCCAACCTATGTTTAAGCAACGCCAATATAAGTACTTGTGATGTCACTCTCTGCTAGTGATTCAACTTAGGCCCATCATATATATAATCGTGCGAGCTGTTTTAAGCAACAATAACATAGTTACTTGTGGTATATTCATGGAAAGGATACAGATTACTGTGGACTCGACATTCTCTTGTTTTAAAGAAGGTCCACGTTCTGCTACCAAGTGGAAATATGAGTCTGAGAATCTGTAAGATCAGGTAGCTTGAAGGCGCTTTGATATGGTTTTGGGTTTAATCAAGCTATGTGTTGCTACAATTAAAGTATTATTTTTGCTTATCGAATGTAAACAGCACACCATATTATTGTTGCTACATATCGCCTGAAGTTGTAGATCATGTTTTGTTGTTCAACCTCCATCTATATTACAACTCATATTGTTGAACGGGTATAAAAGGAAAATATGTTTTTACTTCGTAGAATCATGAAAATTTTGGTACAATGATGTTCTAATACACTATCTACTTCTTTATTTGTTAGACTACCATTTATGCTAGTGCAATAAGTGGATATATTCTTCAGATGATGTTTAGACAAGAAGCTAATTAGTTTAGATGACAGAGCTGAATGAGTAATCACATTGAAATTATAGGTTCCCATTTTCTTAGTTACGTGAAAGAGGAAAAACCTTTGCTCATAACTAAGCCTAACATATTGTACCTGTCAATTATACACCCTGTAGCTTCTAAAGGGTAACAAAAATGTAGATGTTTTAAATAGAAAAAATGGTGTCTTTTCTTTTTTAAATACAATGTATCCTTACAAGTGGGACAAATGTTCACACATTTTATCCATTATATGATTTTCATCTTTTGTTGTATACATGTTTCCGTGGACATAAAGCTTGAGTTAGTTTGATTTGAAGGAACCATGATAAACTTTTGGTTCCTTCGATAAAAATATTTTTTGTTGGCCCCAAATAATGAACATTCGTTTTATTGTAATTTTGACATAACAATGATGTAGAATTCCATGTTTATAAATCTCTTACTGTGTGAATAAACTGCTTGTAGCTAAAGAATGCCAGTTCATTATTTGCGGCTTCGTCCATAGGTCTTCAGATTTATGAAGTTATGTATAAAAGGTTAAATCACTATTTTTTCTTATAGGTACAATGTCCAAGTGACTTATCGATGCATTGGAGGGATTTTTTCTTATAGGTACAATGTCCAATGTCTCATAAATCTGGTACATGTCCCCTTCAGATGCTCCCCTTCTCTGTACAATAAGTCACTTGGTACAATGATACATGTCCTTATGAGAGATCGGGTCATAAATCTGGTACATGTCCCCTTCAGATGCTCCCCTTCTCTGTACAATAAGTCACTTGGAGGGATCGGGTCAAATATGAATTCTTCATAAAATCTCAATTCTGTAAGCAGGGGTGTGCCTGGGTTTCAGGCATTTTACCTTATGAGATTTGTTGCTTTGTGTTAGGCATTTTAGCTTAGAAGTTTTGCTGGTTTGTGTCAGGCAATAGGAATGCGTGTTTGACAAACACTATATTTATTTAAAAAATAATGCAAGCTTTGTCAAGTTGCTTTCTCACATAATTTAGTACTAGCTTCTTTGTATTCCCTACTGGGCATTGTTGTAGCATAGGCGCGGGTATTGCATCGAGCAACCATTCCACTGAGGCCTCGTTTGGTGCCAGTGATTTCTAAAGTGTTTGGGCTGGTTTTGAGGTGTTTTTTTCGGGCTTGATCAAAACACCCAAAAACACCTCAAAACACGTCTGACCTGTTCGGTAGACCGGTTTTGGCCCATTTAGGCCCGATGAAACCCGTCTAAACCCGTCGGGTTGGGGTGGAACCAAAACGCGCCTCCCCCCTCGCGTTTTCTGTCGGGCGGCACGGCGCCCATCGTCGGGGTGCGCGCGCGGTACGACCGACGGCCGCTGGATCTGCGGCCTCTGCGGGGACGCCATCGCTGAAGAAATCAACCAGGCCTCGACGGCGCACCTCTCGCCCGCGGAGGCGCTCGACCGCCACGCCCGCGTTTGTGGCCAGGGCCGCCACTGCGCGTCCGCGTCGCCCTCCACCGAGCTCCTCCTCCCACCGCCGCCCGTCCCCTCTCGGCTCCTCCCAACGCGCCGCCTCCTGCTCCTCCAAAGGCTTCGCCTACCCGCCGCTCCTCCCCACCCTGCCGTCGGTCGTGCCCCTCTCGCCACGCTGCTCTCGCTCGACGATGGCATCGGCTGCGGCACGTCGGTGGTCCAGCGGCGGTGGCGATGACTGCGACCTCAACGATAGGCGGAGCCTTTGGAGGAGCGAATCGAACAGCGATAGGCAGACTCCTCTTTTTTTGTGCCTGTAGCGAATCGAACAGCGCATTGAATGACGAGCCCAATCTGGATTGATACGAATTCAGTAGCTATGGTCAGCAATGTCAATGTGTAGTAGTAGCAGGTATTGCTCGATCAGTCTGCGAAATGATGTAATGATTTTATAGGGAATTTATATGTACTCTAGTGTGCTAAAAAGATGAGATTTTTATTTATGATACAAATCTAGTTTAAACTGCTAAAAAAGTTGTCTTTTTTGAATACACTTGATAACACTTGTTTGTAAAACCAGTGTTCCAAACAAGTGTTTTAACAAGTGTTTTGGCTAAGAGATTTGTAGTGTTTTGGGCAGTGTTTTGGGTGGTTGGTGTTTTCACCCAAAACACCCCTCAAAACACTCGTTAAAACACACAAAAACACTGGCACCAAACTAGGTCTAGGTGTCTCACCAGTGCAGAGCCAGCGACAAGGCTGAACTCTTGTTGTGGTTGTGATTAGAATCTCAACCTGGCCATTTATGCTTAGTTTATGTTTGTTCCTCTCCTCATGCACCATAGAAATTTACCCTTCTCTTATTCAAATGCATGTAACATTGACAGAGAAGATGATGCGATCATAGACAATTTGCAGCCGAGGCATGTACGATATGATTATAAGTAAACAGATAGCTGCGGAAAATGTTGGAGTTATTATTTCTCCTTTATAGCTTTCTACAAGAATAAATTTGTAAACTTTGCCCGCCAAAGATGTTGTTCTGTAAAATTTCTACACCTACTTCCTGAAATTCAGTTATCTTTGCTAATATAATACTCCTCTATATAACATGTCACTTGGAGGTCTCGGGTCGTGTTTAATGCTCTCTATCAGGCACATCATTGTTGCTTTTGAAAAGAAGTATTGGGAATTAGATATACATTTTGTTGGCGTTTACCAGATTGTTATCGTCACAGACTTTCTGAACACGTGTTTTCAGGTGTTTGTCCGTTGTTAGTTTTTCTATTATTTCCTTTTCTTAGTGAATATATATTGTTGTTCTTCCAGTAGATTTTTTTCGGGTTTTAGTGTTGTATACACATTCCCCAATTAGTTTGGTGTATGTTTTTCAAGAGGGCGTATAACTTCTTCTATGAGAGTCGTTTTATTTGCATAAATATACATCGATTAGTGAGGTTATTGCTACATTGTCTATCTAATAATGCATGTGAAGCCAAATATGTGTTAATCACATGAAAAAAGATAAACTATATCAGCAAAAAACGGCGCAGCAACACGCGCGAGGTCCATCTAGTAGCACTGGTAGGGTTGTATGTGACAGGTATGCGCTAATAATGTCGTCGCTCACCGAGTTTTAGAGCCAACCCCCTCGTACTAGTAGGAAACTAGCTATAGCTTGGGAGGCTATTTTGTGGCGCACCTATTTTGCTTGCGCTACAGAAATTATTTCTGTGGCGCACTAGATCAGGTGCGCCACTGAAATAGTATGCTTTTGTGACGCACCACAGACACATACGCCACAGAAAATATAGTAGGCCCCACCCCAATAATTGGATTCACTATTTCTGTGGCGCACAGGACCACGTGTGTCACAGAAATAAGACATTTTGTGGCGCACCTTGCTTGGTGCGCCACAGAAATAGACGCAATTATTGGTTCTCCGACGGCCCGTCCGTATATCTCTCCTCCCACCCCTTGCATGTGCCCTCCCCCCGCCCCCTCCCTCCGCTCCCCCTCCCACGCCACCGGGAACCACGCCGCCGCCCTCCTCCCTCGCCATCTGCCTCCACGCCGGTGCCGGAAACCACGCCGCCGCCCTCGACACGTTCGGCACCATGCTCGTCCGCGAGGTGGTGGCTGGTCCGCCGCCCTCGACGCGTTTGGCATCATGCCCGGGCGGCACTGCGATGCGGTGCCCAACGCCGTGGCCTCCCTCGACGAGAACCTTCTCAGCCCTCACCATCCCTCCCCCGCGCGCGATCAGGTCTCCTTGATCCTTCCCTCGTTGTTGGCATTATGTGGTGAACGATGATGATCCTGGTTGATTGATTGGTGGGTTCGGTGATTGATCCATGTCGTTCTCTACTGCTAGACCCCAAGTTGAGGCAGAGTGTGTATCATCATTTTACACAACAACTGGATGCATCATCATATTAGCTATAAGGAGAACAAGATGTTAGATGCTAATAGTGATATGTAGTGAAGCTATATATTAGCTTAAGGTGCCATTAGGTTTTGGGAACAAGAGAATATATATGAAGTAGGAACCCAAAGCCTCAAATGTTAGATGCTAATAGTGACATGAACTTCACTACATTAAGCATGACAACTGCATACCTTATTATGTTTTAAGCATGAAGAAATGATAACCAGTGGTTGCTCTTATATGTGTTCCAATAAAAGAAAGTGTTGCATTCTAAATAACGATTTTTTTTCCTAGCAAGAGATTCAAATGACATGAATTTCATATGTTCGCCTCATGGTTTATGATGTTTGCCAACAGTGATTTTGCTACTAAATGTTTCAGTGAGAGCAGCTATATAGTTGAATCAACTAAATCAACTAATTAATGATGGTTGATATATAAAAATTGTTTGCACATGGTTGAATTGGCAGATGCTTGATTGTAGTATGCTTGTCCATTTAGCTCTATTCATTTAGTTGATTTAGTTTGATATATAAAAATGAAAATGAAAAGCTATGGTTGAATTGGCAGAGAAAATAAAATGAAAACAAACTATGGTTGAATTGGCAGAGAAAATTAAATGAAAATAAATTGCTAGCTCTATTTATTTAGTTGATTTAGTTTGATATATAAAAATGAAAATAAACTATGGTTGAATTGATAGATGTTTGCTTGCAGTATGCTTGTCCATTTAGCTCTATTCATTTAGTTGATTTAGTTTGATATATAAAAATGAAAATGAAAAGCTATGGTTGAATTGGCAGAGAAAATAAAATGAAAATAAACTGCTAGCTAGGTTCATTTAGTTTCATTGCTACTGCTAGAAAATAAAATGAAATGCTACTGCTACTGCTAAGATGATTTAGTTGCAGGAGATGATTTAGTTGCAGGTTAAAATATGAAAAAATAAAATGTTTGTACACATGAGGAACCTTGCTAACTTTGAGCAGTGGTTTAAATCAGTGAAGTGCAAGCAGGCATTTTCTCATTTTCTCTGCATATTTTTTTTACAAGAATCATAGCTTTAGCAAGGCTAACCATGACATCATCCTATAATCATACTCACTGGTTGCTCAAAATGGATGCAGTTTATATGCTCATGCTCACTGGTTTGGTTCAAAATGAATGCTCATGCTCACTGATTGCTATATGTGTGTATATGTTGTACATGGTTCTCTGGAAAGTAGAGCATATAGAAATAAAATGGGCATTCTCTGGTTATAAATGATTTATTTATAAATGATTTGGTCTTTAATTTTATTTGCACTTGTCGGTGATTATAATGTTTGGTCACTACACTCTGGGGTGGGGTGAGTGAGCTGGTGTGATGGCATAAATATCAATCTGTTGTGCATCCTACTTGGCTTCGCTTACCCCATGTTTGAATGCTAATATTTGTTTCGACCAACAAAGTATGAGGCGTATGCTATCTAGTTGATACCACTTGGCTCGTATTTGAGTTGACATTCTTCATTAACTTTGGTCTTTCTTCTATTTTAGTGCCGATGATTAGAATGTTTGGTCACTTGTACACTCGGGGGTCGTGCAAGCGAGCCTGGTGTGATGGGGCACAAATATCAATATCTTGTGCATCCTACCTGGCCACGCTTACACCATCCCTGAAGGTTAATATTTGTTTCAACAAAGTATGAGGCATATGCTATCTAGTTGATACTTCTTGGTTCGTATTTGAGTTGGCATTCTTCATTAACTGTCTTTCTTCCATTTTAGTGCCGATGATTAAAATGTTTGGTCGCTCATCCACTCTGGTGTGGAGCCAGCGAGCCTGGTGTAATGACACAAATATCAATCTCTTATGCATCCTACCTGGTCTCGCTGACTCCATCCCTGAATGTTAATATTTGTTTTGACCAACAAAATATGAGGCATATGCTATCTAGGTGATACTACTTGGCTCGTATTTGAGTTGGCATTCTTCATTAATGTTGGTCTTTCTTTCATTTTAGTACCGATGATTGAAATGTTTGGTCACTCGTACACTCTGGGGTGGAGCCAGTGAGCCTGGTGTGATGGCACAAATATCAATCTCTTGTGCATCCTACCTGGCCTCACTGACTCCATCCCTGAATGTTAATATTTGTTTCGACCAAAAAAGTATAAGGCATGCTATTTATTTGATACTACTTGGGTTGTATTTTAGTTGGACTTATTCGTTTATTTTGGTCTGTATTCCATTTTAGTGCCGATGATTAAATTTTTTGGTCACTACACTCGGGGGCGGTGCCAGTGAGCCTGGTGTGATGGCACAAATATCAATCACGTGTGCATCCTACCTGGCCTCACTGACACCGTCCCTAAATGTTAATATTTGTTTCTACCAACAAAGTATGAGGCATCACTACAAAAATATTTTGTCTTTCGTCGATATAGGGCCGATGATTTGAATGTTTGGTCACCGTAGACTCTGGGGTGGCGTAAGTGAGCCTGGTAAGATGACACAAATATCAATCTCTTGTGCATCAGACTTGGTCTCACTTACTCCATCCCTGAATGTTAATATTTGTTGACTAACAATGTATGAGGCTATTATTTGTGTTGGCCTTCTTCGTTTATTTTGGTCTTTCTTCCATTTTAGACACTACACATCAGGGGCAGTGCAAGCGAGCCTGGTGGGAGTGAGGAGGGAGCAGAGGAGGAACTGGATGAAGACCACTTTGTATCTCGAGATGATGAACTTTGTATGAATTAAGAGTTGTATGTAAAAATTTTTACACTTGGCACTATATGTGTATCTCGATCGTACTCTAAGTAATGTGATGATGATGTTTATATTATATTATATATGTGCAATGTACATGTTATTTATATTATATCTGCATACTTCTGTAAGTATATAATATGTATAATATGTGTATATTGTTGTATATAACATGTATGTATAGTAGGCAGTACAAAATCGTGTATAATACGAGCCAATTTTGTGGCGCACCTAACACTAGTTCGGTGGCGCATCTATTTCTGTGCGCACCGCCGCACCAGTGCGCTACAGAAAGGCGATATTCTTTGGCGCATGGGTTGGTGCGCCACAGAAATCCAATTTTTATGGCGCGAATTCTATGGCGCACCGTCCATGCGCCACAGAATATCCTTTTTGGTGCGCTACTAATGAGCATTTTCCTACTAGTGTCGTCACCGCCATGCGCCTCTCCCGACACGTGCATCGCCTCCGACCTTCCTCCTCAGGCAACTACGGAACGCGGAGTCGACGAAGAAGGTACTGCCCACTGGAGTTGAGTGTTGCAAGGAGATGCTGGTGTTGCTACTACAATTTTGTGGTTGCGTCATAAGAGAATTTTGTGCTACAATAGCTCTTTGGATTTGCATCATGTGAAGAATTTTTTTTTTGACAACCTAAGCACACTTTATTCATTGCACACAAGAGTTGCATCATTTAACACAGATTGTAAAATAAAGCCAAGAGGATCATCCATCCAAACAGACGGAGGTGAACCCCTAGCTGATCTAGCTAATTCATGTGCCACTACATTTACTTCCCTCGGGATATGTTCGAGCGAAATTTTGATGAACTCACATGCGATGTGGTAACAGTCATCGAACACCGCAACTGCAACTGTATGGCTTAGGCTGGTCATAGTGGGGAGTAACTTAGACTAGTAACATATGCCATGTTACTAGTCTAGGTTACTATTTTCATAGTGGGTAGTAACTTATATGTGGTGTCATGCATTGTATCATTTATTATGTTGTAGACTCATCTTACCTTGAGGTGTGTGATGTTACTAGCTATGTTACTCCCACTATGAGCTGTCTTATGGCTCCGTTCTTTATCGTCTCCACCACTTCTAGACAATCTGAACCGATATATGATGCTCGGTAATTAGCAATCAATGCACTAATGGCCACTGCTGATCTTTTCTCATGCTGTACTCGCTCGCCGTTCACTGCCTTTCTTCGTTCTCACCATAACGGGCAAGTGATTGCATAAGATTCAGTTGTTATCGATTGGCCTAAGGCTGGCCATAGTGCTAGTATCTTATGTAGTATCATGCATCTTAGGCCCACAAAAATACTGATATGGCATCTAATTAATGATGAGAGATAAGATTAGAGTAACATAGGTGGATACTGTATCATAGCGCATGTTACGAGAAAAGCTAATGCTAACTATATCTTGTACACACATTTTGTATTGGGATTCTACAAAATAATAAATTTAGAAGATTATGATACTACTCTATAACACCACCCACTATAGTGATAGTATCATAAACAAGTATCATATACATGATACTACAATATGATACTATGTACTATGACCAGCCTAAGACAGTAGTTTTTCTTTTTTTTGACATGTAGTTGGTTGTTCAGAACATAAATGAAATTCCAGAACCGATTGGCCTGCAAGATCCATAGCGCATGCCTCTGCAACTTTCAGGTCTAATCCAAGATTGCCATACTCACTTAGCGCGGGGACAAAGAAAGAGTAAGTGTTTCACATCTTTGGCTCCACTCTCACATATTGGACATTGACCAATATATGAAGTAAAAGCAAAAAAAAAGTTTTTGCTACACAGAAGCAATTACAGGATTAGGAGAGAATTTGGACAAGTTTAGCCTTTGGACCCGAGGATTGTAGGATATTATCCGGGAGGCTTAGCGTTGCCCTAAAAGTCAGGGGTTATACGCCTATGCGGCTACGCCACAAGATAAATCACAAATTTCCGTAGCTGATACAACATGGGGAAAAAGAAAGACGTTAGAGTTATACAATCAATCACAAATTCACAATCCATGGTTTCAGCGCACAGACGTCATAGTGTCATACGCTTGGACGAATCGCTTCTCCTCGCCATCGGTCGTGGACTGCTGCGCAACTGGTCACATGGTTCCGTGGGGCATATGGCCTCGAAAACCGGCAACCTGGGTCGACTCCTCGGGCCACGGCCATAGAGTATCTCGTCCGCCGCGATCGATTGCTCCGGTGCCAGCGGCCATGGCTCGAAGCACTGAACCATCGGCGGCTGCCACCAGTATCCAGCTTCTGCCCTCGGCGGCGGCAGCGGTGCACGAAACGAACTTGGCCCTGCCTGCGGCTGCCTGTCGTAGTCAGAGTAACCGAGTCCCGCCGGACAAAACCCGTTAGCGAACATTGACGGCGACGGAGGGGGAGAGTAGAACGACGGGTAGTCATATCCGCTGTCTTCCGCCGGAACCACCGCGGTGGCGAAGGTCGGCGTCGACGGAGAAGAAGGGTAGAAATCCGGAACCGCGGCGGTCGCGAAGATCGGCGACGACGAAGAAGAAGGGTAGAAATCCGGAACCGCGGCGGTCGCGAAGATCGGCGACGACGAAGAAGGGTAGAAATCCGGATCCGCCGCGGTCGCGATTATTGACTGCCACGGAGGAGAAGGGCACAGGTTGTAGTTTTCCATGCCAGATTCGGTTAAGGTTGCACGTCCGTATGCGAGTCCTGAAAATAAGGGGTCTACACGGAAGCGATCGCGGTGTGGGTATATAACTGCTGGAATTAACCACGGAGCGATCTCCGAATACCATACGACACAGGATTCCCAATCCTACTAGGTTAGGTTTTCTGAACTGCAAGTAAAATAAAGTGTTCTAAACTGCCATATATTGTTACTACTCTCTCCTTGACAAAATGTAGTACTCCACTATAGAGTAGTACTAGTACATTTTGATAGAGCACGACGCGTCATTGTATTGAACCACCCCTTTCTCTCCCTCCCAGGTCGCTCGCGCGGGCGACTCCGGAGAGCACCCTAACCCTAAAACAATGCATAGATCCTGAACCCTACCGGCCGCTATCACCGGCGGTGGTGGCGGCGCCCCAACGCAGAAGGCTGGGGGCTTGGTAGGCTCCTTTCATCCCCTCTTCACGCGGAGATGCGACGGTGATGCGAGTCACTCGGAGAGGCAGCGGTAGGCACGGTAGTGCATGGAGGCACAGCTGACGTGAGGGCGGGGCTGGTGGTGTTGTGCAGCGGTGTGGCAGGGTGGTGCGGCCCGCCAGCGGTGTGGTCTATGCTCGCTCGGCCAGATCTGGCGTTGCCATCACGGGCCTGATTTGGGCTTGCCCTGGGCTTTGTACAGCCACGACTATAAAGTGGCATCTGTGTGGCTCGTGCGCGGCATGGAGCCGGTGCGACTCAGGGGTGCCTGGCCTAGGCGTGGATGTGTCTGTTGTTGTTCGCTCGCTCGTGGACGTGGTTGGGGGACGCCCGAGGGCCTGCGCTGCTTGCCTACCAATGAGGGGGTGTGCAAGAAGGCCGATAGCAACCTAGGGCTTGTCGGGGTGAAGCTGGAGGCAGTCATCGCCCTTGTCGGCATTAAGTGTTGGCTTCTCGTGGGTGGAGCGTCTGTCTGTTGTTTTCCGGTTACCTTTTGGTGGACTGTGGACCGATGGAAGGGATGGGAGAAATTCCTATGTTGTTGCAGGGTGAAAACGACAACTGCGGGCGTCGTAACCTTCTTGAAGGCGTCGCCTAAGACCTTTCATCTTGCTCTCTCATGAGCAACGAGGGAAACCCTAGATCCAGTTGTTGGTTTTGCAAGTAGCGGCGCTACAGCGTCGTCCCCTCGTTGGAGGTGTCATTTAGGTTGCTCGTAGAGTCCCATGTCGGCAATTGGAGACAAGGTTGGCCGCTACTTGGAGTGTGGACCTTGAGGCAGCAATGTACATCGGTGCCGACATCTCTTTGACGACGCTTCCTTAGGTCCGGTCAGGTCCTACAGTCCACCTGCCTACTCTTGTAGGCACTTTGGGTGGGTTTTACGTCGATGTGTGCCTTCCTGGGGTTTTTTGCTTCTGTTGTGACGCGGTCTCGATTCTATGTGTCCCGATCCTGGGCCTTCTTGGCTGGTGGTTGTGCTAGGCGTGTGTGCTTGCCGTGTTTGTAGGTGTGGGTTGTTTGCCAGAAGGCTTCATGTGTAAGGGTTTTGGGTACAGTTTACCTTATAAACAAGATCGGTTTTCTCTTTTAAGCTTAGTACAATGACACGTAGCTCTCCTATAGGTTCTTGAAAAAAGTTGTAATCGGAAATTAAAGGAAAGGAAGAGCACGGACGATCCATGCTATCTCCCAAATCTGATAATTTTTACAAACTTCAACATGTAATAATATCTCCCAAAAGAATCAACAAGTTTTGAAATTTATTTGCAAACACCACCGGTCTTTAGGCAGAGCTGCTAGGGTATCGGCCTCGCATGAGTGGGTCTCATCTCCCCCTCGATGCTCTGATGCCATCGATCTTCCCCATCTTGGGCATCCCTCACCTCGAGGCGAGTTCTAGGTTCTCCAACCCTTCTTCCATAAAAACTTGCATCAACAAATTCCCAGCTCATTTTGAGTTCACGAAAGTCCCTGAAAGTCAAAAATACGCAAAATAGAGTTTTGTTGTCTACAGAGTTATAATACAAATAAAAGTGATATTTTATAATAAAAAAATCCCCCAAATCATTATAAAACATGATTATAACCACTTATATGAATCAATTATGATGGAATATGGCACAATAAACTACAAAGGTCATAGATGCATTTTACATGCATCAGGGCTCTTAAGGGGTAGGAGTCAAAGGGAGCTTTCAAGTCGTGATTTTCACTTGAAGTTTTTGGGAGGAATTAAAAGTATCTATAAGGCCTCCATTAGTGATTGATCTCCTACTTCCCTGGAGGAGCAATGAAGGAGAATAAGGTGAGCCTTTGGTGTTTTTTGGAGGGTCACCTTTCCAACGTTGATAAGCTTCACCTCAAGGAACTGAAGCCCGAGAAACATCTTCAACTCCGTATGTTTCAGTTATTTGCACCCGATCTATTTCATTTGTGTTCATCGATGTGATAGACTTTTGTGCTTGAAGTATCTCATATCACCATATAGGTTGTTTCTCATAGTTGCATTAGGCTAATGTTATTTATCCGCAAAGCTAACAACTTGTGATGAAAAGAATGAAATTTGTGAAAATTATTCACGTCCCCCTAGGTTATACATCACAAACCTTCAATTGTTATCAAACCCAAATAATATTTTTAAGGGATTTTCTTCCTTCAGAGCTTGGTCCAATGAAGGAGGCTACCCAGCATTGTATTCGGAACGTGAAAGAATGTCATGCTTATTGAGTCCTCTGTTTTAAAATTGATTTCGTTTGTCAACTTGCTAGTGTAGGGTATGACACCTTATTATCTTTGTGGTATGTAAAGTATTGTTGCCTTTGTTGGGCATGTCGAAGAAAACATTCATATGGTTGATTTCTCGAAAAAGGGCATGCGACTTGAGACATGCTAATGGCCAAGTCTGACATGGGGTGGCTATGGCGTAGGCTACCCCATGTCAGTATGAGAAATCTTAAATATCTTATAAAGGGTGACGTACTTTTGAATTAGCTATTGTGTCTTTCGAGAAAGATTGTGTGTTATGCATTACCATTAAAAAACAACGTAAGAATAGGCATCATGCCATGAATGTTATCACAACAACTAGGTGTATAGAGTTCATTCACATGAATCTCTCTAAGCCTTCAACATGTCATACCTCGGTGGGAAGAGACATGGAGTCAGTGGCGGAGCTAGCTCAGGATCAGAGCCTGGGCAAGATGCGAGGAAAAAAAAAGCGGCCAAGCATAGCAGATTTTGCCCAGCCAAAATACTATTTGAACCAGCTTTCTCTACTTAATCTTCAAAGATATGCACGATGGGAGCCCGGGCAGCTGCCCAGGCTAGCCGGGCCCTGGCTCCGCCCATGCATGGAGTCATCATTATTAATGATTATTCAAGATAGTTCTGTGTGTGTGTTTTTCTTCTCAAGACAAAAGATAAGACCCAAAAGACATTCTTCACCATTGCCAAGCAAGCTCAATGCATGTTAAATCAAGAGATCAAGGCGGTAAGAACAGATAATGGCTCTGTGTTCAAGAACTATACCAAACAAGACATTGTACAAGATGGCGTGATTTGATACCATACTTCACACTGTTGTATATATTCTTTCATCGTATGCTTTTTTAAATATTTTTAAGGTTCATATTTTCTCATATATATTTCATCAACCTTATGAAAGGTGTCGGTACTAGAGTTCGATCCATTACAATTTTGTAGATCTCCATTCTAGGTTTTGAGAACTTAAGATGTGTCTAGTTATCTTTTATCATCCAAATATATAACTAACAGGGGCCACTAATCTCATATTACTATTTGGAACATAGTTTTGGTTAACATGTTTTTCCATCAGCCGGTCCTCTTCCTCGTGGTGCCTCGCATCCCCACAATTTTCAGTGGACATTGCTTTCTTAGTGCGTTAGCAGCTCCTTTGTGTAGCCGACTTGCTCCTCCTAGGACACCTCCCACTTTCCGCCTCTTGTTTCTACTGCCCCTTGTGCGGACGCTGCTGCTACTCCAGCGTGCACAGATGTCGATGTTGCTCCCCCATGCAAGTGGCCGATGCCACTCCTCCTTCGCGAGCATTCAGTTGCTTCCCTGTTTATTGTTGTCGTTATGGCTGCGTGGGGAGCTCACCACGGGCACCATGGCAAAGCTCACCATGGATAGCGAGCTCGCACATACGCCCTCCCACTTTCCGCTAGCTGCTAGCTCCTGCTCATGCCCCATGCGCGTAGTGCAGCTCCCTGTGTGAGTGTCCACTGCCGCTCCACCTACCGCGAGCATTGCAGTTGCTTCCCTATTTGTTGTTGTCGCTGTAGCCACATGAGGATCCTTGATACGTCTCCGACGTATCGATAATTTCTTATGTTCCATGCCACATTATTGATGATATCTACATGTTTTATGCATACTTTATGTCATATTTATGCATTTTCCGGCACTAACCTATTAACGAGATGCCGAAGAGCCAGTTGCTATTTTCTGCTGTTTTTGGTTTCAGAAATCCTAGTAAGGAAATATTCTCGGAATTGGACGAAATCAACGCCCAGGGGCCTATTTTTCCACGAAGCTTCCAGAAGACCGGAGGACTAACGAAGTGGGGCCTCGAGGCGGCGCCACACTAGGGCGGCGCGGCCCAGGTGCTGGCCGCACGGCCCTAGCGTGTGGGCCCCTCGTGACTCTCCCGACTCTGCCCTTCCGCCTACAAATAGTCTTCGTCGCGAAACCCACAGTACCGAGAGCCACGATACGGAAAACCTTCCAGAGACGCCGCCGCCGCCAATCCCATCTCGGGGGATTCAGGAGATCGCCTCCGGCACCCTGCCGGAGAGGGGATTCATCTCCCGGAGGACTCTACACCGCCATGGTCGCCTCCGGAGTGATGAGTGAGTAGTTCACCCCTGGACTATGGGTCCATAGCAGTAGCTAGATGGTTGTCTTCTCCTCATTATGCTTCATTGTCGGGTCTTGTGAGCTGCCTAACATGATCAAGATCATCTATCTGTAATGCTATATGTTGTGTTTGTTGGGATCCGATGGATAGAGAATACTATGTTATGTTGATTATCAATCTATGTGTTGTTTATGATCTTGCATGCTCTCCGTTACTAGTAGATGCTTTGGCCAAGTTGATGCTTGTAACTCCAAGAGGGAGTATTTATGCTCGATAGTGGGTTCATGTCTCCGTGAATCTGGGGGAGTGACAGAAGCCCCTAAGGTTATGGATGTGCTGTTGCCACTAGGGATAAAACATTGATGCTATGTCCGAGGATGTAGTTATTGATTACATTACGCACCATACTTAATGCAATTGTCTGTTGTTTGCAACTTAATACTGGAAGGGGTTCGGATGATAACCTGAAGGTGGACTTTTTAGGCATAGATGCATGCTGGATAGCGGTCTATGTACTTTGTCGTAATGAATTAAATCTCACAATACTCATCATATCATGTATGTGCATTGTCATGCCCTCTCTATTTGTCAATTGCCCAACTGTAATTTGTTCACCCAACATGCTATTTATCTTATGGGAGAGACACCTCTAGTGAACTGTGGACCCCGGTCCATTCTTTTACATTGAATACAATCTACTACAATACTTGTTCTACTGTTCTCTGCAAACAATCATCATCCACACTATACATCTAATCCTTTGTTACAGCAAGCCGGTGAGATTGACAACCTCAGTGTTTCGTTGGGGCAAAGTACTTTGGTTGTGTTATGCAGGTTCCACGTTGGCGCCGGAATCCCTGGTGTTGCGCCGCACTACATCTCGCCGCCATCAACCTTCAACGTGCTTCTTGGCTCCTACTGGTTCGATAAACCTTGGTTTCTTACTGAGGGAAAACTTGCCGCTTTACGCATCACACCTTCCTCTTGGGGTTCCCAACGGTCGCGTGTTGTACGCGTATCAAGACTGTTTTCTGGCGCCGTTGCCGGGGAGATCAAGACACGCTGCAAGGGGAGTCTCCACATCGCAATCTCTTTACTTTGTTTTTGTCTTGCATTATTTTATTTACTACTTTGTTTGCTGCACTAAATCAAAATACAAAAAAAAATTAGTTGTTAGTTTTACTTTATTTGTTATCTTGTTTGCTATATCAAAAACACAAAAAAAAATAGTTACTTGCATTACTTTATCTAGTTTGCTTTATTTACTACTGCTAAAATGAGTAATCCTGAAGTTGAAGTTCGCGCGTTTAAGCAAAAAGGGGGAGAATGTTTAAAAGATGCTTGGTATAGAATTAGTGATGCCCATAATAGATGCACTAAGAAACACTCCACCACTATCCTACTGAGGAATTTTTATGTTGGTATCTCTAGCTGGAATAGGTATGTTCTTGATTGTCTCGCAGGAGGTAACTTCCTAGGTACTCCTGCCTTAGAAGCTAGTTGCATTATTGAAAGTTTATTTGGAATACTACCTGTTAATGAAGTTAAAATTGAAACCTCTCTTGAAGATGTCATGAAAAAGTTGGAAACCATAGAGCAAAACCTTCCAAGTATTGATACTACTTTGGGAGCATTACTTGATAGCACTGATAAACTTGATAAATCTCTAGGTGGAATTAATGAGAAAATTGCCATTTTAGAATCTTGTGATTCATGATAATCAAACCCAAAGGATTAGTGAACTTGAAGATGCTATGGGAACATTGGGTTCAACCTTTTCATCTATAAAGTTTAGAGAGAAAGCTTATGTGGGTAAGGAGCAAAAGTTCATGTATGTCACTAAGGGGCCTAAACCAAAAAGATATTATAGGCCTAAAATTGATAAAGCTCTTAAAACCACTATAGATAAGGGAGCATCTAAGATCCCCAATGGGACAAATTGTGAAAATTATGATGTTGATGCTTCGTCTCTTGATAATACTTGATATACACTTTCTGCGCCTAGCTGAAAGGCGTTAAAGAAAAGCGCTTATGGGAGACAACCCATGTTTTTACTACAGTACTTTATTTTATATTTGAGTCTTGGAAGTTGTTACTACTGTAGCAACCTCTCCTTATCTTAGTTTTGTGCATTGTTGTGCCAAGTAAAGTCGTTGATAGTAAGGTTCATACTAGATTTGGATTACTGCGCAGAAACAGATTTCTTTGCTGTCACGAATCTGGGCCTAATTCTCTGTAGGTAACTCAGAAAATTATGCCAATTTACGTGAGTGATTCTCAGATATGTACGCAACTTTCATTCAATTTGAGCATTTTCATTTGAGCAAGTCTGGTGCCACTTAGAAATTCGTCTTTACGAACTGTTCTGTTTTGACAGATTCTGCCTTTTATTTCGCATTGCCTGTTTTGCTATGCTTGATGGATTTTTCGATTCCATTGACTTTCAGTAGCTTTGTGCAATGTCCAGAAGTGTTAAGAATGATTGTGTCACCTCTGAACATGTAAATTTTGATTGTGCACTAACCCTCTAATGAGTTGTTTTGAGTTTGGTGTGGAGGAAGTTTTCAAGGATCAAGAGAGGGAGATGATACAATATGATCAAGGAGAGTGAAAGCTCTAAGCTTGGGATGCCCCGGTGGTTCACCCCTGCATATATCAAGAAGACTCAAGCGTCTAAGCTTGGGGATGCCCAAGGCATCCCCTTCTTCATCGACAACATTATCAGGTTCCTCTAGTGAAACTATATTTTTATTCCATCACATCTTATGTACTTTGCTTGGAGCGTCGGTTTGTTTTTGTTTTTGTTTTGTTTGAATAAAATGGATCCTAGCATTCTTTGTGTGGTAGAGAGACACGCTCCTCTGTTGCATATGGACAAGTATGTCCTTAGGCTTTACTCATAATATTCATGGCGAAAGTTTCTTCTTCGTTAAATTATTATATGGTTGGAATTGGAAAATGATACATGTAGTAGTTGCTATAATGTCTTGGATAATGTGATACTTGGCAATTGTTGTGCTCATGTTTAAGCTCTTGCATCATATACTTTGCACCTATTAATGAAGAAATACATAGAGCTTGCTAAAATTTGCTTTGCATAATTGGTCTCTCTAAGGTCTAGATAATTTCTAGTATTGAATTTGAACAACAAGGAAGACGGTGTAGAGTCTTATAATGTTTACAATATGTCTTTTATGTGAGTTTTGTTGCACCGCTTCATCCTTGTGTTTGTTTCAAATAAACCTTGCTAGCCTAAACCTTGTATCGAGAGGGAATACTTCTCATGCATCCAAAATCCTTGAGCCAACCACTATGCCATTTGTGTCCACCATACCTACCTACTACATGGTATTTCTCCGCCATTCCAAAGTAAATTGCTTGAGTGCTACCTTTAAAATTTCCATTCTTCATCTTTACAATATATAGCTCATGGGACAAATAGCCTAAAAACTATTGTGGTATTGAATATGTACTTATGCACTTTATCTCTTATTAAGTTGCTTGTTGTGCGATAACCATGTTCCTGGGGACGCCATCAACTATTCTTTGTTGAATATCATGTGAGTTTCTATGCATGTTCGTCTTGTCTGAAGTAAGGGAGATTTACCACTAAAATGGTTAGAGCATGCATAATGTTAGAGAAGAACATTGGGGCGCTAACTAAAGCCATGATCCATGGTGGAAGTTTCAGTTTTGGACAAATATCCTCAATCTCATATGAGAAAATTAATTGTTGCTACATTCTTATGCATATAAGAGGAGTCTATTATCTGTTGTCTATGTTGTCCTGGTATGGATGTCTAAGTTGAGAATAATCAATAGCGAGAAATCCGATGCGAGCTTTCTCCTTAGACCTTTGTACAGGCGGCATAGAGGCACCCCTTTGTGACACTTGGTTAAAACATGTGCATTGCAATGATAATCCAGGTAATCCGAGCTAATTAGGACAAGGTGCGGGCACTATTAGTATACTATGCATGAGGCTTGCAACTTGTAAGATATAATTTACATAACACATATGCTTTATTACTACCGTTGACAAAAATGTTTCTTATTTTCAAAATCAAAGCTCTAGCACAAATATAGCAATCGATGCTTTCCTCTTTGAAGGGCCATTCTTTTACTTTTATTGTTGAGTCAGTTCACCTATCTCTCTCCACCTCAAGAAGCAAACACTTGTGTGAACTGTGCATTGATTCCTACATACTTGCATATTGCACTTGTTATATCACTTTGCATTGACAAATATCCATGAGATATACATGTTACAAGTTGAAAGCAACCGCTGAAACTTAATCTTCCTTTGTGTTGCTTCAATACCTCTACTATGAATTATTGCTTTATGAGTTAACTCTTATGCAAGACTTATTGATGCGTGTCTTGAAGTACTATTCATGAAAAGTCTTTGCTATATGATTCATTTGTTTACTCATGTCATTTACATTGTTTGGATCGCTGCATTCATTACATATGCTTACAATAGTATGATCAAGGTTATGATGGCATGTCACTCCAGAAATTATCTTTGTTATCGTTTACCTGCTCGGGACGAGCAGAAACTAAGCTTGGGGATGCTGATACGTCTCCGACGTATCGATAATTTCTTATGTTACATGCCACATTATTGATGATATCTACATGTTTTATGCATACTTTATGTCATATTTATGCATTTTTCGGCACTAACCTATTAACGAGATGTCGAAGAGCCAGTTGCTGTTTTCTGCTGTTTTTGGTTTCAGAAATCCTAGTAAGGAAATATTCTCGGAATTGGACGAAATCAACGCCCAGGGGCCTATTTTTCCACGAAGCTTCCAGAAGACCGGAGGACTAACGAAGTGGGGCCACGAGGCGGTGCCACACTAGGGCGGCGCGGCCCAGGTGCTGGTCGCGCGGCCCTAGCGTGTGGGCCCCTCGTGACTCTCCCGACTCTGCCCTTCCGCCTACAAATAGTCTTCGTCGCGAAACCCCCAGTACCGAGAGCCACGATACGGAAAACCTTCCAGAGACGCCGCCGCCGCCAATCCCATCTCGGGGGATTCAGGAGATCGCCTCCAGCACCCTGCCGGAGAGGGGATTCATCTCCCGGAGGACTCTACACCACCATGGTCGCCTCCGGAGTGATGAGTGAGTAGTTCACCCCTGGACTATGGGTCCATAGCAGTAGCTAGATGGTTGTCTTCTCCTCATTATGCTTCATTGTCGGGTCTTGTGAGCTGCCTAACATGATCAAGATCATCTATCTGTAATGCTATATGTTGTGTTTGTTGGGATCCGATGGATAGAGAATACTATGTTATGTTGATTATCAATCTATGTGTTGTTTATGATCTTGCATGCTCTTCGTTACTAGTAGATGCTTTGGCCAAGTTGATGCTTGTAACTCCAAGAGGGAGTATTTATGCTCGATAGTGGGTTCATGTCTCCGTGAATCTGGGGGAGTGACAGAAGCCCCTAAGGTTATGGATCTGCTGTTGCCACTAGAGATAAAATATTGATGCTATGTCCGAGGATGTAGTTATTGATTACATTACGCACCATACTTAATGCAATTGTCTGTTGTTTGCAACTTAATACTGGAAGGGGTTCGGATGATAACCTGAAGGTGGACTTTTTAGGCATAGATGCATGCTGGACAGCGGTCTATGTACTTTGTCGTAATGCCCAATTAAATCTTACAATACTCATCATATCATGTATGTGCATTGTCATGCCCTCTCTATTTGTCAATTGCCCAACTGTAATTTGTTCACCCAACATGCTATTTATCTTATGGGAGAGACACCTCTAGTGAACTGTGGACCCCGGTCCATTCTTTTACATTGAATACAATCTACTGCAATACTTGTTCTACAGTTCTCTGCAAACAATCATCATCCACACTATACATCTAATCCTTTGTTACAGCAAGCCGGTGAGATTGACAACCTCACTGTTTCGTTGGGGCAAAGTACTTTGGTTGTGTTGTGCAGGTTCCACGTTGGCGCCGGAATCCCTGGTGTTGCGCCGCACTACATCTCGCCGCCATCAACCTTCAACGTGCTTCTTGGCTCCTACTGGTTCGATAAACCTTGGTTTCTTACTGAGGGAAAACTTGCCGCTTTACGCATCACACCTTCCTCTTGGGGTTCTCAACGGTCGCGTGCTGTACGCGTATCAATCCTCCGCGAGCATTGCAGTTGCTTCCATGTTTGTTGTTGTCGTTGTGGCCACATGAGGAGCTCACCACAGACAGCATGGCAGAGCTCACCATGGATGACGAGCTCCCACGTACACCACCGGACTTGAAGAAGACGACGTCTCGCGAGTGGATTTAGTCGGGGATTCATCCAATCTAGCTTTGATGGACCTCTGCTGCGGATGTTAGATGTGTTACGCACACATGTTGGATGTATTGGTTTTTTCTGTTGCAGACCACAAGTCCACGACACGATTTCAAACAAATGAGGATTTGTTACATAGTATTATTTTTACTACATGGGCATGCCCAAAATGTTGTAAACAAAAATTACAACTTCATACATTTTGTCAACGTTAGTAAGTTAACAAATGAGGATTTGTTACAAAGTTTTATTTTTACTACATGGGCATGCCCTAAATGTTGCAAAAACAAAATTACAACTTCATACATTTTGTCAAGGTTAGTAAGTTTTGACTTGGACTAAATTTATGTACAGTCGGACGTGAAATTACTCGTGCACCAATCCTACCACAAAAACGGTCATCGCCCCTTTTGACATAGTACAGCTGCCTGAGATAACCGAACCAGATATTAGCTTGACTGTTTGCTTGTAATTAACAAACATTATAAAGATAAGACGAAGTACAGTATTTATCTTATTTGTTCAACTCCAGAGGGTGGGTTCTGTACCGCATCATTACAACCGACATAACAGCTAGAACTAAGAATCATGACCATTAAAACAAAACTAAACACAAGACCCAAATGCCCTAAGAATGTAAATGTCATAAAACGAATAAGCATTCTCTCGAATGTTTATTCACAAAGATCAGGGTATCAAAAGTTCCCTGATGTTCAAACTAAAACCAGTATCTCAGCGCTCCTCCAAAGCAACTTTGAGTCAGACGATCATACAATCTAGATGAGATTAAAAAAAGAAGTCTTTGCAGAAAATACATGTTGCTGCTTCTACATACCGCAAGAAAAACATGAGGCCAAAACACAGCACACTATTTTGCTTTGCCCTGTGCAGCAAGCTTTGCTGACACCTCCTCTTCAGATAAAGGCAGATAGTAAATCCTTGGCGAGGATTGTGTCTTCCTGAAGAGATCATCAAGTGTCACAACAGGAGGTTCTGGCTTCTTTGGAGTGGGCGGGAGCTTGTCCCTTGCAGATCCTGGATTGGGTGTAGGAGGCTTCATGAGAGGTGGTGGAGGCGGCATCTGCTCCCTTGGTGTAGCAGCTTGGCGAGGCGCATTCTGATTAGCCTGAGCTTGTTGAGAAGGAGGCTCCCTTGGTGTAGTAGCTGGGCTAACAGGAACCACCGGTGCAGCCACTGTTGTTGCTGCTGCTGCTGGGGGAGGAGGTTCAAGCTTGAGTTTCACTTCCTGGGGATCAACAAATTCAGCTAACAAATGATTGCCATTGTTCAGAGGCCACTGCAGGTTGTAGACAGCATCCCGAGTAGCCGTAGCTTCCTCCACAGACGAAAACTGCAAATAAGAGACAGGGCATTGAGGCAAAGTCAGCAGAAGAATATTGGCAAAAGAGGTATGCAGAACAGTTAAGCATCATCACAATAAATGCTTCCAGTTAAGAATAGTATAAGAACCGGTACAATCTTCATTTCTTTGCATGATATTAGTAATAAACTACAGCCAATCCAAGCTAGAATCCAATTAGTCCACAAAAGTCATAACAGAAAGTGAGCACAGTTAAACATGTTTTGCTGATTATACTCAAGATTGTCCATTATTACTTGATGTAATCAGCTTCAGAAATACAAAATCTGAAAATGATTCACTATAAGCATGATGAACACATTTTGCAAATACTGATCCACAGATTTGTTAGTTCTCTTATACGAGACTACAGATTTGTTGTGCCAAAAAATACAAAAACTTACAAACAGCAACCCTTCGCACAAAAAGAGATAGGTGAGAGGATATGCTTTTGCAAGAAGATGATACAGCAAGTAACAAAGGAAGTAAAGACAAACAGGAAGTTGTGAATATCGAAGAAACATACTGTAACATAGCAGTGGGTCTTGATATGATCCATCCAAAAGCTACAAACAGATCCAGTTTTACCAAGAAGTTCTTGCACAGCTCTCAGGGTAAATGGCCGCACAAACCGGTCAATTCTCAAGGAAGTTGTTGCAGGTTTCTGAGATGGTGGCACTGCAAGACCAAAGCAAAGAAAAGCAATTAGCATACAATACTCGATCAACTGATTCAGTTTAGAGACTTGGTCATGGAAGGACCAGAAAAAATGACCAGTAAAAGTACTCACCAATCCGCTCCTTCGGAGAATCTGCACTTGCTGTTGAATCAGACCTGCCAAAAGAACGTCTTAAAGCAGGCTGAAAAATATCCTTAGGAGTATCAGAAGCGCTTTGACTCAATGGTTGTCTTTCTGGGACTTTTCCACTGTCTGCAGCCCATCGACGTTGGCGTTTGATTGGCTCAGCGTTTGCAACAGGTTCTTCAGCTGCGTGATTCAAAAGGAGTTAATAAAAAACTCAGAGGCGCTGTAAAATGCGGAATGAACACACAATCTTAGGCTCATTACTTCACTAGCATTTTCAAATATTCTGAATCAAAATATTAAGAAGACACTGACCAAGGACCTAATAAGTAGCAAAAGACAAACACAACTTGCCAGCAATACAACTTCACCGGAATATCTAGCATCAAAGGGTTTCAGTCCATACTTAGCAGTTAACAATAATACTAGAGTACAGAGCACATGCACCTGCCCCAGCTAAACTAAAATGCATATTCTCAAGCACTACAAAATTATATAAAACAAGACATGGTAAGTTGGTAACACAAATAAGTTTCAGGATAGTGATTTCTTAGTGAAGTATCACTATCACATATCCAATATACAGTAACCACAAATTTATATGCAAGAAAATAATTTGCCTAGACAAACTATTGATAGCAACTGAGTTTGCTTAGTGCGATATTTGCAAGAAATGAGAACTACAAGTAGAATCTGACTCGTCATTCGAGATGAGATATATTCCAGGTACAGCTTATACAATGACACACTTGCAAACGGAGAAACATATGCCAATGCACAATAAAACCCTGCATATATTGCTGTGATAAACAAAACTAAATAAGGGAAGGGTGGGAGAGAGATATAAACCTTGAAGTTTCCTCTTTTCAGTTGAAGCTGATGGCTTTTCTTCAGCTATAACTTCCTTTGTATCAACAGAGGAACCGTCAACAACAGAATCAGTGAGGGTCACCTCTTTCACATGTTCTGAGGAGTTAAGCTCAGTCTTTCCTCTGAGATCATCAGATTTAACATTGGACTCAACTTGCTTAATCTCCACAACATCCTCCTCCATTGACTCGTCACCTGAACTCCTGTCTAAATTTAACTTCTCTGGAGACCCAACTTCATCCACATTAGCCGTGGAATCTATGTCTTCCAAAGACAACTGGTTCTTGACCAGCTCTTTGTCATCATCCAGTGGCTGCAAATCCCCACCTAAAGTAATGCCGGATGATGGCTTGACCATCTCTGGCTTAACCTCTAGTTCTAAATCAAAATTATTAGCATTCAAGTTATCCTTTATATTCTTTTTGTTATGTGATATATCATCTCTAGAAATTGACTCACACTTAAGTGGAGACCCTAAATCTGGGCTAATCTCAGGTACCTGATTATTTGATTCAGAAACGATGGGCTTGCTATCCTCATTCATGAGCTCAAAATCTTTGCATTGTTCATTACTGGCTGTAGTGTTGTTGTTGCCCAGATCTACATCATTGTTCACTGATGCAGCTGCAACATCAGTATCCATAGGATCAGCATCTGGTATTTGGGCATCCCCCGGCGCTGGTACAGCTTTGCTGGCTTCAGTGGCATCTGAGTTGACTTCAGAAGAGCCTGACTTGAGATCAGCAGTGGTCATATCAGCAGCAACAATTGTCTCATTGGTAGCAACCTCAGGAGTCTTCTCAGCAGCAAGCACAGTATCTGGGTGCTCTTCTTGCATTGCAGAATTTTCTCCAGCAACTGATTCTGGGTCATCTCCCTTTTGATCATGGGGTGCCACCAGATTATCCTTGGAGGAGTCTTCCACAGACGAAGCCATGACTTCCTGGGTAACTTCTGGGGCTGGGGGAGGAAGTGTAATTTCCTGAGTTTCATCAACCACAGGTTCCTGATGAACAGTGGTTTTCTGACTAGCAGTGTGTTCTTCAGGTGCCTGGTCAACTGGCTCATCCATTTTCACGTCCTTATCAGCTGGTGCATTGGCTTCCACGTCTTTAGGCCCTTCATCAACTGCCTCATCGGCTCCGACGTCTTCAGCAGACTCGTCCGATGCCTCCTCACTCTGAATAGATTCAAAGAGCCGCCTGACCAGTTCTTCCTTGAGACCTTTGACAGGGAGCTTCCTCTTTTTGAGTTCATCCTTCAACTCGGTAACTTTCCATTGATCAATAGGTTTGTTCTTCAGCACAGGGAACGACGACATGGTAACTGCAAACGGAAGAAACTGATAAGAACCAAAGTATTCAGCATCAGATCTCAATGGATTTCTTCCATGGACTAGAAAGTTGCGCTATATCTTATAAAAGATGTTAAGTGACCTAATTGATCGATTGAAACCTATCGAGTAAGCAATATGGCTAGATTAATTAATAGCAGCAAAATATGGTAAATCTACAGCATGCTCAAAAGGAAAAGGCTGACGAACCTAACTCATGTACTGTTCGGGGTAAAACGCAAACACAAACAGAGGGATTCAATCTAATGAAGCACGTCAGAGTAGGTGGGCTCACCTGACAACCACGCGCCGCAACACGGAACGGAACAGCCTTCACGGAGACGCCAAAACCCTAGCCCTGGGAGCACGCAGATGTGTCAGATCGAACCCTAAAACTCGTACGAAAATCGCAGGTAGGCGTGGAAGAGAGAGAGCTGAGTGCACGCACCAGCCGCGCAATTCCTCCGGGACGGCTCGGTCCTGAAACAAACAAAGAAAGAAAAACACCAAAGAAATTCCAAAGTAAAATCTCGGAAAAAATAGGAGAGGGGATGGCACCGCCGGGAGAGGGATGAGGGGGAGGGGGAGGGGGAGGGGAGGCTAGATTATCAGGGGAATCTGCGCGGGGGAAGAAGAAAGGTTGTAGATTTGGTGGGGGTATCGCCTCCGGCTGCTGCCCTAGGGTTTGGTTTGGTTTGGGTCGCGGCGGAGCGAGGCGTGGCGAGGGGAGAAGAGGATGTGCGGGCGCGTGTGGTGAAGGCCACCAAGAGAGGGTTTGGGATGATTTGTAGCGGCCTGGGTAAACCGTGGATGCTGAGGCTGACATGTGGGGTCCCTGTCCCTTGCAACAAATACGCTTTCTCTTCTATCACACGTATTTCTGCCCCTTCGTTTCTTTTTCAGTGGGAAGCAACAAATTTACACACAAATAACCCAAAAGTAAAAGAAAAGCACAAACTGACCCTCCGGCTTGCCATTCCCGGGGATGGTGCATGAGGCATTTTTGTGCAAACTTCTATCGGGCATGCAAGAGTAAAGAGTTGTCTGACCTTCTTCAAGATTGTTGCCTCGCTTACTCTGAGCGCCGCTTCGCAAACATATACAACGGCTTGCTGAAGCACAAAGACCTCAACGTGGGTGGTCAAGAGTTTCTTCATAGACACCTTATATTTAACTCAAAGTGGGCAAGAGCTTATGATGAGGACGGGAGGAGATATGGCCAAATGACAAGCAACATGGCCGAGTGCTTCAACAATGTGTTGAAGGGTGTCTGTGCATTGCCCGTGACGGCAATCATTCAATACACATACGAGAAGTTGAATGTCTATTTCCAGAACTACACCGATGAAACGGAGAAGGAAATTGCTCGGAATTGCGAGTTCCCAACGAAGGTTGAAGAGTTCATGAAATTTCAGGCAAGGAAGGCGGACTCACAAACGGCTACATGTTATGACAATGTTGACTGGGTTTACCAAGTGAATGAGCCGGGAGGCACCACACAAGGTGGTGTCCAACACGGAGGCCGGGCTTTCCGTGTGTCCCTAAAGACATGTGAATGCACATGTAGGAGGCCCTCTTTACTTCATCTGGCTTGCTCCCACTTGCTAACAGCGGCACGCACTAGACGTGTCGACTGCAATAACCCGCTCACCGTTCGGGAGTCCGAGTTCTCAATCGAAGCCACAAAGAGGACATGGGTTCCTAAGTTTTCTCCTTACTTGGATCAATCACAATGGCCGGAGTATCATGGAGTGCAAGTTTGGCCAGATCCGGAATGGAAGGTTGTGAAACGTGAAAGAAGAAAGACAAAGAGGTATCACGGAGATATGGATAGATGGGGTCATTCGGGAAACAAGTTATTCCAAGAGTCTCGCAAGCCAACTAATTGTGGATCATGCAATAGCAAGGGCCACAATAAAAGGAAGTGTACATCCGGCAAAAAATCAAAGGGCAATGGTGTTACCACAAGTCAAGCATCAAGTAGCCCACAAGCTTCAAATCAACCTCCAAGCCAACAAACCCCAAGCCAACAAACCCCAAGCCAACAAGCTCCAAGCCAACAAACCCCACGGCAACAAACTCCTTCGCAACAAGGTCCAAGCCAACAAGCTCCTTCGCCACAAGGTCCAAGCCAACAAACTCGAAGGCAACAAGCTCCAAGCCAACAAGCTCCTTCGCCACAAGGTCCAAGCCAACAAGCTCGGAGGCAACAAGCTCCAAGCCAACAAGCTCGTTCGCAACAAGCTCCAAGGCAACAAGCCCCAAGCCATCAATCACAACGGCGACAAGCTCCAAGGCAACCAAGGATTCATGTAGGGCTTAGTAGAGGTCGCCATGGTGGACGTCGGGGTACTAGTATGCTAGGATACCTAGCGGGGCCTTATCCGTATGTGTCTCCAAGTTACTAATTGCATTGTACTATATATTTTCCTATTCCGTGACTAACTTTGGTTTTCTCAATTTTGTTTTCAGGTATGGCAACCCAACCCAACAAGGGGAAGGGGGCGTGGGAGGGCAATGAGAAGGAGGAGTCGGTTTGGGAGGAGGCGGTAAGGACGGTGCGGAAGAGGGAGGAGGAAGAACTTGAGAGGAAGAAGAAGGAGGAGGAAGACAACAAGATGGCCGAGCGTGCCCGTATGCAAAGGGAGTATCAGCAATACATATGGCGCGAGAAGAAGAAGAATGAGAAGATCAAGGCTGAACGGGACCGCTTGGCACGGGAAAAATTCCTGAGGAGCTGCCAACTTGCTCAAATAGCGAGGGAGAGGGCCAATAGGATGCACCTAGAGGAGGTGGCTAGGGAGGCTGAACGCATCAAGGAGGAAAGAGCTCAAGCGGAAGCTGCAAAGACGGAGGAGTGATACGTCTCCAACGTATCGATAATTTCTTATGTTCCATGCCACATTATTGATGTTATCTACATGTTTTATGCACACTTTATGTCATATTCGTGCATTTTCTGGAACTAACCTATTAACAAGATGCCGAAGTGCCGATTGTCTTTTTCTGCTGTTTTTGGTTTCAGAAATCCTAGTAAGGAAATATTCTCGAAATTGGACGAAATCAAAGCCCAGGGGCCTATTTTTCCACGAAGCTTCCAGAAGTCCGAAGACGAAACGAAGAGGGGCCACGGGGTGGCCAAACCCTAGGGCGGCGCGGCCCCACCCCTGGCCGCGCCGGCCTGTGGTTTGGGCCCCCCGTGCCGCCTCTTGACTTGCCCTTCCGCCTACTTAAAGCCTCCGTGACGAAACCCCCGCATCGAGAGCCACGATACGGAAAACCTTCCAGAGACGCCGCCAACGCCGATCCCATCTCGGGGATCCAGAGATCGCCTCCGGCACCTGGGAGAGGGGAATCATCTCCCGGAGGACTCGAAGCCGCCATGGTCGCCTCCGGTGTGATGTGTGAGTAGTCTACCCCTGGACTATGGGTCCATAGCAGTAGCTAGATGGTTGTCTTCTCCCCATTATGCTTCATTGTCGGATCTTGTGAGCTGCCTAACATGATCAAGATCATCTATCTGTAATTCTATATGTTGCGTTTGTTGGGATCCGATGAATAGAGAATACTTGTTATGTTGATTATCAAAGTTATGTCTATGTGTTGTTTATGATCTTGCATGCTCTCCGTTATTAGTAGATGCTCTGGCCAAGTTGATGCTAGTAACTCCAAGAGGGAGTATTTATGCTCGATAGTGGGTTCATGTCTCCGTGAATCTGGAGGGGTGACAAGAACCTCTATGGTTATGGATGTGCTGTTGCCACTAGGGATAAAACATTAGTGCTATGTTCAAGGATGTAGTCACTAGTTACATTACGCGCAATACTTAATGCAATTGTCTGTTGTTAGCAACTTAATACTGGAGGGGGTTCGGATGATAACTTCGAAGGTGGACTTTTTAGGCATTGATGCAGTTGGATGGCGGTCTATGTACTTTGTCGTAATGCCCAATTAAATCTCACTATACTCATCATAATATGTATGTGCATGGTCATGCCCTCTTTATTTGTCAATTGCCCAACTGTAATTTGTTCACCCAACATGCTGTTTATCTTATGGGAGAGACACCTCTAGTGAACTGTGGACCCCGGTCCAATTCTCTATACTGAAATACAATCTACTGCAATACTGTTCTACTGTTTTCTGCAAACAATCATCTTCCACACAATACGGTTAATCCTTTGTTACAGCAAGCCGGTGAGATTGACAACCTCACTGTTTCGTTGGGGCAAAGTATTTTGGTTGTGTTGTGCAGGTTCCACGTTGGCGCCGGAATCCCTGGTGTTGCGCCGCACTACATCCCGCCGCCATCAACCTTCAACGTGCTTCTTGGCTCCTCCTGGTTCGATAAACCTTGGTTTCTTTCTGAGGGAAAACTTGCTGCTGTGCGCATCATACCTTCCTCTTGGGGTTCCCAACGAACGTGTGAGTTACACGCCATCAAGCTCTTTTTCTGGCGCCGTTGCCGGGGAGATCAAGAAACGCTGCAAGGGGAGTCTCCACATCCCAATCTCTTTACTTTGTTTTTGTCTTACTTAGTTTTATTTACTACTTTGTTTGCTGCACTAAATCAAAACACAAAAAAATTAGTTGCTAGTTTTACTTTATTTGCTATCTTGCACTCTATATCAAAAACACAAAAAAAATAGTTACTCGTTTTACTTTACTTAATATCATGCATGTTTTTATTTCACTAGTTAAGCATAATGGAAAACAACAAAAATATGAGAGATCTTTATGAACTTTATCTTGAATTAGGACATGATGTGTTTGAAGAGAGAATTAAAAAACCCATGGAACTTTATATGCATGCTAATGGGAATGTTATTACTATGGATGCTTTGAACACCATTGTTGCTAATGCTATGGAAAATTCTAAGCTTGGGGAAGCTGGCTCTGATGAGCATGATCTTTTTAGTCCCCCAAGCATTGAGGAGAATGAATTTGATTATGATTACAATATGCCTCCTATATTTGATGATGAGAATAATAATGATAGCTACTTTGTTGAATTTGCTCCCACTACTACTAATAAAATTGATTATGCTTATGTGGAGAGTAATAATTTTATACATGAGACTCATGATAAGAATGCTTTATGTGATAGTTATATTGTTGAGTTTGCTCATGATGCTACTGAAAGTTATTATGAGAGAGGAAAATATGGTTGTGGAAATTTTCATGTTACTAAAACACCTCTCTATGTGCTGAAATATTTGAAGCTATACTTGTTTTATCTTTCTATGCTTGTCGCATTATGCTTCTTGAACTTGTTTATTTACAAGATTCCTATGCATAGGAAGCATGTTAGGCTTAAATGTGTTTTGAATTTGCCTCTTGATGCTCTCTTTTGCTTCAAATACTATTTCTTGCGAGTGCATCATTAAAACTGCTGAGCCCATCTTAATGGCTATAAAGAAAGAACTTCTTGGGAGATAACCCATGTGTTATTTTACCTACAGTACTTTGTTTTTATTTTGTGTCTTGGAAGTTGTTTACTACTGTAGCAACCTCTCCTTATCTTAGTTTAGTGTTTTGTTGTGCCAAGTAAAGTCGTTGATAGAAAAGTAAGTACTAGATTTGGATTACTGCGCAGTTCCAGATTTCTTTGCTGTCACGAATCTGGGTCCACCTCCCTGTAGGTAGCTCAGAAAATTAAGCCAATTTACATGCATGATCCTCAGATATGTACGCAACTTTCATTCAATTTGAGCATTTTCATTTGAGCAAGTCTGGTGCCATTTTAAAATTCGTCAATACGAACTGTTCTGTTTTGACAGATTCTGCCTTTTATTTCGCATTGCCTCTTTTGCTATGTTGGATGAATTTCTTTGATCCACTAATATCCAGTAGCATTATGCAATGTCCAGAAGTGTTAAGAATGATTGTGTCACCTCTGAATATGTTAATTTATATTGTGCACTAACCCTCTAATGAGTTGTTTCGAGTTTGGTGTGGACGAAGTTTTCAAGGATCAAGAGAGGAGTATGATGCAACATGATCAAGGAGAGTGAAAGCTCTAAGCTTGGGGATGCCCCGGTGGTTCACCCCTGCATATATTAAGAAGACTCAAGCGTCTAAGCTTGGGGATGCCCAAGGCATCCCCTTCTTCATCGACAACATTATCAGGTTCCTCCCCTGAAACTATATTTTTATTCCATCACATCTTATGTGCTTTTTCTTGGAGCGTCGGTTTGTTTTTGTTTTTTGTTTTGTTTGAATAAAATGGATCCTAGCATTCACTTTATGGGAGAGAGACACGCTCCGCTGTAGCATATGGACAAGTATGTCCTTAGTTTCTACTCATAGTATTCATGGCGAAGTTTCTCCTTCGTTAAATTGTTATATGGTTGGAATTGGAAAATGATACATGTAGTAATTGCTATTAATGTTTTGGGTAATGTGATACTTGGCAATTGTTGTGCTCATGATTAAGCTCTTGCATCATATGCTTTGCACCCATTAATGAAGAAATACATAGAGCATGCTAAAATTTGGTTTGCATATTTGGTTTCTCTAAGGTCTAGATAATTTCTAGTATTGAGTTTGAACAACAAGGAAGACGGTGTAGAGTCTTATAATGTTTTCAATATGTCTTTTATGTGAGTTTTGCTGCACCGGTTCATCCTTGTGTTTGTCTCAAATAAGCCTTGCTAGCCTAAATCTTGTATCGAGAGGGAATACTTCTCATGCATCCAAAATACTTGAGCCAACCACTATGCCATTTGTGTCCACCATACCTACCTACTACATGGTATTTTCCGCCATTCCAAAGTAAATTGCTTGAGTGCTACCTTTAAAATTCCATCATTCACCTTTGCAATATATAGCTCATGGGACAAATAGCTTAAAAACTATTGTGGTATTGAATATGTAATTATGCACTTTATCTCTTATTAAGTTGCTCGTTGTGCGATAACCATGTTTACTGGGGACGCCATCAACTTTTCATTGTTGAATTTCATGTGAGTTGCTATGCATGTTCGTCTTGTCTGAAGTAAGGGCGATCTACACTGAGTTGAATGGTTTGAGCATGCATATTGTTAGAGAAGAACATTGGGCCGCTAACTAAAGCCATGATCCATGGTGGAAGTTTCAGTTTTGGACAAACATCCTCAAATCTCTAATGAGAAAAGAATTAATTGTTGTTGAATGCTTAAAGCATTAAAAGAGGAGTCCATTATCTGTTGTCTATGTTGTCCCGGTATGGATGTCTAAGTTGAGAATAATCAAAAGCGAGAAATCCAAATGCGAGCTTTCTCCTTAGACCTTTGTACAGGCGGCATAGAGGTACCCCTTTGTGATACTTGGTTAAAGCATATGTATTGCGGTGATAATCCAGGTAGTCCAAGCTAATTAGGACAAGGTGCGGGCACTATTAGTACACTATGCATGAGGCTTGCAACTTATAAGATATAATTTACATGATGCATATGCTTTATTACTACCGTTGACAAAATTGTTTCATGTTTTCAAAATCAAAGCTCTAGCACAAATATAGCAATCGATGCTTTTCCTCTATGGAGGACAATTCTTTTACTTTCAATGTTGAGTCAGTTCACCTATTTCTCTCCACCTCAAGAAGCAAACACTTGTGTGAACTATGCATTGATTCCTACATACTTGCTTATTGCACTTATTATATTACTCTATGTTGACAATATCCATGAGATATACATGTTACAAGTTGAAAGCAACCGCTGAAACTTAATCTTCTTTTGTGTTGCTTCAATGCTTTTACTATGAATTATTGCTTTATGAGTTAACTCTTATGCAAGACTTATTGATGCTTGTCTTGAAGTGCTATTCATGAAAAGTCTTTGCTTTATGATTCACTTGTTTACTCATGTCATATACATTGTTTTGATCGCTGCATTCACTACATATGCTTTACAAATAGTATGATCAAGATTATGATGGCATGTCACTCCAGAAATTATCTGTGTTATCGTTTTACCTGCTCGGGACGAGCAGAACTAAGCTTGGGGATGCTGATACGTCTCCAACGTATCGATAATTTCTTATGTTCCATGCCACATTATTGATGTTATCTACATGTTTTATGCACACTTTATGTCATATTCGTGCATTTTCTGGAACTAACCTATTAACAAGATGCCGAAGTGCCGATTCTTTTTTCTGCTGTTTTTGGTTTCAGAAATCCTAGTAAGGAAATATTCTCGGAATTGGACGAAATCAAAGCCCAGGGGCCTATTTTTCCACGAAGCTTCCAGAAGTCCGAAGACGAAACGAAGAGGGGCCACGGGGTGGCCAAACCCTAGGGCGGCGCGGCCCCACCCCTGGCCGCGCCGGCCTGTGGTTTGGGCCCCCGTGCCGCCTCTTGACTTGCCCTTCCGCCTACTTAAAGCCTCCGTGACGAAACCCCCAGTACCGAGAGCCACGATACGGAAAACCTTCCAGAGACGCCGCCAACGCCGATCCCATCTCGGGGGATCCAGGAGATCACCTCCGGCACCCTGCCGGAGAGGGAATCATCTCCCGGAGGACTCTACGCCGCCATGGTCGCCTCCGGTGTGATGTGTGAGTAGTCTACCCCTGGACTATGGGTCCATAGCAGTAGCTAGATGGTTGTCTTCTCCCCATTATGCTTCATTGTCGGATCTTGTGAGCTGCCTAACATGATCAAGATCATCTATCTGTAATTCTATATGTTGCGTTTGTTGGGATCCGATGAATAGAGAATACTTGTTATGTTGATTATCAAAGTTATGTCTATGTGTTGTTTATGATCTTGCATGCTCTCCGTTATTAGTAGATGCTCTGGCCAAGTTGATGCTAGTAACTCCAAGAGGGAGTATTTATGCTCGATAGTGGGTTCATGTCTCCGTGAATCTGGAGGGGTGACAAGAACCTCTAAGGTTATGGATGTGCTGTTGCCACTAGGGATAAAACATTAGTGCTATGTTCAAGGATGTAGTCACTAGTTACATTACGCGCAATACTTAATGCAATTGTCTGTTGTTAGCAACTTAATACTGGAGGGGGTTCGGATGATAACCTGAAGGTGGACTTTTTAGGCATAGATGCAGTTGGATGGCGGTCTATGTACTTTGTCGTAATGCCCAATTAAATCTCACTATACTCATCATAATATGTATGTGCATGGTCATGCCCTCTTTATTTGTCAATTGCCCAACTGTAATTTGTTCACCCAACATGCTGTTTATCTTATGGGAGAGACACCTCTAGTGAACTGTGGACCCCGGTCCAATTCTCTATACTGAAATACAATCTACTGCAATACTGTTCAACTGTTTTCTGCAAACAATCATCTTCCACACAATACGGTTAATCCTTTGTTACAGCAAGCCGGTGAGATTGACAACCTCACTGTTTCGTTGGGGCAAAGTATTTTGGTTGTGTTGTGCAGGTTCCACGTTGGCGCCGGAATCCCTGGTGTTGCGCCGCACTACATCCCGCCGCCATCAACCTTCAACGTGCTTCTTGGCTCCTCCTGGTTCGATAAACCTTGGTTTCTTTCTGAGGGAAAACTTGCTGCTGTGCGCATCATACCTTCCTCTTGGGGTTCCCAACGAACGTGTGAGTTACACGCCATCAAGGAGCGCCACCACTTCTTCGATTCGGTCGTTCAGTTGGCTCGTGACATAAGGGAGAAGGAAGAATTGGCTGAAGAATCTAAGAAGAAGAAGGCGAGGGGGAGAGAGCCTTTGCCACACAGTGATGTCCCTTTGGCTATGTTCATGTCGTTGAACCTTATTGTAATTGGAACCTTGATGTCGTCGAACCTTCTTTGTTATTTCAACCATTATGCTGTGTCGTACATATTTTGTCCAATGTTGTATTCAAAACTGTTGGAGTATGGTAGGATTTTTCATGGGTTTAACACAAGTCAATGTGTGGCGCCCTTCCCACTGGCGCCACACTGCACTGTGTGGCGCCCGTGGCATCGGCGCCACACATGCCAACTTATATCAACTTTTGGGTCGAAAACATCCAGGGGCTCCGGACGATTAGTCCTTAGCCGTTTTGGCGAGCCTCTTTGTGTGGCGCCCGTGGCATCGGCGCCACACTGTGAGGTGTGGCGCCCGTGGCATCGGCGCCACACAAACAGGGTCGCAAAACGGCTAAGTATCAGACGATTTGTCTTACAGTATGTTTTGGGAAATTACAAATGCATGTGTGGCGCCGACGGGAGGGGCGCCACACATGCTGCCACGTCGGATCGGCGCACCAGCTCAGCGTCGAGGGCGCCACGTCGGTTGGGAGAGTGGCGCCGGCAGGACGGGCGCCACACTGGCATGTGTGACGCCCATGGGAGGGGCGCCACACAAAAGGGTTAGATGGGTGAAATAGTTTGGCCGGAGGGTCAGTTTGTGATTTTCTTTCACTTTTGGGTTATTTCTGTGTAAATCGCCTATCGTTGATGGACAGAAATCGGAATAACAGATTACGAGGGGAAAATGCCAAAAAAACACCCGACGAAAAAAAGGAAAGAAAGAAAGCAGCGCTCTCTTTGAAGGATATTATCCTCTCTAGCAACTGAAGCCAATGAAGATAGGTGAGCCTTACCTAGCGAAGATTCGACAACATTCCGAAGGACATACATCACGCGTCCACTTCTACTATGTTGCACAGTTTTTCGCTTCCCCGTGATAATGCCGTCCCCACCAATGTGACCACGTATGACCATTGTATTTGTACCATGATTACACAAGGTTCTAGATCGCCAAGGTGAAAAGGTAATCTTTGCAAAGGTAATTTGATGTTTCCGAGGCACTGAGACAAAGGGGGATGTGAGATCATGGGGCCATCACCTGGTGGCTAACATGTCGGCCACGGGAAGCATTCCGTGCATGCCAATATTTTGGCTTTGCGTGCGACTCCATATCTTTGATGCGTCGAGGACGGCTGCCAATGAATTGATCATGGTAGGCAGAGAAGTCTTGTTCGCGGAGGCTTTGTCAAAGATTATATAAGTGTGGGATTCGACATCGTAACCAACAAATATACCCTCCAAAGCTTTAGGTTCAAATTTAGACAAACGAACTCCTTTGATTTTATAGAAACACTTACAACCGAACACCTTGAAGTAGGAGATGTTAGGCTTGTGTCTGGAGATAATTTCATAAGGAGTCTTGTTCAAGCCCTTGCGGAGATATAGCTGGTTTGAAGAATGACATGCGGTGGAGATGACTTCGGCCCAAAAGTTGTAGCGAGATTTATACTCCGACAACATAGACCTTGCCATATCCATCAGGGTATGGTTCTTCCTCTCTGCAACACCATTTTGTTGAGGGTTGTACGCGGATGTCTTGTCCCCTCATTATAAGAAAATTATTGAGTGTGTAGTTCTTGAACTCGGACCTGTTGTCACTTCTTATTGCCAATATATTAAGGTTGTGTTGATGTTGCACTTCGGTGGCAAAGTCGATGAAGATTTGTTGAGTCTCATCCTTTTTCTTAAGAAAATAGACCCAAGTATATCTTGAATAATCATCAACAATCACCAAGCAATGTTTCTTCACACCAAGACTTGCATGAGTGGTGGGACCAAAAAGGTCCACATGAAGGAGTTATAATATCCTCTTGGAAGAGATGATGGTCTTGCTTGAATGTGGAGAATCATGCATTTTACCTTCAACACAAGCCCTACAAACACGATCTTAATTTGAAAAAATAAACATTGTCTTTTAGTCCCACAATATGGTTTCTGATGAGTGCATTTTTAGCATGTTTTTACATCGTTATTTATCAAGTTATCGTTGAGTAGTAGTAGGATTTTTGTATTTCATCACGCCTTTTATGCTTGTCTACACAGGATCTTGAAATAATAAGTCGATGATGAAATATCATTGAAAACTGTCATTTTCTAGCATTTTGACGAGGACAACTTCCAGTAGCTTTAACGGGCATCGGTACGGGCAAGGTGCGCCCGTACCGTCCGCCCATACCACCCTCCAGAATCATTGCCTTGTCAAATACTTTCACCTCTCGTAGACAGATCAGAGATCAGAGACACACAACTCCGCGAAATAGAGAAACACCGCCCCATATCAGATCTCAAGTAGGAACTTTGGAGAATACAAGATCCAGGCTGCTATGTGGATCCTCGGAGGACAAGGCGTCATCCCCTTCATCATCATCAACCGCTGCACCATCACCATCATCATCATCCAACAATAGTTTTAACCTTGACTGTTATTGTGGATTTGTATTCAAATTCGTTCCATTCCTTTAATCCCCTCCATAAGATTATGATGATGTTGTTGATTGTCTCCATGTGTGAGTAGTCCTATTAGTTCTTGGGGAGATGGAGAAACCCTAGCATGAATATGAGATGAATCTAAGATGATCTATGGTTTTAAGTATTAATGTGTGTTAGTTCTCTCTCTTGATATTATGTGTTGTGCACCATGTAATATTTGCCTTATGGTATCGAGAGGGAACTACCCTTTGAAGTGTGGTAAAGTGAATGACGGGAAGTGACATTACCATATTGGCGCTTTGACACATTAATAAGGGGGATACACAAAGCTCATATAGATAACTACGGGGTAAAACCCTTAATAGCAATAGTCAATATGTGGCTTGCGGAAGACTAGCTTTTGTGGTTATTTAGAGATGCGATGATCGATGGCTTTCTGGGCGCATCTTATTACGGAGCTCTCCCACACACAATATGGTTTAAAGCATACTTTATCTTGATTAACATGAATCCTAGTGATAGAGGTGGATCCAATAATTCTTGAGAACACTTTCTCTTATTAAGTTTCAACCCATTTCCTTTAACGTTTTTACCGTTTTATTTACTTTATATTCAACCTTTTACAACACCCCCTTTAAACATTTTGAGATTATAAAACAATTTATAAGTAATCTTTAGTAGAAAGTAGCAAGGGGCATTAAGACCCTAACCAGTAGCTCCTCATGGTTCGATACTCTTATTTCGAAACTAGCTACAGTTGATATGTGTTCTTGCAGTTATCAGCGACCTTCTTCTTCTTCTCACCTTGGGGAGGGAAGGACTTAGCAAACTTGGATGAATTCAAAAACCTCACTGGCCAAGGAATTTGAATGCCACTATCTTACTTATCTGAATTTTAAATTTGTGTTGTGTCACTGTTTAGTGTTCCATCAACAATATATCATACCACTATTCTTTTTCTGCATGTGACTCATACTTTTCTTCTAAAAATTGATATATTATGCTAGCTATTTGTCCTTTTCATTTATGTGAATTCCTATAGTATAAGACCAATTGTTGGGTAAAAACCAAGTATGTAGGAGCTTGGCGAGGGCCAGAGAAAGCACAACATGATATGGTATCTCTTTGAATAGAAATGGGTTGTGCACTCCATTTCAAGACCTAAGCGCGCATCTTTAAGTATGCAGGAGCGGCGAGGGCCAAGGAAGCACAACATGATATGGCATCTTTGAATAGAAATGGGTTGTGTAAGTACTGTATGCATATTTGGTACCATCTCCATACCCTTCTCCATCGACATTTTTAAACTAATGTTTCTCTGCAATCAATCATAAGGAAACAAACAGTTAAATCAAGCAATAGATATCTAGAAACACTTGTGTTCCAGCTGATAGCTTTCCAAGGAAGGTTAGCACAAAGTAACATGACATTTCTTTAATTATAACCTATATCAAAGGCAAACTGTAAGGGTACATTGCCCCTATGTGTGGTTTTGGTAATTAATGACAACCCCTATGGACTAATGTTTTCATTGAGTTTATATGAAGGAATATTCCATAGGTTCTACTTGTATTCCATGTGTTGGATTCAAGTATGGATGCCATGTAAATAAAGATACATTTGTGTGTTGGCATCAAGATCGTCGATTTGAAGACATATATGTGATATGATCAAGAAGAAGAAATGAAGATGGAGTTCCTATGTGGAACTCAATATTAGTCGTGCTCTATCTTATGAGAGTATGAGAAGATACAAGGTTGAGTTGGGCAAGTTCAAGATGAGCATCTCAAGTGGATAACATGCTTGAAGCTTGCCGTCCATTTTGTGATAATGGACATGTGAAGATGTGCATCAATGAAGCTTTCCCATCATAGTGTATGGGGGAGCATTTGTGAGTCTTCACGAAGTAACGATGATCAAGTAAGGCATTCCGGCTTGTGTAGAGCTTGTAGAGTTATCATCAAGATCAAGCGGGATGCGCAAGGCAAAGGTATGACCTTGATAGGTTTTCCTTTTACCGGTCTCAAGGTGGTTGATGGGAGATCGGATTATAGGATAGATAGCCGCACTATTAAGAGGGACTTTCGGTTGGGTAACTTGATCACATCGTCTTAGGGAGCTCAATCCTTTGCATACTTTGCATATCCTTATTGCTTCTTGGTGTTTCTCTGTGTGAGGTTCTTGAGCTTGTTGCTAGCTTTACAACAAGCCCCAGTTCATCGAAAACGGAGTTCGCATGCATCTTCTATTGAGTTTTCGAGGTTGGGTGATTTTACCGTATTCATGATATAATGGTCTACCTTTTATATTCATGATAAAATCCCCTCCTACAGATTCTTGAGTTTTCACTTTCTATTGGATAGCATTTGTTGTTATCTTCCAAACAAAATTGGTTTCATTCGAATCGGAGTTCGGGAGCTTTTGTTATAAAAGAAAAGGAGAAAAGAATAAAAAGGAAAAGAAAAGAAAATCGGAGGTAATGGCCGGCCGGCCGACCGGCCTGACCGGCCCACCCGCCGGCCCACCCGGTCCGCGCCGGCCATGGCGCTGATGCCAACCGGGCTGGCTGCTGTAAGGCTGCCGGTCTGGGTCCGGCCCAGCTCCCGGCGTCGGCCGGCCTTTGCTCGGCGTGTGGCCCGGCCGACAGCCTCCCCGCCGGGCCTTCTCCCGCCCCCGCGCAGCCTGCCGCCTCCCCCGGCCTGCTCCCGCCCCGCCGGCCTGTGGCCCGGTCCAGCCGGGCTGGTGACCGGCCTGTCCGGCTCCTGCCCCGGTCGGCCGGCATGTGCACCGGCTGGGCCGATTTTCCTGCGCGTTTTTGTTGACTTGTCTTCCCGACGGTTATTTCTCCTCCTTAGCTATAAATAGCTTTCTTCCACCTTGAGCTGAGTTAGTTCTTCCTATTCTCTCTCCTCCATTGTTGCCTTTGAAGAACTTGCTCTCTCTCTTGATCCCCTCATGATTCTTGCTCATTCTTGAGGGATCTAAGAGAGGAGATCTAGATCTACAATCCCCACCAATCCATTTCTCCTCTAAGTGAGGGGAACCCCTTGGATCTAGATCTTGGAGTCTTTTGTTGACTTTCCCCATTGTTCTTCCTCTCCAATCTCATCCTAGCATTTGTTGCTTGGGTGGGATTTGAGAGTGAAGGATTTGAACACCTCTAGTGTTCTTGCTTTGCATCATTTCATAGTGTTGAGCTCTCCACCACGATTAGTTCGAGTGAGAGACCGTGAGCTTGTTACTCTTGGAGGGAGACCTCCTAGTTGGCTTGGCGGTTGGTGCTCCTGTGATCTCTTCAAGAAGATTGTGAAGAGGCCCGGGCTTCTCCTTTGTGGAGCTTGTGAAGTAGTTGTGGAGCTTACCATCTCCGGAGCGGAGGAAAAAGCTAACCATAAGGAAAGGGCCATTATCCTTCATGGGTGTGGTTCGGAGAATATGGTGAGCCTTCGTGGCGCGGGGAATCCTTCGTGGGACCTCCGCTCCTCCAAACGTGACGTACCTTCTTGCAAAGGAAGGGAACACGGGAATACATCCTCGTCTCCGCGTGCCTCGGTTATTTCTTTACTCGAGCTCTCTTTCCTTGTGATAGCCATCGTGCTTGAAGTACATATATATTGCTATCACTTGTGCTACATATATCTTGTGCCTATCTTGCTTAGCTCTAGTTGCTATTGTTACACTTAGTTGAGCTTAGCATATTTAGGGTTTGTGCTTGTAATCTAATCGTTAGTTTAATTCTGCATTCTTACAAGACAAATCCTTAAGAGTTTTTAATTGCCTATTCACCCCCATATAGGCGACATCTCGATCTTTCAATTGGTATCAGAGCAAGGTCTCTCCTTGTTTAAGTCTTCACCGCCTTGAGAGTAAAGATGTCGGCTAGTATAGTGCACAATGACACAATTGTCTTTAATGGCACAAATTATCTTTTGTGGCGAAATTGCTTACTTTGTAATCTTCGGACCTTGTGTCCACATATAGAGCAATTTCTAGATGTCGGTTTTTCTCCTCCGATGGATTCTCAAAATCTATCTTTAGAGGATGAGAAAAACTTACATCTTGAAGCTCAAGTTTCTAATGAGCTTTTATTCTCCTTGAGACCCGATTTTCGTAGGTTCTTGATGTATATAAAGCAAAAATCGTCTCATGAGATGTGGATCAAGCTTAAGGAAATGTTTGGTGGATCCACTTCTCAATTGGTCGGTGGTGACTCCGAGGAGCTCTCTTCCCCTTCACATCATGAAGAGCTCCAAGTTGCTTCCACCTCCGGTCGTGATGAGTTATCATCTTCTTCCACTTCACCAACGTGTAGCAAGACACGAGGTAATGATATGGTGAGTGGTGAGGAAAATTGCAATGTTGATATTGTGCTCAAGAGTGATGATTCTTCATCTCTATCCCATTGCAATGCTTCCTCTTTGGACTTAAACACATCTAGCATTAAAGATGTAGTATAGTGCACAATGACACAATTGTCTTTAATGGCACAAATTATCTTTTGTGGCAAAATTGCTTGCTTTATAATCTTCGGACCTTGTGTCCAAATATAGAGGAATTTCTAGATGTCGGTTTTTCTCCTCCGATGGATTCTCAAAATTTATCTTTAGAGGATGAGAAAAACTTACATCTTGAAGCTCAAGTATCTAATGGGCTTTTATTCTCCTTGAGACCCGATTTCGTAGGTTCTTGATATATATAAATCGAAAGTCGTCTCATGAGATGTGGATCAAGCTTGAAGAAATATTTGGTGGATCCATTTCTCATTTGGTCGGTGGTGTCTCCGAGGAGCTCTCTTCTCCTTCACATCATGAAGATCTCCAAGTTGCTTCCACCTCCGGCCGTGATGATTTATCATCTACTTCCACTTCACCAATGTGTTGCAAGACACAAGGTAATGATATGATGAGTGGTGAGGGAAATTGCAATGTTGATATTGTGCTCAATAGTGATGACTCTTCATCTCTATCTCATTGCAATGTTTCCTCTTCGGACTTAAACACATCTAGCATTGAAAATAATCTACATGCTTGTGTTGATAGTCCTTGCATATCATGTACAAACTCCTTACATAAATCCCATGATGATATGCTTGCTTTGTCTTGAAGCCATGAACAAAATGCTTCTATTTTCTCTATTGGTTTATTGTCTAACAATGTAGAGGAAACCGAACACTCTATGGATCAAGACATGATTTCAAATAGGGATTCAAGAATATCCTCATCTTCATTCTCCGGTATGGACATGTGCCTTATGGCAAATGGATCAAAAGTATCTCCTACTTTGACTCCTAACACATCCTCTAATGATGAGAGTGATGATGATGATAATGATGAAGAGTATAATACTTTGTTGCATGATATGGGAATGGTATATGCTTCTCTTCATGGTAATAAAGAAGCTCGTGCTAATCTCGAACACTCTTTGGAGACCTTGAATAAATACAAGGAAACTATAGTGGAGTTGGAGTCCCATGTTGAAAATGGGAGAATGAGATTCAATATCCTCAAGCAAGAGCTAAAAGATGAGAAGCATACTGATTTTATGCTCACACAAAAAATTGAATCCTATGAGCTTGAAAATGAAAAATCTATTGATGATGCTTGTGCTACTAACTCTAATTCTCGTGAAGCATCTACCTTGGAGGAGAATGTTGAGCTAAGGGCTCAACTTGAGTTGCTAACTGGCAATTATAGGGAATTGGAAGAAAGTCATAAAAAGCTCTCAAGCTCTCATAATGATCTTCTAATTTCCTATGATGGGCTAAAGTTAGCTCATGAGGCAAGTATCACTAAAGTAATATCTTGCGAGCCTCATTCGGACACTAGCACAACCTCTACTCATAATGCTATTTTGCCATGTGCTAGTCCTTGTAATCCATCTAGTCAAACTAGTGACACACCTTGTGTTGGATTACTTGATTTGCCTTGTTGCTCTAACAATGAAGCTTCTACTTCCTCTAGTACTTGTATTTCTACTAACCATGTAGAGGAAATAAAAGAGCTCGAGGCCCAAGTCCTTTCTTTGAAGAAATACTTGGAAAAGCGTCATGAAGGGAAATCCGCACTTGACAAGATGTTGAGTGTGCAACAATCCCCAATGACAAGAGTGGACTTGGATTCAACTTCAATAACAAGAACAAGTCCAAGAGCAAGAGCAACAAGAAGAAGGGCCAAGACAAAGTCAAGGATCCGGCCAAGTTGGTTTGCTTTAAGTGCAAGGTTGAAGGGCACCATGTTAGATCATGCCCATTGAAGAAGAAGCACTTAAGTGAGAAGCAACAAGGGAAACGGCCACAGGGTCAAGGTCAAGCTCAAGCTCGACCTCAAGTTGAAGATAGGCCACTTCCCAATAAGAATCAAGATAAAGTTCCCCAAGAGAAGAAATCAATAAAGAAGAAAAAGGGGAACACTTGCTACTTATTCAGTGAGAAGGGGCATCTTGCTTCTTCATGCTTAGGTGGTACCTTATCTAACCCTATAATTGTCGATGATGATTATTCTCTAGGGAAGGATAAGGATGGCAATGTGTTTGCCAAGTTTATTGGAACTCAAACTGGTTTCAAGAAAAGAACTATTTGGGTTTCCAAGCCTATTGTAACTAACCTCTTAGGACCCAACTTGGTTGGGGACCAACAAGCTCAAACTTGATCAATAGGTGCATGTGGAGGGCATTGGAGACTTGGCTACTCCATGAAAAATTAATGGATCTTCATATATTATATTTTTACCAAGCCAAGACGTATGAATTATCATCTATATCTTATATCCAATGTTCCTCTTTGCGGTAACTTATACTTCAACTCTTCATGTTTATTGTAAGTTACTTGCCCCTTGCATGTTTGGTTTTGTACCAAATATGTGTTTGTATGTGTTATGTCTTACTTGCCTATCTTGTGTATTCAAGTATGTTTGTTTGACACATCATATACTTGTGTATTGCTTTGAGCCTAATGCATCTTAATGATATCTTATTTGGCTCTCTTTGAGTGATTAATGGAACATCCCATTTTGGGGGAGTGATATGCTTTGTGCATCTCTCCTTCTATAAAATGTGTGTATATGGGTACCACCACTTAGTATTGATATTGCAATATTATCTAGTCACTATGTGGTGTGTCATACTCATGATAAATTCAAATTCTAAATGTCAATTAATCATCTCTAGTTGAATTTTAGTTGCCTCTTGTTTAGAAGAAATGTTTTATCACATTATGAGGGAGTAATATGTTATGTACATATCACAAGCCTAGAAAATGTGAACATATGAGGTTATGCCACTTAGAGTTGATACACGTAATTATCTTGATCCTAGGTGGCATGTTTGCTCAAACAAGCTCCACTTGTATTAAAAAGCTTTTATTTCTCATCTCATGGTTCTTGTTTGAGTAAGAAATTCTTGGTACGGTTTTTTTTTTCAAATACATATCTCTACATCTTATTTGAGATACCGTCTGCTTCAAGTTATTCTAATCATTGTCGTGCGTGATTGTTTGACTAATTAAAACTATCAAGAATCTTCATTTGTGCATCGTGCTTAATTCTATATACTTACCCTATGCCTTTTATTGTGAAGTTGATCCTTACTATTCTTGTTGAAATATACCACAGGAAGTTAACTCCAGTATTCTCATTATCTTTGACAATTGACAACCTTGTATGCGGTTGAATTTATGGATCATCTTCATTTTGGATTTCTTCTTATTTCCTTACTTTATTTCCAAGAAATCTTTGTTGCTCCCATGTGTCTTCCTTGTCCCTTTGAAAAATCTTTTGATAAATCCTCTTGATTCATATCAAGTGTTTGTTTTGGAAGACAAACCTTTTCCTTACGGTACATTGTGCCATTGTGAAAAGTGTAGAGGGTTTAGTTTATTTGTTCGAACCTTGCTCTTTTGGGGAGTTTGCTATCTCATTCCTTCTTACATATTTTATTTGCTTGAATGAGATAAATCTTTGAGCATGTTTGCTTTATTTCATCCTTTATGCTCAATGGTTTCTTCTTAATTCATTTGTTGAACTTTGTTGAACAAATCTTTTGTGATTTGCGTCTTTGATATAATTTGGACAACAAATTTGTTTGGTGACACCTTTATGCCTTATTCAATTCATTTGGTGTTTTGTCCAAAGTATATCTTTCTTGGATATTTAAAAGTTTTTGTGCATGCTTATATGTAATTTGTTTATACTTGTAGCATGCTTGCTTTCTTTGATCCATTATATAGGGTATACTCCATCAAATCCTAAACGGCTAAGATGTGCATGAAATTCAAATTTCATCTATAAATATGCACATATTTATATGGAGTGTGTTCTATATATTGTGGTTAGTCTAACCATGTTGTACCCGATAAGTTTGGGGACCAAGATGTACTTGAATGATGTTTTAGGTACATTGGAGATGCAATGGAAGCTTGTCTCATCTATAAGGAAGGTGTTGTCACCATATGAGAATTGGAGTCAAGCTAGGACGATCGATGAACCCTTATCTACTACATCATGCCATTGCTATCTCGGTAACAAGTATCTTTTTCATGCATACTCATATAGCATCCAACCTCTTGTAGGTTGCATCTTGGCATGAAATTCTATTTCTAAAATATTGTGATCCTTGAAAAATCCTTTTAAAGAAGACTTCTTATTGTACATTTGAGTAATTTGAGAAGATGCATATGATAGGAATATATATATATATCATGTTTATGATTCACCTATCCCAAATATGCTCTCTAGCAATTTATTGCATAACAATTCCTCAAAGAGCTCTTATGTGCAATATTGATGAAATTACGAAATAAATCCTATTTGTGATACTTGTTGTCTTTCTCAAAAACACTCCAACTAGCTTTACTTCCCTTATTGTTAGTTGTGATGTTTATGAGATTATCTTGGTTGAAGTTCATTCATATACCACAAGTGAAAATTGAAGCCATAGGCTATATATGCTTTTTAAGCAAATATCCTTTGGTATATTTTATGACTTCATCTTGGATATATTGTCTTATTTATTTTATTAACCTCTTATGTGTGCATGTTTCTTTATGGATCATCTTGTCCACTTTCGAAACTCATATACATGAGAGCGTTAATCCATCACCTTGATATCCTTGTTCTTTGCCAACCATCTTCTTATCCTTTTGTTTTTTTGTGTGTTTGTTGGTAGAGAAGATTTATGAGTGCTTGGTTTATTTGTTTTTCTTCATGCACTCATATCTCGTAATTGTAGGACCCAAGTTATTCTTGATAAGCGTATTATCTTTATCTTAGTTGTGTTCTAAATGATATAGAGGGAGTGATGATTCCATGTTTGTGCATATTGAATTCAAACGCAAACATTATAAATTGTGCATGAACCTTGGGGAGCTTTCTTATTTTATTTAGAGCACTATATCTCTCTTATCATGGTATCTTTGTTTGTCCAATTGGATCTTTGATTGCTTGCTTTATTTGTTGAACCTCACTTCACCATGTTACCTTTATGCAATCTTTGATCCTCAATATAGTTTGACTTCCTTCAAGTATTCGTCATTGGATATGTGCACTTGATTCCACTCAAATTATGAGAAGTGCACACCTTGGGGAGGAACTCACATTATATTGGCTTTCTAAATTTTTCACCCATTTTGGCACTTGTTGCCAATGGCGGAGAAGTTTAGAGGGTTTAAGGGAACGGTTTTATACTTAAGTTTGGTTTGTGCTTAAGTGTTTTGCCTCTCATGCATTCCATATTTATATGTCTTGCATGGTTGTATATATATAGTGGAAACTATCCCAAAGGTTAATCTTGACAATGTATGAAATGAATTCATGTTCATCACACGTGCATACATTATGGGGGAGTTTTTCTCTATATATATTGGTCCTACTCACATCCCATGCATTTGTTGTAGTTGTGTGAGTAGAGCCGGTTTTGATATGGGCTAGTAGCTATGTGTTACTTGACCATATCAAATAAAATCTCTTGTATACAACTTATTCTCGCATAAGTTGCGTACTTGTTTCTAATATTCATTATATAAACCCTCTTATTGTGATTGTCATCAATTACCAAAATGGGGGAGACTGTAAGGGTACATTGCTCCTATGTGTGGTTTTGGTAATTAATGACAACCCCTATGGACTAATGTTTTCATTGAGTTTATATGAAGGAATATTCCATAGGTTCTACTTGTATTCCATGTGTTGGATTCAAGTATGGATGCCATGTAAATAAAGATACATTTGTGTGTTGGCATCGAGATCATCGATTTGAAGACATATATGTGATATGATCAAGAAGAAGAAATGAAGATGGAGTTCTTATGTGGAACTCAATATTAGCCATGCTCTATCTTATGAGAGTATGAGAAGATACAAGGTTGAGTTGGGCAAGTTCAAGATGAGCATCTCAAGTGGATAACATGCTTGAAGCTTGACGTCCATTTGGTGAATGGACATGTGAAGATGTGCATCAATGAAGCTTTCCCATCATAGTGTATGGGGGAGCATTTGTGAGTCTTCACGAAGTAACGATGATCAAGTAAGGCATTCTGGCTTGTGTAGAGCTTGTAGAGTTATCATCAAGATTGATACATCCAAAACGTATCTACTTTCCCGAACACTTTTGCTATTGTTTTGCCTCTAATTTGTGTATTTTGGATGCAACTAACACGGACTAACGCTATTTTCAGCAGAACTGTTCTGGTGTCTCGTTTTTGTGCAGAAATCCAACTTTCGGGAAAATCCTCGGAATTTATGCAGAAGGTCCTATTTTCCCAGAATATTGGCGGAGCCAGAAGGGCAAGCCAGGTGGGGGCCCGAGGGCCCCACACACTAGGCCGGCGCGGCCCAGGAGGGGCCCGCGCGGCCCTACTGTGTGGCGGCCTCGGTCAGCCCCCGACGCCCTCCTTCGGACTATTTATTGCCTTCGACCTAAAAACGCACGGAGAGAAGTCGAAGTCGCCAGAAAGCCTCCAGAACGCCGCCACATCGCGAAACTCCGTCTCGGGAGCCAGAAGTCTCCGTTCTGGCACTCCGCCGGGACGGGGAATTGGAGGAGATCATTGATACGTCTCCGACGTATCGATAATTTGTTATGTTCCATGCCACATTATTGATGATATCTACATGTTTTATGCACACTTTATGTCATATTCGTGCATTTTCTGGAACTAACCTATTAACAAGATGCCGAAGTGCCGATTCTTTGTTTTCTGCTATTTTTGGTTTCAGAAATCCTAGTAACAAAATATTCTCGGAATTGGACGAAATCAACGCCCAGGTTCCTATTTTGCCCGGAAGCATCCAGAACACACGAGAACCGCCAGAGAGGGGGCACAGGCCCACCAAACCCTAGGCCGGCGCGGCCAGGGGGGGGCCCGCGCCCCCCTATAGTGTCGTCGCCCCGTTGACCTTCTGATGCCGCCTCTTCGCCTATTTAAGGGCCCTCGACCTAAAACCTCGAGACGAAAAAGCCACGGTACGAGAAACCTTCCAGAGCCGCCGCCATCGCGAAGCCAAGATCTGGGGGACAGGAGTCTCTGTTCCGGCACGCCGCCGGGACGGGGAAGTGCACCCGGAAGGCTCCTCCATCGACACCACCGCCATCTCCATCAACGCTGCTGTCTCCCATGAGGAGGGAGTAGTTCTCCATCGAGGCTCGGGGCTGTACCGGTAGCTATGTGGTTCATCTCTCTCCTATGTACTTCAATACAATAATCTCATGAGCTGCCTTACATGATTGAGATTCATATGATGATGCTTGTAATCTAGATGTCATTATGCTAGTCAAGTGAATTTTACTTATGTGATCTCCGGAGACTCCTTGTCCCACGTGTGTAAAGGTGACAGTGTGTGCACCGTGTGGGTCTCTTAGGCTATACTTCACAGAATACTTATTCACTATTATGAATGGCATAGTGAAGTGCTTATTTATATCTCTTTATGATTGCAATGTGTTTTGTATCACAATTTATCTATGTGCTACTCTAGTGATGTTATTAAAGTAGTTTTATTCCTCCTGCACGGTGTAATGGTGACAGTGTGTGCATCCGTGTTAGTACTTGGCGTAGGCTATGATTATGATCTCTTGTAGATTATGAAGTTAACTATTGCTATGATGGTATTAATGTGATCTATTCCTCCTACATAGTGTGAAGGTGACAGTGTGCATGCTATGTTAGTACTTGGTTTAGTCGTGTTGATCTTTCATGCATTCTAAGGTTATTTAAATATGAACATTGAATTGTGGAGCTTGTTAACTCCGGCATTGAGGGTTCGTGTAATCCTACGCAATGGTGTTCATCATCCAACAAAAGAGTGTAGAGTATGCATTTATCTATTCTGTTATGTGATCAATGTTGAGAGTGTCCACTAGTGAAAGTATGATCCCTAGGCCTTGTTCCTAAATACTGCTATCGCTGCTTGTTTACTGTTTTACTGCGTTACTACTGCTTGTTTACTGTCCTGAGCAAAGCACTTTTCTGGTGCCGTTGCTACTGCTCATACTTATTCATACCACCTGTATTTCACTATCTCTTCGCCGAACTAGTGCACCTATTAGGTGTGTTGGGGACACAAGAGACTTCTTGCTTTGTGGTTGCAGGGTTGCATGAGAGGGATATCTTTGACCTCTTCCTCCCTGAGTTCGATAAACCTTGGGTGATCCACTTAAGGGAAACTTGCTCTTTGTTCTACAAACCTCTGCTCTTGGAGGCCCAACACCTGTCTACAGGAAAAGGAGGCGTAGACATCAAGCTATTTTACGGCGCCGTTCTTGCAGTGAGCAAAGGTAAAAGGCACTCATACTTCGGTTCCAGGTAACAGTACTTTTCTGGCGCCATTGTGTTTGTGCTCGAAGCTATTTCCTTTAGATCCTGCAATTGCATATTTTTGTTTCTTGTTTTACACTAGTTAGGCATAATGGAAAACAACAAAAATATGAGAGATCTTTATGAACTTTATCTTGAATTAGGACATGATGTGTTTGAAGAGAGAATTAAAAAACCCATGGAACTTTATATGCATACTAATGGGAATGTTATTAATATGAATGCTTTGAACACTATTGTTGCTAATGCTATAGAAAATTCTAAGCTTGGGGAAGCTGGTTTTGATGAGCATGATCTTTTTAGTCCCCCGGGCAATGAGGAGGAAATTTACTTTGATGATACTTTGCCTCCTATTTATGATGATTATAATGATAGTAGTCTTTTGTTGCCGCCTGTTATGGAGGATAAATTTGATTATGATTACAATATACCTCCTATATTTGATGATGAGAATAATAATGATAGCTACTTTGTTGAATTTGCTCCCGCTATTACTAATAAAATTGATTATGCTTATGTGGAGAGTAATAATTTTATGCATGAGACTCATGATAAGAATGATTTATGTGATAGTTATATTGTTGAGTTTTCTCATGATGCTACTGAAAGTTATTATGAGAGAGGAAAATATGGTTGTAGAAATTTTCATGTTACTAAAACACCTCTCTATATGCTAAAAATCTTGAAGCTGCACTTGTTTTATCTTTCTATGCTTGTTGCATTATGCTTCTTGAACTTGTTTATTTACAAGATTCCTTTTCATAGGAAACATGTTAGGCTTAAATTTGTTTTGGATTTGCTTCTTGATGCTCTCTTTTGCTTCAAATACTATTTCTTGCGAGTGCATCATTAAAACTGCTGAGCCCATCTTAATGGCTATAAAGAAAGAACTTCTTGGGAGATAACCCATGTGTTATTTTGCTACAGTACTTTGTTTTATATTTGTGTCTTGCAAGTTGTTTACTACTATAGCAACCTCTCCTTATCTTAGTTTTGCGTTTTGTTGTGCCAAGTAAAGTCTTTGATAGCAAGGTTCATACTAGATTTGGATTACTGCACAGAAACAGATTTCTTTGCTGTCACGAATCTGGGCCAAATTCTCTGTAGGTAACTCAGAAAATTATGCCAATTTACGTGAGTGATCCTCAGATATGTACGCAACTTTCATTCAATTTGAGCATTTTCATTTGAGCAAGTCTGGTGCCTCAATAAAATTCGTCTTTACGGACTGTTCTGTTTTGACAGATTCTGCCTTTTATTTCGCATTGCTTCTTTTGCTATGTGGGATGGATTTCTTTGTTCCATTGACTTCCAGTAGCTTTGGGCAATGTGGTTAAGAATAATTGTGTCACCTCTGAACATGTGAGTTTTTGATTACGCACTAACCCTCTAATGAGTTTGTTTCGAGTTTGGTGTGGAGCAAGTTTTCAAGGGTCAAGAGAGGAGGATGATATATTATGATCAAGGAGAGTGAAAGCTCTAAGCTTGGGGATGCCCCGGTGGTTCACCCATGCATATATCAAGAAGACTCAAGCGTCTAAGCTTGGGGATGCCAAAGGCATCCCCTTCTTCATCGACAAATTATCAGGTTCCTTCTCTTGAAACTATATTTTTATTCGGTCACATCTTATGTACTTTACTTGGAGCGTCTGTATGTTTCTTGTTTTTGTTTTTGCTTGAATAAATGCTTGTGTGGGAGAGAGACACGCTCCGCTGGTTCATATGAACATATATGTTCTTAGCTTTTAATGTTCATGGCGAAGGTTGAAACTGCTTCGTTAAATTGTTATATGGTTGGAAACGGAAAATGCTACATGTAGTAATTGGTGTGATGTCTTGAATAACTTGATACTTGGCAATTATTGTGCTCATGATTAAGCTCTTGCATCATATAATTTGCACCCATTAATGAAGAAATACATAGAGCATGCTAAAATTTGGTTTGCATATTTGGTCTCTCTAAGGTCTAGATAATTTCTAGTATTGAGTTTGAACAACAAGGAAGACGGTGTAGAGTCTTATAATGTTTACAATATGTCTTTTATGTAAGTTTTGCTGCATCGGTTCATCCTTGTGTTTGTTTCAAATAGCCTTGCTAGCCTAAGCCTTGTATCGAGAGGGAATACTTCTCATGCATCCAAAATACTTGAGCCAACCACTATGCCATTTGTGTCCACCATACCTACCTACTACATGGTATTTCTCCGCCATTCCAAAGTAAATTGCTTGAGTGCTACCTTTAAAATTTCTATCCTTCACCTTTGCAATATATAGCTCATGGGACAAATAGCTTAAAAACTATTGTGGTATTGAATATGTACTTATGCACTTTATCTCTTATTAAGTTGCTTGTTGTGCGATAACCATGTTCCTGGGGACGCCATCAACTACTCTTTGTTGAATATCATGTGAGTTGCTATGCATGTTCGTCTTGTCTGAAGTAAGGGAGATTTACCACTAAAATGGTTAGAGCATTGCATAATGTTAGAGAAGAACATTGGGCCGCTAACTAAAGCCATGATCCATGGTGGAAGTTTCAGTTTTGGACAAATATCCTCAATCTCATATGAGAAAATTAACTGTTGCTACATGCTTATGCATTAAAGAGGAGTCCATTATCTGTTGTCTATGTCGTCCCGGTATGGATGTCTAAGTTGAGAATAATCAATAGCGAGAAATCCGATGCGAGCTTTCTCCTTAGACCTTTGTACAGGCGGCATAGAGGTACCCCTTTGTGACACTTGGTTAAAACATGTGCATTGCGATGATAATCCAGGTAATCCGAGCTAATTAGGACAAGGTGCGGGCACTATTAGTATACTATGCATGAGGCTTGCAACTTGTAAGATATAATTTACATGACACATATGCTTTATTACTACCGTTGACAAAATTGTTTCTTGTTTTCAAAATCAAAGCTCTAGCACAAATATAGCAATCGATGCTTTCCTCTTTGAAGGACCATTCTTTTACTTTTATGTTGAGTCAGTTCACCTATTTCTCTCCATCTCAAGAAGCAAACACTTGTGTTAACTGTGCATTGATTCTTACATACTTGCATATTGCACTTGTTATATTACTTTGCGTTGACAACTATCCATGAGATATACATGTTACAAGTTGAAAGCAACCACTGAAACTTAATGTGGTGACCCTGCATACCACTGCATGTTGTAGTATGCCAGTCGTTGATATAACATTCACGAAGTACCATTCCGCAAATATTACATCCCTCAGAGTAGTACAACAGAACATAGCAGGGTCCATAACTCATTCACAGATTATTACAATTAACATACACATGTCGTCTTGGAGCTCCTCTTGGATCCTAAGAGGAATACTCCTGGGTTCGAGGTGAACCCATCTTAACTTACAATATAAGTGTCTCATTAAGCTAAACATTTATTTCATCGAGCAGCTAAATACTAAGAGTTCGGGCTGCTCGGTTACTACTACTATCGGATATCTCTAGGCTTGATCTCCTCCGGAAGCCTCCCCGGATCCGTAGACTATGAGATAGTCTACGCCTTCAACTCCTCCTGAGAGGTCTGGTTCCTCGTAGCCGATGATCTCGGCTCCTTCATTTTCGTTGTAGTCCTCCTCCAGATGATTCAGACAATCTAAGCATGGGATTTAAGAGTGGTATGAGTACGAGCGTACTCAACAAGTTCATTATAGATAAGAGGTGTTTAATGCACTAGCTACGATATTAGACCAGAAAGTCTAACACCAATGCAAGTTTTGATAAACATTTCTTCAAGAGATTGCTTTTATTTCAAAGAGCTATGTCCGTCAGTCTTCACCGGTTTACTAGAACTTCATGGAGCTCCTTTCCGGCCGCGTTCGCAGTTCCTCAATCCCGGAACAGGGAGTGACAGGTCACAGTTCTTACACTCTGCAGAGGTGTGTTGCTTTACCCATAAGAGATCTTAACATTGGTGCCAACCGGGCAGCTTTCCCGTCCACACTTCCTTAGGTGTGAGGCCCGGTATAAGGTCTAGCCAATCATGTTCCTCCGCTACCTCAAACACCCACCCTTTGTTGCATACTCCGACCCTGGGTCCACACCGGCCCCATTATTCCCATATATTTCAGGGTGGACTCCGACCACGACGTCAATGCAGGGCTCTACCATACATTCCTACGCCGGCAGATGCAACCCATCATAGACCTCATTACCGTTGGGACTTCTACGGGTTCCCACCCCTGCATCAAGTCTCGCAAGATCATGAGCACCCGGTAATGAGCATCCGTTGATGAACGAGAGGTGGAAACACTTTTGACTACTCCGTCCCACTCCGGATCTTATGGTTAACACGGGTATTACGGCACAAGAATCATCAAGACATTTGTTGTTTAATCCTAGATGGATATAAACCCGTGCAATGGAACCTCCACCATATCAACACAATCCATGGTTCCATTGCCCACCACATAGTCATATTCATAGTTATGAAAGTAGTGGTTTTGATTTTTGTGCAATAGTGATAACCATAATACTTTGCAAGTAATTTGATAAAAATACTCAAATGACATGAGCAAGTGATGAACTTGCCTGAACACTGTAAAGTTTTGCAGTTGGAAGGTGTGGACTGACCCTTGTCCTCTGCCTCTGAAAAATAGCATCATTGTCCGATAAGGGCAATGGTTAAAGAAGCAATTATGCATGATTCCAATTTTAGGGTTTGTTCCCCCCTTCCGATGTTGTTATTATTTCATGTAAGAGGTTAATACTAAGAATAATTTGAGGATACTTGATTTAAAGTAAAATACAACCTTGAAATGTTGTCAAGGTGTTTTTAAAGTCCAAATGCATTAATGGACTTATTGTTATTATTGAAAATTATATGTGTGATTTAAATGATTATTTAAATCATCAAATGAAGACTTATTCTTATTTGTCTTCAAAAATTCTCTTTGATATTTTATTTAGATAGAGAATTTTATGCTGATTAATTTTCATATTTTTACTTATTTTTTTAGAGCTGTATTCTATTTTATAAAATTCTTGGAAATTCTTATTTAAATGGGTATTTTGGAAATGTCCAAAATACCCCTCGGGCCCACAATCGAGGCGGCCGAGCTGGTTAGGTTGGACCAGCCCGGTGGGCTCGGTCCAACCAGGCCCGATCGCTTCGTCGTCCTCCTCCCCGTAACCCTAATTCCCCTTTCGGGCTCCCGCGACACCAAAATCGCCTCCGCCGTCGCCGCCTTGCTCCGGCCGCCTTCGGCCATCATCGGCGACGAACTGGTGCGGATCTGGACCGCCTCTCGACGGCGGACATGATGGTCCGCATCGATTTGACGCTCGTGTCCACCTCGACTCTCCTCCATCGCGCCTGCGCCTCGGCCGCACGGATCCGTGAAGATCCGCCGTTCGTCGGCGTCCCTGGCGCCGTGGTGATGCCGTGGAGATGCCGGCGTTGCGGTGATGTGGCGACCAGGCTTGGCTTGGCCTGGCACCGCCGTCGCCCGGCGTGTGCCGCCGTGCCGCCACGGTCGTGCTCATCTGCTTCGCCTGTAAGTTTCTCCTCCTCTTTCCTCCTCTGTTACCTGTTCTATCTTCTTCTCTTCTCCTCTTCTTCGTCTAGCTCGGCCACTGGCCGACTTCTCTCTGTGGAGATGCTTGCCTTGACGAAGTGCTGCTGCTGCTACGCTTCTGTGGCTTGTGCTTTGCCAGCCCAGGTGTTGTACTAGCTGCTGCGTTGTGCTGGGCTAGCCATGCTGCTGCGCTACTGCTATTGCCATGCTTGCTCTAGCCTATGTGCTTGTGTGAATCGTGCTGTGGCGTGTGCTTCCTTTGATTCATGTCTCTGCTCATCCTTGGTTATATATGTTATTATCCGGCTAGATGTTCATCTGAACACCACTAGCCATTGCTGTTGCTTGCTTGCTTATGCTGTAGCAAGCTCTAGCTCCCCTGGTTCATTACTGTGAGTGGTTCTTGCTGTTTAGCAAGAGGCAGTGTTATTTATGTGATGATTATTGAGTTCTGGCTCACAGTAGGTTTGGCTTGGCTTAATTGTTGTCCATATACATCAATTCCTTGATGATATGCTTCTGGATACGATCATAAAAATGGTTTATGTGCTAGTCTGTGATCTAATTGTTGATAATCTGTGGCTGTTTAATTCATAGAATTCATGTGTGATACTGGTGGTTGATTCTAGCCTGCCTTGGCATGCTTTAGCAGGCCCTGATGATCAAATGATCATCCCTTGCTTGTTGTCTGTGCCTTTCTGGTACTTCACCTGGTGTCTGTGTGACACTTATGCTTGTGCTGGTGTGTGTTAATGCTTACTCAAGCATCATCTGATGCTTGCAGTGGGCCATTGGTTCACTGGCAAGATGTTGGTGCTTTAGTTACTTAACTGTTTCATTTATCTGTAATACCTTGCTTTACTAGATAGATAAATGATGTGAACTGTTTATCAGTAATGATCATATGAATTTGATGTAGCTAGAAGGATGCCAACCACTGGTTGGGTACCCTAGCTCATACTGAATCCCCTGGATAATGATGTGATGCTTTGGTGAATTTCCTATGTGAATAGGTAGCTGTTGTGACCCTAGCAGACTCTGTCTGCTTAGAAATGGTTGCTCCTACCTGTGTTGGCTTGCTGTGATTTGGGAAATATCTCACTGGAAGAAACCATGTTGGTTTTCCAGTGCTCTTTGCTGTTGACAAACTAGAATAGGCACAAGTGCCTATATATCTGATGGTTAGCAAACCATGTAGTGCTAGGTGAGTTGGGTAGGCTAGCTGTGAATCTTTCCCTTGCTGGATTCTTTGGTTTACCTCAGTGTTAATACAATGGGCTTAACCATTTCTTCCCTGGGATGATTTCTTCTGGCTTAATTCCCTTTTTGCCAGCATCAAATGGTTTGATCACCAAATGATGATGCACACAGGGTAACCACACCCTCTGGCTTGTGTATATGTTATGCACATGCTTATTTATGAGCAAAACAGAGTTTTGCTCAGGTTGATCTTGTTTATACCTCACTCCAGCTCCTAGATGATTTGTTGATGTAGAGGTTTTGGCTTCAGGATTGTGATGTGAGCTTGCCCTGCTCCTCCTGGTTAGTCTGTGCTTGATTTCCTGCTTGTGCCTTGTTCTACAACAGTTCTAGTGGAACTGTTTTGGGATAGTTTGGCTGGTTGGGAAGCTTGGTGTTCTTCCTGTTCTATCTGTTCTTGATGTTCTTACCCTGGGAAGTCCTGTCGATCAAATGGCTAGGGTTTGGCTGTGAAAAGTTTATATATGCCCTCCTCCTTGCCTCTCTGGTCGACAACAGGGCCTGGTCATTTTGGTGACTCTCCCTGGCTGTGTATGTGCTGGTGGGCATGCACACTGCCTTGTGAGCTGCCTGTGTGGTTCCTGGTTGGGACTTGGTCCATTTGGTGGATCAGCTCGGCTGATCTTGATAATATCCTCTCAATTTCTCATTTCTTTGCTAACCTGCCAAGTGGCAATGCCACTTGGCATAACACTTGTCTTTGTTCTTTGTTTGTGTGATTGCAGGGAACAATGTGATGCTCTGGATGAAGATCAAGATCCTCTTGGCAAGATCTCCATGATGATCATCTTGTGTAGTTTAGGATAGATCATTCACTTGTAATTTTCTTTTATTTTCTTTCTTCTATTTTGTCCATTTATGTAATGTGTTGTATTAATCATTTATTTCTCTTATGAATATTGTAATGACAATGTAAATTGTGTGATGATCAATAAAGCTCAAAGTTTTCCCTAATGAGCTTTACTTTATTTTAATTGCTCATATTGTTTATTATTTATAATTTACTTAATGAATTTCCTCACAATTCATTTTTTTAAAGTAATTATTTAATGTTTGAATTTGAAATTCAAATTTCAACTTTGGTTTGAATTCAATCATGTCACTTAATTTAGAATTCAATCATGCAACTTAAGTTTGATGTAAACTCTCCCCTCTCTTCTCAAAACCCTAATCTAGTTAAGTGAGATGCAAGTTTGTCGCACTCTCGAAACCCTAACCCTGTAAGGTGTCGAGAGAGAAACTTGTCCCCCTTCGATGCAGTTTTTGTTTAAAAGCGCGAAATTTCCCCAGAATTTACTATGCAATGCACATCCCTTTCTAAAATCTACCCCTCGATCGTCTCTAAACCTGGGACATTACACTTAATCTTCCATTGTGTTGCTTCAATACCTTTACTTTGAAATTATTGCTTTATGAGTTAACTCTTATGCAAGACTTATTGATGCTTGTCTTGAAGTACTATTCATGAAAAGTCTTTGCTTTATGATTCAGTTGTTTACTCATGTCATTACCATTGTTTTGGATTGCTGCATTCATTACATGTGTTTACAATAGTATGATCAAGGTTAAGATGGCATGTCACTCCAGAAATTATCTTTGTTATCGTTTACCTGCTCGGGACGAGCAGAAACTAAGCTTGGGGATGCTGATACGTCTCCGACGTATCGATAATTTCTTATGTTCCATGCCACATTATTGATGATATCTACATGTTTTATGCACACTTTATGTCATATTCGTGCATTTTCTGGAACTAACCTATTAACAAGATGCCGAAGTGCCGATTCTTTGTTTTCTGTTGTTTTTGGTTTCAGAAATCCTAGTAACGAAATATTCTCGGAATTGGACGAAATCAACGCCCAGGTTCCTATTTTGCCCGGAAGCATCCAGAACACACGAGAACCGCCAGAGAGGGGGCACAGGCCCACCAAACCCTAGGCCGGCGCGGCCAAGGGGGGCCCGCGCCCCCCTATAGTGTCGTCGCCCCGTTGACCTTCTGACGCCGCCTCTTCGCCTATTTAAGGGCCCTCAACCTAAAACCTCGAGACGAAAAAGCCACGGTACGAGAAACCTTCCAGAGCCGCTGCCATCGCAAAGCCAAGATCTGGGGGACAGGAGTCTCTGTTCCGGCACGCCGCCGGGACGGGGAAGTGCCCCCGGAAGGCTCCTCCATCGACACCACCGCCATCTCCATCAACGCTGCTGTCTCCCATGAGGAGGGAGTAGTTCTCCATCGAGGCTCGGGGATGTACCGGTAGCTATGTGGTTCATCTCTCTCCTATGTACTTCAATACAATAATCTCATGAGCTGCCTTACATGATTGAGATTCATATGATGATGCTTGTAATCTAGATGTCATTATGCTAGTCAAGTGAATTTTACTTATGTGATCTCCGGAGACTCCTTGTCCCACGTGTGTAAAGGTGACAGTGTGTGCACCGTGTGGGTCTCTTAGGCTATACTTCACAGAATACTTATTCACTGTTATGAATGGCATAGTGAAGTGCTTATTTATATCTCTTTATGATTGCAATGTGTTTTGTATCACAATTTATCTATGTGCTACTCTAGTGATGTTACTAAAGTAGTTTTATTCCTCCTGCACGGTGTAATGGTGACAGTGTGTGCATCCGTGTTAGTACTTGGCGTAGGCTATGATTATGATCTCTTGTAGATTATGAAGTTAACTATTGCTATGATGGTATTAATGTGATCTATTCCTCCTACATAGTGTGAAGGTGACAGTGTGCATGCTATGTTAGTACTTGGTTTAGTCGTGTTGATCTTTCATGCATTCTAAGGTTATTTAAATATGAACATTGAATTGTGGAGCTTGTTAACTCCGGCATTGAGGGTTCGTGTAATCCTACGCAATGGTGTTCATCATCCAACAAAAGAGTGTAGAGTATGCATTTATCTATTCTGTTATGTGATCAATGTTGAGAGTGTCCACTAGTGAAAGTATGATCCTTAGGCCTTGTTCCTAAATACTGCTATCGCTGCTTGTTTCTTGTTTTCTTGCGTTACTACTCTTTGCGTTACTACTGCTTGTTTACTGTCCTGAGCAAAGCACTTTTCTGGTGCCGTTGCTACTGCTCATACTTATTCATACCACCTGTATTTCACTATCTCTTCGCCGAACTAGTGCACCTATTAGGTGTGTTGGGGACACAAGAGACTTCTTGCTTTGTGGTTGCAGGGTTGCATGAGAGGGATATCTTTGACCTCTTCCTCCCTGAGTTCGATAAACCTTGGGTGATCCACTTAAGGGAAACTTGCTGCTGTTCTACAAACCTCTGCTCTTGGAGGCCCAACACTGTCTACAGGAAAAGGAGGGGGCGTAGACATCAATCATCGCCATCATCATCACCGACGCCTCTCCATCGACTAGCAATGTTTCCCCCATCCATGTGTGAGTAATTCCCCCGCTGTAGGCCGAAGGGGATGGTAGGGATTGGATGAGATTGGTCATGTAATAGCATAAGATTGTTAGGGCATAGTGCCTAGTGTCCGAAATTGGTACTTTGATGATATTGTTGCAACTTGCTATGTTTAATGCTTGTCATTAGGGCCCGAGTGCCATGATCTCAGATCTGAACAGGTTATTATTTCATCATGATATTCATTGTTTATGGTCTTACCTGCAAGTTGTATACACATGTCGCTGTCCGGAACCAATGGCCCCGAAGTGACAAGAATCGGGACAACCGGAGGGGATGGTAGTGATGTGAGGATCACATGTGTTCACGGAGTGTTAATGCTTTGCTCCGGTACTCTATTAAAAGGAGTACCTTAATATCCAGTAGATTCCCTTGAGGCCCGGCTGCCACCGGCTGGTAGGACAAAAGATGTTGTGCAAGTTTCTCATTGCGAGCACGTACGACTATAATTGGAACACATGCCTATTGATTGCTTTGTACTTGGACACCGTTTTATTATTATCTGCAAATGCCCTGCTATGATTGTTACACGAGTTTCTCTCATCCATGCAACGCCCGTTATCCGTCCCCGTGCCTACAGTATTTTAATCCTGCTGTTTACTATAATCACTACTGTTGTCTCTGTTACTCTGCTGCTGTTATTTCACTACTGCTACTGCTATAAAACTGTTACCTGCGATAAACTCTTGCGCGCAAGTCTGTTTCCAGGTGCAGCTGAATTGACAACTCCGCTGTTAAGGCTTTCAAGTAATCTTTGTCTCCCCTTGTGTCGAATCAATAAATTGGGATTTACTTCCCGCGAAGACTGCTGCGATCCCCTATACTTGTGGGTCATCAAGACTGTTTTCTGGCGCCGTTGCAGGGAGCATAGCTTTATTTGGAAGTTCACTTGGATTGATATTGTTCGCTGCAAATTCTCCATCATGTGTAAAACTCGCGATCCTAAAGTCGCCATATTACCATCCACTACAAGAAAAGGTACAACTCTGAGTACCTCTGCTACTCTTGATTCACCATCTGTGATAAGTCAACTTATTTCACCGCCGCAAGCTTCACTTGCTGGTACGTCTGCTGAATCTGAAAACTCTCATAATATTGATAATGTTTCTACTGTGCTTGATGATAGTGGTTCATTGGGATCCTTTCTAGATGCTACAATTGCTAGGTCTAGACAAATTGAAAATGCAGAAACTCCTAATGAAAATGCTACTACACCTGTTAATTCACCTGAACTTGATTATTCTAGTGATGATCCTGATGAAGATTATGTGGAGCTTAATGATGATTTTATTAATAGATGCAATGCTACTGCTGATGCAAGAAAAATTAAAAAGTTTCTCACACAATATACTGTTAGACATAAGTTATCTCCTGATCCTAAATTTGCCACATCTCCTATATGCATTAAGGATAAAGATTATGATTTTTCTCTTGATCTATCTCATATAGCTATTGTAGAGAAAACACCCTTTTGTGGTACTGAAAAAGAAAGTGCTGTAGAACACATGATTGAACTTTCTTCTATGAGTAGCTTGTTTTCTGATAATGTCAAGTTGTGTACTTACTTTGTCGCTAAGATTTTTCCTTTCTCATTAAAGGATGATGCTAAAACTTGGTATAATAATTTGCCTCCTGGTTCTATTAAAAGTCCAACTGAGCTGCGTGATGTTTTCTTTCGAAAATACTTTCCTGCTAGTGCTCAACATATTGCTTTACAGAGAATTTATAGGTTTGACCAGGGAGATGAAGAGAAATTGCCTGAGGCTTGGGCAAGATTTTGTTCTCTTATCAGAGCTCGACCTGGACATGATTTAGAAAAGAATGATCTACTTGATATATTTTATAGTGGACTAACCATTGAGTCTAGAGCATATTTGGATAGTTGTGCTGGTTGTGTTTTCAGGAAAAGAACTCCAGACGAAGCTGAAGAATTATTGGCTAGAATAAGCCGGAATCATGATGATTGGACTACACCTGAACCAACGCCAACGCCAATATTGAAGAAGAGGGGTTTAATTGAATTGAATGATGAAGATATGGGGGAAGCTAAGAAGTCTCTCAAGGAAAAAGGTATTAAATCCGAAGATGTGAAGAATCTACCTCCCATAGAAGATATATGTGAGATAATTCCCCCTTCATCCATGATTGAGGTAAACTCCCTTCAACGCTTTACTAGGGAAGATATTCCATATTCGAAACCTCCTGCGCAATGCTTAAATGAGTTTGATAATTATATTGTTAAGCAAGAAAATTTTAATATGAGAGTAGAGAATCACCTAATGGAAAATTCTCAAGCTATTAGCAATTTGCATGATATTGTGGAGAGAACCTCCAATGATGTTAAGATGCTTGTTAAACATTTTCAAATGGTTCAAACTCAAATTGATCAACTCACTAAAGTGCAAAGTGACTTGCTAAAAAATAATTCTAAAGAGAAACATGCTTATGAAGTAACAACTAGAGGTGGTGTCTCTACCCAGGATCCTTTATATCCTGAAGGGCAGCCAAAAGAATTGAACAAGATTCTCAACGAATTAAACCTAGTGCTCCTTCTAAGAAAAAGAAGAAGAAGAAACATAAAAATGTTGTAGAATCCTCTGAACCTGCTAATGATCCTAATAGTATTTCTATTTCCGATGCTGAAACTGAAAGTGGTAATGAACATGATAATGATAATGATAATGATAAGAATGATGCCTCTGATAAAGAAGAAGTTGAAGATGAACCTGAAAAGCATGCTAAAAATAAAAAGTATACTAAAGAAGATTTTATTGCTAAGAAACATGGTAATGAAAGAGAACCTTGGGTGCAAAAGCAAATGCCTTTTCCTGCTAAGAAACTAAAATCAAAGGAAGAAGAACATTATAATAAATTTTGTGATTGGATGAAACCTTTATTCTTGCAAATCCCTTTGACTGATGCTATTAAATTGCCTCCGTATTCAAAGTATATGAAAGATATTGTTACTAACAAAAGGGAAATCCCCAATGAGGAAATTTCCACTATGCTTGCTAATTACTCTTTCAATGGCAAAGTGCCAAAGAAGTTGGGCGACCCAGGTATACCTACTATTCCTTGTTCTATTAAGAATAATTATGTTAAAACTGCTCTATGTGACTTGGGAGCCGGTGTTAGTGTTATGCCTTTTTCTCTTTATAAGAGACTTTATTTAGATAAGTTGATACCTACTGATATATCTTTGCAAATGGCTGATAAATCTACTGCTATTCCTGTTGGTATATGTGAGGATGTTCCTGTTCAAGTTACTAATAACTGCTTGATATTAACTGATTTTGTTGTGTTGGAAATGCCTGAAGATGATAATATGTCTATTATTCTTGGGAGACCTTTTCTTAACACCGCAGGGGCTATTATTGATTGCAATAAAGGAAAGGTTACTTTCAATATTGATGATAAGGAGCATACATCTATTTCCCCAAGAGGATTGATAAAGTATGTGGAGTCAATACTATTTCTAATGTGAGAACTATCAAAATTGGAACTATTGATTGTCCTATATATGAGCCTAAAGAAGGTTATCAAAGTCTTATGATTGGATCCATATCAATACAATTCAAGGTAACATGATTGATTTGAGGTTTATTTCTTCTTATGCTATGTAAAATTTATTTGGTGGCAAGACCTGATCAACCTTGTTAACAAATACTTTTTATATGCATAGAGGAGGTAAACAACATCTCTTTCTTCCTCCACTTGTCTTTACTTGCTGTAGCACTTTTGATTTGCAAAGTTCCTTAGTTAATTAGAGATTTCAAATTTTTTCCTGGCCAGTAATAATAAACTTAATACCCAGAAATGTGCATTTTTCAAAGTTTTCAAAAATTCACAAAAATTGTACCGTTGGTCCTATTTTTCGAAAATGCACCTGGGAGCACCTGGGGATGACCTGTGGGGCACCCTAGGGTGGCACCCCACAGGCTGGCGCGGCCAGCAAGGGGGGCGCGCCACCCTGGCGTGTGGGCCCCCCTTTACCCCACTTCAGCATCTCTTCCTCCCAGACTCTTCTCTCTCCCGAAAAAATCGACACCAGCTTTCTCTCACTCACATTTTTTCTCAAGAGCTCAGGATTTTTCGATCTCTTTGCTCAGCCTAGATTTCTGTCTGAATTTGGCACATTTGCTCTCTGGTATGTGACTCCTCCGATCATCCAAGTAGAATTTTGTTTGGTTGAGTATATCTTGAATATTTTGCTGCTGTAGGTAACATGTTTAGTGAGCTTGCATGCTTGTTCTAAGTTGTATAAACTAGTTTTGATGCATGATTAGTACTCTAGCAAGTTCCTATAGTAGTTCCCCTTGATTATATGTCACCAAATCAAATTTTATATTGTTTGTTGAAATTTTTTAGAAAAGGAGGATGAAGAACTTCAACTTTGGAGAATTGTTTCAGAGAGGGACAACCAGCACCGGAAGGCCCTCTAGGACCGCCACCCGACTCAGGCGATCCTACAATGAGGATGTCGTCGCGCCAAGCTTCGCACCCGAGGAAGACAATGGGGCTCCTAATGCTTCATCCTTCCCATGTTATGATTTTCTTAGAAATGCAGGGTTATTGGATGATTTCTTCACCCTCGTCAACAGGGCGGGCTTAGCCGCCTATGTGGGAGATGAAAGGGAGCAATACTACATGCTCACCAAAATCTTCGTCGAGAGCTTCAAGTTCCACAACAAGCAATATGGGCCGACAGTTGCATTCAAGATTTATGGTAATCCTATTACTATGGAATTGGAAGAATTTTGTGTTGCATTGGATATTGCCCCTGTAGGTACATCAAGGAGGATTGATGACAACCCCCGGGACCTGTTGGAGCTCTATCGAGGGATCACTGATGATGATTGTCGCACCATTCAGCGTGGCAAGATAAGGAACATCCAACTCCCCGCCATTAAGTATTTTGCCTATTACATTGCTACTAGCATTCTTGGTAGGGAGAACACTAGCAATATTTCTAGCTACCATCTTGCTTTCTTGAATGCTGCACTTACTGGACAGACACCTTATCATCTTGGTTATCTTATTGCTCGCCGCCTGTCTAACAGGGGGCCTATTTTTGGAGGAACTATTGCATTACGCATTTTAACACATTTAAGACTTCCTCTTGATTCTAATGATGTGCCATTAACCCCTAGGAGGCTTGATATTGCTGCTATGAAAAGCCATCATTTTGTTACCGCTGATTCCACTTTAGATAATATGGTCTATAGAATGTTGTTTGCTGACGGGGATGAGAAGGAAATCCCTCTTCCCCAGCCAGATTTGTTCAGCATTGACAGGGAACCATGGTCGCGCACTAAGGAGGAGGTGGAGGAAAAGATGAAGATACAAGACTTCCACTAGCAGCATGACTCCGAGGACGCCGAGCCCTCCTACGACTACACCGTCACGTATCCGGGTGCTTCTTCTAGCACATACCCGGAATATGATCCATCTTCGTCGTACTACGGAGATGCTACTTCATGGCCACGATGGGATTGAACTCCACTTAGGTAAAAAGCCTAAGCTTGGGGGCGAGGTATACCGGCATCACTCATTCTTTGCATATTATGATTGCTGGATACTTGTATATACTTGTTTAGTTTGTTTAAGTGGTTTTCTAATGAGAGGAAGATGATATTTGGGGAAGTGCTGCCTGAAAACAGATTCTGGACTGTTACCGGAAAAATTCTCAAAAATATCTAGAACAGTATTTTGCGAAGCCAATTTTTGTGCATGTTCCCCAGGTTGTTATCTAACTTTCATTAGTTAAACACTTTTCGATTTGAGCAGTGGAAGAATTTCTTAAAAATCGAGTACTGTACTGCTATCAAGTTTGACGAATTTCTGCTGCTTTGTGTTTATGTGAGTCTTCTAGTTTGCTTTTCTTGTTTTTGTTTTGTTTCTTTCCCAAAACACAAAAAGACCAAAAATATTTATGTTGTTTCTCTTCATCATTTGTTTGGTTTGGTTTCTTGCATTTGTTTCGCTTTATTTGCTATTGTTAGTTTGCTATAAGAAAACCCAAAAAGATTTTGCTTTGTTTGCTTGTTTCCTTTTGTTCTTGTTTCTAATTTGAAAACACCAAAAATATTTGCTGTTCTTCTTTGGTTTGTAAAGTTCATCATGAGTTCAATGGTTTTCGGTGGCTGGAGCGTGGTTTTCATTTCATATTATCCAAGCTACACAAGTGAAAGGCAATAATGACGATCTACGATTGGATTGTGGTGAGAGGCTGGTATGAACTCTATTTGTTTTCATTTTTGTACATATACTCATCCATGTGAGCATGCTTAGTTGGTTCATGTGAGGTATATGTCATTTGAGAAAGTCTAGTAGTTCATGATCTCTCATGTTTAGCTCCAATTTATTAATATGAGTAGCATGTCATGGATGTTTGCTTGCATTGTTTTATTCATAAGTAGGTATGGCATTGTGGTATCCTCCTCTTAATTCATTTATATCGACTTGGCACATGCTCACGCATGCATATGACTGAACAAAAGTCAATTAAGCCTCGATGATTTATATTGCTTCAGAGTTCTTGTATCACTTTTATGCCTACGTTAATTTATTTTGCCGCAAGCATGATTATGACAGTTACTGCTCTCTTGATTTGTCGCTCCCCAATCTATTGCTAGCCTTCACTAGTACTGAGCGGGAATGCTGCTCGTGCTTCCAAACACCTGAAAACCAAGTTGTTCCAAAGTGTCCACCATAAATACCTATGCATGGCATTTCAAACCATTCCAAGTAAATTCTCATGCGCTACCTTTAAAACCTTCAAAATGCTTCTCAATTTGTGTTAATGTTTCATAGCTCATGAGGGAGTATGTGGTGTTTAACTTTCAACCTTGTCATTTACTCTTGACGGACTTTCATTATGGACTAGTGGCACATCCGCTTATCCGATAATTTTGCAAAAAGAGCTGGCAATGGGATTCCCAGTCCCAAATTAATTAACCTAAATAGACACTCCTCCATGGTATGCGATTGTTGGATGGCACCCGAAGGATTCGGTTAGCCATGGCTTGTGTAAGCAAAGGTTGGGGGGGTGTCATCATAATAAAACTAAAATAAAAAGACACTCCTTCATGGTATGAGATTGTTGGCAGGCACCCGAGGATTCGGTTAGCCATGGTTTGTGAAAGAAAGGTTGGAAGGAGTGCCACATAAACATAAAAATAATTCATGGGAGCCGCTCTTGGAAGTCCGGTTGGCGAGGTAGTTGGTGTACCCATTACCATTCGTTGACAACAACAAACACCTCTCAAAATAACTTTACTCTTGTTTTTAAAAATGAAAAGCTCTAGCGCATGTTAATCCCTGCTTCCCTCTGCGAAGGGGTCAATCTTTTACTTTTATGATTGTGTCTCCATTCTTTCTTTGAGCACTATCTTGAGAGCACAACTGTCATTCTTAGTACAATATGCTTGTCTCAAAATATGATTGATTGTGGTATAACTTTGATGCTTTTATCTTTGACAATCACTACTTCTAGTATTTCTATGAACTTCAGAGGTGCCTGAGCATTTATGTTTTGCTAATCAAATATGGGCAAGCGAGATACCACTTTATCATACTCTCTTATGAACATTGCAATCCTGCTTATATACATGATTCATGATGTCCTGCTTATATACATGATTCATGATGCTTATTATTAGTTGTTGGTACCTCTCCATGATTGACATAGCTGTTAGATGATCTTATTTGTATGCATCTCATTATGAACTGCCTAAGTGTTAGCCATAGCATGAGAATATATACATCATATGAACAAATGTGTTCGTGAAAGTTCTTTTATCGCTCAGTTGTTAACTGAATTGCTTGAGGACAAGCAATAAGCTAAGCTTGGGGGGAGTTGATACGTCCAAAACATATCTACTTTCCCGAACACTTTTGCTATTGTTTTGCCTCTAATTTGTGTATTTTGGATGCAACTAACACGGACTAACGCTGTTTTCAGCAGAACTGCAGTGTCTCGTTTTTGTGCGAAATCCAACTTTCGGGAAAATCCTCGGAATTTATGCAGAAGGTCCTATTTTCCCAGAATATTGGCGGAGCCGAAGGGCAAGCCAGGTGGGGGCCCGAGGGCCCCACACACTAGGCCGGCGCGGCCCAGGAGGGGCCCGCGCGGCCCTACTGTGTGGCGGCCTCGGTCAGCCCCCGACGCCCTCCTTCGGACTATTTATTGCCTTCGACCTAAAAACGCACGGAGAGAAGTCGAAGTCGCCAGAAAGCCTCCAGAACGCCGCCACATCGCGAAACTCCGTCTCGGGAGCCAGAAGTCTCCGTTCTGGCACTCCGCCGGGACAGGGAATTGGAGGAGATCATCGCCATCATCATCACCGACGCCTCTCCATCGACCAGCAATGTTTCCCCCATCCATGTGTGAGTAATTCGCCCGCTGTAGGCCGAAGGGGATGGTAGGGATTGGATAAGATTGGTCATGTAATAGCATAAGATTGTTAGGGCATAGTGCCTAGTGTCCGAAATTGGTACTTTGATGATATTGTTGCAACTTGCTATGCTTAATGCTTGTCACTAGGGCCCGAGTGCCATGATCTCAGATCTGAACATGTTATTATTTCATCATGATATTCATTGTTTATGGTCTTACCTGCAAGTTGTATACACATGTCGCTATCCGGAGCCAATGGCCCCGAAGTGACAAGAATCGGGACAACCGGAGGGGATGGTAGTGATGTGAGGATCACATGTGTTCACAGAGTGTTAATGCTTTGCTCCGGTACTCTATTAAAAGGAGTACCTTAATATCCAGTAGATTCCCTTGAGGCCCGGCTGCCACCGGCTAGTAGGACAAAAGATGTTGTGCAAGTTTCTCATTGCGAGCACGTACGACTATAATTGGAACACATGCCTATTGATTGCTTTGTACTTGGACGCCGTTTTATTATTATCTGCAAATGCCCTGCTATGATTGTTACATGAGTTTCTCTCATCCATGCAATGCCCGTTATCCGTCCCCGTGCCTACACTATTTTAATCCTGCTGTTTACTATAATCACTACTGCTGTCTCTGTTACTCAGCTGCTGTTATTTCACTACTGCTACTGCTATAAAACTGTTACTACTGATAAAATCTTGCGAGCAAGTCTGTTTCCAGGTGCAGCTGAATTGACAACTCCGCTGTTAAGGCTTTCAAGTAATCTTTGTCTCCCCTTGTGTCGAATCAATAAATTGGGATTTACTTCCCGCGAAGACTGCTGCGATCCCCTATACTTGTGGGTCATCAAAGATCAAGCGGGATGCGCAAGGCAAAGGTATGACCTTGATATGTTTTCATTTTACCGGTCTCAAGGTGGTTGATGGGAGACCGGATTATAGGATAGATAGCCGCACTATTGAGAGGGGCTTTCGGTTGGGTAACTTGATCACATCGTCTTAGGGAGCTCAATCCTTTGCATACTTTGCATATCCTTATTGCTTCTTGGTGTTTCTGTTGGAGATATGCCCAAGAGGCAATAATAAAAGTGGTTATTATATATCTTTGTGTTTATGATAAATGTTTATATACCATGCTATAATTGTATTAACCGAAACATTGATACATGTGTGTTATGTAAACAACAATGAGTCCCTAGTAAGCCTCTTAACTAGCTTGTTGATTAATAGATGATCATAGTTTCATGATCATGAACATTGGATGTTATTAATAACAAGGTTATGTCATTATATGAATGATGTAATGGACACACCCAATTAAGCGTAGCATAAGATCACGTCATTAAGTTATTTGCTATAAGCTTTCGATACATAGTTACCTAGTCCTTTCGACCATGAGATCATGTAAATCACTTATACCGGAAAGGTACTTTGATTACATCAAACGCCATTGAGTAAATGGTGGTTATAAAGGTGGGATTAAGTATCCGGAAAGTATGAGTTGAGGCATATGGATCAACAGTTGGATTTGTCCATCCCGATGACGGATATATATACTCTGGGCCCTCTCGGTGGAATGTCGTCTAAATAGCTTGCAAGCATATGAATGGTTCATAAGAGACCACATACCACGGTACAAGTAAAGAGTACTTGTCAGGAGACGAGGTTGAACAAGGTATAGAGATACCGATGATCAAACCTCGGACAAGTAAAATATCGCGTGACAAAGGGAATCGATATCGTATGTGAATGGTTCATTCGATCACTAAGTCATCGTTGAATATGTGGGAGCCATTATGGATCTCCAGATCCCGCTATTGGTTATTGGTCGGAGAGAAGTCTCAACCATGTCTACATAGTTCGCGAACCGTAGGGTGACACACTTGAGGTTTGATGTCGTATTAGTAGATATTGAATATATGGAATGGAGTTTGAAGTTTTGTTCGGAGTCTCGATGGGATCCAGGACATCACGAGGAGTTCCAGAATGGTCCGGAGAATAAGATTCATATATAGGAAGTCATTTTATAAGTTTGAAAATGATCTGGTGCATTTATGGAAGGTTATAGAAGGTTCTAGAAAAGTCCAGAATAAATCACTATGGAAGGCGGAGTCCCGGAGGGACTCCACCAAGCTTGGCCGGCCAGCCCTAGGGGGTGGAGTTCCAGGTGGACTCCACCTAAGGTGGCCGGCCACCCCCTCCCAAGGAAAGGTGGGAGTCCCACCTCAAGTGGGAATCCCACCTTGGGTAGGTTTCATGTCATATGGAAGGTTTTGGTTTGGGGTCTTATTCGAAGACTTGTAGACCAACTCTTGGGTGTTCCACCTATATAATGAGGGACAAGGGCAGGGGGCCGACCACCTTAATGTAGGATAACATTGCATAGAAAACAAAAGTTTTCCTACCGCGAACACGCAATCCAAGCCAAGATGCAATCTAGAAGACGGTAGCAACGAGGGGATTATCGAGTCTCACCCTTGAAGAGATTCCAAAGCCTAAAAGATGAGGCTCTTGTTGCTGCGGTAGACGTTCACTTTCCGCTTGCAAAAGCGCTTAGAAGATCTTGATCACAGCGCCACGAACGGGCAGCACCTCCGTACTCGGTCACACGTTCGGTTGTTGATGAAGACGACGTCCACCTCCCCGTTCCAGCGGGCAGCGGAAGTAGTAGCTCCTCTTGAATCCGACAGCACGACGGCGTGGTGTCGGTGGTGGTGGAGAAATCCGGCGGAGCTTCGCTAAGCGTGCGGGAAGTGGAGGAGCGGGGCGGCTAGGGTTTGGGGAGAGGGGGGCGCCGGCCACTAAGGGGTGCGGCCACCTTGGTGGTTTTTGGGGTGGCCGGCCCCCTCCCCTTGTCCCTCATTATATAGGTGGAAGCCCCAAGTGTTGGACTACAAGTCTCCGAATAAGACCCGAACCCAAAACCTTCCATGTGATAGGGAAACCTACCCAAGGTGGGAATCCCACTTGAGGTGGGATTCCCCCCTTCCATGTGGGGGGGTGGCCGGCCCCCATAGGGGGAGTCCACTTGGGACTCCTCCCCCTCTAGGGTTGGCCGGCCATGGAGGTGGAGTCCCTTTGGGACTCCGCCTTCCATAGTGGTTTCTTCCGGACTTTTCTAGAACCTTCTAGAACCTTCCATAGAACCTTCCGGATCATTTTAAATCTCATAAAATGACTTCCTATATATGAATCTTATTCTCCGGACCATTCCGGAACTCCTCGTGATGTCCGGGATCTCATCCGGGACTCCGAACAAATATTCGAACTCCATTCCATATTCAAGTTCTACCATTTCAACATCCAACTTTAAGTGTGTCACCCTACGGTTCGCGAACTATGCGGACATGGTTGAGTACTCACTCCGACCAATAACCAATAGCGGGATCTGGAGATCCATAATGGCTCCCACATATTCAACGATGACTTTAGTGATCGAATGAACCATTCACATATGATACCAATTCCCTTTGTCACGCGATATTTTACTTGTCCGAGGTTTGATCATCGGTATCACTTCATACCTTGTTCAACCTCGTCTCCTGACAAGTACTCTTTACTCGTACCGTGGTATGTGGTCTCTTATGAACTCATTCATATGCTTGCAAGACATTAGACGACATTCCACCGAGAGGGCCCGGAGTATATCTATCCGTCATCGGGATGGACAAATCCCACTGTTGATCCATATGCCTCAACTCATACTTTCCGGATACTTAATCCCACCTTTATAACCACCCATTTACGCAGTGGTGTTTGGTGTAATCAAACTACCTTTCCGGTATATGTGATTTACATGATCTTATGGTCATAAGGACTAGGTAACTATGTATCGAAAGCTTATAGCAAATAACTTAATGACGTGATCTTATGCTACGCTTAATTGGGTGTGTCCATTACATCATTCATATAATGACATAACCTTGTTATTAATAACATCCAATGTTCATGATTATGAAACTAATCATCCATTAATCAACAAGCTAGTTAAGAGGCATACTAGGGACTCTTTGTTGTTTACATATCACACATGTACTAATGTTTCGGTTAATACAATTATAGCATGACATATAAACATTTATCATAAACATAAAGATATATAATAACCACTTTTATTATTGCCTCTTGGGCATATCTCCTTCAGTCTCCCACTTGCACTAGAGTCAATAATCTAGATTACATTGTAATATACCTAACACCCATGGCATTCTGGTGTTGGTCATGCTTTTCCCTAGGGAGAGCTTTAGTCAATGGATCTGCTACATTCAGATCAGTATGTACTTTGCAAATCTTTACTTCTCCATCTTCGATGTACTCGCGAATTGAGTGGTAACGCAGCTTGATATGCTTCAGCCTCTTGTGTGACCTTGGCTCTTGTGCATTGGCGATGGCACCCATGTTATCACAGTAAATGATTAATGGGTCCAATGCACTAGGAACCACACCAAGCTCTACAATGAACCTCTTCATCCATACCGCTTCTGATGAAGCCTCTGAAGCCGCTATGTACTCTGATTCTGTTGAAGACTTCGCCACCGTGCACTGCTTCGAGCTTGCCCAGCTTACTGCAGCACCATTCAATATAAACACGTACCCAGACTGTGACTTAGAGTCATCAGGATCAGTGTTCCAACTTGCATCGGTGTAACCATTTACAACGAGCTCTTGGTCACCTCCATAACAAAGAAACATATCCTTAGTTCTTTTCAAGTACTTCAGGATATTCTTGACCGCTGTCCAGTGTTCCATTCGTGGATCACTTTGATATCTGCTAGTCAAATTAACAGCATGCGCTATATCCGGTCTAGTACATAGCATGGAATACATGATAGATCCTACTGCCGAGGCATAGGGGATATTACTCATCCTTTCTCTTTCTTCTGCCGTAGCCGGTCCTTGAGTCTTACTCAAGACCTTGCCTGGTAACATAGGTAAGAACCCTTTCTTGCTTTCGTCCATTCTAAACTTCTTTAGAATCTTGTCCAGGTATGTACTCTGTGATAGCCCTATTAGGCATCTTGATCTATCTCTATAAATCTTGATGCCTAATATATACGATGCTTCACCAAGGTCTTTCATCGAAAAACTATTATTCAAATAACCTTTTACACTACTTAATAGTTCTATATCATTCCCAAACAATAATATGTCATCTACATCTAATATCAGGAATGCTACAGAGCTCCCACTCACTTTCTTGTAAATACAGGCCTCTCCATGACACTGTATAAACCCGAAGTCTTTGATCACCTTATCAAACCGTCGGTTCCAACTTCTTGATGCTTGCTTCAGTCCATAGATTGAACGGTGAAGTTTGCATACTTTGTCAGCATTTTTAGGATCGACAAAACCTTTGGGTTGTACCATATACAACTCTTCCTCAATGTCTCCATTAAGGAACGCCGTTTTGACATCCATCTGCCAAATCTCATAATCGAAAAATGCAGCTATTGCTAACAAAATCCTCACAGATTTTAGCTTCGCTACAGGTGAGAAAGTCTCATCGTAGTCAACTCCTTGAATTTGTCGGAAACCCTTTGCGACAAGTCGAGCTTTATAGACAGTAATATTACCATCAGCATCTGTTTTTCTCTTGAAGATCCATTTATTTTCGACAGCCTTTCGGCTATCAGGTAAGTCTACCAAAGTCCATACTTTGTTATCATACATGGATCCCATTTCGGATTTCATGGCTTCTTGCCATTTGTTGGAATCTGGGCTCATCATCGCTTCTTCATACGTCGCAGGGTCCTCATCATTGTTATCCACAATCATGGCATTTAGACAAGGATCATACCAATCAGGAGTGGCACGTTCTCTTGTCGATCTGCGAGGTTCAGTAGTTTCCTCGTTCGAAGTTTCATGATCATTATCATTAGCTTCCTCTGTTGCCGGTGTAGGCGGTACAGGTACAACTTCCGGTACTGCGCTACTCTGATCAACGAGTATAGATTCATCAATCTCATCGAGTTCTACTTTTCTTCCAGTCACTTCTTTAGTGGGAAATTCTTTCTCAAGAAAGGTTCCGTTCTTAGCAACAAAGATTTTGCCTTCGGATTTGTGATAGAAAGTGTACCCTATAGTTTCCTTAGGGTATCCTATGAAGACGCATTTCTCCGCTTTGGGTTCTAGCTTGTCCGGTTGTAACTTCTTTACATAGGCTTCGCAACCGCAAACTTTCAGGAACGACAGCTTAGGTTTCTTATTAAACCATAATTCATACGGTGTCGTTTCTAGGGATTTTGATGGTGCCCTATTTAAAGTGAATGCGGCTGTCTCTAATGCATAACTCCAAAATGATAACGGCAAATCAGTAAGAGACATCATAGAACGAACCATATCTAAGAGAGTTCCATTACGACGTTCGAACACACCGTTTCGTTGTGGTGTTCCCGGCGGTGTCAATTGTGAAAGTATTCCGCATTTCTTTAAATGCATGCCAAACTCATAACTCATATATTCACCTCCACGATCAGATCGTAGAAATGTAATCTTCTTGTTACGTTGATTTTCTACTTCACTTTGGAATTCCTTAAACTTCTCGAAAGTTTCGGATTTATGTTTCATGAAATAGATATACCCATATCTACTCAGATCATCTGTGCAGGTTAGAACATAACGATAACCACCGCGTGATGCTACGCTCATTGGTCCGCATACATCGGTATGTATGATTTCCAATAAGTCAGTAGCTCGCTCCATCATACCAGAAAATGGAGTCTTAGTCATTTTTCCCATTAGACATGTTTCGCATCTATCAAGTGACTCAAAGTCAAGTGATTCAAGTAATCCATCGGTATGGAGTTTCTTCATGCGTTTCACTCCAATATGACCAAGACGACAGTGCCACATATAAGTAGAATTATCATTCAATTTAATTCGCTTAGCATCAATGTTATGTATATGCGTATCACTACTATCGAGATCTAACAGAAATAAGCCATTCTTTTCAGGTGCTCGACCATAAAAGATATTATTCATAAAAATAGAACAACCATTATTCTCAGACTTGAATGAATAACCGTCTTGCATTAAACAAGATCCAGATATAATGTTCATGCTCAACGCGGGTACAAAATAACAATTATTTAGGCTTAAAACTAATCCCGAAGGTAGATGTAGAGGAAGTGTGCCGACAGCGATCACATCGACTTTGGATCCGTTTCCAACGCGCATCGTCACTTCATCTTTCAGTAGTCTTCGTTTATTCTTTAGTTCCTGTTTCGAGTTACAAATATGAGCAACCGAACCAGTATCAAATACCCAGGTACTAGAACGAGAACCAGTGAGATAAACATCTATAACATGTATATCAGATATACCTTCTTTCTTTTTCTTGACAAGGCCACTCTTCAGATCAGCCAGATACTTGGAGCAACTACGCTTCCAGTGTCCCTTCTCCTTGCAGTAATAGCACTCAGCATCAGGCTTAGGGCCGTTCTTAGGTTTCATAGGAGGCGTGGCAGCTTTCTTGCCACCCTTCTTGAATTTTCCCTTAGACTTGCCCTGTTTCTTGAAACTGGTGGTCTTGTTGACCATCAACACTTGGTGCTCTTTCTTGATCTCAATCTCAGCAGCTTTTAGCATGCCAAAGAGTTCAGGTAACTCCTTGTTCATGTTCTGCATATTGTAGTTCATCGCAAAGTTCTTGTAACTTGGTGGCAGTGATTGAAGGACACGATTAATCCCCAGTCTGTTAGGAATCACTATTCCCAAGTCACTGAGTTTCTTCGCATGCCCGGTCATGGCGAGCATGTGCTCACTAACGGAGCTACCTTCTTCCATCATACAGCTAAAGAAATGTTTCGATGCTTCATAGCATTCCACGGCCGCATGAGTCTCAAAAATAGCTTTCAACTCATTCATAAACTCATGAGGATCGTGGTGCTCAAAACGTTTTTGAAGATCGGATTCCAGACTGCACAGGATGGCACACTGAACTTGAGAGTACCAAGTTTTCCGAGTCGCGTAAACAACTTTTACTTCATCGGTTTCAGTTTCTGCAGGAGGGTCACCTAGCGGTGCATCAAGCACATATTGCAGATTTCCGCCAGAGAGGAAGATCCTCACATGACGGAACCAGTCGGTGAAGTTGCTACCGTTGCTCTTAAGCTTTTCTTTCTCTAGGAACTGGTTAAAATTGATTGGGGACGCCATCTCTACAACATATATTTGCAAAAGTTTAGACTAAGTTTATGACAAATTGAGTTCAAATTTTAATTCAACATAATTAAAAATCTAGGTGAACTCCCACTCAAAACAATATCCCTCGCATTGTCTTAGTGATCACACGAACCAAATCCACCGCACCTAAGTCCGATCATCACGAGACAAGGTGTGATTTCAATGGCGAACACTCAAAATGTTCATCATATCAACCATATGATTCATGCTCTACCTTTCGGTATCACGTGTTCCGAGACCATGTCTGTACATGCTAGGCTCGTCAAGGCCACCTTAGTATCCGCATGTGCAAAACTGTCTTGCACCCGTTGTATGCACTTGTTGATTCTATCACACCCGATCATCACGAGATGCTTCGAAACGACAAGTCTTGGCAACGGTGCTACTAAGGATGAACACTTTATTATCTTGAGATTTTAGTGAGGGATCATCTTATAATGCTACCATCGCGATCTAAGCAAAATAAGATGCATAAAAGGATCAACATCACATGCAGTTCATATGTGATATGATATGGCCCTTTTGTCTTTGCGCCTTTGATCTTCATCTCCAAAGCACGGACATGATCTCCATCATCTTCGGGAATGATCTCCATCATCGTCGGCGTAGCGTCAAGGTCAATGGCGCCGTCTTCATGATTGTCCTCCATGTAGCAACTATTACAACTACTTTGAAATACTACTCAACATGAAATTTAAAGACAACCATAAGGCTCCTGCCGGTTGCCACAATACAATAATGATCATCTCATACATATTCATCATCACATTATGGCCATATCACATCACCAAACCCTGCAAAAACAAGTTAGACGTCTCAAATTTGGTTTGCATATTTTACGTGGTTTAGGGTTTTCGAGAGAGATCTAATCTACCTACGAGCATGAGCCACAACGTTGACACTAATGTTGTCAATAGAAGAGTAAATTGAATCTTCACTATAGTAGGAGAGACAGACACCCGCAAAGCCTCTTATGCAATACAAGTTGCATGTCGAACGAGGAACAAGTCTCATGAACGCGGTCATGTAAAGTTAGTCCGAGCCGCTTCATCCCACTATGCCACAAAGATGCAAAGTACTCAAACTAAAGATAACAAGAGCATCAACGCCCACAAAACCATTGTGTTCTACTCGTGCAACCATCTATGCATAGACACGGCTCTGATACCACTGTAGGATAACGTTGCATAGAAAACAAAAAATTTCCTACCGCGAACACGCAATCCAAGCCAAGATGCAATCTAGAAGACGGTAGCAACGAGGGGATTATCGTGTCTCACCCTTGAAGAGATTCCAAAGCCTACAAGATGAGGCTCTTGTTGCTGCGGTAGACGTTCACTTGCCGCTTGCAAAAGCGCGTAGAAGATCTTGATCACGGCGCCACGAACGGGCAGCACCTCCGTACTCGGTCACACGTTCGGTTGTTGATGAAGACGACGTCCACCTCCCCGTTCCAGAGGGCAGCGGAAGTAGTAGCTCCTCTTGAATCCGACAGCACGACGGCGTGGTGTCGGTGGTGGTGGAGAAATCCGGCGGAGCTTCGCTAAGCGTGCGGGAAGTGGAGGAGCGGGGCGGCTAGGGTTTGGGGAGAGGGGGGCACCAGCAACTAAGGGGTGCGGCCACCTTGTTGGTTCTTGGGGTGGCCGGCCCCCTCCCCTTGTCCCTCATTATATAGGTGGAAGCCCCAAGTGTTGGACTACAAGTCTCCGAATAAGACCCGAACCCAAAACCTTCCATGTGATAGGGAAACCTACCCAAGGTGGGAATCCCACTTGAGGTGGGATTCCCCCCTTCCATGTGGGGGAGTGGCCGGCCCCCATAGGGGGAGTCCACTTGGGACTCCTCCCCCTCTAGGGTTGGCCGGCCATGGAGGTGGAGTCCCTTTGGGACTCCGCCTTCCATAGTGGTTTCTTCCGGACTTTTCTAGAACCTTCTAGAACCTTCCATAGAACCTTCCGGATCATTTTAAATCTCATAAAATGACTTCCTATATATGAATCTTATTCTCCGGACCATTCCGGAACTCCTCGTGATGTCCGGGATCTCATCCGGGACTCCGAACAAATATTCGAACTCCATTCCATATTCAAGTTCTACCATTTCAACATCCAACTTTAAGTGTGTCACCCTACGGTTCGCGAACTATGCGGACATGGTTGAGTACTCACTCCGACCAATAACCAATAGCGGGATCTGGAGATCCATAATGGCTCCCACATATTCAACGATGACTTTAGTGATCGAATGAACCATTCACATATGATACCAATTCCCTTTGTCACGCGATATTTTACTTGTCCGAGGTTTGATCATCGGTATCACTTCATACCTTGTTCAACCTCGTCTCCTGACAAGTACTCTTTACTCGTACCGTGGTATGTGGTCTCTTATGAACTCATTCATATGCTTGCAAGACATTAGACGACATTCCACCGAGAGGGCCCAGAGTATATCTATCCGTCATCGGGATGGACAAATCCCACTGTTGATCCATATGCCTCAACTCATACTTTCCGGATACTTAATCCCACCTTTATAACCACCCATTTACGCAGTGGTGTTTGGTGTAATCAAAGTACCTTTCCGGTATAAGTGATTTACATGATCTCATGGTCATAAGGACTAGGTAACTATGTATCGAAAGCTTATAGCAAATAACTTAATGACGTGATCTTATGCTACGCTTAATTGGGTGTGTCCATTACATCATTCATATAATGACATAACCTTGTTATTAATAACATCCAATGTTCATGATTATGAAACTAATCATCCATTAATCAACAAGCTAGTTAAGAGGCATACTAGGGACTCTTTGTTGTTTACATATCACACATGTACTAATGTTTCGGTTAATACAATTATAGCATGACATATAAACATTTATCATAAACATAAAGATATATAATAACCACTTTTATTATTGCCTCTTGGGCATATCTCCTTCACTTAAGCCACAGCCTTGGCTGCACCCCATAGTGGCCGGCCACCCCCTCTCCCAAACCCTAGCCGCCCCACCTCCTCCACCTCTCCCGCAAACGCTTAGCGAAGCTCCGCCGGAGATATCCATCGACACCGCCACCACGCCGTCGTGCTGCCGGGATTCAAGGAGGAACTACTACTTCCGCTGCCCACTGGAACGGGGAGAAGGACGTCGTCTTCATCAACACCGAACGTGTGACCGAGTACGGAGGTGCTGCCCGATTGTGGCACCGTCAAGATCTTCTACGCGCTTTTGAAAGCGGCAAGTGATCGTCTACCGCAGCAACGAGAGCCTCCTCTTGTAGTCTTTGGAAATCTTCAAGGGTTAGTCTCGTTCATCCCCTCGTTGCTCCCGTCTTCTAGATTGCATCTTGGCTTGGATTGCGTTCTCGCGGTAGGAATTTTTTTGTTTTCTATGCTACGAATCCCTACAGTGGTATCAGAGTCGTGTCTATGTATAGATGGTTGCACGAGTAGAACACAATTGTTTTGTGGGCGTTGATGCTTATGTTGTCTTTAGTTTGAGTACTTTGCATCTTTGTGACATAGTGGGATGAAGTGGCTCGGGCTAACTTTACATGACCGCGTTCATGAGATTTGCTCCACGCTCGACATGCAACTTGTATTGCATAAGTGGCTTTGCGGGTGTCTGTCTCTCCTACCATAGTGAAGATTCAATTTACTCTTCTATTGACAACACTAGTATCACCGTTGTGGTTCATGTTCGTAGGTAGATTAGATCTCACTCGAAAACCCTAAACCACGTAAAATATGCAAACCAAATTAGAGACGTCTAACTTGTTTTTGCAGGGTTTGGTGATGTGATATGGCCATAATGTGATGATGAATATGTATGAGATGATCATTATTGTATTGTGGCAACCGGCATGAGCCTTATGGTTGTCTTTAAATTTCATGTTGAGTAGTATTTCAAAGAAGTTGTAATAGTTGCTACATGGGAGAACAATCATGAAGACGGCACCATTGACCTTGACGCTACGCCGACGATGATGGAAATCATGCCCGTTGATGATGGAGATCATGTCCGTGCTTTGGAGATGAAGATCAAAGGCGCAAAGACAAAGGGGCCATATCATATCACATATGAACTGCATGTGATGTTAATCCTTTTTATGCATCTTATTTTGCTTAGATCGCGACGGTAGCAATATAAGATGATCCCTCTCACTAAAATATCAAGATAATAAAGTGTTCATCCTTAGTAGCACCGTTACTAATACTTGTCGTTTCGAAACATCTCGTGATGATCGGGTACGACAGATTCAACAAGTGTATACAACGGGTGCAAGCCAGTTTTGCACACGCGGATACTAAGGTTGCCTTGACGAGCCTACCATGTAAGACATGGTCTCGGAACATATGATACCAAAAGGTAGAGCATGAATCATATGATTGATACGATGAACACTTTGAGTGTTTGCCATTGAAGTTACATCTTGTCTCGTGATGATCGGACTTGGTGTGGTGGATTTGGTTCGTGTGATCACCAAGACAATTCGAGGGATATTGTTTTGAGTGGGAGTTCACCTAGTTTTTAATTTTGTTGAATTAAAATTTGAACTCAATTTGTCATAAACTTAGTCTAAACTATTGCAAATATATGTTGTAGATATGGCGTCCCCAATCAATTTTAACCAGTTCCTAGAGAAAGAAAAGCTTAAGAGCAACGTTAGCAACTTCACCGACTGGTTCCGTCATGTGAGGATTTTCCTCGCTGGTGGAAACCTGCAATATGTGCTTGATGCACCGCTAGGTGACCCTCCTGCAGAAACAGAAACCGATGAAGTAAAGAATGTTTACGCAACTCGGAAAACTCGGTACTCTCAAGTTCAGTGTGCCATCCTATGCAGTCTGGAAGCCGATCTTCAAAAACGTTTTGAGCACCACGATCCTCATGAGTTAGTCAATGAGCTGAAAGCTATCTTTGAAACTCATGCGGCCGTGGAATGCTATGAAGCATCGAAACACTTCTTCAGCTGCATGATGGAAGAAGGCAGCTCTGTTAGTGAGCACATTCTCGCCATGACCGGGCATGCGAAGAAACTCAGTGACTGGGGAATAGTGATTCCTAACAGACTGGGGATTAATCGTGTCCTTCAATCACTGCCACCTAGTTACAAGAACTTTATGATGAACTACAATATGCAGAACATGAACAAAGAGTTACCGGAACTCTTCGCCATGCTGAGATCTGCTGAGATTGAGATCAAGAAAGAGCACCAAGTGTTGATGGTCAACAAGACCACCAGTTTCAAGAAACAGGGCAAGAAAGCTGCCACGCCTCCTGTGAAACCTAAGAATGGCCCTAAGCCTGATGCTGAGTGCTATTACTGCAAAGAGAAGGGACACTGGAAGCGTAATTGCTCCAAGTATTTGGCTGATCTGAAGAGTGGCCTTGTCAAGAAGAAGAAAGAAGGTATATCTGATATACATATTATAGATGTTTATTTACTGGTTCTCGTACTAGTACCTGGGTATTTGATACTGGTTCGGTTGCTCATATTTGTAACTCGAAACAGGAACTAAAGAATAAACGAAGACTATTGAAGGATGAAGTGACGATGCGCGTTGTAAATGGATCCAAGGTCAATGTGATCGCATTCGGCACACTCCCTCTACATCTACCTTCGGGATTAGTTTTAAACCTCAATAATTGTTATTTTGTACCTGCGTCGAGCATGAACATTATATCTGGATCTTGTTTAATGCAAGACGGTTATTCATTCAAGTATGAGAATAAGGGTTGTTCTATTTTTATGAATAATATCTTTTATGGTCGAGCACCTGAGAAGAATGGTTTATTTCTATTAGATATCGATAGTAGTGATACACATGTTCATAACGTTGATGCTAAACGAATTAAATTGAATGATAATTCTACTTATATGTGGCACTGTCGTCTTGGTCATATTGGAGTGAAACGCATGAAGAAACTCCATACTGATGGCGTGTATTTCACACGTTCGTTGGGCAACCCCAAGAGGAAGGTATGATGCGCACAGCAGCAAGTTTTCCCTCAGAAAGAAACCAAGGTTTATCGAACCAGGAGGAGCCAAGAAGCACGTTGAAGGTTGATGGCGGCGGGATGTAGTGCGGCGCAACACCAGGGATTCCGGCGCCAACGTGGAACCTGCACAACACAACCAAAGTACTTTGCCCCAACGAAACAGTGAGGTTGTCAATCTCACCGGCTTGCTGTAACAAAGGATTAACCGTATTGTGTGGAAGATGATTGTTTGCGTAAAACGAGAACAAGATGTGCAGTAGATTGTATTTCAGTAAAGAGAATTGGACCGGGGTCCACAGTTCACTAGAGGTGTCTCTCCCATAAGACGAACAGCATGTTGGGTGAACAAATTACAGTTGGGCAATTGACAAATAAAGAGAGCATGACCATGCACATACATATCATGATGAGTATAGTGAGATTTAATTGGGCATTACGACAAAGTACATAGACCGTCATCCAACCGCATCTATGCCTAAAAAGTCCACCTTCAGGTTATCATCCGAACCCCCTCCAGTATTAAGTTGCAAACAACAGACAATTGCATTAAGTATGGTGCGTAATGTAACTAGTGACTACATCCTTGAACATAGCACTAATGTTTTATCCCTAGTGGCAACAGCACAACACAACCTTAGAACTTTCATCACTTGTCCCGGTGTCAATGCGAGCATGAACCCACTATCGAGCATAAGTACTCCCTCTTGGAGTTACAAGCATCTACTTGGCCGAGCATCTACTAGTAACGGAGAGCATGCAAGATCATAAACAACATATAGCATAACTTTGATAATCAACATAACAAGTATTCTCTATTCATCGGATCCCAACAAACGCAACATATAGAATTACAGATAGATGATCTTGATCATGTTAGGCAGCTCACAAGATCCGACAATGATAGCACAATGGGGAGAAGACAACCATCTAGCTACTGCTATGGACCCATAGTCTAGGGGTAGACTACTCACACATCACACCGGAGGCGACCATGGCGGTGAAGAGTCCTCCGGGAGATGAATCCCCTCTCCGGCAGGTGCGGAGGCGATCTCTGGATCCCCGAGATGGGATCGGCGGCGGCGGCGTCTCACGGAAGGTTTTCCGTATCGTGGTTCTCGATGCTGGGGGTTTCGTCACGGAGACTTTTTATAGGCGGAAGGGCAGGTCAAGAGGCGGCACGGGGGCCCCACACTACAGGCCGGCGCGGCCAAGGGGGGGCCGCGCCGCCTATAGTGTGGCCCCTCCGTGGCCCCTCTTCGTCTCTCCTTCGGACTTCGGAAGCTTCGTGAGAAAATAGGCCCCCTGGCTTTGATTTCGTCCAATTCCGAGAATATTTCCTTACTAGGATTTCTGAAACCAAAAACAGCAGAAAACAAAGAATCGGGCACTTCGGCATCTTGTTAATAGGTTAGTTCCAGAAAATGCACGAATATGACATAAAGTGTGCATAAAACATGTAGATAACATCAATAATGTGGCATGGAACATAAGAAATTATCGATACGTCGGAGACGTATCAGCATCCCCAAGCTTAGTTCTGCTCGTCCCGAGCGGTAAAACGATAACACAGATAATTTCTGGAGTGACATGCCATCATAATCTTGATCATACTATTTGTAAAGCATATGTAGTGAATGCAGCGATCAAAACATTGTATAGGACATGAGTAAACAAGTGAATCATAAAGCAAAGACTTTTCATGAATAGCACTTCAAGACAAGCATCAATAAGTCTTGCATAAGAGTTAACTCATAAAGCAATAATTCAAAGTAGAGATATTGAAGCAACACAAAAGAAGATTAAGTTTCAGCGGTTGCTTTCAACTTGTAACATGTATATCTCATGGATATTGTCAACATAGAGTAATATAATAAATGCAATAAGCAAGTATGTAGGAATCAATGCACAGTTCACACAAGTGTTTGCTTCTTGAGGTGGAGAGAAATAGGTGAACTGACTCAACATTGAAAGTAAAAGAATGGTCCTCCATAGAGGAAAAGCATCGATTGCTATATTTGTGCTAGAGCTTTGATTTTGAAAACATGAAACAATTTTGTCAACGGTAGTAATAAAGCATATGCATCATGTAAATTATATCTTATAAGTTGCAAGCCTCATGCATAGTGTACTAATAGTGCCCGCACCTTGTCCTAATTAGCTTGGACTACCGGGTCATCACAATGCATTGTTTTTACCAAGTGTCACAAAGGGGTACCTCTATGCCGCTTTGTACAAAGGTCTAAGGAGAAAGCTCGCATTGGATTTCTCGCTATTGATTATTCTTCAACTTAGACATCCATACCGGGACAACATAGACAACAGATAATGGACTCCTCTTTTATGCATAAGCATATACCAACAATTAATAATTTTCTCATTTGAGATTTGAGAATTGTTGTCCAAAACTGAAACTTCCACCATGGAGCATGGCTTTAGTTAGCGGCCCGATGTTCTTCTCTAACATATGCATGCTTAACCATATGGTGGTAGATCTCTCTTACTTCAGACAAGACGGACATGCATAGCAACTCACATGAAATTCAACAATGAATAGTTGATGGCGTCCCGATGAACATGGTTATCGCACAACAAGCAACTTAATAAGAGATAAAGTGCATAATTACATATTCAATACCACAATAGTTTTTAAGCTATTTGTCCCATGAGCTATATATTGCAAAGGTGAATGATGGAATTTTAAAGGTAGCACTCAAGCAATTTACTTTGGAATGGCGGAAAAATACCATGTAGTATAGGTAGGTATGGTGGACACAAATGGCAGAGTGGTTGGCTCAAGTATTTTGGATGCATGAGAAGTATTCCCTCTCGATACAAGGTTTAGGCTAGCAAGGCTTATTTGAAACAAACACAAGGATGAACCGGTGCAGCAAAACTCACATAAAAGACATATTGAAAACATTATAAGACTCTACACCGTCTTCCTTGTTGTTCAAACTCAAAACTAGAAATTATCTAGACCTTAGAGAAACCAAATATGCAGACCAAATTTTAGCATGCTCTATGTATTTCTTCATTAATGGGTGCAAAGCATATGATGCAAGAGCTTAATCATGAGCACAACAATTGCCAAGTATCACATTACCCAAGACATTTATAGCAATTACTACATGTATCATTTTTCAATTCCAACCATATAACAATTTAACGAAGGAGAAACTTCGCCATGAATACTATGAGTAGAAACCAAGGACATACTTGTCCATATGCTACAGCGGAGCGTGTCTCTCTCCCATAAAGTGAATGCTAGGATCCATTTTATTCAAACAAAACAAAAAACAAAAACAAACCGACGCTCCAAGAAAAAGCACATAAGATGTGATGGAATAAAAATATAGTTTCAGGGAGGAACCTGATAATGTTGTCGATGAAGAAGGGGATGCCTTGGGCATCCCCAAGCTTAGACGCTTGAGTCTTCTTGATATATGCAGGGGTGAACCACCGGGTGCATCCCCAAGCTTAGAGCTTTCACTCTCCTTGATCATGTTGCATCATACTCCTCTCTTGATCCTTGAAAACTTCCTCCACACCAAACTCGAAACAACTCATTAGAGGGTTAGTGCACAATATAAATTGACATATTCAGAGGTGACACAATCATTCTTAACACTTCTGGACATTGCATAATGCTACTGGACATTAGTGGATCAAAGAAATTCATCCAACATAGCGAAAGAGGCAATGCGAAATAAAAGGCAGAATCTGTCAAAACAGAACAGTTCGTATTGACGAATTTTAAAATGGCACCAGACTTGCTCAAATGAAAATGCTCAAATCGAATGAAAGTTGCGTACATATCTGAGGATCATGCACGTAAATTGGCTTAATTTTCTGAGCTACCTACAGGGAGGTGGACTCAGATTCGTGACAGCAAAGAAATCTGGAACTGTGCAGTAATCCAAATCTAGTACTTACTTTTCTATCAACGGCTTAACTTGGCACAACAAAACACAAAACTAAGATAAGGAGAGGTTGCTACAGTAGTAAACAACTTCCAAGACACAAAATAAAAACAAAGTACTGTAGTAAAATAACACATGGGTTGTCTCCCATAAGCGCTTTTCTTTAACGCCTTTCAGCTAGGCGCAGAAAGTGTGTATCAAGTATTATCAAGAGATGGTGCATTCTCAGCGGGGTGTGGAGTTTTCTCAACTAGGCATAGTATATTGGATACATAAGTTTCAGCATCTCCCTTTTCATTAGTCTTAGGCATGCTACTCTCATCAAACAAATTTTCAGGAACTAGCCAAGCATAGTTATTTTCTAATGCATCATTCATAGCTAAGAGCTTACATGGTATTGGTGCTTTGATCTCCCCTCCATCATCAATATTATTAGTGTATCTTATTCTATCCATATCCATCCTTTCAAGGAGACTAACAAAATTAGTAGGAGAACCAAGCATATTAAATTTAGCAAACACCTTTCTAGCTTCTCTTGCTAGACCACCAAATTCTCTAAGAAGGGTTTCTAATACAAAATCTTTCTTTTCCCCCTCTTCCATATCACCAAGTGTGAAAAACATGTGTTGGATTATAGGATTAAGATTAACAAATTTAGTTTCCAACAGGCGAACTAAATGCGCAGCAGCAATTTCATAAGTAGGCGCAAGGTCTACCAAGTGTCTATCTTCAAAATTTTCAATAGTACTAACATGATTGAAAAATTCTTCTATATTATTTCTCCCAACTATAGACCCACGTCCTACCGGTATGTTTTTTGTGGTAAAATTAAAAGGAAACATGATGAATAAAGTAAATGCAAGTAAACTAATTTTTTTGTGTTTTTGATATAGCAAACAAGATAGCAAATAAAGTAAAACTAGCAACTAATTTTTGTGTGTTTTGATTTAGTGCAGCAAACAAAGTAGTAAATAAAACTAAGCAAGACAAAAACAAAGTAAAGAGATAGAGAAGTGGAGACTCCCCTTGCAGCGTGTCTTGATCTCCCCGGCAACGGCGCCAGAAAAAGAGCTTGATGGCGTGTATTTCACACGTTCGTTGGGCAACCCCAAGAGGAAGGTATGATGCGCACAGCAGCAAGTTTTCCCTCAGAAAGAAACCAAGGTTTATCGAACCAGGAGGAGCCAAGAAGCTCGTTGAAGGTTGATGGCGGCGGGATGTAGTGCGGCGCAACACCAGGGATTCCGGCGCCAACGTGGAACCTGCACAACACAACCAAAGTACTTTGCCCCAACGAAACAGTGAGGTTGTCAATCTCACCGGCTTGCTGTAACAAAGGATTAACCGTATTGTGTGGAAGATGATTGTTTGCAAAAAACAGTAGAACAAGATTGCGATGGGTGTATTTCGGTAAAGAGAATTGGACCGGGGTCCACAGTTCACTAGAGGTGTCTCTCCCATAAGACGAACAGCATGTTGGGTGAACAAATTACAGTTGGGCAATTGACAAATAAAGAGAGCATGACCATGCACATACATATCATGATGAGTATAGTGAGATTTAATTGGGCATTACGACAAAGTACATAGACCGTCATCCAACCGCATCTATGCCTAAAAAGTCCACCTTCAAAGTTATCATCCGAACCCCTCCGGTATTAAGTTGCAAACAACAGAGACAATTGCATTAAGTATGGTGCGTAATGTAACTAGTGACTACATCCTTGAACATAGCACTAATGTTTTATCCCTAGTGGCAACAGCACAACACAACCTTAGAACTTTCTCATCCTTGTCCCGGTGTCAATGCGAGGCATGAACCCACTATCGAGCATAAGTACTCCCTCTTGGAGTTACAAGCATCTACTTGGCCAGAGCATCTACTAGTAACGGAGAGCATGCAAGATCATAAACAACACATAGCATAACTTTGATAATCAACATAACAAGTATTCTCTATTCATCGGATCCCAACAAACGCAACATATAGAATTACAGATAGATGATCTTGATCATGTTAGGCAGCTCACAAGATCCGACAATGATAGCACAATGGGGAGAAGACAACCATCTAGCTACTGCTATGGACCCATAGTCCAGGGGTAGACTACTCACACATCACACCGGAGGCGACCATGGCGGCGTAGAGTCCTCAGGAGATGATTCCCCTCTCCGGCGAGGGTGCCGGGAGGCGATCTCTGGATCCCCGAGATGGGATCGGCGGCGGCGGCGTCTCTGGAAGGTTTTCCGTATCGTGGTTCTCGGTGGGGGGTTTCGTCACGGAGACTTTTTATAGGCGGAAGGGCAGGTCAAGAGGCGGCACGGGGCCCCACACTACAGGCCGGCGCGGCCAAGGGGCCGCGCCGCCTATAGTGTGGCCCCTCCGTGGCCCCTCTTCGTCTCTCCTTCGGACTTCTGGAAGCTTCGTGAGAAAATAGGCCCCTGGGCTTTGATTTCGTCCAATTCCGAGAATATTTCCTTACTAGGATTTCTGAAACCAAAAACAGCAGAAACAAGAACTGGCACTTCGGCATCTTGTTAATAGGTTAGTTCCAGAAAATGCACGAATATGACATAAAGTGTGCATAAAACATATAGATAACATCAATAATGTGGCATGGAACATAAGAAATTATCGATACGTCGGAGACGTATCACATACCGATGGATTACTTGAATCACTTGACTTTGAGTCACTTGATAGATGCGAAGCATGTCTGATGGGAAAAATGACTAAGACTCCATTCTCTGGTATTATGGAGCGAGCTACAGACTTATTGGAAATCATACATACCGATGTGTGCGGACCAATGAGTGTAGCCTCGCGCGGTGGTTATCGTTATGTTCTAACTTTCACAGATGATCTGAGTAGATATGGGTATATCTATTTCATGAAACATAAATCCGAAACTTTCGAGAAGTTTAAGGAATTCCAAAGTGAAGTAGAAAATCAACGTAACAAAAAGATTAAATTTCTACGATCTGATCGCGGAGGTGAATATCTGAGTTATGAGTTTAGCATGCATTTAAAGAAATGCGGAATACTTTCACAATTGACACCGCCGGGAACACCACAACGAAACGGTGTGTCCGAACGTCGTAATCGAACTCTCTTAGATATGGTTCGTTCTATGATGTCTCTTACTGATTTGCCGTTATCATTTTGGAGTTATGCATTAGAGACAGCTGCATTCACTTTAAATAGGGCACCATCTAAATCCGTTGAAACGACACCGTATGAATTATGGTTTAATAAGAAACCTAAGCTGTCGTTCCTTAAAGTTTGGGGTTGCGAAGCCTATGTAAAAAAGTTACAACCAGACAAGCTAGAACCCAAAGCGGAGAAATGTGTCTTCATAGGATACCCTAAGGAAACTATAGGGTACACTTTCTATCACAGATCCGAAGGCAAAATCTTTGTTGCTAAGAACGAAACCTTTCTTGAGAAAGAATTTCTCACTAAAGAAGTGACTGGAAGAAAAGTAGAACTCGACGAGATTTCTGAATCTTCTCTCGTTGATCAGAGTAGCGCAGTACGGGAAATTGTTCCTGTGCCGCCTGCACCGGTAACAGAGGAAGCTAATGATAATGATCATGAAACTTCGAACGAGATAGCTACTGAACCTCGCAGATCGACAAGGGAACGTGCCACTCCTGATTGGTATGGTCCTTGTCTAAATGTCATGATTGTGGACAACAATGATGAAGACCCTGCGACGTATGAAGAAGCGATGATGAGCCCAGATTCCAACAAATGGCAAGAAGCCATGAAATCCGAAATGAGATCCATGTATGATAACAAAGTGTGGACTTTGGTAGACTTACCTGATATCCGCAAGGCTGTCGAGAATAAATGGATCTTCAAAAGAAAAACAGATGCTGATGGTAATAATACTGTCTATAAAGCTCGACTTGTCGCAAAGGGTTTCCGACAAATTCAAGGTGTTGACTACGATGAGACTTTATCACCTGTAGCGAAGCTAAAGTCTGTGAGGATTTTGTTAGCAATAGCTGCATTTTTCGATTATGAGATTTGGCAGATGGATGTCAAAACGACGTTCCTTAATGGAGACATTGAGGAAGAGTTGTATATGGTACAACCCAAAGTGTCGATCCTAAAAATGCTGACAAGGTGTGCAAACTTCAGCATTCAATTTATGGACTGAAGCAAGCATCCAGAAGTTGGAACCGACGCTTTGATAAGGTGATCAAAGACTTCGGGTTTATACACTATCATGGAGAGGCCTGTATTTACAAGAAAGTGAGTGGGAGCTCTGTAGCGTTCCTGATATTATATGTAGATGACATATTATTGATTGGGAATGATATAGAACTATTAAGCAGTGTAAAAGGTTATCTGAATAATAGTTTTTCAATGAAAGACCTTGATGAAGCATCGTATATATTAGGCATCAAGATTTATAGAGATAGATCAAGACGTCTAATAGGGCTATCACAGAGTACATACGTGGACAAGATTCTAAAGAAGTTTAGAATGGACGAAAGTAAGAAAGGGTTCTTACCTATGTTACCAGGCAAGGTCTTGAGTAAGACTCAAGGTCCGGCTACGGCACAAGAAAGAGAAAGGATGAAACATATCCCCTATGCCTCGGCAGTAGGCTCTATCATGTATGCCATGCTATGTACTAGACCGGATATAGCACATGCTGCTAGTTTGACTAGCAGATATCAAAGTGATCCAGGAATGGAACACTGGACAGCGGTCAAGAATATCCTGAAGTACTTGAAAAGAACTAAGGATATGTTTCTTTGTTATGGAGCTGACCAAGAGCTCGTTGTACCAGTTACACCGATGCAAGTTGGAACACTAATCCTGATGACTCTAAGTCTCAGTCTGGGTACGTGTTTATATTGAATGGTGCTGCAGTAAGCTGGGCAAGCTCAAAGCAGTGCACGGTGGCGAAGTCTTCAACAGAATCGGAGTACATAGTGGCTTCAGAGGCTTCATCAGAAGCGGTATGGATGAAGAGGTTCATTGTAGAGCTCGGTGTGGTTCCTAGTGCATTGGACCCACTAGTCATCTACTGTGAAAACATGGGTGCCATCGCCAATGCAGAAGAACCAAGGTCACACAAGAGGCTGAAGCATATCAAGCTGCGTTATCATTCGATTCGTGAGTACATCGAAGATGGAGAAGTAAAGATTTGCAAAGTACACACTGATCTGAATGTAGCAGATCCGTTGACTAAAGCTCTCCCTAGGGCAAAGCATGACCAAAACCAGAATGCCATGGGTGTTAGGTACCTTACAATGTAATCTAGATTATTGAATCTAGTGCAAGTGGGAGACTGTTGGAGATATGCCCAAGAGGCAATAATAAAAGTGGTTATTATATATCTTTGTGTTTATGATAAATGTTTATATACCATGCTATAATTGTATTAACTGAAACATTGATACATGTGTGTTATGTAGACAACAATGAGTCCCTAGTAAGCCTCTTAACTAGCTTGTTGATTAATAGATGATCATAGTTTCATGATCATGAACATTGGATGTTATTAATAACAAGGTTATGTCATTATATGAATGATGTAATGGACACACCCAATTAAGCGTAGCATAAGATCACGTCATTAAGTTATTTGCTATAACCTTTCGATACATAGTTACCTAGTCCTTTCGACCATGAGATCATGTAAATCACTTATACCGGAAAGGTACTTTGATTACATCAAACGCCACTGCGTAAATGGGTGGTTATAAAGGTGGGATTAAGTATCCGGAAAGTATGAGTTGAGGCATATGGATCAACAGTGGGATTTGTCCATCCCGATGACGGATAGATATACTCTGGGCCCTCTCGGTGGAATGTCGTCTAAATAGCTTGCAAGCATATGAATGGTTCATAAGAGACCACATACCACGGTACGAGTAAAGAGTACTTGTCAGGAGACGAGGTTGAACAAGGTATAGATATACCGATGATCAAACCTCGGACAAGTAAAATATCGCGTGACAAAGGGAATCGGTATCGTATGTGAATGGTTCATTCGATCACTAAGTCATCGTTGAATATGTGGGAGCCATTATGGATCTCCAGATCCCGCTATTGGTTATTGGTTGGAGAGAAGTCTCAACCATGTCTACATAGTTCGCGAACCGTAGGGTGACACACTTAAGGTTTGATGTCGTATTAGTAGATATTGAATAAATGGAATGGAGTTCAAAGTTTTGTTCGGAGTCTCAGATGGGATCTGGGACATCACGAGGAGTTCCGGAATGGTCCGGAGAATAAGATTCATATATAGGAAGTCATTTTATAAGTTTGAAAATGATCCGGTGCATTTATGGAAGGTTCTAGAAGGTTCTAGAAAAGTCCGGAATAAATCACTATGGACGGCGGAGTCCCGGAGGGACTCCACCAAGCTTGGCCGGCCAGCCCTAGGGGGTGGAGTCCCAGGTGGACTCCACCTAAGGTGGCCGGCCACCCCCTCCCAAGGAAAGGTGGGAATCCCACCTTGGGTAGGTTTCATGTCATATGGAAGGTTTTGGTTTGGGGTCTTATTCGAAGACTTGTAGACCAACTCTTGGGTGTTCCACCTATATAATGAGGGACAAGGGGAGGGGGCCGGCCACCTTAAGCCACAGCCTTGGCCGCACCCCATAGTGGCCGGCCACCCCCTCTCCCAAACCCTAGCCGCCCCACCTCCTCCACCTCTCCCGCAAATGCTTAGCGAAGCTCCGCCGGAGATCTCCATCGACACCGCCACCACGCCGTCATGCTGCCAGGATTCAAGGAGGAACTACTACTTCCGCAGCCCGCTGGAACAGGGAGAAGGACGTCGTCTTCATCAACACCGAACGTGTGACCGAGTACGGAGGTGCTGCCCGATTGTGGCACCATCAAGATCTTCTACGCGCTTTTGAAAGCGGCAAGTGATCATCTACTGCAGCAACGAGAGCCTTCACTTGTAGGCTTTGGAAATCTGCAAGGGTTAGTCTCGTTCATCCCCTCGTTGCTCCCGTCTTCTAGATTACATCTTGGCTTGGATTGCGTTCTCGCGGTAGGATTTTTTTTGTTTTCTATGCTACGAATCCCTACAGTTTCTCTGTGTGAGGTTCTTGAGCTTGTTGCTAGCTTTACAACAAGCCCAAGTTCATCGAAAACGGAGTTCGCATGCATCTTCTATTGCATTTTCGAGGTTGGGTGATTTTACCGTATTCATGATATAAGGTTCCACTTTTATATTCATGATAAAATCCCCTCCTACAGATTCTCGAGTTTTCACTTTCTATTGGATAGCATTTGTTGTTATCTTCCAAACAAAATTGGTTTCATTCGAATCGGAGTTCAGGAGCTTTTGTTATAAACGAAAAGGGGAAAAGAATAACAAGGAAAAGAAAAGAAAAGGGGAGGTAGTGGCCGGCCGGCCGACCGGCCTGACCGGCCCACCCGGTCCGCGCCGGCCATGGCGCTGATGCCAATCGGGCTGGCTGCTATAAGGCTGCCGGTCTGGGTCCGGCCCAGCTCCCGGCGTCGACCGGCCTGCTTGGCGTGCGGCCCGGTCGACCGGCCTCCCTGCCGGGCCGGACCTTCTCCCGCCCCCGTGCGGCCTGCCGCCTCCCTCGGCCTGCTCCCGCCCCGCCGGCCTGTGGCCCGGTCCGGCCGGGCTGGTGACCGGCCTGTCCAGCTCCTGCCCCGGTCGGCCGGCATGTGCACCGGCTGGGCCGATTTTCCTGCGCGTTTTTGTTGACTTGTCTTCCCAACGGTTATTTCTCCTCCTTAGCTATAAATAGCTTTCTTCCACCTTGAGCTGAGTTAGTTCTTCCTATTCTCTCTCCTCCATTGTTGCCTTTGAAGAACTTGCTCTCTCTCTTGATCCCCCCATGATTCTTGCTCATTCTTGAGGGATCTAAGAGAGGAGATCTAGATCTACAATCCCCACCAATCCATTTTTCCTCTAAGTGAGGGGAACCCCTTGGATCTAGATCTTGGAGTCTTTTGTTGACTTTCCCCATTGTTCTTCCTCTCCAATCTCATCCTAGCATTTGTTGATTGGGTGGGATTTGAGAGTGAAGGATTTGAACACCTCTAGTGTTCTTGCTTTGCATCATTGCATAGTGTTGAGCTCTCCACCACGATTAGTTCGAGTGAGAGACCGTGAGCTTGTTACTCTTGGAGGGAGACCTCCTAGTTGGCTTGGCGGTTGGTGCTCCGGTGATCTCTTCAAGAAGATTGTGAAGAGGCCCGAGCTTCTCCTTCGTGGAGCTTGTGAATTGTTGTGGAGCTTGCCATCTCCGGAGCGGAGGAAAAAAGCTAACCATAAGAAAAGGGCCATTATCCTTCGTGGGTGTGGTTCGGAGAATAGGGTGAGCCTTCGTGGCGCGGGGAATCCTTCGTGGGACCTCCACTCCTCCAAACGTGACGTACCTTCTTGCAAAGGAAGGGAACACGGGAATACATCCTCGTCTCTGCGTGCCTCGGTTATTTCTATACCCGAGCTCTCTTTTCTTGTGATAGCCATCATGCTTGAAGTACATATATCTTGCTATCACTTGTGCTACATATATCATTATCGGAGATATGCCCAAGAGGCAATAATAAAATGGTTATTATAATATATCTTTGTGTTTATGATAATGTTTACATACCATGCTATAATTGTATTAACCGAAACATTGATACATGTGTGTTATGTGAACAACAAAGAGTCCCTAGTAAGCCTCTTGTATAACTAGCTTGTTGATTAATAGATGATCATGGTTTCGTGATCATGAACATTGGATATTATTAATAACAAGATTATTTCATTGTATGAATGATGTAATGGACACACCCAATTAAGCGTAGCATAAGATCATGTCATTAAGTTATTTGCTATAAGCTTTTGATACATAGTTACCTAGTCCTTTCGACCATGAGATCATGTAAATCACTTATACCGGAAAGGTACTTTGATTACATCAAACGCCACTGCGTAAATGGGTGGTTATAAAGGTGGGATTAAGTATCCGGAAAGTATGAGTTGAGGCATATGGATCAACAGTGGGATTTGTCCATCCCGATGACGGATAGATATACTCTGGGCCCTCTCGGTGGAATGTCGTCTAATGTCTTGCAAGCATATGAATAAGTTCATAAGAGACCACATACCACGGTACGAGTAAAGAGTACTTGTTAGGAGACGAGGTTGAACAAGGTATAGAGTGATACCGATGATCAAACCTCGGACAAGTAAAATATCGCGTGACAAAGGGAATTGGTATCGTATGTGAATGGTTCATTCGATCACTGAAGTCATCGTTGAATATGTGGGAGCCATTATGGATCTCCAGATCCCGCTATTGGTTATTGGTCAGGAGAGAGTACTCAACCATGTCCACATAGTTCACGAACCGTAGGGTGACACACTTAAGGTTTGATGTTGAAATGGTAGAACTTGAATATGGAATGGAGTTCGAAGATTTGTTCGAAGTCCCGGATGGGATCCTGGACATCACGAGGAGTTCCGGAATGGTCCGGAGAATAAGATTCATATATAGGAAGTCATATTCCAAGTTTTGAAATGATCCGGTGCATTTATGGCAGGTTCTAGAAAGTTCTAGAAAAGTCCGGAAGAACGGCACTATGGAAGGTGGAGTCCCGGAGGGACTCCACTAGCATGGCCGGCCAAACCCTAAAGGGGAGGAGTCCCAGGTGGGATCCACCTTGGTGGCCGGCCAGCCCCACCTCAAGGAAAGGTGGGAGTCCCACCTTGGGTAGGACTCCCCCCTTGAGTAGGTTTCCCACCTTTGGGAAGTTTTGGTGTTGGGGTCTTATTCGAAGACTTGGACCACAACTCTTGGGGCTTCCACCTATATAATGAGGGGCAAGGGGAGGGTGGCCGGCCACTCTTGGCTCAGCCTTGGCCGCACCCCTTTGAGGGCCGGCGCCCAAGCCCCCTCTCCCCAAACCCTAGCTACCTCTCCTCCACCACCTCTCCCGCATATGCTTAGCGAAGCTCCGCCGGAGATCTCCATCGACACCGCCACCACGCCGTCGTGCTGTCGGGATTCCATGGAGGATCTACTACTTCCGCTGCCCGCTGGAACGGGGAGAAGGACGTCGTCTTCATCAACACCGAACGTGTGACCGAGTACGGAGGTGCTGCCCGATCGTGGCACCGTGATCAAGATCTTCTACGCGCTTTTGCAAGCGGCAAGTGACCGTCTACCGCAGAAATAAGAGCCTACTCTTATAGGCTTTGGAAATCTTCAAGGGTGAGTCTTGATCATCCCCTCGTTGCTCCTGTCTTCTAGATTGCATCTTGGCTTGGATTGCGTTCTCGCGGTAGGAATTTTTTTGTTTTCTATGCAACGAATCCCTACAGTGGTATCAGAGCTGTGTCTATGCATAGATGGTTGCACGAGTAGAACACAATGGTTTTGTGGGCGTTGATGCTCTTGTTATCTTTAGTTTGAGTACTTTGCATCTTTGTGGTATAGTGGGATGAAGCGGCTCGGACTAACTTTACATGACCGCGTTCATGAGACTTGTTCCTCGTTCGACATGCAACTTCTATTGCATAAGAGGCTTTGCGGGTGTCTGTCTCTCCTACTATAGTGAAGATTCAATTTACTCTTCTATTGACAACATTAGTATCACCGTTGTGGTTCATGTTCGTAGGTAGATTAGATCTTTCTCGAAAACCCTAAACCACGTAAAATATGCAAACCAAATTAGAGACGTCTAACTTGTTTTTGCAGGGTTTGGTGATGTGATGTGGCCATATTGTGATGATGAATATGTATGAGATGATCATTATTGTATTGTCGCAACCGGCAGGAGCCTTATGGTTGTCTTTAAATTTCATGTTGAGTAGTATTTCAAAGTAGTTGTAATAGTTGCTACATGAGGTGAACAACCATGAAGACGGCGCCATGGACCTTGACGCTACGCCGACGATGATGGAGATCATGCCCGTTGATGATGGAGATCATGTCCGTGCTTTGGAGATGAAGATCGAAGGCGCAAAGACTAAAGGGCCATATCATATCACATATGAATTGCATGTGATGTTAATCCTTTATGCATCTTATTTTGCTTAGATCGCGACGGTAGCATTATAAGATGATCCCTCACATTAATATCAAGATAATAAAGTGTTCTCCCCTCGTATGCACCGTTGCCAAAGTTAAATGCGTTTCAAAGCATCTCGTGATGATCGGATGTGATAGATTCAACGTTCATATACAACGGGTGTAAGCCATGTTGCACACGCGGAATACTTGGGTTTGCTTGACGAGCCAAGCATGTACAGACATGGCCTCGGGACAACGGAAACCGAAAGGTTGAACACGAGTCATATGGATGATATGATCAACATGTTGATGTTCACCATTGAAGCTACATCATCTCACGTGATGATCGGTTTTGGTGTAGTGGATTTGGATCGTGTACCACTTAACAACTATGAGGGATGTTGTATTAAGTGGGAGTTCATTAGTAATCAGATTAAAACATGAACTAATTATCATGAACATAGTCTGAGTAGTATTTTGAATTAATTTTGTAGTATTGGCATCCGTTTTCTACCATGCGCTAGTCTTGTGATTGAGATAGAAATACTGTTAAAATCTGACAAGAAACTTTACGGACTGGTACCGTATTGTTAAAAAAATCAAGAAATGATTAAGTCCTATTGCAAACTTTTAGTAAACCTCACATTGTTGATTCAAAGAGCTATGGTTTCAATTAGTACCTAAAGTTATCTTGTCTCCATGAAACTTGAAGTTCAAATCTGTTTGAAAAATAAGGAGCTGAAAATTTAGTTTTCAGAAATAATCAAGGTATGAGATATATGTGATATCTAAGACCTTATTGCAAGATGATAGAATATAATTTGGTGAGACTACATAAACTCATAAGTTTTATTGAAATGTACGAAGGTTGAAGACGCAAGGCATCCCAATCCTCCAACTATTGGGGCACTAACAATATTCGCATATCCATGAAGTAATCGTCCTTAGTATGCACCGTTGCTAAGACTCGTCGTATCGAAGCATCACGTGATGATCGGGTGTTATAGATTCTACGTGTGCATACAACGGGTGCAAGCCAGATTTGCACATGCGAATACTGAGGTTAAAACTTTACGAGCCTAGCATGTACAGACATGGTCTCGGAAAGTCATCATGATACAATGGATAAAATTATGAGTGAAATTGTTTCAATCATATTACAAGGTTACTAATAGTGAAATCCGGAACACTTGTCTTATGATGATCAACTTCAAGGTAAAAACCTCAAGGTTATTGGTATTTGACCAACAAACCTAGAAGTTATTGATGTTGAAGTGTCTTTCTGAATAATGAGGAAAGCTAAAAGAGAAACTACAAAAGATTATTGGCAGAAAGAAAGAAAAGACTAGAAAATCTAGCTCAGGTGTATATAAATGATATACATGTTATGGATGTATTCCTCGTTTGGTCACACAATGAAATTCTTGGGTATTTGTACCATATTGGTTGGTATGAAAAGTCATACAAAACAACGCAATACAAGAATACAATGGCCTAAGTGACTGACAAGGAATATGATAGGAATGCACGTCTGGAACAAAAATAAAGTGTTATTATGTTCATCGTTGGCATTCTATCTAGCCCTTAGAATTTATAATAAAGAACTTAATAATTGTTATTTTGCTCTTGTCAAATAAAAACAATGAGTTGTTCAAATTATGACATTACTCCATGTACGATGGATAAGTTATTATAAATTTTAATGGTGAAACACACATACATAACACTGACGCTAAAATGCCGTAAGGCAAATGATTTGAATTCCACTTATTTGTGGAACCGCCATTTAGGTCATGTTGGAAAGGAACGCATGAAGAAACTCCATGCAAATGGATTATTGGAGTCATTTGATTTATGAATCATTTGACGCTTGCAAATCTCTTCTAAAAGGAATGACTGAAATACCGTTCATAGGCCAAGTTTTGAACGGGCAACTAACTTAGTGAAAACATACATGATGATGTATATGGTTCACTGGGCATAGTTGTGTGCGGGAGATTCTTCTACTTCATGAAAACTTCAAACAATGAATTGAGTATATATATGTCGATATATTCGATAAGGAAGAAGTTTGAAATATTTGAATGGATTCAAATAAATTTCAGCATGAAGTGGAAATCATCGTAATAGAAAAGTCAAATATCTATGATTGGATCATAGTGGAAATATTTGAATTACGAGTTTTAGCGAACATCTAAGAGAGTTATGAAATTGTTCTACAACTCACATTTCTTGAAGTATCATAGTGATGATGAAGTATCCAAGAGATGTATCCAAACCTTGTTGGGTCAATGATGAGATAAAATATTAATGCCATTATAATTTTTGTGGATTATGCTTTAGAGACTACCGTTTTTTACACTAAATAAGAGCATCATCATGATCCGTAGAAATGACACCATACGAGTTATGGCATGGGTATAAACCCTAATAGTCCTTTCTTTAAATTTTGGTTTAAAAATTTACAACCGAAATCGGATAAATGTCTTTGTTGGTTATCCCAAAGAATTGTTTGGGAATTCTTTCCACTATGAAGTAAAAGACAAAAATGTTTGTTAATGTTACTTGCTTATTTCCAAGAAATTGTTTTCTAGCGAAGTATTTGAGTGGGAGGACAATAGAACTTGATAAGGTTTATGAACCTGAGCATAATGATCAGAGTAGCGTAGCATCGGAATTGGTTCCGGAAGCGGCCACGACGATCATGGCTCCCATGACTACAAATTGTTTTAGCCATGGAGATCAAAGTACATATTGAACCATGTAGGTATGGTTTACTTTGTGATCAAATAAATGATTTGTGGACAAAGGATTGATTTTGAACAATGATAAACCAACTACAAACAAAGAAGTTATGATGGGCCCTGACTCCGTTAAAATGACTATATGCCATGAAATCCAAAATAGATGAATACTTTTTGAAAATAAATGGATCTATAAAAATTGATGAAGCTTGACTTGTTGAAAAGTTGTTTACGACAAAGTTCAAAGAGTTGACTACGATAAGATTAGATCTTCCGTAGCAATGCTTATAGTCTATGTGGATTATTCTAGTAATCACTACATATTTCTTTTATGAGATATGCTAGTAGGATGGCAAAATACATTACTTATAAGAAGTATGTATTAAAGGTGTATACAAGATACAACCAAAAGTTTTGCTAGTCCGTGGAATACTAGATAGATATACAAACTTCAATTGGATGAAGTAAGTATCACGGAGTTGGAATCTTCACCAGATGAAATAGTCAAAGAGTTTTTTGATTTCATCAGAGACGATGAAGAGGCTTGCATTTGCAAGAAATTAAGTGGGAGCGCTGAGACATATTTATAATACTTTATGTAGATGACATATAGTTGATTATAAATGATGTAATTATATACTTGATTAAAAAGGTTTCATTGAGAATTAATCTATTATATAATTAAAACACAAGACAAACAACGGACAGGATTGAACAATTGAGCGTTAGAAACATGTTAATGGTCAAGATTCACCAACTTAGATCTCACGTTTGCTCTTTTTATGTGCGCCCAGCCGTGACCTAAACCCCATCTCCTTCACGATATCCTTCTCAGCTTATATGCTTCATGGTGTGTCCAGCGGTTGTAGATCGATTCTGCCCCACCACTCATCCGGCCTTTGGTCGCATCAAGATACATGAGCAAGATCGATGGTTTTGCCAGATCAGGTGTCCAAGGCTCCAAGAAGCAGCGTTCAGTCTGCAGTCGACTATCAGCGGCGGCCGGAATCTCGGGAAGACAAGTAATTCTTTAGTCCTTTCCTACGTCTGTGCCGATCTTGCCGGTCGAGTAATCCGGCAGTCATGCTACATCCTGAAAATCCTCCAATTGATTTGTGTAACGCCAGTGGATAATCAGATCTCAGGTACCCGATGCGATCTATATATTTTTTCTAATCATATACACAGCCGCCGAATTTTGCAGACAGTCACCCACCCGCATTAATCTAACAACGGCTGAAATATCCACCATTGATACTGAGCGATCGGTAGCGCACCGCAGCTGTCGCGCACGTCATGGTGGCAGATGTAGCCAGTTAATGGGTTGTACGTCGCTTGAACGCACTGTTTTACAGCAATATTCAGAGTTGCATGGATGTCTTACAGATAGAATAAGAGAACAAGAAAGTTGAACAGATTCAGAGCTCCATGTTCAGATTTAGGAGCGGGATGCCCTCTAACTGGACTTGCGAGCCAAGCATATGGGCAGAAGTTTTCAATTGTTGTGTGTTCAGCGCTCTCAGAGAGCGACCTTGAAAAAAATTCTGCTCCAAGGACAGGGTACACATTATATTCGGTGAGGAGATGTTTCTTGCTTCTGTGCTTAACGCAGTCTCTGGTCTTCATTACAATGCTTTTTGGTTGCATAAAGCCTGCCGGGCAGATGTGTCAAAATTGATCATATGTGTGGTCGAGGGTTCAACTTTGAAGCACTTTTAGTCTGTATACATGGACACGCTACCGGAGGTAGTTGCCGCACGCCCCGACAGTTAACTAGCAGTTTGTTGCGGTGTGTGATATAGTGGTATGTACATACCAAATCAATATGCTGATAATAATGTGCGCATCTACTGATGCAGAGGGCGGGGTGATGCTCCTATTTTGAAACAAAAAAAACATCGCGTACTGATTCAAAACAGACGTTAAACAGAAGCAACAGCATAGCCATCATCCTCTGGACAATATTGATAGCCAAGCTAAGTTAATCTTTAATTTTCATCATTCAAATCAAATTCTTAGCACTGTTATTTAATGTTCAAAAATCGATATTAGCTCGTACTGACTGTGTGCTAGAACTTATCATTCTTCCATCATAATTTCTAGAATTTCGTCTTAACAACACCTTGATCTATGAAGTATGGATGTTTTGTCTCGGAGTGGTAAGCTTACAATTGGATCAACATTGAGATGTATCTTTATATTCTCCAAGGTCCAAACTTAATTTTTATCATGTGTTTCAAAGGACTCTTAAATGCTGACGATAGACAGGTAGACTGGAGGTCGATTATGGTATGATCCTCCAAAGTGCATGCCTAACCTAAGCCAAAAGATACCAGAGCAATTGCATCTTCTTTGTGGTATGTATTTTGTCCTCCCTCGGATCTTTCAATCCATTAAGTGCTACATAACCTTTATTAGTAAAAGGATTGATTTTATTATTCATGTTACCAACATCAGTAATTTTGTAGCTTTACAGTAAAAATAAAATGCAGTTATGGTATGAGCATTTTGATAGTTTTGCAAGAAACAGGAAATGAGGCACGAATTATACATAGATTGGCAAAAGATAATTTGCTTTACAGAGAAGATAATGAACTATGATGCCGACATAGGATGATTAATAACTTCTATTTTTTCGATCATAATGGTCTGCCATGTTCACCGTAAGTATTGGAATGTATTAGTATGCTAAAGTTCAAGATTAAAAAATTGATACCATTAATTTATACAAATGTAATAAGAGTATATGATTGTCATATTAATTATTTACTATTAAACTACTCCCACAATTCTACATTTTCTTAGTAAAGAACTTAGTCAGTTTTTATTCAACCAGGGAACGGCCTCAGAGGTCAATGCCGAGCTCATTATCATGTGGCAAATTTTTTTATTAACATATGAATAGCTGAGATAATAAGTCTAGGACGCAACAACAAAGCAACAGTCCATCTAAACTTGGGAAATCTCAACGGTTTGGATCTATGGACTTGCACGTGAGTTGTTGAGATAAAAGTTGATCGAGTATACACTATGTGCAATACAAATAGTAATTCCTGCATTAGAAAATATGAACTAATCCATCTTCCTCTCTCTATATATATAGGTTTTGCACAAGCTAGAAGTCGATCGTGGCAGTTAATCAAGGCAGCAATCAATATCAGAATATATTGAGGAAGCGTCCTCTTCAAAAGCCAACCGTAATCCTTTGTGAGCCTATAGGTTTGCATGACGAAGAAATCATACATGTTGGGAGTTGAACGATCAGCGTGGCTGCCAGCACTCCTGCAACGGACCCAGCGTAAGACCTAAGATGAGCTCAATTCGAGGACGACCATCTCACGATGATGATTTTGACAATGGTAGTCGAGATTGGCAAACTCACAACAACGAATTTGACGTCGGCAATCTCACGCCAACATGCTTGATGAACATATAAGACACTCTACATTTATGACGAGTCTGTATGGCAATCTTTATCCGGTGAGAAGGAGCGTTGTCAGAAAGCCAAGAACAATTTGAATTGATGGCTACCAACTGTGCTACCGCAGTTTGCATTAGTGGGGCTCACATTATTTTCTGACCACATGTGATTACACAAGTCGACTGAAGTTTAAATTCCAGTTGCAAGAATAAAATTGTTCAAACTGTTAACCTTTTGCAGCGCACTTAGTCATCACGTTTGCAGGTTGTGATTTTGCTGTGTACACTAAGTTGTAATTATAGATGATGATCATTTATTAGCATCCATGAGATGTGAGTTAGCGTCTATCGAGTGAATCTGGAGATGGCAGCGTCCTACGACTTAGGATGGATTCCGACCACACGAAGCAACTATGGGGCGATGGCATAGTGGATGGTCATCACGATATGTATCAGTTGGGCTAGCTCTATCAGATCACTCGGATGGACATCAGTTTAGCACCCAATTCTAAAAAATAAATCATTTGAACTGGCACCTGCATGCATGAAATCTGATTCAAATGTGTTCTGCCATGTCCCTCAACTAACTTGCTGGTGCATGCATTGTGTTTTCCAAAGGATTTGATGATGGTACAACTTACAAAAGGGAGTATATTGAACATGCAGCATATGGAAGAGAGAAAAATAATTCACAACTAAATCAGCACATCTTCGGTTAATGAGAATACGACCAGACATAACTCAGTCAAATTAGTGAACTTGTAGTTTATTAACGAGTAATACATGTTCTTTTGATAGAAACGAGTAATACATGTTTGGGTATATAGTATTACCACGAAATTTCACAAAATCATATGGGTGAAAAGTTTAGTATGAATGTCCATAGAATGGATATCTGATAAATCTACACGTGGTTTTGGATCGGTCTTTAGTTTTTCTCATACAACATGTACCTCCTAACAACCTAATGAACTTTGTAGAAATACTTATAGCTTCTAACTGGCAACGAATTAAATCGATGAATTGATGAGGTCGAGGTAAATTATTTGATCAAGGAGACAGTACCATGTATAACAATACATGCATATTACATCTATCTAGCCGCGCAAATGCGCGGGCCCTTCGGCTAGTTTCTCACTAAAGAAGTGACTGGAAGAAAAGTAGAACTCGATGAGATTGATGAATCTATACTCGTTGATCAGAGTAGCGCAGTACCGGAAGTTGTACCTGTACCGCCTACACCGGCAACAGAGGAAGCTAATGATAATGATCATGAAAATTCGAACGAGGAAACTACTGAACCTCGCAGATTGACAAGGGAACGTGCCACTCCTGATTGGTATGATCCTTGTCTAAATGTCATGATTGTGGATAACAATGATGAGGACCCTGCGACGTATGAAGAAGCGATGATGAGCCCAGATTCCAACAAATGGCAAGAAGCCATGAAATCCGAAATGAGATCCATGTATGATAACAAAGTATGGACTTTGGTAGACTTACCTGATAGCCGAAAGGCTGTCGAGAATAAGTGGATCTTCAAAAGAAAAACAGATGCTGATGGTAATATTACTGTCTATAAAGCTCGACTTGTCGCAAAGGGTTTCCGACAAATTCAAGGAGTTGACTACGATGAGACTTTCTCACCTGTAGCGAAGCTAAAATCTGTGAGGATTTTGTTAGCAATAGCTGCATTTTTCGATTATGAGATTTGGCAGATGGATGTCAAAACGGCGTTCCTTAATGGAGACATTGAGGAAGAGTTGTATATGGTACAACCCAAAGGTTTTGTCGATCCTAAAAATGCTGACAAAGTATGCAAACTTCAGCGTTCAATCTATGGACTGAAGCAAGCATCAAGAAGTTGGAACCGACGCTTTGATAAGGTGATCAAAGACTTCGGGTTTATACAAAGGTCATGGAGAGGCCTGTATTTACAAGAAAGTGAGTGGGAGCTCTGTAGCATTCCTGATATTATATGTAGATGACATATTATTGATTGGGAATGATATAGAACTATTAAGCAGTGTAAAAGGTTATTTGAATAATAGTTTTTCAATGAAAGACCTTGGTGAAGCATCGTATATATTAGGCATCAAGATTTATAGAGATAGATCAAGACGCCTAATAGGGCTATCACAGAGTACATATTTGGACAAGATTCTAAAGAAGTTTAGAATGGACGAAAGTAAGAAAGGGTTCTTACCTATGTTACCAGGCAAGGTCTTGAGTAAGACTCAAGGACCGGCTACGGCAGAAGAAAGAGAAAGGATGAGTAATATCCCCTATGCCTCGGCAGTAGGATCTATCATGTATGCCATGCTATGTACTAGACCGGATATAGCGCATGCTGTTAGTTTGACTAGCAGATATCAAAGTGATCCAGGAATGGAACACTGGACAGCGGTCAAGAATATCCTGAAGTACTTGAAAAGAACTAAGGATATGTTTCTTTGTTATGGAGGTGACCAAGAGCTCGTTGTAAGCGGTTACACCGATGCAAGTTGGAACACTGATCCTGATGACTCTAAGTCACAGTCTGGGTACGTGTTTATATTGAATGGTGCTGCGGTAAGCTGGGCAAGCTCGAAGCAGTGCACGGTGGTGAAGTCTTCACCAGAATCAGAGTACATAGCGGCTTCAGAGGCTTCATCAGAAGCGGTATGGATGAAGAGGTTCATTGTAGAGCTCGGTGTGGTTCCTAGTTTCAATGAAAGGATATGGACTGAAACAAAATTTAGTGTCAAGATCTATGAAGATAGATTGAAACACATAAATAAGTTTAAGTCAAAGTACATAGGATGGATATTGAAGTAGCTCAATATAGAAATATTAAGAAAATGTTCTTGTCATGTGAAGGTTTAACAAGAATTGAGTGTATCTGACACTCAATGAGTAAAAACACATGAGTGATTATAGATCACGAATAATATGTACACAATCAGATGTCCTATGCTCTAAAAGTGTTATGAGCATGTACCAGAATGATTCATGTGATGATCATTGAAAAACAGTAAGAATATTCTTGAGTACTTAAGAAGAACCAAGGATATATATATAGTTTTGTATGGAGAAATGACAAACAAATCGCTGTAAAGTGTTGCACCGATATTTGTTTTGTTACATATGAAAATAAAATTTCAATCTCAAATTAGACTAAGTGTTGTTTAAAAGGTAGCACAATGAGCTAGAAGTTGTCTATGCTAGATTTAGAAGATTTCTAAATATTGTGATGGATTCTGCAAAATAAGGTAGAGTATGTCATTGTTTTGACAATGATAAAGGATGTTAAAGTCAAGAGGTTCTTTGAGAACTTGGTGTAGTTCCGACAGAGTCAGAACTTTGAAGCTATATTGTGTGTGAAAATATTAGTGACATATTTCAGACCGCGGAATTAAGGTTCCACCAGAAGACCAAAACATATTTAATGCCGACTCATTTGGAAAATGAGTGATGCGTTAAGACGCAAATGAATTGCAAAATACATACGTTTCTGAGCATGTCAGAATCGTTGACTAAAACTTTTCCCATGAGCAAAACATGATAAAGCACCGGAAGACCAAGGTGTTATATCTTTACAAATGTAAACTAGATTATTGACTCTAGTGCAAGTGGGAGACTGTCGGAGATATGCCCAAGAGGCAATAATAAAATGGTTATTATAATATATCTTTGTGTTTATGATAATGTTTACATACATGCTATAATTGTATTAACCGAAATATTGATACATGTGTGTTATGTGAACAACAAAGAGTCCCTAGTAAGCCTCTTGTATAACTAGCTTGTTGATTAATAGATGATCATGGTTTCGTGATCATGAACATTGGATGTTATTAATAACAAGGTTATGTCATTGTATGAATGATGTAATGGACACACCCAATTAAGCGTAGCATAAGATCATGTCATTAAGTTATTTGCTATAAGCTTTTGATACATAGTTACCTAGTCCTTTCGACCATGAGATCATGTAAATCACTTATACCGGAAAGGTACTTTGATTACATCAAACGCCACTGCGTAAATGGGTGGTTATAAAGGTGGGATTAAGTATCCGGAAAGTATGAGTTGAGGCATATGGATCAACAGTGGGATTTGTCCATCCCGATGACGGATAGATATACTCTGGGCCCTCTCGGTGGAATGTCGTCTAATGTCTTGCAAGCATATGAATAAGTTCATAAGAGACCACATACCACGGTACGAGTAAAGAGTACTTGTCAGGAGATGAGGTTGAACAAGGTATAGAGTGATACCGATGATCAAACCTCGGACAAGTAAAATATCGCGTGACAAAGGGAATTGGTATCGTATGTGAATGGTTCATTCGATCACTGAAGTCATCGTTGAATATGTGGGAGCCATTATGGATCTCCAGATCCTGCTATTGGTTATTGGTCAGGAGAGAGTACTCAACCATGTCCACATAGTTCACGAACCGTAGGTGACACATGAAAGTATAGAGATGGTAAACCTAGAGGGGGGGGGGTGAATAGGTTTCTACAAGTTTTAATTCTTTCTTTGCAATATTAGGCTTTGCGGAATATAAAGATGAGCCTAATGCAAACTAGGTGAAGCAACCTATATGAGGATACAACTAACTCGAGCACGAAGGCTCTCACAGGCAGTTAAATCACAAGTAAGGAGTTCGGTTAGAGATAACCGATAGCACGCGGAGACGAGGATGTATTCCCGTGTTCCCTTGCTTTGCAACAAGGTACGTCACGTTTGGAGGAGTGGAGGTCCCACGAAGGATTCCCCGCGCCACGAAGGCTCACCCTATTCTCCGGAGCCTATCCCACGAAGGAATAGCTCACTCACTTGTGGTAGACTTTGAGGTAGCCTCCAAACCTTCACAATCTTGCCCGGAGCAAATCCACAGCCCGGATGCTTCCGGACTCCTCTTGCCTACCTAGGGATTCCAATGAACCCTAGGAAGCAAGCTTCTCAATGAATACAAGGGGGAATGAGATTTGGCTTGGTAGAGCGGTAGATCGGGTCCTCCTCTAATGATTCCCCGGAGGGATTTGAGTTTGGGTGGAGGAGGAGGGAGATCTGAGGCTTTTGGTGTTTCTAGCAATGGAGTAAGAGAGAGAGAGCTCAAGAACAGTTTGTAGTGTAGTGCCTAACTGTTCAGAGGTAGGAGAAGACCTATTTATAGTGTTCTTCTAAATACGGCCGTTGGTCACTTGCCACATCAGCAGATTCTTCGAGAAACCCGGTCAACCGGATTTGGCGCCGGACAGGCCGGTCCACAGCCCGGTCAGACCGGGCCACAGACCGGGCCGGCCGGTTTCCAACCGGAGCTGGGACCGGGTCTTGACCGGGCAGGCTTCTGAGCTTGCGGATGGCGCCCGGATGTCACAGGCGCAGAGTCCGGTTGCTGACCGGGCCGCTCGGTCTGGTGCCCGGTCAGACCGGGCCATGGACCGGAGCAGCCGGTCCGAAACCGGGCTGGTGACCGGACGCAGACTGGAGGGCTCGACTTCTTTACTGGAACTTGCCCGGATGGCACCGGTTCTGGGTCCGGTTGGTGACCGGGCTGTCCGGTGCCAGGGCCGGTCCGACCGGATCTGTGACCGGCCAAGCTCTGAAAAACTAGCTGATTTTTCGTCGAATTGGGGGGGTCTCCCGTTGCCTTTTGTTCCATTGCTACACCATCATACCTCTTTGGCTAATACCTGAAAGTCATCTTGTAGGCATGTATTAGTCCAAATACTCCAGCACGGTGTCATAGATACCAAAATAATGGATAAGGGTAAAATACCCTTACAATCTCCCCCTTTTTGGTATACGATGACAAACCGAGCTAGAGTAACACATATATATTATGATAAGCTCTAAACCTTGATTCCATATAAGATATTACGACAGCTCCCCCATAATGTGTGCACTTGGAGAATTTGCGTTTGAATGCAAAGTGCACCATTTGTGGAATATGAGAAGCTCCCCCAATATCTTTAGGAAACAAGCATGGTATGGACAAGTATATCAACATATATAAGCATAAAGCATGATTATCCTAACATAGAGTAGCACACATAATAGTCGTCCATACATATCCATACATGAATTATTCAAAGTAGCAAATGGTTCTTGAGAAATCAAAGCAAATACGCACAAGCCATATAAAATCCAAATAAAGCAACTCCCATGGCTTGTGACAACGAAAGAACCCCGTAATTCTAGACTCTACTCTCTTCTCCCCCTTTGGCATCGGAACACCAAAAAGGCGAAGAAAAGAGGAGAGATGCTAGCGTCCCATCAATAGAAATGGGTCCCCGCGGATGGAGAGTTGCCATCACCATCCCCATCGTCATCCTCTGCATCGTCATCCTCTTCATCATCATCCTCATTTCCTTCATCCTCTTCATCATCATCATCAGCAGGAGGTGCACGGGCAAATCTAGGAGTAGGACCACTAAAGTACAGAGAAGGATCAAAGTTCTGGAACATCTCATCAGAAAGAGGAGGCATCTCCCAGTTTGGTGCGTGGACAGGCTCCAACTCAGGGCCAGGAGGAGGGATAGGCACATTCCTAGCAGCCATGAACTCATTTTGGCGCCTCCTTGTCTCTTGGTTCAAAGAGAGACTTTGATGTGCAACATCATTTGTATTTTTGCACATCTGCCATAAGCAAGAGAAGAACCGAGCGACACCATGCTGTGGGCGACGAGAGGAGCTGGAGCTAGCATGGTCATGGCGTGCCTTGGACCGGCGCTCAGAAGGCATCATTTCAGGAACATCCGGGCTATCACCTTGGGCAGGTACTTTGAAAGCTTCCATCCTGACCCGCTCACCTTGAGTATTGAAAGGTGCGGGCACAACCTTGTTGATGAGCAGCTGAACGTACTGGGCAAGATTAGGAGTCAACCTCTCGGGAACACAGCGCCGTAACTCGCAGTAGATGAGATCACAGCCATCAATAAGTTGCCGGTGCTCAGGGTGACAGTAGTACATCAAGTTCAGATGATATGCACGGCATTCACTTGTATCGCCGGACTTGCTGATGAGAGTCTCACGGAATAGCTTGGCAAGTAAGAGGTAGGAGTAGTACATCCCAGAGATGGTGGGAGGTCCAGGTGTGGGTTCCGGCGGATAGCAAACAGCAATGTCCCCACGGTTGAACTTCTGCTGAGAATATATCTTGAAACCAGAAGTACGCCCTCCACCAAACCCCAAAGCTTCACAGAAATCAAGATAGTTGCAAGTGTATTTCTGTTTGCCAGTCATCCAAGTCATAGTCCGAGCTGCATCATCATGGAAAAAGGCATGCGATGAAACTGTCTCACCAAGGTTGGACAATAGCACCCATCAGAAGGTGTCAAGCACATAAGATCATACAACCCCATCCGCCTCAAGGTCGCAACCACAAAGCGAAACTTGGTGGCTTCATACATTCCAATGACATCCTTGATGGCCTTGGGCATAACAATGGTGCCTCTCTTCATGTGCTCGCGGGAGTTATAGAAGTCATCCCACATGACTTGCTGTGTGTTGGTCCAGAAAAATTGATCTCCCCCTGTGTAAGTGGGTTCCTCAAAGCGATAGGGGTTGGACTCTCTGAGTCTTCTCCATGCCCCAATATGTACATCACCAACATGGAAATCTGGCAGTACCTCATCACCATCCCGTCTTTGCATGTTTATCTTTCCTCTTATTGGCAGATGTCTTGGTTCGGCCTCTAGTTGAGCTGCCACCCGTAGTCTGAGGAGCACGACCAGTAGAGCGCCGTGGTGGAACCCCGGAGCGCCTCCCTCGCTTGGCAACAGGGCTATGGTCCGCATCAGTCCATTCATCACCTGTGAATCAGCAAAATAGGGCGAGGATAGCAAAGAGGTAAGTGTACATGTCATCAGCATATGTGAGGAAGCCAAAAGCATAGCCTATATTCAAGTGTTTCGACGAGATCATGCGAAAAAGCTGGGCGAGCCGGCGCAGGGGCCGGTCCGACCGGACGACAGACCGGACGAGCCGGTTGGCCATCCGGTTGACCGGTCGATGCGCCGGACCAGCCGGTCGAGAGGCCGGTCGACCGGGCTGTAGACCGGGTCATGCTGAGTTGTGATGTTTGCCCAGAAATTCGACACAAAATCATGCAAAAACTCACAAACTTGAACATAGATTATACCAGGGGAGTGAACAATGTGCATAGGAGGGGTGTGACACTCTAGGTGGCATGAGGACTTACTAACCCTAACCCTAACCCTAACTTTTCTCAACTTTCCTCAAAAATGGGCAATGTGAGAGGGAAAGCAAGAGGGAGAGGGATAGGGAGAAAGATTTACCCGAAGACATCGTCCTCTTTGCCCAAGTGAGCAAGAAGAACTCGTGAAGAAGGCTTGAGGACCAAATCCCCACGATCTCCCAAACTAGCTTGAGAGGGACCAAATCCTTTGGTGAAGGTGCTTGAGAGATCCCGATCTATGGTTGTGTGAAGTTTGGGGAGAATCTAGTGGTGGGAAGTGCCTAGGGCGTGGTGGAGATGGTGGAGGCGGCGGCCATGGAGGTTTGAGAGGTGGGAGATAATGAGGAAGAAGATCCCCAAGGGGTATCCTCTCCAAAACATAACAGCCCGCACGGCCGGTCGAGCGCCCGGTCGACCGGGCGATGGCCGGATCGACGATCCGGCGCACAGGCCGGTCCGACCGGGCCAGTGACCGGCCAGAGTCAATTTTCCCAAAAATGTGTCATTTTGCCTCGTTTTGCCCCTATTCTTTGTGTAAATGTGTGTGAGTGCTCATATGATGACATGTACATATAGATAGATAGATGATGATGAGATGAGCATAGACATGGGGTTGGAAAACACAAAGTTCTCTAGGCATACCCATTGGAGTGAAAATGCAAACAAGATACAAATAGCTACAATGGGCATGATTCGAAGTATATCAAGAATCATAAGAGCATTTTGAAATAGTTTTTGCAATAAGATCATTTGGCCTTATATAGTCAAATCAAGTTGTAATGAAGGCTCAATGAGGGGCGGGGGATTACTCCCCCTATGTGAAAGCGCAAATGTCATGAGACCTCGAAGAGACATGCTTGGGTCCATATAATGACATTGGGTCTATTTATGTTGCACACATAGGTATGCATCATACCAAGACATGGTAGAATGACTATCCCCATATGTGCTATGCCTCTAAGCTAGATAGCAAGATAAATGCAAGAATATAGTGCAAGAAGTTAATCAATCCAAGTCTTTAGGATCAAGAATACCAAGTTCTCCTCTCAAGTTAACAAAGCGGGCTTCATCCAAAGGCTTAGTGAAAATATCCGCCAATTGGTAGGTTGTTCCCACATGAGTGAGATCAATATCCTTATTGGCAACATGATCACGTAGGAAGTGATGGCGAATGTCAATATGTTTGGTGCGACAATGTTGAACCGGGTTGTTGGCGATCTTTATTGCACTTTCATTGTCACAAAGAAGAGGCACCGTACCAAGAGACACACCATAGTCTTTCAAGGTTTGCTTCATCCATAACAATTGAGTGCAACAAGATGCCGCGGATATGTATTCGGCTTCGGCGGTGGATAGGGCGGTGGAGTTTTGTTTCTTGGATGACCAACTCACCAATGACCGGCCAATAAATTGGCAAGCCCCGGAGGTAGACTTCCGATCAACCTTATCACCGGCCCAATCGGAATCCGAATAGCCAATGAGTTCAAAGGTTGACCCCTTTGGATACCATAGCCCGAGAGTAGGAGTGAGAACAAGGTATCTTAGTATCCGTTTGACCGCCACTAAATGGCTCTCCTTGGGAGCGGATTGAAAACGAGCACACATCCCTACACTTAGCATGATATCCGGCCTAGAGGCACAAAGGTAGAGCAAGGATCCTATCATGGAGCGGTATACCTTTATGTCCACATCCTTCTCACCGTCACATGAACCAAGTTGCCCCTTTACGGGCATGGGTGTCTTCATTGGACTTGCATTGGTCATGTTGAATTTCTTGAGCATGTCCTTCACATACTTTTCTTGAGAGATGAAGGTGCCTTTTGCAAGTTGCCTCACTTGGAAGCCTAGAAAGAACTTCAACTCTCCCATCATGGACATCTCAAATTTCCTAGTCATCAATAGCTCAAAAGCTTTGTTATGATTGGGGTTAGTTCCACCAAAAATAATATCATCAACATATATTTGACATATAAAGAGGCCACCCCCTTTAACCCGCTTGGTGAAAAGGGTGGAATCGACCGTACCCATGCAAAAACCATCATGTAGTAAGAAATCCCTAAGGAACTCATACCAAGCACGTGGAGCTTGCTTGAGACCGTAGAGTGCCTTATGGAGTAAATACACGTGGTTGGGTCGGCATGGGTCTTCGAAACCCGGGGGTTGAGCCACATATGCGGTTTCTTTTAGGGGACCATTCAAAAATGCACTTTTCACATCCATTTGATATAATTTGAAATTGTGGAAAGATGCAAATGCAAGCAAAAGACGAATAGCTTCAAGACGGGCTACCGGCGCAAAGGTATCCTCAAAATCCATACCTTCTATTTGGGCAAACCCTTGCGCCACTAACCTTGCTTTGTTTCGTATAACAATGCCATTCTCATCTTGCTTGTTCTTGAATACCCATTTGGTCCCAATGACGTTGATGCGATGATCCTTGGGTCTCTCAACTAGAGACCATACTTCATTACGAGTGAAACACTCCAATTCTTCTTGCATGGCAATTACCCAATCCGGATCGACCAAGGCTTCATGTACCTTAAGTGGTTCAAAACTAGACACAAAAGCATGATGTTGACAATAAGTGATAAGTAATGCATGGTGTCTACGAGTTACCACTCCTCTTGAGATGCTACCAAGGACTTGATCCACTTTCATGTCACTCGCCCATGTAGCGGCCTTGATCTTCCGAACGGTTCCTTCATGATCAATGAATTCATCTCTTGCTAGTACTTGATCATGAGGGATCACTTGAGCTTGATCATGAGTTGAGGATGTTTCTTGATCGTCATCATGATCTTGCTCCATGGAATGAGGATCTTCTTCTTGTTCTTCGGATTGCGACTCATCTTGAGTAGAGGATGGTTCTTGAGTTGCACTTGATGGTTCGGCTTGAGTTGAGCTAGGCTCCTCTTGTGGTGTGCTTGAGACATCTACTCCATCATCTTGATCATCATTATGAACCTCCATGGGCCGGATGTGTCCGATGCCCATATGCTTGATGGCACTAGATGGATCATCATCATTACCTGCAACACATGGAACAACTTGCTCCACTTGGGAGCCGTTATCCTCCAAGAACACCACGTCACAAGATACTTCAATAGTCCCGGAGGACCGGTTGTAGTATCTATAGGCGTGAGAGTTCTCCGCGTATCCAACAAATATACCCTCTATGGTTCTAGTTTCAAATTTACCGAGCTTTCCTTTGTTGTTCTTAACAAGGCATTTGCATCCAAAGACACGAATATACATGACATTAGGCTTGTTACCGGTAAGGAGCTCGTATGGGGTTTTGTTGTGGAGGGGACGGAGGAAGAGCCGGTTGGAGTAGTGGACGGCCGTAGAGATGGCTTCTCCCCAAAAGTTGTGGGGTGAGTTGAATTCACTCAACATGGTTCTTGCCATCTCAATGATAGTCCGGTTCTTCCTTTCAACAACACCGTTTTGTTGAGGGGTGTATGGCGCCGAAAACTCATGCTTGATGCCCTCATCATCCACAAACTCTTGCATAGTGTAGTTCTTGAACTCGATGCCATTGTCGGTCCTAATTGCCTTGATCTCGGATTCATACATACGTTGAGCTTTCTTGGCGAAGGTGATGAACTCTCTATGGGTCTCGTCCTTAGCCTTAAGGAGAAAGACCCAAGAGTATCTTGAGTAATCATCAACAATGACAAGTCCATACTTGCTTCCACCAAGAGTATCATAGTGTGATGGCCCAAAGAGGTCCAAATGAAGGAGCTCCAAAGGCCTAGATGTGGTAACAATACTCTTGATGGGATGCTTCTTCTTGAGTTGCTTTCCGGCTACACATGCACTACAAACACGATCTTTCTCAAAAGAAACACCGGTTAGTCCCACAATATGCTCACCCTTTAGGAGTTGTTTAAGATTCCTCATGTTAACATGACCAAGGCGGCGATGCCACAACCATCCTTCGTCATGCTTGGCCGCCATTAGACATGTGGAGAAGGAGGGGCTCTCTTTCGAGAGGTCAACCACATAAAGGTTGTTCTCCACATATCCAACAAGGACCAATTTGAGATTGTCACTCCTAAAGACTTGCACATAATATTTAGTGAAATATGAATTGTACCCGGCATCGGCAAGATGATATATAGAAAGTAAGTTATAGCCAAGGTGTTCAACAAGCATAACCGTCTCAAGGCACAAGTCCTTAGAGATTGCTACCTTGCCATACCCAAGTACCTTTCCCTTTGAGTTGTCACCAAAGGTAATGCTTGACTTCTTGTTGATATCTTCAATGAATTGATCAAGCACACCTTTTCCTCCGGTCATATGATTGGTGCATCCACTATCAAACACCCATTTTGGACCACCGGAGGAATACCCCTACAAAATCAAGTACAGGATTTAGGAACCCATCGATTAATGGGTTCCTTTGCAATGGCAACAATATCTTTTGGTACCCAAATTGAGTACTCTCTATAAGCATAGCCATTAGGAGGGCCAACATAGTTAGCATAGACATCACCATAATAATCAACAAATAATGCATAGTGATCGTTTGGCCCCGTGCGGTCACCACTAGTGGCTTTGCTCTTTGAGGTTTTGCCATTGTTAGTGACCTTCTTGTTCTTATCTTGAGCGGGTTTCTCCTTCTTGTAGTTGTTCTTCTTGTGGGACTTGGGAGTATATCCAAGTCCATACTTTTGATTGTTTGACCTTTGCTTACTCAAGAGGTCATCCAATCCCATCTTGTTCTTGGCGGTGGTGAACTTTGCAAGTTCCTTTGTTAGCCTAACATTCTCCTCAAGAATAGATGCTTGCTCACAAGAAGATTCATTAGGATGATAGTCAAGACCATATTTGGTCACCAAGGACTCAAGATATGCATTGGTCTCAACATGCAAAGAAAGTTCCTCTTGTAAACGAACATGTTCCTCAACAAGTTTAGCATGCTCACTAGTAAAGGAAATGGAGGAACAAGCAAGGTTTTCAACATCACTGGGATCCTTCATTGATCCAAGAGCCCTTTTGTAGGATTCTTGAAGTAGATCATGGTTCTCTCCAAGTTTCTTGAGCTCATCCTTGACAAGCTTGTTAGCTCTTTCAAGGTGGTCAAGATCCCTAGTGAGAGAAGCATGAGCAACTTCAAGTTCCTCCTTTGAGGTATTGAGCTCTTGGGTCAATAATTGAGCCCTATCAATAGTTTCTAGGTCCTTAACTTTATCAAGTTCATAAGTTTCAATTTGTTGCTTAAGGCCTTGAGATATGCACCTTTCGGTTTTTAGCTCTTGTCTTAGGAGATTGAATCTCCGTTCCTTCTCATTCAATTGATATTCTAATTCCTCAATGGACTCATCCTTTTCTTTGAGTGAGTCCATCAAGAAATCAAACTTGACAAGAGCTTCACCACGAAGGGTGCATCTAACATCATAGAGTTCCTTAAGCACTATTAATTCTTCTAGATCTTCATTTTCATCATCAAGAACACTAGATAGGGAAGGTGGAGGTTCCATTACCTTGGTTTCCCTTGCCATAAGACAAGAGCCAATGATTGGAGAGGAGGGAGAGTCATCGGAGTCATCATCTTGAGTTGTTCTTGCCATGAAGGAAGAGCCAACATCATTCTCCGTGGAGTAATCTTTGGAGTAGTCATATGTGAAGAGTGACCCGGGCTTAGAGTAAGCCAAACCGGCCACTCCGGCTTCCTTCTCCTCATCTTCCTCTTCTTCATCGGACAAGTACTCGGCCCCAACAAAAGCTCTTCCCTTGTTCTTCTTGTACCGATCGTTGATTGGGTTCGGCTTCAATCTTGGCTTGACCCCTTTGATGAACTTTGGCTTGTCTACCCTTTTCTCATAAGGGCACTCGTTTGCAAAGTGGTTATCTTCATCACAATTGTAGCAAGTTCTCTTCTTCTTCTTGTCATTGAGGAGCATTGGGAACTTTGCCTTGTACTTCTTGGCAAAGAAAGCAAAGTCGGTAGCAATGTCACTAGTTGAAGTCATCTCTTCATCTTCTTCAATTTCATAGTCTTCTTTGCTTCCATGGTCGGCTCTAGCTTTGAGAGCAAGATTGTGTGACGCTTCATGGTTGTGTGAGGCTTCATCAACACGGTTCATTGCCTTGAGCCTCTTTCCGGCTTTGGCCATGCTTTCATTGGCGGCCACATAGGAGACTAGATCATCGGAGTTGAGATCGGCACTCTTGGTCATGATTTGCAAGTTGAGTGCAAGGTTGGTGTCTTCTTTTTTGACGGCAATCATAGCAATGACCTTGGATTTTATGAAGGCTTCGTTCATCTCGAAGCCATCATTGTACTTCTCAGCACCAAGTCCCTTGACCCTTACTTTTAGGGCACCAAGCCTAGCATAGGCATCGGATACGGATTCTCCATCTCGAATCATGAACTGGTGAGCCTCTTGCTTTGCGGTCTCATAGAGAGCTGATTGGATCAAATCGGTTCCCTCTTGGAGTACTACGATCCGATCCCACAACTCTTTAGCGGAGACAATGTCATCGACTTGATCAAGAAGCTTGCGGTTGATGCCACTTCTAATCTTGTCACGTGCGGATGCATTGAGTTGACGGTTGTAGAACTCAGTGGAGGTCAACCGAGTAGGATCTTTTGGCTCCTGATGTCCATGAACAATGAGCTCCCATAGCTCCACACTGCAGCTGCGAATATGAGATTCCATAGCAGATTTCCAATGTGGAAAGTGAGTTCCATCATAATGGGGAACGGTCCCGCTATGGTTTATATGAGGCATGGGTGAAGTGTTTCTGGGATAGTCATGGTTAACCTCATGGTAGGTTTCCTTAGAGGCCGAAGCCCCACTAGGAGTTCCACCCGCAGTTAGGTTCTTAAGCATGGCAGACATTTCTGTCATTTGGTTTTGTAACTCATCCTCCTTTTTCTTCTTCTCGGCCTCATATGCCAAGAATCTAGATTTCATCTCTTTAACCGAAAGGTTAGAGTCGTCATCTAGACCCTCGAAGAGTTTATCCATCTCACTCTTAAGGCGGTGAAGCCCTTAATAAGAGTCCAGGCTCTGATACCAATTGAAAGTATAGAGATGGTAAACCTAGAGGGGGGGGGGGGTGAATAGGTTTCTACACGTTTTAATTCTTTCTTTGCAATATTAGGCTTTGCGGAATATAAAGATGAGCCTAATGCAAACTAGGTGAAGCAACCTATATGAGGATACAACTAACTCGAGCACGAAGGCTCTCACAGGCAGTTAAATCACAAGTAAGGAGTTCGGTTAGAGATAACCGATAGCACACGGAGACGAGGATGTATTCCCGTGTTCCCTTGCTTTGCAACAAGGTACGTCACGTTTGGAGGAGTGGAGGTCCCACGAAGGATTCCCCGCGCCACGAAGGCTCACCCTATTCTCCGGAGCCTATCCCACGAAGGAATAGCTCACTCACTTGTGGTAGACTTTGAGGTAGCCTCCAAACCTTCACAATCTTGCCCGGAGCAAATCCACAGCCCGGATGCTTCCGGACTCCTCTTGCCTACCTAGGGATTCCAATGAACCCTAGGAAGCAAGCTTCTCAATGAATACAAGGGGGAATGAGATTTGGCTTGGTAGAGCGGTAGATCGGGTCCTCCTCTAATGATTCCCCGGAGGGATTTGAGTTTGGGTGGAGGAGGAGGGAGATCTGAGGCTTTTGGTGTTTCTAGCAATGGAGTAAGAGAGAGAGAGCTCAAGAACAGTTTGTAGTGTAGTGCCTAACTGTTCAGAGGTAGGAGAAGACCTATTTATAGTGTTCTTCTAAATACGGCCGTTGGTCACTTGCCACATCAGCAGATTCTTCGAGAAACCCGGTCAACCGGATTTGGCGCCGGACAGGCCGGTCCACAGCCCGGTCAGACCGGGCCACAGACCGGGCCGGCCGGTTTCCAACCGGAGCTGGGACCGGGTCTTGACCGGGCAGGCTTCGAGCTTCTTGGATGGCGCCCGGATGTCACAGCGCAGAGTCCGGTTGCCGACCGGCCCGCTCGATCTGGTGCCTCAGACCGGGCCATGGACCGAGCAGCCGGTCCGAAACCGGGCTGGTGACCGGACGCAGATCGGAGGGCTCGACTTCTTTCTTGGAACTTGCCGGATGGCACCGGTTCTGTCCGGTTGGTGACCGGGCTGTCCGGTGCTGGGCGATCCGACCGGATCGTGGATCGCCAAGCTCTGAAAAACTAGCTGATTTTTCGTCGAATTGGGGGGGTCTCCCGTTGCCTTTTGTTCCATTGCTACACCATCATACCTCTTTGGCTAATACCTGAAAGTCATCTTGTAGGCATGTATTAGTCCAAATACTCCAGCACGGTGTCATAGATACCAAAATAATGGATAAGGGTAAAATACCCTTACAACACACTTAAGGTTTGATGTTGAAATGGTAGAACTTGAATATGGAATGGAGTTCGAAGATTTGTTCGAAGTCCCGGATGGGATCCTGGACATCACGAGGAGTTCCGGAATGGTCCGGAGAATAAGATTCATATATAGGAAGTCATATTCCAAGTTTGGAAATGATCCGGTGCATTTATGGCAGGTTCTAGAAAGTTCTAGAAAAGTCCGGAAGAACGGCACTATGGAAGGTGGAGTCCCGGAGGGACTCCACTAGCATGGCCGGCCAAACCCTAAAGGGGAGGAGTCCCAGGTGGGCTCCACCTTTCTGGCCGGCCAGCCCCACCTCAAGGAAAGGTGGGAGTCCCACCTTGGGTAGGACTCCCCCTTGAGTAGGTTTCCCACCTTTGGGAAGTTTTGGTGTTTGGGTCTTATTCGAAGATTTGGACCACAACTCTTGGGGCTTCCACCTATATAATGAGGGGCAAGGGGAGGGTGGCCGGCCACTCTTGGCTCAGCCTTGGCCGCACCCCTTTGAGGGCCGGCGCCCAAGCCCCCTCTCCCCAAACCCTAGCTACCTCTCCTCCACCACCTCTCCCGCATATGCTTAGCGAAGCTCCACCGGAGATCTCCATCGACACCGCCACCACGCCGTGGTGCTGTCGGGATTCCATGGAGGATCTACTACTTCCGCTGCCCGCTGGAACGGGGAGAAGGACATCGTCTTCATCAACACCGAACGTGTGACCGAGTACGGAGGTGCTGCCCGATCGTGGCACCGTGATCAAGATCTTCTACGCGCTTTTGCAAGCGGCAAGTGATCGTCTACCGCAGCAATAAGAGCCTACTCTTATAGGCTTTGGAAATCTTCAAGGGTGAGTCTTGATCATCCCCTCGTTGCTCCCGTCTTCTAGATTGCATCTTGGCTTGGATTGCGTTCTCGCGGTAGGAATTTTTTTGTTTTCTATGCAACGAATCCCTACAATCTTGTGCCTATCTTGCTTAGCTCTAGTTGCTATTGTTACACTTAGTTGAGCTTAGCATATTTAGGGTTTATGCTTGTAATCTAAACGTTAGTTTAATTCCGCATTCTTACAAGACAAATCCGTAAGAGTTTTTAATTGCCTATTCACCCCCCCCTCTAGGCGACATCTTGATCTTTCACAAACCCCTTTGCCTAAAAGGTAGTGTTTTGGGCACTTTTGTTGGTGGCCTTTCCTCCAATCAAAATTTGACGTGTTACCCTCTTACACTGTTGATGGGTGATACAGAAGCGAACATCTCGCGCGACTGTTACTTTAGTTGTTTTTTTGTATGTTAAATTCCCTTCCACCCTTTCTAGCCAGTGGTTTCCTTATTTACATCCGGTGGCTCCCGGTTTCTCAGGTGTTTCCTCATTTTATTCCTCAACTGCTCCCAGTTTCCCGGTTGCCAGCTACGTGTAACTCCACCGCTTTTGCCTACATTCAATGATTCGGTCAAAGCGGTAGATGGAGTTAAAAGCCCTGCCCACGATCCTCTCTTCCTCCTATTGCCGCCGCCCACACCCTCAAGCTAAGGCCGGCGCCCTTCTCTCCCTCTCCGATCACCACCCTACTTCCATCACCACATCTGAGATTCACGTGTTGAGGCCAAGCAAGGCGCGGCCGCATCGGAGCCCCTCCGGCAACCCAGGCGATTATGGCTGCCACGGTGTTCAGGCACAGGAGCGGAACAACGTGGCAACATCAGCAACTTCGGAGGAGGCCGGTCGAAGCTGGCCGGGTTAATGGCGATAGCGGTGGCTATTCATTTGTGGGGCTATGGTCGATGCACCTCTTCCCACCCTCTACCTGTTCCATGCCCTATGCCTCCACCTCCTCCATCCTACCCCTCACGACTCCGCGGCCACATGGCGATGTGGCTCCCGCTTGATGCTCCACGAGCTCATGGCAGCGTCAGCAACCTCGCCTGCTGCGGATGGCCCCCATCTACATCGCCCCATTGGCCGCTCTTCCCTAAATTTAGAATCCCTAGAGCGGGTATGCAAAATCCGCCGTCACAGCCCTTTTGAAAATGATATCAGAGTTTGCCTAATATGAGTCTTCTATGTTGATCTCAGAGTTCGAAAATTTGTGTGTTATGACCGAAATACATTGTTGAAAATGAAAAAAATCCACATAATCTCTAGATGTTTTATGTTTTAAACACAAAACCCCTTCAAGTTAAAAGTGGCACACTTAGCCCCTCAACTTTCTAAAACCATGTAATTCACCCCTAACTCTGATAAGCAGTTTGAAGAGCCGTTTTTTAATTGGTTCTATAGGGTGACGTCATGGAGCTCCTCTACCGCGCATCAGGAGCACTTCTCATGAACATTGATAAGAAAACGTAGAGTGTTTGATCTCATGTCAAGCAGACGTTGATAAGATAACCCAGGGTTTATGCTGGAACAACTCGCGGTCATTCACCTGCACTACTTCTGAAGCTATATCGGCGGCTCCGTTATGAGCACTCAAGCTTTCTAGACAGCTTCCTCCGCATCCTGAAAAACGTATATAGGGTTCCAATAATTCTATACAAATACTTGCAGTTGAGTTGATAGAATTATGAATCCAACATTTCAGGGTTTGTTTGATTCAAAAGAATTGTATAGGATTTTTGTAGGATTTAGATCCATATGATTTTTTTCCCTACATATGTTGTTTGATTCATAGGATTGCAATCATTTGGAATTCCTGCAAAGGATTCATTTGCAATATGTTTTGGGCGAAAATTTTCCTTCACTCCAACCTCTTTTTACAATTTCTTTGATTTTCGTGTGCAATCAAACGCTAGTGATCCAAAATCCTATAGTTTTCTAATCTTGTATGATTGAAGATGACATGCCATTTTTCAATCATATGGTTTTCCCTAAAAATCAAGTGAATCAAACAAGCCCTCATTTGGATTAATGCAGAGCGGTATATGCAAATTTGAAAAACAATCGAAATAGATTACGAAATTACAATGAAAATATTTCGTTTACAGGGAAGTTCTGCTCCAGGATAACCGGTGAAAGGAGGTAGAATGCGATTGAGGTAATAAATGAAAACTTCAGGTTGATCTTCTCCGGGTTGTGCATGCTCCGGCATGAGACATTGTAAGCCTCAAGTTGCCATCTCCTCGATCCGCTGCACTACATCAGGCATTGTAGGCCTCAACTTGGCGTCATGGCTGCAACAATCTATGGCGAGCTGCAGGAATCGTATCATGCATTCCTCTTCCCCGTCCTTCTGCTGTCGTTTTAGGAGCTCCACGTCGATCACCTCTGCCGCCCACTCCTCGCGTGCAACTGAACACACCCACTCCGGCAAACTCATTCCGTCCTCAAGCTGTGTGCTCTTTACTGGAGCCTTGCGGGTGAGAAGCTCCAGCAGTAGCACACCAAAGCTGTACACGTCAGCTCCCTGAGAGACCCAACTAGCGTCGGTGATCTCAGGCGCGCTGTAGCCGGAGGCGCCAGGGAACAAGCCAAGAGTTGTCAGGCCGTGCTCCGACACGCATGCATCGTGGGTACCTGTGAGCATGACGTTAGAGGACTTGATGTTGCCGTGGCAGCTTGATGGTCCGGCGGAGTGGATGTACGCCACACCGCGCGCCGCAGCAAGTGCTATGGCTGCCCGCTGTTCCCAGCCCGGCGGAGCTGGGGATGCTGGATTTCCTGGATGAAAACACCATTAAAAGCATTACGACTTGTGTGCAGTTAAAGGTAAGGCAGACGGCAGGCTAATTAAAGATTGTATATAACATATATTACCATGGAGTGCGTGTGCTAGGCTACCCATCGGGAAGATATTGTACACTACTAGCTTCTCATCCCGGCTCCAGTAATACCACTGCAGTGGCGCAATGTATTTGTTCTGAATGGCGCCAATCACCTCGACACGGAGTCTAAACTCTTCCCTTGGTAAGCTCACTGCCCTCAGCCTCTTGGTCACAACCTCATCTCCACTGTCAAGTGTCGTTTTGTACGACGACCCGACTGTACTCTTGCCCAGAACTTCAGCCGAACCCCGAAGCAGGTCCTCTAGATCGAACCATGGACAAGGCATTGTCGACCCAACGATAAAAGTTCCATGTTTTTCTTGTGATGTTCTCGTTTCAGCTGGAGCTACAGTTCTCACATTTTGGCTACTGCTACTGCTACTGCTTTGTAGCGCTGGTGTTTGGGCTGTAGCTAGTTTATTTTTGGGGCACCCTTATTTTTCCTTCTCCAAGGAAACAGAGATAATCCTTCTTGCACCTGATGTGGTGCTTTTCTAAGTTTGCGAAGACGTTCCACGACTTCTAACATCTCAGGACGTTTGTTGAGTTCCATTTTCAAGCATTTACCTGCCAATTTAGCAATGTCGTCGACAGTTTTCATGTCGCTCGATGTTGCAATTTCAGGATCAAACATCTCCCTCACACTCCTAAACCCTTTTGTAAGAGCTCCAGTAAAACTTCCAACCAATCCAAACTCCCCACCCTCTGTTCTTGCTTTTTTTCTGGTTATCAGTTCCAGGAGCACAACTCCAAAACTATAAACATCACTCCTGGCTGTAAGGCGACCAGTCTGAGCAAACAGAGGGTCCATGTAGCCTATACTTCCGATCACATTTAGAGTGTATAGAGTATTTTCAGTGTTGACTAGTCTTGATATTCCAAAGTCTGATATTTTTGCTCTAAGTTCATCATCCAGAAGTATATTAGCAGGCTTGATATCACCGTGAATGACCTGAGTATACATTTGTGAATGCATATATTCCAATGCTTCTGCACATTCAATAGCAATTCTTAGCCGTGTATCCAAAGTGATGACAATACTATCTTGGTGAAGGATGTTACTCAGATTTCCTTTAGGAATATACTCCGTGACCACCATTAGGGCATTTTCATCTACACAGTAGCCGACTAATCTGACTACATTCTTGTGATTGATTTCACGGTGGACGGTCAACTCTTTGGCAAAATTTTCTTTTACATTGCCGATGAACCTCTTGACTGCAACCATACTTTTGTCCTCAAGGACTCCTTTATAAACTTCTCCAAATGCACCTTTACCGAGTATAGTTTCATAGTTGTTGGTGAATCTTTTTATCTCATCTTCTGTGAAACATTTCACATTATGATTGCTAATCGCAACCCACTTAGATCTATGCTCTTCCTGGATAAGTTCTGTTACTATGTTTTCTGGATGATCCATCTTTGTAAGTAGCTAGAAACTTAGTGTTGGGAGACAGCTTGACCTTGAAAACAGTTTTGACAGTGCTAAAAGTCAAATTGAATCCGGCATATAATTGAGTAAACAACTAAAAAGAATACACAAGAGTGCTCAATTATATTGGAAATCATCAATGAATTGATAGTGATTTCTGACGCCCATTCGGTAACAGAGATGTTGTTTATACTTCATCAAAGTTTGGATTGCCAACAGGCGTGGACTGAGGCAGGGAGACCCTCTATCTCCCCAGCTCTTCATTCTGGTCATGGAGACCCTTCACCTGATGATCGAGAAGGCCTCGTCGATGGGCTTGCTCACCCCACTGGAAGAGTCTGGTTTGCGTCACCGCACCTCCATTTATGCAGATGACGTAGTCGTTTTCCTGCGCCCCGTTGTGATGGATCTCAAGGTCTTCGCTACGATCATACAAGATTTTGGCGATGCCTCTGGTCTCCGCACCAACATGAATAAATGCTCAGCAAATCTCATTAGATGTTCCAGCATAGACGAAGAGACCATTGACCGCGAGCTCAGTTTCTCGGTGGTTCCCTTCCCTCTCCGCTACCTTGGGCTCCCCCTGACGCTGAGAAAACCGATGGCAGCACAGCTCCAGTACCTAGTGGATAAAGTGGCCAACAAGCTGCCAACATGGAGGGCCTCCCTTTTGGACAGAGGTGGACGTCTAGAGCTGGTCCGAGCGACACTCTCGGCAATTCCTATTTTCTCAATGATGTCCCTCGACATCCCAGTGAAGACACTCACAGCTATCGAGAAGATTATATGGGGATTCCTGTGGAAAGGCCGTAAGGATGTCAAAGGTGGCCACTGTTTGGTGGCGTGGGATAAAGTCTGTGCCCCAAAGGAATGGGGAGGACTTGGCATAAGGGCCACATGGCTGTGGCTCCAACGAGTTGATGACTCGAAGCCGTGGAAAGAGCTGAACATACAAGTGCCACAGGTGGTGAGGCAGCTCTTTGACGGGGCAACCTACTCGGTGCTAGGAGACGGGCGTCCACCTTTTTATGGACAGATCGGTGGCTCCCTGAGGGGCGGCTGGCGGACGTAGCCCCAAACCTCGTGAAGGCGATCCCAAAACGTCTCACGCGTCTGCGCAAGGTCCGAGAAGGTTTGACCGGCGCCTGGATAGATGACATCCCACCTGACCTGGATGCGTCAGCGATCCGGGAACTCTTCGATGTGGCAGATCGTTTGGAGGATGTAGCCCTTATGGAGGGCGTAGAGGATAGCTTCAGGTGGGGTTGGGAGAAAGATTTCTCCTACTCCGTGCGCTCTGGCTACCGCGCGATGTTCAGGGGAAGGATAGAGATGCCAGGAGCGCTCCAGATTTGGCGTTCGAGGGCCCCACCAAACTGCAGGCTCTTCTTATGGCTTGCTGCTAGGAATAGATGTTGGACTGCGGACAGGCTTAGCAGGCGTGGCCTTCCCCACCCTGCCTCATGCCCTTTCTGCGATCAGAGCGACGAGACCTTGAACCATCTGCTGATGGGATGTGTGTTGGCACGAGAGGTATTTGCGACGTGCCTACGTTGGTGGGGCTTCGTGGCTTGGCTGCAGGGCAAGCATGGAGGGCCTGGAGGTGACCGAGACCTTTGTACAGGTGTGACTCTCATCTGTTGGTGCCTCTGGCGGCACCGCAATGACGTTGTCTTCGATAGAGTGGCACCTTCCAAGTCCACGGTGCTCTCTAGGATCTCCGATGAAGCAGAGCTGTGGAGACTAGCCGGGATCTTCAGGGGATTCCTTGCGCCAGTGGATAAGTGGAGATGTCGCGAGTAGTCCGGTTAGGTGTGTGTGCTACCTTCCTCCGGGGGTAGCGGGGGGTTGCGCTCCGTGGGCGTCTGTGCCTCGAGCGTGTTGTATCTCGGCCTTCAGGCCGCTCTTCTTGACTCAGATACGTCTATCGAGGACGTATCCTTAAAAAAAAAATACTTCATCAAAGTTCATTTCGAAAAACATCTCCTCTAGCTGCCGAATATAACCACACTATACTGCTACATTACTGTTTTAGATATTCATTTGTGTTTGCACATGGACTGCATCCGAATATCACCAAACTAGACTGTTACATTACTAATTTAGATATTTACATAACATTGCTGAGAATCATTTGTGTTTCCACATGGACTACATCCTGAGAGGAAGTACAACGTAGGAGAGATGATTAAAATTTATTGTTCAGTTCCGCTGTGGATATTGAATCACAACTTCATTGTACGATTTTGATAATTCTACATAATTGCTACCTTACAGAGGAAATGAAACAAAGTTTTGAACATGAAGAAAACAGGTTGGAATCAGCCAAATGAAGAACTGAAGAATTTTAATTCCAACTGCTAATCTCCAGGGGGGGAAAAATCAGAGAGAAGCCTACAGATGTGGTAAAGACGGGCATGGTTGAACCAAACATACCGAATGGAAGTCGTGACACAGTCAATAGAGCCTTCTGTTGTTACTGGTCGCACAGATAACTATGGAATGGATCAAGAAGAAAGAAGAGATATCGTATAGCTAGTATAGCCTATTAGTCTATTTCATGAATTGCCAATATGGATGGTCAACTCTCAGAACATGAATGTGGTGGGGTGGCATAATCTGTGGATGTTGGGGTTCTTAATGAAAACTCCTGTCAGTTGCCGAATTAAGGGCATGTTTGGATTGTGGCCAAAAGTTACCCTGCCAATATTTTGGGCATGGCCAAAACTTTGGTCTTTGTTTGGATGGTTGCCAATTATTTGGCATGCCAATGGCTACTTGTCTAATCTAGTTCAGTTTTCTTGCCAATGTTGGCCAACTCATGGGCAACCAAAAGGTCAACCAAAATTTTGGCTAGCCAAATATTTGGTGGGGCAACTATGGGCAAGAACCAAACGTACCCTAAATAAGATGATCATGCTGAACAAGTTACTCCATAAGTTTGGCTTTAGGACAATGACAAATACTCCTTGCCGTTGGATTCTGGTCCTTGTTGCAAACCAAAAAGGATAAAATAATCAAATTAGATAATGCAACATGTATGGGTTAGTTATGACTTTAGGACAATGACAAATACTCCATTTTGATCTATCATCCCCCCGGATTAAGTCTCTTACCATACTATCTATATAATCCATTATGTGAAACTCGTAGAACCGTGTATAGAGCCGTAGATTTGGCTACAATTGTGGAGGTATGTTGCCCTAAAAGTTGTCTAGAGTATTAAATTATAATTTGATGATCAATACATATACTTAATAGTGACTCTCCAGCTAACTTTCATGACAAAGTTGAGAAGCAAGCTGCTCTAAGGTCTAGTTTGCAGATGTTGAACTGGGATGTGTTGTGTTACATACTTACATTTACTTTATAAGTTTAATGACATAGGCTGCGCTATTTTAAACCTGTTTAATAAGTTAGTCGTCCATGATGTAGCTTGAGCGGCAGAATCAAGATGGATAAAAATGGGTTGCATCACAGCTCTAAACAGCTACCAAATTAAAATTACCAACAACTGAACACATAACGTACCTGTTATGAACCAGCGCACGATTACAAAGCATGAGTTGATGACCTGCCGCTCCGTGAATTTGCTCTTCAAATGGCATGGCATGCAGAGGGGTCAAGAATAAGAAGCGGTGGTGCTTCTTCATGACTTGCCGCATGGTCAACTCTTAATTGCATCCACGCGTTGTGCCCTGGTGACCTGGTATTATGTTCTACTTATTCTTGGGGAAAATAAAAAAAAAGTTTCCTTTTTGTGTGTGCACAAACGGGCCAGGCAGCCTATATAGACTCAAAAGATTATAGACGCATGGTCATGTACAGCTGCGCTGAACCTGACGGCTGATTTTGTGAGAATTATTGAAGAGAACAGGAGAAATATCTTTGCTTAGTTGTCATTTTGTTCTAGGTACTTATTTTTGGGCTGTTTTTCTTTGAAAAAGGTTTTCGGAGACTATAGAAGACTAATTTTTTTGAAGTTGTGGTGTGCTACAAGACAGGAGGTGTGGAATGCTCCAATTTATCTCCCGAACCAAAACTATATGGGTAATTTCTAAATGAGTTGAGGCTGCTAGGTTTGCACCTGGTACTCTCGTCTCGTCCGGGGAATCCACTACGCTCGCCGTCTCGTACTCTCGCCCCACACGCCGCCCGTCGAGACCAGTGCCTCGAGCACCTGCCGCCGCAGCAGATCCGGAGGACCGCCACGGAACCAGAGGGCGTCGCTTGGAAGGAGCCACCCACCGTTGCCGCGTCGATGTCACCGCCTACTTGAAAGATGATCTGACGCGGCGCGAGTGTGACGCCTGATAGGGCAAATGGGAGGATGGCCGGGGACATGCGGAGCCATGGCGGATCTTTTTCTTTTTGTTTGAGAATGGAGCCATGGCCGATTCTGGCCGGACCTTGAGGCGGCGGCCAAGGGGAAGGGGATGTCATGACCGCACTTATGGAGGTATTGGGCCATGGGTCAGCATTGTTTGGAGGAGGACGGGTGCAGAATATATACACAGGAGGAGCTACACGGGGAAGGCATGGAACAGAAACAGAGAAATGGAACTCCTCATCTATCTTCTTCCTCTGGTCTAAATCCTCCTCTCCTTCAGGTCTGGTTGCTACCACAAGCAACCGTTGTATCGATCTCACGCCCCGATCCTCACCGGCGGCAACGGGGTGTGAAAATTTGGTACCAGAGCCACGAAAATTTCCCCAGAATATCCCAGAAAACTCCCCACAAAAAAAATCCCCCACAATATACTGGAGGGGATGGGGGTGGCAGCGACAACGACGGCGGCGGCCATGAACGGCATCCAAGAGAGCCTGCTGCAGCTCAACGCCACGCTGGCTCGCATTGCGGCGAATCAAGATAAGATGCTGGTGGATTTGAAGAAGACAACGGCACGTCCAACGCCACAACCAGGTCGCGGTTCATGGCGGGCCAAGCATCGCCTCAGCTGGTGACAAAGCCTTCGTCACACAAGGTTTCCCTGTACGGCCGTGACGCGGATGCTACCAGTTTTCGTGTTTCCCCTGCCCTCTCTTCCGCGGCGCCCACAAGGTGTTCGACTCTGGGCGGCAATGTCAGCGGCAGCAATGCAACTCTCTCGTTTCAGTCCTGGGGAAACACAGTAGAGTTCCTTGCCCCCTTTGAGGCCTCGCTGGACAATCCACTGCAGTCGTTCGGCGACCTCGAGTTCAGCATGTTGACACCCACCACCGGTGGTTCAATAAATTGGTGCCATGACGAGCCGAAGTCTGCGTTGATGCATGTGACGAGTAGCTCATCCCCGACTCCCACTTTGCTCGATGGCGCTCTGTTCAACCCCACGCCAATGGTCACAACTGACCAACAGCTTCGCATGCCGGCAGCCGACACATGTTCAACAAAGTGTTGCCAAACGGAAGCCAACATACATCAGCCTGATTTCACCCGGGAAATGATTCTGACTGCACCACTCAACGCTGCTATGTTTGACAATCCACGTGACAAGATCCTTAGAGGTTCTCACCAATGTTGGAGGTTTGTCCATGTTCTCGGAGTTTGATATATGTCCTGGTGAAGAAGCCCTTTACAAGGACACTCTCTGGGATGATGATATTGGAGATAGTGTGCTAACTCATCTTGGTGGCTTGTCACTATTCATGGAGCTACCTATTAATACTCTCAAGGAGCCTGATGTTTCGGCTGAAACTAGCATAAGCTTGGGTCATGCAACATGCATTTCTGGGGATGCAACACATGATCCCAATTTTTTTTTTGCCCTATGCTACAACTAGTGTGAAACTATCATGGACATGGGATCCTGGAAAGCAAGATGTGATCTATATTGGTCCCAGTGGATACATCAGACTAATGTCCAGAATTCTTGCAACTGAGCTCTGTTTTTAGTGGGAACCAGGAATCATGATGAATGCTCCTATGGATGCAATGTCTGGTAAACTATCATCATATATTCACTTGGCCCAACAGTTAGCTTACTTGCATCGGTCATACCTTCAAGCGCTCAGGGAACTAGGCAAGTGCATCATTGTTCTCATGTATATGCCAACCATCTATATATACCTTGATATTCGATTGGCTATCCATGTTCTGTATAAGCAAGGGGATCCTGGTGCTTGTTGTTCACTGCAACTTGTAGCGAGAAACATACGGTACATGTTGGCGCTGATTGGAAATGTTGATGTGGTGCGTGACTCTACAAGATTACAGCCAACAAACGTGGAGATGGAAAGTTTCAGCATGGTTTCTATCGTGACTTTTGGTTTCGCAGTTCGAGAACCTCTACATCTGCTAAAGTACTTTTCGCGCACATGTTGCACGCGTCACAGGTGTTTTGGGCACCCGCGATTTATCAAAATTGGACCTAGAGTTAGGTTGCACAGACAGTGCTCTCACTCTCATCAATTTGACTCCTTCTTTAAACCATGAGAATCATCCGAACCCTTTCTTAAAGAAAATAAAGAATTATTACGACTCTCACATGGGGTGAAAGGGACGCTGTCGAGAAAGCAGGAAAAAACGCCTTGCCTTCTGACATCTGGCGCCCAGCTAAAAGCAAAAGCTATCGTACCCGCACCCGTTAGAACAAAGGCATTCGAAAAAAGACGAGCAGCAGCCCTTAATCGCGCCCTTGCCTGCTTCCTCAGCTACGTCTCGTACTCGATCCTCTCAAATCCTGATCAATTCAAGTGGTTAGTTTACCCCGATAGGCCCCCTACTCTTTAGGGGGTTCGAGACCAAGGGTTATGCTTTGAGAATCCAAAATACAAATTGGATTATGAGTACAGAGTAGCGAAGCATAATTTTGCATTGGATATAAGTATTCCAATTTTAAAAATATGAGTAAAGGATCTATGGCTGAAGATACAAAAAAGTTTATTTACAATCGTAACTAAATCTTCTTTTGTTAAAAAAGAAATAAGGAAGCCAAATAGCATGATGAAGAAGACTGGCGCCTACTAAAATAAGGGGGAGTAAATGATGGAGACTAAAAAAACGATTTAAGGTGGCATTGTCCACGGAGAAACAACCCCAAAGCCTTTTTACCTATTGGGTAGTCATTCGATTAAGTCTTAAATGAGCCCCTCTAAAGTTTGAGGCAAATGAACGCATTTTTGTTCGTCGTCTCCGGGCTATATATCCTCGCGGAACTCTGGTCATTGAATCAAATTAACCTTAATGCCCGAGGTAGAGCACTCGATGGGCTAGGGTGGCCCCCATTTCGCTTTACCAACCCCAGGGAAACTCCGAATACAGGCCGTCATCCTTAGTATTAGATTATTCGTCCGAGCCATATCAAATTGAAAATATCTGAAATCCAATTCCATTATAGAAATTGGAATCAAATCCATTCTATATAGAAAAATGCATTTGCTAATTAGAGAAATAAAAAAAAGTTCAATAAATTCTATAATTTTATTTAAAGATATCTTCTACTTAAGCATATCAAGTGGCAATGGCTCTGAGGGAAGTCCTATGAGTGAAGATGAGGAAGTTGATGTGGGCAGAAAACTGAAGCAAGGTTCAAGAAGTGAAAACCTAAACTATAGCCGGTTGACTCGTGCTTCGTAGAGGTAAGGCGAGACTGAAGCTCTGCTCCCGCAAAAAAGCAAGGGAGACTTATCTTAACGTCAGCGTTGGTGTTTCCAACTAAAAACGAAACAAGAACATTCTTTCACGGATCTTGTTTGCTGATGACAGCCCTTACTCGAGAATTGCATTTCCGCTTCAGCAGAAATATCCTCGGTTCCTTCAGTCATTAACCGCTTAGTTAAAATTTGAGATTTATAGTTGGGCTAACAAAAACCTACCTAATGGAGAAGTCGTTGGCGAAGTCACAAGGCCCTCTACTTTTCAATATAAAACCGATAAACCAGAAGAGATTAGAACCTCCTAACTAGAAGTAGAAGGGCTTGGTCAACCCCCTGCCCCCAATCATGGGGGTTCCGGCCGGCTGGAGCTCGACACGGAGCAAAATATAGATGATCTCCGCAAATGGGCGATGAGTGCTTTCGATCGGCTTGTTGCACTAAAGCAGCGAGGGAGTGCAATAGAGAACCTGAGATCCGATGCGAACAATCAGTCGAAGGAGCGGAGCGCCGGCACACTCACTCTAACGGCGTACCTTTCGCATGATGGGTGGGATTTCTTTAATTAAACTAGGAATGTCCACCAGAAGCCACTCCCCAATTGTTCACTGTCAGCGACTAAACATTTCACTAAAGTTTGCCCTGGGAGATTGATGCGTGTAGTTGACACGTCCGTTGGGAACCCCAAGAGGAAGGTGTGATGCGCACAGCGGCAAGTTTCCCTCAGTAAGAAACCAAGGTTTAATCGAACCAGTAGGAGTCAAGAAGCACGTTGAAGGTTGATGGCGGCGGGATGTAGTGCGGCGCAACACCAGAGATTCCGGCGCCAACGTGGAACCTGCACAACACAACCAAAGTACTTTGCCCCAACGAAACAGTGAGGTTGTCAATCTCACCGGCTTGTTGTAACAAAGGATTAGCCGTATTGTGTGGAAGATGATTGTTTGCAGAAAACAGTAGAACAGTATTGCAGTAGATTGTATGCGATGTAAAGAATAGGACCGGGGTCCACAGTTCACTAGAGGTGTCTCTCCCATAAGATAAACAGCATGTTGGGTGAACAAATTACAGTTGGGCAATTGACAAATAGAGAGGGCATAACAATGCACATACATATTATGATGAATATAGTGAGATTTAATTGGGCATTACGACAAAGTACATAGACCGCTATCCAGCATGCATCTATGCCTAAAAAGTCCACCTTCAGGTTATCATCCGAACCCCCTCCAGTATTAAGTTGCTAACAACAGACAATTGCATTAAGTATTGCGCGTAATGTAATCAGTAACTACATCCTCGAACATAGCACCAATGTTTTATCCCTAGTGGCAACAGCACATCCATAATCTTAGAGGTTTCTCACTCCCAGTTCACGGAGACATGAACCCACTATCGAGCATAAATACTCCCTCTTGGAGTTACAAGCATCTACTTGGCCAGAGCATCTACTAGTAACGGAGAGCATGCAAGATCATAAACAACACATAGACATGAATTGATAATCAACATAACATAGTATTCTCTATTCATCGGATCCCAACAAACGCAACATATAGAATTACAGATAGATGATCTTGATCATGTTAGGCAGCTCACAAGACCCGATAATTAAGCACAATGGGGAGAAGACAACCATCTAGCTACTGCTATGGACCCATAGTCCAGGGGTAAACTACTCACTCATCACTCCGGAGGCGACCATGGCGGTGAAGGGTCCTCCGGGAGATGAATCCCCTCTCCGGCAGGGTGCCGGAGGCGATCTCCTGAATCCCCCGAGATGGGATTGGCGGCGGCGGCGTCTCTGGAAGGTTTTCCGTATCGTGGCTCTCGGTACTGGGGGTTTCGCGACGGAGGCTTTAAGTAGGCGGAAGGGCAGGTCAGGGGGCCACACGAGGGCCCCACACCACAGGTCGGCGCGGCCAAGGGCCAGGCCGCGCCGCCCTAGGGTTTGGCCGCCTCGTGGCCCCACTTCGTCTCCTCTTCGGTCTTCTGGAAGCTTCGTGGCAAAATAGGACCCTGGGCGTTGATTTTGTCCAATTCCGAGAATATTTCGTTACTAGGATTTCTGAAACCAAAAACAGCAGAAAACAGCAACTGGCTCTTCGGCATCTTGTTAATAGGTTAGTTCCAGAAAATGCACGAATATGACATAAAGTGTGCATAAAACATGTAGATATCATCAATAATGTGGCATGGAACACAAGAAATTATCGATACGTCGGAGACGTATCAGCATCCCCAAGCTTAGTTCTGCTCGTCCCGAGCAGGTAAAACGATAACAAAGATAATTTCTGGAGTGACATGCCATCATAACCTTGATCATACTATTTGTAAACATATGTAATGAATGCAGCGATCAAAACAATGGAAATGACATGAGTAAACAAGTGAATCATAAAGCAAAGACTTTTCATGAATAGTACTTCAAGACAAGCATCAATAAGTCTTGCATAAGAGTTAACTCATAAAGCAATAAATCAAAGTAAAGGTATTGAAGCAACACAAAGGAATATTAAGTTTCAGCGGTTGCTTTCAACTTATAACATGTATATCTCATGGATAATCGTCAACATAGAGTAATATAATAAGTGCAATATGCAAGTATGTAGGAATCAATGCACAGTTCACACAAGTGTTTGCTTCTTGAGGTGGAGAGAAATAGGTGAACTGACTCAACATAAAAGTAAAAGAATGGTCCTTCAAAGAGGAAAGCATCGATTGCTATATTTGTGCTAGAGCTTTTATTTTGAAAATATGAAACAATTTTGTCAACGGTAGTAATAAAGCATATGTATCATGTAAATTATATCTTACAAGTTGCAAGCCTCATGCATAGTATACTAATAGTGCCCGCACCTTGTCCTAATTAGCTTGGACTACCGGGATCATCGCAATGCACATGTTTTAACCAAGTGTCACAAAGGGGTACCTCCATGCCGCCTGTACAAAGGTCTAAGGAGAAAGCTCGCATTTTGGATTTCTCGCTTTTGATTATTCTCAACTTAGACATCCATACCGGGACAACATGGACAATAGATAATGGACTCCTCTTTAATGTATAAGCATGTGGCAACAATTATTATTCTCATATGAGATTGAGGATATATGTCCAAAACTGAAACTTCCACCATGAATCATGGCTTTAGTTAGCGGCCCAATGTTCTTCTCTAACAATATGCATGCTTAACCATAAGGTGGTAGATCTCTCTTACTTCAGACAAGACGGACATGCATAGCAACTCACATGATATTCAACAAAGAATAGTTGATGGCGTCCCCAGAAACATGGTTATCGCACAACAAGCAACTTAATAAGAGATAAAGTGCATAAGTACATATTCAATACCACAATAGTTTTTAAGCTATTTGTCCCATGAGCTATATATTGCAAAGGCGAATGATGGAATTTAAAGGTAGCACTCAAGCAATTTACTTTGGAATGGCGGAGAAATACCATGTAGTAGGTAGGTATGGTGGACACAAATGGCATAGTGGTTGGCTCAAGGATTTTGGATGCATGAGAAGTATTCCCTCTCGGTACAAGGTTTATGCTAGCAAGGTTATTTGAAACAAACACAAGGATGAACCGGTGCAGCAAAACTCACATAAAAGACATATTGTAAACATTATAAGACTCTACACCGTCTTCCTTGTTGTTCAAACTCAATACTAGAAATTATCTAGACCTTAGAGAGACCAAATATGCAAACCAAATTTTAGCATGCTCTATGTATTTCTTCATTAATGGGTGCAAAGTATATGATGCAAGAGCTTAAACATGAGCACAACAATTGCCAAGTATCACATTATCCAAGACATTATAGCAATTACTACATGTATCATTTTCCAATTCCAACCATATAACAATTTAACGAAGAAGAAACTTCGCCATGAATATTATGAGTAGAGCCTAAGGACATACTTGTCCATATGCTACAGCGGAGCGTGTCTCTCTCCCACAAAGTGAAGGCTAGGATCCATTTTATTCAAACAAAACAAAAAACAAAAACAAACCGACGCTCCAAGCAAAGCACATAAGATGTGACGGAATAAAAATATAGTTTCAGGGGAGGAACCTGATAATGTTGTCGATGAAGAAGGGGATGCCTTGGGCATCCCCAAGCTTAGACGCTTGAGTCTTCTTGATATATGCAGGGGTGAACCACCGGGGCATCCCCAAGCTTAGAGCTTTCACTCTCCTTGATCATGTTGTATCATCTCCCTCTCTTGATCCTTGAAAACTTCCTCCACACCAAACTTAGAACAACTCATTAGAGGGTTAGTGCACAATCAAAATATACATGTTCAGAGGTGACATAATCATTCTTAACACTTCTGGACATTTCACAAAGCTACTGAAAGTCAATGGAATCGAAATATCCATCGAACATAACAAAACTGGCAATGCGAAATAAAAGGCAGAATCTGTCAAAAACAGAACAGTTCGTATTGACGAATTTTATCGAGGCACCAGACTTGCTCAAATGAAAATTCTCAAATTGAATGAAAGTTGCGTACATATCTGAGGATCACTCACGTAAATTGGCATAATTTTCTGAGTTACCTACAGAGAAAACAGCCCAGATTCGTGACAGCAAAGAAATCTGTTTCTGCGCAGTAATCCAAATCTAGTATGAACTTTTCTATCAACGACTTTACTTGGCACAATAAAACACTAAACTAAGATAAGGAGAGGTTGCTACAGTAGTAAACAACTTCCAAGACACAAAATAAAAACAAAGTACTGTAGTAAAAAAACATGGGTTGTCTCCCATAAGCGCTTTTCTTTAATGCCTTTCAGCTAGGCGCAGAAAGTGTGTATCAAGTATTATCGAGAGACGAAGCATCAACATTATTTTCACAATTTATCCCATTGGGTACCTTAGATGCTCCCTTATCTATAGTGGTTTTAAGAGCTTTATCGATTTTGGGCCTATAATAGCTTTTTGGTTTAGCCCCTTTAGAGATATACATGAACCTTTGCTCCTTTCCCACATAAGCTTTCTCTCTAAACTTTATAGATGAAAAGGTTGAACCCAATGTTCCCATAGCCTCTTCTAGTTCACTAATCCTTTGGGTTTGATTATCATGAATAGCACAAGATTCTAAGATGGCGATTCTCTCATTAATTCCACCTAGAGATTTATCAAGTTTATCAGTGCTATCAAGTAATGCTTTCAAAATAGTATCAATAATTGGAAGGTTTTGCTCTATGGTTTCCAATTTTTTCATAACATCCTCAAGAGAGGTTTCAATTTTAGTTTCATTAACAGGTGGTGTTCCAAATAAACTCTCAATAATGCAACTAGCTTCTAAAGCGGGAGCGCCTAGGAAGTTACCTCCCGCGAGACAATCAAGAACATATCTATTCCAACTAGAGATACCAACATAAAATTCCTGAGCAGGATAGTGGTGGAGTGTTTCTTAGTGCACCTACTATGAGCATCACTAATTCTATACCAAGCATCTTTTAAACATTCTCCCCCTTGTTGCTTAAACGAACGAACTTCAACTTCAGGATTACTCATTTTAGCAGTAGTAAATAAAGCAAACTAGATAAAATAAATGCAAGTAACTAATTTTTTTTTGGGTTTTTAATATAGAGTGCAAACAAGACAGTAAAATAAAGTAAAACTGGCAACTAATTTTTTTGTATTTTGATATAGTGCAGCAAACAAAGTAGTAAATAAAATAAAGCAAGACAAAAACAAAGTAAAGAGATTGGGAAGTGGAGACTCCCCTTGCAGCGTGTCTTGATCTCCCCGGCAACGGCGCCAGAAATTTGCTTGATGCGTGTAGTTGACACGTCCGTTGGGAACCCCAAGAGGAAGGTGTGATGCGCACAACGGCAAGTTTCCCTCAGTAAGAAACCAAGGTTTAATCGAACCAGTAGGAGTCAAGAAGCACGTTGAAGGTTGATGGCGGCGGGATGTAGTGCGGCGCAACACCAGAGATTCCGGCGCCAATGTGGAACCTGCACAACACAACCAAAGTACTTTGCCCCAACGAAACAGTGAGGTTGTCAATCTCACCGGCTTGCTGTAACAAAGGATTAACCGTATTGTGTGGAAGATGATTGTTTGCAGAAAACAGTAGAACAGTATTGCAGTAGATTGTATGCGATGTAAAGAATAGGACCGAGGTCCACAGTTCACTAGAGGTGTCTCTCCCATAAGATAAACAGCATGTTGGGTGAACAAATTACAGTTGGGCAATTGACAAATAGAGAGGGCATAACAATGCACATACATATTATGATGAATATAGTGAGATTTAATTGGGCATTACGACAAAGTACATAGACCGCTATCCAGCATGCATCTATGCCTAAAAAGTCCACCTTCAGGTTATCATCCGAACCCCCTCCAGTATTAAGTTGCTAACAACAGACAATTGCATTAAGTATTGCGTGTAATGTAATCAGTAACTACATCCTCGAACATAGCACCAATGTTTTATCCCTAGTGGCAACAGCACATCCATAATCTTAGAGGTTTCTGTCACTCCCCCAGATTCACGGAGACATGAACCCACTATCGAGCATAAATACTCCCTCTTGGAGTTACAAGCATCTACTTGGCCAGAGCATCTACTAGTAACGGAGAGCATGCAAGATCATAAACAACACATAGACATGAATTGATAATCAACATAACATAGTATTCTCTATTCATCGGATCCCAACAAACGCAACATATAGAATTACAGATAGATGATCTTGATCATGTTAGGCAGCTCACAAGACCCGACAATTAAGCACAATGGGGAGAAGACAACCATCTAGCTACTGCTATGGACCCATAGTCCAGGGGTGAACTACTCACTCATCACTCCGGAGGCGACCATGGCGGTGAAGGGTCCTCCGGGAGATGAATCCCCTCTCCGGCAGGGTGCCGGAGGCGATCTCCTGAATCCCCCGAGATGGGATTGGCGGCGGCGGCGTCTCTGGAAGGTTTTCCGTATCGTGGCTCTCGGTACTGGGGGTTTCGCGACGGAGGCTTTAAGTAGGCGGAAGGGCAGGTCAGGGGGCCACACGAGGGCCCCACACCACAGGTCGGCGTGGCCAAGGGCCAGGCCGCGCTGACAAGGTATTAACTTGTCAATGCCTATGGATTATAGGCTAGGGTTTAGTTGGAAGTAGAGGGCAAGTAGATCTCGAAGGTTTCAGCCGAAAAGTACTCGACGATTATGAAAACTAGGGTTGGTAAACAATGATTCGATGCCTTCCTCGTCCCTCGACTCCCCCTTTATATAGGAGGCGGAGCCGAGGGATTCGTGTTGTACAAGTTACAGAGTCCGGGATGGTTTCTAACTCATCCCGCAAGATTGCAAATAACGCTTCCTATTACAACTCTAGCTTTCCTTAATAATATCTTGGGCTTCCGAATCTTCTTATTCTTCGGGTAGTGGGCCTTCAGTAAACCCCGGGTACTATCTTCGGCAGGCCCATTTGGGATGCCTATGTCAGTAGCCCCCGAGATTTTGCTTGAATCGTAGGGTCAAGGAAAATCTCCATTGTTTATTTTTATTCGACAACTTTGACTTTTCTATATTTCTTCTCATAAACATCTATATTGTACAGGGATAATGGTAGTTGGGGCTAGTTCATCTGACGGATCAGGTACTAGTTAACTGCTCTAGTGGCAATCCGCAAAAACCTACTTCAAGATCACGTCCCTGGACATGACCTCGGGATACCGGTGTAAACTTCGACAGGTGCCGCTTAAGGTCTTACCATTCTGTCGAGTCCCAGTAAAATTTATCGGGTACCTAACGCGTCCGTTAGGATTTTTCTTCGTATCTGTTGATACGGATAAAAGTAGCAGAGCGCAGTCTTCGGCGATGCCACGCCCAGCAGAACGGATCTGGGGTCTTACCTTCGCAAATTTGCGGCATTCAGAAATTGATCGCAACTTTGGCGTTCTGAGAATATATTGTCGAGTGCTTTTTCGGCTGTTGAAATGGCACATTTTATCGAGTCAAAGATGACTTATACTACTCTCCCGATGGGAGTATATGTAGAGTTAATTATAACTCGAAATATACTCTTTTGCTCTTCTATCTTTCTTTTTCTCTTTCTTTCTTTCTTTTTTATAATTTCATCGGGCACGCGAGCAGCGTTCCCGATGGGAGTAGCCCCCGAGGCTACAGCCAAGGACTTGTACTTGGTTGTAGGCTCCACGCCTCATGCCGCTATATTTTCTTTGTATCTCCCGAAGTTTTATAATTCCTCGGGTGCGCGAACAGCGCTCCCGATGGGAGTAGCCCCCGAGTCTATGAACAAATATTTGTATTTGGTCATAGGCTCACGCCATTTCTATTTTGTCTTTCTGGATCTTTTTTTTTCTTTTTTCCAAAGTAGCCCCCGAGCATTTGATCAGAAACTTGTATTTGATCAAAGGCTCAACATTATTTTTCCGTGTCGCCTTTTATGAAGCTGTTGAGTCGAATTTTTCTTCTGTCAAGATGACGTTGTTGCTGACGATAGCCACGATTGCTTGTCAAAAATTTGCGACAAGTCTTTTCTCGCTGCCATGCGGGCCCAATTAATCCACTATCTTGACACGTCGTGCAAGTGGGGACACACGTCCTCCGCTTTTTCTGGCGCACGCACCGTAACTTCCCCAACGTTGAATTACTTTTTTACCCTTGTTGCCACGTGGCTATCATCTGTCACACATTTTCCTTATCCAACGGTTCGTCGGTTCACCGCACCCCTATATAAGTTCATCTTCTTCCTCCTTGAGCACTTCCGCTCGCGCCGTCCTCCTTCTCTCATCTGCAAATTCCTCCTGCGATCCACAGCCTCCTAAGCTCCTCGCCTCCAAGCTGCGAATCCTGCGCCATTGTTGATGCCACCTCGTCGATTGACAAGGCACAGCTCGCCGGAGTCCTCCATGGCCGCCGTGGATCTTGGGGCGGCGGAGTGGGAAAGATCGAAAATTTCCGCTCAAGACATCAACATGCTCAAGAAGCTGGGGATCAGCAAGAAACCCAAGGCATTGTGCTTCCCCCGTGAGGAAAGCTACCCAACCCCTCCAATGGGGTACCGGGTAAGTTTTGTCGACCACCTCATCCGCGGTCTCTCCGCCCCCATTCATCCTTTTCTCCGTGGACTTCTTTTTATCTACGGTCTGCAACTCCACCACCTTACGCCAAATTCAATCCTCCATATTTCCATTTTCATCACTCTGTGCGAGGCCTTCCTTGGCGTCCAGCCTAACTGGGCGCTTTGGAAGCGCATTTTCTTCTGCCGCCGTAATGGCTCGCCCAATGTCGCCTATAATATAGGTGGCGTTGTGATTTCTGTTCGGCCCACTGTCGACTACTTCGACGTCAAGCTTCCTGACTCAGTTCAAGGATGGCGCAAGAAGTGGTTGTACATTCAGGAGGAGAACCATGGATGTGCGGAGGACAACATCCCTCCTTTTGATGGTGCCGAGAAAATTTTTCGCCGCCGCTCCTGGGACGCGGAGGCCACTGAAGAAGAAAGGGCGTCGACAGAAGCCTTGATGGCTCGCATCCACGAGTTGCAAAATACTCGCGGCAAAGAGTTATCGGGTATCCAAATTACTGCATATTTTCTTAGGACTAGAGTGCAGCCGCTTGAGGCTCGCAAATATCCTCTATGGAGATATGCTGGCAACGAGGATGTAGATCGGCTGTCGGTGGATTTGGAGGTCAAAGACTTGGAAAAGCTTGTCCGAAAAATCTCATCTCTCAGCAAAAAAGATCCTGTCCTTGCTTCTTGTCGTGTAAAACCATTCAGCGCCGCCAATCCACTCCCCCAGGTAATCTTTGTCTATTGTCTTGTTGTTGCTTTGCTAACTTTTTTGTAACTTCTTTTCTGACGTCTCTCTCTATTTTATTTTGCACAGAATCATCCAGACCTTGTCTCGCTTCCTCCTCTTCCTGAAGGTGGAGAAGTCGAAGAAAGGGCCATTGTCACTGATGACAATCAAGAAGCCCCATCTTTTGTGAATGAACCCATGGATTCTCGAAAATCTGCGGGTTCTTACGAAGGCACTGCGTCGGCACAATCTCCTCCTCCCGCTGTTTCTCCGAAAGGCAAAAGGAAGAGGAATGATGTCGAAGATTCCGGCACTTCCAAAGCCGAAGAAGTTGATCCTTCACATCAGAAGGCAGCTTACGATCCTTATCTTGAATCCCTCGTCAGCTCGTAAGTCATTTTTATTTCTCCTTATTTCTGTACTCGAAATGTTTGTCTTGTCTTGCTTTTTATGCTGTCGATTTTTAATCACAGCGATGATGAGGAAGAAGTACCAACTGTTGACGTGGCTCCTCGGACGAGCACGTCACATACTTTACTTGCCTCGGATACGCTAGTTGAAGGAGAAGAATCCTCGCCTCCTCAACGAAACGTCGTCACCACTACTCCGCCATCAAGCCCCCTTGCTCCTTCACCAAAAAGGACAAGGATTGAAATGATCATTGAGCCTGCCCCTCAATTGGGTAGCTCTTCTACTCTGCTCTTGGATGATGTAAGTTTTTTTTTAATTTTCTCGCCAATATCTATATTTCCTCTATTTGCTTTTTTACGCCTTCACTCTTTTTCCATACCGATGTTTCTCTTTCTTTGTTCTTCTTTGACAGCCCATGATCAAAGAGCTTATCCGCATCGGATCCCAATTCATTGGGTACCGTGAGTATGCCAGCAGAACTGAAGGTAATAACTTTTTTGCTGTCGTCGTTTCTGACTTCTTACTCCTGTCGTTTGTCGCAATTTTTGACCTTTCTTTTTTATTTCGACAGAGAAACTTGCAGAGGCCAACAAACGTGCCGACGCACTTGCTCAAAAACTGGAGCAAAGTGAGGTGGCCCGCAAGAAAGCCGAACTTGTTGCTAGCGAAGCCAAAGCAGAGGCTGATGAAGCCAAAGCAAAAGCTGCTAGTGTCGAGGAGCTGCAGAAGAGACTTGAGGATGCTGAGGCTGCATTGAATGAGCACAAAGCCGCACAGGCTGCTCGTGAAAAGGGAATCCTCAAGCGCCTGAATTCGCAAAGTCGGCGCTTCAAAGGTAATTTTATCGATCTCTTCTATTTTTTATAGGACCTGCTTTTTCTTGTTTTTGACCAACGTTTATTTCCTGTGGCAGGCCAAACAAACCAAGAGTTTGATCTGGAGAATCCCGACAATGATCCTCTCCTTGACGCACTTTCTTATCTGGAGTTTCATGGATCCGAAATTCGTGAAGGCGTGGTGAATGCTGACGCAGGATTGTCGAAGCTATTCCCCTACTTCTTCCCGAAGAAAGAGGATCCCAAGACTTTCCTTGCCCTTGCTCAGTGCTTCAATCCATCAGAGGACCTTGGGCTGAAAATGCGCCAGGAGAACATGAAGATTGCTGTCGAGAGCACTGTTGCCTTGGTCGCTGACAGCCAGCAAACTGTTGACTGGATGAAGGTTGGCGACACCGAGCAGATAGAGCAATCAAAATGGCGGTCTTTGATCAAGGCAGCCAAACCCAATACGAAGAAAATTCTGGCCTATCTCGGGATCAAGCCATCTTCAACTCCTAGCTCATCGAGGCTGGAGGTCTAGTTGCATGCCTCTTTGTTTTTTGTTTTCTCTGTCTCTTTTGCCCTTGTCGCCAATTTAGCTGTGGCAACAATTATCCTGGTAGTCCTTTTGGAGAAAGTTCTTTTGTAATATCTATGTAAATTTTTCTAGAAATTAATGAAATTCCTTCTGGCACTATCATTGATCCTGGCGCTTTCTTTTCCAGTTAATATTTGATAACTATTCGACCAATCCTTGCTCTGCCGATGCTTCACCTGCTTCTTCCTTCTCGAAGAAAATGCTAGTTGATAACGACCCCCTTGAAGGTTCTTCGAGCAAACATTTCTCGGAGGATTTGCAAGAACTTCGACAACAACTTCAGTCCATGAAGAAACAAACTCTGGCAATGATGGAACAGTCTCGAAAAGCATCCGAACAAGAAAAACTTGCTCTCCAACAAGCCAAAGAGGCTATGGCTGCCAAGGATACTGCTGTATTGGAAACAAAGGGAGCCACTACCCGAGAAAATAGCATGCTCGAGCTAATGTTGGAGGCTAGCACAGATATGTTAGGTATGTTTTTCCAAACTCACAATGCTTCCTCTTTATTTTGCCGTGCCCCCTTTCAACTTTCTTGCCTCGTCGCTTAATAGGCTCGGTTCTTGATGCTGCCGCCGAAGATCGAAGAGTGAACGAGAGAACAAATCTTCTCGTCAATCTTTCCCTTAACCATGGCTGTTTATTCTGGGCCTCCCCTGAACGAACCCAGCAAATTTTCAGGTTTCAAGATCGTGCTTGCCAAGTGCGCGAATTTCTCAATTTTTGCACGACAACATTAACCCTTGTTTACAAGACTTTGTTTCCTCGAAATGAAGTTCCCAAAACTCTTCCTGAATTGCTGGAGGTATTCAGAGATGCTCCCCGCATTCATAATTTTGTGCGAGCTCAATTGACTGCTGGAGCGAGGTTCGCCATGATTATGATAAATATTTGCCATCCAAAATTAGACCTGACGAAGATTGCTGCTGATTGCCTGGCCAAGAAATCGCGGCGAAAAAATGATATTGACACAATCAATGAGATGGTAACTCCTGTGGCTGAGTCGATGATAGATGAGCTTCTTCGGATGGACTCAGAATTCTTCGTCAAAGGGTCCTATGCTGAACATAAAACGACCAGAGGCTTGTCCATAGATAGTATTTTAGGTTTTGACTGATTTGTACTATATTGGGCAACATTATGTCTGTATTTTTTTTTTGATTTCCGAAGAAATTTGTTGTATATTGTAAAGTGCTCTATATTGTTGGAGCCCCCGAGCCTTCTGGCTGGAGTTTGTATTGTTTTTTCCATCTCGAAGATTTTTCCTCTTGCCGTAAGAAGATATCTTTATTTTTTTACCGAATAGGTTGCAAGCCTTCGAGTATCTTAATGTCGAAGTTCTATATTTTTGTTGTGAGGTTTCTTAACCTTGGACCAAAGCAATAAGATTTTTGACGTGTACACTATATTTATAATTTGTTAGCTTCCTATATTTGGCGAGGTATTTAGTGTACCAAGGCAAAATATTTTGGTGAGTCTAATTTGTCTATATTGTACGTATTTTGAGACTTGAAGGCGTTGAGCCCCCGAGCGTGTCAAAGAATAAGAAGTGTATCTCCACTATCTTTATTATATTGCAGCACCGCGAGCCCGCCTCATTAAAAACCTTTCCGGCCCCACTCGGTGCCCCGAAAAGGAAAAGAGTGCGTCTGAAAACTCGCGGGCGTTTCAGTACATTGTATTTTTACAGAGAAGGACTATATTTCGACTCTAGGCGTAGAACCGCCTGAGCTGTGCTACGTTCCAGGGGTTTTTCTCGGGAGCCCCCGTCTTCTTGTCCTTGATCCTGTATGCACCTCCGTCGATGACTTCCGTGACAACGTAAGGCCCCAACCATGGTGATTCGAGCTTCTCAGTACTTTTTTGATTTAACCGCAAGACCAAATCCCCAACTTGAAAAGATCTTGGTCTTAACCGTCGACTGTGGTAGTTTTTGAGGTCTTGCTGGTATTTGGTGACTCGTGAAAGTACTTCATCGCGAGCTTCATCGAGTGCGTCCATATCATCCTCCCGAGCTTTTTGTGATGTTTCTTCGTCATACTCTGTTACCCTTGGAGAATCATGCTCTATTTCAATTGGTAGTACTGCTTCGGCTCCGTGGACGAGAAAAAACGGAGTTTCTTGTGTCGCCGTATTTGGTGTTGTTCGGATGCTCCACAAAACACTTGGCAATTCCTCTGGCCAAGTATGTCGAGCTTTTTCAAGCGGTCCTAGCAGGCGCTTTTTGAGGCCGTTGCAGATGATACCATTGGCTTTCTCGACTTGTCCGTTAGTTTGCGGGTGCCCAACTGACGCAAAGTGCAATTTAATGTCTACTTCTGCGCAGTATTCCTTGAATTCCTTGGATGTGAAGTTTGAACCGTTGTCTGTAACAATGCTATGAGGCACGCCAAACCGAAAAACGAGGCCTTTCACAAACTTTATTGCCGACGCTGCATCTGGTGAATTTATTGGCTTCGCTTCTACCCACTTGGTGAATTTGTCGACAGCGACCAGCAAGTACTCATACCCTCCAGGCGAAGCTTTGTGCAACTTGCCCACCATATCGAGTCCCCATTGGGCAAAGGGCCATGACAATGGTATTGGTGTTAATTCTGCCGCTGGAGAGTGGGGTTTTGCGGCAAACCTTTGACACGCATCGCAGGTTCGTACTATTTCCTTGGCATCCTCGATAGCTGTCAACCAATAGAATCCTGCCCGAAAAACCTTGGCTGCAATAGCTCGACTACTTGCGTGGTGGCCACATATTCCTTCGTGTACATCCTTCAGAATTATTCTTCCTGCTTCGGGTGTGACACACCTTTGCAGGACGCCTGAAATACTTCGCTTGTATAATTCCCCTTTGATCACTGTGAAAGCTTAGGATCGTCGAATAACTCGCCTTGCCTCAACTGGATCGTCGGGTATTTCTTTTCTGAGGATATATGATATATATGCTTGCATCCAAGGAACTTCTACCATCATCACAAGCTCTTGGTCCTCTTCGTCCTCCATGGTTTCTTTGAGGGGCGCCGAAGTTTTCTCTTCTTTTGCTTTTTTCTGCACCTTTTTCGGCTTCGTGGATCTTTCCGCTATTTCTTCCCAAAATACTCCTGGTGGGATTGGGAGGCACTGCGACCCGATGTTTGCGAGAACGTCGGCTTCGTCATTGCTCAGTCTACTGATGTGATTTACCTCGCATCCATCAAACAGCTTCTCTAGCTCATTGTACACCTCCTTGTATGCCATCATGCTGTCGTTGACCGCGTCACATTGGTTCATAACCTGCTGAGCCACCAATTGTGAGTCGCCAAAGATTTTTAGTCGAGTTGCACCGCAAGCTTTCGCCATCTTCATCCCGTGTATGAGGGCTTCATATTCTGCTTCATTGTTGGATGCATTAGGGAACGTCATCCGAAGGACGTATTTCAATTTGTCGCCTTCAGGTGATATAAGTACTACTCCTGCGCCGGCTCCTTCTGCTCTCTTGGACCCATCGAAGTTCATGGTCCAAGTTCTCGACAAATCTGGGGGTCCCGTGTTTTGTAGCTCCATCCACTCTGCAATAAAATCTGGCAGAACTTGCGACTTGATTGCCTTTCTTTTTTCATACGTGATGTCTCGAGGGGAAAGTTCTATTCCCCAAAGGGAGACACGCCCTGTGGCTTCTGGATTGTTCAGTATATTTGAAAGAGGTGCTTCGTTGACTACTATTATCGGGTGTGCCGAAAAATAGTGGCGCAACTTCCTTGCCGTTGCAATTACTCCATATGCTAGTTTCTGGTACTGCGGGTACCGCTGTTTGGAAGGTGATAAAACTTCACTGATGAAATATACTGGTCTTTGCACTCCATGGAGTTTTCCTTCTTCTTCTCTTTCAACAACTAGCACCGTGCTAACCACTTGGGGCGTGGCTGCAATATACAGCAGGAGAGGTTCCTTTTCCTTCGGCGCCACCAAAATTGGTGGTGTCGAGATTGTGCGCTTCAAATCCTCGAAAGCTCTGTCGGCCTCTTCGTTCCACTGGAATTTATCTCCTTGCTTTATCAGAGCGTAAAATGGTAACGCCTTTTCTCCCAGCCTGGCGACGAATCTGCTCAAAGCTGCGACTCGCCCAGTTAGCTGCTGTATTTCTTTCAACTTTGTTGGCTTCCTCATTGTTACGATAGCTTGTATTTTGTCGGGATTTGCTTCAATCCCTCTTGCTGAAACTAGAAACCCCAGAAGTTCTCCTGCTGGGACGCCAAAAGAACACTTCGTCGGGTTCAGCTTGAGGCAGAATTTGTCAAGGTTGTCAAAGGTTTCCTTGAGATCCTCGATCAGCGTTGCCCCCTTTTTTGACGTTATGACGACATCGTCGATGTATACTTGCACGTTTTTCCCAATCTGTGTCGCCAAACACTTCTGCATCATCCTCTGATATGTTGCTCCCGCGTTTTTTAGACCAAAGGGCATTGTTCTGTAGCAAAACACGCCGTAAGGTGTGATGAACGCTGTTTTTACTTCATCTTCTTCTTTCAATCTGATCTGGTTGTAACCAGAATATGCGTCCAGGAAGGAAAGACGTTCACATCCAGCCGTGGAGTCGATAATTTGATCGATCCTCGGGAGGGGAAAGTGATCCTTTGGACAATGTTTATTGAGACACGTAAAGTCGACGCACATGCGAAGGACCTTAGTGTTTTTCTTCGGCACCAACACAGGATTTGCTACCCATGTGGCTTCTGTGTACAACTCCTTGATAAAACCAGCTTCTCGTAGTCGATCGATTTCTGACAGCATGGCCTTGCGGTTTGGTTCCGAAAAACGCCGCAAGGGTTGTTTGATTGGTCTCGCTAGTGGATCCAAGTTTAGGTGGTGCTCGGCAAGTTCCCTGGGTACTCCTGGCATGTCAGCTAGACACCATGCGAAGATTTTCCAGTTCTCATGGAGGAACTCGATGAGCGCGCTTTCCTATGCGAGGTCCATGTCGTTTGCGATGGACGTCGTCTTTTTCGGGTCTGTCGGGTGAATCTGCACCTCCTTAGAATTTTTCTCGGTGTTGAAAGTTGATTCTTTGTTTGGCCTTCCAACGTCTGGCAGCACGTCGTAGTCAGTCATACTCCTTGATGCCAGATACTCAGCTTGCATCCCAAAAGTTTCTGATATCCGATGAAAATCCTTATCGCACTTATCGGCTAAGGCGAAGCTTCCTTTGACTGTGATTGGTCCCTTTGGTCCAGGCATCCTCCACAACAGGTATGTATAATGTGGTACCGCCATAAATCTAGCATATGCTGGTCGTCCCAACAGAGCGTGGTACTGCGACGGAAAATCCACAACTTCAAATTCCAGCCTCTCGATTCTATAATTCTCTCGGGTTCCAAACTGAACGTCGAGATTGATCTTCCCCAATGGATAACTTGGTTTCTCCGGTGTGATACCATGGAACCTCGTGTCTGTTGGCTTCAAGTTTGCTAGGGATATGTTCATCTTCCTCAACGTATCTGCATACATAAGGTTTAAGCTGCTGCCGCTGTCTATGAACACTCGAGAAACATCAAATCCCGTAATAACTGCTGGTAAGATAAGTGCTGACTGTCCTGGTCGAGGAACTTGCTGCGGATGATCTGCTATGGTGAAGCCAATATCTTGCCCTGACCAATTAAGATACTCGACTGTTGGTGGAGGCATTTTTTCTGCCATGAACACCTGTCGTGAGATCACTTTCTGAGCTCTATTGGATGGCCTTCCCTTCTGAATCATCGACACCGCTCCGTTGGAGTTAGGATCAACGTAAGGTGGTGGTGGAGGTGCTGCCGCTATTCTGAGCTGATGTCGATTGTCTTCTGTAATCGCGGGGGGAGGTGGCAAGTGAATCTCGCTCCTGGGTTCTCGAGGATTTCTCTGTGCTGCCCGAGCGTTAGCGTGCTCTGCCCACCTTAACATTGCCTGAAAATTACGACAATCTTTCTGCAGATGTCCTGACTGTCTTTTTCCGTTGCTGTCGAGGAAGAAATGCATCTGGCACGGCCCATTCATCATCTCTTCAGGAGACACGAAAGGCCTCAGGAACCTAGGCCCGCTATTTTGCCTGTTGTTTCAAGAATCGTCTCTATTATCGCCTCGCTGCTCATTGCTTCTCTGATAATCATCTATGTTGTTTCCTCCTGTGTTTGCCCGAAAACCTGCCGAAATTTGTCCTGGAGCATCATAGTTCGGGTATTGTCGAGGAAATCGTCGCCTCGGTTGGTAATTTCGACCACGGTCCTCTTCTGGCGACCTGTGCCGTTTGTTGTGGACAGCATCTTCTCCATCTGCCCATCTGTTTGCTATTTCCATTAACGCGGATACTGTCTTTGGGTTGGTCCTTCCCAAGTCCTCGACAAAATCTCCACGCCTGATTCCTGCAACAAACGCATCTATCGCTCTCTCGTCAGATATATTTTCTGCCGAGTTTTTGATGATGTTCCACCTTTGGATGTATTTTCTCATTGGCTCGTCCGGCTTTTGTCGACATGCTCTCAACTCCTCCAACGACGCAGGTTTCTTGCATGTGGACCGGAAGTTCTTGACGAACACGTCCTCGAAGCTTTCCCAGCTGTCGATAGATCCTGGGGGAAGTTTCTTTATCCAAGATCGTGCGGCTCCACTCAAATGCACCTGGATGCTTTGCATAGCTGTTGCTCTGGTTCCTCCTGTGAGCTTCACTGTCTCGAGATAATCAACTAGCCAATCCTCTGGATCTTGAAGGCCGTCGAATTTCTTGAAGTTGTCAGGTAACTTGAATCCTGAAGGGACTCGAGTTTTTCGGACTCTCCTCGTGAAGCACGGCAAGCCACACATATCCTCGTCGTTAAGCTCTGGGGATTGCCGATGTTCCCTTCTGCTTTGCCGCGCTCTGTCGACCCTTGCTTGTGCTGTCGTGTCTCTTGCTCCACTTGGTCCTTCAGGGGCTGCCGCTGTTGCTGCTGCAGGTCGTGGACTATTTTGCCTTGCCGCTCCTTCGGGAGGCGTTGATACAAACGCTGTTCCCACAGCTCCAACTCCTGCTATCGCCATATTGTATACTGTTTCCCTTGGATCTCCTGGAGGTGGTTTAGATGCGAGGATAAAAGCATGTGTCGCCATATACCCAGCCTCTGGTGTCTTAGGGATGATGTTTCCTCTTGTATCTATCGACATAAAGGACATGTCGAGGTTTTGGACTAAGTGCTCTCTTTCTGCTTCGGGTATGTGTTGTAACCTTGATCTTGCTCTGTTCCGAGCCTCCCTGTGGCTATCACCCGAAGTTCTAGATTGTCGACTCAAATCTGCCCTTCTCCTGCTGGATGCAGAAGCTGCGTCCTTTCTTCTGTTTAACTCAGCTGTCTGTTTTTCCAATTCTGTTGCAGCTCGTGCGAGCCTATATTGATATGCTTGCAATTCCTCTGGCGTGGCTGTGGTGGCCATTGGTTCTGAGCCGTCCATAGCTCTTGCGGCTCTATCCCACGCTGCTTGCGGGAGTTGAACTCTGTGTCGCGGCTGTGGCCCGACGTACTTATTGCCCAGGCCTCGTCGCAGATCGGAGGGATCGACGTATGGATTTCCCAGATCGTCGAAAGCCTCAGATGTTTCCTCTTGATCATTGCTTGGCTCTCCAATGGCATAAATCTGATGATATTTTGTATTCAGATCTATGTTGGGTTTGGTGACACCATCGTTGAGATTGATGAAGACCTTGCCTACTGTAATAGATTTGTCGATGAAGTCGTAACTGTCGACACTGCTTGAGCCATCGCTTATATATGAGTCCGCAGATGACTCAAACGACATGTCGCTGAAGATCTTGGCGAGTTTCTCTCTTGCCCTGGTGCTGACGTAGCGTGTCGACGAAGTTTCTTCTTCTCCTGATTCGGTTGACGATGTATAGCTTGAAAAATCGGAATCGACCGCCGACGATCCCGACGAAATCGGTATTTCGACACGATACGATCCTTCCTTCTCGACGCGAAAGCGAAACCTTCCGAACGTCATCTCCATAGGCTCCGCCAGATACACATATGCATCCAAACGGGAGGGTGGGTGAGGAACCAAATCGACAGGACCAGCAGCGATCTGTTTACCTCGATCCATTGCGTTGCTTGCGGTTGATGATGTCGAAGATCTTGAACGTGCCATCGAGATCAGATCCTTACGCCTCTAGTCCCCACAGACGGCGCCAATTGACAAGGTATTAACTTGTCAATGCCTATGGATTATAGGCTAGGGTTTAGTTGGAAGTAGAGGGCAAGTAGATCTCGAAGGTTTCAGCCGAAAAGTACTCGACGATTATGAAAACTAGGGTTGGTAAACAATGATTCGATGCCTTCCTCGTCCCTCGACTCCCCCTTTATATAGGAGGCGGAGCCGAGGGATTCGTGTTGTACAAGTTACAGAGTCCGGGATGGTTTCTAACTCATCCCGCAAGATTGCAAATAACGCTTCCTATTACAACTCTAGCTTTCCTTAATAATATCTTGGGCTTCCGAATCTTCTTATTCTTCGGGTAGTGGGCCTTCAGTAAACCCCGGGTACTATCTTCGGCAGGCCCATTTGGGATGCCTATGTCACGCGCCGCCCTAGGGTTTGGCCGCCTCGTGGCCCCACTTCGTCTCCTCTTCGGTCTTCTGGAAGCTTCGTGGCAAAATAGGACCCTGGGCGTTGATTTCGTCCAATTCCGAGAATATTTCGTTACTAGGATTTCTGAAACCAAAAACAGCAGAAAACAGCAACTGCCTCTTCGGCATCTTGTTAATAGGTTAGTTCCAGAAAATGCACGAATATGACATAAAGTGTGCATAAAACATGTAGATATCATCAATAATGTGGCATGGAACACAAGAAATTATCGATACGTCGGAGACGTATCAGAGATGTTTTGGAGGATGTTATTTACAGACTTGTTGTCAGCTTCTCTTGCACCTCAGATTATGGCTATGAATTTTACTCCAGCCAACTGTCCAAGCTTCATGCTGCAAAGTCTGACTTCCGCAGGTAGTTGAGAAGGCACGTACAAACGCCATGGAATCCAGGTGATGTCCATAACAACAACTTGACTTCAAGACTAACTCGGTCCATGGTTTGTGTTGGTTTGGAGAGACCATGGTGTAGGATAACGTTGCATAGAAAACAAAATTTTTCCTACCGCGAACACGCAATCCAAGCCAAGATGCAATCTAGAAGACGGTAGTAACGAGGGGATTATCGAGTCTCACCCTTGAAGAGATTCCAAAGCCTACAAGATGAGGCTCTTGTTGCTGCGGTAGACGTTCACTTGCCGCTTGCAAAAGCGCGTAGAAGATCTTGATCACGGCGCCACGAACGGGCAGCACCTCCGTACTCGGTCACACGTTCGGTTGTTGATGAAGACGACGTCCACCTCCCGTTCCAACGGGCAGCGGAAGTAGTAGCTCCTCTTGAATCCGACAGCACGACGGCGTGGTGTCGGTGGTGGTGGAGAAATCCGGCGGAGCTTCGCTAAGCGTGCGGGATGTGGTGGAGGAGAGAGGGCCGCTAGGGTTTGGGAGAGGGGGGCGCCGGCCACTAGGGGTGCGGCCACCTTGGTGGTTCTTGGGTGGCCGCCCCCCTCCCCTTGGCCCCTCATTATATAGGTGGAAGCCCCAAGTGTTGGACTACAAGTCTCCGAATAAGACCCGAACCCAAAACCTTCCATGTGATAGGGAAACCTACCCAAGGTGGGAATCCCACTTGGGGTGGGATTCCCCCCTTCCATGTGGGGGGGTGGCCAGCCCCCATAGGGGGAGTCCACTTGGGACTCCTCCCCCTCTAGGGTTGGCCGGCCATGGAGGTGGAGTCCCTCCCGGATTCCGCCTTCCATAGTGGTTTCTTCCGGACTTTTCTAGAACCTTCTAGAACCTTCCATAGAACCTTCCGGATCATTTTAAATCTCATAAAATGACTTCCTATATATGAATCTTATTCTCCGGACCATTCCGGAACTCCTCGTGATGTCCGGGATCTCATCCGGGACTCCGAACAAATATTCGAACTCCATTCCATATTCAAGTTCTACCATTTCAACATCCAACTTTAAGTGTGTCACCCTACGGTTCACGAACTATGCGAACATGGTTGAGTACTCACTCCGACCAATAACCAATAGCGGGATCTGGAGATCCATAATGGCTCCCACATATTCAACGATGACTTTAGTGATCGAATGAACCATTTACATACGATACCAATTCCCTTTGTCACGCGATATTTTACTTGTCCGAGGTTTGATCATCGGTATCACTCTATACCTTGTTCAACCTCGTCTCCTGACAAGTACTCTTTACTCGTACCATGGTATGTGGTCTCTTATGAACTTATTCATATGCTTGCAAGACATTTAGACGACATTCCACCGAGAGGGCCCAGAGTATATCTATCCGTCATCGGGATGGACAAATCCCACTGTTGATCCATATGCCTCAACTCATACTTTCCGGATACTTAATCCCACCTTTATAACCACCCATTTACGCAGTGGCGTTTGGTGTAATCAAAGTACCTTTCCGGTATAAGTGATTTACATGATCTCATGGTCATAAGGACTAGGTAACTATGTATCGAAAGCTTATAGCAAATAACTTAATGACGTGATCTTATGCTACGCTTAATTGGGTGTGTCCATTACATCATTCATACAATGATATAACCTTGTTATTAATAACATCCAATGTTCATGATTATGAAACTAATCATCTATTAAGCAACAAGCTAGTTAAGAGGCATACTAGGGACTCTTTGTTGTTTACATATCACACATGTACTAATGTTTCGGTTAATACAATTATAGCATGACATATAAACATTTATCATAAACATAAAGATATATAATAATCACTTTTATTATTTCCTCTTGGGCATATCTCCTTTAGTCTCCCACTTGCACTAGAGTCAATAATCTAGATTACATTGTAATATACCTAACACCCATGGCATTCTGGTGTTGGTCATGCTTTGCCCTAGGGAGAGCTTTAGTCAACGGATCTGCTATATTCAGATCAGTGTGTACTTTGCAAATCTTTACTTCTCCATCTTCGATGTACTCGCGAATCGAGTGGTAACGCAGCTTGATATGCTTCAGCCTCTTGTGTGACCTTGGCTCTTGTGCATTGGCGATGGCACCCATGTTATCACAGTAAATGATTAATGAGTCCAATGCACTAGGAACCACACCGAGCTCTACAATGAACCTCTTCATCCATACCGCTTCTGATGAAGCCTCTGAAGCCGCTATGTACTCTGATTCTGGTGAAGACTTCGCCACCGTGCACTGCTTCGAGCTTGCCCAGCTTACCGCAGCACCATTCAATATAAACACGTACCCAGACTGTGACTTAGAGTCATCAGGATCAGTGTTCCAACTTGCATCGGTGTAACCGCTTACAACGAGCTCTTGGTCACCTCCATAACAAAGAAACATATCCTTAGTTCTTTTCAAGTACTTCAGGATATTCTTGACCGCTGTCCAGTGTTCCATTCCTGGATCACTTTGATATCTGCTAGTCAAACTAATAGCATGCGCTATATCCGGTCTAGTACATAGCATGGCATACATGATAGATCCTACTACCGAGGCATAGGGGATATTACTCATCCTTTCTCTTTCTTCTGCCGTAGCCGGTCCTTGAGTCTTACTCAAGACCTTGCCTGGTAACATAGGTAAGAACCCTTTCTTACTTTCGTCCATTCTAAACTTCTTTAGAATCTTGTCCAAATATGTACTCTATGATAGCCCTATTAGGCGTCTTGATCTATCTCTATAAATCTTGATGCCTAATATATACGATGCTTCACCAAGGTCTTTCATTGAAAAACTATTATTCAAATAACCTTTTACACTGCTTAATAGTTCTATATCATTCCCAATCAATAATATGTCATCTACATATAATATCAGGAATGCTACAGAGCTCCCACTCACTTTCTTCTAAATACAGGCCTCTCCATGACACTGTATAAACCCGAAGTCTTTGATCACCTTATCAAAGCGTCGGTTCCAACTTCTTGATGCTTGCTTCAGTCCATAGATTGAACGCTGAAGTTTGCATACTTTGTCAGCATTTTTAGGATTGACAAAACCTTTGGGTTGTACCATATACAACTCTTCCTCAATGTCTCCATTAAGGAACGCCGTTTTGACATCCATCTGCCAAATCTCATAATCGAAAAATGCAGCTATTGCTAACAAAATCCTCACAGTTTTTAGCTTCGCTACAGGTGAGAAAGTCTCATCGTAGTCAACTCCTTGAATTTGTCGGAAACCCTTTGCGACAAGTCGAGCTTTATAGACAGTAATATTACCATCAGCATCTGTTTTTCTTTTGAAGATCCATTTATTCTCGACAGCCTTTCGGCTATCAGGTAAGTCTACCAAAGTCCATACTTTGTTATCATACATGGATCTCATTTCGAATTTCATGGCTTCTTGCCATTTGTTGGAATCTGGGCTCATCATCGCTTCTTCATACGTCGCAGGGTCCTCATCATTGTTATCCACAATCATGACATTTAGACAAGGATCATACCAATCAGGAGTGGCACGTTCCCTTGTCGATCTGCGAGGTTCAGTAGTTTACTCGTTCGAATTTTCATGATCATTATCATTAGCTTCCTCTGTTGCCGGTGTAGGCGGTACAGGTACAACTTCCGCATCGCGCTACTCTGATCAACGAGTATAGATTCATCAATCTCATCGAGTTCTACTTTTCTTCCAGTCACTTCTTTAGTGAGAAACTAGCCGAAGGGCCCGCGCATTTGCGCGGCTAGATAGATGTAATATGCATGTATTGTTATACATGGTACTGTCTCCTTGATCAAATAATTTACCTCGACCTCATCAATTCATCGATTTAATTCGTTGCCAGTTAGAAGCTATAAGTATTTCTACAAAGTTCATTAGGATGTTAGGAGGTACATGTTGTATGAGAAAAACTAAAGACCGATCCAAAACTACGTGTAGATTTATCAGATATCCATTCTATGGACATTCATACTAAACTTTTCACCCATATAATTTTGTGAAATTTCGTGGTAATACTATATACCCAAACATGTATTACTCGTTTCTATCAAAAGAACATGTATTACTCGTTAATAAACTACAAGTTCACTAATTTGACTGAGTTATGTCTGGTCGTATTCTCATTAACCGAAGATGTGCTGATTTAGTTGTGAATTATTTTTCTCTTTTCCATATGCTGCATGTTCAATATACTCCCTTTTGTAAGTTGTACCATCATCAAATCCTTTGGAAAACACAATGCATGCACCAGCAAGTTAGTTGAGGGACATGGCAGAACACATTTGAATCAGATTTCATGCATGCAGGTGCCAGTTCAAATGATTTATTTTTTAGAATTGGGTGCTAAACTGATGTCCATCCGAGTGATCTGATAGAGCTAGCCCAACTGATACATATCGTGATGACCATCCACTATGCCATCGCCCCATAGTTGCTTCGTGTGGTCGGAATCCATCCTAAGTCGTAGGACGCTGCCATCTCCAGATTCACTCGATAGACGCTAACTCACATCTCATGGATGCTAATAAATGATCATCATCTATAATTACAACTTAGTGTACACAGCAAAATCACAACCTGCAAACGTGATGACTAAGTGCGCTGCAAAAGGTTAACAGTTTGAACAATTTTATTCTTGCAACTGGAATTTAAACTTCAGTCGACTTGTGTAATCACATGTGGTCAGAAAATAATGTGAGCCCCACTAATGCAAACTGCGGTAGCACAGTTGGTAGCCATCAATTCAAATTGTTCTTGGCTTTCTGACAACGCTCCTTCTCACCGGATAAAGATTGCCATACAGACTCGTCATAAATGTAGAGTGTCTTATATGTTCATCAAGCATGTTGGCGTGAGATTGCCGACGTCAAATTCGTTGTTGTGAGTTTGCCAATCTCGACTACCATTGTCAAAATCATCATCGTGAGATGGTCGTCCTGATTGAGCTCATCTTAGGTCTTACGCTGGGTCCGTTGCAGAGTGCGGCAGCCACGCTGATCGTTCAACTCCCAACATGTATGATTTCTTCGTCATGCAAACCTATAGGCTCACAAAGGATCACGGTTGGCTTTTGAAGAGGACGCTTCCTCAATATATTCTGATATTGATTGCTGCCTTGATTAACTGCCACGATCGACTTCTAGCTTGTGCAAAACCTATATATATAGAGAGAGGAAGATGGATTAGTTCATATTTTCTAATGCAGGAATTACTATTTGTATTGCACATAGTGTATACTCGATCAACTTTTATCTCAACAACTCACGTGCAAGTCCATAGATCCAAACCGTTGAGATTTCCCAAGTTTAGATGGACTGTTGCTTTGTTGTTGCGTCCTAGACTTATTATCTCAGCTATTCATATGTTAATAAAAAAATTTGCCACATGATAATGAGCTCGGCACTGACCTCTGAGGCCGTTCCCTGGTTGAATAAAACTGACTAAGTTCTTTACTAAGAAAATGTAGAATTGTGGGAGTAGTTTAATAGTAAATAATTAATATGACAATCATATACTCTTATTACATTTGTATAAATTAATGGTATCAATTTTTTAATCTTGAACTTTAGCATACTAATACATTCCAATACTTACGGTGAACATGGCAGACCATTATGATCGAAAAAATAGAAGTTATTAATCATCCTATGTCGGCATCATAGTTCATTATCTTCTCTGTAAAGCAAATTATCTTTTGCCAATCTATGTATAATTCGTGCCTCATTTCCTGTTTCTTGCAAAACTATCAAAATGCTCATACCACAACTGCATTTTATTTTTACTGTAAAGCTACAAAATTACTGATGTTGGTAACATGAATAATAAAATCAATCCTTTTACTAATAAAGGTTATGTAGCACTTAATGGATTGAAAGATCCGAGGGAGGACAAAATACATACCACAAAGAAGATGCAATTGCTCTGGTATCTTTTGGCTTAGGTTAGGCATGCACTTTGGAGGATCATACCATAATCGACCTCCAGTCTACCTCTATCGTCAGCATTTAAGAGTCCTTTGAAACACATGATAAAAATTAAGTTTGGACCTTGGAGAATATAAAGATACATCTCAATGTTGATCCAATTGTAAGCTTACCACTCCGAGACAAAACATCCATACTTCATAGATCAAGGTGTTGTTAAGACGAAATTCTAGAAATTATGATGGAAGAATGATAAGTTCTAGCACACAACAAGATTTAGCTAATATCGATTTTTGAACATTAAATAACAGTGCTAAGAATTTGATTTGAATGATGAAAATTAAAGATTAACTTAGCTTGGCTATCAATATTGTCCAGAGGATGATGGCTATGCTGTTGCTTCTGTTTAACGTCTGTTTTGAATCAGTACGCGATGTTTTTTTTGTTTCAAAATAGGAGCATCACCCCGCCTCTCGCATCAGTAGATGCACATTATTATCAGCATATTGATTTGGTATGTACATACCACTATATCACACACCGCAACAAACTGCTGGTTAACTGTCGGGGCGTGCGGCAACTACCTCCGGTAGCGTGTCCATGTATACAGACTAAAAGTGCTTCAAAGTTGAACCCTCGACCACACATATGATCAATTTTGACACATCTGCCCGGCAGGCTTTATGCAACCAAAAAGCATTGTAATGAAGACCAGAGACTGCGTTAAGCACAGAAGCAAGAAACATCTCCTCACCGAATACAATGTGTACCCTGTCCTTGGAGCAGAATTTTTTTCAAGGTCGCTCTCTGAGAGCGCTGAACACACAACAATTGAAAACTTCTGCCCATATGCTTGGCTCGCAAGTCCAGTTAGAGGGCATCCCGCTCCTAAATCTGAACATGGAGCTCTGAATCTGTTCAACTTTCTTGTTCTCTTATTCTATCTGTAAGACATCCATGCAACTCTGAATATTGCTGTAAAACAGTGCGTTCAAGCGACGTACAACCCATTAACTGGCTACATCTGCCACCATGACGTGCGCGACAGCTGCGGTGCGCTACCGATCGCTCAGTATCAATGGTGGATATTTCAGCCGTTGTTAGATTAATGCGGGTGGGTGACTGTCTGCAAAATTCGGCGGCTGTGTATATGATTAGAAAAAATATATAGATCGCATCGGGTACCTGAGATCTGATTATCCACTGGCGTTACACAAATCAATTGGAGGATTTTCAGGATGTAGCATGACTGCCGGATTACTCGACCGGCAAGATCGGCACAGACGTAGGAAAGGACTAAAGCATTACTTGTCTTCCCGAGATTCCGGCCGCCGCTGATAGTCGACTGCAGACTGAACGCTGCTTCTTGGAGCCTTGGACACCTGATCTGGCAAAACCATCGATCTTGCTCATGTATCTTGATGCGACCAAAGGCCGGATGAGTGGTGGGGCAGAATCGATCTACAACCGCTGGACACACCATGAAGCATATAAGCTGAGAAGGATATCGTGAAGGAGATGGGGTTTAGGTCACGGCTGGGCGCACATAAAAAGAGCAAACGTGAGATCTAAGTTGGTGAATCTTGACCATTAACATGTTTCTAACGCTCAATTGTTCAATCCTGTCCGTTGTTTGTCTTGTGTTTTAATTATATAATAGATTCTTTCTCAAGAAAGGTTCCGTTCTTAGCAACAAAGATTTTGCCTTCGGATTTGTGATAGAAAGTGTACCCTATAGTTTCCTTAGGGTATCCTATGAAGACGCATTTCTCCACTTTGGGTTCTAGCTTGTCCGGTTGTAACTTCTTTACATAGGCTTCGCAACCCCAAACTTTAAGGAACGACAGCTTAGGTTTCTTATTAAACCATAATTCATACGGTGTCGTTTCTACGGATTTTGATGGTGCTCTATTTAAAGTGAATGCGGCTGTCTCTAATGCATAACTCCAAAATGATAACGGCAAATCAGTAAGAGATATCATAGAACGAACCATATCTAAGAGAGTTCGATTACGACGTTCGGACACACCATTTCGTTGTGGTGTTCCCGGCGGTGTCAATTGTGAAAGTATTCCGCATTTCTTTAAATGCATGCCAAACTCATAACTCAGATATTCACCTCCACGATCAGATCGTAGAAATTTAATCTTCTTGTTACGTTGATTTTCTACTTCACTTTGGAATTCCTTAAACTTCTCGAAAGTTTCGGATTTATGTTTCATGAAATTGATATACCCATATCTACTCAGATCATCTGTGAAGGTTAGAACATAACGATAACCACCGCGCGATGCTACGCTCATTGGTCCGCACACATCGGTATGTATGATTTCCAATAAGTCAGTAGCTCGCTCCATCATACCAGAAAATGGAGTCTTAGTCATTTTTCCCATTAGACATGCTTCGCATCTATCAAGTGACTCAAAGTCAAGTGATTCAAGTAATCCATCTGTATGGAGTTTCTTCATGCGTTTCACTCCAATATGACCAAGACGACAGTGCCACATATAAGTAGAATTATCATTCAATTTAATTCGCTTAGCATCAATGTTATGTATATGCGTATCACTACTATCGAGATCTAACAGAAATAAGCCATTCTTTTCAGGTGCTCAACCATAGAAGATATTATTCATAAAAATAGAACAACCATTATTCTCAGACTTGAATGAATAACCGTCTTGCATTAAACAAGATCCAGATATAATGTTCATGCTCAACGCGGGTACAAAATAACAATTATTTAGGCTTAAAACTAATCCCGAAGGTAGATGTAGAGGAAGTGTGCCGACAGCGATCACATCGACTTTGGATCCGTTTCCAACGCGCATCGTCACTTCATCTTTCCGTAGTCTTCGTTTATTCTTTAGTTCCTGTTTCGAGTTACAAATATGAGCAACCGAACCAGTATCAAATACCCAGGTACTAGAACGAGAACCAGTGAGATAAACATCTATAACATGTATATCAGATATACCTTCTTTCTTCTTCTTGACAAAGCCGCTCTTCAGATCAGCCAGATACTTGGAGCAATTACGCTTTCAGTGTCCCTTCTCCTTGCAGTAATAGCACTCAGCATCAGGTTTAGGGCCGTTCTTAGGTTTCACAGGAGGCGTGGCAACTTTCTTGCCACCATTTTTGAATTTTCCCTTAGACTTGCCCTGTTTCTTGAAACTGGTGGTCTTGTTGACCATCAACACTTGGTGCTCTTTCTTGATCTCAATCTCAGCAGCTTTTAGCATGCCAAAGAGTTCAGGTAACTCCTTGTTCATGTTCTGCATATTGTAGTTCATCACAAAGTTCTTGTAACTTGGTGGCAGTGATTGAAGGACACGATTAATCCCCAGTCTATTAGGAATCACTATTCCCAAGTCACTGAGTTTCTTCGCATGCCCGGTCATGGCGAGCATGTGCTCACTAACGGAGCTGCCTTCTTCCATCATGCAGCTGAAGAAATGTTTCGATGCTTCATAGCATTTCACGGCCGCATGAGTCTCAAAAATAGCTTTCAGCTCTTTCATCAACTCATGAGGATCGTGGTGCTCAAAACATTTTTGAAGATCGGATTCCAGACTGCACAGGATGACACACTGAACTTGAGAGTACCGAGTTTTCCGAGTCTCGTAAACAGCTTTTACTTCATCGGTTTCAGTTTCTGCAGGAGGGTCACCTAGCGGTGCATCAAGCACATATTGCAGATTTCCGCCAGAGAGGAAGATCCTCACATGACGGAACCAGTCGGTGAAGTTGCTACCGTTGCTCTTAAGTTTTTCTTTCTCTAGGAACTGATTAAAATTGATTGGGGACGCCATCTCTACAACATATATTTGCAAAAGTTTAGACTAAGTTTATGATAAATTGAGTTCAAATTTTAATTCAACATAATTAAAAATCTAGGTGAACTCCCACTCAAAACAATATCCCTCGCATTGTCTTAGTGATCACACGAACCAAATCCACCGCACCTAAGTCCGATCATCACGAGACAAGGTGTGATTTCAATGGCGAACACTCAAAGTGTTCATCATATCAACCATATGATTCATGCTCTACCTTTCGGTATCACGTGTTCCGAGACCATGTATGTACATGCTAGGCTCGTTAAGGCCACCTTAGTATCCGCATGTGCAAACTGTCTTGCACCCGTTGTATGCACTTGTTGATTCTATCACACCCGATCATCACGAGATGCTTCGAAACGATAAGTCTTGGCAACGGTGCTACTAAGGATGAACACTTTATTATCTTGAGATTTTAGTGAGGGATCATCTTATAATGCTACCGTCGCGATCTAAGCAAAATAAGATGCATACAAGGATTAACATCACATGCAGTTCATATGTGATATGATATGGCCCTTTTGTCTTTGCGCCTTTGATCTTCATCTCCAAAGCACGGACATGATTTCCATCATCCTCGGGCATGATCTCCATCATCGTCGGCGTAGCGTCAAGGTCAATGGCGCCGTCTTCCATGTAGCAACTATTACAACTACTTTGAAATACTACTCAACATGAAATTTAAAGACAACCATAAGGCTCCTGCCGGTTGCCACAATACAATAATGATCATCTCATACATATTCATCATCACATTATGGCCATATCACATCACCAAACCCTGCAAAAACAAGTTAGACGTCTCTAATTTGGTTTGCATATTTTACGTGGTTTAGGGTTTTCGATAGAGATCTAATCTACCTACGAACATGAACCACAACGTTGATACTAATGTTGTCAATAGTAGAGTAAATTGAATCTTCACTATAGTAGGAGAGACAGACACCCGCAAAGCCTCTTATGCAATACAAGTTGCATGTCGAACGAGGAACAAGTCTCATGAACGCGGTCATGTAAAGTTAGTCCGAGCCGCTTCATCCCACTATGCCGCAAAGATGCAAAGTACTCAAACTAAAGATAACAAGAGCATCAACGCCCACAAAACCATTGTGTTCTACTCGTGCAACCATCTATGCATAGACACGGCTCTGATACCACTGTAGGATAACGTTGCATAGAAAACAAAAAAATTCCTACCGCGAACACGCAATCCAAGCCAAGATGCAATCTAGAAGACGGTAGTAACGAGGGGATTATCGAGTCTCACCCTTGAAGTGATTCCAAAGCCTACAAGATGAGGCTCTTGTTGCTGCGGTAGACGTTCACTTGCCGCTTGCAAAAGCGCGTAGAAGATCTTGATCACGGCGCCACGAACGGGCAGCACCTCCGTACTCGGTCACACGTTCGGTTGTTGATGAAGACGACGTCCACCTCCCGTTCCAACGGGCAGCGGAAGTAGTAGCTCCTCTTGAATCCGACAGCACGATGGCGTGGTGTCGGTGGTGGTGGAGAAATCCGGCGGAGCTTCGCTAAGCGTGCGGGATGTGGTGGAGGAGGGAGGGCCGCTAGGGTTTGGGAGAGGGGGGCGCCGGCCACTAGGGGTGCGGCCACCTTGGTGGTTCTTGGGTGGCCGGCCCCCTCCCCTTGGCCCCTCATTATATAGGTGGAAGCCCCAAGTGTTGGACTACAAGTCTCCGAATAAGACCCGAACTCAAAACCTTCCATGTGATAGGGAAACCTACCCAAGGTGGGAATCCCACTTGGGGTGGGATTCCCCCCTTCCATGTGGGGGGGTGGCCGGCCCCCATAGGGGGAGTCCACTTGGGACTTCTCCCCCTCTAGGGTTGGCCGGCCATGGAGGTGGAGTCCCTCCCGGATTCCGCCTTCCATAGTGGTTTCTTCCGGACTTTTCTAGAACCTTCTAGAACCTTCCATAGAACCTTCCGGATCATTTTAAATCTCATAAAATGACTTCCTATATATGAATCTTATTCTCCGGACCATTCCGGAACTCCTCGTGATGTCCGGGATCTCATCCGGGACTCCGAACAAATATTCGAACTCCATTCCATATTCAAGTTCTACCATTTCAACATCCAACTTTAAGTGTGTCACCCTACGGTTCGCGAACTATGCGGACATGGTTGAGTATTCACTCCGACCAATAACCAATAGCGGGATCTGGAGATCCATAATGGCTCCCACATATTCAACGATGACTTTAGTGATCGAATGAACCATTTACATACGATACCAATTCCCTTTGTCACGTGATATTTTACTTGTCCGAGGTTTGATCATCGGTATCACTCTATACCTTGTTCAACCTCGTCTCCTGACAAGTACTCTTTACTCGTACCGTGGTATGTGGTTTCTTATGAACTTATTCATATGCTTGCAAGACATTTAGACGACATTCCACCGAGAGGGCCCAGATTATATCTATCCGTCATCGGGATGGACAAATCCCGATGTTGATTGATACGCGTACAGCACGCGTCCGTTGGGAACCCCAAGAGGAAGGTGTGATGCGTACAGCGGCAAGTTTTCCCTCAGTATGAAACCAAGGTTTATCGAACCAGTAGGAGCCAAGAAGCACGTTGAAGGTTGATGGCGGCGGGATGTAGTGCGGCGCAACACCAGAGATTCCGGCGCCAACGTGGAACCTGCACAACACAACCAAAGTACTTTGCCCCAACGAAACAGCGAGGTTGTCAATCTCACCGGCTTGCTGTAACAAAGGATTAGATGTATAGTGTGGATGATGATTGTTTGCAGAAAACAGTAGAACAAGATTGCAAGAGATTGTATTTCAGTATAGAGAATTGGACCGGGGTCCACAGTTCACTAGAGGTGTCTCTCCCATAAGATAAACAGCATGTTGGGTGAACAAATTACAGTTGGGCAATTGACAAATAAAGAGGGCATGACCATGCACATACATATTATGATGAGTATTGTGAGATTTAATTGGGCATTACGACAAAGTACATAGACCGCTATCCAGCATGCATCTATGCCTAAAAAGTCCACCTTCAGGTTATCATCCGAACCCCCTCCAGTATTAAGTTGCTAACAACAGACAATTGCATTAAGTATTGCGCGTAATGTAATCAGTAACTACGTCCTTGAACATAGCACTAATGTTTTATCCCTAGTGGCAACAGCACATCCATAATCTTAGAGATTTCTGTCACTTCCCCAGATTCACGGAGACATGAACCCACTATCGAGCATAAATACTCCCTCTTGGAGTTACAAGTATCTACTTGGCCAGAGCATCTACTAGTAACGGAGAGCATGCAAGATCATAAACAACACATAGACATAACTTTGATAATCAACATAACAAGTATTCTCTATTCATCGGATCCCAACAAACGCAACATATAGAATTACAGATAGATGATCTTGATCATGTTAGGCAGCTCACAAGATCCAACAATGAAGCACAATGGGGAGAAGACAACCATCTAGCTACTGCTATGGACCCATAGTCCAGGGGTAGACTACTCACTCATCACTCCGGAGGCGACCATGGCGGCGTAGAGTCCTCCGGGAGATGATTCCCCTCTCCGGCAGGGTGCCGGAGGCGATCTCCTGAATCCCCCGAGATGGGATTGGCGGCGGCGGCATCTCTGGAAGGTTTTCCGTATCGTGGCTTTCGGTACTGGGGGTTTCGCGACGGAGGCTTTAAGTAGGCGGAAGGGCAGGTCAGGGGGCCACACGAGGGGCCCACACCATAGGGCCGCGCGGCCAGGGCAGGGGCCGCACCGCCCTAGGGTTTGGCCGCCTCGTGGCCCCACTTCGTCTCCTCTTCGGTCTTCTGGAAGCTTCATGGCAAAATAGGACCCTGGGCGTTGATTTCGTCCAATTCCGAGAATATTTCGTTACTAGGATTTCTGAAACCAAAAACTGCAGAAAACAGCAACTAGCACTTCGGCATCTTGTTAATAGGTTAGTTCCAGAAAATGCACGAATATGACATAAAGTGTGCATAAAACATGTAGATATCATCAATAATGTGGCATGGAACACAAGAAATTATCGATACGTCGGAGACGTATCAGCATCCCCAAGCTTAGTTCTGCTCGTCCCGAGCAGGTAAAACGATAACAAAGATAATTTCTGGAGTGACATGCCATCATAACCTTGATCATACTATTTGTAAAGCATATGTAGTGAATGCAGCGATCAAAACAATGTATATGACATGAGTAAACAAGTGAATCATATAGCAAAGACTTTTCATGAATAGTACTTCAAGACAAGCATCAATAAGTCTTGCATAAGAGTTAACTCATAAAGCAATAATTCATAGTAAAAGCATTGAAGCAACACAAAGGAAGATTAAGTTTCAGCGGTTGCTTTCAACTTGTAACATGTATATCTCATGGATATTGTCATCATAGAGTAATATAATAAGTGCAATATGCAAGTATGTAGGAATCAATGCACAGTTCACACAAGTGTTTGCTTCTTGAGGTGGAGAGAAATAGGTGAACTGACTCAACAATGAAAGTAAAAGAATGGTCCTCCAAAGAGGAAAAGCATCGATTGCTATATTTGTGCTAGAGTTTTGATTTTGAAAACATGAAACAATTTTGTCAACGGTAGTAATAAAGCATATGTATCATGTAAATTATATCTTACAAGTTGCAAGCCTCATGCATAGTATACTAATAGTGCCCGCACCTTGTCCTAATTAGCTTGGACTACCGGATCATCGCAATGCACATGTTTTGACCAAGTGTCACAAAGGGGTACCTCTATGCCGCCTGTACAAAGGTCTAAGGAGAAAGCTCGCATTGGATTTCTCGCTATTGATTATTCTCAACTTAGACATCCATACCGGGACAACATAGACAACAGATAATGGACTCCTCTTTTATGCATAAGCATGTAACAACAATTAATAATTTTCTCATATGAGATTGAGGATATATGTCCAAAACTGAAACTTCCACCATGGATCATGGCTTTAGTTAGCGGCCCAATGTTCTTCTCTAACAATATGCATGCTTAACCATAAGGTGGTAGATCTCTCTTACTTCAGACAAGACGAACATGCATAGCAACTCACATGAAATTCAACAAAGAGTAGTTGATGGCGTCCCCAGTGAACATGGTTATCGCACAACAAGCAACTTAATAAGAGATAAAGTGCATAAGTACATATTCAATACCACAATAGTTTTTAAGCTATTTGTCCCATGAGCTATATATTGCAAAGGTGAATGATGGAATTTTAAAGGTAGCACTCAAGCAATTTACTTTGGAATGGCGGAGAAATACCATGTAGTAGGTAGGTATGGTGGACACAAATGGCATAGTGGTTGGCTCAAGGATTTTGGATGCATGAGAGGTAATCCCTCTCGATACAAGGTTTAGGCTAGCAAGGTTATTTGAAACAAACACAAGGATGAACCGGTGCAGCAAAACTCACATAAAAGACATATTGTAAACATTATAAGACTCTACACCGTCTTCCTTGTTGTTTAAACTCAATACTAGAAATTATCTAGACCTTAGAGAGACCAAATATGCAAACCAAATTTTAGCATGCTCTATGTATTTCTTCATTAATTGGTGCAAAGTATATGATGCAAGAGCTTAAACATGAGCACAACAATTGCCAAGTATCACATTATCCAAGACATTATAGCAATTTACTACATGTATCATTTTCCAATTCCAACCATATAACAATTTAACGAAGAAGAAACTTCGCCATGAATACTATGAGTAGAAACTAAGGACATACTTGTCCATATGCTACAGCGGAGCGTGTCTCTCTCCCATACAATGAATGCTAGGATCCATTTTATTCAAACAAAACAAAAACAAAAACAAACCGACGCTCCAAGCAAAGCACATAAGATGTGATGGAATAAAAATATAGTTTCAGGGGAGGAACCTGATAATGTTGTCGATGAAGAAGGGGATGCCTTGGGCATCCCCAAGCTTAGACGCTTGAGTCTTCTTAGAATATGCAGGGATGAACCACCGGGGCATCCCCAAGCTTAGAGCTTTCACTCTCCTTGATCATGTTGCATCATACTCCTCTCTTGATCCTTGAAAACTTCCTCCACACCAAACTTAGAACAACTCATTAGAGGATTAGTGGACAATAAAAATTAACATGTTCAGAGGTGACACAATCATTCTTAACACTTCTGGATATTGCATAAAGCTACTGGACATTAATGGATCAAAGAAATTCATCCAACATAGCAAAAGAGGCAATGCGAAATAAAAGGCAGAATCTGTCAAAACAGAACAGTTCGTATTGACGAATTTTATTGAGGCACCAGACTTGCTCAAATGAAAATGCTCAAATTGAATGAAAGTTGCGTACATATCTGAGGATCACTCACGTAAATTGGCATAATTTTCTGAGTTACCTACAGAGAAAACAGCCCAGATTCGTGACAGCAAAGAAATCTGTTTCTGCGCAGTAATCCAAATCTAGTATGAACTTTACTATCAACGACTTTACTTGGCACAACAAAACACTAAACTAAGATAAGGAGAGGTTGCTACAGTAGTAAACAACTTCCAAGACACAAAATAAAAAACAAAGTACTGTAGTAAAACCATGGGTTGTCTCCCATAAGCGCTTTTCTTTAACGCCTTTCAGCTAGGCGCAGAAAGTGTGTATCAAGTATTATCGGAGGGTGGTACTTTTACAGCGGGGTGTGGATTTTTCTCAACCAAGCATAGTATATTGGATACATAAGTTTTAGTGTCTCCCTTTTCATTAGTCTTGGGCTTGCTACTCTCATCAAACAAATTTTCGGGAACAAGCCAAGCATAGTTATTTTCTAGTGCATCATTCATAGCTAGGAGTTTACATGGTATTGGTGCTTTGATCTCCCCTCCATCATCAATATTATTAGTGTATCTTATTCTATCCATGTCCATCTTTTCAAGGAGACTAACAAAATTAGTATGAGAACCAAGCATATTAAATTTAGCAAAGACCTTTCTAGCTTCTCTTGCTAGACCACCAAATTCTCTAAGAAGGGTTTCTAAAACAAAATCTTTCTTTTCCCCCTCTTCCATATCACCAAGTGTAAGGAACATGTGTTGGATTATAGGATTGAGATTAACAAATTTAGTTTCCAACAGGCGAACTAAATGTGCAGCAGCAATTTCATAAGTAGGAGCAAGGTCTACCAAGTGTCTATCTTCAAAATCTTCAATGGTACTAACATGATTGAAAAATTCTTCTATATTATTTCTCCCAACTATAGACCCACGTCCTACCGGTATGTCTTTTATGGTAAATTTAAAAGGAAACATGATGAATCAAGTAAAGTAAATGCGAGTAACTAATTTTTTTTGTGTTTTTGATATAGTAAACAAGATAGCAAATAAAGTAAAACTAGCAACTAATTTTTTTTGTATTTTGATTTAGTGCAGCAAACAAAGTAGTAAATAAAACTAAGCAAGACAAAAACAAAGTAAAGAGATTGGGATGTGGAGACTCCCCTTGCAGCGTGTCTTGATCTCCCCGGCAACGGCGCCAGAAAAAGAGCTTGATACGCGTACAAAGACGCGTCCGTTGGGAACCCCAAGAGGAAGTTGTGATGCGTACAGCGGCAAGTTTTCCTCGTATGAAACCAAGGTTTATCGAACCAGTAGGAGCCAAGAAGCACGTTGAAGGTTGATGGCGGCGGGATGTAGTGCGGCGCAACACCAGAGATTCCGGCGCCAACGTGGAACCTGCACAACACAACCAAAGTACTTTGCCCCAACGAAACAGCGAGATTGTCAATCTCACCGGCTTGCTGTAACAAAGGATTAGATGTATAGTGTGGATGATGATTGTTTGCAGAAAACAGTAGAACATTATTGCAGTAGATTGTATTTCAGTATAGAGAATTGGACCGGGGTCCACAGTTCACTAGAGGTGTCTCTCCCATAAGATAAACAGCATGTTGGGTGAACAAATTACAGTTGGGCAATTGACAAATAAAGAGGGCATGACCATGCACATACATATTATGATGAGTATTGTGAGATTTAATTGGGCATTACGACAAAGTACATAGACCGCTATCCAGCATGCATCTATGCCTAAAAAGTCCACCTTCAGGTTATCATCCGAACCCCCTCCAGTATTAAGTTGCTAACAACAGACAATTGCATTAAGTATTGCGCGTAATGTAATCAGTAACTACGTCCTTGAACATAGTACTAATATTTTATCCCTAGTGGCAACAGCACATCCATAATCTTAGAGATTTCTTTCACTTCCCCAGATTCACGGAGACATGAACCCACTATCGAGCATAAATACTCCCTCTTGGAGTTACAAGCATCTACTTGGCCAGAGCATCTACTAGTAACGGAGAGCATGCAAGATCATAAACAACACATAGACATAACTTTGATAATCAACATAACAAGTATTCTCTATTCATCGGATCCCAACAAACGCAACATATAGAATTACAGATAGATGATCTTGATCATGTTAGGCAGCTCACAAGATCCAACAATGAAGCACAATGGGGAGAAGACAACCATCTAGCTACTGCTATGGACCCATAGTCCAGGGGTAGACTACTCACTCATCACTCCGGAGGCGACCATGGCGGCGTAGAGTCCTCCGGGAGATGATTCCCCTCTCTGGCAGGGTGCCGGAGGCGATCTCCTGAATCCCCCGAGATGGGATTGGCGGCGGCGGCGTCTCTGGAAGGTTTTCCGTATCGTGGCTCTCGGTACTGGGGGTTTCGCGACGGAGGCTTTAAGTAGGCGGAAGGGCAGATCAGGGGGCCACACGAGGGGCCCACACCATAGGGCCGCGCGGCCAGGGCAGGGGCCGCGCCGCCCTAGGGTTTGGCCGCCTCGTGGCCCCACTTCGTCTCCTCTTCGGTCTTCTGGAAGCTTCGTGGCAAAATAGGACCCTGGGCGTTGATTTCGTCCAATTCCGAGAATATTTCGTTACTAGGATTTCTGAAACCAAAAACAGCAGAAAACAACAACTGGCACTTCGGCATCTTGTTAATAGGTTAGTTCCAGAAAATGCACGAATATGACATAAAGTGTGCATAAAACATGTAGATATCATCAATAATGTGGCATGGAACACAAGAAATTATCGATACGTCGGAGACATATCATTGATCCATATGCCTCAACTCATACTTTCCGGATACTTAATCCCACCTTTATAACCACCCATTTACGCAGTGGCGTTTGGTGTAATCAAAGTACCTTTCCGGTATAAGTGATTTACATGATCTCATGGTCATAAGGACTAGGTAACTATGTATCGAAAGCTTATAGCAAATAACTTAATGACATGATCTTATGCTACGCTTAATTGGGTGTGTCCATTACATCATTCATACAATGATATAACCGTGTTATAATAACATCCAATGTTCATGATTATGAAACTAATCATCTATTAATCAACAAGTTAGTTAAGAGGCATACTAGGGACTCTTTGTTGTTTACATATCACACATGTACTAATGTTTCGGTTAATACAATTATAGCATGACATATAAACATTTATCATAAACATAAAGATATATAATAACCACTTTTATTATTGCCTCTTGGGCATATCTCCTTCACATGGAATCCGGGCATTATCGTAATCCATAATGCTGTTGGTTACATTATTATTAAAGGAGTTAGAATGCCCTTTGGAGCAGGATCAAGTACTTGCTACCAGATTTCAGAGTTGCTAAGAAGATATATATACAGGGGTTGCCTTCAGACTGTGTTGCGACCTGACCGAGCTATTGCTTGAGAGCAAGCAATGTTTTTTGGGGGCGGTAATGTGATGACCGCACTTATGGAGGCATTGGGTCGTGTCGCCTTGGGCCGTGTCACCTTGGGCCATGGGTCAGCCTTGCTTGGAGGAGGACGGGTGCAGAATATATACACAGGAGGAGCTACACGGGGAAGGCATCGAACAGAAACAGAGAAATGGAACTCCTCGTCTATCTTCTTCTTCCTCTGGTCTAAATCCTCCTCTCCTTTAGGTCTGGTTGCTACCACAAGCAACCGTTGTATCGACCTCACGCCCCGATCACCGGCGGCAACGGGGTGTGACAGGGGATATGCGGATTGAACTACACCGCTTTTTCAAGCCCCCGATAAGGCTCCCGACACCCTTTTTTACATCCGGAGGGTGATACTCGGGCCCAGCCGGTTCCGGTTCCTCGTTTTCTTCGGAAAAGACACACTGTGTTTGGGTGCACAGAATTAGATCTAAAATTGAATTTGACAGGAAATTCTAAATCCACGGTGAAAAGGAAGTGGCTTCCAATTCAATTTAGGTTGTTTGGATGTGCTCAGAATTTGCTACTGAAATCAAATGGTGGTAACAAATTCTAATTCTTGTTTGGTTGGTAGAAACCATGGAAATGAATTTGATGTATTTTTTTAGTTCAACGTTGGGGACAGAGAAGAGCAAATCGAGTGAGTCAGGACCTAGGACCGACCCAATCGAGCTTGGGAACCGCCAGTGGCAGGTGGTGGAGGGCGGGAGGAACCGCCGGTGGCCGGAATTGTCCGGCGGTGGCTGAAGTCGACCGGATCTGGCTAGATCCACCGGTTCTCCTCAAGGCAAGGGGAATCCCGTCCATGCGGCGGCCAGGCGTCTGGGCGGGCCGGAGTCAGCCGTTTCCGTGAGGAAACGGGAGAGAGAGATGGCCAAGGAAGGGAGATGGGGAGGGAGGCGTCAGCGACGTGCCGCGCCGCCGGGGTGGTCGCTGCCTCGCTAGCTTCGCTTGCGTCGGGAAGGAGGTCACCGCTCGCGTCGCGGAGGGAGGAGGGCTCGGCGGCTAACTCCGTTTCTTGAGCGAACATGCACGCGCAGGGTGCGTCGCGTTTCCACGGGATTCTGAGGGGGTGAGCTCGGAATTGTGGGTGGGCTGTTTGCATGGGAGCTAGCGGGGGCTCGGAATTGGACTGTGTTTCAACGCTACAATTCAGAGCGCGCTCCAAACGACGGAAACCCATCCATCCCCGGTCTCCCGAGGCACGTTTGGAAAGTCTGGATGAAACAAATACGCGCGAACCGTCGAGTGGGCCCGCAGTGCTGGCCACAGAAAGGCTAGTTCTCTCCATTTTTTCGTTTTCCCTCCAAAATGCGTCGCATATCCCCATTCTCACCGCCAAATTTTGGAATAGCTACCGCCATTCCCCACAATTGCAGTTCCTCCTCTTCCCTTCCACCACCATGCCACCGAAGAAGATCGCGATGACGGCGCGCCAAAAGAGAGGCCGTCGGTTTGGTCAAACGCAAGGTGGACAGCGGATGTGGAGCGGCTCCAAACCGAAACTCGCGGCAGGGTGGAGAGGGAGATAAAGCTCTCGGCGAAGAGGGCGGCGGCGGCGCCGAATGAACAAGCGAGGCAGGTCTCCATGGCCATGAGCATGGGATAGCCATGCATCGGCGTATTCCCCTGTCCATGGCCAATCCAAGGTACAATCGGCTCGCCTTCGACCTTCTCGCCAGCGCCACCTGCCATGTTCCACGACAACTACACCCAATCTACACCTCTGTCGAGGTTTTTACGCCTTCGCCGCTGAACTACGACATCGACCACCTGGGCGCATACGAGGGCATCTCGCCTACCCTACGCCGAGGGCCGCTCTCCTTCTCCAACCCCGGGAATGGCGTGGGCGCATTGTTGGGCAGGATGACGCCGCCAAACGACGGTGTGATGTACGAGATGATCACGTCGGGCTCCATGGCCGCCGCGTCGAGCCCGCGTTTCTTCACGCAAGGCCATGGGCACCCATTGGGGGATCATCCAGACGGCATGGTGCCGACCTCGAGCAAAAAGTGAGCTGACTCGCCGTGCCATCCCTCGATCATGGATCCCTGAGGTTTAATCTTATTTCACCGGCCTGTCTTGCAGATGCGTTGTTTTTTCGACATGTACCGCGACGACACCGGCCTGACGTTCAAGTACCTCAACATCTTCTCCCGCATCGAGAATTGCGAGAAGTGGGCGGACGTACGCCGGAGCCTCGCGAAGAACAAGGACAAGCAGTACAACCCCGACGCTCCAGCCCTTGCCGCATCGGCGGGCCGCCCAGAGCTCGGCGAGAATAAGCTCAAAGATTTGAAGAAGGCGGGACATCCCGCCGAAAGATTGCAGGCGTCCTTCGACAAGTGTTGGGCCGACACGAGGGCGCACGCCGCCGGGAGGGACGACAAGTACGACGCCAGGTGGAAGGAGATGCTCACCAACCAGGGCGTCTGGATCGCCTTGCTGAAGGCAACCTCCACGGCGAAGAAGAGGAACACCGACCTGGCGTTCCTGATCGCGGAAACGACTGCAAGATGGACGAGGAGACGAGGGCTTGGTACGATGGCCATCGCCATGACATCCTCCGACCCCCTCCGTCGAGTGCTTCGTCCTCTCCTCCAACGTCCATTCCCGCCGCTGCGACTCCGGCGGCCAAGGATGCATCTCCGCCCGACTCCACGATAGACAAGGCGCATGAAGGGACTGCCGATGTCCGTGTTATCCTCTAGTTTGTTTTAGATCGCCGGTATGTGGCAGATCCGATCGCCGAACTATTGGGCGATGCTTTCGTGTAGCGGGAATTCGAAATTATCGATGCTCTTTGACGAATGCTGAGGTGTGACTGTGAAACTGGTGCCCCTCACGCCCTATTTTCATCCAATCCGACGGTAGTTACGTCCGGATTTCAGCCTAAGAGCATCTCCAGCCGTTGGGGCTCCCCAGGTCGAAATCCGGCGCTATTTAGCGCCGGATGGATGTAAAGTTCGACCTGGGGAGGCGTATTTTCCCAGCGGCGAGTCCAGGATGAATGAAACTTTTTGACAAATGTAGGCGAATTCAGACAAAAGCATACTGTGTTTATTCTATTCTTCAGGTATTCCTTTGAATAACTCATCTTTTCAGGTAAGACAATTTGCAGATCTTCTTAGTCAGCCTATCTGTATTCTTATCCTCTAGTGCGGATCCAATCATATTTTCTAAAGCCAAGGCCTGACATCCATTGTGGGGATTATCTTTTATCGGGAGACATGGCCTGGTGGTTTCTGATCGAGATTCCGGCTTCTTGCTGCGGTGAAGTTGCTTCATCACCCGGCTCAACATCAGCCTCATCCCCCCATTTTCAGCTTTGGTTATAGTATCCTTTAGTTCCACTTCTTCACCGATCTCTCCCGCAATCTTTTTTCCCCACTCCTCATCCAAGTGAAGAGCTACCCGAGATCATCGAAACCCACCACACAAACCCTAACTGGCAAAACCGATCTACGAACACCAAGGGCGGGTAGAGGCGTCAGGCCTCCCCTTCGGGATTAGAGATTGAAGAAGAGGAAAACAGCTTCTAAAGGGAACTAGAAGTCCTAGACCTAGAATGCGGGAAAGCGCTGGTTCGATGCCAGCTCGTGACAAGCGGGGTATGCTCGCTAGCATAAAAAATGGAAAGCATACGAAATACGTCCAAACATAGGAGAAATTAGAGATATTTAGCATATATGGGCGAGTTCGTACATATGTAGGACAAATTCGTAATATATTTGAATTCAGCCACAGGGAAACATAAACTAAAAAGCTAGAACACAGCGATCTAGATGTCGAAATGGAGGTATAACGCCGTGTAGGCGCCGCCATCGTCGTCGTCGTCGCTGGAGTTTCTGGCATCCTCGGGCGGCGGCGCCTCTTACCAACGGCTTGAACCCTGGCTAGGGTCGTCGTGTGGCGGCGTCGGCCGATAGAGCTCGTCGTCGCTGCTCTCCTCGAGCTTGATGAGCGGCACGGGGGCGACAGGTGCGGTCGGTGCGGTCGTTGCGGCCGGTGTGGCTCGGGCGGCGCATCACCGTGCGGCCGCCAGGTCGAGCAGCCGCCTCTGCTGCTCTGCCTCCTTCCTCTCCTAGTCACGCCTAGACCATGCGAGTGTAGCGTCCATTGGGAGGGCTCGGCGGGGATGAGGTCGGACAGCGACCTTACGATCGCCTCGGCCACCGCGGCATCCTCGGCCCGCTTGGCCTCCTCTTCAGCGAGCTGGGATGCGGCGGCGGCTGCTGCGGCATCCTTCTTGAACGTCTTCCTCTTGCAGCCGCGCGAAGGAGACGACGATCGGCGCCCTCCCTCGCGGATGACGAGGGCGCCGCTGCTACGCCCTTTGGTCGACGGTGGAGAGGACGGCTCCTTCTTGACGATGGTTGGCGTCGTTGGTGGAGGAGCCGACCCGCCGAACCTCGACGCCGACCTCGATCCAGACGATGAGGACGACGGCGCCATCCGTCGCGGCGTCCACGAGCTACTGTGCCAGCGTGACATGGTAGGCGCCACCGGCGGCGGCATCCCTATTACGGGGGAGTTGCCACCCTCGATGTGCGCGAGCCCATTCTCGAGGGTGCAGCCAGGCCTGCTCCACCAGTGGTGGCGGCCGGCGGCGCTGTTTCGCGCGGGAGGAGAGGGAGGGCCGTCGTAGGCGGCGAGTTCGCGCTCGTACCTCTGCCGGAAGAATTGCGTCCAGGCCTCGTAGTTGTCGGGGAAGAACCTCTCCTCTGCGTGCTTCTCGTCGTTGAGAGTGACGAGCACCGCGTCGATCTCCACCTCGAGGGCGGCGCGTCCAATTGGCGGCGGCGGGATCGGGACGCCCCCCGCACTCAGGCGCCAGCCTCCGGGCGCGCGGAAGTCCGGCGGCGTGGGGTAGCCCGCTGCGTGCAGCAACCTCCCCTCCCATTGGTGGAGAGAGCGACGGCCGAAGCTATTGTTCGCCGCGCCGTCGCCGAAGTTTGCCATTGCTCGATGAGATTGGGGAGAGAGGTGGTGAATAGGAGACGGGGTGGTGAATGCGGCCAGACGCAGTAGTTCCGCGATAAATAGAGTGTGACGCACGTGAAACCGAGGCGCCAACATTAACTCGTCGCGTGGAAGCTACGCGTTCGGCGAAGTCTGACCGGCGGCAGGCTTTTATAGTGCGCGGAAGACGATGCGATAAGGACGATGATCGGCCTTTCTCGGCGACAAGTCGGGGCAACCAGCCGCACGGGAAGTTTTCTCGATGTTTCTAGCGCTTTCATTTTGTCTGGACTCTTCGAGGGCTCCCCGGCGTGCCGGGATGACCTGAGCTCCCCGGATAGATGAAAGCTAAAATCCGGACGAAAACGAGGATCCGAGGACACGATTGGATCGTTTTCGTCTATCAAAATAAAAAAAGAGGCTGGGGGCCTCCCAGGGAGATGGCTGGAAATGCTCTAAGGGCATCTCCAACGCGGGGATCCATTCCGCGCCCGCGCGTCCGGATGGGTCGAAACGGACAAAACCGCGGCCAAGCGCGCGAACCCATCCCAAAAACGGATGGCCGCGGCGTCCGGGACGACCCAAATCCGGCCCAAATCTGGGACGAGTTTGCGTGGCCGCGGACGCCGATGGCTGGCCGCGCGCGTCCGCCCCTTGTCCGCCCCTAGCCTGCGTGTCATAGACATAACTAATATTTTTCATTAAAAAGAACCCATTACATTTTTTTAAGTCTACTACTCTATCCTAATACGTACGGGGCCGGCGTCCTCGCCGGCGACTCTTCGCCGGCTCGCCGTCGGGGCCGTGGATTTCTGATACGTCCAATTTGCATCACTATTTTATATCATAATTTGATGTTATTCATTGATATATTTCATATTTGGAGATGATACTTATGTTATTTCATCTATTTTGCATGATTCATGATTATTGGAGGATCGCGCACCGGAGTCAGGATTCTGCTGGAAAAAGCACCGTCAGAATGCAATATTTCGGAAGATCAACAGTTGACGGAAATTATATGAAAAATCCTATTTTTCCAGAAGACGAAGGGAGCCAGAAGGGGGAGCCGAGGGGACCCGAGGTGGGCCCACCTCATAGGCCGGCGTGGCCCAAGGCCTGGCCGCGCCGCCCTGTGAGGAGGGGCCCACAGCCCCCTCTCGCCTCCTTTTCTTCGCGAACGTCTTCGTCTCGAAAACCTAAGCTCCAGGGAATAAGTCGCGAAGAGTCACAGCCGCCTCTGCGGGGCGGAGAACACCAGAGAGAAAAGAGCTCTCCGGCAGGCTGAGATCCGCCGGGGAAATTCCCTCCCGGAGGGGGAAATCGACGCCATCGTCACCGCCATCGAGTTGGACATCATCTCCATCACCATCATCATCATCTCCATCATCATCACCGCCGTCTCCACCGCTGCACATCGCCACCGCTGTAACAATTTGGGTTTGATCTTGATTGTTTGATAGGGGAAACTCTCCCGGTGTTGATTTCTACTTGTTATTGATGCTATTGAGTGAAACCGTTGAACCAAGGTTTATGTTCAGATTGTTATTCATCATCATATCACCTCTGATCATGTTCCATATGATGTCTCGTGAGTAGTTTGTTTAGTTCTTGAGGACATGGGTGAAGTCTAAATGTTAGTAGTGAAGTATGGTTGAGTAATATTCAATGTTATGATATTTAAGTTGTGGTGTTATTCTTCTAGTGGTGTCGTCTGAACGTTTCGCCGGCGGCCTGGGCCTCGTGGTTCTCGTTTCGCCGGTGCATGCGCTCTTGTCGGTCGCGCTCCACCGACGTAGCAGCCTCCCGGGCGTGCCGCTCGGGCGAGGGCATCTGGATGAGGTGGCGGGCTGCTCGCATAGCGAGCAACTCGTTCTTCTGGCCGAGGTGGTCGCCTAATCGGCGGCGGCCGGCCCGGCAGGTAGCCTCGTGCTCCTTCGTCACGTGCGTGAGGTCGGCGAGATGCTCCTCGATGGCGGCGTTGATGTTCGCCAGCGCGAGGTCCTCCTCGTTCACGGGCTCCTCCTCGGAGGCGGCCGCCCCCTCCTCCGCGGCCTCGTACCAGCCGTCCGCGGTCTCGTGCTAGCCGTCCGCGGCCGCCTCCACCGTCTCCGCGTCCCCTTCCTTCTTCGCCGCCGCAAGGAAGACGAACCACGTGGCATCTTTTTTGGTCGCGCGCTGCGCCCAACGCGCGGACGCAGCGCATTTGTAATAAAATAAAACAAAAATGAAAATAAAAAAGTAAAACAACAAAACATAAATTTAAACTAGTTGGTCATTAAACTTAGCCCTATTTTGGGAAAATTTTACACAAAAGAAAGCCCTATATGGCTTTAAACTAAATAAAACCCTAGCCAGGGTTTGCGAGCACGCGGTGGCCGCCGGCAGTACTACCCCCAGTAGTACTCGTCGTCGTCGGCGTCGATGACGACGATGCCCCCCGGCGGCGACGCGCTGTTCCGGCTCGAAACGCCGGAGGGCACCGCGGACTCCGGCCAGGGCGACCACTGCGCCCTTTCCCAGGCGGAGTCCGGGTTCGGCGGGCTAGCCGGCCTACGCAGCCGTGCCCTCCGCGCGGACTCACCGCGGAGCTGCTCCTCCGCTGTGACCTGCAGCTCCACCTGTAGCCGGAGCGTGGCCAGGCGCTCCTCCTCCGCCAGGCGCGCGGCCCTCCTCCTCCTCCCGGAGCGCCGCCTGACGCGTTGCCTCCTCCTGACGGCGCGCCAGCTCGAGGAAGGCCCACGCCTCCGCCTCGGGCGTCCTCTCCCCGGGCCTTCCCCGGCCGCCTCCTCTGCCGCGGGAGGCGCGCAAAGATCTCGGCGAGGTGCGGCCATTTGGCCAGCTCGTCGAGATCGCTCTCGCTCGCGGGACGCCGTGAGCGCCGCCGCAGCCTCCGGTCGTCCTCCTCCGCCCGGGCCTCGGGGCTGGTGCGGGGCCCGGGGCTGCTCGCCAATGTAGAGGCCGCCGGGGCGGCGGCCAGCCCGCCTTGTGTGTGCGTGGCTGCGCGCGAGGCCGCGCCGTCGCGGAGGTGAAGCACGTGTGCCGGCGCGCATCGTGCTCCACTCGAACCACAAGTCCCGCTGGGACTCTGCGTCGCCGTAAGCGGGGTCCTCGCCGGAGGTCCGCCGCAGCCGCGCGCGGCGCCTTTGGATCTCCGCGACGCGGGCGCGACCGGACGCCGGGATGGGCGGCACCGGAACCCGATCTGGGCTCAGATGCCAACTGTGGGGGAGGTGCACGCCCCCCCACGGCATTGGGACGCCGGCGTCCTAGAACATCTGCGCCACCGCTACGATGACGTAGATCCGGTCGCGTTCGGCGCCGCCGGCGGCCCCATTGCGAACGCCGGCGGCGCGATCGGCCGGCCGCCGCGCCTCGTGGTCGTTGGCGGACGGCTGGAACTCGCGCTTCGGGGCCATGGCGGCGCGGAAGCTTTGAGCTCGCGCGTGCGGCCGGAGTGGAGAGAGTGGGGACTGGATAGGAATAGTCCCCTTCCCCAGTCCACATTTAATAGGACTGGGGCACCGACAGGTGGGCCAGCCACACGGACGAGGCGGACACGCGAGCACGCCGCGTGCCATCCGCGGCCACGCAAACCCGGCTCAGATTTGGGCCGGGTTTGCGTCGTTCCGGACTCCGCGGCCGTCCGCTTTTGCGGTGCGTCCCCGCGTTGGGCCGCGTTTTTGTCCGGCTCGACCCAAACGGACGCGCGGGCGCGGTTTGGGTCGCGCGGTTGGAGATGCCCTAAGGGCTCAAAGGCTGGAGGTGCTGTGGAAGCACTATAATGTGTTTCCGTGGAGGAGCTACGACAGCTACGTCTACATCCGGCCAAAAATCGGAAAATAGTAGCTGGTGTACCGGGTCAAAAAAACTGTCTCAAACAGACGCAGAAAAAATACGCGAGCTCAAATATTTTTGCAGAAGACTCCATTCGCGTCGCGAAAAGCTGCGTATACGCGGATTTTGGGCCAAGGGATTAAGTTCGTTGCATCGCTTCAATAGGGCTAGTGCGCAGACATTTCACCTCCTTCTCTTTGCCGCACACGCGCCGCTGCTGCCACCGATCTGAACGCCCCGCCCCTATTGCTCGTCTCCACGCCCTCCGTCGCCAGCGATGTACTCAACCAGTGTCCCTCCGCCGAAAGGTGTCACGTAACCCAATTGTTGTTGTCGTTCGTTCCTTGAGGCCCTGTCGCCTCCGGCTTCGTAGACGTCCCTGTGGCAGCCGCTGCTGTGCCGAAGAGGATGCAGCGGAGGCTGCACGTTGCGGCGACAGGGCCCATCGCTGCTTCCTCCGTACCGTCGACCAAGCCGCGAGCCCAGGCGCAGGTGAAATCGACAGCCACCAAAGATTTATAGAGCCAAGTGAGGCAGGCTTGCGGGAGGAGGAGGACAGGACGAGCTCGCGGGACAAGGAGGAGGACCACGTCAGCAAATAACAGCAAACGGCCCAAATCGTGCGATTAAAGCGGTGGCTTTTTAAAGTAATGGGTGGTGGTTTTCTGAGAAAATTTTGAATAGCGGTGGCTTTTTAAAGCCCTAACCTGATTTGTGGCGGTTTTGTGCAATTTTTTGACTTTTTTTTTAAAAAATAACCTGCTTTCCCGAAAGAATTTGGTACCGGAAAAAACTCCAAACACGTTATCCAGTTAACTTGAAACCACTTATCTGGTACGGGACTATGGGCTGCATCGCGAGAGGAAGCAGAACGTAGGATAGATAATCATAATTTATTGTTCAGCTCTGCTGTGGGTATTAAATAACAGCTTCATGATACGATTTTGATGATTCTACATGATTGCTTCCTTGCAGAGGAAATGAAACAACGTTTTGAGCATGAAGAAAACAAGTTGGAATCAGCTAGGGGGGGGGGGGGGGGGGACCAAACATACCGAATGGAAGTCGTGACAGAGTCAATAGAGCCTTCTATTGTTACTGGTCGCGAAGATAACCGTGGAATAGATCGAGAAGAAAGAAGAGATAGCATATGAGCGCCTCACCGTCAAAAGTTCTCCCTGCCATTGGATTCTGGTCTCATTGCAAATGAAAAATGACAACCTAACCAACTTAGATACCGCAATATGCACGGGTAGATTTTGACTTTAGGACAATGAAAAATATTCCATCTCTTGTTTTATACAGGACCTTTTTTTTACGCTGAAGTTGTCACTTATATATAGGGCATATACACTGGTCGACAGTGTTGATACTGTTTTTCTTTCTTTTAAATACTACTACTGTTTTAGTAGTAAATGCGTGACATCCTAGCAAGTGCGTAATAGACCTTATCTAACATTGACTACTTCTATAAAAATCTTCAAAATGTTCTTACACTTAAACAATATAGAAATTAATGGTGGGATTTTGTTTTGTTAGAGAGGGTGTCAAAGTCTTGAACGCTATAATATTTGGTATCTTTCTTAAGTGCATAGTTCCAGGCATATACCTATTTCAAATGAGAATTGAAACCATATCATACCACTGACCAGGATTTAGTTCTCTAACTTTAGATGGTGGCCTTTCGTTATAACATTTTTTTTTTCTTGAGACTGTCAATTTTAGCCAAATGACAGTCAATCTATCTCCAACTTATGTTCATTTTCGGGTGTTCAGCCCATTGACAGAATACATGTTTGATATGTAATTAGCCTGCAATAGACAGAAAATTACCTGGCTTGGAGATCCCGTGCAGCTAGCTAAGCTCGTCCTCCCGCACGCCATTCCCCAAAATCCCACCGCGATGTCCACCGTCAAATCCAGGCCCTCGAACCCCAGTCGGTACAGCCGGGAGCCACGCGGACTGTCACCCTCTTTTCCTGTTTGGTCACTCGGCGCATCAGCCATCCGGTGGTGGGTAGGGTCGTTGCTCGAAGCCGCCGTTGCTGCATCGATCCGACCTAATGCAGCGCTGTTGTAACTCCTCATATGCAGCAGGAAAACCGCGGCCATGTGCCAGGGCGATTTGGAGCAACGGCGGGGAGGCTGGACGGAGGCGGTGAGTCGGTGACCCGGGTAGGAAGTAGGAACAAGGTGCGGATGGAATTGAGGAGTAGAGGTACGTACCTCATGTTCAGCATTCTGTGAAATCTGAAGATTGCCTCCACGAACCGAGGTGTACCATTCGTAACAATTACGAAACAAGATCGTAGAGTACTGTCTCCGTCTCTATTTATCAGTAGCAAAACATTGTACACATTACAAAGGCCCCAAGCGGCTTGTGCAAACTGTCACGGCGGCTTTGAAAGTGAGACGCCATACATTCATACTCTGCATATCTGCAGACGTGGCCACATTAGTAAATCTTGTTGTCAAACACCTAGGATTCGTGCTGGAACAGCTCTTGGCCATTAATTTCCACTGCTCCTGAAGCTGTACCTGCGGCTCGCTTCTGAGCTGCTTCAGCTTTCTGTGTATCAATAAGTTCAGAACAAACAAATATGAGCAACTTTGTCTTACTCAAGGCATCTCTAACGGAGCGACGCAAACGGCCCGAGAAGATTGCACGGGATATATACAGCCAGTTCAGCTAGGGTTTTGATCATAGATTAACAAGTTAGTGTAGAGTCGATGCATGTTTTCTTTTGCTTCTTTTTGATGGTTGATATATGTATCGACCCTAAGTGATTCATAAGTGATATATGTATCGATCCATGCAGAGGCTAAGGTTTGGTGCTCCATTTCAAGAGAAACAATTGGCGGCTCTGTTATGAGCTACTGAAGCTTTCTGGACAGCTTCCTCTGCATCCTGAAAACGTATGGAGGGCTCTAATTCTTTACATTTATTTGCAGCTGAGTTGATAGAATTATCAATCCAACGATGCAGAGTGTATAAGCAAATGCGTACGGCAGCCGATAGATTGCAAAATTACAATGAAAATTCTTTTTCAGGGAAGTAGACTCCAGAATAACCGGCATGAGACATTGTAGGCCCCAAGTTGTCATCTCCTCGATCTGCTGCACTACATCATGCATTGTAGGCCTTAACTCGGCGTCTTCGCTGCAGCAATTTATGCCAAGCAACAGGAGTCGCACCATAAATTCATCATCCCCTTCCGCGTGCTGCCGTGCTAGGAGCTGCATGTCAATCACCTTCGCCCTCCACTTCCGGCGTGCAACGGAGCGCACCCACTGTGGCAAATATACATTGTCCGCATGTTCTGTCCTTACTATAGGAGACTTGCGGGTGATAAGCTCTAGCAGTAACACGCCAAAGCTGTAGACGTCAGCTTCCTGAGAGACCCAATTATTAGCGTCGGTGATCTCAGGCGCGCTGTAGCCGGAGACACCAGGGAACAAGCCAAAGGTTGTCAGGCCATGCTCCAACAAGCGTGCACCATATTTACCTTTGAGTATGACGTTCGACGAATTGATATTGCCGTGGCAGCTCGATGGCCCAACTGAGTGGATGTACGCCACACCGCGCGCAGCAGCAAGTGAAATGGCTACACGCTGTTTCCAGTCCAGCGGACATGTGCATCTCCCTCCTGCATCAACACATCAACAACTATTGATGCATCAAAAAGAATTAGAAAAAAATGTAAAGGCAAACATACACTAGGACTGTACAGTACCGTAGAGAGCTTGTTCTAGGCTATCCCTGGGGAAGTTATCATACATTAACAGAATCTCATTCTTGTCATAGTAATACGCCTGCAGTGGCACGATGTGTTCGCTCTGGATGGCGCCAATCATCGTGGCACGCTGCTCAAACTCGGCCTTCGACAAGTCCACTCCCTTAACCCTTTTCACAGCCAACTTGACTCCATTCTCACGTAGCTTCAACATGTACGTACTCCCACCTGTATAACCACCAGCCGGCGCCTGAAGCAAATCAACCAGCTCTAACAAATTATCTGTTGCTGTCGAGCTCAAGCGAAAATTCCCCACATAGTGAATTGTGCCACTCCTCTCTTGTGATGGTGCCACTTCAACTTGAGCTGCAGTTCTTACGCTCTGGCTGCGACTATTGCTTTCTTGTGATGGTGCCACTTTAGCTGGAGCTGCACTTCTCACGATTTGGCTGCGAATGTTGCTTTCTTGTGATGATTTCGTCTGGGCTTGGGCTGGCTTGTATCTTCTTCCCCAGGAAAACCGAGCTGTCCTTTCATGTGCAGCATTTCTAAGCTTGCGAAGACGTTCTGCAACTTCTAACATGTCAGGACGTTTGTCGAACTCCAATCTCAGACATTTACCTGCCAACTTTGCAATCTCTTCAACAGTCTTCAGGTCGCCAGGGATTGCAATTTCCGCATCAAACATCTCCCTCACCCTCCTAATGCCTTTTGCAAGAGATTGAGTAAAACTTTTAACCAAGCCAACATCTCCATCATCTGTTTTCGCTTTTTTTCTAGTAATCAATTCCACAAGTACAACCCCGAAACTATAAACATCACTCTTTGGTGTGAGCCGACCATCCAGAGCAAACAATGGGTCCATGTAACCTATACTTCCTGTCACATTTAGAGTGTATAGAGTATTTTCTGTGTTGACCAGCCTTGATATTCCAAAGTCCGATAATTTCGCATTTAGCCTGTCATCTAAGAGTATATTAGCAGGCTTGATATCACCATGAATAACTCGAGTATACATTTGTGAATGCATATAGCACAATGCCTCTGCACACTCGATGGCAATTCTGAGTCTAGTATCCAAGGGGATGGGAGTGTTCTCCCGGTGAAGGGCGTCGCTTAAGTTCCCTTTAGTAACATACTCGGTTACCATCATTAGGGCATTTTCATCTGCGCAGTAGCCGACCAGTCTGACTACGTTCTTGTGATTGATTTCACTATGGATGGTCAACTCTTTGGCAAAGTCTTCTTTTACATTGTGGATAAACCTCTTCACTGCAACAATACTTTGGTCCTCAAGAACTCCTTTGTGAACTTCTCCAAAGGAACCTTTACCGAGCATAGTTTCAAAGTTGTTGGTTATTCTTATTATCTCATCTTCTGTGAAACATTTCACACTGTGATTGCTATGTGCGATCCACTTTGATCTATGATCCTCTTGTATTAGTTGACTTATCATATTTTCTGGACGATCCATCTTGGAAGAATGGAAACTATTCAGCTATTGTTGTATTGAGGGCGGAAATTGACCTATGTCAAAGAATATAGTTTTGTTAGGAAAGTCATTATTCAAGGCAACAATTAAATGAACCTCTAAAAGTGTTATATTTTAACCATTTTGCTAATTCTTATTTGAATGGGAATTACATTAGAGCCCAATCAACTCCTTAGTTGTTGGATATTACGTGAACATTGGTGAGTTTTAGTATGATTGCAATTGAAAATTTTCCGATTGCAACTGATTTCAACTGATTCTTTTCCTAATTGCTTACTGGTTGCAACTGAATTTTGTTCACTTTAAATTGACTTTTTTTTCCAGTTGCACAGCATCATGGTGCAACTGAACATTTTCGAGCTGCAATATGGTTATAACTGAATTTGTGTTTTTAAATAAAGGTGACGACATTAGAATGAGAATTAAGTTAATTCTCATTCCAATGAGCATTAGGCGGACCCTTAATTTTTTTTTTTTTTTTTTTTTGAGAAGAAAGTGCTGCGATCTATTAGTTCACCGAAACATCCGATACAAGAGTGTTCACAATACAAGCCGGTGGTACACCTAACCAGATTTTACACAACTTATTATCGCAGCCATCCTTAGCTAAAGCATGAGCAACAGCATTTGCCGTTCGACGAACAGCACACACAGCCGTTTCCGAGAAACTCCCAAGTAGCACCTTGATTTCCTCCACTAAAGATCCATGAACCGACCTGTCCAGCTCCAGCTTCAATAGCTTGGCCCGTACCCCTGTGTTGTCTGTCTCCAAGATCACCCTGTTTGCCCGGAGTTCCTTAGCAAGCAAGAGCCCCTTTCGACAAGCGAGCAGCTCCGCACCCTCAGCATCAGCGACGTGGGTGAAAAAACAGCAAGCTCCCGCTGTGAAGCTACCATGATGATCGCGGATGACCACGCCCCCACCTCCAATACCTTCTTGCTGACGGAATGCGCAATCAACATTGATTTTATACCAGTCAATGGCCGGAGGCTGCCAGTTCACCTTGACCGCACTTGGCACAGATAGTGGCTTAACCATAAGGCCACGCCACTCTTCCAATGCTGTCGCTGTTCTCAAGACGATTGTCTTTGGGTCCTGCATTTGCTTAGTCTCCCTAGCATCATTTCTTGCCTGCCACAAGTTGTAGATCATGGTGAACATCCACTCAATCTGATCAGCCGAGCCCTTGCCAATCCAGTCGAGGAGCCAGCCCTTCAATTCTGCATGACACACTAGTTTCTTAGGAGGTGCAGACCAAGAGATCCCTGTTAAATCAGATAAGAGAGACCAAGCTTGCGCTGAATGAGGACACGTCCAGAAGCGATGAACTAAACTCTCAGTTCTGCCGCACGCGAGACAGACAACGCCGTCTTTTATCTTCCTATGACTGAGTTCAGTTCCCACTGCTAGCCCATTCTCTATTAAGCGCCACATGTGGACTTTCGATTTCCCTGGAATTTAAGGGGTCAATTAGTGTCATTGTGTGCATCCTTCATTTCTCAACAAGGTATTGTGTTGACATTAATATATTATTTTTATCCAAAAATGGATATGCATCGATTTATAGCCTAAACATATCCCAACTGTGTTGCTTCTACTCTATTGGAGATCATTTGATCATAAAACATCTCCTCTAGTAGATGAGCAAATGGGATTAATGGGTTTTATGATAATCACAATTTTTTTGAGGGAATAATCACAATATTTTTAATATCCCATTTGAATCCTTTTGGTTTGCATATAAAATATTAATAACACAAGAGTACAACGTGTATAAATCGGCTTAAACATGGAACTGGAAGAATTAGGGAGCCAAAATGCCAATCTATCGAAATATTAACAAGCTGTAAAGATGGCCAGGATTGAGTTGAGCCCTACATACCTCTTTCATACTTGTTGCGCACATCGCCATGGGAAGGACCTGGCAGAAAGCTAGCAGAATAGATAGTGTGTTTTGAATTTTCTATAAAGAAAAGAAATGATAGTGTGTATATCAGCAGCATAGCTAGTATCGCCTGAATTTATGTAGGCCGGCCGCCAACTGACTCAAGGTCAAGCAGCGGCGGAGAGGGCAAATAGGGATGGGGTGGCAGTATTCAGATGAGATACAGCGATGGGTGGCAGTACTCAGATCAGATACAGCCGTACAAGAAGCTTGTTTTTTCACGCACCTTGTCTAGAAGTGCATTCCTCTGCTACGCATGCACTGATGTACAGTGCTATTTGCCAACGCCGACACATGGTGATGCGATGACTCGTTCCCGACGTTGGCTCTTTCTTGTTCGGAGAGGGCGATGTTGGCCTAACAAGTTGATAACAAGTGAGGGACTGAGGGTGCATTCATACACATGCACAGTAAACAATTGTACAAAACAACCGAAACATGTGAGATACAGTATGATGAAAGATTGTGGGTACTATTTTTGTCTGCATTTATCTGCTTTAGAGCATCGTACAGATTCCATAAAAGAAAGTTCTAGAGGCATATGCAAAACACTTTTGGAGGATTTCACTGTGACCACAGCATACATGTTCTTTTTTTAGTTTACAGAAATTTGGTCATCTCAGTAAATGTTGTTGTCAAACACCCAGGGTTCATGCTGAAACAGCTCTCGGCCATTCATTTGCACTGCTCCTGAAGCTATATCTGCGGCTCGTTTCTGGGCTGCTTCAGCTTTCTGTGCAGCTTCCTGTGCATCCTGAAGTTCAGAAGAAACAAAAATGTTACTCAGACAGTCAAGAATGATGACGATACTGACCAACGAAAATACAAATATTGGCATATGTCAGTATCATTGTTTAAGTTCGCATGAAACCCTTACAAGCAATGATCACAAGCAATCATGTCACATTCTAATAAAGAGTTATATGCATAATTAGAACAAAAACAGTTGTCTGTGAAACTATATGGTAACCACATCATACATCATATAGAAACAACCGTTTAGTGCTCCTCTGCATTTGAAATAGCATAAAACAACAACCATCAAACTCATACTTATAAAATACAGTTCGAGTTACTAATTTCATACTCGAGGACATAATAAGTATATAAAAGCACATTTTATTTAACTGAGCAAGCAACATCCGCAATAATCTGAAGAAGTCCTTCAACATAAAAAAGGAAATGGGCTAAGAATTACAGGTTACAACTTGCAATAATAATATAAGAGAAGTGTCCAAGAACAGATTATGAATATTGCAACTCTCAAACATCTTAATCGTCTGATCGTGGAAGACTACCAGCAAAATAAAATGCGCAAACAGTGCAGTTCTCACTATAATGAATGGCTGATGCAATTTTACGAGAAAACTATGCATGAAAACAGAACCTGTACAACTACACAAGTTAAAGGATAAGTGCTCTCTCAGAATTAACATAAACTCAAAGGCAGGAATATGACAGATCCATGACAATTACCCAGGCAATTGACAATAAGGTAATGCATAATCTAGAATAGAACAAAAATAGCCTGCATATCTCCGGCAGCTCCCCAGGGACCAGAACGTTAAAAAGATGTGGATCGAATTTTTGGCAAAAATGACCACCTCCACGAGTGAATTTTTTAAAAGGATCATCTCCGAATGAAATTGACAAAAAAGACCACTTGTGTCGTGGCGGCAAGCTCCCCCAAGCGACACGTGGCACCTGCCGCCACAGTCTGTGGCGGCCTGTACTGTTCACGCACCGACATGCGACACGTGGCACCTGCCGCCACCACCCGTGGCGGCAGACACTATTCACAGGCTGTGGGTGAACAGTAGATGCCGCCACAGCCAGTGGAGGCAGGTGCCACGTGTCGCTTGGGGGAGCTTGCCGCCACAGTCTGTGGCGGCAGGTGCCACGTGTCGCTTGGCGAGCTTGCCACCACGGCGTAGGTGGTCCTTTTTGTCAATTTCACTCGGAGGTGGTCCTTTTTGACAATTCACTCGTGGAGGTAGTCCTTTTTGCCAAATTCTTCAACATGATGAAAAAAAGTATCTCTAATATTATAAAGAGGCACTTGGCCTGTACATCACTCTCCTCCTTCCTACCCCGCCTGCAATCCCCGCACATCCAGCGCCAGAAAAAAGGGTACGGAAAACCCATCGCGAGAAACAGTAGGAAGGAAAACAAAACCAGCAACCAACAGTGACCCACTACGCATGACTCCCAACAGCCTGAGGCAAGAAAATACGCACGGCCTAGGAAATTCTCCACGGACCACGGACCAAAACTACCTTCCCGACGCGTGGCCTCATCCTCACGAGCCAGCGAGTCGAGTGCACGCTACTCCGCTGTTTCTACTTCCTCCACCACGGAGGCAGCCTCGTGCTCCACACTAATGGGTCTCCCAGATGGGATGCCGTGTCTGACACTCCCACCGCCGATGCCGCCATGCCCACATCCTGGTCACGGAAGAGCTTCCACTCTTTGGCGCTGGCAGGCGCAAGAAGTACCCTGTGCCACTCAAGCTATGGAAGGCACTCTTCCCACTCCTCTCCGTCCTAAACCATTTCTGTTGGTCATGGGAAGACTGGAACCTTGACCTCGACGATGTCTCTGACTGGGCCCTGCGCCTAAGCCTGTAGAAAGAGAGCTTCACCTCTGCTCCCTGCACTGCTTCTGTTTGTTCTTGATTGACAGTGTAGCGACGTTGAAAGAGATACATGGGAGGCCGAGGTTGTCGAGGGGCCTGCATCGATCTAACGGCTTGAGGTGGTGTGTCAGCATGTCCAGAATACGCTTGGATGTACCCACGGTCAAGGTTGTGAAGCCAGCGTGGTCTTCTCCTCTCCCTGCTCCCCTTCTTACTGCAGGCTGCAGCAGCTGCCACGTTAGCTCTGGTGCAGCAAGCAGCAAGCAGCTCAGCAATGGGGAGCAGCAGAAACTGCTAATTCATCACGGAAAGAAGCTTCCAACAAAACTAGTACTGGCGATCAACAGGATCTGTTCTGACATGATTTTCTTATCCTTTTATATTCGTTTGATTTGATAGATGGACATGTGCGAACAATCACGCTTCATCTTAATCTCACTATCTGATACTCCTAATTTGTGCATGCAATGTCAATAAAGTACAAATTTACTGAATTCACAAATGCTGGTTGTGAGGGAATACCTGTCACCACAAGATTGAGAATATCATGGCTTGTGCTGTGAAAACTCGCATGCAGGTCTCCTGTGGATGCATATAAGGACCACCCAACCAACTAACCACAGCGATGTGCGAGCCTGTCCTATCCTAGTTGCAGATAAAGCAAGTTTTGGCAATGAATTATAGAATCACAAGATGACTGGTACAGTTTTGCAGAATTAGCATTCTTTTGGCTCCAAGTATATGTGTGACCTTGATCAAACTCCATGAATTTTAGTTGTACAAATTCCATTGTTTATTGACATCCATGTATGCAGCCGCGGAGCTGTAAAAGAATTGTTGGGCAGGCCAAGCTAAAGTAGATCATAAAATTTTCAAAATTTTAACCATATAGGAGCACTCCAGTATGCAACTAGGGATTAGTCAATATTCAACTGTGCCTGTGCGGCTGTGCCGATGTGCGGTCTTGGAGTGAGTAGCAGCTGCAGGCTTGCAGCAGGAAATGGAGAAGACAGAGGACTAGAGGAAGGTGCGCTGCGGTGCGCTTTGCCTAGGGACTGGGTCACCAGCCGTCTGTGCCTGGGGCTTGGGGCCTGAGCGCCCTCGCCAGCTCACCGCTGCTGGACGGTCACCACTCGCTGGATCTAGTCTCTCCGGCTGCTGGCTTCCTGCCCTAATCTAGCACAATGGATGCGCCGCTGACAACGAGTCGAGTACCATGACGTGAAACTGAATCGGGAACAGATGAACTGCCTCTCGCAACCCAAATTTGTTAAAGTGTGGGATTGGTGAGTTCATGTCTTTGTTTGTACCGTTTGTTTTGGTACATGGATGATAAAAAAACAAAATATTTGTTTCTCATTTGGTTTCTTTACTCGCAGGCAAAGATAAGTTTCGCCTCATGCATGAGAGAGGAAGAAAATACTCCGTCTATTTCGTTTTATTAGGTGCATAATATTTAACAAAGTAAACATTTTACAGTTTGACAGAGGACACACCAAATAAAAAAAGGGAACTGAGAGAGCAGTTACTAATGGGTATGACGATATGTATCATCATACTTCAGAATTCTATTTCGGTGAGGAGGAATGAAGGTGAAGAGGGTGTGCAGTGGTGGATAAGAATATAAAGAAAGTGGGAGAAACTCTTATGTCTGTTGTGCTCAGGTTGGCAAAAAAGCCTGTCGAAGGTGATGCACTGTTGGAGGATAATTCTCTTGCCACCGCCGCATAAACCGATTGGTGCACCTTCATCACCACTCTTGGCATATGCAGTGGCGGAGCCAGCCAAGCCTAATAGCCTGGGCAGGGTACGAATGCTCCTGGCTAACATTATTTTGCCCATAAAAATAGTTAATTAATCCTCGTTAGCAACTGCTACTTCATGGAGAGATTTCAAGCAAAGCTCGGGCAGCTGCCCAGGCATGCCGGGCTGAAGCTCCGCCTCTGGGCATATGTGATGTTGTGTCCATAAGTCCTATATTGATTGTCCACACTAGGATGAGGTGATTAATCTGTCAGCCACCAACCATTGCTGAAGGTGGTGGGAACACGTTGCAAGGATGCACATGACAACATAGTGCGGCAGAATGATGAAATAACAACAGCGGAACGGGGAAACTGGTTTGGAATGAGAAAGGTACAAAGAGTGATATTCAATGGCAATGAAGTGAGAATTTGGGCCGGCAGTGGCAAGGACATTTGAAGGAAAGAAATAAGCAACAAGTAGCTTATGTTCTCTTATGAGTAAGGTGAAGATGGAGATTCAAGCAGGAGAGAAGAGCTCATGCACGGCTGCAGCTGCAGAAGGGAAACTAGAGAAACTCAGTGATGCTTGTGGCTATACAGTTCAAAACCACACATGTGTCCAACTTGGCAGATATGTGTATCACTTGATTCTTATATACACTTTTTATCCGTAGAAACGCACCGGAACCTAAAATATACTCATGTTCTGGCAGAGATATTTATCCAATAAAATGGTCTCTTCTTGCCTCATAGGACAGATATGTGTACTATCGATGATTAAGTGGAACAGTGTTTAAACAAAATACTCATGTAGGTACCGTGTGAGCACCCTCTGGCTGCTGCTGCTGTTCGCAGTGCCGTATCTGGAAAATTAAGGGTGGGAACCTGAAACCAGGTGACGCATTTGAAAACATGTAGCTTTAAATAAGTATAAATTACAATTTATAAATTTACAGTGTATTGATTGGTGTTGTCTGTGTTGGTCATTATTTCTATATGGATGTGGCTAGTTCTCAGTCGACCTAGAACCAACTTAATTCTTGATCACCTGATTTCATCTGTAATTCATGTGCTATTAAGGAAAAGTATGTGCAACTGCCCACCTATGTGCAATTCTCATATACACTAATCACTATGCAAATCTACTGGTGGTAGAGCCAACCTAGAACTAACTTAATTCTCTGTAGACCTAGAACTCAGGATGTAAGTGGCTGGTCCACTGGATGATGCGGCTTTAGCCGCTTCCGCCGCATATTAGTTAACCGGATTTTGCGGCAGCCCTTTGAGGTATTTTGCAGCCTTTTGTGGCTTGATGGCGCCGCGACGCAGCTCCGTGGTGTCTCTGGCTTGACATACTATGCGCTCTCTCTCGGCTGCAGCTGTTCTACTCCTTTGCAGTTGTTGCTGAACAGAAGCGATAAGTAACTAATCCATTCCCTCAGCAAACACACACGCAGCAACTCTAGTTCATCAACGTCATGTACACATCCATCTTTGTGCATGCTCAGCGCCTCTACTGATGCCAGAATCTGGCTGGTACTTTCTAATGTATACAGGCAAGATTAGAACTCGAAATTAACATCGATCGATCGGCAGTCTCCGGCCACCTCGCTCGCGCACACATGCATGGTTGCCGTTGAGGATATACTAGTGCTCTACCTGCATAAGATCGACCTACAGCTATGGAGTGTTCAGACCCCTGGCTTCAGCAGATTATGCGGATATGTCCACTTTAGAGCATCCCCAACCGGGTTCCCAAAATGAAAATGGGGGGGCGACGGAAAAAAGTCAGCGCCAAGCGGCGTTCCCCAAACACGTCTCATTGAGCAAAACGCCTGCACTCTCGCCGAGGAGCGCCACCGCAATGATGTGCGGGTCGACATGAACGAGGAATTCGTTAGCAAGCGACAGTGGGCGATGGAGCAGCACCACGCTTGCAAGGAGGCCGAGCGCGATGGAGGAGCGCCGCGCTCGCGAGGAGGCCCAGCACAGGCGCGAGTTCATCGCGGCAGGGCGAATGGCGAGGCGGCAGAAGCAGGAGGATGAGAGGAGGAAGCGAGCGAAGAACAATGACGAAGCAGAGCCGTCCTGCCCTCCTCCCGTCGACGAGTAGTGCCAACCGACGGCAAGTAGGGTAGTTTTAGTGTTGTTTTTAATTCAAACTTGTAATATATAACGAAATTTGAATGAAAATTAAGTTTCCAATACTTTGTTTGGGGGACCCTGCTAAGCAGAGCCGTTCCCCAAAAACGGCAACCCAATTCGGCGTGCCCCAACCGATCTATCCGGCACTTGCGCCGGACAACGTTTGGGGAATCCGGCTGGGATGCTCTTAGCCACTTAATTTTAGCGGCTTGCTGCGACAGCCATATACGCATTTTTTCGCAGGCGGCATATGCGGATCCGTTGGACACCGCTGCCACTTGCATCCTGATCTAGAACTAGCAAATGGGTTTCTATATTGGTGGTTAACCTAGAACATAGACTGCCTTAGATTCTAAAACTACTTATATTTTGGAATGAAGTAACTATCTCTAGCTAATAGAGAACAGATCAATGGAGGATGTACAAATATTCGCCTGCATTATCTGAGATGGCTCACATGGGTGCTTCATGATGTGACTATATTCGTTCGCCCATGTTCATGTAGAAGCCCTGACGGTGGCAATCTGAGGAGGAATTAACGACCCATCGTTCCAATTCTAATAACATGCTACACATCGCAACCAAGAGAACAAAGAAACATAATCGCCACATACCGGCGTGCATCTAGAGACAAGTGCCGAACAATTTCCATGGATTAGCAAAGGGAAAGGGAAAGAGGGGCAGACCTTTCGCTGCTTCCAGGAGAGGAACTGGGATGGGGTGATGGGCGGAGCCGCTCCCGCGGTTGCGGGTTGGGCAGCGGCGCGCGCCGGCGGCTGACTACCCTCGTCTTCTGCCCCCATCACCGGAACTTGAGAAACTCTCCGAACACGAAGCGAAGGTGGGGATTTTTTTTTTTTTTTTTTTGGACATTCACGCACCGAGTGTCGATTAGGAGAAGACCGTCGCTGACTGCAAGAATCGGCCCGAATACGTTACAGGCCGTTTGGTTTCCCGTGGCTCGCGACCCTATTTCCCGTGGGCCGTAGAAGGTAGAACGCATTTGGGTGCTCCGATTCGGCCAATCATATACACCGATCAGGTTCGTGCCTAACATCTTAGTCGGGTATTGGGACCGACCCATTTACTTTTTTCCGTTCTTTTCGTTTTTTGTTTATTTTTTATTTATTTCTCTGTTTTTGTTTTTGTTTCCTTTTCTTTTCTGTTTATTTTTTGTTTAAATTCGAAAATATTAGATTCGAGAATAGTTCAAATTAAAATATTTATAAATTTGAAAATAGTTCAAATTTAAAATGTTCAAGTTTGAAAAATATTTAAATTAAAAAATTGTTCGTATTCGAAAAATTTCAAACCTGAAAAAATGTTCAAATTTCGAAAAATCCAAAAAAAATCAAGTTCGAAAAATATTAAAATTTTGAAAATTTTAGCTTTCTGAAATACTAAAACTTTAAAATTCCTGATTTAAATCGGATCTAAAAAGAACCAGTTTTAGAAAACATAAAAAGAAAAATAGAACAGAAAAAAGCAAAAGAAAAAATAAAATAAAATAAAAGGTGGGGGAATGTTGGGCCGGCCCAACAACCCGCCTTGGGCTCGGGTGCGCGTCGGCGACCGATGACGTTGGGACTCCAAGTGTTTACTGTTGTGTCAGCGGAGTATTTTCCCCCACAAGGGTGACTCGAGGGTTATATCGAAATCTCGGGGAATGAAGTAAAGAGTTATCTCTCCCTCTCTTCTTCTAGCAATCCTATAAAATAAAATAAAGCTTTGTGTCCCTAACTTTACCGTGTGATTGCCAAACACAAGATAAAATAAAGTAAACTAAGTAAAGTAAATTAAACAAGTAAAGTAAACTAAGTAAAAGCGGGAAAGTTTGTTTGTTTTGGGGTTTTGAGTGAAAATAAGATAAATAAATATTTTTGTATTTTCGGATTAAAATAGTGTTGCAAATAAAAAAAGTAAGATAAATGCAATGAAAAGGTGTTTGTTATGATTAAAGTTCGCTTGACTATTCTCTCTTCTAAGTTGTAGTGGACAATAAAAATTCATCAATGAGATATAAATAATACTAAAAGATACCTCGCGTGTTGCTGCGGGACTTTAGAAAGATATTTTAAGAATTTAAAACATGTACATATTATAAATCGTAGCATTGAATGGATAAGAAATGAAATCAATATGTGGCCAACATATATAACACAAAAAATGAGTATGTAAATATAGCTAGATAAAAAAAATAAGTGAGGGCAAAGCTCCTTAAAAGGTTACACAGGTGAAGATAATTGTGCCAGTACACAATGTTTTGACAGTCACTACAGCACAAACTGGCTTTGCCGTACACAATGTGACCATGGAAGAATTTGTAACCTCCATATAATTGACTAAAAAATATACTCAAATTTGATTTGTTAGAGCATCTCCACTCTTCTCCCCGACGAGGTCCCCGAGCGATGTTTTTCCCATCCGGACGGCGAAATTCGGCCCAGTCGCGCCCCCGGTTCTTCGATTTCGTCCGGATTTGGCCATTCATCCATCCGGCGAGCCCACGCCATCCCCGCCCCCCCCGGGGATCTATCGGGGGCTCCGGACGAGTGAAAAGCGGGGAAGGGCCCGATCTATCGGCGACTCGACACACGAACCCCACCGCCACCTCGCTCAAAATCTCCCCCACTGATACGTCTCCAACGTATCGATAATTTCTTATGTTCCATGCCACTTTATTGATGATACCTACATGTTTTATGCATACTTTATGTCATATTTATGCATTTTCCGGCACTAACCTATTAACGAGATGCCGAAGAGCCGCTTGTCATTTCTGCTGTTTTTGGTTTCACAAATCCTAGTAAGGAAATATTCTCGGAATTGGACGAAATCAACGCCCAGGATCTTATTTTTCCACGAAGCTTCCAGAAGTCCGGAGAGGAAACGAAGTGGGGCGACGAGGCGCCCACACGCTAGGGCAGCGCGGCCCAAGCCCTGGCCGCGCCGGCCTGCTGTGTGGGGCCCTCGTGGTGCCCCCTGACCTATCTCCTCCGCCTACTTAAGCCTTCGTCGATAATAACTCCAGTACCGAGAGCCACGATACGGAAAACCTTCCAGAGACGCCGCCGCCGCCAATCCCATCTCGGGGGATTCAGGAGATCGCTTCCGGCACCCTGCCGGAGAGGGGAATCATCTCCCGGAGGACTCTTCACCGCCATGGTCGCCTCCGGAGTAAAGAGTGAGTAGTTCACCCCTAGACTATGGGTCCATAGCAGTAGCTAGATGGTCGTCTTCTCCTAATTGTGCTATCATTGTTGGATCTTGTGAGCTGCCTAACATGATCAAGATCATCTATCTGTAATGCTACATGTTGCGTTTGTTGGGATCCGATGAATAGTGAATGCTATGTTATGTTGATTATCAATCTATTATCTATGTGTTGTTTATGATCTTGCATGCTCTCCGTTACTAGTAGAGGCTCTGGCCAAGTTTTTGCTTGTAACTCCAAGAGGGAGTATTTATGCTCGATAGTGGGTTCATGCCTCCATTAAATCTGGGACAGTGACAGAAAGTTCTAAGGTTGTGGATGTGCTATTGCCACTAGGGATAAAACATCGATGCTATGTCTAAGGATGTATGTGTTGATTACATTACGCACCATACTTAATGCAATTGTCTGTTGTTTACAACTTAATACTGGAGGGGGTTCGGATGATAACTTGAAGGTGGACTTTTTAGGCATAGATGCATGCTGGATAGCGGTCTATGTACTTTATCGTAATGCCCAATTAAATCTCACACTACTCATCATAACATGTATGTGCATGGTCATGCCCTCTTTATTTGTCAATTGCCCAACTGTAATTTGTTCACACAACATGCTTATTCTTATGGGAGAGACACCTCTAGTGAACTGTGGACCCCGGTCCATTCTTTTAATCGAATACAATCTACTGCAATACTTGTTCTACTGTTTTCTGCAAACAATCATCATCCACACTATACATCTAATCCTTTGTTACAGCAAGCCGGTGGGATTGACAACCTCACTGTCACGTTGGGGCAAAGTAATTTGGTTGTGTTGTGCAGGTTCCACGTTGGCGCCGGAATCCCTGGTGTTGCGCCGCACTACACTTCGTCGCCATCAACCTTCAACGTGCTTCTTGACTCCTACTGGTTCGATAAACCTTGGTTTCTTACTGAGGGAAACTTACTGCTGTACGCATCACACCTTCCACTTGGGGTTCCCAACGGTCGCGTGCTGTACGCGTGTCACAGGGTTCTCCCGTCTCCCTTCAGGAGACGAGACAATAATGATACTGAATTATTGTCTGATTAATCTCGAAGGGATACAAGTGTTTATATAGGAGGACGGCCTCCTCGAAACCCTAATTTACTTGGGCTAAGCCCCTAATTTACTTGGGCTAAGCCCACAACTAGCCACTAGTGGGCTTCCTGCGTGTATAGGTCAGACCGACCATAATATCTCTCCCCGCCTTCTCAAACAGCTCGTCCTCGAGCTGAACTTCTGGAAACTGCTGGCGGAGATCTTCAAGCTTCTCCCAAGTCGCCTCGTCCTCGGGCAGGCCGGTCCAATGCACCAAGACGTGCCAAAAACCACGGCGCTGCTGGGCCTTCAACACGCGAGCCACACTCGCCGGGGCAGGCTCGAGACGCCCATCCGAAGTAGGTGGAAGAGCTGGTGGTGCAGAAGGAGGGTCGCCCCGGTAGGCCTTCAGGAGGCCGACGTTGAAGACGTCGTGGAGGCGCGAGCCCGCAGGTAACTCAAAGCGGTAGGCGAGCTTGCCGATGCGCTCCAGCACACGGAAAGGACCGGCGTAACGAGGTCCCAACTTGCGCCTGGAGCGCGGGTCCAAGGACTGGGTCGTCCGGTGAAGAAGACGTAGCCAGACCCAATCGCCCACCGCAAACTCCGCCTCGCAATGGTGTGCATCATAGTACTTCCTGGCCAGCTGCTGAGCCCGAAGAAGTCGCTGGCGCGCCTCAGCCAGTATCTCGTCGCGGGTACGCAGCAGGTCATCCGCCGTCTCAGTACGGGCCGTGCCAGATGCATAGGGAAGCATCGCCGCTGGTGGCCTCCCGTAGACCACCTCAAAGGGAGTAGCGTGCAGCGCGGAGTGGTAGGACGTGTTGTAGCAGTACTCGGCCCACGCCAGCCAGTCCACCCAAGCTCGTGGACGATCCCCGGTGATGCAGCACAGGTACATGGCGATGATCTTGTTGACGACCTCGGACTGGCCGTCCGTCTGAGGATGAAATGCCGTGCTCATGCGGAGCTTCACCCCCGCCAACCCAAAGAGGTCCCTCCAGACGTGACCCGTGAACACAGGATCACGATCACTGACGATGGAGGACGGAAACCCATGGAGGCGAACGATGCCGTCGAAGAAAGCGCGTGCCACGAACGCCGCCGTATAGGGATGGCCGAGGGCGATGAAGTGCGCATACTTGGAGAAGCGGTCAACCACCGTGAGGATGACGGACTTGCCGCCAACCTTCGGCAGCCCCTCGATGAAGTCCATGGAGATGTCCGCCCACACCTGGGATGACACGTCCAGCGGCTGCAGCAAGCCCGCCGGACGGAGCGTCTCCGTCTTGTTCCGCTGGCATGTGACACACGCCCGCACCCAGTCTCGCACCAGGGCGCCATCCCCTGGAATGTAAAAATCAGCGCGGAGACGGTGCAGGGTCTTCTGGACGCCCTCGTGACCTGCAGAATGCGCCAAGGACAAGGCCTGGTGGCGCAGGTCTCCATGATCCGGCACGAAGATGCGGCGTCCATGGAGGAGTAGTCCCTCGTCCAGGCGCCATGGCGCGGCCAGCTCGCCGTCGGCCAGGCGCTGGCGCAGCTGCTGCGCATCCGCAGCCGTGGCAGTAGCGCGGCGAACCTCGTCGATGAAGGCGAAAGATGGCCCGGAGTGGATGCAGAGGGCTGCACCGACTGTGGGCGCGTCCGCAGTGTCGTCAACGTCTCGGCGGGACAGGGCGTCGGCGACTGTGTTGAGGCGGCCGGGGCGGTACTCGACGGTGAAGTCGAAGCCGAAGAGCTTGCTGATCCACTGGTGTTGCGGCACGGTGGAGAGGCGCTGATCCAGCAAGAACTTTAGTGGTCCGTGCGCACACGGAATGTCCGGCCCCAAAGATACGCCCGCCAGTGGCGCACCGCCTGGACCAGCCCGATCAGCTCGCGCTCATATGCGGCGAGCTTGTGGTGGCGCGCGGCGAAGGGGCGACTGAAGAAAGCGAGTGGACCCTCGCCCTGGTGAAGAACGGCGCCGAAGCCAATGCCGGAGGCGTCGCAGTCCACCACGAACGGCTCGTCGAAGTCCGGCATCTGAAGAACAGGACCCGTCGTGAGTGCCCGCTGCAGGGTGGCGAAGGCCGTGGCCGCCTCCTCGTCCTAGGAGAAGGCGTCGCGGCGAAGCAGGCGCGTGAGGGGCACGGCGATGAGGCCGAAGTCCTGGATGTATCGCCTGTAGTATCCTGCGAGGCCCAAAAATCCGCGAAGAGCTCGTGGCGACTGGGGCGTTGGCCAGGCGGCGACGGCAGCGACTTTGTCCGCGTCCATCGCGACACCGTCGGCTGAGATGACGTGGCCCAAGTACGCGACGGAGGTCGTGCCAAACGAGCACTTCGAGCGCTTGAGGAGAAGACGATGCGCTCGAAGCTCGTTGAAGATGATGGCCACGTGCTGCAGGTGCTCCGCCCAGGATGCGCTGTAGATCAAAATATCATCAAAGAAAACAAGCACAAAGCGGCGTAAGTAGGGGCTGAGCACGTCGTTCATCAGAGCCTGGAAGGTCGCCGGTGCGTTGGAGAGGCCGAACGGCATCACCAAAAACTCGTAGTGGCCATGGTGAGTGCGGAACGCCGTCTTGGCGATGTCGTCCGGGTGCATGTGCACCTGATGATAGCCCGAGCGCAAGTCGAGCTTGGTGAAGAAGCGCGCGCCATGCAGCTCGTCCAGGAGCTCATCCACGACGGGGATGGGAACTTGTCCTTGGACGTGACGGTGTTGAGGGCGCGGAAGTCGATGCAGAAACGCCACGTTCCGTCGGTCTTGCGCACAAGGAGCACGGGGGCGCAGAACGGTGACGTCGAGATCCGGATGATGCCCTGTGCTAGCATGACCGCCACCTGGCACTCGAGCTCGTCCTTCTGCAGCTGGGGGTACCGGTACGGCCGCACAGCTACGGGTGCCGTGTTTGGCAGCAGGTGGATGCGGTGGTCACATGGTCGCGAGGGAGGGAGGCCCTGCGGCTCGTCGAAGAGGTCGCCGTGCTGCTGCAGTAAGTCGGCCAGGAGCGGATGCGCCTCGTCTAGCGCGGCGGCCATCAGGTGGAGCTGCGGGGATGTGCCAGTGCTGCCCACGCCCGTCCAGTGAACACGGCGGCAGCCCTCGCGCCAGAAGATGAGGGACAGCACGTCGAGGTCCCACTGGATGGGGCCTAAGGTGCTCAGGAAGTCGAGGCCGAGGATGAAGTCGTAGCAGCCCAAGTCGATGCCGACGCAGTCGATGGAGAACGGCTCATCGCCCACGAGCACGGGAACCTGTCGCGCCACGCCCTGGCACGTAAGACGATCCCCGTTGGCGACGGTGACGCTGTACTTGTCCGATCCCGCCGGCTGGAGAGCGAGGCGGCGCATGGCGGTGTTGGACAGGAAGTTGTGCGTGGAGCCCGTGTCCACCAGCGCAGTGAGACGCTCCCCATTGATCGTCACCGGAAGCAGCATCGTCTTTGCTGTCTTGATGCCCGCCATAGCATGGAGAGAGACGACGAAGGCGGACGCATCGACTGGCGCGTAGGTCGTGACACCGGCCTCAGTGACGGTGGCGGCCGCGAGCTCGGTGGTGAGGGCCTCAACGTCGGTGTCGTCGACGGTCTCCAAGTAGAAGAGGCGGGCGCACGTGTGGCCCGGCGTGTACTTGTCGTCGCAGTTGAAGCACAGCCCCTGGCGGCGGCGCTCAAGCTGCTCCGCAGCCGTCAGCCGCTTGAAGGGGCGAGTCGGCGCAGGAGGGCCTGCGGGCGCAGCGGCCGGTGCGGGGCGCGGCGGGGCGGTGGGCGCGTCGGGGCGGGTCGGGGCGCGGGACGAGCGCTGCCACGTTGCGCGTAGACCTGCTGCATGGCGAGGGCGCGCTGCTCGTAGGCTCATGCGTAGTACATGGCCATATGCAGGTCCGCCGGCTCGCGCATCTCGACGTCGACGCGGATGTAGTCGGGGAGGCCGCCGACGAAGAGATCGGCGCGCTGCCGTGCCGAGACGCCCGGGGCATGGCACGCGAGCGCCTGAAAGCGGTCGGCGAAGTCCTGGACCGTGGTGGTGAAGGCGAGGCGTCCCAGCTCGGCGAGGCGGCTGCCACGGAGGGTCGGCCCAAACCGCTGGAGGCACAGGTCGCGGAAACGCTCCCAGGGCGGCATCCCGCCCTCGTCCTACTCGAGGGCGTAGTACCAAGTCTGCGTGGCGCCCCGTAGGTGATAGGAGGCGATCCATGTGCGGTCGGTGCTGGGCGTCCGCTGCCCCCAAAAAAACTGCTCACACTGGTTCAGCCAGTTCAGGGGGTCGGTGGCGCCATCGTAGGTGGCGAACTCCAGCTTAGTGAAGCGGGGCGGCTGCTGTGCCAAAGGCGGGACCTCGGGGGCGCCCTCCTGGCGGCCCGGGTTGAAGGGCGTGCTCGCGGCGAAGGGGCCCGCAGACCCGCCAGGACCGCCAAGGCGGTGGGCGGGCTGCTGAACCGTCGTCCGCGCCGCAGTATGAGTGTAGACGGGCGACGCGTCGGTCCATGTGGGAATCGGCGAGGGCGACGGCGGCCACCACGCGGGCCGGCCATTGCTGGCGGCGGAGGCGGGCGGTGGGGGTGGCGGCGGATTGGCGGGCGGTGGGGGCGGCGGCGGAACAGCGGCCGGTGGGGGCGGCGGCGGAATCGGCCGGTGGGGGCGGCGGGTGCTGGCCGGCCTTGATCTCCGCGAGCTCGAAGCGGATGGCGCGGAGGCTGTCGGTGAGGTCCGCCAAAGTAGCGGGCAGGAGGTCGAGGCCCGTGGGGACGGCGGCGGCCTGATCTCCGTTGGCGGCGGCGGCCCCCTGCAGCGCGTGGGCGCCTGTCATGGCGGCGGGGGTGGTGTTGGTGGCGGCGGTGGACGTGGCGGCGATGGGGTCGACGGGGGGGGCTGTTGGAGCCCATGAGACCTAGGCAATGTGATACCAAAGTGGTAGAGGCTAGGGTGTCTAGGGCGGAGGTTGTAAGGGTGGAAGTGATGGCGGAGAGGTTGGAGAGCTCGACGCCGGCGGCTGGGCGCCGTCGCGGAGGAAGGAGGTGGCGGCTAGGGTTGGTGCGGCGGCGCAGGGTTCTCCCGTCTCCCTTCAGGAGACGAGACAGTAACGATACTGAATTATTGTCTCATTAATCTCGAAGGGATACAAGTGTTTATATAAGAGGACGGCCTCCTCGAAACCCTAATTTACTTGGGCTAAGCCCCTAATTTACTTGGGCTAAGCCCACAACTAGCCATTAGTGGGCTTCCTGTGTGTATATGTCAGACCGACCATAACAAGTACTCTCATCTAACACCACAATACTAAATCGACACCTAAATAAAATATATATTATGAAACAAAAATCAGAGAGGAAGAGGAGTCAAAATGTGAATTGAGAGGAGGCTGTGTAGTACTCTCATCTAACACCACAATACTAAATCCTACAATTATCCATATGAGATAAATGCAGGGAGCAGAGGTGGCTATGTTCTTAACGAAGAACACACAGCCAGAATTGAGATTTAGCACTTAATATAAGATGCAAATGATGCTACTACGAATCAAATCTACCTATATAGGTACATATTAAGTAGCTAGCTAGCCTAATACGAACAAAATCAACACAAACATAAATAAAAATAAAAGAGGTGGAGCTAACCAGCCTGCCAACATTAAGATCTGACATAAAATTACCACTCTTTCATCTCAACAATAGCTCGACCCTCCCGCTTACAACTCTTTCATCTGAACAATAGCTCGATCCTCCCGTTGCTGCCTCTCGGACGAAGTCTGGGAACCTTGATCTCTATCGATGGCTAATGCTAGTAAAATCAACACAATCTACCTATATAGGTACAGAAACAGAGTAGTTAGCTAGCCGAATGCCAACAAAATCAATACAAGCATAATAAAAAAAATAGAAGAGGTGGAGCTAGCTAGTCTAATGTCAACTTTAAGATCTGGCATAAAATTACCACTCTTTCCTCTCAATAATAGCTCGACCCCTCCCGCTGCTGCTTCTAAGCCAAAGTCTCCTGGGAACCTTGATCTCTGTCGATGAGGATTATCCTTCGTCGTCACCCTCACGATAATTAAGAGTTGTCACAGACCAATATCGCAGCATGTAAAATTTAGCAAATAAAATTTCAGTAATTGATTTGAGCACCTCACCAAATATACATGGTTCATCTGATCTTTCAGCGGCAAAATGGCTTCCAGCTTTATCTTCTTCCTACAGAAAAGGAACAACCAGAAGAGAAAAAGGATAAAAAATTTGCCTTGTCATCAAAGGCGCACCAACCATAATCCCTCCAATTAGAAATAGTAGAATTAACGTTCATAGCTCTAGTAATCAAGAGTTGTACTACTGGAAAGTTTAGTGCAAGTACTTTACCACTCCGAATTTTCTATTCGCTGACTGTTGCACAAAAATATTTAAGCACTTTAAGCTTAATCCTGCAATATGCATCAAGCAACACCCAAAAATATTTAAGCACTTTATGAACAGAATTTCACAAACAGTTCAACCACTTGAGAAATTATCCGAACAAAATATGCTCATTAAAACGACCTTGGTATTCTTCAGAAAACTCCCCCCAGATTCTTCTCTTCTTCCTCAAACCGACTCACAGAAAATCAACAATTCATATAGTTCAATCACTTGAGAATTTAATCGAATAAGATATGACTCGGAGAAATTGACCTTGGCATTCTTCCTTCTCTTTTTTCTTAGATCTGCACACAGTGTTTTCACAAACAATCAATTAATAATTTTCCTAGCCCTTAGAGAGGGAGGATTTTCAGAGACATGCGTTGTTTGCTGCTACTACTACGGACAAGTTGATCCAGATGCCACCGCCTCACGCCATCCCATATGTATTGCCGAGGCGAAAGTTCAACGGGAGAGAGAAACCGAGAATAGAGAGGATACTGGAGGGCATGGACTTGCCAGGACCGGATGCCACCACACTCAAAAAGGCGGGTTGTGGGGAGGAGAAGGAGCGGAGATGAGAACGGTTGTGCACATAGGGAGTACTTGCAGGCTTTCACGAAGATGACATGGAGAAGTGCGGGCTGCTTCCTGCGTGCTCACGCCGCACCCCACCGGTGGCCCTGCTCCCGCGCGCCTGAGCCGCGCTCCACCGGCGGCCCTGCTCCCGCGCACTTGAGCCACGCCCTCAGAGGGGGATGGGAGGGAGCTCCATGAGGGAGGAGAGGGAGGGACGTCGGAGGGAGCGCAGCAGGTGATGAGATGGAAGGATGCGGGAGTGGGAGGCAGCGCCTAGGGTTTTGACCCGTGGCCTGGGTCGTGGTCCTCAGCTCCTCCAAGCGGCGACAAGATGCGCGGAGACGGTATGCTGTTCCGACCGTGGGGGAGAGGCAGCGGCGCTGTGGGGAGGAGAGGAACCCATGGAGGCGGCGCGTTGCTGCCTGCGCTCCATTGGAGCCAAGGAAGAGAGAGCGGCGAGCAGGGTGGAGATTGGTCGTGAGTGGGGATTGGGGGAGAAGAATGTGAGTGGGGATTGGGTGGGCGGAAGACCCCTATGCCCTCAGCCACGCTTAACCAACCAGAAACCAACCCAGTGACTGACGAGTGGACCGGCCGAGCTGCGGGTCCCAAATGCAGAAGCAAGCGGGTAGAAATTGGCTGATTCTTGGCTTCAGCTAGGGAGGGGCAATGAATTTTAGTCCTCCCACGCGCGCCCACGCTAGGAATGAACGGACAAGATCGACGAAGTAACCCACCTGGGAAGATCTAACGGCCACAATTATCAAATCGTTGCTAGAGCCCCATGGGGATGCAACAATTATACCTTTAGATTGTCCAAGCACCAAGAGAACAGAGAACACGATGACAATCTGCTTCAACGCAGCCGTGAGGAACCCCCAATCCTGAGTGAGGAATCTGGTCCTCGACGATGCTAGTGCCTAGGGGAAAAGCACAATCGATGCCATCGGCTGCGGAAGACAGAAAGGGAACCTATATTTCTTTCCCACGAAAATCAAATCGTTAAAAAAAAATATGCGAGTTAGATGGAAAAAAAATCTTAATGCGAAACCAAAATAACAATCATGAAAGGCAAAGAGATCCAGAAGAATAAGATTCATGCGTTGAAGCCGTTGCAATGCAAGAGGATTTGTTGGATTCATAAAATTGCCTCTTCAGTGGGATGATAAGTGAAGGAACTATGAGGGTGCAGATGAGCTTCCCTGGCAAGGAGGTGATGGCACAGGATGATAAATAGGTGACACAGTGCTCGGCTACCTCGCCGGATATGGTGGAGAACTGGAGAATGTGGATATGGAGCTAGTGAATACACCTATTTGGAACAGCCAAGAATTCCATTGGAACACTGAAGCAGCCAACACGGCATATGTATAGAGGAGAGGACACAGAAACCAAAAGCCATAAGTAGATAGAGCATGAGTAATCATGGACTTAATTCGGAGAGCTCAAGAGATTACCCATCAGTTACGGACATGCATTGTGCATTGAAGAGAAATAATTAGCAGAAATTTGGTCACCAAGAGGCTGATGGGAGACGAGTGGTTTTTGAGAGTGAGGGGACACTGGTTGCCGCTCTCATTATTTTTTTCCTTACGTTAAATTGTACAGTGCAGCATGCGTCAGACTTTGTAACATGCAGCTAACAAAACTGAACCGTTAGATGATTCGAATCTAACGGCTGTGAATATGTGCTGATGTGAATAGGATGCATGTCAAGATAGACAACTTAAATGATCTCTTAGTGGAGTTTTCTTTTATAAGAGATATAGATAATTTCAACATGTGTAATATATGCATTCATATGGGCATTAGGTCCTAACATAGAGATGATGCAACACATCTCTCTTGTACTCCACAAGATAGGAAAAACTTCATGCAATTTTGTATTAAGAATTAACAAAGTATAGCCAAGTACTTTGACATGATGTTTGAATATCAAATACGCTACCTTTATCAAACAAGATCATAACTTTTTTCACGTGACGAACATAGCATATTGATGGTTGTGAAATACACCATATTTTCTCGCGTTTAAAACCTTAGCTAAGTCAATAAATTGACTAAGTTTACCTCTCAACTTTCCACTAATCCCTAATCAATGCAAAGATATGCGATATCTTCTATTTTTGGATGTTGCGCAGGATATCACGTCATAATGGCAAATGGATCTCCAATTACTAAAGAAAATCGCGTCAGGAACATGGCAAAGTTGACTACGTTTGGAAAGGCGGTTTCAGGGGCTTTAACGGGCATTGTTACGGGCAAGCCTCGCCCGTACCACCCGTGGTTGCGTTCCCTATGTCAAACACTATAAAAGTCGTGAAAGGACCGACACTGAAAATAGAGACATTCGTCGCCAAACAGAGCCGCCATCCACCAAATCTATCTGCAACACACCGAAGGAGATCCACCACCATAGTTCATCGATTCCATCCTCCATATCCTCCATAACCATAGTCATCACCATTGTAATAGAGATCTCCTTGAGAATTGGCGATCATTGTATGAATATTGTGATTTCAATCTAAGTATTTTGCACAGTGATTTATATCTTTGTATTTGATCTTCATATTATGTGTGAGTAGTCCTCATGGGCAGCAGGTTGGGGTGAATCCTCGCAGAGTTCATGTGCATCTAATCTTATGTTATGTGTAAGGATTGAATAAAAGTTTTGTGATCTTAAATCCTTGTCTCTTTGCCTCGTCTTTCATGATCTGCAGGTACCCATATCATTCGAATCGATCAAGGGCAGAGGTGGGATGAGTGGAGAATGGCGTGCTACCGCGAAACCTCAGTGACAGAAAAGGGCAAGTACTGGTACATGTTTAGTGATTCATTCGGGATCATAGCACAATCATCTAGCTTAAGGCTTTGGTATGTATTTACTTAAAAACTGTTGTTGCTTGCGGCTGTGAGGACAATGGTTGAACAATTAGGCTCTTGTCACCTCTACCTTTAGGGGCAAGGGTATTTACTGGTGTGCTACTCACAAATCTTTTATCTCTATTTTATTGTTGGAGATATGCCCGAGAGGCAATAATAAAGTAGTTATTGTTATATGTTAGTGTTCATGATAATTTTTTACACCACATGCTATAATTGTATTAATCAGAAACATTAATACATGTGTGTTGTGTAAACAACCAGAGTCCCTAGTAAGCCTCTCGTTTAACTAGATTGTTGATTAATAGATGATCATGGTTTCCTAGTCATGAACATTGGATGTTATTAATAACAAGATCATATTATTAGGTGAATGATGTGATGGACACACACCAATAGTAAGCATAGCATAAGATCAAATCATTAAGTTCAACTTGCTATAAACTTTCGATACATAGTAACCTAGTCCTTCCACCATGAGATCATGTAAATCACTTACACTGGATGAGTACTTTGATTACATTGTAACGACCCGGAAAAACCCCAAATTAGATTTTTCACCGCTGCTTGTTTTTCTGTGTCGTTCCAAGTTCATCACGGCATATGCATCATACCATCCATGTTTTTAACAAATAAAATTATTTTATAAACCCTAAACTATTTTCTTTTCCCTCTCACATGGTTTATAAAATAAACCTCCTCTATGTCTTTTCATTTAACAAAACCCTAACATAAAACTATTTTATTGTTTTTGCTAAAACTCTTTGTCTCTTATTTTATCTCTCTTTCCATCTCGGTATTTAAATTAAAATCTATGTTTAAATGGTTTCGAAATCAGTGTGCAAAGCAGTTTTAAAACAAAAGAGAAAAACAGGTTTCTAAAAAAAACTCTAGCTACTTAGGTTCTAGGATTTGGGAAATGGTTCCCTTATATTACTAGTCTAGGTTTCCACTCTAACTGATGCAGAAGCTGGCTCCTTTGACTTCATTTATTGGGTTCTTCATCTTGTTGCAGTAGACTCCTTTGTCTTCGAGTTCCACGGTAGTTTCTCCTTCGGTGCCTCCATAACTAAGCAGGGGATTCAAAGAGGGAGAAGTACGAGCGTACTCAACAAGTTCATTATAGGAAATAGGTGTATCATGCACTAGCTACAGCCACAAATCAGAAAGTCATAGGGGAATGAAGTTTTTGTAATCATTTCTTCAGAAGGTTTATTTTATTTTGAAAACTATCCCTGTTAGTCTTCACAGGTTGACCAGAACTTCATGGAGTTCCTTCCTGTCGCGTTCGTAGTTCCCTTCTCGGAACAGGGAGTGACAACCACAATTAACTACTCTCTGCAGAGGTGCGTTAGTTTTCCCATAAGAGAACTTATCCTTATTGCCAAACGGGTGTATACCTTCCCTTCCACACTTCCTTGGTGTGAGGCCCGGTATAAGAACCAAGTCAATCATTGCCTTCTCCGCAACCCTGTGATACGTCTCAAACGTATCTATAATTTCTTATGTTCCATGCTACTTTTATGAAGATACTCACATGTTTTATACACACTTTATGTCATTATTATGCATTTTCCGGCAATAACCTATTGACAAGATGCCGAAGAGCCAGTTGCTGTTTTCTGCTGTTTTTGGTTTCAGAAATCCTACAAAGGAAATATTCTCGGAATTGGACGAAATCAACGCTCAGGGTCTTATTTTCCACGGAGCTTCCAGAAGACCGAAGAGGATACGAAGTGGGGCCACGAGGTGGCGACACACCAAGGCGGCGTGGCCAAGGAGGGGCCCGCGCCGCCCTACTGTGTGGGCCCCTCGTGACGCCTCCAACCCTACCCTTCCGCCTACTCATAGCCTTCGTCGCGAAAACCCCATTACCGAGAGCCACGATACGGAAAACCTTCCAGAGACGCCGCCGCCAATCCCATCTCGGGGGATTCAGGAGATCGCCTCCGGCACCCTGCCGGAGAGGGGAATCATCTCCCGGAGGACTCTTCATCGCCATGATCGCCTCCGGATTGATGTGTGAGTAGTTCACCCCTGGACTATGGGTCCATAGCAGTAGCTAGATGGTTGTCTTCTCCTAATTGTGCCATCATGTTAGATCTTGTGAGCTGCCTATCATGATCAAGATCATCTATTTGTAATGCTACAAGTTGTGTTTGTTGGGATTCGATGAATATGGAATACTATGTCAAGTTGATTATCAATCTATCATATATGTGTTGTTTATGATCTTGCATGCTCTCCGTTGCTAGTAGAGGCTCTGGCCAAGTTGATACTTGTGACTCCAAGAGGGAGTATTTATGCTCGATAGTGGGTTCATGCCTCCATTGAATCTGGGATAGTGACAGAAAGTTCTAAGGTTGTGGATGTGCTGTTGCCACTAGGGATAAAACATCAATGCTTTGTCTAAGGATATTTGTGTTGATTACATTACGCACCATACTTAATGCAATTGTCTGTTGTTTGCAACTTAATACTGGAAGGGGTGCGGATGCTAACCCGAAGGTGGACTTTTTAGGCATAGATGCATGCTGGATAGCGGTCTATGTACTTTGTCGTAATGCCCAATTAAATCTCATTGCCTGTTTTGCTATGTTTGATTGATTTCTTTGTTCCATTAACTTTCAGTAGCTTTGTGAAATGTCCAGAAGTGTTAAGAATGATTATGTCACCTCTGAATATGTGAATTTTTGATTATGCACTAACCCTCTAATGAGTTTGTTTTGATTTTGGTGTGGAGGAAGTTTTCAAGGATCAAGAGAGGAGGATGATACAATATGATCAAGGAGAGTGAAAACTCTAAGCTTGGGGATGCCCCCGTCGTTCATCCCTGCATATTTCAAGAAGACTCAAGCATCTAAGCTTGGGGATGCCCAAGGCATCCCCTTCTTCATCGACAACTTATCAGGTCACCTCTAGTGAAACTATATTTTTATTCCGTCACATCTTATGTGCTTTACTTGGAACATCTGTATGTTTTTATTTTTGTTTGTGTTTGAATAAAATCGGATCCTAGCATTCTTTGTGTGGGAGAGAGACACGCTCCGCTGTTTCATATGAACACATGTGTTCTTAGCTTTATTCTTAATGTTCATGGCGAAGGTTGAAACTGCTTCGTTAATTGTTATATGGTTGGAAACAGAAAATGCTACATGTGGTAATTGGTACAATGTCTTGAATAATTTGATACTTGGCAATTGTTGTGCTCAAATAGATCATGTTTAAGCTCTTGCATCATGTACTTTGCACCTATTAATGAAGAAATATGTAGAGCTTGTTGACATTTGGTTTGCATGATTGGTCTCTCTAAAGTCTAGATATTTTCTGGCGAGGGTTTGAACAACAAGGAAGACAGTGTAGAGTCTTATAATGCTTGCAATATGTTCTTATGTAAGTTTTTCTGTACCGGTTCATACTTGTGTTTGCTTCAAACAACCTTGCTAGCCTAAGCCTTGTACTGAGAGGGAATACTTCTCGTGCATCCAAATCCTTGAGCCAAAAACTATGCCATTTGTGTCCACCATACCTACCTACTACATGGTATTTTTCTGCCATTCCAAGTAAAAAACTTCGTGTGCTACCTTTAAACAATTCAAAAGTTATTATCTCTTATTTGTGTCAATGTTTTATAGCTCATGAGGAAGTATGTGGTGTTTATCTTTCAATCTTGTTGGGCAGACTTTCACCAATGGACTAGCGGCTTCATCCGCTTATCCAATAATTTTGCAAAAAGAGCTGGCAACGGGGTTCCCAGCCCCAATTAATTAACTTTCATTAATAATTCTCTTCACATGGTTTGCTCTGATTTATCAGTAAGCAACTTAATTTTGCAAATAGACACTCCTCCATGGTATGTGAATGATTGGAAGGCACCCGAGGATTCGGTTAGCCATGGCTTGAGAAAGCAAAGGTTGGGAGGAGTGTCATCTCTAAATAAAACTAAAATAAATAGACACTCCTTCATGGTATGTGAATGTTGGAAGGCACCCGAGGATTCGGTTAGCCATGGCTTGAGAAAGCAAAGGTTGGAAGGAGTGTCACCCAAAAATAAAAATAAACTAAACTAAAGTACATGTGTAAACAAAAGAGAAGAGGGATGATCTACCTTGCTGGTAGAGATAACGTCCTTCATGGGAGCCGCTCTTTGAAAGTCTGTTTGATGAGGGGGCTAGAGTGCCCACTACCATTCGTTGACAACAACAAACACCTCTCAAAACTTTACTTTTATACTCTCTATATGATTTCAAAACTTGAAAAGCTCTAGCACATGATTTTATCCCTGCTTCCCTCTGCGAAGGGCCATTCTTTTACTTTTATGTTGAGTCAGTTTACCTACTTCTTTCTATCTTAGAAGCAAACACTTTTGTTAACTGTGCATTGATTCCTACATATTTGCTTATTTGCATTCATCATATTACTTTGTGTTGACAATTATCCATGAGATAAACATGTTGAAAGTTGAAAGCAACTGCTGAAACTTATATCTTCCTTTGTGTTGCTTCAAAACTTTCTACTAAGAATCTATTGCTTTATGAGTTAACTCCTATGCAAGTCTTATTGATGCTTGTCTTGAAAGTACTATTCATGAAAAGTCTTTGCTATATGATTCAGTTTTTTATTCATTGTCTTTACCATTGCTTCGAATCACTTCATTCATCTCATATGCTTTACAATAGTATTGATCAAGATTATGATAGCATGTCACTTCAGAAATTATCTTTGTTATCGTTTACCTACTCGAGGGCGAGTAGGAACTAAGCTTGGGGATGCTTGATACGTCTCAAACGTATCTATAATTTCTTATGTTCCATGCTACTTTTATGATGATACTCACATGTTTTATACACACTTTATGTCATTATTATGCATTTTCCCAAGACTAACCTATTGACAAGATGCCGAAGAGCCGCTTGTCAAGTTTTCTGCTGTTTTTGGTTTCAGAAATCCTACAAAGGAAATATTCTCGGAATTGGACGAAATCAACCCCCAGGGTCTTATTTTTCCACGGAGCTTCCAGAAGACCGAAGAGGATACGAAGTGGGGCCACGAGGCGGCGACACACCAAGGAGGCGAGACCAAGGAGGGGCCCGCGCTGCCTTACTGTGTGGGCCCCTCGTGACGCCTCCAACCCTACCCTTCCGCCTACTTAAAGCCTTCGTCGCGAAAACCCCAGTACCGAGAGCCACGATACGGAAAACCTTCCAGAGACGCCGCCGCCGCCAATCCCATCTCGGGGGATTCAGGAGATCGCCTCCGGCACCCTGCCGGAGAGGGGAATCATCTCCCGGACGACTCTTCATCGCCATGATCGCCTCCGGATTGATGTGTGAGTAGTTCACCCCTGGACTATGGGTCCATAGCAGTAGCTAGATGGTTGTCTTCTCCTAATTGTGCCATCATGTTAGATCTTGTGAGCTGCTGATGCGTGTGGTTGGCACGTCCGTTGGGAACCCCAAGAGGAAGGTGTGATGCGCACAGCGGCAAGTTTCCCTCAGTAAGAAACCAAGGTTTAATCGGACCAGTAGGAGTCAAGAAGCACGTTGAAGGTTGATGGCGGCGGGATGTAGTGCGGCGCAACACCAGTGATTCCGGCGCCAACGTGGAACCTGCACAACACAACCAAAGTACTTTGCCCCAACGAAACAAAGGAGGTTGTCAATCTCACCGGCTTGTCAGAACAAAGAGTTAACCGTATTGTGTGGAAGATGATTGTTTGCGTAAAAACAGAGAACAAGTATTGCAAAGAGATTGTATTTCAAGAAAGAGAATTGGACCGGGTCCACAGTTCACTAGAGGTGTCTCTCCCATAAGACGAACAGCATGTTGGGTGAACAAATTACAGTTGGGCAATTGACAAATAAAGAGAGCATGACCATGCACATACATATCATGATGAGTATAGTGAGATTTAATTGGGCATTACGACAAAGTACATAGACCGTCATCCAACTGCATCTATGCCTAAAAAGTCCACCTTCAGGTTATCATCCGAACCCCTCCAAACATTAAGTTGCTAACAACAGACAATTGCATTAAGTATTGCGCGTAATGTAACTAGTGACTACATCCTTGAACATAGCACTAATGTTTTATCCCTAGTGGCAACAGCACATCCATAACCTTAGAGGTTCTTGTCACCCCTCCAGATTCACGGAGACATGAACCCACTATCGAGCATAAATACTCCCTCTTGGAGTTACTAGCATCAACTTGGCCAGAGCATCTACTAATAACGGAGAGCATGCAAGATCATAAACAACACATAGATATAACTTTGATAATCAACATAACAAGTATTCTCTATTCATCGGATCCCAACAAACGCAACATATAGAATTACAGATAGATGATCTTGATCATGTTAGGCAGCTCACAAGATCCGACAATGATAGCACAATGGGGAGAAGACAACCATCTAGCTACTGCTATGGACCCATAGTCCAGGGGTAGACTACTCACACATCACACCGGAGGCGACCATGGCGGCGTAGAGTCCTCCGGGAGATGATTCCCCTCTCCGGCAGGGTGCCGGAGGCGATCTCCTGGATCCCCCGAGATGGGATCGGCGGCGGCGGCGTCTCTGGAAGGTTTTCCGTATCGTGGCTCTCGGTACTGGGGGTTTCGTCACGGAGACTTTTTATAGGCGGAAGGGCAGGTCAAGAGGCGGCACGGGGGCCCCACACCACAGGCCGGCGCGGCCAAGGGGGGGCCCGCGCCGCCCTATGGTGTGGCCCCTCCGTGGCCCCTCTTCGTCTCTCCTTCGGACTTCTGGAAGCTTCGTGAGAAAATAGGCCCCTGGGCTTTGATTTCGTCCAATTCCGAGAATATTTCCTTACTAGGATTTCTGAAACCAAAAACAGCAGAAACAGAATCGGCACTTCGGCATCTTGTTAATAGGTTAGTTCCAGAAAATGCACGAATATGACATAAAGTGTGCATAAAACATGTAGATAACATCAATAATGTGGCATGGAACATAAGAAATTATCGATACGTCGGAGACGTATCAGCTGCCTATCATGATCAAGATCATCTATTTGTAATGCTACATGTTGTGTTTGTTGGGATCCGATGAATATGGAATACTATGTCAAGTTGATTATCAATCTATCATATATGTGTTGTTTATGATCTTGCATGCTGTCCGTTGCTAGTAGAGGCTTTGGCCAAGTTGATACTTGTGACTCCAAGAGGGAGTATTTATGCTCGATAGTGGGTTCATGCCTCCATTGAATCTGGGACAGTGACAGAAAGTTCTAAGGTTGTGGATGTGCTGTTGCCACTAGGGATAAAACATCAATGCTTTGTCTAACGATATTTGTGTTGATTACATTACGCACCATACTTAATGCAATTGTCTGTTGTTTGCAACTTAATACTGGAAGGGGTGCGGATGCTAACCCGAAGGTGGACTTTTTAGGCATAGATGCATGCTGGATAGCGGTCTGTGTACTTTGTTGTAATGCCCAATTAAATCTTGATATGTATGTGCATTGTTATGCCCTCTTTATTTGTCAATTGCCCAACTGTAATTTGTTCACCCAACATGCTATTTCTTATTGGAGAGACACTGATACGTCTCCAACGTATCTATAATTTCTGATGTTCCATGCTTGTTTTATGACAATACCTACATGTTTTGTTCACACTTTATGTCATTATTATGCATTTTCTGGAACTAACCTATTGACAAGATGCCGAAGTGTCAGTTCCTGTTTTCTGCTGTTTTTGGTTTCAGAAATCCTAGTAAGGAAATATTCTCGGAATTGGACGAAATCAACGCCGAGCATCTTAGAATTCCACGAAGCTTCCAGAACACCCGGGTGGGACCAGAGGAGAGCCATAGGCCCACCACACAGGGTGGCGGCGCGGCCCAAGGGGGGGCGCGCCCCCCTATTGTGTGGCGCCCCCGTTAGCCTTCCGACTCCGCCTCTTCGCCTATAAGAAGCCCCCTGACCTAAGTCTTCGATACGAATAAGCCACGGTACGAGAAACCTTCCAGAGCCGCCGCCATCGCGAAGCCAAGATCTGGGGGACATGAGTCTCTGTTCCGGCACGCCGCCGGGACGGGGAAGTGCCCCCGGAAGGCATCTCCATCGACACCACCGCCATCTTCATCACCGCTGCTGTCTCCCATGAGGAGGGAGTAGTTCTCCATCGAGGCTAAGGGCTGTACCGGTAGCTATGTGGTTAATCTCTCTCTCCATGTACTTCAATACAATGATCTCATGAGCTGCCTTACATGATTGAGATCCATATGATGCTTTGTAATCTAGATGTCGTTATGCTATTCAAGTGGATTTTACTTATGTGATCTCCGGAGACTCCTTGTCCCACGTGTGTAAAGGTGACAGTGTGTGCACCGTGTGGGTCTCTTAGGCTATATTTCACAGAATACTTATTCACTGAGTTATGATTTGAGTTGGTTGTTATCTTGCTAGAGAGTAATTCAGAATAGCATAGTGAAGTGCTTATTTATATTCCTTTATGATTGCAATGAGCTTTGTGTCACTATTCATCTATGTGCTACTCTAGTGATGTTATTAAAGTACTCTATTCCTCCTCCATGATGTAATGGTGACAGTGTGTGCATCATGTAGTACTTGGCGTAGTTTATGATTGTGATCTCTTGTAGATTATGAAGTTAACTATTACTATGATGGTATTGATGTGATCTATTCCTCCTTTCATAGTGTGATGGTGATAGTGTGCATACTATGTTAGTACTTGGTATAATTGTGTTGATCTATCATGCACTCTAAGGTTATTTAAATATGAACATCGAATGTTGTGGAGCTTGTTAACTCCGGCATTGAGGTGCTCTTGTAGCCCTACACAATTAGTGGTGTTCATCATCCAACAAGAGAGTGTAGAGTGGTTTTATTATGTGATCAATGTTGAGAGTGTCCACTAGTGAAAGTATGATCACTAGGCCTTGTTTCCAAATACTGCAATCATCGCTTATTTACTGTTTTACTGCATCTTTACTTCCTGCAATATTACTACCATCAACTGTACGCCAGCAAGCTATTTTCTGGTGCCGTTACTACTGCTCATATACATTCATACCACTTGTATTTCACTATCTCTTCGCCGAACTAGTGCACCTATACATCTGACAAGTGTATTAGGTGTGTTGGGGACACAAGAGACTTCTTGTATCGTGATTGCAGGGTTGCTTGAGAGGGATATCTTTGACCTCTTCCTCCCTGAGTTTGATAAACCTTGGGTGATCCACTTAAGGGAAAACTTGCTGCTGTTCTACAAACCTCTGCTCTTGGAGGCCCAACACTGTCTACAGGAAAAGAAGCGTGAGTAGACATCAGACACCACTAGTGAACTGTGGACCCCGGTCCATTCTTTTACATCTGAATACAATCTACTGCAAACATTGTTCTTTACTGTTCTTCGCATACAAACATCATTTTTCACACTATACATTTAATCCTTTGTTTACAGCAAGCCGGTGAGATTGACAACCTCACTGTTAAGTTGGGGCAAAGTATTTTGATTGTGTTGTGCAGGTTCCACGTTGGCGCCGGAATCCCTGGTGTTGCGCCGCACTACACTCCGTCACCAACAACCTTCACGTGCTCCTTGACTCCTACTGGTTCGATAACCTTGGTTTCTTACTGAGGGAAAACTTGCTGCTGTACGCATCACACCTTCCTCTTGGGGTTCCCAACGGGCCTGTGCTTGACGCGTCATCACCCTGCATACCCACCCTTTTGTCCATCCGTACATCCCTGGTAGACTTCTCCCGATCATACGGCTTTACCCCCGATGTACTATGGACAATCCATCATAGACGGTAGAGCGCACTCATCCTCAAAGATGGGGATTTAATGGATTTCCCAAACGATGTAGTGTTATCGCAACACCCAGCTAGGCTCTATCAAGTCTGTTGATATGCAGAAGGAAAAAAGTTACAGCTGAATTCCCCAGATCCATTATAGATCGCATTGTTAACGCGATATGTACGGCGCTAGAATCACTAGATGGCATGGTGATTAGTCCTAGATGAGTAGTACCCTTGCAATGGAACCTCCACCATCAACACATACCATGGTTACATTTCCCACCACATAGTCATATTCATAATTGTAAAATAATATTTTGCTTCCCAATGCAAGGGTGATAAGTATAGTACTTTGCATATAGTTTGATAAAAATAATCAAATGACATGAGCAAGCGATGAACTTTCCTTTCATGACTACAAGATTATGCAGGCAAAAGCTTAGATACGTGATAACTCCAAATTCTGAAATATCATCATTGTCCGGTAAGGACAATGTTTAAAGAACTGGCAAAGATGCTATAATGCATAGTATAGGTGCAATCGCCCCGAGCGTAACCTAACCCCGATGATTTAGGATTGGGTGAGTTGTAAAGATTTCTTTAGGGTGTGGTGCACTTTTAGGATGGTTCTCAAACAAGGTTCTTATCATACACACAAGAATAATGTTTGCATAATAAGTAAAGAGTAGTTGTCAGTTTTAAGTCTTATAGTGCATGGTTGATGATTACTTATTTTATACCTCAAAAGAATAACTTTTGAAGAACATTTTATTTAAGAAATAATAAGTATTACAAGTAAGAACTATTTGTTTCTATGGTTTGCTTGATATTTACTTCAAAAGAGTAAAACAAGTTTAATAAAGAAAAGAACTACTGCAATTAGGGGCTATGTGCTTCTAGAGTTTACTATTGGATTCATCTAATTCACTACTAGGGACTAGTTGGTTCTTAAGTAGAATGGGTCTATATGCAGTAAGTATTGGCAGATTTATGACTATGGTTGATCATATGTATCATATCAAAGGATGGTTATCAAGGCAGTGCCATGAGTTAAAAATTAGGTTTTACTATGACTTATCATTTGCTTCCCTAAGTAATCAATAATGATTTCCTAAACTAGGTGGTTTATTATCCTCAAGTAAGGTTTAGTTGAGTAGGAGCATGTAAGGTGATTTCCTATCCAGTGGTATTATGGTTGATTACCATGGTTCTTCTAAGTTGTGGGTTAAGGTTGAGGATATGCAACAAGTTAATTAGGGTTCATCATTATGCGCAATTGAGTATTTCAAATAGTATTAGAGGAACCTTACATAGTTGAGTTCATAAACATCTAAGGCTTGCAAGACTTGGTTAGGCATTACCACCATGAGGTGATACTAGTTGGTCATATAAGGTTTATTCAAAAATGAAGACATGAAATGATGACTTCATGTGAATTGGTTTTGTTTTATTTTAGGAGATCATGAGCATGCATCAATTCTATTAGGATGAATCTATGAGTAAGAGTGCAAATCATATGATCACATTTCATAACTTCCTAGGGTTTTAGAAATGTGAACAACTTAGTGTTCTAACATAAAATAATAGGGTTAAGGGTTTTTATTCCTATTGAAACTAGGTTTCTAAATTGTTATGCTATCCTTAAAATAATAATTGGAAATAGAGTTTAAGTTACTAATCACTTTAAAATAAAATTAATAATGGTCTTAGCATTTTATTATTTTAAAAGATTTAATAAATAAGATAAATACTAGTTAGGGTTTAATTTCAAGAATTAGGGTTCTATGGTTGTTATTAAACTTTTAAAATAATAACCTATTAACTAAAAAGGTTAAAGTAAATAAATAACTTTTTACTACAAAATAATATTAGTTTATAATACTTTCTTGCTTTGTTATAATTTAAAGGAAATGGTAAATGGTAATTTGCAATTTAGGGTTTTTTTTAAATATCACTAATATGAAAATATGATAAAGAAAATTAATCTTAAGATTTTCTTCACTTACTGAATAGTTATTATTTACTTTTGAAACTTAGCTAATTATTAAATTCAAATTGTATTCTGGATAAAAGAAAAGGCATAATTAATACAGGTTTAAATAATTGAATTTTTATTTTGACAAACATTTTCATATTATATTTTTATTGAATAGAGTTTATTTTGTGAGAATTTTGATATCTTATTTGTATTTTTCTGATTTGAAATGAATTTTATAAATTTTGGAAAAGTTTCAGTTATTTTTTGGAATTTGGAATTTTAAACAAAAAACTAAACGTACAGGACTAACCGTGGCTACTGCTACTGACTGGTGGGTCTGGTCCAGGTTAGCTGCCTCGTTGGTAATTTACTGGGTCAAACATTCCATTGGGTCCCACTGCCACGTTGACATCACTGGCCGCTTGACGCCGGCGAGTCAGAGCGCGACAGCGACACCGATTTCGGGCTCCCAGGGATGGTCTAATGGCTGATTCCAAACCGCCACTACACGACGAGTCGGTTGGTGATGGTTATACCCTTAGGGGATCACCGAAACATTGCTGTCGACTACCATCTGCGGCGGCGGCTCCGACCAAAATACGAAATGGAGCTAGAGCCCTAGAAATGATGCAAATAAGGGGTATATGAATGCGCCCGCTAACCCCGGTTCTAAAGGTATGGTCGACGACGCTGATGGTTGACGGAGATGAGCTCGATTCCACCATTACCGGCGATACGGAAGGGAACGATGAAATTCGTGTCGCCTCGACCTCCCCTTGATGTTGGGCTCCTCCCAGATGATCTACACAACAAGGCGCATCTCCTCGACCACGAGCTGGATGCTGGGGTTGCTCCTATTGTCAGCTTCTTCCTCGATGCCGGCGACATGTAGTGGATGATTGGGAGAATTTGGGTGAGTTAGAGAGGGAATGGAAAGGTGGTGAAGATCAAGGATATCACGGTGGTTCTCCTCTTCTATTTATAGGCTGTGGCTAGGTCGGAATCGTCGCCACGTCACCGGAGACAGCGCAGATGGGACGATGACGATGAGCATGATTTGGGCGCGAATCTTGGCGTGATTTGGATAGGATGGACGTGAGAAGAATTGGGCGCAGTTCTGAGATGGTGGGCGACGTCCAGGTTGTCCTTATCGTCAATGAGGGATGTGGCCGGCGAGCCTCATCGCGGTGGCATCCACGGAGAAGTAGAAGACTTCTTTTTTCTTCTTTTTATTCGAAGGGGTACGGTGGGCTGGGCTGGCGTCGTGGACTTGCTCATGGGCTGCTGAGGCCTGCTGTGGCAAGGTAAGCCCCTCTCTTTTCTATTTCTATTTTATTTTCTGTTTTGTATTTTGGTGTTTGAATTGATATTTGAATTTTGGTTATACTTGCAGGTTCTTAACTATTTGAATTCCAGTAAGATTTGATAATAATGATTATTGCATCCTTTTGTTGTTCAAACAAATATTTAATGTTTGATTAAATTTGTATTTTTTGTGAGGGTCATTCCAAATTTAAAATAGACATGAATTTATGTGTTCATTTCAATTCCTTTTTATTAAGAAACCAAATATGTTTAAGTGATTTGAAGTTTATGAAATTTTCATTGTAAAAATATTATTAGGTTTGGTAATGTGCTTAACAATATTGGTTGTTCATATGTATTTTAAACAAGGCTAGAATTTAATGTAAGGGTGTTAATGAAAATCATGTTAGGGTCATGATTTCATGTGCCAAATTATTTCTAAATTTTTGAATCTAGTTTGGTTTACTTTAAGGTTATGAATATGGTTTAATTATCACATTGATTTGAAATACCTAGACATATCATGTGGTTCTTATAAGTCATGCATTTTCTAACATGGATACTTTAGTTATATGGTACTTGGCAAATTTGTCCACTAAAATAGAACATGTAGGGTTTCCGATTGGTTTTACACTGATCACCTAAATGGCATTAAACTTAAGGTATATTTATGGCTTGAGTTGATACTTGTGATCCATGATACACAAATTAGGAAATAGTATTTTATGTGGAGTGGATATCATGTGAAATGGTTTAGGGTTTTGCTTATGTTTCACTAATGGAAACATAAGTGGACATGAGGTGTGGTAAGGTTCTATTTATGATCCCTGATACGTCTCAAACGTATCTATAATTTCTTATGTTCCATGCTACTTTATTGATGATACTCACATGTTTTATACACACTTTATATCATATTTATGCATTTTTCGGCACTAACCTATTAACAAGATGCCGAAGAGCCAGTTGCTGTTTTTTGCTGTTTTTGGTTTCAGAAATCCTACAAAGGAAATATTCTTGGAATTGGACGAAATCAACGTCCAGGGTCTTATTTTTCCACGAAGCTTCCAGAAGACCGAGAGGGATACGAAGTGGGGCGACGAAGCGCCGCCACGCCAGGGCCGCGCGGCCAGGGCTGGGCCCGCGCCGCCCTAGCGTGTGGGGCCCACGTCAGCCCCCCGACTCTGCCCTTCCGCCTACTTAAAGCCTTCGTCGCGAATACCCCAGTACCGAGAGCCACGATACGGAAAACCTTCCAGAGACGCCACCGCCACCAATCCCATCTCGGGGGATTCAGGAGATCGCCTCCGGCACCCTGCCGGAGAGGGGAATCATCTCCCGGAGGACTCTTCACCGCCATGATCGCCTCCGGAGTGATGTGTGAGTAGTTCACCCCTGGACTATGGGTCCATAGCAGTATCTAGATGGTTGTCTTCTCCTCATGTGCTATCATTGTAGATCTTGTGAGCTGCCTAACATGATCGAGATCATCTATTTGTAATGCTACATGTTGCGTTTGTTGGGATCCGATGAATATGGAATACTATGTTATGTTGATTATCAATCTATCATCTATGTGTTGTTTATGATCTTGCATGCTCTCCGTTACTAGTAGAGGCTCTGGCCAAGTTGATACTTGTAACTCCAAGAGGGAGTATTTATGCTCGATAGTGGGTTCATGCCTCCATTTAATCTGGGACAGTGACAGAAAGTTCTAAGGTTGTGGATGTGCTGTTGCCACTAGGGATAAAACATCAATGCTATGTCTAAGGATATTTTTGTTGATTACATTACGCGCCATACTTAATGCAATTGTCTGTTGTTGCAACTTAATACTGGAAGGGGTGCGGATGCTAACCCGAAGGTGGACTTTTTAGGCATAGATGCATGCTGGATAGCGGTCTATGTACTTTGTCGTAATTCCCAATTGAATTTCACACTACTCATCATAATATGTATGTTCATTGTCATGCCATCTTTATTTGTCAATTGCCCAACTGCAATTTGTTCACCCAACATGCTATTTCTTATTGGAGAGACACCACTAGTGAACTGTGGACCCCGGTCCATTCTTTTACATCGAATACAATCTACTGCAATACTTGTTCTTACTGTTCTTCGCAAACATCATCTTCCACACTATACATCTAATCCTTTGTTACAGCAAGCCGGTGAGATTGACAACCTCACTGTTACATTGGGGCAAAGTATCTTGATTGTGTTGTGCAGGTTCCACGTTGGCGCCGGAATCCCTGGTGTTGCGCCGCACTACACTCCGCCACCATCAACCTTCACGTGCTTCCTTGACTCCTACTGGTTCGATAAACCTTGGTTTCTTACTGAGGGAAACTTTCTGCTGTACGCATCACACCTTCCACTTGGGGTTCCCAACGGACGCGTGCTGTACGCGTATCAAGCTAAATTTCTAGCGCCGTTGCCGGGGAGATCAAGACACGCTGCAAGGATTGAATTTTTCTTCGCGGAACCTATTGGATTCAGCTGCTGGAGGTACTTTTATGTCCATCACTCTAGGCGCCGCAACAAAGCTTCTTGATAATATGATGATTAATTACTCTGAATGGCACACGGAAAGAGCTCCACAAGGTAAGAAGGTAAATTCTGTTGAAGAAACCTCCTCCTTGAGTGATACGATTGATGCTATTATGTCTATGCTTGTGAATGGTAGATCTAATGTTCATCCTAATAATGTTCCTTTAGCTTCATTGGTTGCTCAAGAAGAGCATGTTGATGTGAACTTCATTAAAAATAATAATTTCAACAACAATGCTTATAGGAATAATTCTAGTAACAACTATAGGCCATATCCTTCTAATAATGGTAATGGTTATGGTAATTCTTACAACAATAATAGGAATGTACCCTCTGGTCTTGAAGCCATGCTTAAAGAATTTATTAGTACACAAACTGCTTTTAATAAATCTGTTCAAGAAAAGCTTGGTAAAATTGATGTTCTTGCTTCTAAGGTTGATAGTCTTGCTGCTGATGTTGATCTTTTAAAATTGAAAGTTATGCCTAATGAAACTAAAGATATTAAGTCATTTGCTACAGCAAATGCCATCCAAGTTTGAATTAATGAGAATATTAGATTGATGGCCGAATTGCGTGCTAGGTGGGAAAAAGAAGAAAATGCTAAAGAGAATAATGTAGCTAAAGTTTGGACTATTACCACCACTAGTAATGAAAATGCTTCACATGTTGCTACACCTCCCACTATCAAGGGTAAAATAATTGGCATTGTCAATGTTTCTACTCCTAATGCAAAGTGTGCAAAACTGCCTGAAACTGCTAAAACTGCTGAAATTGCTTGTGATAAAACTGCTGATTTTTTTTCAAATATTGGGGACAATGATCCCATTGCTTTAGATCATAATGGTTTAGATTTTGATGATTGTCACATCTCTGAAGTTATAAAGTTCTTACAAAAACTTGCTAGAAGTCCCAATGCTAGTGCTATAAATTTGGCCTATACAAAACATATTACAAATGCTCTCATAAAAGCTAGAGAAGAGAAATTAAAACTTGAAACTTCTATTCCTAGGATGTTAGAGGATGGTTGGGAGACCATCATTAAGATGAAGGTCAATGATTTTGATTGTAATGCTCTATGTGATCTTGGTGCAAGTATTTCCGTTATGCCTAAGAAAATCTATAATATGCTTGACTTGCCACCATTGAAAAATTGTTATTTGGATGTTAATCTTGCTGATAATTCTACAAAGAAACCTTTGGGGAGGATTGATAATGTTCGCATTACGGTTAACAATAACCTTGTCCCCGTTGATTTTGTTGTCTTGGATATTGAATGCAATGCATCTTATCCCATTATATTGGGAAGACCTTTTCTTCGAACTGTTGGTGCTATTATTGATATGAAGGAAGGTAATATTAAATATCAATTTCCTCTCAAGAAAGGTATGGAACACTTCCCTAGAAAGAAAATGAAGTTACATTTTGATTCTATTATTAGAACAAATTATGATGTTGATGCTTCATCTCTTGATAATACTAGATTCACACTTTCTGCGCCTAGCTGAAAGGCGTTAAAGAAAAGCGCTTATGGGAGACAACCCATGATTTTACTTCTGCACTTTTGTTTTATATTTGAGTCTTGGAAGTTGTTACTACTGTAGCAAACTCTCCTTATCTTTATTTTATTTCATTGTTGTGCCAAGTAAAGTCTTTGATAGTAAGGTTCATACTAGATTTGGATTACTGCGCAGAAACAGATTTCTTGCTGTCACGAATTTGAGTAGTATTCTCTGTAGGTAACTCAGAAAAATCTGCCAATTTACGTGAGTGATCCTCAGATATGTATGCAACTTTCATTCAATTTGAGCATTTTCATCTGAGCAAGTTTAGTGCCCCAGAAAAATTTGTCTTTACGGACTGTTCTATTTTGACAGATTCTGCCTTTTATTTCGCATTGCCTGTTTTGCTATGTTTGATGGATTTCTTTGTTCCATTAACTTTCAGTAGCTTTGTGCAATGTCCAGAAGTGTTAAGAATGATTATGTCACCTCTGAACATGTGAATTTTTGATTATGCACTAACCCTCTAATGAGTTTGTTTTGAGTTTGGTGTGGAGGAAGTTTTCAAAGATCAAGAGAGGAGGATGATACAATATGACCAAGGAGAGTGAAAACTCTAAGCTTGGGGATGCCCCCGTGGTTCATCCCTGCATATTTCAAGAAGACTCAAGCATCTAAGCTTGGGGATGCCCAAGGCATCCCCTTCTTCATCGACAAATTATCAGGTCACCTCTAGTGAAACTATATTTTTATTCCGTCACATCTTATGTGCTTTACTTGGAGCGTCTTTATGTTCTTGTTTTTGTTTTGTTTGAATAAAATCGGATCCTAGCATTCATTGTGTGGGAGAGATACACGCTCCGCTGTTGCATATGAACACATATGTTCTTAGCTTTATTCTTAATGTTCATGGCGAAGGTTGAAACTGCTTCGTTAATTGTTATATGGTTGGAAACAGAAAATGCTACATGTGGTAATTGGTATAATGTCTTGAATAATTTGATACTTGGCAATTGTTGTGCTCAAATAGATCATGTTTAAGCTCTTGCATCATGTACCTTGCACCTATTAGTGAAGAAATACCGCAGAGCTTGTTGACATTTGGTTTGCATGATTGGTCTCTCTAAAGTATAGATATTTTCTGGTAAGGGTTTGAACAACAAGGAAGACAGTGTAGAGTCTTACAATGCTTGCAATATGTTCTTATGTAAGTTTTTGCTATACCGGTTCATACTTCTGTTTGCTTCAAACAACCTTGCTAGCCTAAGCCTTGTATTGAGAGGGATTACTTCTCGTGCATCCAAAATCCTTGAGCCAAAAACTATGCCATTTGTGTCCACCATACCTACCTACTACATGGTATTTCTCTGCCATTCCAAAGTAAATTGCTTGAGTGCTATGACGTGGGCACTACCCTTCGGGTAACCGATGTTGCCCTATCCTGTACCATCTAGTTGGAGGCCCATGAAGATACTCGGAAGCAAGGCGGGCCACTAGGACGGTGCACCAGAAGGTTCCTTGACGGGCAAGACAAGGAAGTAGTCAAACAAGGAAAGATCGGATCTAAAACTACTGTAAACCTAGTCGTATTCGGTTAGACCTCTTGGGACCTGGCCTCCTATATAAAGGCCAGGAGAGGGGCTGCCGAGGGACACGATCAATCTTAGCAATCTTAGCCAACAAAAGCTTAGAGCTAGGTCACCTTAGCGATTAGCCATCTCGGCGAGATCTCAGCCGAACTATCCGGCACCCCATTGTAACCCATTATCATCATAATCAAGAACAGACAGGCATGACGTAAGGGTTTTACCTCATCGAGGGCCCCGAACCTGGGTAAATTGCTCTCCCCGCTTGTCTGTGAACCGATGTCTCGTGTCAGCTTGCAGGATTCCATCAACCCTAAGCCCCTATCGAAGGGCATTGGCGAGGAGTACCCTCGACAATTGGCGCCGTCTGTGGGAACCCTGTCGGCACAAGATCGGACATCGGCTGGACCCGTCATGTCATCGGCAGCTTCATCAACACCGTCATCGCCTCGTCTGGGAAGCCCGATTCGTTTCGGCTCCTACGAGTTCACCCCACATAGCGATTCGTCTCGCTCGACTTTCTCCAGTCTACAAGGCAACATGGAGATGACCTTCGGGAGCGTCCACTATAACGTCAACTCAGAAGGAATTCTTCGGCTGCTGGAATCTCCCATCTCCAGGTCGACGAGTTCAAGCGCATCGTCGTCACTCGACCTTTCGGCTGGCCTGACAAGCCCGTCGAGTTCGCCCGCGCCTTCGACTCTCCGTTCAGCATCCTCCATGTCGGTCGGATCCGATGATCCCTCGTCCTTGTAACACCCCAACTTTTGCAACATTGATTATTTGTCCTTATTGCAAAAATTAGGGGGAACAAAAACTTTTTCTAAAGACTAAATAGATGAATTGCCTTGATCTGTTTGTTATGGTGAATTGCTTTGATCTGTTGGTAGATGAATTATCTTGATTTGCTTGTGAGTTTTGTCTTGAGCTACCTCATAGAACAACACCCCTGGTGGTTAAACAAGCAACTCACCAAATAAAACACATTTGTGGCATAGGAAAAATTGTTTTCCTTTTAACTACATCAAACCTCTCTCCTGATGACAACATGAGTGTGCCATCTTGATTTTCCTCTTTGTGGTACAAGATAGCTCAATCATACTTAATTCAAAACTTGGGATCATCTACCCCTAGCTACATCCCTCTCTTATACCCACTCATCCTTGTTGGTTTTGAGGCCATGTCGACCATCTGTGTTGACAGGCTTAAAATGTCCAGACTTTGGCAATTGATCTCTAAGCACCCACAACTGTTATTGTTGACTTCAATGCATGGATCTCATCTATGCAACACCCTCTTCAACCTCCACGTCCTGCATGTCTCAGTCAATCCTTGCAACTCATATATTCAACTTGATCTGGTATCCTATCCCATGTTCCAAAGATCGGATCACTTCTTCCTCTTTTACCTCTTGTTTTTGTTTTCATCCAAGTTTATCTTCACAAAACCAAGAGTGGGAATGATGGATACATTTTGTAGCCATCATCTACCCTTGAGAACACTCCTCCCTAAATTAGTTTTTCCTCCTCAAAAACCCTATTGTTTTCCTTCTCTAGTTTTGATCACAAAACTACTTCTAGTTTTATAAATATTTTCAAGATATTTCTGCAAAGAAAACAAGGAACTGAAATGGGTTTTGTTTTCATCCCATTTCTACCAAGTACTGATTTCTAAAACATCATTTTCTATCTTGCCTTCTTTTTAACAAAAGGCTTGTTTATGGTACTTATACCATTCCTGGTTTTCCTCTTGCTTATTTTACATTTGAGAAAAACTCTACTTACTTGAGAAAGTAAGTAGAATATTTTGAACTCCTATGTTCCAATTATTTTTATCTCAACAATTTCAAATTCCACTCCACTTGAGTTCATTCCCAATTGTCTCTAGACAATTGAGGTGTGTCATATACCTTTCAATTGAATTCTACTTCAAATGGCATCTCCTGCACATCTCTGATTCTGCCACATGGTATCCCCTCATTCTCCAATTTTTGATCATATGGATGATCATTTGATACTTTCAAATCACTTCCCAATTGACCTCTTATTTGAAGAGCAACTTATATTCCATCATACCCATCCCAATCCTCTATTCTTTTCCATCATCACCTTGACCTCATAAATTGATGATTTATGTCAATATATTCATCTTTGTGAATATATGAATACTTCACTCACCATCTCTCTTAGTCTTGCTCTGCAATTGTCTAGACCACCATCACCACCACCATCTCTTGGACAAATTGATAATTTGATCAAATTGCTTTATTCTTCAACATTGGCACCAATGTTTATTATCATCTCTCTTCCTAATTTGAAGGCATCATCAAGCCACTCCCAGCTAACCATCCCAACCCTCAACCTTGGTCGACTTACATAAAGTGGCATTTGCATCTTGCATGATCACTTGTGTTTGTCAAGAAGAAATAGCCGGCCATGCCAAACTCTTGGCATGCATGAGCTGAAATTTCTTCATCCCCACTTTCTTCTCTTACAAGCCTTGCCCTCCCACCTAACCAAACAATTAATTGGGCAGCCACCCTCCTTGGCCAATCAAAAAGGAGGCAGCCACCATCCTCCCTCTTTATAAGGAGGTTGGCCGGCCACTCCACCTCCCCTTTGGCTCATTTTTCTCACTCTCCACTCCCTCACACTCTCTCCCTGCCCTCCACCACGAGCTGCTGCTCCTCCTTAGCTCCATGGCCGGCCATGGCCATGGAAATCCACCAACATGAAGCTCTCCCCCTCCCTCAAGCTCATCCTCACCATGAGAGCCTCCCTCTCCATCTTCTCCCCAACCCTAGATGGTTTAATCTCCTCTTCTTCTTCCTCCATTGCTAAGATTGGATCTTGATGCAGGTGCATGTTGGTCCAAGCATGGAGAAGGTTGAGCAATCCTCAGATCTGAAGTTCTTGAGCAAAGTTCGTCCAAAAACTTGCTGTAATTTCTGCTTCCTTGCTGTTTCAGATTCTGGTACGATCTTGTAAAATCCGCCAAATCTCGTGTGCAGATCCAAATCGAGTGATTCAAAGTTCCACAGATAGGTATTGAAAAGATCCACAACTTGGCGTTGGTCTCATCCTCTAATTCGTTACGGATTTTGCGTGGTAAATAAAGTTCTGCAAACATGCAGAATCACTGTTTGTTAGATTTCTTCCGTTTTACAAAATCTTTTTGAGCAAAATCAACTGTAGGTGAAAGCCCTCTCCAGTACCTTCATTTTGGCGTTGGTTTCACTTCGATTGACCTCCTGAAACTGAAATGGTTTACAGATCAAGATCTGGTCAGATCTGAATTTGCCGAATTAAACCAGGAGCTTGGAAACGAATTTTTGAATGAAACCGGTTGGGTAAGAACCACCTTTTCAATACCTTTCAGATGCAGCTGATCTCATATTTTTATGAGTTGTGTACGATTTATGGTGAATTAAACTTATTCTGTGTGTTCTGCAGACATGGCTGTTAGCTTTTAATTCATCAAAAATCCATTTTTGAACCTAATTGAGTGATTCCACTTCTGTAGGATTGCTGAATGTTTTCTTAATCATCTCAAACAAGTTTCAAACCTTTATCTGTTCTGCAACTCCATAGTTAAAGCAAATGGTGAAAACATGCAGTAAATTTGTAAATCCATTTGTGAGAGTTTCAGAAACAATTTGAACCCAAATCCAATTGTGTATGCTTCTCTGTTTAAATATCTTTCAAATGCCAGTGGCCTCATATTTTTAGGATTTTTCTACGATTTATGGCTGTACAGTCAGATTCAAAGAAATTCCTAAAATAGTAGGATTAACCTTTTTGGGTGATTCCAATTGGGTTAGTCTTGTATTAGTACTGGCTATCTAGGAAAAATATTATTAGTCTCTGTTCATACATATTTGTTGCTGTTAGTAATGTTTATATGTGACATGCATTGTTGAAGCAAAACTTTTCGGTTTATTTAAAACCCTTGACCAACTCTTTTTAGTAGAGATGGGCAACCTTTGTTTCATGCTTGCAAAACAAAACCTCTGCAACCTAACTTTAACTCTTTTGTTTTGCTTAAGTTTTCAAATGATGTGGTATATGGTTTGCTTCCTATTTTTGTATAGTGTTAAGTGAGCAAATTAAATTAGGAAAGCTGATTTCTACTTTTCCAAAAATGTTTGAAATTATGTTGAGAATGTTTGTGATGCCAAAGTAATGCTCTTGTCCTCTTCATGATGTTATCTACCAGGGGATAATTGGTTTATACCATGGTGATAACCGAGAGAGGCAATTGCTAAGTTGTGATACTCTCAAACCTTTACTAGGTAAATAAAATGGTTTCTCTTTAAGTTGTTTGTGGTATCTATAAGTACTTTGTATGTTATACCTTGGTTGCATGGTTAGTTGTTGATTGTTGTATGTTTGTTTGTTGGTGCAATGTGATTGATTGTGTTCCTTTTATATTTTCCGGCGATAGATGCGAACAATTCCGGAGAAGAAGAAGAAGTGGAATCGGACGAGGATTTTATTTATATATGTTGTTGGAATTCTTATATGGATGGAGTTGAAGAAGTACAGGGACAAATAAGCCAAGGCAAGCCATCTTTGATCTCTGATTCGGTGTCTAGTTGGATGTCATTTGTTGATATCCAAAGCACCTTGTTTCTATGTGTGTTGTTCTCTTTATTATTGTCATCTATGTATGGTTGCTAGTGGGGTACTCCCTAGTGGTGATACTCCACTATTGTCTTTGTGATTATGGGATGCATGGTATCATGGCCGTGCTATTCCTCTTGGTCATCTTGTATGCTCAACTTGAGCATCTTCCCTCTCAAGATAGTATCTTACACCACACCCACCACTTTTGTAGTCTAGAGGTATCAAAGTCATGAATCTTGGTGTAATTCTCAACTTGAGAGGAGTATGCCGTGTACCCTTGTGAATGTTGGTTGGATAGTGCACCTTCACCATCCAAGTTGTATAGTAGTACCACCAATATGAAAGTTGGTTCCACCCTATGTTGTCATTATACATGCTTACCTTAAGCAAGTATAATCCTCCTTGAGCCACTCACACATACCCCTCATGGCGTGATGACCCGCATCTCGGCCATGGTGTTGTATTAGTTCCTTCTCATGAAACTATAGGTTGGGAACCCCTCAAGGTTTACCTTGTTGTAAATGTTTATGAAAACCTTGGGTGAGTTAATCCAAGTGTATGGTTTATGAAAGCAAAGGATCTTGATAAAGATGTTTGGAAAAGAGGTGTATGGAGGTTGGTTGACAACCGAGGTGTTGTGGGGGAAAAAGAAATGTTTTCTAAAAAGGAGCACTGCGTATAAGTGTACACCAGCCCAACTTTTATCGTGCAACCACTCTACCCCAATATGGGCACGGGGCTTAGCCCGTAGTTTGTTGAAGCTGGCAGGAGCACCCTTCACAACTTTCTAGGGAGGGTCATGACGACCTCCGACGCCGGGTTGCGCTCTGGAGGAGGCAATACACTGTAGTTGTCTATAGCCGGACGACATCGAGGGTCTTCTGTCATGGCGCCAGAGATACGCTCAAAAGGAGGTATGCTGCCGGGGTGCCGGGAAGGGGTAAGCCCGCAGGGAAGGACTCGTGCCAGTGGAGATGGGCGAAAGGTTATGTCCGGGTATCCGTCGTGGCATATGTGGTTATGCAGGGATGATGCCCACACGATAGGTATCCGGATAGTTGTGGGGAAAGTGTGCAAACTCTGCAGAGTCAAATCTATTCGAATAGCCGCGTCCGCGGTCATGGACGGGTTGCAAAGGTCTACCTTTACCGGGGCTTGAGTTTTGTTTTGATAAATGCTTTGCAAAGAAAGTGTTGTGTTGGATGTACCGGAAGGGTACGGAAAAAGGGTGTGTGTCGACCTTATAGAGATGGTCGTGAAAAATAAGACCAAGTGGGGAACTCTTTCCTAAATGTTTCTTGAAGAGGAACTCTTCTTTAACAAAGATATGGAGATGTCATAGGACTTCCCTAGTATTCCCATCACCTGAGATGGCGGTATGCTAACTCTTCTTCAATAAAGATATAGATATGTCATAGTACCACTTTAGTGTCTCCATCAATTGCGATGTCGGGATGCTATATCCACAAGAGAAACTATTTCTCTTTCACATGCTATATCCACAAGAGAAACTATTCTTCCTCTCTTGTCTCTTTTAGTTAGCACTGTAGCACCCTTCTTGATGGTTTGCGAGTACAATTCCAATGTACTCACGGCTTTGTCCCTGGCTATTTACTTGGCCAGACTTGGAGGAACATGACGAATGAAGAAGGAGTTGGCGACGTCTATGCGAGCTAGGAACGTCTTCCCGCCGCCTGTCTGTAGGGTTATGGCAGATGACTTGGGTACTGCGCTGCTGAAGTGATGATGCTACTCTGATGTTTAGTTAGGCCCTTCGAGGCTATTATGTAAGTATCGGTCATGTGACCATGTTGTAATTTTCTTATTCCGCTTTGTAATGGATGGTGTAATTTGATATCAGTTTGGTTATATGTTCACGGCGCACTGATCATGGGATCGTGAACTGTATACATAACAGGGAATTTCGGACAGCTAGTCCGGGGTCCCCACAGAGCTGGTATCAGAGCTATCCTGACTGCAGGATACCTTAGTTAGCATGGACGTTAGTTAGGAAACAAGTACTTGGGAAAAACTATTTATGAAACAAATTGTTTCTTTAGTCAGAAGTATAGCTTCTACTCCTCTTATTTATTCAAAGCTTCTAAATTCTTATCTCTCCGTTTTATAAAAAGGTTTGAAAATTCTTGCTCTATTGTCTCATCCACTTCAAACCTACATGTTGGACGATGTCCCCAACTCAGACCGGAGACTCGAAGTCGAAGATGGACCAACCTTTTATGAAGTCTCGTGTATCTCCAACGATAGCTAGAAGATTGGAGGCCGACTTAGTGTGCCCACAAAAGAATAATAAGAACATGTCTTTGGTTATCACCAAAGTCTGTCAAAGATCTGACCTTGTTCCTCCGTGGACTTGCACCTTTTTGTAGTCGTCTGGGATCAAGTCCTCAGTTTCTTGACTAGTATTTTTTTAGGCCAGCTACAAGAAGTGGTCGAATTTGGGAGTACCTCAGCCGCTACCCCTCTGAAGACCTTACGTCCTCGGGATGATGCGACCCTCGGATATATGCAGTTTTCGCCTCCACCTCAACATCAACGACTCGACACCAGGCCGCTTCATCACCGACTGCTACAAGGATCCAAGTTGAATTCAGTGACGACAAAATGAAGACATCAACATATGTGACCAGCCCCCAAACCTATAGGATGGATAGGACAAACCCAATCGCTTCGATTGAGCTACCCCCGCGCATTAGGAATTTCTGTGTACTTAGAGTATCATGGTTGGTGTGATGATTGCTTGTTGTTTCCTAGTGTGCTGCCTTGAGTGTTGTATCGGTTTGTTGTGTGCATGTATGTCTTGCTATTTAGACGTTTCCGCCTTTTTTTAGTTGTTTGAAATTTGTAAAACAGAAAATAAAAATGGAAATCTGCCAGTGTACTGTTTTGCTAATAAAAATAATTTGGTAGCTCCGATTGATGTGATTCCAATTGCACTAGAACCTGTATGAAATTATCTTTCAGATGCCACTAACCTTGTATTTTTAGGATTTTTGTGCGATTTTTAATAAAAAAAAACTTGATCACTGTTTATGGTTAGTATTTTGAGTCTCAAAAATTGAAAAATAAATATTTTTGAATGATTCCAATTGTGTTGATCTTGTTTTGTTACTATGCATCTAGGAAAAATACCAGTAGCCTCTGTTAGTGGTATTTTGTTTCTGGTTATGGTTGTATGGTTGTCACATGCAATGATAGGATTAAAGTTTGCCTCGCCGATGTATTGCTAACTGCTAGTTAGTTGGGTAGATTAACGAAAGACTCTAACTCTAAACCCGTTAACAGTTGTTTTTCAACCATCAGGGAAACTAACTCAGACCCCTATCTACGCCGACTACTTTCAAGGTCATCTGAAGCATCTCTACTACGCCAACAAAGCAAAAGCCAATACCTTTAAGATCTGCTGAAGCATCTCCACTTCATCAAGAAAATAGAAGCCCCTACCTTCAAGAGTGACTGCACCTCTGCGAGAAGACATACTAACTTGATCTGACCTGGGAGTATAAATTGCGCTAACCTCTAGGATATATTATTGAAAATACCCTCTAACACACCATCTAACAAGCTGAGAGAACAATAGCGTCAAAGCCGAGCTACATCACATGGTTCATCTGGTCCTCATCAAGTGAAGACTCCTGAAGATACCTCAAGAACTCAAGACTAGGTGCAACTTACCCGCTCACCAACTGGTATAAGTCAGCACCGACCCGCCAGCTGATGGTTGTCTTAGACGCCCTCTGTTGCGACTTCATATGGGTACCAACCAGGCGTTTCGTCGACTTACTAACTCATCGCGCGTCCCAAACGGTTTAGTTAACACCTTGAGTGCCTCTTGAAGTGGTGGTCTGCACGTCGCCCCCGAAGACTCTTCAACTGGACAAGGAAGATCGACGACTTCTTCAGAAGCCACCGACAGGACCGCAAGGCAGAAGCTCTAAGTTTTTCCGAGAGCCCGATGAAAAATCTTAAGGGTGGAAGACTTCGTCTTCCACTAAAAGTTGGAGCTAACCTTAACATTTTAAACCTTTCTAACACACCGTTGGAAACGTAGGATGCACTAACCCCTCTTGATGATGTGGACTACACAACGCCCTCTGAAGATGTTCGACTCAAGACGGGAGATCAATGACTTCTTCAAAAAGCGCCCGACAAGACCCGTGGCCGAAGCTTAGAGTTTTCGAAGACCCCGGTGAACAATTTTAAGGGTGGAAGATGTCGTCTTCCACTAAATTTAAGCTAACTCTAAAAAGTTTTCAACCCTGCTAAGGCACCATTGGAGTGCACCAAATTTCCGAAGTCGTGAGCCCCACTAGGGTCGTTAAGAAGCTACGGGTCTAACATCTGCAGGGAGTAGTCAACCTCTTCATGAAGCTCGCCATCGGCAGGAATCCATCATGTCTGCTAGAAGATGAAGCAACGACCTTCTCTACAATGGTGCATCTACAGAAGGATGGAGTCTAACTTTCGTTAAGCTTTACAACCCCTCTAGTTCTACACTCAGTAATCTCGGGACGAGATTATTTTAAGGGTGGAAGATCTGTAACACCCCAACTTTTGCAACATTGATTATTTGTCCTTATTGCAAAAATTAGGGGGAACAAAAACTTTTTCTAAAGACTAAATAGATGAATTGCCTTGATCTATTTGTTATGGTGAATTGCTTTGATCTGTTGGTAGATGAATTATCTTGATTTGCTTGTGAGTTTTGTCTTGAGCTACCTCATAGAACAACACCCCTGGTGGTTAAACAAGCAACTCACCAAATAAAACACATGTGTGGCATAGGAAAAATTGTTTTCCTTTTAACTACATCAAACCTCTCTCCTGATGACAACATGAGTGTGCCATCTTGATTTTCCTCTTTGTGGTACAAGATAGCTCAATCATACTTAATTCAAAACTTGGGATCATCTACCCCTAGCTACATCCCTCTCTTATACCCACTCATCCTTGTTGGTTTTGAGGCCATGTCGACCATCTGTGTTGACAGGCTTAAAATGTCCAGACTTTGGCAATTGATCTCTAAGCACCCACAACTGTTATTGTTGACTTCAATGCATGGATCTCATCTATGCAACACCCTCTTCAACCTCCACGTCCTGCATGTCTCAGTCAATCCTTGCAACTCATATATTCAACTTGATCTGGTATCCTATCCCATGTTCCAGCATCAGATCACTTCTTCCTCTTTTACCTCTTGTTTTTGTTTTCATCCAAGTTTATCTTCACAAAACCAAGAGTGGGAATGATGGATACATTTTGTAGCCATCATCTACCCTTGAGAACACTCTTCCCTAAATTAGTTTTTCCTCCTCAAAAACCCTATTGTTTTCCTTCTCTAGTTTTGATCACAAAACTACTTCTAGTTTTATAAATATTTTCAAGATATTTCTGCAAAGAAAACAAGGAACTGAAATGGGTTTTGTTTTCATCCCATTTCTACCAAGTACTGATTTCTAAAACATCATTTTCTATCTTGCCTTCTTTTTAACAAAAGGCTTGTTTATGGTACTTATACCATTCCTGGTTTTCCTCTTGCTTATTTTACATTTGAGAAAAACTCTACTTACTTGAGAAAGTAAGTAGAATATTTTGAACTCCTATGTTCCAATTAGTTTTATCTCAACAATTTCAAATTCCACTCCACTTGAGTTCATTCCCAATTGTCTCTAGACAATTGAGGTGTGTCATATACCTTTCAATTGAATTCTACTTCAAATGGCATCTCCTGCACATCTCTGATTCTGCCACATGGTATCCCCTCATTCTCCAATTTTTGATCATATGGATGATCATTTGATACTTTCAAATCACTTCCCAATTGACCTCTTATTTGAAGAGCAACTTATATTCCATCATACCCATCCCAATCCTCTATTCTTTTCCATCATCACCTTGACCTCATAAATTGATGATTTATGTCAATATATTCATCTTTGTGAATATATGAATACTTCACTCACCATCTCTCTTAGTCTTGCTCTGCAATTGTCTAGACCACCATCACCACCACCATCTCTTGGACAAATTGATAATTTGATCAAATTGCTTTATTCTTCAACATTGGCACCAATGTTTATTATCATCTCTCTTCCTAATTTGAAGGCATCATCAAGCCACTCCCAGCTAACCATCCCAACCCTCAACCTTGGTCGACTTACATAAAGTGGCATTTGCATCTTGCATGATCACTTGTGTTTGTCAAGAAGAAATAGCCGGCCATGCCAAACTCTTGGCATGCATGAGCTGAAATTTCTTCATCCCCACTTTCTTCTCTTACAAGCCTTGACCTCCCACCTAACCAAACAATTAATTGGGCAGCCACCCTCCTTGGCCAATCAAAAAGGAGGCAGCCACCATCCTCCCTCTTTATAAGGAGGTTGGCCGGCCACTCCACCTCCCCTTTGGCTCATTTTTCTCACTCTCCACTCCCTCACACTCTCTCCCTGCCCTCCACCACGAGCTGCTGCTCCTCCCAGCTCCATGGCCGGCCATGGCCATGGAAATCCACCAACATGAAGCTCTCCCCCTCCCTCAAGCTCATCCTCACCATGAGAGCCTCCCTCTCCATCTTCTCCCCAACCCTAGATGGTTTAATCTCCTCTTCTTCTTCCTCCATTGCTAAGATTGGATCTTGATGCAGGTGCATGTTGGTCCAAGCATGGAGAAGGTTGAGCAATCCTCAGATCTGAAGTTCTTGAGCAAAGTTCGTCCAAAAACTTGCTGTAATTTCTGCTTCCTTGCTGTTTCAGATTCTGGTACGATCTTGTAAAATCCGCCAAATCTCGTGTGCAGATCCAAATCGAGTGATTCAAAGTTCCACAGATAGGTATTGAAAAGATCCACAACTTGGCGTTGGTCTCATCCTCTAATTCGTTACGGATTTTGCGTGGTAAATAAAGTTCTGCAAACATGCAGAATCACTGTTTGTTAGATTTCTTCCGTTTTACAAAATCTTTTTGAGCAAAATCAACTGTAGGTGAAAGCCCTCTCCAGTACCTTCATTTTGGCGTTGGTTTCACTTCGATTGACCTCCTGAAACTGAAATGGTTTACAGATCAAGATCTGGTCAGATCTGAATTTGCCGAATTAAACCAGGAGCTTGGAAACGAATTTTTGAATGAAACCGGTTGGGTAAGAACCACCTTTTCAATACCTTTCAGATGCAGCTGATCTCATATTTTTATGAGTTGTGTACGATTTATGGTGAATTAAACTTATTCTGTGTGTTCTGCAGACATGGCTGTTAGCTTTTAATTCATCAAAAATCCATTTTTGAACCTAATTGAGTGATTCCACTTCTGTAGGATTGCTGAATGTTTTCTTAATCATCTCAAACAAGTTTCAAACCTTTATCTGTTCTGCAACTCCATAGTTAAAGCAAATGGTGAAAACATGCAGTAAATTTGTAAATCCATTTGTGAGAGTTTCAGAAACAATTTGAACCCAAATCCAATTGTGTATGCTTCTCTGTTTAAATATCTTTCAAATGCCAGTGGCCTCATATTTTTAGGATTTTTCTACGATTTATGGCTGTACAGTCAGATTCAAAGAAATTCCTAAAATAGTAGGATTAACCTTTTTGGGTGATTCCAATTGGGTTAGTCTTGTATTAGTACTGGCTATCTAGGAAAAATATTATTAGTCTCTGTTCATACATATTTGTTGCTATTAGTAATGTTTATGTGTGACATGCATTGTTGAAGCAAAACTTTTCGGTTTATTTAAAACCCTTGACCAACTCTTTTTAGTAGAGATGGGCAACCTTTGTTTCATGCTTGCAAAACAAAACCTCTGCAACCTAACTTTAACTCTTTTGTTTTGCTTAAGTTTTCAAATGATGTGGTATATGGTTTGCTTCCTATTTTTGTATAGTGTTAAGTGAGCAAATTAAATTAGGAAAGCTGATTTCTACTTTTCCAAAAATGTTTGAAATTATGTTGAGAATGTTTGTGATGCCAAAGTAATGCTCTTGTCCTCTTCATGATGTTATCTACCAGGGGATAATTGGTTTATACCATGGTGATAACCGAGAGAGGCAATTGCTAAGTTGTGATACTCTCAAACCTTTACTAGGTAAATAAAATGGTTTCTCTTTAAGTTGTTTGTGGTATCTATAAGTACTTTGTATGTTATACCTTGGTTGCATGGTTAGTTGTTGATTGTTGTATGTTTGTTTGTTGGTGCAATGTGATTGATTGTGTTCCTTTTATATTTTCCGGCGATAGATGCGAACAATTCCGGAGAAGAAGAAGAAGTGGAATCGGACGAGGATTTTATTTATATATGTTGTTGGAATTCTTATATGGATGGAGTTGAAGAAGTACAGGGACAAATAAGCCAAGGCAAGCCATCTTTGATCTCTGATTCGGTGTCTAGTTGGATGTCATTTGTTGATATCCAAAGCACCTTGTTTCTATGTGTGTTGTTCTCTTTATTATTGTCATCTATGTATGGTTGCTAGTGGGGTACTCCCTAGTGGTGATACTCCACTATTGTCTTTGTGATTATGGGATGCATGGTATCATGGCCGTGCTATTCCTCTTGGTCATCTTGTATGCTCAACTTGAGCATCTTCCCTCTCAAGATAGTATCTTACACCACACCCACCACTTTTGTAGTCTAGAGGTATCAAAGTCATGAATCTTGGTGTAATTCTCAACTTGAGAGGAGTATGCCGTGTACCCTTGTGAATGTTGGTTGGATAGTGCACCTTCACCATCCAAGTTGTATAGTAGTACCACCAATATGAAAGTTGGTTCCACCCTATGTTGTCATTATACATGCTTACCTTAAGCAAGTATAATCCTCCTTGAGCCACTCACACATACCCCTCATGGCGTGATGACCCGCATCTCGGCCATGGTGTTGTATTAGTTCCTTCTCATGAAACTATAGGTTGGGAACCCCTCAAGGTTTACCTTGTTGTAAATGTTTATGAAAACCCTGGGTGAGTTAATCCAAGTGTATGGTTTATGAAAGCAAAGGATCTTGATAAAGATGTTTGGAAAAGAGGTGTATGGAGGTTGGTTGATAACCGAGGTGTTGTGGGGGAAAAAGAAATGTTTTCTAAAAAGGAGCACTGCGTATAAGTGTACACCAGCCCAACTTTTATCGCACAACCACTCTACCCCAATATGGGCACGGGGCTTAGCCCGTAGTTTGTTGAAGCTGGCAGGAGCACCCTTCACAACTTTCTAGGGAGGGTCATGACGACCTCCGACGCCGGGTTGCGCTCTGGAGGAGGCAATACACTGTAGTTGTCTATAGCCGGACGATTACTGAGGGTCTTCTGTCATGGCGCCGGAGATACGCTCAAAAGGAGGTATGCTGCCGGGGTGCCGGGAAGGGGTAAGCCCGCAGGGAAGGACTCGTGCCAGTGGAGATGGGCGAAAGGTTATGTCCGGGTATCTGTCGTGGCATATGTGGTTATGCAGGGATGATGCCCACACGATAGGTATCCGGATAGTTGTGGGGAAAGTGTGCAAACTCTGCAGAGTCAAATCTATTCGAATAGCCGCGTCCGCGGTCATGGACGGGTTGCAAAGGTCTACCTTTACCGGGGCTTGAGTTTTGTTTTGATAAATGCTTTGCAAAGAAAGTGTTGTGTTGGATGTACCGGAAGGGTACGGAAAAAGGGTGTGTGTCGACCTTATAGAGATGGTCGTGAAAAATAAGACCAAGTGGGGAACTCTTTCCTAAATGTTTCTTGAAGAGGAACTCTTCTTTAACAAAGATATGGAGATGTCATAGGACATCCCTAGTATTCCCATCACCTGAGATGGCGGTATGCTAACTCTTCTTCAATAAAGATATAGATATGTCATAGTACCACTTTAGTGTCTCCATCAATTGCGATGTCGGGATGCTATATCCACAAGAGAAACTATTTCTCTTTCACATGCTATATCCACAAGAGAAACTATTCTTCCTCTCTTGTCTCTTTTAGTTAGCATTGCTAGCACCCTTCTTGATGGTTTGCGAGTACAATTCCAATGTACTCACGGCTTTGTCCCTGGCTATTTACTTGGCCAGACTTGGAGGAACATGACGAATGAAGAAGGAGTTGGCGACGTCTATGCGAGCTAGGAACGTCTTCCTAGTCAGTTGCCTGTAGGGTTATGGCAGATGACTTGGGTACTGCGCTGCTGAAGTGATGATGCTACTCTGATGTTTAGTTAGGCCCTTCGAGGCTATTATGTAAGTATCGGTCATGTGACCATGTTGTAATTTTCTTATTCCGCTTTGTAATGGATGGTGTAATTTGATATCAGTTCGGTTATGTGTTCACGGCGCACTGATCATGGGATCGTGAACTGTATACATAACAGGGAATTTCGGACAGCTAGTCCGGGGTCCCCACAGTCCTCGGAGCTAACCTCGTACTACTGCATGAACTGTGAAACCAGGCACGGGCTAGGGTCGAGCGACACGCCGTTCATCTGCAATGCCCACTACTCGTCGGGAGAGGACAACATCGACAGCATCACCCAAGGAGACACCCGAAGAGTGGCGCCCCTCCAAGTTTATGTTGCTAACAGGGGAGATGGAGATCGCACCCCCCGTTCCAGCAGGCGAGCTAGTTTTGAGAACAGCGCCAGCAACAACAACAGCGACCACACCATCGCAGAGGAGGAGTGGGCAGCAGCCAAGGCAGCCGTGCTTAACAACACACCACTTCCGGCGGGAACCACGGTTGGCACTCTCAATGCTTACCGCTCCATATTGGAGAAAAATCGGGAGCGCCTATCTAAGGAGCAAGCCACCCTCGAGAGACGCCTATCCGTGGCAGACCGATCCAGTGAGAGACGAAGGGGCTCACAGGGAAGTGCCTCTCGAAGTACCCACGGAGGAGGCAAACATCGATCAAGAATGTCCAGGCTTTCGGAAGATGATGCAAGGGAGATAACGTCAAACTTGACCAAGTCCTTTATGACTACGGACACCGCGGGCATGCCACGGCCAAAAACCGTTGGGGGAGCAACAGCCAACCTTGCAGCATACCTCATTAACCAGCGTCCTGAAGGATCCATGGCTCAGGCTCACCGTGGTGCCTTAGAAAGTCTCGCGATATTAGGAGATAATCTAGTTCCACGGAAGGAAAAGACCACGTTGCAGGCCAGCGGCTCAAAGCACCACGCAAGAGACTCTCGGGATGAAATTACTCAGAGTAGGATCGACAAAGCAAGGCGACGACGCGCCTCCGGAGAGGAACTCGATAGCGATTCTTCGGATGAGACCCAGGAGAACGACGGCGAGCTTAGGGGAGCCGATTGTTTAAGCTACAAAATTCGGGAGGCGATGCCACCCAAAAAGTTCAAACCCACCCCTACCGACACCGCCAAGTACGATGGGCAGCAGGAGCCGAGATCCTGGATAGAGGATTATCTGCAGACGGTGATTCTGCAAAAAGGGAACCAGATAGCAGCAATGCAGTGCCTGCAGCTTTACCTAAAGGACTCAACGCGAGCCTGGCTAAGAGGTCTGCCGAAGGGTTCCATCAAATCATGGGACGACCTAGTAGAAGCCTTCGTCGCCAACTTCCAAGCAACCTACAAAAGGCCCGTCGGGATTGAAGAGTTACGGCATTGTCAGCAAAAGCAGAAGGAGTCGATGCGCGCATACATCTGGAGATTCACCAAGCTCCTGAACGCTGCGGAAGACGTATCTGTCGATAGAGCAATCGACGCATTCAGTGATGGCATCCGACGTGAAAGCTATATAGAAGAACTTGGACGCAAGAAGCCGAAAACCATAACCAAGTTAATGGAAATCGCCAACAGCTGGGCCGATGGCGAAGACAACGTTCGAAAGCCACGACAGCGCAGCGACGACGAAGAAGATGATCAGCCGAAGCATGATTCGGGTGGTCGAAGGGATCGCAACAAGAGAAGGAAGAACCGCAGCTACGATGACAACAACTTGGTGGCCGCAGGCTACGCTGATCGGCAGGATGATCGGTACGATGACAGGAGAGATGATTGACAGGACGGTAATCGGAACAACTCTGGGAACCGTGGCAACTATAAACCACGACAACAGAGAACTCCCGAACTACCCTACACTGAGAAGATCAACGCCCCCTGCTACCTGCATTCATATACCGATTCCAAGGATGGTAAAATAAAGTCTAGCCACCTGCTCAGGGACTGTCGGTAGTTCATCGATATGCATAAACTCATCCAGCAGGCAGGCCAGCAACAGCTACCACCACCACCACCACCCCCACCGCAACATCAGATCCAGCAAGCTCAACCTCATCAACACAACGAGGCATTTCCACCACCATGTGGGCAGATGAGTATGATCCGCAGGACAGGCGTTTCAAGGAGAGAAATGAAGAAGCTCACCCGAGAAATCAACCTGGCAGAAAGCATCATGGCGAACATCCCTGAGTATGTCGAGTGGTCATCTCAGAACATCACGTTCAGCCGAGCGGATCACCCGATGACTATACCAAAACCAGGACACGCTGCCCTAGTGGTCGAAGCACAGATAGGAGGGTTCAAGATGAGCAAAGTCTTCATGGACGGAGGAAGTGGACTCAACCTGATATTCCTTGACACAATCCAAAGTATGGGGATCACCATGAGAATGCTAGAAGAATCAGACACCCGCTTCCATGGGATTCTCCCTACTTCACCAGCGTACTCTCTTGGCAAAGCGTACCTGAACGTCGTCTTCGGCAAAACCGACAATTTCAGGAAGGAGAAAATCGAGTTTGAGGTAGTGAACTGGGAATCACAGTATCACGCCATACTCGGGAGACCAGCTTATGCCAAGTTCATGGCTGTGCCGCACTATGCATACCTCAAGCTGAAAATGCCTGGGAACAACGGGACGAACATCACAGTCTATGGAAGTTTCTCACGCTCGGACAATTGTGATCGCGACTTTCAAAGGATTGCTGCAAAGTTTGGGCCACAACGAGAAATTGTCGACCCTCCGCCCAAGCTGACGATACGAGAAATCAAAGAGGAAAAACATGGTAGGGAAACCAAGAAGAAGCCAGCCAACCTTGCCCTTGAAGCCTCGGCAGCAGAAGCTTCGGCAACAAAAGCTTCGGAAGAGGACGGCATAGAAGGCACAGGAAACAGCAAGACGCTGGCAATCACTGCCCAGACCCCTGGCGAAATCAACAACGCTGTAGCGACCACTAGCATGGCAAAGAAGTCAGAAGATGCTGTCGAAGATGAGAAGAACCCCTTCCTTGATTAAGCACTTCCTTAGCCTTTAATTGTTTTTCCCTTTACTTCACACAGGGCCTCCCTTTTTCGCCCTCTAGTTTCGTATTTACCCTATTAATGAGAACTTAAGTTTTGATTCCTTGTTGAGCATTGCAGTAATCTAAAGAATCTATGACCGCGTCACCGTGAACCTTGCTTACAAGCAACGGTACAACGTAACGCACGGCAGAAGATCGCGCCCCAAGGGAAAAGCCTCTACGAGTACTGCAAAGAAAAACAAGGACATTAATCCTTCCCTCTGCTTCAGATGCCTCTACGAGTGCCGTACAAAGCAAGAGTTTGGAAAATACAAATGCAACCCACGTTCGATATTTTACTTATGGAAATATCAAAGAACAACGGGCTCATCGGCAGAACCATTGCACCCGAAATATTCGGGAGTGACTGTCGAAACTTACAATCGGTTGAAAGCAAAGTTGCGCATGCAACAGGTTTAGCAAAACCTGCAACACGAGCTGATCACTCATAATGATTTGCTGACCAACTAGTATACATACATCTAACGGGCAATTAAGATTTGCTCCTTCAAAAATTTGCCAACGGCATCAACATGGTAAAAGTACATATTCATGTATTTACCAAATAAAAAGTTTCGGCTTAACAATCCTAACACTTGGATGGACTAGCCAAAGCAATTCATTTTACAAAAACAACTTTACACCCTGATATCACTCTTGCGGAGTTTCCCTTTCTTCAGGTACCTTTGACTCCTCCTCAAGCCTGTCGACAATTATATTGGCGGGCAATAATACCTTCGGATACAGTGCTTCCAAATCACCTGTTGCGTTGGCAATAGACAGCAAACTTGCTAAGGGATAACAAGCAAGCACAAGGGCAAGTGTACACTTGGCCCCTGCAAAAACTTGAGCTCGCACTAAGTCCCGATCCTTCTTGGCGTTTCCAAACTCGGACATCAAAGTCAAAAGCGTAGGGGGAATTGCGTTTAAGGGGAACATCGTCTTCCAAACCACCCTCATAGCTTTGTAGCACTTGTCAAAGAATTGGTGGACTTGTTGGACCCGATCCTGAAATTTCGCGACAGCCGAAGCCTTCGAGTGTCCCCGCCAGAAAATCTCTTTGGATGAGGATAGCTGGGTGAGAGCATGCACTCGCTCGTGTATCCGCTTGTTCTCTTCCGCACGGTTCAAAGCTATGACTGGCAAAGGAATCAATAAAGAATCAGACAAGGCGTTGTTGACAAAAGGGCAAAGGAATCGGGAAGCTTACAATTCAAACTCTCGGTAGCTTTATGTAGCTCAGTAAAAGTGTACCGCTCCACGTCGGCTGCAATCTCGCTCTTCTTATTGACAATAGCAGCTAAGGCATAAGTGCTACGCAGGTCCTTTTCCATCTGCGTAATCCGATCCTTCATACGCTGGATCCGATCACCTTTAGGAAGAGCACCCGAAGAGTCGTCAACAAATGAGGGCACTAGGAAGACCTGCAGGAAACGCCGTTACAAAAGGGTGATGGATATGGTACAGCTGAGCATCCGAAGTAACTCCCATCGGGAGAAGTACAAGAAGAAATATCATAACAAAAGTGTGCTAACAACATTGCTAGCACGGAGTTTATTACAAGCATAAGTTTTGCGGCAGAACAATGTTTCACATCAGCTTGAGCATAAGTTTGCTACAAAAATCAAGGGGCTTGGGTCTGAGTCGATAAACTGGGTCCAGCCGACGACTTCCTTGATGAAACCAGTTCAAGGAGCTGGCGAGCACAAGTAAGGGCAGACGCTTTAAAGGCGCTTAAGTCAGCAAACTGCACATCTTGCTCTTTCGCCAGCTCCTTAGTCATCTCTTCGATATCACCCTTAAAGCCGTAACCCATCATAAGCTGGAAGGCAAGGACGGCACCATAAGTGTGCGATGTACGCTTGAATACCTCGATAACCTCCTTGGTGTCAACCGCGAAAGCATCGATCAGCTGCCCCAGGGTCTTGTCCTGCTTGATCTTGGGAAAAATCATCAAGTGCATCCGTGCCAGGGCACCCTTTCCCTTTACAAGAAGCTCCCGCGTAAGCTGGTGAGAGGTAAGAGTCATCGACATAGCATTTGCCGGAGAATTATTTGGAACTCTGTCCAGGGCATCAGCAGGGATGTTTGCCGCTTCTGCAGAGGAAAGAAAGAAAAATATACATTGGTAAAAGGATCGAATCTATAAGCGCATCAATCGACAGAAGTGTACAAAAATGATTACCAAGTAAAGCCAAGGAAGACTGACGAAGGAGTTCATCCTTTTCGGCTGCCCGAGCTTCAGCAGCCAGCCTGGATGCTTCCTCCTCCTTCAGCTTCTCCTTCAGCTTGCCCAGTTCCTCCTTCAAAGAGTCGACCTCTTGACGAGCCTCAGCATCTATCTTGACTGCGCCATCCAGTTTCGAGGAGAAAGATTTGACTTCCTTTTGTAGCCGAGCTTTGTCAGCTTCCAGAGAAGTGAACTGGGAGGCGAAGGCCTCCAAAGAGGAAATAACGCCTCGCAGGTCCTTAAGAAAGAAGGATGATTTACCAGAAATTGTTAAGCAAAGCACGCTCCAAGAGATTTGCATCACAATCAGAAAAGTACTTACAGAAGGAGGAGTCGCGGTGGCAGCAGTTGAAGGAACATCTTTCCCCTTGGAAAGGGAAGAAACTGTCGATGCTTGAGCCACAGGGGCTGCCTTAGGAGCCGAAGCTTTGGAAGCCACTACGACTGGCGGGGCAGTGTCAGATTTGGCTTTTTTAGACGGAGGCTCGATAAAGCCTTTGTCGCTGCAAAGATGAATGATTGACAATGGTTATAAAAGGAGTATGAAAAATAAAATGGCAAAATGTAGCTTCAGAAAAGAAACTGCTTACATGTCGAAAAGATCATCTTCATCGGCAAAGCCACCGGTTGATCTCTTTGCAGGTGAAGCCCTGGCCTCCTCCGCAGCTGCATCAACAAAGGCATCACAATCAGCGTCGTCATTACGCACTGATCCATCTGCGTCGCCAACATCATCGGCTGAGGAAGGAAGGTCGGTGTGAGCAACTTCAAAATCTATCGGACCATTATATACGTCCTCTGGGCCTGTGTGCTCGACAGTGTGAAAATCTACGGGGATTGAGGAGCCTCTCCCCTCAGAAGTATCATCCGGCGAATCATGCATATTTCCAGAAACTATGGGGATCTGTCAAAGAAAATAACAAGTAAGAACAATGGTAATTATGTTGGCTAAGTAAAAGCAGCATAATGGGAACGTGAAGAAAGAAAAATACCTTTGATGGTGGATGGTCAGCGTCAAGGGGAGCATAAGAAGAAATCAACGGAATCGAATCTTCCTGGCTAAAGGAAGTAAGGCGACAGACTTCGTCAAGCAACTCCTTTTCCGACAGATCGGCAGCATTAATCCTGGTTTCGTCCTTTGGACCTAAGTACAACCACATCGGGTGAACTCTGGCCATGACTGGTTGGACTCGGCGCTTCAAGAATACCGCTGCCACCTCTGTGCCGATCATAGTTTGGCCGTCAGCCTCTTTGATTCGAAGTAATTTGGCAAATAGTTCTTCGGCTGTTACTCTTTCGTCGGGTGAGAGGATATTCTTCCAGGAATTCTTGGGCTTGGCTTCGGAGACATCGGCAAAACAAGGAAGCTGAGATTCGGGTGACAGGGAGTCCTTGATGTAAAACCATTTCAGCCTCCACCCTTGCACAGATTCCCTCATTGGGAAATTGAAATAATTGACCTCCGAACGGGCTAAAAACCCCACTCCTCCGGTGACAAAGTATCCATTACTGCTGCTGTATCTCTTCACATAGAAGATCTTTTTCCACAACCCGAAATGAGGTTTGATACCCAGAAACGCCTCGCAAAGGGTGATGAACACAGTAACGTGGAGGATTGAGTTGGGGGTAAGTTGCCATAGTTGAATTTCGTACGTTCGCAAGAGATGGAGGAGGAATTCATGAGTGGGAAGCGAAAGGCCTCGATATAGGAAAGATAAGAACATCACGGTAAAGCCAGCAGGGGGATCAGGCCGAGAAATCGCACCTGGAAAGATCACGTTTCCCTCATCAGAAGAGATTAATCCCAAGCTTCGGGATCTCTTCTCGTCACGCTTGGTGACGGTTGATGCTACCCAATCTCCGGGCTTGGCCATTGAGCTCGACAGCGCTGGCGGCGCCGGAGCTGGGGGAGGAGCGTTCGAAGCGCTCCCCTTCAGAAGAGAAGAGGAGTACTTGGCGGCGGCGCCTCCGCTGGTGGAACTGGCGGCGGCGGCAGGATTCTTCTTCTTCACCATTGTGAGATCTGATGAAGATTGGAAAAGCAGTGGTGGCGGCGCAGCAATGGCAAAGGAAGGAAGAAGGGGAAGAATGAGAAGATGGTACGGAAAACGTGGAGAAGATTAGGGATTTCTTGCCCTTTGGAGATTTTTGAGGAGAAGTTAAGAGCCGTGTAGGCACGTGTCATTGCTACCGGTTCCATTATTCCCACGTTGTGCGAAAATCGAGGGGACGCCTCGGTCGCCGCGCGTGCACTGGTCAAATCCTACAAACTGCCCACGCAGGACTAGGGTACGGCCCGTCAGGATAAGTCTTGTCAATCAAACCACCGCAGCTGCACGACAGCAGTGACGTCATTATCGCCAGCATTTGAAGGAAAAATGAAAAGTTATCGGATGAAGGACTTGAGTCTACGCACGGATTGCAAGCATTCGTACCCAGACTCGAGGGCTACTCCCATCGGGAGTGCGTGATGCGCATTCGACAGAATGAGCAGTCGAAGGAAGACGGGATTGAAGAACTATTGTTTGAATAGCTCGAGTCTACACTCGATTACAAGCACTCGCACCCAGACTCGGGGGTTACTCCCATCGGGAGCGCATGACGCGCACCTCGCGTGACGCGCACCCGATAGAAGTTTTTTGCACTCCAGGATCATGCCCGGGGACTTGATTCTGTGTAGGGTAACGTTGTTTTGCCATCGGTAGTTAACCAACAAAAGTTGGGCACGTTACTCATTATCCCTTGCATAAAGAAAATATATCGGATGACCTATGAAGATTTGCAGAAAAACTTAGGCAGAACGAAATATTCGAGTGGTACAACTTGAGTCTACGCAAGGATTGCAAGCATCCGTACCTAGACTCGGGGGCTACTCCCATCGGGAGCGCTGACGCGCACCCGATAGAAGAAGGTGAAGCAGATTCAAGATGAACGAGGACAATGAAGGAGAAGAACATCAGGAGGAGACGTGTTTTAGTCTCTACCCGAACTATCTTCGGCTAGACACTCGGGGGCTACTGACGTGGGCACTACCCTTGGGGTAACCGATGTTGCCCTATCCTGTACCATCTAGTTGGAGGCCCATGAAGATACTCGGAAGCAAGGCGGGCCACTAGGACGGTGCACCAGAAGGTTCCTTGACGGGCAAGACAAGGAAGTAGTCAAACAAGGAAAGATCGGATCTAAAACTACTGTAAACATAGTCGTATTCGGTTAGACCTCTTGGGACCTGGCCTCCTATATAAAGGCCAGGAGAGGGGCTGCCGAGGGACACGATCAATCTTAGCAATCTTAGCCAACAAAAGCTTAGAGCTAGGTCACCTTAGCGATTAGCCATCTCGGCGAGATCTCAGCCGAACTATCCGGCACACCATTGTAACCCATTATCATCATAATCAAGAACAGACAGGCAGGACGTAAGGGTTTTACCTCATCGAGGGCCCCGAACCTGGGTAAATTGCTCTCCCCGCTTGTCTGTGAACCGATGTCTCGTGTCAGCTTGCAGGATTCCATCAACCCTAAGCCCCTATCGAAGGGCATTGGCGAGGAGTACCCTCGACATGCTACCTTTAAAATTCCATTCTTTGTCTTTGCAATATATAGCTCATGGGACAAATAGCTTAAAAACTATTGTGGTATTGAATGTGTACTTATGTATCTTATTTCTTAATAAGTTGCTTGTTGAGCGATAACCATGTTCCTGGGGACGCCATTGATACGTCTCCAACGTATCTATAATTTCCGATGTTCCATGCTTGTTTTATGACAATACCAACATGTTTTGTTCACACTTTATATCATTTTCGTGCATTTTCTGGAACTAACCTATTAACAAGATGCCGAAGTGCCAGTTCCTGTTTTCTGCTGTTTTTGGTTTCAGAAATCCTAGTAACGAAATATTCTCGGAATCGGACGAAATCAACGCCAAAGATCTTAGAATCCCCGGAAGCATCCAGAACACACGAGAGGGACCAGAGGGGGGGCACAGGCCCACCACACCATACCCTGGCACGGCCTAGGGGGGGCCCGCGCCCCCCTATGGTTTGGCCAGCCCTTCGACCCTCCTGCGCCGCCTCTTCGCCTATATAAAGCCCCTGGATCGAAAACCCTGATACGATTGACGAAACCCACAGAAACCTTCCAGAGCCGCCGCCATCGCGAGGCCAAGATCTGGGGGACAGGAGTCTCTGTTCCGGCACGCTGCCGGAGCGGGGAAGTGCCCCCGGAAGGCTTCTCCATCGACACCGCTGCCATCTCCATCGCCATCTTCATCACCGCTGCTGCTCCCATGAGGAGGGAGTAGTTCTCCATCGAGGCTCGGGGCTGTACCGGTAGCTATGTGGTTCATCTCTCTCCCATGTACCTCAATACAATGATCTCATGAGCTGCTTTACATGATTGAGATTCATATGAGTTTGTATCACAATTTATCTATGTGCTACTCTAGCAAAGTTATTAAAGTAGTCCTATTCCTCCTGCACGTGTGTAAAGGTGACAGTGTGTGCACCGTGTTAGTACTTGGTTTATGCTATGATCATGATCTCTTGTAGATTGCGAAGTTAACTATTGCTATGATAATATTGATGTGATCTATTCCTCCTACATATGCATGAAGGTGACAGTGTGCATGCTATGTTAGTACTTGGTTTAGTCTATTGATCTATCTTACACTGTAAGGTTACTTAAACATGAGCATTATTGTGGAGCTTGTTAACTCCGGCATTGAGGGTTCGTGTAATCCTACGCAATGTGTTCATCATCCAACAAAAGTGTAGAGTATGCATTTATCTATTTTGTTATGTGATCAATGTTGAGAGTGTCCACTAGTGAAAGTGTAATCCCTAGGCCTTGTTCCTAAATACTGCTGCGTTACTACTGCTTGTTTATCGTTTTCTTTGCGTTACTACTGCTGCAATACTACCACCATCAACTACACGCCAGCAAGCTATTTTCTGGCACCGTTGCTACTGCTACTATATATTCATACCACCTGTATTTCACTATCTCTTCGCCGAACTAGTGCACCTATTAGGTGTGTTGGGGACACAAGAGACTTCTTGCTTTGTGGTTGCAGGGTTGCATGAGAGGGATATCTTTGACCTCTTCCTCCCTGAGTTCGATAAACCTTGGGTGATCCACTTAAGGGAAAACTTGCTGCTGTTCTACAAACCTCTGCTCTTGGAGGCCCAACACTGTCTACAGGAAAGGAGGGGGAACGTAGACATCAAGCTATTTTCTGGCGCCGTTGCCGGGGAGGAAAGGTAAAAGGTACTCACACTCCGGATCTCGGCTACTAAGCTATTTCCCGGTGCCGTAAGTACTCGAAGCTATTTCCTTTAGATCCTGCAATTGCATCTTTTTGTTTCTTGTTTTGCACTAGTAAGGCATAATGGAAAAGATCTGTGAGCTTTTTATTCTATTTCCTGAGTCAAGACATGAATGGTTTAATGCGAAAATTAAAAAACCTATGGAATCTTATTTGCATGCTAGTAGCAATGATATTAGTATGAACGCTTTGAACACCATTGTTGATAATGATATAGAAAGTTCTAAGCTTGGGGAAGTTGGTTTTCATGATCTTTTTAGTCCCCCAAGCATTGAGGAGAAAATTTTCTTTGATGATACTTTGCCTCCTATTTATGATGATTATAATGATAGTGGTCTTTTGGTGCCACCAACTATGGAGAGTAAATTTTGTTGTGATTATACTATGCTTCCTACACTTGATGAGAATAATAATGATAGCTACTTTGTTGAATTTGCTCCCACTACAACTAATAAAATTGACTATGCTTATGTTGGGAGTAGTAATAATTTTATGCATGAAACTCATGATAAGAATGCTTTATGTGATAGTTATATTGTTGAGTTTGCTCATGTCACTACTGAAAGTTATTATGAGAGAGGAAAATATGGTTGTGGAAATTTTCATGTTACTAAAACACCTCTCTATGTGCTGAATTTTTTTAAGCTACACTTGTTTTATCTTCCTATGCTTGTTACTTTGCTCTTCATGAACTTGTTTATTTACAAGATTCCTATGCATAGGAAGCATGTTAGACTTAAATGTGTTTTGAATTTGCCTCATGATGCTCTCTTTTGCTTCAAATACTATTTCTTGCGAGTGCATCATTAAAACTGCTGAGCCCATCTTAATGGCTATAAAGAAAGAACTTCTTGGGAGATAACCCATGTGTTATTTTGCTACAGTACTTTGTTTTATATTTGTGTCTTGGAAGTTGTTTACTACTGTAGCAACCTCTCCTTATCTTAGTTTTGTGTTTTGTTGTGCCAAGTTAAGCCGTTGATAGAAAAGTAAGTACTAGATTTGGATTACTGCACAGTTCCAGATTTCTTTGCTGTCACAAATCTGGGTCCACCTCCCTGTAGGTAGCTCAGAAAATTAAGCCAATTTACATGCATGATCCTCAGATATGTACGCAACTTTCATTCAATTTGAGCATTTTCATTTGAGCAAGTATGGTGCCATTTTAAAATTCGTCAATATGAACTGTTCTGTTTTGACAGATTCTGCCTTTTATTTCGCATTGCCTCTTTTGCTATGTTGGATGAATTTCTTTGATCCACTAATGTCCAGTAGCATTATGCAATGTCCAGAAGTGTTAAGAATGATTGTGTCACCTCTGAATATGTCAATTTATATTGTGCACTAACCCTCTAATGAGTTGTTTCGAGTTTGGTGTGGAGGAAGTTTTCAAGGATCAAGAGAGGAGTATGATGCAACATGATCAAGAAGAGTGAAAGCTCTAAGCTTGGGGATGCCCCGGTGGTTCACCCCTGCATATTTCAAGAAGACTCAAGCGTCTAAGCTTGGGGATTCCCAAGGCATCCCCTTCTTCATCGACAAATTATCAGGTTCCTTCTCTTGAAACTATATTTTTATTCGGTCACATCTTATGTGCTTTACTTGGAGCGTCTGTATGCTTTTGTTTTTGTTTGTGTTTGAATAAATGCTTGTGTGGGAGAGAGACACGCTCCGCTGGTTCGTATGAACACATGTGTTCTTAGCTCATAATATTCATGGCGAAGGTTGAAACTGCTTCGTTAAATTATTATATGGTTGGAATTGGAAAATGCTACATGTAGAAATTGGTGTGATGTCTTGAATAATGTGATACTTGGCAATTGTTGTGCTCTTGTTTAAGCTCTTGCATCATATACCTTGCACCCATTAGTGAGGAAATACATAGAGCTTGTTAAAATTTGGGTTTGCATGAGTGGTTTCTCTAGAGTCTAGATATTTTCTAGTAAGATGTTTGAACAACAAGGAAGACGATGTATAGTTTTATAATGCTTGTAATATGTCTTTTATGTGAGTTTTGCTGTACTAGTTCGTGCTTGTGTTTGCTTCAAACAACCTTGCTAGCCTAAACCTTGTATCGAGAGGGAATACTTCTCATGCATCCAAATCCTTGAGCCAAACAACACTATGCCATTTGTGTCCACCATACCTACCTACTACATGGTATTTTCCGCCATTCCAAAGTAAATTGCTTGAGTGCTACCTTTAAAATTCCATCATTCACCTTTGCAATATATAGCTCATGGGACAAATAGCTTAAAAACTATTGTGGTATTGAATATGTAATTATGCACTTTATCTCTTATTAAGTTGCTTGTTGTGCGATAACCATGTTCACTGGGGACGCCATCAACTATTCATTGTTGAATTTCATGTGAGTTGCTATGCATGTCCGTCTTGTCTGAAGTAAGAGAGATCTACCACCCTATGGTTAAGCATGCATATTGTTAGAGAAGAACATTGGGCCGCTAACTAAAGCCATGATCCATGGTGGAAGTTTCAGTTTTGGACATATATCCTCAATCTCATATGAGAAAATTATTAATTGTTGTTACATGCTTATGCATAAACGAGGAGTCCATTATCTGTTGTCTATGTTGTCCCGGTATGGATGTCTAAGTTGAGAATAATCAATAGCGAGAAATCCAATGCGAGCTTTCTCCTTAGACCTTTGTACAGGCGGCATAGAGGTACCCCTTTGTGACACTTGGTTAAAACATGTGCATTGTGATGATCCGGTAGTCCAAGCTAATTAGGACAAGGTGCGGGCACTATTAGTATACTATGCATGAGGCTTGCAACTTGTAAGATATAATTTACATGATGCATATGCTTTATTACTACCGTTGACAAAATTGTTTCATGTTTTCAAAATCAAAGCTCTAGCACAAATATAGCAATCGATGCTTTTCCTCTATGGAGGACCATTCTTCTACTTTTCAATGTTGAGTCAGTTCACCTATTTCTCTCCACCTCAAGAAGCAAACACTTGTGTGAACTGTGCATTGATTCCTACATACTTGCTTATTGCACTTATTATGTTACTCTATGTTGACAATATCCATGAGATATACATGTTACAAGTTGAAAGCAACCGCTGAAACTTAATCTTCTTTTGTGTTGCTTCAATGCCTTTACTATGAATTTATTGCTTTATGAGTAACTCTTATGCAAGACTTATTGATGCTTGTCTCGAAAGTACTATTCATGAAAAGTCTTTGCTATATGATTCACTTGTTTACTCATTGCATTTACATTGTTTCGAATCGCTGCATTCATCTCATATGCTTTACAATGGTATGATTAAGATTATGTTGGTAGCATGTCACCTCAGAAATTATCTTTTATCGTTTACCTACTCGAGGACGAGTAGGAACTAAGCTTGGGGATGCTGATACGTCTCCAACGTATCTATAATTTCCGATGTTCCATGCTTGTTTTATGACAATACCAACATGTTTTGTTCACACTTTATATCATTTTCGTGCATTTTCTGGAACTAACCTATTAACAAGATGCCGAAGTGCCAGTTCCTGTTTTCTGCTGTTTTTGGTTTCAGAAATCCTAGTAATGAAATATTCTCGGAATCGGACGAAATCAACGCCAAAGATCTTAGAATCCCCGGAAGCATCCAGAACACACGAGAGGGACCAGAGGGGGGGCACAGGCCCACCACACCATACCCTGGCGCGGCCTAGGGGGGGCCCGCGCCCCCCTATGGTTTGGCCAGCCCTTCGACCCTCCTGCGCCGCCTCTTCGCCTATATAAAGCCCCTGGATCGAAAACCCTGATACGATTGACGAAACCCACAGAAACCTTCCAGAGCCGCCGCCATCGCGAGGCCAAGATCTGGGGGACAGGAGTCTCTGTTCCGGCACGCTGCCGGAGCGGGGAAGTGCCCCTGGAAGGCTTCTCCATCGACACCGCTGCCATCTCCACCGCCATCTTCATCACCGCTGCTGCTCCCATGAGGAGGGAGTAGTTCTCCATCGAGGCTCGGGGCTGTACCGGTAGCTATGTGGTTCATCTCTCTCCCATGTACCTCAATACAATGATCTCATGAGCTGCTTTACATGATTGAGATTCATATGAGTTTGTATCACAATTTATCTATGTGCTACTCTAGCAAAGTTATTAAAGTAGTCCTATTCCTCCTGCACGTGTGTAAAGGTGACAGTGTGTGCACCGTGTTAGTACTTGGTTTATGCTATGATCATGATCTCTTGTAGATTGCGAAGTTAACTATTGCTATGATAATATTGATGTGATCTATTCCTCCTACATATGCATGAAGGTGACAGTGTGCATGCTATGTTAGTACTTGGTTTAGTCTATTGATCTATCTTACACTATAAGGTTACTTAAACATGAGCATTATTGTGGAGCTTGTTAACTCCGGCATTGAGGGTTCGTGTAATCCTACGCAATGTGTTCATCATCCAACAAAAGTGTAGAGTATGCATTTATCTATTCTGTTATGTGATCAATGTTGAGAGTGTCCACTAGTGAAAGTGTAATCCCTAGGCCTTGTTCCTAAATACTGCTGCGTTACTACGCTTGTTTACTTGTTTTCATCGTTACATTACTGCTGCAATACTACCACCATCAACTACACGCCAGCAAGCTATTTTCTGGCACCATTGCTACTGCTACTATATATTCATACCACCTGTATTTCACTATCTCTTCGCCGAACTAGTGCACCTATTAGGTGTGTTGGGGACACAAGAGACTTCTTGCTTTGTGGTTGCAGGGTTGCATGAGAGGGATATCTTTGACCTCTTCCTCCCTGAGTTCGATAAACCTTGGGTGATCCACTTAAGGGAAAACTTGCTGCTGTTCTACAAACCTCTGCTCTTGGAGGCCCAACACTGTCTACAGGAAAGGAGGGGGAACGTAGACATCAGCCATCAACTAACTTTGTTGAATATCATGTGAGTTGCTATGCATGTTCGTCTTGTCTGAGGTAAGGGTGATTTATCATGAGTTGAATGGTTTGAGTATGCATATTGTTAGAGAAGAACATTGGGCCGCTAACTAAAGCCATGGTCCATGGTGGAAGTTTCAGTTTGGACAACAATCCTCAATCTCTTATGAGAATATTATCTGTTGTTGAATGCTTATGCATTAAAGAGGAGTCCATTATCTGTTGTCTATGTTGTCCCGATATGGATGTCTAAGTTGAGAATAATCAAAAGCGAGAAATCCAATGCGAGCTTTCTCCTTAGACCTTTGTACAGGCGGCATAGAGGTACCTGACATAGCTATCCCCAATGGGCCTGCCGAAGATAGTACCCTGGGTTTACTGAAGGCCCACGACCCGAAGAATATGAAGATTTGGAAGCCCAAGTTGATATTAAGGAAAGTTAGAATTGTAATAGAGGTGGTGTTTGTAATCTTGCGGGATGAGTTGTAAACCTTCCCGGACTTTGTAACTTGTACAACACGAATCCCTCGGCTCCACCTCCTATATAAGGGGGAGTCGAGGGACGAAGAAATCATCGAATCATTGTCTCTCAAACCCTGGTTTTCATAATCATCGAGTACTTTTCGGCTGAAACTTTCGAGATCTATCACATATACTGATCAAAGAGCATGTGGAATCTTCCGAACGTCATCTCCATAGGCTCCGCCAGATACGCATATGCATCCAAACGGGAGGGTGGGTGAGGCACAAAATCGACAAGACCAGTTGCGATCGTTTACCTCGATCCATTGCGTTGCTTGCAGTTGACGAAGTCGATGATTTTGCAATTGACAAGGGATTAACTTGTCAATGCCTACGGGTTGTAGACTAGGGTTTCGTTGGAAGTAGAGGGCAAGTAGATCTCGAAGGTTTCAGCCGAAAAGTACTCGACGATTATGAAAACCAGGGTTTGAGAGACAATGATTCGATGATTTATTCGTCCCTCGGCTCTATAAGGGGGAGTCGAGGGATGAAGAAATCATCGAATCATTGTCTCTCAAACCCTGGTTTTCATAATCGTCGAGTACTTTTCGGCTGAAACCTTCGAGATCTACTTGCCCTCTACTTCCAACGAAACCCTAGTCTACAACCCGTAGGCATTGACAAGTTAATCCCTTGTCAATTGGCGCCGTCTGTGGGGATTAGAAGCGTCAAGGATCTGGTCTCGATGGCACGTTCAAGATCGTCGACTTCGTCAACTGCAAAATCATCGACTTCGTCAACTGCAAGCAACGCAATGGATCGAGGTAAACAGATCGCAACTGGTCTTGTCAATTTTGTGCCTCACCCACCCTCCCGTTTGGATGCATATGCGTATCTGGCGGAGCCTATGGAGATGACGTTCGGAAGATTCCACTTTCGAGTCGAGAAAGAGGGAACGTATCGTCTCGAAGTTCCGATCTCGTCGGTATTTTCGGCGGTCGATTCTGATTTTTTCAGCTCAACATCATCGATCGAGTCAGGGGAGGAAGAAACTTCGTCGTCACGCTTCATCAGCACTAGGGCAAGAGAAAAGCTCGCCAAGATTTTCAACGACATGTCGCTTGAGTCATCCGCGGACTCCTATATAAGCGATGGCTCGAGCAGTGTCGACAGCTTCAACTTCATCGACAAATCCACTACAGTGGGCAAGGTCTTCACCAATCTTCATGATGGTGTCACCAAACCCAGCATAGATCTGAATGCAAAATATCATCAGATTTATGTCATCGGAGAGCCAAGCCATGATTAGGAGGAAACATCGGAGGCTTTGGACGATTTGGGAAATCCATACGTTGATCCCTCTGATTTGCGACGTGGCCTAGGCAACAAATATATCGGGTCACAGCCGTGAGATAGAGTTCAACTTCCACAAGCAGCATGGGATAGAGCCGCAAGAGCTATGGATGGCTCAGAACCAATGGCCACCACATCCACGCCAGAAGAGTTACAAGCATATCAATATAGGCTCGCACGAGCTGCAAGGGAATTGGAAAAACAGACAATTGCTTTAAACAGAAGAAGGGAGGCAGCCTCTGCATCAAGTAGGCGAAGAGCAGAGCTGAGTCGACAATCTAGAACTTCGGGTGATAGCCACAGGCAAGCTCGGAATAGAGCAAGATCAAGGTTACAAAACGTACCTGAAGGAGAAAGAGAGCACTTGGTTCAAAACCTCGACATGTCTTTTATGTCGATAGACACGAGAGGGAACATCATCCCCAAGACACCAGAAGCTGGGTATATGGCGACACAAGCTTTCATCCTTGCATCCAGGCCACCCCCAGGAGATCCAAGGGAGGCATTGTATAACATGGCAATGGCAGGAGTTGGAGCCATGGGAACGGCGTTTGCATCAACACCTCCCGAAGGAGCAGCAAGGCAAAATAGTCCACGACCGGCGGCAGCAACAACAGCAGCTCCCGAAGGACCAAGTGGAGCAAGGGACACGGCAGCACAAGCAAGGGTCGACAGAGCGCGACAAAGCAGAAGGGAACATCGGCATTCCCCAGAGCTAAACGACGAGGATATGTGCGGTCTGCCATGCTTCACGAGAAGAGTCCGAAAAACTCGAGTCCCTTCGGGATTCAAGTTGCCTGATAACTTCAAGAAATTCGACGGCCTTCAAGATCCAGAGGATTGGCTAGTTGATTATCTCGAGACAGTGAAGCTCACAGGAGGAACCAGAGCAACAGCTATGCAAAGCATCCAGGTGCATTTAAGCGGAGCCGAGCGATCTTGGATAAAGAAACTTCCTCCAGGATCTATCGACAGCTGGGATAGCTTCGAGGACGTGTTCGTCAAGAACTTCCGGTCCACATGCAAAAAATCTGCGTCATTAGAGGAACTGAGGGCGTGCCGACAAAACCCAGACGAGCCAATGAGAAAGTATATCCAAAGGTGGAACATCATCAAAAACTCGGTAGAAAACATATCTAACGAGAGAGCAATAGATGCGTTCGTCGCAGGAATCAGGCGTGGAGATTTTGTCGAGGACTTGGGGAGGACCAATCCAAAGACAGTATCTGCACTAATGGAAATAGCAAACAGATGGGCAGATGGAGAAGATGCTATTCACAACAAACGGCATAGGTCGCCAGAGGAAGACCGCGGTCGAAATTATCAACCAAGGCGACGATTTCCTCGACAGTGCTCGAGTTATGATGCTCCAGGACAAATCTCGGCTGGCTTCCGAGCAAGCGTCGGAGGAAACAACAGAGATGATTACCAGAGAAGCAATGAGCAACGAGGCGACAATAGAGATGACTCTCGAAATAATAGGCAAAATAGCGGGCCAAGGTTCCAGAGGCCTTTCGTGTCTCCCGAAGAGATGATGAACGGGCCGTGTCAGATGCATTTTTTCCTCGATAGCAACGGAAAGAGACAGTCAGGACATCTGCAGAAGGATTGCCGAAATTTCCAGGCAATGCTAAGGTGGGCAGGGCATGCCAATGCTCAGGCAGCACATAGAAATCCTCGAGAACCCAGGAGTGAGATTCACCTACCACCCCCTCCCGCAATTACAGACGATAATCGACACCAGCTCAGAATTGCGGCAGCGCCTGCACCACCGCCTTATGTAGATCCAAATTCCAATGGAGCGGTTGATACGTCTCCGACGTATCGATAATTTCTTATGTTCCATGCCACATTATTGATGATATCTACATGTTTTATGCATACTTTATGTCATTATTATGCGTTTTCCGGAACTAACCTATTGACGAGATGCCGAAGGGCCAGTTCCTGTTTTCTGCTGTTTTTGGTTTCAGAAATCCTAGTAAGGAAATATTCTCGGAATTGGACGAAATCAACGCCCAGCATCTTAGAATCCCCAGAAGCATCCAGAACACTTGAGAGCCGCCAGAGGGGGGCCACAGGGGCCCCAGATGACAGGGTGGCGCGGCCAGGGCGTGGGCCGCGCCCCCCTATTGTGTCATTGCCTCGTACCCCCTCCGACGCCGCCTCTTCGCCTATTTAAGCCTCCTCGACCTAAATCTTCGATACGGAAAAGCCACGGTACGAGAAACCTTCCAGAGCCGCCGCCATCGCGAAGCCAAGATCTGGGGGACAGGAGTCTCTGTTCCGGCACGCCGCCGAGACGGGGAAGTGCCCCCGGAAGGCTTCTCCATCGACACCGCTGCCATCTCCACCGCCATCTTCATCAGCGCTGCTGTCTCCCATGAGGAGGGAGTAGTTCTCCATCGAGGCTAGGGGCTGTACCGGTAGCTATGTGGTTAATATCTCTCCTATGTACTTCAATACAATGATCTCATGAGCTGCCTTACATGATTGAGATTCATATGAGTTTTGTATCACTATTCATCTATGTGCTACTCTAGTGATGTTATTAAAGTACTCTATTCCTCCTGCATGGTGTAAAGGTGGCAGTGTGTGCATCATGTAGTACTTGGCGTAGTTTATGATTGTGATCTCTTGTAGATTATGAAGTTAACTATTACTATGATGGTATTGATGTGATCTATTTGGTTATGTTGATCTATCTTGCACTCTAAGGTTATTTAAATATGAACATCGAATATTGTGGAGCTTGTTAACTCCGGCATTGAGGGTTCGTGTAATCCTACACAATTAGTGGTGTTCATCATCCAACAAGAGGGTGTAGAGTCTAGCATCTATCTATTTATTCTGTTATGTGATCAATGTTGAGAGTGTCCACTAGTGAAAGTATGATCCCTAGGCCTTGTTCCTAAATACTGCTATCGCTGCTTGTTTACTGTTTTACTGCATATGTACTTCCTGCAATATTACCACCATCAACCACACGCCAGTCCTGGATAGCAAAGCACTTTTCTGGCGCTGTTGCTACTGCTCATATATATTCATACCACCTGTATTTCACTATCTCTTCGCCGAACTAGTGCACCTATACATCTAACAAGTGTATTAGGTGTGTTGGGGACACAAGAGACTTCTTGCTTTGTGGTTGCAGGGTTGCATGAGAGGGATATCTTTGAACTCTTCCTCCCTGAGTTCGATAAACCTTGGGTGATCCACTTAAGGGAAACTTGCTGCTGTTCTACAAACCTCTGCTCTTGGAGGCCCAACACTGTCTACAAGAATAGAAGCACCCGTAGACATCAAGAACTTTTCTGGCGCCGTTGCCGGGGAGGAAAGGTAAAAGGTACTCACACTCCGGATCTCGCCTACTAAGCTATTTTCTGCCGTTGTAAGTACTCGAAGCTATTTCCTTTAGATCCTGCAATTGCATCTTTTTGTTTCTTGTTTACACTAGTTAGGCATAATGGACAACAATGAGCTTCTTACTCTATTTCCTGATTTAAGACATGGATGGTTTGATCCGAAAATTAAAAAACCCATGGAACATATTAGCATGAACACATTGAACACCATTGTTGCTAATGATATGGAAAATTCTAAGCTTGGGGAAGCTGGTTTTGATGAGCATGATCTTTTTAGTCCCCCAAGCATTGAGGAGGAAATTTACTTTGATGATACTTTACCTCCTATTTATGATGATTATAATGATAGTAGTCTTTTGTTACCACCTGTTATGGAGGATAAATTTGATTATGATTACAATATGCCTCCTATATTTGATGATAGCTACTTTGTTGAATTTGCTCCCACTACCACTAATAAAATTGATTATGCCTATGTGGAGAGTAATAATTTTATGCATGAGACTCATGATAAGAATGCTTTATGTGATAGTTATATTGTTGAGTTTGCTCATGATGCTACTGAAAGTTATTATGTGAAAGGAAAATATGGTTGTAGAAATTTTCATGTTACTAAAACACCTCTCTATATGCTAAAAATCTTGAAGTTGAGCTTGTCTAGTTTTCCTATGCTTGTTACTTTGCTCTTCATGAACTTGTTTATTTACAAGATTCCTTTTCATAGGAAGCATGTTAGACTTAAATGTGTTTTGAATTTGCCTCTTGATGCTCTCTTTTGCTTCAAATACTATTTCTTGCGAGTGCATCATTAAAACTGCTGAGCCCATCTTAATGGCTATAAAGAAAGAACTTCTTGGGAGATAACCCATGTGTTTATTTTACTACAGTACTTTTGTTTTATATTTGAGTCTTGGAAGTTGTAACTACTGTAGCAACCTCTCCTTATCTTACTTTATTGCATTGTTGTGCCAAGTAAAGTCTTTGATAGTAAGGTTCATACTAGATTTGGATTACTGCGCAGAAACAGATTTCTGTCTGTCACGAATCTGGGCCTAATTCTCTGTAGGTAACTCAGAAAATTATGCCAATTTACGTGAGTGATCCTCAGATATGTACGCAACTTTCATTCAATTTGAGAATTTTCATTTGAGCAAGTCTGGTGCCTCTTTAAAATTCGTCCTTACGGACTGTTCTGTTTTGACAGATTCTGTCTTTTATTTCACATTGCTTCTTTTGCTATGTGGGATGGATTTCTTTGTTCCATTGACTTCCAGTAGATTTGGGCAATGTCCAAAAGAGTTAAGAATGATTGTGTCACCTCTGAACATGTGAATTTTTGATTATGCACTAACCCTCTAATGAGTTGTTTCGAGTTTGGTGTGGAGGAAGTTTTCAAGGGTCAAGAGAGGAGGATGATACAATGTGATCAAGAAGAGTGAAAGATCTAAGCTTGGGGATGCCCCGGTGGTTCATCCCTGCATATTTCAAGAAGACTCAAGCATTTAAGCTTGGGGATGCCCAAGGCATCCCCTTCTTCATCGACAAATTATCAGGTTCCTTCTCTTGAAACTATATTTTTATTCGGTCACATCTTATGTACTTTACTTGGAGCGTCTGTTTGTTTTTATTTTTGTTTGAATAAATGCTTGTGTGGGAGAGAAACATGGTCCGCTGGTTCATAGGAACACATGTGTTCTTAGCCTTTAATTTTCATGGCGAAGGTTGAAACTGCTTCGTTAATTTGTTATATGGTTGGAATCGGGAAATGCTACATGTAGTAATTGGTAAAATGTCTTGAATAACTTGATACTTGGCAATTGTTGTGCTCATGTTTAAGCTCTTGCATCATATACTTTGCACCTATTAATGAAGAAATACATAGAGCATGCTAAAATTTGGTTTGTATAATTGGTCTCTCTAAGGTCTAGATAATTTCTAGTATTGAGTTTGAACAACAAGGAAGACGGTGTAGAGCCTTATAATGTTTACAATATGTCTTTTATGTGAGTTTTGCTGCACCGGTTCATCCTTGTGTTTGTTTCAAACAACCTTGCTAGCCTAAACCTTGTATCGAGAGGGAATACTTCTCATGCATCCAAAATCCTTGAGCCAACCACTATGCCATTTGTGTCCACCATACCTACCTACTACATGGTATTTCTCCGCCATTCCAAAGTAAATTTCTTGAGTGCTACCTTTAAAATTTCCATCCTTTATCTTTGCAATATATAGCTCATGGGACAAATAGCTTAAAAACTATTGTGGTATTGAATATGTACTTATGCATTTTATTTCTTATAAGTTGCTTGTTGTGCGATAACCATGTTCCTGGGTACGCCATCAACTACTCTTTGTTGAATATCATGTGAGTTGCTATGCATGTCCGTCTTGTCTGAAGTAAGGGAGATTTACCACTAAAATGGTTAGAGCATGCATAATGTTAGAGAAGAACATTGGGCCGCTAACTAAAGCCATGATCCATGGTGGAAGTTTCAGTTTTGGACAAATATCCTCAATCTCATATGAGAAAATTAATTGTTGTTGAATGCTTATGCATAAAAGAGGAGTCCATTATCTATTGTCTATGTTGTCCCGGTATGGATGTCTAAGTTGAGAATAATCAATAGCGAGAAATCCGATGCGAGCTTTCTCCTTAAACCTTTGTACAGGCGGCATAGAGGTACCCCTTTGTGACACTTGGTTAAAACATGTGCATTGTGATGATAATTCAGGTAATCCGAGCTAATTAGGACAAGGTGCGGGCACTATTAGTATACTATGCATGAGGCTTGCAACTTGTAGGATATAATTTACATAACACATATGCTTTATTACTACCGTTGACAAAGTTATTTCTTGTTTTCAAAACCAAAGCCCTAGCACAAATATAGCAATCAATGCTTCCCTCTTTGAAGGGCCATTCTTCTACTTTTATGTTGAGTCAGTTCACCTATTTCTCTCCATCTCAAGAAGCAAACACTTGTGTGAACTGTGCATTGATTCCTACATACTTGCATATTGCATTTGTTATATTACTTTACATTGACAATATCCATGAGATATACATGTTACAAGTTGAAAGCAACCGCTGAAACTTAATCTTCTTTTGTGTTGCTTCAATACCTTTACTTTGAATTATTGCTTTATGAGTTAACTCTTATGCAAGACTTATTGATGCTTGTCTTGAAGTACTATTCATGAAACATCTTTGCTTTATGATTCATTTGTTTACTCATGTCATTTACCATTGTTTTGATCGCTGCATTCATTACATATGCTTACAATAGTATGATCAAGTTTATGATGGCATGTCACTCCAGAAATTATCTTTGTTATCGTTTACCTGCTCGGGACGAGCAGAAACTAAGCTTGGGGATGCTGATACGTCTCCGACGTATCGATAATTTCTTGTGTTCCATGCCACATTATTGATGATATCTATATGTTTTATGCATACTTTATGTCATTATTATGCGTTTTCCGGAACTAACCTATTGACGAGATGCCGAAGGGCCAGTTCCTGTTTTCTGCTGTTTTTGGTTTCAGAAATCCTAGTAAGGAAATATTCTCGGAATTGGACGAAATCAACGCCCAGCATCTTAGAATCCCCAGAAGCATCCAGAACACCCGAGAGCCGCCAGAGGGGGGCCACAGGGGCCCCAGATGACAGGGTGGCGCGGCCAGGGCCTGGGCCGCGCCCCCCTATTGTGTCATCGCCTCGTACCCCCTCCGACGACGCCTCTTCGCCTATTTAAGCCTCCTCGACCTAAATCTTCGATACGGAGAAGCCACGGTACGAGAAACCTTCCAGAGCCGCCGCCATCGCGAAGCCAAGATCTGGGGGACAGGAGTCTCTCTTCCGGCACGCCGCCGGGATGGGGAAGTGCCCCCGGAAGGCTTCTCCATAGACACCGCTGCCATCTCCACCGCCATCTTCATCACCGCTGCTGTCTCCCATGAGGAGGGAGTAGTTCTCCATCGAGGCTTGGGGCTGTACCGGTAGCTATGTGGTTAATCTCTCTCCTATGTACTTCAATACAATGATCTCATGAGCTGCCTTACATGATTGAGATTCATATGAGTTTTGTATCACTATTCATCTATGTGCTACTCTAGTGATGTTATTAAAGTACTCTATTCCTCCTGCATGGTGTAAAGGTGGCAGTGTGTGCATCATGTAGTACTTGGCGTAGTTTATGATTGTGATCTCTTGTAGATTATGAAGTTAACTATTACTATGATGGTATTGATGTGATCTATTTGGTTATGTTGATCTATCTTGCACTCTAAGGTTATTTAAATATGAACATCGAATATTGTGGAGCTTGTTAACTCCGGCATTGAGGGTTCGTGTAATCCTACACAATTAGTGGTGTTCATCATCCAACAAGAGGGTGTAGAGTCTAGCATCTATCTATTTATTCTGTTATGTGATCAATGTTGAGAGTGTCCACTAGTGAAAGTATGATCCCTAGGCCTTGTTCCTAAATACTGCTATCGCTGCTTGTTTACTGTTTTACTGCATCTGTACTTCCTGCAATATTACCACCATCAACCACACGCCAGTCCTGGATAGCAAAGCACTTTTCTGGCGCTGTTGCTACTGCTCATATATATTCATACCACTTGTATTTCACTATCTCTTCGCCGAACTAGTGCACCTATTAGGTGTGTTGGGGACACAAGAGACTTCTTGCTTTGTGGTTGCAGGGTTGCTTGAGAGGGATATCTTTGACCTCTTCCTCCCTGAGATCGATAAACCTTGGGTGATCCACTTAAGGGAAACTTGCTGCTGTTCTACAAACCTCTGCTCTTGGAGGCCCAACATTGTCTACAAGAATAGAAGCTCCCGTAGACATCAGCGGTCTCGATGATTCAGAAAGGCAGGCCATCCAATAGAGCTCAGAAAGTAATCTCTCGACAGGTGTTCATGGCAGAAAAAATGCCTCCACCAACAGTCGAGTATCTTAATTGGTCGGGGCAGGATATTGGCTTCACAATAGCGGATCATCCACAGCAAGTTCCTCGACCAGGGCAATCAGCACTTATCTTACCAGCAGTAATTGCAGGGTTTGACGTATCTCGAGTGTTCATAGACGGCGGCAGCAGTTTAAACCTTATGTATGCAGATACATTAAGGAAGATGAACATATCCTTAGCAAACCTGGAACCAACAGACACGAGATTCCACGGTATCACACCAGAGAACCCAAGTTATCTGCTGGGGAAGATTAATCTCGATGTCCAGTTTGGGACCCGAGAAAATTACAGAATCAAGAGGCTGGAGTTTGAAGTCGTAGATTTTCCATCACAGTATCACGCTTTGTTGGGACGACCAGCATACGCTAGGTTTATGGCGGTGCCACATTACACGTACCTGTTGTGGAGGATGCCTAGACCTAAGGGACCAATCACAGTCAAAGGAAGCTTTGCCTTAGCCGATAAGTGTGATAAAGTTTTTCACCGACTGTCAGAAACTTTCGGGATGCAAGCAGAGTATATGGAGTCAAGATTCACGACTGACTACGACGTGCTACCAGATGTTGGAAGGCCAAACAAAGAATCAACTTTCAACACTGAGAAAAATTCCAAGGAGGTGCAGATTCACCCGACAGACCCGAAGAAAACGACGTCCATCGCAAAAGATATGGACCTCGCCTAGGAAAGCATGCTCGTCGAGTTCCTCCGTGAGAACTGGAAAATCTTCGCATGGTGTCCAGCTGACATGCCAGGAGTACCCAGGGAACTTGCCGAGCACCACCTAAACTTGGATCCACTAGCGAGACCAATCAAACAACCTTTGCAGCGTTTTTCGGAGCCAAACCGCAAAGCTATGCTGTAAGAAATAGACCGACTACGAGAAGCTGGTTTTATAAAAGAGCTGCATACAGAGGCCACATGGGTAGCAAACCCAGTGTTGGTGCCGAAGAAAAACACTAAAGTCCTTCGCATGTGCGTCGATTTTACGTGTCTCAATAAACATTGCCCAAAGGATCACTTTCCCCTCCCAAGGATCGATCAAATTATCGACTCCACGGTAGGATGTGAACGTTTTTCCTTCCTGGATGCATATTCTGGTTATAACCAGATCAGATTGAAAGAGGAAGATGAGGTCAAAATAGCTTTCATCACACCGTACGGCGTATTTTGCTATAGAACAATGCCTTTCGGCTTGAAAAACGCAGAAGCAACATACCAGAGGATGATGCAGAAGTGTTTGGCGACACAGATTGGGAAAAACGTACAAGTATACATCGATGGTGTCGTCATAACATCAAAGAAGGGAACGACGTTAATCGAAGATCTGAAGGAAACTTTCGACAACCTCAACAAATTCTGCCTCAAATTGAACCCGACGAAGTGTTCCTTCGGCGTCCCAGCAGGAGAACTTCTTGGGTTTCTAGTCTCAGCAAGAGGGATTGAAGCAAATCCCGATAAAATACAAGCTATCGTAACAATGAGGAAGCCAACAAAGTTGAAAGAAATACAGCAGCTAACGGGGCGAGTCGCAGCTTTAAGCAGATTTGTCGCCAGGCTGGGAGAAAAAACATTACCGTTCTATGCTTTAATCAAGCAAGGGGAGAAATTCCAGTGGAACGAAGAGGCCGATAGAGCTTTCGAGGATTTGAAGCGCACAATTTCGACACCACCAATCCTGGTGGCGCCGAAAGAGAAGGAACCTCTCCTGCTATACATTGCAGCCACACCCCAGGTGGTTAGCACGGTGCTAGTCGTTGAAAGAGAAGAAGAAGGAAAACTCCATGGAGTGCAAAGGCCGGTATATTTTATAAGTGAAGTTTTATCTCCTTCAAAACAGCGGTACCCGCAGTACCAGAAGTTAGCATATGGAGTATTCACGACAGCAAGAAAATTGCGCCACTATTTTTCGGCACACCCGATCATAGTGGTCAATGAAGCACCTCTATCACATATACTAAACAATCCAGAAGCTACAGGACGTGTCTCCCTTTGGGGAATAGAACTCTCCCCTCGGGACATCACGTATGAAAAAAGAAAAGCAATCAAGTCGCAAATTCTGCCAGATTTCATTGCAGAATGGATGGAACTACAAAATACAGGACCCCCAGATTTGTCGAGAACCTGGACCATGAACTTCGATGGTTCCAAGAGAGTAGAAGGAGCTAGTGCAGGGGTGATACTCATATCACCTGAAGGCGACAAATTAAAGTACGTCCTGCGGATGACGTTCCCGAACGCATCTAACAATGAAGCAGAATATGAAGCCCTTATACACGAGATGAAGATGGCGAAAGCTTGTGGTGCAACTCGACTAAAAATCTTCGGCGACTCACAATTGGTAGCTCAGCAGGTCATGAACCAATGTGATGCAGTCAACGACAGTATGGTGGCATACAAGGAGGTATACAATGAACTCGAGAAGCTGTTTGATGGATGCGAAGTAAATCACATCAGTAGGCTGAGCAATGACGAAGCCGATGTTCTTGCAAACATCGGGTCGCAGTGTCTTGCGATACCACCAGGAGTGTTTTGGGAAGAAATAGCTGAGAGATCCACAAAGCCAAAAAAGGCGCAGAAGAAAACGAGGGAGGAGAAAACTTCGGCGCCTCTCAAAGAAGTTCCAGACGAAGAAGAGGACCAGGAGCTGGTGATGATGGTAGAAGTTCCATGGATGCAAGCGTACATATCGTATATCCTAAGGAAAGAAATACCCGAAGATCCAGTTGAAGCAAGGAGAATTATTCGACGATCCAAAGCCTTCACCGTGGTCAAAGGGGAATTATATAAGCGAAGTATTTCGGGCATGCTGCAAAGATGCGTTACACCCGAAGAAGGAAGGAAAATCCTAAAAGACGTACACGAAGGAATATGCGGTCACCACGCAAGCAGTCGAGCTATCGCAGCCAAGGTCTTTCGAGCTGGATTTTACTGGTTGTCAACGATTGAGGACGCAAAAGAGATCGTACGAACCTGCGACGCGTGCCAAAGATTTGCCGCAAAACCCCACTCTCCGGCGGCAGAGCTGATGCCAATATCACTGTCTTGGCCGTTTGCCCAATGGGGACTCGATATGGTGGGAAAATTGCACAAAGCTTCGCCAGGAGGATACGAGTACATGTTGGTTGCTATCGATAAGTTCACCAAGTGGATAGAAGAAAAGCCGATAAATTCACCAGATGGAGAATCAGTAGTCAAATTCGTGAAAGGTATCGTCTTTCGATTTGGAGTACCTCACAGCATCGTCACAGACAATGGCAGTAACTTTACGTCCAAGGAATTCAAGGAGTACTGCGCAGAAGTAGGCATTAAATTGCACTTTGCGTCAGTTGGGCACCCGCAAACCAATGGCCAAGTCGAGAAAGCCAATGGCATCATCTGCAATGGTATAAAAAAGCGCTTGCTAGGACCGCTTGAAAAGGCTCGACATACCTGGCCAGAAGAATTGCCAAGTGTTTTGTGGAGCATCCGAACAACACCAAATACGGCGACACAAGAAACTCCGTTCTTCCTTGTCCACGGAGCTGAGGCAGTACTACCAATTGAGATAGAGCATGATTCTCCAAGAGTGACAGAGTATGACGAGGAAACTTCAAGAAAGGCTTTGGAGGACGACGTAGATGCACTCGATGAAGCTCGAGATGAAGTACTTTCACGAGTTACCAAGTACCAGCAGGACCTCAATAACTACCACAGTCGACGGTTGAGGCCAAGATCTTTCCAAGTTGGAGATTTGGTCCTACGGCTAAATCAAAAAAGTACTGAAAAGCTCGAGTCGCCATGGCTAGGCCCTTACGTCGTCACAGAAGTAATCGAAGGAGGTGCATACATGATCAAGGACAAGAAGACAGGGGTTCCCGAGAAAAACCCCTGGAACGTGGCGCAGCTCAGGCGATTCTACGCCTAGAGTCGAAATATAGTCCTACTCTGTAAAAATACACAATGTACTGAAACGCCTGTGAGTTTTCAGACGCACTCCTTTCCTTTTCAGGGCACCGAGTGGGGCTGGAAAGGTTTTTAATGAGGCGGGCTCATGGTGCTGCAATATAATAAAGATAGTGGAGTCATACTTCTTGTTTTTCGACATGCTCGGGGGCTAAATGCCTTCAAGGTTACAAGATATACACAATATAGATGAACTAGACTTACAAAAATATTTCGCCTTGGTACAGAATACCTCGCCAAATAGACAATCAGGGGCTAACACCCATAAAAATAGTATACTCATCAAAATTCTACTGCTTTGGCCTAAAAACCTCGCAACAAAAATATAGAACGTCGCCACCAAGACACTCGGGGGCTTGACGATCAAAACCAGACAAAATATAAATATATATAGTTGGCAGCTTTACAATATAGATCATGTTTACAAATACACAAAGACGCATCAATGGAGAAAATACAGCAAGAAATAGGAAAAAACCCTCAGCGGATACCTAGCACATGGTCTATGGTTATTCGCTCATTGGAAGGACGAGTACTATGCTCGGCATAGCTACCCTTCACAAAGAACTCAGCATCCATCCGAAGAAGTTCATCCATCATATCTTCGGCTACAGGAGTCACAAGATCATCAATCTTGCCCATGTTTCTCTTCTTTTTTGACATTTTAGCAAGGCACTTGGAAACAATTTGATTCATGGGCAATTTTGGATAGCAAATATTTATCATCATCATAGCAAATCTTGTGCCAGCAGAGAATTGAGCTCGCACGAAGCCATGGATTCGAGGAGCATCTCGAAATTTCTCCATCAAAGCAGGAAGAGTCTCTGGCATCTTGTTGCGCGGGAACATGGTTCCATACACTAAAAACAAGGTCTTTGTACAGAAGTCGAGGAAATCACGGACCTGAGCCGCGCGATCTTGGAACCTGACAATTTGGCGGGTACGCTCAGGAGTAACCCAAAAGTTAGAACCATGTTGTGCAGCAAGTCTGAGTAGAACACTGGCTCGAGCTTCAACACGTTGATCTTCGGCAGCAGTATCCAAAAAAGAACCTGGTTCAGCAGAGGAAATATTAAGGGAAAATAGCAGGAATTACATCAAGTATGGTTATGCATACGAAGCATACCTGTCATGTCCAGACTAGCGTCACTCATTAGTTGAAGCATATAATTTTCCCGAGAAGAAGCTTCGTTATCCTCAGCAACCGCGGCATCCTTTGCAGCAATGGCATCTTGAGCCTGTTGAAGAGCAATTTTTTCCCTCTCCGAAGATCTTCGAGACTGTTCCATTAGCACAAGCATTTGTTTTTTCATGGATTGAAGTTGTTGCCGAAGTTCTTGCAAATCTTGCGACAAGTGTTTACTTGAAGAACCTTCGATAAGGCTATTATCGACAAGGGTTTTCTTCGAGAAGGAAGAAGCAGGCGAAGTATCGGCAGAACAAGGACTGGCGGAGTAGTTATCAAATATTAACTGGAAAAGAAAGTCTCGGTATCAATGATAAGGCAAAATAGAATTTCATTGAGCTTCAGGAAATTTACAAGGATATTACAGGAGGAGTTCTTCAAAAGGATTACTACGACTATCGTCGCCAAAACTGCTGTGGCGACAAGATCTAAAGAAACAGAAAATAAAAAAAGAAGGGGCATTCAACTAGACCTCCGACTTCGACGAGCTAGGAGTCGAAGTTGGCTTGATCCCGAGATAGGCCAAGATCTTCTTCGTGTTGGGCTTTGCCGCCCTGATCAACGATCGCCATTTTGTGGTCTCCATCTGTTCCGTGTCGCCTACTTTCGTCCAGTCGATAGTTTGCTGGCTGTCAACGACCAAGGCGACAGTGCTTTCGACAGCAATCTTCATGTTTTCTTGGCGCATCTTCAGTCCAAGATCTTCTGGTGGATTGAAGTCCTTGGCAAGAGCAAGAAAAGTCTTGGGTTCCGTTTTCTTCGGGAAGAAGTAGGGGAACAGCCGTGACAATCCTGCGTCAGCCTGTTCAATACCTTCACGAGTTTCTGTTCCATGAAACTCAAGGACAGAAAGTGCGTCGAGAAGAGGATCGTTGTCGGGATCTTCAAGCTCAAATTCTTGGTTTGTTTTACCTGTCAAAGAAAATATATGTTGGTCGACAAGCAAGTAAAGAAAAGTAAGTCTAAAGAGGACAGAATAGATCGACAAACTTACCGACAAAGCGCCGATTCTGCGAGTTCAAGCGCTTGATGATCGATTTTTCAGGAGCAGCCTGTGCGGCCTTGTGCTCGTTTAAAGAAGTTTCGGCAGCATGAAACCTTTTCTGCAGATCTTCGACACCAGCAGCTTCTGCCTTGGCTTTATCAGCCTCTGCTTTAGCTTTGCCAGCATCAAGTTCGGCCTTCTTGCGAGCCGCCTCACTTTGATCTAATTTCTGAGCAAGCGTTTCGGCAAGTTTGTTGGCCTCTGCAAGTTTTTCTGCCAAAATAGTCAAAAATAGTCAATATATCGATAACACAGGAGCAAGAAGCCATGAACAAAAGCAAGCAGGGAGTCATTACCTTCGGTCTTGCTGGCGTACTCGCGATACCCAATGAATTGGGCACCGATGCGAATAAGTTCTTTGATCATGGGCTGTCAAAGAAGGAAAAAGAAAAAAAAGAGGCATAGGTATGAGGAAAAATACGACGGCACAAAGGAGCAAATAAAGAAAATATAGATAATGACAAGAAAGAAAATACGGACTTACATCGTCCAAAAGAGGACTCGAGGAGCTACCCAATTGCAGGGTAGGCTCCGTGATTGTTTCAACCCTTGTCCTTTTTGGTGAAGGGACAAGGGGGCTTGAAGGAGGAGTAGGAGCGTCGAGGTTTTGTTGAGGAGGCGAAGATTCTTCTCCTTCAACGTGCACCTCGGAAACAACCAGAGTGTGCGACGTACTCATTCGAGCAGTCGCATCAAAAGATGGTACTTCTTCCTCGTCATCACTACGATTAAATGGCGGCAGCATAAAAAGCAAGATAGACAAAAATATTCGAGTACAAATATAAAGGGAAGTAAAAGATGACTTACGAGCTGATGAGGGCCTCAAGGTAGGGATCATAAGCTGCCTTCTGACTTGAAGGAGCAGCTTCTTCGGCTTTGGAAGTGCCGGAATCTTCGACATCAGCCCTTTTCCTTTTGTTCCTTGGAGAAACAGCAGGAGGAGGAGACTGTGCCAACGTGGTACCCTCCGATTCAGCTTCCTTTTCAGAAGAACCCGCAGATTTGCGAGAACCTGCGTGTTCAATAGCAGGGACAGGAGCATCTTGGTTGTCTTCGTTGACAACAGCACGTTCTTCGACTTCCCCACCTTCAGGAAGGGGAGGAAGCGAGACAAGATCTGGATGGTCAATATGAAAACAAGGGGAGATGTCAACAAAAGAGATATGCAAAGGATGGCAAATCAAAATGAGTAAAGTCGACAAAAGGTTACCTCGGGGAGCGCATTGGTGGCGCTGAATGGTTTTACGCGACAAGAAGAAGGGACATGATCTTTTTTGCTGAGGGAGGAGATTTTTCGGACAAGCTTTTCTAAGTCCTTGACCTCTAAATCCGCCGACAACCGATCCGCATCCTTGTCGCCAGCATACTTCCAGAGAGGGTATTTGCGAGCCTGAAGGGGCTGCACTCTGATTCTAAGGAAATATGCCGTGATTTGGATACCTGACAGCTCTTTGCCGCGAGTGTTTTGCAACTCGTGGATGCGAGTCATCAGTGCCTCTGTCGATATTTTTTCTTCCTCGGTAGCCTCTGCATCCCAGGAGCGGCGGCGATAGATTTTCTCGGCATCGTCGAAAGGAGGAATGTTGTCTTCAGCGCATCCATGGTTCTCCTCCTGAATGTACAACAACTTCTTGCGCCACCCTTGAACTGAGTCAAGGAATTTGACATCAAAGTAATCGACTTCGGGGCGAACAGAGATAACAACGCCGCCTATATTATAGGCGATATTGGGAGAGCCATTGCGGCGACAAAAGAAAATGCGCTTCCATAGCGCCCAGTTAGGTTGGACGCCAAGGAAGGCCTCGCAGAGGGTGATGAAAATGGAAATGTGGAGGATGGAATTGGGCGTGAGGTGGTGAAGTTGTAGACCATAAACGAAAAGCAATCCTCGAAGGAAAGGATGAATGGGGGCAGAAAGGCCGCGGATGAGATGGTCGATAAAACTTACCTGATACCCCATTGGAGGGGTTGGGTAGCTTTCTTCACTAGGGAAGCACATCGCCTTGGGCTTCTTGTTGATCCCCAGTTTTTCAAGAGGTTGATGTCCTGGGTGGAGATCTTGGACCTCTCCCACTCCGCGCTTCCCAGATCTACGGCAGCCATCGACGATTCCGGCGTGCTGTGTCTGGTCAACCTACGCGGTGGCATTAACAATGGCGCATGAATGCATCTTGGAGAAGATGAGCTCAAGGAGTTGTGGGGCGCAGGAGGAAGTTTTGCAGAGGAGAGCAGGAGAACGGCGCGAGCGGAAGTGCTCGAGGAAGAAGAAGGGGATCTTATATAGAGGTGCGGCGAAGGGGCGGACCGTTGGATGGAAAAAGTGTGCGGCAGATGATAACCACGTGGAACAGGGGTAAAAAAGTATTTTAACCTTGGAGAAGTTACAGTACGTGCGCCAGGAAAAGCGGAGGACGTGTGTCCCCCACTTGCACGACGTGTCAAGATAATGGATAATTTGGGCCCGCAAGGCAGCGGGAGAAGACTTTCTCGCGATTTTCGGACTTGCAATCGTGGCTATCGTCAGCAATAACGTCACTTTAGCAGGAGAAAAATTCGACTCAGCAGCTTCATAAAAAGGAGACATCGAAAAATATTGGAGAGCCTTTGATCAAATACAAATTTTTGATCAAATGCTCGGGGGCTACTCCCATCGGGAGCGCTGTTCGCGCACCCGAGAAATTTGAAAACTTCGGGAGAGAAAGAAAATATAGCAGCATAAGGCATGGAGCCTACACCCAAGCACAAGTCCTTGGCTGTAGCCTCGGGGGCTACTCCCATCGGGAACGCTGTCCGCGTGCCCGATGAAATTATAAAAAAAAAGAGGAAAGATAGAAGAGCAAAAGAGTATATTTCGAGTTATAACTAACTCTACATATACTCCCATCAGGAGATCAATATAAAGTCATCCGTTGACTCAATAAAATGTGCTATTCCAACAGCCGAATAAGCACTCGACAATATATTCTCAGAACGCCAAAGTTGCGAACAATTTCTTAATGCCGCAAAACTTTGCGAAGGTAAGACCCCAGATCCGTTCTGTGTGGCGTGGTGCCGTCTCTGACGTCGGTTTGCTACTTTTATCTGTATCAGCAGATACGAAGAAAAATCCTAACGGACGCGTTAGGTACCCGATAAATATGACTGGGACTCGACAGAATGGTAAGACCTTAAGCGACACCTGTCGAAGTTTACACCAGTATCCCGAGATCATGTCCAGGGACGTGATCTTGAAGTAGGTTTTTGAGGATTGCCACTAGAGCAGTTAACTAGTACCTTATCCGTCAGATGAACTAGCCCCAACTACCATTATCCCTGTACAATATAGAAATTCATATAAAGAAATTTAGAGAAGTTTTAAGTTGTCGAGTAAAAATAAACAGTGAAGATTTTCCCTGACTCTGCGATTCAAGCAAAATCTCGGGGGCTACTGACATAGGCATCCCCAATGGGCCTGCCGAAGATAGTACCCTAGGTTTACTGAAGGCCCACGACCCGAAGAATATGAAGATTCGGAAGCCCAAGTTGATATTAAGGAAAGTTAGAATTGTAATAGAGGTGGTGTTTGTAATCTTGCGGGATGAGTTGTAAACCTTCCCGGACTTTGTAACTTGTACAACACGAATCCCTCGGCTCCACCTCCTATATAAGGGGGAGTCGAGGGACGAAGAAATCATCGAATCATTGTCTCTCAAACCCTGGTTTTCATAATCGTCGAGTACTTTTCGGCTGAAACCTTCGAGATCTACTTGCCCTCTACTTCCAACGAAACCCTAGTCTACAACCCGTAGGCATTGACAAGTTAATCCCTTGTCAGTACCCCTTTGTGATACTTGGTTAAAACATATGTTATGCAATGATAATCCATGTAAATCCAAGCTAATTAGGACAAGGTGCGGGCACTATTGGTAATCTATGCATGAGGCTTGCAACTTATAGGATATCTTATACATAACACATATGCTTTATTACTACCGTTGACAAAATTGTTTCTTGTTTTCAAAATAAAAGCTCTAGCACAAATATAGCAATCCATGCTTCCCTTTGCGAAGGCCCATTCTCTTACTTTTATGTGGAGTCAGTTTACCTACTTCCTTCTATCTTAGAAGCAAACACTTGTGTTAACTGTGCATTGATTCTTACATGTTTACCTATTGCCCTTGTTATATTACTTTGTGTTGACAATTATCCATGAGATAAACATGTTAAAGTTGAAAGCAACCGCTGAAAGTTATATCTTCCTTTGTGTTGCTTCAATGCCTTTACTTTGAATCTGTTGCTTTATGAGTTAACTCTTATGCAAGACTTATTGATGCTTGTCTTGAAAGTGCTATTCATGAAAAGTCTTTGCTATATGATTCAGTTGTTTACTCATTGTCTTTAGCATTTCTTCGAATCGCTGTATTCATTACATATGCTTACAATAGTATTGATCAAGATTATGATAGCATGTCACTTCAGAAATTATCCTTGTTATCGTTTACCTACTCGAGGACGAGTAGGAACTAAGCTTGGGGATGCTTGATACGTCTCCAACGTATCTATAATTTCTTATGTTCTATGCTACTTTATTGATGATACTCACATGTTTTATACACACTTTATGTCATATTTATGCATTTTCCGGCACTAACCTATTAACAAGATGCCGAAGAGCCAGTTGTTGTTTTTTGCTGTTTTTGGTTTCAAAAATCCTACAAAGGAAATATTCTCGGAATTGGACGAAATCAACGCCCAGGGTCTTATTTTCCACGAAGTTTTGATGTCTACGGGTGCTTCTATTCTTGTAGACAGTGTTGGGCCTCCAAGAGCAGAGGTTTGTAGAACAGCAGCAAGTTTCCCTTAAGTGGATCACCCAAGGTTTATCGAACTCAGGGAGGAAGAGGTCAAAGATATCCCTCTCATGCAACCCGGCAACCACAAAGCAAGAAGTCTCTTGTGTCCCCAACACACCTAATACACTTGTCAGATGTATAGGTGCACTAGTTCGTCGAAGAGATAGTGAAATACAAGTGGTATGAATATATATGAGCAGTAGTAACGGCATCAGAAAAGTGCTTTGCTGTCCAGGACTAGCGTGTGGTTGATGGTGGTAATATTGCAGGCAGTACATATGCAGTAGAACAGTAAACAAGAAGCGATAGCAGTATTTGGAAACAAGGCCTAGGGATTATACTTTCACTAGTGGACACTCTCAACATTGATCACATAATAGAATAAATAGATAAATGCTATACTCTACACTCTATTGTTGGATGATGAACACCACTAATTGTGTAGGATTACACGAACCCTCAATGCCGGAGTTAACAAGCTCCACAATATTCGATATTCATGTTTAAATAACCTTAGAGTGCATGATAGATCTTTGCAATTACACCAAGTACTAACATAGCATGCACACTGTCACCATCACACTATGAAGGAGGCATAGATCACATCAATACTATCATAGCAATAATTAACTTCATAATCTACAAGGGATTACAATCATAACCTACGCCAAGTACCACACGATGCACACACACTGTCACCATTACACCGTGCAGGAGGAATAGACTACTTTAATAACATCACTAGAGTAGCACATAGAATAGTAGTGATACAAAACTCATATGAATCTCAATCATGTAAGGCAGCTCATGAGATCATTGTATGGAAGTACATAGGAGAGAGATGAACCACATAGCTACCGGTACAACCCTTAGCCTCGATGGAGAACTACTCCCTCCTCATGGGAGACATCAGCGGTGATGAAGATGGCGGTGGAGATGGCAGCGGTGTCGATGGAGAAGCCTTCCGGGGGCACTTCCCCGTCCCGGCGGCGTGCCGGAACAGAGACTCATGTCCCCCAGATCTTGGCTTCGCGATGGCGGCGGCTCTGGAAGGTTTCTCGTACCGTGGCTTTTTCGTCTCGAAGACTTAGGTCAGGGGCTTCTTATAGGCGAAGAGGCGGCGTCAGAAGGGGTCTGGGTCCACCAGACACTAGGGCGGCGCGCGCCGCCTGGGTCATGCCGCCACCATGTGTGGGCCCCCTGTGGACCCTCTCTGGCGGCTCTCGGGTGTTCTGGAAGCTTCGTGCAATCCTAAGATGCTGGGCGTTGATTTCGTCCGATTCCGAGAATATTTCCTTACTAGGATTTCTGAAACCAAAAACAGCAGAAAACAGCAACTGGCCCTTCGGCATCTCGTCAATAGGTTAGTTCCGGAAAATGCATAAATATGACATAAAGTATGCATAAAACATGTAGATATCATCAATAATGTGGCATGGAACATAAGAAATTATCGATACGTCGGAGACGTATCAGCATCCCCAAGCTTAGTTCCTGCTCGTCCCGAGTAGGTAAACGATAACAAAGATAATTTCTGAAGTGACATGATACCAACATAATCTTGATCCAATAATAATGTAAAGCATATGAACTGAGATCAAATCACTCAAAGCAAATGTCTATATTGATATAAGAAATGATAATGCAAGAGTTAAACAAGCTAGAAGTTTTCATGAACTATTGCTTAAAAGACATGAAACCGTACAAAGTTTATTAAAGATGTGTTAAGTATTCAGCGTAGAAGTTCTATCCTTCATTCCAAGCATCAAGTAAATTTTCACAACATAAGAAGGATTCAGTCAATTAAACATAAACATGAACGTCATGAATCAACTGTTTCGAAGTCTACTCAACTGGTGAGCACAAGTGTTTGGTATTAGCACCAGGATGTTATGGCATAAAGAACGTTAATGGGGGTTTGGAAGGCCAAAAGGAAGAAAGGCTTGCAAAGCTACAAGTGATCATTAGACAAGAGGAAGCCTTATGATCAAAGCTATGCAAGGAGTAGTGATTGCCATGCAACGGATGCACATAGAGCTATATGTGTATGAAAGCTCTCCAATGGAACTAGTGGGGGTGCATCCAACTTGGTTGCTCACGAAGACCTAGAGCACTTTTGAGGAGGCTCATCATTGGAATATACAACCCAAGTTCTATAGTGTAAATTCCCCACATAGTTATACTAGTAAAACATGAAAACTCTCTCATATGGAGTGTAGGTGCTAAACATGAGCACAAATGATGACTATGAATATGCAGGTGCTAAAACATGAACACAAGTGTGGATAAAAGATAGTAATGCTGCCCCCTTTTTCTTTATTCTCTTTTTTTCTTTTCTTTTTCTTTTCTATTTCTTTTCTTTCTTTTTCTTTTTCTCTTTTTGATGGCCTCCATGGCTCTTTTCACTTTTAGGGGCAACATCCTAATATGACAACACACTTTTTGGTACAAATAACTCATAATGAATAAAACATGATGTATAAAACTGTGTGCCTCTGCTAGTGTAGCAGGATGTGCAATGATCTAGCGTAACATGGGTAAACCACACATCAGCTGTATATGATCATGCAAAGCAATATATAAATAATAAATGACAACATGACATGTAATGTAAAATGGATGTTGCATGGCAATATATCTCGGAACAGCTATGGAAATGCTGTGGTAGGTAGGTATGGTGGCTGTTTTGAGGAGATGTATGGGCTTATGTGTAGGAGGACAAGAGAAAGTCCTCCCACGGGTTTGGATGTACCGGCGAAGTATGCACAATTCTCAATGTGAGCAAAAGGCAATGCACAGTACCGAAGAGGCTAGCAAATTTGGATGGTGGAAGTGCCAAAAACCGTAGCTAAACATTAGTCAAAAAGAACTCACAAGCTTATTGCAAACAACTAGCAGGTTCATCATTAAGAGCATGATTAAAATTTACTCCAAGGAGGGCCGTTCACGGTGGCACAAGTACCCCGCTAGCTCCCTCGACCTTCAGCACAACTTAGTTATTACGATGAACTCTCAGACATGGAAAGCTATCAAGTCCAACTACACCTTCAACTATTTAAATAGAGTTTGTAGTACGGCACAAGCTTTAAAGACAACAATCCACTACTAATTTTAACTTATTCATCCAGCAAGCTTTACCATCTAAATACCTCAAAACATTTGCAAAGAATCAAGTTATCAAAGCTCAATGATCTACAAGATTATGCAAGTGTTTCATTATACCACTACCACATGTAGCATTTCCTGAACCGACCAAATAACAATGAACGAAGCAGTTTCAACCTTCGCCATGAACATCAAAAGCTAAGAACACATGTGTCCATATGAACCAGCGGAGCATGTATCTCTCCCACACAAGCATTTATTCAAACAAAAACAAAAATAGAAACACACAAACGCTCAAAGTAAAGTGCATATGATGTGATGGAATAAAAATATAGTTTCAAGAGAAGGAACCTGATAATTTTGTCGATGAAGAAGGGGATGCCTTGGGCATCCCCAAGCTTAGATGCTTGAGTCTTCTTGAATTATGCAGGGATGAACCACCGGGGCATCCCCAAGCTTAGAGCTTTCACTCTTCTTGATCATATTGTATCATCCTCCTCTCTTGACCCTTGAAAACTTCCTCCACACCAAACTCAAAACAAACTCATTAGAGGGTTAGTGCATAATCAAAAATTCACATGTTCAGAGGTGACACAATCATTCTTAACACTTCTGGACATTGCCTAAAGCTACTGGAAGTCAATGGAACAAAGAAATCCATCCCACATAGCAAAAGAGGCAATGCGAAATAAAAGGCAGAATCTGTCAAAACAGAACAGTCCGTAAAGACGAATTTTAAAGAGGCACCAGACTTGCTCAAATGAAAATTCTCAAATTGAATGAAAGTTGCGTACGTATCTGAGGATCACTCAGAAAAATTAGCAGATTTTTCTGAGTTACCTACAGAGAACTCTGCCCAAATTCGTGACAGATAGAAATCTGTTTCTGCGCAGTAATCCAAATCTAGTATGAACCTTACTATCAAAGACTTTACTTGGCACAACAATTAAAAAAAACTAAGATAAGGAGAGGTTGATACAGTAGTAACAACTTCCAAGACTCAAATATAAAACAAAGTTACTGTAGCAAAATAAACACATGGGTTATCTCCTAAGAAGTTCTTTCTTTATAGCCATTAAGATGGGCTCAGCAGTTTTAATGATGCACTCGCAAGAAATAGTATTTGAAGCAAAAGAGAGCATCAAGAGGCAAGTATGAAACAAATTTAAGCCTGACATGCTTCCTATGAAAAGGAATCTTGTAAATAAACAAGTTATGTAGGCATAATGCAATAAGCATAGGAAAACTAGACAAGCTCAACTTCAAGATTTTAAGCATATAGAGAGGTGTTTTAGTAACATGAAAATTTCTACAACCATATTTTCCTCTCTCATAAAGATTTTCAGTAGCATCATGAGCAAACTCAACAATATAACTATCACATAAAGCATTCTTATCATGAGTCTCATGCATAAAATCATTACTCTCCACATAAGCATAATCAATTTTATTAGTTGTAGTGGGAGAAAATTCAACAAAGTAGATATCATTATTATTCTCATCATCAAATATAGGAGGCATATTGTAATCATAATCAAATTTATCCTCCATAACAGGCGGCACCAAAAGACTACTATCATTATAATCATCATAAATAGGAGGCAAAGTATCATCAAAGTAAATTTCCTCCTCAATGCTTGGGGGACTAAAAATGTCATGCTCATCAAAACCAGCTTCCCCAAGCTTAGAATTTTCCATAGCATTAGAAACAATAGTGTTCAAAGCATTCATATTAATAACATTCCCATTAGCATGCATATAAAGTTCCATGGGTTTTTTAATTCTCTCTTCAAACACATCATGTCCTAATTCAAGATAAAGTTCATAAAGATCTCTCATATTTTTGTTGTTTTCCATTATGCCTAACTAGTGTAAACAAGAAACAAAAAGATGCAATTGCAGGATCTAAAGGAAATAGCTTCGAGTACTTACAACGGCAGAAAATAGCTTAGTAGCCGAGATCCGGAGTGTGAGTACCTTTTACCTTTCCTCCCCGGCAACGGCGCCAGAAAAGTGCTTGATGTCTACGGGTGCTTTTATTCTTGTAGATGGTGTTGGGCCTCCAAGAGCAGAGGTTTGTAGAACAGCAGCAAGTTTCCCTTAAGTGGATCACCCAAGGTTTATCGAACTCAGGGAGGAAGAGGTCAAAGATATCCCTCTCATGCAACCCTGCAACCACAAAGCAAGAAGTCTCTTGTGTCCCCAACACACCTAATACACTTGTCAGATGTATAGGTGCACTAGTTCGTCGAAGAGATAGTGAAATACAAGTGGTATGAATATAAATGAGCAGTAGTAACGACATCAGAAAAGTGCTTTGCTGTACAGGACTGGCGTGTGGTTGATGGTGGTAATATTGCAGGCAGTACAGATGCAGTAGAACAGTAAACAAGCAGCGATAGCAGTATTTGGAAACAAGGCCTAGGGATTATACTTTCACTAGTGGACACTCTCAACATTGATCACATAATAGAATAAATAGATAAATGCTATACTCTACACTCTATTGTTGGATGATGAACACCACTAATTGTGTAGGATTACACGAACCCTCAATGCCGGAGTTAACAAGCTCCACAATATTCGATATTCATGTTTAAATAACCTTAGAGTGCATGACAGATCTTTGCAATTACACCAAGTACTAACATAGCATGCACACTGTCACCATCACACTATGAAGGAGGCATAGATCACATCAATACTATCATAGCAATAATTAACTTCATAATCTACAAGGGATTACAATCATAACCTACGCCAAGTACCACACGATGCACACACACTGTCACCATTACACCGTGCAGGAGGAATAGACTACTTTAATAACATCACTAGAGTAGCACATAGAATAGTAGTGATACAAAACTCATATGAATCTCAATCATGTAAGGCAGCTCATGAGATCATTGTATGGAAGTACATAGGAGAGAGATGAACCACATAGCTACCGGTACAACCCTTAGCCTCGATGGAGAACTACTCCCTCCTCAGGGGAGACATCAGCGGTGATGAAGATGGCGGTGGAGATGGCAGCGGTGTCGATGGAGAAGCCTTCCGGGGGCACTTCCCCGTCCCGGCGGCGTGCCGGAACAGAGACTCCTGTCCCCCAGATCTTGGCTTCGCGATGGCGGCGGCTCTGGAATGTTTCTCGTACCGTGCCTTTTTCGTCTCGAAGACTTAGGTCAGGGGCTTCTTATAGGCGAAGAGGCGGCATCAGAAGGGGTCTGGGGCCACCAGACACTAGGGCGGCGCGCCCCCCTGGGCCGCGCCGCCACCATGTGTGGCCCCTCTCTGGCGGCTCTCGGGTGTTCTGGAAGCTTCGTGCAATCCTAAGATGCTGGGCGTTGATTTCGTCCGATTCCGAGAATATTTCCTTACTAGGATTTCTGAAACCAAAAACAGAAGAAAACAGCAACTTGCCCTTCGGCATCTCGTCAATAGGTTAGTTCCAGAAAATGCATAAATATGACATAAAGTATGCATAAAACATGTAGATATCATCAATAATGTGGCATGGAACATAAGAAATTATCGATACGTCGAAGACGTATCAAGCTTCCAGAAGACCGAGAGGGATACGAAGTGGGGCGACGAGGCGCCGCCACGCCAGGGCCGCGCGGCCAGGGCTGTGCCCGCGCCGCCCTAGCGTGTGGGGCCCATGTCAGCCCCCCGACTCTGCCCTTCTGCCTACTTAAAGCCTTCGTCGCGAATACCCCAGTACCGAGAGCCACGATACGGAAAACCTTCCACAGACGCCGCCGCCGCCAATCCCATCTCGGGGGATTCAGGAGATCGCCTCTGGCACCCTGCCTGAGAGGGGAATCATCTCCTGGAGGACTCTTCACCGCCATGATCACCTCCGGAGTGATGTGTGAGTAGTTCACCCCTGGACTATGGGTCCATAGCAGTAGCTAGATGGTTGTCTTCTCCTCATGTGCTATCATTGTAGATCTTGTGAGCTGCCTAACATGATCAAGATCATCTATTTGTAATGCTACATGTTGCGTTTGTTGGGATCCGATGAATATGGAAAACTATGTTATGTTGATTATCAATCTATCATCTAGTGTTGTTTATGATCTTGCATGCTCTCCGTTACTAGTAGAGGCTCTGGCCAAGTTGCTACTTGTAACTCCAAGAGGGAGTATTTATGCTCGATAGTGGGTTCATGCCTCCATTTAATCTGGGACAGTGATAGAAAGTTCTAAGGTTGTGGATGTGCTGTTGCCACTAGGGATAAAACATCAATGCTATGTCTAAGGATATTTGTGTTGATTACATTACGCGCCATACTTAATGCAATTGTCTGTTGTTTGCAACTTAATACTGGAAGGGGTGTGGATGCTAACCCGAAGGTGGACTTTTTAGGCATAGATGCATGCTGGATAGCGGTCTATGTACTTTGTCGTAATGCCCAATTGAATTTCACACTACTCATCATAATATGTATGTGCATTGTCATGCCATCTTTGTTTGTCAATTGCCCAACTGTAATTTGTTCACCCAACATGCTATTTCTTATGGGAGAGACACCACTAGTGAACTGTGGACCCCGGTCCATTCTTTTACATCGAATACAATCTACTACAATACTTGTTCTTACTGTTCTTCGCAAACATCATCTTCCACACTATACATCTAATCCTTTGTTACAGCAAGCCGGTGAGATTGACAACCTCACTGTTACGTTGGGGCAAAGTATCTTGATTGTGTTGTGCAGGTTCCACGTTGGCGCCGGAATCCCTGGTGTTGCGCCGCAGTACACTCCGCCACCATCAACCTTCACGTGCTTCCTTGACTCCTACTGGTTCGATAAACCTTGGTTTCTTACTGAGGGAAACTTGCTGCTGTACGCATCACACCTTCCACTTGGGGTTCCCAACGGACGCGTGCTGTACGCGTATCAATCCCAAATGCTACATGGATTGGAATTCAAATGTGGTCTAGGGTTTTAGTTGTGATCACCCAGGTGATGCACAAACTAGGATTGGGATATAGGCATAAACTATGGTTATGTTTTATTGGCTAGGGTTACTCTTCCTCACCTTGATAGGATTCTTATATCAAGACATTACTAGGTTGTCTCAAGTGTTTGGATATGCAAGGTTTAAGTGTAATGCCATTACTCCTCCACTCAAGATATGAGAAATGATCTAGGGTTGACTTCTTGTAATCTACCTATCATTTCATGTGATGGATGATATCTGATTATCACATAGGTTGATCTTATCATCTAAATCTACAAGACATGGTCATGCATTAGACATGATCAACTTATTCCTCACTAATCTATCTTTATTATTCCTCTCATCACCCTCATCTAGATTCCTAGGGTTTATGAGCATTACCAAATTGTAATGATCATAATATTGACCTCTCCTAATTAATCCCTAGAAATAGGTTCTCACTTACCATCAAGTGTGGGCTAGGTCAGGTAGGGTTTAGTACTTGGCTTGTATTCACTACAAGAAAAGTTGCCATGGCCGACGAAGTTGAAGTCGCGCCGTGGTTGTTGGTGCACCATGGCCGACGATTTGTGGTCTCTCCGTTGTGCATGTCAAAACATTTTTTTTCTCATTTTTGAGACCACCTAGCCCGACGAAAACGGCCAAAACGTTGCGTATGGTGGCCCGGGACGTGGTGCATCTCGAATTCTCGGGTTCGCCGGCCGAGTCAACGCAAATCCACACCGCCGAGGGATGTAGGGCCCAGATGGCAGCCTCTCTGGCATTGTTTTTTTTTCTCGATCGCGCCATCTCGTTCAACGCTCTCCGATCGAGCCGTTTACGATGCAGGATCATGGGTCCCGCATGTTATCCTCTATGAACCAAAATTCTTTCTATTCTTGGATTTTTTTGACCCCCTGGTTTCTAGCTACTTCCTTTTTCTTTTGATCCCTTGCCGCCTTGGAAACGTTGAGACCGCTGCTGCTAATTGGGACCCGCATGTCTGATGACCCACAAGTATAGGGGATCGCAACAGTCTTCGCGGGAAGTAAAACCCAATTTATTGATTCGACACAAGGGGAGACAAAGAATACTTGAAAACCTTAACAACGGAGTTGTCAATTCAGCTGCACCTGGAAACAGACTTGCTCGCAAGAGTTTATCGGTAGTAACAGTTTTATAGCAGTAGCAGTAGTGAAATAACAGCAGCAGAGTAACAAAGACAGCAGTAGTGATTATAGTAAACAACAGGATTAAAATAATGTAGGCACATGGATGGATGATGGGCGTTGCATGGATGAGAGAAACTCATGTAACAATCAAAGCAGGGCATTTGCAGATAATAGTAAAACGGTGTGAGGTGTCCAGGTACAAAGAAATCCATAGGCATGTGTTCCGTATATAGTCGTACGTGCTCGCAATGAGAAACTTGCACAACAATTTTGTCCTACCAGCCGGTGGCAGCCGGGCCTCTAGGGAATCTACTGGATATTAAGGTACTCCTTTTAATAGAGTACCGGAGCAAAGCATTAACACTCCGTGAACACATGTGATCCTCACATCACTGCCATCCCCTCCGGTTGTCCCGATTTCTGTCACTTCGGGGCCTCGGGTTCTGGACAGCGACATGTGTATACAACTTGCAGGTAAGATCATAAAACAATGCATATCATGATGAAACAATAACATGTTCAGATCTGAGATCATGGCACTTGGGCCCTAGTGACAAGCATTAAGCATAACAAGTTGCAACAATATCATCAAAGTACCAATTACGGACACTAGGAACTATGCCCTAACAATCTTATGCTATTACATGACCAATCTCATCCAATCCCTACCATCCCCTTCAGCCTACAGTGGGGGAATTACACACACATGGATGGGGGAAACATTGCTAGTCGATGGAGAGGCGTCGGTGGTGATGATGGCGATGATCTCCTCCAATTCCCCGTCCCGGCGGAGTGCCAGAACGGAGTTTCTGGTCCCGAGATGGAGTTTCGCGACGGTGGTGGCGTACTGGGAGGTTTCTAGCGACTTCGACTTCTCTTCTCGCGTTTTTAGATCGAAACCCTTAAGTAGTCCGAAGGAGGGCGTCAGAGGGCAGCCGAGGGGGCCACATGCTAGGGCGGCGCGCCCCCCTCCAGGCCGCGCCGGCCTAGCGTCTGGGGGCCCTAGGCCTCCCCCAGGCCTGCCCTTCTGGCTCCGTGATTCTTCTGGTAAAATAGGCCCTTTGGTATAAATTCCGAGGATTTTCCTGAAAGTTGAATTTCTGCACAAAAACGAGACACCAGAGCAATTCTGCTGAAAACAGCGTTAGTCCGTGTTAGTTGTATCCAAAATACACAAATTAGAGGCAAAACAATAGCAAAAGTGTTCGGGAAAGTAGATACGTTTTGGACGTATCAACTCCCCCCAAGCTTAGCTTATTGCTTGTCCTCAAGCAATTCAGTTAACAACTGAGTGCGATAAAAGAACTTTCACGAACACATTTGCTCATATGATGTAAATATTCTCATGACATGGAAAAGTGCTTAGGCAATTCATAATAAGATACATGCAAATAAGATCATCTAATAGCTATGTCAATCATGGAAAGGTACCAACAGATTAATAATAAGCATCATGAATCATGTCTATCAGCAGGATTGCAATGTTCATAAAAGAGTATGATAAAGTGGTATCTCGCTTGCCCGTATTTGATCAGCAAAACATAAATGCCCAGGCACCTCTGAGGTTCATAGAAAGACTAGAAATAGAGATTGTCAAAGATAAAAGCATCAAAGTTATACCACAATCAATCATATTTTGGGACAAGCATATTATACTAAGAATGACAGTTGTGCTCTCAAGAAAGTGCTCAAAGAAAGGATGGTGACACAACATGAAAGTAAAAGATTGGCCCTTCGCAGAGGGAAGCAAGGATTAACATGCGCTAGAGCTTTTCTTTTTTAAAACAGGAGTAAAACTATTTTGAGAGGTGTTTGTTGTTGTCAACGAATGGTAATGGGTACACCAACTACCTCGCCAACCAGACTTTCAAGAGCGGCTCCCATGAAGGACGTTATTTCTACCAGCAAGGTAGATCATCCCTCTTCTCTTTTGTTTACACATGTACTTTAGTTTTTATTATGAGTGACACTCCCCCCAACCTTTGCTTACACAAGCCATGGCTAACCGAATCCTCGGGTGCCTACCATCAATCTCATACCATGGAGGAGTGTCTATTTGCAAAATTAAGTTGCTTACTGACGAATCAGAGCAAAACATGTGAAGAGAATTATTAATGAAGTTATTAGTTGGGGCTGGGCACCCCGTTGCCAGCTCTTATTATGAAAGTCTGCCAAAAGTAAATGACAAGGTTGAAAGATAAACACCACATACTTCCTCATGAGCTATAAAACATTAACACAAATTGAGAAGCATTTGGAAGGTTTAAAGGTAGCGCATGAGAATTTACTTGGAATGGTTTGAAATGCCATGCATAGGTATTTATGGTGGACACTTTGGAACAACTTGGTTTTCAGGGGTTTGGAAGCACGAGCAGCGTTCCCGCTCAGTACAAGTGAAGGCTAGCAATAGGCTGGGGAGCGACAAATCAAGAGAGCAGTCACTGTCATAATCATGCTTGCGGCAAAATAAATTAAGGGAGGCATAAAAGTGATACAAGAACTCTGAAGAAAAGTAAATCATCGAGGCTTAATTGACTTTTGTTCAGTCATATGCATGCGTAAGCATGTGCCAAGTCGATTCAAATGAATTATTCAGAGGAGGATACCACAATGTCATACCTACTTATGAATAAAACAATGCAAGCAAACATCCATGACATGCTACTCATATTAATAAACTGGAGCTAAACATGAGAGATCATGAACTACTAAACTTTCTTAAATGACATATACCTCACATGAACCAACTAAGCATGCTCACATGGATGAGTATATGTACAAAAATGAAAACAAATAGAGTTCATACCAGCCTCTCACCACAGTCAAATTGTCGTAGATCGTCATTATTGCCTTTCACTTGTGTAGCTTGGATAATATGAAATGAAAACCACGCTCCAGCCACCGAAGACCATTGAACTCATAATGAACTTTACAAAACCAAAGAAGAACAGCAAATATTTTTGGTGTTTTCGAATTGGGAACAAGAACAAAGGGAAACAAGCAAACAAAGCAAAATCTTTTTGGATTTTCTTGTAGCAAACCAACGATAGCAAATAAAGAAAAATAAAAGCAAGAAACCAAAATAAACAAGTGGTGAAGAGAAACAAAGCAAAAACAAGAATATGAAAACTAGAAGAGTCACATAAACACAAAGCAGCAGGAATTCATCAAACTTGACAGCAGTACAGTAATCGATTTTTAAGAAATTCTTCCGCTGCTCAAATCGAAAAGTGTTCAACTAATGAAAGTTAGATAACAACCTGGGGAACATGCAAAAAAATTGGCGTCGCAAAATAACGTTCTGGCTGTTTTTGAGAACTTTTTTGGTAACAGTCCAGAATCTGTTTTCAGGCAGCACTTCCCCAAATATCATCTCCCTCTTATTAGAAAACCACTTCAAGAAACTAAACAAGTATATACAAGTATCCAACAACCAGAATATGCAAAGAATGAGTGATGCCGGTATACCTCCCCCCAAGCTTAGGCTTTTGGCCTAAGTGGAGTTCAATCCCAGCGAGGATCGCTGTTCCACTCCGGTGGATCATACATGGCGTAGTCATGATAAGGTCCCGGTGCAGAAGAAAAGGGTGAAGGCTCCATATGCCCAAAATGTTGATGCGAAGAGCTTGCTGCATCGGATGATGAGTCGAGGTGTTCCTCGACCTCCTCCGTGTTGTCTCTTGCATGATGGCCTCCTCCCTCTATGTATGCATTCAGTGCACCTTCCGTGACTGACCAATCCTCCCTGGAATCAAGGTTAAATAGAACAGGTGCAGGCAATCCTACTAGTTTTTTAGTTTTCTTAGTTGTGCTCCAAGTTTTCTTGTAAAATGTTATCTTGTAAGACAGGTTACCCAAATTAGATGAATCAGAAACAAATTCATGTTTAATCATGGAGACTATGTCAAGTTTCTCTACGGAAAGCTGAATATCAAGATGGTGAGGTTCTACACCATGCATAGCTAATAAACGAGAGGCGATGAGACCTCCACAAATTCCTCCCCTCTCACGGTTAGTAGAAAGTCTATAGGCTATCAAAGCGCCCAAATTATAGGTCTTATTTGTAGGGATTCGTTGCATAGAAAACAAAAAATTTGCTACCGCGAGAACGCAATCCAAGCCAAGATGCAATCTAGAAGACGGGAGCAACGAGGGGATGATCAAGACTCACCCTTGAAGATTTCCAAAGCCTATAAGAGTAGTCTCTTATTGCTGCGGTAGACGATCACTTGCCGCTTGCAAAAGCGCGTAGAAGATCTTGATCACGGTGCCACGATCGGGCAGCACCTCCGTACTCAGTCACACGTTCGGTGTTGATGAAGTCGACGTCCTTCTCCCCGTTCCAGCGGGCAGCGGAAGTAGTAGATCCTCCTTGGAATCCCGACAGCACGATGGCGTGGTGGCGGTGTTGATGGAGATCTCCGGCGGAGCTTCGCTAAGCATATGCGGGAGAGGTGGTGGAGGAGAGGTAGCTAGGGTTTGGGGAGAGGGGGCTTGGGCGCCAGCCCTCAAAGGGGTGCGGCCAAAGCTGAGCCAAGAGTGGCCGGCCACCCTCCCCTTGCCCCTCATTATATAGGTGGAAGCCCCAAGAGTTGTGGTCCAAGTCTTCGAATAAGACCCCAACACCAAAACTTCCCAAAGGTGGGAAACCTACTCAAGGGGGGAGTCCTACCCAAGGTGGGACTCCCACCTTTCCTTGAGGTGGGGCTGGCCGGCCACCAAGGTGGAGCCCACCTGGGACTCCTCCCCCTTAGGGTTTGGCCGGCCATGCTAGTGGAGTCTCTCCGGGACTCCACCTTCCATAGTGCTGTTCCTCCAGACTTTTCTAGAACCTTCTAGAACCTGCCATAAATGCACCGGATCATTTCCAAACTTGGAATATGACTTCGTATATATGAATCTTATTCTCCGGACCATTCCGGAACTCCTCGTGATGTCCTGGAGCCCATCCGAGACTCCGAACAAAACTTTGAACTCCATTCCATATTTCCATATCTACTTAAACGACATCAAACCTTAAGTGTGTCACCCTACGGTTCGCGAACTATGTAGACATGGTTGAGACTTCTCTCTGACCAATAACCAATAGCGGGATCTGGGGATCCATAATGGCTCCCACATATTCAACGATGACTTAGTGATCGAATGAACCATTCACATACGATACCAATTCCCTTTGTCACGCGATATTTTACTTGTCCGAGGTTTGATCATCGGTATCACTCTATACCTTGTTCAACCTCGTCTCCTGACAAATACTCTTTACTCGTACCGTGGTATGTGGTCTCTTATGAACTTATTCATATACTTGCAAGACATTAGACGACATTCCACCGAGAGGGCCCAGAGTATATCTATCCGTCATCGGGATGGACAAATCCCACTGTTGATCCATATGCCTCAACTCATACTTTCCGGATACTTAATCCCACCTTTATAACCACCCATTTACGCAGTGGCGTTTGATGTAATCAAAGTACCTTTCCGGTATAAGTGATTTACATGATCTCATGGTCATAAGGACTAGGTAACTATGTATCGAAAGCTTATAGCAAATAACTTAATGACGTGATCTTATGCTACGCTTAATTGGGTGTGTCCATTACATCATTCATATAATGACATAACCTTGTTATTAATAACATCCAATGTTCATGATCACGAAACCATGATCATCTATTAATCAACAAGCTAGTTATACAAGAGGCTTACTAGGGACTCCTTGTTGTTCACATAACACACATGTATCAATGTTTCGGTTAATACAATTATAGCATGGTATGTAAAAATTATCATAAACACAAAGATATATAATAACCATTTTATTATTGCCTCTTGGGCATATCTCCAACAGTCTCCCACTTGCACTAGAGTCAATAATCTAGTTTACATTTGTAAAGATATAACACCTTGGCCTTCCGGTGCTTTATCATGTTTTGCTCACGGGAGAGGTTTTAGTCAATGGATCTGACATGCTCAGAACCGTATGTATTTTATAATTCATTTGCGTCTCAACGCATCACTCATTTCCAAATGAGTCGGCATTAAATATGTTTGGTCTTCTGGTGGAACCTTAATTCTGCAGTCTGAAATATGTCACTAATATTGTCATACACAATATAGCTTCAAAGTTCTGACTCTGTCGGAACTACACCAAGTTTTCAAAGAACCTCTTGACTTAACATCCTTTGTCATTGTCAAAACAATGACATACTCTGCCTTCTTTTGTAGAATCCGTCACAATATTTAGAATTCTTCTAAATCTAGCATAGACAACTTCTAGCTCATTGTGCTACCTTTTAAACAACACTTAGTCTAATTTGAGATTGAAATTTTATTTTCATATGTGACAAAACAAATATCGGTGCAACATCTTACAGCGATTTGTTTGTCATTTCTCCATACAAAACTATATATATATATATACTTGGTTCTTCTTAAGTACTCAAGAATATTCTTACTGTTTTTCAATGATCATCACATGAATCATTCTGGTACATGCTCATAACATTTTTAAGAGCACATGACATCTGATTGTGTACATATTATTTTTGATTTATAATCACTCATGTGTTTTTACTCATTGAGTGTCAGATACACTCAAGTCTTGTTAAACCTTCACATGACAAGAACATTTTCTTAATATTTCTATATTGAACTACTTCAATATCCATCCTATGTACTTTGACTTAAACTTATTTATGTGTTTCAATCTATCTTAATAGATCTTGACACTAAATTTGTTTTAGTCCATATCCTTTCATTGAAATTAATTCTCAATGAAACCTTTTTAATCAAGAATATAATTACATCATTTATAACCAACTATATGTCATCTACATAAAGTATTATAAATATGTCTCAGCGCTCCCACTTAATTTCTTGGAAATGCAAGCCTCTTCATCGTCTCTGATGAAATCAAAAACTCTTTGATTATTTTATCTGGTGAAGATTCCAACTCCGCGATACTTACTTCATCCAATTGAAGTTCGTATACCTATCTAGTATTCTATGGACTAGCAAAACTCTTGGTTGTATCTTGTATACACCTTTTAATACACACTTCTGATAAGTTATGTATTTTTCCATCCTACTAACATATCTCATAAAAGAAATATGTAGTGAATACTAGAATAATCCACATAGACTATAAGCATTGCTACGAAAGATCTAATCTTATCGTAGTCAACTTTTTGAACTTTGTCGTAAACAACTTTTCAACAAGTCAAGCTTCATCAATTTTGTAGATCCATTTACTTTCAAAAAGTATTCATCTATCTTGGATTTCATGGTGTATAGCCATTTTAATGGAGTCAGGGCCCATCATAACTTCTTTGTTTGTAGTTGGTTTATCATTGTTCAAAATCAATCCTTTGTTCACAAATCATTTATTTGATCACAAAGTAAACCATACCTACAAGGTTCAATATGTACTTCGATCTCCATGGCTAAAACAATTTGTAGTCATGGGAGCCATGATCGTCGTGGCCGCTTCCGGAACCAATTCCGATGCTGCGCTACTCTGATCATTATGCTCAGGTTCATAAACTTTATCAAGTTCTATTGTCCTCCCACTCAAAAACTTCGCTAGAAACATTTTCTTGGAAATAAGAAACATTGACAAACACTTTTGTCTTTGTCTCCATAGTGGGAAGAATTCCCTATCAATTCTTTGGGATAACCAACAAAGACATTCATCCGATTTTGGTTGTAAACTTATTTACTTATGCTATGCATACCAAAATTTAAGAAAGGACTATTAGGGTTCATACCCATGCCATAACTTGTATGGTGTCATTCCTACGGATCATGATGATGCTCTATTCAGTGTAAAAGCGGTAGTCTCTAAAGCATAATCCACAAAAATTATAATGGCATTAATATTTTATCTCATCATTGACCCAACAAGGTTTGGATACATCTCTTGGATACTTCATCATCATTATGATACTTCAAGAAATGTGAGTTGTAGAACAATTTCATAACTCTCTTAGATGTTCGCTAAAACTCGTAATTCAAATATTTCCACTATGATCCAATCATAGATATTTGACTTTTCTATTATGATGATTTCCACTTCATGCTGAAATTTATTTCAATCCATTCAAATGTTTTAAACTTCTTCCTTATCGAATATATCCACATATATATACTCAATTCATTGTTTGAAGTTTTCATGAAGTAGAAGAATCTCCCGCACACAACTATGCCCAGTGAACCATATACATCATCATGTATGTTTCCACTAAGTTAGTTGCCCGTTCAAAACTTGGCCTATGAACGGTATTTTAGTCATTCCTTTTAGCAGAGATTTGCAAGCGCCAAATGATTCATAAATCAAATGACTCCAATAATCCATTTTCATGGAGTTTCTTCATGCGTTCCTTTCCAACATGACCTAAATGGCGGTTCCACAAATAAGTGGAATTCAAATCATTTGCCTTACGGCATTTTAGCGTCAGTGTTATGTATGTGTGTTCCACCATTAAAATTTATAATAACTTATCCATCGTACATGGAGTAATGTCATAATTTGAACAACTCATTGTTTTCATTTGACCAGAGCAAAATAACAATTATTAAGTTCTTTATTATAAATCCTAAGGGCTAGATAGAATGCCAACGATGAACATAATAACACTTTATTTTGTTCCAGACGTGTATTCCTATCATATTCCTTGTCAGTCATTTAGGCCATTGTATTCTTGTATTGTGTTGTTTTGTATGACACTTCATACCAACCAATATGGTACTAATACCCAAGAATTTCATTGTGTGACCTAACTAGGAATACAACCATAACATGTATATCATTTATATACACCTGAGCTAGACTTTCTAGTCTTTTCTTTTCTTTTTCCCAAAATATATTTTGCAGTTTCTCTTTTAGCTTTCCTCATTATTCAGAAAAACACTTTAACATTATTAACTTCTAGGTTTGTTGGTCAAATACCAATAACCTTGAGGTTTAAGTTGATCATCATATGACAAGTGTTTCAGATTTCACTATTAGTAACTTTGTAATATGATGAACAATTTCACTCATAATTGTATCCATCATATCATGACAACTTTTCGAGACCATGTCTGTACATGCAAGGCTCGTAAAGTTTTAACCTTGGTATTCGCATGTGCAAATCTGGCTTGCACCCGTTGTATGCACACGTAGAATCTATCACACCCGATCATCACGTGATGCTTCGAAACGACGAGTCTTAGCAACGATGCATACTAAGGACGATCACTTCATGGATATGCGAATATCGTTAGTGCCCCAATAGTTGGAGGATTGGGACGCCTTGCGTCTTCAACCTTCGTACATTCCCATAAAACTTATGAGTTTATGTAGTCTCACCAAATTATATTCTATCATCTTGCAATAAGGTCTTAGATATCACATATATCTCATACCTTGATTATTTCTGAAAACTAAATTTTCAGCTCCTTACTTTTCAAACAGATTTGAACTTCAAGTTTCACGGAGACAAGATAACTTTAGGTACTAATTGAAACCATAGCTCTTTGAATCAACAATGTGAGGTTTACTGAAAGTTTACAATAGGACTTAATCAATTCTTGATTCTTTAACAATACGGTACCAATCCGTAAAGTTTCTTATCAGATTTTAACAAAATTTCTATCTCAATTACAAGACTAGCGCATAGTAGTAAACGGATGCCAATACTACAAAATTAATTCAAAATACTACCCAGACTATGTTTATGATAATTAGTTCATGTCTTAATCTAATTACTAATGAACTCCCACTTAATACAACATCCCTCATAGTTGTTAAGTGGTACACGATCCAAATCCACTACACCAAAACCGATCATCACATGAGATGATGTAGCTTCAAAAGTGAACATCAACATGTTGATCATATCATCCATATGACTCGTGTTCAACCTTTCGGTTTCCGTTGTCCCGAGGCCATGTCTGTACATGCTAGGCTCGTCAAGCAAACCCAAGTATTCCGCTTGTGCAACATGGCTTACACCCGTTGTATGTGAACGTTGAGTCTATTACATCCGATCATCACGAGATGCTTCGAAACGACGAATTGTTACAACGGTGCATACGAGGGGAGAACACTTTATTATCTTGATATTAATGTGAGGGATCATCTTATAATGCTACCGTCGCGTTCTAAGCAAAATAAGATGCATAAAGGATTAACATCACATGCAATTCATATGTGATATGATATGACCCTTTTGTCTTTGCGCCTTTGATCTTCATCTCCAAAGCACGGACATGATCTCCATCATCAACGGGCATGATCTCCATCATCGTCGGCGTAGCGTCAAGGTTCATGGCGCCGTCTTCATGGTTGTTCACCTCATGTAGCAACTATTACAACTACTTTGAAATACTACTCAACATGAAATTTAAAGACAACCATAAGGCTCCTGCCGGTTGCCACAATACAATAATGATCATCTCATACATATTCATCATCACATTATGGCCAAATCACATCACCAAACCCTGCAAAAACAAGTTAGACGTCTCTAATTTGGTTTGCATATTTTACGTGGTTTAGGGTTTTCGAGTAAGATCTAATCTACCTACGAACATGAACCACAACGGTGATACTAGTGTTGTCAATAGAAGAGTAAATTGAATCTTCACTATAGTAGGAGAGACAGACTCCCGCAAAGCCTCTTATGCAATACAAGTCGCATGTCGAACGAGGAACAAGTCTCATGAACGCGGTCATGTAAAGTTAGTCCGAGCTGCTTCATCCTACTATGCCACAAAGATGCAAAGTACTCAAACTAAAGATAACAAGAGCATCAACGCCCACAAAACCATTGTGTTCTACTCGTGCAACCATCTATGCATAGACACGGCTCTGATACCACTGTAGGGATTCGTTGCATAGAAAACAAAAAATTTCCTACCGCGAGAACGCAATCCAAGCCAAGATGCAATCTAGAAGACGGGAGCAACGAGGGGATGATCAAGACTCATCCTTGAAGATTTCCAAAGCCTATAAGAGTAGGCTCTTATTGCTGCGGTAGACGATCACTTGCCGCTTGCAAAAGCGCGTAGAAGATCTTGATCACGGTGCCACGATCGGGCAGCACCTCCGTACTCGGTCACACGTTCGGTGTTGATGAAGACGACGTCCTTCTCCCCGTTCCAGCGGGCAGCGGAAGTAGTAGATCCTCCTTGGAATCCCGACAGCACGACGGCGTGGTGGCGGTGTTGATGGAGATCTCCGGCGGAGCTTCGCTAAGCATATGCGGGAGAGGTGGTGGAGGAGAGGTAGCTAGGGTTTGGGGAGAGGGGGCTTGGGCACCGGCCCTCAAAGGGGTGCTGCCAAGGCTGAGCCAAGAGTGGCCGGCCACCCTCCCCTTGCCCCTCATTATATAGGTGGAAGCCCCAAGAGTTGTGGTCCAAGTCTTCGAATAAGACCCCTGATACGTCTCCGGCGTATCGATAATTTCTTATGTTTCATCCCACATTATTGATGATATCTACATGTTTTATGCATACTTTACATCATATTTATGCATTTTCTGGAACTAACCTATTAACAAGATGCCGAAGAGCCAGTTGCTGTTTTCTGCTGTTTTTGGTTTCAGAAATCCTAGTAAGGAAATATTCTCGGAATTGGACGAAACCAACGCCCAGGGGCCTATTTTCACACGAAGCTTCCAGAAGACCGAAGAGTCAACGAAGTGGGGCCACGAGGTGGCCAGGAGGTAGGGCGGCGCGGCCCAGGTCTTGGCCGCGCCGGCCTGTCTCCTGGGCCCCTCGTGACGCCCCTTGACCTGCCCTTCCGCCTACAAATAGCATTCGTCGCGAAACCCCCAGTACCGAGAGCCACGATACGGAAAACCTTCCAGAGACGCCGCCGCCAATCCCATCTCGGGGAATTCAGGAGATCGCCTCCGGCACCCTGCCGGAGAGGGGATTCATCTCCCAGAGGACTCTACACCGCCATGGTCGCCTCCGGAGTGATGAGTGAGTAGTTCACCCCTGGACTATGGGTCCATAGCAGTAGCTAGATGGTTGTCTTCTCCTCATTGTGCTTAATTGTCGAGTCTTGTGAGCTGCCGAACATGATCAAGATCATCTATCTGTACTGCTATATGTTGTGTTTGTTGGGATCCGATGAATAGAGAATACCATGTTATGTTGATTATCAATTTATATCTATGTGTTGTTTATGATCTTGCATGCTCTCCGTTATTAGTAGAGGCTCTGGCCAAGTTTTTACTCTTAACTCCAAGAGGGAGTATTTATGCTCGATAGTGGGTTCATGTCTCCGTGAATCTGGGGGAGTGACAGAAACCTCTAAGGTTATGGATGTGCTGTTGCCACTAGGGATAAAACATTCATGCTATGTCCGAGGATGTAGTTATTGATTACATTACGCGCAATACTTAATGCAATTGTCTGTTGTTAGCAACTTAATACTGGAAGGGGTTCGGATGATAACCTGAAGGTGGACTTTTTAGGCATAGATGCATGCTGGATAGCGGTCTATGTACTTTGTCGTAATGCCCAATTAAATCTCACTATACTCATCATAATATGTATGTGCATCGTCATGCCCTCTTTCTTTGTCAATTGCCCAACTGTAATTTGTTCACCCAACATGCTATTTATCTTATGGGAGAGACACCTCTAGTGAACTGTGGACCCCGGTCCATTCTTTATACTGAAATACAATCTACTGCAATTGTTCTACTGTTCTCTGCAAACAATCATCATCCACACTATACATCTAATCCTTTGTTACAGCAAGCCGGTGAGATTGACAACCTCACTGTTTCGTTGGGGCAAAGTACTTGGTTTGTGTTGTGCAGGTTCCACGTTGGCGCCGGAATCCCTGGTGTTGCGCCGCACTACATCTCGCCACCATCAACCTTCAACGTGCTTCTTGGCTCCTACTGGTTCGATTAAACCTTGGTTTCATACTGAGGGAAAACTTGCCGCTGTACGCATCACACCTTCCTCTTGGGGTTCCCAACGGCCGCGTGCTGTACGCGTATCAAGACTGTTTTCTGGCGCCGTTGCCGGGGAGATCAAGACACTCTGCAAGGGGAGTCTCCACATCCCAATCTCTTTACTTTGTTTTTGTCTTGCATTATTTTATTTACTACTTTGTTTGCTGCACTAAATCAAAATACAAAAAAATTAGTTGCTAGTTTTACTTTATTTGCTATCTTGTTTGCCATATTAAAAACACAAAAAAATTAGTTACTTGCATTTACTTTACTTATTTCATTATGTTTCCTTTTAATTTTACCGTAAAAGACATGCCGGTAGGACGTGGGTCTATAATTGGGAGAAATAATATAGAACAATTTTTCAATCATGTTAGTACCGTTGAAGATTTTGAAGATAGACACTTGGTAGAACTTGCTCCTACTTATGAAATTGGTGCTGCTGCTTTAGTTCGCATGTTGGAAACTAAATTTGTCAATCTCAATCCTATAATCCAACACATGTTTCTTACACTCGGTGATATGGAAGAAGGGGAAAAGAAAGATTTTGTTTTAGAAACCCTTCTTAGAGAATTTGGTGGTATAGCAAGAGAGGCTAGAAAGGTCTTTATTAAATATAAGATGCTTGGTTCTTATACCAATTTTGTTAGTCTCCTTGAAAAGATGGACATGGAGAGAGTAAGGTACACTAATAATATTAATGATGGTGGGGAGATCAAAGCACCAATACCATGTAAGCTCCTAGCGATGAATGACGCACTAGAAAATAACTATGCTTGGCTTGTTCCTGAAAATTTGTTTGATGAGAGTAGAAATCCCAAGACTAATGAAAAGGGAGCCGCTAAAACTTATGTATCCAATATACTATGCTAGGTTGAGAAAACTCCAAACCCCGCTGTAGATGCACCATCTTTCGATAATACTTGATACACACTTTCTGCGCCTAGCTGAAAGGCGTTAAAGAAAAACGCTTATGGGAGACAACCCATGTTTTTACTATAGTACCTTTATTTTTATTTTGAGTCTTGGAAGTTTTTTACTACTGTAGCAACCTCTCCTCATCTTAGTTTTGTGCTTTGTTGTGCCAAGTAAAATCGTTGATAGTAAGGTTCATACTAGATTTGTATTACTGCGCAGAAACAGATTTCTTTGCTGTCACGAATCTGGGCAAATTTCTCTGTAGGTAACTCAGAAAATTATGCCAATTTACGTGAGTGATCCTCAGATATGTACGCAACTTTCATTAAATTTGAGCATTTTCATTTGAGCAAGTCTGGTGCCTCAATAAAATTCGTCTTTACGAACTGTTCTGTTTTGACAGATTCTGCCTTTTATTTCACATTGCCTGTTTTGATATGTTCGATGGATTTTTCGATTTCGTTGACTTTCAGTAGCTTTGTGCAATGTCCAGAAGTGTTAAGAATGATTATGTCACCTCTGAACATGTATATTTTGATTGTGCACTAACTCTCTAATGAGTTGTTTTGAGTTTGGTGTGGAGGAAGTTTTCAAGGATCAAGAGAGGGAGATGATACAACATGATCAAGGAGAGTGAAAGCTCTAAGCTTGGGGATGCCCCGGTGGTTCACCCCTGCATATATCAAGAAGACTCAAGCGTCTAAGCTTGGGGATGCCCAAGGCATCCCCTTCTTCATCGACAACATTATCAGGTTCCTCCCCTGAAACTATATTTTTATTCCATCACATCTTATGTGCTTTGCTTGGAGCGTCGGTTTGTTTTTGTTTTTGTTTTGTTTGAATAAAATGGATCCTAGCATTCTTTGTGTGGGAGAGAGACACGCTCCGCTGTTGTATATGGACAAATATGTCCTTAGACTTTACTCATAATATTCATGGCGAAGTTTCTTCTTCGCTAAATTGTTATATGGTTGGAATTGGAAAATGATACATGTAGTAATTTGCTAAAATGTCTTGGATAATGTGATACTTGGGAATTGTTGTGCTCATGTTTAAGCTCTTGTATCATATACTTTGCACCCATTAATGAAGAAATACATAGAGCATGCTAAAATTTGGTTTGCATATTTGGTCTCTCTAAAGTCTAGATAATTTCTAGTATAGAGTTTGAACAACAAGGAAGACGGTGTAGAGTCTTATAATGCTTACAATATGTCTTTTATGTGAGTTTTGCTACACCGGTTCATCCTTGTGTTTGTTTCAAATAGCCTTGCTAGCCTAAACCTTGTATCGAGAGGGAATACTTCTCATGCATCCAAATACTTGAGCCAACCACTATGCCATTTGTGTCCACCATACCTACCTACTACATGGTATTTCTCCGCCATTCCAAAGTAAATTGCTTGAGTGCTACCTTTAAACAATTCAAAATTTATTACCTCTGATTTGTGTCAATGTTTTATAGCTCATGAGGAAGTATGTGGTGTTTATCTTTCAATCTTGTTGGGCAACTTTCACCAATGGACTAGTGGCTTCATCCGCTTATCCAATAATTTTGCAAAAAGAGCTGGCAATGGGATTCCCAGTCCCAAATTAATTAATAAAAATAGACACTCCTCCATGGTATGTGATTGTTGGACGGCACCCGAAGGATTCGGTTAGCCATGGCTTGAGAAAGCAAAGGTGGGGAGGAGTGTCATCATAATAAAACTAAAATAAAAAGGCACTCCTTCATGGTATGAGATTGTTGGCAGGCACCCGAAGGATTCGGTTAGCCATGGTTTGTGAAAGAAAGGTTGGAAGGAGTGCCACACAAAAATAAAATAAAATGGGAGCCGCTCTTTGAAGGTTTGTCTGGCAAGGGGGTTAGAGTGCCCACTAACATTCGTTGACAACAACAAACACCTCTCAAAACTTTACTTTTATGCTCTCTTGATGTTTTCAAAATCAAAGCTCTAGCACAAATATAGCAATCGATGCTTTCCTCTTTGAAGGACCATTCTTTTACTTTTATGTTGAGTCAGTTCACCTATCTCTCTCCACCTCAAGAAGCAAACACTTGTGTGAACTGTGCATTGATTCCTACATACTTGCATATCGCACTTGTTATATTACTCTATGTTGACAATATCCATGAGATGTACATGTTATAAGTTGAAAGCAACCGCTGAAACTTAATCTTCCTTTGTGTTGCTTCAATACCTCTACTATGGATTTATTGCTTTATGAGTTAACTCTTATGCAAGACTTATTGATGCTTGTCCTGAAGTACTATTCATGAAAAGTATTTGCTATATGATTCATTTGTTTACTCATGTCATTTACATTGTTTTGATCGCTGCATTCATTACATATGCTTACAATAGTATGATCAAGGTTATGATGGCATGTCACTCCAGAAATTATCTTTGTTATCGTTTACCTGCTCGGGACGAGCAGAAACTAAGCTTGGGGATGCTGATACGTCTCCAACGTATCGATAATTTCTTATGTTCCATGCCACATTATTGATGATATCTACATGTTTTATGCATACTTTACATCATATTTATGCATTTTCTGGAACTAACCTATTAACAAGATGCCGAAGAGCCGATTCTTTGTTTTCTGTTTTTGGTTTCAGAAATCATAGTAAGGAAATATTCTCGGAATTGGACGAAATCAACGCCCAGGGGCCTATTTTCACACGAAGCTTCCAGAAGACCGAAGAGTCAACGAAGTGGGGCCACGAGGTGGCCAGGAGGTAGGGCGGCGCGGCCCAGGTCTTGGCCGCGCCGGCCTGTCTCTGGGCCCCTCGTGACGCCCCTAGACCTGCCCTTCCGCCTACAAATAGCCTTCGTCGCGAAACCCCCAGTACCGAGAGCCACGATACGGAAAACCTTCCAGAGACGCCGCCGCCGCCAATCCCATCTCGGGGGATTCAGGAGATCGCCTCTGGCACCCTGCCGGAGAGGGGATTCATCTCCCGGAGGACTCTACACCGCCATGGTCGCCTCCGGAGTGATGAGTGAGTAGTTCACCCCTGGACTATGGGTCCATAGCAGTAGCTAGATGGTTGTCTTCTCCTCATTGTGCTTAATTGTCGGGTCTTGTGAGCTGCCGAACATGATCAAGATCATCTATCTGTAATGCTATATGTTGTGTTTGTTGGGATCCGATGAATAGAGAGTACCATGTTATGTTGATTATCAATTTATATCTATGTGTTGTTTATGATCTTGCATGCTCTCCGTTATTAGTAGAGGCTCTGGCCAAGTTTTTACTCTTAACTCCAAGAGGGAGTATTTATGCTCGATAGTGGGTTCATGTCTCCGTGAATCTGGGGGAGTGACAGAAACCTCTAAGGTTATGGATGTGCTGTTGCCACTAGGGATAAAATATTGATGCTATGTCCGAGAATGTAGTTATTGATTACATTACGCACAATACTTAATGCAATTGTCTGTTGTTAGCAACTTAATACTGGAAGGGGTTCGGATGATAACCTGAAGGTGGACTTTTTAGGCATAGATGCATGCTGGATAGCGGTCTATGTACTTTGTCGTAATGCCCAATTAAATCTCACTATACTCATCATAATATGTATGTGCATGGTCATGCCCTCTTTATTTGTCAATTGCCCAACTGTAATTTGTTCACCCAACATGCTATTTATCTTATGGGAGAGACACCTCTAGTGAACTATGGACCCCGGTCCATTCTTTATACTGAAATACAATCTACTGCAATTGTTCTACTGTTCTCTGCAAACAATCATCATCCACACTGTACATCTAATCCTTTGTTACAGCAAGCCGGTGAGATTGACAACCTCACTGTTTTGTTGGGGCAAAGTACTTGGTTTGTGTTGTGCAGGTTCCACGTTGGCGCCGGAATCCCTGGTGTTGCGCCGCACTACATCTCGCCGCCATCAACCTTCAACGTGCTTCTTGGCTCCTACTGGTTCTATTAAACCTTGGTTTCATACTGAGGGAAAACTTGCCGATGTACGCATCACACCTTCCTCTTGGGGTTCCCAACGGTCGCGTGCTGTACGCGTATCAACCCCAACACCAAAACTTCCCAAAGGTGGGAAACCTACTCAAGGGGGGAGTCCTACCCAAGGTGGGACTCCCACCTTTCCTTGAGGTGGGGCTGGCCGGCCACCAAGGTGGAGCCCACCTGGGACTCCTCCCCCTTAGGGTTTGGCCAGCCATGCTAGTGGAGTCTCTCCGGGACTCCACCTTACATAGTGCCGTTCCTCCGGACTTTTCTAGAACCTTCTAGAACCTGCCATAAATGCACCGGATCATTTCCAAACTTGGAATATGACTTCCTATATATGAATCTTATTCTCCGGACCATTCCGGAACTCCTCGTGATGTCCTGGATCCCATCCGAGGCTCCGAACAAAACTTCGAACTCCATTCCATATTTCCATATCTACTTAAATGACATCAAACCTTAAGTGTGTCACCCTACGGTTCGCGAACTATGTAGACATGGTTGAGACTTCTCTCTGACCAATAACCAATAGCGGGATCTGGAGATCCATAATGGCTCCCACATATTCAACGATGACTTAGTGATCGAATGAACCATTCACATACGATACCAATTCCCTTTGTCACGCGATATTTTACTTGTCCGAGGTTTGATCATCGGTATCACTCTATACCTTGTTCAACCTCGTCTCCTGACAAGTACTCTTTACTCGTACCGTGGTATGTGGTCTCTTATGAATTTATTCATATACTTGCAAGACATTAGACGACATTCCACCGAGAGGGCCCAGAGTATATCTATCCGTCATCGGGATGGACAAATCCCACTGTTGATCCATATGCCTCAACTCATACTTTCCGGATACTTAATCCCACCTTTATAACCACCCATTTACGCAGTGGCGTTTGATGTAATCAAAGTACCTTTCCGGTATAAGTGATTTACATGATCTCATGGTCATAAGGACTAGGTAACTATGTATCGAAAGCTTATAGCAAATAACTTAATGACGTGATCTTATGCTACGCTTAATTGGGTGTGTCCATTACATCATTCATATAATGACATAACCTTGTTATTAATAACATCCAATGTTCATGATCACGAAACCATGATCATCTATTAATCAACAAGCTAGTTATACAAGAGGCTTACTAGGGACTCCTTGTTGTTCACATAACATACATGTATCAATGTTTCGGTTAATACAATTATAGCATGGTATGTAAACATTATCATAAACACAAAGATATATAATAACCATTTTATTATTGCCTCTTGGGCATATCTCCAACATTATTACCTTGCCATGCAGCAGCCAGAAAAGCTAAATCCTGGATAGATAATTTACTTGCACTCTTCCTAGCAAGAACGCATTTGGTGATGAAATAAGCAAAGTAACGAATAGCCGGGAGTTGAATACTACTGATTTTACCACCATCCTCTGAGAAGCTTCTTCCATGACAAATCATCTTGAAGAGGTTCAAGAGCTCTTGTGGCGATCCCCTTATCTTCTCGCATGATCCCCATTGCGGCACTCTAATTGCTGCACAAAAATCATCGAATGGCAAGTTGACAGTTTTATTATACATTTTGTACCGCACCATGGGGTTAGATTGCGACCAATTGAACTTAAAATCCTGCACGACAGAAATAGTCAATTTTGCATATTTGCATGGTTCTCCATCAACAAAATCAGCCAACCCTGCACGAGAAATTAGATTCTGAACATCTCCCAAGATTCCTGCACTTCTCATGAAATCTGTGCACGGGTAGTAAGAGGGGTATACTCCCTCTTCGCGGTTAGCTCTCATGACTTGTTGTACCTCCAATTCTTGTTGGTTTAGTTGATGCCTATTCCACTCCATTTTCTGAAATTTTTCAACAAACATTATAAAATTTGATTTTGTGACATACAATTGAGGGAAACTACTATAGGAACTTGCTAGAGTACTAATCATGCATCAAAACTAGTTTGTACAACTTAGAACAAGCATGCAAGCTCACTAAACATGTTACCTACAGCAGCAAAATATTCAAGATATACTCAACCAAACAAAATTCTACTTGGATAATCAGAGGAGTCACATACCGGAGAGCAAATGTGCCAAATTTCAGACAGAAATCTGGGCTGAGCAAAGAGATCGAGAAATCTTGAGCTCTTGAGCAGAAACACGAGTGAGAGAAAGCTGGTGCTGGTTTTTTGGGAGAGAGAAGAGAGTGGGAGGAAAAGATGAAAAAGTGGGGCAAAGGGGGACCCACACACCAGGGTGGCGCGCCCCCCTTGCTGGCCGCGCCGGCCTGTGGGGTGCCACCCTGGGGTGCCCCACTAGTCATCCCCAGGTGCCCCAGGTGCGTCTTCGAAAAATAGGACCAACGGTATAATTTTTGTAACTTTTTGAAAACTTTGAAAAATGCACATTTCTGGGTATTAAATTTATTATTACTGGGCACAAAAAGATTTTTGAAATCTCTAATACAACTAAAGAACTTTGAAAAACAAAAGTGCTACAGCAAATAGAACAAGTGGAGAAAGAAAGAAATGTTGTTTACCTCCTCTATGCATATAAAAAGTATTTGTTAACAAGGTTGATCAGGTCTTGCCACCAAATAAATTTTACATAGCGTAAGAAGAAATAAACCTCAAATCAATCATGTTACCTTGAAATGTATTGATATGGATCCAATCATAAGATTTTGATATCCTTCTTTAGGCTCATATATAGGACAATCAATAGTTCCAACTTTGATAGTTCTCACATTAGAAATAGTATTAACTCCACATACTTTATCAATCCTCTTGGGGAAACAGACGGTATGCTCCTTATCATCAACATTGAAAATAACTTTTCCTTTATTGCAATCAATAACAGCCCCTGCGGTGTTAAGAAAAGGTCTCCCAAGAATAATAGACATATTATCATCTTCAGGCATTTCCAACACAACAAAATCAGTTAATATCAAGCAGTTATTAGTAACTTGAATAGGAACATCCTCACATATACCAACAGGAATAGCAGTAGATTTATCAGCCATTTGCAAAGATATATCAGTAGGTATCAACTTATCTAAGTAAAGTCTCTTGTAAAGAGAAAAAGGCATAACACTAATACCGGCTCCCAAATCACATAGAGCAGTTCTAACATAATTATTCTTAATAGAACAAGGAATAGTCGGTATACCTGGGTCGCCCAACTTCTTTGGAACTTTGCCATTGAAAGAGTAATTAGCAAGCATAGTAGAAATCTCCTCATTAGGAATTTTCCTTTTGTTAGAGACAATATCTTTCATATACTTTGAATAAGGAGGCAATTTAATAGCATCAGTCAAAGGGATTTGCAAGAATAAAGGTTTCATCCAATCGCAAAATTTATTATAGTGTTCTTCTTCCTTCGATTTTAGTTTCTTAGCAGGAAAAGGCATTTGCTTTTGAACCCAAGGTTCTCTTTCATTACCATGTTTCTTAGCAATAAAATCTTCTTTAGTATACTTTTTATTTCTAGCATGCTTTTTAGGTTCATCTTCAACTTCTTCTTTATCAGAAGCATCATACTTATCATTATCATTATCATGTTCATTACCACTTTCGGTTTCAGCATCAGAAATAGAAATACTGTTAGGATCATTAACAGGTTCAGAGGATTCTACAACATTTTTATGTTTCTTCTTCTTTTTCTTAGAAGGAGCACTAGGTTCAATTCGTTGAGAATCTTGTTCAACTCTTTTGGGATGCCCCTCAGGATATAGAGGATCCTGGGTAGAAACACCGCCTCTAGTTGTTACTTCATAAGCATGTTTCTCTTTAGAATTATTTTTTAACAAGTCATTTTGCACTTTAGTGAGTTGATCAATTTGAGTTTGCACCATTTGAAAATGTTTAACAAGCATCTTAACATCATTGGAGGTTCTCTCCACAATATCATGCAAGTTGCTAATAGCTTCAGAATTTTCCATTAAATGATTCTCTACTCTCATATTAAAATTTTCTTGCTTAACAATATAATTATCAAACTCATCTAAGCATTGAGCAGGAGGTTTTGAATACGGAATATCTTCCCTAGTAAAGCGTTGAAGGGAGTTTACCTCAATCATGGATGAAGGGGGAATTGTCTCGCATAAATCTTCTATGGGAGGTAAATTCTTCACATCTTCGGATTTAATACCTTTCTCCTTAAGAGACTTCTTGGCTTCCCTCATATCTTCATCATTTAATTTAATCAAACCCCTCTTCTTCAATATTGGTGTCGGAGCTGGTTCAGGTGTAGTCCAATCATCATGATTCCGGCCTATTTTAGCCAATAATTCTTCAGCTTAAATGCAGAGTTCTTTTCCTGAAAACACAACCAGCACAACTATCCAAATATGCTCTAGACTCAACGGTTAGTCCACTATAGAATATATCAAGTAAATCATGCTTTTCTAAATCATGTCCTAGTCGAGCTCTGATGAGAGGGCAAAATCTTGACCAAGCTTCAGGCAATTTCTCTCCATCTTCCTGGTCAAAGCTATAAATTTTCTGTAAAGCAGCATGTTGAGCACTGATACGCGTACAACACGCGTCCGTTGGGAACCCCAAGAGGAAGGTGTGATGCGTACAGCGGCAAGTTTTCCCTCAGTATGAAACCAAGGTTTATCGAACCAGTAGGAGCCAAGAAGCACGTTGAAGGTTGATGGCGGCGAGATGTAGTGCGGCGCAACACCAGGGATTCCGGCGCCAACGTGGAACCTGCACAACACAAACCAAGTACTTTGCCCCAACGAAACAGCGAGGTTGTCAATCTCACCGGCTTGCTGTAACAAAGGATTAGATGTATAGTGTGGATGATGATTGTTTGCAGAAAACAGTAGAACACTATTGCAGTAGATTGTATTTCAGTATAGAGAATTGGACCGGGGTCCACAGTTCACTAGAGGTGTCTCTCCCATAAGATAAACAGCATGTTGGGTGAACAAATTACAGTTGGGCAATTGACAAATAAAGAGGGCATGACCATGCACATACATATTATGATGAGTATTGTGAGATTTAATTGGGCATTACGACAAAGTACATAGACCGCTATCCAGCATGCATCTATGCCTAAAAAGTCCACCTTCAGGTTATCATCCGAACCCCCTCCAGTATTAAGTTGCTAACAACAGACAATTGCATTAAGTATTGCGCGTAATGTAATCAGTAACTACATCCTCAAACATAGCACCAATGTTTTATCCCTAGTGGCAACATCACATCCATAATCTTAGAGGTTTCTCTCACTCCCCCAGATTCACGGAGACATGAACCCACTATCGAGCATAAATACTCCCTCTTGGAGTTACTAGCATCAACTTGGCCAGAGCATCTACTAATAACGGAGAGCATGCAAGATCATAAACAACACATAGACATGAATTGATAATCAACATAACATAGTATTCTCTATTCATCGGATCCCAACAAACACAACATATAGAATTACAGATAGATGATCTTGATCATGTTCGGCAGCTCACAAGACCCGACAATTAAGCACAATGGGGAGAAGACAACCATCTAGCTACTGCTATGGACCCATAGTCCAGGGGTAGACTACTCACACATCACTCCGGAGGCGACCATGGCGGCGTAGAGTCCTCCGGGAGATGATTCCCCTCTCCGGCAGGGTGCCGGAGGCGATCTCCTGAATCCCCCGAGATGGGATTGGCGGCGGCGGCGTCTTTGGAAGGTTTTCCGTATCGTGGCTCTCGGTACTGGGGGTTTCGCGACGAAGGCTATTTGTAGGCGGAAGGGCAGGTCAAGGGGCGTCACGAGGGGCCCACACCCTAGGTCGGCGCGGCCAGGGCTTGGGCCGCGCCGCCCTATGGTGTCGCCACCTCGTGGTCCCACTTCGTCTCCTCTTCGGTCTTCTTGAAGCTTCGTGGCAAAATAGGACCCTGGGCGTTGATTTCGTCCAATTTCGAGAATATTTCCTTACTAGGATTTCTGAAACCAAAAACAGCAGAAAATAGCAACTGGCACTTCGGCATCTTGTTAATAGGTTAGTTCCAAAAAATGCACGAATATGATATAAAGTGTGCATAAAACATGTAGATAACATCAATAATGTGGCATGGAACATAAGAAATTATCGATACGTCGGAGACGTATCAGCATCCCCAAGCTTAGTTTCTGCTCGTCCCGAGCAGTTAAACGATAAACAAAGATAATTTCTGGAGTGACATGCCATCATAACCTTGATCATACTATTTGTAAAGCATATGTAGTGAATGCAGCGATCAAAACAATGTATATGACATGAGTAAACAAGTGAATCATATAGCAAAGACTTTTCATGAATAGTACTTCAAGACAGGCATCAATAAGTCTTGCATAAGAGTTAACTCATAAAGCAATAATTCATAGTAGAAGCATTGAAGCAACACAAAGGAAGATGAAGTTTCAGCGGTTGCTTTCAACTTGTAACATGTATATCTCATGGATATTGTCAACATAGAGTAATATAACAAGTGCAATATGCAAGTATGTAGGAATCAATGCACAGTTCACACAAGTGTTTGCTTCTTGAGGTAGAGAGAAATAGGTGAACTGACTCAACAATAAAAGTAAAAGAATGGTCCTTCAAAGAGGAAATCATCGATTGCTATATTTGTGCTAGAGCTTTGATTTTGAAAACAAGAAACAATTTTGTCAACGGTAGTAATAAAGCATATGTATCATGTAAATTATATCTTACAAGTTGCAAGCCTCATGCATAGTATACTAATAGTGCCGCACCTTGTCCTAATTAGCTTGGACTACCGGGATCATCGCAATGCACATGTTTTAACCAAGTGTCACAAAGGGGTACCTCTATGCCGCCTGTACAAAGGTCTAAGGAGAAAGCTCGCATCGGATTTCTCGCTATTGATTATTCTCAACTTAGACATCCATACCGGGACAACATAGACAATAGATAATGGACTCCTCTTTTATGCATAAGCATGTAACAACAATTAATTTTCTCATATGAGATTGAGGATATTGTCCAAAACTGAAACTTCCACCATGGATCATGGCTTTAGTTAGCGGCCCAATGTTCTTCTCTAACAATATGCATGCTCTAACCATAAGGTGGTAGATCGCTCTTACTTCAGACAAGACGAACATGCATAGCAACTCACATGAAATTCAACAAAGAGTAATTGATGGCGTCCCCAGTGAACATGGTTATCGCACAACGAGCAACTTAATAAGAGATAAAGTGCATAAGTACATATTCAATACCACAATAGTTTTTAAGCTATTTGTCCCATGAGCTATATATTGTAAAGGTAGAGAATGGAAATTTAAAGGTAGCACTCAAGCAATTTACTTTGGAATGGCGGAGAAATACCATGTAGTAGGTAGGTATGGTGGACACAAATGGCATAGTGGTTGGCTCAAGTATTTTGGATGCATGAGAAGTATTCCCTCTCGATACAAGGTTTAGGCTAGCAAGGCTTATTTGAAACAAACACAAGGATGAAGCGGTGCAGCAAAACTCACATAAAAGACATATTGTAAACATTATAAGACTCTACACCGTCTTCCTTGTTGTTCAAACTCAATACTAGAAATTATCTAGATTTTTAGAGAGACCAAATATGCAAACCAAATTTTAGCATGCTCTATGTATTTCTTCATTAATGGGTGCAAAGTATATGATGCAAGAGCTTAAACATGAGCACAACAATTGCCAAGTATCACATTATCCAAGACATTTTAGCAATTACTACATGTATCATTTTCCAATTCCAACCATATAACAATCTAACGAAGAAGAAACTTCGCCATGAATACTATGAGTAGAGCCTAAGGACATACTTGTCCATATGCAACAGCGGAGCGTGTCTCTCTCCCACACAATGAATGCTAGGATCCATTTTATTCAAACAAAACAAAAACAAAAACAAACCGATGCTCCAAGCAAAGCACATAAGATGTGATGGAATAAAAATATAGTTTCAGGGGAGGAACCTGATAATGTTGTCGATGAAGAAGGGGATGCCTTGGGCATCCCCAAGCTTAGACGCTTGAGTATTCTTGAATATGCAGGGGTGAACCACCGGGGCATCCCCAAGCTTAGAGCTTTCACTCTCCTTGATCATGTTGTATCATCTCCCTCTCTTGATCCTTGAAAACTTCCTCCACACCAAACTTAGAACAACTCATTAGAGGGTTAGTGCACAATCAAAATATACATGTTCAGAGGTGACATAATCATTCTTAACACTTCTGGACATTGCACAAAGCTACTGAAAGTCAATGGAATCGAAATATCGATCGAACATAACAAAACAGGCAATGCGAAATAAAAGGCAGAATCTGTCAAAATAGAACAGTTCGTATTGACGAATTTTATTGAGGCACCAGACTTGCTCAAATGAAAATTCTCAAATTGAATGAAAGTTGCGTACATATCTGAGGATCACTCACGTAAATTGACATAATTTTCTGAGTTACCTACAGAGAAATTTGCCCAGATTCGTGACAGCAAAGAAATCTGTTTCTGTGCAGTAATCCAAATCTAGTATGAACTTCACTATCAACGACTTTACTTGGCACAACAAAACACTAAACTAAGATAAGGAGAGGTTTCTACAGTAGTAAACAACTTCCAAGACACAAAATAAAAACCAAGTACTGTAGTAAAAAAAACATGGGTTGTCTCCCATAAGCGCTTTTCTTTAACGCCTTTCAGCTAGGCGCAGAAAGTGTGTATCAAGTATTATCGAAGGATGGTGCATCTACAGCGGAGTGTGGAGTTTTCTTAGCCAAGCATAATATATTGGATACATAAGTTTTAGCGTATCCCTTTTCATTAGTCTTAGGCTTGCTACTCTCATCAAATAAATTTTCCGGAACAAGCCAAGCATAGTTATTTTCTAGTGCATCATTCATCGCTAGGAGCTTACATGGTATTGGTGCTTTGATCTCCCCACCATCATTAATATTATTAGTGTACTTTATTCTATCCATATCCATTTTTTCAAGGAGACTAACAAAATTGGTGCAAGAACCAAGCATATCATATTTAGCAAAGACCTTTCTAGCCTCCCTTGCTAGACCACCAAATTCTCTAAGAAGGGTTTCTAAGACAAAATCTTTCTTTTCCCCCTCTTCAATATCACCGAGTGTAAGAAACATGTGTTGGATTATAGGATTGAGATTAACAAATTTAGTTTCCAACATACGAACTAAAGCAGCAGCAGCAATTTCATAAGTAGGAGAAAGATCTACCAAGTGTCTATCTTCAAAATCGTCAATGGTACTAACATGGTTGAAAAATTCTTCTATATTATTTCTCCCAATTATAGACCCGCGTCCTACCGGCATGTTTTTTTACGGTAAAATTAAAAGGAAACATAATGAAATAAGTAAAGTAACTGCAAGTAACTAATTTTTTTGTGTTTTTGATATAGCAAACAAGACAGCAAATAAAGTAAAACTAGCAACTAATTTTTTTTGTATTTTGATTTAGTGCAGCAAACAAAGTAGTAAATAAAACTAAGCAAGACAAAAACAAAGTAAAAGAGATTGGGATGTGGAGACTCCCCTTGCAGCGTGTCTTGATCTCCCCGGCAACGGCGCCAGAAAAAGTGCTTGATACGCGTACATCACGCATCCGTTGGGAACCCCAAGAGGAAGGTGTGATGCGTACAGCGGCAAGTTTTCCCTCAGTATGAAACCAAGGTTTATCGAACCAGTAGGAGCCAAGAAGCACGTTGAAGGTTGATGGCGGCGAGATGTAGTGCGGCGCAACACCAGGGATTCCGGCGCCAACGTGGAACCTGCACAACACAAACCAAGTACTTTGCCCCAACGAAACAGCGAGGTTGTCAATCTCACCGGCTTGCTGTAACAAAGGATTAGATGTATAGTGTGGATGATGATTGTTTGCAGAAAATAGTAGAACAGTATTGCAGTAGATTGTATTTCAGTATAGAGAATTGGACCGGGGTCCACAGTTCACTAGAGGTGTCTCTCCCATAAGGTAAACAGCATGTTGGGTGAACAAATTACAGTTGGGCAATTGACAAATAAAGAGGGCATGACCATGCACATACATATTATGATGAGTATTGTGAGATTTAATTGGGCATTACGACAAAGTACATAGACCGCTATCCAGCATGCATCTATGCCTAAAAAGTCCACCTTCAGGTTATCATCCGAACCCCCTCTAGTATTAAGTTGCTAACAACAGACAATTGCATTAAGTATTGCGCATAATGTAATCAGTAACTACATCCTCGAACATAGCACCAATGTTTTATCCCTAGTGGCAACAGCACATCCATAATCTTAGAGGTTTCTCTCACTCCCCCAGATTCACGGAGACATGAACCCACTATCGAGCATAAATACTCCCTCTTGGAGTTACTAGCATCAACTTGGCCAGAGCATCTACTAATAACAGAGAGCATGCAAGATCATAAACAACACATAGACATGAATTGATAATCAACATAACATAGTATTCTCTATTCATCGGATCCCAACAAACACAACATATAGAATTACAGATAGATGATCTTGATCATGTTCGGCAGCTCACAAGACCCGACAATTAAGCACAATGGGGAGAAGACAACCATCTAGCTACTGCTATGGACCCATAGTCCAGGGGTAGACTACTCACACATCACTCCGGAGGCGACCATGGCGGCGTAGAGTCCTCCGGGAGATGATTCCCCTCTCCGGCAGGGTGCCGGAGGCGATCTCCTGAATCCCCCGAGATGGGATTGGCGGCGGCGGCGTCTCTGGAAGGTTTTCCGTATCGTGGCTCTCGGTACTGGGGGTTTCGCGACGAAGGCTATTTGTAGGCGGAAGGGCAGGTCAAGGGGCGTCACGAGGGGCCCACACCCTAGGTCGGTGCGGCCAGGGCTTGGGCCGCGCCGCCCTATGGTGTCGCCACCTCGTGGCCCCACTTAGTCTCCTCTTCGGTCTTCTGGAAGCTTCGTGGCAAAATAGGACCCTGGGCGTTGATTTCGTCCAATTCCGAGAATATTTCCTTACTAGGATTTCTGAAACCAAAAACAGCAGAAAACAGCAACTGGCACTTCGGCATCTTGTTAATAGGTTAGTTCCAGAAAATGCACGAATATGACATAAAGTGTGCATAAAACATGTAGATAACATCAATAATGTGGCATGGAACATAAGAAATTATCGATACGTCGGAGACGTATCAAGCACTAGCAGGAAAGTATTTCCGAAAGAAAACATCAAGCAAATCACCTGGACTTTTAATAGAACCAGGAGGCAAATTATTATACCAAGTTTTAGCATCATCCTTTAATGAGAAAGGGAAAATTTTAGCAACAAAATAAGTACGCATCTTGACATCATCAGAAAATAAGCTACTCATAGAAGAAAGTTCATTCATGTGTTCTACATCACTTTCTTTTTCAGTACCACAAAAGGGTGTTTTCTCAACAATAGCTATATGAGATAGATCAAGAGAAAAATCATAATCTTTATCCTTAATGTTTGTAGGAGATGTGGCAAATTTAGGATCAGGAGACAGCTTATATCTAACAGTATGTTGTGCGAGAAACTTTTTAATTTTTCTTGCATCAGTAATAGCATTGCATTTATCAATGAAATCATCATTAAGCTCCACATAATCCTCATCAGGATCATCACTAGAATAATCAATAGACTCAGGTGAATTAACAGGTATAGCAGCATTAGGAGTTTCAGTATTTTCAATTTGTCTAGACCTAGCAATTGTAGCATCTAGAAAAGATCCCAATGAACCACTATCATCAAGCACAGTAGAAACATTATCAATATTATGAGAGTTTTCAGATTCAGCAGAAGTACCAGCAAGTGAAGCTTGTGGTGGTGAAATAAGTTGACTTATCACAGATGGTGAATCAAGAGTAGCAGAGGTACTCAGAGTTGTACCTTTTCTTGTAGTGGATGGTAATATGGCGACTTTAGGATCACGAGATTTACCCATGATGGAGAATTTGCAGCGAACAATATCAATCCAAGTGAACTTCCAAATAAAGCCATGCTCCCCGGCAACGGCGCCAGAAAATAGTCTTGATGACCCACAAGTATAGGGGATCGCAACAGTCTTCGCGGGAAGTAAAACCCAATTTATTGATTCGACACAAGGGGAGACAAAGAATACTTGAAAGCCTTAACAGCGGAGTTGTCAATTCAGCTGCACCTGGAAACAGACTTGCTCGGAAGAGTTTATCAGTAGTAACAGTTTTATAGCAGTAGCAGTAGTGAAATAACAGAAGCAGAGTAACAAAGACAGCAGTAGTGATTATAGTAAACAGCAGGATTAAAATACTGTAGGCACAGGGATGGATGAGGGGCGTTGCATGGATGAGAGAAACTCATGTAACAATCAAAGTAGGGCATTTGCAGATAATAGTAAAACGGTGTCCAAGTACAAAGGAATCCATAGGCATGTGTTCCGTATATAGTCGTACGTGCTCGCAATGAGAAACTTGCACAACATCTTTTGTCCTACCAGCCGGTGGCAGTCGGGCCTCTAGGGAATCTACTGGATATTAAGGTATTCCTTTTAATAGAGTACCGGAGCAAAGCATTAACACTCCGTGAACACATGTGATCCTCACATCACTGCCATCCCCTCCGGTTGTCCCGATTTCTGTCACTTCGGGGCCTCGGGTTCCGGACAGCGACATGTGTATACAACTTGCAGGTAAGATCATAAAACAATGCATATCATGATGAAACAATAACATGTTCAGATCTAAGATCATGGCACTCGGGACCTAGTGACAAGCATTAAGCATAACAAGTTGCAACAATATCATCAAAGTACCAATTACGGACACTAGGCACTATGCCCTAACAATCTTATGTTATTACATGACCAATCTCATCCAATCCCTACCATCCCCTTCAGCCTATAGCGGGGTAATTACTCACACATGGATGGGGGAAACATTGCTGGTCGATGGAGAGGCGTCGGTGGTGATGATGGCGATGATCTCCTCCAATTCCCCGTCCCGGCGGAGTGCCAGAACGGAGTTTTTGGTCCCGAGATGGAGTTTCGCGACGGTGGCGGCGTACTGGGAGGTTTCTGGCGACTTCGACTTCTCTTCTCGCGTTTTTAGATCGAAACCCTTAAGTAGTCCGAAGGAGGGCGTCAGAGGGCAGCCGAGGGGGCCACACGCTAGGGCGGCGCGCCCCCTCTCCAGGCCGTGCCGGCCTAGCGTCTAGGGGCCCTGGGCCTCCCCCAGGCCTGCCCTTCTGGCTCCATGATTCTTCTGGTAAAATAGGCCCTTTGGTATAAATTCCGAGGATTTTCCCGAAAGTTGAATTTCTGCACAAAAACGAGACACCAGAGCAATTCTGCTGAAAACAGCGTTAGTCCGTGTTAGTTGTATCCAAAATACACAAATTAGAGGCAAAACAATAGCAAAAGTGTTCGGGAAAGTAGATACGTTTTGGACGTATCAATGTCATCCTCTATGAGCAATCAACTTTCTTTTTGGAGTTTGTTTTTGCACCTCAAATTTGGTCACTTGCCTTTTTCTTTTGATCCCCTGCCGCCTCTCAAACGGTGATACCGCTGCTGCTAAATGGGACCCGCATGTCATCCTCTATGTACTATAAAACTTTCTTTTCTTGGATTTTTTTGGCACCTCATATTTGGTCACTTACCTTTTTCTTTCAATCCCCTGCCGCCTCTCAAACGGTGAGACCGCTGCTGCTAAATGGGACCCACATGTCATCCTCTTTGTACTATAAAACTTTCTTTTCTTGAATTATTTTTGGCTCCTGATATTTGGTCACTTGCCTTTTTCTTTCGATCTCATGCCACGTTTGAAACGTTGAGGAACCTGCAGGCTCATGGGACCCGCATGTCATCCTCTATGTACTATAAAAGTTCATTTTTTTGGTTTTTTTCACCCTCTGATTTTTGGCTATTTCCTTTTTCTTTTGATCCCCTGCCGCCTTTCAAACATTGAGGACTCTGCTGGCTCATAGGTCCCACATGTCAGCCTCTATGTACAATCAAGTTTCTTTTCTTGAATTATTTTTGGATCCTGATATTTGGTCACTTGCCTTTTTCTTTCGATCTCATGCCACGTTTGAAACGTTGAGGAACCTGCTGGCTCATGGGACCCGCATGTCATCCTCTATGTCCATCAACTTTCTTTTCTTGGATTTTTTGACCCCCTAATTTCTGGCTACTTTCTTATTCTTTTGATCTCAAGTCGCATTTGAAACGTTGGGACCGCTGCTGCAAAATGGGACCCGCATGTCATCCTGTATGTACAATAAAAGTTTCTTTTCTTGGATTATTTTCCACCCTCTGATTTTTGGTCACTTGCCTTTTTCTTTCGATCTCATGCCGCCTTTGAAAACATTGAGGAACCTGGTGGCTCATGGGACCCGCATGTCATCCTCTATGTACTATAAAAGTTTTTTCTTGGATTTTTTATTTTGATCCCCTGCCGCCTTGGAAACGTTGAGTAAGCTGCTGACTCATGGGACCCGCATGTCATCCTCTATGTACAATCAACTTTCTTTTTCTTTCGATCTCAAGCCGCATTTCAAACGTTGAGACCGCTGCTGCTAAATGGGACCCGCATGTCATCCTCTATGTACAATAAAGTTTCTTTTTTTGGATTATCTTTGGCTCCTGATATTTTGTCACGTGCCTTTTTCTTTCGATCTCATGCCGCCTTTGAAACGTTGACTAAGCTGCTGGCTCATGGGTCCCGCATGTCATCCTCTACGAACAATAAAAGTTTCCTTTCTTGGAGTTATTTCTTGACCCCTAATTTCTGGCTATTTGCCTTTTCCTTTTGATCCCCTGCCCCCTTTGAAACAATGAGGACGCTGTTGGCAGGTCGGTCCCACATGTCATCCTCTATGAACAATAAAAGTTTCCTTTGGTGGATTTATTTTTGACCCCTAATTAATTTCGGGCTATTTCCTTTTTTTCTTTTGATCCCCTGCTGCCTTGGAATCATTGAGGATGCTGCTGCCTCATGGGTCCCGCATGTCATCCTCTCAGAACGGTAAATATTTCTTTACTTGGATTTTGTTTACCAACTGATTTTGTCTTATTTTTCCTTTCGATCTCCTGCCGCCTTTAAAACATTGTCGAGAGGCTGCTGGCTCACGGGTCCCACATGTCAGCCTCTATAAACAATAAACATTGAGGATGCTGCCTCATGGGTCCCGCATGCCATCCTCTCAGAACGTTAAATGTTTTCTTTTCTTCGATTTTTTTACCAACTAATTTTTTGTTTTTTTTTCATCCCATGCCGCCTTTAAAACGTTGACAACGCTGCTGGCTCATGGGTCCCCGATGTCAGCCTCCCCGTACAAGAAACATGTGATATCTTGATTATTATGCAGATAATAAACATTGTATTTCACTCTGAGCTATTGCAAACGGATAAATTAAATATTTATTTTTACATAAACAAACTTATATGTTGAATCTCCTTGTTTTGTGTTTTTCCGAAGCATAGGACTTTCCTGTTTTTTTTAGATAAATTCGAACTTTCCTGTTTTGGAGTGGGCTGAAATTGTACGAGTCAAAAGGCCCAACAGGATAGTTTGAAGGCCCAGATATCCAGATGCAGCCCAATTGAAATCTTTCTTTTCTTGGAATTTTTTTCACCCCCTGATTTCTGGCTACTTCATTTTTCTTTTGGTCCTGTGCCGCCTTGGAAACGTTGAGACCGCTGCTGCAAAATGGGACCCGCATGTCATCCTCTATGTACAATAAAATTCTTTTCTTGGATTATTTTTGGCTCCTGATATTTGGTCACTTGCCTTTTTCTTTCAATCTCATGCCGAGTTTGAAACGTTGAGGAACCTGTTGGCTCATGGGTCCTGCATGTCATCCTCTATGAACAATAAAAGTTTCCTTTGTTGGATTTATTTTTTACCCCTAATTTCTGGCTATTTGCCTTTTTCTTTTGATCCCCTGCCCCCTTTGAAACGATGACGACGCAGCTGGCAGGTCGGTCCCACATGTCATCCTCTATGAACAATAAAGGTTTCCTTTGATAGATTTATTTTTGACCCTAATTAATTTCTGGCTATTTCCTTTTTTATTTTGATCCCCTGCCGCCTTGGAATAGTTGAGGATGTTGCTGCCTCATGGGTCCCGCATGTCATCCTCTAAGAAAGGTAAATGTTTCATTTCTTGGATTTTGTTTACCAACTGATTTTTGGCTTATTTTTTTGTTTCGATCTCCTGCCGCCTTTAAAACGTTGACGACGCTGCTGGCTCATGGGTCCCCAATGTCAGCCTCCCCGTAGTGCAAATCATCTTTCTGCAAAGGTTGTATTTCTAGCTAGATAGCTAAGGTGGATTCGAATCTGCCGTGTTTCAGGCAGCTCATGTAAGCCTTCTTGCACTGATTAATGGAACTATTGTATAGCAAGGTCAAGACATGTGGCTCGGTGTAATGAATCTATTTGAATCATGTTGTGGATTCAATCTGATAGTTCTCTAACAGGTCAGCCAAAATAGAAATTAAGTTTTTTTCTAAAACGGAAATGCAAATTAAGATGAACACAAACATTAGTTATCATAATAGCTGATCATACATACATACTTGCTAAGAGCAAAAGCTTGCCAGAGTTTTACCACCCATACAATTAATTAGCAGTTCAGATAAGATAACCTTATATAAGTATAACTACAAATGCATTTTCTAAGGGCTCATGGGACAACAGAACTAGACAACCGCAAACTTTATGACCAGCATGTCACAGTGGCATCGAAAGATCTTGACCTACAACTTTGATCCAATGCGAAGTTTGGCACCTTCAATGAACATTTTCCACCTGGAAGTAACAGCCAAGCGGCCATCTGTGGGACTGACGGAGTACCGTCCCTCCACGGTGAGACCTTCACTCTCCATGATGAGGGAAATCTTTCCCCTTCGGCCAGCATTGAGATCATTGGAGATACTTTTAGACAATTTCTGATTCAAAGCAAGAGATACCACCAAAAATTAGTCAATGGGACCAATGCACTAAAGACTGAACCATGTGAGACTTTGAGCAGAGAAGACATCAAGATAAGAGCAGTTATGCTGTCATATACTCACGAACATAGCCTTCAGATGCGTCTTGGTCACCACACGGGTGGCCACAACAATGAGCTGAGACCTCGGTGATCTGGCTGGGGCAGGTGCAGGAGCCTGGGCTGGTACACGAGCTGGTGCTGATGCAAGAGACTGCTGGGCAGGTGCAATAAACGGTGCCTCTAGAGGAACCGGTGCTGATGCAGGAGACTGTTGGGCAGGTGCAGTAAACGGTGCAGCTAGAGGAACCAGTGCTGATGCAGGAGCCTGCTAGGCGGGTGTAGTATATGGGGCCTCTACAGGAACCAATGTTGATGTAGGGGCCTGCTGGGTAGATGCAGTAAACGGAGCTGGTACAGGAACCGGTGCTGATGCAGGAGAGTGGGAAGTCGGTGCCGGTGCTGGTGTGGGTGCCCTTTGTGACATCCGCTCCTGTTCCATCAGGGGATCTGCAACTTTGATCATGTTAAACCCAACAAGCTAGAACAGTGGGAATGGTTTAGAACAACTGCTCAGAATGCAGTAATCAAAGGATATGAGTACAAAAAAGTTACATATTATATATTTGGAAGTGTCTCCAACTCTGTAAGCAGTTACGTATATCTGCCCGTTTGAGTTTCTGATCCTCAGCTCGTCGCCCTTCTTTAGACCGTAGTCAAAAGCAAACTTTCTCCAATCATGTCCATACAAATATCTGATGGCATGCGTCTTGTAGACATACACCTCATAGACCATGTAGGTGTTCATCAATTTGCCATTGCCATGCATAGTGAAAGACCCTTCATGCGGACACATCTGGTTAATCATTGGACGAAGTTCACAAGGTACAGTCTGCAGGTGAAAATTGATAGTAATGTAAGAAGCAGGAAGACTAAAAACAAGACTTTACTATATGCCAATTCATGCTAAACCACTGAGAATACATACATGTAACTCTATGAAGGAGTTATTAGAAAGGTAGATAGAGCCATAGGAGGTGTTATATGCGGGGTATGTACATGGGCCTGCCATATTCCCGCAAGCTCGGCATCGGGATGGTGAAGGAAACATGGGAGGTACTACTGGTGCGTAGCGCTGAATGTAAGTGGAAGAATTAGGTTGTGTAAAGTGCATAGTTCAGAGCAATGCAAATGTTGACAAGCGAGTGCATAACACTATGTTACAAACTAAACAGTCAAAATTTAGTGTATGATGAATATAAGCATGCTAATTTGGCGTTTCCAAATTCCAAAAAGCATTAGACAGAGCCGGTGATAATATCAGACATAAATCATGGCATGTATATGTGGCTTAAGAAAATATACCCGAACCCTTGGATGGTTACGGCCCGGCTGGTCCTTGGACTTGAGCTTATATACGCATCCAAAAGGTGGGGCTGACAGTAACTTGGTGGCAGCCTCTGCAGATGCCTCATCAGCAGCAGTTGCAATCCTTTCGACCAATGAAGGCTTAGCAGTTTCAGTCTGCATATGAAAATTGAAGAGCAACAGACATCAGCAGTGATATATAAAATGAATCTATGAGACACTGATGCATATAGTGCTGGATGTAAGTGGAAGAATAGGGTTGTGTGTGTTTCTGAACTATTGGTAAGCATTAGACAAAGCCGGCAATAAACAGACAAATCAAATCATGTATGAGGATTAAGAAAATATACCTGCTTACTGAAAAAGATACCACCCAGCTGGCCCGTGGCCTTGTGCTTGAGGAGGTTTTCAGAAGATGGTGGCGGCACCATCGTCTTCACAACAGCCTCATCAGGATCATATTTTTCCATTTGAGTAGAGGCACATAAGCTTCATCCTGCATATGAATAGCAACAGAACTCATCATTGATATTTAATAAATCTATGAGATAGACTGATGCAAATAGTGCGGGATGTAAGTGGAAGAATAGGGTTGTGCATAGACAATAGTTGACAACAATGCAAATGATTACAAAAGAAGCCAACGAAACTCAACAGTTTATATACTGGATGAGACAGACTGAAAAGTGAAAAAATAGTGTATGATGATTGTAAGCAAACACAGTGTTTCTGAACCTTTGTTAAGAATTAGGCAAAGCCAATAGTAATTAAACATATAATAATAAAATCATGTATGTGGATTAAGAAAATATACCAGATTCATTAAAAGGTCACTACCCAGCTGGCCCATGGCCTCGTGCTTGTAGAGGTTTTCGGATGATGGTGTCGGCACCATCGTCCTCAAAGCAGCCTCATCAGCCTCATTTTGCATCCACTTGAGTAAAGGCGCAGCAGTTTCAGCCTGCATAAGAATGGGAACAGATCTCAGCAGTGATATTGAATGACTCTGAGACAGACTGATGCATATAGTGCTGGATGTAAGTGGAAGGGTATGGCTGTGTATGGACAACACTTCACAACAATGCAAGGGTGTGTTCGGTTCTGAAACAGCGTGGAATGGAATGGAATGGTTCAATTTTATAGGAATGGAATGGTTACATTTTTTTCGATTGGGAAAAATGGAGAGCAGAACAGATCGAGGTTAAACTAATCATTTGTCTCAAAATTTTAATTAGCAATCACAAATGACATTTTAATCTCAAAGTCGTAATTAACAGCGCCTAATGGTGCTCTTTTAATCTAAAAATCGTAATTAACATCATTTTTTGTTGGGTTAGGGGAACTGGAGAGTAGATGAACATTACTGTATGATGATTGTAAGCAAACGAATTTGGTGTTTCTAAACTTTTGGCTTCGAGATCTTATGGCATCAACTCTAGCCTACCCCAGCTTGTTTGGGACTGAAAGGCTTGGTTGTTGTTGTTGTAAACTTTTGGAAAGCATTAGAAAAAACCGACAATAAACAGACAAAAATCAAGGCATGTTTTGTGGATTAAGAAAATATACCATATTCATTAAAAGATCACCACCCAGCGGGCGCGTGGCCTTGTGCTTGTAGACGCATTTAGAAGATGGGGGCGGCATCAACATACTGGCAGCCTGATCAGCCACAGTTTTGATCTTCCTTTTGAGTAAAGGCCCTAAAGTTTGAGTCTGCATATGAATAGCAAAACAAAAGGCAGACCTCAGCAAAGATATTGAATTACTGTATGAGATAGACTGATGCATATAGTGGATGCTCTTAGCTTTTTGCACCATGAACACTAGCTATGGACAGACAAAAAAACTAGTTGACTCAGCTTTGTCTAGATACCTCCATCCCAAAGCTTAAGGCTTATTTATTTTTAAGAAATCAAAACAAGTAAAGTTTGACCAAAATTTTAGAACATTCTATCAACAAATATAATATTGTGTAGATACCGTAGGAAAATATATTTCACAACCTATTTAATGATATTAATTTTGTATTTTGCATGTTAATGATTTTTGGTAAAAGCTTAGTCAAATATCGTATAGTTTGACTTTCTAAAAATAATATAAGCCCTAAGCTTTGGGATGGAGGTAGTAGTATCTAGAGCTAAAACACGTCTAGATACATCCGTATCTATAGATAGTTGAGTCAATTAATTTGGATCTAAGGGAGTATCAGATTCAGACTACATCATGGTAAGTTGGTTAAAAAAATTACCCCTGGGCGGTCCCTGCCCAGCTCGGCAGTGGCATTTCGCTTCTTGTGCTGCAGATCTGGCCATGCTCCTGCAGCAGGTGGGGCGCTATCATTCCCCATAGCCTCAGCACGGAACCTGGAGGTACCAACCTGACACAGAGAATATAGAGCATGGTGTCACAGAGGCTTTACGCACAAACAGCTGAAGACATGTGCTACTTTAAGCATTTTCCAGAACAGGAACAGATTGAGGATGCAGACAGACAGAGTGGATAAGCAAACGGAGTACCTGCTTTGCGGGGCTGGGGGCGCAGCTCAGGCTCAGCCAACTGCCCACATGCGTGGTGGCCTTACGCTCCATTGCCCTCCCACCACCACCGAGGTCTTCCCTTTCCTGTACAAGCTGACAAAAGATACAGTGAGGATCAGCAAAAACTACAAAGGTTGCAAATGTCGAAAAATAAAGGAAGAACACCCCAATCCAAGCAAAGGTAGCCCCCGCCCCCACCCCCATCAATCACTCCCAGCGCGAGGGTGACCAGAAAGACACCCCTTCGCCCAGAATAGGAAATAGATGCGCAAGATATCGAGGTGAGGAAAAAAGAACCAATCTCGAGAAAGGAAAGAACATTACTAGTACTACCTAATCTGCTTGGTCTAGATGCAGCTTGCCCCTCCAAGCTGGATGCCTGGACGGTGGAGGCGAAAGGAGGGGATCGAGCTAGCAGCTTGCATCCGTCGGCTGTCGGCACTCGATCGGGAGAGACAAGGGGGGCTACATAAAGGGGAGGGGTAACATATTTTATTACACAGTGAACTTACTGATGTGACTAGTCATTACATGTCTCACTGAAACTGGGGCCCATAGTGTGGCACCCCAAATTCACTTGAACCTGCCAGGCGGGACGCATTGGCGCGTCAAGAAAACCCCCGAATTGTAGCGGGGAAATGAAACACTTCACAAAAATTCGAAATTCAAGCACACTGCCACGCGCCAAGCATGCGAGCTGTTCCTTCCTCTTCCTCGGTTCCTCCTCCCCTATCCGTAAAAACCTCAAATCCCAAGCTCAAACAACAACAAAAAAACCCAAATCCCCTGGCCGCCATGCATGTCCTCGTTAACCCGCTGGAGATCATTCCCGGACGAGGCGGACCCCCCGCCCTGAGATCCCGAGTTCGTTCGTTCCGTCCACCTCGAGGCACTACGTGCTGTCTCGCAGCGGCGGCTTGAGGGCGCTGCAGAGGAAGTTCCGCTGAAAAGTGCTCATGGCAACCATGCAAGCTCACCGGCGTGCTGTATCCCGAGAGGAACTGGTCAAAGCTTTGCTATTCGCAAAAAAAAGCGGGCCAAGATCTGGTCAAAGCTTCGTCGATGGCTTGCCGCGAGAGGCTTGGAGTCCAGAGTCAATAAACTAGCTGCTCGAGGACTTGGGCGGTTTACACCGATTCATATTAACTGACTCAAGTTTGTTAGTCTAGTTAACAAATGCATCTAGATACATCCATATCTAGACAAAATTGAGTCAATTAATATGAATCAGAGGGGAGTGCCTGAAAGTGTTTCATGCTACCAATTAATGCGCTGGCAGGACTGGCTGTAGAAGTAATTGAGCTACTACTCATACGATGAACTGATTGTGTGGGTGTCAAATTTTGCAACGCGATCATCCACTGAATTCTTAATTATAGTTCTAGCGCCAAAGGGGTACAAATCATAACAAAGATAGTACATACTACAGCACCAGAACATAAGAGTACGAATCATAAAGTAGCTCAACATTTTGCATCAGGGCTGGGTGGTCCTGAGACTACCGCGACGCCCCTGATGATCTCCGGGCGTGCATCCACTTCAACGCAAAGCTGTGTACTCGGTCCACGGCCTCCTTCTGTAGGCTGGATAATCTCAGGTTTTAGGACCTTCGTCTATGAAAGGCTCGTCATCAGTACCATCTACAGGTGCATTAGGGCTGGGTGGTCTTGAGACTACCCGGACGCCCCTGATGATCTCTGGGCGTGTCGTCGTGGCGAACGAACAGATGCCATGGGATGGCTTAAGTTGGGGCCGAATGGGCGCTAGAGGATTCGGGGGAGGGTTTGCGACTAGATGGGACGAACTTCCGGATGCTTTCCTCAAGAACACAACCAAAGGCCGGTATGCGAGAAGAGAGACAAGAGGAAGAACTCTGCTCTAGATCGCTAGCTTCATTGATCTCAACATGGTTACAGGTTCTTGGATACAAGGTCTATCGTCTAACCTCCTCTATCTGCCCGCACGCGCCTGTAAGAGGCTATACCCCCTCTCCTTATATAGGGGAGAGGGTGGCTTACAGAGCAAGAAACCCTAATGGCATCTTTGACTGGACAAACTACTTTACAAAGCTACTTTAATCATGGATGACGCCGGGGTCTTCTTTAATCAGGGACGCTGACGTCCTCCGGCTTCTTTCAGCGTCACCTTTCTCTTTGGCACCAGGGCTTCGATTAAAGCTACTTTGCTTAGCTCATCCTTGTCTTCTAGTTCTGAAGAGAATCTTTGACCAGTCTTGCCGATAGGCCCTTGTTATCCGGTTCCGGTATACCCCTCTTGGGGATACCGGCTTAGCTTCACTTAGCCAAATTCTTACCTTTTTGCTCCGGTAAGAATATTAAACCGGTATCTTGATGGCTCAAACCATCCGGTTTGGCATGCCTTTGGCATACCGGGGGTCATCCCCCCAACATTAGTCCCCGAAGCTGGTATAGTCTGTCGGATTCTATCCTACAGACCATGCCAGGTTCTTATCTTATAGGATACCGGTTTAATCATTCCGGCGCTTAGCTTGGATCCGGCATCTTTGCCCGGACTTTTCTTTTCTCTCTTCACAAGGTATCCTCCGGCATCTTTTTTCTCCGGTATCTTCTGCATTTACTCTCTCCTCGGCGAAGTCGAGAATTTCTCGGGCCCCGCGCCTGTCAGTGACATGCACACTGTTAACTGGCGCGCCAGTGTCAGAGGTCACTTCGCTTCGACTCCCGCGCGTGTATTAAATGCTCCACAGCGGATCCCACTCGCCGCTTCAGATCCGTGTGCGCTTCCGTGTGTCTTTTTATTTTTTCGCATGTACCATCGTGCCACGTGGCGGCCCGTGGCGCGAACCGTTGCGGCCCGCGGTGCGAACCGCCGCGGCCCAGCGGTTTTCGGCCCATCTCCTCTCTTCTTTATAAGGTGAAACCGTCGCCTCTTCTTCCTCTTCTCGCATTCCCCACTCTTCGCGCACAGTGTTCCTCGCTTTCTGCGCCTCCGCCGTTCTCCGTTCGCCGCCGTTCGCTCGAGCTCTACCGCCCGGCGAACTCACGCCGCTTCTCCGCCGGACCTCCCCGTGCGGAAATTCGTCGCAGTGCTCTCGCTGCGAGTGCTGCATTCAAGCTTCTTCGCGCCCTTCTCCGCTCCGCCGTCGCCGGAGTTCGTCGGCGACCACAGGCCCACCTCTTCACCGGTGAACATCTTCCCCAGCGACCGCGCCGCCTCAGGTTAGTTCCAATCTCAGTTTGCTTGCCCTTTGCTCGTTTTCTAGATCTTGGGTCGACAGTGTTTTTATTTCCCCTTTTTCTTTGATTTTCCTCTTACTCGTAGATCTTCGTGCGGGGGCCAACTGTGGGATTTCTGTTTTTCTGCCTCCTAACCAATGTCTAGCGAGGAATCTTCCTCTGGTTCCTCCTCTGCCTCTTCTTCCGGTAGCCGGCGTAGGCAATCTTCCGATAGATCCGCCGATTCCGCTTCGATGGATACCGATTCCGGTAACCACGGAGAATCCGGTAGCTCTAGCCAAGCTTCCGGTGTAAATCCTTCCCCTGTCACTCGTGGAGCCTGGATGGGCTCCAACGTCACTAAGTACGAGATTGACTAGCTTTACCGGTCGCGAAGGATTCCGGAAGGGGTAACCTGCCGGCTTCCTGGCGACGAGATCGAACCGGTGCTTGAGCCCGGTGAACATGTTGTTTTCCTCACTCACTTTGAGCGCGGCTTCGGCCTTCCGGCTTCGCCGTTTTTCCGGAGGTTCTTAGATTTCTATGAACTCCAACCTCATCACCTCCCTGGCAATGCCATCTTTTATCTTTCCTGCTTTGCCACCTTCATGGAGGCTTACATTGGCATTCGTCCCACTCATGAGACGTTTGCCCGCTTCTTTGCTCTGCGGATCAATTCCGTTCAGGGCAAGGAAATTCCTAAGCCCAAACCCCCCGTACAGTGCGGGTCTTGCATTATCGGCTCCCGCCAAGGGAGCACTTTCTTCAAATTCTCCGGCCTCGAGTCCTGCCGCGAATGGCAAGGGACCTTCTTCTACGTGAAGAACAACGGCCCCGCGAACCTCATCGATCTGCCGCCCTTCAACGCGGCGCCTCCCAGCAGAGCCAATTGGAGCTACAATCCGAAAACGGACCACGTCGAAACCAACCGGGTGGTACGCTTCATGGCGAACCTCATGAAGGAGACCAACATCTGCTCGGATGACATTATCCGCACTTTTATCTCGCGCCGGGTGCTTCCTCTCAAGCGCCGGCAGCATAGGATGAGCGAGATGTATGGTCCTGGTGATCCCACCAAGATCACCGGCCTTCCCCTCTCCAAGAAGGACGTCGTCCACAAGGCTAGGCAGATCTGGCAGACTGCCATGCCGGTTGACTGGGAATGGGGCCTCCTTCCTCTCAGCACTACTAACCCTCCGACCCAAGAAGTAAGAAATTACGCAATTTGGGTCGGTTTACTGGTAACTTTTACTGTGATTAACTTTCTTTTTACTTGTTTCAGGCCAAGGACCGCTTCCCCACCATCCTCGCAGAGCGACGCGGCCCTTGCGTGAAGCGTGCGCTTGATTCTGTCGATCCGGATCCATACATCCGTTGGAAGGATCTGAAGATGGGCAAGACCCAAGCCTCGCGCCTCGGCAGATCCGTGCCGAAACCAACCGGTTCCTCTAATGACCTGACCTTGATCGAGGTACCTTTCTTTTCCGGTTTCTTTTACTTCTTTCATTATTGTTCTTTTGCGGATCTTTTCTCAGCTATCTTGAACTCGTAGATCCACGAGCACGTGCCGCCCTTGCAAGCCGAGGCCGGTCATGAGTTTGTGGACAAGCTCATGGCCCAGGGCCAGAAGAACAAGGCGCCGGCATCTGATGCCGGTTCCAGCCAGGCCCCTCCCTCTAAGCGCTTCCGGACGGAGCCTCTGGGGGAGAAGGAAGTGGGCATGCGGCGCTACAAGCGCAAGCAGATGCCGACCGCCTCTGGGTAATCTTCTTCCTTTTCCCTTTTCTTGTTTCTTCTTACCAAGTTCTTTTGCCGGTTACTTTTTCCAACCCTTTGCTTTTTCTCTTGTTTAGCCCTGCGCTGAAGCTTGGCTCAAGGCCAGCGGGCTCTGAGGGTTCTGCGAGGACCTCAACCCCTCCTCCTCACTCAAGCCTGGCACCTTCTGGTGCCGGCAACATCTCTGCCTCCCCTCTGGGGGGCACTACAAGTTCGGGGCGTGTGGCCCCTACACCGCCAGAACACCGCACGGAGGAGGACCTTGTCTCCCCTCCAGAGACCCAAGATATCGGCGCCAGCAACATCGGCGCTGAGGAAGAAGCTGCCGGGCGGGCGAAACCTTTGGTTCCTCCCGTCCTTGAAAAGAAGAAAACTTCCGCGTCGGGAACTTCCGCACCGGAAAGTTCCAACCGGGGTGATGCGCCTAGCGCTCCCCCTTCTCCACGAACTGCTCCAACACCACCGCCGGATGCTCCTCGCATCAAGTCCTCCGGGGCTGCTCCAACTGCGCCACCGCCCAAGCTCTCCAAGCTTATCAAGGGGAAGGCGACGGCCTCCAACGCCCCCTCTGACGGTCAGCAGCCTCTGGTGCTGCACGTCTCCAAGGCCGCCAGCGCTTCCAGCGAGAAGGCCACCGGCTTGCTCGGCCGTATCACTGAGTTCCAGCGCGGGGGCCGGGAGCTGGGGCATCTGCTGCCCTATGCCCAGAAGTGGAACGCCGCGGATGTGACCCCGGCGACCCGCGGCGTAGGCAAGGACAGGCAGCCGGCGCCAGACCCTGCTGGGGACCGATCTTCCGAAGAGCATTTCATGCGGCTTCGCCGAGCCGTGAAGGAGCTCGACAATGCGTGGTATGACTCCACGAACAATCTGAGGGTAAGTTTCCAGCAACTCTTTTCAACTTTTGCCGGTTTCCTTACTTTCGGATTTTTTTCTATCTTTTCTTTAGTTTCATGTCGGTTTCTCTCTTGTATATCTTCCCAGTCCCCGAGTTTTGTGTTGAGAGCGTAGCTCTTAGCACGAAACTTAACTTAAAAAACTTAGCGCGAAACCGGCATTGCCAGTCCCCGAGTTTTGGGTTAAGAACTTTGTTCTTAGCGCAAAACTTATCTAGAAAATGTGCGAAACTAGCACTGCCAGTCCCCGAGTTTCGGGTTAAGAACCTTGTTCTTAGCGCAAAACTTAGCTAAAAAACGCGCGAAACTAGCACTGCCAGTCCCCGAGTTTCGGGTTAAGAACCTTGTTCTTAGCGCAAAACTTGAACTAATCTCTTTTTCTTGAACAGCTCACGGCTGACGCTCGGAAGGTCCTCTTTGAGGAGCTTCTATGGGAGCACCGGGATCTTGCTGAGGCACATGACAAGTGCCAAGGTAAGTTTTTGTACCACCGGCATCTTTTTACCGGAAACCTTTCTTTCTCCTAACACTTATGATTTTTATTCAACAGTCATCCCGGAAGCTTCCATTGAGGCCCTCAAGGAGCAGCTCGCCACCGCCCAACGTATGACTTTCCTGTTCTCCGGTTGGCCTGCTTTTCTTTTCATCTTAACAATACAACTTTGTTAACCTCTTCTTTTCCGGGTTTCAGGGGAGAAGGAGCAGCTTATCCGGCAGCACCAGGAGGAGCTGGGCGCCCAGAAGACCAGCTATCAGGAGCTCAAGGCTCAGTTCATCCAGCTGGGCCTTGACCATGCCAAGGCGCTAAAGGCTGCTGAAGCCGACGCAGCGGCCAAGATGCATGACGCTCTTGAGGATGCCGGCAACTCCAATATGGTGTTGCAGGCCGAGCTGGAAGAGGCCGCCAAAGCGCTGAAAGGTGTGGAGGACAAGGCCGCGCGGCTGGAGGCGGAGCGGAAGGAATATGACCGGCTAATCACGCAGACTGATGCGCATGCCTTCCGTAAGTTCCTTCTTTTTTCCCTTTTCCGATTTCTGCTTATAAGCTTTTTTCTTCCGGCTGCATTTTCTTCCAGCTGCCTTTTCTTAGCCTCTTTCTTTCTTTGCGCAGGCCTCTTCCCGGACTCCCAGACGTTTGCCATAAAGAGGGTTGAGGAGCACCGCGTTGGCCAGGCCCAGGCGAATCTTGGCGTGCCATGGACCCCCTATGACCATCTGGTTGCGCTGAACGCGCGGGTGTCTCACATGCGCGCCATTGATCGGAATCTCTCTGATATTCCTGATGTAGCTACCCAGCTCTTCAGGACTCTCTGGCCTGGCGAAGTGGTGCCAGATACCTTCACCTTGATCAGCGACCGCCTCAAGGGTGCCGGCAGGAGGATTCGCGAATGGCAGTGCTCCGCTGCCCGCGCTGGGGCAGACTCTGCACTCCGCGTCGCCTGCTCTTGGTATCCGGAGCTGAACCTGGACGCCCTCACCGGAGTGCGTGAAGGCGCGGAAACCGACCTGGACCCGATCCTCACCGCCAAGCGGCAAGATCGCGCGTACCACATCGCGGAGTACGCCGACATGCGCACCTTCATCCCTCCCCCTCCTGATGTCAAAGACTATCTCGACGAGGAGGAGGATGAAGCCGACGAGGAGCCTCTTGACGATGTTGGTGCTGGCGATGCTCCTCCGGAAGCCCCCGCTGCCTGATGATCTTCTATTAAGCGTTTGCCCGTGATATGTTCATTTGTCCTGGTTGTCTCAAAACAATGCCCGTTAAATTCTACCCCGGTATGCCGGGGTTTATGATGTAAAACTCTAAGTTTCCTTTTGGTTGCTGCACAACAGTTTATGCCGGTAAGTTATACCGGTAGTTAATTATCTTATGTTTGCCTTAGCATATTTGCTCATGGTTTTGATTTTATCCTGCACCGCAAAGATTTCCAAATTGTTTCCGCATCCAATTCGATGCACACTTGGTTCTTTTGCCTTGGCTCTGCCTGCCTTCTCTGGGCGTTCTTTGGCGTATGAGAACAAGGTTCTTTCACCAAACAAGCATTTTCTTGAACTTAGAAATAACTTCGAAATTTTGCAAAAAACCTGTTTAACCGGGGTTAGTTAAATTTTTCCGGATTGCTTGTTCCCACTCTCTCTTTTCGCAGTTCGCGTGCTTAGTTACTACCGGTTTATCTTGCTTGCCATGAAGCCGGTTTGCGGACAGCAGCAGAGTCGAAGACTCCGGTAGGTTTAGCACGCTAATAAACCGGAAAGAAAAAATGTTCACTGAGCAACCGGTGAACTGAAAAAATAAACATATTGCATGCAACTTTAGGGGTAGTCCCCGAGATTCATTCGAGGTTCCGACATCTTTTTATTCATAGCATATAAGGTACAAAAAAGGAACTTCTTACTCCACAACTTCAAGAGTAGAAAGGACGCAATAGAGCTACGTTCCATGGACGCTTGCTCTCCTCTCTGGATTTGTCCGCCTTTCCTTTTTTCCACTCCTGTGCATCGATCAAGTAATAGGAGTCATTGTGAAGAGCTTTGCTCACAATGAAGGGACCTTCCCATGGTGGTGAAAGCTTATGCCGGCCTTCAGTGCGCTGCACTAGGCGTAGCACCAGATCTCCTTCCCGGAAAACTCTCGGGTTAACCTTCCGGCTATGATAGCGTCTGAGGTTTTGCTGGTAAATGGCTGTTCTTGCCAAAGCCAACTCTCTTGCTTCTTCTAGCAAGTCCACATCATTTTCTCTGGCCTCTTTGACTTCTTGCTCGGTATAGAGCTGTACCCTTGGTGAATCATGAATGATGTCGGTTGGTATAACCGCTTCTGCTCCGTATACCATGAAGAATGGAGTGTATCCGGTGGACCGGTTTGGAGTTGTTCTTATGCTCCACAACACTGATGGTAGCTCATCAAGCCAACACCCTGGTGACTTTTCCACCGCTTCGATGAGCCTTGGTTTGATACCGGAAAGTACCAAAGCATTCATTCTTTCCACTTGGCCATTGCCTTGCGGGTGTGCCACAGAGCATAAATCCAACTGGATGTTGTTGTCCTCACAAAACCTCTTGAACTCACCTTGAGCAAAGTTGGTTCCGTTGTCAGTGATGATGCTGTGCGGGTATCCATACCGCAAAATGACATCTTTCAAGAACTTCACCGCTGTATGCCCATCACACTTTGCGATAGGTTTAACTTCTAGCCACTTGGTGAATTTATCCACCATAACCAAGATGTGAGTCATGCTGCTCCTTGCAGTTCAGAATGGGCCAACCATATCGAGGCACCAAACAGCGAATGGCCATGTTAGCGGTATTGTTTTTAAACCGGACGCTGGGGTATGGTTCTGCTTGGCGTACCTCTGGCACCCATTGCATTTCCTTACCAAATCCTCAGCGTTTTCCAAAGCAGTGGGCCAATAGAACCCATGCCGGAACACTTTTGCTACCAGCGCCCTTGATGAAGCGTGGTGCCCACATTCTCCTTGGTGAATCTCCTCAAGCATTTCCTTTCCTTCTTCCGGTTCCACACATCTTTGTAGGACACCGGTAACGCTTCTTTTGTACACCTCGCCATTGATGAATGTGTATGCCTTGGATCTTCTTTGGATTCTTCTTGATTCATTTTCGTCATCCGGCAAGGTGCCGTTGATCAGGAATTCCTTAATAGGTTTAACCCATGACGGTGTCTCTCGAACCAAAAACACCGGTGCATCTATCTCCATGTTATCCACCAGCATTGTTTCTTCCGGTACAACTGCAACAGTCCCCAAGCTTGCCGGAGCAGTCCCCGAGTTTACCGGAGCAGTCCCCGGGTTTCCTTCATCGATGTCCATGGGTACTACGTGTGATTCCGATACGAAAATTGATTCCGATTCCGGGCTTGGTTTGATTGATGGTACGAAAAAGTGTTCCAAGGCTATTCCGGGAGGAATTTCCTGCCTAGATGAGCCCAGTTTGGACAAAGCATCCGCGGCTTCGTTTTTCGCTCGCGGTACATGGTGAAACTCACAGCCCTCAAAGAAGTCGGCAATCTTTTGACGTGAAACCGGTACAAAGCCATGTTAGCGTCCTTTGCGTCCCAATCTCCGGAACATTGCTGCACCACAAGATCTGAATCTCCATAGCAAATGATCCGGTGCACACCGATTTCTTTTGCGACCTTTAACCCATGGATCCAAGGCCTCATACTCAGCGACATTGTTTGATGCCCTGAAATGCACTTGCAGAACATACCGGAGATGATCTCCCTTAGGCGAGGTAAGCACCACACCAGCACCTAGACCCTCTTTTAGTTTGGATCCATCGAAGTGCATCTTCCAGTACTCTATTCTCTGATCTGGCGGTTTGTATTGCATTTCCGCCCAGTCAACAAGGAAATCAGCCAAAGCTTGTGATTTTATGGCATCTCTCCTTTCGTACACCGGTACATATGGTGATATCTGGATTGCCCACTTTGCAATCCTACCGCTAGCATCTTTGTTGCACACGATATCGGAAATGGGTGCCTCGCTCACCACTTTCATGGGGTGCTCTTCAAAATAATGCTTAAGCTTTGTGGCGGCCATGTACACACCATAGGTCATCTTTTGGAAATGAGGGTAGTTTTGTTTTGAGAGGGAGAGCACCTCGCTCAGGTAGTATACCGGCCTCTGGACGGTTTTTCCTTCCTCTTCTCTTTCAACCACAACTACAACACTCACAACCCGGTTTGTTGCTGCTATGTATAATAGCATTGGCTACCTTTCTAGAGGTGAAGCCAGTATAGGCGCTGTGGCCAACATTGTTTTCAGCTCTTTAAACGCTGCGTCTGCCTGAGGGGTCCAGACGAACGTGTCAGATTTTTTCATGAGAGCATAGAGTGGCAGAGCTTTTTCTCCCAACCTGCTTATGAACCGGCTTAGCGATGCCAAGCTTCCGGTAAACTTTTGCACGTCTTTTAGATCGCGCGGTATTGTCATTCTTTCAATTGCCTGGATTTTTACCGGATTAACCTCAATGCCTCGGCTTGATACGAGAAAGCCAAGCAACTTGCCGGCAGGGACACCAAAGGTACATTTTGCCGGATTGAGTTTCATCCGGAATCTTCTCAAGTTATCAAATGTTTGCCGGAGGTCATCGATTAAGGTTTCTTTTACCTTAGTTTTTACCATGACATCGTCCACATAGACTTGCACGTTCTTTCCGATTTGATCAAACAAGCATTTTTGCATACAGCGCTGGTACGTCGCACCAGCGTTGCGCAAACCAAAAGGCATAGTGACATAGCAATAAGCCCCGTGCGGGGTAATGAACGCAGTTTTTATTTGATCTTCCTTTTTCAAGGGGATTTGGTGGAAACCGGAATAAGCATCCAAGAAAGACAACAGCTCACATCCTGCAGTGGAATCAATCACTTGATCGATCCGAGGCAAAGGGAAAGGGTCCTTCGGGCAAGCTTTGTTCAAGTTGGTGTAGTCGATGCACATGCGCCACACCTTTGGAGCTTTTGCTTCCTCCAGCTACGGTTCCTCCGTCGCCTGCGACGTATACCGCGGTTACGTAGTCCGCGAGCCAGTCTTCCGGCTTCGTGGTGCCATCGTATGTTTTCGTGTCACGAGGCAACATAAAGTTGCGAACTGGTGGCTTTTCTTTCATGATCCTTGGACCAAAACACTTTGGGCCCGGGGGACCTTCTTCCTCGATCATTTCTGACAAGTATACCCTATCCAGACGGTGCCTCGCATCCCGTTCCGGTAGGTATCTTTCTCCCAAGCGTTCTCCCAACGGGTTCCGTTATGCTGCCGGTCTTGCGGAATCAGCCTCATCATAACACTCCGGTACCGCGGCCCTTGCCTGCCGGTACCTTGGGGGATCTATTTCCTCCTCATCATACGCCGCCCTTGCAGCTCGATAATTTTGCCCGGTTTCTTGTCTACCGACATGATTGTTTCCGGCATAGCCTTCTCCGGCATAGCCTCTGTTTGCCCCTTGGCCTTTTCTGCCGGCATCATATTGCCCGGCTTGTTGTTTTCCGGCAAGAACCGGATCATACACAGTCATCTGCTGCGCATTCACCTCTTTTTCTCTTCTTCTATCCGGATGGGGGGACGAAGCCTGCCCATGGGACTTGCTACCGGCATTCCTTGTCGAACGCGCAGATTTTGAAGCCACAGCCTTGTTCAGCTTATCAAGCTGTTCAACATTTTGCTGCTCGATAGTTTCAAGAAGTTCCCGGACACGCTCTTGTTGTTTTGCCAGAGCGTCCCCGGAAAGCGAGTCACACAGCGCTACAACAGCTTTAGCAGCTTTTATTGTTTTATCCGGGCTACTGTACTTAGGTTTCTCTACAATGCTCACAGATGCAGATGTGCTTTTGCCGGCAGCAATTTCTTTGCGCAGGTCCTGGTCTAGATTGCGAGCCTTAAGCCGGTTTTCCGGTAGCCTAGCAGCATGAGCGCTAACAGAAGCAAAGCCATGGGCAGCGTTATACTCACGTACGGTTAGGTTCAGCTCGCGCTGCGCCCTGACGATGTCCTTGCCGCTCTCGAGCATCTTCTGGCGCTGCGCCTCCAGCTCCGCCTGAGCCGCTGCCGGGTCGATGTTCTGCGCGATGGGGGTGGCGAGGACGTTCATCGCCGCTTGGAGTGGTGTTTCCGGTGGCGTGGATGATGCTCCCGCTGCGCCTGCGCCGCGTTCCAGCGGTGGCTTGGCCGCACGGGTCGAAACCGCACGCCCAGCGCCTTCTTCCGCAGCTTCTTTGCCGGCGTCGACCGCGCCTGCCATCATCACCTACACGCTGCCTGGAGCGCGGCCAGCATGTAGCCACCTTGGCGGATCCGGCGCCACCAGCACCGGCGAGAGGCACTGGCGCACAGGAACGGTGCCGAAGTAGATGCGGTGGCTGCCGAACTCGATGATGCGGCCGTTCTTGGGGAAGATGCTGCCGTTGGTGAAGCAGCCCGCGTTGTCGTTGATGAAGTCCATGGCGTAGATGCGCTGCACCAACGCGGAGACGGTACGCTGGCCGGCGACGTCGAGGATGCCCGCCCGAATGTGAACTCCAGCAAGCGCCACTTCATGCCCCACGGTGGGCGCCAACTGTCGTCGTGGCGAACGAGCAGATGCCATGGGATGGCTTAAGTTGGGGCCGAATGGGCGCTAGAGGATTCGGGGGAGGGTTTGCGACTAGATGGGACGAACTTCTGGATGCTTTCCTCAAGAACACAACCAAAGGCCGGTATGCGAGAAGAGAGACAAGAGGAAGAACTCTGCTCTAGATCGCTAGCTTCATTGATCTCAACATGGTTACAGGTTCTTGGATACAAGGTCTATCGTCTAACCTCCTCTATCTGCCCGCACGCGCCTGTAAGAGGCTATACCCCCTCTCCTTATATAGGGGAGAGGGTGGCTTACAGAGCAAGAAACCCTAATGGCATCTTTGACTGGACAAACTACTTTACAAAGCTACTTTAATCATGGATGACGCCGGGGTCTTCTTTAATCAGGGACGCTGACATCCTCCGGCTTCTTTCAGCGTCACCTTTCTCTTTGGCGCCAGGGCTTCGATTAAAGCTACTTTGCTTAGCTCATCCTTGTCTTCTAGCTCTGAAGAGAATCTTTGACCAGTCTTGCCGACAGGCCCTTGTTATCCGGTTCCGGTATACCCCTCTTGGGGATACCGGCTTAGCTTCACTTAGCCAAATTCTTACCTTTGTGCTCCGGTAAGAATATTAAACCGATATCTTGATGGCTCAAACCATCCGGTTTGGCATGCCTTTGGCATACCGGGGGTCATCCCCCCAACAGGGCGTGCATCCACTTCAACGCAAAGCTGTGTACTCGGTCCACGGCCTCCTTCTGTAGGCTGGATAATCTCAGGTGCAGGACCTTCGTCTATGAAAGGCTAGTCATCAGTACCATCCACAGGTGCATCAAACTGAGATTCATCTTCAAATCTCCCATCAAACTGAGAGACCTCTTCAACTCTATGCTTCTGCAATTAGTACATCAACAGATTAGACAAACATCTAAGGGATGCAACCTGAACAAATGTCGTTTTACATATTTACCTTCTCATCTGGCACAACACATGTCCCAGAGCTGAAACCCGTTTCCTGAAGCAAGCGCTTTTTCTCTCCTTCCCGTCCATCCATCTGCAACAAGTTAAATTTGAGTACAGAACCTTGCACAGCAATGCAAACTATTGATCGAAACAGCGGCAGCATCAATATAAATAATTAACTACATATGCCAGCACACATATAGTGTGAGCAAGATCTGCTTCTCCCGCTGAAGGATTATTATATGGTTCACCATGATAAACCCACCTAACATATGTGCGGTCCATCCCAAAAATGTGTAAATGATCTTCCACTACATGGTGAGGCCTCTTCTCACCATTCATACATGTGCAGCGCGGGCAATACACGTCCAGGTTGTGACCTTCATGAGCTCTAATAAACCCCATAAAGGGTTGAACACCATTTATATATGAAGGGGAACATAAGTGTCCATGCAGTATCCAAGTTCTGTCCATCTGTTTAATAATGAGATACAATGGTTGGTGATTAATTTAAGGCGAAGTAGGAAATGTATATCCATCGAGTACAAAACTATACTAGTACATGATTATGCATTTCAGCAATCATGTCGAGTACAAAACAAAAATTCCCCATCGACATTTTAGCAAACAGATCGTGTACAAAACTCTGCCATGGCATTTCAGCAAATTAACGGATCAAGTGCAGAACTGACTCTATATGCCCACACAAATGAACAAATTGATCGAGGAGAAATCGAGCGGAAAACTATAAAGTGCCAATTAGTTCGAGCATACTGACGATTTTCTTAGCAGCATCAAGAAAATATAAATTGTTACGCCGTCTTGCCCGATGCATGATTGAGCTAGAGATAGCAGCCCTACCGTGGATCAACTTGACCACCGGTGCGTCTCGAGAAGAACGACGGGGAGGGGAAGCTTCTTCTTCGCACGGACGGGACGGGGAGGGGGAAGCTCTTCGCACGGACGGGGATAAGTTGTGTGGCGGTGGGTGGGGGGTCATGCAGCCGGGCCACCCGGTGGGTGGTGTTTAATGGATTTGCGTGTGTAATTTGCTGTGCACAAGGTTGAGGAATAGGCGGTTCTCTTTGCCACGCGCACAATTCAAACTATCCCGCCCATTGATACGTCTCCGATGTATCGATAATTTCTTATGTTCCATGCCACATTATTGATGATATCTACATGTTTTATGCACACTTTATGTCATAATTATGCATTTTCTGGAACTAACCTATTGACGAGATGCCGAAGGGCCAGTTGCTGTTTTCTGCTGTTTTTGGTTTCAGAAATCCTAGTAAGGAAATATTCTCGGAATCGGACGAAATCATCGTCCAGCATCTTAGAATCCCCGGAAGCATCCAGAACACCCGAGAGTCGCCAGAGGGGGGCCACAGGCCACCCAGATGATAGGCCGGCGCGGCCCAGGCCCTGGTCGCGCCGCCTTATGGTGTCGTCACCTCGTTGACCTTCTGACGCCGCCTCTTCGCCTATTTAAGCCTCCTCGACCTAAATCTTCGAGACGGAAAAGCCACGGTACGAGAAACCATCCAGAGCCGCCGCCATCGCGAAGCCAAGATCTGGGGGACAGGAGTCTCTGTTCCGGCACGCCGCCGGGACGGGGAAGTGCCCCCGGAAGGCTTCTCCATCGACACCACCGCCATCTTCATCACCGCTGCTGTCTCCCATGAGGAGGGAGTAGTTCTCCATCGAGGCTCGGGGCTGTACCGGTAGCTATGTGGTTAATCTCTCTCCTATGTACTTCAATACAATAATCTCATGAGCTGCCTTACATGATTGAGATTCATATGAGTTTTGTATCACAATTCATCTATGTGCTACTCTAGTGATGTTATTAAAGTAGTCTATTCCTCCTCCATGATGTAATGTTGGCAGTGTGTGCATCATGAAGTACTTGGTTTATGCTATGATTGTGATCTCTTGTAGATTATGAAGTTAACTATTACTATGATGGTATTGATGTGATCTATGCCTCCTTTCATAGTGTGATGGTCACAGTGTGCATGCTATGTTAGTACTTGGTTTAGTTATGTTGATCTGTCATGCACTCTAAGGTTATTTAAATATGAACATCGAATATTGTGGAGCTTGTTAACTCCGGCATTGAGGGTTCTTGTAGCCCTACGCAATTAGTGGTGTTCATCATCCAACAAGAGAGTGTAGAGTCTAGCATCTATCTATTTATTCTGTTATGTGATCAATGTTGAGAGTGTCCACTAGTGAAAGTATAATCCCTAGGCCTTGTTCCTAAATACTGCTATCGCTGCTTGTTTACTGTTTTACTGCATCTCTACTGCCCGCAATATTACCACCATCAACCACACGCCAGCAAGCACTTTTCTGGCGCCATTACTATTGCTCATACTTATTCATACCACCTGTATTTCACTATCTCTTCGCCGGACTAGTGCACCTATTAGGTGTGTTGGGGACACAAGAGACTTCTTGCTTTGTGGTTGCAGGGTTGCTTGAGAGGGATATCTTTGACCTCTTCCTCCCTGAGATCGATAAACCTTGGGTGATCCACTTAAGGGAAACTTGCTGCTATTCTACAAACCTCTGCTCTTGGAGGCCCAACACAGTCTACAAGAATAGAAGCTCCCGTAGACATCAAGCACTTTTCTGGCGCCGTTGCCGGGGAGGAAAGGTAAAAGGCACTCATACTCCGGTACCACTGTAACAAGATTTTTTCTGGCGCCATTGTGTTTGTGCTCGAAGCTATTTCCTTTAGATCCTGCAATTGCATCTTTTTGTTTCTTGTTTACACTAGTTAGGCATAATGGAAAACAACAAAAATATGAGAGATCTTTATGAACTTTATCTTGAATTAGGACATGATGTGTTTGAAGAGAGAATTAAAAAACCCATGGAACTTTATATGCATGCTAATGGGAATGTTATTAATATGAATGCTTTGAACACTATTGTTGCTAATGCTATGGAAAATTCTAAGCTTGGGGAAGCTGGTTTTGATGAGCATGATCTTTTTAGTCCCCCAAGAATTGAGGAGAAATTTTACTTTGATGATACTTTGCCTCCTATTTATGATGATTATAATGATAGTAGTCTTTTGTTGCCACCTGTTATGGAGGATAAATTTGATTATGATTACAATATGCCTCCTATATTTGATAGCTACTTTGTTGAATTTGCTCCCACTACAACTAATAAAATTGATTATGCTTATGTGGAGAGTAATAATTTTATGCATGAGACTCATGATAAGAATGCTTTATGTGATAGTTATATTATTGAGTTTTCTTATGATACTACTGAAAGTTATTATGAGAGAGGAAAATATGGTTGTAGAAATTTTCATGTTACTAAAATGCCTCTCTATGTGCTAAAATTTTTGAAGCTACACTTGTTTTATCTTCCTATGCTTGTCACTTTGCTCTTCATGAACTTGTTTATTTACAAGATTCATATGCATAGGAAGCATGTTAGACTTAAATGTGTTTTGAATTTTCTTCTTGATGCTCTCTTTTGCTTCAAATACTATTTCTTGCGAGTGCATCATTAAAACTGCTGAGCCCATCTTAATGGCTATAAAGAAATAACTTCTTGGGAGATAACCCATGTGTTTATTTTGCTACAGTAATTTTGTTTTATATTTGTGTCTTGGAAGTTGTTACTACTGTAGCAACCTCTCCTTATCTTAGTTTTGTTGCATTGTTGTGCCAAGTAAAGTCTTTGATAGTAAGGTTCATACTAGATTTGGATTACTGCGCAGAAACAGATTTCTTGCTGTCACGAATCTGGGCCAAATTCTCTGTAGGTAACTCAGAAAATTATGCCAATTTACGTGAGTGATCCTCAGATATGTACGCAACTTTCATTCAATTTGAGCATTTTCATTTGAGAAATTCTGGTGCCTCAATAAAATTCGTCTTTACGGACTGTTCTATTTTGACAGATTCTGCCTTTTATTTTGCATTGCCTCTTTTGCTATGTGGGATGGATTTCTTTGTTCCATTAACTTCCAGTAGCTTTGGGCAATGTCCAGAAGTGTTAAGAATGATTGTGTCACCTCTGAACATGTGAGTTTTTGATTATGCACTAACCCTCTAATGAGTTTGTTTCGAGTTTGGTGTGAAGGAAGTTTTCAAGGGTCAAGAGAGGAGGATGATATACTACGATCAAGAAGAGTGAAAAGTCTAAGCTTGGGGATGCCCTGGTGGTTCATACCTGCATATTTTAAGAAGACTCAAGCATCTAAGCTTGGGGATGCCCAAGGCATCCCCTTCTTCATCGACAAATTATCAGGTTCCTTCTCTTGAAACTATATTTTTATCCGGTCACATCTTATGTACTTTACTTGGAGCGTCAGTTTGTTTTTGTTTTTGTTTTGTTTGAATAAAATGGATCCTAGCATTCATTGTGTGGGAGAGAGACACGCTCCGCTGGTTCATATGAACACATGTGTTCTTAGCTTTTAATTTTCATGGCGAAGGTTGAAACTGCTTCGTTAAATTGTTATATGGTTGGAATTGGAAAATGCTACATGTAGTAATTGCTAAAATGTCTTGGATAATGTGATACTTGGCAATTGTTGTGCTCATGTTTAAGATCTTGCATCATATACGTTGCACCTATTAATGAAGAAATACATAGAGCTTGCTAAATTTGGTTTGCATAATTGGTCTCTCTCTAAGGTCTAGATAATTTCTAGTATTGAGTTTGAACAACAAGGAAGACGGTGTAGAGTCTTATAATGTTTACAATATGTCTTTTATGTGAGTTTTGCTGCACCGGTTCATCCTTGTGTTTGTTTCAAATAGCCTTGCTAGCCTAAACCTTGTATCGAGAGGGAATACTTCTCATGCATCCAAATCCTTGAGCCAACCACTATGCCATTTGTGTCCACCATACCTACCTACTACATGGTATTTCTCCGCCATTCCAAAGTAAATTGCTTGAGTGCTACCTTTAAACAATTCAAAATTTATCACCTCTGATTTGTGTCAATGTTTTATAGCTCATGAGGAAGTATGTGGTGTTTATCTTTCAATCTTGCTGGGCAACTTTCACCAATGGACTAGTGGCTTCATCCGCTTATCCAATAATTTTGCAAAAAGAGCTGGCAATGGGATTCCCAGTCCCAAATTAATTAACAAAAAATAGACACTCCTCCATGGTATGTGATTGTTGGACGGCACCCGAAGGATTCGGTTAGCCATGGCTTGAGAAAGCAAAGGTGGGGAGGAGTGTCATCATAATAAAACTAAAATAAAAAGGCACTCCTTCATGGTATGAGATTGTTGGCAGGCACCCGAGGATTCGGTTAGCCATGGTTTGTGAAAGAAAGGTTGGAAGGAGTGCCACACAAAAAATAAAATAAAATGGGAGCCGCTCTTTGAAGGTTTGTCTGGCAAGGGGGTTAGAGTGCCCACTACCATTCGTTGACAACAACAAACACCTCTCAAAACTTTACTTTTATACTCTCTTGATGTTTTCAAAATCAAAGCTCTAGCACAAATATAGCAATTGATGCTTCCCTCTGTGAAGGGCCTTTCTTTTACTTTTATGTTGAGTCAGTTCACCTATCTCTCTCCACCTCAAGAAGCAAACACTTGTGTGAACTGTGCATTGATTCCTACATACTTGCATATTGCACTTGTTATATTACTCTATGTTGACAACTATCCATGAGATATACATGTTACAAGTTGAAAGCAATCGCTGAAACTTCATCTTCCTGTGTTGCTTCAATACCTCTACTTTGAATTATTGCTTTATGAGTTAACTCTTATGCAAGACTTATTGATGCTTGTCTTTAAAGTACTATTCATGAAAAGTCTTTGCTATATGATTCAATTGTTTACTCATGCCATTTACCATTGTCTTGGATTGTTGCATTCATTACATGTGTTTACAATAGTATGATCAAGGTTATGATGGCATGTCACTCCAGAAATTATCTTTGTTATCGTTTACCTGCTCGGGACGAGCAGAAACTAAGCTTGGGGATGCTGATACGTCTCCGACGTATCGATAATTTCTTATGTTCCATGCCACATTATTGATGATATCTACATGTTTTATGCACACTTTATGTCATAATTATGCGTTTTCTAAAACTAACCTATTGACGAGATGCCGAAGGGCCAGTTGCTGTTTTTTGCTGTTTTTGGTTTCAGAAATCCTAGTAAGGAAATATTCTTGGAATCGGACGAAATCAACGCCCAGCATCTTAGAATCCCCGGAAGCATCCAGAACACCCGAGAGTCGCCAGAGGGGGGCCACAGGCCACCCAGATGATAGGCCGGCGCGGCCCAGGCCCTGGCCGTGCCGCCTTATGGTGTTGTCGCCTCGTTGACCTTCTGACGCCGCCTCTTCGCCTATTTAAGCCTCCTCGACCTAAATCTTCGAGACGGAAAAGCCACGGTACGAGAAACCATCCAGAGCCGCCGCCATCGCGAAGCCAAGATCTGGGGGACAGGAGTCTCTGTTCCGGCACGCCGCCGGGACGGGGAAGTGCCCCCGGAAGGCTTCTCCATCGACACCACCGCCATCTTCATCACCGCTGCTGTCTCCCATGAGGAGGGAGTAGTTCTCCATCGAGGCTCGGGGCTGTACCGGTAGCTATGTGGTTAATCTCTCTCCTATGTACTTCAATACAATAATCTCATGAGCTGCCTTACATGATTGAGATTCATATGAGTTTTGTATCACAATTCATCTATGTGCTACTCTAGTGATGTTATTAAAGTAGTCTATTCCTCCTCCATGATGTAATGTTGGCAGTGTGTGCATCATGAAGTACTTGGTTTATGCTATGATTGTGATCTCTTGTAGATTATGAAGTTAACTATTACTATGATGGTATTGATGTGATCGATGCCTCCTTTCATAGTGTGATGGTCACAGTGTGCATGCTATGTTAGTACTTGGTTTAGTTATGTTGATCTGTCATGCACTCTAAGGTTATTTAAATATGAACATCGAATATTGTGGAGCTTGTTAACTCCGGCATTGAGGGTTCTTGTAGCCCTACGCAATTAGTGGTGTTCATCATCCAACAAGAGAGTGTAGAGTCTAGCATCTATCTATTTATTCTGTTATGTGATCAATGTTGAGAGTGTCCACTAGTGAAAGTATAATCCCTAGGCCTTGTTCCTAAATACTGCTATCGCTGCTTGTTTACTGTTTTACTGCATCTCTACTGCCCGCAATATTACCACCATCAACCACACGCCAGCAAGCACTTTTCTGGCGCCGTTACTATTGCTCATACTTATTCATACCACCTGTATTTCACTATCTCTTCGCCGAACTAGTGCACCTATTAGGTGTGTTGGGGACACAAGAGACTTCTTGCTTTGTGGTTGCAGGGTTGCTTGAGAGGGATATCTTTGACCTCTTCCTCCCTGAGATCGATAAACCTTGGGTGATCCACTTAAGGGAAACTTGCTGCTGTTCTACAAACCTCTGCTCTTGGAGGCCCAACACTGTCTACAAGAATAGAAGCTCCCGTAGACATCACCCATGTAGTTTAAATTCGCCCTATTTTCGTTAAATCGACATAAAGTCATGTGAGTGGGTGGAAATTAGCAAAGTTGCTTGAAAAATAGTAAAACTCTGGAATTATCCTTTAAATATGCTCTACTTCGTGTGAAAATCGGGGTGTGGAGGCATGTTGAGCTGTTTTATTTGTACTTTCTTCATAAAAATTCCCATTTTATGCACTTTGGACGGAAAGAAATCATTTGTACATAAATTTTGACAACGCCATTTGCAAACATTAATTGTTTTACATGCCAAGATGCACCCATCCACCAAATATGGGGCAAAAGTTTATCACAATCTAGATATATATGTATAATTAGTGAGGGACCCCTTTTGATTTTGTGCAATTTCCACTAATTAGCTAGAGAGAAGGGGTCAATTAATTAGGCCATGTTAGGGGCTATGTGTTTTAGATTAGGGTTGTGTGGATTCAAATACAACTTCTTTATTTGTGTTATCAGTACTTATATATATAATTAATTGAATTATCAGTACTTATTATATAATTAATGAATCCCAATAATGTCTATATATATATATATATATATGATCGATATAGGCCATATATATTAATTGGGGTTATATAATCTAGGGTTTACTAGCTATATATAGCAAGGTTTTATTAGATTGGGTTATTAATTAGCTTGGGGTTATGTGTTTTAACGAGGGTTTGATTATCTAATTAAGGTTAGTTTTCTATATATATATATACGGTTTAGGGTTTAGGGTTAATGGCACATATATTTAATTAGAGGACCGCGAGGACCCCTGGCCTGCTTGATGCGCAATTAAGGGTCGTCGTTGGCCTATAGCTAGCTATATAGGGTTTTATGGTTTATTTAGAGGGTTTATGTGTTAGGGTTAATTATAACTTGTTGTGAATTAAATTACAACTTTTTTATTAGTGTGCTACACAATTAATCAAAACTCTAGCTAGATCGATTGAGTGTGCACAGACATGCACTATTAGAGGCACACGCCTTTGCGCGTAAAGTGCAAGCATAATGTGTGTCGTTGCGCTGGCCACACCAATCGATAAAGAGAGAGATAGAGATGAGAGATTATTGAAATCGCCAAGAATGTTCAAATATATATATATGCATGCATGGTAGGCCATGCATGCATGCACACTGATTATATATATATATATATATTGTGAGGCAACTTAATCAAATGTACGTGTTTTTCATTCGAAAACTTGTCAAAATTCAAGTTAATTAATTTACCAGCGCTAATTAGTTGGTCGCTTGCTTGATGCACAATTAAGTGTCGTTGGCCTATATATATATGTAGGGTTTAATTAGGGTTTAGTGTTTAGTGTTTAGTGTGTTTAGGGTGTACGTTTAGGGTTTAGGGTTTAGGGTGTTTAGGGATTAGGGATTAGGGTTTTAGGGTTGTATGGTTTAAGGTTAGGGATCATCGATCGAGTGCACACACACATTATTATTAGAGGCACCCGCGCCTTTGCGCATAAAGTGCATGCGTATATAAGTGTGTTTTTTGGCCACCAACGATATATAGATGGAGAGAGAGATTGAACTATATATATATCCCCAAGAATATGTTCAAATATATATATTGAAATATATGCACGAATGATATGCAAGCTAGGTATTCCATGCGCGCATGCACACTAATTATATATATATTATGAGGCAACTTAATCAAATGTGTTTTCATTCGAGAGAACTTGTCAAAAATCAAGTTAATTAATTTATTAGTGCTAATTAGTTGGTCGCCTGCTTGATGCGCAATTAAGTGTCGTTAGCCTATATATGTAGGGTTTAATTATAGGGTTTAGGGTTTAGGGTTTAGTGTTTAGGGTTTAGGGTGTAGTGTTTAGGGTTTAGGGTCTAGGGTTTAGGGTTTAGTGTTTACATTGTTTAGGTTGTACGTTTAGGGTATAATTAGGGATTAGGGTTTTAGGGTTTAAGGTTTAGGGATCATCGATCGAGTGCACACACACACATTATTAGAGGCACCCATGCCTTTGCGCATAAAGTTCATGCATATATATATAAGTGTGTTTCTTGGCCACTAACGATATATAGATCGAGAGAGAGATTGAAATATATTTAGGGTTTAGGGTTTAGGGTCTAGGCCGGGTTAGGGTTTAGGGTTTAGGGTTTAGTGTTTAGGGTTTAGGGTTTAGGGTTTAGGGTGTAGTGTTTAGGGTTTAGGGTCTAGCTAGGGTTTAGGGTTTAGTGTTTAGGGTGTTTAGGGTGTATGTTTAGGGTATAATTAGGAATTATGGATTAGGGTTTTAGGGTTTAAGGTTTAGGGATCATCGATCGAGTGCACACACACATTATTAGAGGCACCCGCGCCTTTGCGCATAAAGTGCATGCGCGTATATATATAAGTGTGTTTCTTGGCCACCAACGATATATAGATCAAGAGAGAGAGAGAGATTGAAATATATATATATATATATATATCCCCAAGAATATGTTCAGATATATATTGAAATATATGCACGAATGATATGTGCAAGGTATGCCATGCGCGCATGCACACTAATTGTTTATATATATTACGAGGCAACTTAATCAAATGTGTTTTCATTTGAGAGAACTTGTCAAGATTCAATTTAATTAATTTATCAGCGCTAATTAGTTGGTCGCTTGCTTGATGCGCAATTAAGTGTCGTTGGCCTATATATATATATATATATATATATATATGTAGGGTTTACTTAGGGTTTAGGGTTTAGGGTTAGCTAGCTAGGGTTTTAGGGTTAGGGTTAGGGTTAATTAGGGTTTAGGGTCTATATAGGGTTTAGGGTTTGGGGTTTAGTGTTTAGGGTTTAGGGTCTAGCTATGGTTAGGGTTTAGGGTTTAGTGTTTAGGGTTTAGGGTGTAGGGTTTAGGGTTATCTAGCTAGGGTTTTAGGGTTAGGGTTAGGGTTAATTAGGGTTTAGGGTCTATATAGGGTTAAGGGTTTAGGGTTTGGGGTTTAGTGTTTAGGGTTTAGGGTCTAGCTAGGGTTAGGGTTTAAGGTTTAGTGTTTAGGGTTTATGGTTTAGGGTGTAGTGTTTAGGGTTTAGGGTCTATGGTTTAGGGTTTAGTGTTTAGGGTGTTTAGGGTGTATGTTTAAGGTATAATTAGGGATTAGGGATTAGGGTTTTAGGCCGGGTTTAAGGTTTAGGGATCATCGATCGAGTGCATACACACATTATTAGAGGCACCCGCGCCTTTGCGCATAAAGTGCATGCGTATATATATAAGTGCGTTTCTTGGCCACCAACGATATATAGATCTAGAGAGAGATTGAAATATATTTAGGGTTTATGGTTTAGGGTTTATGGTCTAGGGTTAGGGTTTAGGGTTTAGGGTTTAGTGTTTAGGGTTTAGGGTTTACGGTTTAGGGTGTAGTGTTTAGGGTTTAGGGTCTAGGGTTTAGGGTTTAGTGTTTAGGGTTTAGTGTTTAGGGTGTACGTTTAGGGTATAATTAGGGATTAGGGTTTTAGGGTTTAAGGTTTAGGGATCATCGATCGAGTGCACACACACATTATTAGAGGCACCCGCGCCTTTGCGCATAAAGTGCATGCGTATATATATAAGTGTGTTTCTTGGCCACCAACGATATATAGATCGAGAGAAAGAGATTGATATATATATACATATATCCCCAAGAATATGTTCAAATATATATTGAAATATATGCACGAATGATATGCAAGGTATGCCATGCGCGCATGCACACTAATTATATATATATTATGAGACTACTTAATCAAATGTGTTTTCATTCGAGATCAAGAACTTGTCAAAATTCAAGTTAATTAATTTATCAGCGCTAATTAGTTGGTCGCCTGCTTGATGCGCAATTAAGTGTCGTTGGCCTATATATGTAGGGTTTAATTAGGGTTAGGGTTAGTGTTAATTAGGGTATAGGGTCTAGGGTTTAGGGTTTAGTGTTTAGGGTTTAGGGTTTAGTGTTTAGCTTTTAGGGTTTAGGGTTTAGTGTTTAGGGTTTTTGGGTTTAGGGTTTAGTGTTTAGGGTTTAGGGTTTAGTGTTTAGGGTGTTTAGGGATAAGGGATTATGGTTTTAGGGTTTTATGGTTTAAGGTTTAGGGATCATCGATCGAGTGTGTTATCACCAGAATTTGACCGAGTCAGAGGTGGGCCACGATTGAGATGGACTTGAAGATATACATGGAAGGAAGAACAAGAATTGGCCTTGTACACGAAGTTGGGCTGAATTGCCCATGTATCTGTAATATAGTAGATCGCATCTTAGATTAAAAGTTAGAGTTTTACTCGTGCACGGTTAGGTGCACGTCCGAATTAGAAAGTCCGCTGGACTATAAATATGTATCTAGGGTTTATGGAATAAACAACAACTCACGTTCAACCCAAACAAACCAATCTCGGCGCATCGCCAACTCCTTCGTCTCGAGGGTTTCTATCAGGTAAGCGACATGCTGCCTAGATCGCATCTTGCGATCTAGGCAGCACAAGCTCCACGTTGTTCATGCGTTGCTCGTACTGAAGCGTCTTTGATGGCGAGCAACGTAGTTATCATAGATGTGTTAGGGTTAGCATAGTTCTTCGTATAACATGCTTACGTAGTGCAACCCTTGCATATCTAGCCGCCCTCACACCTATCTTAGGTGTGGGGGCGGCACCCCGCTTGATCATTATTTAGTAGATCTGATCCGTTACGATTGCTCCTTGTTCTACAAGGATTAGTTTAATATCTGCAATAGTTAGGCCTTACAAAGGGGGGGAGGATCCAGCGGCGCGTAGGGTGTCGTTCGCAAGTCCTAAACAGGATGTTCCGAGGATCAACTTCATGTTGGTTTTTAGGCCTTGTTTAGGATCGGCTTACGATCACCGTGCGTGGCCGCGAGGCCCAACCTGGAGTAGGATGATCCGATTATGCGGTGAAAACCCTAAATCGTCGTAGATCTCATTAGCTTTATCTTGATCAAGCAGGATCACCATATATTCGTGCACCCCGTACGAATCATGGGTGGATCGGCTCTTTGAGCCGATTCACAGGATAACCTGAGAGCCGATCGAGGCTCGTATTTAATGTTTACGTGTATGCCATGCAGGAAACTAAGCGAGGCATCCCCATCACCTTCCTGACCAGGTATAGGTCAGGTGGCACGCCCTTGCACTTCGCATCGGACGTGTGACCAGAAGAGCATTGCGGGCCGTCGCTCGGAGGGGTCTCAGCCAGCCGCAGCTCTAGGCTCTTCCCGGCTCTACCGTGTTGACCGTCGCTGCCCGCCGGTGGGTTTTGGCAGTCAACACATTCTGGCACGCTCGGTGGGACAATCGTCTACATCAACCACATCGCCATCTACATCTGAGATGGCGGACGGCACGCCAGTCACCTACGAGGAGCTGCCTGACGAGCTCAAGAAGAGATATGACGAGATCAAGGTCACCCTCGAAGCCGACCTCATCGGCTCTTTTCAGAGAACCCGTTCCCATGGCATCAGATGGAAGGGATTCTCACCGCAAGGTGCACTCGATGGGATAGACCTCTCTGCCCCGTCGGAGGAACGCACCAGGGGCCTGCGGCAGGAGATCAACTACTTGGTGGCTCACTCGCTACACCGCCACTCTGAAAACCTGGTCAACGTGTTGAAGCGTGTCGCTCTGCGCGTGATCCAGGAGATCATGAGCCACCAGTACTCGCCGTCAGGACCAGCTCTCGGGACGCATCAAGGGGAGTTGCCACTCCAGTCCCGTCCACCGCTGCCATATGCGTTGGCAGCACCAGCTGAAGTGCCGGCTACACCGGCATTCGTCGTCTACAAGATCGGTGGTGACCCTAGTGACTACCAGTTCTTGGCTGAGGCGCCTAAGGAGATCCCTCAAGGATACGCGTGCACGTATGTGCCAGATTGTGGCAACTGGGCACTCTCAAACCAGGCCACAACATCAGGGACTCCGGCGAAAACAGGAGGAACGTCAGCGACAGAGCTTGAGAAGCAGACGTGGCTAACTAAGTACGCCACCCCGACGAAACTCCAGAGCCCAGCTCCTGCAGTTGGCTCAGAGCTGGAAAAGCAAACATGGCTGGCTAAGTACGCCACCCCGGCGAATCTTCAGAGTGCAACTCCTACAGCCGACAATGGATCAGATCGGTACCATCGAGAGACCAGTTCGGCATGGTGCCGAAAAGAAGGGCAATCGGCTATTCCAAGCCGTACCCCGACGAGTACGAGATGATCCCGCTGCCACCTAAATATCGGCTCCCTGACTTCTCCAAATTCAGTGGATCAGATGGCTCCAGCTCCATCGAGCACGTCGGCCGATATTTGGCGCAACTAGGACCGGCTTCAGTGTCGGATCAGCTACGCGTGAGGCTCTTTTCACAGTCCCTCACGGGATCGGCTTTTGGATGGTACACCTCTTTGCCAGCAAACTCCATCCGGTCTTGGAAGCAATTGGAAGAACAGTTCCATATGCAATACCATTCAGAAGCTTCCGAGTCTAGCATTGCCGATCTAGCACAACTACGTCAGAAGCGCGGAGAAACGGTGACAGAGTATATCCAGCGCTTCAGGAATCTTAGGAACCGATGTTATTCGGTTCGTATAACTGAAAAGGAAGCAGTCGAGTTGGCAGTAGCTGGCCTTGCAACACAGCTCAAGGACATGGCCTCCCAAGCAGATTATCCCTCGCTGGCGCACATGGTTCAGAAACTATCAGCATATGAACAGCGCCACCCGGACCTGTACCAAGACAAGTTCAAGCGTGCAGTAGTCCTGGTCGATGCGAGAGGAAGACGAAGTTCCTGCGGGAGACCAAGAAGTGGCGATGGCTGAGTGGACTCGGGAGGAACCCCCGTGTCCTGCAAATGGGTAAAGCCACCAGGGCCGCCCAGGGGATTTGATTTTGACGTGACCAAGACTGAACAAATCTTCGACCTCCTGCTCAAGGAGAAACAGTTGACGATTCCTGAAGGTCTCAAGTTCCCCACGGCGCAAGAGCTGAACGGAAAGCCGTACTGCAAATGGCACAACTCGCTCTCCCATGCCACCAACGACTGCAGGGTGTGGCGTCAGCACATCCAAGCGGCGATAGAGAAGGGGCGTCTAATTTTCAACCAGTACGCCATGAAGGTCGACACCCAGCCCTTCCCCGCCGTTAACATGGTAGAAGTCACCTACCCTGAGGGTTGCCAGCCAGGTCCCACGTTCAGCATCAACATGGTAGGACCTGGGAACCACTCTGGCAAAGATGGAGATGAGGGCAGCTGCTCTCATAGCAAGGACACAGAGGAGGCCGCTCCACGCGATCGGCTCCATCATGATGGCAAGCGCTACGTCACAGAGGGAGAAGTGAAGAACATAAGATATCAACGACCTCTCTCTGATCACCTCCTCAACAAATATGTGAGTCAGTATGACCAACGCCGACGGTCCAACTATGATGATGAAGGAGATCGTCTGGCTAGAGAAGCCAGAAGACATCGTCGGCATGATCGCGATGAGGAGGAGCACGAGCGCCGTGCCACGGACAGGTCAAGGGAGCAAGATGACAACGCCAGACACTGGGACTGCCCTTTCTTCAGACACTGCTGGGATTCAGGAATGAGCCGATTGCCCACAATCGGCAATTGCCCAGAATGCAACAAGAAGAAGAAGGAGGCAGCCAACGTGTCTGTGTTCGAGCGCTTAGGGCCTCTCCCGTCACAGAGCAAACGTGCTGAGTCCCCTCGGTGGGCAGATCTTGAGGATTCCGAAGACGAGGGACCAGAAGAAGAAGACAGGTACCACCGTCCAAGGTGGTGCCCTGACGGACTCAGCCGTTCACAAAAACGCAGGGTTCAGCGGTTGCGCGGCCTGGAGGAAGCCGAAAGGTTATACCTGCATACGCTAAGGAAGGCACGGCCTGATCTGGCTGCAAAGGTTCAGCGAGCCCTGGATGAAGAGGGTCGTCCACGGAAAATGGAGTGGCGCCCCAAACAAAGGAGAGCCGATGATGAAACATCGGCTGGCACGAACATGGTGTTCATCCTCCCTTCGGAGTTCAGTGCTCCAGGGTTAGATGAGATATCCGTGGCACAACTTGACTGCGGCCCACGGCCGGTTATCTTTGAGAAGCCACGAGAAAAGAGCTACAGGCATCTGAAGGCCCTGTACTTGCGAGGATATATCGATGGGAGGCCTGTAAATAAGATGCTGGTGGACACCGGAGCGGCAGTTAACATCATGCCGTACTCTATGCTACGTCGGCTGGGACGCTCTAGCTCGGATCTAATCAAGACCAACGTGACATTGAGCGATTTCAACGGCCAAGCGTCTGAGGCACAAGGAGTTCTGAACGTGGATCTGACCGTAGGAAGGAAAACTATCCCTACAACGTTCTTCATCGTCGATAGCACGAGCAGTTATGCTGTGCTGCTGGGAAGAGATTGGATCCACGCCAACTGCTGTATTCCCTCCACGATGCACCAATGCATAATACAGTGGGATGGAGATGAGGTAGAGGTCGTCCAGGCCGATGACTCAGCCGAAATTTCAACGGCTGGCATGAACGCATGGGAAGTAGCAGGCCAAGAACCCCTCTCAGGCATCAACTTGGACGACTGCGAGCACATCGATGTGACAAAGGGAAGGGTTAAGCTGGTTTTATCCACTGGCCTGACCATGTAGTTGAAGCAAAGCGATGTGCAACTTGGCGAGGCTGATCCTTGTGATCGGCCCCAAAGGTCTATGAAGGGACATTACAGAACCTTCAGTCAGCGCTCCAATCATTATGGAGGCCGGTCCCAGCAATCGGCCAAAATTATCCTCACCACATGTTCTGCTAGTGTTCGCCCTTGACCCTATCAGGAGCCGACGTGCAAGTACAGTGCCCTGGCTAACCATAAAAGCCGATATCTGCAGTCATCTGGCAGATTCGGCTCGGGGGGCATATAGTCAGATAAACATGTGCAGATAAACACGTGCAGACATGCGTGCAGTGGAACATTGGGGGCCGATTAAGAAAAATCGGCCAAATAAAAAAAAATTTTTTTTTTAACAGCCGATGCAAGGGCATCGACTTTAGAATTGAGAAGCAGCCGATGCGCAGCCATCGACTCTAGTGGAATTGTGCGATGTTTATCGAGTCTCCACCAAATCCAGGCCAGCGGTGGTGCCTTCTGTTGCTTCGAGGGAATAAAACAATGGAATTTCTTCAGCTGCTTCGAGCCGATCCGGGTTCCTGAACCTTTTTGTCAAGGATTTCCAATCTTTGGGGCTAGTTCAGCTGAGACGGAAGGTTATCGGTTGTCTGAGGAAGAAAGGGGATCGGCTTTGGCGCATTCTCTCTGATATTCTCGCCTCGAGTAAGGCTCGGGGGGCAGCAGGCTCGAGTAAGGCTCGGGGGGCAGCAGGCCTGGTGGATACTCTGTTTCGCTCTGTTTAAAGAGCCGATTGGGATACCATCGGCTGATCCTTCATTGCAACCTTCTTCACAAATGATGAGTACTGAAGAGGATTATTGGGTTTGGTTGGAAAAGTTCAAAGGTTTTCCTGAAGATCCTGCATTTTCCACCAGATTTAGAAAATCATCAGTTGTAGAAGGGAAGGGTGAATTTCAAAGGACCGATGCGGTGCTATCGGCTCATTACGCATTGGCAAAGGGGACGAATCGGCAAGGTCAGTAGAAGAGGGAATCGGCTCAATTAAACTCGGAAGAAATCGGCAAAATCAAATTGGGGAAAAGTTCTTCATTGATAGGCGAGATTTCTTACGTAAAGAGCTAATCGCTCTCAAAAGGAAATACTAGGGGATACATTGCCCCATCTACTACTGCTGGCCCTATTCTAGAGGTCCTATCTACGGGCCATCACTGCCCTCGTCGCCGCTGTCGGCGCTGCTCCCGGCGGGCTCGTCGTCGCTCCAATGGCCGCCGACCGGGCCCTCGTTGTCTTCATCTTCTTCGTCAGCGTCGTCCTCGTCGCTGTCGAAGTCGCTAAGGTTGCCCGGCCAAGGGCAGAACCGCTTGGCCGGCGGCCCGTCGGAGGAGCTGTCGTCGTCGTCCTCCTCCTCCTCTTCCTCCTCCTCCACCCCCTCGGAGGAGGTGGAGTCATCCCAGGAGAAGCGATCGTCATCGCTCTCCTCCTCCGATTCCCCGTTGGCGAGGAAGCGGAGGTCGCTCTCCCCGTCCGTCGAGGACTGGTCATCCTCGGACCAGATGGAGAAGTCATGGTCTGACTCCTCCCCGGCCGCAATGGCGCGGCGGATGTTGGCCGCGTGGACCTTCGCCGGGTTGTACTCCGGCGTCGGCTCACGGGATGTGGAGGACTGGCTGGAAGGATCCGATGGAGCAGAGGAGGAAGAAGACATGGTGGCGCAGGAGGGCTTTTGGAGTGCTAATGCGAAGGAGATGCAGAGGAGAACTGTTCGTAGCGGTTAAATAAAAGGGGATATAGTGGAAATTCAATGCCACAGCAGTTTTCGAGGAAGTGGTGCCTAAAAGAAAAAAAAAACTGCCAAGTCACGCGGAGAAGTTGAGAAGGCAGGGCATCATGATGAAGGATACTGCAACGGTTCTGCCACGACATGACCCGACGAAGGAAAACAGAGTGATTTTGGAATTACCAATTCCAAAACCAGGGGGGCATGTGTTATCACCAGAATTTGACCGAGTCAGAGGTGGGCCACGATTGAGATGGACTTGAAGATATACATGGAAGGAAGAACAAGAATTGGCCTTGTACACGAAGTTGGGCTGAATTGCCCATGTATCTGTAATATAGTAGATCGCATCTTAGATTAAAAGTTAGAGTTTTACTCGTGCACGGTTAGGTGCACGTCCGAATTAGAAAGTCCGCTGGACTATAAATATGTATCTAGGGTTTATGGAATAAACAACAACTCACGTTCAACCCAAACAAACCAATCTCGGCGCATCGCCAACTCCTTCGTCTCGAGGGTTTCTATCAGGTAAGCGACATGCTGCCTAGATCGCATCTTGCGATCTAGGCAGCACAAGCTCCACGTTGTTCATGCGTTGCTCGTACTGAAGCGTCTTTGATGGCGAGCAACGTAGTTATCATAGATGTGTTAGGGTTAGCATAGTTCTTCGTATAACATGCTTACGTAGTGCAACCCTTGCATATCTAGCCGCCCTCACACCTATCTTAGGTGTGGGGGCGGCACCCCGCTTGATCATTATTTAGTAGATCTGATCCGTTACGATTGCTCCTTGTTCTACAAGGATTAGTTTAATATCTGCAATAGTTAGGCCTTACAAAGGGGGGGAGGATCCAGCGGCGCGTAGGGTGTCGTTCGCAAGTCCTAAACAGGATGTTCCGAGGATCAACTTCATGTTGGTGTCTAGCTAGGCCTTGTTTAGGATCGGCTTACGATCACCGTGCGTGGCCGCGAGGCCCAACCTGGAGTAGGATGATCCGATTATGCGGTGAAAACCCTAAATCGTCGTAGATCTCATTAGCTTTATCTTGATCAAGCAGGATCACCATATATTCGTGCACCCCGTACGAATCATGGGTGGATCGGCTCTTTGAGCCGATTCACAGGATAACCTGAGAGCCGATCGAGGCTCGTATTTAATGTTTACGTGTATACCATGCAGGAAACTAAGCGAGGCATCCCCATCACCTTCCTGACCAGGTATAGGTCAGGTGGCACGCCCTTGCACTTCGCATCGGACGTGTGACCAGAAGAGCATTGCGGGCCGTCGCTCGGAGGGGTCTCAGCCAGCCGCAGCTCTAGGCTCTTCCCGGCTCTACCGTGTTGACCGTCGCTGCCCGCCGGTGGGTTTTGGCAGTCAACAGAGTGCGCACACACATTATTAGAGGCACCCGCCTTAATTTGCGCATAAAGTGCATGCGTATATATATAAGTGTGTTTCTTGGCCACCAACGATATATAGATCGAGAGATAGAGATTGAAATCCCCAAGAATATGTTCAAATATACGCACACACATGAATAATTAGAGGCACCCGCGCCTTTGCGCATAAAGTGCATGCGTATATATATATAAGTGTGCTTCTTGGCCACCAACGATATATAGATCGAGAGAGAGATTGATATATATATCCCCAAGAACATGTTCAAATATATATTGAAATATATGCACGAATGATATGCAAGGTATGCCATGTGCGCATGCACACTAATTATATATATATTATGAGACTATTTAATCAAATATGTTTTCATTCGAGATCGAGAACTTGTCAAAATTCAAGTTAATTAATTTATCAGCGCTAATTAGTTGGTCGCCTGCTTGATGCGCACTTAAGTGTCGTTGGCCTATATATATATATATGTAGGGTTTAATTAGGGTTTAGGGTTTAAGGTTAGCTAGCTAGGGTTTTAGGGTTAGGGTTAGGGTTAATTAGGGTTTAGGGTCTATATAGGGTTTAGGGTTTGGGGTTTAGTGTTTAGGGTTTAGGGTCTAGCTAGGGTTAGGGATTAGGGTTTAGTGTTTAGGGTTTAGGGTGTAGTGTTTAGGGTTTAGGGTCTAGGGTTTAGGGTTTAGTGTTTAGGATGTTTAGGGTGTACGTTTAGGGTATAATTAGGGATTAGGGATTAGGGTTTTAGGGTTTAAGGTTTAGGGATCATTGATCCAGTGCACACACACATTATTAGAGGCACACGCGCCTTTGCGCATAAAGTGCATGCGTATATATATAAGTGTGTTTCTTGGCCACCAACGATATATAGATCTAGAGAGATTGAAATATATTTAGGGTTTATGGTTTAGGGTTTATGGTCTAGGTTTAGGGTTTAGGGTTTAGTGTTTAGGGTTTAGGGTTTAGGGTTTAGGGTGTAGTGTTTAGGGTTTAGGGTCTAGGGTTTAGGGTTTAGTGTTTAGGGTGTTTAGGGTGTTTAGGGTGTACGTTTAGGGTATAATTAGGGATTAGGGATTAGGGTTTTAGGGTTTAAGGTTTAGGGATCATCGATCGAGTGCACACACACACATTATTAGAGGCACCCACGCCTTTTCGCATAAAGTGCATGCGTATATATATAAATGTGTTTCTTAGCCGCCAACGATATATAGATCGAGAGAGAGATTGATATATATATATATATCCCCAAGAATATGTTCAAATATATATTGAAATATATGCATGAATGATATGCAAGGTATGCCATGCGCGCATGCACACTAATCCTATATAACTAAGAAGATCATCCCCACTTACATATTTCTCTCAACATGCAACCCCTCCACCTCAGCAGACCCCACTCAAACTGCCACGTCACTTTCTTTAGAAAAAAAATCTCCTTCCTTTTCTTCCGTAACATCTGTTTTTGAGATCTCCTTCCATAGGACATATCGTTTCCCCTCCCCACTCTCAGCCCAGGATCAGCATTGGCCGCCGGTAACGCCTACACGACCTGATCGCCTCCTCCACTTCCTCTTCCCCGCTGCTGCCTCTCCACCTCCTCTTCCTATAAATCTTTCTATAAACCAATTTCTGTTCACGTCTCCACCAAAAACAGCCCTTGGGCTGGCTGTCGTGCTCTCCTGCTAAATTGCCCATCTACTGTCCTTTGCCTCTCTGATGTTTCTCTCCTGTCCAAGATATGTCCGACGAGCAGTCAAGTCTTTGTTTGTTCTATTCGCTTCTCTTTGCTTTCCGATGATCTGCCATGCCTGAGGATCAGCAGGGACACGACCACGACGCATATGACTTTCTCAGATGCTGCAAGGACCGGTTCTGGCAATAGCTGCTACCAAATCCATGATTTTCTACTTATTATCCACTTTATTGCTACAGAGGTTCATTGTTATTCCCTTACTATTTGTGTATGCGAGGTTTGAAGGATCATACATATGATGTTTTCTCATTGCTTTATATAGCCTCAGTTTGTACATTCATTAGATTGAGTAGAGCAGGCAGTGAAAACTACTCCTTAGTTATCGCCTCACTACAGCAGGCGACCCAACTATTTTTTGAAGGCAAGCTTCAGGTGGATTTTGTGACTGGAGCCTTCACGTGGATATTTCTTGCAACGAACCTGCAGGTCTAAGTTAACATGGTATTTTTTTTCTTTGTATGTTTTATTTTTTTATTAACATAGATAGGTCTATTATTTCCTCACTGTAAGTTTGATTTTTTATTCACAATCTTAATCCAAATTTCGTTCAAGGGAAACAGTTTTTATAAAGTTAAAAGGTTCATGGACTGTTTTCTTTGTATGGGAATAAATAGGATGTCATTCCCATGGTTCTATGTTTGTACGCTAATCTTTCTGTTTTAGTTGAAACTTGAGAAATAATCACTTAAACCATTCAAGTAGCCTTCCACTATAATATGGTACATGCAATATCTTCGGTAAAAGATTTTCACCACCTAAACAAATGTTAAGCGAATTAATCACACGATTCCAGTTATAGGTTTTGCATGTAATTACAAGTGGACTTGGTTACTTCTTAAATTATTTTGCTGGTTACTTTTTTCACTGCGGAGTGCACTATTCTCTTTCGTTCAACAAGAGAGTATTTCCATTCTTTGAATTATGCCAACAATTATGTAAGCTTGCTTCTGATCTTTCACTTGCTCTGAGGTAGCAGTTCTATATTTTCTATTTCATAGTGCAATCTTAATATTTTTGTCCAACACAAATTGTCCGTTGGCATACCTGTTTTTTTCATATTTTTTTTATCAGGAATACTACTTGGTACATAATGGCATGCTGCTCACCAATTTTCTGTCAAACTGAGAAGCATGATGCTTTATCTTCAGAAGTAAGGCCTCTTCTCAGAAGTAGCCATAATTCTATTTTCTTTTCAGTTGATCTTTTATGATTTATCAATTGGCACACGTGTTAATTATGCACTGTATACATTTAGATGATGTTCCTTTTCTCTGAATTGTGTACCCTTTACAAGAGTTATTAATATACAAGTTTGAAATGTGCACCTCCCAACACCTTAGTATACAAGTGTGCAGAACTTCACAATAGGTTATATAAGAGCTGACATCTAATGTCGGATTAGTATAGTGCATATTAACCAAAATTTGAAATTACATTGTCCTGATAGAACCTGTCGTCGCAGGTCAGGTGGATATATTTGTGTGGAACTGAACCGGGAAGCTCTGCTCGATGATAATCTGAAAAATAATGTCAGAAAAATTGTCTGTGTTTGCCAGAAACCTACTCTTAGTAATTGTTCATACTTACTTGCCCAGATGGATTGTGTATGTTTACAGTTTGCATGATGTAGGCCATGTTGCAGATTATGGAACACAAGAAATGATCTCTCTCAAAATCAGTAGATTCTTTTATAGTTCATTTTGTTTTAGGAAGTGTACGACAGCCTACTAAGAAAGGTGAACCTTAACTATAGTCCATTCACTATAATTACGCTGGATCGTTTGTTTTGATACATGCAAGTGTGATACGTATATTCTACATCGCACAATTCATGGGAGAATAGGGTTGTGATGTAAGAGATGTCAAAATCATGATATTTTGATTTTGCTTCGTTCTGTCGCGAGGTGGCTCATGCAAGATTATGGCATAATACTTTTCTTTTGCTTTATGAATCTAGAAGTTGAACACATATGATGGTTAGTTTGACTGTATAATTGATCTCACCGGCTCACAAGATTTAGGGAACTGATATATATCCTGATAGTTAAACACCGGAGCTTCCAGGGATCACCCATTGAAGACTACCAAATACATCCTTTGCGTACATGAACAAAAGAACCCCGATGTCTAAATTCACCGCATCTTATGGTACCTATGCTCAATAAATATTTTCTGATAATACAATAATAAAAAGTAATTATTTCCTATTGTGAGTTACGATATTATTAATACAAACATTTCTCTGAAATACAAACAAAGATCATCCAAATATAGGTCTGCTATTCTCGAACCGGTTCGAGAATAGCTATTCTCGAACCCTTTCTGAACTTCCTGCTACACAGAAGTGAACTTCTCAGCGGAACACTAGAATTCTATGTTTCAACGGACAATGTTTTGAGGCTGAATTTTTAACCGTTTATCTAAATGATGCATATGATATACCGTTGTAAAGATATGGAAATTTTGCAACTTTTTCATTAAGAATTTTTTCCCAAATTCTTCACGGTTTAAAAATAATTTCAAATATACTAAAACTCTATTTCGCGGAATTCACAGTTGTCGTACAGTTTTTTGACTTCTATTTTCGAAGTATTTGTCGGATGGATGCATGCAATATACCATTGAAAAGGTATGAAAAATGCGCATCTTTTTCGTTCAGATGGTTTTCCCAAATTGTTCACGGTTTAAGAGCAGTTTTGAAAATACTCAAATCCGTTTTCGTGAACTTCTTCGAGTTAGTACTATTTTTTGCGCTATTTTCAAACCATTAGCCGGATTGATGTGTGTGATATACCGTTAGAAACGTGTGAAGATTGCGCAAATTTTTCGTGTTGAACACTTTCCCAAATTATTAGCAGTTTAAAAGTAATTTTATATATACTAAAAATAGTGATGGTCGCCGGCACGCCAACAGTTTGAAATTTACACGCCTTCAGAAGTCGATTGAGGCGAGCCAACATGTTAGAGTGATATTAGGCTCATATTGGTGTCAATTACTCAAGGAGGAGCTTGATTTGGTTAATCGGAGCTTGTATGGATGGATTTAGTATATAGGATTTTCGCCCTGTAAAAATAGAGTATGCGAACATCATACTACATGCGTGAACTACCAGGATAGTGTTAGTGAACTTCCCGTCGCGAATTATGGTATATACGAAACTATGCATTTTTCGAACTCATATGTGTTTTTTGCTTAGTCTTTCGATGTGGAATTTTGAGAGTGTAAATATTTGTGAACTACGAGGATAGTGTTAGTGAACTTCCCATCGCGAATTATGGTATATACGAAACTATGTATTTTTCGAACTCCTATATGTTTTTTGCTTAGTCTTTCGAAGTGGAATTTTGAGATTGTAAATATTGTGAACTACGAGGATAGTGTTAGTGAACTTCCCGTCGCGAATTATGGTATATACGAAACTATGTATTTTTCGAACTCCTATGTGTTTTTTGCTTAGTCTTTCGATGTGGAATTTTGAGATTGTAAATATTGAACGAACTTCCGAAAAGTTTACTGGCTGAATATAGGGCATCATGTGTGAACAACTTCTGAATTTTTTTCTTTGTTTAATGCCAAAGTCAAACGAGTGAACCTTCTCGTACCAAAGTTGTATACGCCTGCTTTATTTTGCCCAGGTGTACTGACGAACACAAATGAATTTACACAGTTTTACAAAGCAGTGCGAACTGCTCAGCAATCGCACAAACACTGCACACCAATATGCTAAGAAGAAAAATTTGGTAATCACAGACGTACATAGCCAAGAAGCAGTTCAGAACTGCATGACCTGGCACCTGCACACTACACGTTCACTCGATGCACAAATTTCCTGCCGAAGTAAATACAATTATATGGTAACTGAACATCTTTTTTTCACAAAGAAATGTACAACTGCCCTAGATGCATAAGAGTGAACTTCACACAGTTAATATACAAAAAAAACACCCACCCCGCGGCACAAATATCAGATGCGAACATCACGAATAACTTAGCAGAATCAAATAAAAATCCAACTAGTAGAAATAGTCTAAAATGAAGTATCAGGAGACATGTACTTCACGAATTAGTAGCAGTAAACTTCAGTCAGCCTACGCCGTGCCTCAATGTTCCTGCAAAGGACGCCCCAGCGGCGCAACAGTTGGGCTTGACGACGCCATTGGCAGGGAGCGATCGGCAAGCTGCGTCCACCACCAGGAAGTAGTGCAGGGCTGGCACCACGTTTATGTCTTCATCCTATGCGGCATCGCCTCACCGGGGTGGCGGCGCTCGAGGAGTCCTTGTTGTATATGCATGTAATGCTCGGACAATGCAAGTGGACTTCTCAATTACCTGGCACCAAACTGATAGAATTAGGTGAACAGAACACTTTAAATATTTGTTTTACCAGCCACAATGAATGACAGTGAACTCCAGACAATATAAAAGTGAACTTTTCTCCAAGAACAAAATGACTTCTACTTGTTTTATCAGCCACACATTAACACACACAATTGCATGAACTTTTTTTTTTATAAAAGTAACCACGGGATATTTTAAGAATGAATTACTGGAGCTAGTCATGCATGCATCAGCCATACTGCATATGCATTTGTTTCTTACTACTACATCCATATGAACTCTTCATGACCCATTATAATTCTGTACTCATTACAGACCGTACTTCTCGGAAACATAGATTGCAATTCCTCTAATTAATATCCGAACTGCTCCATCAGCACACTACATGCCCCCTATGTATGAACTGCCCGATTAATTGTTTTGGTGGGCATGGGCTGCAGACGAGCACTAGCATTGTCACGCTGATGGAACTGCATTTCACAAATAAAATATATAGATTTTTGATTAGGTGGATTTGCTTTTTAATGTAATAAAACAATGTTACATGTGCACTTCACCAATGCAAATAAGGAAATTATAAAAATTGAAGAATGAACTTTCTGAAATTGATTTGTATGCTAACGTCCAAATTTTCTGACAAAACAAGCACACACAATCTATTTGGATGAGGTGAACTTCTATTTTTTGAAGCTATCGTATTTGTTCCATAATCAGTCGATGCAAAGGATAGGTGTTCTCTAAATTGTTTGCACAAGTAGACAGGTGGAGTAATACAAAGAAACAAACTAGAACTGGACTGCAGCATCAGCATAGATCATTAAAAAAAAATCATAGGTAATTGTTTGGAAGTGCATACCAAATTCAATTGTCTTCATTTTCATACATTTTTTTACATGTAAGTGCCAAACATGCTTGCCATCAGGAGCCTCAAAGGTCCTGCCATACAAAAGATATAGTTCATCACCTAGAGCTCATTGTAGTGATATATAAAAACAATGGAATAGCATAAATGCTAGATATACAATCGCAGAGCAACATTGTTATAAAAGTTGATTAACGAGATATTTTTGAGTTTCAACACATGATAAAAACAAGTGAGCTTCCCCTAATGGAGGAACTGAACTTTTAGCAAATAAAAAGGTGAACCTCCGAACCACATTGCTTTTTAATTAGCTGTAATTCCCATGTACATGTACCAAACTTCGCGGTAGGGAGAAAGTGAACTTCAGATAAGAAAAGATTAAGCTTTCAGTCATTCCTAAAGTGCAAACGAATAAACGATCACCATGAAGAGTGTTTCTTAGGTGCAGAACAAGAAGCAAAGTGGAGAGTGAACTGTGTGAGCTTCCAGGTCGTAAACAAGTGGACCTCCAGACATGCAGTTTTATAAAGGTTATTTTTTCTGCACATGAACTTTTTTTTACAGTATTGAACCAGTTTTAATCAAAGAGTGAACTGCCAGCGTTATTGCAAAGCCATTTTTTTGTAAATTAAGAGAAAATTCTGGTGGAAATTATTTTTTCAAGCATAATTCGTTTTTGTAGACATAGAAGGAAACACTTGTAGGGAACAAATTCACAGATTGTGAACTGCTACCATGGCCTACAGTGAGCTGCGCCATGGCCATTCGGTCACAGACGATACTAAGGAGAAGTGAACTATGAGGATTAGAAGAAGTGAACTTCACCCATCCTACGCCCGTCCCGCTAAGCCTAGGAGGAGGGCCTCTTGCCAGCAACAAGCAGACAAGCACCTTTGAGAGATGAACTTGTGAAGTTCACTCCATCGCCAGCAGCAGGTTCCGCTAAACTCCAGAAGCGGGGATTGTGAACCAAGTGAGCTTCCGAAAGAAGTTGAGGTGAACTTCCAAACTATCTTGGCCATTAAAATTGGAGCCACATATGTACAAATAGAACTTCCCTGAAATCAAAGTTTAAGAATTCTCTGAAATAAATAAAGTGTACAGCCCGAATTCGTCTAATAAAATGAACCCATATGTAAAAGTAGATGAAATCTCAGTGATAAACAAAGTGCACATCCCAAGATAAACATATTTTTTGAAACACAAATTAACTTGCCAAACAAATACACTCCTAATAAAAATGAACTTCAATGACAGATGTAGTGCACTTCTCGACAAATTTAAACCCAGACTTTAATAAACAAAAGAAACCAAACTTCCAGAATCTCATGATTTGGAACCATTTTTGGTTATTTGTATTTCTTTTTTAGAGTGAACTGCAAGAAAAAAATTAACATCCCGTGTGGCTAAATCAAACTTCCAGTTGAGTTTCAGCAAGCTTCTCAAAAAAAAAATATTCCGACAACAGTTGATAAACGTCCAGAAAAAAGTGCTTTTTATGTGTGAGACGAAGTGCACTTCTGTTTTAACCAAAAAGAAATGTCTGAACCGACCAATAAAACTTGTTCACATAACCAACAATTTGTCAGAATAAGGGTGCACATGGTTCAACCGCATGGTCCGCATGAGAAGTGAACTACACTATAAAATGAACTAAACTTGAGCAGCTCTTCGATCTTTTGTTTACAACCCATGGCCTTAGCTGACCAACAAGCAAGCAAGCATGAGCCTGCAGCAAACTAGCTTGGATTTAGAAAAGCCATCGGCCAACAAGGAAAGTTGTATAGTAGAGTAATAGCTGTTGTTTCACAAACACAATTATATTCAGAAGACAAATACAAGCTGAAACTCCCTGGAAACTCACACGATCCAAGTGCATTTCCAAACCAAGACAAGACTAAAAAAATAGAGAAAACTACGTAAGTGCAGTCTCTCTGAATCTACAAGTGCAGTCTCTCTGAATCTACAAGTGCAGTCTCTCTTACACTGGTGGAAAAAAGGGCTTTGGTCGCGGTTGGCAACTGCCATTAGTCGCGGTGGCGCAACCGCGACCAAAGCAGCGCGACTAAAGGCCCCCCCCCCCTTTAGTCGCGGTTCCTTACGAACCGCGACTAAAGGCCCGTCCACGTGGGCCGCAGGCGAGCGCCAGGGCGGAGGACCTTTAGTCGCGGTTCTTCTGGCCAACCGCGACTAAAGGCCTCCGCAGGGTTTAGGGTTTTAGCCCCCCTCCCCCTAAATCTGGTTTCTTTTTAATTTGTATTGTTTTATTTCTTTTGGGTTTTAATTTTGAAGGAGTTTCACATATTCTACGGTACTGTATACATACATGCATATGAATGTACAATTTCAAACAAATTTTAAATTAGAACCAAAAAGAATTCAAGAGGAATATACAATATATATTCAATATCGGATGACCATATACAATATATATTCAATATCGGATGACCATATACAATTTTGAACAAGTTAGTTACAAATTCTGGTGCATATAAAGTTCTACGTCATCGTAATAGTGTTCTCCTCTAGGATCGATGACTTCCCTCGCCAACCATCCAGCTAGTTCCTCTTGAAGTGGTCGGAAGCGAGCTTCTGGACTAAGCGTCTTCCGGAGGTTATTCCTCAGGATGTTGTTCTCACACGTCTGGTCCCGCACATGGCAGTATCTCCGGATCCACACACAAACATAGTAACCACATAGATTGGTCCCCGGTGGCTGAATATCCCCAAGTCCGCACTGCCATTTTAAAATGTAGCTCTTTTTTGAATTCACCGACCTTGGTATCTACGAACCGTCTCCAAACCCTACGAGGCAAAGAAAATTAAATAAACAAGAGAATTATTAATTAGTTACTTGATATTAGGAAATGATGAACGAAATAGGCCGATCGATATAGAGCGCAAATGAATGAAAATAATTACTTTTGCATCATTTTTCTCATGTCGCCCCAAAGCGCCGGATCCATATTCAGAGAGTCGTGGACGAGAACTGAGGAGGTCTGAACTTTAATTACCATAAGAATCCAGTGGAACCTGCGGACACGATACATGCACAGTCATGCATAACTCATCGATTAGCCACATACCATGCATGGAGTAAACAAAAGAGAATGTGCTCGAGACAGAAACACTCACCCAAAATGGTAAGGAAATAGAATATCACTTTTCTGTTGCTGTTTTCTAATAAACCGCCACAGGTCATCCTCCACGTCGGCGGGGTGGTGTTCTAACACATGTGAATTAATGATGTGTGGGTCAATGAACCCAACATCATGGATGTTCCTTATTCGCATTTCCCGCTTCTTCATTCTGCATAATAGCGTACACAACAAGATAGTTAGGACAGTGCAGGCAATGAACGAGATGGGGTAGAAATTAATAAATCACTTACGTAACGTAGCAACCGATGATAGATTTGTCGAGGTCGCGCAGATTGAACAGCTGGAACAATTCACTCGGATGAATTTGTACCCGATAATGTTTGAAGTGATGCTCATATCTAACTTCCGCATAGATATACTCTTTGGCGTTTTTATGTTTTATGTAACCCTTGTACCAATTTAGCAGACCTTTCATTTGTCGAGGTAGATCCTCTTCCTGCGCAGGCTCGACGAGAGGGCCATTCTTCACATATGTAAATACTACGTCCTTCATTGGCGCCTCATCAAGGCCTAGCAGTGCATGAAGAGTGATACCTAACTCGGTCGCTTGTTCTCTGGCACTCGTTACAGTCAATCCATGTGCTGCCGCAACTGCTATGATATCGGGGGCATCCGGATCGGCGGCTTGCACTATGAGCGGGGCGATCGATTGTTTACTTTGTTCCCCGAGCTGGGCAACTTCTTTCCCCTTTTCTAATTTTGACTCGGCCTCGTCCTCCAAGGCTTTCTTCTCCGCCAACTCTTGGTTCCTCTTGAACGCGAGTGCTTGCCTACGAAGTTCACGTAAATAGTCGTCAGGCAGATTCTTCGCGGCTTGGGACGGTGTGTTCAAAAATGACTTAGCCCACTGCTTTTGCTTGTCAGAATATACTGGCTTGGGCTCGCCCTCTCTTTTCTTCTTGCACTCCTCCTTCCATTTCTCATGCTGAGCAGCCACGGCCGCTGCATTTTCCTCGACACTAAGTTCCCAAGGCCTCGGGATGAGAGGCTTCAGTGATGGCTCTGGTATCTTTGTTTTCTTAGGTACATAAGGGTCCGGGTTAATAACCCAGGACTGCTTCGCTTCTTCGGAGGTGGATTGGGGCGGTGTCTGCTGATCACCCGCCGGACGAGGACTAGGGGGCGGCGTCTGCTTACCCGCCGGACGAGGACTAGGGGGCGGCGTCGGCTGACGTGAAGGAGGTGTATTAGGTGAAGCACCACCACCACCGCCGCCACCGCCACCGTCACCGCCACCGCCACCGCCACCACCACCACCACCACCGTAGGGGGGTGGACGTGCTGGCGCCTCGCCTGGAAACGTGCAAACCTTCTTCTGCCATAGAATGAACTGGCGCTTGACATCTCCAAGTCTTTTCACCCCTTCAGGTGTAGCAATGTCAATGTCCAGGTCCTCAAACCCTTGGACTATCTCCTCCACCGTCACACGAGCATAGCCATCTTGAATGGGGTTGTTGTGGTGGAGTGCTCCAGGTGGCAAAGCACTGCCGATGGCTACCTTCATGGACATGTTCCCGATAGGATAATACAGATGACATGCTTTCATCTCCTTTATATCGTCCACGGGGTAGCGAGGAGGCTCCGGTGTAGTAATTTCGACCACCAGAGGCTCCGGTGCAGTAATTTCGATCGTCGGTGCACCAGCCGGTGAGGCCTCCGTGGAAGCCACGCTGCTTCTTCTCCGCTGCTGGCTTCCGAGATCCATTGGATGATCTTCAGCATGCTGCGCCCGAGCTGCATCTCTTTCGGCGACTAGTACACTCATGGTTTTCTTCATCACATCCATTTCCGTTACCAACTTCGCCACAACATCTGCATCCCGATCCATCTTTCTCTTACGGCTTCTGTAACCGTACGGGTCATCGTTCTGGGGGAACCCTATTTTCCACGGAATGGGCCCCATGCCTCGTATACGTCCTCCGTGTTCAGGATTCCCGAGGGCTTTTGTCGGGCGTCGTTCTCTCGTTGAACCTGATCCTCCCTCTTGAGCCTCCCTCATTGCCTCAATAAGCTTTTGGGTGGGTGTAATTATTTTGCCCTGATAAACACACTCCCCTGTCTCCGGGTTCAGCGATCCCCCATGCCCGTACCACCAGCTTTTGGCCCTTGGGTCCCATCCCTCCGTACCTGGACGGATTCCTCGCGCCCTCAGCTCGTTCTCCATCTTCTCCCACTTAGGCTGCCAAAAGCGATACCCTCCTGGCCCCATTTTATGATTGTACTCCTTCTTGGCCGCATTTTCCTAATATATTTTCTATAGTTCAAGGAACTGCTCCGATTTCTTTTGCTTCACAAATTCTGGCCAATCATGTTGCAGTTTCTCATATTGTCCTTTGAAATCCGGAGTCTTGCCCTGGTTGACAAAGTCATGGGCTAGATTTTGCTTGTATTTCCGGAATGCGTTGGCCATCCTAGAAAGAGCGAACTGTTTGACTAGCTTGCGCCTCTTCTTGTTTTCCGCAATCTTGTTACCCTCCTCATCGTATTTGCGGTATTCCGGAGGTAGAACGAAATGTTCCATAAGCTTGTTGAAGCAATCTTTTTTTTCTCTCTTATCGACAAAAGTGAAACCAACACGTGCCTTCTTTGGCTCATTCCACTCCTGGCGGGTGATCGAGACGTTGTCTCTAACAACGGCTCCGCATTGGCCGACAAACTTGGTGGCGTTCTTGCTGGGCTCCAGCGTCTGCCGGTTTCTTCGTCGACAACATCGATGGTGCATGTTTCTCCTGCTTTCATCGTCTTGGTTGCGCCACGCTTTGACGACGTACTCGATTTTTTCGACGATCCGGCCGAGGGCTAAAATAAGAAAGAGAGTCGCGCGTGTTAGTACACACACATTTATTCAAATCAGTTAGTTGTATCACCAGACGCTCAATATGTATATATATATACCTCGGCGCCGGAGGTGGTTGCTACTTCCAATTGAAGATCGTCGTTTATCGACGTTTCTTCGGCATCATCTGCTTGCTGACGGCGCCCTTCATCTTCACACTCAAGGTTCAGATAAGAAGAGATATCATCTTCTTCTTCTCCGGTCGGCACATATGGAATATCGCCTTTTATGATGCCGAACATATGGTCTTCAGCGTCCGGATCATAGTTGTCCAGAATCGGGTCAGCTCTATCGTCCGCCATATGTCGATCCCTGAAAACATGTAGTAAAAACAAATTAATTAAGTGAAGAAGGGGGGCGGTGGCGGTGGCGAAAGGGCGGTGCCAAAAGGAGGGGGCCGGCGAGCTAGAAGGGGTGGGAGAGGGTGTCGCAGAAGAGCGCGTGTGTGCGCCGGGAGACATTGGAGGGGCCGGGGGTGCGCCGGCGGGCGCCGCCCTAGCTATTGCATGTGTGCGTGTGTGGCGCGCGCCCCCGGCCGGCCGCCGGCCTCCCTCTCCCCCTGTCTGTGTGGCGTGCGCGAGGCGGCGCCGGCGCCGGTGGGGAAGGACGACGGCGCGCGTTAGTTTTTTAAGTCAAATTTTAGTTCTTTTTTTACACAATTTTTTTAAGTAAATTGTAGTTCTTTTTGACACAAAATTTTAAGTCTCAATTATTTGTTTTTTAAGTCAAATTGTAGTTATTCTTTTAGTTTTTTTAAGTCTCAATTTAGTTAATTTTAAGTCTCAAATTTTAAGTCTCAAATTTTAAGTCTCAAATGTTTAAGTCTCAAATTTTAAGTCTCAAATTTTAAGTCTCAATTTTTAGTTTTTTTAAGTCTCAATTTAGTTAATTTTAAGTCTCAAATTTTAAGTCTCAAATTTTAAGTCTCAAATTTTTAAGTCTCAAATTTTAAGTCTCAAATTTTAAGTCTTCTTTTAGTTTTTTAAGTCTCAATTTTTAGTTTTTTTTAAGTCAAATTTTAGTTAATTTTAATTTCGAAATTAACAAGAACTAAAACTAAAAAAAAAAGAAAAAAAAATTGGCCGGGGGTGCGCCGCGCGCGCGGCGCCCCTGTACTGGCCGGCGCGCGCCTCTCTCTGGCCGGCGGCGCGCCGCACCATTTCTCGCGGCGCCGCCCCCTTCCTCTCGTGCGGCGCCGCCCCTTCCTCTCAGTGGCGCGGCGGCTGCGGCGACACGGCGCGGCACGGGCGGCGGCGGTACGTTTTGGATTGGATCCTTACGGGCGTGGCGAGAAGAGAAGATGGAGGAGCCGGCGATGGCGGCGACGGCGCGAGAGACGATGACGCCGGCGACGGCGTGGAGACGACGAGGGCGGCGCGGAGACGATGATGACGGCGACGGCGTCTCGGATCAGCGATTCGGGCGGAGGAAGAAGAAAGCGTGGCGCGGCGGTTCGCGCTGCGCGAATATATAGGGGCCCCCCTTTAGTCGCGGTTGGGGGCGCCAACCGCGACTAAAGGGGTACCTTTAGTCGCGGTTGGGGACCCCAACCGCGACTAAAGGTATTTTCGCCCGGTTTTTATTTTCCACGCGCAAGGACCTTTAGTCGCGGTTGGCCAGGCCAACCGCGACTAAAGCACTTTTTTGAAAATACTTTTCTTTTTTTAAAATAAAATAATACATATAATATATCAAAAAAATCAGAAAAATAAAACTAATTCAATTCAAAATTTTAAAAATACAAATAATATATCAAAAAAATCAGAAAAAAAAACTAATGCAATTCAAAATCTTAAAAATACAAATAATATATCAAAAAATTTCAGAAAAATAAAACTAATTCAAATAAAACTAATTCATTTCAATATGTTAAAAATACAAATAATATATCAAAAAACTAAGAAAAATAAAACTAATTCAATTCAAAATGTTTAAAATACATATAATATATCAAAAAATTCATAAAAATAAAACTAATTCAATTCAAAATCTTAAAATTACAAATAATATATCAAAAAATTCATAAAAATAAAACTAATTCAATTCAAAATCTTAAAAATACAAATAATATATCAAAAAATTCAGAAAAATAAAACTAATTCAATTCAAAATTTTAAAAATACAAATTATCAAAAATTCATAAAAATAAAACTAATTCAATTCAAAAGTTCGTTGGCCCCCTCTTCCCGCCTCTTTCCGCCGACCCCCTCTTCCCTCCTCGTCTTCCCGCCATTTCTTCCCTGTCTTCCCGCCTCTTTCTTCCCGCCAATTGTTTCCCGCCAATTTCTTCCGGCCTCTTTCTTCCCGCCAATTTTTTCCCGCCAATTTCTTCCCGCCACTTTCTCCCCACCTCTTTCTTCCCGCCTCCTGTCTTCCCGCTCCCATTTTTCCCGCCATTTGTCACTACATATAGGTAGCCCGCCTTGGCCAGCATCACATCTCTACAATCTCTCATCACTCTCTCATGGTTTCCACCGCACCCACTCTAACCTACCAGCAGGTGGAGGAGCTTTGCGCCTCGAACTACCCTTGCCCTCCGGGCTACCGCGTCCCTGCCGGCTGGAGCCTAAGCGCCAGCGGCGTGCCGGTCCCTCCCGTCCCTCAGGGTACTGCGCGCCGGGCGGCCATCACGAACCACTACTACCTCGACCTCACGCCGGAGCAGCGGATGAATCCCCGTTGGCATCCCGATAACCAGCATACTTGGGACGCCTTCTTCATCAATCGGCGTGAGAGGGCGCTCGCCAGGTATGAGGAGGACGGTCTGCCTCCTGGAAACTTCCACGAGGCCGGCCGTCGGCTATGGTGGTACGGCCGGACTCTGCAGAGCGTCATGGACTACATCACGGCCGGCGATATCCCCCGCCTGCGCTACCCTCAGTTCGAGCCACGAGCGCCGCCCGACGACAGCGACGACAGCAGCAGCGACGACGACGCCGGCAACTTAGAAGGCGACGACTACCAGTACAACGGCGGCGGCTATGAAGACTACGAGTATGCATATTATACGCCTAGGCAGGAGTATGACTAAATCACTCCAAATTTCATGTATGCAGGAGTATGACTTAGTCACTCCAAATTTCCTGTATGAAGGAGTATGACTTAGTCACTCCAAATTTCATGTATGCATGCAGGAGTATGACTTAGTCACTCCAAATTTCATGTATCATCAGTGCTATCTCGAGTCAATTGAATCATTCGAAAATGGACACCAAACACATCACGGGTAATATAATTCACATGATTCATTCAACAAAGTTTGGTACAATAAATTATTACACATCATTTCTTCCCTTGTGTCGTCCCTGCTTGCTTACGATTGTGCCGTATCCATGGAGCATCCTCATCATTTAACTTAATGCTTGGGTCGGTGTTCACTTTGAAGGGCGGAATTTCAGCAAACATATTATAATCTTCTGACATGTCTGTCTTGTCCTCCACTCCCACGATGTTTCTTTTCCTGAAAGAACAATGTGGCGCTTTGGATCATCGCATGATGTACTGATCGTTTTCTTATCTTTCCGTTTCCTCGGTTTGCTACTCATGTCCTTCACATAGAAAACCTGAGCGACATCTTTCGCTAGGACGAATGGTTCGTCAAGATAACCAAGATTGTTGAAATCCACCATTGTCATTCCGTATTGCTGGTCCACCTTTACCCCACCTCCTGTTAGCTTGAACCATTTGCACCGGAACAAAGGGACCCTAAAGGAGGGTCCATAGTCAAGTTCCCATATCTCCTCTATGTAACCATAATATGTGACCTTTTGCCCATTCTCGGTTGCTGCATCAAAGCGGACACCACTGTTTTGGTTGGTGCTCTTTTTATCTTGGGCGATCGTGTAAAATGTATTCCCATTTATCTCGTACCCTTGGAAAGTCGTTATAGTCGAAGATGGTGTCTTGGCCAACATGTACAGCTGATCTACAACCTTATTGTCACTCATTAAATGTTTTCTCAACCAACTGCCGAAAGTCTCCATGTGGGCCTTCCTAATCCAGGATTCGGGCTTCCTGTGGTTGTCCGAGCGTAAAATATTCTTGTGTTTCTCAAAGTACGGAGCCACCAAGCTGGAATTGGTCGAACCGTGTGGTGTGCTTCGATCGGAGAATGGCCGTCCATACATATCATTGATTTCCTTCCGATCGTGCCTTTTCCACTTAGTCTCCCCTCGTGCCGCGATCGAGGAAGACCAATCGGCTTAAGGTCAGGAACAAAGTCAACACAAAACTCAATTACCTCCTCATTTCCATAGCCCTTGGCGATGCTTCCTTCTGGCCTAGCACGGTTACGAACATATTTCTTTAATACTCCCATGAACCTCTCGAAGGGGAACATATTGTGTAGAAATACGGGACCGAGAATGGAAATCTCATCGACTAGGTGAACCAGGAGGTGCGTCATAATATTGAAGAAGGATGGCGGGAACACCAACTCGAAATCGACAAGACATTGGATCACATCGTTCAGAACCGTGGTAGAACTTCTGGATTGATTACCTTCGAGAGATTGCATCGAGGAATGCACATAGCTTCACAATGGCTACTCGAACATTGTCCGGCAGGAGCCCCCTCAAAGCAATCGGAAGCAATTGCGTCATAATCACGTGGCAGTCGTGAGACTTCAGGTTTTGGAACTTTTTCTCCGCCATGTTGATTATTCCCTTTATATTGGACGAGAATCCTGACGGGACCTTCATCTGCTCAGGCATTCAAAAAAGATGACCTTCTCTTCTTTGGTCGTAGCGTAGGCCGGCACGACCTTGAAACCGTTCCGGATGCCGGTCATCGTGGTCTTTCAAACTTTGCTGGTCCTGCCGTGCTTCCTTTGTATCATTTGACTTCCCATACACGCCCCAGAAGCGTAGGATGTTCACGCAAATATACTTCGTAACGTGCATCACGTCGATTGCGTAGCGGACTTCTAGGACTTCCCAATATTCTAGCTCCCGAATATAGATTTCTTCTTCCACATGGCTACGTGCCCGTCAACTCCCTTCGGAACTGATTGTCCGCCAGACCCTTTCCAAAGATGACTCTCAAATCCTTGACCATATCAAATACCTCAGCACCAGTGTGTTCCGCAGCTTCGGTCGGTGATCTGCCTTGCCGTTGTAATGCTTGCCTTTCTTTCTTTACTTTTGGATGACCTTTCGGAAGAAATCGACGATGCCCAAGGTACACGTTCTTCTTACAATTTGGCAAATGTACACTTTCAGTCTCATGTAAGCAGTGCGTGCATGCATTGTATCCCTTATTTGACAGTCCCGAAAGGTTACTAAGAGCAGGCCAATCGTTGATGGTTACGAAAAGCAACGCTCGTAGGTCAAATTCCTCTTCTTTGTGCTCATCCCACACACGGACACCAGGTCTGCCCCACAGCTGTAAAAGTTCATCAACTAATGGCCTTAGGTACACATCGATGTCGTTGCTGGGTTGCTTCGGACCTTGGATGAGCACTGGCATCATAATGAACTTCCGCTTCATGCACAACCAAGGAGGAAGGTTGTAGATGCATAGAGTCACGGGCCAGTGCTATGGCTGGAGCTCTGCTCGCCAAAAGGATTCATGCCATCCGTACTTAGACCAAATCTTATGTTCCTTGCGTCACTGCAAAATCTTTGAACTCTCTGTCGATCTTTCTCCATTGCTTTCCATCGGCGGTGTGTCTCAACTCCACGTCCGACTTACGGTCCTCATTGTGCCATCGCAACAACATGGCAAGCTCTTTGTTGCGGTACAGTCGTTACAACCCGGGTATTATAGGAGCATACCACATCACCTTGGCGGGAACCCTCTTCCCGGGTTTACGGCCCTCAACATCGTCACCAGGGTCATCGCCTCCGATCTTATAACGCAATGCGGTGCATATACCGGGCATTCATTCAAATTCTCGTATTCACCGCGGTAGAGGATGCGATCGTTGATGCATGCATGTATCTTCGTAACCTCTAAACCTAGAGGGCAGACAACCTTCTTTGCTTCGTACGTAGTGGCGGGCAACTCGTTATTCTTTGGAAACATATTCTTCAACATTTTCAGCAAGTTTTCAAATGCCGAGTCAGCTACACCTGCCTCGTGCCTTCCATCTCAGCAAATCCAGCAGTGCAGCCCAGCTTTTTCAGACCATCATCGCATCCGGGGTACAGCGCCTTCCCGTGATCCTCTAACATGCGATCCAAATTCTCCCTCTCTTTTCAGTTTCGCAGCGTCTCCGTGCATCAGCAATGGTCCGACCAAGATCATCAACGGGATCATCACGTGCCTCTTCTTCACCTTCCCCTTCACCTTCCCCTTCACCTTCAGCATCCTCCATGAAAGTATCACCGAAATGAGCAAGATAGCTTTCATCGATGAAATCATCCCCTTCTTCATCTTCTTCCATTATAACCCCTCTTTCTCCATGCTTGGTCCAACAATTATAGCTTGGCATGAAACCGTGCCGAAGCAGGTGCATGTGAACATCTCTTGAGGAAGAGTAACCCTTCTGATTCTTACATTTAACACATGGACAGATAACAAAACCACCCTGCTTGTTCGCATTAGCCACTACGAGGAAATCTTTCAAACCCGCACTGAACTCGCCGGAGAGTCGGTTACCGTACATCCATTGTCGATTCATCTGCATTATTATAATATAAAATATATAATTAACCATCATGCATTTGTTAAACTAACTAGCTACAAACAATATAAATTAAACAATGAACTACACACACATGCACATTTTATCAACGACACATCAAAGGTTCAAGTTGCTAACCACGATCGAGGAGGAAAAAATAAATGAGAAAGCTCAAGTGTGGCTCCAACACTTCATATCATGTTTGTTTCATGCTCTTGGGGCATTTCATCAAACACCTTATGTGCATAAGAGGAACCAAAAGCAAACCTAACACCCACTTGTGAAGCTTGTGAAGAGAATGGCACCAAATGGCTAAGTGTTGGCTGCTGGATGGGTATATATAGGGGAGGGGCTTTAGTCCCGGTTGGCCTGGCCAACCGCGACTAAAGGCCTTCGGGCAACTTTAGTCGCGGTTGGCCTGGCCAACCGCGACTAAAGACCCCCCACGTGCACCGGCTGGCCACCGAGCGCCCTGGGCCCAGGCCTTTGGTCGCGGTTCTCCTCCCGAACCGCGACTAAAGGTACCATTAGTCGCGGTTCCTGCAGCATCGCGACTTATGGGGCTCACCCGAAGCCTGTTTTTCCACCAGTGTTAGCTGAACCTGTCACATTTTTTTATGAACTTTCAACTGTGTGCTATTATGCACTTCTCTGAATCTACAAGTGTTATTGTCGATGGTCCTGGAGACAACCTTTTTTACAAAAAAAAAGTGAGAGATATTGCGTAATGGTAATTAGCATGAGTGCACTTACATGAATGGAAACTGCAGCTCACATCAGCGTCCGTTGTAGTGCAGGTAGAGCCAAGCAGCATCGTGGCTCTCCACAATCCATGCGCGTGCGGCCGGGAGTGGAAGGTCAACGCAGCAGCGACGTACACAATAGGCGTAGGAGGTAGTATCCCCGAGATGGGTTGACGGGCGGCATGTCTGGGAGCCCAGTGGTGCCTGACGGCCGGGCCAGAAACGTGAGCATGCGCTCACTCGCTGACCACCGAGCGTGGCTGATACTTAAGCAGAGTTCCCCATGGTGCGCCGCCCAGCCCAGGGCGGATCTAGGCAAAGGAGGGGCGTTGACCGGCGGTATGCCAAGTAGAAGATCCGGCAGCGGGGAGGGGCGCGAAGAGGAGCCTCTCTGTGGCAGTGGTGAGGCACACCCGCGAGCCGGCGGCCGACACCAGGGTCGCGTGCAGGGGGCAGCCAGCGACGAGGGATGGAAGGCTACTTCGTTGATGCGTCTCTACCTCCCATGAAATTGGGGATAGCGAGGACTAGGAGGCAGTCGAGGCTGGCTGGCCGCCGGTGGAGTACCGCGGACATGGCCGGAGGCCGCGCGAGGGGTGGAAGGTTGGCGGCGGCGCGCGGCGTCTGGGAAGAAGGCTGGGCGGGGATTTGGCCCTGCCGCCGGGAAGAAGGCTGGGCGGGGATTCGGCCCTGCCGTCGGGAGGCTGGGCGGGGAAGAAGGCCGGGCGGGGATTCGGCCCTGCCGCCGGGAAGAAGGCGGGGCGGGAAATGGGGACGGGCGCGGTGCATGCAGATAGAGATGAAGGTTGGGGTCGTGGGGAGTTCACAAGGAAGGAGATGCACGAGTTGGTCGGTTATCCCGTTGCTACCTAGGGGTTCGAGAATAGCTATTCTAGAACCCTCTTAGGGGGGGTTCGAGAATAGTTAAGCTCTATATATATATATATATATATATATATATATATATATATATATATATAGGTCAATTAACTGGTGCTCCATGGTGCCCGGGCACCATACGTAGATACGCATATTTTTGCTTTCTAGTACACATACCTGAGGGTATACATACCTAAGTTAAACATACCTAAGGTATACATACCTAAGATATGCATACTCAAGTGATACATACCTAAGGTATTGCATACCTAAGGTGTACGTACACTGATACGTGTATATATATGTTAGGTATGTGTAACTTGCATGTGTGTATGTTAAGTATGTAAATGTTAGGTATGTGTAACTTGTATGTGTATATGCTAGGTATGTAAACCTTAGGTATGTGTCATTTAGACACGTACACTCCAGGTATGTACGAAATACCCGTTTGGTGCCCGGGCACCATGGTGCCCCAATTGAGCTTCCTATATATATATATATATATATATATATAAATACTTCCTACTCCTGGGTGTAACTACACCCACGTCTCATATACTACCATACGGAAGTATATAACATACTTTATTGGTTTGAGTATGTTCGTACACTATATCTAAGATACTCCATACCAACTTTGGTGAAAAAAATTAAATACACCCATAGTTTGCACTATATATACAAAATACATGCATATTTATACGTAAATAAATAGTGTACGTAAAAAAACGTACATACTACCAACAAAGTAGTATATATACTACCAAAATATTTTTATATACTTCATACTACATGTATATACTCTTAGGTATGGTAGATACTACCTAGATTGTGTGAAACACACGTGGGAGTAACTACACCCGGGTGTAGTATGAATATGTCATATATATATATATATATATATATATATATATATATATATATATATATATATATATATATATATATATATATATATATATATATATATTATGAGACTACTTAATCAAATGTGTTTTCATTCGAGATCGAGAACTTGTCAAAATTCAAGTTAATTAATTTATCAGCGCTAATTAGTTAGTCGCCTGCTTGATGCGCAATTAAGTGTCGTTGGCCTATATATGTAGGGTTTAATTAGGGTTAGGGTTAGTGTTAATTAGGGTATAGGGTCTAGGGTTTAGGGTTTAGTGTTTAGGGTTTAGGGCTTAGTGTTTAGCTTTTAGGGTTTAGGGTTTAGTGTTTAGGGTTTTTGGGTTTAGGGTTTAGTGTTTAGGGTTTAGGGTTTAGTGTTCAGGGTGTTTAGGGATTAGGGTTTTAGGGTTTTATGGTTTAAGGTTTAGGGATCATCGTTCGAGTGCGCACACACATTATTAGAGGCACCCGCCTTAATTTGCGCATAAAGTGCATGCGTATATATATAAGTGTGTTTCTTGGCCACCAACGATATATAGATCGAGAGATAGAGATTGAAATCCCCAAGAATATGTTCAAATATACGCACACACATGAATTATTAGAGGCACCCGCGCCTTTGCGCATAAAGTGCATGCATATGTGTGTTGTTCTGGCCACCAACGATAGATCGAGAGAGAGAGATTGAAATCCCCAAGAATTAGAGGACCCCCTTGCACAAGTGTTGGCCATCTATATATAATATGAATCCCAATAATGTTCATACATGATAGGGCATATGTGTGAAGCAAATTTTTTTCGAGAACTTGTAAAGATTCAAATTTATCAGTGCTAATGGAAACTAGTGCACATTAGAGGGACCCCCTTGCACACGTGTTGGCCATCTATGTATAGTTTGAATCCCAATAATGTTCATACATGATAGGCTATATGTGAATCAATTTTTTCTTCCAAGAACTTGTCAAGATTCAAATATATCGGTGCTAATGGAAACTAGTGCGCACTAGACGTGCCCCTTGCGCAAGTGCTGGCCATTACATATAGTTTAAATCTCAAGAATGTTCATACATGATAGTCCATATCTGCAAAGGAATTTTTTTCCCGTGAACTTGTCAAAATTCAAGTTTATCGGTGCAAATGGAAACTAGTCCAAAAAATTACATAGAGGTCCAAAAGAACTAGACAACAACTAATAGGACCTGCAACTTTACAAAAAGGACCCAAAACATATAGAAGAAAATCAATCGAGTCCTTCTGGACCGCACATCAGATCTCTGCTCCGCATCCTTTCCAGCAACTCCGTCGCCGGGGACGCACCACTTGGGACGATGTCGCCGGTAGTCGCCAGGACGATGGAGAAGAAGGGCCTCAGCAACGACATATTGACTCTGAGAAGGGCCGCTGAAAGGCCAAGATGTTCACGGGCAAGACGGATGACGCCGTCGTATGCCCCGAGCTTGTGAACGTTAGCAGCTTGACTTCCCCATTGGCCAGATCTGAAGCACTGACCAAAGCAAGCCTCACCGTTAGCGCCATCACCTTGATGGCACCAGATCGGGGTTTGGCCGGCAAGATCCGCCAGATCTGATCCACCAGATTCATCATAGGACAGATCTGAAGCCGATGACGAGATCCCCGACTCCATTGCGCCATTCTGCTCATGGGAAACACTGGATCTAAGCTTACAACAACACTAACTGCCTCGGATCCAAATTAGCTGACTCAACTTTGCTTATCTAAATATGGGTGTATCCACACATGTTTTTACTCTAGATACATACACGTCTAAGGATAGTTGAATCAATTAATTTAGTTTGGAGGGTGTACGATATAGAGAGAGAAGTCGGCCTCGTCTCCGGCCGGCGTGGCCGCCGGAGAGAAGGGGAGAGGAGCCGGGGGAGTGGGAGAGACTCTAGAGAGAAAGAGAAGAGGAAGAACTGAGAGCTCCCTGGGGAAGAACATTATTTTTGTCGTTCTGCTCGTAGCTTGAAACTAAAAATTTCGGCCGCGCGCCAAATCATCACGCCGCATCCATTCGAAAATCCCGTGAACAGTTTTACCCTTTTCACCCTGGTCCGGAAGCTACAACCCACCGACCATGGAGGGCTCTTTCGGTAACAATGAAATATCTTGCCTAGATCCTGAACCCTCCCCACAGGCCCACACACTACAAGAAAAGTTCTGATAGACAACGTCTCAAAATCGTCAGCTAAGGGGTATTTTTCGTCGCCTATGGGCCTAACCCGACGATATGGGTTCTGTTGTCGAAACTGCGTCAGGCAAAGTCCTACGACGATTTTTTCGGTCCGTCGCTCTTGGGCGCCCTTCCGCCACGGAAAATCGGACCGTTGCAGAAGTGTTTCCGGGAGCCCGTTGACTGCTGACGTCATGCAAACTGACACGTGGCAGACGCCGTTAACTGGCAGTTAACGGCGTTAACCGCTGAAACCCCGTGGTAGATGGTAGGCCCACACGAGACCTGCCACGTCTTAAGCGGGCCGGCCCATTAAGTTTGCGGGCTGGGCCAGCTGACTTAGTTTGACCGGTCAACTATATAGCTGGGCTAGTCCATTAGTTACGTGGGCCGGGCCTAACCTCTAAGGTTGACTGGTCAAAAGATTAATGGGCCGGCCCACTAAGCATGTGGGCCGGGCCGAATGCACTCGTTTGACCGGTCAACAGGCAAAAGGGCCGGCCCACAAAACATGTGGGACCCACTTTCATGTTATCGGGCCGGCGCATTTACCATGTGGGGTCCACCTTAAAGCAAGTGGGCCGGCCCAAGAAGTTATTGGGCCGGCCCAATTAGCATGTGGGTCCCACTTTCCTGCTATCGGGCCGGCGCCCATTTAGTACGTGGGGTCCACATTAGATCAAATGGGCCGGCCCACCAAGCCAGTGGGCCGGGCCAAAAGCACAGGTGGGTCCCACTTTCCTGTTAATGGGCCAGCCCATTTAGTATGTGGGGTCCACCATATAGCAAGTGGGCCGGCCCAACAAGATAGTGGGACGGGCCAAAAACACATGTGGGTCCCACTTTCCAGTTAAAGGGCCGACCAATTTAGTATGTGGGGTCCACCATATAGCAAGTGGGCCAGCCCAACACGCTAGTGGGCCGGGCCAAAATCACAGGTGGGTCCCTCTTTCCTCTTAAAGGGCCGGCCCATTTAGTATGTGGAGTCCACCATGTAGCAAGTGGGCCGGCCCAACAAGATAGTGGGCCGGGCCAAAAGCAAAGGTGGGTCCCACTTTCCTGTTAAAGGGCCGACCCATTTAGTATGTAGGGTCCACCTTATAGCAAGTGGGCCGGCCCAACAAGATAGTGGGCCGGGCCAAAAACACAGGTGGGTCCCACTTTCCTCTTAAAGGGCCGGCCCATTTAGTATGTGGGATCCACCACAAAAGCAATTGGCTGGCCCAACTAGTTAGTGGGCCAGCCCAGTAGTGGGTGGGGTCCACCTTAAAGCAAGTGGGCCGGCCCAATTAGAGTGTGGGGTCCACCGTAAATCAAGTGGGCTGGCCCAATAAGTAAGTGGGCCAGCCCGTTTAGTTGCTGTTTATATGGCGGCATAATAGGCGCTTTAGGATTTTGCGGGCCGGCACATATGTGATTTCGGTTAATTGGGCCGTTTAAGGGATGGGAATTCGTGTTTTAGATACTGAGAATATTTACGCAGCAATGATTTCTGTCGGATAGCCTCACTTACCACAAGCAACAAAGAAAAAATGCGCGAAAGAACTATAAAAACTAACTAAATATTACGTCAGCTGCACGGCTTTGAAAAAATATTGCAGAACCCAGAGAAATTGAATGGTAATTAAACCTAGCAATACAATGAAGCGATCCGGCAATCTTTTAAGTTGTTCATGCAGCACCTATATCTGAAACAAAGACATTACAAGTTAAGACAGCAAAAATGGAAAGGCAAAGACACTACAATATTGTTTGCCAAAGAATTTGGAACTCATCATTTCGTCGTTATAACAAGATCATTGTAATGCGCACAATAAGCAAACAAAGAGTGCATGCCGCATACCAACAGCCAATATAACAGAGCATGTTAGAATGAAACAGCAGACTTACTACTGTCGAGTCCCATGCAAACCAACATGTTCAGGGAGTACAAAATTGGCATGAACAACATAGTAGCAGGCTATAAATTTTGTAACAACGACTGAGCAAGATGAAGTTATGATGGCTACATCTACAGAGCAGGGAATGTAAACCAAAAATAGAAGTTACGATGGCAAAAGCTAAAGAGGAGGGAATGTGAACCAACATGTGCCAAGTGCAATTACTTCATTTTGGCCGTGAACTAAATAATACTCCTAAACTTATAGTGAAGGGGATGCAAATCAAGATGTTTCGGGATATAAACTTGTAATGAGTAACACATAGAGGATAGTTAATGCTGGAGCTTAGAATGGACCAGATACAGAATATAGTGGGATCACCTGTGAACTTGTATAAGAGGGAATGCAAACCAATATGTTCAGCATTCCATATGTGAGCGTCATGCCAAGTCAGAGAAACAAGTCAATAATGCAGCTTTTGAAGAACAAGATGGCACGCAAAATTATTATCTAGTAGTATGACAAGTTTATTTGTACTACAGGCTAGATAGTAGAGTGATAGCATGCCAAACTAAGTCCTTACTTTGTTAGCTTACAATGAACTAGATACAAAACAATGGCATCACCTGTAGTACAGGGAATGCAAGCCAACATGTTCATGGAGTAAAAAATTGGCGCAAACAACATAGTAGCAGGCCATAAGTTTTGTAACAACGACTGAGCAAGATAAAGTTATGATGGCTAGATCTACACAGCAGGGAATGTAAACCAAATATAGAAGTTACGATGCCAAAAGCTATAGAGCAGGGAATGCGAACCAACATGTGCAATTACTTAAAATTGGCCATGAACTAAATAATAGCAGGATGTTACTATAATACCTATAATTTGTGTAACAACGACTGAGCAAGATAGAAGTTATGATGGCTACATCTACAGAGCAGGGAACGCAAACCAAAATGTTCAATCGCTTAAAGTTAGCAATGAACTAGAAAATAGCAAGGTGTTACGGTCATAGCTAGGAATGAACTAAAAGAGCTTCAGACAAACAAGCATCTGAACCCAGAACATGGCGCTAAAACAAGGGACTTACATTAGGAGAAGCACTCTGTGGGAGTTACATCAGATCTTCCTGGGGTTGATAGATCCGGTGATGAAGTACGCTACATGTGCTACTTGGGGTTGGAGAGACGGCCATTACACTTCATGGTTACTCATCTCATCTGCAAAAACGTAACGGCGCGTCGTTAGCACAAACAGGTTCCCGCAAGATTAAACAAGAACTTGCAGGCAAGCAATAGAAAAGCGACAGTAGAAGAGTTTAGATCATGCACGGTGCCGGTGAAGCAGATCCGGTTCATGCACAGCGGTGTCGGTGAGCAAGATCCGATGCGGTGCACGACGGATCCGGCGAAGCGGCTCCGGTGGGGTGGACGATACCACAGCTGAAGCGACTGCGGTAGACTGCTGGATGAGCATATGGTTTCGAGGTTCGGCGGGGATGATCCGGTCCGGTTGATGACGGCGTCGATGAAGCGGCTCCGGCAGGCAGCCAGATGACGAGGATCCCGAGGGCTCGGGTAGGCCAGGGAAGTCCGGCGGGGATGTTCCGGTGCGGTGGTCGTGGAGGTGGGAGAGAGGGACTTGGGAAGTTCCGGTGGGTGGTCTGAGGGAAATGAATTTTTTTGGGAGGGTTTCCGGGCTAGGGAGGTGGTGATCCAAAAAATGACGGTCATACCCCCCCCAACCGACTTTGCTGTCATCTCCACAGGGGTAGAATGGGAATTTGGAAGCGTGTGAAATTTTTGTATTTTGTGGGCGGGAAGTTTTGCCGGTATGAGATTTTGAATTTGGCTAAGGTCCAACTATAATGATAAAAAATTGTGAGACCGTACTAGTACCTCTGTTCAAGGCCGAGTGCAAAATCAAATCATCATCACCTTGAATACCGGTTACTATCATCGTGATCTATCTTCTTATCCCATTCAAAAACCCATCTGAAATATTTCAGGATTGGTGGGAGATTTTGCCACCCGACTGAGATTTGATTTTGAATATGGCTATGGTCAAGTAATATAATATAATACTAATATAAAGACGGTACACCTGGTTAAGTACAGTACTAATTGCTCTGCTCCGGCAGTCAAGGCCAACAACCACATCAAGCCATCATCATTACAAACAAAATCAGTCAAATCTAGAAGCTAGTATATGAAAAATTCACAGCAGCATAATAAATCCAGAAAACTAAGTACAGAGTATAATACATAAACTGCATACAATAGCCAAAAGCAGCCAATAACAATGTTAATGTTCACGACAAACTAATCTGAAAATAATACAAGACTCAATGTATGGCCAACATGAAGATTAGGATACCCAGGATGAATGAATCTGATCTTCATTTAGCATATATTTCTTCGTCACTCCATTCTCTGATCTGAATGAAATATTCATTGAACTCCTTCCGTCTACAGTGTGCAACCAATACATCCTCCAAACGGTATGGCCTTTGTTCATTTCTCATACCGTAGTTTCCTAATATATCCACACGTATTGGCCACTCATCCCAGGCCTTTATATCATCAAAGTACTCTCCGATATAACCCAAATCTGCGTAGTAGATGCAGCCAGGTCGAAGTGTCGGGTGCACTCTGGTGTCGACGGAGATACACCGGATATAATGGAAGAAGAAGGCACGACTGCCAATGTTATTGACAGCATGGAGAGAGCGGCTCTCAGTGTCCACACGGTAGACCAATGATTGACCTTCCTCCAAATGCTTGTTGTCCAACAACACAAGCAGCAGAGCACCATCCGACTTCACAAGGTATAACTTGTTATTTCCAAGTTCTGGAAATGAAAATAGTGTATCCATGTTGACTGTGCTCGCGCGCTGCTCCAATTGGACATTGTTAGTGCACACTAATTTTCCGAACTCAAAATTGTTCACAGCTATTGCATACAATTCACCATTGAACGGGGTAATGCAACGCAGAGAATGGTGCTCGGTCGAAAATCTTCCTTCTCCCCAATCTTCATCTATACCCTTAGTTGGAGTGCTCTCATCAACCCAAGCAATTTCCGCCGGGTAATCTTTGGAAACGAAGACCATAGTCGGGGACTTCATTACAGTGACTGACTTCAGAATAACATATGGCATATGCGCCTCAAACCTAGTATTCAATGTCTTTGTGAGTGGGTTCAGAAGCCGTATCTTGTGCGGCTGGTTCTTCTGGGCAAGCACGATGACGCCACGGCAAAAGCCGATGAAGTAGTATCTAAAATATATTGATGAAGATAACATTCAGCAGTAAGATGTTTACGATTGAAAATAAAAATAGATTAACTCTATAGATATGGAGGAATTTGAACCTTGCATGAACTTCCGTTAGATCGATGGTGACGTAGCGGGATGTGCGGAGGTGGAGGAAGGTGAAATCAGCAGCGCGTGGAAGGGCGTGTTCTACCATGATCCATTCGTGCAGGTGCACGTCGGGCTCAGGTAAACCTGAGCGCCAATTTCTACAAACTTGCCTCAAAGCAGAGTAGGTGTCCATGTACTCCTCGTTCGCCAGTAAGCAGTCCCCGATCTTGTGAAGTGGTCCGTCAGCCCTGAGAGAGGCCCAGTCCACGGAGGCGCGGCGCTTGGATGCGCCGCCCTCGGAGGCGACGGTCTCGGGGGCGACGGCCGCCGGCGCATTCTTCTTGTCCATCGCCGGCAGGGAACGCGCGTAGGGCGGTTGGTGTTTTTTCATTCGATTTGGAGAAGTTGATGGGACGTGAGAGGCGTGGTTGCGTGCGTGAGTGAGAATGAGACTGTGTGCAGAGGGAGGGACAGAGGGGCTCTGTACAGGCAACGTGACGGTTGGTCTCGGCAGTTTCTCAAAAAAGCTAGACGTTTGGTCTCAACACGCGCACCGCCTAACCGCTGCGCACCACGACACGCGTCCGTGGTACTGCACGTCTGCACCGTTACGTGTACTCAGTTCTACCGTCGAGCCTTACACTGGAAAAATATATGTACTCAGTTTTCCCCTCGAGTACTAATACTGGCTAGTGCAATATACTCAGTTTTACCCTCAAGTGGCTGGTCAACAGAGAGTCAACAAATGGAATTAAGCTAGTATCTAATTGAGTAATTTCATGCGCAAAAAATAAAATCATAGTGCCTCCTACTCATGGAGTCTTGTTAAGAAGAGGAGGTCTAACACGTGGAAAACAGAATAGCACAGCACAGGTCCGAAATGATGGAAAGGGCTAGGCAATCCACTTATAGATCTCAACAAAAACCACATGGAACTATATTAAACTTATGCAGTAGCCAACGCAACCAAAATTCAGAAGTGCAGACTGAGTCCCAACACATTTGCTTCGGTGTCCCATCCTTCGTTCAAACTGTAGTGAACTAAAACATATGAATGGCAAAGATCTCTTTTTTAACTCTTCATAACCAAGGGCGTAATGATTAAAAGTGAATAAAAAGACATAAGTGTAAGCTCTCAAGTAGCCAGTACGGTCCATTTGAGTCTATATTGTTCAGTAGTCAGACACGCAGACAACGTTGTACATTGAAAACCAAAACGTGGGTAAAATATTTCGCCAGCCACATTGGCTGTTAGGAACATTAAGTACACCTAGTATATCTATATGATGGTATATAGGGCTTGATATGGGTTTTTACGGGCTAAAAAATGAAGGCACATGGCAAAAATTACCCCTTCAAGTTTTGGTGAGGGGGGGACACCGAAGCAAGCCTCGAGTCCCAAAGGCACAACACAATACGGAAACTTGCAAACTTACATAAAAGGGGCTATGCAACCCACTTATACACACACTAACAGCCATCCTCATGTGTGACAAGAGAAATTCAACACTGGATTCGGAGGTAGGCACATGAAGCTTTACAAGGGCCAATGGGCACCAACAAATTATGGATGAATTGAACCACACCGTCAACAATTCAAACTCGAGACCTTGGCTCTAATACCATTTAAGTTCAAACTGATTGAAAAGGCTAGGCAACCAATTTATAAAACATCCACAGGAACAACTACCAAGTTGATCCCAGCCGCAGATAAAATGCATCCACCAACAAAATAGGAACATTGCCTCAGTCTCAGGAAAAATTTCACATTACCAAGGTACTCACATGTCAATGTCAGTGTTCATCTCCAATTATCTATGCCATTTTATTAGTCTTTGAGGGATTATAACGAACTTGATTGGCCTCCTGTAGTAGGGCATCACATGCTTCTGATCTCGATCTCAACATGTCAACTTGGTTTCTTAACACATCTGCTGCAGCTCGTTCTATTTGGAGTTGTTCCTCTAGAACTTGTGCAGAGAAAGACTTGGACTTGGACTTGGACTTGGACTGCAAAAACCCAGCATTTCGCAGGAAAGTGTTTTTGGTGATATCTTTACTTTTAAGTACCATGGTAAATGTCTCCATACATTCTTCTAGAGTTTTTTCCATACCGTCTTTCCCGGGTTTTGCCATCTCCAATTTCATATTTGCCTGAAAAGTTTTCAGTCGTGTAAAAATTGAAGTTATTACAGAGAAACATGCAAACGGTAGATTTAATGTGTATGAACTACTTTTAATCCTACAAGTTGGTATGCCTGATTACACATCAAATGCATTTTCACAAAAACGTCTATAAGATCATATTGACATGCCCATTATTGCTCCTACAAATTAGCAAGTGTGTCGTTAAAAAATTTAAATCATAAAGAAGACTTACAATAACACTTTCTGCGAGTTCTCCTATCACATTATGTTTGTTCTTCTGGCATTCCTCGAACTGCTCTGCCAGAGTCATCTCTTTGTCTGGTTGCATGTTGTTTGCATGATCTACTTTCTGCATTTTTGTACAATCATATAGAAATCAATAACGTGGTTAAAATGGAGGATGCAAATATAACATGCACATGGAGTTCTACACAATTTACGAGTAACATATGTAGCAGTACAGACCAGCGGGGCATTACTTTTTGCCAGAGATGCCCAACCAAGTGACGAGATCCTGTACGGCTTGGTAAACATTGTTTCAAGCGGTTAGCCTGGTTCCTTTTAGACAACGTCTGCAAAAGGAGACTAGTGAGACACTAGCGCAAAATAAGTATTCGGAATTTAATCTGGTTTCACGGTCCTCATAAGCCATACCACATTCTTTGGATCAGACCAGTGCTTGACAAGATCTCCCCACTGCTCGTCAGTCATACAGGGTGCAGGACACTTTGTTCGAACATTGGCAGTAATCTGGCCAGTGAAGTATGTCGCCTTAAGCTTATAGCGGTGCTGGCGCAACAATTCTTGGAATATGGAAGCGATGACAAACTTTACATTGTCATTATCCTCATCGAATTCAAACCTTAACTGCTCACAACGGTTGAATGATTGGTGAGTTATATAGCATAGAAACAACAGTAAGCTACAAGAAATGGGACAGATCAATGTGGAATAATTTATCATTACCAGGAGAAGCATGACTTACATGTAAATTATGCACTAAACTCTCGAACTGTGAAAGGGTGTCAACATGCTGCTTCCACAATGGGAAGGTAGGAAGTTCATTCCTGATAAAATAGCCAATATGTGATACAAGATATGAAGATTCATGCGGATGAAGTGGCCTTCTGCCACCTACAATAGATGTGATGCGAAATCTTGAACCCATTCCGGAAATCTTAGCTGCAAGTTTTCTTCCTACCGTTGGCCCCCTCATTTTTATTGATCGTGGCGAACCTACCAAGTTAAGCATCACATCAAGCTATCATGGTATATAGATACATAAGGGAGCATTAAACTACAAGTCTTGAAAAAAGTATTACCTTTTTTGGCGTGGGACTCATCATCGGGAGAGGAGTTGTCTTTCGCAGGACTAAGGGTCGGAGGGAGATCATCACCAGTTTGCTGGTGTTGTGGCAGCACTGTTTGGACATTTGAGGCTGTATCATCTGGGACTAGCATCATGTGTCCTTGGCCATTATTACCTACCACCACTCCTGATGGTGCCAATTGTTGGCTCGAATTTGCTGTGGAAACTGGTTCTGTTGGCAATTGTTGCTGAGAAACAGTATTGGCAACTAGTGGTTGTGGAATGTGTGGGCTGGTACATGCTGGGGCTACTTCTGTCTGATTCGATGGTTTGTGGTTTTTACGAGACCTTTTACTGTTATCATTCTCGGCCTGTTCGCCACCTTGTGTCAGTCTTTTGTTAGACCTTGTAATAGGAGGAGCAGCACAAGCATCAGGCTTAACCCTTTTTTTATTACGCACTGTCACCCATCCTCTGGTATCAGCCTGAGGTTCCTGTTGAGTGTTCTTCCTCCTGTTCGTTCTTGAAAAGTTCTTGCCCAAATCTGCAGATGCCTGTCACACATAAATGATATTTCAATGTACAATATTATATGATGATGATATGCAGATGTAATGGAAAACAGTAAGGCAACATATGCCAAAACATATATGATGCGTTAACTAAGCAGGAAAAATTGTAGTAATGAGATTGAACATGGCATGGGTAACATATTTGGTAGGACTGGGATACAACAAATGGAAGTTGGGACAAATAATTCGATGACAGGACAGAGGAAACTCACCTTGTTGTGTTGCAGAGGATAGTCGACCAGGGCATCTTCCTGAGTCAGCTTGCCATCACAATCAGCAGGATCAAATTCTGAATCAGAGGAATGTTCCGTATCCTTTGTGATGGAGGTGGGTGGCGTTTTTGCACTAGACCTTGTAGAAGGATGTAGTGTTAGGCCCAACGAGGCTGCAACTCGGCTATTATGCAGGATAGTTTGCCTCTGTTGCTCTTCGTACTCATTTTCGAGTGGAAGACCTAACATGCATTGGCGAGAAATGCAGATGAGATTTATCATGGAACTGTGCATATAAGAACAAATTAATAGTAGCAGTGAGACTGCTCAAAAGGTGTAATGACAAACAAACTATGGCTCAAAAATAATTGATGTTCATATTGTCAAGCTTCATGCACTAGCCAACGCAACCGGAAGTCCGGACTGATGGAAAGGGCAAACAAATTATGGCTCAAAAATAATTTATGTTGGGCAACAGAGGGCAGCAGCAACAATTTTTAGGATAAGTATGAATGTCAAGCTTCATGCAGTAGCCAACGCAACCAAAAGTCCGAACTGATGGAAAGGGCTAAGCAATCCACATATAGACTCAAACACATAAGTGTCATTTCATGCCCATGGTTAACCATATGGAATGGCGTGTGCTTAATATAATTGCCTAGGGTCTTCCAAGTTCCAACAGATCGGTCTATTGGATGAACTTGCTAGAGCATGTAATTTGAAATGGTATCAGACCTACAAGGTCCTGAGTTCAAATCCTAGCAAGTAGCAACGCAGTATTCAAAATAAATACTTGCAGCCTTCCTAAAAAAATATCTAATGATACATGCCTAAGGCTCGGTCTATTGAATGAGCGGTTTTATCACTTAGCACCACAAGTTGGGAATTTTTATCACAAAACACCAACATTTGGGGAAATTATTTCACATAACACATTATTTGTCATTAGTTGGCTTGACAAGAGCATCACCCTACAGCGTGACACCAATTTACAGTACGTGAGCATGTTTGCTACAAACAAATGAATTTTGGTGTGAAATTTTGTAGACACTCTGTGGAAATGAGAATATGAGTCACACTTGTTACATATGCTACACACAAAATGAATTACCATATGACAAATATCCATTGAAATTATAACCACACAAGAACATGAGATTTGGGTAATATATTCTGTACCAGCATAAGGTTTTGATAATGTGTACCAATACAACTACCCTGGACATAAGATTTTTTTGAACTGTATGGACATAAGATTTAACAACTAGTGTTGACAAACAGCTTTGTATTTAGCGTTTAACAGCAAATACCACAAAATAAAGTCTAATTGTCTTTCACCTGCTGTCACTCTTAAACTGACGGTGGCCTGAAGTCACTAATGGGCTATCAAACAGAGATCATGTATTCTGCGAAACAATTACCCCAAATGTTGGTGTTTTGTGATACAAATTTCTAGGGTTGTGGTTCTGTGATAAAATAAAATCCCGAACTTCTGGTGTTAAGTGATATAAAACCTCATTGGATGAACTGGCTAGAGCATGCAATTCCACATGGCGCACACAGAGTTGCAAATAGAAAAAAATACAGGCAGTTTAATACTATCAATAAATTGCTCTGCTAGCTTGACTGCTATCATAACCTTTGTAAAACGTACTACCACCATCCCGAAGTTTTTACCAAAAATCATTATTAACATGCAAAATACAAATTTAACATCATTAAATAGATAACGAATATATTTTCGTACGGTATCTACGAAATATTATATTTCTTGATAGATTGTTCTGAAAGTTTGGTCAAACTTTACTTGGTTTGACTTTTATAAATAAGCCTTCAGGTCTGGGTGTGTCTATGTCTCAGTCAACTGAGAAATTCTTAAGTCTCAGTCACTTCAGAAAAGTGCAACTGCAGTTCAAAAAAATGTGCAACTCGGATCAGTTGCACTTTTCTAGTAGAAAAGTGCAATTGCACTTTTTTGACAGAAAAGTGCAGCTCAAGTGCATTTTTGTGAGTGACTGAGACTTTAGAAATTCTCAGTTGACTGAGAAAAGTATTCAAACCCCAAAAAAGTACCACACAAAAGTGATATTTGGAAAAGAAAAGCGTAACGAAAGCGGACATAAGCTCTGCCTCTCCATCAGCAGATGTAAGGTTACGATCAGCAGAGTTCCGAGATAAAAAAATACAGGCAGTTTAATACAATCAACAAATTGCTCTGCTAGCTTGACTGCTATCATAACCTTTGTAAAATGCATACTTCAAACCCCCAAAACATATCACACAGAAGTGATTCTCGGTAAAGAAATGCATAGCGAAAGCGGACATAACCTCGATCTTCCTCTCGATCAGCAGATGTAAGGTTGAGATCTCATATAGCTACGCGGCAAAAAACTATCTACACTGATCTAATATCAGCAAGAATGCATTGCAAGAAAGCAACGAAAACTAGTGTCAGAAATCAAATGCATATAACAAAAGCGGACATGTAAAGTATTCATCAACCTTCATCTAAGGCTAGGGCGGATTTACTCTTTGGTTGGGGGTGGTCGACTTTTGGGCCGCGTTTTTTGCCCCTCTCGATCTCCGGTGAGGTGGACTATGATACGTCTCCGACGTATCGATAATTTCTTATGTTCCATGCCACATTATTGATGTTATCTACACGTTTTATGCACACTTTATGTCATATTCGTGCATTTTCTGGAACTAACCTATTAACAAGATGCCAAAGTGCCAGTTGCTGTTTTCTGCTGTTTTTGGTTTCAGAAATCCTAGTAACGAAATATTCTCGGAATTGGACGAAATCAACGCCCAGGGTCCTATTTTGCCACGAAGCTTCCAGAAGTCCGAAGAGGAGACGAAGAGGGGCTACGAGGGGGCCACACCCTAGGGCGGCGTGGCCCCCCCCTTGGCCGCGCGGCCCTGTGGTGTGGGGCCCTCGTGCCGCCTCCTGACCTGCCCTTCCGCCTACTTAAAGCCTCCGTCGCGAAACCCCCAGTACCGAGAGCCACGATACGGAAAACCTTCCAGAGACGCCGCCGCCGCCGATCCCATCTCGGGGGATCCAGGAGATCGCCTCCGGCACCCTGCCGGAGAGGGGAATCATCTCCCGGAGGACTCTACGCCGCCATGGTCGCCTCCGGAGTGATGTGTGAGTAGTCTACCCCTGGACTATGGGTCCATAGCAGTAGCTAGATGGTTGTCTTCTCCCCATTGTGCTTCATTGTCGGATCTTGTGAGCTGCCTAACATGATCATGATCATCTATCTGTAATTCTATATGTTGCGTTTGTTGGGATCCGATGAATAGAGAATACTTGTTATGTTGATTATCAAAGTTATATCTATGTGTTGTTTATGATCTTGCATGCTCTCCGTTACTAGTAGATGCTCTGGCCAAGTAGATGCTTGTAACTCCAAGAGGGAGTATTTATGCTCGATAGTGGGTTCATGCCTGCATTGACACAGGACGATGTGAGAAAGTTCTAAGGTTGTGTTGTGCTGTTGCCACTAGGGATAAAACATTGATGCTATGTCTAAGGATGTAGTTGTTGATTACATTACGCACCATACTTAATGCAATTGTCTGTTGCTTTGCAACTTAATACTGGAGGGGGTTCGGATGATAACCTGAAGGTGGACTTTTTAGGCATAGATGCAGTTGGATGGCGGTCTATGTACTTTGTCGTAATGCCCAATTAAATCTCACTATACTCATCATGATATGTATGTGCATGGTCATGCCCTCTTTATTTGTCAATTGCCCAACTGTAATTTGTTCACCCAACATGCTGTTTATCTTATGGGAGAGACACCTCTAGTGAACTGTGGACCCCGGTCCAATTCTCTATCTTGAAATACAATCTCTTGCAATACTTGTTCTACTGTTTTCTGCAAACAATCATCTTCCACACAATACGGTTAATCCTTTGTTACAGCAAGCCGGTGAGATTGACAACCTCACTGTTTCGTTGGGGCAAAGTACTTTGGTTGTGTTGTGTAGGTTCCACGTTGGCGCCGGAATCCCTGGTGTTGCGCCGCACTACATCCCGCCGCCATCAACCTTCAACGTGCTTCTTGGCTCCTCCTGGTTCGATAAACCTTGGTTTCTTTCTGAGGGAAAACTTGCTGCTGTGTGCATCATACCTTCCTCTTGGGGTTCCCAACGAACGTGTGAGTTACACGCCATCAAGCTCTTTTTCTGGCGCCGTTGCCGGGGAGATCAAGACACGCTGCAAGGGGAGTCTCCACTTCTCAATCTCTTTACTTTGTTTTTGTCTTGCTTTATTTTATTTACTACTTTGTTTGCTGCACTAAATCAAAATACAAAAAAATTAGTTGCTAGTTTTACTTTATTTGCTATCTTGTTTGCTATATCAAAAACACAAAAAAATTAGTTACTTGCATTTACTTTATCTAGTTTGCTTTATTTACTGTTGCTAAAATGGCTACCCCTGAAAATACTAAGTTGTGTGACTTCACAACCACAAATAATAATGATTTCTTATGCACACCTATTGCTCCACCTGCTACTACAGCAGAATTCTTTGAAATTAAACCTGCTTTACTGAATCTTGTTATGCGAGAGCAATTTTCTGGTGTTAGTTCTGATGATGCTGCTGCCCATCTTAATAACTTTGTTGAACTATGTGAAATGCAAAAATATAAAGATTTAGATGGTGACATTATAAAATTAAAATTGTTCCCTTTCTCATTAAGAGGAAGAGCTAAAGATTGGTTGCTATCTCTGCCTAAGAATAGTATTGATTCATGGACTAAATGCAAGGATGCTTTTATTGGTAGATATTATCCCCCTACTAAAATTATATCTTTGAGGAGTAGCATAATGAATTTTAAAAAATTAGATACTGAACATGTTGCTCAAGCTTGGGAAAGAATGAAATCTTTGGTTAATAATTGCCCAACCCATGGACTGACTACTTGGATGATCATCCAAACCTTCTATGCAGGACTAAATTTTTCTTCGCGGAATTTATTGGATTCAGCTACTGGAGGTGCCTTTATGTCCATCACTCTTGGTGAAGCAACAAAGCTTCTTGATAATATGATGATCAACTACTCTGAATGGCACACGGAAAGAGCTCCACAAGGTAAGAAGGTAAATTCTGTCGAAGAAACCTCTTCCTTGAGTGATAAGATTGATGCTATTATGTCTATGCTTGTGAATGATAGGACTAATATTGATCCTAATAATGTTCCGTTAGCTTCATTGGTTGCACAAGAAGAACATGTTGATGTAAACTTTATTAAAAATAATAATTTCAACAACAATGCTTACCGGAACAATTCTAGTAACAACTATAGGCCATATCCTTATAATAATGGCAACGGCTATGGTAATTCTTATGGGAATTCTTACAACAATAATAGGAATTCACCCCCTGGACTTGAATCCATGCTTAAAGAATTTATTAGTACACAAACTGCTTTTAACAAATCTGTTGAAGAAAAGCTTGGGAAAATTGATATACTTGCTTCTAAAGTCGATAGTCTTGCTGCTGATGTTGATCTTTTGAAATCGAAAGTTATGCCTAATGAAAATCATAATAATAAAATTGTTACTACATCAAATGCCATCCAAGTTATAATTAATGAGAATATAAGATTAATGGCTGAACTGCGTGCTAGGTGGGATAGAGAAGAAAATGAAAAACTAGCTAAAGAGAAGAATGTAGCTAAAGTTTGGACTATTACCACCACTTGTAATGCTAATGCTACACATGTTGCTGCACCTCCTACTAATAATAATAAAAGAATTGGTGTTAGCAATGTTTCCACTTCTAATGCAAAGCGCGAGAAACTGCTCAAACCGCTAAAATCTGAAACTGCTTGTGATAAAACTGCTGAAATTTTTTCCAACATTGGGGATGATGATCCCATTGCTTTAGATTATAATGGTTTGAATTTTGATGATTGCCACATCTCTGAAGTTATAAAGTTCTTGCAAAAACTTGCTAAAAGTCCTAATGCTAGTGCTATAAATTTGGCTTTCACGCAACATATTACAAATGCTCTCATAAAAGCTAGAGAAGAGAAACTAGAGCGCGAAGCCTCTATTCCTAGAAAGCTAGAGGATGGTTGGGAGCCCATCATTAAGATGAAGGTTAAAGATTTTGATTGTAATGCTTTATGTGATCTTGGTGCAAGTATTTCTGTTATGCCTAAGAAAATTTATAATATGCTTGATTTGCCACCGCTGAAAAATTGTTATTTGGATGTTAATCTTGCTGATCATTCTACAAAGAAACCTTTGGGGAAAGTTGATAATGTTCGCATTACCGTTAACAATAACCTTGTCCCCGTTGATTTTGTTGTCTTGGATATTGAATGCAATGCATCTTGTCCCATTATATTGGGAAGACCTTTTCTTCGAACTGTTGGTGCTATCATTGATATGAAGGAAGGTAATATAAAATATCAATTTCCTCTCAAGAAAGGTATGGAACACTTCCCTAGAAAGAGAATGAAGTTACCTTTTGATTCAATTATGAGAAAAAATTATGATGTTGACACTTCGTCTCTTGATAATACTTGATACATACTTTCTGCGCCTAGCTGAAAGGCGTTAAAGAAAAGCGCTTATGGGAGACAACCCATGTTTTTACCTACAGTACTTTGTTTTTATTTTGTGTCTTGGAAGTTGTTTACTACTGTAGCAACCTCTCCTTATCTTAGTTTAGTGTTTTGTTGTGCCAAGTAAAGTCTTTGATAGTAAAGTAAGTACTAGATTTGGATTACTGCGCAGTTCCAGATTTCTTTGCTGTCACGAATCTGGGTCTACCTCCCTGTAGGTAGCTCAGAAAATTAAGCCAATTTACGTGCATGATCCTCAGATATGTACGCAACTTTCATTCAATTTGAGCATTTTCATTTGAGCAAGTCTGGTGGCCTAATCAAATTCGTCAATACGAACTGTTCTGTTTTGACAGATTCTGCCTTTTATTTCGCATTGCCTCTTTTGCTATGTTGGATGAATTTCTTTGATCCATTAATGTCCAGTAGCTTTATGCAATGTCCAGGAGTGTTAAGAATGATTGTGTCACCTCTGAATATGTTAATTTTTATTGTCACTAACCCTCTAATGAGTTGTTCTAAGTTTGGTGTGGAGGAAGTTTTCAAGGATCAAGAGAGGAGTATGATGCAACATGATCAAGGAGAGTGAAAGCTCTAAGCTTGGGGATGCCCCGGTGGTTCACCCCTGCATATATCAAGAAGACTCAAGCGTCTAAGCTTGGGGATGCCCAAGGCATCCCCTTCTTCATCGAAAACATTATCAGGTTCCTCCCCTGAAACTATATTTTTATTCCATCACATCTTATGTGCTTTGCTTGGAGCGTCGGTTTGTTTTTGTTTTTTGTTTTGTTTGAATAAAATGGATCCTAGCATTCACTTTATGGGAGAGAGACACACTCCGCTGTAGCATATGGACAAGTATGTCCTTAGTTTCTACTCATAGTATTCATGGCGAAGTTTCTTCTTCGTTAAATTGTTATATGGTTGGAATTGGAAAATGATACATGTAGTAATTGCTATAAATGTCTTGGGTAATGTGATACTTGGCAATTGTTGTGCTCATGTTTAAGCTCTTGCATCATATGCTTTGCACCCATTAATGAAGAAATACATAGAGCATGCTAAAATTTGGTTTGCATATTTGGTTTCTCTAAGGTCTAGATAATTTCTAGTATTGAGTTTGAACAACAAGGAAGACGGTGTAGAGTCTTATAATGTTTTCAATATGTCTTTTATGTGAGTTTTGCTGCACCGGTTCATCCTTGTGTTTGTTTCAAATAAGCCTTGCTAGCCTAAACCTTGTATCGAGAGGGAATATTTCTCATGCATCCAAAATACTTGAGCCAACCACTATGCCATTTGTGTCCACCATACCTACCTACTACATGGTATTTCCCGCCATTCAAAAGTAAATTGCTTGAGTGCTACCTTTAAAATTCCATCATTCACCTTTGCAATATATAGCTCATGGGACAAATAGCTTAAAAACTATTGTGGTATTGAATATGTAATTATGCACTTTATCTCTTATTAAGTTGCTTGTTGTGCGATAACCATGTTTACTGGGGACGCCATCAACTATTCCTTGTTGAATTTCATGTGAGTTGCTATGCATCTTCGTCTTGTCTGAAGTAAGAGAGATCTACCACCTTATGGTTAAGCATGCATATTGTTAGAGAAGAACATTGGGCCGCTAACTAAAGCCATGATCCATGGTGGAAGTTTCAGTTTTGGACAAATATCCTCAATCTCATATGAGAAAATTATTAATTGTTGTTACATGCTTATGCATAAAAGAGGAGTCCATTATCTGTTGTCTATGTTGTCCCGGTATGGATGTCTAAGTTGAGAATAATCAATAGCGAGAAATCCAATGCGAGCTTTCTCCTTAGACCTTTGTACAGGCGGCATAGAGGTACCCCATTGTGACACTTGGTTAAAACATGTGCATTGCGATGATCGGTAGTCCAAGCTAATTAGGACAAGGTGCGGGCACTATTAGTACACTATGCATGAGGCTTGCAACTTGTAAGATATAATTTACATGATACATATGCTTTATTACTACCGTTGACAAAATTGTTTCATGTTTTCAAAATCAAAGCTCTAGCACAAATATAGCAATCGATGCTTTTCCTCTATGGAGGACAATTCTTTTACTTTCAATGCTGAGTCAGTTCACCTATTTCTCTCCACCTCAAGAAGCAAACACTTGTGTGAACTGTGCATTGATTCCTACATACTTGCTTATTGCACTTATTATATTACTCTATGTTGACAATATCCATGAGATATACATGTTACAAGTTGAAAGCAACCGCTGAAACTTAATCTTCCTTTGTGTTGCTTCAATGCCTTTACTTTGAATTATTGCTTTATGAGTTAACTCTTATGCAAGACTTATTGATGCTTGTCTTGAAGTGCTATTCATGAAAAGTCTTTGCTTTATGATTCACTTGTTTACTCATGTCATATACATTGTTTTGATCGCTGCATTCACTACATATGCTTTACAAATAGTATGATCAAGGTTATGATGGCATGTCACTCCAGAAATTATCTGTGTTATCGTTTTACCTGCTCGGGACGAGCAGCACTAAGCTTGGGGATGCTGATACGTCTCCGACGTATCGATAATTTCTTATGATCCATGCCACATTATTGATGTTATCTACATGTTTTATGCACACTTTATGTCATATTCGTGCATTTTCTGGAACTAACCTATTAACAAGATGCCGAAGTGCCAGTTGCTGTTTTCTGCTGTTTTTGGTTTCAGAAATCCTAGTAACGAAATATTCTCGGAATTGGACGAAATCAACGCCCAGGGTCCTATTTTGCCACGAAGCTTCCAGAAGTCCGAAGAGGAGACGAAGAGGGGCCACGAGGGGGCCACACCCTAGGGCGGCGCGGCCCCCCCTTGGCCGCGCGGCCCTGTGGTGTGGGGCCCTCGTGCCGCCTCCTGACCTGCCCTTCCGCCTACTTAAAGCCTCCGTCGCGAAACCCCCAGTACCGAGAGGCACGATACGGAAAACCTTCCAGAGACGCCGCCGCCGCCGATCCCATCTCGGGGGATCCAGGAGATCGCCTCCGGCACCCTGCCGGAGAGGGGAATCATCTCCCGGAGGACTCTACGCCGCCATGGTCGCCTCCGGAGTGATGTGTGAGTAGTCTACCCCTGGACTATGGGTCCATAGCAGTAGCTAGATGGTTGTCTTCTCCCCATTGTGCTTCATTGTCGGATCTTGTGAGCTGCCTAACATGATCAAGATCATCTATCTGTAATTCTATATGTTGCGTTTGTTGGGATCCGATGAATAGAGAATACTTGTTATGTTGATTATCAAAGTTATATCTATGTGTTGTTTATGATCTTGCATGCTCTCCGTTACTAGTAGATGCTCTGGCCAAGTAGATGCTTGTAACTCCAAGAGGGAGTATTTATGCTCGATAGTGGGTTCATGCCTGCATTGACACCTGGGACAGTGACAGAAAGTTCTAAGGTTGTGTTGTGCTGTTGCCACTAGGGATAAAACATTGATGCTATGTCTAAGGATGTAGTTGTTGATTACATTACGCACCATACTTAATGCAATTGTCTGTTGCTTTGCAACTTAATACTGGAGGGGGTTCGGATGATAACCTGAAGGTGGACTTTTTAGGCATAGATGCAGTTGGATGGCGGTCTATGTACTTTGTCGTAATGCCCAATTAAATCTCACTATACTCATCATGATATGTATGTGCATGGTCATGCCCTCTTTATTTGTCAATTGCCCAACTGTAATTTGTTCACCCAACATGTTGTTTATCTTATGGGAGAGACACCTCTAGTGAACTGTGGACCCCGGTCCAATTCTCTATACTGAAATACAATCTACTGCAATACTTGTTCTACTGTTTTCTGCAAACAATCATCTTCCAGACAATACGGTTAATCCTTTGTTACAGCAAGCCGGTGAGATTGACAACCTCACTGTTTCGTTGGGGCAAAGTACTTTGGTTGTGTTGTGCAGGTTCCACGTTGGCGCCGGAATCCCTGGTGTTGCGCCGCACTACATCCCGCCGCCATCAACCTTCAACGTGCTTCTTGGCTCCTCCTGGTTCGATAAACCTTGGTTTCTTTCTGAGGGAAAACTTGCTGCTGTGCGCATCATACCTTCCTCTTGGGGTTTCCAACGAACGTGTGAGTTACACGCCATCAGACTACAGAGTCGGGGAAGCAGATCCGGGGCAGATATGGCGCAGTCAACGTCGGCGTCGAGGAAGCTAATCCGGCTTGCTAGACAGCAAGGGAGGTCCGCCGGTAAAACATGGTCGGTCACTACGGTGGCCGGTGAGGAGGCAGTGATGGTGAGGAGGGGCGGTGAGGCACGGCCGTCGTCGTGGGAGTGTGCCTGGTAGAAGCATGAGAAAGATGTGGTGTTAATATTGTGCTCTACAGGGAAATATCCTCTGTTGACCGATGTTTTATAGGCCGACGGGCAAACCGCAGGTTTTGGGGTAGCTTGAAAATGGGACGCGCCAACAATTTCGGCGCGTGTTTTGCGGCAGAGATGAAAGTCACCCATAAGAAACTTTCCTCATGGAATACCTTTTGCTTGTTGGTTGGTCGTGTGGACAACATATATATGGGAGATGCCCATAGCTAGCTAGGCCATTCATATTAAACTCGAGTGATTATCACTAAGTTTACAATGAATATATTTCATGACACTTGCTATTGGCCGGATAGTAGAAAATATATTTCATGACTTCCCATATTAGTTAATTTATATTATTTCAATTGCTAAAATATTTGCATATTCTTTTAGAGTTCTAAAAAACACACTACACAATGACAATGGATATTACCACTACCTTCTAGGTCCCGGCCATCAGATTTAGGGCTCCTTTGATTCATAGGATTTGCATAGGAATTGTGTAGGATTTGGTTCCTATGGAAAAATTTCCTATACATGTTGTTTGATTCATAGGAATATATCCTATAGGAAAAATACCTATGGAAATCTTGTAGTGTAATTCCTATAGGAAAAAAACATTTGCTCATACCTCATGAAAAATTCCTTTGCTTCAATCAAACACACTTCACCTTCCTATGGGATTCAAATAGACATGCCATTCTAATCCTGTGACTTTCCTATTCCTATGCTTTTTCTATCCTTTGAATCAAAGGAGCCCTTAGAGAAAAGTAGCTTAGCCAGAGATTTAGACCTTTGTGCAACAAATACATGAGTTGGTGATATGTGCAAAAGAACAGGTTAAGTGAGTGTTACTCAGGCAACAATGACAACAATAAGTGGAGTTTCGTGCAAAGGATAAAAGGTGTAAAAGGGATCACACGGAAGGAGAAAGAGAAAGGGAGAGCAGTGCCTCACGGGGCCGCTGTTATTTATGGTGAAAAGAAATGCTTCACTTTTTTCGGTGAGTGATGTTGACTGGCACACAGGGTTTCAGTTCCATAGACCTGCAGTGCAGGCTACGCGCCCGTCTAATATTCTTTTTTTTCAGCGACAAATGGGAGAGAGAGAGAGAGAGAGTCTTGACGATGCGTCTTTACTTGACAAAGAAGATTGCTGGGAGTTTGCCTACCTACCGCACGTGACTTGTGCTCACTGATGTGTGGGACCTACACGCATGGGAACCACACGTAAGTGACCGACCTACTTTATTCTAAGGTGCCCGTCAAGCTAATACATAGTCTGCAACATGAAACTCTATTCGCTTATAAAATCTGAGCTTTGAAATCCAATTTAATTTAAGTCTATTATTGGTCATATCAAGTATAAAATTACATTCTGAAACTTGTTCAACGCTTTCTCATAAATTATTATGGTATTTTCTGAAAATCAAATGCTAATTGATTTGAGAAAAAACATATATTATTGCACAACAATGGGATATTAAAATATCTATTTGTAAATAAAAATAAGAAGTCAATGTTGTGGTAAGTTAGGAGGTTCAAAGGGTAAACCAAATATAACGTTTTGTTCAATCTCATAGTTAATATTACCAAGTTTGATTCTCCCTGGACAGCATTGTTTGTTATAGTGTTCCCTAATTGGGCATGGTGGTGCATCTTGCCATTTCTAACACTGTTGATGACTAGACTTTTCAAGTTTTCGGTATAAAAAATCGTTTTTCATTTTCTAGATGATAAAAAATTGTTTATTTTGTGCATGGGGTAGATAAGATATGGGTCAAAATGGCGCATCTACATTTTTAAAATAAATTAGGCCATATTTTAATGCCAATTCCCAAATTTACGGGTTTTAGTGCTTTCTAGCTAGTCTCGCACATTTAAATGAGTTTATGCTGATTTATTGAAAGTAATTCAAATTTGAATTGTAGGTGTGTTATAACTTGGTCCTACAAGTCCCCACAAATCATATTTAGATACATATTACTTACTATATATAGAAACCAGTGATAGTACTAAAATATTCAACCCCTTTGCAAAGATAATCATGTCGACCATTTTGACCTGGTTTTGAAATAAATAAATGAAAATGAAGAAAACCTCAAAAATGAAACCCTTATACATGGAGTGTGCGTGTATGTGTTAGTTGACAGGGAAAATAATAAACATGTGATAGGGTAGTGAAAAACAAAATGTCTTCACAAAGCGGACTATCGTGTATGAAGATTCCTAGTTTGCAAGCCAAATGATATAGTTATGGCCATATTTGTGGCATAGTTTGTTACAATGTGCCCAAATTGGGAATGGTGGTGCATCTTGCCATTCCCAACAATGTTGCTGACTAGACTTTTCAACTTCTCGGTATATAAAACTCATATTTCAATTTCTAGATGACAAAATAGGTTTATTTTGTGAATGGGGTACATAAGATACGGCTCAGAATGGCACCTCTATATTTTTAAGATAAATAAGGCCACATATTTGTGAAAATTCCCAACTCTTTACGTTTTTTAGTGCTTTCTAGCTAGTTTCACACATTTAAATGACTTTATGCTGATTTATTGAAAGTAATTCCAATTTGAAATGTAGGTGTGTTATAACTTCGTCCTATAAATCCCCAAAAATCATTTTTGGATACATATTACTTACTATATACAGAAACATGTGATAGGGTAGTAAAAACAAAATGTCTTCACAAGACGGACTATCGTGTGTATGAAGATTCATGTGCTTTGGTTTTCATTTTTTGATTTTTTCTGAATGTTTATGCCCATTTGAATCTTGGTCAAAATCCTAGGTTTGACCAAGATTTAAGCAAGTTTAAAACACATGAAAATGAAAAGGTAAGCTTGGATCCTTATTAGTCATTCTAGAATGAAGCTTTTGGGGGGTTCTTGAAATCTCAATGTTTGAAACCCAAAACCACTTCTCTTCATGGTTGACTTCATAAGACAGAGTTTAGGGTTAGGGGTAGATACATGATTTGTCGGGTTTGAATATGTCTAGACCTTGTTTATCAACTTGAATGCTTACTATATATATGACGTAAGAATACTATGTGCTTTGGTTTTTCTTTTCTTTTTTTTTGATTTTTTCTGAATTTTTATGCTCATTTGAATCTTGTTGTTGGTCAAATCCTAGGTTTGACCATGATTTAAACAAACTTAAAACATGAAAATGAAAAGGTAAGCCTGGATCCTTCCTAGTCACTCTAAAATTAAGCTTTTGGGAAGTTTTTGAAATTTCCATGTTTGAAACCCAAAACCACTTTCTCTTCATGCTTGAGTTCATACGACAGAGTTAAGGGTTAGGGGTAGATACATGCTTTTTTCTATTTTGAATATGTCTAGACCTTGTTTATCAACTTGAAGGCATACTATACATGACATAAGAAGGCTATGTGCTTTCGTTTTTCATTTTTCTGGTTTTTTTTTTGAACTTTATGCCCATTTGAATCTTGGTCAAATACTAGCTAGCTAGGTTTGACCAAGATTTAAACAATTTTAAAACATGAAAATGAAAACGCAAGCCTGGATCTTTTTTAGTCACTCTAAAATGAAGCTTTTGGGAGGTTCTTGAAATTTCAATGTTTGAAACCAATGCGACTTCTCTTCATGCTAGACTTCATAAGATCGACCGAGTTTATGGTTAGGGGGTAGATACATGATTTTTCTGGTTTGAACACATGTCTAAACCTTGTTTACCAACTTGAATGCTTACTATATGACATAAGAAGACTATGTGCTTTTGTTTTTCATTCTTCTATTTTTTTGAATTTTATGCCCATTTGAATCTTGGTCAAATCCTAGGTTTGACCAGGATTTAAACAAGTATAAAATATGAAAACGAAAAGGTAAGCCTGGATCCTTCTTAGTCACCCTAATATGTACCATCTTTTGGGAAGTTTTTGAAATTTTCATGTTTGAAACCCAAAACCACTTCTCTTCATGATTGACTTCATAATTAAGACAGATTTTAAGGTTAGGGGCAGATATATACATGATTATCTGGTTTGAATATGTCTAGACATTGTTTATCAACTTTAATGCTTACTATATATATGACATAAGAATGCTATGTGCTTTGGTTTATCATTCTTTTGGTTTTTTCCTGAATTTTTATGCCCATTTGAATCTTGGTTTAATCCTAGGTTTGACAAAGATTTAAACAAGTTTAAAATATGAAAATGAAAAGGTAACCATGGATCCTTCTTAGTCACTCTAAAATTAATCTTTTGGGGGGTTCTTGAAATCTCAATGTTTGAAACCCAAAACCACTTCTCTTCATGGTTGACTTCATAAGACAGAGTATAGGGTTAGGGGTTAGATACATGATTTGTCGGGTTTGGATATGTCTAGACCTTGTTTATCAACTTGAATTCTTACTTTATGACATAAGAAGGCTATGTGCTTTGGTTTTTCATTTTCTGATTTTTTTGAATTTTATGCCCATTTGAATCTTGGTCAAATACTAGCTAGGTTTGACCAAGATCTAAAAATGAAGCTTTTGGGAGGTTTTTGAAATTTCCATGTTTGAAACCCAAAACCACTTCTCTTCATGCCTTACTTCATAATTAAGACAAAGTTTAGGGTTAGGGAGTAGATACATGATTTGCCTGGTTTGAATATGTCTAGACCTTTTTTATCATCTTGAATGCTTACTATATGACATAAGAAGACTATGTGCATTGGTATTCCATTTTTTCATTTTCATGCTCATTTGAATCTTGGTGAAATCCTAGGTTTGAGCAAGATTTAAACAAGTTTAACACGTGAAAACGAATAAGTAAGCATGGATCCTTCTTAGTCACTCCAAAATGTACCAATTGATAGATGTGTTAACTTTGCTTCATGGAAAAATTAATGTCATGTAAATGAGTTAACTTGGATTTCCTACCCTTTAATCCATAGGAAACTTTGTTCTAATGCACTATAATAATCAACCGAGTTTTTACACCAACAGGTCTGTCACTTACGTGTGGTGCCCATGCGTGAGGTCCCACACTTCAGTGAGCACAAGTCACGTGCAGTAGGTACGCAAACTCCCAGCCATTTTCTTTGTCAAGAGAAGACGCATCAGGATTCAGGATGCGTATTGGGAGTCTGTGGGTCCTTCTGGATCCTTCGGTTGTCCCTCTCACAAAAAAAATCTCTCTCATTCTCAGCCTCGCTCGACTCGCTCGCACCTCCCTGCTCACTGACAAACCCTGCACAATAGTCAACATCATCACCCGAAAACGGGGAGACACCATAATGCTCTCCCTTCTTCTGTCCTTCCGAGTGATCCCTCTTCCTCCGAGTTTCACTAGCTAGACGGGCAAACACACATGTGCTGCATAGTAATAATAAAAAGGTGAGTAGAAAAATCGACCTACGAATTTATAATTAAATAGGTTAAACTAGGGTTTTGCCCAGTACTACAGATCAAGGTTCAAAAAAATCCAACTACGGGGTTTGAACAACCCCATTTCTAATCCAAGAATTTTTTCGACCTCATCCAATGGCCTCAAACTATAGGGTTAGCATCTAGTGTAGTATGTGTGAACATGTATGCACTATATGTGCTATAACTTGTATGTCTTTCAAATTTGAACCAAATTTGAATAAGTTTGAAATATTTGAAATGGGGCTTTTGCTTTAAACGTTTGAAACCCAAAACGACTTCTCTTCATGCTAGACTTCATAAGACCGAGTTTAGGGTTAGGGGGTAGTTACATGATTTGTCTGGTTAGAATATGTCTAAACCTTGTTTATCAACTTGAATGCTTACTATATGACATAAGAAGACTATGTGCGCTTTGGGTTTTCATTTTTCTATTTTTTTATTTTATGCAGATTTGAATCTTGGTCAAGTCCTAGATTCGACCAAGATTTAAACAAGTTTAAAACATGACAATGAAAAGGTAATTAATCCTGGATCCTTCTTAATTAACCAGTCAGTCTAATTAAAATGAAGCTTTTGGGAGGTTTTTGAAATTTCCATGTTTGAAACCCAAAACCACACTTCTCTGCTTCAATTCATGCTTGACTTCATATATAATTAAGACAGAGTTTAGGGTTAGGGGGTACATGATTTGCCTGGTTTGAATATGTCTAGACCTTGTTTATGAACTTGAATGCTTACTATATATATGACATGAGAAAACTATGTGCTTTGTTTTATTTTTTGTTTTATGCCCATTTGAATATTGGTCAAATCCTAGGTTTGAGCAAGATTTAAACAAGTTTAAAACATGAAAATGAAAAGGTAAGCATGGATCCTTCTTAGTCACTCTAAAATGAAGCTTTTGGGAGGTTTTTGAAATTTCCATGTTTGAAACCAAAAACCACTTCTCTTCATGCTTGACTTCATAAGACGAAGTTTAGGGTCGATAGGGGGTAGATACATGATTTGTCTGGTTTGAATATGTCTAGACCTTGTTTATCAACTTGAATGCTTACTATATGACATGAGAAAACTATGTGCTTTGGTTTTTCATTTTTCTGATTTTTTTTGGAATTTTGATGCACATTTGAATCTTGGTCAAATCCTAGGTTTGACCAAGATTTAAACAAGTATAGAACATGAAAATGAAAAGGGAAGCATGTATCCTTCTTAGTCACCCTAAATGAAGTTTTTGGAAGGTTTTTGAAATTTCCATGTTTGAAACCCAAAACCACTTATCTTCATGCTTGACTTCATAAGACAGAGTTTAGGGTTGATAGGGGGGTAGATACATGATTTGTCTGGTTTGAATATGTCTAGACCTTGTTTATCAACTTGAATGCTTACTATATGACATAAGAGGACTATGTGCATTGGTATTTCATTTTTTGATTTCTATGCCCATTTGAATCTTGGTAAATCCTAGGTTTGAGCAAGATTTAAACAAGTTTAACATGTGAAAATGAAAAGGTAAGTCTGGATCCTTCTCTTAGAAACTCTAAAATTAAGCTTTTGGGAGGTTCTTGAAATTACCATGTTTGAAACCCAAAACCACTTATGTTCATGCTTGACTTCATAAGACAGAGTTTAGGGTTAGGGGTAGATACATGATTTTTCTGGTTTGAATATGTCTAGACCATGTTTATCAATTTGAATAATTACTATATGACATGAGAAGGCTATGTGCTTTGGTTTTTCATTCTTTCGATTTTTTCAAAAAAATTATGCCCATTTGAATCTTGGTCAAATCCTAGGTTTGACCAAGATTTCAATAAGTTTAAACATGACAATGAAAAGGTAATTAATCATGGATCCTTCTTAATTAACCAGTCAGTCTAATTAAAATGAAGCTTTTGGGAGGTTTTTGAAATTTCCATGTTTGAAACCCAAAACCACACTTCTCTGCTTCATGCTTGACTTCATATACAATTAAGACAAAGTTTAGGGTTAGGGGGTACATGATTTGTCTGGTTTGAATATGTCTAGATCTTATTTATGAACTTGAATGTTTACTATATGACATAAGAAGACTATGTGCTTTGGTTTTTAAATTTTTTTTTTTTTGAATTTTGATGCACATTTGAATCTTGGTCAAATCCTAGGTTTGACCAAGATTTAAACAAGTTTAAAACATGAAAATGAAAAGGTAAGGCTGGATCCTTCTTAGTCACTCTAAAATGAAGCTTTTGGGAGGTTTTTGAAATTTCCATGTTTGAAACCAAAAACCACTTCTCTTCATGCTTGACTTCATAAGACGAAGTTTAGGGTCGATAGGGGGTAGATACATGATTTGTCTGGTTTGAATATGTCTAGACCTTGTTTATCAACTTGAATGCTTACTATATGACATAAGAAAACTATGTGCTTTGGTTTTTCATTTTTCTGATTTTTTTTGGAATTTTGATGCACATTTGAATCTTGGTCAAATCCTAGGTTTGACCAAGATTTAAACAAGTATAGAACATGAAAATGAAAAGGGAAGCCTGTATCCTTCTTAGTTACCCTAAATGAAGTTTTTGGAAGGTTTTTGAAATTTCCATGTTTGAAACCCAAAACCACTTATCTTCATGCTTGACTTCATAAGACAGAGTTTAGGGTCGATAGGGGGGTAGATACATGATTTGTCTGGTTTGAATATGTCTAGACCTTGTTTATCAACTTGAATGCTTACTATATGACATGAGAGGACTATGTGCATTGGTATTTCATTTTTTGATTTCTATGCCCATTTGAATCTTGGTAAATCCTAGGTTTGAGCAAGATTTAAACAAGTTTAACATGTGAAAATGAAAAGGTAAGTCTGGATCCTTCTCTTAGAAACTCTAAAATGAAGCTTTTGGGAGGTTCTTGAAATTACCATGTTTGAAACCCAAAACCACTTATGTTCATGCTTGACTTCATAAGACAGAGTTTAGGGTTAGGGGTAGATACATGATTTTTCTGGTTTGAATATGTCTAGACCATGTTTATCAATTTGAATAATTACTATATGACATGAGAAGGCTAGCTATGTGCTTTGGTTTTTCATTCTTTTGATTTTTTCTAAATTTTTATGCCCATTTGAATCTTGGTCAAATCCTAGGTTTGACCAAGATTTCAATAAGTTTAAACATGACAATGAAAAGGTAATTAATCATGGATCCTTCTTAATTAACCAGTCAGTCTAATTAAAATGAAGCTTTCGGGAGGTTTTTGAAATTTCCATGTTTGAAACCCAAAACCACACTTCTCTGCTTCATGCTTGACTTCATATACAATTAAGACAGAGTTTAGGGTTAGGGGGCACATGATTTGTCTGGTTTGAATATGTCTAGATCTTGTTTATGAACTTGAATGTTTACTATATGACATAAGAAGACTATGTGCTTTGGTTTTTAATTTTTTTTTTTTTTGAATTTTGATGCACATTTGAATCTTGGTCAAATCCTAGGTTTGACCAAGATTTAAACAAGTTTAAAACATGAAAATGAAAAGGTAAGGCTGGATCCTTCTTAGTCACTCTAAAATGAATCTTTTGGGAGGTTTTTGAAATTTCCATGTTTGAAACCAAAAACCACTTCTCTTCATGCTTGACTTCATAAGACGAAGTTTAGGGTCGATAGGGGGTAGATACATGATTTGTCTGGTTTGAATATGTCTAGACCTTGTTTATCAACTTGAATGCTTACTATATGACATAAGAAAGCTATGTGCTTTGGTTTTTCATTTTTCTGATTTTTTTTTTGGAATTTTGATGCACATTTGAATCTTAGTCAAATCCTAGGTTTGACCAAGATTTAAACAAGTATAGAACATGAAAATGAAAAGGGAAGCCTGTATCCTTCTTAGTCACCCTAAATGAAGTTTTTGGAAGGTTTTTGAAATTTCTATGTTTGAAACCCAAAACCACTTATCTTCATGCTTGACTTCATAAGACAGAGTTTAGGGTCGATAGGGGGGTAGATACATGATTTGTCTGGTTTGAATATGTCTAGACCTTGTTTAATTACCAACTTTAATGCTTACTATATATATGACATAAGAAGACTATGTGCGCTTTGGTTTTTCATTTTTCTTATTTTTTTTGAATTTTGATGCACATTTGAATCTTGGTCAAATCCTAGGTTTGACCAAGATTTAAACAAGTATAGAACATGAAAATGAAAAGGGAAGCCTATATCCTTCTTAGTCGCTCTAAAATGAAGCTTTTGGGATGTTCTTGAAATTTCCATGTTTGAAACCCAAAACGATCTTTCTTCATGGTAGACTTCATAAGATCGACAGGGGGCAGATCGATACATGATTTGTCTGGTTTGGATATATCTAGACCTTGTTTATCAACTTGAATGCTTACGACATGACATAAGAAGACTATGTGCTTTTGTTTTTGTTTTTTTATTTTATTTTTTGTGCCCATTTGTATCTTGGTCAAATCCTAGGTTTGACCAAGATTTAAACAAGTTTAAAACATCAAAATGAAAAAGGAAGCATGTATACTTCTTAGTCACTCTAAAATAAAGTTTTTGGGAGGTTTTTGAAATTTCCATGTTTGAAACCCAAAACCACTTCTCTTCATGCTTGACTTCATAAGACATAGTTTAGGGGTTAGGGGGTAGATACATGATTTGTATGGTTTGAATATGTCTAGACATTGTTTATCAACTTTAATGCTTACTATATGACATACAAGACTATGTGCTTTGGTTTTTGATTTTATTTTTTTTGAATTTTCTTCCAATTTGGTTTGACCAAGATTTAGACAAGTTTTACACGTGAAAACGAATAAGTAAGCTTGGTTCCTTCTTAGTCACTCCAAAATGTACCAATTGATAGGTGTGTTAACTCTGCTTCCTGGAAAAAATAATGTCATGTAAATGAGGTAACTTGGATTTCCTACCCTTGAATCCGTAGGAAACTTTGTTCTAATGCACTATAATAATCAACCGAGTTTTTACACCAACAGGTCTGTCACTTACGTGTGGTGCCCATGCGTGAGGTCCCACACTTCAGTGAGCACAAGTCACGTGCAATAGGTACGCAAACTCCCAGCCATTTTCTTTGTCAGGAGAAGACGCATCAGGATTCAGGATGCGTATTGGGAGTCTGTGGGTCCTTCTGGATCCTTCGGTTGTCCCTCTCACAAAAAAATAAATCTCTCTCATTGTCGGCCTCGCTCGACTCGCTCGCTCGCACCTCCCTGCTCACTGACAATAGTCAACATCGTCACCCGAAAAAGGGGAGACACTATAATGCTCTCCCTTCTTCTGTCCTTCCGAGTGATCCCTCTTCCTCCGAGTTTCACTAGCTAGACGGGAAAACACACATGTGCTGCATAGTAATAATAAAAATGTGAGTAGAAAAATCGACCTACGAATCTATAATTAAATAGGTTAAACTAGGGTTTTGCCTAGTACTACAGATCAAGGTTCAAAAAAATCCAACTACGGGATTCGAACAACCCCATTTCTAATCCAAGAATTTTTTCGACCTCATCCAATGGCCTCAAACTATAGGGTTAGCATCTAGTGCAGTATGTGTGACAATGTATGCACTATGTGTGCTATAACTTGTATGTCTTTCAAATTTGAACCAAATTTGAATAAGTTTGAAATATTTGAAATGGGGCTTTTGCTTTAAACGTTTGAAACCCAAAATGACTTCTCTTCATGCTAGACTTCATAAGACCGAGTTTAGGGTTAGGGAGTAGATACATGATTTGCCTGGTTTGAATATGTCTAGACCTTCTTTATCATCTTGAATTCTTACTATATGACATAAGAAGACTATGTGCATTGGTATTTCATTTTTTCATTTTCATGCCCATTTGAATCTTGGTGGAATCATAGGTTTGAGCAAGATTTAAACAAGTTTAACACGTGAAAACGAATAAGTAAGCATGGATCCTTCTTAGTCACTCCAAAATGTACCAATTGATAGATGTGTTAACTTTGCTTCATGGAAAAATTAATGTCATGTAAATGAGTTAACTTGGATTTCCTACCCTTGAATCCATAGGAAACTTTGTTCTAATGCACTATAATAATCAACCGAGTTTTTACACCAAACAGGTCTGTCACTTACGTGTGGTGCCCATGCGTGAGGTCCCACACTTTAGTGAGCACAAGTCACATGCAGTAGGTACGCAAACTCCCAGCCATCTTCTTTGTCAAGAGAAGACGCATCAGTATGCGTATTGGAAGTCTGTGGGTCCTTCAGGATCCTTCGGTTGTCCCTCTCACAAAAAAAAATCTCTCTTATTCTCGGCCTCGCTTCGACTCGCTCGCTCGCACCTCCTGCTCACTGACAAAACCTGCACAACAGTCAACATCATCACCCGAAAAAGGGGAGACACCATAATGCACTCCCTTCTTCTCTCCTTCCGAGTGATCCCTCTTCCTCTGAGTTTCACGCGACGGGCAAACACACATGTCACTACTAGGAAAGGCCTAGCCGTAAGACTGCCAGCAGTGGCGCACCATGACTGCCGTGCGCCACTACTACTTAGCAGTGGCGCACCACAAAACGGTGGGCCACTGTTACAAAAGTAGTAGTGGCGCACCATGATTGTGGTGCGCCATAAGTAAGTGGTGACAGTAGTCCAGCTCCTCCCCCAAACTAGTAGTGGCGCACGTCTCTGTGGTGCGCCACTGCTACATTCCTTACCTATGGCGCACGTTGGTGAGGTGCGCCACTGCTAGGACGTGTCCAGAGCCCGTTTAGAGATGATAGGCTTAGCAATGGCGCACTTAGGTGGTGCGCCACTACTACATGGGTTACCTATGGCGCATGTCGTTATGTGTGCCACTGCTAGGGGGTGGCCAGAGCCCATTTAGAGATGAGAGGCTTAGCAGTGGCGCACCACCCAGCAGTGCGCCATTGCTATGTCACCCTAGCAGTGGCGCATGGCTCGGTGGTGCGCCACTGCTAACCTGGGACCATTTTCCTGCTTTCACCCCTCCACTCACATGTGCCACCCACTTTCCCCAAACACTCTTCCACCACCACCTCCCACCAAATCTGATCTAGTCGTGTTGCCCCTCCTTCCCACCTCATTTTCACCTCTTCATTCACCAAAATTAAGTTGGTAAACTTAATTTTCTTCATAGGTAAGTAATGGTGAAGCTTTCTTAGCTCAATACCCTACTCAATCTCAACTTTTTACCTCATCCAACACTCTAGGTCTCGCCGTATCGGTAACTTTGTTGGTTTTATGCTTTGTGTGTGACCGGTTCCGATATGATCGTCTTGCACACACGTCACGTACACGTGTGTGTGCACATATGTTATGTGCGAAGCTCGATGATCATGTGTGTTGTGCGCATGCGCGAAAAGCGTCACGTGCATGTGTGTTGTATGCGAAGCCTCCGGATCCACATGTGTTGTATATGCGAAGCCTCCACACATGTGTTGCATGTGTTTTTGTTTGCAGGGATTTGAAATGCGATGGAGTTGCCAATATTTTGCCGAAACGTTGATTCATTTCCGTTTCGGCGAATGTTGGGCATACTACGCATATACATATGTCCTATTTTTAGGGAAGGTCATGCCAAAATTTTCTTTTGGTATGCTAAGATATCCATTTTCTCTATACCCGCAGGCGACCATGGTCCGCATGATGAGCGAAGGCGTTGTGGCTAGGTTTTTGAAAGCCGCGACATCCGAGATGATTAGAAATAACCAAAAGGAGATAAGATGTCCGTGTCGAAGATGCAAGCTGACGAGCCTTATGGACCCTAAAGCCGATATGGTGCGGGACCACCTTCTCATGCGTGGTTTCATGGATGGCTATCGGTGGGAAGGCGACGAAGATGATTATGAATTTGTCCATGGGATTTCAACAACAAATAAGGAAGGAGGTGATCAGGATGTAGAAGATCTCGGACATGATCAGGATGTAGAAGATCCCGGAGATGATCATGATCACAATGTAGGAGATCCTGGACCTGATGATGAGGAAGATCAAGATGGAGGTCATCATGACGATCATGAAGATGAAGACGATGGACCATCGTCGATGGACTGGGTGCAGGACCCTTATCTTCAAGAGCTGCTTCTCAAGCAGACGAGTAACGCAAGAGCTGCCGCCCGAGAGAAAGCCAAGATGGATCAACTGGAGGTAGACGCGGTTACTCCATTGTATGAAGGATGCAGGCCGGAGGATACCCGCACTGAAAGTAACGCTCATGGCTGGAGATGAAGGTAAAGCACAGAATGACGGACACATCCTTCAACGACAACATGTTATTCTGGCAGGAACGTCTTCCCAAAGGTAACACGTGTCCGACTAGTATCGAGGAGGCCAAGAAAATCGTGTGTCCTCTGGATTTACCGCATGTGAAATACCATGTGTGCTTGAACGATTGCATCATTTATCGGAACGAGCACGCGGAGTGTACCATATGTCCGGTGTGCGGCGTCAGTCGGTACAAGAAGGGGAAGAAAGCTCCTCGGAAGGTGGTGTGGTACTTTCCGATCACTCCTCGTCTGCAGCGGTATTTCGCGGATCCTAAGAAAGCAAAGCTAATGCGCTGGCACGCGGAGATGAGGAAGGGAGAAGATGACGCAGATGATCCGAAGAAAAAGAAAAAGGACAGGATGTTGAGACACCCTTCGGATGCTAGCCAGTGGAATGCGTTGAACCTCGAGTACCCAGAATTTGGGGACGATCCTAGGAACATAAGGCTAGGCGCGAGCACCGATGGAGTCAATCCGTTTGGCAGCCAGAGCAGCACGCATAGCACCTGGCCCGTGTTTGTGTGGATGTACAACCTCCCCCCTGGTTGTGCATGAAGAGGAAGTACATTCAAATGAGTATGCTAATTGAAGGGCCGAAACAACCAGGGAACGACATCAATCTGTATATGGGGCTTCTGAAAGAGGAGTTAGCCACGCTATGGGACGCGCCTGCCAACACGTGGGACGCCGCCGCAGAAGAATATTTCCCTATGAGAGTCGAGTTGCTCACGACGGTGCACGACTTTCTCGGTTACGGATATGTCGCGGGGCAGGTGGTCCACGGATTCAATGCATGCGTCAGGTGCATGGACGACACAACGTACCGCCAGCTAGATAGAGATCTTGGGTCCTCGAAAACGGTGTTCATGGGACATCGAAGGTGGCTTCGCGAGGACGACCCATGGAGGAAACGCAAGGATCTGTTCGATGGTCAAGACGAACCACGAAGACGGCCACGTACGAGAAGCGGCGAGCAAATAGATGAGCTATTGAAAAATTGGAAAGAGTGCCCACCGCCGGGAAAGAAGCGAAAGGCGCCGGAGCCGCTGCTTAAGGTATGGAAGATGAGGTCTGTTTTCTGGGACTTGCTGTACTGGAAGATCCTCCGTGTGCCTCACAGCCTTGATGTCATGCACATCACGAAGAACGTGTGCGAGAGTCTGCTTGGTACCCTCCTCAACATGCCAGAGAAGACCAAAGATGGGCCGAAAGCAAGGTACGACTTGCAATCAATTGGGATCAGGGAGGAGCTTCACGCGGGACGCCCTAATGATGATGATGATGATGATGATGACGATGACGATGATGAGGCGGAGGACACGCAAAGTCGTCGCAAGGGCAAAAAGGCCAAAAAGATCGAATATTACTGCCCCCCGCGTGCTTCACTCTAAGTCAGAAGGAGATCGAGCAGTTTTTCGACTATCTCCTAGGAGTAAAACTTACTTACGGTTACGCGGGGAAGATAAGCAGGTACCTAGACAAAGCGAAGCAGAGGTTCAGCGGGATGAAGTCTCACGACTGTCACGTGCTGATGACGCAGATACTTCCGGTTGCAATCCGTGGGATCATGGACGTGCACGTCCGTGAAACACTTTTTGGCCTATGCAACTTTTTCGACATCATCTCTTGGAAGTCTGTTGGCGTGAGGCAACTTAGAAGGCTACATGAAGAGATCGTGGTGATACTGTGCGAGCTTGAGATGTACTTCCCGCCCGCATTCTTCGACGTTATGGTGCATCTGCTGGTACATATCGTGGAGGATATCATCCAACTGGGGCCGACGTTCCTGCACAGCATGATGCCGTTAGAAAGGATGAATGGTGTCATCAAAGGGTACGTTCGCAACAGGGCACGTCCAGACGGAAGCATAGCCAAGGGCTTTCTGACCGAAGAGTGCATCTCCTTCTGCACGAGTTATCTAGAAATCGAGAATCCCATCGGTCTGCCCGTAAACAGGCACCTCGGGAAGCTCGCTGGATGGGGTCACCGCGAGGGTAGCCGCGAAATGCATGTCGACTTCAAGGGTCGAATCGCCGACTTTGAAAGAGCAAACCTAGTCGCGCTACAACACATAGACGTGGTCGATCCTTGGGTGGTAGAGCACAAAACCTTCATCGCCATGACGTACAATGATCAGGGCCAACAGAGGACGGACAGAGATATAATCAAAGAGCACAACTCAACCTTCACGCGGTGGTTCAAGGACAAGATGCTGACGTACCCTATAGACGAGGATTCTTCTGCGGAAGAAAAACTCATCTTCGCCTTGTCACAGGGCGCCGAACACAACCTGATGACATTTCAGGCGTACGATATCAACGGCTACACATTCTACACCGAGGAAAAGGACATGAAGAGCGATTATCAGAACTCCGGGGTAACGATGGAGTCCTACACCGGTGACATCAAGCAGAGATACTACGGAAAGATCGAGGAGATCTGGGAGCTGAGCTACGCCGGAGAGAATGTGCCGATGTTCCGTGTCAGGTGGGCCAAGAACGTCGTAAAAGAAGACCGACATTTCACCACCATGGTTATACCCGAAGCCAAATCCAAGACAGCGGGCGCAAAGGTCACTGCGAAATATGAGCCATGGGTACTAGCTTCCCAAGTGGACCAATGCTTCTTCATTACCGACCCGCAAAAGCCCACCCGTGTTGTCGTGAGGAGAGGCAAAAGGAGCATCATCGAAATGGATGGAGCCGCCAACGAGCTAGACTTTGACCAGTACGGCGATCCGAAGATGGAAGATGACGACGACGATGATGAAGAACCATACACAACAAGAAGAAGCAGGACCACCCTACCTAAAGGCCGTCCATTCAAGAGAAGAAGTCTAGGAGTTCCGGGGCTAAATTATTCAACCGCGAGAAAGAAGGGCAAGAAGATTGTGAAAAGATAATTATGTATCATTTTCTTGTATGAATAATGGATGTCATATTATTAATCTACACATTGTACCGATCAAAATAGACATATAATTCATATTTTTGGATATTTTCTAGATTCTATAGTATTTTAAATATTATACATAATTATAATTATTTATGCCTTTTATTTTGGTGTATTGTGCTATTTTGGATGTTTATGATAGTGTTAAATCAATTTAAAAAGAAAAGGAAAAAAATGGGGCCGCCAGGGTTCGAACCTAGCCGGCTGGGTTTGGCACAAACCAACCAGGGACACAGCCAGTGTGGTACTAATCGGAATATGTCAATAGCCCCCGCGTTTTTCTTTTGACCCAGACATAAAGTGGTAGTGGCGCACCCCTAGAGGTGCGCCATTGTTAAGCCTCATAGTGGCGCACCACTAGAGGTGCGCTATTGCTAAGGGTGTCTGGGACTTAGCCAAAATCCCCCGTCCATTCCCCACTATGGCCAGATCGAGATTTCCCCACTCCCCGCCGGCGACTGCCACTCCCTCTCTGACCTAGCGACTGCCACTCCCCGCCGGCGACTGCCACTCCCCCTCGGATCCCCGCTGGCGACCACCTCTCCCACCGCTGGTGCCCCATTCTCTGCCTCGTCGCACGCCGCCTGCGACCTCGTCCTTGACCACACCGCTGAGGAGCCGCACGCCCTCGACCTCACCGCGGAGGAGCACCCTCGTCAGCCTACCTCAACCACGCGGGCACCCTCCTCAGCCTCGCCGTCAAGCACATCGACCTCGCTGTCGTCGTCCTCTCCAGGTTCCGTCCCCTCCCTCCCTCTCTAACCTAGCGGCGTCCCTCCCTCTACTCTCCAGGTTCTTCATCGGCACTAGTGGTGCGTATGCAAGTTTCCGCCCGCCGCCCGGCCGGCCCTCCGCGGCTCCGCCTGCTCGTATTCCGTCCGATTGGCAGATGTTACTCTCTGCTCTTCTTTGCTCTGTTTTTTTGGAGTAGCTGTGCAGAGCTGAGTTCGTAGCAAGATTCTAGTCAAGAGACGTACTAGTCTAGTTCATTGACTGCTGGTCTGTGCTAGATTTTATATACTGAATCTTTGATGTTCTCTCGTAGTAAGACACACAAATTGTCAAGTGCTCTGATTAGTCAAGATTTAATCCACTGACAAAGAAATAGCATAACTTATTGGCATAACTTGCTTGTTTGAAATATTATTCATGCAGATTGAGGATTAATTTACCTTGTTTGGTCACTTTAGTTGTTGGCATGTCTTAGACAACATCAAAACTGAAGCAAACTTTGTGTATAATTGTGAAATGTAACACAAACGCTACTTGTTGTAACCTACAGGGATATTAATTTGTAGCTTGTGTTGAGGTGTAACAGTGGAAGTTTGATTTTCGATGCTCTGTATGCACTATGCAATGATGCTCTGTATGCATCACTAGGTGCTGCTGCTGTTAGGTTACATATCCTCTATTTTTTAGAACAAATGCATTGAAAAATCATTCATTTTGTTATAGAGCCCATTGGCAAACCTTCAAAATGCCAAGTGGTTTGTGATCATGATGAATGTATCATGTAGTATGGTTTAGATGTCACATTGGGTATGATGTATGTAGAGAGTGAGAGAGAGTTATTGTAACAAGTGTAAAAAAAATTCAGTAAAACCACCATGTTCTGTTTTGGCCTATTTTCAGTAAAACCAATTGATATTTAAGTTAAACAACTTACATGTGCTATTATTTTTCATATCTCTGTTTCCCTAAAGGTGAAAAAAAGAAAGCTTCTCTGTTTGAACTCCACAATACCATGAACATTTTGTTTGTTTCCCTTGGATCTCTCTTTCTGCCGTAAGCAGTTAGTTTTTTTAGCTTACTGGATGAAAGCTTGATGTTCTTGCTGCATATGTGTTTGCTAGCTTGCTACTGCTAGTTGCTATGTGCTTGCTACTTGCTAGTTGCTAGGTTGTTAGTTGCTAGGTACTTGATGTTAGCTAGGTTGCTTCTAGTTGCTAGGTTGCTTAGTAGCTAATAGTTACTAATTTCCTTTTATAAGATGTTGCCTTGGATGATAGCTTGAGCCAAATGTTGGAGCCAAGTGCCAATACTGTTAGCTTCCTCTTCGCCCAATTCACCGACGCCTCTCTCCGTCGGGGCCTCTCTCCTCTCGCTGTTGCGCATCCTTCCCAGGTAGCCACCGTGCTCCTCCCCTCCCCCTCCTCTGCTGCTGCTCGGTGCTCCCCCTCGAGCCGGTGCTACTCCTGCTGCTGCTTGCTGCTTGGTGGTGCTGCTTGGTGGTGCTCTTTGCTTGATCTTTCTTGTTAGGTCTTTCTTCTTTGTTAGGCTGTTAGGGGCTGTTAGGTGCTGAACTGAAATTCATATTAGGCTGTTAGTTGATCTGTCTATGAAAAAATATGTTCCTTGTTAGCATGGTGAGGTGCTGCTAGGTGAGGTGCTGCTAGGTGCATTGGCTTAATTTGAAGGAAAAACATATAGATAATTGGCTATGTGCACCGACCAGTGAGCATTTCCTTCATAAAAAAATAAAGAGCTACCTTTTAGAGTGAAATAGGCCAAATCTAAACTAACTTGTTAGCAGTTTCATTTAGTTTAGGTGGCAGTAGCAAATTTAGGTTGAGGAAATTTAGGTTTAGGTGGCAGTAGCAAATTTAGGTTTAGGAAATTTAGGTTTAGGTGGTAGTAGCTTAGGTTCATCCACTGCTGCTGCTACCTAGTTGCTCCTCAGTAGCTTAGGTTCATCCACTGTGCTATGTGCTTGCTTGTTGCTGCTCCTATGTGCTTGCTTGTTGCTGCTGCTATTTTATACTGATTTGTTACTATTTTCCATTCGAATGCATATAATTTGGGATCAGAGTGAAGGGTTGATGCTCACAGTGTTCATTTTGATGTTTACAGCACTAGTTGTTGCACGCCGCGCCGCCCTGACCTCCACGCGCACCTTGGAGCAGCAGCTGGAGAAGCACGCCGCGCCGCCCTCGACCACTGACGCCGCCGCAGAGGACCGCCGCCGCACTTGCAGACAGGTAGCTGCCATATTGTCATTCTTTCATAGCCCTGGAACTTACCATATTGTCATTCATTTTCTTACCATATTGTCATTCTTTCACAGCCCTGGAACTTCAGCACCTGACCGTCGCTGCCATATCTTCCTCGACCCGGAGCAACACCTCGCCTCTGAGTGACTCCACGCGACTCACGGTGAGCATGCTGCTAGATGCTAGCTGCTGCTTGTTGTTGATGCATGCTGCTAGCTAGTTGCTGCTGCTAGCTGTTGATGCATGCTGCTAGCTGCTGCTGCTACTAGCTGCTGCTAGCTTGCTGCTGCTTGCTGTTGATGCATGCTGCTAGCTGCTGCTGCTACTAGCTGCTACTAGCTGCTTGTATTCTTCTTCTTCTTGCTACTACTAATTTCTGTTCTTCTTCTTCTGCTAGCTGCTGCTTCTTGCTGTTGATGCTTCTTGGTGTATATGGTGTCATATTCTTGTGCATGTGCCATGGTGCTCAGCTGGTGTATATGAGGAACAATTGTACATGTGCCATGGTGCTCAGCTGGTGTATATGGTGACATATTCTTGTGCAGGGATCGACAGAGTTGCCCATTATCGCCGAAATGTTGATTCATTTCCGTTTCGGTGAAAATGGGGCACTCATATGTACATAAATTAGCATAGGTCATGCCCAATTTTGTTAGTGGAATGGATCGTAATATGGTTCAAAAATGTAAACATGTAGGATGGCTGGTCCCGGTGGCCGGCGAGGCGGTCGAGGCCGCGGTCCTGGGCGCCCCCGGGGCCGGGGAAGGGGCCGCCGCGGTGGAGCAGCAAGGGCCCCACGGTCACCGTCACCTGCATCCTCCTCGTCTTCGCATGAGGAACGCTGCTTCGAGTTCCTCCTCCGCATCGACGACGACCCACTCGGCATCAAGAGGCTACCGGACAAGTTCGCCGAGTTCGTCGACGGCGTCGAGCCGGCGCACTTGCAGCTACGGGAGGCTAGCTGCAACTTCTGCCGCTGGTCCGTGGAGGTCCTGTTCGACGGGCAGGGCAAGATGTACCTGCACACGGGGTGGGACAAGTTCGCCCGTGACCTCCACCTCGAGCCCGGCTGCCAGCTCACCTTCCTGTACGAGGGGGACGGCGAGATGATCGTCAAGGTGTTCGACGACACCGCCTGCCGTATGCACTACCCCCACACCGGCGAATCCGGCTCGGACACCGATAGTTAGAACTTAGAGTGTTGTCAACTCTATCTTCGTTGCTTCGTGTTGTTTGAATTCTATCTTAAATTGTATGAAGCTACGATGTTAGGTATGATGATGTTATGTCCATGATGTGTGTACGAATTGGCTGTTTTCCATGATGTGTGTACGAAATGTTTGGTCAACTGTACACTCCGGGGTGACGCCAGCGAGCCTGGTGCGATGACACAAATATCAATCTCTTGTGCATCCTACCTGGCCTCGCTGACACCATCCCGGGATGTTCATATTTGTTTGGACCAACAATGTATGAGGCATTCCATTTAGTTCATACTAGCTACTTGTCTCTTATTTGAGTTTGCACTTCTTAATTGCATTGGTCGATGATTAAATTTTGTGGTCACTACACTCCAGGGTGACGCTAGTGAGCCTGGTGTGATGGCACAAATATCAATCTCTTGTGCATCCTACCTGGCCTCACTAACGCCATCCCGGGATGTTCATATTTGTTTCGACCAACAATGTATGAGGCATTCCATTTAGTTCATACTAGCTACTTGTCTCTTATTTGAGTTTGCACTTCTTAATTGCATTGGCCGATGATTAAATTTTGTGGTCACTACACTCCAGGGTGACGCTAGTGAGACTGGTGTGATGGCACAAATATCAATCTCTTGTGCATCCTACCTGGCCTCACTAACGCCATCCCGGGATGTTCATATTTGTTTCGACCAACAATGTATGAGGCATTCCATTTAGTTCATACTAGCTACTTGTCTCTTATTTGAGTTTGCACTTCTTAATTGCATTAGCCGATGATTAAATTTTGTGGTCACTACACTCCGGGGTGACGCTAGTGAGCCTGGTGTGATGGCACAAATATCAATCTCTTGTGCATCCTACCTGGCCTCACTAACGCCATCCCGGGATGTTCATATTTGTTTCGACCAACAATGTATGAGGCATTCCATTTAGTTCATACTACTTGGATCGTTTTTGAGTTTGCTCTTATTCGTTGCAAACATCTATTAGCGTGCACTAATGTTTCTTTGGCTTGTTCATATATGTGCAGATATGACGTGGTATGTCGTGTACAAGGGCAAGGTTCCCGGAGTCTACAACGACTGGGAAGAGTGTCGGAGACAGGTTCACCATTTTAGCGGTAACAGCTACAAAGGGTACACCACTAGAGCGGAGGCCGAAGACAGATACGCACGCTATCTGGCGGGAGAGAGGACGGAGCGGAGGAGGAACCGGATGAAGACCACTTTCATCGGGACGGTGCTAGTAGTGACTCTAGCTCTCTTCTATGTGATGCTAGTTTAGATGATCGACCTTGTGTAACCACTAGCTCATTTGTGACTTGTAACACCGTAACTTGCATTGTAACCTCTTCTCTAATGCGAATGCTTGTGAATCATGTGGGGCTAATGTGAAGAACTATGTATGGATAAGTTGTGATGTTGTTTATATGCTGTTATATATTCTGTATTGTACTATTGTACTGTCATATACAACCTGTATAAATACCTGCCAAGATACAAAAAAAATTTCGAAATCTTAGCAGTGGCGCACTAGTGGACCATCTGTGGCGCACTACCACTAAGTAGCAGTGGCGCACTGCTCTGGATCCAGTGGCGCACTGCCCTGTGATCCTCTCCGAGACTAGCAGTGGCGCACCAGGATAAGTAGCAGTGGCGCACGTCCTGGAGAGGGCAGTGGCGCACGTACTCACTCAGCAGTGGCGCACCTCCTCGCTGGACCAGTGGCGCACGCAAGACGGTAGCAGTGGCGCACCTCTTCTACACAGTGGTGGCGCACTGCCTCTGACCAACCGTGGCGCACTACTTTGGAGTAGTAGTGGCGCACTGGAGGACATGTCAATGGCGCACCAGTCAGTGCGCCACAGGTATCCAGGCTAGTAGTGGCGCACCCCTAGTGCGCCACTACTATGAGTTAGCAGTGGCGTGATAACAGTGGCGCACCACTAGTGCGCCACTGATGGGTAAAAGTGGTGCGCCACTGATTGCCCTTTTTCTAGTAGTGTGTGCTGCATAGTAATAATAAAAAAGTAGAAAAATCGACCTACGAATCTATGATTAAATATAGGTTAATCTAGGGTTTTGCCCAGTACTACAGATCAAGTTCAAAAATATCCACTTGAATGGTTCGATTTTGGGCTACTAATGTGCGTTGGTTTTTTAATTTTTTCTAAATGTTTATGCCCATTTGAATCTTGGTCAAATCCTATGTTTGACCAAGATTTAAACAAGCATAAACATGAAAATGAAAAGGTAAGCTTGGATCCTTTTTAGTCACTCTAAGATGACCAATCTAGTTTAGGGTTAGGGGGTAGATACATGATTTGTCGAGTTTGAATATGTCTAGACATGCTTGTTTATCAACTTGAATGCATACTATATGACATAAGAAGACTATATGTGCGTTGGTTTCTTATTTTCAATTTTTTTCTGAATGTTTATGCCCATTTGAATCTTGGTCAAATCCTATGTTTGACCAAGATTTAAACAAGTTAATTTAAAACATGAAAATGAAAAGGTAAGCATGGAACCTTCTTAGTCACTCTAAGATGAAGTTTTTGGGAGGTTTTTGAAATTTCCATGTTTCAAACCCAAAACCACTTCTCTTCATGTTTGACTTCATAAGACAGATCGAGTTTAGGGTTAGGGCCAGGGTAGATACATGATTTTTCTTGTTTTAATATGTCTAGACCATGTTTATCAACTTGAATGCTCATTATATGACATAAAAAGGCTATGTGCTTTGTTTTTATTTTATTTTTTATGCCCATTTGAATCTTGGTCAAATCCTAGGTTTGACCAAGATTTAAACAAGTTTAAAACATGAAAATGAAAAGGTAAGCATGGATCCTTCTTAGTCATTCAAAAATGAAGCTTTTGGGGGGTTCTTGAAATCTCAATGTTTGAAACCCAAAACCACTTCTCTTCATATGGTTGACTTCATAAGACAGAGTTTAGGGTTAGGGGGTAGATCGATACATGATTTGTCGTGTTTGAATATGTCTAGACATGCTTGTTTATCAACTTGAATGCTTACTATATGACATAAGAAGAATATATGTGCGTTGGTTTCTTATTTTTAATTTTTTTCTGAATGTTTATGCCCATTTGAATCTTATTGGTCAAATCCTATGTTTGACCAAGATTTAAACAAGTTAATTTAAAACATGAAAATGAAAAGGTAAGCATGGAACCTTCTTAGTCACTCTAAGATGAAGTTTTTGGGAGGTTTTTGAAATTTCAATGTTTGAAACCCAAAACCACTTCTCTTCATGTTTGACTTCATAAGACAGATCGAGTTTAGGGTTAGGGAGAGGGTAGATACATGATTTTTCTTGTTTTAATATGTGTAGACCATGTTTATCAACTTGAATGCTCATTATATGACATAAAAATGCTATGTGCTTTGGTTTTTTTATTTTTTTGAATTTTTATGCCCATTTGAATCTTGGTCAAATCCTAGGTTTGACCAAGATTTAAACAAGTTTAAAGGTAAGCATGGATCCTTCTTAGTCATTCAAAAATGAAGCTTTTGGCGGGTTCTTGAAATCTCAATGTTTGAAATCCAAAACCACTTCTCTTCATATGGTTGACTTCATAAGACAGAGTTTAGGGTTAGGGGGTATAGTAGATCGATACATGATTTGTCGGGTTTGAATATGTCTAGACATGCTTGTTTATCAACTTGAATGCTTACTATATGACATAAGAAGACTATATGTGCGTTGATTTTTCATTTTTTTTTGTTTTTTCTGAATTAATGTTTATGCCCATTTGAATCTTGGTCAAATCCTAGGTTTGATAGTGATTTAAACAAGTTTAAAACATAAAATGAAAAGGTAAGCCTGGATCCTTATTAGTCATTCTAAAATGAAGCTTTTGGGGGGTTCTTAGAAATCTCAATGTTTGAAACCCAAACCACTTCTCTTCATGGTTAACTTCATAAGACAGAGTTTAGGGTTAGGGGTACATACATGATTTGTCGGGTTAATTTGAATATGTCTAGACATGCATATGCTTGTTTATCAACTTGAATGCTTACTATATGACATAATAAGACTATATGTGTGTTGGTCAAATCCTATGTTTGACCAAGATTTAAACAAGCATAAATCCTGAAAATGAAAAGGTAAGCTTGGATCCTTCTTATTCACTCTAAAATTAAGCTTTTGGGAAGTTTTTGAAATTTCCATGTTTGAAACCCAAAACCACTTCTCTTCATGCTTGACTTCATAAGACATAGTTAAGGGCTAGGGGGTAGATACATGCTTTTTCTGTTTTGAATATGTCTAGACCTTGTTCATATCGATCAACTTGAATGCTTAATATATATATATGACATAAGAAGGCTATGTGCTTTGGTTTTCATTTTTTGATTTTTTTTGAATGTTTAATGCCATTTGAATCTTGGTCAAGTCCTAGGTTTGACCAAGATTTTAGCAAGTTTAAAACACATGAAAATGAAAAGGCAAGCCTGGATCCTTCTTAGTCATTCTAAAATGAAGCTTCTGGGGGTTCTTGAAATCTCAATATAATGTTTGAAATCCAAAACCACTTCTCTTCATGCTTGACTTCATAAGACAGAGTTAAGTGTTAGGGGTGGTAGATACATGCTTTTTCTATTTTGAATATGTCTAGACCTTGTTTATCAACTTGTTGAATGCTTATTTTATATGACATAAGAAGGCTATATATGTGCTTTGGTTTTTCATTTTTATGTTTTTTTAATTTTATGCCCATTTGAATCTTGGTCAAATACTAGCTAGGTTTGACCAAGATTTAAACAATTTAAAAACATGAAAATGAAAAGGCAAGCCTGGATCTTTTTTAGTCACTCTAAAATTAAGCTTTTGGGAGGTTCTTGAAATTTCAATGTTTGAAACCAATACGACTTCTCTTCATGCTATGCGCGCATGGCATACCTTGCATATCATTCGTGCATATATTTCAATATATATTTGAACATATTCTTGGGGATATATATATATATATATTTCAATCTCTCTCTCTCGATCTATATATCGTTGGTGCCCAAGAAACACACTTATATATACGCATGCACTTTATGCGCAAAGGCGCGGGTGCCTCCAATAATGTGTGTCTGCACTCGATCGATGATCCCTAAACCTTAAACCCTAAAACCCTAATCCCTAATTATACCCTAAACGTACACCCTAAACACCCTAAACACTAAAACCTAAACCCTAGACCCTAAACCCTAAACACTACACCCTAAGCCCTAAACCCTAAACACTAAACCCTAAACCCTAACCCTAGACCCTAAACCCTAAACCCTAAATATATTTCAATCTCTCTCTCTAGATCTATATATCGTTGGTGGCCAAGAAACACACGTATATATATACGCATGCACTTTATGCGCAAAGGCGCATGTGCCTCTAATAATGTGTGTGTGCACTCGATCGATGATCCCTAAACCTTAAACCCTATGTTTGACCAAGATTTAAACAAGTTAATTTAAAACATGAAAATGAAAAGTAAGCATGGAACCTTCTTAGTCACTCTAAGATGAAGTTTTTGGGAGGTTTTTGAAATTTCCATGTTTGAAACCCAAAAACACTTCTCTTCATGTTTGACTTCATAAGATAGATCGAGTTTAGGGTTAGGGCCAGGGTAGATACATGATTTTTCTTGTTTTAATATGTCTAGACCATGTTTATCAACTTGAATGCTCATTATATGACATAAAAGGCTATGTGCTTTGATTTTTTTTATGCCCATTTGAATCTTGGTCAAATCCTAGGATTGACCTAGATTTAAACAAGTTTAAAACATGAAAATGAAAAGGTAATCATGGATCCTTCTTAGTCATTCAAAAATGAAGCTTTTGGGGGGTGCTTGAAATCTCAATGTTTGAAACCCAAAACCACTTCTCTTCATATGGTTGACTTCATAAGACAGAGTTTAGGGTTAGGGGTAGATCGATACATGATTTGTCGGGTTTGAATATGTCTAGACATGCTTGTTTATCAACTTGAATGCTTACTATATAACATAAGAAGACTATATGTGCGTTGGTTTTTCATTGTTTTTTTGTTTTTTATGAATTAATGTTTATGCCCATTTGAATCTTGGTCAAATCCTAGGTTTGACCAAGATTTAAACAAGTTTAAAACATATAATGAAAAGGTAAGCCTGGATCCTTCTTAGTCATTCTAAAATGGAGCTTTTGGGGGGTTCTTGAATCTCAATATAATGTTTGAAACCCAAAACCACTTCTCTTCATGGTTGACTTCATAAGAAATAGATTAGGGTTAGGGGGTATATACATGATTTGTCGGGTTTGAATTTGTCTAGACATGCTTGTTTATCAACTTGAATGCTTACTAGCTATATGACATAAGAAGACTATATGTGCATTGGTTTTTCATTTTTTGTTTTTCTGAATGTTTATGCCCATTTGAATCTTGGTCAAATCCTAGGTTTGACCTAGATTTAAACAAGTTTAAAACAAGAAAATGAAAAGGTAAGCGTGTATCCTTCTTAGTCACTCTAAAATGAAGCTTTTGTTGGGAGGTTTTTGAAATTTCCATGTTTGAAACCCAAAACCATTTCTCTTCATGCTTGACTTCATAAGACAAAGTTTAGGGTTAGGTGTAGATACATGATTTGTCTGGTTTGAATATGTCTAGACCTTGTTTATTAACTTCAATTCCTACTATATGACATAAGAAGACTATGTGTGCTTTTGGTTTTTCATTGTTTTTTGATTTTTTCTGAATGTTTATGCCCATTTGAATCTAAAGGTGAGAGAACACGTTAATGGTTATTCTAACAAAGGTCATGCTTGGTATCTTACCTATGTATTATGCTACATCACAAATGTAAAATGAAAATATGTGCATCTCTATAAACCCTAAACCCTAACCCTAACTATATAGAAAAAGATGAACAATCCATGCTTTTCGATTGCCTTTTTTGTTTGGCTTGATTTCAAATTTAGTGGGGAGGGGGGTAGGGGACGAGTGTGTTTCTTTCGATGCCTCTCTCGTATTTGCTAGTTTTTGGGGGTCACACAAATTCAGGGTAGCATACTGCCCACCCCCTCCCTTCACGCGCGGAAAAAGTGAGTTACTAACTTGGCTTTCCTACCCTTGAATCCATACGAAACTTTGTACGGAGTTCTAATACAGTATAATGATCACCCGAATTATTACACCAACAGGTCTGTCACTTACGTGTGGTTCCCATGCGTGAGGTCCCACACTTCAGTGAGCACAAGTCACGGACAATTTTTGCATATGTTGCAAAGGATAAAAGGTGGAAGAGGGATCACACGGAAGGAGAAGAGGAAGGGAGAGCAGTCACGGCCTCGAAATGCTTCAACCTTTCCGGGAAGTGATGTTGACTGGCACGCAAGGTTTTTCGGATCTTTGCAAACCTGCAGTGCGGTGATTTTGACAGAAATAACCCTTTTGGCAAAGAAAAGCACGGACTGACCCTCTGAGCAATCTATTTCACTGGACTAACCTTTTTGTGTGGCTCATTCTGTGTTTTTCTTCGCCAAAAGGGTTACTTTGTCAAAATCGCCCCACCTGCAGTGCAGGCTAGGCCCCCGTCTAATATTCTTTTTTTTTCAATGACAAAAGGCGGGAGATAGAGAGAGAGAGTCTTGACGACGTGTCTTCACTTGACAAAGAAGATTGTTGGAAGTTTGCCTACCTACCACACATGACTTGTGCTCACTAAAGTGTGGGACCTGCATGCATGGGACCCTGCAGCCCTCTTAGGGCAGACGTGTGAGACGCAAAATATGGTTTTTAGTTTAGTAAGGCAAAAAAATAAGCCTTGGAGGGTCGAGGCGGGGCGGCCGTCCGCCATTTTATACCTTTACGCCCCCCACACCTCGTTTCATTTGCCATGTCTACCAAGGAAGAGCTCGGAGGAGAAGATGCAGTCCTAGCTTCTCGACCCCCTGGCGCCCCACGCATAAATACTACTACCAGAAGTACACTGTCTCTAACAATCCTGCCTGCGAAGGGAGATCTCGGAGGAGACGATGCGGGCTCAGCGTCCCCGCCATTGATGAGCCAGGACACAAGGGTTACTACGCCTCTTTTAATTACCTTCGTTTTGCTGGTAATACTCGGACTTATATTTGTTATCTTCCGCAGGAGAGGGTCGATATCGCCGGAGAAGATGATGTGAGGCAGATGATCAAGCTCGCAGGAGAAGATGATGTAAAGGAGATGGTCAAGCTCGGAGCAGAAGATGATGTAAAGGAGATGGTCAAGCTCGGAGAAGATGATGTAAAGGAGTTAGTCAATCTCGGAGAAGATGTGGTGGTATTGGACCAACCGCGGTCGTTGGGCGAGATCCCGGAGATTCACTTACCTCGTTTGCACTGGTAATGATATGCCTGATCTATAACATTTTGAACATTTTTCGTCGGCTTACACATGAGCTATCTCGGCTTAGGGTCAACAAGGCCCCGGGAGCGGAACTTCCGCATCTTGGCACCGAGAACTCCGAGTTACGCCAGAAGCGCCCTGGGGAATCGCACGCGCAGGCGCAGCACATCCGTTTGCAGTATCTCTCATCCTTCGACGTCAGGTTCCAGCGAGAGGTCGTAGAAGAAGATAAGTTGCCAGCTTCCCTGCCGTTCAAGAGGATGAAGGAGCTGAAGACGGAGGTTAATATTAGCTGACTTTGGGTTGCTGGTTTTTGGTACTTCGAGTCACTGACATGTAGACACCACTTAAGTCTGTCCTAGATGTTAGTGACCACATTCGTTAATCAGCTAATTTGTGCATTTTGTTTGCCGGTAACGCTCGATATGTTTGTTGTTACCTTTGGCAGGATCACTCCCCTTGCTTATCCTGTCGGAGGATGAAGTTGGATCTTGCCAGCATGCGGGAGGAGAACAGAGAGTTAGGGATCAAGATATTTCGGTACAGGCAGGCGGTGTCTTTCCTAGAAGTGGATGAGATCACGGCCTGCGCTCGTAGGAGTTGTGACGAGGCCATTCATCTGGGAGAACGGATCAAAGCTCAGCTTGTCTCTTTGATGGAAGTCGCAGAACGCGTGATTTTCAATGCTAGAGAGGCGCGGGAACGACTTCTGGTGGCTGAAGATCTCGCATAGAAGTTTAATCATGTGCGCTTATTAGTTGCCCACTACTTTTGTAATTATTCACAATTAAGTATGAATCAATGGCTTGCCTTTTGTGTGACGGAGGAAATTGCACATACCACCACTTGTTGGTGCAGTTTTTGCACATAACACAATTTGAGATTCTTTTTACACAAATAACCAGATTTTGACGTAAACTTTTTCACAAAAAACAACCTTACTCCATGTTTTCTTTTGTCTTCTAAACACATGTAGGTGCTTCGAAAAATACCTCCGTTCCAATGCTTAAAGCTTAGTATATTTTTCTTGAAAAGTCAAACCAAGTAAAGTTCGACCAAACCTATCAGCACATATAATATTTTGTAGACACCATATGAAAATATAATTTATTTTCTATCTAATAATATTGATTTTGTATCTTGCATATTAATGCATTTGGTAAAAACTTAGTCAAACTTTCTATCTAATAATATTTTCGACTTTGTATTATTTTTATTCATTTTCCCCCTGGTTGTCATGTTTTCTGTCCGGCTTCCCCAGCCCATCCATCCGTAACCCACATGCGCGCGTGACACGAGTAGTGGGAGACATGGTGCCCAAAGGGATAGCTTTTATTAATGGTGGCGACGGTTCCCTAGGCCAATGCTGGCGATACGTATCATCGTCGCTAGTTGTGCCTTCCCCATGCGGCCGTATTAATGCACACCACTGCTCCTTTGCGCCTCCGCGGCTGATCAAGTAAGTTTGATCATAAAAGATGATCACATAAGCTCGATGATTACCTATAACCTAAAAATTATCTTAATTTGTAAACGAAGACATAAAATAACTAGTTATTTGATTAGGAAAGACAAAGGAAATTTCTATTGAGATTGAGTTCATTTCATAGTTGTTATAGACACATAGCAATATTACCAAGAGATAGGATTGTAGAGAAAGCAATCCATAGGTATTTTGGAGGGTTCTCAATCCTTTGAATCAAGCAAGCTCTATAGGAAAAATCCCTATGTGTAAAAATCCTACTCCGTACAAGATACCTTTAGAAATCCTTTGAACCAAACAAACTCCGATTCATATTAGTTGACTATAATATGGATATATCTAGACACATTTTAGTTTAAGATTCATCCATATCATTTGACAAGTAATATGAATCGGAGTGAGTATATTAAATGGAGTAGTATATATTGTTCGAAAAAATTAAGTTATACTGTACTAATAAAGAAACCATTTATGTGGTCAAACTGATTTGATGGGACAGTAACTGCACCAGGACGTAGTGGCGTGCTATCCTAGCCAAAGTTTTACTCGGCGCCTCGATGCAGCTGCTGAAGAATAAAAAAAGTCATATCCAATCCTACTCTTCACCTCCATCGTTTCCATCCTTGGCTCTCCACTTCCATCATCGTTCTCCACTCGCCAAGCGCTGCTAGCAAATTTTTTCATCCTCTAGATCTCCCATTTGCATAGCTTTCTCTCCTCACCCCTCCGCAGAACCGCAGCACTCCTCCTTCCCGCTCGACTCTCCTACAAAACTCCAATCACACATACTTGCTTACGCCCTCTTAAATCCTTCTCGTCTCCATGGCGGCATCGAACGACGACCAGCTGTATGGCGACTGGGGGAAGCTCCCCGCCGAGCTGTTCAATCTCATTGCGCAGAGTCTGGACGTTACAGTCGACGTCCGGCTGGCCGCATGCTCCAAAACGCTGTGCCGCCATGTCGCCGACAACATGAATCTACACCATTGGGATGGACCCTGCTTGCTGATGCCCGATTCTGCCCATTGGCACTATGATGATAGTAGTACGCACCACACGGTGTACCACGTTGTGCCCCTCGACCATCCTCGGCGCACAGCCATCCTGCCGTTCATGGAAAATAGATTCTGGGTTGGCATGAACGGCGACTGGATCGCCGGCGTGGACAGTGGTGGGAACTGGTTCCTCGCGAACATCTACACGCACCAAGAAATCTCCCTACCATCGTCGGAAACTTGCAACATTTTTCGGGAGGAATGGATTGGCTTCCCCGACTTGCCTCCTGAAAGGTACATGACGTATGGGCGTGCCATGTTTTTGTTGAAGATTGTAATTTGCGAAGTGCCCACAAAATCTGGACATTACTCAAATTACAAGCTCATCGCTCTATTCAATTCTGGACTCGCTTACCTGGCTAATGGTAGCCAGGAGTGGAGGTTATTCTCTCTTGCTAGTTGGGGTGTAGATTACAGTGACGCCATCGAGCACAATGGCTTCATTGTTGCGGTGGATGGGTGGACCGGCACCACATATTGATGGGATCAATCACAGGCCGGTAATTCTTCAATCCATATGATATACTTCACAATAAATTTTAATATCAAGCCCATTCATGATATATTGTAACTGAATTAACTAATTGGTCAATAAGATTTTTTTTCACCTTTCAAATGACTGTGCACCATTTAATTATCCTAACCTGACTGAACCATTGCTACAAACGAATTACAGTAGTATATGCAGTGCACTAATCTGTCAACCCAAACCAGATTATTGCAGTATATGAATGCATTCCTGAATTAGTTACTGCATGCTCTTATCAGAATATGAATAAGGAGCTTAGCCCTGGCCTCTTCATCAATTGATGCATGCAAACTTTCAATTTATTTGAATATTCGATGTACTCAAAGCATTACAATCATGGATCAGATAAGGTTGAGACATGTATCTACCATCAATGAATATGAGTGTAATTAACATACATCTCAAATGGGAACAATTTTATTTCTTCGAGTTTTTATACAAGTATAATGACTGCATCCTCCATTTGATCCTACAAATGTGAAGTTGCAGCTACTAGTATTTTTGTCTTCCTGAGCCATTCAAACACTATTTTTTTGTCTCTGTTTACAATGCAGATGCCCACCTTGCCCTGCCATTCGTGATCCCATCACCGATGAAGGAACCGTCTGGCAGATGGTTTTTAGCTCGATCAGCCGATGGCAAGCGCTTGATGATCATCCATGAAGATCGGTATATACGTAGCAATGATCACCTTGAGCCTGCAGAAGTTCTGCATCATGGTAATGGCCTTATCCTGCGAGAGTATCCTGCCCCTGTCATACATACTTTTGAGAAAGATCTATCCCTGATTGGACCCAATTGGAGTCGAGTTGACAGCCTTGGCACACACTCTCTGTTCATTGGATTGAATTATCCAATAAACCTGAAGATAAATGATGGCAATGCTCCTGATGGAACATTGACTCCGTTCATGAGGTCAAATTGTGTGTACATCGCGTACTATGCATTTCGGGAACCAGCATTTAGTTGTATTTGTCGTTGTAACCTGCAGCAAGGGGAAAATGAGCTCATGGGAGTTATCACCCTTCCAGAAGATGGTTGGGGATTTCCCTGACAGGCGACAATGTGGTTTAAGCCTAGTTTGAAAAATATCCGCATGTTGATGCAACCCTAAACTGAGCCATGAATCTTTCTGGAGAAAATAATCTTTTTTGTATGATATGTTTGAACAATTCAGTAATCTGTTCCGTATCTTAAGATGCTCTTCCTTTTTTCTGAATCTTATATACCTGGACCCATTTCAGTGTGTCTGTTTACTCATTTTAGTGTGCATGTAGCCCACATTGAAGTAATCTAATCTTATAATTTAAAACGGATGGTGATGAACTCTGTATTTCCATCCTTCGTAAACCGTGCATGTCTGTTTATTTTTAGTTTCATTTCAGCAACTGTTATTAGTATATGCACACCTTTTTTTAATGTTGAGAGGAGTATAAGGGCATTACAATGCTATATACTATATGGCACTAATAGAGAACAAATGAATGTCAAAAGATTGTAAAATCCTCCAGGTACTCTCCTTGCAGCGCTAATTGCTGATGGCGGACTGACTTCCTGTTGGTTCCGGTGCTTTAGCTAGGACAGGTGAAAAGAGTTTCACACCCTGCTTTCTTTTGCGTCGACAGTAGGCCTACCGCAGGGATTCACCTCTCCAACCACCAAACGACGAGGAAATAATTCCTAGCGCCTTTGCAGTAGCGCCTGTGTTGGACGTGCCCTAATGTTTTCCTGCTAAAAGGTGCAATCTTTTAAGCACTTGGGTACGGTATTTCCCCACCAGCCTGGATGCAGGCCGCCAAACGCATCTTAAGTTTTAAAATAGCATGCTAAATGAATTAGCGGCAGCCTCCTTCAAACGATATGAACGCTATATCGTGGTAATAGTGTGGTATATTTTAAATAGCATTTTCAAAATAATACTAAATATAGCCTAAAAATAAATAATTTTACTAGAGCGAATAGATATATATAGTCCAAAAGTGACTGAATCATACATACATAACCACATATAGAAATAGATCTCAAGTATTTTAGAAGGCTAACATCAACATTTCACAAGGCAACAACATAGTATAAATTATTTATTAAAACATATTAGCATTAGCGATATTATCTTCTGACTTAGAAGTGGAACCAACAGATTGTTGTTCATCACCACGAAAAAGTGAAAGCAACTTGCGTGAAAAAAATAGCGCGCTAACACTATGAAGTTTTAGGGCGATATAGCATGCTGTTTCGCAAATAGCGCCTCAGCGAGCAAAATTACTAAGCGTGGACCCTCTAGATATGCTATAGCGCGCTTTTAGCGGAGAAATAGTTAACTGGGCTTCATTGAGGCCCTGGTTTGACAAAGCAGCCTGAGTACGCATCTAAAAAAAATCTGCCTGAGGACGCATGCTTGTAAAAAAGAGAGAGCAGACTACAATTACTTCAGTCCCGAACCCTCTATCTCTCCCACCTACTTCACCTCTTTTACACTAATGACTGCCATGAACGGCTCGCCTCCTCCCTCCACCGGCAGCTGCCTGGCGGTAACGGCCGCCGACACAGATGAACATCGCCGATATTTCCTGAACTCAGCCGATTTGATCCACCGCATACTCCAGCAGCTTGATGTACGTCCAGTCTCTTCTATCCAGATCATGACTAGAGAAGGATCTACGGGTACATCCGTTTCTTACCCTTTGGCAGCGTCGGTTCCATCTCTTGCGGTACTTTCTTCTCCGCTGGAAGCACCATCTGGCTCGGCACTGATTTCCCTGGCGGCGGCACCAGCTTCTCCGGTTGCGCCGAACCCAACCCCCGCGGCACGGTCTTCTCCGGTGGCGGCACCACCAAAAGTGGCTGTAAGTTGTCCTGAACTCACTAGGATGCAGGTGTAAGTAGTCAATGATAGTTGGGGTTTTAACAAGTTCTTTTTTCTTTAATGATGGGAAACCGTAGTAGTATTCTTCTGCAAATGTTTTTTTAATGACGGGAAACAGTAGATGTTAAGTACTAGTTCTGGCAAAAAAAGATGTTAAGTAATAGTATCCATCACAGAGCAGGGTTTCGCAGTCTGAACATACAAATATATGCTCCATGTTACCTGTTTCAGAAAGTCTGAAAGCTTGCTCAGTACATGTAAAATCAAATTGTCTTGCTGCTGCTAGATTTTGTGCAAACTAATTAAAGAGATAGCTAGATGCATTTTCTCCTTGTATGTTACGTTCTGATTTATATGCTGTTGATTGATATATACCGTGCTTAACTAGATGCAGAAGAAAACTCGCTCCAACGTCAATGAGCAACTATGTCTTAGGACTGTCGATTGTACATGTCCTCTGCACCCCCCCGAGTTCAGAATTCAAAGAAATTCACTAGCCAAAAAGCCAAAGGTGACGGGCAGGCGTGATGCAGCAATTCAACGTTGTATATTAAAAGGGCGAGGGAAAGGCCGCCCTAAACGGGTTGGTCACTCGGCGGACCCTCCTCAGCCCTCGCGCTTCTATGTGCAACTGGACGGCAACGATGACATGTATATGTTGGTCATCCCCAGAGAATTCAAGCAATGTCTGAAAGGGATTCTTCCCAGGCCTATCAAGCTCAAGACCAGCGTAGGCTGCGCCTGGTATGTGCACATCGATGAGTACCAGGGTGAACTGGTCTTGAAGCATGGTTGGTTCGGGTTTGCAGAGGCGCATGAACTGCAGCTCGATGACATTCTCGTCTTCGAGGTGAAAGACACTTCCTTGATGAATGTGTTGATCTACGACTGTAACACCTCCACCCAGAGGGTAATATTTTGTGCTGATCACCCTTAGTTGCATGCATGATCTGCAGTGCTTTTAGGAAGAGGGGATCAGAAACACCTCAATATTTTATTGAATTAACTAGATGCTGCTTTTGGACCTGGGGTAGTGCCCTGCTGATGTTCATGCTGAACTTGGTTTTTGTATTAAGCTGAACTGGGGATCAGATACAATGTGATGAGACTTTGTTAATTAGCTAATATAGTATATGTTATACATGTTTTATTTCACTTTAATTTACTGTGATATGCTGCGGTAGTTTCAATGTGCGGTCTGATGATTTGTATTATACATAGCTACATGGAGCTCAACATTTTATTTTAGAAAGTGTAAAAGTGACCAATTTTTTTGATCTGATTGTAGCGAACGAAGCGAACACAAGTGCAGATGGTCAAACCCCCAAAACTTCTCATATTCATTGTTACATGGTCGAGATATAAAGGTATTTTACGCACTGGTTTAATACTCAACTGCTTACATCCATGTTTGTTTGCAGTTTTTTGACACCTCTTAATGCTCCCTCCGATCCATTTTTTTTGAGATACTGTTAGTTGTAGAGATATCCATTTTATCATCAAGTAATGAGGATCAGATGGAGTATCATTTTCATTTTACCAAAATAAATGGATATACTGTATAGTACAACGTAGCCTGAGGCCCTTAGCTCTGAATGCAATTTCTGTGTGCACACTGATCGGATCATAACCCACGCGACCTGTCTCACTGGTATGTAGGTCCGGGCCCCACCAGATACTGATAAAGCCCAGTGACCCGCCGGGTGAAGTTTTCTGTGTGGATTCCTGCGTACCTGGCTTCGTTCCTCCAAGAAATGCGCATTTTTTTTGACCGGGGGGACACGCGCATTTATTCCCTTGCTGATGTATCATTCTCAATTTCTCACAGCCCCCTCATGTTCAGATCTCCCCAGATCCCTCGCCGTCCATCTCCCCTGAGTCCTCTCCCTACACCACCGGCGTCCACCACCGCTCGGACTACGCGGCTTGGACTCCGTCCTCTACGGATGCTGCGATGTCGCACCTAAAAACTCCACTAAGGCGGCGCGGCATCCCCGATTCTCTCGGTCCATGGCTGCAATGGCGGTATGTTTCCCCCGAATCACTAGCGTTGTCGGTCACATCTTTATTATATTTAAGCTGTATTGCCGGTTGCTTAGCATTGTTTTATATAGACTATTTCTCTCATCCAGTGTATATATTAATCCTCTGGTAAAGACTCGGGCTACACATGCACGCATGCTAGCTAGGTTGGGACTGGATCTAATGTGTGCAATTATAATCGTTCAAATATGATATTGGTCAATCCACGGCCGATAATCACATATGAGGACACCGAGCATGCATGTCTGGCTTATGGACTCTTTAGGCCGACGCTGATTTTTTTTTTGTTTGCTTGGTCGATCTGTACTAGCGGATGATGAACTGCAGATGCATTACTCTGATGCTAGACCTAGCCAACAAGCATGCATGGCTCATGCTAGCTTGATTTCTATTCTCATAGCTACTATTTATATCGATTTGGCTTCTGCGATACAATGATACACTATGCTGAATAATTTGATGATACAAGGTTGTACATATCATCCTAGCTAGATTCAGAAGCTTATTGTTCAGACTGTGTGTTCGATAAGAACAATGATCCGCTGACTTTGCTAGGTGCCTTTGATTATGCATTTGCTTGGAATTACGGTCAGAAGCTAGAGGCATTATCTAATTGAGGCCTCTTTTTTGCAGTGTTCAAACAAGAAGCTCAAGCTTGGAGAGAGCTTATCATGGAAGGAGACATCTGTAGAGCCAGCCCCAGTGTGCAAGGTGTTTAGGCGCATCAATGAGGAGAATACCGCTGACAGCTTCTGCAAGGTACTATGTACATCGGAGTTAGAGGTGATTACCATCCCCAGTTGTGTTCTACCCTGGTTTTACAGTGGGTGTCCAGAGTCCATCAACCTGAAGATGTCCACTGCATGCACCTGGATTGTGGACCTGAAGCAACAAGATGGCAATGTTTTAATGGATACAGGATGGCCAGAGTTTGTCAAAGCACATGACGTGAAGGTAGGATACCTCCTGACCTTCAAGAAGATTGACACCAAATCATTGCAGGTGCTCATATTTGGTTACAATTGCTGTGAGAAGGTTATATGGTGTTCAGGTTATCACCCATCGTTGGGGCAACAAAATGAATCACAGCTGTATTAAGTTGTCTTACAAATGTTCTGTAGAGAGAGCTGGTCTATAATAGTATAATGATGCATTGTGGTGAACATGATGGTACCATTACTGGATTAGTGGATTGCCTAGCCCTTTCCATTAGTTCGGACTTTTGGTTGTGTTGGCTTGTGTATGAAGCTTGGCATGGTATCAGAGCCCAGAGTCTCGAGTTCGAGACCTGGCTTTCGTAATTTATCCTAAAAATTGGTGCTGCCCTCCGTTGCCCTCCTCGGAGTCCACGTATATGCCTCTTGAGAGTCTCCTTGTGTTGACCTCTTCCCTTCTTCCGGTCACACGTGAGGAGGGGTGTTGAGATGTATAAGTGGATTGCCTAGCCCTTTCCATCAGTTCTGACTTTTGGTTGTGTTGGCTAGTGCATGAAGCTTGACAAACCTTATTTATATGTACAGCTCTCTAGTTGTACTATTAATTATTATGTGCTTATGTTGGCTGGATTGTGATGAACATGAGATGTTCTGTTGTTTCCGTAAAGAAAAAAACGTGATGTTTTTTCGAATCCTGCGCTGGATATGTTTTGCACAAACTAGTGAAGTGCCCGCTGACAAAACATATTATGTGCAAATAGGCAACCCTCGATGCGATCATGGGTTCAAGCGTCCAGGATCCAGTGCCTTGACATCAGCAAGCACAGATGAACAGTTGGTTGACTTGTAGATTTGGACGTTGGATCGAAAATAGATAGCTAAGAACTAAGTACTGTAGCATGTAGCATATGTACTGTTCATGGTCTCATTCCGGGTTCAAGTGCTACCCCATGTAGCACCACTTTTTTTTTGGGGTTAGCCCAGACAACCTTCCCAATAAAAAAAAGTACTACCTTCCCTGCATGGGCCAATTGTTTGTACTTTTGGGCTGCCGCCGGCCATGTACATGGTGATTGCTGTCAGCCTGCTTACTTCGCTGATAACAATCCAAAAACATTTAATGGGCCTCCGACTCATGCCATTGGGGCTCTTCCTAATTTAAACACGGAGATCCTATGATTGGCCCTCAAGAAACCGAGATTCTACATATAAAGTTATTTTTATTTCGTATCAATTATGATTATGATTCTTTTTAAATGCGCATAGCCAGTATGCGCATCTACATGGGATCTATATTTTGATATATTCATATAGTCGATTTCAAAATTTTCATAAATTATTTAAAGTTCCAAGATTTATTCTATCAGTTTGCAAGATCTTTGAGTGTATTTGTAGTTTAAAAAAATGACAAACCTCTTCATCAGATTGTTGTTAACAAGTGTAGTGTTGTGAACCCAAAATATATTACATACTTCCTCGTAGATCAAATTTGAACTAATTAAGTTGAACTAAAACCTGGATCAACAGTTAGTATGGATTAGGTGCATGGAGTACGAAAAACAAATGAATAGGCAATATTTCAGTTTTTCCTTCAGTTGAGAATGCTAGAGCAGGACCCATTTGCCAGTAGCGTCCCTCAACATTTGAAGGTAAAGACAAACAGAAGGGATCGAAAAAAACCAAGTATCCTACATATCTCGGGTTAAAACATATCGAGAAATCACATATTTCTTGTACATAGAGGCTGACATCGTGGACCCATCGACCAGCCGTGGAAAAAAATCCAAGAAACGAAACAATTATCGTACAGAGAAGCTGACATGTGGGACGCATTTTGCAGCACCGTCCTCAACTTTAACAAAGGCGGCAGGGGATCGAAAGAAAAAGCAAAGTTGCCAGAAATCAGCGGTCAAAAATAAATCCAAGAAATGAAATGTTTATTGTTCATAGAGGCTGACATGTGGGACCCACGAGCCAGCAGCGTCCTCAACGTTTCAAAGGTGGCAAGGGATCGGAAAAAAAGGCAAGTGACCATATATCAGGTGCCAAAAATAATCCAAGGAAAGAAACTTTTATTGTACATAGAGGATAACATATGGGTCCCGTTTTGCAGGAGCGGTCTCACCGTTTCCAAGGCGGCACTGGATCGAAAAAAAAAAGGAAAGGTTTATCGTTCAGAGAGGCTGAGATGTGGGACCCATGGGCCAGCAGCGTCCTCTTAGTTTCAAAGACGGCAGGGGATAAAAAAGGCAAATAGCCAGTAATTAGGGTCAAAATAAATCAAACAAAGGAAACTTTTACTGTTCATAGAGGCTGACAGGGACCCAAAAGCCAGCAGCGTCTCAACGTTTCAGAGGCGGCATGAGATCGAAAGAAAAAGGCAAATACCAAGAAATTATGGGTCAATAATAAATCAAACAAAGTAAAGGTTTATTGTTCATAGAGGCTGACATGTGGGACCCCTGAGCCGGCAGTGTCCCCAACGTGTTAAAGGCGGCAGGAGATCGAAAGACAAAGGCCAAAAATCAGTTGGTAAAAAAATCCAAGAAAAGAAACATTTACCGTTCTGAGAGGCTGACATGCGGGACCCATGAGGCAGCAGCTTCCTCAATGATTCCAAGGCGGCAGGGGATCAAAAGGGGTCAAAAATAAATCCATCATAGGAAACTTTTATTGTTCATAGAGGATGTGGGACCGAAATGCCAGTAGCGTCCTCATCATTTCAAAGGGGGCAGGGGATCAAAAGAAAACGGCAAATAGCCAGAAATTAGGGGTAAAAAATAAATCCAATTTAGGACACTTTTATTGTTCATAGAGTATGACATGCGGGACCCATGAGCCAGCAACTTCCTCAACGTTTCTAAGGCAGCATGAGATCGAAAGGAAAAGGAAAGTGACCAAATATCAGGAGCCACAAATAATCTAAGGAAAGAAACTTTATTGTGCATAGAGAATGACATGCGGGTCCCATTTTGCAGCACCGGTCTGAAGGTTTCAAAGTCGGCATTAGATCGAAAGAAAAAGACAAGTGCCAAATATCAGGAGCCAAAAATAATCCAAGAAAAGAAACTTCTATTGTACATAGAGGATGACATGTGGGTCCCATTTTGCAGCCGCGGTCTCAATGTTTCCAAGGCGGCACATGACCAAAAGAAAAAGGAAGTAGCCAGAAATAAGGGTGTCAAAAAATCCAAGAAAAGGAATATATCAATTGGGCTGTTTCTGGCCATCTGGGCCTTCAAACTATCCCGCTGGATGCCTTTTGATTCGTACAATTTCAGCCCATTCCAAAACAGGAAAGTCCTATGCCTCGCAAAAACAAAAAAAACAAGGAGATTCAACATATAAGTTTGTTTATGTAAAAATAAAGATTTAATTTATCCCTTTGCAATAGCTCAGAGCAAAATACACTGTTTATTGTCTGCAAAATAATCAAGATATCACATGTTTCTTAATACGGGGAGGCTGACATCGGGGACCCATGCACCAGCAGTGTCGTCAACGTTTTAAAGGCGGCAGGGATGGAAAGAAAAAATAAACCAAAAATCTGTTGGTACAAAATCCAAGAAAAGAAACATTTTCGTTCTGAGAGGATAACATGCGGGACCATGAGGCAGCAGCATCCTCAGAGTTTAATGTTAGAGGCTGACATGTCGGACCTGTGAGCCAGCAGCGTCCTCAACGTTTTAAAGGCGACAGGAGATCGAAAGAAAAAATAAGCCAAAAATCATTTGCTATTCAAAATCCAAGAAAATAAACATTTACCGTTCAGAGAGATTGACATGCGGGACCCATGAGGCAGCAGCATCCTCAACGATTCCATGGCTGCAGGGGATCAAAAGAAAAAAAGGAAATATCCAGAAATTAATTAGGGGTTCAAAATAAATCCATTGAAGGAAAGTTTTATTGTTCATAGAGGATGACATGTGGGACCGACCTGCCAACAGCATTCTCATCGTTTCAAAGGGGGCATGAGATCAAAAGAAAAAGGCAAGTAGCCAGAAATTAGGGGTAAAAAATAACTCCAAGAAAGGAAACTTTTATTGTTCATAGAGGATGACATGCGGGACCCATGAGCCAGCAGCTTACTTAAAGTTTCAAAGGCATGAGATCGAAAGAAAAAGGCAAGTGACAAAATATCAGGAGCCAAAGATAATCCAAGAAAAGAAACTTTATTTACATAGAGGATGACATGCGGGTCCCATTTTGCAGCAGCGGTCCCAACGTTTCAAATGCGGCTTGAGATCAAAAGAAAAAGAAAGTAGCCAGAAATTAGGGGGTCAAAAAAATCCAAGAAAATAAAGTTGATGGACATAGAGGATGACATGTGGGTCCCATGAGCTAGCAGCTTACTCAACGTTTCCAAGGCAGCAGGGGATCAAAAGAAAAAGGAAATAGCCAAAAATCAGAGGGTGAAAAAAACAAACAAAATGAACTTTTATAGTACATAGAGGATGACATGCGGGTCCCATGAGCCAGCAGGTTCCTCAACGTTTCAAACGTGGCATGAGATCGAAAGAAAAAGGCAAGTGACCAAATATGAGGAGCCAAAAATAATTCAAGAAAAGAAAGTTTAATAGTACATAGAGGATGACATGCGGGTCCCATGATCCTGCAGGTTCCTCAACGTTTCAAACGTGGCATGAGATCGAAAGAAAAAGGCAAGTGACCAAATATCAGGAGCCAAAAATAATTCAAGAAAAGAAACTTGATTGTACATAGAGGATGACATGTGGGTCCCATTTAGCAGCAGCAGTATCACCGTTTGAGAGGCTGCACGGGATCGAAAGAAAAAGGCAAGTGACCAAATATCAGGAGCCAAAAAAATCCAAGAAAAGAAATTTTATTGTACGTAGAGGATGACATGCAGGTCCCATTTTGCAGCAGCGGTCTCAACGTTTCCAAGGCGGCATAGAACCAAAAGAAAAATGAAGTAGCCAGAAATCAGGGGGTGAAAAAAATCCAAGAAGAAAGATTTCAATTGGGCTGCATCTGGACATCTGGGCCTTCGAACTATCCTGCTTGGCCTTTTGACTCGTACAATTTCAGCCCACTCGAAAACAGGAAAGTTCCGAATTTTCTAAAAAAAACAGGAAAGTCCTATGCTTCGCAAAGACAAAAAAATAAGGAGATTCAACATATAAGTTTGTTTATGTAAAAATAAAGATTTAATTTTCCATTTGAAATAGCTCAGATCGCAATACACTATTTATTGTCTGCAAAATAATCAAGATATCATATGTTTCTTGTACGGGGAGGCTGACATCGGGGACCCATGAGCCAGCAGCGTCGTCAAAGTTTTAAAGGCGGCAGGGGATGGAAAGAAAAAATAAACCAAAAATATGTTGGTACAAAATCCAAGAAAAGAAACATTTTCGTTCTAAGAGGATGACATGCGGGACCCATGAGGCAGCAGCATCCTCAGCATTTATTGTTCATAGAGGCTGATATGTGGGACCCGTGAGCCAGCAGCATCCTCAACGTTTTAAAGGCGGCAGGAGATCGAAAGAAAAATTAGCCAAAAATCATTTGGTAAACAAAATCCAAGAAAAAAAACATTTACCGTTCTGAGAGGATGACATGCAGGACCCATGAGGCAGCAGCATCCTCAACGATTCCAAGGCGGCAGGGGATCAAAGGAAAAAAAAAGGAAATATCCCAAAATTAATTAGGGGTTCAAAATAAATCCATCAAAGGAAACTTTTATTGTTCACAGAGGATGACATGTGGGACCGACCTGCCAACAGCGTCCTCATCGTTTCAAAGGGGGCAGGAGATCAAAAGAAAAAGGCAAATAGTCAGAAATTAGGGGTCAAAAATAACTCCAAGAAAGGAAACTTTTATTGTTCGTAGAGGATGACATGCGGGACCCATGAGCCAGCAGATTACTCAACATTTCAAAGGCGGCATGAGATCGAAAGAAAAAGGCAAGTGACAAAATATCAGGAGCCAAAGATAATCCAAGAAAAAAAAACTTTATTGTACATAGAGGATGACATGCGGGTCCCAATTAGCAGCAGCGGTCTCAACGTTTCAAATGCGGCTTGAGATCAAAAGAAAAAGAAAGTTGATTGTACATAGAGGATGACATGCGGGTCCCATGAGTCAGCAGCTTACACAACGATTCCAAGGCGGCAGGGATCAAAAGGAAAAGGAAATAGCCAAAAATCGAGGGTGAAAAAAACCCAAGAAAATAAACTTTTATAGCACATAGAGGATGACATGCGGGACCCATGAGCCAAAGCAGGTTCCTCAATGTTTCAAACGTGGCATGAGATCGAAAGAAAATGCAAGTGACCAAATATCGAGCCAAAAATAAGCCACGAAAAGAAACTTGAGTGTACATAGAGGATGACATGCGGGTCCCATTTAGCAGCAGCGGTATCACCGTTTGAGAAGCGGCAGGGGATCGAAAGAAAAAGGCAAGTGACCAAATATGAGGTGCCAAAAAATCCAAGAAAAGAAAGTTTTATAGTACATAGAGGATGACATGCGGGTCCCATGAGCCTGCAGGGTCCTCAACGTGGCATGAGATCGAAAGAAAAATGCAAGTGACCAAATATCAGGAGCCAAAAATAATTCAAGAAAAGAAACTTGATTGTACATAGAGGATGACATGCGGGTCCCATTTAGCAGCAGCGGTATCACCGTTTGCACGGGATCGAAAGAAAAAGGCAAGTGACCAAATATGAGGTTCCAAAAAAAATCCTAGAAAAGAAAGTTTTATAGTACATAGAGGATGACATGCGGGTCCCATTTAGCAGCAGCGGTCTCTCCGTTTGAGAGGCGGCAGGGGATCGAAAGAAAAAGGTAAGTGACCAAATATGAGGTGCCAAAAAAATCCAAGAAAAGAAAGTTTTATAGTACATAGAGGATGACATGTGGGTCCCATTTAGCAGCAGCGGTATCACCGTTTGAGAGGCGGCAGGGGATCGAAAGAAAAAGGCAAGTGACCAAATTTGAGGTGCCAAAAAAAACTCCAAGAAAAGAAAGTTGATTGCTCATAGAGGATGACATGCGGGCCCCAATTAGCAGCAGTGGTGTCAACGTTTCCAAGGCGGCAAGGGATCAAAAGAAAAAGGAAGTAGCCAGAAATCAGGGGGTCAAAAAAAATCCAAGAATAGAAAGAATTTTGGTTCATAGAGGATGACATGCGGGACCCATGATCCTGCATCGTAAACGGCTCAATCGAAGAGCGTTGAACGAGATGGCGCGATCGAGAAAAAAAACAATGCTAGAGAGGCTGCCATCTGGGCCCTACATCCCTCGGTGGTGCGGATTTGCGTTGACTCGGCCGGCGAACCCGAGAATTCGAGATGCACCACGTCCCGGGCCACCATACGCAACGTTTTGGTCGTTTTCGTCGGGCTAGGTGGCCTCAAAAACGAGAAAAAATAACGTTTTGACATGCACAACGGACAGACCCAAAATCGTCGGCCATGGTACACCAGCAACCACGGCGCGACTTCAACTTCGTCGGCCATGGCAACTTTTCTTGTAGTGACACCCACCCACCAACCATTCGCCCCATTAGCTCAAAAATACTCTCACACGCCAAAGCTCTGACTCTCTACAGTACTAGACTTCGCCGCCGGCATACTCCTCCATAGCGTAGCCTTGATCGTGTTGGCTGTCCACCCACCTGATCCGCTCCCCCGCCGCCCTCGCCACCGAAGGATCTGCTTCACCGCCGACCTCGCCACCGACGGATCTGCTTCACCGCCGACCTCACCACCGACGGATCTGCTTCACCGCCGACCTCATCCACAGCGTAGCAATCAACGCCTTTCCTGTCGACGCACTGGATCCTCTCCAACGGAACCGGGTCTACTTCACCGCAGCCCCCCTCCACAGAAGCCGATCTATTCCACCGACTACCTCGGCGCAGCGGCTGTATGAACTTCACCGAATCCCTTGCCAGCCAACCAGATCTGCTTCACTAACGCCCGCTTCTACTGAAACAGGGTCGACTCATCGTCTCCCGCGTTCGCCGCCGCTGGAATGCAAGTTGCCGCCCCCGTCCACCCCGCCGCAGCTTGGTTAGTACGTTGGCCCGTTAGATCGCGGTGTTTCTTTAGCCATGTTTTGTGTAGTTATTTGCAGATCTCATATGCCATTAACTTTCTTGATGTGTTACTTCGCATGAAGTTCGTTTAAATATTGTACAGTACAAAAGCATTATCCGGTCGCTACCATCCTGTTCATTCTACTGACACATGTGTGCATCCACATATTTATAGCCTTATACCCATTCATTTGCTGCCAACTGTTTTTGTACTGCATGCTATTCCTTTTATAGTCATGCTATGGGCATTTCCAATCCGGTTGTTCTTATACCACGTCATTAGCTCACTGCTAGCCGCTAGCTCTTTTCCCGTGCCTGCTATTCTCACACTGCTTTTATAATCATGCTATGTGCATTTCCAATCTGCTTGCTCTTATACCTCGTCTTTAGCTTATAGCTATTTTTCCATGAATGCTCCTGTCGCACAGCTTGTATAGTTATTGCTGCGTGCATGTCTGGTCTTTGTATTATCGTAGACTAACTTGTCAATGTTATTTTTCCTAGGGATTGATCATGCGAACCACTTATTAGAATATCCAACATTAACAGCGGGGACGCTAGGGAAGGTTGGAATCTGAGTTCTTGGTTGGTAACACTTGGAACCATGCCATAGCAATGCCATCCATGCTTTACTATGTTTCTGCCTATTTGATATGCTTGTCTTGGAGCAACTGCGAATGTGATTTGAATCTGACATTTGGTCATTCTTAATGCCAGTTTACTTTCTGTGGAAAACCTTGGCATTACCCTACTCTAAATCTGAATGTCTGAAATTTGTATCTCATGCAAAGCAACATCTAGTTGGTTTTAATCTGATATCTGGTAAATATTGGCTTATTCATTTGGCAGCTCAAGTTTTTTGTTATTTGAAACCAGCTGACTTGGTCTTAAATGTGATATCTAAACACAGATTAAGGACAATGGAGCAGGAGGATTAGCATTTCACTTGATGGCTGAACCTAAAATGACAGGCATGTCGACCACGACTAGTGCACGCAAGAGAAGGACCTGCAGCGAGCCAGTATGTGCTTAGTACATGCATCTTATCTTATCTTGTGCTTATTTCTGCTACATGCTGTTATCTGATCTCTACATTGCGTAATACATTTTTGAATGGTTAATTGTTGTAACTATGTTTGCAATATTACCAGAATGCAGTTTTAGTGAAGCAGTCATCATTAGAAGATAGTCGCCAAAGCGACCCTGTGCAACATTATGATGTAAGTCTGCTTAGTACAAGTTCCATACATTTTCTTATTTATGCAACTTGTTATTATCTTATATCTACATTGCATAATAAATGTTTGAATAGTTCGCTGTTGTAACTATGTTTGCAATATTACTAGAATGCAGTTGTAATGAAGAAGTCCTTAGTAGAAGATAGAGCGCAAAAAAGGTTACGGGGTGAGCCTATGCAACGATATAATGTAAGTCTGTGCTTAGTACTTGTGACTATCTCATATCGACAATGCTTAATACATGTTTGCATAGTTCATCGTTTAACTCTTTTTGCATTATTATCAGAATGCAGTTGTGATGAAGCAATCTTCATCAGAAGAGAGGCCCACAGAAAGTTCTGATCTTTCTTCTGATGCATCCTCTCATAGCCGTCAACCTAGACCATTCCTTTCATCAAACTGTAAATATCTCAAGGATGTACTTTATAAAAGACATGGTATTGGTGCCCTAAGATATGTAGCTGATATGTTGACCAAGAGTACACAAGATTCAATCAAGGCGATTGCCAAATGTCAACGTGTTATTGATGATGCTAATAGAAGTCCTCAATGATTCTATGTAATTTTTTTATTTGGGCACATTAATTGCCTTGTAATTTTCCTAGTTATTTTATTTGTGTATGTAATTGTGTGTATCATTGATATCAAATTGTAGGCTCATGAAATTTAATGCAATTTGACTAGTCAAACACCCAGGGCCCTACAACAGATTGGGCCGGCCTATTTACAGTAGTGTGGGACCCAGTTTCATTTTGGGCTGGCTCACTTACTTATTGGGCCGCCCCGTTAACACGATAGTGGGCCCACCTGCTTATTGGGCTGGCCCACTATTTTGTTGGGCCGGCCCACTTGCTATATGGTGGACCCCACATACTAAATGGGCCGGCCCTTTAACAGGCAAGTGGGACCCACCTATGTTTTTGGCCCGGCCCACTATCTTGTTGGGCCGGCCCACTTGCTATATGGTGGACCCCACATACTAAATGGGCTGGACCTTTAACAGGCAAGTGGGACCCACGTGTGTTTTTGGCCCAGCCCACTTTCTTGTTGGGCTAGCCCACTGGCTATGTGGTGGACCCCACATACTAAATGGGCCGGCCCTTTAACAGGAAAGTGGGACCCACCTGTGTTTTTGGCCCGGCCTACTATCTTGTTGGGCCGGCCCACTGGCTATGTGGTGGACCCCACATACTAAATGGGCCGGCCCTTTAACAGGAAAGTGGGACCCACCCGTGTTTTTGGCCCGGCCCACTATCTTGCTGGGCCGGCCCATTTGCTATATGGTGGACCCCACATACTAAATGGGTCGGCCCTTTAACAGGAAAGTGGGACCCACCCGTGTTTTTGGCCCGGCCCACTTTTTTGTTGGGCCAGCCCATTTGATCTATTATGGACCCAACGTACTAAATGGGCCGGCCCGATAGCAGGAAAGTGGGACCCACATGCTAATTGGGCTGGCCCAATAACTTCTTGGGCCGGCCCACTTGCTTTAAGGTGGACCCACTTGTTAAATGGGCCGGCCCGATAACAGGAAAGTGGGTCCCACATGTCTTGTGGGCCGGCCGTTTTGCCTGTTGACCGGTCAAACGAGTGCATTCGGGCCGGCCCACATGCTTAGTGGGCCGACCCATTAAAGTTTTGACCAGTCAACCTTAGAGGTTAGGCCCGGCCCACGTAACTAATGGTCCAGCCCAGCTATATAGTTGACCGGTCAAACTAAGTCAGCTGGCCCGACCCGCAAATTTAATGGGCCGGCCCGCTTAAGACGTGGCAGGCCACGTGTGGGCCTACCATCTACCACGGGGTTTCAGCCGGTTAACGCCGTTAACTGACAGTTAACGGCGTCTGCCACGTGGCAGTTTGCATGACGTCAGCAGTCAACGGGCTCCCGGAAACACTTCTGCAACGGTCCGATTTTCCGTGGCGGAAGGGCGCCCAAGCGCGACGGACCGAAAAAAACGTGGTAGGACTTTGCCTGATGAAGTTTCGACAACATAACCCATATCGTCGGGTTAGGCCCATAGGCGACGAAAAATACCCCCTAGCGGACGATTTTGGGACATTGTCTATCAGAACTTTTCTTGTAGTGATTTATTATAGCATTAGTTAGTATCAATGACTTACCTCACTTGGATAGGTTTGAATATAAACCTAGTTTCTACTCAAGAGTTGATGTAAATACATATGGATGGTCCTCTCCTTTCTCAGAGGTTTATTAGAAATGAGTTTGGAGAAACGGGATTGGAAGAGTCAAGGTTTGATAAGGAATTAATGTGAATGTCCTTGACATGAGTTCAATATTGTAGTTGAAAATATACCATGTGGATCATGGTTGGAATATTGACTTAGTAAAAGGACATGGAAAAGATAAGTAAAGAATAATTTCTTAATTATTTATGTTCTTTTTTATAGTGGAATAAACACTCATGTGTTGTTGTAAGGAATACCATATTGAATTCTTTTATAAGATCTGGTAATTGATCCTTACTTAGGGTGTTGTTACTGTAAAACTAATCCCATTTGATCTAGCCCATAGATCAAATTATCTCTACCCAAAACAAGGTTTTAAAAAAATCACAATGAAGTTTATAGCACTTGACTTGATGATCTACTTCAATTCCAGCAAGTCAAGTGAAACTTCAGTTACTGTGACAAGTTTTATTTGAAAGAGAGAAAATTCCCCAGATTTTCTATGCATGAATCCAATTCACACTCTCGTGTTCTCTCATTTTGTAGCCTCTAAACCTGAGATATTACATACTCTCCCCCTTAAACTGAACTTCATCCCGAAGTTCGAACGCTCTCACGTTTCGGAATATGGAAATGACTTGAACAGATCACGATCCTTCTCATACTCTGTAGTGATCTCATTAGATATAATCGAATATATCCCTTGTCCAACTGTTCTGGTGTCTCATGCTAAACATCTGATACTTTCTTCAATTCTATGATTTATTCCAACACTCTAAGCTTATTGTCTTGCTCTTCAAAGATCCTTGGATTAGGGCATCTTTTTGTGCTTATGGATTTTACTAATAATTGTGGTGACAGTTTCCTATCTGGGTATCCAAATCTTGGTTCTAAAAGTTTTGTTTAAGGTAAGGTATTGTTTTCCCTTACTACCATAACTATAGTTATGGTACTTGGCAAGGTATTTACAATAGGCATGGTCCTGGTGGTTTATTCCTACAAATGGATTAGACTCATTTAGCCCATCTAATCATTGCTTCTAGTTTATATTAATTATCTTCCTTTTGGTTTCTTTAGGTTCCATGAAAGGAACCTTTCTAATAATCATTAATTTTGATATAGTGGAACTCCTTTGGTCTTTAGCCTTCTTAAGATTTGATTGTCCTTCGACATCTACTTCATCCAACTTCATTATCTTAGACCTATTTGAGCTCTTTTACTTCTGAGTAATTATCAATTACCTTCTCAAGTTAGGGTCTAACCCTTACTTCTTCGAGATATAAACCTCGGCTTCTGGTCTTACCTCCTCCTGAGAGTACTATTATATGGGTATTTCCCAACAACCTTATGAAAATAAGATCAGGCTTCCTCTCAGTTCATACCTTCTTCTTGGTCCATCATACTCCAAATATCGTATCTTAATACTTCTCATTCAGCCTTCCTCCCCCCGTTGGAGTTTACTAATGGTATTCAAGCTCATTTTCTTATAATCGTTAAACTCCAAAGGTAGAGAATTGCTTTAGGTATGATTTTTGGTTTGTACTTTTCTAGAGTCTCACGAAGAATTGTTGCAGTGTATCCACACAATTGTGGGTATCCGATGTGAATCCTCCGAATAAATGTTTATGTAACACAACTATTTGGATGATGTGATTCTATTTGATACAATTTCTTGTTATCAATACACTAGCTGCGGACTATCTGATACCAGATGTGACTCATGTCATACCAGATGTGAACTCTTTTATCATTATAGTCAACAAATACATGACTCCAGGTTCTTTCTCTTCATGATTACCCTATATTAGTTGACGTATTATTATATTAGTTGCGGCTTTACTTGTCCATTTTCCTTCCTCCAGGGTTTGTTTTGCAAGAAAACCACTCGTTGACACTATAAAAATAGTATCGTAAGTGACTTCACTTGCATTACCTTCTTCCATAATGAATATGGCTCCACTTCTACTGCTCCATATTCACTATTTTTCTCACTTCCATGATTCTTCCATGCTGAAGTACTCCTTAATTGAGGATAAAAGTGAGTTTTGATTAATCCTTCTTTTAAAGTATTATGGTTGCTTCCCACAACTTTACTTCTTTCTTCTAGTGTACCTTCATCTTGTCTTCAAAATGTTCAGAATTCGTCACTTCCTCACACGAATACCTTTACCCTCTAGATCTATAACATCAATTAAGAGCTTGATATTGCAACATGCACTTGCATATGAAAGTCAAACTTCATATATGGATCTAGTCAAACAATGAAAATCCAATAAAATTCAAGAAGATTCAGCTTTGTGTTTATAATACACATCCTTATATGCATGAATATAGTAACTGGGTAAAACATCCCTAAACATCAGGCTCAGATGTGTAGTATATAATACCACATAATATAGGTTTATGTCGTGATACTTAGCACATATATATGGATTACTACTATCTGTATCAACCTTTAACCTAACTACTCATTTGCAATCAGATAAACTTGAACAAATTGGTCTAGAATAGTTGTGGTCAACCTAATTTCCTTTGAAAGTACTACCTTAACTTCCATTCAATTAAAAGCTAAACTCACATGATCTCTTGAGACCATAACATGGCTACTCTAAACACATGATTGTTAGAGCATATCACATATAACTCCAGGATTTCTCTATAAGCTATGCTCTATTAAAGACTTCTTCAGACTATGGACTATGATTCTAGCATCCTTGGCATAGTTACCATGGTTTTGCAACCTATGTTTTTGAACTATTCTTTAGAATCTTCCTCCTCATCATACTAATGATAACTCACTCATGATGTTCTACTCCATAACATCATGACTCTCAAATGAATCATCTACGATTACCAACTCTATTATGAAAAGTAGACTCATATACTCCTATCACTCTTTCTTACCTCCCATGATTGACTTATCATAGATATATACTACCTCATATAACTTATCTCCCTTACTTAATGATACGTCCAATACGTATCTACTTTCCCGAACACTTTTGCTATTGTTTGGCCTCTAATTTGTGTATTTTGGATACAACTAACACGGACTAACGTTGTTTTCAGCAGAATTGCTCTGGTGTCTCATTTTTGTGCAGAAACTCAACTTTCAGGAAAATCCCCGGGATTAATTCCAATGGGCCTATTTTTATAGAAGAGGGACGGAGCCAGAAGACCAGAAGGAGGGGGGCCACGAGGCGCCCACCCCACCAGGCGGCGCGGCAGGCCTCTTGGCCGTGCCGGCCTATGGTGGCGGCGCCTCGGCCAGCCCCAGGCGCCCCCCTTTCGACTACTTAAGGGCTTCGACCTAAAAACGCACGGGGGTTAGACGAAATCGCCAGAAGACATCCAGAACACCGCCGCCATCACGAAACTCCGTCTCGGGACCAGAAACTCCGTTCTGGCACTCCGCCGGGACGGGGAATTGGAGGAGATCATCGCCATCATCACCACCGACGCCTCTCCATCAATCAGCCATGTTTCCCCCATCCATGTGTGAGTAATTCCCCCGCTGTAGGTTGAAGGGGATGGTAGGGATTGGATGAGATTGGTTATGTAATAGCATAAGATTGTTAGGGCATAGTGCCTAGTGTTCGTAATTGGTACTTTTATGATATTGTTGCAACTTGTTATGCTTAATGCTTGTCACTAGGGCCCGAGTGCCATGATCTCAGATCTGAACATGTTATCAATTCATGATGATATTCATTGCTTTATGATCTTACCTGCAAGTTGTATACACATATTGCTGTCCGGAACCCGAGGCCCCAAAGTGACAGAAATTGGGACAACCGGAGGGGAAGGCGGTGATATGAGGATCACATGTGTTCACGGAGTGTTAATGCTTTGCTCCGGTGCTCTATTAAAAGGAGTACCTTAATTTCCAGTAGATTCCCTAGAGGCCCGGCTGCCACCGGCTGGTAAGACAAAAGATGTTGTGCAAGTTTCTCATTGCGAGCACGTGCGACTATATACGGAACACATGCCTATCGATTGTTTAGTACTTGGATACTGTTTTATTACTATCTGCAAATGCCCTACCTTGATTGTTACATGAGTTTTTCTCATCCATGCAAGGCCCGTTCATCATTTTAATCCTGCTGTTTACTATAATCACTACTGCTGTCTTTGTTACACTGCTGCTGATATTTAACTATTGCTACTGCTATAAAATTGTTACTACTGATAAACTCTTGCGAGCAAGCCTGTTTCTAGGTGCAGCTGAATTGACAACTCAATTGTTAAGGCTTAAAATATTCTTTGGCTCCCCTTGTGTCGAATCAATAAATTGGGTTTTACTTCCCTTGAAGAATGTTGCGATCCCCTATACTTGTGGGTCATCAAGACTATTTTCTGGCGCCGTTGCCGGGGAGCATAGCTTTATTTGCAAGTTCACTTGGATTGATATTGTTCGCTGCAAATTCTCCATCATGGGTAAATCTCGCGATACTAAAGTCGCCATATTACCATCCACTACAAGAAAAGGTACAACTCTTAGTACCTCTGTTGCTCTTGATTCACCATCTGTGATAAGTCAACTTGTTTCACCACCACAAGCTTCACATGCTGGTACTTCTGCTGAATCTAAAAATTCTTATAATTCTGATGATGCTTCTGTTGTGCTTGATGATAGTGGTTTGTAAGGATCTTTTCTAGATGCTACAATTGCTAGATCTAGACAAATTGAAAATACTGAAACTCCTAATGAAAATATTGTTACACCTGTTAATTCACCTGAGTCTGAATACTCTAGTGATGATCTTGATGAAGATTATGTGGAACTTGATGATGATTTTATTGTTAAATGCAATGCTACTACTGATGCAAGTAAAATTAAAAAGCTTCTTGTACAACATACTATTAGATATAAACTGTCTCCTGATCCTAAATTTGCCACATCTCCTAAAAACATTAAGGATAAGGATTATGATTTTTCTCTTGATTTATCTCATATATCTATTGTTGAGAAAACACCTTTTTGTGGTACTGAAAAAGAAAGTGCTGTAGAACACATGATTGAGTTGTCTACTTTGAGTAGCTTGTTTTCTGATGATATCAAGAAGCGTACTTATTTTGTTGCTAAATTTTTTCCTTTCTCATTAAAGGATGATGCTAAAACTTGGTATAATAGTTTGCCTCCTGATTCTATTGATAGTCCAAGTGGTTTGCTTGATGTTTTCTTTCGGAAATATTTTCCTGCTAGTGCTCAACATATTGCTTTGCAGAAAACTTGTAGTTTTGACCAGGAAGATGGAGAGAAATTGCCTGAAGCTTGGGCAAGATTTTGCTCTCTTATCAGAGCTCGACCTGGACATGATTTAGAAAAGCATGATTTAGTTGATATATTTTATAGTGGACTAACCATTGAGTCTAGGGCATACTTGGATAGTTGTGTTGGTTGTGTTTTCAGGAAAAGAACTCCGGACGAAGCTGAAGAATTATTGGCTAGAATAGGCCGAAATCATGATGATTGGACTACACCTGAACCAACCCCGACGCCAATATTGAAGAAGAGGGGTTTGATTAAATTAAATGATGAAGATATGAGGGAAGCCAAGAAATCTCTTAAGGAGAAAGGTATTAAATCTGAAGATGTGAAGATCTTACCTCCCATAGAAGATTTATGTAAGATAACTCCCCCTTCATCCATGATTGAGGTACACTCTCTTCAACGCTTTACTAGGCAAGATATTCCTTATTCAAAACCTCCTGCTCAATGCTTAGATGAGTTTGATAATTATATTGTTAAGCAAGATAATTTTTATATGAGAGTAGAGAATCATTTAATGGAAAATTCTCGAGCTGTTAGTGAATTGCATGATATTGTGGAGAGAACCTCCAATGATGTTAAGATGCTTGTTAAACATTTTCATATGGTTCAAACTCAAATTGATCAACTCACTAAAGTGCAAAATGACTTGTTAAAAAATAGTTCTAAAGAAAAACATGCTTATGAAGTAACAACTAGAGGCGGTGTTTCTACTCAGGATCCTCTATATCCTGAGGGGCATCCCAAAAGAGTTGAACAAGATTCTCAACGAACTGAACCTAGTGCTCCTTCTAATAAAAAGAAGAAGAAACATAAAACTGTTGTAGAATCCTCTGAACCTGTTAATGATCCTAATAGTATTTCTATTTCTGATGCTGAAATTGAAAGTGGTAATGAACATGATAAAGATAATGATAAGAATGATGCTTCTGATGAGGTTGAAGATGAACCTGAAAAGCATGCTAAAAATAAAAAGTATACTAAAGAATATTTTATTGCTAAGAAACATGGTAATGAAAGAGAGCCTTGGGTTCAAAAGCAAATGCCTTTTCCTGCTAAGAAGCTAAAATCAAAGGAAGAAGAACACTCTAATAAATTTTGTGATTGGATGAAACCTTTGTTCTTGCAAATCCCTTTGACTGATGCTATTAAATTGCCTCCTTATTCAAAGTATATGAAAGATATTGTCTCTAACAAAAGGAAAATTCCTAATGAGGAGATTTCCACTATGCTTGCTAATTACTCTTTCAATGGCAAAGTTCCAAAGAAGCTGGGCGACCCAAGTATACCAACTATTCCTTGTTCCATCAAGAATAATTATGTTAGAACTGCTCTATGTGATTTAGGAGCAGGTGTTAGTGTTATGCCTTTTTCTCTTCATAAGAGACTTTATTTAGATAAGTTGATACCAACTGATATATCTTTGCAAATGGCCAATAAATCTACTGCTATTCCTGTTGGTATATGTGAGGATGTTCATGTTCAAGTTACTAATAATTGCTTAATATTAACTGATTTTGTTGTGTTGGAAATGCCTGAAGATGATAATATGTCTATTATTCTTGGGAGACCTTTTCTTAACACCGCAGGGGCTGTTATTCATTGCAATAAAGGAAAAGTTACTTTCAATGTTGATGACAAGGAGCATACTGTTTATTTTCCCAAGAGGATTGATAAAGTATGTGGAGTTAATACAATTTCTAATGTGAGAACTATCAAAGTGGGAGTTATTGATTGTCCTATATATGAGCCTAAAGAAGGATATCAAAATATTATGATTGGATCCATATCAATACAATACAAGGTAACATGATTGATTTGAGGTTTATTTCTTCTTATGTTATGTAAAATTTATTTGGTGGCAAGACTTGATCAACCTTGTTAACAAGTACATTTTATATGCATAGACGAACTAAACAACATTTCTTTCTTCCTCCACTTGTTTTACTCGCTGTAGCACTACTTGTTTTGCAAGGTTCTTTAGTTGTTTAGAGGTTTGAAAATCTTTTTCTGCCCAGTAATAATAATTTTGACACCCAGAAATGTGCATTTTTTGAAAGTTTTCAAAAATTTACAAAAATTATACCGTTGGTCTTATTTTTCGAAGAGCTACCTGGGAGCACCTGGGGCTGACCAGTGGGGCACCCCAGAGCTGCGTCCCATGTGCCGGCGCGACCAAGGAGGGGGCGCGCCACCCTGTGGTGTGGGCCCCTCCTTGCCCCACTTATTCATCTCTTCCTCCCATCTCACTCTCTCTCCCGAAAAAAACTCGTACCAACTTTCTCTCACTCGCGTTTTTGCTCAAGAGCTCAGGATTTCTCGATCTCTTTGCTCAGCCCAGATTTCTGTCTGAAATTTGGCACATTTGCTCTCCAGTATGTGACTCTGATACGTCCAATTTGCATCACTATTTTATATCATAATTTGCTGTTATTCATTGATATATTTCATATTTGGACATAATACTTATTTTATTTCATCTATTTTGCATGTTTCATGATTATTGGAGGATCGAGCACCGGAGCCAGGATTCTGCTGGAAAAAGCACCGTCAGAATGCAATATTTCGGAAGATCAACAGTTGATGGAAATTATACCAAAAATCCTATTTTTCCAGATGACGAAGGGAGCCAGAAGGGGGAGCCGAGGGGACCTGAGGTGGGTCCAGCCCATAGGCCGGCGCGGCCCAAGGGCTGGCTGCGCCGCCCTGTGAGGAGGGGGTCCCACAGCCCCTCTCGCCTCCTTTTCTTCGCGAAATCCTTCGTCCCGAAGACCTAAGCTCCAGAGGGTACCTCACGAAGAGTTACAGCCGCCTCTGCGGGGCGGAGAACACCAGAGAGAAAAGAGCTCTCCGGCGGGCTGAGATCCGCCGGGGAAATTCCCTCCGGGAGGGGGAAATCGACGCCATCGTCACCACCATCGAGTTGGACATCATCTCCATCATCATCATCATCATCTTCATCATCATCACCGCCGTCTCCACCGCTGCACATCGTCACCGCTGTAGCAATTTGGGTTTGATCTTGATTGTTTGATAGGGGAAACTCTCCCGGTATTGATTTCTACTTGTTATTGATGCTATTGAGTGAAACCATTGGACCAAGGTTTATGTTCAGATTGTTATTCATCATCATATCACCTCTGATCATGTTCCATATGATGTCTCGTGAGTAGTTCGTTTAGTTCTTGAGGACATGGGTGAAGTCTAAATGTTAGTAGTGAAGTATGGTTGAGTAATATTCAATGTTATGATATTTAAGTTGTGGTGTTATTCTTCTAGTGGTGTCGTGTGAACATCGACTACACGACACTTCACCTTTATGGGCCTAGGGGAATGCATCTTGTACTCGTTTGCCAATTGCGGGGTTGCCAGAGTGGCAGAAACCTAAGCCCCCGTTGGTATATCGATGCAGGAGGGATAGCAGGATCTCAGAGTTTAAGGCTGTGGTTAGATTTATCTTAATTACTTTCTTGTAGTTGCGGATGCTTGCAAGGGGTATAATCACAAGTATGTATTAGTCCTAGGAAGGGCGGTACATTAGCACAGGTTCACCCACACAACACTTATCAAAACAATGAAGATTAATTAGCCGTATGTAGCGAAAGCACTAGACTAAAATCCCGTGTGTCCTCGAGAACGTTTGGTCATTATAAGTAAACAAACCGGCTTGTCCTTTGTGCTAAAAAGTATTGGGCCACTCGCTGCAATTGTTACTCTCGCACTTTACTTACTCGTACTTTATTCATCTGTTACATCAAAACCCCCTGAATACTTGTCTGTGAGCATTTACAGTGAATCCTTCATCGAAACTGCTTGTCAACACCTTCTGCTCCTCGTTGGGATCGACATTCTTACTTATCGAAGATACTATGATACTTGTGGGTCATCAGACTCCTCCGATTATCCAAGTAGAATTTTGTTTGGTTGAGTATATCTTGAATATTTTGCTGTTGTAGGTAACATGTTAAGTGAGCTTGCATGCTTGTTCTAAGTTGTAAAAATTAGTTTTGATGCATGTTCAGTACTCTACCAAGTTTCTATAGTAGTTTCCCTCAATTATATGTCTCCAAATCAACTTTTATAATGTTTGTTGAAAAATTTCAGAAAATGGAGTGGAATAGGCACCAACTGAACCAACAAGAATTGGAGGTACAACAAGTTATGAGAGTTCACCGCGAAGAGGGAGTATACCCCTCTTACTACCCATGCATTGATTGTATGAGGAGTGCAGGAATCTTGCGAGATGTTCAAAATCTGATTTCCAATGCAGGGTTGGAAGGTTTTGCTGTTGGTGAACCTTACCAATATGCAAAACTAACCATGTCAGTGGTGCAGGATTTTGAATTCAATTGGTCCCAAACTAACCCCATGGTTCGATACAAAATTTATAATAAAACTTTCAACTTGCCCTTTGATGATTTTTGTGCAAGAATTAGAGTGCCACAATGGGGATCAGGCGAGAAGGTTAGGGGACTGCCGCAGGAGCTCTTGAATCTATACAAGATGATATGTCAAGGGAGAAGCTTCTCAGATGAGAGTGGTAAAATTAGTAGTATTCAACTCCCAGCTATTCGCTACTTTGCTTATATCATCACAAAGTGCGTTCTCGCTAGAAAGAATGCAAATAAGTTATCTATCCAGGACTTGGCTTTCCTAGCTGATGCATTGCAATGTGATAGGACTTATAATTTGAGTGCTTTGATAGCCTATAGACTTTTTCTACTAACCGTCAGAAGGGAGGAATTTGTGGAGGTCTCATCGCCTCTCGTTTATTAGCTATGCATGGTGTAGATCCTCACCCTCTTGATGTTCAGCTCTCCATAGAAAAACTTGACATTGTTTCCATGATTAAACATGATTTTGTTTCTGATTGGTCTAATTTGAGTAACCTGTCTTATAAGATAACATTTTACAAGAAAAATTGGGGAACAACTAAGAAAACTGAAAGGCTAGTAGGATTGCCTGCACCTGTTTTGTCTAACCTTGATTCCAGGGAAAATTGGTCGGTCACAGAAGATGAATTAGATGCATACACAGAGGGAGATGGCCATCATGCAGGGGACGACACGGAGGAGACCGAGGAACACCTCGATTTGTCATCCGATGCAGCAAGTTCCTCACATCAACATTTTGGGCATGTGGAGCCTTCACCCTTTTCTTCTGCACAAGGACCTTATTATGACCACACCATGTATGATCCACCGGCGTGGAACCCTGACCCTCGCTGGGGTTGAACTCCACTTAGGCCAAAAGCCTAAGCTTGGGGAGAGGTATGCCGGCATCACTCATTCATTGCATATTATAATTGCTGGATAGTTGTACATACTTGTTTAGCTTCTTAAAGTGGTTTCTAATAAAAGGGAGATGATATTTGGGAAGTGCTGATTGAAAACAGATTCTGGACTGATACCAAAAAAATTCTCAAAAACAGCCAGAACGTTATTTTGCGAAGCCAATTTTTGTGCATGTTTCCCAGGTTATTATCTAACTTTATTTAGTTGAGCACTTTTCGAGCTGAGCAGCGGAAGATTTTCGTAAAAATCGATTACTGTACTGCTGTCAAGTTTGACGAATTTCTGCTACTTTGTGTTTATGTGACTCTTTTAGTTTTCATTTTCTTGTTTTTTCTTTGTTTCTTTCCTAAAACACAAAAAGACCAAAAATATTTCTGTTGTTTCTCTTTACCATTTGTTTATTTTGGTTTCTTATTCCTATTTTGCTTTATTTGCTATCGTTGGTTCGCTATGAGAAAATCCAAAAAGATTTTGCTTTGTTTGCTTGTTTCCTTTTGATCTTGTTTCCAATTCGAAAACACCAAAAAAATTTGTTGTAATTCTTTGGTTTTGTAAAGTTCATTATGGAGTTCAGCGGTCTTCGGTGGCTGGAGCTTGGTTTTCATTCCATATTATTCAAGCTACACAAGTGAAAGGCAATAATGACGATCTACGACAACTCGACTGTGGTGAGAGGCTGCTATGAACTCTATTTGTTTTCATTTTTGTACATATACTCATCCATGTGAGCATGCTTAGTTGGTTCATGTGAGGTATATTTCATTTAATGAAAGTCTAGTAGTTCATGATCTCTCATGTTTAGCTCCAGTTTATTAATATGAGTGGCATGTCATAGATATTTGCTTGCATTATTTATTCATAAATAGGTATGACATTGTGGTATCCTCCTCTGAATAATTCACTTGAATCGACTTGGCACATGCTCACGCATGCATATGACTGAACAAAAGTCAATTAAGCCTCGATGATTTACTTTGCCTCAGAGTTCTTGTATCACTTTTATGCCCCCGTTAATTTATTTTGCCGCAAGCGTGATTATGACGGTTACTGCTCTCTTGATTGTCGCTTCCCAGTCTATTGCTAGCCTTCACTTGTACTGAGCGGGAACGCTGCTCGTGCTTCCAAACCCCTGAAAACCAAGTTATTCCAAAGTGTCCACCATAAATACCTATGCATGGCATTTCAAACCATTCCAAGTAAATTCTCATGCGCTACCTTTAAACCTTCAAAATGCTTCTCAATTTGTGTCGATGTTTTATAGCTCATGAGGAAGTATGTGGTGTTTATCTTTCGACCTTGTCATTTACTCCTGACAGACTTTCATCAATGGACTAGTGGCACATCCGCTTATCCAATAATTTTGCAAAAAGAGCTGGCAACGGGGTTCCCAGCCTCAATTAATTAACTTTCATCAATAATTCTCTTCACATGTTTTGCCCTGATTTATCAGTAAGCAACTTAATTTGCAAATAGACACTCCTCCATGGTATGAGAATGTTGGAAGGCACGCGAGGATTCGGTTAGCCATGGCTTGTGTAAGCAAAGGTTGGGGGGAGTGTCATCCATAATAAAACTAAAAGTACGTGTGTAAACAAAAGAGAAGAGGGATGATCTACCTTGCTGGTAGAGATAACGTCCTTCATGGGAGCCGCTCTTGAAAGTCTGGTTGACGAGGTAGTTGGAGTGCCCACTACCATTCGTTGACAACAACAAACACCTCTCAAAATGATTTTACTCCTGTTTAAAAAAAATGAAAAGCTCTGGCGCATCTTAATCCCTGTTTCCCTCTGCGAAGGGTCAATCTTTTACCTTTACATTGAGTCACCATCCTTTCTTTGAGCACTTTCTTGAGAGCACAACTGTCATTCTTAGTATAATATGCTTGTCCCAAAATATGATTAACTGTGGTATAACTTTGATGCTTTTATCTTTGATAATCTCTACTTCTAGTCTTTCCATGAAATTCAAAGGTGCCTGGGCATTTATGTTTTGCTGTACAAATACGGGCAAGCGAGATACCACTTTATCATATCCTTTTATGAACATTGCAATCTTGCTGATAGACATGATTCATGATGCTTATTATTAATTTGTTGGTACCTTTTCCATGATTGACATAGCTATTAGATGACTTTATTTGCATGTATCTTATTATGAATTGCCTAAGTACTTGTCCATATCATGAGAATATTTACATCATATGAAAAAATGTGTTCGTGAAAGTTCTTTTATCGCACTCAGTTGTTAATTGAATTGCTTGAGGACAAGCAATAAGCTAAGCTTGGGGGGAGTTGATACGTCCAAAATGTATCTACTTTCCCTAACACTTTTGCTATTGTTTGGCCTCTAATTTGTGTATTTTGGATACAACTAACACGGACTCCGCTGTTTTCAGCAGAATTGCTCTGGTGTCTCATTTTTGTGCAGAAACTCAACTTTCAGGAAAATCCCCGGGATTAATTCCAATATGCCTATTTTTATAGAAGAGGGACGGAGCCAGAAGACCAGAAGGAGGGGGGCCACGAGGCGCCCACCCCACTAGGCGGCGCGGCAGGCCCCTGGGCCGCGCCGGCCTATGGTGGCGGCGCCTCGACCAGCCCCAGGCGCCCCCCTTTCGACTACTTAAGGGCTTTGACCTAAAAATGCACGGGGGTTAGACGAAATCGCCAGAAGACATCTAGAACACTACCGCCATCGTGAAACTCCGTCTCGGGACCAGAAACTCCGTTCTGGCACTCCGCCGGGACGGGGAATCGGAGGAGATCATCGCCATCATCACCACCGACGCCTCTCCATCGACCAACCATGTTTCCCCCATCCATGTGTGAGTAATTCCCCCGCTGTAGGCTGAAGGGGATGGTAGGGATTGGATGAGATTGGTCATGTAATAGCATAAGATTGTTAGGGCATAGTGCCTAGTGTCCATAATTGGTACTTTTATGATATTGTTGCAACTTGTTATGCTTAATGCTTGTCACTAGGGCCCGAGTGCCATGATCTCAGATCTGAACATGTTATCAATTCATGATGATATTCATTGCTTTATGATCTTACCTGCAAGTTGTATACACATATTGCTGTCCGGAACCCGAGGCCCCAAAGTGACAGAAATTGGGACAACCGGAGGGGAAGGCGGTGATATGAGGATCACATGTGTTCACGGAGTGTTAATGCTTTGCTCCGGTGCTCTATTAAAAGGAGTACCTTAATTTCCAGTAGATTCCCTAGAGGCCCAGCTGCCATCGGCTGGTAGGACAAAAGATGTTGTGCAAGTTTCTCATTGCGAGCACGTACGACTATATACGGAACACATGCCTATGGATTGCTTAGTACTTGGATACTGTTTTATTACTATCTGCAAATGCCCTAGCTTGATTGTTACATGAGTTTCTCTCATCCATGCAACGCCCGTTCATCCATCCCTATGCCTACAGTATTTTAATCCTGCTGTTTACTATAATCACTACTGCTGTCTTTGTTACACTGCTGCTGATATTTCACTACTGCTACTGCTATAAAACTGTTACTACTGATAAACTCTTGCGATCAAGTCTATTTCCAGGTGCAGCTGAATTGACAACTCCGTTGTTAAGGCTTACAAATATTCTTCGGCTCCCCTTGTGTCGAATCAATAAATTGGGTTTTACTTCCCTCGAAGACTTTGCGATCCCCTATACTTGTGGGTCATCAAGACTATTTTCTGGCGCCGTTGCCAGGGAGCATAGCTTTATTTGGATTGATATTGTTCTCTGCAAATTCTCCATCATGGGTAAACCTCGCGATACTAAACTCTCCATATTACCATCCACTACAAGAAAACGTACAACTCTGAGTACCTCTGCTGCTCTTGATTCACCATCTGTGATAAGTCAACTTGTTTCACCACCACAAGCTTCACATGCTGGTACTTCTGCTGAATCTGAAAATTCTTATAATTTTGATGATGCTTTTGTTGTGCTTGATGATAGTGGTTCGTTAGAATCTTTTCTAGATGCTACAATTGCTAGATCTAGACAAATTGAAAATACTGAAACTCCTAATGAAAATACTGTTACACCTGTTAATTCACCTGAGTCTGAATACTCTAGTGATGATCTTGATGAAGATTATGTGGAACTTGATGATGATTTTATTGTTAAATGCAATGCTACTACTGATGCAAGTAAAATTAAAAAGCTTCTTGTACAACATACTGTTAGATATAAACTGTCTCCTGATCCTAAATTTGCCACATCTCCTAAAAACATTAAGTATAAGGATTATGGTTTTTCTCTTGATTTATCTCATATATCTATTGTTGAGAAAACACCTTTTTGTGGTACTGAAAAAGAAAGTGCTGTAGAACACATGATTGAGTTGTCTACTTTGAGTAGCTTGTTTTCTGATGATATCAAGAAGCGTACTTATTTTGTTGCTAAAATTTTTCCTTTCTCATTAAAGGATGATGCTAAAACTTGGTATAATAGTTTGCCTCCTGATTCCATTGATAGTCCAAGTGGTTTGCTTGATGTTTTCTTTCGGAAATACTTTCCTGCTAGTGCTCAACATATTGCTTTGCAGAAAATTTATAGTTTTGACCAGGAAGATGGAGAGAAATTGCCTGAAGCTTGGGAAAGATTTTGCTCTCTTATCAGAGCTCAACCTGGACATGATTTAGAAAAGCATGATTTAGTTGATATATTTTATAGTGGACTAACCATTGAGTCTAGGGCATACTTGGATAGTTGTGCTGGTTGTGTTTTCAGGAAAAGAACTCCGGACGAAGCTGAAGAATTATTGGCTAGAATAGGCCGAAATCATGATGATTGGACTACACCTGAACCAACCCCGACGCCAATATTGAAGAAGAGGGGTTTGATTAAATTAAATGATGAAGATATGAGGGAAGCCAAGAAATCTCTTAAGGAGAAAGGTATTAAATCTGAAGATGTGAAGAACTTACCTCCCATAGAAGATTTATGTAAGATAACTCCCCCTTCATCCATGATTCAGGTACACTCTCTTCAACGCTTTACTAGGGAAGATATTCCTTATTCAAAACCTCCTGCTCAATGCTTAGATGAGTTTGATAATTATATTGTTAAGCAAGATAATTTTTAATATGAGAGTAGAGAATCATTTAATGGAAAATTCTCGAGCTATTAGTGAACTGCATGATATTGTGGAGAGAACCTCCAATGATGTTAAGATGCTTGTTAAACATTTTCATATGGTTCAAACTCAATTTGATCAACTCACTAAAGTGCAAAATGACTTGTTAAAAAATAGTTCTAAAGAAAAACATGCTTATGAAGTAACAACTAGAGGCGGTGTTTCTACTCAGGATCCTCTATATCCTGAGGGGCATCCCAAAAGAGTTGAACAAGATTCTCAACGAACTGAACCTAGTGCTCCTTCTAAGAAAAAGAAGAAGAAACATAAAACTGTCGTAGAATCCTTGTGGCACCCCCGGGATCAGGGTTAGACAAATACCAGATCATCGTTTGATATAAGCCTAACCTAGAGCTCGAGATACTACAGTGAGAGAATCGGTAACACAACAGTGACTCTACGACTCAAGAAGTAATACAAGCTCATAACTGAGCGAAGAACCAAAGCATTACAAGCAGAGGTCACTGACCTGGCATACATCAACCAACGGAAGCGAAGTTATGCTATTAGACATAGCAAGATAGCAAAAGGCCTAAGAGGCCAGAGCATAACGGCGACGTCCCAGCCCATAGATTCCAGGCTGCCACCTGGGAACCCCAAGCTACTCGTCGATGTCGACTAGAAACCACCATCTGTCGGAGCAACTTCGTCTGAAACAAAAGCATGCAAAGCTGAGTACAGGGACTCAGCAAGACTTAGTACAACCTTTTAGCAAAGCTGGTATGCGGGCTTTCTCTGGATCTTCTTTTGCGTAAAGCCAATTTTCCTTCAATAAACAAGAGGGAGAAGAAGCTCGACTACTCAGAACCTTTAAAAGGGGATAAGAGACCGATATCTCTAGCTTTACTGATCATCATATTGTATCCACCAATCTTCATCATCTCGAACCACTATCCTCGGATCACCCCCTTGATGCGTGTGGTTGACACGTCCGTTGGGAACCCCAAGAGGAAGGTGTGATGCGCACAGCGACAAGTTTCCCTCAGTAAGAAACCAAGGTTTAATCGAACCAGTAGGAGTCAAGAAGCACGTTGAAGGTTGATGGCGGCGGGATGTAGTGCGGCGCAACACCAGAGATTCCGGCGCCAACGTGGAACCTGCACAACACAACCAAAGTACTTTGCCCCAACGAAATAGTGAGGTTGTCAATCTCACCGGCTTGCTGTAACAAAGGATTAGATGTATAGTGTGGATGATGATTGTTTGCAGAGAACAGTAGAACAAGTACTGCAGTAGATTGTATTTCAGATGTAAAGAATGGAAGCTTCGTGGCCCCACTTCGTCTCCTCTTCGGTCTTCTGGAAGCTTCGTGGCAAAATAGGACCCTGGGCGTTGATTTCGTCCAATTCCGAGAATATTTCGTTACTAGGATTTCTGAAACCAAAAACAGCAGAAAACAGCAACTGGCACTTCGGCATCTTGTTAATAGGTTAGTTCCAGAAAATGCACGAATATGACATAAAGTGTGCATAAAACATGTAGATAACATCAATAATGTGGCATGGAACACAAGAAATTATCGATACGTCGGAGACGTATCAGCATCCCCAAGCTTAGTTCTGCTCGTCCCGAGCAGGTAAAACAATAACAAAGATAATTTCTGGAGTGACATGCCATCATAACCTTGATCATACTATTTGTAAAGCATATGTAGTGAATGCAGCGATCAAAACAATGTATATGACATGAATAAACAAGTGAATCATAAAGCAAAGACTTTTCATGAATAGTACTTCAAGACAAGCATCAATAAGTCTTGCATAAGAGTTAACTCATAAAGCAATAATTCAAAGTAAAAGCATTGAAGCAACACAAAGGAAGATTAAGTTTCAGCGGTTGCTTTCAACTTGTAACTTGTATATCTCATGGATATTGTCAACATAGAGTAATATAATAAGTGCAATATGCAAGTATGTAGGAATCAATGCACAGTTCACACAAGTGTTTGCTTCTTGAGGTGGAGAGAAATAGGTGAACTGACTCAACAATGAAAGTAAAAGAATGGTCCTCCATAGAGGAAAAGCATCAATTGCTATATTTGTGCTAGAGCTTTGATTTTGAAAACATGAAACAATTTTGTCAACGGTAGTAATAAAGCATATGTATCATGTAAATTATATCTTACAAGTTGCAAGCCTCATGCATAGTATACTAATAGTGCCCGCACCTTGTCCTAATTAGCTTGGACTACCGGATCATCGCAATGCACATGTTTTAACCAAGTGTCACAAAGGGGTACCTCTATGCCTTTGTACAAAGGTCTAAGGAGAAAGCTCGCATTGGATTTCTCGCTATTGATTATTCTCAACTTAGACATCCATACCGGGACAACATAGACAACAGATAATGGACTCCTCTTTTATGCATAAGCATGTAACAACAATTAATAATTTTCTCATATGAGATTGAGGATATTGTCCAAAACTGAAACTTCCACCATGGATCATGGCTTTAGTTAGCGGCCCAATGTTCTTCTCTAACAATATGCATGCTTAACCATAAGGTGGTAGATCTCTCTTACTTCAGACAAGACGAACATGCATAGCAACTCACATGATATTCAACAAAGAGTAGTTGATGGCGTCCCCAGTGAACATGGTTATCGCACAACAAGCAACTTAATAAGAGATAAAGTGCATAAGTACATATTCAATACCACAATAGTTTTTAAGCTATTTGTCCCATGAGCTATATATTGCAAAGGTGAATGATGGAATTTTAAAGGTAGCACTCAAGCAATTTACTTTGGAATGGCGGAGAAATACCATGTAGTAGGTAGGTATGGTGGACACAAATGGCATAGTGGTTGGCTCAAGGATTTTGGATGCATGAGAAGTATTCCCTCTCGATACAAGGTTTAGGCTAGCAAGGCTATTTGAAACAAACACAAGGACGAACCGGTGCAGCAAAACTCACATAAAAGACATATTGAAAACATTATAAGACTCTACACTGTCTTCCTTGTTGTTCAAACTCAATACTAGAAATTATCTAGACCTTAGAGAGACCAAATATGCAAACCAAATTTTAGCATGCTCTATGTATTTCTTCATTAATGGGTGCAAAGTATATGATGCAAGAGCTTAAACATGAGCACAACAATTGCCAAGTATCACATTACCCAAGACATTTATAGCAATTACTACATGTATCATTTTCCAATTCCAACCATATAACAATTTAACGAAGAAGAAACTTCGCCATGAATACTATGAGTAGAGCCTAAGGACATACTTGTCCATATGCTACAGCGGAGCGTGTCTCTCTCCCATAAAGTGAATGCTAGGATCCATTTATTCAAACAAAACAAAAAACAAAAACAAACCGACGCTCCAAGAAAAGCACATAAGATGTGATGGAATAAAAATATAGTTTCAGGGGAGGAACCTGATAATGTTGTCGATGAAGAAGGGGATGCCTTGGGCATCCCCAAGCTTAGACGCTTGAGTCTTCTTAGAATATGCAGGGGTGAACCACCGGGGCATCCCCAAGCTTAGAGCTTTCACTCTCCTTGATCATGTTGCATCATACTCCTCTCTTGATCCTTGAAAACTTCCTCCACACCAAACTTAGAACAACTCATTAGAGGGTTAGTGGACAATAAAAATTAACATGTTCAGAGGTGACATAATTATTCTTAACACTTCTGGACATTGCATAAAGCTACTGGATATTAATGGATCAAAGAAATTCATCCAACATAGCAAAAGAGGCAATGCGAAATAAAAGGCAGAATCTGTCAAAACAGAACAGTTCGTATTGACGAATTTTATCGAGGCACCAGACTTGCTCAAATGAAAATGCTCAAATTGAATGAAAGTTGCGTACATATCTGAGGATCACTCACGTAAATTGGCATAATTTTCTGAGTTACCTACAGAGAAAACATCCCAGATTCGTGACAGCAAAAAAATCTGTTTCTGTGCAGTAATCCAAATCTAGTATGAACTTTTCTATCAACGACTTTACTTGGCACAATAAAACACTAAACTAAGATAAGGAGAGGTTGCTACAGTAGTAATCAACTTCCAAGACACAAAATAAACACAAAGTACTGTAGTAAAAACATGGGTTGTCTCCCATAAGCGCTTTTCTTTAACGCCTTTCAGCTAGGCGCAGAAAGTGTGTATCAAGTATTATCAAGAGATAGTGCATCGTTATTATGAGCTCCCCCATCCGTAGTGGCACTAAGGGCTTTATCAATTTTAGGCCTATAATAATACTTCTTTGGTTTAGGCACTTTAGAGACATACATAAACTTTTGCTCCTTACCCACATAAGCTTTCTCCTTATATTTAAGAGAAGAAAATGTTGAACCCAAGGTTCCCATAGCTTTTTCAAGTTCGTCAATCCTATTGCTTTGATCGTCATGGACAACACAAGTTCCTAGGACACTAATTCTTTCATCAATTCCTCCTAAGGATTTATCTAGTTCATCAGTTTTATCAAGTAACATTTCCAATTTAGCTTCAATACTTGGAAAAATTTTCTCTAAGGTTTCCAATTTTTTCATAACATGTTCAAGAGAGATTTCAGTTTTAACTTTATCAACAGGGGGTATTCCAAATAGACTCTCAATAATGCAGCTAGCTTCTAATGCAGGAGTACTTAGGAAGTTACCTTTCGAGAGACTATCAAGAACATACCTATTCCAGCTAGAAATACCAACATAAAAATTCCTGAGTAAGATAGTGGTGGAGTGTTTCTTAGTGCACCTATTATGGGCATCACTAATTCTATACCAAGCATCTCTTAAACATTCTCCCCCTCGTTGCTTAAACGTACGAACTTCAACTTCAGGATTACTCATTTTAGCAGTAATTAATAAAACAAACTAGATAAAGTAAATGCAAGTAACTATTTTTTTTTGTATTTTTGATATAGCAAACAAGATAGCAAATAGAGTAAAACTAGCAACTAATTTTTTTGTATTTTGATTTAGTGCAGCAAACAAAGTAGTAAATAAAACTAAGCAAGACAAAAACAAAGTAAAGAGATTGGGAAGTGGAGACTCCCCTTGCAGCGTGTCTTGATCTCCCCGGCAACGGCGCCAGAAATTTGCTTGATGCGTGTGGTTGACACGTCCGTTGGGAACCCCAAGAGGAAGGTGTGATGCGCACGGCGGCAAGTTTCCCTCAGTAAGAAACCAAGGTTTAATCGAACCAGTAGGAGTCAAGAAGCACGTTGAAGGTTGATGGCGGCGGGATGTAGTGCGGCGCAACACCAGAGATTCCGGCGCCAACGTGGAACCTACACAACACAACCAAAGTACTTTGCCCCAACGAAACAGTGAGGTTGTCAATCTCACCGGCTTGCTGTAACAAAGGATTAACCGTATTGTGTGGAAGATGATTGTTTGCAGAAAACAGTAAAGCAGTATTGCAGTAGATTGTATTTCAGTATAGAGAATTGGACCGGGGTCCACAGTTCACTAGAGGTGTCTCTCCCATAAGATAAACAGCATGTTGGGTGAACAAATTACAGTTGGGCAATTGACAAATAAAGAGGGCATGACCATGCACATACATATTATGATGAGTATAGTGAGATTTAATTGGGCATTACGACAAAGTACATAGACCGCTATCCAAAGATGCATCTATGCCTAAAAAGTCCACCTTCAGGTTATCATCCGAACCCCCTCCAGTATTAAGTTGCTAACAACAGACAATTGCATTAAGTATTGCGCGTAATGTAATCAGTAACTACATCCTTGAACATAGCACCAATGTTTTATCCCTAGTGGCAACAGCACATCCATAATCTTAGAGATTTCTGTCACTTCCCCAGATTCACGGAGACATGAACCCACTATCGAGCATAAATACTCCCTCTTGGAGTTACAAGCATCTACTTGGCCAGAGCATCTACTAGTAACGGAGAGCATGCAAGATCATAAACAACACATAGACATAACTTTGATAATCAACATAACAAGTATTCTCTATTCATCGGATCCCAACAAACGCAACATATAGAATTACAGATAGATGATCTTGATCATGTTAGGCAGCTCACAAGATCCGACAATTAAGCACAATGGGGAGAAGACAACCATCTAGCTACTGCTATGGACCCATAGTCCAGGGGTAGACTACTCACACATCACTCCGGAGGCGACCATGGCGGCGTAGAGTCCTCCGGGAGATGATTCCCCTCTCCGGTAGGGTGCCGGAGGCGATCTCCTGAATCCCCCGAGATGGGATTGGCGGCGGCGGCGTCTCAGTAAGGTTTTCCGTATCGTGGCTCTCGGTACTGGGGGTTTCGCGACGGAGGCTTTAAGTAGGCGGAAGGGCAGGTCAGGGGGCCACACGAGGGCCCCACACCACAGGTCGGCGCGGCCAAGGGGCAGGCCGCGCCGCCCTAGGGTTTGGGCGCCTCGTGGCCCCACTTCGTCTCCTCTTCGGTCTTCTGGAAGCTTCGTGGCAAAATAGGACCCTGGGCGTTGATTTCGTCCAATTCTGAGAATATTTCGTTACTAGGATTTCTGAAACCAAAAACAGCAGAAAACAGCAACTGGCACTTCGGCATCTTGTTAATAGGTTAGTTCCAGAAAATGCACAAATATGACATAAAGTGTGCATAAAACATGTAGATAACATCAATAATGTGGCATGGAACACAAGAAATTATCGATACGTCGGAGACGTATCACCCCTCAACACCCGGAGAATGTATCCGTAACACACATTGATTGCCAAGTTTTACGATTAGGTTAAAGTTCTCTATGATCTCCACGTCCGTTCCCAAGTCGTCCGTAACCGTGGACACGGCTTTTCGAAAAGATTTAACCCTGCAGGGGTGCACAACTTTACCCACACGTACCAGCCGACTCTTAATGCCAGATCATAAGCTCTCTTCCTTGGAAAGCCGGCAGAGGGTGGCTGACCACGACCTTTACCTTGCTGTTGCCGAGACCATGAGTCACGCGCTAAGGATTATTCCGCCGTAACGGGTCAAGTCCCGAAGTCGGTCCTTAACGATGTGAGGCGAGGTGGGTTTCACCAGGGGCTCTAACCCAAGCCACCTCGGCCACTCTTACCTACCTGTATGCCATGCACCTTTTCACAAACGTTTTTGATGCATATGTCCAAATAATGCGCAAACTATGTGACTCATGGAATCTACTAGGCAAGTTAATGAGTCGAGAGGGTACCATAATAGGGCCTCACGTGGTTGTACGCTCAGTCTTGGTTCAAGAGGCGAGAACTCGGTTCCTAGGGTCGGCAGAAACGAAACAACCCACCACATCCCAATGTGGCCTCTCGTCTGAGCCTTTAATCATGTTTATCAACATCTCTATACTTACCACGTCAACCTGTCATGCTAGATTCATTTCATTGTATGGCTCCAGTCCGAAGACCGGAGTTGCAGCGTAACAAACTAAGCATGGCTAAGCTTAAAGATATAAAGGCTCTAGCGATGCACACATGCAAACCTAGTTATGCTAGGAGCAGTGGATCAGGGTAGTTGAGGCTAAAAGGGTGGATCATGCAATAGATAGGGTAACTCTACCTATCGATAAAAGACAGTTGAATCGTATGCAATATGTAGGAACCAGAGTAAAAGCATTTCGAAATCATATATGAACCAGGCTAGGGCTTGCCTTTGTCCCTGACAAACCGAAGTGGAGCTTCGATAAACTTGTACTTGACTTGTTTGGCGGTGGAAAATATTGATCTTCGGTGCTGTCGTCCTTCACCGTCTTGGTCACGTGTTCTATCGGTCGCGAAGAAGCAGATACTAAAAATAGAGAAATAACAATCAACACATGGCATCGATGCAATGCGCATACAAAGATGATGATATGTCATATTAATGGAATTGAATAAACCCTAGGTGCAACGTCAATTTAAAGGGGTTCCGGCATTGGACACCGACATATGAGAGGGGTTAATTAGGGCTTCACTACTTATGCAGTTTTAATTGTTGCAAAGATGCATGAATTACATCTAAACTTGTAGAGAATGTTTTTCTAAACATTTTGATATATTGTACACATTTTCTGATTTAAAATGAAATAGTTATGAATTATACAAATTTTATTCAAAATCTGGAATTTCTGGAAAATGTTAAAAATCTGACAGTCGGACCCACTGTCAGGGTTTTATTCATTTCCTAAACATTTATGAAATGATTAAATCTCTAACGAACGGCCCCACCTGTCAATGCATTTACCAAAATAGAAAATAAAAGAGAAAGAAAAGGGCCACTGGGGCCCACTGGGTCAACCGCCGGTGGTCAACCCGACGATGACCGGCGCCGGTGACCGGCAGAGGCGGCGCTCCCGTGCCACCCTGGACGCGCGGAAGGGCGCATTGGCGAGAGGACGCCGAGGCGAGCCAGGAGGTGGAGGCGCCGCTAGCAGGAGGTCGCCGGAGCGGCGCCGGCGTTGAGCAGCGCGGCGGCCGGGTGCGGGCGCGCGTCGCGGCTGCGACAGAGAGGGAGAGGGAGGAAGAGGATGTGCTCAGGAGGAAGCCCTGCTCACCAGGAGCGTGGAGGTAGCGACGGCGCGGGCGGAGGAGCTCCGTAACGGCGGCGGTGGTGGTCGGCGTCTTCGCCGGCTGCGAGGAAGAAGGGCTCGGCGAGGGTGATTGGGGCCTCCCCTCGTCGATTCCTTCGACGGGGAGGAGCACCAGGAGGAGGCAGAGCTCGGGGGCACGTCGGACGGGCGCGGGGGTGGCCGAAACGGCGGGAGAATCGGCGGCCGGCACGGTTAGGGTTTGGGCGCGCGCAGAGAGCTCGGGAGAGAGAGGAACCGCGCGAGGGAGAGGATAGGGTCGAGGGGGAGGCGTGCGGGCTCGGGGTGTTGTCCTCGCTCACCACGGCGACGAGCAGGAGGTGGCAGCGCGAGGCACCAGGGCAGGGCACGCAGCTCCCTGCCTGGCAGGAGGAAGAAGAAAACAGGGCTTTGCAAAAAGCCCCCTGGCCTTTGGGGGTTTTCCTGGAAAGTTTAAAACAGCCCATAATCAATTCTATTTTGGCATTTTGCAATTTTGTAGAGATCCAAAATAGCTCAAATATTTTAGGTAAAATATTTTGTGGCCTTCCTAATCATAATTGAAAGTCCACATATTTTTGTTTTGAGGTTTTCAAACATTTGAACACATTTCAAATAGGGGTAGAACTTTGGAATGTTAGGGTTTCCACTTCATTTCAAAATGCAAATTTTTCTTAATGCATTTTAAATGATGCTCATGAATGCACAACCAATTACTAATTAGGGTTTGCTAAAATAGGGATGTTACAACTCTATCCCCCTTACAAGAATCTCGTCCCCGAGATTCCTAAGGTAGGAAAAGAGACGGTAACAAGGACTACGACGATCTTCAACTCGCTTGTTGATACTACACCGATCTGGTTTGTTGAGAAAGTTCATCCACGACACCATGAAGAACTCTTCATCTTGCTTTCTTCACTCTAAAGGAAAGAGGGAATGACACTAGACGGTGGATCTTTAAAAGATCGAGTATCTCATCGTCAACTCATGGAAGGAGTGTTTAAAAACAACTCTTGAGCTTAACAAACATGAAACACGTCAAGTAACGAAGAAGACGAAAGAAGTTTCAAATTTTGGTAGGCCATTACTCCAAGCTTGAAAAGAAAATGAAGGGACAAGGTAGCCAAGCGTTAAACTGCCTTCGATACCATGACGAGGCACTCTTAGATAGGGTGACTCATGGAAGCACAAAGAATTATCCAACCATAGCAACTTTGGATTTAAGAATCATAGTCACTTTTCTGGCATGGGTACATGAAACGATTGAAGTGTATTCAAAAGGCTGGGGCCCTAGATGGTGACGATTTCACACAACGTGTGAGTTGATTATAATTTTTTTGGTACTAACCAACGAAAAGGAAGAGCACTAGCTAGTGAAGTGCCAAGGATCAGCGGGGAGCGAAATTTCTCCGAACAAAGTTGTTGTCAGTGGAGAAATGATTTCGAGGGATTGACCGGGAGACATTTAGCAACTCTGATTATAAGGTTGTTCTTGATGTTCTAGACACCAATATCAGGCTATTGAATAGCCTTCAATAGGTCATCAAGCGGAGGTCAAGACTTCAGGATTTCAAAAGCATCATAAGGGCAACTCCTAGAATAAGCCACACAAGATCCTTATGGAGATTGGTTATTCTTGATGAATCAATAGATTATTGCAATAAGGCTTCCGACTAATTGTGTTAACCACGACATCAATCTTGCCGGGATTACAAAGAGACCTATGCCATGAATCCTTGAGAACCACTAACCATCATTGCCGCTTGAGATTCAGCTTAGGTTAGGTGTAAATATATTTCAGACTCATCATGTTTAATTAGAAAATTTTCAACATTTACCACCAAGGTAAAGTCGATAGATTCTCAAGATATGGACCACAATGTCAAGCTCCAAAGGATTGAGCTAGATTGCTTAATACATGTGGTTGCGACTGGAAAGGCAATTGCGTGCACATGAATTTGCAATGTAACACAAGTGAGTCCTGATGGGGACATCAAAGAAGATTTTGAAGTTATTAAGCTTCTTCTCTTTGAACAAACCAGTCGGTGGCTTGGTGTGCATAGAGAAACTTTTCAAGGAATGGAGGTAACAACCTTCCATCTCAAGAATACTTCGCACATGCCTGACCGACTTGCGATGGTTCCCGAGGAAAACAAAGGGAACTCGTCTCAGACTCACGGCGACATCTTTCAGAAGTGCACGTGAACTAGAGAAGGTCACTTCTGACATCCAGAACACATACTTCATGATAATACAAAGATGGTTCTTAGAAGTTTCCAATATTAGTGCAAACTGTTCAATATGAATCTCTTTAAACATGGAGGAAATAAGAATGTCATCGATGGGCTCAATAACAAACTTATCAAGATACTCCAATGAGGAACTCATATTTTGCATGAACGAGGCAGAAGTATTGGTCAGACCAAGGATATGAAGGTATTCTCAGACGAGACACCATGACATCATGATGATAGTCCTTGAAACTGAGTTTGATTTGACGATAGCCCAAACTAAGATCAAATATGGGAAAGATAGCATAACCATAAGGAGATACTTTCTGACTTCAACATAGACGACACTAGACATCCCTTTATGAAGGAACAAAGTTGGATAGACCTTTTGTCTTCCAACTCTCCAAGTTGTTGATTAAGCTCAATCAACTAGTCCAGGGTGTCCAGTACAGTTTCTTGGAGAAAGAAGTAGTTCACAGAACTAACTTACTCATGAACTCGATAACACGGTCATGCGTCAGCATGGCGATACTTCTAGAAAGACATCCAGAATATCACGAACCACCGGTATATCACTGAATTCAAGAGGGAAACTTGCTTTACAAATTAAGAAACACGATATGGTCTTGAGAGCTTTGGCATTAGCCTAAATCTTTGACCAAAAAGGTGGGCCTGAAAAAATGGACTTGGCAGCACAATCAAACTTCGCTTAGTGATTGGTTAACCAATCGTGCTAGGGATGACACAATTGTCCTTGGATTTCAAAGCAATTAGGATTGCTAAGAATATCAGATGGCCACATCAATAAGTACACCCCAACATTCCCAAGCACGGACAGCTCGGAGGAAGGGCGAGTAAAGATATGTAAGAGAATCACTTCATCAATAAGACCATGAGACTCAGCACGACCTCATGATATAAAAGAGGGTGATACTCTAAGGTAGAACAGAACAGAAGCTAACGTGGCCTCTTAATCTGCGGATTACAATACTTTGACCAATTCCTAGAATGGACAAGGTACTGGAGTTTTTTTTCTCCTAACATACTGAAGCGGAATGTCTTGAAGAACCACAAGAGTAACATGCACTGGAGACAACAATGCACATCTACCACTTGGCTGCTAACTAGCAGACAAAGGTCGGAAAGCAACTAAAGAAGAAGAACACGATCAGGATCAGAATTCCTGAGAGGTAGATGCACAAGTTAACACTCTTGGGAAACTCATGCTGAAAATGGAGGTGTGACAGAGCCACGGACATAGATGCGACTCACAAAGAGCACTCTTGTCGTGATCCATTTGGTTCAATGAAAGAACCTCTGCCATAGCTAGTGGAAGGGAAAGATCTTTATTGCCGCAATTCAACACGACAATAACCACAAGCTTGAAGGCTAGAACGATTTGAATTTAGCCATCCCGATGTAATGTTTGAACATTAACAACAGTGTTCAATGGCATGGATCTTGGGTTAAAGGTCAGCTTCATGTACTAGGATTTGTATACTAGAATCTAGCACAATCGGGGACCTTCGGTTCAAGTCCAAGGGTTAAAACCCGAGAAAGGAGTAACCACTAGATGAGTGACACGGAGGACACTGCTGAGGTAGTGATCATGATGTAGCTTCTAGAAGACATTATAGCTTCCGAAGTACCAAGCAAATAGAAAGGAGGCATTCAAGGCGAAAGGAAACCTAGAACAGAATGATGTGGAACCCACAAAATAGAGAGATCATGATGGAAAGAAATCTCTCTATTAGAAGAAAACAAGGAGGATGCACAGAACACACTCGACTCTAGAGAACTCTATACTAGGTCAACTGGTTTAGAAACGGCATGCCCTTGAGGCACCTAAGTTTGAAATACTAGAAGAGATAGAAAAACTTTCAAATCAACACAAGGTAAGGCACCTTAGAATTAGAGCGATACCAGATAAGGAGTAAAAAGAATCCTAATCCGATTTTCGCAATTACTTTTAGCATTCAAATAGTTTTCACAAACACTAGACTCAACATCGACCAGTAGAAAGGGCTTCCTACAGGCAGTCCTGCTCTGATACCAAAACCTGTGGCACCCCCGGGATCAGGGTTAGACAAATACCAGATCATCGTCTGATATAAGCCTAACCTAGAGCTCGAGAGACTACAGTGAGAGAATCGGTAACACAACAGTGACTCTACGACTCAAGAAGTAATACAAGCTCATAACTGAGCGAAGAACCAAAGCATTACAAGCAGAGGACACTGGCCTGATATATATCAATCAACGGAAGCGAAGTTATGCTATTAGACATAGCAAGATAGCAAAAGGCCTAAGAGGCCAGAGCATAACGGCGACGTCCCAGCCCATAGATTCCAGGCTGCCACCTAGGAACCCCAAGCTACTCGTCGATGTCGACTAGAAACCACCATCTGTCGGAGCAACTTCGTCTGAAACAAAAGCATGCAAAGCTGAGTACAGGGACTCAGCAAGACTTAGTACAACCTTTTAGCAAAGCTGGTATGCAGGCTTTCTCTGGATCTTCTTTTGCGTAAAGCCAATCTTCCTTTAATAAACAAGAGGGAGAAGAAGCTCGACTACTCAGAACCTTTAAAAGGGGATCAGAGACCGATATCTCTAGCTCTACTGATCATCATATTGTATCCACCAATCTTCATCATCTCGAACCACTATCCTCGGATCACCCCCTCAACACCCGGAGAAGGTATCCGTAACACACATTGATTGCCAAGTTTAACGATTAGGTTAAAGTTCTCTATGATCTCCACGTTCGTTCCCAAGTCGTCTGTAACCGTGGACACGGCTTTTCGAAAAGATTTAACCCTGCAGGGGTGCACAACTTTACCCACACGTACCAGCCAACTCTTAATGCCAGATCATAAGCTCTCTTTCTTGGAAAGCCGGCAGAGGGTGGCTGACCACGACCTTTACCTTGCTGCCGCCGAGACCATGAGTCACGCGCTAAGGATTATTCCGCCATAACGGGTCAAGTCCCGAAGTCGGTCCTTAACGATGTGAGGCGAGGTGGGTTTCACCAGGGGCTCTAACCCAAGCCACCTCGGCCACGCTTACCTACCTGTATGCCATGCACCTTTTCACAAACGTTTTCGATGCATATGTCCAAATAATGCGCAAACTATGTGACTCATGGAATCTACTAGGCAAGTTAATGAGTCGAGAGGGTACCATAATAGGGCCTCGCGTGGTTGTACGCTCAGTCTTGGTTCAAGAGGCGAGAACTCGGTTCCTAGGGTCGGCAGAAACGAAACAACCCACCACATCCCAATGTGGCCTCTCGTCTGAGCCTTTAATCATGTTTATCAACATCTCTATACTTACCACGTCAACCTGTCATGCTAGATTCATTTCATTGTATGGCTCCAGTTCGAAGACCGGAGTTGCAGCGTAACAAACTAAGCATGGCTAAGCATAAAGATATAAAGGCTCTAGCGATGCACACATGCCAAACCTAGTTATGCTAGGAGAAGTGGATCAGGGTAGTTGAGGCTAAAAGGGTGGATAATGCAATAGATAGGGTAACTCTACCTATCGATAAAAGACAGTTGAATCGTATGCAATATGTAGGAACCAGAGTAAAAGCATTTCGAAATCATATATGAACCAGGCTAGGGCTTGCCTTTGTCCCTGACAAACCGAAGTGGAGCTTCGATAAACTTGTACTTGACTTGTTTGGAGGTGGACAATATTGATCTTCGGTGCTGTCATCCTTCATTGTCTTGGTCACGTGTTCTATCGGTCGCGAAGAAGCAGATACTAAAAATAGAGAAATAACAATCAACACATGGCATCGATGCAATGCGCATACAAAGATGATGATTTGTCATATTAATGGAATTGAATAAACCCTAGGTGCATCGTCAATTTAAAGGGGTTCCGGCATCGGACACCGACATATGAGAGGGGTTAATTAGGGCTTCACTACTTATGCAGTTTTAATTGTTGCAAAGATGCATGAATTACATCTAAACTTGTAGAGAATGTTTTTCTGGACATTTTGATATATTTTACACATTTTTCTGATTTAAAATGAAATAGTTATGAATTATACAAATTTTATTCAAAATCTGGAATTTCTGGAAAATGTTAAAAATCTGACAGTCGGACCCACTGTCAGGGTTTTATTCATTTCCTAAACATTTACGAAATGATTAAATCTCTGACGAACGGCCCCACCTGTCAATGCATTTACCAAAATAGAAAATAAAAGAGAAAGAAAAGGGCCACTGGGGCCCACCGGGTCAACCGCCGGTGGTCAACCCGACGGTGACCGGCGCCGGTGACCGGCAGAGGCGGCGCTCCCGTGCCACCCAGGACGCGCGGAAGGGCACGTTGGCGAGAGGACACCGAGGCGAGCCAGGAGGTGGAGGCGCCGCTAGCAGGAGGTCGCCGGAGCGGCGCCGACGTTGAGCAGCGCGGCGGCCGGGTGCGGGCGCGCGTCGCGGCTGCGACAGAGAGGGAGAGGGAGGAAGAGGATGTGCTCAGGAGGAAGCCCTGCTCACCAGGAGCGTGGAGGTAGCGACGGCGCGGGCGGAGGAGCTCCGTAGCGGCGGCGGTGGTGGTCGGCGTCTTCGCTGGCTGCGAGGAAGAAGGGCTCGGCGAGGGTGATTGGGGCCTCCCCTCGTCGATTCCTTCGACGGGGAGGAGCACCAGGAGGAGGCGGAGCTCGGGGGCACGTCGGACGGGCGCGGGGGTGGCCGGAACGGCGGGAGAATCGGCGGCCGGCACGGTTAGGGTTTGGGCGCACGCAGAGAGCTCGGGAGAGAGAGGAACCGCGCGAGGGAGAGGATAGGGTCGAGGGGAAGGCGTGCGGGCTCGGGGTGTTGTCCTCGGTCACCACGGCGACGAGCAGGAGGTGGCAGCGCGGGGCACCAGGGCAGGGCACGCAGTTCCCTGCCTGGCAGGAGGAAGAAGACAACAAGGCTTTGCAAAAAGCCCCCTGGCCTTTGGGGGTTTTCCTGGAAAGTTTAAAACAACCCATAATCAATTCTATTTTGGCATTTTGCAATTTTGTAGAGATCCAAAATAGCTCAAATATTTTAGGTAAAATATTTTGTGGCCTTCCTAATCATAATTGAAAGTCCACATATTTTTGTTTTGAGGTTTTCAAACATTTGAACACATTTCAAATAGGGGTAGAACTTTGGAATGTTAGGGTTTCCAATTCATTTCAAAATGCAAATTTTTCTTAATGCATTTTAAATGATGCTCATGAATGCACAACCAATTACTAATGAGGGTTTGCTAAAACAGGGATGTTACAATCCTCTGAACCTGTTAATGATCCTAATAGTATTTCTATTTCAGATGCTGAAACTGAAAGTGGTAATGAACATGATAAAGATAATGATAAGAATGATGCTTCTGATAAAACGAGGTTGAAGATGAACCTGAAAAGCATGCTAAAAATAAAAAGTATACTAAAGAAGTTTTTATTGCTAAGAAACATGGTAATGAAAGAGAGCCTTGGGTTCAAAAGCAAATGCCTTTTCCTGCTAAGAAACTAAAATCAAAGGAAGAAGAACACTATAATAAATTTTGTGATTGGATGAAACCTTTGTTCTTGCAAATCCCTTTGACTGATGCTATTAAATTGCCTCCTTATTCAAAGTATATGAAAGATATTGTCTCTAACAAAAGGAAAATTCCTAATGAGGAGATTTCCACTATGCTTGCTAATTACTCTTTCAATCGCAAAGTTCCAAAGAAGCTGGGCGACCCAGGTATACCAACTATTCCTTGTTCCATCAAGAATAATTATGTTAGAACTGCTCTATGTGATTTAGGAGCAGGTGTTAGTGTTATGCCTTTTTCTCTTCATAAGAGACTTTATTTAGATAAGTTGATACCAACTGATATATCTTTGCAAATGGCCGATAAATCTACTGCTATTCATGTTGGTATATGTGAGGATGTTCCTGTTCAAGTTACTAATAATTGCTTAATATTAACTGATTTTGTTGTGTTGGAAATGCCTGAAGATGATAATATGTCTATTATTCTTGGGAGACCTTTTCTTAACACCGCAGGGGCTGTTATTGATTGCAATAAAGGAAAAGTTACTTTCAATGTTGATGACAAGGAGCATATTGTTTATTTTCGCAAGAGGATTGATAAAGTATGTGGAGTTAATACAATTTCTAATGTGAGAACTATCAAAGTGGGAGTTATTGATTGTCCTATATGTGAGCCTAAAGAAGGATATCAAAATATTATGATTGGATCCATATCAATACAATACAAGGTAACATGATTGATTTGAGGTTTATTTCTTCTTATGTTATGTAAAATTTATTTGGTGGCAAGACTTGATCAACCTTGTTAACAAGTACATTTTATATGCATAGACGAACTAAACAACATTTCTTTCTTCCTCCACTTGTTTTACTCGCTGTAGCACTACTTGTTTTGCAAGGTTCTTTAGTTGTTTAGAGGTTTGAAAATCTTTTTCTGCCCAGTAATAATAATTTTGACACCCTGAAATGTGCATTTTTCAAAGTTTTCAAAAATTTACAAAAAATTATACCGTTTTTCTTATTTTTCGAAGAGCTACCTGGGAGCACCTGGGGCTGACCAGTGGGGCACCCCAGAGCTGCCCCCCATGTGTCGGCGCGGCCAAGGAGGGGGCGCGCCACCCTGTGGTGTGGGCCCCTCCTTGCCCCACTTATTCATCTCTTCCTCCCATCTCACTCTCTCTCTCCCGAAAAAAAACTCGTACCAACTTTCTCTCACTCGCGTTTTTGCTCAAGAGCTCAGGATTTCTCGATCTCTTTGCTCAGCCCAGATTTCTGTCTGAAATTTGGCACATTTGCTCTCCGGTATGTGACTCCTCCGATTATCCAAGTAGAATTTTGTTTGGTTGTGTATATCTTGAATATTTTGCTGCTGTAGGTAACATGTTAAGTGAGCTTGCATGCTTGTTCTAAGTTGTAAAAATTAGTTTTGATGCATGTTTAGTACTCTACCAAGTTCCTATAGTAGTTTCCCTCAATTATATGTCTCCAAATCAACTTTTATAATGTTTGTTGAAAATTTTCAGAAAATGGAGTGGAATAGGCACCAACCGAACCAACAAGAATTGGAGGTGCAACAAGTTATGAGAGTTCACCGCGAAGAGGGAGTATACCCCTCTTACTACCCATGTGTTGATTTATTGAGGAGTGCAGGAATCTTGCGAGATGTTCAAAATCTGATTTCCAATGCAGGGTTGGAAGGTTTTGCTGTTGGTGAACCTTACCAATATGCAAAACTAACCATGTCAGTGGTGCAGGATTTTGAATTCAATTGGTCCCAAACTAACCCCATGGTTCGATACAAAATTTATAATAAAACTGTCAACTTGCCCTTTGATGATTTTTGTGCAGCAATTAGAGTGCCACAATGGGGATCAGGCGAGAAGGTTAGGGGACTGCCGCAGGAGCTCTTGAATCTATACAAGATGATATGTTAAGGGAGAAGCTTCTCAGATGAGAGTGGTAAAATTAGTAGTATTCAACTCCTAGCTATTCGCTACTTTGCTTATTTCATCACAAAGTGCGTTCTCGCTAGAAAGAATGCAAATAAGTTATCTATCCAGGACTTAGCTTTCCTAGCTACTGCATTGCAATGTGATAGGACTTATAATTTGAGTGCTTTGATAGCCTATAGACTTGCTACTAACCGTGATAAGGGAGGAATTTGTGGAGGTCTCATCGCCTCTCGTTTATTAGCTATGCATGGTGTAGAACCTCACCCTCTTGATGTTCAGCTCTCCATAGAAAAACTTGACATTGTTTCCATGATTAAACATGATTTTGTTTCTGATTGGTCTAATTTGAGTAACCTGTCCTATAAGATAACATTTTACAAGAAAAATTGGAGAACAACTAAGAAAACTGAAAGGCTAGTAGGATTGTCTGCACCTGTTTTGTCTAACCTTGATTACAGGGAAAATTGGTCGGTCACAGAAGATGAATTAGATGCATACACAGAGGGAGATGGCCATCATGCAGGGGACGGCACGGAGGAGACCGAGGAACACCTCGATTTGTCATCTGATGCAGCAAGTTCCTCGCATCAACATTTTGGGCATGTGGAGCCTTCACTCTTTTCTTCTGCACAAGGACCTTATTATGACCACACCATGTATGATCCACCGGCGTGGAACCCTGACCCTCGCTGGGGTTGAACTCCACTTAGGCCAGAAGCCTAAGCTTGGGGAGAGGTATGCCGGCATCACTCATTCATTGCATATTATAATTTTTGGATACATGTACATACTTGTTTAGCTTCTTAAAGTGGTTTCTAATAAAAGGGAGATGATATTTGGGAAGTGCTGATTGAAAACAGATTCTGGACTGATACCAAAAAAATTCTCAAAAACAGCCAGAACGTTATTTTGCGAAGCCAATTTTTGTGCATGTTTCCCATGTTATTATCTAACTTTATTTAGTTGAGCACTTTTCGAGCTGAGCAGCGGAAGATTTTCGTAAAAATCGATTACTGTACTGTTGTCAAGTTTGACGAATTTCTGCTACTTTGTGTTTATGTGACTCTTTTAGTTTTCATTTTCTTGTTTTTTCTTTGTTTCTTTCCTAAAACACAAAAAGACCAAAAATATTTCTGTTGTTTCTCTTTACCATTTGTTTATTTTGGTTTCTTATTCCTATTTTGCTTTATTTGCTATCGTTGGTTCGCTATGAGAAAATCCAAAAAGATTTTGCTTTGTTTGCTTGTTTCCTTTTGATCTTGTTTCCAATTCGAAAACACCAAAAAAATTGTTGTTCTTCTTTGGTTTTGTAAAGTTCATTATGGAGTTCAGCGGTCTTCGGTGGCTGGAGCTTGGTTTTCATTCCATATTATTCAAGCTACACAAGTGAAAGGCAATAATGACGATCTACGACAACTCGACTATGGTGAGAGGCTGCTATGAACTCTATTTGTTTTCATTTTTGTACATATACTCATCCATGTGAGCATGCTTAGTTGGTTCATGTGAGGTATATGTCATTTAATGAAAGTCTAGTAGTTCATGATCTCTCAAGTTTAGCTCCAGTTTATTAATATGAGTGGCATGTCATAGATATTTGCTTGCATTGTTTTATTCATAAATAGGTATGACATTGTGGTATCCTCCTCTGAATAATTCACTTGAATCGACTTGGCACATGCTCACGCATGCATATGACTGAACAAAAGTCAATTAAGCCTCGATGATTTACTTTGCCTCAGAGTTCTTGTATCACTTTTATGCCCCGTTAATTTATTTTGCCGCAAGCGTGATTATGACGATTACTGCTCTCTTGATTGTCGCTTCCCAGTCTATTGCTAGCCTTCACTTGTACTGAGCGGGAATGCTGCTCGTGCTTCCAAACCCCTGGAAACCAAGTTATTCCAATGTGTCCACCATAAATACATATGCATGGCATTTGAAACCATTCCAAGTAAATTCTCATGCGCTAACTTTAAACCTTCAAAATGCTTCTCAATTTGTGTCGATGTTTTATAGCTCATGAGGAAGTATGTGGTGTTTATCTTTCGACCTTGTCATTTACTCCTGACAGACTTTCATCAATGGACTAGTGGCACATCCGCTTATCCAATAATTTTGCAAAAAGAGCTGGCAACGGGGTTCCCAGCCCCAATTAATTAAGGGATTTCTATTTTCGTGCCCTCGGTTCCTTAGTTGTGCTCAGTTTTCCCCAGCTCCTTAGTTTTTCCTCAGTTTTCCCCAAGTCCTTGTTTGAAACGCGCAGAAGCAGCACAGACGGCAGGATTCCGTTTAGTTGACCGTTCCGTGCTGATGTGTGGGGCCGCGTCGTGTGGGCCCGCGTCGCGTGGGGCTGGTAGAAATGGACCGCGTGGGACAGGACGAGATAGTGTTTGGTTGCACGTGAGCAGGAGCTGGGTTTTGTCTCTCTCGGCTCAAATTGGCATTTTCCCTTTTAAGAGCACCTTTTCCCCTCTTTCTCTCTCTGTCTTTTTCACCAAATTAGTATCAAATCTAGAGAAGCTTCTATTTCTGCCTTTTGGCCCTCGTTTTCGCCCAATATGGCAGCAAATCTATAAGCTAGTATATGATAAATTCACAGCAGCATAATCAGAAAACTACGTATAATACATACATCAGCCAAAAGCAGCCAATAACGTTGTTAATGTTCACGACAAACTAAGCTGAAAAAATACAATACGCACGCAATGTATGGCCAACTAGAAGATTCCTCATTTCTCATATATTTCTTCGTCGCTCCATTCGTGCATTACCCCAAGGAAATATTCATTGAACTCGTTCCGTCTGCAGTGTGCGGCTAATACATCCTCCAGGCGGTATGGCCTGTGTTCATTTTTCATACCGTAGTTTCCTATTCTATCCACACGTAGTGGCCACTCATCCCATGCCTTTGTATCATGAGAGTACTGTCTGATATAACCCAAATCCGTGTAGTAGATGCAGTCAGGTCGAAGTGTCGGGTGCACTCTAGTGTCGACGGAGATACACCGGATATAATTCACGAAGAAGGCATTACTGCCAATGTTACTGACCGGACGGAGAGAGCGGCTCTGAGTGTCCACACGGTACACCAATGGTTTGCCCGCTAAAGCCAGGTTGACCAACAACACAAGCAGCAGATCACCATCCGACTTCACAAGGTAGAACTTCTCATTTCCAAGTTCTGGAAATGAAATTAGTGTCTCCATCTTGACAGTGCTCGCGCGCTGCTGCAACTGTACATTGGTGCACACTATTCTTCCGGACTCAAAATTGTCCGCAGCTATTGCATACAGTTCACCATTGAATGGGGTAATGCAACACAGACAATGGTTCTCGATCGAAAATCTTTCTTCTCCCCAATCTTCATATATATCCTTAGTTGGAGTGCTCTCATCGACCCAACCAATTTCCGGCGGGTAATGTGCGGCAACGAAGACCATAGTCAGGGATTTGATTACAGCGACTGAATTCAGAAAAACAGATGGCATCTGCGCCTCAAACATAATGTTCGATGCCTTTGTGAGTGGGTTCAGAAGCCGTATCTTGTGCGGCGGGTTCTTCTGGGCAAGCACGATGACGCCACGGCAAAATCCGACGAAGTAGTATCTAAAATATATAGATGAAGATAACATTCAGCACTAAGATGTTTAAGATTGAAAATAAAAAGGTAGATATGGAGGAATTTGAACCTTGTATGAACTTCCGATAGATCTATGGTGACGTAGCGTGATGTGCCGAGTTGGAGGAAGGTGAACTCAGCAACGCGTGGAAGGGCGTGGTCTAGCATGATCCATTCGTCCAGGTGCACGTCGGGCTCAGGCAAACCTGAGCGCCAATTTCTACAGACTTGCCTCATAGCAGAGTAGGTGTCGGCGTACTCCTCGTTCGCCAGTAAGCATTCGCCGATCTTGTGAAGTGGTCCATCAGCCGAGAGAGAGGCCCAGTTCACGGAGGCGCCGCGCTTGGATGCGCTGCCCTCGGCGGCGACGGGCTCGGCGGCGACGGGCTCGGCGGCGACGGGCGCGGAGGCGACGAGCTCGGAGGCAACGGCCGCCGGCGCATTCTTCTTCTCCATCACTGGCAGGGTAGCGTGCGTAGGGCGGTTGGGGTTTTTCCGATTTGGAGAAGTTGATGGGATGTGAGAGGGGTGGTTTCGTGCGTGAGCGAGAATGAGACGACTGTGTGCAGAGGGAGGGAAGGAGGGGCTTACGCGTCCTAAATGCGACCCGCGTCCTACGTGTCCACTATTTGCACGTCTGCACCGCGACACGCGTCAACAATGGCACGTCTTCCACTTCTGCACCGCAACACGCATCCTCGGGTCTAACCCTGGAAATTTAGATATACTCAGGTATACCCTCGAGTCATATACTAGCATTTTTTGTGTGCTCAGTTTTCGCCTTGAGTGCTAATACTGGCTAGTGCAATATACTCAGTTTTACCCTCAAGTGGCTGGTCAACAGAGAGTCAACAAATGGGATTAACTAGTTAAATGAGTTATTTAATGTGCAAAAAATTCCGAAAAAGAGTGGCACTTACTCATTGAGTCTTTACCACAAATTGCCACTTCTCAAATCATAGATAAATCATAGATAAATCAAGTTTCACCACAAATTGCCACTTCTCAAATCACCTAGTAGCTATGAAGGTGCATGGTTTTCCATAATAAGCCCTACCCAAAACAGCTTTCCCCAAAACATACTTTGTCTGAATGAGGCCATAATTTTCACACTCATGTAGATTTGTATTGCAAATAGTTTGAGGTAGGCCAAGATGGGTTTCATTGTACAAAACACGCATTTTCCATTTTTTAAATCTCATATTTGAATCCCTTAGTCTGTTTACTACTCACTTGCCCTTGGTTTCTTGATACTACTCAGTTTTGCCCTCTCCCTTCACAAACTCTCATAGACGCCCAACATTGCCCTGATTGGTCTAGCCCATGTCACGCGGATCGTGCCCGCCGACCGTTGATCGTATGATCTAACGGGCAGGATAACCCCTATCTCTCTCTCTGGTCGGGGCCACCACCCTCTCTCTCTGTCGTCGGTTAGCTTCACGCAAAGTTTGGTTTTCTGCATTATTTTTCACGAGCTAAATTATAAAATCTTTTTAGGCATTACTTTTCACGCAAAAAATGATAAACCATCACCGATTTGTTGTAGCCATTACTTTTCACGCAAAAAAATGATACACCATCACCGATTTGTTGTAGCCATTACTTTTCACGCAAAAAACGATAAATCATCACCGATTTTGTTGTAGCCATTACTTTTCACACAAAAAATGATACACCATCACCCATTTCTTGTAGCCATTACTTTTCACGCAAAAAACGATAAACCATCACCGATTTTGTTGTAGCCATTACTTTTCACGCAAAAAATGATACACCATCACCCATTTCTTGTAGCCATTACTTTTCACGCAAAAAATGATAAACCATCAACGATTTGTTGTAGCCATTACGGTAAATGATAAACTATCACGAATTACCATTTCTTTTAGGCATTACTTTTCACGGTAAAATGATAAACTATATCACGAAGTTCCATTTCCGTCAAGATAGTCCGCATTACTTTTTTGTTGAGATATATACCCCCACAACGGTCGTCTCCTCCTTAATTTATTGTGTAAACCCCCACAACGGTCATATCCTCCTTAATTTATTGTGTAAACCCCCACCAACATTCACCTCCTCCTTATTTTATTGTGTAAACCCCTACAACGGTCATCTCTCCCTTATAAACACCCACACGGCCATCCCTTGTGTCAATAGGTTCTGCCTCTCTCTTCTTTGTTCACATACACTTGATCCATTGCCATGGCTTCCACGTCTCGGACGCGGACCGGAAGGGGAAGGGGAAGTGGAAGTGGATCATCATCATTGCCACCACCACCGTCAACACTGCCATTGATCATAGAGGAGTTCTTCATCGTCATCTATGAAGACCCTTTGGTCAAGAAGGTACGTACGCGTTCCCACATATATGATGCATGTGATTAATTACGGGCATGTTCTAAAAAACCTTTAATTTCAAACGATCGGCGCTCGATCTCTTTGCAGGCTCTCCCAAAAAAGTTTGCGGACTATCTTGACGGCCAGGAGCCAGCTAGGTGTATCTGTGAGCAGCTGACTGTGGTCCTCGTCTCTGGACCGTGGAGGTCCTATTTGACGGTCAAGGCCGGATGTACCTCGACAAGGGCTGGGAGAATTTCGCCATCGCGCACGGTGTGGATTTCGGCTGCTTCGTACACTTCAAATATGAAGGCGATGATGTGCTCACAGTGAAGGTGTTCGACGGAACAATGTGTAGGAAGTACTACTACTCGGACGACGAAGATACTGACGATGAAAGCGACGACGACGTGAAGCCATGCATCCATCCCCTTTAGATAAGGGGATTATGACCAAGAATATATATGTAGCTTCATATGCATCGATTTACAGATCTAACTATTTTCTATATATTATGCATGTAAAAGATAATATCGCATTTCCACTATTATTCGAGCACCACATCCTCCAAACGATGCCGATGCCGATGCCGATATCGGCATGGTCAGAACGGCTATGCTCGCTGCCACTGCTAGGTCAACGTCGGGATGCACAATGTTTAGCATAAGAGTCACTTTAGATTAAGCTGCGAAAATAGTCACCTGCCACAGCGGTCATTGACTGCGGAGGCCCCACAGAGCGGCAATATAATTTTCTATAAATAAATAGACGTCCCACTGGTCATTGGCTGCGGCAGCCTGATACGTCTCCGACGTATCGATAATTTCTTATGTTCCATGCCACATTATTGATGTTATCTACATGTTTTATGCACACTTTATGTCATATTCGTGCATTTTCTGGAACTAACCTATTAACAAGATGCCGAAGTGCCAGTTCCTGTTTTCTGCTGTTTTTGGTTTCAGAAATCCTAGTAACGAAATATTCTCGGAATCGGACGAAATCAACGACCAAGTTCCTATTTTCACCGGAAGCATCCAGAACACCCGGGAAGGACCAGAGGGGGGGCACTGGGCCCCCAGACCATAGGCCGGCGCGGCCCAGGCCCTGGCCGCGCCGCCCTATGGTGTCGTCCCCCCAGAAGCCCTCCTGCGCCGCCTCTTCGCCTATATAAAGCCCCTGGATCGAAAACCCTGATGCGTTCGACGAAAACCACAGAAACCTTCCAGAGCCGCCGCCGTCGCGAGGCCAAGATCTGGGGGACAGGAGTCTCTGTTCCGGCACGCCGCCGGAACGGGGAAGTTCCCCCGGAAGGCTTCTCCATCGACACCGCTGCCATCTCCACCGCCATCTTCATCACCGCTGCTGCTCCCATGAGGAGGGAGTAGTTCTCCATCGAGGCTCGGGGCTGTACCGGTAGCTATGTGGTTCATCTCTCTCCTATGTACCTCAATACAATGATCTCATGAGCTGCTTTACATGATTGAGATTCATATGAGTTTGTATCACAATTTATCTATGTGCTACTCTAGCAAAGTTATTAAAGTAGTTCTATTCCTCCTGCACGTGTGTAAAGGTGACAGTGTGTGCACCGTGTTAGTACTTGGTTTATGCTATGATCATGATCTCTTGTAGATTGCGAAGTTAACTATTGCTATGATAATATTGATGTGATCTATTCCTCCTACATATGCATGAAGGTGACAGTGTGCATGCTATGCTAGTACTTGGTTTAATCTGTTGATCTATCTTACACTAAAGGTTACTAAAATATGAACAAATTGTGGAGCTTGTTAACTCCGGCATTGAGGGTTCGTGTAATCCTACGCAATGCGTTCATCATCCAACAAAAGTGTAGAATATGCATTTATCTATTCTGTTATGTGATCAATGTTGAGAGTGTCCACTAGTGAAAGTCTAATCCCTAGGCCTTGTTCCTAAATACTGCTGCGTTACTACTGCTTGTTTACTGTTTCACTGCGTTACTACTGCTGCAATACTACCACCATCAACTACACGCCAGCAAGCTATTTTCTGGCACCGTTGCTACTGCTCATATATATTCATACCACCTGTATTTCACTATCTCTTCGCCGAACTAGTGCACCTATTTGGTGTGTTGGAGACACAAGAGACTTCTTGCTTTGTGGTTGCAGGGTTGCATGAGAGGGATATCTTTGACCTCTTCCTCCCTGAGTTCGATAAACCTTGGGTGATCCACTTAAGGGAAAACTTGCTGCTGTTCTACAAACCTCTGCTCTTGGAGGCCCAACACTGTCTACAGGAAAGGAGGGGAAAAGTAGACATCAAGCACTTTTCTGGCGCCGTTGCCGGGGAGGAAAGGTAAAAGGCACTCATACTTCGGTTCCAGGTAAAGTACTTTTCTGGCGCCATTGTGTTTGTGCTCGAAGCTATTTCCTTTAGATCCTGCAATTGCATCTTTTTGTTTCTTGTTTACACTAGTAAGGCATAATGGAAAACATCTGTGAGCTCTTTGTACTATTTCCTGAGTCAAGACATGAATGGTTTAATGCAAAAATTAAAAAACCCATGGAACATGTTAGCATGAATACTTTGAATACCATTGTTGCTAATGATATGGAAAATTCTAAGCTTGGGGAAGCTGGTTTTGATGAGCATGATCTTTTTAGTCCACCAAGAATTGAGGAGGAAATTTACTTTGATGATACTTTGCCTCCTATTTATGATGATTATAATGATAGTAGTCTTTTGTTACCACCTACTATGGAGAGTGAATTTGATTATGATTACAATATGCCTCCTATATTTGATGATGAGAATAATAATGATAGCTACTTTGTTGAATTTGCTCCCACTACAACTAATAAAATTGATTATGCTTATGTGGAGAGTAATAATTTTATGCATGAGACTCATGATAAGAATGCTTTATGTGATAGTTATATTGTTGAGTTTGCTCATGATGCTACTGAAAGTTATTATAAGAGAGGAAAATATGGTTGCAAAAAATTTCATGTTACTAAAACACCTCTCTATGTGCTGAAATTTTTGAAGCTACACTTGTTTTATCTTCCTATGCTTGTTACTTTGCTCTTCATGAACTTGTTTGTGTACAAGATTCCTTTGCATAGGAAGCATGTTAGACTTAAATGTGTTTCTAATTTGCCTCTTGATGCTCTCTTTTGCTTCAACTACTATTTCTTATGAGTGCATCATTAAAACTGCTGAGCCCATCTTAATGGCTATAAAGAAAAGAACTTCTTGGGAGATAACCCATGTGTTATTTTGCTACAGTACTTTGTTTTATATTTGTGTCTTGGAAGTTGTTTACTACTGTAGCAACCTCTCCTTATCTTAGTTTTGTGTTTTGTTGTGCCAAGTGAAGCCTCTAATCGAAGGTTGATACTAGATTTGGATTTCTGCACAGAAACAGATTTCTATCTGTAACGAATCTGGGATTTTCTCTCTGTAGAAAAATCAGAAAAATATGCCAATTTACGTGCGTGTTCCTCAGATATGTACGCAACTTTCATTAGTTTTGAGTTTTCTGATTTGAGCAACGGAAGTATTTATTAGAAATTCGTCTTTACGGACTGTTCTGTTTTGACAGATTCTGCCTTTTATTTCGCATTGCCTCTTTTGCTATGTGGGATGGATTTCTTTGTTCCATTAAACTCCAGTAGCTTTGAGCAATGTCCAGAAGTGTTAAGAATGATTTTGTCACCTCTGAACATGTGAGTTTTTGATTATGTACTAACCCCTCTAATGAAGTTTATGAGAAGTTTGGTGTGAAGGAAGTTTTCAAGGGTCAAGAGAGGAGGATGATATACTATGATCAAGAAGAGTCAAAGCTCTAAGCTTGGGGATGCCCCCGTGGTTCATCCCTGCATATTTCAAGAAGACTCAAGCATCTAAGCTTGGGGATGCCCAAGGCATCCCCTTCTTCATCGACAAATTATCAGGTTCCTTCTCTTGAAACTATATTTTTATTCGGTCACATCTTATGTACTTTACTTGGAGCGTCTGTGTGCTTTTGTTTTTGTTTGTGTTTGAATAAATTGGATTACATCATGCTTGTATGGGAGAGAGACACGCTCCGCTGGTTCGTATGAACACATGTGTTCTTAGCTTATAATATTCATGGCGAAGTTTCCTCTTCGTTAAATTGTTATATGGTTGGAATTGGAAAATGATACATGTAGTAATTGCTATAAATGTCTTGGGTAATGTGATACTTGGCAATTGTTGTGCTCATGTTTAAGCTCTTGCATCATATGCTTTGCACCCATTAATGAAGAAATACAAAGAGCATGCTAAAATTTGGTTTGCATAATTGGTCTCTCTAAGGTCTAGATAATTTCTAGTAAGGTGTTTGAAGAACAAGGAAGACGATGTATAGTCTTATAATGCTTGTAATATGTCTTTTATGTGAGTTTTGCTGTACTGGTTCATCCTTGTGTTTGTTTCAAATAGCCTTGCTAGCCTAAGCCTTGTATCGAGAGGGAATACTTCTCATGCATCCAAATCCTTGAGCCAAACAACACTATGCCATTTGTGTCCACCATACCTACCTACTACATGGTATTTTCCGCCATTCCAAAGTATATTGCTTGAGTGCTACCTTTAAAATTCCATCATTCACCTTTGCAATATATAGCTCATGGGACAAATAGCTTAAAAACTATTGTGGTATTGAATATGTAATTATGCACTTTATCTCTTATTAAGTTGCTTGTTGTGCGATAACCATGTTCACTGGGGACGCCATCAACTATTCATTGTTGAATTTCATGTGAGTTGCTATGCATGTTCGTCTTGTCTGAAGTAAGAGAGATCTACCACCTTATGGTTAAGCATGCATATGTTAGAGAAGAACATTGGGCCGCTAACTAAAGCCATGATCCATGGTGGAAGTTTCAGTTTTGGACAACAATCCTCAAATCTCAAATGAGAAAATTATTAATTGTTGTTATATGCTTATGCATAAAAGAGGAGTCCATTATCTGTTGTCTATGTTGTCCCGGTATGGATGTCTAAGTTGAAGAATAATCAATAGCGAGAAATCCAATGCGAGCTTTCTCCTTAGACCTTTGTACAGGCGGCATAGAGGTACCCCTTTGTGACACTTGGTTAAAACAATGCATTGTGATGATCCGGTAGTCCAAGCTAATTAGGACAAGGTGCGGGCACTATTAGTACACTATGCATGAGGCTTGCAACTTATAAGACATAATTTACATGATGCATATGCTTTATTACTACCGTTGACAAAATTGTTTCATGTTTTCAAAATCAAAGCTCTAGCACAAATATAGCAATCGATGCTTTTCCTCTATGGAGGACCATTCTTTTACTTTCAATGTTGAGTCAGTTCACCTATTTCTCTCCACCTCAAGAAGCAAACACTTGTGTGAACTGTGCATTGATTCCTACATACTTGCTTATTGCACTTATTATATTACTCTATGTTGACAATATCCATGAGATATACATGTTACAAGTTGAAAGCAACCGCTGAAACTTAATCTTCTTTTGTGTTGCTTCAATGCCTTTACTTTGAATTATTGCTTTATGAGTTAACTCTTATGCAAGACTTAATTGATGCTTGTCTTGAAGTGCTATTCATGAAAAGTCTTTGCTTTATGATTCACTTGTTTACTCATGTCATATATATTGTTTTGATCGCTGCATTCACTACATATGCTTTACATGATAGTATGATCAAGATTATGATGGCATGTCACTCCAGAAATTATCTGTGTTATCGTTTTACCTGCTCGGGACGAGCAGAACTAAGCTTGGGGATGCTGATACGTCTCCGACGTATCGATAATTTCTTATGTTCCATGCCACATTATTGATGTTATCTACATGTTTTATGCACACTTTATGTCATATTCGTGCATTTTCTCGGAACTAACCTATTAACAAGATGCCGAAGTGCCGTTCTGTTTTCTGCTATTTTTGGTTTCAGAAATCCTAGTAACGAAATATTCTCGGAATCGGACGAAATCAACGCCCAAGTTCCTATTTTCACCGGAAGCATCCAGAACACCCGGGAAGGACCAGAGGGGGGGCACTGGGCCCCCAGACCATAGGCCGGCGCGGCCCAGGCCCTGGCCGCGCCGCCCTATGGTGTCGTCCCCCTAGAAGCCCTCCTGCGCCGCCTATATAAAGCCCCTGGATCGAAAACCCTGATGCGTTCGACGAAAACCACAGAAACCTTCCAGAGCCGCCGCCGTCGCGAGGCCAAGATCTGGGGGACAGGAGTCTCTGTTCCGGCACGCCGCCGGAACGGGGAAGTGCCCCCGGAAGGCTTCTCCATCGACACCGCTGCCATCTCCACCGCCATCTTCATCACCGCTGCTGCTCCCATGAGGAGGGAGTAGTTCTCCATCGAGGCTCGGGGCTGTACCGGTAGCTATGTGGTTCATCTCTCTCCTATGTACCTCAATACAATGATCTCATGAGCTGCTTTACATGATTGAGATTCATATGAGTTTGTATCACAATTTATCTATGTGCTACTCTAGCAAAGTTATTAAAGTAGTTCTATTCCTCCTGCACGTGTGTAAAGGTGACAGTGTGTGCACCGTGTTAGTACTTGGTTTATGCTATGATCATGATCTCTTGTAGATTGCGAAGTTAACTATTGCTATGATAATATTGATGTGATCTATTCCTCCTACATATGCATGAAGGTGACAGTGTGCATGCTATGCTAGTACTTGGTTTAATCTGTTGATCTATCTTACACTAAAGGTTACTAAAATATGAACAAATTGTGGAGCTTGTTAACTCCGGCATTGAGGGTTCGTGTAATCCTACGCAATGCGTTCATCATCCAACAAAAGTGTAGAGTATGCATTTATCTATTCTGTTATGTGATCAATGTTGAGAGTGTCCACTAGTGAAAGTCTAATCCCTAGGCCTTGTTCCTAAATACTGCTGCGTTACTACTGCTTGTTTACTGTTTCACTGCGTTACTACTGCTGCAATACTACCACCATCAACTACACGCCAAATAGCTATTTTACGGCACCGTTACTCTTGCTCATATATATTCATACCACCGTATTTCACTATCTCTTCGCCGAACTAGTGCACCTATTTGGTGTGTTGGGGACACAAGAGACTTCTTGCTTTGTGGTTGCAGGGTTGCATGAGAGGGATATCTTTGACCTCTTCCTCCCTGAGTTCGATAAACCTTGGGTGATCCACTTAAGGGAAAACTTGCTGCTGTTCTACAAACCTCTGCTCTTGGAGGCCCAACACTGTCTACAGGAAAGGAGGGGGAAAGTAGACATCACAGCCCCATAGAGCGGCCCCATTTTTCATTGGCAGCACCGCGTATACAATCAGGAAATAAAACGGCCCACGCGTCAGGGGTAGATGGATGGCTACCCGTCAGCACGAGACGGTCAGAGAGGAACTGCCCTCTATGCAGCCCCACCTCTGTACAGCCCCACCCGTCAGATTAACGGTAACGGTAAGGCCTCTGACCTGACGGCAACCCGCGTCTTCGAGGGGTTTCAAACTAGAGGGAGGGGAAAGCTGAGGAAAAACTAACAAGCTGGGGAAAACTGAGTACAACTAACGAAGCAGGGGCACGAAAATAGAAATCCCATTAATTAACTTTCATCAATAATTCTCTTCACATGTTTCGCCCTGATTTATCAGTAAGCAACTTAATTTGCAAATAGACACTCATCCATGGTATGAGAATGTTGGAAGGCACCCGAGGATTCGGTTAGCCATGGCTTGTGTAAGCAAAGGTTGGGGGAGTGTCATCCATAATAAAACTAAAAGTACGTGTGTAAACAAAAGAGAAGAGGGATGATCTACCTTGCTGGTAGAGATAACGTCCTTCATGGGAGCCGCTCTTGAAAGTCTGGTTGACGAGGTAGTTGGAGTGCCCACTACCATTCGTTGACAACAACAAACACCTCTCAAAATTATTTTACTCCTGTTTTAAAAAAAATGAAAAGCTCTAGCGCATGTTAATCCCTGCTTCCCTCTACGAAGGGTCAATCTTTTACCTTTACATTGAGTCACCATCCTTTCTTTGAGCACTTTCTTGAGAGCACAACTGTCATTCTTAGTATAATATGCTTGTCCCAAAATATGATTAACTGTGGTATAACTTTGATGCTTTTATCTTTGATAATCTCTACTTCTAGTCTTTCCATGAACTTCAAAGGTGCCTGGGCATTTATGTTTTGCTGTACAAATACGGGCAAGCGAGATACCACTTTATCATATCCTTTTATGAACATTGCAATCTTGCTGATAGACATGATTCATGATGCTTATTATTAATTTGTTGGTACCTTTTCCATGATTGACATAGCTATTAGATGACTTTATTTGCATGTATCTTATTATGAATTGCCTAAGTACTTGTCCATATCATGAGAATATTTACATCATATGAACAAATGTGTTTGTGAAAGTTCTTTTATCGCACTCAGTTGTTAACTGAATTGCTTAAGGACAAGCAATAAGCTAAGCTTGGGGGGAGTTGATACGTCCAAACCGTATCTACTTTCCCGAACACTTTTGCTATTGTTTGGCCTCTAATTTGTGTATTTTGGATACAACTAACACGGACTAAGGCTGTTTTCAGCAGAATTGCTCTGGTGTCTCATTTTTGTGCAGAAACTCAACTTTCAGGAAAATCACCGGGATTAATTCCAGTAGGCCTATTTTTATAGAAGAGGGACGGAGCCAGAAGACCAGAAGGAGGGGGGCCACGAGGCGCCCACCCCACCAGGCGGTGCGGCAGGCCCCTGGGCCGCGCCGGCCTATGGTGGCGGCGCCTCGGCCAGCCCCAGGCACCCCCCCCCTTTCGACTACTTAAGGGCTTCGACCTAAAAACGCACTTGGGTTAGACGAAATCGCCAGAAGACATCCAGAACACCGCCGCCATCGCGAAACTCCGTCTCGGGACCAGAAACTCCGTTCTGGCACTCCGCCGGGACGGGGAATTGGAGGAGATCGTCGCCATCATCACCACCGACGCCTCTCCATCGACCAGTCATGTTTCCCCCATCCATGTGTGAGTAATTCCCCCGCTGTAGGCTGAAGGGTATGGTAGGGATTGGATGAGATTGGTCATGTAATAGCATAAGATTGTTAGGGCATAGTGCCTAGTGTCCGTAATTGGTACTTTTATGATATTGTTGCAACTTGTTATGCTTAATGCTTGTCACTAGGGCCCGAGTGCCATGATCTCAGATCTGAACATGTTATCAATTTATGATGATATTCATTGCTTTATGATCTTACCTGCAAGTTGTATACACATATTGTTGTCCGGAACCCGAGGCCCCAAAGTGACAGAAATTGGGACAACCGGAGGGGAAGGCGGTGATATGAGGATCACATGTGTTCACGGAGTGTTAATGCTTTGCTCCGGTGCTCTATTAAAAGGAGTACCTTAATTTCCAGTAGATTCCCTAGAGGCCCGGCTGCCACCGGCTGGTAGGACAAAAGATGTTGTGCAAGTTTCTCATTGCGAGCACGTACGACTATATACGGAACACATGCCTATGGATTGTTTAGTACTTGGATACCGTTAATGCCCTACCTTGATTTTTACATGAGTTTCTCTCATCCATGCAACGCCCATTCATCCATCCCTATGCCTACAGTATTTTAATCCTGATGTTTACTATAATCACTACTGCTGTCTTTGTTACACTGCTGCTGATATTTCACTACTGCTACTGCTATAAAATTGTTACTACTGATAAACTATTGCGAGCAAGTCTGTTTCCAGGTGCAGCTGAATTGACAACTCCGTTGTTAAGGCTTACAAATATTCTTTGGCTTCCCTTGTGTTGAATCAATAAATTGGGTTTTACTTCCCTCGAAGACTGTTGCGATCCCCTATACTTGTGGGTCATCACTTAATATCATTCATTTGACATTTTGAATGACCCTTACTTAACCATAACTTGCATTGGTATACTTCTTCCAATAGGATATCTTCCTTATGGTTGTATCCTCTGTTTGGACTACCATGTATTGTATACCAACTGTGGTCTGCAACCACCCATTATCTTAAGCTCCATTGGTGTTCTAATACTTTGGAATGAAGCAAGATAACTAATCAACTTTACTTGGGAATATAGATAAGAAAGATTGACTCAAGTGTGTCAGGATTATTCTCAAGTGAATACCCATCTCAAGTCAAAAAAATAATCTGTTTAGCTAAGACAACTTACTATAGACACTACCAAACCTATAGGCATCCTTCAAAGGGTTTTAATCCTAGGGTCAAAGCATTTTCTCTGATACCAGCTGCGGTGACCCAGCATACCACTACATGGTGTAGTACGCAAGTCACTGATATAATACAAGTGAAACACCGTTCCACTCATATTACATCCCTCAGAGTGGTACAACAAAAACATATGCGAGTCCAAGGCATGTCTATAGAAGGATACACAAACTTTTTACAGAAGATCAACATAGCCTCCTACTTTACAGTGAGGTAAACTTCAAATAAAGCTCGAAAAGAACAACTCGTAGTCTAACTTATTTCTAACTCTAGTTCTAGAGATACTTGACTTGCTATAGAACTCTAGCTACTTAGGTGCTAGGATTTGGAAAATGGTTCCCTTATATTACTAGTCTAGGTTTCCACTCTAACTGATGCAGAAGCTGGCTCCTTTGACTTCATTGATTGGGTTCTTCATCTTGTTGCAGTTGACTCCTTTGTCTTCGAGTTCCACGATAGTTTTTCCTTCGGCGTCTCCATAACTAAGCAGGGGATTCAAAGAGGGATGAGTACGAGCATACTCAACAAGTTCATTATAGGAAATAGGTGTATCATGCACTAGCTACAACCACATACCAGAAAATCATAGGCGAATGCAAGTTTTCGTAATCATTTCATCAAAGGTTTATTTTATTCTGAAAACTATACCCGTTAGTCTTCACAGGTTGACCAGAACTACATGGAGTTCCTTTCCTATCGCGTTCGTAGTTCCCTTCCTGAAACAGGGAGTAACATCCACAATTCAATACACTCTGCAGAGGTGCGTTACTTTTCCTATAAGAGAACTTATCCATGTTGCCAACCGGGCGTATACTTTCCCGTCCACACTTCCTTGGTGTGAGGCCCAGTATAAGAACCAAGCCAATTACTGACTTCTCCGCGACCCTGCATACCCACCCATTTGTCCATCCGTACATCCGCGGTAGAGTTCTCCCGATCATACGGCTTTACCCCCGATGTACTATGGACAATCCATCATAGACGGTAGAGCGCACTCATCCTCAAGGATGGGGATTTAAAGGATTTCCCAACCGCTACAGTGTTATCGCAACACCCAGCTAGGCTCTATCAAGTCTGTTGATATGCAGAAGGAAAAAGATACAACTAATTTCCCTAGAGCCATTATAGATCTCATGTTTAACGCGATATGTACGACGCTAGAATCACTAGACGAGATTGGTTATTAGTCCTAGATGAGTAGTACCCTTGCAATGGAACCTCCACCATCAACACATACCATGGTTCCATTGCCCACCACATAGTCATATTAATATTTCGCTTTTCAATGCAAGCGTGATAAGTATAGCACTTTGCATATAGTTTGGTAAAAATAATCAAATGACATGAGCAAGCGATGAACTTTCCTTTCTTGACTGCAAGATTATGCACGCATAAGCTTCGATACGTGATAACTCCAAATCTCTGAAATACCATCATTTTCTGGTAAGGACAATGTTTAAAGAACTGGCAAAGATGAAGGAGATATGCCCTAGAGGCAATAATAAAATGGTTATTATTTATATCTTTATGTTTATGATATATGTTTATATATCATGCTGTAATTGTATTAACCGAAACATTAGTACATGTGTGATATGTAGACAACAAGAAGTCCCTAGTATGCCTCTTAAACTAGCTTGTTGATTAATGGATGATTAGTTTCATAATCATGAACATTGGATGTTATTAATAACAAGGTTATATCATTATATGAATGATGTAATGGACACACCCAATTAAGCGTAGCATAAGATCTCGTCATTAAGTTATTTGCTATAAGCTTTCGATACATAGTTACCTAGTCCTTATGACCATGAGATCATGTAAATCACTTATACCGGAAAGGTACTTTGATTACACCAAACACCACTGCGTAAATGGGTGGCTATAAAGGTGGGATTAAGTATCCGGAAAGTATAAGTTGAGGCATATGGACCAACAGTGGGATTTGTCCATCCCGATGACGGATAGATATACTCTGGGCCCTCTCGGTGGAATGTCGTCTAATGTCTTGCAAGCATATGAATGAGTTCATAAGAGACCACATACCACGGTACGAGTAAAGAGTACTTGTCAGGAGACGAGGTTGAACAAGGTATAGAGTGATACCGAAGATCAAACCTCGGACAAGTAAAATATCGCGTGACAAAGGGAATTGGTATTGTATGTGAATGGTTCATTCGATCACTAAAGTCATCGTTGAATATGTGGGAGCCATTATGGATCTCCAGATCCCGCTATTGGTTATTGGTCAGAGTGAGTACTCAACCATGTCCGCATAGTTCACGAATCGTAGGGTGACACACTTAAAGTTGGATGTTGAAATGGTAGTACTTGAATATGGAATGGAGTTCGAATATTTGTTCGGAGTCCCGGATGAGATCCCGGACATCACGAGGAGTTCCGGAATGGTCCGGAGAATAAGATTCATATATAGGATGTCATTTTATGTGAATTAAAATGTCGCGGAAGGTTCTATGGAAGGTTCTAGAAGGTTCTAGAAAAGTCCGGAAGAAACCACCAAGGAAGGTGGAGTCCACATGGGACTCCACCTTCATAGCCGGCCAACCCTAGTGGGGGAGGAGTCCCAAGTGGACTCCCCCTTAGGGGGCCGGCCACCCCCCCATATGGGAGGTGGAACTCCCACCTCTAGTGGGAGTCCTAGCTTGGCTAGGTTTCCCCTCCATATGGAAGGTTTTTGGTTCGGGTCTTATTCGAAGACTTGGATACCAACACTTGGGGTTCCACCTATATAATGAGGGGCATAGGGGAGGGGGCCGGCCACACCAAAGCCACAAGTTGGCCGCACCCCCTTGAGGCCGGCCACCCCCTCCCAAACCCTAGCCGCCCCCCTCTCCTCCATATCTCCCGCGTACCTTTAGCGAAGCTCCGCCGGAGTTCTCCACCGCCACCGACACCAAGCCGTCGTGCTGTCGGATTCAAGAGGAGCTACTACTTCCGCTGCCCGCTGGAACGGGAGGTGGACGTCGTCTTCATCAACAATCGAACGTGTGACCGAGTACGGAGGTGCTGCCCGTTCGTGGCGCCGGAACCGATCGTGATCAAGATCTTCTACGCGCTTTTGCAAGCGGCAAGTGAACGTCTACCGCAGCAACAAGAGCCTCCTCTTGTAGGCTTTGGAATCTCTTCAAGGGTGAGACTCGATACCCCCTCGTTGCTACCGTCTTCTAGATTGCATCTTGGCTTGGATTGCGTGTTCGCGGTAGGAAATTTTTTGTTTTCTATGCAACGTTATCCTACAATGGTATCAGAGCCGTGTCTATGCATAGATGGTTGCACGAGTAGAACACAATGGTTTTGTGGGCGTTGATGCTCTTGTTATCTTTAGTTTGAGTACTTTGCATCTTTGTGGCATAGTGGGATGAAGCGGCTCGGACTAACTTTACATGACCGCGTTCATGAGACTTGTTCCTCGTTCGACATGCAACTTGTATTGCATAAGAGGCTTTGCGGGTGTCTGTCTCTCCTACTATAGTGAAGATTCAATTTACTCTTCTATTGAAAACATTAGTATCAACGTTGTGGTTCATGTTCGTAGGTAGATTAGATCTCTCTCGAAAACCCTAAACCACGTAAAATATGCAAACCAAATTAGAGACGTCTAACTTGTTTTTGCAGGGTTTGGTGATGTGATATGGCCATAATGTGATGATGAATATGTATGAGATGATCATTATTGTATTGTGGCAACCGGCAGGAGCCTTATGGTTGTCTTTAAATTTCATGTTGAGTAGTATTTCAAAGTAGTTGTAATAGTTGCTACATGGAGGACAATCATGAAGACGGCGCCATTGACCTTGACGCTACGCCGACGATGATGGAGATCATGCCCGAAGATGATGGAGATCATGTCTGTGCTTTGGAGATGAAGATCAAAGGCACAAAGACATAAAGGGCCATATCATATCACATATGAACTGCATGTGATGTTAATCCTTTTATGCATCTTATTTTGCTTAGATCGCGACGGTAGCATTATAAGATGATCCCTCACTAAAATCTCAAGATAATACAGTGTTCATCCTTAGTAGCACCGTTGCCAAGACTTGTCGTTTCGAAGCATCTCGTGATGATCGGGTGTGATAGAATCAACAAGTGCATACAACGGGTGCAAGACAGTTTTGCACATGCGGATACTAAGGTGGCCTTGACGATCCTAGCATGTACAGACATGGTCTCGGAACACGTGATACCGAAAGGTAGAGCATGAACCATATGGTTGATATGATGAACACTTTGAGTGTTCGCCATTGAAATCACACCTTGTCTCGTGATGATCGGACATAGGTGCGGTGGATTTGGTTCGTGTGATCACTAAGACAATGCGAGGGATATTGTTTTGAGTGGGAGTTCACCTAGATTTTTAATTATGTTGAATTAAAATTTGAACTCAATTTGTCATAAACTTAGTCTAAACTTTTGCAAATATATGTTGTAGAGATGGCGTCCCCAATCAATTTTAATCAGTTCCTAGAGAAAGAGAAACTTAAGAGCAACGGTAGCAACTTCACCGACTGGTTCCGTCATGTGAGGATCTTCCTCTTTGGCGGAAATCTGCAATATGTGCTTGATGCACCGCTAGGTGACCCTCCTGCAGAAACTGAAACCGATGAAGTAAAAGCTGTTTACGAGACTCGGAAAATTCGGTACTCTCAAGTTCGGTGTGCCATCTGTGCGATGCGGAATCCGATCTTCAAAAACGTTTTGAGCACCACGATCCTCATGAGTTGATGAAAGAGCTGAAAGCTATTTTTGAGACTCATGCGGCCGTGGAATGCTATGAAGGATCGAAACAATTCTTTAGCTGCATGATGGAAGAAGGCAGCTCCGTTAGTGAGCACATGCTCACCATGACCGGGCATGCCTCAGTGACTTGGGAATAGTGATTCCTAACAGACTGGGGATTAATCGTGTCCTTCAATCACTGCCACCAAGTTACAAGAACTTTGTGATGAACTACAATATGCAGAACATGAACAAGGAGTTACCTGAACTCTTTGGCATGCTAAAAGCTGCTGAGATTGAGATCAAGAAAGAGCACCAAGTGTTGATGGTCAACAAGACCACCAGTTTCAAGAAACAGGGCAAGTCTAAGGGAAAATTCAAGAAGGGTGGCAAGAAAGCTGCCACGCCTCCTATGAAACCTAAGAACGGCCCTAAGCCCGATCTTTGAGTGCTATTATCGCAAGGAGAAGGGACACCGGAAGCGTAATTGCTCCAAGTATCCGGCTGATCCGAAGAGCGGCCTTGTCAAGAAGAAGAAAGAAGGTATATCGATATACATGTTATAGATGTTTATCTCACCGGTTCTCGTTCTAGTACACAGGTATTTGATACTGGTTCGGTTGCTCATATCTGTAACTCGAAACAGGAACTAAAGAATAAACGAAGACTACTGAAAGATGAAGTGACGATGCGCGTTGGAAATGGATCCAAAGTCGATGTGATCGCTGTCGGCACACTTCCTCTACATCTACCTTCGGGATTAGTTTTAAGCCTAAATAATTGTTATTTTGTACCCGCGTTGAGCATGAACATTATATCTGGATCTTGTTTAATGCAAGACGGTTATTCATTCAAGTCTGAGAATAATGGTTGTTCTATTTTTATGAATAATATCTTTTATGGTCGAGCACCACAAAAGAATGGCTTATTTCTGTTAGATCTCGATAGTAGTGATACGCATATACATAACATTGATGCTAAGAGAATTAAATTGAATGATAATTCTACTTATATGTGGCACTGTCGTCTTGGTCATATTGGAGTGAAACGCATGAAGAAACTACATACTGATGGATTACTTGAATCACTTGACTTTGAGTCACTTGATAGATGCGAAGCATGTCTAATGGGAAAAATGACAAAGACTCCATTTTCTGGTATGATGGAGCGAGCTACCGACTTATTGGAAATCATACATACCGATGTGTGTGGACCAATGAGCGTAGCATCGCGCGGTGGTTATCGTTATGTTCTAACCTTCACAGATGATCTGAGTAGATATGGGTATATCTATTTCATGAAACATAAATCCGAAACTTTTGAGAAGTTTAAGGAATTCCAAAGTGAAGTAGAAAATCAACGTAACAAGAAGATCAAATTTCTACGATCTGATCGTGGAGGTGAATATCTGAGTTATGAGTTTGGCATGCATTTAAAGAAATGCGGAATACTTTCACAATTGACACCGCCGGGAACACCTCAACGAAACGGTGTGTCCGAACGTCGTAATCGAACTCTCTTAGATATGGTTCGTTCTATGATGTCTCTTACTGATTTGCCGTTATCATTTTGGAGTTATGCATTAGAGACGGCCGTTCACTTTAAATAGAGCACCATCAAAATCCGTAGAAACGACACCGTATGAATTATGGTTTAATAAGAAACCTAAGCTGTCGTTCCTGAAAGTTTGGGGTTGCGAAGCCTATGTAAAGAAGTTACAACCGGACAAGCTAGAACCCAAAGCGGAGAAATGTGTCTTCATAGGATACCCTAAGGAAACTATAGGGTATACTTTCTATCACAAATCCGAAGGCAAAATCTTTGTTGCTAAGAACGGAACCTTTCTTGAGAAAGAATTTCTCACTAAAGAAGTGACTGGAAGAAAAGTAGAACTCGATGAGATTGATGAATCTATACTCGTTGATCAGAGTAGCGCGATGGGAAGTTGTACCGATCACTGTCTACACCGGCAACAGAGGAAGCTAATGATAATGATCATGAAACTTCGAACGAGGAAACTACTGAACCTCGCAGATCGACAAGGGAACGTACCACTCCTGATTGGTATGATCCTTGTCTAAATGTCATGATTGTGGATAACAATGATGAGGACCCTGCAACGTATGAAGAAGCGATGATGAGCCCAGATTCCAACAAATGGCAAGAAGCCATGAAATCCGAAATGGGATCCATGTATGATAACAAAGTATGGACTTTGGTAGACTTACCTGATAGCCGAAAGGCTGTCGAGAATAAATGGATCTTCAAGAGAAAAACAGATGCAGATGGTAATATTACTGTCTATAAAGCTCGACTTGTCGCAAAGGGTTTCCGACAAATTCAAGGAGTTGACTACGATGAGACTTTCTCACCTGTAGCGAAGCTAAAATCTGTGAGGATTTTGTTAGCAATAGCTGCATTTTTCGATTATGAGATTTGGCAGATGGATGTCAAAACGGCGTTCCTTAATGTTGACATTGAGGAAGAGTTGTATATGGTACAACCCAAAGGTTTTGTCGATCCTAAAAATGCTGACAAAGTATGCAAACTTCAGCGTTCAATCTATGGACTGAAGCAAGCATCAAGAAGTTGGAACCGACGCTTTGATAAGGTGATCAAAGACTTCGGGTTTATACGATGTCATGGAGAGGCCTGTATTTACAAGAAAGTGAGTGGGAGCTCTGTAGCATTCCTGATATTATATGTAGATGACATATTATTGATCGGGAATGATATAGAACTATTAAGCAGTGTTAAAGGTTATTTGAATAATAGTTTTTCAAAGAAAGACCTTGGTGAAGCATCGTATATATTAGGCATCAAGATTTATAGAGATAGATCAAGACGCCTAATAGGGCTATCACAGAGTACATATCTGGACAAGATTCTAAAGAAGTTTAGAATGGACGAAAGTAAGAAAGGGTTCTTACCTATGTTACCAGGCAAAGTCTTGAGTAAGACTCAAGGACCGGCTACTGACAGAAGAAAGAGAAAGGATGAGTAAAATCCCCTATGCCTCGTGATGGGATCTATCATGTATGCCATGCTATGTACTAGACCGGATATAGCACATCTTTGTTAGTTTGACTAGCGAGATATCAAAGTGATCCAGAATGGAACAACTGGACAACGGTCAAGAATATCCTGAAGTACTTGAAAAGAACTAAGGATATGTTTCTTTGTTATGGAGGTGACCAAGAGCTCGTTGTAAGTGGTTACACCGATGCAAGTTGGAACACCGATCCCGATGACTCTAAGTCACAATCTGGGTACGTGTTTATATTGAATGGTACTGCAGATGGTGGGCAAGCTCGAAGCGGTGCACGGTGGCGAAGTCTTCAACGAGAATCGAGTACATAAGCGGCTTCAGAGGCTTCATCAGAAGCGGTATGGATGAAGAGGTTCATTGTAGAGCTCGGTGTGGTTCCTAGTGCATTGGACCCATTAATCATTTACTGTGATAACGTGGGTGCCATCGCCAATGCACAAGAGCCAAGGTCACACAAGAGGTTGAAGCATATCAAGCTGCGTTACCACTCGATTCGCGAGTACATCGAAGATGGAGAAGTAAAGATTTGCAAAGTACACACTGATCTGAATGTAGCAGATCCGTTGACTAAAGCTCTCCCTAGGGCAAAGCATGACCAACACCAGAATGCAATGGGTGTTAGGTATATTACAATGTAATCTAGATTATTGACTCTAGTGCAAGTGGGAGACTGAAGGAGATATGCCCTAGAGGCAATAATAAAATGGTTATTATTTATATCTTTATGTTTATGATATATGTTTATATATCATGCTGTAATTGTATTAACCGAAACATTAGTACATGTGTGATATGTAGACAACAAGAAGTCCCTAGTATGCCTCTTAAACTAGCTTGTTGATTAATGGATGATTAGTTTCATAATCATGAACATTGGATGTTATTAATAACAAGGTTATATCATTATATGAATGATGTAATGGACACACCCAATTAAGCGTAGCATAAGATCTCGTCATTAAGTTATTTGCTATAAGCTTTTGATACATAGTTACCTAGTCCTTATGACCATGAGATCATGTAAATCACTTATACCGGAAAGGTACTTTGATTACACCAAACACCACTGCGTAAATGGGTGGCTATAAAGGTGGGATTAAGTATCCGGAAAGTATAAGTTGAGGCATATGGATCAACGATTGGGATTTGTCCATCCCGATGACGGATAGATATACTCTGGGCCCTCTCGGTGGAATGTCGTCTAATGTCTTGCAAGCATATGAATGAGTTCATAAGAGACCACATACCACGGTACGAGTAAAGAGTACTTGTCAGGAGACGAGGTTGAACAAGGTATAGAGTGATACCGAAGATCAAACCTCGGACAAGTAAAATATCGCGTGACAAAGGGAATTGGTATTGTATGTGAATGGTTCATTCGATCACTAAAGTCATCGTTGAATATGTGGGAGCCATTATGGATCTCCAGATCCCGCTATTGGTTATTGGTCGAGTGAGTACTCAACCATGTCCGCATAGTTGAAGAACCGTAGGGTGACACAATTAAAGTTGGATGTTGAAATGGTAGTACTTGAATATGGACTGGAGTTCAAAAATTTGTTCGGAGTCCCGGATGAGATCCCGGACATCACGAGGAGTTAAGGAATGGTCCGGAGAATAAGATTCATATATAGGATGTCATTTTATGTGAATTAAAATGTCGCGGAAGGTTCTATGGAAGGTTCTAGAAGGTTCTAGAAAAGTCCGGAAGAAACCACCAAGGAAGGTGGAGTCCACATGGGACTCCACCTCCATAGCCGGCCAACCCTAGTGGGGGAGGAGTCCCAAGTGGACTCCCCCTTAGGGGGCCGGCCACCCCCCCCCCCATATGGGAGGTGGAACTCCCACCTCTAGTGGGAGTCCTAGCTTGGCTAGGTTTCCCCTCCATATGGAAGGTTTTTGGTTCGGGTCTTATTCGAAGACTTGGATACCAACACTTGGGGTTCCACCTATATAATGAGGGGCATAGGGGAGGGGGCCGGCCACACCAAAGCCACAAATTGGCCGCACCCCCTTGAGGCCGGCCACCCCCTCCCAAACCCTAGCCGCCCCCTCTCCTCCATATCTCCCGCGTAGCTTTAGCGAAGCTCCGCCGGAGTTCTCCACCGCCACCGACACCACGCCGTCGTGCTGTCGGATTCAAGAGGAGCTACTACTTCCGCTGCCCGCTGGAACGGGAGGTGGACGTCGTCTTCATCAACAACCGAACGTATGACCGAGTACGGAGGTGCTGCCCGTTCGTGGCGCCGGAACCGATCGTGATCAAGATCTTCTACGCGTTTTTGCAAGCGGCAAGTGAACGTCTACCGCAGCAACAAGAGCCTCCTCTTGTAGGCTTTGGAATCTCTTCAAGGGTGAGACTCGATACCCCCTCGTTGCTACCGTCTTCTAGATTGCATCTTGGCTTGGATTGCGTGTTCGCGGTAGGAATTTTTTTTTTCTATGCAACGTTATCCTACAAAAGATGCTATAATGCATAGTATGAGGTGCAATCGCCCCGAGTGTAACCTAACCCCGATGATTTAGGATTGGGTGAGTTGTAAATATTTCTTTAGGGTGTGTTGCACTTTTAGGATGGTTCTCAAAGAAGGTTCTTATTAGGGTTTGGTTATATTAATATCATAAACAAGTGGTATAAGGCATTATAAAAAATCATACACACGGGAATAGTGTTTGCATAATAAGTAAAGAGTATTTGTCAGTTTTAAGTCTTATAGTGCATGGTTGATGATTACTTATTTTATACCTCAAAAGAATAACTTTTGAAGAACATGTTATTTAAGAAATAATAAGTATTAAAAGTAAGAACTATGTGTTTCTATGGTTTGCTTGATATTTACGTCAAAAGAGTAAAACAAGTTTAATAAAGAAAAAGAACTACTGCAATTAGGGGCTATGTGCTTCTAGAGTTTACTATTGGATTCGTCTAATTCACTACTAGGGGCTAGTTGGTTCTTAAGTAGAATGGGTATATATGCAACAAGTATTGGCAGATTTATGACTATGGTTGATCATAGGTATCATATCAAAGGATGGTTATCAAGGCGGTGCCATGAGTTAAACATTGTAACATCCCAAATTTTAAAACAAAGAAGAAAATGAAATTCACTTATTTCAAATTTTGGAGCCAACAAAAACTTTATTTTAATAAATCAAGATGCATAGTGCTCATGCATGTATGAGATGATCTTTTCCATGATTGTTTGTTTGTTGTTTTGAAAATGACCTTAAACCCTAAACCCTACCCTTTTTCCCCAAAACCAAGGAGGATAAATTAAGAAGAAAATAAAAATAAAAGAGAAAGCATATGTAAGCATTATAGCCCTATTTGCAATTCTTGACCTTGGCCCTAGTTACTTTACCCCATGGTTTTGAACCATTGTTAGACCCCTCTAAACCCTAAACCATGATCATTTAGATCAAAGAGAAACAAATAAGAAAAAGAGAAGATGCAAATAGCTTCACATATGAGGCTATGGCTATTTTTGTAAAACTTTAACCTAGGCCTTTCTACCTTGTTTAGATGATTGGAAAACACTAATAAACCCTACCTAGTACTTAATAAATCAAATCCAAGGTGAAACAAAAGAAAATAAAAATAAAAGAAAAATGTCCATAGAGGCATATGAGAGGAAATGGCCAAAAATATGAATTTGAGAATTTGACCCTAAGACTTGGTATGAATGGTTGGAACACTACCCTATACCATTTCAACACTCAACAACATCAATTGGATCAAGAAAAATCAAATCAAAAATAAAAGAAATGAAAATTCCAAATTGCATGTGATAATGGTCACTTGTGCCATTTTTAACATCTTACCCACTTTGAGCCCTTGTATTAAGAGATTTTCAAACAAAACCCTCACAACTCCTTGCACCTCATCCAAGACCTCATCAAGGTGAACAACTTTGGTGTTTACCACTTTGACCAGATCATTGACCATTGCTCAAAATAGTCAAGCCAAGATGCTATGTGGAAACAAATTCTAGATTCCCCCACTTTTAAGAAATTTCACCAAACCTCTCCAAATTTCAAACCAATGCCACACATTGTTACCCAACATCATATAGAAGACATCCATGCAGAATTTTGGCCAAAATTAAACACAAGAGAGACAAGTGCATGAGACATGAGTAGTTCACATAGAGTAAAATAGAAGTACAAGTCACTTTATCCCCCACTTTTCACTTTTCCTCCCTCTCTCTCTTGCCATCTTTGAGAGTACACTTGTACCCTAAAGGCACATCAATGAAATGACCTAACCTTGTATGCTCATCATCACACCAAATCATGCCAAGGACAATGCATGAGCCACATACACTTTTCACTTTAATCAATGGTGCACACTCTAGCCTTCCCCAACCCTGCTCACTAGGCCACCCAAGCAGTGATGGCGAGGACGCTTATTGAAGCAGGGGCTCGTCGCAGAAGCAGGCCTCACCGTCTCCCACCACAGAAGAACAACGGGGCCACTCAGCGGCGATAGTCTGACGTGGCGTCGACACGCCAGGCTAGAAGAAGACCCCTGCCTACCTCCAGATTCGTAGGTGATGGCACCATCCTTCCTCTTCTCCTCGCCTCCATGGCCGGCCAAAGGAGGAAGAGATAGCAGCCCAGCATCCAAAATCCAGGGGTAGCAGAGCTGGATCTTATACACGGAGATCCCTGGGGTGGCGAATCTCACCGTCTCCGACCACCGGAGCTCGAGAAGACGCAGCCACGAGCACATGATGCTCAAGATCTGATCCAGACGATCTTGAACCCTACTCCAAACTACCGGCATATAGCCGAAACCTAAAAAACTAATCCTAGCATCTACTCCGGCACCCCTCCTTCGCCATCTCCTGCCGGAAAAGCCGCCGGAGGAGGCTCGGGAGCGGCCCGGCCTCTCTCTAGAGACTGTCAAGGAAGGGGGGAGGAGAGAGAAAGGAAAGGGGAAAGTGAGAGCCCCCTCATGTAGTGTAATAGACCGCTGGGTTAACACGCTGATGCAAAGGAAGAGAGACAAATTTTTATTTCATTTTGACGTTACTGGGCCCCACATAGCAGATATTTGGAACAATGTTATACACTGGAGTGCGAATGGCAATTTGGCTATGATGCCAAAAGTCAGTGATGTGGCAAATTTAGCATTTGACAAGCTGTCGCTGCTCTAGTTAACCTAACATGGCACATCACTTCACTTGTTTGAAAGGAAAATAATGAATAAGCTAAGCTTGCCAATACTCTTATGTAAAGTTTTAGGCCTAATAAATATCAAATTTATGTCTTGTCATTTTTACTATTAAACGGTACAAAAGAAATGACAATGACTCCATGCCATTTGAATTTGATTTACTTGTGAATTTCAAAATATGAAAAGTTATTCATGGCACCGTAGCAACACATGGCTATCCTGCTAGTAAGGTTAGGATTACAATGTTGTTTCATACGGTTTAAACCAACCGTTAGCTAATCCTATCTCTAACAGGCATTTCCATCCGTTTCAAATACTCTCCCCGTTCCCCTACTGTAAGACTTTTTAGCTATTCACTTATTTTAATTCATGTCTAGCTCACTTTTATTATATAGATTCACTCACTTTGATTCATATCTAATCTACTTTGGAAAATATAAAATGTTCTTCTATATCTGCGAACGGAGAGGATATAAAAGGTGGCATCTCCTCAATCTGCTGCACAACACCGAACATTGTAGGCCTCAAGTTAGCGTCTTCACTACAGCAACGTATGGCGAGCTGCAGGAATGGCCGCGCGGATTCAAAGAACAGTGGTGGTGCGAGTTTGTCGACCGCCTCCCACATCCGGTAGGCGGGAGTAAGGGAACGTGCCAACCGTGGCAAATCCACTGCCTCTTTAAGGTATGTTTTAACCGGAGCCTTGCCGGTGAGAAGCTCCAGTAGTAGCACACCAAAGCTGTACACATCGGTTTTCTGAGAGACCCGCCTATGGTTGGTGACCTCAGGCGCATGGTAGCCTGAGGCATTGGAGAACTTACCAAGTGTTATCAGGCCGTGCTCTGACACGCGTGCATCGTGGGTGCCGGTGAGCAGGATATTAGAAGACTTGATGTTACCATGGCAGCTTGATGGTCCGGCTGAGTGGATGTGCGCCACACCACGGGCAGCATCAAGCGAGATGGCTAACCGCTGCTCCCAGTTCAGAGGATCTAGGCCATAGACTCTGATACCTAGATAGTAGATACACACATCACGGATTAGCATCAAAAGAATTACTAGAAAATGGGTAAAAGCAAACATATACTAGCACTGTACAGTACCGTGGAGAGCTTTTTCTAGGCTAGACATGGGGAAGTTATCGTACAGTAGAAGAACCTCATTCTTGACATGGAAATACGCCCGTAGTGGCACGATGTGCTCGCTCTGAATGGCGCCAATCATCGTGACACGCTTCTCAAACTCCCGCTTTGACAAGTCCACTCCATCTACCCTCTTGACAACTAACTCCACTCCACTCTCATGCAGGGTCGTCTTGAACGTTGTCCCAACTGTACCTATGCCCAGAGCACAAGCGGGCGCCCGAAGCAAATCGTCCAGCTCTAACAAATTATCTGACGCTGTCGAGCGGAAGCGAAAAATCCCCACATAGTGGATTGTGCCACTCCTCTCTTATGATGGTGCCACTGCAGCTGGAGCTGCAATTCTCACACTTTGGTTACTAATGTTGCTTTCTTGTGATGGTTTGTATTTTCCTCCCCATGAAAACCGAGCTATCCGTTCTTGTCCCTCCTGTGGAGCATTTCTAAGTTTGCGAAGACGTTCTGCAACTTCTAACATCCCAGGACGTTTGTTGAGTTCCAACTGCAAGCATTTACCCGCCAATTTTGCAATCTCTTCGACAGTCTTTACGTCGCCTGGGATTGCAATTTCCGCATCAAACATCTCCCTAACCCTCCTAATCCCTCTTGCAAGAGATTGAGCAAAACTTTCAACCAAGCCAACCTCTCCATCCTCTGTTCTTGCTTTTTTTCTAGTAATTAATTCCAGGAGTACAACCCCAAAGCTATAAACATCACTCTTTGGTGTGATCCGACCACTGCGAACAAACAAAGGGTCCATGTAACCTATACTTCCTATCACATTTAGAGTGTATAAAGTGCTTTCCGTGTTGACTAGCCTTGATATTCCAAAGTCCGATAATTTCGCATTTAGCCTGTCGTCTAAGAGTATATTAGCAGGCTTGATATCACCATGAATAACTTGAGTATACATTTGTGAATGCATATACCACAATGCCTCCGCACATTCAATGGCAATTTTGAGTCGAGTATCTAAGGGGATGGGAGTGTTGTCCCGGTGAAGGGCGTCGCTTAAGTTCCCTTTAGTAACATACTCGGTGACCATCATTAGGGCATTTTCATCTGGGCAGTAGCCGACCAGTCTGACTACATTCTTGTGATTGATTTCACTATGGACGGTCAACTCCTTGGCAAAGTCTTCTTTTACATTGTGGATAAACCTCTTCACTGCAACAATACTTTGGTCCTCAAGAACTCCTTTGTAAACTTCTCCAAAGGAACCTTTGCCGAGCATAGTTTCGAAGTTGTTGGTAATTCTTATTACCTCATCTTCTGTGAAACATTTCACATTGTGATTGCTATGTGCAATCCACTTCGATCTATGATCCTCTTTTATTAGTTGACTTATCATATTTTCTGGACGATCCATCTTGGATGAATGGAAACAGTGACCCATGGTTAGCTTAAGTACCAGAGGAAGCAGAGGTTAGCTTAAGTACCATGTATATTTTTCACTCAAGACTTGCATAATCCCGGATTTATCCTAAACTCTAGATTGGGTAAAATCTCCTTATGGTCTGTTCACTCATGTGTTTCCTAGATAGGATCTAACATTTGTGGTCAATTGCTAAAAATGGATAAAATATTAATCTTTTCACTCATGCAAAAAGAAAAAAAATGTTGGACACATATGGGGAATCTTATCAGCAAATATCTACAACTTTGAATAATTGTAACGTTGTTATTGCTGTGAAACAAAGCCATACCTCGCAGCTCTTCTTCATCTTCTTCGGTGTCTGCTGTTTCCTCATCCGACGACTGCTGTTTCGGCACTGGCGGGACCTTCGGCAGACGGCCGCGGCCGCGCTTCTCCTGCACTGTCAACAGAGCAAAGGGAAACAGAGTTGCAATCATCTAGCCTAATTGTTTGCTGAACTCAATTATATTACCGAAAACTCTTTGCACTCTCAGTAATACACTCTTTACTTGATACTCGATCAGCTTTCAATGCATATTGTTGTGTTGGATGCGTGGATGTTTTCTTAGATAGATAGCAAGTTGTATGTATAGAGTAATGGTTGTTGGTAGGGCAGACCAAACTAAAATCTATTCGGTAAGCTCATGTAGAAGTATGTGCAAAATCCTTTTAGATACTAAAGCATTTGTAGCTGTATTTTGTTGTACTTTCCCGTACATTTGTACCTACATTTCAGTGTACTTTCCCACATTATATGGTATTGGTATCAATTAGTACGCTGTAAATGAGTCCACAAAATAAGAAGGCAACAACTTTCTGTGTGTGCAGAAACACAGTACTTAGAAAAAAATAGACCTCTCAAGTTCAGAACAAGGTTAGCTTAAGTACCATGTATATTTTTCACTCAAGACTTGCATAATCCCGGATTTATCCTAAACTCTAGATTGGGTAAAATCTTCTTATGGTCTGTTCACTCATGTGTTTCCTAGATAGGATCTAACATTTGTGGTCAATTGCTAAAAATGGATAAAATGAACACCTGATTTGTGGTCGTGGCCGGCCGTAGGTGAGCAGCTCGATCTGGAAGCAGAGGCGCCGGCGGAAGATTTATCGACGTTGCCGATTGGGGGGGGCTTGGTCGCGGCCTCGGCCTTGGAAGCGGCCGCGGTCGATCCGCGCGTGTTGACGCGATGGGTGGCGGTCGGTTCGACGGCGGCCGATTTGGCGGCCTCGGCCGCGGTCGCGGCCGCGGTCGATCTGCGCGTGTTGACGCGATGGGGGGCGGTCGGTTCGACGGAGGCGCTTGGGGCGGCCGGTGCCGATTTGCCCTTTCCGCCCGCGGCCGAGGCCGATCTGCGCGTGTTGACGCGATGGGGGGCGGTCGGTTCGACGGAGGCACTTGGGGCGGCCGGTGCCGATTTGCCCTTTCCTCGGGCAGCAGGTTTTCGGCTGGCTTTCAGCTGGCTTGCTCCTTTTGTGCCGCGGGATGCGACCTCGTTGCTTTCAGCTGGCTTGCTCCTTTTCGGTGGCATTTTCGGCTCGGTGGCGGAGGAGAGGAAGGTATTTCGACCGGTGGGCAGGGCTCGGTGGCGGAGGAGAGGAAGGTATTTCGACCGGTGGGCAGGGCTCGGTGGGCAGGGCTCGGTGGTGAAATACCCACGCGGCTGAAGGTATTTCGACCGACGGCCTCCTCTCCCCCAATGCAAAAGGGGATCTGGGTATTTCACCCGACGGCGCCTCTCTCCCCAACCAAAGTATTTCGCCCTCCCCCCGAGCGCCCCCTGCCCAGACCCAGTATGCCGCCGAAGAGGAAGGAGGTCAAGCTCGCGACGAGGACGTCGGAGCGACTCGCGGCGAGGACGTCGGAGCGATAGAAAGCAAAGAAGGACGGGCAGGACGTACTGCCCCCCACGATGCCCACCCCTATGAAGAAGACGACGGCAGGACGTTCCGCCTCCATCGATGACGGTATGCATACCTCCATCTATCCTCAGTATGTCTGTGCATCACCACCCTCGTTCGTGGCAACACATGATGCTTCTTTCTCAGAACAAAATTTATCAAAAACTAACCTTCGAATACACCTTACAGTATACACATTCGTTCAACGGGTAATAACCCAAAAGATTCGTCGACGGCACCACGCGGTGATCTGGGTCGGCACGATGCCCAAGTGGGAGAGCGCCTCACAGAAGAAGGCGATTGGGGGAAGTAGGAGGTGTCGCCGATACAAGGGTGGGATGGCAGCGGCAGGCCGGAAGCACGTGCAGAGGATCAGCCGGGACCGCTACTACATTGGGCGCGGCGAGCAAAACCCGCTGGCCGAGGACATGCACCAGAGAGTCCAAGGGACAATCTCAGACATGGCTCGGCACCTTCGACACTGCCCAGGACACGGCCATAGCGTTCGACCCCGCAGCCGTCAGGACGCACGGCGCGGCGGCCAGAACCAACTTGCTTAAGGAAGTCGGCTTGACAGGCAGCAAATGAAGCACGGCGGCACGCCGGCGAAGTGGCAGAGCACGACTAATCAAGCCATGATGCGCCACCCGTTGGGTACGACTTGGCTCGGCGCGATGCTGAAGTGGGCGAGCGCCTTCAAGAAGAAGCCGTGCAGAGGGACGTAAATCCTCGCCTCCAACGCGTGAGCGCACACGCAAACGAACAGAACCCGCTGGCCGGGACATGCACCAGGCGGTGTCGAACGCTATGGCCGTGTCCTGGGCAGTGTCGAAGGTGCCGAGCCATGTCTGAGATTGTCCCTTGGACTCTCTGGTGCATGTCCTCGGCCAGCGGGTTTTGCTCGCCGCGCCCAATGTAGTAGCGGTCCCGGCTGATCCTCTGCACGTGCTTCCGGCCTGCCGCTGCCATCCCACCCTTGTATCGACGACACCTCCTACTTCCCCCAATCGCCTTCTTCTGTGAGGCGCTCTCCCACTTGGGCATCGTGCCGACCCAGATCACCGCGTGGTGCCGTCGACGAATCTTTTGGGTTATTACCCGTTGAACGAATGTGTATACTGTAAGGTGTATTCGAAGGTTAGTTTTTGATAAATTTTGTTCTGAGAAAGAAGCATCATGTGTTGCCACGAACGAGGGTGGTGATGCACAGACATACTGAGGATAGATGGAGGTATGCATACCGTCATCGATGGAGGCGGAACGTCCTGCCGTCGTCTTCTTCATAGGGGTGGGCATCGTGGGGGGCAGTACGTCCTGCCCGTCCTTCTTTGCTTTCTATCGCTCCGACGTCCTCGCCGCGAGTCGCTCCGACGTCCTCGTCGCGAGCTTGACCTCCTTCCTCTTCGGCGGCATACTGGGTCTGGGCAGGGGGCGCTCGGGGGGAGGGCGAAATACTTTGGTTGGGGAGAGAGGCGCCGTCGGGTGAAATACCCAGATCCCCTTTTGCATTGGGGGAGAGGAGGCCGTCGGTCGAAATACCTTCAGCCGCGTGGGTATTTCACCACCGAGCCACCGCCCACCGAGCCTCGCCACGGTCGAAATACCTTCCTCTCCTCCGCCACCGAGCCCTGCCCACCGGTCGAAATACCTTCCTCTCCTCCGCCACCGAGCCGAAAATGCCACCGAAAAGGAGCAAGCCAGCTGAAAGCAACGAGGTCGCATCCCGCGGCACAAAAGGAGCAAGCCAGCTGAAAGCCAGCCGAAAACCTGCTGCCCGAGGAAAGGGCAAATCGGCACCGGCCGCCCCAAGTGCCTCCGTCGAACCGACCGCCCCCCATCGCGTCAACACGCGCAGATCGGCCTCGGCCGCGGGCGGAAAGGGCAAATCGGCACCGGCCGCCCCAAGCGCCTCCGTCGAACCGACCGCCCCCCATCGCGTCAACACGCGCAGATCGACCGCGGCCGCGGCCGCGGCCGAGGCCGCCAAATCGGCCGCCGTCGAACCGACCGCCACCCATCGCGTCAACACGCGCGGATCGACCGCGGCCGCTTCCAAGGCCGAGGCCGCGACCAAGCCCCCCCCAATCGGCAACGTCGATAAATCTTCCGCCGGCGCCTCTGCTTCCAGATCGAGCGCTCACCTACGGCCGGCCACGACCACAAATCGTGTGTTCATTTTATCCATTTTTAGCAATTGACCACAAATGTTAGATCCTATCTAGGAAACACATGAGTGAACAGACCATAAGAAGATTTTACCCAATCTAGAGTTTAGGATAAATCGGGATTATGCAAGTCTTGAGTGTAAATTATACATGGTACTTAAGCTAACCTTGTTCTGAACTTGAGAGGTCTATTTTTTTCTAAGTACTGTGTTTCTGCACACACAGAAAGTTGTTGCCTTCTTATTTTGTGGACTCATTTACAGCGTACTAATTGATACCAATACCATATAATGTGGGAAAGTACACTGAAATGTAGGTACAAATGTACGGGAAAGTACAACAAAATACAGCTACAAATGCTTTAGTATCTAAAAGGATTTTGCACATACTTCTACATGAGCTTACCGAATAGATTTTAGTTTGGTCTGCCCTACCAACAACCATTACTCTATACATACAACTTGCTATCTATCTAAGAAAACATCCACGCATCCAACACAACAATATGCATTGAAAGCTGATCGAGTATCAAGTAAAGAGTGTATTACTGAGAGTGCAAAGAGTTTTCGGTAATATAATTGAGTTCAGCAAACAATTAGGCTAGATGATTGCAACTCTGTTTCCCTTTGCTCTGTTAACGATCTTTGAAGCGCGGCCGCGGCCGTCGTCGAAGGTCCCGCCCGATCTTGAAACAATATCGTCGGATGAGGAAACAGCAGACACCGAAGAAGATGAAGAAGAGCTGCGAGGTATGGCTTTGTTTCACAGCAATAACAACGTTACAATTATTCAAAGTTGTAGATATTTGCTGATAAGATTCCCCATATGTGTCCAACATTTTTTTTCTTTTTGCATGAGTGAAAAGATTCACATTTTATCCATTTTTAGCAATTGACCACAAATGTTAGATCCTATCTAGGAAACACATGAGTGAACAGACCATAAGAAGATTTTACCCAATCTAGAGTTTAGGATAAATCCAGGATTATGCAAGTCTTGAGGAAGCACTTGAGTGAAAAATATACAGTAGGAAGGAAAACAAAACCAGCAAACAGTGACCCACTACGGATGACTCCCAACAGCCTGAGGCAAGAAAATACGCACGGCCTAGGAAATTCTCCACGGACCACGGACCAAAACTACCTTCCCGACACATGGCCTCATCCTCACGAACCAGCGAGTCGAGTGCACGCTACTCCGCTGTTTCTACTTCCTCCACCACGGAGGCGGCCTCGTGCTCCACACTGATGGGTCTCCCAGATGGGATGCCGTGTCTGACCCTGCCACCGCCGACGCCGCCATGTCCACATCCTGGTCGCGGAAGAGCTTCCACTCTTTGGCGCTGGCAGGCGCAAGAAGTACCGCCGCCGTCTCCACACGGAGGAGTCCCCGTGACGCTCAAGCTATGGAAGGCACTCTTCCCACTCCTCTCCGTCCTAAGCCATTTCTGTTGGTCATGGGAAGACTGGAACCTTGACCTCGACGATGTCTCTGACTGGGCCCTGCGCCTAAGCCTGTAGAAAGAGAGCTTCACCTCTGCTCCCTGCACTGCCTTCTGTTTGTTCTTGATTGACAGTGTAGCGACGTTGAAAGAGATACATGGGAGGCCGAGGTTGTCGAGGGGCCTGCATCGATCTAACGGCTTGAAGTGGTGTGTCAGCATGTCCTACTCCAGAATACGCTTGGATGTACCCACGGTCAAGGTTGATAAGCCAGCATGGCCTTCTCCTCTCCCTGCTCCCCTTCTCGCTGCAGGCTGCAGCGGCTGCCACGTCTGGTGCAGCAAGCAGCTCAGCAATGGGGAGCAGCAGAAACTGCTAATTCATCACGGAAAGAAGCTTCCAACAAAACTAGTACTGGCGATCAATAGGATCTGTTCTGGCGTGATTTTCTTATCCTTTTATATTCGTTTGATTTGATAGATGGACAAATCTCACTATCTGATACTCCTAATTTGTGCATGCAAGGTCAATAAAGTACAAATTTACTGAATTCACAAATGCTGGTTGTGAGGGAATTTACAAACAGTTAAAGGCTCTGGTGGTGTATATCCAAACACTACATTACTTCTCCCTACAAAGTGCCTGACAAAATACCTGTCACAACAAGATTGAGAAATATCATGGCTTGTGCTGTGAAAACTTGCATGCAGGTCTCCTGTGGATGCATATAAGGACCACCCAACCAACTAACCACTGCGATGTGCAAGGCTGTCCTATCCTAGTTGCAGAGAAAGCAAGTTTTGGCAATGAATTATAGAATCACAAGATGACTGGTACAGTTTTGCAGAATTAGCATTCTTTTAGCTCCGAGTATGTGTGTGGCCTTGATCAAACTCCATGAATTTTAGTTGTACAAATTCCATTGTTTATTGACATCCATGTATGCAGCCGCGGAGCTTTAAAAGAATTGTTGGGTAGGCCAAGCTAAAGTAGATCATAAAATTTTCAAAATTTTAACCATATAGGAGCACTCCAGTATGCAACTAGGGATTAGTCAATATTCAACTGTGCCTGTGTGGCTGTGCCGATGTGCGGTCTTGGAGTGAGTAACAGCTGCAGGCTTGCAGCAGGAAATGGAGAAGACAGAGGACTAGAGGAAGGTGCAGCTGCGGTGCACTTTGCATAGGGACTGGGTCACCAGCCGTCTGTGCCTGGGGTTTGGGGCTGAGCGCCCTCGCCAGCTCAGCGCTGCTGGACGGTCACCACTCGCTGGATCTAGTCTCTCCGGCTGCTGGCTTCCTGCCCTAATCTAGCACAATGGATGCGCTGCTGACAACGAGTCGAGTACCATGACGTGAAACTGAATCGGGAACAGATGAACTGCCTCTCGCAACCCAAATTTGTTAAAGTGTGGAATTGGTGAGTTCATGTCTTTGTTTGTACCGTTTGTTTTGGTACATGGATGATAAAAAAACAAAATATTTGTTTCTCATTTGGTTTCTTTACTTGCAGGCAAAGATATGTTTCGCCTCATGCATGAGAGAGGAAGAAAATACTCCGTCTATTTCGTTTTATTAGGTGCATAATATTTAACAAAGTAAACATTTTACAGTTTGACAGAGGACACACCAAATAAAAAAAAGGGAACTGAGAGAGCAGTTACTAATGGGTATGATTATATGTATCATCATACTTCAGAATTCTATTGCGGTGAGGAGGAATGAAGGTGAAGAGGGTGTGCAGTGGTGGATAAGAATCTAAAGAAAGTGGGAGAAACTCTTATGTCTGTTGTGATCAGGTCAGCAAAAAAGCCTGTTGAAGGTGATGCATTGTTGGAGGATAATTCTCCTGCCACCGCCACATAAACCGATTGGTGCACCTTCATCACCACTCTTGGCATATGCAGTGGCGGAGCCAGCCAAGCCTGATAGCCTGGGCAGGGTACGAATGCTCCTGGCTAACATTATTTTGCCCATAAAAATAGTTAATTAATCCTCGTTAGCAACTGCTACTTCATGGAGAGATTTCAAGCAAAGCTCGGGCAGCTGCCCAGGCATGCCGGGCTGAAGCTCCGCCTCTGGGCATATGTGATGTTGTGTCCATAAGTCCTATATTGATTGTCCACACTAGGATGAGGTGATTAATCTGTCAGCCACCAACCATTGCTGAAGGTGATGGGAACACATTGCAAGGATGCACATGACAACATAGTGCGACAGAATGATGAAATAACAACAGCGGAACGGGGAAACTGGTTTGGAATGAGAAAGGTACAAAGAGTGATATTCAATGGCAATGAAGTGAGGATTTGGGCCGGCAGTGGCAAGGACATTTGAAGGAAAGAAATAAGCAACAAGTAGCTTATGTCCTCTTATGAGTAAGGTGAAGATGGAGATTCAAGCAGGAGAGAAGAGCTCATGCACGGCTGCAGCTGCAGAAGGGAAACTAGAGAAACTCAGTGATGCTTGTGGCTATACAGTTCAAAACCACACATGTGTCCAACTTGGCAGATATGTGTATCACTTGATTCTTATATACAGTTTTTATCCGTAGAAACGCACCGGAACCTAAAATATAATCATAATCCTGGCAGAGATATTTATCCAATAAAATGGTCTCTTCTTGCCCCATAGGACAGATATGTGTACTATCGATGATTAAGTGCCACAGTGTTTAAACAAAATACTCATGTAGGTACCGTGTGAGCACCCTCTGGCTGCTGCTGCTGTTTGCAGTGCCGTATCTGGAAAATTAAGGGTGGGAACCTGAAACCGGGTGACCCATTCGAAAACATGTAGCTTTAAATAAGTATAAATTACAATTTATAAATTTATAGTGTATTGATTGGTGTTGTCTGTGTTGGTCATTATTTCTATATGGATGTGGCTAGTTCTCAGTCGACCTAGAACCAACTTAATTCTTGATCACCTGATTTCATCTGTAATTCATGTGCTATTAAGGAAAAGTATGTGCAACTGCCCACCTATGTGCAATTCTCATATACACGAATCATTATGCAAATCTACTGGTGGTAGAGCCAACCTAGAACTAACTTAATTCTCTGTAGACCTAGAACTCAGGATGTAAGTGGCTGGTCCACTGGATGATGCGGCTTTAGCCGCTTCCGCCGCATATTAGTTAACCGGATTTTGTGGCAGCCGTTTGAGGTGTTTTGCAGCCTTTTGTGGCTTGATGGCGCCGCGACGCAGCTCCGTGGTGTCTCTGGCTTGATATACTATGCGCTCTCTCTCGGCTGCAGCTGTTCTACTCCTTTGCAGTTGTTGCTGAACAGAAGCGATAAGTAACTAATCCATTCCCTCAGCAAACACACACGCAGCAACTCTAGTTCATCAACGTCATGTACACGTCCATCTTTGTGCACGCTCAGCGCCTCTACTGATGCCAGAATCTGGCTGGTACTTTCTAATGTATACAGGCAAGATTAGAACTCGAAATTAACATCGATCGATCGGCAGTCTCCGGCCACCTCGCTCGCGCACACATGCATGGTTGCCGTTGAGGATATACTAGTGCTCTACCTGCATAAGCTCGACCTACAGCTATGGAGTGTTCAGACCCCTGGCTTCAGCAGATTATGCGGATATGTCCACTTTAGAGCATCCCCAACCGGGTTCCCAAAATGAAAATGTGGGGGGGGGCAAAACGCCTGCACCCTCGCCGAGGAGCGCCGCCGCAATGATGTGCGGGTCGACATGAACGAGGAATTCGCTAGCAAGCGACAGTGGGCGATGGAGCAGCACCGCGCTTGCGAGGAGGCCCAGCACAGGCGCGAGTTCATCGCGGCAGGGCGAATGGCGAGGCGGCAGAAGCAGGAGGATGAGAGGAGGAAGCGAGCGAAGAACGATGACGAAGCAGAGCCATCCTGCCCTCCTCCCGTCGACGAGTAGTGCCAACCGACGGCAAGTAGGGTAGTTTTAGTGTTGTTTTTAATTCAAAATTGTACGTAATATATAACGAAATTTGAATGAAAATTAAGTTTCCAATACTTTGTTTGGGGAACCTGCTAAGTAGAGCCGTTCCCCAAAAACGGCAACCCAATTCGGCGTGCCCCAAACGGTCTGTCCTGCGCTTGCGCCGAACGCCATTTGGGGAACCCGGCTGGGATGCTCTTAGCCACTTAATTTTAACGGCTTGCCACGACAGCCATATACGCGTTTTTTCGCAGGCGGCATATGCGGATCCGTTGGACACTGCTGCCACTTACATCCTGACCTAGAACTAGCAAAAGGGTTTCTATATTGGTGGTTAACCTAGAACATAGATTGCCTTAGATTCTAAAAGTACTTATATTTTGGAATGAAGTAACTATCTCTAGTTAATAGAGAACAGATCATTGGAGGATGTACAAATATTCGCCTGTATTATCTGAGATGGCTCACATGGGTGCTTCATAATGTGACTATATTCGTTCGCCCATGTTCATGTAGAAGCCCTGACGGTGGCAATCTGACGAGGAATTAACGACCCATCGTTCCAATTCTAATAACATGCTACACATCGCAACCAAGAGAACAAAGAAACATAATCGCCACATACCGGCGTGCATCTAGAGACAAGTCCGGAGCGATTTCCATGGATTAGCAAAGGGAAAGGGAAAGAGGGGCAGACCTTTCGCTGCTTCCAGGAGAGGAACTGGGATGGGGTGATGGGCGGAGCCGCTCCCGCAGTTGCGGGTTGGGCAGCGGCGCGCGCCGGCGCCGACGCCGGCGGCTGACTACCCTCGTCTTCTGCCCCCATCACGCACCGAGTAGCAGAAGACCATCGATGACTGCAAGAATCGGCCCGAATACGTTACAGGCCGTTTGGTTTCCCGTGGCTCGAGAGCCTATTTCCCGTGGGCCGTAGAAGGTAGAACGCATTTGGGTGCTCCGATTCAGCCAATCCTATACACCGATCAGGTTCGTGCCTAACAGCCACCGCACACCCTAGTCGGGTATTGGGACCGACCCATTTACTTTTTTCCGTTCTTTTCGTTTTTTGTTTCTGTTTTTGTTTCTTTTTTATTTATTTCTCCGTTTTCGTTTTTGTTTCCTTTTCTTTTATGTTTATTTTTTGTTTAAATTTAAAAATATTAGATTTGAGAATAGTTCAAATTAAAATATTTATAAATTTGAAATAGTTCAAATTTAAAATGTTCAAGTTTGAAAATATTTAAATTTAAAATTTGTTCGTATTCGAAAAATTTCAAACCTAAAAAAATGTTCAAATTTCGAAAAATCCAAAAAAAATCAAGTTTGAAAAATATTAAAATTTTGAAAATTTTAGCTTTCAGAAATAGTAAAATTTAAAATTCCTGATTTAAATTGAATCTAAAAAGAACCAGTTTTAGAAAACTTAAAAAGAAAAATAGAACAGAAAAAAGCAAAAACAAAAAATAAAATAAAATAAAAGGTGGGGGAATGTTGGGCCGGCCCAACAACCCGTCTTGGGCTCGGGTGCGCGTCGGCGACCGATGACGTTGGGACTCCAAGTGTTTAGTGTTGTGTCAGCAGAGTATTTTCCCCCACAAGGGTGACTCGAGGGTTATATCGAAATCTCGGGGAATGAAGTAAAGAATTATCTCTCCCTCTCTTCTTTTAGCAATCCTATAAAATAAAATAAAGCTTTGTGTCCCCAACTTCACCGTATGGTTGCCAAACACAAGATAAAGTAAAGTAAACTAAGTAAATTAAACTAAACAAGTAAAGTAAAGTAAACTAAGTAAAAGCGGGAAAGTTTGTTTGTTTTGGGGTTTTGAGTGAAAATAAGATAAATAAATATTTTTGTATTTTTAGATTAAAATAGTGTTGCAAATTAAAAAAAGTAAGATAAATGCAATGAAAAGGTGTTTGTTATGATTAAAGTTCGCTTGACTATTCTCTCTTCTAAGTTGTAGTGGACAATAAAAATTCATCAATGAGATATAAATAATATAACTTCAACATGTGTAATATATGCATTCATATGGGCATTAGGTCCTAACATAGAGAGGATGCAACACATCTCTCTTGTACTTCACAAGATAGGAAAAACTTCATGCAATCTTGTATTAAGAATTAACAAAATATAGCCAAGTACTTTGACATGATGTTTGAATATCAAATACGCTACCTTTATCAAACAAGATCATAACTTTTTTCACGTGACGAACATAGCATATTGATGGTTGTGAAATACGCCATATTTTCTCGCGTTTAAAACCTTAGCTAAGTCAATAAATTGACTAAGTTTACCTCTCAACTTGCCACTAATGCCTAATCAATGCAAAGATATGTGATATCTTCTATTTTCGGATGTTGCGCGGGATATCACGTCATAATGGCAAATGGATGTCCAATTACTAAAGAAAATCGCGTCAGGAACATGGCAAAGTTGACTACGTTCGGAAAGGCGGTTTCATGGGCTTTAACGGGCATTGTTACGGGCAAGCCTCGCCCGTACCACCCGTGGTTGCATTCCCAATGTCAAACACTATAAAAGTCGTGAAAGGACCGACGCTGAAAATAGAGACATTCGTCGCCAAACAGAGCCGTCATCCACCAGATCCATCTGCAACACACCGAAGGAGATCCACCACCATAGTTGAACGGATAGTAGCGAACAAGAGGGGTGTGAATGGCGCTACGGCAAGTTTTAGTCTTTTTCAAGTTTTAGTGCAACGGAAGGTAAAGGTGTGACTTTTAGCAATGGGGGTGATCCTACAATGAAGCTAGAGCATGTGCAACAAGTAAAGGAATCAACAAGATAGAGAAAGTAAGGAGCGAGACAACCGGGGGGCGCGAGGCGAGTTGAGGTTTGTTTCCCGCAGTTCCCTCCACTAAAGGAGGTACGTCTGCGTTGAGGAGGTGCTAGTCTCACACAAGAGACTAGGCGGCCACACCACGAAGGAAGGCCTCACCCTCTTCCTCGAGAGAGCTCCACGGAGGTGCTCTCCCTCTTCCACTAAGGCACCGGTCGAGGCGGTGATTCCTTCACAAGGTTGGGGCGAGCTCCACACACACAAGGATGCTCCCAACACCCTATGGAGCTAGTACACCACCAAGCTAGACTCCATAGCTGCACATCTCCAATGCTCCACCATAGGAACCCATCACCAATGCTCCACCATAGGAACTCTTCCAATGCTCCACCAAGAAACTCTCCAAGGCTCCACCAAGAAACTCTCCAAGGCTCCACCAAAGGAACTCCCCAATGCTCCACCAAAGGAACTCTTCTCCAAGATCCACCAAAGGAACCCTACCACCAAGATCCACTAAGGAATAGCTAGTATTTGTGAAATCTCTCTTGGTAGAACTATAGATCGGGGTCTCCTCCACCTATCCTCAAAATTAGGGCAAGATTGGTTGGAGGGGGAAGGAGATCCTCAAGGATTAAGCTCAGCAACAATGGAGGAGAGAAAAGGGGAAGAGATAAAATCGGGTGGGGAAGAAGGGGCCCTTAAATAGGCTCCTCCAAATCCAACCGTTATACCCAGTTTTGGCCTAAGCGGTACTACCGCTTTGGGGTAAGCGGTACTACCGCTCTGAGTTCAAAATCGACCCAGATCTGGTCAAAGGACACAGAGCGGTACTACCGCACGAGGTACCGCTCGTGGTACCGCAATAGGGTCCAGACCTTACTGGACTCGAAGTGGTACCAGGGCGGTACCGGGGCGGTACTGCCGTAACGCGTTACGGTACCTCGAGCGGTACCGTGAGCGCTACTACCGCTCATGAGCGGTACTGCAGGGGTACCGCAAGTCGTTTTGTGGGTCAATTTCAGCTCAGAACTCAGAGCGGTACCGTGGGCGGTACCTATAGGGGTAGCGGTACTACCGCTACAGGTACCGGTAGTACCGACCTGGCTAAAACTGGTTTTCTTCCCTTTTTCTCTCCAACTTTGTTACCTCGCTAAACACACGCAAAACCAGAAAACCTATCAACTAAGCTTCAGTCTTCTGATCTTGACGCGTCCGGCGAGGTCACCATGTACTTGCAAATCTAACAATGATACTCAAGGCACACGGTGAGATTACTCAAGTGTTGTCATCAAACACACAAAACTTGGGGTGTGAATTTTGCTCTTACAATCTCCCCCTTTTTGGTGTTTGATGACAACACAAGAGTTGACAATAACATATGATATTATGATGAGAACATTAGATTTGCAAAAACTAGACGGAGCTCCCCCTACACATGTGCATATCATGAATATGTCTTTGAATACAAATACACATGTTGTAGAGACATTACTCCCCCTAGTTTTTACAAACCAAGCACATATGCAACATAGATAGATGACATGTTCAAGAGGCATATGCACAATATGGGGGCAACATGAGATCATATACGGAGATTTGGGTGAAGTTATCATACCATAGCCTTGAGAATACCCAAACTCATAATAGGATGCCTCCATAGGGTTGTTGATGTAGCCATAAGACAAGATAAGCAACTAGGACCAAACGGCTACAACCAACGAAGGTCTCCATCCACCTAGGAACTTCTCCCCCTTTGGCATCGGAACACCAAAAAGGAGGGTAACTAGAGAGATGGAGAAAAAGAACATACAACCAAGCTTGCAAAAATCACGAGCAAACAAGCTTGAAGGAGGTTCTCAAAAACAAGAAGAAGAAAGCAAAGAAGAAAGACAAAACAAGGTCATGAAGAACTGAAAAACCCTCAAGGAGGGGGTGTTGGTGGCCGAAGCCACCGTGTAAGAGTATAGTAGTTGTGAGGTCGCGTAGATGTATCTAGGACTCACGGACTGCAACTCAACATGAAGCTCATAAGTCACTTAATTGACAAATAGCAAATGTTTTGGATTTATTTATGCATTATGGGGGGAGTGATAGCTCAATGGATTTAAACTGCACTCCCCCTATGTCCATGCGTGCCTTTCATCTAGATATGATGGTAAGATTGGTATGTGCGCACGACGGTCAAGCAAAGTTCGACGGATCAATGATATTTAGCTCATGCCTCAACTCAATAAAGCGCTTCTCATCCAAGGGCTTCGTGAAGATGTCCGCCAATTGCTCCTTGGTGCCAATATAGGATAGTACAATATCTCCGCGAGCAATGTGGTCCCGGATGAAGTGGTTCCGTATCTCGATGTGCTTCGTCTTGCCATGAAGAACCGTATTGTAGGCGATCTTGATTGCGCTCTCATTGTCACACAAAAGAGGTACCTTGCTATACTCGAGTCCATAATCCCGCAAGGTTTGCCTCATCCATAAGATTTGAGCACAACTACTCGCCGCGGCAATATACTCGGCTACCGCGGTGGAGACGGAGACACAATTTTGCTTCTTCGAGGACCAACACACCAAAGATCTTCCTATCAATCTTGTCGCCCGCCCAATCGGAGTCGGTGAAACCCACCAATGCAAAGTCCGTGTCCCTTGGGTACCATAGTCCGAAGTGTGGGGTATCAACTAAATATCGAAAGATCCTCTTGACCGCCACAAGGTGGCTTTCCTTCGGACTTGCTTGAAACCGTGCACACATACCAACGCTCAACATGATATCCGGGCGAGAGGCACAAAGGTAGAGAAGCGAACCTATCATCGAACGGTAGAGCTTGGTATCCACCGCCTTGCCGCCTTCGTCAAGAGTGAGTTGACACTTGAGTTGCATCGGAGTTCCGATCCCCTTGGCGTCCTTCATATCAAAGCGCTTGAGCATGTCTTGGAGGTACTTTGCTTGATTGATGAAGGTGCCTTGTCGCATTTGCTTGATCTCGAACCCAAGGAAGTACTTGAGTTCACCCATCATTGACATCTCAAACCTATTTGTCATCAACATAGCAAACTCATCGTTGAATTTTGTGTTAGTAGAGCCAAATATGATGTCATCTACATAGAGTTGGCATACGAAAAGCTCCCCATTGACCTTCTTAGTAAAAAGAGTGGGATCGATTTTCCCCACCTGGAAACCACGGTCTTCAAGCAACTCCTTGAGATGCTCATACCAAGCTCTAGGAGCTTGTTTGAGACCATATAGGGCCTTTTTGAGCTTGAAGACATGGTCCGGGAAATGGGGGTCCTCGAAACCCGGGGGTTGCTTCACATATACTTCCTCATGTAGAGGACCATTAAGAAAAGCACTCTTAACATCCATTTGTTGCAACTTAAAGCCATGATGTGAGGCAAAGGCCAAAAGGATACGGATGGACTCGAGCCCTGCAACGGGTGCAAAGGTTTCACCAAAGTCCACGCCTTCGACTTGAGAATAGCCTTGTGCCACCAATCTTGCTTTGTTGCGGATGACCGTGCCACTTTCATCTTGCTTGTTCTTGAAGATCCACTTGGTACCGATAACATTGCGGCAATGATCGGGTCGCTTCATGAGAGTCCATACATCATTCCTCTTGAAGTTGTTGAGTTCCTCTTGCATTTCATTCAACCAATCGGGATCTTTGAGAGCATCATCAACTTTGAGTGGTTCCACTCTAGAGACAAAGGCATGGTGCGCACAAAAGTTTGCAAGTTGCCTCCGAGTGGTGACATTTCTCTTTAGATCACCAATGATGTTTTGCAAGGAATGAGACTTGAGACGCAAGTGTCTTGTAGTAGGATCTTCACGGCGAGTGTCGGCTTGAGGAGATGGTTCTTGAGAGTCCTCTTGGCCTTCATCACGGTTTAGGTCCTCGCCTTGACCTCCATTGTTGTTGAAAGAGGCAACCTTGTCATGAGATCCGGACGGCTCGGGGGAATAGGGAGTATCATTGTCCATGAAGATTATCCCCGAACCACTCGGAGAAGAACTTGAAGCTTGACCTTGGTCACTTGATGTTGGGTGTTGAAGTAGACGAGCTTGCGGTGTATGTTGTTCTTGAGCTTGTTGAGGTGAACTTGGACTTGATTGTTGTTGTAGATGTTGAGGTTGATCTTGAGGTTGAGGTTGAACTTGAGGTTGTTGTAGAGGTTGGCTTGCATTTGTTAGATCAACGGAAGAAGCTTGGCCTTGTGGTGTAGATGGATCCACTTGGGTGGAACTTGGTCCTTCCCCGGTACTCATAGAAGGTAGCGTTTGAGGTAGGCGAATGCCCACACCCATCCTTCCTATGGTATCCGGGGGAATTGCATCTCCTTTCTCACAAGAAGCACTTCGCTCCTCCAAAGATCTACCATCTTCATCGAATGTCACATCACAAGATTCTACAACACGTCCACTTGACTTGTTGAAGACTCTATAGGCGTGAGAATCCGTAGCATAGCCAACGAAAATTCCTTCTTGAGCTCTTGAATCAAACTTGAATAGGCGCGTGTCCTTGACAAGTATGTAGCATTTGCATCCGAAGACCTTGAAGTATGACACATTAGGCTTGTTGCCGGTGAGGATCTCATATGGTGTCTTCTCAAGACCTTTGCGGAAGTAGAGGCGATTAGTAGCATGGCAAGTGGTAGAGATAGCTTCCGCCCAAAAATTGTAGTTGGACTTGTATTCCATCATCATGGTTCGAGCGGCTTCGATCAAGGTTCGATTCTTCCTTTCGGCGACCCCATTTTGTTGGGGAGTATATGGCGTGGAGTATTGGTGTTCGATTCCTTCCTCGCCGAGGAATTCATCCAATGTGTAGTTCTTGAACTCCGTTCCATTGTCGCTCCTTATTGCGAGAATCTTGTTGTCGTACTTGCGTTGAACTTGGTTGGCAAACTCCATCATGGTCCGTTGAGTCTCACTCTTGTACTTGAAGAAGAATACCCAACAATAGCGTGAATAGTCATCAACGATGACGAGGCAATACTTCTTTCCTCCAAGACTTTCATGAGACGATGGGCCAAAGAGATCAACATGTAGGAGCTCCAAGCATCTTGTGGTAGAGATGATAGTCTTGGCCTTGTGAGGAGCTCCATGCATCTTTCCTTGTACGCAAGCCCTACAAACACGATCCTTGCGAAAAGAGACATCTTCTTTTAGTCCGAGAATGTGGCCACCCTTGTGGAGACTTTGCAAAGTCCTCATGTTGACATGGGCTAGTCGGCGATGCCATAACCAACCCTTGTCACCTTTGGCGAATAAGCAAAGAGCGGAAGATGTTGTCTTTCCGGAGAAGTCGGCAACATACAAACCGTTCTCTACATATCCAACAAAAGCTACATTGAGTGTCTTGCTCCACAAGAGGACCACCATATGTTCATCAAAGAATGTGCATAGTCCCATACGAGCAATTTGATGAACGGAGAGTAAGTTGTAACCAAGGGTCTCGACAAGGAGGACATTCACAAGTGAGATGTCGGGTGTTACCACCACCTTGCCAAGACCCAATACCTTTGAGCACGTGTTGTCGCCATATGAAACGGTAGAGAGTGAATGCATGAGGCCGACAACAATATCCTTGCTTCCGGTCATATGACTTGTGGCTCCACTATCAACCACCCATTTAGCGCCACCGGAAGCATAGTCCTACAAGGAATCAAGTCTTGGATTTAGGTACCCATTTTTCAATGGGTCCTAGCATGTTAGTAACAAGGGGTTTGGGAACCCAAATAGTCCAATCGACATTGTCCTTTTGAGGATCAATAAAGCGAGCACGAATATGTCCATAGTAATCAACAAAAAGAACATGAGAAGGGTTGTTAGAGCCGGCGAAACCCGTCGAGGCGGAGTTGGGTACTCCATCCCTTCTTGAGCTAGCATTGCTCCCTTCACGGTTGGTCTCCATGTTCTTCTTGTCCATCTTCTTCTTGGTCCTCCTCTTCCTCTTCCTGTTTGGCTTGGTAGCCACTCCTCCTTCATTGCCCGAGCCCTCTTTGGCTCCATTTTTGCTTCAATGATTCCTTCCAAGTACTTGGCTTGAACTTGGAGTCTATCAACCTTGGCCTTCAAGCAATTGACTTCATCTTCATGCTCCGGGTGTGGATGGCAAATATCAAACACTTGGACCTCCTTTGCCTTGTTCACCCGGAAGTGTTCCATCAAGGCTTCTTCTTGGAGAGCGTTCAACTTCATGAGCAAGCGCTTGTCATTTTCCATCTTGGCAATGTCGCTTTCATGAGTGCAACACGCACGGTCCTTGCTCAAGGGAAAGTACTCCTTCAATGTTTCTTCTTGCATGGAGTTGATCTCCATGAGCTTGGCTTCCCTTCTCTTCAAGGCGGCAATTTGCTCCTCATGATCACAACATGTATCCTTCTCCTTGCTCATACGGAGACACTCCTCCAATGACTCTTCTTGCTTGCTACTCAAACTCAATAGCTTGGCCTTGGTGATCTCAAGAGCGGCAATTTCTTCTTCATGGTTGCAACATGAGGTCTTCTACTTGAACAAGCGATAGTACTCATCCAAGGCTTCTTCTTGAAGAGCATTGACTTCCAAGAGGAGGGCATTGTGCCTCCTCAAGGAAGTAACTTGATCCACAAGCTCATCATGGGAAGAATCGGGGTCTTCATCGTCTTTTGCTTTGTTGGCTTCCTCGAGCAAGAGCATCTTCTTCTTGAGGTCACCAACCAACTCTAGAGCATGGTCTCGATCCTTGGTGAGACGTGAAACAATAGCTTCATTCTTGTCTTCAAGCACAATGACACTAGCTTCAAGAGACATGCGAAGATTCCTTTCATCATCAAGCTCCTCCTTGAGATTGGCAAGCTCATAGGCCGCTTCCCTTTCCAACTTCTCCCTCTTCTCGATAAGATCTTGTGTCGCACCAAGTTGGGCTAAGAGAGCCCCAACATGAATCTTGGTGTCCCCCTTCATGTTAGTGAGAAAAGAATCCAAGGAATCCAAACCCATAATCTCACGTTTAACGGTGAGACTAGTGGCATCATCAATATATGAGGCATTAGTAGAGGATGATGGTTTGGAAGGGGATTTTACCTCCGTGGATACCTTTGCCATGAGACACCGTGCATTGTTGGTGACGAGGTTCTCATTTGGAGAGTCGAAGAGGGAGGTAGAGGGAGTGGAAATGGCGATGGCGGCCACTCCCTCTCCTTCCTTGTTGGAGTGCTTGTCCTCGTGCTCCCCATCTTCATCGGAGGTGTACTCTTCACGGATGATGAAGGCTCTAGGCTTCTTGTTGGAGGAGAACTTGTCATCATCGGACCTTGGGGAGAACTTGGAGAATCCTTTGGAGAGTGGCTTGTACCTATCCTTTGGGATAAGCCTTCCACCATGATCTTCTCTTCTCTCAAATGTACAATCGGCGACAAAATGATTCTTGTCACCGCAATTGTAGCATGTTCTTCCCCTTGTCCTTTCTCTTGAGCTCTTGGAGGGTCTTCTTGGAGAATCACGTGATCTTCTTGGTCTTGTGCTTTGGGACATGTTTCCATCCCAAAACTTCTTGGCGGCGAGAGCCATGTGCGCATGGTAGTTGAGCTTGAGATCATCCGAACCCCACTCAACGGGATCCTCATCACTTTCACTAGCTTCATGCACCTTCATCTTCAATGCAAGGTTAGGCTTGCGGGAGTTGTGGGCGCGAGCAACAAGATCCTCCGCATTCTTCTTGGAGATGTCCATAGCGATGACTTCGCTAAGGACTTCATCGGATGTCATAGTACGGAAGGAGGCGTTTTGGCGGATGGCCATCAACTTCACTTCCTCATAAGGGAGGAGAGCATTGTAGAACTTGCGCTTGATCCAATAGTCATCCACGAACGTTGCTCCAAGATCTTGCATTTGCACGGGAAGAGCGATCACTACTAGGGAAAGCCTTATAGCAACACTCCTTACCGCCGGCGAGTACGGTTTGAAAATTCCGGCGGTAAGACCTTCCAGGGTGGCCTAACCCTACCGCCGGCGAGTTGAACGCAAGGCGCCGGGGGTGCGGGCTTTACCGCCGGCGAACACGAAAACGAAAATGCCGGGGGTAATGAGTGGCTCGGCGGGCCACCCAGCCTGCACTTACCGCCGGCGTTTTATGCCCAAATCGCCAGGGGTAGTGGGCTGTACCGCCGGCTAACCCGAGAATGCAAATGCCGGGGGTAACAAGTGGCTGGGTGGGCCACCCATCCTGCACTTACCGCCGGCGTTTGTGGGCCGTAGGTGCCGGCGGTAATGGGCCCTACCGCTGGCAAACGCGCATGTTGGCGCCGGCGGTAACCTGGGCTTGGCCATTTAATTAGCCCGACCAGCCACCTACCACCACCCTCACACACTCATATGTGATGGCAAATCAACCCAAGCACTTGTTATCTCATTCCCCCACCCATTTTAGCTATTTCAACCAACAAAATATGATGTATTTGAGCAAATCATGCACTACCTAGCCCCTCTAGCATGATTTGCATGATCCAGATCTAGATCTATCTCCTCCCACCACCTTTTCCACTAGATCTAGCTAGATCTCTCTATTACTAGATCTCTAGATCTCTCGAGCATAAAAGTCGACGTGTGGCGTCTCTCCGGTGCTTTTGGACGTCGCGTCAACTAATAGGTATATAACTAATGAGTGGAATGTTCATGAGTTGGTGAAAAGTCACGGTTATGTCACTAGTGATGGCAAAAGACGCGGTTCCATATATGTAAATGCATTGTTTTGCATTTGTTGACGTGTGCAGGAACATTGAGTTGCCAATGTTTTGCCGGAATGTTGATTAACTTCCGTTCCGTGAATTTTGGAACTCCAGCATGACAATATTTAGCAAAGGTCATGCCGAATTTTTTCGTGAAAACCGAGGCGGCGGTTGTAATCAATTATCTTGTCATGTAGGCGACGATGGTCATCAAGATGAGGGAAAGCGTCGTGGATAGATACGTGGAACGCGCGATGGCCGACATGTATCAAAAAAAGCGAAAGGATATAATGTGTCCTTGTCGAAGATGCAAGCTAGGGTCGTTGTTCGACCCCTTTTCAGGCATAGTGAATGAGCACCTGCTCAGCTATAGTTTCATGGAGGGGCATACTCAGTGGATGAGTGATGATGGAGATGATGATATCGAAGGTGATGATGATGGAGATGATGATGGTGGAGATGATGATAACGAAGGTGATGAAGAGGATGCCCCATACGGCAATGGAGACGAGGTTGAAGAGGATGGGGCACACGTTGATGGTGATCAAGAAGGCCGGGAAGAACATGCGGCCGACGAGGACATGAGTAGAATTACCCCGCTAACCGTGGCCGTGCAGGACCGTCATGTTCAAGAACTTCTTCTCAGCAACACATCGACCGACCCCAAAATCGCTGGTAGACGGAAGGCTAAGCTGGATCAACTCGAGGTAGACTCGAGAACTCCGTTGTACGACGCAGCTCGTGGGACGGAGGAGAGCCGTCTGAGATACGCTCTCGATATTATGGAGATGAAGGCAAAGCACAAATGGACGGACACAAGCGTGGACGAACTCTTCAGATACTTGAAGATCCACTTTCCTAAAGATAACACGTGTGCCGGTAGCCTACAGGAGGCCAAGAAAATCGTGTGCCCTCTCGATTTACCGCACCAGAAATACCACGCATGCATCAGTGACTGCGTAATATATCGGAACGAGCATGCCAATCTCGATACATGCCCACAGTGTGGAGAATCTCGATACAAGAGAGGAACAAGAAAATCTCCTCGAAAAGTTGTGTGGTACTTCCCGCTCACGCCCCGTCTGCAGCGGTACTTTGTGGACCCTAAGGAAGCAAAGCTCATGCGCTCGCACGCGGAAAGAAAGGAGGCGGTGATGCGTGATGTAGAACGGGTTGAAAACCCAGTGCTAACACACCCTTCGGATGCAAGCCAGTGGAAAACATTAGACGATGAGTATTACGAAGAATTCGGGAAAGAACCAAGGAACATCAGGTTGGGTGCGAGCACCGACGGACTCAATCCGTTTGGGAACCAAAGCAGCAAGCACAGCACCTAGCCCGTGTTTGTATGGATGTACAACCTCCCTCCATGGCTATGCCTGAAGAAGAAGTACATACACATGAGTATGCTAATCCAAGGGCCGACGCAGCGAGGGAGCGATATCAACCTGTATCTGGAGCTATTGAAGGAGGAGCTAGTCACTCTGTGGGAGGAAGGGATAGAAACTTGGGACGCCTACGGACAAGAAACTTTCCGTATGAAAGCCGCACTGTTGACGACGGTGCAGGACTATCTTGGATACGGATATATCGCGTGCCAGGTGTGCCACGGACACAAGGCATGTGTGAGGTGCATGGAAAAGACGCCGTTTTTACAGCTGGGTAAGGATCCCGGGTCTTCAAAAACCGTCTACATGAGGCATCGAATGTGGCTTCCCAAGAATGACCCGTGGAGGAAGCGTGGAGACCTGTGCAATGGGAAGGATGAGGTCGAGGGACCTCCACGTAGGCGAAGCGGCGAAGAGATAGATACTCTGTTGAAAAACTGGAAAGACTGCCCTCCGGTAGGTAAGATAAAGATCCAGAAGCGAAGAAAGGAGACAAGAGAAAGAAAAAGGAACCCGGACCGCTCTTGGGGGTATGGAAAAGGAGGTCCGTGTTTTGGGACTTGCCGTACTGGAAGATCCTCGGTACGCCTCATAGCCTTGATGTCATGCATATCACGAAGAACGTGTGCGAGAGCTTGCTTGGTACTGTGCTCAACATGCCGAAGAGGACCAAAGACGGGTCGAAAGCAAGACACGACCTGATGGCCCTTGATATCAGAAAAGAGCTTCATTTCGCGCAGGTTGACCAGGAAACTGAGGAGGAGGAGATGGATGGTCGCAAACGCAAAAGGGTGGCCAAGCAGCGCGAAACTCCTCGCCCCTCCTGCTTCACTCTAAATCCCGATGAGCTCGAACAATTCTTCAAGTGCCTCCTAGAAGTCAAATTTCCCATAGGCTACGCGGGGCTGATACGCAGATGGCTGGACCCGACGAAAAAAATCTTCAGCGGGATGAAGTCTCATGACTGTCATGTCATGATGACGCAGATACTTCCGGTTGCTATCCGAGGGATAATGGAACCACACGTTCGTGCGACGCTGACTGACCTACGTAACGTCTTCGACATCATCACTCAAAAGTCGATAACCGTCAAGAAACTCGGGAGGCTGTAGGAAGAGATCGTCACCATCCTATGCGAGATGGAGATGTACTTCCCGCCCGCATTCTTTGACATCATGGTCCATCTGCTGGTGCATATAGTGGACGATATCGAGGATCTCGGGCCCGCGTTCCTTCACAACATGATGGCGTTAGAAAGAATGAACGGCTTCATCAAAGGATACATTCGTAGCAGGGCACATCCGGATGGAAGCATCGTCCAGGGCTTTCTCACCGAGGAGTGCATCTCTTTCTGCAAGAATTATTTAAACGAGGACGACCCACGTCCGGTTGGATTGCCCGCCAACAAGCACCTCAGCAGATTCGAGGGAGTAGGCCACAACGCTGGCAAGAGGGAACTCGACGCGGATCAAGATGATAGGAGAACAGACTTCAACAGGGCCCACTTAGTAGCACTACAGCACATGAACGAGGTAGAGCCTTGGGTGGATCAGCACATAAACATGATCAAGAGCAGGGCTGACAAGCCGATGACGGAAGAAGAGGTATTTAGAGCGCACAACTCCTCTTTCGCGAGCTGGTTCAAAGACCAGATTGATGCCAATCCCCCACCAATGGCAAGCGACGTAGACAAAATGATATTGGCCTTGTCTTATGGGCCCGCCCCCAACCTCATGACTTATCAGAAATACGACATCAACGGTTACACATTCTCCACAGAGGAGAGAGACAAAAGAAGCGACTATCAGAACTCGGGTGTGACGATGGAATCGTACACGGGTGAAGAGAAGAAAAGGTACTACGGAAGGATCGAGGAAATCTGGGAGCTCGACTACGTCGGGGAGAAGCTACCGATGTTTCGTGTCAGATGGGCTACGGACGTCACAAAAGAAGATGCTTATGTCACCACCATGCGACTGCCCCCCAAATCCAAGACCAAGAACCCCACCGCGCAAAATGAGCCTTGGGTATTGGCTAAGCACGTCGAGCAATGCTTCTTCATAACTGACCCGTCAAGGCCCAGCCGTGTTGTCGTAAGGAGAGGAAAAAGGGCCCTCGTCGGAATGGATGGAGTTGCCGATGAGCAAGACTTCGATGGCCTCGTCGGAGACCCAATGATGGAAGAACCCGATGAAGACGATAGAACCTACACACTAAGAAGAAGAAGGACGACGCTACCTAGGTCAAGTGTTCCTCCATACACAAGGAGTCGCGACGATACCGGTGGGGTCACAAGGACCAAGCGGAAGGGACTTTGAAGTCATTTGTGTATTTATAATAATTATCTCTCGAACAACCATTTGTCCTTCTCAAGTGTATCCTAAATTTATGTCTTGGTTCTTTATCGGATCTCGCCGAAGGACTTTGAAGTCATTCAAGAATTAAAATCCTAAATTTATGTCTTGCAATTTATCCTTCATTGATTTTTTATCATATGTCGCCAAAAGCACTTTACAATTTAAGAATTAAGTCTTAGCTGGAAAAGGGAAGGAAAAAAAGTTTGGCCTTTTTGCATCCACAGGGATTCGAACCCGGCCTGGGTGCTTCAGCATAAGATCGAGAGTGGCACCACTGTGTTAAGGACTCGGTTTTGATTAATTAACATGCTTATACAACTAAAGGCGTCTTGCCAGCTAGGAACGAAAAAAATACCCCCGGCGAATTAGGCCCTTTCCGCCGGTGGAAACTAACTATGGCCCACATGTTAGTGAGTGCGAAGTTACCGCCGCGTTTATGCCAAAACGCCGGGGGTAGTAGTTCCATGACTTAGCCGTGTGCGCGTCGCTCCCCTCCACAGCCAAATCGACAAAAAAATCCCCCACCGCCGCCATCGCTCCCCAGCCGCCGTCGTCGCTGCCCCCTGCCGCCGTCGATCCCTCCACCGCAGGTGCGCCCCTCTCCCCTGCCTCCCTCTCTCCCTTACCGTCATTCCCCTCTCCTCCTTCCTCACCGTCGCCGCCTCCCTCAGACCTCCTGCCGGCGCCGCCCTCGCTGGCCACCCGCACCGCGCCGCCCTCGTCCGCCCAACCCTCCCGTGCTCGCGCCGCCCTCGTCCGCCCAACCCTCCTCGACGCGGACGCCGCACTGACGCTGCCCTTCCTCGACGCAGACGCCGCCCTTCCTCGACGCGGACGCCACCACGGAGCCCGACCGAAGCCCTAGCCGGAGATCTTCCCCTTTCCCGCCTCCGACGACAGCCGACAGAAGGTAAACCATCCCCTTTCCCGCATCAGCTAAACTATGTGTAGTTGATTTAGCAACTGAGTTATGATGTTCTAGTATCATTCAAGGTCCTATGTAAAGTTTGTAAACTATGTAAATTTGGTAGTGGATGACAAGTCTGACGCTGCAAATTAATAAGGTTGTCAAAATTGAGGGCTAATATGAAGCATACATCATACTACATATGAAAAGGGCATTTCATAAATACAATATAAAGTGTTAGTCAGAGAACAATACATGCATATAAGGATAAGGATACTTATACTGAGCTTGACAATACTAGGCAGTATGAATACTAAGATCAAACAAGTTCTTATTCGTGATCACAACATACATCTTGCTTTTATTTAGCAGAACAAAGCTACATAATGCAGCATTTGCCAATCAAGGCAGCACAGTTGATCTCATCTCTGGAACTCATCATCTATTTTTATTTATGATGTTGGACTGAACATGATCATGTAAGAGAAATTTTGTGGCAAACCTAAGAGGAATAGTACAAATCAAGGCAGCACAGTTGAAATAGCAAGTGCATTTCTAAGTATTAATGCCCTAAACTACAAAAGGAGTAGTATTTGCAGTGCCACTTATAATGCTGATTGTTCTAGATACCTACATGTACCTGTAGCTCATCTCTGAAACATTACAGTGACAGTAGCTGTGTTAAAATACAGAGATTTTGAATCCTATTTCAAATCTGGACATGTGACATATATTTTAAAACAAGTGTTATTTGGAATATACTTTACAGTGACATATACTTTACTGGCTGTAGCACTTAAGATGTTTATTTGGAATCAATATTCATATGTCTCATTTTTATATGTGGAGACTAAGTGTTGAATTTTACATGTGGAATCAATATTCATACTTTACAGAGACTAAGGATGAATGTGAAATGGCATAGCTGTGAAATAAGCTGGGTGCATATGCTATTTGGATATGCTGTGAAATGGAATGAGCTGTTTGCAAATGCTGTGAACTGGACCTGTTTGCATATGCTGTGAAATGGCATATAAATGCTGTAAAATGAGCTGAGTGTATCCTATGCATCTCTATGCTGTGAAATCTCTCTGCAGGTACACATTGAGTGTCCATGTTTCGCCGGAATGTCGATTAACTTCCGTTCCGGCGAATTTCGGGCACTCCGGCATGACCATTTTTAGCAAAGGTCAAGCCGAATTTTCGCCGTGGATTTCCACCTAGTAGTGTTCAGATGGATTAGAATAGCAGGTCTTGAATTCAGTTATAGTTTGTAGACTTATTTTTGAGGATGATGAAACTGAAACAAATGCAACTCTTGATGCTACTGTATGCTAGTTTGTTATAGTTTGTAGACTTATTTTTGAGGATGATGCTACTGTTTAATTGAGTAGTTCATTACTCATCATTATTGTGACAGTACTTTTGATGCTACTGTATGATAGTTTGTGCAGTGCAAGGTAGATATAGCTAGCGATGTCATCTTCTGCAGACCCCAACGAAGACGTTGACGGGTCTTCTCAGCGGAAGTTGGATGAGCACTACAGGCTCATGGTCTCGGATCAGCTGGAGGAACTTCCAGGCAGCGATGACGGGTCCTCGGAGGAGGGGGATGATGAGATGGACAACGATGGTGAGGATGAGAGGGCCGCTGCAGACGAGACCACCGACAGTGGCGTTGCCGGGGGTAGCTCGGATACTACTACCGAGGCCAAGAGGAAACGGAAGCAGCGGCGCCCAAACAGGGTCAGCACCACTCGCGACATAATCACCGCGGTGGACGCCAAGACCGGTCTTCCTACTGAGCCCAAGCATGTGGCGAAGGGGTACGGCCTCCAACTGGGAGCAATCCTTCGGGACGTCATCGACGTCAACGAGATGAAACTCCGAACCAAGAAGAAGCAGCATCTGCAGGCCCAACTCCTTGTGCGGCTGCACGCACGGTATGAGTTCCCTGTGGAATACAGGAACGAGGATCCCAAGGATAACATCGTGAATAGACGAGCCCTCTCTAAGTTCACCAAGAACCTCAGCGGTTATAAAACCATGCTGAGGGGGATGCTTGGTGACAATGAGACTTGGACAGAGATCCAGCGCCACTTCCCGCGGATGACGCTGGATCAGTATAATAAATTCTTGGAAAACGAGGAGCTCGAGTACACCAAACAACAATCGGCCTGGGGGAAGGAGCTGGCGGATAAGAACATCGGTCACCACCATCTCGGTTGCCGTGGCTTCGAAGGCAAGCAGCCGGTATGGGACAAGGAGGACCAGGCCTACATAAACGCTGGCCTCGAGCCCCCTTTTGCCAAGTACAAAGACCCACTCTTCAGGGCATATCTCAGGTCCCGATACCATAGAGAAATGGGTGGGAAACGTGTCACGAAACCTGATGTGGTGGTGGGAGTTGAGTTGGTCGCCGACGCGAAGGTGAAGGCACTTGAGAATGCAGTGGTAAGCAATTTACCAGCCTATTAATTTGATAGTGCTCACCAAGTCCATTACATTCTAAATTGTTCATGTTACTTATGGCAGTTGAAGGAACAAGCAGCCGCCGAATCAGCTGGCTCCTCGACCCAGACGTCGACGGGCAAAGTCCCGTTGGACACGCCTTTTATCAGGGGTCTGAACACCGTGAAGGAACGGCCGCCGTTGGACAAGCCCCACCGTGTCCCCGGTGCCGGAGGAGGTCGCAAGCTTGTCGACTATGGCTTGGACATGCCCGCAAGCACTAAGGAGTCGCGGCAGGCGCAGAAGGACCGGAAGCACAAGGCTCTTCTGAAAAAGGTGGCCGACTTGGAAACAACCATGGAGCAACACGTCAGTGCGGCGGTTGCTAGCAAGGTTGATGACGCGGTGGCCACCAACGTCAATGAAATCATCCCTGATCTTGTGCTGTCGATGAAGAATTACTTCGCCGGCGGCCAAAAGGGACCGATGCCGGTGATCAGCCTAGGCGCCAGCAACTCCGACAACCGGCCTCCAACTATACACGCTCAATGCACACCCAACTTGGTATGCGCTAGAGAGGATTCGGCGGCCATGGGGGGCGCCAGTAGCCCCTCAGTCACGTGCACGCCTGGCCTCGGTCCTTCGACGCGAGCCGAGCTCGACGCCCTCACGGTAATTAATTTAGCCTCTCAAGCCTCTACAAATTAGATACTTTGTCATTGCCCCACTCTGACCTACGTACACATGTTTTCACAGGAGGATGTGACTCCTTGCACCTTCCTACTGAATGTGGATAACAAGTTGAAGGATGTAGCGAGCGGCAGTGTCCTCCTGCCAAAAAATCGGACGTTCCACTGCGCCAGGATGGATGATAGCATGAGCCGGGTTCACGTGAACCGGTCGTTACCGGGATGCCAAGACCTCCATCCTCCTTATCAACCCCCGGAAACGGAAACCCCGCTCACTCTCGGGGACCTCAAGAATCAGATCCTTCTATGGCCGAAAGCCCTAATTCGGCTGAACACCGCCGCCTCAGGTTCGGAGGCAAGCTATGGCATGGTCACTCCTCAGGATGCGACGGCTGCCCCGAGTCCTCCACCGGCTGGTGGTCCTTTTGAGCCCGATAGCCAGCCCGACAGTCAGCCCGAGAGTCAGCACGGCAACGCGTTGGACATCGATCAAGCTCCAATCGATACGTTCATCGCTGAGATGGAGGGCGACGGGGTTTCTCCTTACAAGCCACCCACCGATCATACACTAAAGAAGAAGTTGTTCCTTTCACAAGAAACTCCCGAGCAGGAAGACACTACCGCCTTCACCGCTCCATCCCGAGTTGGGCTTACCCCGAGGACACTCCTTGGTGCGACCACAGAGGGTATGAAACAAAACGCCACTCCCAGTTGCAGTAAGAAGAAGGTCAGGAAGCGGAAGAAGTCCGGAGATGTTGCCGCAAGCAAGAAAGTGGTTAATGACAAGTTGCCGACCCCGTGGAGGAAGATGCATCACCTAGGCCAGCCTATGCTGCCGGCACACATTGTCCAGCAGGTGACGCCGGATATGAGGAGCTTGCATGATGCTGTTCTAATGAAGGAGGACCTACTTCTTCGAGATAGAAATCCCTCGTACCCGGTTTTGACGGCCAAGGTGCCCACCGGCTTTGGCTTTGTCACCACATACCCTGCGGACTTGATGTTCATTCGACATGAAGACATCTTCAGGCTCTTGAACATGCAACAGCTCGACCGAAACTTGGTCCGCCTCCTATCGCTCAGCATGGCGCACGATATCGCCATGGAGAACACAGCGGACATCGCTATCATGGACCCCTTCTACATGACTCCAACTGTCGTCCAGAACGAACAAGCGTTTCTAGCGAAGTACATCAAGGATTTCTTGGTGTTAAACAAGGATAAGAAATGCTTTGCCATACCATATTTCCGCGAGTAAGTATTTGGTTACTAGAGTACCCTCTATTACATTCTTTCATGAATTTCCTTCATAGTTGATCGAGTATGATGGTTTATTTCCATTTTTCGCAGATTCAAGTACTGCACCCTCCTCCTCTTTCACCCGTATCATTCACATGTCAGTTACCTCGACTCCGGGCTTGATCCGGACAAGGACTTCACCGACCTTAAGTCTACACTTGATAAAGCCCTCAGCGGCTTCATAGCCAAGGTTGGCATTGACAAAATCAGGCATGAGAAGAAAGTTAAAGGTTGCTATGTGTGCAACCACATAACCAAGTTCGCCTGCCTCAAGAAATCGGCGCATGACAATGGGATGGAGGCCTGGTTTGCCATCCTACAGATGAGGTCGATTGTAAGGTCTCAGAACGATCTCTTGTTGCCATCCAGTCTTCAGCGGATGTTCGTGAACATGGCGGACACCACCGATGAAAACGTGAGAGCCGAGTTCCGTGCCATCCAGCGGACCATTTGCACAATACTCTGGAGGGATGTCTGCGGTAATGGTGGCTTGTTCCACTATGGTCCCGCACTTTCTAAGGCCGAGATAGAAGGCCGATTAGAAGATGGATGTGACGACAGAACATTCAACACGCTCGAGGGCATCCGTCCCTTCCCGCCGAAGCCGACTTGACTAAAAAACTATTGTCCTTTGCAAATGTTAGTCATAAAATTACTTAAGTAATTTCCATGCTTTTTCTTTGCACTAGTACTCTATGTTATATCTCTCTCTACTAATGTACTAACAACTTTCATTTATTTTTCCTGTGTTTGCATAGATGACGTACTATGTCGTCTACCACGGCAGGGTTCCTGGAGTCTACGAGGACTGGGAAGACTGTAGGAGGCAGGTCCACCGTTTCAGCGGCAATAGTTACAAGGGGTACACCACTTTGGAGGAGGCGGAAGCTCGATACGCCAACTTTCGAGCGGGACAGAGGAGGGAGATGTGGAGGACCCCTTTCATCGTGATGATGCTTGCCGCCACCGCCTCTATAGTTTACTATGTCATTGTTGTTTAGCTAGGTCGTCGACTGGACTTGTATGTATTTGTGTAATATGTGCTACTTTGAGTCGTGATGTTTGAACCATATGGTCGACACTTGTGTTATTGATGCATGCATGCATGTTATGGACATTTCGGGACATTTCGGGACTTTCTAATGATGTGTATCATTGCTAGTGATGTGTATCTTGCTAATGATGTATATCTTGCTGTCATTCTGGTATTTGCCTGTATATTCTGTGTATATGCTATGAATTCTGGTGTATATGCTGTGTAATTCGAGTTTTTTTATTTTTGCTCCTGTTAATATTACCACCGGCGAAATTCTACATGTATTCGGTAAGCGCCAGCAGTAAGACAACTTACCCCTGGCGATTTGAATAAAACGCCGGCGGTAACGGCCCTTACCACCGGCGAAATCAGTAGGCGCCGGTGGAAACACTTACCCCTGGCGATTTGCATAAAACGCCGGCGGTAACGGCCCCTTACCACCGGCAAATTAGAAGGCGCCGACGATGAGGCATTACCACCGGCGAGGTGATCGCCGGCGAATGCAAAGGCGCCGGCGGTAAGCCCATCCAGGTCACCGGCGGTAAGGCTGTTTGTAGTAGTGGATGAGGCGTCGGTACATTTCTTCGGGGGTCTCTCCTTCAATCATGACGAAGTTGTCGGCCATGTTGTTCACTTCATCAAAGCGAGAGCTTTGGATGCTTGCATTGCCGAGGAAGAGCTTCTCAAGTTTGTCCCATGCTTCCTTGGTGGTCTTGAGCGAGCGGATATGAGCGCGGTCCTTGGGGGAGATGGCCATATGAATCATGTTGATGGCGGTGGCATTGAGTTGGTCATCCACCACATCTCTTCTTGTCATCTTCTTGGGATCTCGTGGTGAATAGCCCTCCTCAATGATACGCCAAAGCTCGGTAGAAGTGCTGCGCACATGTGAACGCATTAAGAATTGCCAATTCTCAAAGTTGTTTGACTCGAGTAACAGTGGTGAACCATGCGACAAGATATGCGGCATCGGTATCGGAACGTTAATGGTGTAATCATTTTGTAACATCCCAAGTTTCAATAAAAGGAACAAGAGAGAGAGAATTCAAGAATCCAAAAATCAGAGCCAACAAAAACTTTTTCTCATCATATAGGACTATGCATATAGCTCACTTTATTAATTTATTTGAGTGTGCTTTTGCCATGATGCTTGCTTATGTGTTACTCTCACTCTAAAACCCTAACAATGATCACTTGATCATCCAAAGACAAATAAAAATAAAATAGAAAAGAAATTCTAAAAATCAACTTCACACCCACATATGGCCTATGCCATTTTTACAAATCTTTTATCTAGGCCAATTTGGTTTGCACCATTAGTTGTAAATGGATACTAAACACTTTTTAACACTTTTAGAAACAATCAAACTCAATTCAAATCAAATTTGAATCAAATTTGAGCTCACATGTGATTATGGTCACTTGTGCAAATTTCAGCATGATACCCACTTTGAGCCCCTGGTTTTCAATTTTCTCTTTCTACACTTGGCCAAATCTTTGTACCTCTTCCAAGATCTCATCAAGGACTACAACTTTGCTCAAGGCACCCATCTCAAACTCTGTCTCAAATTCAAATAGTAAGCAAGCAAAGTAGGGACTTTGAAACAAATACAAGATCTTATGCAATTTGAGATTTTGCAAACCAACTCCAAATTGAACCAAACCACCACCATTCTACTCCATTTAATATATGATTACAACCCACCAAAAAGATTTGCAAAATTTAAAAATAAAGTTCTTTCGGCCATTTTAACAAACACCTTGCAGGCAGGGTAAAGATTGTTGCCCATACTGATTTTTCACCTTGGACTTGGTCCAACTCTGGCCAACCCTGCAGCACTGGAGCTTCCTCTCACCTCCCTGCACCCTCTCATCAACTTGCCAAGCACTGGAGCATGCCCACTTGACAAAAACTTGCCATGCCGTGGCATGGCATGCCTCTCTCATGCTCTCTCTCACTCTGGTCAATTCCAACATGCAACACCTTGTCAATCCCCTCCCTCACACTCACCTGATGCTGCCCAGTCCAAGCCACGACCCTCTCTCGCACAGCAACGGCCAGAACACGAGCGCCCAGGGACGCCCAGAACTTTCCCATGCTGCGCCAGAGCGCGCATGGCGTTCACCCTGGACGCGCCAGAGCGCGCTGACGCCTGCGTCCTTGCACCACCTCGACCTCTCCTCTCAGCGCCAGTCGACGCACGACGAGTCACTGGACCGCCTGGACACACTCACCTGCCCGCGGGAACGCCAGACACGACGAACACGACGACGACCGTCCGCCATGGCCTGAGCACTCCCATCAAGCGCACCATCGCTGCAGAGCCTCGCCAGAGCCACGATCACGCGCGTCAGCCTCGCCAGTGCATCAGCAACACGACGCGCCCATGCCTTGCCTTTTCGCTGCCCTGGAACGACGACGACGATGGTGACCCTAGCTGAGCGCCGCAGACACCTCTCGCTCCTATAAAAGGAGGGCCTCTCCCACCGATTTGAGCACACCATTCTCTCCCTCTCATCCTCACAGCACTCCTCGCCACCTCAATTTCACCGATTAGCCGCCGGAGACCTCCAATCGCAAGCTCGCCGCCGCCGCCAGTACACGGAGCAAGCCGGAGCAGGAGGCCACCACAGGACACGCCGCTGCTACCAGGGAGATCCTCGTCCTCGACAACGACGCGGCGCACCACTCCGATGCTCGCCGGAGCTCCGACGACCGCTCCGACCCCCTACCGCCGCCGCCAGTGAGTGCACTTCTCGCCGTCGACGACGATGCTCCTCCACCGTGCGATCCTCTTCTAATCGCACGGCCCTCCCTTCGCGTACCGCTTCGCGCGTTGGAACCCACTGACAGGTGGTTCCCACCTTGTCAGCTGGCCCGCCGCGAAGCTGGGCCGACCCAACTCCCTTCCTCTCTGCCTAGCTCGTTAAGATCTCCCGCCAGCCCACGGTTTGAATTCAAATTTGAAAAATAGAGAAATACCCCAATCTGATGCAAACTTTGGAATTTAATAAGGACAATTCTACTAGGCCAAATTTTACAAATTTTATATTTTTGGAAACCTTAGGAAATTATCTACACAATGCCACTGGTTAGAACCCTAGATCTATTGTAGAATTAAAGTGACAAAATAAACAAGGCAGAGACTTTTCTGCCTTAGAATAATTCTTACAATTCAACCCTAACTGCTTTTCAATTAATTCCAACTCCTATAATTCACATTTCACTTATACTAATTGTTTATTCAAAAATATGCCATGCTTACTTTGAATGATCATGGCCTAGTTGAATTAAATGACTTTATGGCTATTTCTAGTCAAAGATATTGTCCAAAACTATTAAGAAATCTTATGAGAGAGTTTCTCTCATTTAAATCTTGTCACCACCAATTTCAAATGAAGTAGAGACTCTGGTCAATTAGGTCTCATAGAAATTGTTGGTGATATTAAATCTTTACTATGCTAGAATTAAATGGTATGAGGAGCTCACCTCATTTAAATCATTTTCTCAAAATGGTAAGTGTGAAGAGGTTGACTTGGGTCAACCTAGGTCACATATTATGCATAAGAGAAATTAAATCTTATTAAGATAATGAGAGGAAATTATTTCTCTGAATAATTAAAAGTAACATTTAAGATTAGTATGAGAGGAAATTATTTTTCTTAAATGATAAGAAGAACACATCCACTAACTCAATAGTAATGTGTGATGCTAGTTTAAAGTGTGTAGATCATGAGTGTGCCTAGTTTAGTAAATTAGTTTGGTATGATGATTGTGTATCCCGTATTCGTATTTTAGACGCTAGTACCGAGGAGTACCAAGAGGAGGAGGAGGTCTACTTCCAAGGAGAAGAAGACCACTTTGACTAATTCCCCAACCAAGGCAAGATAATACTCTTGCAAAATGCAAAGCTCACCATGAGCAAAGCATTACCCATTTACTTAATATTTATGATCCTACTTCCCAGTTTTACTTTACAAGTCTTATTTACTTTTGTTTTATCAAAGTACTTTTTGATTTATGATTCTTTTGGATAGTATTGGATTAGTACAAGAGTATAAAAGTTAGCCGAGAGCAAAGCAAAGTATTTAGCACCCCTCATACCTAGATGCTAGTGCTAAACTAAAAAAATGACTACTCTAGATGGGAACATGTGTTTATGAAATGATGAAGTTGAAAACCTTGGAATGATGAGTCATTTCCATTGAAAGATTTTGAAGGTGAATATGACATGAATTTGACTTGGTGAAATGACTAAAACTGATGATTGAGTTGGATGCGATACCATTCCAATTTTAAGTACCCCCACAATACCTGATTATGGGTAAGGCTTAGCTGGAAATTTATGTGTCTTACTATGGGTTCCCTCTGAACACACGTCATAGGGGTTACGCTTGAGGCTGCCTCCGTTGTTGAGAAATGATGTGAATTGAGGTGAATTGTACGGCCAAGCCCTGTGCAGTTCCCGGGTTAACAGTTGGTTTTCACCGGGAGGCCAAGCTCATGGGGAGAGGTGCCTATACTAGGGTGTGTAAGTGAAAGGTTAACGGTTGACGATCCGCGTACTGAGTTACAATTATTCGGGGTTTTATCCCTGACGGATGTAATCAAATGTTGTGGCACAAGTGTGCAACCTCTGCAGAGTGTAGAACTATTCGAATAGCCGCGTCCGCGGATATGGACAATTGGAAAGGCCATACTGTTTCCGTCATCAGAATTTATAGCTATGAGACTGGTGAATTTGAACTTGAACTTGAATGGTGACTTTGAATTTGAATCACTGTTATCACCAGAATTTGACCGAGTCAGAGGTGGGCCACGATTGAGATGGACTTGAAGATATACATGGAAGGAAGAACAAGAATTGGCCTTATACACGAAGTTGGGCTGAATTGCCCATGTATCTGTAATATAGTAGATCGCATCTTAGATTAAAAGTTAGAGTTTTACTCGTGCACGGTTAGGTGCACGTCCGAATTAGAAAGTCCGCTGGACTATAAATATGTATCTAGGGTTTATGGAATAAACAACAACTCACGTTCAACCCAAACAAACCAATCTCGGCGCATCGCCAACTCCTTCGTCTCGAGGGTTTCTATCAGGTAAGCGACATGCTGCCTAGATCGCATCTTGCGATCTAGGCAGCACAAGCTCCACGTTGTTCATGCGTTGCTCGTACTGAAGCGTCTTTGATGGCGAGCAACGTAGTTATCATAGATGTGTTAGGGTTAGCATAGTTCTTCGTATAACATGCTTACGTAGTGCAACCCTTGCATATCTAGCCGCCCTCACACCTATCTTAGGTGTGGGGGCGGCACCCCGCTTGATCATTATTTAGTAGATCTGATCCGTTACGATTGCTCCTTGTTCTACAAGGATTAGTTTAATATCTGCAATAGTTAGGCCTTACAAAGGGGGGGAGGATCCAGCGGCGCGTAGGGTGTCGTTCGCAAGTCCTAAACAGGATGTTCCGAGGATCAACTTCATGTTGGTTTTTAGGCCTTGTTTAGGATCGGCTTACGATCACCGTGCGTGGCCGCGAGGCCCAACCTGGAGTAGGATGATCCGATTATGCGGTGAAAACCCTAAATCGTCGTAGATCTCATTAGCTTTATCTTGATCAAGCAAGATCACCATATATTCGTGCACCCCGTACGAATCATGGGTGGATCGGCTCTTTGAGCCGATTCACAGGATAACCTGAGAGCCGATCGAGGCTCGTATTTAATGTTTACGTGTATGCCATGCAGGAAACTAAGCGAGGCATCCCCATCACCTTCCTGACCAGGTATAGGTCAGGTGGCACGCCCTTGCACTTCGCATCGGACGTGTGACCAGAAGAGCATTGCGGGCCGTCGCTCGGAGGGGTCTCAGCCAGCCGCAGCTCTAGGCTCTTCCCGGCTCTACCGTGTTGACCGTCGCTGCCCGCCGGTGGGTTTTGGCAGTCAACACATTCTGGCACGCCCGGTGGGACAATCGTCTACATCAACCACATCGCCATCTACATCTGAGATGGCGGACGGCACGCCAGTCACCTACGAGGAGCTGCCTGACGAGCTCAAGAAGAGATATGACGAGATCAAGGTCACCCTCGAAGCCGACCTCATCGGCTCTTTTCAGAGAACCCGTTCCCATGGCATCAGATGGAAGGGATTCTCACCTCAAGGTGCAGTCGATGGGATAGACCTCTCTGCCCCGTCGGAGGAACGCACCAGGGGCCTGCGGCAGGAGATCAACTACTTGGTGGCTCACTCGCTACACCGCCACTCTGAAAACCTGGTCAACGTGTTGGAGCGTGTCGCTCTGCGCGTGATCCAGGAGATCATGAGCCACCAGTACTCGCCGTCAGGACCAGCTCTCGGGACGCATCAAGGAGAGTTGCCACTCCGGTCCGTCCACCGCTGCCATATGCGTTGGCAGCACCAGCTGAAGTGCCGGCTACACCGGCATTCGTCGTCTACAAGATCGGTGGTGACCCTAGTGACTACCAGTTCTTGGCTGAGGCGCCTAAGGAGATCCCTCAAGGATACGCGTGCACGTATGTGCCAGATTGTGGCAACTGGGCACTCTCAAACCAGGCCACAACATCAGGGACTCCGGCGAAGACAGGAGGAACGTCAGCGACAGAGCTTGAGAAGCAGACGTGGCTAACTAAGTACGCCACCCCGACGAAACTCCAGAGCCCAGCTCCTGCAGTTGGCTCAGAGCTGGAAAAGCAAACATGGCTGGCTAAGTACGCCACCCCGGCGAATCTTCAGAGTGCAACTCCTGCAGCCGGCCACGACGGATCAGATCGGTACCATGCGAGAGACCAGTTCGGCATGGTGCCGAAAGAAGGGCAATCGGCTATTACAAGCCGTACCCAGACGAGTCCGAGATGATCCCGCTGCCCCCTAACAATCGGCTCCCCGACTTCTCCAAATTCGGTGGATCGGATGGCTCCAGCTCCATCGAGCACGTCGGCCGATATTTGGCGCAACTAGGACCGGCTTCGGTGTCGGATCAGCTACGCGTGAGGCTCTTTTCACGGTCCCTCACGAGATCGGCTTTCGGATGGTACACCTCTTTGCCAAACTCCATCCGGTCTTGGAAGCAATTGGAAGAACAGTTCCATATGCAATACCATTCGAAGCTTCCGAGTCTAGCATTGCCGATCTAGCACAACTACGTCGAAGCGCGGAGAAACGGTGACAGAGTATATCCGGCGCTTCAGAATCTTAGGAACCGATGTTATTCGGTTCGTATAACTGCAAAGGAAGCATTCGAGTTGGCGGGAGCTGGCCTTGCTACACAGCTCCAGGAACTGGCGTCCCAAGCAGATTATCCCTGTTTGGCGCACATGGTTCGAAACTATCGGCATATGAACAGCGCCACCCGGACCTATACCAAGACAAGTTCAAGCGTGCAGTAGTCCTGGTCGATGCAGAGGAAGACGAAGTTCCTGCGGGAGACCAAGAAGTGGCAGTGGCTGAGTGGACTCGGGGAGGAACCCCCGTGTCCTGCAAATGGGTAAAGCCACCAGGGCCGCCCAGGGGATTTGATTTTGACGTGACCAAGACTGAACAAATCTTCGACCTCCTGCTCAAGGAGAAACAGTTGACGATTCCTGAAGGTCTCAAGTTCCCCACGGCGCAAGAGCTGAACGGAAAGCCGTACTGCAAATGGCACAACTCGCTCTCCCATGCCACCAACGACTGCAGGGTGTGGCGTCAGCACATCCAAGCGGCGATAGAGAAGGGGCGTCTAATTTTCAACCAGTACGCCATGAAGGTCGACACCCAGCCCTTCCCCGCCGTTAACATGGTAGAAGTCACCTACCCTGAGGGTTGCCAGCCAGGTCCCACGTTCAGCATCAACATGGTAGGACCTGGGAACCACTCTGGCAAAGATGGAGATGAGGGCAGCTGCTCTCATAGCAAGGACACAGAGGAGGCCGCTCCACGCGATCGGCTCCATCATGATGGCAAGCGCTACGTCACAGAGGGAGAAGTGAAGAACATAAGATATCAACGACCTCTCTCTGATCACCTCCTCAACAAATATGTGAGTCAGTATGACCAACGCCGACGGTCCAACTATGATGATGAAGGAGATCGTCTGGCTAGAAAAGCCAGAAGACATCGTCGGCATGATCGCGATGAGGAGGAGCACGAGCGCCGTGCCACGGACAGGTCAAGGGAGCAAGATGACAACGCCAGACACTGGGACTGCCCTTTCTTCAGACACTGCTGGGATTCAGGAATGAGCCGATTGCCCACAATCGGCAACTGCCCAGAATGCAACCAGAAGAAGAAGGAGGCAGCCAACGTGTCTGTGTTCAAGCGCTTAGGGCCTCTCCCGCCACAAAGCAAGCGCGCTGAGTCACCTCGTTGGGCAGATCTTGAGGATTCCGAAGACGAGGGACTAGAAGAAGAAGAAGACAGGTACCACCGTCCAAGGTGGTGCCCTGACGGACTCAGCCGTTCACAAAAACGCAGGGTTCAGCGGTTGCGCGGCCTGGAGGAAGCCGAAAGGTTATACCTGCATACGCTTAGGAAGGCAAGGCCTGATCTGGCTGCAAAGGTTCAGCGAGCCCTGGATGAAGAGGGTCGTCCACGGAAAATGGAGTGGCGCCCCAAACAAAGGAGAGCCGATGATGAAACATCGGCTGGCACGAACATGGTGTTCATCCTCCCTTCGGAGTTCAGTGCTCCAGGGTTAGATGAGATATCCGTGGCACAACTTGACTGCGGCCCACGGCCGGTTATCTTTGAGAAGCCACGAGAAAAGAGCTACAGGCATCTGAAGGCCCTGTACTTGCGAGGATATATCGATGGGAGGCACAGTAAATAAGATGCTGGTGGACACCGGAGCGGCAGTTAACATCATGCCGTACTCTATGCTACGTCGGCTGGGACGCTCTAGCTCGGATCTAATCAAGACCAACGTGACATTGAGCGATTTCAACGGCCAAGCGTCTGAGGCACAAGGAGTTCTGAACGTGGATCTGACCGTAGGAAGGAAAACTATCCCTACAACGTTCTTCATCGTCGATAGCACGAGCAGTTATGCTTTGTCTTCTTTGGGAAGAGATTGGATCCACGCCAACTGCTGTATTCCCTCCACGATGCACCAATGCATAATACAGTGGGATGGAGATGAGGTAGAAGTCGTCCAGGCCGATGACTCAGCCGAAATTTCAACGGCTGGCATGAACGCATGGGAAGCAGTAGGCCAAGAACCCCTCTCAGGCATCAACTTGGACGACTGCGAGCGCATCGATGTGACAAAGGGAAGGGTTAAGCTGGTTTTATCCACTGGCCTGACCATGTAGTTGAAGCAAAGCGATGTGCAACTTGGCGAGGCTGATCCTTGTGATCGGCCCCAAAGGTCTATGAAGGTACATTACAGAACCTTCAGTCAGCGCTCCAATCATTATGGAGGCCGGTCCCAGCAATCGGCCAAAATTATCCTCACCACATGTTCTGCTAGTGTTCGCCCTTGACCCTATCAGGAGCCGACGTGCAAGTACAGTGCCCTGGCTAACCATAAAAGCCGATATCTGCAGTCATCTGGCAGATTCGGCTCGGGGGGCATATAGTCAGATAAACATGTGCAGATAAACACGTGCAGACATGCGTGCCGTGGAACATTGGGGGCCGATTAAGAAAAATCGGCCAAATAAAAAAAAAAATTCGAGTCTCCACCAAATCCAGGCCAGCGGTGGTGCCTTCTGTTGCTTCGAGGGAATAAAACAATGGAATTTCTTCAGCTGCTTCGAGCCGATCCGGGTTCCTGAACCTTTTTGTCAAGGATTTCCAATCTTTGGGGCTAGTTCAGCTGAGACGGAAGGTTATCGGCTGTCTGAGGAAGAAAGGGGATCGGCTTTGGCGCATTTCTCTCTGATATTCTCGCCTCGAGTAAGGCTCGGGGGGCAGCAGGCTCGAGTAAGGCTCGGGGGGCAGCAGGCCTGGTGGATACTCTGTTTCGCTCTGTTTAAAGAGCCGATTGGGATACCATCGGCTGATCCTTCATTGCAACCTTCTTCACAAATGATGAGTACTGAAGAGGATTATTGGGTTTGGTTGGAAAAGTTCAAAGGTTTTCCTGAAGATCCTGCATTTTCCACCAGATTTAGAAAATCATCAGTTGTAGAAGGGAAGGGTGAATTTCAAAGGACCGATGCGGTGCTATCGGCTCATTACGCATTGGCAAAGGGGACGAATCGGCAAGGTCAGTAGAAGAGGGAATCGGCTCAATTAAACACGGAAGAAATCGGCAAAATCAAATTGGGGAAAAGTTCTTCATTGATAGGCGAGATTTCTTACATAAAGAGCTAATCGCTCTCAAAAGGAAATACTAGGGGATACATTGCCCCATCTACTACTGCTGGCCCTATTCTAGAGGTCCTATCTACGGGCCATCACTGCCCTCGTCGTCGCCGCTGTCGGCGCTGCTCCCGGCGGGCTCGTCGTCGCTCCAATGGCCGCCGACCGGGCCCTCGTTGTCTTCATCTTCTTCGTCAGCGTCGTCCTCGTCGCTGTCGAAGTCGCTAAGGTTGCCCGGCCAAGGGCAGAACCGCTTGGCCGGCGGCTCGTCGGAGGAGCTGTCGTCGTCGTCCTCCTCCTCCTCTTCCTCCTCCTCCACCCCCTCGGAGGAGGTGAAGTCATCCCAGGAGAAGCGATCGTCATCGCTCTCCTCCTCCGATTCCCCGTTGGCGAGGAAGCGGAGGTCGCTCTCCCCGTCCGTCGAGGACTGGTCGTCCTCGGACCAGATGGAGAAGTCATGGTCTGACTCCTCCCCGGCCGCAATGGCGCGGCGGATGTTGGCCGCGTGGACCTCCGCCGGGTTGTACTCCGGCGTCGGCTCACGGGATGTGGAGGACTGGCTGGAAGGATCCGATGGAGCAGAGGAGGAAGAAGACATGGTGGCGCAGGAGGGCTTTTGGAGTGCTAATGCGAAGGAGATGCAGAGGAGAACTGTTCGTAGCGGTTAAATAAAAGGGGATATAGTGGAAATTCAATGCCACAGCAGTTTTCGAGGAAGTGGTGCCTAAAAGAAAAAAAAACTGCCAAGTCACGCGGAGAAGTTGAGAAGGCAGGGCATCATGATGAAGGATACTACAACGGTTCTGCCACGACATGACCCGACGAAGGAAAACAGAGTGATTTTGGAATTACCAATTCCAAAACCAGGGGGGCATGTGTTATCACCAGAATTTGACCGAGTCAGAGGTGGGCCACGATTGAGATGGACTTGAAGATATACATGGAAGGAAGAACAAGAATTGGCCTTATACACGAAGTTGGGCTGAATTGCCCATGTATCTGTAATATAGTAGATCGCATCTTAGATTAAAAGTTAGAGTTTTACTCGTGCACGGTTAGGTGCACGTCCGAATTAGAAAGTCCGCTGGACTATAAATATGTATCTAGGGTTTATGGAATAAACAACAACTCACGTTCAACCCAAACAAACCAATCTCGGCGCATCGCCAACTCCTTCGTCTCGAGGGTTTCTATCAGGTAAGCGACATGCTGCCTAGATCGCATCTTGCGATCTAGGCAGCACAAGCTCCACGTTGTTCATGCGTTGCTCGTACTGAAGCGTCTTTGATGGCGAGCAACGTAGTTATCATAGATGTGTTAGGGTTAGCATAGTTCTTCGTATAACATGCTTACGTAGTGCAACCCTTGCATATCTAGCCGCCCTCACACCTATCTTAGGTGTGGGGGCGGCACCCCGCTTGATCATTATTTAGTAGATCTGATCCGTTACGATTGCTCCTTGTTCTACAAGGATTAGTTTAATATCTGCAATAGTTAGGCCTTACAAAGGGGGGGAGGATCCAGCAGCGCATAGGGTGTCGTTCGCAAGTCCTAAACAGGATGTTCCGAGGATCAACTTCATGTTGGTTTTTAGGCCTTGTTTAGGATCGGCTTACGATCACCGTGCGTGGCCGCGAGGCCCAACCTGGAGTAGGATGATCCGATTATGCGGTGAAAACCCTAAATCGTCGTAGATCTCATTAGCTTTATCTTGATCAAGCAGGATCACCATATATTCGTGCACCCCGTACGAATCATGGGTGGATCGGCTCTTTGAGCCGATTCACAGGATAACCTGAGAGCCGATCGAGGCTCGTATTTAATGTTTACGTGTATGCCATGCAGGAAACTAAGCGAGGCATCCCCATCACCTTCCTGACCAGGTATAGGTCAGGTGGCACGCCCTTGCACTTCGCATCGGACGTGTGACCAGAAGAGCATTGCGGGCCGTCGCTCGGAGGGGTCTCAGCCAGCCGCAGCTCTAGGCTCTTCCCGGCTCTACCGTGTTGACCGTCGCTGCCCGCCGGTGGGTTTTGGCAGTCAACAATCACAACAGAGTTGTGGGAATGACAGTAATGTTCCCACTTGAGTTAGTTAGCACATGAGGAGTTTTGTTACTAAAATGTTTCTCAACTAAAATTGGCTTTATGCAAATAAACTTAGAGCTTAGAACACTCTCAATAGTAATGTTAGTACTTACATTAGTATTAGATTGCGAGTACTTAAAGTACTCACGGCTTTGTCCCTGGCTATTCAAATGGCCAGAATATGAAGCCGAGCAGCAGTACGAGGATGACGATCAGCAGGACGTCTACCACAACTAGGATCTTCCAACGTCAAGCGTTGGCCTGTGGACTAGAGAGTCCTTGTATCTTACGCTTCCGCTATGAACTTGTGTTTGTTCGTTGATCATTAGATCAACTATTCGTGTAATATGGATCATGTGATTCCAAGTTGTAAGATATTATGGTTTGTAATGAATGATGACTGTGATACTTAACTATTATGCCTCACAACAACAATTTCCTGGGATTGCGATGTATGACATAATAGGCATCCGGACTTAAAAATCCGGGTGTTGACAAGTTGGTATCAGAGCCATTGTTTGACCTTAGGAGACCCTAGTTAGAAATGGACGTTCTGAAAGATTAGTTTCAAAAAATGAATGAAGTATTTCTGAAAAACTTAGTCTTTGTCTTCTCTTTGAGTTCTTTGGAAAAATAAGAAGTCATGCTCTTCCTTAGAAATATAACTAAAATTTTGCCACACTTGTTCACTTCTCTAACTTAATCCTTCACTTTCAGATGGAGCCCATGAACACGAAGTTTTACCAGCTCGGGAACGGGGGAAGCTTGGTCTTTGAGCACGACCTCAACGCCCTTTCCGACCACCTTGGTCGCCCGCACCCGGAGTTCCATGGAGTGCAGGTCAATGACCAGCCAGGAGGCGAGTTGCAGTGGATCATCACCGCTGACTTGAGGGGCAAGATGGAGACTCCCACTTCTGAGAGGATCCTCTTCTCCTTCAGGGAGAGCAACTGGCTGGATGGACTCGCCCGCGCCCTTCAGGAGGCACTCGCACTCTTGTGCGGGATGAGCGGGGAAGCACTCAGGAGCCCTCGCTTCTCTCACCTCGCGAGGCGTAACTCTGCTGGAGAGCCCATGGACATGTCTCCCCACCCGGAGCTGAAGCACCATGTGGAGCACCTGGACTTCATCCTGTACCACACTCAGCAGGACCTCGACCACGCGTGTGAGTACGCCAACCAGACTCACGCCCACATCATCGAGCAAGGTGAAGCCATCAAGCTCCTCAACAACGACCGCAAGACTCTCCGCCAGCAGCGGGCAAAGAAGGATGCTACCATCACCCGCCTCCGCGCAAAGATAGCTGCGCTTGAGGCCACTGTCAAGGACCAGGAGGAACAGATGAAGAAGATGGAGGAAGATGGAGATGACATTCAGGGAGGAAGTGCCTTCCTGAGTGACGACGACGACTTCGAGGAGGATGAGAACACCGAGGAGGAAGACTACGAGTTCCTCGACGCTGGAGAAGACGACCATGTCGCCATAGATGTAGATGAGGATGAGGAGTAGTTCACTTATGCACTATCGTAGGTGTGAGTTGTATCCCGCCTCATGTATCGTAGCTTGGAGAAGAAGGGTTCTTAAAACCCTTAGTGTGCTAGCTTGTAATGTGTGTTGTTTGTCATGAATGAATGTATGTTTGTGTTATCATGAAAAGACTTCAAGTTTTAACTTGTTGAACTAAAAACACAAAACAAGCCATAGAGAATTTCCCTCTTATCTCATGATCTATCTCAATACTCAGATGGCCCCTCCGGTTCGCAACGTGACTCAAGAAGCAATGATGCAGATGTTGCAAACTATGCTGGAAGGTAGAGAAGCCGAAAGAGCCGAAAGGCAAGCCAACCTTGCAGCACTTCAACAGCTTGCCAACAACAATCAAGGCCACCATGATCATCCAGGATCCAAGCTCAAGAACTTCCAGAATACCAACCCGCCAGTTTTCAGCAAGACAGAGGAACCACTTGATGCAGATGATTGGCTCCAAACCATGGAGAACAATCTAGAGGTAGCTGGAGTTGAAGAGAATGAGAAAGTGCTATTTGCCACGCACTACTTAGCAGGACTAGCAAGAGCTTGGTGGACAAGCACCCGTGCCATGAACGCGGGATAGTTTATGACTTGGACTGATTTCAAACTCAAGTTCAGCAAGTACCATGTGCCCCCGGGTCTGATAAAGAAGATGAGAGATGAATTCCGTGAACTGAAGCAAGGCCGGATGTCCGTGGTGGAATACCGCGACAAGTTTCTCACACTGTCAAGGTACGCCCCGGACGAGACCGACACTACTGAGAAGAGGAAGGAAAGATTCCTGAACGGACTGCATGATGAGATGCAGACTGTGTTGATCAACATCCCCTTCGCCGACCTCGAAGCCCTTGTTGACTCCGCCATCCAAATGGAGGGCAAACTGCACCAAGCCAGCGAGAACCGCAAGCGCCGCATGATGAATCAAAGTGGATCAAGCCACCCCCAGAAGTATCGCCCTAGCTCAAGCGGAGGTTTCACTCCGAGAAACAATAATCCACCGATGCAGAACTCGCACCCCGGTTATCAGAACCGGAGTGGAGGAAACTCGAGGCCAGGAGGCCACAACAACAACAACAACAACAACAGCAACTACAACAACAACAACAACTACAACCGCGCTCCGCCGAGAGCCCCCAACAACAACAACAGCAACAACAACACCAACACCGCACCAAGGACCGGGAGCAATGCAATCCCCGTCGCGAACAAGCAGGACAAGACCACCATCACTTGCTATGAGTGTGGTGTAGTGGGGCATTACTCCAATGAGTGTCCCAAGAGACTCGCCAAGCTCGCAGGCAACCCCGCACCACCAGCTCAGCAGCAACGCCGTGTCTCCACCGGCAAGAAGTTCGCCCCCAACAACCCGAACAACCGCGGAGGTCGCCTCTACCACATGAACACCGAGGAAGCCCAGGAAGCACCTGATGTGGTGCTGGGTATGTTCTCTGTTAACTCAATACCAGCAAGAGTGCTGTTTGATTCTGGAGCATCGCATTCGTTTGTTACAGAAGATTTTGTGTGCACTAGTAAGATTCAACCAATCAGCTTGAAACATGTCATGATAGTTCAAATACCTGGATCAACAACTAAAGCTAGAAAATTTTGCAAAGATGTACCCATTAGAATTCATGAAATAGACTTTTATGCAAACTTGATTGTTCTGGGAACAAAAGGATTGGAGGTAGTCCTGGGTATGGATTGGATGGCGAAACATCATGGATTGATAGACTGCGCCAAGAAGGCCATCACCATGACTAGTAGCACCGGAATAATAATAGAACACATGTCTGAAAAGCTACCCAGAAATTTCACCTGCAACCAAAGTGTAGCTAAGCCAACTCTGGATCAAATCAGGGTCGTTTGTCGATACCCTGATGTGTTTCCGGATGATCTACCCGGTATGCCCCCGGATCGGGATATCGAGTTTATCATCGAGTTAATCCCTGGAACAGGACCTATAGCCCAGAGAGCCTATAGCATGAACCCCGCAGAGTTAGTGGAACTGAAGAAGCAACTGGATGATATGCTGTACAAAGGTTTGATTCGACCAAGTGCGTCGCCTTGGAGATCACCAGTTTTGTTTGTGGATAAAAAGGACGGTGCCACTCGTTTGGTTACGGATTATCGTAAGCTTAACGATGTCACCATCAAGAACAAATATCCCTTGCCGAAGATAGAAGACCTGTTTGACCAGCTAACCGGTGCCCAAGTATTCTCGAAGATTGATCTGAGGACAGGTTACCATCAACTAAAGATCCGAGCAACAGATATTCCAAAGACTGCCTTTACCACCAGATATGGACTGTATGAGTACAATGTCATGTTCTTTGGACTGACCAATGCCCCCGCTTACTTCATGAATCTCATGAATAAGATCTTTATGGAGTTCCTGGATAAGTTTGTCGTTGTCTTCATCGACGACATCCTTATCTACTCCAAATCAGAAGAAGAACATGAGCAACATTTGGAAGTGGTCCTAGAAACCTTGAGGCAGCACAAGTTGTACGCCAAGTTTAGCAAATGTGAGTTTTGGCTGAAGGAAGTAGGATTCCTGGGACACATCTTGTCTGCAGGAAGAATTGCGGTAGATCCCGCTAAAATCAAAACCGTGGAGGAATGGAAAGCCCCAACCACCCAGACTGAAGTCCGAGCATTTCTAGGATTAGCGGGATATTACCGCAGATTCGTAGAAGGTTTTTCAAGCATCGCAAGACCAATGACTCAACTGCTGAAGAAGGACAGGAAGTTTGACTGGAATGACAAATGTGAAGAAAGCTTTCAGCTACTCAAGCTCAGATTAACCACAGCCCCAATATTGATCATGCCCGATGTCACCAAGCCATTCGATGTCTATTGTGATGCATCCAAGACTGGTCTTGGATGTGTGTTGATGCAAGGAGGCAAAGTGATATCTTACCTATCAAGGCAACTGAAGCAACATGAATAGAACTATCCAACTCATGACTTGGAGTTAGCAGCCGTAGTTTTAGCCCTGAAGGTTTGGCGTCATTACCTCATGGGTAATCGATGCGAGATATATTCAGATCACAAGAGCCTGAAGTACATTTTCACCCAGAAGGAGCTAAACATGAGACAGCGCGGATGGATTGAATTAATCAAAGATTACGACATGGAAATTCACTACCACCCCGGCAAGGCCAATGTGGTAGCGGATGCTTTGAGCAGACTGCCGTGTCAGCTGAACTCCATGATCGCAATAGAGCAACCAAGCCTGTATCAAGAGTTTGAACAATTCAGACTAGAGCTAGTGAGCGAAGGATTCCTAGCCAGCATTGAGCTCCAACCCACTTTGATGAGCCAGATAAAGGAAGCCCAGAGGGAAATGCCAGCATTGACGGAATCAAGAACCAGATAGCCGCAGGAAAGGCACCAGGATTCACCGTAGATGAAGAAGGAGTTCTTTGGTACAACGAACGCCTGTGTGTACCGTCAGACTCAGAGTTGAAGCAAGTCATTCTGAAAGAAGCTCACGATACACTGTATTCCATTCATCCCGGAGGAACCAAGATGTATCAAGACCTGAAGGAACAATTCTGGTGGCACGGAATGAAGCGAGAGATAGGAAGCTACATCGCCAAGTGTGATATTTGTCAACGAGTCAAGGCAGAACATCAACGCCCCGCAGGACTGTTGCAACCCCTACAGATTCCTGAGTGGAAATGGGATTCTGTCGGTATGGACTTTATCATAGGATTGCCCAAATCTAGCCGAGGAAATGACTCCATTTGGGTAGTCATCGATAGGTTGACCAAAGTTGCACATTTCATCCCCGTCAAGACCACATACCAAGGCCCAAAGCTCGCAGAGTTATACATATCCAGAATAGTCAGCCTGCACGGAACACCGAAGTCAATTGTGTCAGATAGAGGATCTCAATTCACCTCAAGATTCTGGCAGAAAGTGCATGAAGGACTAGGAACCCGTATGAATTTCAGCACAGCTTATCACCCACAGACTGACGGACAGACCGAGAGAGTCAACCAGATACTGGAAGATATGTTGAGAGCCTGTGTGCTAGAGTACAGATCCAAATGGGAAGACTGCCTACCATACGCAGAATTCTCCTACAACAATAGCTATCAAGCCAGCTTACAGATGGCCCCCTTTGAAGCTCTGTACAGAAGGAAATGCCGTACCCCTCTGAACTGGTCGGAAGTCGGAGATAGTCAAGTCTTCGGCCCCGATGTTCTCCGCGAAGCCGAAGAGAAGGTGCACAAGATCCACGAGTACCTCAAGACCGCCCAGTCAAGACAGAAGAGCTACGCCGACAAGAGACGCCGAGAGATGACATTCGAGATCGGAGATTTTGTGTATCTCAAAGTCTCACCCCTCAAAGGAATGCAGAGATTCCAACTCAAAGGAAAGCTCGCCCCCAGATATGTTGGACCATTCAAAATTATGAGTCGCCGAGGAGAAGTTTCATATCAGCTGGAACTACCGGAAGAAATGTCCGCCGTGCACAATGTGTTTCACATCTCACTACTTCGGAAGTGCCTAGAAGTGCCGGAGAAGACCGAAGTGTTCAAGAACATCGACCACAGAGCCATTGATATCAACAAGGATCTAACATACCGCGAAGTGCCGATTCGCATCCTTGAAGAAGCATTCAGGACCACCCGCACCAGAAGTATCAAGTTCCTGAAGATACAATGGAGTAATCACACCGAAGAAGAAGCAACTTGGGAACGCGAAGAAGACATGAAGAAGGAATACCCAGATCTCTTTAGTACCTAGTTTTCTCTAGATCTCGGGACGAGATCTTTTGTAAGGGGGAAGGGTTTGTAACATCCCAAGTTTCAATAAAAGGAACAAGAGAGAGAGAATTCAAGAATCCAAAAATCAGAGCCAACAAAAACTTTTTCTCATCATATAGGACTATGCATATAGCTCACTTTATTAATTTATTTGAGTGTGCTTTTGCCATGATGCTTGCTTATGTGTTACTCTCACTCTAAAACCCTAACAATGATCACTTGATCATCCAAAGACAAATAAAAATAAAATAGAAAAGAAATTCTAAAAATCAACTTCACACCCACATATGGCCTATGCCATTTTTACAAATCTTTTATCTAGGCCAATTTGGTTTGCACCATTAGTTGTAAATGGATACTAAACACTTTTTAACACTTTTGGAAACAATCAAACTCAATTCAAATCAAATTTGAATCAAATTTGAGCTCACATGTGATTATGGTCACTTGTGCAAATTTCAGCATGATACCCACTTTGAGCCCCTGGTTTTCAATTTTCTCTTTCTACACTTGGCCAAATCTTTGTACCTCTTCCAAGATCTCATCAAGGACTACAACTTTGCTCAAGGCACCCATCTCAAACTCTGTCTCAAATTCAAATGGCAAGCAAGCAAAGTAGGGACTTTGAAACAAATACAAGATCTTATGCAATTTGAGATTTTGCAAACCAACTCCAAATTGAACCAAACCACCACCATTCTACTCCATTTAATATATGATTACAACCCACCAAAAAGATTTGAAAAATTTAAAAATAAAGTTCTTTCGGCCATTTTAACAAACACCTTGCAGGCAGGGTAAAGATTGTTGCCCATACTGATTTTTCACCTTGGACTTGGTCCAACTCTGGCCAACCCTGCAGCACTGGAGCTTCCTCTCACCTCCCTGCACCCTCTCATCAACTTGCCAAGCACTGGAGCATGCCCACTTGACAAAAACTTGCCATGCCGTGGCATGGCATGCCTCTCTCATGCTCTCTCTCACTCTGGTCAATTCCAGCATGCAACACCTTGTCAATCCCCTCCCTCACACTCACCTGATGCTGCCCAGTCCAAGCCACGACCCTCTCTCGCACAGCAACGGCCAGAACACGAGCGCCCAGGGACATCCAGAACTTGCCCATGCCGCGCCAGAGCGCGCATGGCGTTCACCCTGGACGCGCCAGAGCGCGCTGACGCCCGCGTCCTCGCACCACCTCGACCTCTCCTCTCAGCGCCAGTCGACGCACGACGAGTCACTGGACCGCCTGGACACACTCACCTGCCCGCGGGAACGCCAGACGCGACGACCACGACGACGACCGTCCGCCATGGCCTGAGCACTCCCATCAAGCGCACCATCGCTGCAGAGCCTCGCCAGAGCCACGATCACGCGCGTCAGCCTCGCCAGTGCATCAGCAACACGACGCGCCCATGCCTTGCCTTTTCGCTGCCCTGGAACGATGACGACGACGGTGACCCTAGCTGAGCGCCGCGGACACCTCTCGCTCCTATAAAAGGAGGGCCTCTCCCACCGATTTGAGCACACCATTCTCTCCCTCTCATCCTCACAGCACTCCTCGCCACCTCAATTTCACCGATTAGCCGCCGGAGACCTCCAATCGCAAGCTCGCCGCCGCCGCCAGTACACGGAGCAAGCCGGAGCAGGAGGCCACCCCAGGACACGCTGCTGCTACCAGGGAGATCCTCGTCCTCGACAACGACGCGGCGCACCACTCCGACGCTCGCCGGAGCTTCGACGACCGCTCCGACCCCCTACCGCCGCCGCCAGTGAGTGCACTTCTCGCCGTCGACGACGACGCTCCTCCACCGTGCGATCCTCTTCTAATCGCACGGCCCTCCCTTCGCGTACCGCTTCGCGCGTTGGAACCCACTGACAGGTGGTTCCCACCTTGTCAGCTGAACCCCCTGCGAAGCTGGGCCGGCCCAACTCCCTTCCTCTCTGCCTAGCTCGTTAAGATCTCCCGCCAGCCCACGGTTTGAATTCAAATTTGAAAAATAGAGAAATACCCCAATCTGATGCAAACTTTGGAATTTAATAAGGACAATTCTACTAGGCTAAATTTTACAAATTTTATATTTTTGGAAACCTTAGGAAATTATCTACACAATGCCACTGGTTAGAACCCTAGATCTGTTGTAGAATTAAAGTGAGAAAATAAACAAGGCAGAGACTTTTCTGCCTTAGAATAATTCTTGAAATTCAACCCTAACTGCTTTTCAAATAATTCCAACACCTATAATTCACATTTCACTTATACTAATTGTTTATCCAAAAATATGCCATGCTTACTTTGAATGATCATGGCCTAGTTGAATTAAATGACTTTATGGCTATTTCTAGTCAAAGATATTGTCCAAAACTATTAAGAAATCTTATGAGAGAGTTTCTCTCATTTAAATCTTGTCACCACCAATTTCAAATGAAGTAGAGACTCTGGTCAATTAGGTCTCATAGAAATTGTTGGTGATATTAAATCTTTACTATGCTAGAATTAAATGGTATGAGGAGCTCACCTCATTTAAATCATTTTCTCAAAATGGTAAGTGTGAAGAGGTTGACTTGGGTCAACCTAGGTCATATATTATGCATAAGAGAAATTAAATCTTATTAAGATAATGAGAGTAAATTATTTCTCTGAATAATTAAAAGTAACATTTAAGATTAGTATGAGAGGAAATTATTTTTCTTAAATGATAAGAAGAACACATCCACTAACTCAATAGTAATGTGTGATGCTAGTTTAAAGTGTGTAGATCATGAGTGTGCCTAGTTTAGTAAATTAGTTTGGTATGATGATTGTGTATCCCGTATTCGTATTTTAGACGCTAGTACCGAGGAGTACCAAGAGGAGGAGGAGGTCTACTTCCAAGGAGAAGAAGACCACTTTGACCAATTCCCCAACAAAGGCAAGATAATACTCTTGCAAAGTGCAAAGCTCACCATGAGCAAAGCATTACCCATTTACTTAATATTTATGATCCTACTTCCCAGTTTTACTTTACAAGTCATATTTACTTTTGTTTTATCAAAGTACTTTTTGATTTATGATTCTCTTGGATAGTATTGGATTAGTACAAGAGTATCAAAGTTAGCCGAGAGCAAAGCAAAGTATTTAGCACCCCTCATACCTAGATGCTAGTGCTAAACTAAAAAATGACTACTCTAGATGGGAACATGTGTTTATGAAATGATGAAGTTGAAAACCTTGGAATGATGAGTCATTTCCATTGAAAGATTTTGAAGGTGAATATGACATGAATTTGACTTGGTGAAATGACTAAAACTGATGATTGAGTTGGATGCGATACCATTCCAATTTTAAGTACCCCCACAATACCTGATTATGGGTAAGGCTTAGCTGGAAATTTATGTGTCTTAGTATGGGTTCCCTCTGAACACACGTCATAGGGGTTACGCTTGAGGCTGCCTCCGTTGTTGAGAAATGATGTGAATTGAGGTGAATTGTACGGCCAAGCCCTATGCAGTTCCCGGGTTAACAGTTGGTTTTCACCGGGAGGCCAAGCTCATGGGGAGAGGTGCCTATACTAGGGTGTGTAAGTGAAAGGTTAACGGTTGACGATCCGCGTACTGAGTTACGATTATTCGGGGTTTTATCCCTGACGGATGTAATCAAATGTTGTGGCACAAGTGTGCAACCTCTGCAAAGTGTAGAACTATTCGAATAGCCGCGTCCGCAGATATGGACAATTGGAAAGGCCATACTGTTTCCGTCATCAGAATTTATAGCTATGAGACTGGTGAATTTGAACTTGAACTTGAATGGTGACTTTGAATTTGAATCACAACAGAGTTGTGGGAATGACAGTAATGTTCCCACTTGAGTTAGTTAGCACATGAGGAGTTTTGTTACTAAAATGTTTCTCAACTAAAATTGGCTTTATGCAAATAAACTTAGAGCTTAGAACACTCTCAATAGTAATGTTAGTACTTACATTAGTATTAGATTGCGAGTACTTAAAGTACTCACGGCTTTGTCCCTGGCTATTCAAATGGCCAGAATATGAAGCCGAGCACCAGTACGAGGATGACGATCAGCAGGACGTCTACCACAACTAGGATCTTCCAACGTCAAGCGTTGGCCTGTGGACTAGAGAGTCCTTGTATCTTACGCTTCCGCTATGAACTTGTGTTTGTTCGTTGATCATTAGATCAACTATTCGTGTAATATGGATCATGTGATTCCAAGTTGTAAGATATTATGGTTTGTAATGAATGATGACTGTGATACTTAACTATTATGCCTCACAACAACAATTTCCTGGGATTGCGATGTATGACATAATAGGCATCCGGACTTAAAAATCCGGGTGTTGACACATTTGGTGGTGGCACCGCATGATAACCCCCTTGATGTTCCGCAACCGGTGTGTCATCATCCTTCCCTTTTGTTAAAGTGCCAGTATCCCCAACCCCTTCCTTTTGTGAATCTTTTGTCGCTTCCACGACAAAATCAACAAGAGGAAGAGTGTTAGCTTTTGGTGGCGGATCCTCGGCACTTGCTATTGGTGGAGGGTTTGGTTTTTGAACCACCAACTCCATCATCATCGCCTTCATTTGGGCAATGATGGATGACTCCAATTTCTTGAGGTCATCCAACGTGGCCGTCGTGGAATCGATGGGCGATGATGGAGCAGGTGGCTCAAGGGAAGGTGACCCATTCACAACCGTCTCTTGTTCGGCCATTTCTTAGGTGGTAAAGCCCGAGCAAGAAAACCTTGCTCTGATACCACTTGAACGGATCGTAGCGAACAAGAGGGGGGGGGGGGTGAATGGCGCTACGGCAAGTTTTAGTCTTTTTCAAGATTTAGTGCAACGGAAGGTAAACGTGTGACTTTTAGCAATGGGGGTGATCCTACAATGAAGCTAGAGCATGTGCAACAAGTAAAGGAATAACCAAGATAGAGAAAGTAAGGAGCGAGACAACCGGGGGGCGCGAGGCGAGTCAAGGTTTGTTTCCCGCAGTTCCCTCCACTAAAGGAGGTACGTCTGCGTTGAGGAGGTGCTAGTCTCACACAAGAGACTAGGCGGCCACACCACGAAGGAAGGCCTCACCCTCTTCCTCGAAAGAGCTCCACAGAGGTGCTCTCCCTCTTCCACTAAGGCACCGGTCGAGGCGGTGATTCCTTCACAAGGTTGGGGCGAGCTCCACACACACAAGGATGCTCCCAACACCCTATGGAGCTAGTACACCACCAAGCTAGACTCCATAGCTGCACATCTCCAATGCTCCACCATAGGAACCCATCACCAATGCTCCACCATAGGAACTCTTCCAATGCTCCACCAAGAAACTATCCAAGGCTCCACCAAGAAACTCTCCAAGGCTCCACCAAAGGAACTCCCCAATGCTCCACCAAAGGAACTCTTCTCCAAGATCCACCAAAGGAACCCTACCATCAAGATCCACTAAGGAATAGCTAGTATTTGTGAAATCTCTCTTGGTAGAACTATAGATCGGGGTCTCCTCCACCTATCCTCAAAATTAGGGCAAGATTGGTTGGAGGGGGAAGGAGATCCTCAAGGATTAAGCTCAGCAACAATGGAGGAGAGAGAAGGGGAAGAGATAAAATCGGGTGGGGAAGAAGGGGCCCTTAAATAGGCTCCTCCAAATCCAACCGTTATACCCAGTTTTGGCCTAAGCGGTACTACCGCTTTGGGGTAAGCGGTACTACCGCTCTGAGTTCAAAATCGACCCAGATCTGGTCAAAGGACACAGAGCGGTACTACCGCACGAGGTACCGCTCGTGGTACCGCAATAGGGTCCAGACCTTACTGGACTCGAAGCGGTACCAGGGCGGTACCGGGGCGGTACTGCCGTAACGCGTTACGGTACCTCGAGCGGTACCGTGAGCGGTACTACCGCTCATGAGCGGTACTACCGCCCCAGGTACTGCAGGGGTACCGCAAGTCGTTCTGTGGGTCAATTTCAGCTCAGAACTTAGAGCGGTACCGTGGGCGGTACCTATAGGGGTAGCGGTACTACCGCTACAGGTACCGGTAGTACCGGCCTGGCTAAAACTGGTTTTCTTCCCTTTTTCTCTCCAACTTTGTTACCTCGCTAAACACATGAAAAACCGGAAAACCTATCAACTACGCTTCAGTCTTCTGATCTTGACGCGTCCGGCGAGGTTACCATGTACTTGCAAATCTAACAATGATACTCAAGGCACACGGTGAGATTACTCAAGTGTTGTCATCAAACACACAAAACTTGGGGTGTGAATTTTGCTCTTACAATAGTTCATCGATTCCATCCTCCATATCCTCCATAACCATAGCCATCACCATTGTAATAGAGATCTCCTTGAGAATTGGCGATCATTGTATGAATATTGTGATTTCAATCTAAGTATTTTGCACAATGATTTCTATCTTTGTATTTGATCTTGATATTATGTGTGAGTAGTCCTCAGGGGCTGCAGGTTGGGGTGAATCCTCGCAGCGTTCATGTGCATCTAATCTTATGTTATGTGTAAGGATTGAATAAAAGTTTTGCGATCTTGTATCCTTATCTCTTTGCCTCGTCTTTCATGATCTGCAGGTACCCATATCATTCGAATCGATCAAGGGAAGAGGTGGGATGAGTGGAGAATGGCGTGCTACCGCGAAACCTCAGTGACAAAAAAGGGAAAGTACTTGTACATGTTTAGTGATTCATTCGGGATCATAGCACAATCGTCTAGCTTAAGGTTTTGGTATGTATTTACTTAAAAACTGTTGTTGCTTGCGGCTGTGTGGACAATGGTTTGAAAATTAGGCTCTTGTCACCTCTACCTTTAGGGGCAAGGGTATTTACGGGTGTGCTACTCACAAATCTTTTATCTCTATTTTATTGTTGGAGATATGCCCGAGAGGCAATAATAAAGTAGTTATTGTTATATGTTAGTGTTCATGATAAATTTTTACACCACATGCTATAACTGTATTAATAGGAAACATTAATACATGTGTGTTGTGTAAACAACCAGAGTCCTTAGTAAGCCTCTCGTTTAACTAACTTGTTGATTAATAGATGATCATGGTTTCCTGATCATGAACATTGGATGTTATTAATAACAAGATTATATCATTAGGTGAATGATGTGATGGACACACACCCATAGTAAGCATAGCATAAGATCAAATCATTAAGTTCAACTTGCTATAAGCTTTTGATACATAGTAACCTAGTCCTTCCACCATGAGATCATATAAATCACTTACACTGGATGGGTACTTTGATTAAATTGTAACGACCCGGAAAAACCCCAAATTAGATTTTTCACCGCTGCTTGTTTTTTCGTGTCGTTCCAAGTTCATCACGACATATGCATCATACCATCCATGTTTTTAACAAATAAAATTATTTTATAAACCCTAAACTTTTTTCTTTTCCCTCTCATATGGTTTATAAAATAAACCTCCTCTATGTATTTTCATTTAACAAAACCCTAACATAAAACCATTATATTGTTTTTTGCTAAAACTCTCTGTCTCTTATTTTATCTCTCTTTCCATCTCGGTATTTAAATTAAAATCTATGTTTAAATGGTTTCGAAATCAGTGTGCAAAGCAGTTTTAAAACAAAAGAGAAAAACAAGTTTCTAAAAAAAACTCTAGCTACTTAGGTTCTAGGATTTGGGAAATGGTTCCCTTATATTAATAGTCTAGGTTTCCACTCTAGCTGATGTAGAAGCTGACTCCTTTGACTTCATTTATTGGGTTCTTCATCTTGTTGCAGTAGACTCCTTTGTCTTCGAGTTACACGGTAGTTTCTCCTTCGGTGCCTCCATAACTAAGCAGGGGATTCAAAGAGGGAGAAGTACGAGAGTACTCAACAAGTTCATTATAGGAAATAGGTGTATCATGCACTAGCTACAGCCACAAATCAGAAAGTCATAGGGGAATGAAGTTTTTGTAATCATTTCTTCAGAAGGTTTATTTTATTCTAAAAACTATGCCCGTTAGTCTTCATGGATTGACCAGAACTTCATGGAGTTCCTTTGCTGCCGCGTTCGTAGTTCCCTTCTCGGAACAGGGAGTGACAACCACAATTCAATACTCTCTGCAGAGGTGCGTTACTTTTCCCATAAGAGAACTTATCCTTGTTGCCAAACGGGCGTATACTTTCCCGTCCACACTTCCTTGGTGTGAGGCCCGGTATAAGAACCAAGTCAATCATTGCCTTCTCCGCGACCCTGCATACCCACCCTTTTGTCCATCCGTACATCCCCGGTAGACTTCTCCCGATCATACGGCTTTACCCCCAACGTACTATGGACAATCCATCATTGACGGCAGAGCGCACTCATCCTCAAGCATGGTGATTAGTCCTAGATGAGTAGTACCCTTGCAATGGAACCTCCACCATCAACACACATACCATGGTTACATTTCCCACCACATAGTCATATTCATAATTGTAAAAAATTATTTTGCTTTCCAATGCAAGGGTGATCAGTATAGTACTTTGCATATAGTTTGATAAAAATAATCAAATGACATGAGCAAGCGATGAACTTTCCTTTCGTGACTGCAAGATTATGCAGGCAAAAGCTTCGATACGTGATAACTCCAAATTCTGAACTACCATCATTGTCCGGTAAGAACAATGTTGAAAGAACTGGCAAAGATGCTATAATGCATAGTATAGGTGCAATCGCCCCGAGCGTAACCTAACCCCGATGATTTAGGATTGGGTGAGTTGTAAAGATTTCTTTAGGGTGTGTTGCACTTTTAGGATGGTTCTCAAACAAGGTTCTTATCATACACACAAGAATAATGTTTGCATAATCAGTAAAGAGTAGTTGTCAGTTTTAAGTCTTATAGTGCATGGTTGATGATTACTTATTTTATATCTCAAAAGAATAACTTTTGAAGAACATGTTATTTAAGAAATAATAAGTATTACAAGTAAGAACTATTTGTTTCTATGTTTTTCTTGATATTTACTTCAAAAGAGTAAAACAAGTTTAATAAAGAAAAGAACTACTGCAATTAGGGTCTATGTGCTTCTAGAGTTTACTATTGGATTCATCTAATTCACTACTAGGGACTAGTTGGTTCTTAAGTAGAATGGGTCTATATGCAGTAAGTATTGGCAGATTTATGACTATGGTTGATCATATGTATCATATCAAAGGATGGTTATCAAGGCGGTGCCATGAGTTAAAAATTACGTTTTACTATGACTTCTCATTTGCTTCCCTAATTAATCAATAATGAGTTCCTAAACTAGGTGGTTTATTATCCTCAAGTAAGGTTTAGTTGAGTAGGAGCATGTAAGGTGATTTCCTATCTAGTGGTATTATGGTTGATTACCATGGTTCTTCTAAGTTGTGGGTTAAGGTTGAGGATATGCAACAAGTTAATTACGATTCATCATTATGTGCAATTGAGTCTTTCAAATAGTATTAGAGGAACCTTACATAGTTGAGTTCATAAACATCTAAGGCTTGCAAGACTTGGTTAGGCATTAGCACCATGAGGTGATACTAGTTGGTCATATAAGGTTTATTCAAAAATGAAGACATGAAATGATGGAGCATGCATCAATTCTATTAGGGTGAATCTATGAGTAAGAGTGCAAATCATATGATCACATTTCATAACTTCCTAGGGTTTTAGAAATGTGAACAACTTAGGGTTCTAACATAAAATAATAGGGTTAAGGGTTTTTATTCCTATTGAAACTAGGTTTCTAAATTGTTATGTTATCCTTAAAATAATAATTGGAAATAGAGTTTAAGTTACTAATTACTTTAAAATAAAATTAATAATGGTCTTAGCATTTTATTATTTTAAAAGATTTAATAAATAAGATAAATACTAGTTAGGGTTTAATTTCAAGAATTAGGGTTCTATGGTTGTTATTAAACTTTTAAAATAATAACCTATTAACTAAAAAGGTTAAAGTAAATAAATAACTTTTTACTACAAAATAATATTACTTTTTAATACTTTCTTGCTTTGTTATAATTTAAAGGAAATGGTAAATGGTAATTTGCAATTTAGGGTTTTTTAAAATATCACTAATATGAAAATATGATAAATAAAATTAATCTTAAGATTTTCTTCACTTACTGAATAGTTATTATTTACTTTTGAAACTTAACTAATTATTAAATTCAAATTGTATTATGGATAAAAGAAAAGGCATAATTAATACAGGTTTAAATAATTGAATTTTTATTTTGACAAACATTTTCATATTATATTTTTATTGAATAGAGTTTATTTTGTGAGAATTTTGATATCTTATTTGTATTTTTCTGATTTGAAATGAATTTTATAAATTTTGGAAAAGTTTCAGTTATTTTTTGGAATTTGGAATTTTAAACAAAAAACTAAATGTACAGGACTAACCGTGGCTACTGCTACTGACTGGTGGGTCTGGTCTAGGTCAGCTGCCTCGTTGGTAATTGAGTGGGTCAAACATGCCATCGGGTCCCACTGCCACGTTGACATCACTAGCGGCTTGACGCCGGCGAGTCAGAGCGCGACAGCGACACCGATTTCGAGCTCCCAAGATGGTCTAATGGTTGATTCCAAACCGCTACTACACGACGAGTCGATTGGTGATGGTTATACCCTTAGGGGATCACCGAAACATTGTCGGCGACCACCATCTGCACGGTGGCTCCGACCTAAATACGAAATGGAGCTAGAGCCCTAGAAATGATGCAAATAAGGGGTCTATGAATGCGCACGCTCAACCTGGTTCTAAAGGTATGGTCGACGACGCTGATGGTTGACGGAGATGAGCTTGATTCCACCATTACCGGCGATACGGAAGGGAACGATCAAATTCGTGTCGCCTCGACCTCCCCTTGATGTTGGGCTCGTCCCAGATGATCTACACAACAAGGCGCATGTCCTCGACCATTAGGTAGATGCTAGGGTTGCTCCTATCTTCGGCTTCTTCCTCGATGCCGACGACATGTAGTGGATGATTGGGAGAATTTGGGTGAGTTAGAGAGGGAATGGAAAGGTGGTGAAGATCAAGGATATCACGGCGGTTCTCCTCTTCTATTTATAGGCTGTGGCAAGGTCGGAATCATCGGCACGTCGCCGGAGACGGTGCGGATGGGACGATGACGATGAGCACGATTTAGGCACGAATCTTGGCGTGATTTGGATAGGATGGACGTGAGAAGAATTGGGCGCAGTTCTGAGACGGTGGGCGACGTCCAGGTCGTCCTTATCGTCAACGAGGGATGTGCCCGGCGAGCCTCATCGCGGTGGCATCCACGGAGAAGAAGAAGACTTCTTTTTTCTTATTTTTATTCAAAGGGGTACGGTGGGCTGGGCTGGCGTCGTGGACTTGCTCATGGGCTGCTGAGGCCTGCTGTGGCAAGGTAAGCCCCTCTCTTTTCTATTTCTATTATATTTTATGTTTTGTATTTTGGTGTTTGAATTCATATTTGAATTTTGGTTATACTTGCAGATTCTTAACTATTTGAATTCCACTAAGATTTGATAATAATGATTATTGCATCCTTTTGTTGGTCAAACAAATATTTAATGTTTGATTAAATTTGTATTTTTTGTGAGGGTCATTCCAAATTTAAAATAGACATGAATTTATGTGTTCATTTCAATTCCTTTTTATTTAGAAACCAAATATGTTTAAGTGATTTGAAGTTTATGAAATTTTCATGGTAAAAATATTATTAGGTTTTGCTAATGTGCTTAACAATATTGGTTGTTCATATGTATTTTAAACATGGCTAGAATTTAATGTAAGGGTGTTAATGAAAATGGTGTTAGGGTCATGATTTCATGTGCCAAATTATTTCTAAATTTTTGAATCTAGTTTGGTTTACTTTAAGGTTATGAATATGGTTTAATTATCACATTGATTTGAAATACCTAGACATATCATGTGGTTCTATAAGTCATGCATTTTCTAACATGGATACTTTAGTTATATGGTACTTGGCAAATTTGTCCACTAAAATAGAACATGTAGGGTTTCCTATTGGTTTTACACTGATCACCCAAATGGCATTAAGCTTGAGGTATATTTATGGCTTGAGTTGATACTTGTGATCCATGATACACAAATTAGGAAATAGTATTTTATGTGGAGTGGATATCATGTGAAATGGTTTAGGGTTTTGCTTATGTTTCACTAATAGAAACTGTAAGGGTACATTGCCCCTTTGTGTGGTTTTGGTAATTAATGACAACCCCTATGGACTAATGTTTTCATTGAGTTTATATGAAGGAATATTCCATAGGTACTACTTGTACTCCATGTGTTGAATTCGAGTATGGATGCCATGAAGATAAAGATACACCTTGTGTATTGGCATCAAGATCATCAGTCATAGAGCATGAGAAGATACAAGGTTGACCAATACAAAGAGTTAAGAATAGATTCAAGATTGGTCAACACATGAAGCATGAAGAATGTGCCACGAGAAGTCATGTGACCATGAGAGGATGACATCAAGTGATGATCGTCATCAAGGTTGAATTGGGCAAGTTCAAGTTCAGCATCTCAAGAGGATCATATACTTGAAGCTTGTCGTCCATTTGGTGATAATGGACATGTGAAGATGTGCATCAATGGAGCTTTCCCATCATGGTGTATGGGGGAGCATTTGTGAGTCTTCACGGAGTAACAATGATCAAGTGAGGCATTCTGGCTTGAGTGGAGCTTGAAGAGTTATCATCAAGATCAAGCGGGATGCGCAAGGCAAACGTATGGCTTGCTAGGTTTTCCTTTTACCGGTCTCAAGGTGGTTGATGGGAGACCGGATTATAGGATAGATAGCCGCACTATCAAGAGGGGCTTTCGGTTGGGTAACTTGATCACACCGTCTTAGGGAGCTCAATCCTTTGCATACTTTGAATATCCCTATTGCTTCTTGGTGTTTCTCTGTGAGAGGTTCTTGAGCTTGTTGCTAGCTTTACAACAAGCCCAAGTTCATCGAAAACAGAATTCACATGCATCTTCTATTGCGTTTTCGAGTTTGGACGTCTTCACCATTTCTTCACCATTTTTGTTGGGGTTCTATTCGTCGTTATCTTTCCAACAAAATTGGTTTCATTCAAATCGGAGTTCGGGAGCAATAGTTATTAAAGAAAAAGGAAAAAGGAAAAGAAAAAGGGGGAAGGCAAGCCGGCCGGCCGGCCCAGCCACCGGCCCATCCGGTCCATGACCGGATCTGGAGCATGTGCTAGCCGGGTTGGGTCCAGTGGGCCATCTGGCCTGGTCCGGCCCAGCAGCCGGCTGTCGATTGGCCTGTCCGGCCTGCGCCCCGGCCCGACCGGACGCTGCACCGGCTTGGCCACTTCTCCCCCTGCGCGGCCCACTTGCTCGCCCTGGCTGGGCCGCCATGCCCGCCGCGCGGCCTGCTGCCCCATCCGGCATGGGGTCCGGTTTGGCCGGGCTGCTTGCCGGCCGGTCTGGCTGCTGCTCCGGTCGGCCGGCCTGTGCGCCAGCTGGGCCGATTTTTCCTGTGCGTTTTTGGTGTCCTTTTTCCCCCAACGGTTATTTCTTTTCCCTAGCTATAAATAGCCCTTCTTCCACCTTGAGCAAGTTAGTTCTTCCCATTCTCTCTCCACCATTGTTGTCTTTGAAGAACTTGCTCTCTCTCTCGATTCCCCCCCATGATTCTTGCTCATTCTTGAGGGATCTAAGAGAGGAGATCTAGATCTACAATCCCCACCAATCCATTTCTACTCTAAGTGAGGGGAACCCTTTGGATCTAGATCTTGGAGTCTTTTATTGACTTTCCCCATTGTTATTCCTCTCTAATCTCTTCCTAGCATTCGTTGCTTGGGTAGGATTTGAGTGTGAAGGATTTGAACACCTTTTGTGTTCTTGCTTTGCATCATTGCATATTGTTGAGCTCTTCACCATGATTAGTTCGAGTGAGAGACCGTGAGCTTGTTACCCTTGGAGGGAAACCTCCTAGTTGGCTTGGTTGGTGTCCCGGTGATCTCTTCGTGGAAGATTGTGAAGGGCCCCGGGCTTCTCCTTCGTGGAGCTTGTGAAGTGGTTGTGGAGCTTTCCATCTCCGGAGTGGAGGAAAAGCTAACCATAAGGAAAGGGCCATTATCCTTCGTGGGTGTGGCTCGAAGAATAAGGTGGGCCTTCGTGGCATTGGGGAATCCTTTGTGGTACCTCCACTCCTCCAAACGTGACGTACCTTCTTGCAAAGGAAGGGAACACGGGAATACATCCTCGTCTCCGCGTGCCTCGGTTATTTCTATACCCGAGCTCTCTTTCCTTGTGATATCCATCGTGCTTGAAGTACATATATCTTGCTATCACTTGTGTTACATATATCTTGTGCCTATCTTGCTTAGCTCTAGTTGTTATTGTTACACTTAGTTGAGCTTAGCATATTTAGGGTTTGTTCTTGTAATCTAAACGTTAGTTTACTTCCGCATTCTTATAAGACAAATCCATAAGAGTTTTTAATTGCCTATTCACTCCCCCATCTAGGCGACATCTCGATCTTTCAGAAACATAAGTGGACATGAGGTGTGGTAGGGTTCTATTTATGATCCCAAATGCTACATGGATTGGAATTCAAATGTGGTCTAGGGTTTCAGTTGTGATCACCCAGGTGATGCACAAACTAGGATTGGGATATAGGCATAAACTATGGTTATGTTTTATTGGCTAGGGTTACTCTTCCTCACCTTGATAGGATTCTTATATCAAGACATTACTAGGTTGTCTCAAGTGTTTGGATATGCAAGGTTTAAGTGTAATGCCATTACTCCTCCACTCAAGATATGAGAAATGATCTAGGGTTGACTTCTTGTAATCTACCTAATTTCATGTGATGGATGATATCTGATTATCACATAGGTTGATCTTATGATCTAAATCTACAAGACATGGTCATGCATTAGACATGATCAACTTATTCCTCACTAATCTATCTTTATTATTCCTCTCATCACCCTCATCTAGATTCCTAGGGTTTATGAGCATTACCAAATTGTAATGATCATAATATTGACCTCTCCTAATTCATCCCTAGAAACAGGTTCTCACTTACCATCAAGTGTTGGCTAGGTTAGGTAGGGTTTAGTACTTGGCTTGTATTTCTTATAGCATTAGTTAGTATCAATGACTTACCTCACTTGGATAGGTTTGAATATAAACCTAGTTTCTACTCAAGAGTTGATATAAATACATATGGATGGTCCTCTCCTTTCTCGGAGGTTTATTAGAAATGAGTTTGGAGAAACAGGATTGGAAGAGTCAAGGTTTGATAAGGAATTAATGTGAATGTCCTTGACATGAGTTCAATATTGTAGTTGAAAATATACCATGTGGATCATGGTTGGAATATTGACTTAGTAAAAGGACATGGAAAAGATAAGTAAAGAATAATTTCTTAATTATTTATGTTCTTTGTTTATAGTGGAATAAACATGCATGTGTTGTTGTAAGGAATACCATATTGAATTCTTTTATAAGATCTGGTAATTGATCCTTACTTAGGGTGTTGTTACTGTAAAACTAATCTCATTTGATCTAGCCCATAGATCAAATTATCTCTACCCAAAACAAGGTTTTAACAAAAATCACAATGAAGTTTATAGTGATTGACTTGATGATCTACTTCAATTCCAGCAAGTCAAGTGAAACTTCAGTTACTGTGACAAGTTTTATTTGAAAGAGCGAAAATTCCCCGGATTTTCTATGCATGAATTCAATTCACACTCTCGTGTTCTCTCATTTTTGTAGCCTCTAAACCTGGGATATTACATACTCTCCCCCTTAAACTGAACTTCATCCTGAAGTTCGAACGCTCTCACGTTTCGGAATATGGAAATGACTTGAACAGATCACGATCCTTCTCATACTCCGTAGTGATCTCATTAGATATAATCGAATATATCTCTTGTCCAAATGTTCTGGTGTCTGATGCTAAACATCTGATACTTTCTTTAATTCTATGATTTATTCCAACACTCTAAGCTTATTGTCTTGCTCTTCAAAGATCCTTGGATTAGGACATCTTTTTGTGCTTATGGATTTTACTAATAATTGTGGTGACAGTTTCCTATCTGGGTATCCAAATCTTGGTTCTAAAAGTTTTGTTTAAGGTAAGGTATTGTTTTCCCTTACTACCATAACTATAGTAATGGTACTTGGTGATACGTCTCCGACGTATCGATAATTTCTTATGTTCCATGCCACATTATTGATGATATCTACAAGTTTTATGCATACTTTATGTCATATTTATGCATTTTCTGGAACTAACCTATTAACAAGATGCCGAAGAGCCGATTCTTTGTTTTCTGCTGTTTTTGGTTTCAGAAATCCTAGTAAGGAAATATTCTCGGAATTGGACGAAATCAACGCCCAGGGGCCTATTTTCACACGAAGCTTCCAGAAGACCGAAGAGTCAACGAAGTGGGGCCACGAGGTGGCCAGGAGGTAGGGCGGCGTGGCCCAAGCCCTGGCCGCGCCGGCCTGTCTCCTGGGCCCCTCGCGATGCCCCTTGACCTGCCCTTCCGCCTACAAATAGCCTTCGTCGCGAAACCCCCAGTACCGAGAGCCACGATACGGAAAACCTTCCAGAGACGCCGCCGCCACCAATCCCATCTCGGGGGATTCAGGAGATCGCCTCCGGCACCCTGCCGGAGAGGGGATTCATCTCCCGGAGGACTCTACACCGCCATGGTTGCCTCCGGAGTGATGAGTGAGTAGTTCACCCCTGGACTATGGGTCCATAGCAGTAGCTAGATGGTTGTCTTCTCCTTATGTGCTTCATTGTCGGATCTTGTGAGCTGCCGAACATGATCAAGATCATCTATCTGTAATGCTATATGTTGTGTTTGTTGGGATCCGATGAATAGAGAATACTATGTTATGTTGATTATCAATTTATATCTATGTGTTGTTTATGATCTTGCATGCTCTCCATTATTAGTAGAGGCTCTGGCCAAGTTTTTACTCTTAACTCTAAGAGGGGGTATTTATGCTCGATAGTGGGTTCATGTCTCCGTGAATCTGGGGGAGTGATAGAAACCTCTAAGGTTATGGATGTGTTGTTGCCACTAGGGATAAAACATTGATGCTATGTCCGAGAATGTAGTTATTGATTACATTACGCGCAATACTTAATGCAATTGTCTGTTGTTAGCAACTTAATACTGGAGGGGGTTCGGATGATAACCTGAAGGTGGACTTTTTAGGGATAGATGCATGATGGATAGCGGTCTATGTACTTTGTCGTAATGCCCAATTAAATCTCACTATACTCATCATAATATGTATGTGCATGGTCATGCCCTCTTTATTTGTCAATTGCCCAACTGTAATTTGTTCACCCAACATGCTATTTATCTTATGGGAGAGACACCACTAGTGAACTGTGGACCCCGGTCCAATTCTTTACATCTGAAATACAATCTACTGCAATTGTTCTACTGTTCTCTGCAAACAATCATCATCCACACTATACATCTAATCCTTTGTTACAGCAAGCCGGTGAGATTGACAACCTCACTGTTTCGTTGGGGCAAAGTACTTGGTTTGTGTTGTGCAGGTTCCACGTTGGCGCCGGAATCCCTGGTGTTGCGCCGCACTACATCTCGCCACCATCAACCTTCAACGTGCTTCTTGACTCCTACTGGTTCGATAAACCTTGGTTTCTAACTGAGGGAAACTTACTGCTGTACGCATCACACCTTCCACTTGGGGTTCCCAACGGTCGCGTGCTGTACGCGTGTCAAGCTAAATTTCTGGCGCCGTTGCCGGGGACGTGAAGGAACAAGATTTCTAACTCCCACGTCAACTACGCGCCAGCAAGTAAATTTCTGGCGCCGTTGCCGGGGAGATCAAGACACGCTGCAAGGGGAGTCTCCACATCCCAATCTCTTTACTTTGTTTTTGTCTTGCTTTACTTTATTTACTACTTTGTTTGCTGCATTATATTAAAATACAAAAAATTAGTTGCTAGTTTTGCTTTATTTACTGTCTTGCACTCTATATAAAAAACACAAAAAAATTAGTTACTTGCATTTTAGTTTTGTTACCATGTCTAGTTCTGCACTTGTTACTTCTTCACCTGAAGAATTAGTCTTCATTTTTAAACAAGGGGATGAGGAGAGTTTTAAAGATGCTTGGTCCAGAATTTTTACTTCTTATCGTAAAGCTGAACCTCAAATGACTCTAAGTTTGCTCCTTAGTAATTTTTATTTTGGTCTTATGATTCGCTATAGATATGCCTTGGATGCTTTAGTGGGAGGAGATTTCCTTCATTGCAATGGGGATCAAGCTTTTAATGCCATAAAGAAGTTGGTTGCATCACATGATTCAGGTAATAACTTTGATTCAGCCCTTATTAGCATTTATAATAGATTAAACAATCTTGAGACAAGTGCATCTCGCTTGAATGATAATTATCGCTATGTTCGTAACCGTCTTGAACAAGTTTTAGTGAACTCTGAACCTTCATCATGGGATCCTACTGTTAAAATTGTTATCGGAGATCAAACTCTTCATGCCAATTGTGATATTATGTCTGAATTTTGCCTTATGCCTAAGAGTATTCATGAATCTTTGCAACTTTGGGGATTCGTTGAAGGAGGAGAAGAAATAACTCTTATTGATAACTCTGTTATAATTCCTAAGGGAATAGCCGCAGGTGTGCATACAACCATTCTTGGAAGAAGAATATCCATTGATTATCTTGTTATTGAATATGTAGGAACAGGACAAATCACACTCGGAAGATCCCCGCTGAAACTATTGGGAGCAGTCATAGATATGGGAGAAGGCACCCTGAAATTCACCTCTACACCGGGGGGAAGACATGTATTCCCTAAATCAAAGAGTAAGAAAAAGAACAAGAAAGGTAAGGGTAAAGCCCAAGGTAATGTTGATACACCGTCTCTTGATAATACTTGATACACACTTTCTGCGCCTAGCTGAAAGGCGTTAAAGAAAAGCGCTTATGGGAGACAACCCATGTTTTTACTACAGTACTTTGTTTTTATTTTGTGTCTTGTAAGTTGTTTACTACTGTAGCAACCTCTCCTTATCTTAGTTTTGTGCATTGTTGTGCCAAGTAAAGTCGTTGATAGTAAGGTTCATACTAGATTTGGATTACTGCGCAGAAACAGATTTCTTTGCTGTCACGAATCTGGACAAAATTCTCTGTAGGTAACTCAGAAAATTATGCCAATTTACGTGAGTGATCCTCAGATATTTACGCAACTTTCATTCAATTTGAGCATTTTCATTTGAGCAAGTCTGGTGCCTCAATAAAATTCGTCTTTACGAACTGTTCTGTTTTGACAGATTCTGCCTTTTATTTCGCATTGCCTGTTTTGTCATGCTCGATGGATATTTTGATTCCATTGACTTTCAGTAGCTTTGTGCAATATCCAGAAGTGTTAAGAATGATTATGTCACCTCTGAACATGTATATTTTGATTGTGCACTAACCCTCTAATGAGTTGTTTTGAGTTTGGTGTGGAGGAAGTTTTCAAGGATCAAGAGAGGGAGATGATACAACATGATCAAGGAGAGTGAAAGCTCTAAGATTGGGGATGCCCCGGTGGTTCACCCCTGCATATTTCAAGAAGACTCAAGCGTCTAAGCTTGGGGATGCCCAAGGCATCCCCTTCTTCATCGACAACATTATCAGGTTCCTCCCCTGAAACTATATTTTTATTCCGTCACATCTTATGTGCTTTCTTGGAGCGTCGGTTTGTTTTTGTTTTTGTTTTGTTTGAATAAAATGGATCTTAGTATTCTTTGTGTGGGAGAGAGACACGCTCCGCTGTTGCATATGGACAAGTATGTCCTTAGGCTTTACTCATAATATTCATGGCGAAGTTTCTTCTTCGTTAAATTGTTGTATGGTTGGAAACGGGAAATGTTGCATGTGGTAGTGTATAATAAAATACTTGTAGAACATTGAGCTTTGATAACTTGATTCTTTGCAAATGTTTTGAGGTATTTAGATGGTAAGGCTTGCTGGATAAATAAGTTAAAATTAGTAGTGGATTGTTGTCTTTAAGCTTGTGTCGTACTACAAACTCTATTTAAATAGTTGAAGGCGTAGTTGGACTTGATAGCTTTCCATGTCTGAGAGTTCATCGTAATAACTAAGTTGTGCTGAAGGTCGAGGGAGCTAGCGGGGTACTTGTGCCACCGTGAACGGCCCTCCTTGGAGTAAATTTTAATCATGCTCTTAATGTTGAACCTGTTAGATGTTTGCAATAAGCTTGTGAGTTCTTTTTGACTAATGTTAAGCTACGGTTTTTGGCACTTCCACCATCCAAATTTACTAGCCTCTTCAGTACTGTGCATTGCCTTTTGCTCACATTGAGAATTGTGCATACTTCGCCGGTACATCCAAACCCGTGGGAGAACTTTCTCTTGTTCTCCTACACATAAGCCCATACATCTCCTCAAAACAGCCACCATACCTACCTACCACAGCATTTCCATAGCTGTTCCGAGATATATTGCCATGCAACATCCATTTTACATTACATGCCATGTTGTCATTTATTATTTATATATTGCTTTGCATGATCATATACAGCTGATGTGTGGTTTACCCATGTTAAGCTAGATCATTGCACATCCTGCTACATTGGCAGAGGCATACAGTTTCATACATCATGTTTCATTCATTATGAGTTATTTGTACCAAGAAGTGTGTTGTCATATTAGGATGTTGCCCCTAAAAATGAAAAGAGCCGTGGAGGCCATCAAAAAGAAAAAAAAGAGAAAGAAAAAATGAAAAGAAAGAAAAAAAGAAAAAAAAGGAAAAAAGAGAATAAAGAAAAAGGGGGCAGCATTACTATCTTTTATCCACACTTGTACTCATGTTTTAGCACCCGCATTATTCATAGTCATCATTTGTGCTCATGTTTAGCACCTACATTCATATGAGAGAGTTTTCATGTTTTACTAGTATAACTATGTGGGGAATTTACACTATAGAACTTGGGTTGTATATTCCAATGATGAGCCTCCTCAAAAGTGCTCTAGGTCTTCGTGAGCAACCAAGTTGGATGCACCCCCACTAGTTCCATTGGAGAGCTTTCATACACATATAGCTCTATGTGCATCCGTTGCATGGCAATCACTACTCCTTGCATAGCTTCGATCATAAGGCTTCCTCTTGTCTAATGGTCATTTACAGCTTTGCAAGCCTTTCTTCCATTTGGCCTTCCAAACCCCCATTAACGTTCTTTATGCCATAACATCCTGGTGCTAATACCAAATGCTTGCGCTCACCGGCTGATAGACTTCGAAACAGTTGATTCATGACGTTCATGTTTATGTTTACTTGACTGAATCCTTCTTATGTTGTGAAAATTTACTTGATGCTTGGAATGAAGGATAGAACTTCTATGCTGAATACTTAATACATCTTTAATGAACTTTGTACGGTTGCATGTCTTTAAAGCAATAGTTAATGAAAACTTCTAGCTTGTCTAACTCTTGCATTATCATCTTTTATATCAATATAGATACTTGCTTTGAATGATTTGATCTCAGCTCATATGCTTTACAATAGTATGATCAAGGTTATGATGGCATGTCACTCCAGAAATTATCTTTTTTATCGTTTACCTGCTCGGGACGAGAAGAAACTAAGCTTGGGGATGCTGATACATCTCCGACGTATCGATAATTTCTTATGTTCCATGCCACATTATTGATGATATCTACATGTTTTATGCATACTTTATGTCATATTTATGTATTTTCTGGAACTAACCTATTAACAAGATGTCGAAGAGCCAGTTGTTGTTTTCTGCTGTTTTTGGTTTCAGAAATCCTAGTAAGGAAATATTCTCGGAATTGGACGAAATCAATGCCCAGGGGCCTATTTTCACACGAAGCTTCCAGAAGACCGAAGAGTCAACGAAGTGGGGCCACGAGGTGGCCAGGAGGTAGGGCGGTGCGGCCCAAGCCCTGGCCACGCCGGCCTGTCTCCTGGGCCCCTCGCGACGCCCCTTGACCTGCCCTTCCGCCTACAAATAGCCTTCGTCGCGAAACCCCCAGTACCGAGAGCCACGATACGGAAAACCTTCCAGAGACGCCGCCGTCACCAATCCCATCTCGGGGGATTCAGGAGATCGCCTCCGGCACCCTGCCGGAGAGGGGATTCATCTCCCGGAGGACTCTACACCGCCATGGTTGCCTCCGGAGTGATGAGTGAGTAGTTCACCCCTGGACTATGGGTCCATAGCAGTAGCTAGATGGTTGTCTTCTCCTTATGTGCTTCATTGTCGGATCTTGTGAGCTGCCGAACATGATCAAGATCATCTATCTGTAATGCTATATGTTGTGTTTGTTGGGATCCGATGAATAGAGAATACTATGTTATGTTGATTATCAATTTATATCTATGTGCTGTTTATGATCTTACATGCTCTCCGTTATTAGTAGAGGCTCTGGCCAAGTTTTTACTCTTAACTCCAAGAGGGGGTATTTATGCTCGATAGTGGGTTCATGTCTCCGTGAATCTGGGGGAGTGACAGAAACCTCTAAGGTTATGGATGTGCTGTTGCCACTAGGGATAAAACATTGATGCTATGTCTGAGGATGTAGTTATTGATTACATTACGCGCAATACTTAATGCAATTGTCTGTTGTTAGCAACTTAATACTGGAGGGGGTTCGGATGATAACCTGAAGGTGGACTTTTTAGGCATAGATGCATGCTGGATAGCGGTCTATGTACTTTGTTGTAATGCCCAATTAAATCTCACTATACTCATCATAATATGTATGTGCATGGTCATGCCCTCTTTATTTGTCAATTGCCCAACTGTAATTTGTTCACCCAACATGCTATTTATCTTATGGGAGAGACACCACTAGTGAACTGTGGACCCCGGTCCAATTCTTTACATCTGAAATACAATCTACTGCAATTGTTCTACTGTTCTCTGCAAACAATCATCATCCACACTATACATCTAATCCTTTGTTACAGCAAGCCGGTGAGATTGACAACCTCACTGTTTCGTTGGGGCAAAGTACTTGGTTTGTGTTGTGCAGGTTCCACGTTGGCGCCGGAATCCCTGGTGTTGCGCCGCACTACATCTCGCCGCCATCAACCTTCAATGTGCTTCTTGACTCCTACTGGTTCGATAAACCTTGGTTTCTAACTGAGGGAAACTTACTGCTGTACGCATCACACCTTCCACTTGGGGTTCCCAACGGTCGCGTGCTGTACGCGTGTCACTTGGTAAGGTATTTACAATAGGCATGGTCCTGGTTGACATAGGCATCCCAAATGGGCCTGCCGAAGATGGTACCCGGGGTTTACTGGAGGCCCAATACCCGAAGAGTAAGAAGATTCGGAAGCCCAAGATTTACTAAGGAAAGATAGAGTTGTAATAGGAAGTGTTGTTTGTAATCTGGTGGGATGAGTTAGAAACCGTCCCGGACTCTGTAAACTTGTATAGCATGAATCCCTCGGCTCCACCTCCTATATAAAGGGGGAGTCGAGGGACGAAGAATCAATCGAATCATTGTCTGCAAACCCTAGTTTTCATATTCGTCGAGTACTTTCCGGCTGAAACCTTCGAGATCTACTTACCCTCTACTTCCAACTAAACCCTAGCCTACAATCCATAGGCATTGACAAGTTGATACCTTGTCAATTGGCGCCGTCTGTGGGAACTAGAGGCGTAAGGAGCTGATCTCGATGGCACGCTCAAGATCTTCGACATCGTCAACCGCAAGCAACACAATGGATCGAGGTAAACAGATCGCTGCTGGTCTTGTCGATTTTGTTCCTCACCCACCCTCCCGTTTGGATGCATATGCGTATCTGGCGGAGCCCATGGAGATGACGTTCGGAAGGTTTCACTTTCGCGTCGAGAAGGAAGGATCGTATCGTGTCGAGATTCCGATTTCCTCGGGATCGTCGGTGGTCGATTCAGATTTTTCAAGCTATGCATCGTTAACCGAGTCAGGAGAAGAAGAAACCTCGGCGACACGTTACGTCAGCACCAGAACAAGAGAGAAACTCGCCAAGATCTTCAACGACATGTCGTTTGAGTCATCTGCGGACTCATATATAAGCGATGGCTCAAGCGATGTCGACAGTTATGACTTTATCGACAAATCTATCACAGTGGGCAAGGTCTTCATCAATCTCAGCGATGATGTCACCAAACCCAACGTAGATCTGAGTACAAAGTATCATCAGATTTACGCCATTGAAGACCAAGAGGAGACATCCGAGGCTTTCGACAGTCTGGGAAATCCATACGTCGATCCCTCTAATCTGCGGCAAGGCCTGGGCAACAAATACGTCGGGCCAGAGCCGCGAGATAGAGTTCAACTTTCACAAGCAGCGTGGGACAGAGCCGCGAGAGCTATGAACGGCACAGAACCAATGGCTACCACGGCTACACCAGAAGAACTGCAAGCATATCAATATAGGCTCGCACGAGCTGCCAGGGAATTGGAAAAACAGACAGCTGAGTTGAACAGGAGAAAGGAGGCAGCTTCTGCATCCAGCAGGAGAAGGGCAGATTTAAGTCGACAATCTAGAACTACGGGTGATAGCCATCGGGAGGCGCGGAACAGAGCAAGATCAAGGCTGCAACACATACCCGAAGCAGAAAGAGAGCACTTTGTCCAGAACCTCGACATGTCCTTCATGTCGATAGATACAAGAGGAAACATCATCCCTAAGACACCAGAGGCTGGGTATATGGCGACACATGCTTTTATGCTTGCGTCTAAACCACCTCCAGGTGATCCAAGGGAAACATTGTACAATATGGCGGTAGCAGGAGTTGGAGCTATGGGGACAGCGTTTGTATCAACGCCTCCCGAAGGAGCGGCAAGGCAAAATAGTCCACGACCTGCAGCAGCAACAGCGGCAGCACCTGAAGGGCCAAGTGGAGCAAGAGACACGGCGGCACGAGGCAAGAGTCGACAGAGCGCGGCAAAGCAGAAGGGATCATCGGCAATCTCCGGAATTGACCGACGAAGATATGTGTGGCTTGCCATGCTTTACGAGGAGAGTCCGGAAAACTCGAGTCCCCTCAGGATTCAAGTTACCCGATAATTTCAAGAAGTTCTGCCTCAAACTGAACCCGACGAATCTACTCAAAGGGGGCAACGCTGATCGAGGATCTCAAGGAAACCTTCGACAACCTTAATAAGTTCTGCCTCAAACTGAACCCGACGAAGTGTTCCTTTGGCGTCCCAGCAGGAGAACTTTTGGGGTTTCTAGTCTCAGCAAGAGGGATTGAAGCAAATCCCGACAAAATACAGGCTATCGTAACAATGAGGAAGCCAACAAAGTTGAAGGAGATACAACAGCTAACGGGGCGAGTCGCAGCTTTGAGTAGATTCGTCGCTAGGCTGGGAGAAAAGGCACTGCCGTTCTACGCTTTGATAAAACAAGGAGATAAATTTCAGTGGAACGAAGAAGCCGACAGAGCTTTCGAGGATTTGAAGCGCACAATTTCGACACCGCCAATTCTGGTGGCACCAAAAGAAAGGGAACCCCTCCTGCTATATATCGCAGCCACACCCCAAGTGGTGAGCACGGTGCTAGTTGTCGAAAGGGAAGAAGAAGGAAAACTCCACGGCGTGCAGAGGCCAGTATACTTCGTCAGCGAAGTTTTATCGCCATCTAAACAAAGGTATCCGCAGTACCAAAAGATAGCATATGGAGTATTCACGACAGCACGAAAATTGCGCCACTATTTTTCGGCACATCCGATCATAGTGGTTAATGAAGCTCCCTTGTCAAATATACTGAACAACCCAGAAGCTACGGGTCGTGTCTCCCTTTGGGGAATAGAACTTTCCCCTCGGGACATCACGTATGAAAAAAGAAAAGCAATAAAATCGCAAATACTGCCGGACTTCATCGCAGAGTGGATGGAGTTGCAAAATACAGGACCTCCAGATTTATCGAGAACTTGGACCATGAACTTCGACGGGTCCAAAAGACTGGAAGGAGCTGGCGCAGGAGTAGTACTCATATCACCTGAAGGCGACAAGTTGAAGTACATCCTTCGGATGACGTTCCCTAACGCATCTAATAATGAAGCAGAATATGAGGCTCTCATACACGGAATGAAGATGGCGAAAGCCTGCGGAGCAACTCGACTAAAAATCTTTGGCGACTCACAGCTGGTGGCACAGCAAGTTATGAATCAATGTGACGCAGTCAATGATAGCATGATGGCATACAAGGAGGTATACAACGAACTCGAGAAGTTGTTCGATGGATGCGAAGTAAACCATATTAGCAGATTGAGCAACGACGAAGCCGATGTTCTTGCAAACATCGGGTCGCAATGCCTTGCAGTCCCGCCAGGTGTATTTTGGGAAGAAATAACAGAGAGATCCACTAAGTCGACAAAATCAAAAAAGAAGGAGAAGAAACCCTCGGGGGCTACCAAGGAAAAGCAAGAGGACGAAGAAGAAGATCAGGACCTGGTCATGGTGATACAGATACCGTGGATGCAGCCGTACATATCATACATCCTGAGGAAAGAAATACCCGACGATCCAGTTGAGGCAAGGCGAGTAATTCGACGCTCCAAAACTTTCACGGTGGTCAAGGGAGAATTGTATAAGCGAAGTATTTCAGGCGTCTTGCAAAGGTGCGTCACACCAGAAGAAGGAAGAATAATTCTGAAGGATGTACACGAGGGAATATGTGGCCACCACGCAAGTAGTCGAGCTATCGCAGCCAAAGTTTTTCTGGCAGGATTCTACTGGTTGACAGCAATCGAGGACGCCAAGGACATAGTAAGAACTTGCGACGCGTGTCAAAGGTTTGCCGCAAAACCTCACTCTCCAGCAGCAGAGCTAGCACCAATACCATTGTCATGGCCCTTTGCTCAATGGGGACTTGATATGGTGGGTAAGTTACACAAATCCTGGCCAGGAGGAAAGGAGTACATGCTAGTAGCTGTCGATAAGTTTACAAAGTGGATAGAAGCGAAGCCGATAAATTCACCAGATGGAGCATCCGCAGTAAAATTCGTAAAAGGCCTCGTCTTCAAATTTGGAGTGCCCCATAGCATCGTCACAGACAACGGCAGTAACTTCACATCCCATGAATTCAAAGATTATTGTGAAGAGGTGGGTATCAAGCTGAACTTTGCGTCAGTTGCACATCCTCAAACCAATGGGCAAGTCGAGAAAGCCAATGGTATCATCTGCAATGGCATCAAGAAGCGCTTGTTAGGACCACTGGAAAAAGCTCGACATACCTGGCCAGAAGAACTACCAAGCGTGTTGTGGAGCATCCGAACAACACCAAACACAGCAACGCAGGAAACTCCGTTTTTTCTGGTTCATGGAGCAGAAGCAGTACTACCAATCGAGATAGAGCACAACTCTCCACGTGTCGCTGAATATGATGAAGAAACATCGAGAAGAGCGCTAGAGGACGACGTCGACGCACTTGATGAAGCTCGAGATGAAGTATTATCTCGGGTAACCAAATATCAACAGGACTTGAAGAATTACCACAGTCGACGTTTGCGGCCAAGATCTTTTCAGGTGGGCGACCTAGTTCTTCGGCTCACGCAAAAAAGTCATGAAAAACTCGAGTCACCATGGCTTGGCCCTTACATCGTCACGGAAGTAATCGGAGGAGGAGCATATAGGATAAAGGACAAGAAGACAGGGGTGGAGGAGCCAAACCCCTGGAACGTGGCGCAACTTAGGCGGTTCTACGCCTAGAGTCGAAATATAGTCCTTGTAAACCTTCAATGTATTGAAACGCCCGCGAGTTTTCAGACGCACTCTTTTCCTTTTTCGGGGCACCGAGTGGGGCCGGAGAAGGTTTTTAATGAGGCGGGCTCGCGGTGCTGCAATATAATAAAGATAGTGACAATATAACTTTTCTTCTTTATCGACATGACCAAAATCTTTGCTCCGACGAATTTCAATATAGTTCATCGACAAAAGAAAAACCTTGCCTTGGTATTCAAATACCTCGTGAGTCAATAAAAATACAAAATAGTACTCAGTAAAAAGCTCGGGGGCTCATATTCACCTTAAATATATATATGCCTTGGTTTAAAACCTCGCAAATATACAAATATAGTAAAGAGTCACCGAAACACTCGGGGGCTAGACAAACAGAGAAATATAATGATTGCTTTACAATATAGTCATGGATTACAAAGAAGAAATATCTACAAGAAGAAAATAACTAGTCTTGATTCAGTATGTCATCAAGAGTAACTCTGTTTTCCTCAGGAGCAGCACCAAGAAAATCGGCATAATGGCCATCGGCAAAAAAGTCGGCATCCATCCGAAGCAGGTCCTCAATCATTTCTTCGGCTATGGGCGTAACCTTCGTGTTAATCCTGTCAACACCAACTCTCCGACGTTTTACCTTTTGGTGAACCTTCTCGACAACCTGGGTAAGGTCAAGTTTCGAGTGGCAGATCTGGAGCATGATAAGAGCAAATCTGGCGCCAGCTACTAGTTGAGCTTTGACAAAATCATGGAATCTGCGAGCATCCTTAAACCTTTCCATCAATTCAGGAAGAGTTTTTGGTTGGACGTTCCGAGGAAACTTGGCGTTGTAAACCATGGACAAGGTCTTGGTACGAAGTCAAGGAAATCGCGAGTTTGAGAGGTGCGATCTTGAAATCTGACAATTTGGCGGGTCCTCTCCGGGGTAGCCCAAAACAAAGAACCATGGTCCAGGGAAAGATTAACAAGGAGGTTTGTCCTAGCACTTACTCTCTCTTCCTCGGCAGCAGCATCAGTAAAGGCACCTATCAAAACAAAGAAGTGGAAACCTTTAAGAGACAATAGCATGAAGATGAAAGATATCAGAGGATGAAACAGGCATACCCGACATATCTGCACTGGCTTCATTCATTAATTCGAGCATGAAATTTTCTCGAGTAGTCGCCTTTTCAGCCTCGGAAGCAGCAAATTCCTTGGCAGCCACGGCCTCGCGAGCTTGCTGGAGAGCAACTTTTTCGGCTTCAGATGACTTGCGAGATTGTTCCATCATCACAAGTGTTTGCTTCTTTGCATACTGAAGCTGCTGTCGAAGTTCGTCCAGTTCTTGCGACAAGGTATCGTCGACAGGTGCAGTATCAGCAAAAGCTCTCCTCGCGTGAGAAGAAGAAGGCGACACATTGGAAGGAGCGGAAGTTGGAGTATAGTTATCAAATATCAACTGAAATATAAACAGGATAAAATCAAACGACAAGCAAAGATCGAATTTTTCATTAATCTCTTGGAATAATTACAAGGGCATTACAGTGGAGCTAAGGAAATACGTGTCGCTAAACGACTACTTTGGCGACAAAAGCAAAAGAAACAAAGAAAAACAGAGGCATGCAACTAGACCTCCGGCCTTGACGAGCTAGGAGTCGACGCTGGCTTAATCCCGAGATAGGCCAAGATCTTCTTCGTGTTGGGCTTGGCTGCCTTGATCAGCGACTTCCACCTTGATTGTTCTATTTGCTCGGTGTCGCCAACTTTCATCCGGTCGATAGTACGTCGACTGTCAGCAACCAAGGCGACAGTGTTTTCAACGGCAACCTTCATATTCTCTTGGCGCATCTTCAGTCCAAGGTCTTCCGGTGTATTGAACATCTTGGCAAGGTTGAGGAAAGTCGCAGGCTCTTCCTTCTTCGGGAAGAAGTAGGGGAACAATGCCGACAATACTGCGTTGGCGTTCGATACACCTTCACGAATCTCGGACCCATGAAGCTCCAGATAGGAAAGTGCGTCAAGGACCGGATCATTGACAGGATTCGTCAGGTCAAAATCCTGGTTTGTTTGGACTGTCAAGGAAATAAAGTATTAGTGAAAAGACAAGAAACAAAGATTTTCCTAAAAATAGAAGGGAGCAGTAAAATTACCGAAAGTACGGCGACTCTGAGTTTTCAGGCGCTTGAGGATTCCTTCTTCACGAGAAGCTTGCGCAGCTTTGTGCTCATCTAAAGCAGCTGTAGCATCCTTAAGCTTTTTCTGCAGTTCCTCGACACCAGCAGCTTTCGCCTTGGCTTCATTAGCTTCGGTCTTGGCTTTGCTAGCAGCGAGGTCCGCTTTCTTGCGAGCCGCCTCACTTTGCTCAAGTTTTCGAGAAAGTGCGTCGGCGCGTTCGTTAGCCTCTGCAAGTTTCTCTGTCGAGATATGAAAAAAAGAGAGAAGAAAGATCAAAAATCGCGACAAGCAACAGGAGTAAAAAATCAAGGAAAAACAGCAAGTACAAAAGTCGTTACCTTCGGCTCTATTAGCATATTCACGGTACCCAATAAATTGGGAACCGATGCGGAGAAGATCCTTGATCATAGGCTGTTCAACGTGAACACGGAAAGAAAAACATCGGCATGAAAAAGAGAAAAGGTGTGAACAAACAAAATAAGGAAAATATAGATGTCGACAAGCCTACATCATCTAGGAGCAGAGTCGACGAACTGCCCAACTGAGGGGCAGGTTCAATAATCTTTTCAACCCTTGCCCTTTTTGGTGAAGGAGCAAGGGGGCTTGATGGCGGAGTAGTGGTGACGACGTTTTGTTGAGGAGGCGAGGTTTCTTCTCCTTCAACTAGCGTGTACGAGGCAAGTACGATACGTGACGTGCTTGTCCGAGGAGCCACGTCAGTAGTTGGAACTTCTTCCTCGTCATCACTATTAATCAAAAAATCGGCAGCATAAAAAGCAAGACAAGATAAATATTTCGAGTACAAAAATAGAGAGAAATAAAGACGACTTACGAGCTGACGAGGGATTCAATATAAGGATCGTAAGCTGCCTTCGGATGAGAAGGAGCAACTTCTTCAGCCTTAGAGGTGCCAGAATCTTCAACATCAGTCCTTTTCCTTTTGTTCTTTGGAGAAACAGCAGGAGGAAGGGATTGCGTCGACTCACTGGCTTCAGACTCAACTTCTTTTTCATGAGAAGCCGCAGATTTGTGAGAACCCGCGACTTCACTTTCACGAATAGAAGAACCTTGAGTATCTTCGGCAACGATGGCCTGTTCTTCGACTTCTCCACCCTCCGGAAGAGGAGGAAGGGAAGTCATGGTAGGATGGTTCTGTAAAAAATAGTGACCAGAAGGAAAATTAAAAGAGATGACAATATAATGAGATGCAGAGAAAGTGCAAAACAAGGTAAAAACTCGGCAAGACAAAATACCTCGGGGAGTGGATTGGCGGCGCTGTACGGTTCCACGCGACAAGAGGAAGGAATTGGGTCTTTACCCAGGCGAGAAAGTCTTCGAATCAACTTCTCCAAATCCTTGGTGGAAAGATCACCGGAGATTCTGTTGGCGTCATTTTTACCAGAATACGTCCAAAGGGGATTTTTGCGAGCCTGAAGAGGCTGCACTCTAATCCTAAGGAAATAGGCAGTGATTTGAACACCAGACAGCTCTTTGCCTCGAGTGTTTTGAAGCTGGCGAATACGAGACATGAGCGCCTCTGTCGCCTTTTTCTCTTCCTCGGAAGCTTCGGCATCCCAGGAGCGGCGGCGCTGAATTTTGGCACTTCCGTCGAAAGGAACTATGTTGTGCTCAACGGAGTTGGCGCTTTCTTCGTGAATGTAGAGCCACTTTTTGCGCCATCCTTGGACAGAATCAGGAAATTTGACGTCGAAATAGTCGACATCAGTGCGAACACAGATAACAACGCCACCTATGTTATAAGTGACGTTGTGGGAGCCATTGCGGCGGAGGCAGAAGATGCGTTTCCACAGAGCCCAATTGGGAGGGATTCCGAGGAAGCATTCGCAAAGTGTGATGAAAATAGAAATGTGAAGGATGGAATTGGGAGTCAATTGGTGCAATTGAATCCCGTAAACAAAAAGAAGACCGCAGAGGAAATCGTGGATTGGGGTCGAGAGGCCGCGGATGAGATGATCAACAAAACTAACCCGATACTCCATTGGAGGCTTGGGGTAGCTTTCTTCGCTAGGGAAGCGGATGGCGTCCTCCTTCTTCATGAGGCCAAGCCTCTTCAGCATGTTGGTGTCTTGGTTGGAGATTTTGGATCTCTCCCACTCAAGATCCTCGGCGGCCATCTTGGATTCCGGAGTGCTGTGGCGAGTCAGACGCGTGCGCGGTGGCATCAACGGCAATGACAGAGCAATGTATGTGAGTGCGGAAGATCAGAGAAAGATTGGGCGCAGGAGAAGTTTTGCGAAGAGGAACAGGTGAGCGGCGCAAGCGAGGGGATGAACGGAGGTTGAAGAAAGGTTTATATAAGAATCGGGTGAAGCAGTGTGCCGTTGGATGAATAAATCGTGTGGTGAGAATAGATCTTCTAGATACAAGGGTAAAAAGGTATTTTTACTAAGATAGGCGTTACTGTACGTGCGCCAGAAAAAGCGGAGGACGTGTGTCCCCCACTTGCACGACGTGTCAACGTGGTGGAAGCAATGGACCCACAGGGCAGAAAAATCACGACTATTCGAGAAGGATGAAGTAAATTTGGTTAAGGGAAGCATGTCGACAAGAAAAGTTAAAGAAGAGTGGCGACAGGAAGAATTATTCAATACTTCGGGAGCCTTTGATCAAAAACAAGTTTTTCCCCAAATGCTCGGGGGCTACTCCGACAAAAAGTACAATTTCGACTATGGCAATATAGAAATTGCGGGAGCCTACAACCAAGCACAAGTTCTTGGTTGTAGCCTCGGGGGCTACTCCCATCGGGAGCGCTGTTCGCGCACCCGAGAGATAAAAAAGAGAGAAGAAGAAAAAGATCATATTGGGAAATAATGACAATATAGCGACAAGGTGGACTAAAATGTTGAGCCTACAACCAAGCACAAGTTCTTGGTTGTAGCCTCGGGGGCTACTCCCATCGGGAACGCTGTTCGCGTGCCCGATGAAATTAACAAAGGAAAAATAGAAAAGCAAGAGAGTATATTTCGAGTTATAATTAACTCTACATATACTCCCATCGGGAGAGTAGTATAAGTCATGTTTGACTCGATAAAATGTGCCATTCCAACAGCCGGAAAAGCACTCGACAATATATTCTCAGAACGCCGAAGTTGCGATCAATTTCTGAATGCCGCAAATTTGCGAAGGTAAGACCCCAGATCCGTTCTGCTGGGCGTGGCATCGCCAAAGACTGCGCTCTGCTACCTTTATCCGTATCAACAGATACGAAGAAAAATCCTAACGGACGCGTTAGGTACCCGATAAAATCGACTGGGACTCGATAGAATGGTAAGACCTTAAGCGGCACCTGTCGAAGTTTACACCAGTATCCCGAGATCATGTCCAGGGACGTGATTTTGAAGTAGGTTTTTGCGGATTGCCACTAGAGCAGTTAACTAGTACCTGATCCGTCAGATGAACTAGCCCCAACTACCATTATCCCTGTACAATATAGAATTTTATGTGAAGAAGTATAAAAAAGTTAAAGCTTCCGAATAAAAATAAACAGTGGAGATTTTCCCTGATTCTACGATTCAAGCAAAATCTCGGGGCTCTTGACATAGGCATCCCAAATGGGCCTGCCGAAGATGGTACCCGGGGTTTACTGGAGGCCCAATACCCGAAGAGTAAGAAGATTCGGAAGCCCAAGATTTACTAAGGAAAGATAGAGTTGTAATAGGAAGTGTTGTTTGTAATCTGGTGGGATGAGTTAGAAACCGTCCCGGACTCTGTAAACTTGTATAGCATGAATCCCTCGGCTCCACCTCCTATATAAAGGGGGAGTCGAGGGACGAAGAATCAATCGAATCATTGTCTGCAAACCCTAGTTTTCATATTCGTCGAGTACTTTCCGGCTGAAACCTTCGAGATCTACTTACCCTCTACTTCCAACTAAACCCTAGCCTACAATCCATAGGCATTGACAAGTTGATACCTTGTCACTGGTGGTTTATTCCTACAAATGGATTAGACTCATTTAGCCCATCCAATCATGGCTTCTAGTTTATATTAATTATCTTCCTTTTGGTTTCTTTAGGTTCCATGACAGGAATCTTTCTAATAATCATTAATTTTGATATAGTGGAACTCCTTTGGTCTTTAGTCTTCTTAAGCTTTGATTGTCCTTCGACATCTACTTCATCCAACTTCATTATCTTAGAACTATTTGAGCTCTTTTACTTCTGAGTAATTATCAATTACCTTCTCAAGTTAGGGTCTAACCCTTACTTCTTCGAGATATAAACCTCGGCTTCTGGTCTTACCTCCTCCTGAGAGTACTATTATATGGGTATTTCCCAACAACCTTATGAAAATAAGATCAGACTTCCTCTCAGTTCATACCTTCTTCTTGGTCCATCATACTCCAAATATCATATCTTAATACTTCTCATTCAGCCTTCCTCTCCCCCTTGGAGTTTACTAATGGTCTTCAAGCTCATTTTCTTATAATCGTTAAACTCCAAAGGCAGAGAATTGCTTTAGGTATGACTTTTGGTTTGTACTTTTCTAGAGTCTCATGAAGAATTCTTGCGGTGTATCCACACAATTGTGGGTATCCGATGTGAATCCTCCGAATAAATGTTTATGTAACACAACTATTTGGATGATGTGATTCTATTTGATACAATTTCTTGTTATAAATACACTAGCTGCGGACTATCTGATACCAGATGTGACTCATCTGATACCAGATGTAAACTCTTTTATCATTATAGTCAACAAATACATGACTCCAGGTTCTTTCTCTTCATGATTACCCTATATCAGTTGACATCTTATTATATTAGTTGCGGCTTTACTTGTCCATTTTCCTTCTTCCAGGGTTTGTTTTGCAAGAAAACCACTCGTTGACACTATAAAAATAGTATCGTAAGTGACTTCACTTGCATTACCTTCTTCCATAATGAATATGGCTCCACTTCTACTGCTCCATATTCACTATTTTTCTCACTTCCATGATTCTTCCATGCTAAAGTACTCCTTAATTGAGGATAAAAGTGAGTTTTCATTAATCCTTCCTTTAAAGTATTATGGTTTCTTGCCACAACTTTACTTCTTTCTTCTAGTGAACCTTCATCTTGTCTTCAAAATGTTCAGAATTCATCACTTCCTCACATGAGTACCTTTACCCTCTAGATCTATAACATCAAGTAAGAGCTTGATATTGCAACATGCACTTGCATATGAAAGTCAAACTTCATATATGGATCTAGTCAAACAATGAAATTCCATTAAAATTCAAGAAGATTCAGCTTTGTGTTTATAATACACATCCTTATATGCATGAATATAGTAACTGGGTAAAACATCCCTAAACATCAGACTCAGATGTGTAGTATATAACACCACATAATATAGGTTTATGTCGTGATACTTAGCACATATATATGGATTACTACTATTTGTATCAACCTTTAACCTAACTACTCATTTGCAATCAGATAAACTTGAACAAATTGGTCTAGAATAGTTGTGGTCAACCTAATTTCCTTTGAAAGTACTACCTTAACTTCCATTCAATTAAAAGCTAAACTCACATGATCTCTTGAGACCATAACATGGCTACTCTAAACACATGATTGTTAAAGCGTATCACATATAACTCCAGGATTTCTCTATAAGCTATGCTCTAATAAAGCCTTCTTCAGACTATGGACTATGATTCTAGCATCCTTGGCATAGTTACCATGGTTTTGCAACCTATGTTTTTGAACTATTTTTTAGAATCTTCCTCCTCATCATACTACTGATAACTCACTCATGGTGTTCTACTCCATCACATCATGACTCTCAAGTGAATCATCTACGATTACCAACTCTATTATGAAAAGTAGACTCATATACTCCTATCACTCTTTCTTACCTACCATGATTGACTTATCATAGATATATACTACCTCATATAACTTATCTCCCTTACTTAATATCATTCATTTGACATTTTGAATGACTCTTACTTAACCATAACTTGCATTGGTATACTTCTTCCAATAGGATATCTTCCTTATGGTTGTATCCTCTCTTTGGACTACCATGTATTGTATACCAACTGTGGTCGGCTACCACCCATTATCTTAAGCTCCATTGGTGTTCTAATACTTTGGAATGAAGCAAGATAACTAATCAACTTTACTCGGGAAATATAGATAAGAAAGATTGACTCAAGTGTGTCAGGATTATTCTCAAGTGAATACCCATCTCAAGTCAAAAGAATAATTGGTTTAGCTAAGACAACTTCCTATAGACACTACCAAACCTATAGGCCTCCTTCAACGGGTTTTAATCCTAGGGTCAAAGCATTTGCTCTGATACCAGCTGCGGTGACCCAGCATACCACTGCATGGTGTAGTACGCAAGTCATTGACATAATACAAGTGAAACACCATTCCACTCATATTACAACCCTCGGAGTGGTACAACAAAAACATATGCGAGTCCAAGGCATGTATATAGATGGATACACAAACTTTTTACAGAAGATCAACATAGCCTCCTATTTTACAGTGAGGTAAACTTCAAATAAAGCTCCAAGAGAACAACTCGTAGTCTAACTTATTTCTAACTCTAGTTCTAGAGATACTTGACTTGCTATAGAACTCTAGCTACTTAGGTGCTAGGATTTGGGAAATGGTTCCCTTATTTTACTAGTCTAGGTTTCCACTCTAGCTGATGCAGAAGCTGACTTCATTGATTGGGTTCTTCATCTTGTTGCAGTTGAATCCTTTGTCTTCGAGTTACACGGAGTGACAACCACAATTCAATACTCTCTGCAGAGGTGCGTTACTTTTCCCATAAGAGAACTTATCCTTGTTGCCAAACAGGCGTATACTTTCCCGTCCACACTTCCTTGGTGTGAGGTCCGGTATAAGAACAAAGTCAATCATTGCCTTCTCTGCGACCCTGCATACCCACCCTTTTGTCCATCCGTAAATCCCCAGTAGACTTCTCCCGATCATACGGCTTTACCCCCGACGTACTATGGACAATCCATCATAGACGGTAGAGCGCACTCATCCTCAAGGATGGGGATTTAATGGATTTCCCAACCGACAGTGTTATGCAACACCCAGCTAGGCTCTATCAAGTCCATTGATATGCAGAAGGAAAAAAGTTACAGCTGAATTCCCCAGAGCCATTATAGATCTCATTGTTAACGCGATATGTACGGCGTTAGAATCACTAGACGGCATGGTGATTAGTCCTAGATGAGTAGTACCCTTGCAATGGAACCTCCACCATCAACACACATACCATGGTTACATTTCCCACCACAAATGTCTTGTTCACTAGAATGTCTTGGGGGGAGTTGATACGCCCATTTTGCATCACTATTTTATATCATAATTTACTGTTATTCATTGATATATTTCATATTTAGAGGTGATACTTATGTTATTTCATCTATTTTGCATGTTTCATGATTATTGGAGAATCACGCACCGGAGTCAGGATTCTGCTGGAAAAAGCACCGCCAGAATGCAATATTTCGGAAGACCAACAATTGACGAAAATTACACTGAAAATCCTATTTTTCCAGAAGACGAAGATAGCCAAAAGGAGGAGCCGAGGAGGGCCGCCATGGGGGGAGGGGCCCCACAGCCCCCTCTGGCCTCCTCTCCTTCGCGTACTTCTTCGTCCCGAAAACCTAAGCTCCAGAGGATAGTCGGGAAGAGTCACAGCCGCCTCTGCGGGGAGGAAAACACCAGAGAGAAAAGAGCTCTCCGGCAGGCTGAAATATGCCGGGGAAATTCCCTCCCGGAGGGGGAAATCGACGCCATCGTCACCGCCATCAAGCTGGACATCATTGGGATCATCATCACCATCATCTCCATCATCATCACCGCCATCTCCATGTAGGGATTCGTTGCATAGAAAACAAAAAAATTCCTAACGCGAGAACGCAATCCAAGCCAAGATGCAATCTAGAAGACGGGAGCAACGAGGGGATGATCAAGACTAACCCTTGAAGATTTCCAAAGCCTATAAGAGTAGGCTCTTATTGCTGCGGTAGACGATCACTTGCCGCTTGCAAAAGCGCGTAGAAGATCTTGATCACGGTGCCACGATCGGGCAGCACCTCTGTACTCGGTCACACGTTCGGTGTTGATGAAGAGGACGTCCTTCTCCCCGTTCCAGCGGGCAGCGGAAGTAGTAGCTCCTCCTTGAATCCGGCAGCACGACGGCGTGGTGGCGGTGGCGGTGGAGATCTCCGGCGGAGCTTCGCTAAGCGTGCGGGAGAAGAGGAGGCGAGAGGGGGCGGCTAGGGTTTGGGAGAGGGGGTGGCCGGCCACCCAGGGGTGCGGCCTCCTTGAGGGCTTGTGGTGGTCAGCCCCCTCTCCTATGCCCCTCATTATATAGGTGGAAGCCCCAAGAGTTGTAGTCCAAGTCTTCGAATAAGACCCCAACACCAAAACTTCCCAAAGGTGGGAAACCTACTCAAGGAGGGAGTCCTACCCAAGGTGGGACTCCCACCTTTTCCTTAGGTGGGGTGGCCGGCCACCTCAGGTGGAATCCACCTGGGATTCCTTCCCCTTAGGGCTGGCCGGCCATGCTAGTGGAGTTCCTCCGGGACTCCACCTTCCATAGTGCTATTCTTCCGGACTTTTCTAGAACCTTCTAGAACCTGCCATAAATGCACCGGATCATTTCCAAACTTGGAATATGACTTCCTATATATGAATCTTATTCTCCGGACCATTCCGGAACTCCTCATGATGTCCGGGATCTCATCCGGGACTTCGAACAAAACTTCGAACTCCATTCCATATTCCAGTTCTACCATTTCAACATCAAACCTTAAGTGTGTCACCCTACGGTTCGTGAACTATGTAGACATGGTTGAGACTTCTCTCTGACCAATAACCAATAGCGGGATCTGGAGATCCATAATGGCTCCCACATATTCAACGATGACTTAGTGATCGAATGAACCATTCACATACGATACCAATTCCCTTTGTCACGCGATATTTTACTTGTCCGAGGTTTGATCATCGGTATCACTCTATACCTTGTTCAACCTCGTCTCCTGACAAGTACTCTTTACTCGTACCGTGGTATGTGGTCTCTTATGAACTTATTCATATGCTTGCAAGACATTAGATGACATTCCACCGAGAGGGCCCACAGTATATCTATCCGTCATCGGGATGGACAAATCCCACTGTTGATCCATATGCCTCAACTCATACTTTCCGGATACTTAATCCCACCTTTATAACCACCCATTTACGCAGTGGCGTTTGATGTAATCAAAGTACCTTTCCGGTATAAGTGATTTATATGATCTCATGCTCATAAGGACTAGGTAACTATGTATCGAAAGCTTATAGCAAATAACTTAATGACGTGATCTTATGCTACGCTTAATTGGGTGTGTCCATTATATCATTCACATAATGACATAACCTTGTTATTAATAACATCCAATGTTCATGATCATGAAACGATGATCATCTATTAATCAACAAGCTAGTTATACAAGAGGCTTACTAGGGACTCCTTGTTGTTCACATAACACACATGTATCAATGTTTCGGTTAATACAATTATAGCATGGTATGTAAACATTATCATAAACTCAAAGATATTATAATAACCATTTTATTATTGCCTCTTGGGCATATCTCCAACAGTCTCCCACTTGCACTAGAGTCAATAATCTAGTTTACATTTGTAAAGATATAACACCTTGGCCTTCCGGTGCTTTATCATGTTCTGCTCACGGGAGAGGTTTTAGTCAACGGATCTGACATGCTCAGAACCGTATGTATTTTGTAATTCATTTGCGTCTCAACGCATCACTCATTTCCAAATGAGTCGGCATTAAATATGTTTGGTCTTTTGGTGGAACCTTAATTCCGCGGTCTGAAATATGTCACTAATATTGTCACACACAATATAGCTTCAAAGTTCTGACTCTGTCGGAACTACACCAAGTTCTTAAAGAACCTCTTGACTTAACATCCTCTGTCATTGTCAAAACAATGACATGCTCTGCCTTCTTTTGTAGAATCCGTCACAATATTTAGAACTCTTCTAAATCTAGCATAGACAACTTCTAGCTCATTGTGCTACCTTTTAAACCACACTTAGTCTAATTTGAGATTGAAATTTTATTTTCATATGTGACAAAACAAATATCGGTGCAACACCTTACAGTGATTTGTTTGTCATTTCTCCATACAAAACTATATATATATACTTGGTTCTTCTTAAGTACTCAAGAATATTCTTACTGTTTTTCAATGATCATCACATGAATCATTCTGGTACATCCTCATAACACTTTTAGAGCATAGGACATCTGATTGTGTACATTTTATTCGTGATCTATAATCACTCATGTGTTTTTACTCATTGAGTGTCAAATACACTCAAGTCTTGTTAAACCTTCACATGACAAGAACATTTTCTTAATATTTCTATATTGAACTACTTCAATATCCATCCTATGTACTTTGACTTAAACTTATTTATGTGTTTCAATCTATCTTCATAGATCTTGACACTAAATTTGTTTCAGTCCATATCCTTTCATTGAAATTAATTCTCAATGAAACCTTTTTAATCAAGTATATAATTACATCATATATAACCAACTATATGTCATCTACATAAAGTATTATAAATATGTCTCACCACTCCCACTTAATTTCTTGCAAAAGCAAGCCTCTTCATCGTCTCTGATGAATATCAAAAACTCTTTGATTATTTCATCTGGTGAAGATTCCAACTCCGCGATACTTACTTCATCCAATTGAAGTTCGTATACCTATCTAGTATTCCATGGACTCTTGATTGTATCTTGTATACACCTTTAATACACACTTCTGATAAGTAATGTATTTTTGCTATCCTACTAACATATCTCATAAAGAAATATGTAGTGATTACTAGAATAATCCACATAGAGTATAAGCATTGCTACGGAAGATCTAATCTTATCGTAGTCAACTCTTTGAACTTTGTCGTAAACAACTTTTCGACAAGTCAAGCTTCAAATTTTTTTATAGATCCATTTACTTTCAAAAAGTATTCATCTATCTTGGATTTCATGGCGTATAGCCATTTTAACGGAGTCAGGGCCCATCATAACTTCTTTGTTTGTAGTTGGTTTATCATTGTTCAAAATCAATCCTTTGTCCACAAATCATTTATTTGATCACAAAGTAAACCATACCTACAAGGTTCAATATGTACTTCGATCTCCATGGCTAAAACACTTTGTAGTCATGGGAGCCATGATCGTCGTGGCCGCTTCCGGAACCAATTCCGATGCTGCGCTACTCTGATCATTATGCTCAAGTTCATAAACCTTATCAAGTTCTATTATCCTCCCACTCAAATACTTCGCTAGAAACAATTTCTTGGAAATAAGAAACATTGACAAACACTTTTGTCTTTGTCTACATAGTGGGAAGAATTCCCAATCAATTCTTTGGGATAACCAACAAAGACATTCATCCGATTTTGGTTGTTAACTTTTAGACCAAAATTTAAAGAAAGGACTATTAGGGTTTATACCCATGCCATAACTCGTATGATGTCATTTCTAAGGATCATGATGATACTCTATTCAGTGTAAAAGCGGTAGTCACTAAAGCATAATCCACAAAAATATAATGGCGTCATTTTATCTCATCATTAATCCAACAAGGCTTGGATACATCTCTCGGATACTATATCATCATTATGATGCTCCAAGAAATGTGAGTTGTAGAACAATTTCATGACTCTCTTAGATGTTCACTAAAACTCGTAATTCAAATATTTTCACCATGATCCAATCTTAGATATTTGACTTTTCTATTACGATGATTTCCACTTCATGCTGAAATTTATTTGAATCCATTCAAATGTTTCAAACTTCTTCCTTATTGAATATATCCACATATATATACTCAATTCATTGTTGAAAGTTTTCATGAAGTAGAAGAATCTCCCGCACACAACTATGCCCAGTGAACCACATACATCATCATGTATTTTTCACTAAGTTAGTTGCCCGTTCAACTCTTGGCCTATGAATGGTATTTTAATCATTCTCTTTAGAAAAGATTTGCAAGCGCCAAATGATTCAAAAATCAAATGACTCCAAAATCCATTTGCATGGAGTTCCTTCATGCGTTCCTTTCTAACATGACCTAAATGGCGGTTCCACAAATACGTGGAATTCAAATCATTTGCCTTATGGCATTTTAGCGTCAGTGTTATGTATGTGTGTTTCACCATTAAGATTTATAATAACTTATCCATCGTACATGGAGTAATGTCATAATTTGAACAACTCATTGTTTTCATTTGACCAGAGAAAAATAACAATTATTAAGTTCTTTATTATAAATTCTAAGGGCTTGATAGAATGCCAACGACGAACATAATAACACTTTATTTTGTTCCAGACGTGTATTCCTGTCATATTCCTTGTCTGTCACTTAGGCCATTGTATTCTTGTATTGTGTTGTTTTGTATGACACTTCATACCAACCAATATAGTACTAATACCCAAGAATTTCATAGTGTGACCTAACTAGGAATACAACCATAACATGTATATCATTTATATACACCTGAGCTAGACTTTCTAGTCTTTTCTTTCTTTCTGCCAAAATATCTTTTGCAGTTTCTCTTTTAGCTTTCCTCATTATTCAGAAAAACACTTCAACATCAATAACTTCTAGGTTTGTTGGTCAAATACCAATAACCTTGAGGTTCTTACTTTGAAGTTGATCATCAAATGACAAGTGTTCCTGATTTCTCTATTAATAACCTTTTAATATGATGAACAATTTCACTCATAATTTTATCCATCATATCATGACGAATTTTCGAGACCATGTATGTACATTCTAGGCTCATAAAGTTTAACCTTAGTATTCGCATGTGCAAATCTGGCTTGTACCCGTTGTAAGCACACGTAGAATCTATAACACCCGATCATCACGTGATGCTTCGAAACGACGAGTCTTAGCAACGGTGCATACTAAGGACAATCACTTCATGGATATGCGAATATCGTTAGTGCCCCAATAGTTGGAGGATTGGGACGCCTTGCGTCTTCAACCTTCGTACATTCCCATAAAACTTATGAGTTTATGTAGTCTCACCAAAATATATTCTATCATCTTGCAATAAGGTCTTAGATATCACATATATCTCATACCTTGATTATTTCTGAAAACTAAATTTTCAGCTCCTTATTTTTCAAACAAATTTGAACTTCAAGTTTCACGGAGACAAGATAACATTAGGTACTAATTGAAACCATAGTTCTATGAATCAACAATGTGAGGTTTACTAAAAGTTTGCAATAGGACTTAATCATTTCTTGATTATTTAACAATACGGTACCAGTCCGTAAAGTTTCTTGTCAGATTTTAACAGTATTTCTATCTCAATAACAAGACTAGCGCATGGTAGAAAACGGATGCCAACACTACAAAATTAATTCAAAATACTACTCAAACTATGTTTATGATAATTAGTTCATGTTTTAATCTAATTACTAATGAACTCCCACTTAATACAACATCCCTCATAGTTGTTAAGTGGTACACGATCCAAATCCACTACACCAAAACCGATCATCACGTGAGATGATGTAGCTTCAATGGTGAACATCAACATGTTGATCATATCATCCATATGACTCGTGTTCAACCTTTCGGTTTCCGTTGTCCCGAGGCCATGTCTGTACATGCTAGGCTCGTCAAGCAAACCCAAGTATTCCGCGTGTGCAACATGGCTTACACCCGTTGTATGTGAACGTTGAGTCTATCACATCCGATCATCACGAGATGCTTCGAAACGACGAACTGTACAACGGTGCATACGAGGGGAGAACACTTTATTATCTTGATATTACTGTGAGGGATCATCTTATAATGCTACCGTCGCGTTCTAAGCAAAATAAGATGCATAAAGGATTAACATCACATGCAATTCATATGTGATATGATATGGCCCTTTTGTCTTGGCGCCTTTGATCTTCATCTCCAAAGCACGGACATGATCTCCATCATCAACGGGCATGATCTCCATCATCGTCGGCGTAGCGTCAAGGTCCATGGCGCCGTCTTCATGGTTGTTCACCTCATGTAGCAAATATTACAACTACTTTGAAATACTACTCAACATGAAATTTAAAGACAACCATAAGGCTCATGCCGGTTGCCACAATACAATAATGATCATCTCATACATATTCATCATCACATTATGGCCATATCACATCACCAAACCCCTGCAAAAAAAAGTTAGACGTCTCTAATTTGGTTTGCATATTTTACGTGGTTTAGGGTTTTCGAGTAAGATCTAATCTACCTACGAACATGAACCACAACGGTGATACTAGTGTTATCAATAGAAGAGTAAATTGAATCTTCACAATAGTAGGAGAGACAGACACCCGCAAAGCCTCTTATGCAATACAAGTTGCATGTCGAACGAGGAACAAGTCTCATGAACGCGGTCATGTAAAGTTAGTCCGAGCCGCTTCATCCCACTATGCCACAAAGATGCAAAGTACTCAAACTAAAGATAACAAGAGCATCAATGCCTACAAAACCATTGTGTTCTACTCGTGCAACCATCTATGCATAGACACGGCTCTGATACCACTGTAGGGATTCGTTACATAGAAAACAAAAATTTTCCTACAGCGAGAACGCAATCCAAGCCAAGATGCAATCTAGAAGACGGGAGCAACGAGGGGATGATCAAGACTAACCCTTGAAGATTTCCAAAGCCTATAAGAGTAGGCTCTTATTGCTGCGGTAGACGATCACTTGCCGCTTGCAAAAGCGCGTAGAAGATCTTGATCACGGTGCCACGATCGGGCAGCACCTCCGTACTCGGTCACACGTTCGGTGTTGATGAAGACGACGTCCTTCTCCCCGTTCCAGCGGGCAGCGGAAGTAGTAGCTCCTCCTTGAATCCGGCAGCACGACGGCTTGGTGGCGGTGGCGGTGGAGATCTCCGGTGGAGCTTCGCTAAGCGTGCGGGAGAAGAGGAGGAGAGAGGGGCGGCTAGGGTTTGGGAGAGGGGGTGGCCGGCCACTAAGGGGTGCGGCCTCCTTGAGGGCTTGTGGTGGTCAGACCCCTCTCCTATGCCCCTCATTATATAGGTGGAAGCCCCAAGAGTTGTAGTCCAAGTCTTCGAATAAGACCCCAACACCAAAACTTCCCAAAGGTGGGAAACCTACTCAAGGAGGGAGTCCTACCCAAGGTGGGACTCCCACCTTTTCCTTAGGTGGGGTGGCCGGCCACCTCAGGTGGAATCCACCTGGGATTCCTTCCCCTTAGGGCTGGCCGGCCATGCTAGTGGAGTTCCTCCGGGACTCCACCTTCCATAGTGCTATTCTTCCGGACTTTTCTAGAACCTTCTAGAACCTGCCATAAATGCACCGGATCATTTCCAAACTTGGAATATGACTTCCTATATATGAATCTTATTCTCCGGACCATTCCGGAACTCCTCGTGATGTCCGGGATCTCATCCGGGACTTCGAACAAAACTTCGAACTCCATTCCATATTCAAGTTCTACCATTTCAACATCAAACCTTAAGTGTGTCACCCTACGGTTCGTGAACTATGTAGACATGGTTGAGACTTCTCTCTGACCAATAACCAATAGCGGGATCTGGAGATCCATAATGGCTCCCACATATTCAACGATGACTTAGTGATCGAATGAACCATTCACATACGATACCAATTCCCTTTGTCACGCGATATTTTACTTGTCCGAGGTTTGATCATCGGTATCACTCTATACCTTGTTCAACCTCGTCTCCTGACAAGTACTCTTTACTCGTACCGTGGTATGTGGTCTCTTATGAACTTATTCATATGCTTGCAAGACATTAGACGACATTCCACCGAGAGGGCCCAGAGTATATCTATCCGTCATCGGGATGGACAAATCCCACTGTTGATCCATATGCCTCAACTCATACTTTCCGGATACTTAATCCCACCTTTATAACCACCCATTTACGCAGTGGCGTTTGATGTAATCAAAGTACCTTTCCGGTATAAGTGATTTATATGATCTCATGGTCATAAGGACTAGGTAACTATGTATCGAAAGCTTATAGCAAATAACTTAATGACGTGATCTTATGCTACGCTTAATTGGGTGTGTCCATTATATCATTCACATAATGACATAACCTTGTTATTAATAACATCCAATGTTCATGATCATGAAACGATGATCATCTATTAATCAACAAGCTAGTTATACAAGAGGCTTACTAGGGACTCCTTGTTGTTCACATAACACACATGTATCAATGTTTCGGTTAATACAATTATAGCATGGTATGTAAACATTATCATAAACTCAAAGATATTATAATAACCATTTTATTATTGCCTCTTGGGCATATCTCCAACACTCCACCGCTGCACCTCGTCACCGCTGTAACATTTAGGGTTGGATCTTGATTGTTTGATAGGGAAACTCTCCCGGTATTGATTTCTACTTGTTATTGATGCTATTGAGTGAAACCATTGTACCAAGGTTTATGTTCAGATTGTTATTCATCATCATATCACCTCTGATCATGTTCCATATGATGTCTCGTGAGTAGTTCATTTAGTTCTTGAGGACATGGGTGAAGTCTAAATGTTAGTAGTGAATTATGTTGGGTAATATTCAATGTTATGATATTTAAGTTGTGGTGTTATTCTTCTAGTGGTGTCATGTGAACGTCGACTACATGATACTTCACCTTTATGGGCTTAGGAGAATACATCTTGTATTCGTTTGCTGATTGCGGGGTTGCCGGAGTGACAGAAACCTAAACCCCCGTTGGTATATCGATGCAGGAGGGATAGCAGGATCTCAGAGTTTAAGGTTGTGGTTAGATTTATCTTAATTACTTTCTTGTAGTTGCGGATGCTTGCAAGGGGTATAATCACATGTATGTATTAGTCCTAGGAAGGGCGGTGCATTAGCATAGGTTCACCCACACAACACTTATCAAAACAATGAAGATTAATCAACTATATGAAGCGAAAGCACTAGACTAAATTCTCGTGTGTCCTCAAGAATGTTTGGTCATTATAAGTAAACAAACCGGCTTGTCCTTTGTGCTAAAAAGGATTGGGCCACTCGCTGCAATTATTTCTCTCGCATTTTACTTATTCGTACTTTATTCATCCGTTATATCAAAACCCCCCCTGAATACTTGTCTGTGAGCATTTACAGTGAATCCTTCATCGAAACTGCTTGTCAACACCTTCTGCTCCTCGTTGGGTTCGACACTCTTATTTATCGAAAGTACTACGATACACCCCCCTATACTTGTGGGTCATCGGTGCTCAAACCAGGAGTTTTAAAATGAGTCAAGTTGGGTGTCATGGGCATCCCCAAGCTTATGATATTCATCATACTTGAATCATCTTAGCGTGATATTCCTACATTCCCTGTGAAAAAACTTCAACACAAACTTTTCTGCCCATTCTTTTCTATGGGTGATGTTAGAGGTATAAAAAAATCATGCTTGATGCTATTTTACTCAAGAATAGAATTATATATTCATGAAACAGATATCACATAATGTTTTACTCATTCTAGCATATCAAAATATCCAAGTAAAAATCATTTTGATACTTAAAAGAATGGATCTAACAAAGCAAGACAGAACCTGTCCATAATTTTGCTACAACAAAACTAAATTTTTACTACAACTTATACACCTAAAAAAATTAAGAAAATTTATATGAATATAGAGGATGAAAGTTGCAGCTACTGCATTAATATCAAAATTTTAGGAGCTAACAATAAGGAGACAAAATCGTGCACTAAAAAGCGCAGCGCAGAAATCAGCAGCTCCATATTATGTTTGCAACTTTAAACATCCAAACGGGTACGTAAAAACTTGATATTTTTTTAAAAACCAGAGATCAAACTAAAATAAAATTAACAAGCTACAACAAGAATGAAAATTAAAACCACAAATAAAAAACATCTCGGGTTGTCTCCTGTAAAGCACTTTCTTTATAACTATATATCTAGGCTTACTTACTTGATTCAAGTGTCATGGAAATTATATGGTAGCATAAATGCTACCTCCTTCTTCCTTGGAAAGTGTTACATACACTTCTTATGAGGGAACTTAAACTTAACATTTCCTTCTTTGGAATCAATGATAAATCTTGTTGTTCTCAGAAAAGGTCTTCCAAGGACTATATGACTAGAGGTATTTCTCCCCATGTCCTTAACAATGAAATGAACAAGTACATATGTCATATGCAATTCAACCATTACATCTTTTACTTTGCCTATAGACTTTTTGGTTGAATCACCAGCAAGTAATAAATCAATAGAGCATTTTTCCATATTTTTAATATTGAGTAATTCATATAGCTCTTTTCATATGACAGAAACACTAGATCCTAAATCTAGAATGTCATGGTGTGTGTCTTTGTCAATAGATATTAAAATCTTGGGGATCCATACATCCCCAAGCTGAGGTGGTATCATGGCTTCATTATTATACCTCTGAATCTTTTCTTTAATAACATAGTTAGCAATATAGGAATCAAAACTAGCTTGATTAACATTGATAGTGGGATATGTAGAAAATTTCTCAAGTTTAGCAATCAATTCATTTAAGCTACATTTATAAAAGGGATTTCTATTTTCGTGCCCTCGGTTCCTTAGTTGTGCTCAGTTTTCCCCAGCTCCTTAGTTTTTCCTCAGTTTTCCCCAAGACCTTGTCTGAAACCATCACAGATGCTGTAACGGCCGGTTGCCCGACGGTTGACCTTTATCTTCTGACTAGTGGGGCCACGTAGAGCCCGCAAAGACACGTCAGACCATCCATCTTTGTTTGACCGTAAGCATCGCTGTATCCCTGACCAAAACACGCACGAGTGGGGCTTCGGTATATCGAATGACAAGTGGGCCATGGCGCTGATACAAGGGGCACTACACGGGTAGGAATAGATTTTTAAACGGAGCTCTATAGCGATGGCACGGAGGAGGTGGCCTGCGGAGTGCCGAGATGAGATCGACGTCCACAAAGAACTGCATGAGGCGAGACCAGACGCATTAGATAGATATGAACTAGACGCGTTTAACCATGCAAAGAAGAGAAGAAATGGTCAACGACATCGACGACTACCTCAAAACTTTGACTGACCGTGTCCGACACGAACGCGAGCAATGTAGAGAAAACTAGTGTCTCTCCTTTCTGGCGTGTATAGATGGGTGCTAGAAGAGTGTGGTGGCGAAGGGAAAGACCTCGCGGTGGTCTGTGGCGTCCAACATAGCGGGGCGGCGTGGCCGTGCCCACATCGGCGTGGATGCATGTTCGGCATTGGCATCAGCATGTACGTTCGGCATTGGCCTCGGTGGTATCTCTGGTGTGTCAGTGATCGAATGAGGGGACAGGATTGAGGGTGCATCCCGACGGTGACCTAGCAGTGGCGTCGAGCATAGCCGTTCTGACCATGCCGATATCGGCATCGGCAAAGTTTGGAGGCTGTGGTGCTCGAATCAAGGAGGGATTTGTTTCTTGTACGCCAAAAGTGATTTGAAACAAGTTTCGTGTTGAAGGTTAGGTAACGAAAGTTTGTAACTAAGCCCAAAATTATACTAGCGCCATGGTGAGGTTCTTTTTGATAGAGCTATACGGTTGGGCAAACTTTTTTGACACTTTTTAGATAGGGTTCCTTGTTGTTACACGTATGGCATCATGTATGGCAAATTTGGGATCATTTGGAGATGTTCGAAAAAATCACTTTGCTTAAACGCATGCCGTTTCGTCTCACTGAAACCAGCTTTTCTAACAAGGTGATTTATTCTACCTCCTCTAAATGACCCCAAATTTCATACAGCTGATCTTCTATACATAGATAGATAGATTGTTTCGTTTTTATATTTTTCGAACTTTTTATTTCCCTTTATAATATCCAATTGATTTTCAGGTCAAAACCTCGAAAAACAGCATCATGTATGGCATCATTTTCGCCATAAATTTCAAATTTTGTGAAACTTTCCCTTTTAGATATTCCTTGTTGTTATAGATATGGCATAATGTATGCCAAATTTGGTTAGGTCTCACTGAAACCAGCTTTTGTAACAAGTTAGGTTTTTTCGACCTTCTCAAAAGGGATTTTTTTCTACCTTCTCTAAATGACCTCAAAAATCATACAGACGATCTTCTATACAAAGATAGGTAGATTGTTTCGTTTTTACATTTTTTGAACTTTTATTTCCCTTTATAATACCCATTTGTTTTCAGGTCAAAACCTCGAAAGTTAACATAACTAGATGGTGAACCCTTCCAAACTTCAAATACAGAGATAGATAGATTGGTTCGTTTATCATTTTTACCATGAATAGTAATGGCTACAAGAAATCGGTGATGGTCTATCATTTTTTGCGTGAAAAGTAATGGATACAACAAATCGGTGATGGTTTATCATTTTTTGCGTGAAAATTAATGGCTACAACAAATCGGTGATGGTTTATCATTTGGGATTTTCGTGAAAATTAATGGCTACAACAAATCGGTGACGGTTTATCATTTTTTGCGTGAAAATTTATGGCTACAACAAATCGGTGATGGTTTATCATTTTTTGCGTGAAAAGTAATGCCTAAAAGAGTTTATAATTTTTAGCGTGTGAAAATAAATACAGAAAACCGCCCTTTAGCATACTTAGAGAGTGGAAGGTAACCGCCGACAGAGATTGAGAGGGGTTATCCTGCACGTTAGATCATACGATCAACGGTCGGCGGGCACGATCCGCGTGACATGGGCTAGACCAATCAGGGCAATGTTGCACGTGTGAGAGAATTTGCGGAGGGAGAGGGCAAAACTGAGTAGTATCAAGAAACCAAGGGCACCTATGTAATAAACAGACTAAGGGATTCAAATATGAGATTTAAAAAATGGAAAATGCGTGTTTTGTAAAATAAAACCCATCTTGGCCTATCTCAAACTATTTGCAATACAAATATACATGAGTGTGAGAATTGTGGCCTCATTTAGACAAAGTATGTTTTGGGGAAAGCTGTTTTGGGAAGGGCTTATTGTGGAAAACCATGCACCTTCATAGCTACTAGGTGATTTGAGAAGGCCTTTGAGAAGTGGCAATTTGTGGTAAAACTTGATTTATCTATGACTTATCTATGTTTTGAGAACTGGCAATTTGTGGTGAAGACTCCATGAGTATGTGCCACTATTTTTCGGAATTTTTGCACATTAAATGACTCATTTAACTAGTTAATCCCATTTGTTGACTGTCTGTTGACCAGCTACTTGAGGGTAAAACTGAGCATATTGCACTAGCCAGTATTAGCACTCAAGGGGAAAACTGAGCACACAAAAAATGCTAGTATAATGCTTGAGGTTATACCTGAGTATATCTAAATTTCCAGGGTTAGTCTCGAGGACACGTGTTGCGGTGCAGAAATGAAAGACGTGCAATATTTGACGCGTAGACGCCGGTCGCAGTGCAGAAGTCGAAGACGTGCAATCGTGGACGCGTGGCGCATTGCAGAAGTCCAAGACGTGCAGACGTGCAGCGGTGGACGCGTAGGACGCGGGTCGCATTAACCACCCCTTGCCTTTATAGACGCCTCCTCCCACTATCTCTGTCACTCTCACTCGCCTACGCAACGCCGCCTCTCTCACGTCCCATCATCTTCTCCAAAGCAAAACACCCTCTCCCTCTCCCTCTCCTCTGCCGGCGAGATGGACAAGGAGAATGCCAATCCCATCGTCCACGGCGCCGTCGGCTCCAAGCGCGACGCCTCCCTCTTCGACGCCGTCCCCTCAACGGACGTCGCCGCCGTCCCCTCAACGGACGTCGCCGCCGCCTCCGCCGGTGCATCGGAGGCTGCTGCCGCCGGTCGCGGTCAGATCCCGCCTGGATGGGACCCCTACGAGCCGGTGCCGTACGTCCCGCCCCCGAACCGCTACGACACCTCCATAGAGGACCCATGGAACGAGGTAACTACGGTTTGCTTCCTTTTTTGTTCCCCATTCCTTTTTGAACCCTATTTGTGCTGGTGTAGATGGATCTGTGGATGGATGAGTATTGGGCTAATATTTGCGCCGATTTTATTCCATTTTGCTTTGATCCCTCCTTGATTTCGTTCAAGATTTGGGTTTCGGCCGTTCGGTTAATTTATGCAAGTAATAATGGGATCTCAATCAGTTAATTTATGCAAGTAATCATAGGATCTCAATCAGTTATTTTATGCACGAATCAAAAGATATCAACCGTTTAATTTTGCAAATAATCTGGAATGTGTTCAAGTTCAGATCTGGAATCTGTTTCTTTGCCTATGATGAATCGGTGGGCACAGATTTTTACAGGGAGGGTTCAGCGAACCATTTCTGTGTACAAATCTGTTGTGCATGAGCTTTGGTTCGCTTACACCGTCCCTGTAGACATATAATCGTGTCCACTCTAACTGAGGCTGCCTCTGTTTTTCCTAACTTTGTTATCATGCACGTTTGCAACTCATTCACTAATAAATTCCCGTTTGATATGGATCAGCTGTCTGGCAGCGACGTCGGCAGCGACGATGAGCACCATGACGTCAAGACTCGCCAGGTGCTGCGGAGGCTGCAGGTCGGCCAGTATGTCTCCTACCTCGACGTCGCCAAGGGTGTCTACAGGTGCCCCTTCTGCACTAGGAGGCTCGGCGGCACTGACTTCAACTGCGTCCTCACGCATGCCGAGAACATCGGCCACACCAACCCCAAGGTCGGCGCGTCGGTGAACCCCAACTCCTTCCGCGCCAAGCACTTGGCGCTCGGCATGCACCTCCGCAGCATCCAGCGGGTGGAGATCTCCGGCGGGCGCATGCCTCCGCTCAAGCCCAAGGCTCCCAAGGGGAGCAACAAGTGGAGGCAGAGGCAGATGGGGTAGGCAGAGTCCTGGACGTGTGCTGCTGCGGCCTCCTCCATTTTGTTGTTGGGATCCCTTTGTTGTTAGCTAGGGATCCCTCGTTGTTATGTTGTTAGTATGATGGTGCTGTACTGCTGTGAAGAACCTCGAACCCTACTATATTTGGCTGCTGAATGCAGCTTATTATCTATATTATCTATCCCTATTCTACTATATGACCTTGTGAATTTATCGTACATTCCCTGTAGATTTGCTTCTAGATTTAACTACATACATATGGACCAGATGGAGTACTAGATTGGGCTCCCTACTAGATTTGCTGCCATATTGGGAAAACAACCAGGGCCAAAAGGCACAAATAATAATTGAAGAAAGACAGAAATGCAAGCTTCTCTAGATTTGATACTAATTATGTGAAAAAAGGCAGAGAGAAGGAGGCAGAAAAGGTACTCTTAAAAGGGAAATGCCAATGGCCGAGAGAGACAAAACCCAGCTCTTGCTCACGTGCAACCAAACGCTATCTCGTCCTGTCCCACGCGGTCCCTTTCTACCAGCCCCACGCGACGCGGGCCCACACGACGCGGCCCCACACGTCAGCACGGAGCGGTCAACTTAACGGGAATCCTGCCGTCTGAGCTGCCTTCTGCGGGTTTCAAACAAGCACTTGGGGAAAACTGAGGAAAAACTAAGGAGCTGGGGAAAACTGAGCACAACTAAGGAACGGAGGGCACGAAAATAGAAATCCCTTTATAAAAATCCAAGAGTGGTTCCCTAGCTTCACTAAGAATCTTAAATTCTTTAATATGTTTATCATTAGCAAGTACAAGAGTTTCTTTTTCACAAATATAATTTAAAGGTACAGTTTCCTCAACTTCATAGTTTTCTTGGGCATACATATCTCTAATTCCGGCGTATTTTATGATCTTACAAATATAATCGTCTACCAACATTCCATATAGTATGTTAATAGCATCACAAGTCTTATGGAAGACGAAGCGTGTGTCAGATTCTTTGTTTAAAAGACGCCTACTATGTTGACTTAGACCAAGATAAAAGCTATTCAAATGCATGTAATCTCTCAAACCGTGTTCTAAATTCAAGTTCATTTCTTAAACCTTCTCCAAGCTTGAACTATAGTTTCTTTTTTCCATTTGTTTGAAAGAAAGCATAAGTTTTTATGCTCATTGGTGCAATCCCCATATGCTTCTAAGAATGCGGCCCTCATATTAAACAAATGTTTATCTTGTTGAGGCAAACTTTCATACCATGAAGGAGCTTCTCCAACCAAGGAGTGTGGTAGTAGCTTACCTTTCAAAACAACAGGGTCTATGTTGGAATTAACATTTTTAGCACAAAGATTATCAAAAAATAATAATATGATGCTCAGCTTCCAAGGCATTTCCATGATCAAAATTTAATTTGTAGATACCAATTATTATCTTAGTATTGATGTGTTAGCTAATGCCCTTTGTGTATGTAATATGGCTACAACCCCGGGTCGCTCCTTTTATCTTTTTATTTTTCTTAAGCATGGCTCACGTAACGTTTTATGAATTTCTCATTTTTTAAGAAAAAGAACTAACAAGCAAAAACTAAAAACAAGCAAACAAAGACTAAAAAAAGAAAAATAAAGTACGATACAAAATCTAAAAGAGATAAGAGAGCTCACAGTGATGTTACCTCCCCAAGATTTTGTGACACACGGTGCCAGCAATGTCTTCATGCGTCAGAAAATACTCTGTGGTGTAACTCGTCTCAGTTCTCCGGCAACGACGCTAGAAAATGTCTTGATGACGTTGGGAATCTAAGTGTAGAGTGTTGCGTCAGCGAAGTATTTTTTCCCACAAGGGTGACTTGAGGGTTTATATCGAACTCTCGGGAAACTGGATGGAAGAGTATTCTCATCTCTCTTCTTCTAACAATCCTGCAGGTAAAGTAAATGCCTAGTGTCTCCAATTCCATCGTGTGGTTGTCAAGCACAAGGTTTTGTGTAAGTAAATAACACAAGTAGAAATAAAACAAGTAAAAACTAAATTAGATAAAATAACTAAGTAAAAACGGTAAAGAGATTGGTTATTTTTAGTGTTTTGGATGCAAATAAGAAAAGTAAATATTTTTTGTATTTTTGGATTAAAATAGTGCAGCAAATAGAAAACAAGGTAAAAACAATATAAAGGTGTTTCTTATAATAAAACATGGACCGGGGCTCATGGGTTCACTTGACTATTCTCTCTTAAAGTTGTGGTGGACATAAAGCAATTCATCAATGAGATTTGAAGGTGCAGATAATATTATACGTAAGATAAGAATTAATATGGGCATCATGTCCTATCATAGAGCTGATGCAGCACACCTCTCTTATACTCCACAAGAAAGAAACTTCATCAATCTTGTATTAAGAATTAATAAAGCATAGCAATAAGTACTTGGACATGAAGTTTGAATATCAAATATGCAACCTTGAACAAACATAATCATCACCACTGTCACATGATAAACATAGCATATTGATACGTCTCAAACATATCTATAATTTTTGATGCTCCATGCTTGTTTTACACCAATTCATATATGTTTTATTTACACTTCGTTGCACTTTTACATGATTTCCGGCACTAACCTATTAACAAGATGCTACAGTGCAAGTTCCCTTTTTTCTGTTGTTTTTGTATTTCAGAAAAGTTGTACATGAAATATGCTCAGAATTGGATGAAACAAAAGCCGAAGTCAATATTTTACCGAAACGAAGACGAAGTCCAGAGGGGGGTCGAAGAGTTGCCACAGGGTGGCCAGACCCACCCTTGGTGCGGCCTGGCCCTAGCCTGCACCGAGGGGTGTGTGGGCCTCCCAGGAACCCCACCGACCTAATTCCTCCGCCTATTTATACATCTTCTCGGGAAAACCCTGCATACATGATCCTCCATCCACGAAAAGTTCCGTCGCGGCCGACATCGCAGAACCCATCTCGGGGGTTCTGAAGCTCTTCACGGCACCCTGCCGGAGGGGGAAATCATCGCCGGAGGCAGGTACATCGCCATGCCCGCCTCCGAAGTGATGCATGAGTAGTTCATCCCTGGATTATGGGTCCATAGCAGTAGCTAGATGGTTGTTTTCTCCACTTTGTGCTTCATGTACCGATCTTGTGAGCTTCCCTACATGATCAATATCATCTTTATCTAATCCTATATGTTTGGTTTGCTGTGATCCGATGAATATTGTATACAATGTTGAGATTGATTATATATTCATGCCACATGTTATTTGTGATCTTGCATGCTCTCCGTTGCTAGTAGAAACTCTGGCCAAGTGGACAGTTGTGATTCCAAGAGGGGGTATTTATGCTCGATAGTAGGTTCATGCCTCTAGTTTTCCGGGAGAGTAACTTTATAACTTCTAAGATTTTAGATGTTATGTTGCTACTAGGGAGAAAACAACAATGTTTTATCCGAGGGTAATTCTATTGTTTACTTTACACACATTGCTTAATGTGATAGTCTGTTGCTTACAACTTAATACTGAAAGGGGTTCGGACGATAACCTGAAGGTGGATTATTAGTCATAGACGCAGTTGGATTACAGTCTATGTATTATGTTGTAATGCCCATATCAAATCTCATAGGAATCATGTTGTCATGTATTGAACGATATTCTATCAATTGCCCAGCTGTAATTTGTTCACCCAACATGCTATTTATTTATGGAGAGACACCTCTAGTGAACTGTGGACCCCGGTCCTATTTCCTTTACTGATAAATTCAACTGCAATCGTGTTTTGTTTACTTTCTGAAAACATCTCCTTCCATTCGATACGTCTAATCCTTTGTGTTCAGCAAACCGGTGAGATTGACAACCTCACTGCAAATTGGGGCAAAGTACTTTGGTTGTGTTGTGTTCAGGTTCCACGTTGTTGCTGACGTCGGTAGTGCGCCCTACCACTAGTCAACCAACAACACCTTCAGAAGTCATGCCTTTCTCCTACTGGTCGATTAAACCTTGGTTTCTTACTGAGGGAAAACTTGCCGCTGTGCTCATCATACCTTCCTCTTGGGGTTCCCCAACAATGTGAAGTCGGCATTACGATAAGCACCACCACACATGCATTCACTTTATCCCTAGTGAGGTAGCAAAAGAAAGGCAAATCCATAATAGATATGGGACATATTGTCACTATCCAATCATTAAAATCATGCTACTCCATCTAACACACACATCACCCCACATACGCTCTTGCACATAAGTTTGATCAGAACAAATACTTGATAACATGGTACATAATATGCATCTATCAATACATCTCAGAATATAATAAGATCATATCTCATAAAACAATATCATAGAATAAGGATCCACCACATAGGTATTATAAATATGACCATAATCATGATAGGCAGCTCATATGGCACTAAGAACTATGAAGAACATGAGAGAAATAGATCAAGCTACTGACACAAACCCGTAGTCCGGAGGTGTATTACTCCCTCTTGGTCATGGTGATGATGATGAAGACGTTGGAGAAGGTGGAGACCCCTCTGGTGGTGATCCCAGTGGAGTTTCCCCATCAATCTTGTCTACAACAGTCTCCGTTTTAGTGTTTCTGTGTTTTCGCGGTGCTCTACTCCCGAGAACTCTTCGGGGTCATATATATAGTCGGTTTTAGGGCAAAATATGTCGGTTCACGAAGGAATCAGGGCACACGGGCGATCGACGGCTGAAAGAGGGGTGGTGGCGCGCCCTCTCTTCCTGGTCGCGTCACCTAACCTATTTTGGCCTTCATGCCTCTCCAGGTGATCTTCCAGGGTCCATGCTGCTTTTCTCGATGAAAAAGTGACACTATAAAAATCCCAGGTCAATTTGACTCCGTATAGGTCTGTGAAAGTGAAAAATACCAAAACAAGGTTTTCCTGTTCTGCAGCGTTATAACCAAAATAAAGGGGTCATTGGTAAATCCCCATAAATCAATGTAAAACATGGTATTATCATCATATATGTTGCAAATATGTGGGAATTCAATATGATAAAGGACAAAGTTCATTTATGCATTTACATGCATCAGGAGCTCATATGGCACTAAGAACTACGAAGAACATGGGAGAAATAGATCAAGCTACTGCCACAAACCCGTAGTCGAGAGGTGGATTACTCCCCCTTGATCATGGTGATTATGATAAAGATGTTGAGAAGGTGGATACCCATAAGGTGGCGGCTCCAACAGAGTTTCCTCCTCCAATCTTCTATGTCGCGGCCTCCGTCTTCGTATTTCTGCGCGCTCTCCTCCATAGAACCCATGGGGTGATATATATAGTGATTTTTAGGTCAAAAATACAGCGGTTCGCGAAATAATCAAGCGAATTGAACGATCGACGGCCAAAACGGGGGGTGGCGCGCCCTATCAATGTGGGCGCACCACCTGGTGATGGGGATGCGCCCAAGGGGGCCCATCACCAAGCTCACTCGCCACATGAAGAGAGCCGACGGCGGTTCCAGTCGGCGGGCGACTGGGCCATGCGCCTAGCGAATGAAGCCAAGAGCAACTAGGCCATGCGCCCTAGCGACTGAAGCCCGGAGCGACTGTATCTACAGAAGGCCCATGAAGCGTAGCGGCCCAAGTAGCCTTATACCTGTAAACCCTAGCTGGCTGCCTATATAAAGCCACCGGGGGTACCTCCTTGAGGAGATGACCTCATCTCTCATTAGACATACAATCTCTCCCTCCGCCTCCGGCGGTTACCACCAAGCAAGTCGCCTAACGCTGGCGACATTATGATCATAATGATTAATAGCAGGACGTAGCGATCCTCCACCGAGGGGACGTGAACCTGGGTACATCGTGTGCTGACTCGTTTCCGGAATCTCCAACGCCGCCTTGCTCTACAACCCTCATATGCTACCCTGTAGCATCTGCAGTGGTCAAAACCTCGACAGTGGCGCCCACCATGGAACATGCGGTGCTTGGAGTGGTGATCCGGGCGAGACCCCTCATCGTCTTCGATCGTCAGATTGCATCTGGCTGCCGGCGGCGGCTCGGTCAGCGACTGGCGCTACACCCATACGCCGCCTTGCTCTACAACCCTCATATGCTACCCCGTAGCATCTGCCGTGGTCAAAACCTTGACAGTGGTGCCCACCATGGAACATGCGGTGCTTGGAGTGGTGATCCGGACGAGACCCCTCATCGTCTTCGATCGTCAGATTGCATCTGGCTGCCGGCGGCGGCTCGGTCAGCGACTGGCGGAATCCATCCATTCTTTCCCTCTTTGATTGCTTTAGTCAATTGATTATTTTACCTAGATTGCTTCTTGCTGAGCCGCCGGTTCGGATCACCCGCGGCGATCTGAAAGTGTTTTCTGCTCTGGATTTAACGCAAGGAGGTGGCAGCCTTTGAGTAATACGCACGCGCTATGCCAGCAGCATTGCAGGAAGTAGAATACTAATCGGTGAAAATTCCCGATGCAGCCCAAGCTTGATCGGATCCTTTCTACTCTGTCCAATTATGTCCTTCTCTCTCCAAATACTTATCATATCAAGTAATTATTTTATTTGGATCTAACCTTTGCATGGATTTGTGATGGCATGTACGTATTGCTTGGAGAGCTGATCCTGAGTACAAGATCGGGACATACAACATCATGCACACACGTCGTATCGTGTGAGCCGGCGGCTGCGCTAGTGAATTCTACCGGTGAAGAAGACGCAGGCCATGCCTCCACGATGATCTACCTTGACGACAACCTTGATATCAGCGACGCTCCACGCACGCTGCAGCAGCAACTCTATTCAGAGCATCTCCAACAGGCGTCGTAAAATCTGGCGCTGTAAACGCGGATTCGACGCGCTGTATACCGTTAGCGGGCGTGTTAGCGAATTTGCCCGCGGCAGAGGCGCTATTTTCCAGCGTGCGTTGCTGTGCGAAAAACGCACCTCCGGCAGAGGCGCTATTTTGCAGCGCGCGCGGGGCACAAAGTGCAAATCCGACCGTTTTTTGAAAATTTAAATCGAACGAACTATGAATATTTGATCGAAAATACGAATATATTATAAAAGTTCTACGAAACAATGCGACATATAGAACTGAAACTACTCGGAGGAGTCCCAATCGAAGTCGGAGCTGCTCGGAGTCGTCTCCGACACCGGCGTCGTCGTCCACTCGAAGGAGGAGGAGGAGGAGAGGACGATCGTCGACGGCCCTGCGCCCTTCTTCTTTTCCTCCTCCTTCCTCGCCGCCTTCGCGGCCCTCGCCGCCTTTCTCGCCGCGGACTCGGCGCGGCGCTTCTCGCGCGAAGCTTTCTTCTTCGCCTTCTCCGCCGCCTTCTCCTCCTCCTTCTTCTCTTTCTCCGCGTAGAAGGCCGCCGTGGCGGCGACGTCCTCCGGGAAGCGGCGCGCCCATTCAACGCGGAGCGCCTCGTCGCGCTCGGCGATGAGCAGGTGCTGCTGCTCCCGCGTGATCATCGGCGGCGGCGGCGCGAGCATCTCCGCCTGCTCCCGCGTGAACACGTCGTGGAAGTTCATCTGGCGGCGGGAGCTGCCCAGCCGCCACGCGACGGCGTCGTAGGCCCGCGCCGCCTCGTGCGCCGTGTCGAAGGTGCCGAGGCGGATCCGCTCCTCGCCGGAACGAATCTCCGCGTCGAATCGGCCGCTTGGCCGCGCCCGAACGCCGTGGTAGCCGGAGGGTGGGCGGCGGCGCGGAGGCGGAGCGTCGGCGGGAGAGGGGGAGAGGTGGCGAGAGAGGTGGAGCGTCGGCGCGGAGGCGGAGCGTCGGCGGGAGAGAGGGAGAGAGCGGAGACGCGTAGAAAGTTCAGTCTGTTGGCGCGTTCGCGCGTGTCGCGTTTATAGCGCGCGCGGCAGCGGACGCGACAATTCTCCCGTGCGGGATAGCGCAAACGCGGACGCGCGGCAAAGTTTTTAGCGCGCGCCCTTTTTTCCCGCGTCCGCTGGAGCTGCGCGCGAGCGCCCGCGCGCGCCAAATCGGTAGTTTTTTTGCCGCGCGGCTGTTTTAGCGCGCCTGTTGGAGATGCTCTCATGAGAAATCAAGAAGAAGGGCTCGCCGGTCCGTCACGACTGCTGCACCGCCCTCGCCCGCAACAGAAGGAACCTACAAAAGTGCCACTAGTCGGCTTATCTACTTCAACATCAATCGTACAAACTGCACCGCCAGTCGCCACAGTCGCCGCGAAGACGGCACGCTCCACTCGCGACGCGCTCGGGGACCTTCCGTCAACAGTCTCCGCGGCCTGTCGCCCAACACGGTCTCGCCAGCGCGCCCGACCACTACGACGCCAGGGGAAGGACCTCCATTGGAGTCGCACGCTCGACTGGCCTTACGGGCCAAGATGACCGGCTCGGCTCTGCCTCCGGGCACCCATGTCCCTCTCTACCTTGGACAGGGCGACCTGAAAAGCTAAGTACTGCGCTAGCGAGGCCGCCACAGTGGCCCAACGTGTCCAGGAAAAACGCCGAGTACGGAGCCCTCCTTGGGATCGCCAAGCGACTGGCCTCCCGGGCCATGAGATGCGACTCGCTTCCGCAGCGATTGAAGATAAGCCCTCACCATCCCTGGATAGAGCGCTCGCACGGCTAAGTAATATGCCCGGGGACTCGCAACACGAAACCCGACGCATCCGTGAAAAACGCCTGCCAAGCCCGTCCACGCTGGAGTCGCATGCGACTGGCCCAATGGGTCACGGTGTGTGGTACCGCTTGAAATACATCGCACCCCCTTGTCGTCATCATCCACGGTTGAAGCGACCCGAAAAGCTAAGTACTATGCTCGGGGACTCGCAACACGCGACCCGCGGCGTCTAGGAAAAACGCCGAGTACGGAGCCGCCCTGGAGTCGCCAGCGACTGGCCTTACGGGTCAAGATGATCGACCTGCCACAATCATCAGGCAAACAAATCGCCCTCCTCTACCTTAGGCAGGTGACTTGAACGGCTAAGTACTTCGACCAGGGACCCCGCAAAACGGACCCGCGGCTCGCCAAGGAAAACACGCCAAATCAAGAACCCCTTTGGAGTCGCCACACGACTGGTCCCACGGGCCACGGCGAGAGGCACGCTATAAGATACAACGTCAAATAAACGCCACCCATGAGGCTGCTACTCGCGCTATATGACTACGTACTACGACTGGGGACGCCCGGCTCGGCAAGGAAAACAGTCAAGCGGTAGCCTTCATCGGGATCGCTTAAGCGACTGGGAAACATAGCGACATGCATAAATTTTTTTAGTCGCCACTGCTCATTACATTTTTACAAATTCAACGCCCTAACACTGGCCCATACAAAACAATTGTTTTATTTTCTTTCCGCAGGAACAACACCAGCAGTGGCGACCTACTCGCCATCCTTGCCATCAGCATCGCCTGCACCTTCGCCACGCTCGGGGACTGGCCGGACGACTGTCTCCAGGACTCGCCAGTCGCCAGCCTCCACGACTCGCCACTTGCTAGCCTCCGCGGCTCGCCACTCGCCATGCTCGGGGACTCGGCGCGCTACAGACAGCGCTACTCGCCGATCGCCCGACCTCGTCATCGCCACGCTCGGGGACTCGCTGGTCGCCAGTCTCCCGGACTCGTCATCACCGGTCTCCCGGGCTTGTCATCGTCACGCTCGGAGACTCGCCGGATGCTAGTATCCCTGGCTCGTCATCGCCACGGTCGGGGACTCGCCGGTCGTCAGTCTCCTGGGCTCATCATCGCCGGTCGCCAGTCTCCCGGGCTCGTCATCATCGGCCTCCGCAGCTCGTCATCGCCACACTCGGGGATTCACCAGTCGCTGCTCTCCGAGATTCGCTCTTGTCGTATTCGCGGACTCACTTCGCTTGGATGACACACCGAGATATCAAGGAAAAGAAGACTCAAGCCGCCTTCATCGAAGCCGCCTCGAGCCTCGGGGACTACATCCACTAGATATACTGAGCGCATATCCAGCGCAATGATATCTCGCCAACAAGTTGTGACTGCTGCGTCCGAGGGTTCGACATCGACGCTTGCCCTTGGCCGCAGCCTATTATATCCATCACGTCTACATCAACAACTTCACCAACATCATACATCATCACAGAGTCACAGAGAAATGCACATGCCGGGGGGCTCAACACCAGCATCGCTCGTCCACGCGTCTGCATGCCAGATTTCGCTCGACTGAATTTACAGTCTGGAATACTGCCTGATTACCTCGCCGATAGGCCTACGGGAGAAACTGAAATTCAAGAGGTCATGTACGTGATGTAATCTGAAGCCAATCATACTACACGAGTACCAAGGCACGTAGCAGTCCAAGTGATATAAGGTTTAAGCAAAGTGCGATGCACGCATGATTGGACAACTTAGCTCGGGAGGTTCTCTGGTTCTCCTCCAAAACATGAAGACAACACTAGCTCAGACTGTTCATAGTGGGAGTAATATAACTAGTAACATCACACATCTCAAGATATTTTGGTGACATGGCATGCGAATAAATGAAGAAAGAGAGTGAGGTGGTAACTAGCTATGTTACCATAACATCACATACCCCAAGACAAAATGAGTCTACAACATAATAAATGACACAATGCATGACACCACATATAAGTTAGGGATTTCTATTTTCGTGCCCCTGCTTTGTTAGTTGTACTCAGTTTTCCCCATCTCGTTAGTTTTTCCTCAGCTTTCCCCTCCCTCTAGTTTGAAACCCCTCGAAGACGCGGGTTGCCGTCAGGTCAGAGGCCTTACCGTTACCGTTAATCTGACGGGTGGGGCTGCACAGAGGTGGGGCTGCATAGAGGGCAGTTCCTCTCTGACCGTCTCGTGCTGACGGGTAGCCATCCATCTACCGCTGACGCGTGGGCCGTTTTATTTCCTGATTGTATACGCGGTGCTGCCAATGACAAATGGGGCCGCTCTATGGGGCTGCCGCAGCCAATGACCAGTGGGTCGTCTATTTATTTATAGAAAATTATATTGCCGCTCTGTGGGGCCTCCGCAGCCAATGACCGCTGTGGAAGGTGACTATTTTCGCAGCTTAATCTAAAGTGACTCTTATGCTAAACATTGTGCATCCCGACGTTGACCTAGCAGTGGCGGCGAGCATAGCCGTTCTGACCATGCCGATATCGGCATCGGCATCGTTTGGAGGATGTGGTGCTCGAATAATAGTGGAAATGCGATATTATTTTTTACATGCATAATATATAGAAAATAGTTAGATCTCTAAATCGATGCATATGAAGCTACATATATATTCTTGGTCATAATCCCCTTATCTAAAGGGGATGGATGCATGGCTTCACGTCGTCGTCGCTTTCATCGTCAGTATCTTCGTCGTCCGAGTAGTAGTACTTCCTGCACATTGTTCCGTCGAACACCTTCACTGTGAGCACATCATCGCCTTCATATTTGAAGTGTACGAAGCAGCCGAAATCCACACCGTGCGCGATGGCGAAATTCTCCCAGCCCTTGTCAAGGTACATCCGGCCTTGACCGTCAAATAGGACCTCCACGGTCCAGAGACGAGGACCACAGTCAGCTGCTCGCAGATACACCTTAGCTGGCTCCTGGCCGTCAAGATAGTCTGCAAACTTTTTTGGGAGAGCCTGCAAAGAGATCTAGCACCGATCGTTTGAAATTAAAGGTTTTTTAGAACATGCCTATAATTAATCACATGCATCATATATGTGGGAACGCGTACGTACCTTCTTGACCAAAGGGTCTTCATAGACGACGATGAAGAACTCCTCTATGATCAATGGAAGTGTTGACGGTGGTGGTGGCAATGATGATGATCCACTTCCCCTTCCCCTTCCCCTTCCCCTTCCCCTTCCCCTTCCCCTTCCGGTCCGCGTCCGAGACGTGGAAGCCATGGCAATGGATCAAGTGTATGTGAACGAAGAAGAGAGAGGCAGAACCTATTGACACAAGGGATGGCCGTGTGGGTGTTTATAAGGGAGAGATGACCGTTGTAGGGGTTTACACAATAAAATAAGGAGGAGGTGAACGTTGGTGGGGGTTTACACAATAAATTAAGGAGGAGATGACCGTTGTGGGGGTTTACACAATAAATTAAGGAGGAGACGACCGTTGTGGGGGTATATATCTCAACAAAAAAGTAATGCGGACTCTCTTGACGGAAATGGAACTTCGTGATATAGTTTATCATTTTACCGTGAAAAGTAATGCCTAAAAGAAATGGTAATTCATGATAGTTTATCATTTACCGTAATGGCTACAACAAATCGTTGATGGTGTATCATTTTTTGCGTGAAAAGTAATGGCTACAACAAAATCGGTGATGGTCTATCGTTTTTTGCGTGAAAAGTAATGGCTACAAGAAATGGGTGATGGTGTATCATTTTTTGCGTGAAAAGTAATGGCTACAACAAAATCGGTAATGGTTTATCGTTTTTTGTGTGAAAAGTAATGGCTACAAGAAATGGGTGATGGTGTATCATTTTGCGTGAAAAGTAATGGCTACAACAAAATCGGTGATGGTTTATCGTTTTTTGCGTGAAAAGTAATGGCTACAAGAAATGGGTGATGGTGTATCATTTTTTGCGTGAAAAGTAATGGCTACAAAAAAATCGGTGATGATTTATCGTTTTTTGCGTGAAAAGTAATGGCTACAACAAATCGGTGATGGTGTATCATTTTTTGCGTGAAAAGTAATGGCTACAACAAATCGGTGATGGTTTATCATTTTTTACGTGAAAAGTAATGCCTAAAAAGAGTTTATAATTTAGCTCGTGAAAAATAATGCATAAAACCAAACTTTGCGTGAAGCTAACCGACGACAGAGAGAGAGGGTGGTGGCCCCGACCAGAGAGAGAGATAGGGGTTATCCTGCCCGTTAGATCATATGATCAACGGTCGGCAGGCACGATCCGCGTGACATGGGCTAGACCAATCAGGGCAATGTTGGGCGTCTGTGAGAGTTTGCGAAGGGAGAGGGCAAAACTGAGTAGTATCAAGAAACCAAGGGCAAGTGAGTAGTAAACAGACTAAGGGATTCAAATATGAGATTTAAAAAATGGAAAATGCGTGTTTTGTACAATGAAACCCATCTTGGCCTACCTCAAACTATTTGCAATACAAATCTACATGAGTGTGAAAATTATGGCCTCATTCAGACAAAGTATGTTTTGGGGAAAGCTGTTTTGGGTAGGGCTTATTATGGAAAACCATGCACCTTCATAGCTACTAGGTGATTTGAGAAGTGGCAATTTGTGGTGAAACTTGATTTATCTATGATTTATCTATGATTTGAGAAGTGTCAATTTGTGGTAAAGACTCAATGAGTAAGTGCCACTCTTTTTCGGAATTTTTTGCACATTAAATAACTCATTTAACTAGTTAATCCCATTTGTTGACTCTCTGTTGACCAGCCACTTGAGGGTAAAACTGAGTATATTGCACTAGCCAGTATTAGCACTCAAGGCGAAAACTCAGCACACAAAAAATACTAGTATATGACTCGAGGGTATACCTGAGTATATCTAAATTTCCAGGGTTAGACCCGAGGACGCGTGTTGCGGTGCAGAAGTGGAAGACGTGCCATTGTTGACGCGTGTCGCGGTGCAGACGTGCAAATAGTGGACGCGTAGGACGCGGGTCGCATTTAGGACGCGTAAGCCCCTCCTTCCCTCCCTCTGCACACAGTCGTCTCATTCTCACTCACGCGCGAAACCACCCCTCTCACGTCCCATCAACTTCTCCAAATCGGAAAAACACCAACCGCCCTACGCACGCTACCCTGCCGGCGATGGAGAAGAAGAATGCGCCGGCGGCCATCGCCTCCGATCCCGTCGCCTCCGCGCCCGTCGCCTCCGAGCCCGTCGCTGCCGAGCCCGTCGCCGCCGAGCGCGTCGCCGCCGACGGCGGCGCATCCAAGCGCGGCGCCTCCGTGAACTGGGCCTCTCTATCGGCTGATGGACCACTTCACAAGATCGGCGAATGCTTACTGGCGAACGAGGAGTACACCGACACCTACTCTGCTATGAGGCAAGTCTGTAGAAATTGGCGTTCAGGTTTGCCTGAGCCCGATGTGCACCTGGACGAATGGATCATGCTAGACCACGCCCTTCCACGCGTCTATGAGTTCACCTTCCTCCAACTCGGCACATCACGCTACGTCACCATAGATCTATCGGAAGTTCATACAAGGTACAAATTCCTCCATATCTACCTTTTTATTTTCAATCTTAAACATCTTAGTGCTGAATGTTATCTTCATCAATATATTTTAGATACTACTTCGTCGGCTTTTGCCGTGGCGTCATCGTGCTTGCCCAGAAGAACCCGCCACACAAGATACGGCTTCTGAACCCACTCACAAAGAAATCGAACACTATGTTTGAGGCGCAGATGCCATCTGTTTTTCTGAAATCAGTCGCTGTTATCAAATCCCCGACTATGGTCTTCGTTGCCGCACATTACCCGCCGGAAATTGGTTGGGTCGATGAGAGCACTCCAACTAAGGATATAAATGAAGATTGGGGAGAAGTAAGATTTTCGATCAAGAACCATTGTCTGCGTTGCATTACCTTGTTCAATGGTGAACTGTATGCAGTAGCTGCGGACAATTTTGAGAACGGAAGAATAGTGTGCACCAATGTACAGTTGTAGCAGCGCGCGAGCACTGTCAAGATGGAGACACTAATTTCATTTCCAGAACTTGGACATCAGAAGTTCTACCTTGTGAAGTCGGATGGTGATCTGCTGCTTGTGTTGTTGGTCAGCGAGGCTTTGGCGGGCAAACCATTGGTGTATCGTGTGGACACTCAGAGTCGCTCTCTCCATCCGGTCAGTAACATTGGCAGTAATGCCTTCTTCGTGAATTATATCCGGTGTATCTCCGTCGACACCAGAGTGTACCCGACACTTCGACCTGGCAGCATGTACTACACGGATTTGGGTTATATCATTGAGTACTCTCATGATACAAAGGCCTGGGATGAGTGGCCACTACGTGTGGATAGAATAGGACACTACGGTATGAGAAATGAACACATGCCATACCGTTTGGAGGATGTATTGGCCTCACACTGCAGACGGAAGGAGTTCAATGAATATTTCCTTGGGGTAATGCAAGAATGGAGAAAGGAAGAAATATATGAGGAGGAATGAAGAACAAATTCATTCATCCTGGGGTATCCTAATCTTTTTGTTGTCCATACGTTGCGTGTGTCTTGTATATTTTCAGCTTAGTTTGTCGTGAACATTAACAACGTTATTGGCTGCTTTTGGCTGCTGTATGCAGTTTATGTATTATACTTAGTTTTCTGATTATGCTGTTGTGAATTTATCATATACTAGCTTCTAGATTTGCTACCATATTGAAAAAAGACAGAAATAGAAGCTTCTCTAGATTTGATACTAATTTGGTGAAAAAGACAGAGAGAGAAAGAGGGGAAAAGGTGCTCTTAAAAATGCCAATTTGGGCCCAGAGAGACAAAACCCAGCTCCTGCTCACGTGCAACCAAACGCTTCTCGTCCTGTCCCACGCGGTCCCTTTCTACCAGCCCCACGCGACGCGGTCCCACAGACGACGCAGCGCAACACGTCAGCACAGAACGTCCAAATAAACGGATTCCTTCCGTCTGAGCTCCTTCTGCGGGTTTAAGACATAGGCTTGGGGAAAACTAAGGAAAAACTACGGGGCTGGGGAAAACTGAGTACAACTAACGACCCGAGGGCACAAAAATAGAAATCCCTCTAAGTTACTACCCACTATGAAGGTAGTAACCTAGACTAGTACCATGGCATATGTTACTAGTCTAAGTTACTCCCCACTATGAGCAGCCTCAATGATCAGCGATCAGTTACGGCATCAAGTCCGGAAGACGCTGCTACTCCGTCGTCGTGAATTCGTTCGACTGAGGATCGGCCAACTTCATCTTTGCGACTCCGTCTGATATCAGTGTCGAGTACACCAGCACCATCTAACATGGCTTAGTCGCATCATCGTCAACTTGGCGACTTCACCGACTTCTTCACCTACAATAACACTGCTCCGACAGCTACAGTCTACCTCAGCACCTGCACTCCATCGACGCCGACTGGCTCTCGCCAACTGGCTCAAGCCGACTGATTCACGCCGATTGGCCTACGCCGACTGGCTCGTTTCGACTGCCACCTGTTCCACGATTGTTTCAGCCCATCGCTGATTCGTCACAGTCCATCGCCAAGACTCTCGACGCCCTGCCTCAAGCCCGCGCTGAATCCACGACGCGCTCGGGGACTACTGATGGGGATGCGCCCAAGGGGGCTGATGTCTACTTCCCCCTCCTTTTCCTGTAGACAGTGTTGGGCCTCCAAGAGCAGAGGTTTGTAGAACAGCAGCAAGTTTTCCCTTAAGTGGATCACCCAAGGTTTATCGAACTCAGGGAGGAAGAGGTCAAAGATATCCCTCTCATGCAACCCTGCAACCACAAAGCAAGAAGTCTCTTGTGTCCCCAACACACCTAATAGGTGCACTAGTTCGGCGAAGAGATAGTGAAATACAGGTGTTATGAATAAGTATGAGCAGTAGCAACGGTGCCAGAAAATAGCTTGCTGGCGTGTAGTTGATGGTGGTAATATTGCAGCAGTAGTAACGTAGTGAAACAGTAAACAAGCAGTAGTAACGCAGCAGTATTTAGGAACAAGGCCTAGGGATTAGACTTTCACTAGTGGACACTCTCAACATTGATCACATAACAGAATAGATAAATGCATACTCTACACTTTTGTTGGATGATGAACGCATTGCGTAGGATTACACGAACCCTCAATGCCGGAGTTAACAAGCTCCACAATTTGTTCATATTTAAGTAACCTTATAGTGTAAGATAGATCAACAGATTAAACCAAGTACTAGCATAGCATGCACACTATCACCTTCATGCATATGTAGGAGGAATAGATCACATCAATATTATCATAGCAATAGTTAACTTCGCAATCTACAAGAGATCATGATCATAGCATAAACCAAGTACTAACACGGTGCACACACTGTCACCTTTACACACGTGCAGGAGGAATAGGACTACTTTAATAACATTGCTAGAGTAGCACATAGATGAATAGTGATACAAAACTCATATGAATCTCAATCATGTAAAGCAGCTCATGAGATTATTGTATTGAGGTACATGGAAGAGAGATGAACCACATAGCTACCGGTACAGCCCCGAGCCTCGATGGAGAACTACTCCCTCCTCATGGGAGCAGCAGCGGTGATGAAGATGGCGATGGAGATGGCAGCGGTGTCGATGGAGAAGCCTTCCGGGGGCACTTCCCTGCTCCGGCAGCGTGCCGGAACAGAGACTCCTGTCCCCCAGATCTTGGCCTCGCGATGGCGGCGGCTCTGGAAGGTTTCTGTGGTTTTCGCCAATCGTGTCGAGGTTTTTAGGTCAGGGGCTTTATATAGGCGAAGAGGCGGCGCAGGAGGGCTTCTGGGGGGCCCACACTATAGGGGGGCGCGGCCCCCCCTGGCCGCGCCGGGGTGTGGTTTGGTGGCCCTGTCCCCCTTCTCTGGCGGTTCTCGTGTGTTCTGGATGGTTCCGGGAAAAATAGGAATCTGGGCGTTGATTTCGTCCGATTCCGAGAATATTTCGTTACTAGGATTTCTGAAACCAAAAACAGCAGAAAACAGGAACTGGCACTTCGGCATCTTGTTAATAGGTTAGTTCCAGAAAATGCACGAATATGACATAAAGTGTGCATAAAACATGTAGATAACATCAATAATGTGGCATGGAACACAAGAAATTATCGATACGTCGGAGACGTATCAGCATCCCCAAGCTTAGTTCTGCTCGTCCCGAGCAGGTAAAACGATAACAAAGATAATTTCTGGAGTGACATGCCATCATAACCTTGATCATACTATTTGTAAAGCATATGTAGTGAATGCAGCGATCAAAACAATGTATATGACATGAGTAAACAAGTGAATCATAAAGCAAAGACTTTTCATGAATAGCACTTCAAGACAAGCATCAATTAAGTCTTGCATAAGAGTTAACTCATAAAGCAATAATTCAAAGTAAAGGTATTGAAGCAACACAAAGGAAGATTAAGTTTCAGCGGTTGCTTTCAACTTGTAACATGTATATCTCATGGATAATTGTCAACATAGAGTAATATAACAAATGCAATATGCAAGTATGTAGGAATCAATGCACAGTTCACACAAGTGTTTGCTTCTTGAGGTGGAGAGAAATAGGTGAACTGACTCAACATTGAAAGTAAAAGAATGGTCCTCCATAGAGGAAAGCATCGATTGCTATATTTGTGCTAGAGCTTTTATTTTGAAAACATGAAACAATTTTGTCAACGGTAGTAATAAAGCATATGTATCATGTAAATTATATCTTATAAGTTGCAAGCCTCATGCATAGTATACTAATAGTGCCCGCACCTTGTCCTAATTAGCTTGGACTACCGGATCATCACAATGCACATGTTTTAACCAAGTGTCACAAAGGGGTACCTCTATGCCGCCTGTACAAAGGTCTAAGGAGAAAGCTCGCATTGGATTTCTCGCTATTGATTATTCTCAACTTAGACATCCATACCGGGACAACATAGACAACAGATAATGGACTCCTCTTTTATGCATAAGCATGTAACAACAATTAATAATTTTCTCATATGAGATTGAGGATATTGTCCAAAACTGAAACTTCCACCATGGATCATGGCTTTAGTTAGCGGCCCAATGTTCTTCTCTAACAATATGCATGCTTAACCATAAGGTGGTAGATCTCTCTTACTTCAGACAAGACGAACATGCATAGCAACTCACATGATATTCAACAAAGAGTAGTTGATGGCGTCCCCAGTAAACATGGTTATCGCACAACAAGCAACTTAATAAGAGATAAAGTGCATAATTACATATTCAATACCACAATAGTTTTTAAGCTATTTGTCCCATGAGCTATATATTGCAAAGGTGAATGATGGAATTTTAAAGGTAGCACTCAAGCAATTTACTTTGGAATGGCGGAGAAATACCATGTAGTAGGTAGGTATGGTGGACACAAATGGCATAGTGGTTGGCTCAAGGATTTTGGATGCATGAGAAGTATTCCCTCTCGATACAAGGTTTAGGCTAGCAAGGTTATTTGAAACAAACACAAGGATGAACGGTGCAGCAAAACTCACATAAAAGACATATTGTAAACATTATAAGACTCTACACCGTCTTCCTTGTTGTTCAAACTCAATACTAGAAATTATCTAGACCTTAGAGAAACCAAATATGCAAACCAAATTTTAGCATGCTCTATGTATTTCTTCATTAATGGGTGCAAAGCATATGATGCAAGAGCTTAATCATGAGCACAACAATTGCCAAGTATCACATTACCCAAAACATTTATAGCAATTACTACATGTATCATTTTCCAATTCCAACCATATAACAATTTAACGAAGGAGAAACTTCGCCATGAATACTATGAGTAGAAACCAAGGACATACTTGTCCATATGCTACAGCGGAGCGTGTCTCTCTCCCACACAAGCATGATGTAATCCAATTTATTCAAACACAAACAAAAACAAAAACAAACAGACGCTCCAAGTAAAGTACATAAGATGTGACGGAATAAAAATATAGTTTCAGGGGAGGAACCTGATAATGTTTTCGATGAAGAAGGGGATGCCTTGGGCATCCCCAAGCTTAGACGCTTGAGTCTTCTTGATATATGCAGGGGTGAACCACCGGGGCATCCCCAAGCTTAGACTTTTCACTCTTCTTGATCATAGTATATCATCCTCCTCTCTTGACCCTTGAAAACTTCCTTCACACCAAACTCGAAACAACTTATTAGAGGGTTAGTGCACAATAAAAATTAACATATTCAGAGGTGACACAATCATTCTTAACACTTCTGGACATTGCATAATGCTACTGGACATTAGTGGATCAAAGAAATTCATCCAACATAGCAAAAGAGGCAATGCGAAATAAAAGGCAGAATCTGTCAAAACAGAACAGTTCGTATTGACGAATTTTAAAATGGCACCAGACTTGCTCAAATGAAAATGCTCAAATTGAATGAAAGTTGCGTATATATCTGAGGATCATGCACGTAAATTGGCTTAATTTTCTGAGCTACCTACAGGGAGGTAGACCCAGATTCGTGACAGCAAAGAAATCTGGAACTGCGCAGTAATCCAAATCTAGTACTTACTTTACTATCAAAGACTTTACTTGGCACAACAAAACACAAAACTAAGATAAGGAGAGGTTGCTACAGTAGTAAACAACTTCCAAGACACAAATATAAAACAAAGTACTGTAGCAAAATAACACATGGGTTATCTCCCAAGAAGTTCTTTCTTTATAGCCATTAAGATGGGCTCAGCAGTTTTAATGATGCACTCATAAGAAATAGTATTTGAAGCAAAAGAGAGCATCAAGAGGCAAATTCAAAACACATTTAAGTCTAACATGCTTCCTATGCAAAGGAATCTTGTAAATAAACAAGTTCATGAAGAGCAAAGTAACAAGCATAGGAAGATAAAACAAGTGTAGCTTCAAAAATTTCAGCACATAGAGAGGTGTTTTAGTAACATGAAAATTTCTACAACCATATTTTCCTCTCTCATAATAACTTTCAGTAGCAACATTAGCAAACTCAACAATATAACTATCACATAAAGCATTCTTATCATGAGTCTCATGCATAAAATTATTACTCTCCACATAGGCATAATCAATTTTATTAGTTGTAGTGGGAGCAAATTCAACAAAGTAGCTATCATTATTATTCTCATCAAGTGTAGGAGGCATAGTATAATCACAACAAAATTTACTCTCCATAGTAGGTTGCACCAAAAGACCACTATCATTATAATCATCATAAATAGGAGGCAAAGTATCATCAAAGAAAATTTTCTCCTCAATGCTTGGGGGACTAAAAATATCATGCTCATCAAAGCCAGCTTCCCCAAGCTTAGAATTTTCCATATCATTAGCAACAATGGTGTTCAAAGCGTTCATACTAATATCATTGCTACTAGCATGCAAATAAGATTCCATGGGTTTTTTAATTTTCGCATTAAACCATTCATGTCTTGACTCAGGAAATAGAATAAAAAGCTCACAGATGTTGTCCATTATGCCTTACTAGTGTAAACAAGAAACAAAAAGATGCAATTGCAGGATCTAAAGGAAATAGCTTCGAGCACAAACACAATGGCGCCAGAAAATTACTTTACCTGGAACCGGAGTATGAGTGCCTTTTACCTTTCCTCCCCGGCAACGGCGCCAGAAAAGTGCTTGATGTCTACTTCCCCCTCCTTTTCCTGTAGACAGTGTTGGGCCTCCAAGAGCAGAGGTTTGTAGAACAGCAGCAAGTTTTCCCTTAAGTGGATCACCCAAGGTTTATCGAACTCAGGGAGGAAGAGGTCAAAGATATCCCTCTCATGCAACCCTGCAACCACAAAGCAAGAAGTCTCTTGTGTCCCCAACACATCTAATAGGTGCACTAGTTCGGCGAAGAGATAGTGAAATACAGGTGTTATGAATAAGTATGAGCAGTAGCAATGGTGCCAGAAAATAGCTTGCTGGCGTGTAGTTGATGGTGGTAATATTGCAGCAGTAGTAACGCAGTGAAACAGTAAACAAACAGTAGTAACGCAGCAGTATTTAGGAACAAGGCCTAGGGATTAGACTTTCACTAGTGGACACTCTCAACATTGATCACATAACAGAATAGATAAATGCATACTCTACACTTTTGTTGGATGATGAACGCATTGCGTAGGATTACACGAACCCTCAATGCCGGAGTTAACAAGCTCCACAATTTGTTCATATTTAAGTAACCTTATAGTGTAAGATAGATCAACAGATTAAACCAAGTACTAACATAGCATGCACACTGTCACCTTCATGCATATGTAGGAGGAATAGATCACATCAATATTATCATAGCAATAGTTAACTTCGCAATCTACAAGAGATCATGATCATAGCATAAACCAAGTACTAACACGGTGCACACACTGTCACCTTTACACACGTGCAGGAGGAATAGGACTACTTTAATAACATTGCTAGAGTAGCACATAGATGAATAGTGATACAAAACTCATATGAATCTCAATCATGTAAAGCAGCTCATGAGATTATTGTATTGAGGTACATGGAAGAGAGATGAACCACATAGCTACCGGTACAGCCCCGAGCCTCGATGGAGAACTACTCCCTCCTCATGGGAGCAGCAGCGGTGATGAAGATGGCGATGGAGATGGCAGCGGTGTCGATGGAGAAGCCTTCCGGGGGCACTTCCCCGCTCCGGCAGCGTGCCGGAACAGAGACTCCTGTCCCCCAGATCTTGGCCTCGCGATGGCGGCGGCTCTGGAAGGTTTCTGTGGTTTTCGCCAATCGTGTCGAGGTTTTTAGGTCAGGGGCTTTATATAGGCGAAGAGGCGGCGCAGGAGGGCTTCTGGGGGGCCCACACTATAGGGGGGCGCGGCCCCCCCCCCCCTGGCCGTGCCGGGGTGTGGTTTGGTGGCCCTGTCCCCCTTCTCTGGCGGTTCTCGTGTGTTCTGGATGGTTCCGGGAAAAATAGGAATCTGGGCGTTGATTTCGTCCGATTCCGAGAATATTTTGTTACTAGGATTTCTGAAACCAAAAACAGCAGAAAATAGGAACTGGCACTTCGGCATCTTGTTAATAGGTTAGTTCCAGAAAATGCACGAATATGACATAAAGTGTGCATAAAACATGTAGATAACATCAATAATGTGGCATGGAACACAAGAAATTATCGATACGTCGGAGACGTATCAGGGGCCCATCACCAAGCTCACTCGCCAGATGAAGAGAGCCGAAGGCGGTTCGAGTCGGCGGGCGACTGGGCCATGCGCCTAGCGAATGAAGCCAAGAGCAACTGGGCCATGCGCCCTAGCGACTGAAGCCTGCTGTCTACAACTGGCTTCTTTTCCTATAGACAGTGTTGGGCCTCCAAGAGCAGAGGTTTGTAGAACAGCAGCAAGTTTTCCCTTAAGTGGATCACCCAAGGTTTATAGAACTCAGGGAGGAAGAGGTCAAAGATATCCCTCTCAAGCAACCCTGCAATCACGATACAAGAAGTCTCTTGTGTCCCCAACACACCCAATACACTTGTCAGATGTATAGGTGCACTAGTTCGGCGAAGAGATAGTGAAATACAAGTAATATGGATGTATATGAGTGGTAATAGCAATCTGAAATAAATATGGCAGCGAGTAAACATGCAATAGAATAGTAAATAAACAGAGATTCGATGTTTGGAAACAAGGCCTAGGGATCATACTTTCACTAGTGGACACTCTCAACATTGATCACATAACTGAAACTACTCTACACTCTCTTGTTGGATGACAAACACCATTAATTGTGTAGGGCTACAAGAGCACCTCAATGCCGGAGTTAACAAGCTCCACAACATTCGATGTTCATATTTAAGTAACCTTAGAGTGCATGATAGACCAACGCAATTATATCGAGTACTAACATAGCATGCACACCGTCACCGTCAGGCTATGAAAGGGAGAATAGATCACATCAATACTATCATAGTAATAGTTAACTTCATAATCTACAAGAGATCACAATCATAAACTACGCCAAGTACTACATGATGCACACACTGTCACCATTAAATCATGGAGGAGGAATAGAGTACTTTAATAACATCACTAGAGTAGCACATAGATGATATTCAACTAGATCACAAAGAGAGATGAACCACATAGCTACGGTAGAGCCCTCGGCCTCGGGGAGAACTACTCCCTCCTCATCATGGGAGACAGCAGCGGTGATGAAGATGGTGGTGGTGTCGATGGAGATGCCTTCCGGGGGCACTTCCCCGTCCCGGCAGGGTGCCGAAATAGAGACTTCTGTCCCCCGAATTGGAGTTTCACGATGGCGGCGGCTCTGGAAGGTTTTCTGGTGTTTCGTCAATCTGTGTCGATGTTTTAGGTCAGGGAGGCTTAAATAGGCGAAGAGGCGGAGTCGGAGGGGCCACGCGGCCTCCTCACACTAGGGGGGCGCGCCCCCCTGGGCCGCGCCGCCACCACGTGTGGGGCCCCCAGGGCTCCCCTCTGGTCCCTCTCTGGCTCTCTGGAAGCTTCCGGGAAAAATAAGGTTCTGGGAGTTGATTTCGTCCAATTCCGAGAGTATTTCCTTACTAGGATTTCTGAAACCAAAAACAGCAGAAAACAGCAACTGGCCCTTCGGCATCTCGTCAATAGGTTAGTTCCGGAAAACGCATCAAAACGATATAAAGTGTGAACAAAACATGTAGGTGTTGTCATAAAACAAGCATGGAACATCAGAAATTATAGATACGTTGGAGACGTATCAGCATCCCCAAGCTTAGTTCCTACTCGTCCTCGAGTAGGTAAACGATAAAAAGAATAATTTCTGTAGTGACATGCTACCAATATAATCTTAATCATACTATTGCAAAGCATATGAGACGAATGCAGCGATTCTAAGCAATGGTAAAGACAATTAGTAAACAAATGAACCATATAGCAAAGACGTTTCACGAATAGTAATTTCAAGACAAGCATCAATAAGTCTTGCATAAGAGTTAACTCATAAAGCAATAGATTCAAAGTAAAGGCATTGGAGAAACACAAAGGAAGATATAAGTTTCAGCGGTTGCTTTCAACTTCAACATGCATATCTCAAGGATAATTGTCAACATAAAGTAAAATAATAAGTGCAATAAGCAAGCATGTAAGAATCAATGCACAGTTGACACAAGTGTTTGCTTCTAAGATAGAAGGAAGTAGGTAAACTGACTCAACATAAAAGTAGAAGAATGGCCCTTCGAAGAGGGAAGCATGGATTGCTATATTTGTGCTAGAGCTTTTATTTTGAAAACAAGAAACAATTTTGTCAACGGTAGTAATAAAGCATATGTGTTATGTATAAGATATCCTACAAGTTGCAAGCCTCATGCATAGATTACCAATAGTGCCCGCACCTTGTCCTAATTAGCTTGGATTTACATGGATTATCATTGCATAACATATGTTTTAACCAAGTGTCACAAAGGGGTACCTCTATGCCGCCTGTACAAAGGTCTAAGGAGAAAGCTCGCATTGGATTTCTCGCTTTTGATTATTCTCAACTTAGACATCCATACCGGGACAACATAGACAACCGATAATGGACTCCTCTTTAATGCATAAGCATTCAACAACAAATAATATTCTCATAAGAGATTGAGGATTGTTGTCCAAAACTGAAACTTCCACCATGGATCATGGCTTTAGTTAGCGGCCCAATATTCTTCTCTAACAATATGCATGCTCAAACCATTCAACTCATGATAAATCACCCTTACTTCAGACAATACGAACATGCATAGCAACTCACATGATATTCAACAAAGATAGTTGATGGCGTCCCCAGGAACATGGTTATCGCTCAACAAGCAACTTATTAGGAAATAAGATACATAAGTACATATTCAATACCACAATAGTTTTTAAGCTATTTTTCCCATGAGCTATATATTGCAAAGACAAAGAATGGAATTTTAAAGGTAGCACTCAAGCAATTTACTTTGGAATGGCAGAGAAATACCATGTAGTAGGTAGGTATGGTGGACACAAATGGCATAGTTTTTGGCTCAAGGATTTTGGATGCACGAGAAGTAATCCCTCTAAATACAAGGCTTAGGCTAGCAAGGTTATTTGAAGCAAACACAAGTATGAACCGGTACATCAAAACTCACATAAGAACACATTGCAAGCATTATAAGACTCTACACTGTCTTCCTTGTTGTTCAAACCCTTACTAGAAATATCTAGACTTTAGAGAGACCAATCATGCAAACCAAATGTCAACAAGCTCTACAGTATTTCACTACAAGAAAAGTTGCCATGGCCGACGAAGTTGAAGTTGCGCCGTGGTTGCTGGTGTACCATGGCCGACGATTTTTGGTCCCTCCGTGGTGCATGTCAAAACTTTTTTTTTCTCGTTTTTGAGGCCACCTAGCCCGACGAAAGCGGCCAAAACGTCGCGTATGGTGGCCCGGGACGTGGTGCATCTCGAAATCTCGGGTTCGCCGGCCGAGTCAACGCAAATCCGCACCGCCGAGGGATGTAGGGCCCAGATGGCAGCCTCTCTGGCATTGTTTTTTTTCTCGATCGCGCCATCTCGTTCAACGTTCTCTGATCGAGCCGTTTACGATGCAGGATCATGGGTCCCGCATGTCATCCTCTATGAACCAAAATTCTTTCTATTCTTGGATTTTTTTTGACCCCCTGATTTCTGGCTACTTCCTTTTTCTTTTGATCCCTTGCCACCTTGGAAACGTTGAGACCGCTGCTGCTAAATGGGACCCGCATGTCATCCTCTATGTGCAATCAACTTTCTTTTCTTGGATTTTTTTTTGGCACCTCAAATTTGGTCACTTGCCTTTTTCTTTCGATCCCCTGCCGCCTCTCAAACGGTGATACCGCTGATGCTAACTGGGACCCGCATGTCATCCTCTATGTACTATAAAACTTTCTTTTCTTGAATTATTTTTGGCACCTCATATTTGGTCACTTACCTTTTTCTTTCGATCCCCTGCCGCCTCTCAAACGGTGATACCGCTGCTGCTAAATGGGACCCGCATGTCATCCTCTATGTACTATAAAACTTTCTTTTCTTCAATTATTTTTGGCTCCTCATATTTTTTCACTAGCCTTTTTCTTTCGATCCCCTGCCGCCTCTCAAACGGTGATACCGCTGCTGCTAAATGGGACCCGTATGTCATCCTCTATGTACTATAAAACTTTCTTTTCTTGAATTATTTTTGGCTCCTGATATTTTTTCACTTGCCTTTTTCTTTCGATCTCATGCCACGTTTGAAACGTTGAGGAACCTGCAGGCTCATGGGACCCGCATGTCATCCTCTATGTACTATAAAAGTTCATTTTCTTGGGTTTTTTCACCCTCTGATTTTTGGCAATTTCTTTTTTCTTTTGATCCCCTGCCGCCTCTCAAACGGTGATACCGCTGCTACTAACTGGGACCCGCATGTCATCCTCTATGTACTATAAAACTTTCTTTTCTTGAATTATTTTTGGCACCTCATATTTGGTCACTTACCTTTTTCTTTCGATCCCCTGCCGCATCTCAAACGGTGATACCGCTGCTGCTAAATGGGACCCGCATGTCATCCTCTATGTACTATAAAACTTTCTTTTCTTGAATTATTTTTGGCTCCTCATATTTGGTCACTTGCCTTTTTCTTTCGATCCCCTGCCGCCTCTCAAACGGTGATACCGCTGCTGCTAAATGGGACCCGCATGTCATCCTCTATGTACTATAAAACTTTCTTTTCTTGAATTATTTTTGGCTCCTGATATTTTTTCACTTGCCTTTTTCTTTCGATCTCATGCCACGTTTGAAACGTTGAGGAACCTGCAGGCTCATGGGACCCGCATGTCATCCTCTATGTACTATAAAAGTTCATTTTCTTGGTTTTTTTTCACCCTCTGATTTTTGGCAATTTCTTTTTTCTTTTGATCCCCTGCCGCCTCTCAAACGGTGATACCGCTGCTGCTAAATGGGACCCGCATGTCATCCTCTATGTACTATAAAACTTTCTTTTCTTGAATTATTTTTGGCTCCTCATATTTGGTCACTTGCCTTTTTCTTTCAATCTCATGCCACGTTTGAAACGTTGAGGAACCTGCTGGCTCATGGGACCCGCATGTCATCCTCTATGTGCTACAAAAGTTTATTTTCTTTAATTTTTTTTCACCCTCTGATTTTTGGCTATTTCCTTTTTCTTTTGATCCCCTGCCGCCTTGGAAACGTTGGGTAAGCTGCTGACTCATGGGACCCGCATGTCATCCACTATGTACAATCAACTTTCTTTTTCTTTTGATCTCAAGCCGCATTTGAAACGTTGAGACCGCTGCTGCTAAATGGGACCCGCATGTCATCCTCTATGTACAATAAAGTTTCTTTTCTTGGATTATCTTTGGCTCCTGATATTTTGTCACTTGCCTTTTTCTTTCGATCTCATGCCGCCTTTGAAATGTTGAGTAAGCTGCTGGCTCATGGGTCCCGCATGTCATCCTCTACGAACAATAAAAGTTTGCTTTCTTGGAGTTATTTTTGACCCCTAATTTCTGGCTATATGCCTTTTTCTTTTGATCTCCTGCCCCCTTTGAAACGATGAGGACGCTGTTGGCAGGTCGGTCCCACATGTCATCCTCTGTGAACAATAAAAGTTTCCTTTGATGGATTTATTTTGAACCCCTAATTAATTTCGGGATATTTCCTTTTTTTTCCTTTGATCCCCTGCCGTCTTGGAATCGTTGAGGATGCTGCTGCCTCATGGGTCCCGCATGTCATTCTCTCAGAACGGTAAATGTTTTTTTTCTTGGATTTTGTTTACCAAATGATTTTTGGCTTATTTTTTCTTTCGATCTCCTGCCGCCTTTAAAACGTTGAGGACGCTGCTGGCTCACGGGTCCCACATGTCAGCCTCTATGAACAATAAACGCTGACGATGCTGCTGCCTCATGGGTCCCGCATGTCATCCTCTTAGATCGAAAATGTTTCTTTTCTTGGATTTTGTACCAACAGATTTTTGGTTTATTTTTTCTTTCCATCCCCTGCCGCCTTTAAAGCGTTGACGGCCTTCTTGGCTCATGGGTCCCCGATGTCAGCCTCCCCATACAAGAAACATGTGATATCTTGATTATTTTGCAGACAATAAACATTGTATTTCGCTCTGAGCTATTGCAAACGGATAAATTAAATCTTTATTTTTACATAAACAAACTTATATGTTGAATCTCCTTGTTTTGTGTTTTTGCGAAGCATAGGACTTTCCTGTTTTTTTTAGAAAAATCCGAACTTTCCTGTTTTGGAGTGGGCTGAAATTGTACGAGTCAAAAGGCCCAGCAGGATAGTTCGAAGGCCCAGATGTCCAGATGCAGCCCAATTGAAATCTTTCTTTTCTTGGATTTTGTCACCCCCTGATTTCTGGCTACTTCATTTTTCTTTTGGTCCTGTGCCGCCTTGGAAATGTTGAGACCGCTGCTGCAAAATGGGACCCGCATGTCATTCTCTATGTACAATAAAATTTCTTTTCTTGGATTATTTTTGGCTCCTGATATTTGGTCACTTACCTTTTTCTTTTGATCCCGCGCAGCCTCTGAAACGGTGAGACCGCTGCTGCTAAATGGGACCTGCATGTCATCCTCTATGTACAATCAAGTTTCTTTTCTTGAATTATTTTTGGCTCCTGATATTTGGGCACTTGCCTTTTTCTTTCGATCTCATGCCACGTTTGAAACGTTGAGGAACCTGCTGGCTCATGGGACCCGCATGTCATCCTCTATGTACTATAAAACTTTCTTTTCTTGAATTATTTTTGGCTCCTCATATTTGGTCACTTGCCTTTTTCTTTCGATCTCATGCCACGTTTGAAACGTTGAGGAACCTGCTAGCTCATGGGACCCGCATGTCATCCTCTATGTCCATCAACTTTATTTTCTTGGATTTTTTTAGCCCCTAATTTCTGGCTACTTTCTTTTTCTTTTGATCTCAAGCCGCATTTGAAACGTTGGGACCGCTGCTACAAAATGGGACCCGCATGTCATCCTCTATGTAAATAAAGTTTCTTTTCTTGGGTTATCTTTGGCTCCTGATATTTTGTCACTTGCCTTTTTTTTCGATCTCATGCCGCCTTTGAAACTTTAAGTAAGCTGCTGGCTCATGGGTCCCGCATGTCATTATCTACGAACAATAAAAGTTTCCTTTCTTGGAGTTATTTTTTACCCCTAATTTCTGGCTACTTGCCTTTTTCTTTTGATCTCCTGCCCCCTTTGAAACGATGAGAACGCTGTTGGCAGGTTGGTCCCACATGTCATCCTCTATGAACAATAAAACTTTCCTTTGATGGATTTATTTTGAACCCCTAATTAATTTCTGGATATTTCCTTTTTTTCTTTTGATCCCCTGCCGCCTTGGAATCGTTGAGGATGCTGCTGCCTCATGGGTCCCGCATGTCATCCTCTCAGAACGATAAATGTTTATTTTTTTATTTTTTACCAACTGATTTTTGGTTTATTTTTTCTTTCGATCCTCTGCCGTCTTTAAAACGTTGACGACACTGCTGGCTCATGGGTCCCCGATGTCAGCCTCCTCGTACAAAAACATGTGATATCTTGATTATTTTGCAGACAATAAACAGTGTATTTCGCTCTGAGCTATTGCAAACGGAAAAAAATCTTTATTTTTAAATAAACAAACTTATATGTTGAATCTCCTTGTTTTTTGTTTTTGCGAAGCATAGGACTTTCCTGTTTTGGAGTGGGCTGAAACTGTACGAGTCCAAAGGCGTCAGCAGGATAGTTCGAAGGCCCAGACGGCCAGATGCAGCCCAATTGAAACCTTTCTTTTCTTGGATTTTTTTGACCCCCTGATTTCTGGCTACTTCCTTTTTTTTTTGGTCCTGTGCCGCATTGGAAACGTTGAGAACTCTGCTGCTAAATGGGACCCGCATGTCATCCTCTATGTACAATAATTTCTTTTCTTGGATTATTTTTGGCTCCTGATATTTGTCACTTGCCTTTTTCTTTCCATCTTATGCCGACTTCGAAACACTGAGACCGCTGCGGCAAAATGGGACCCACATGTCATCCTCTATGTACAATAAAAATTACTTTTCTTGGATTATTATTTTTGGCTCCTGATATTTGGTCACTTGCCTTTTTCTTTCGATCTCATGCCACCTTTGAAACGTTGAGGAACCTGCTGGCTCATGGGACCCGCATGTCATCCTCTATGTACTATAAAACTTTCTTTTCTTGGATTTTTTTCACCCTCTGATTTTCTTTTGATCCCCTGCTGCCTTGGAAACGTTGAGTAAGCTGCTGACTCATGGGACCCGCATGTCATCCTCTATGTACAATCAACTTTCTTTTTTTGGAGTTTATTTTTGACCCCCTAATTTCTGCCTACTTCCTTTTTCTTTTGGTCCTATGCCGCCTTGGCAACGTCGAGACCGCTGCTGCATGATGGGACCCGCATGTCATCCTCTATGCACAATAAAAGTTTCTTTCGTGGATTATTTTTGGCTCCTGATATTTGTCACTTGCCTTTTTCTTTCGATCTCATGCCAACTTTGAAACGTTGAGAACGCTGCTGCAAAATGGGACCCGCATGTCATCCTCTATGTACAATAAACGTTTTTTCTTGGATTATTTTTGGGACCTGATATTTGTCACTTGCCTTTTTCTTTCGGTATCATGCCACTTCTGAAACGTTGAGGAAGCTGCTGGCTCGTGGGTCCCGCAAGTCATCCTCTATGTAGAATAAAAGTTTCCTTTCTTGGAATTATTTTTACCCCTGATTTCTGGCTACTTCCTTTTTCTTTTGATCCCGTGCCGCCTTGGAAACGTTGAGACCGCTGCTGCAAAATGGGGCCCGCATGTCATCCTCTATGTACAATAAAGTTTCTTTTCTTGGATTATTTTTGGCTCCTGATATTTGGTCACTTCCTTTTTATTTCGATCCCGTGCCCCTTGGAAACGTTAAGACCACTGCTGAAAAATGGGACCCGCATGTCATACTCTATGTACAATAAAGTTTCTTTTCTTGGATTATTTTTTGCTGCGATGTTTTGTCACTTGCATTTTTCTTTCGATCTCATGCCGCCTTTGAAACGTTGAGACCGCTGCTGCAAAATGGGACTCACATGTCATCCTCTATGTACAATAAAAGTTTCTTTTCTTGGATTATTTTTTGCTCCTGATATTTGGTCACTTTCCTTTTTCTTTCGATCTCATGCCGCCTCGAAACGTTGAGTAAGTAGCTGCCTCATGGGACCCGCATTTCATCCTCTATGTACAATAAAGTTTCTTTTCTTGGATTTTTTACCCCCTGATTTTTGGTCACTTGCCTTTTTCTTTCGATCTCATGCCACCTTTGAAACGTTGAGGAACCTGCTGGCTCATGGGACCCGCATGTCATCCTCTATGTACTATAAACTTTCTTTTCTTGGATTTTTTTGGCACCTCGTATTTGGTCACTTGCCTTTTTCTTTCGATCCCGTGCAGCCTCTCAAACGGTGATACCGCTGCTGCTAAATGGGACCCGTATGTCATCCTCTATGTACACTCAAGTTTCTTTTCTTGAATTATTTTTGGCTCCTGATATTTGATCACTTTAAAAACAACTTGTACGTAGAATGTCCCTGTTTTTTGTGGTGAATCATAGTATCCGTGTTGTATTAGAAAAGGGGCCGAAAGTGTTTGAGTTGCCCGTTTGTAGTTATTGGGCATTATAGTCCTAGTAAGTAGGCCCACATCAATTACCATGTAGACGGCAACCCAAAAGGGGAAATTTTGGCCCAAGCGGGGGAAGTTGTACTTTTTTTCTATTGGTAAGGTTAGCCTCACACACAAAAAATGTCTGGTTACATGGGGCAGTGGTGGAAGCCTGATCGTTACTGAAGGTTGCACATTTGCGCCTAATATGCTTGTCAGCAGGAGGTTTGCTATTTGTTGGAAAACTATGGAAGGGGAGTTTGTTGGTGCATGCATACGTTTGCGAGGAACCAAATGCAGCATTTTGACTTCACCAGACAACTGAACAGCATGTGTTCTTCACAATACAGCCAACACAAGCATTAACTAATGTAACTAGAGACATTGAGTACAGATTGAGCCTTCATGTTTAACATAACATTGTGTGTGGAGGAGCCACGCACATAGTATATAAGAGTACCATCATGTTGACCACAAATGCATCATCGAAGAGAGTGGTAAATATACTTATTGACCACCTCTCTACAAAAAAGTGGTAATTAGAACCGAACATGCACCACCTTATTTGAGCTGTGATCCATATTGTTCCTCCAGTGGTGCATGATTGCCTTTACACTTGATGACCTTCTCGCAGTTTTCGTGATCAAATACGAGCACCTTCAAGGATCTGGTGTCAATCCTCTTGAATACTGTGAAGTATCCTATCTTCAAGTCATGTTCTTTGACAAACGCTGTCCAGCGTGCGTCCATAACAATCTTGCCATCTTCCTCCTTCAGGCCGACCTCCCAGATGCAATCGGTGGAGATCTTCAGCTTGATGGTCTCTGGCCACAAACCTTCAAACCAGGGCTTAAAAGCACTGGGGATGAGCCCATCCAGTAACTTGCAGAAGCTGTCAGGGCGGGTCTGCTCACTTTGGCGTTTGGTGGCTCGATCATCGGGGCAGCTCCCTTTTTTCGAAGATGAGCTCTCTACAAGCTTGATCTTGTTGCCTGAACAATGCAACAACAAAAATGGACCCAAATGGTATACTTATGAAGCCCACAATCTGAACATTATGCCTCTGGATCTAGTTTGGCTATTTCGTAGGAACGGTATATCAGCTTCAACTCATAAAACTGGGAAAAACTAAGCAACAGGAATAGAACTATAGATAGCATGGCATGGTGGATGCATAGCCCGTGTTTGCAAATAGTTTGTGGGTAGCCCACACTTGCAAGTTCATATCAACATATATTTTCCCCAGAAATTATTGTATTGCAATTTCGACAATTCGCACTTGATCATACTTTTCATCGGCTACCCAGTTTGGCTGACCGGTTTGTTTATTCGCTAGTGTCCTCCTTCCTATTCCTAGACACCCAAGTCCATCATCATGGGCACTGACAAGGTGTAATATAAGATATATGCCACAAAAATAATACGTAGGATTGATAATGAAAATAAGTTTCCAATGGTCCGTGTCCAACAAGGGACGAGTAGTTTCTCTCCACTTCATCCTGACGTGTGTGGTGAGCAAGCCCTCCCATCGATTATCGAGAGGAATTTAATTTGACAAGGGCTACAGGAAGACATCACCAAGAAAGGGTGATGCATGTCTCCTTCAACAAACACAGCAGTACATGTCTGAAGCAAGTACATGAACACAAGTACACCACCATAATAATACTACATGAACACAAGTGATGCCGTCGGTTGGGGAGGCCTAAATAAAACTTAAACTTAATCCTAATCTAATGGACGTCGGTTGGGGCGCGCGACGGGTCTGCCTCGTCCTCGTTCTTCGCCTATGCCGCCTACGTCCGTGCCCGCTTCTGGTCCCATGCTTCGCGATAGGGCGGCCCCGGGGGGTATTCTTGCGTATGCAGCTGAATACCCAAGATTTTGACAAAACCTTAGAATTTCCTCATAAATCAGGGAAAACTTTGGCAAATACATGAGGATTTTGGCAAAATGAATACACAGGTTGAAAATGAATACCCAGCACTTCAACACTGGCGCAGCCACTGTTCGCGCTCCAGGCGGTCGAGCATGGCGGACGCCGTCAAAAGACCTTGCCGGCGGCGCTGTCCCAGCGGTTCAGTCCTTAGCCGAGAAATCTCCTTCTGGAAGAAGAGTATCGCTTGCTGGCGGGCGAGCGCCTCATAATGGCGATGAGCCCTGTCCTCGCAGAACTTCCGTTGGGAAGCCTCCAAGATCCGGAGGTCGTGCTCGCTGTACTCCTCCTTCAACCGTGGGTCCTCGTCGTTATCGGAGCTGTACTCCGCGTCGGACTGCGGCTCCGGCTCCGGCTCCGGCTGCGATGGTGGTGGAGGCTGCGCGCGGACTTTGAGGCCAAGCCTACAGAACCTCGTTTTCCGATGGCGCGGCATTTTTGAGGTGGAGAGGAGAGAACGGAGCGTAAGCAGTGGTGGAAATGAGAGGATAGCACCACGGGGGTGGACGGCGTAGTAGGTACTTTATGCTGGTGGTAGGCAACTACCCTCATTTACGGCGGGGTAGGCGACTGGACGCCGCGTGTCCGGCCGCTGCCCTCGTGGCCGCCTAGGTTTAGGCGCGGGAGACCATTAAACGCCGGGGACTACCAACCTTCCCGCGTCGCCTTTGATGCGAACAGTCGCGTCCTCCCGCTGACAAGGCGGCCCCACACGCGAAAACCGTCGTGCCGCGAGGCGCCGACGCGCCCGATTCGCGCCCTTCGCCGGTGTGAGCCCAAAAAATGCAACTACTACTACTGTACTAGCGTATAGGGTGAGCAGGCCCTCCCATCGCATCGAGAGGAATTTGACAAGGGCTACAGGACGACTAGTTACATCACCAAAAAAGGTGATGCATGTCTCCTTCACATGGTCTTCTTATGTCATATAGTAAGGCAGTAGCAATGATCGGCGCGGCGTGTCTAACTAATATACTCCCTCTATAGCAGAGCTTAAGGCGTAAAAATAAATTCGATTTTTGATCAAAGCATAAGGCGTAGGGTGAACTCTATCCTATTTCTACCGAAGATGCCCCTCTCAGCCGTTTCTCGTTTGCTAAAAACAGGGAGACGATTGACCCAGCTATGGCATGCACACGGTATTCACGCTGAATTAACTGCTCCTCCAGTCAATCTCCTCTAAAACCGGTGCCTCATTGGTTGTATACGGTGCATGCATGAGATGGTAGTTAACGAGGAGTCTGATGCGGCTACTTTAGGGAAGAGAGAGAAATACGGAGTAAAAGGAGTGAGTTATTAGAGATTTATGAGGGCCAAGTATGGAAGCTAATTTCCACGCCGACCCTACTTAATCCTAGCGCCAATTTATTTACACCTTAAGCTGTGAGATGGAGTAAATGTTTAGCAGTTGTAAATATTTATGGGCTTTTCATCAGCAATGATGATGGCACAACATGAAGTGAAGTTTAGCAGTTGTAGCATGATTTTTTTTGAATAAATGATGCTCAAACTCACCGATTCTCAAACTGCCCTTACAACGTTAAGGGAGCTGATATTAGGCACATACCCACTTTCCCTAAGCCCTGAGACAACGCAATCAAACATCATGCTATCCGGAAGTCTGAAACAATCTCAACTGTGAAGAGATCAACATTTAATTTAACAAAAGCTGTCTATTCCTGATGTGTAGAGAACGTATCCGTTGGACATATTGCTGCTACTCATAGATAGATCACAACACAACTTCAGGATTATTTTTTGAGAACACAATTTTGTGATGCCATTTGTTATCACTCCTTGGTGTGTATCTTGTGCGGTATCGGTTAAATTGCTAGGCCATCTACTAATACTGATGGTTCATGTCTCCGATTGTGAAAGTAAGAGTTCATATACTTAGCCAAATGCTCAGCTAGCTACCCCATGTAGGAAACGGCCGTGGGAAGGTAATTGCATCCTTCTCGAGAATTTGATCTATTAAAAGACATCTCGAAAACAAAAGACGGCTACACTGAAGTAATTGAGTGTAAGATGAAATACTAAAATTGCTACACCAGCAAAAGTGGACAATTGCCTCATCTAAGCTGGTCTAGTGTACATCCATGTTTAACATGTGAAGATGTGAGCGTATGAATTAGTAGCCAAAAACAACAGACTATTTTCAGGGAAAGCACGGCAAAGTAAATGCAGATAATTCTACTTTAGCAATCGTCTCACCTTGACACATGTAATATGAACTATAGTTTCATGAACAGTAATTAGTAAGAACAGAGAAAAGTAACAGCTGCCTTAGTTGATATAATCTAAAAATAGTAGCTGCCCATTTCAGCTAATGATTTGTCCAGATGAAAAGCCCAACAGGAAACTAAGCATCAGAAACGTCTCAATAATATATAGAAAATAACTCTACATCAGGATAAGAATGAATTCAGTAGCTAACTCTATTTGAGTCTTTCTGTTACTTCGACTGATGTTTACATACTAAAGTGGTACTGCAATAATGTTTACGTGGTGACATCGAGCATTCTTGCAGTTTTAGCATTTGTGTCATCTAGGTTATTATTGATGCCAAAACTAGACACTAGTTAGTGTATACACAGTTATATACTACCTCTGTCCCACCGAAAGTGTCTGAGATTTGTCCAAATTCAGATGTATCTAGACAGTGAAAGCATATAGATAGATTCAAATTTTGACAAATATATATCATCTTAAGTTTAAGTCCTGTGCTATAGTTAATTCCCTTTGTCTTAAGTGATCTATTAGAGAGCTTCCCTGTGACCACCCGAAGGGTAAGAAATGTTTAACTGTATAAGTGGATTGCCTAGACCTTTCCATCAGTTCGGACTTTTGGTTGCGTTGGCTAGTCGATGAAGCTTGACATGGTGTCATAGCCAGGGTCTCGAGTTCGAGTCCTGGCTTTCGCAATTTGCGATCAGTTCGGACTTTTGGTTGTGTTGGTAGTGCATTAAGCTTGACAAGAAAGAAATGCCTTTTTATAGCTAACCCCAAGTCTGGTAACATTTGCAAAATAGGTATCAGATGCAGCTATCCATTCAGTAGAAGAATTTGCATTTTAGAGTTGAAGGTTCATAATCTCTTCTCTACTATTGATAGTTAAGGGTACACAGGGTATTTCTTTACCTCATTTTCGCGTTCTAAAAAAGGTACGCCATATGGTTGTGCTAAGTTAAACTGATTTAAGTTTGTTCAAGTTTATCGAAAGTTATACTACCAACATCTAAAACATCAATATAGGCTCATATATTACAAAAGATATTTAGATTTTCTTTTCTCGAACACATGCCTAGTCGTGCATCATTATATATTAGAGCATACAGGGTTGTAGCAAGGCTACGAAAAACTGAGAAAGCAAAAAGAAAGAACTATACAGGGGACTACAGGCAGCTAACTTTGCTAGGCCTGCAGGTGCTAAATCTTATATATATATGAGGTTGTAGATATTAGTCGTAAACTTACTCAAACTTAAATAACACTTGATTAGGAAAAAGATAACCTGAGTTATTTTGAATGAGGGGACGTCACAATCACTAATCAAAGATAATTGTGAAACTGAAATCTATTCAAGAAAATGGGAGAAATAATGTATCAAACACAAAATTAATTATACCATTTTGCAGATTGTTCACCGATATAAACAAAGAACTGTTTGATCAGCATGTAGGTACATCCAATCAACGCTTTTTCCCCGATCTCTAGAAAATATAAGCTACGCATGTAATTACAAACGATTTTCTTCTATTTTTCTGTTTCTACGTTAACATTTGAGATACTTGTTAATTACATCCATATTCTGCAGTTGCATAGAGTTACTAATTCAGGAATGCATTCACATACGGAGTATACTATGTTTGCTGATGACTGACTAGTACTAATTCATTGCAAGCAACGGTTCATTCATATTCAGATAAAGGATGTGATCGTTAAGTCATATACTTATGAAAGTCCTTATGCATCTCTCGATGCGGATGGCGAGGTCTCTCGTCCTCCTTTTGGAGGCAAAATCAATTAGTTATATATGAAACAATGGGTGTAAAAGGTTATCAAAAAGGGTGCCTTCATAGTGCTACGTTATCTTTTGAGATACTGGTTAATTACATCCATATTCTGCATTGGCGTAGAGTTACTAATTCAGGAATGCAATCACATACTGAGCATACTATGTTTATTGGTGGCTAATTAGTACTACTAATTCATTGCAAGCAACGGTTCATTCATATTCAGCAAAAGGGGGTGTGATCATTAAGTCATTTAAGAAAGGTAAAATATAAACAAGGTAGTTCATTAATAACTTCATTGGTTAAGGCAGTGTATCATGCAATGCAAAAGGACTGAAAAAATACCATTTGCGGTGTCCCAGAAGTACGTGGAGCCGTTGATACGTCTCCGACGTATCGATAATTTCTTATGTTCCATGCCACATTATTGATGTTATCTACATGTTTTATGCACACTTTATGTCATATTCGTGCATTTTCTGGAACTAACCTATTAACAAGATGCCGAAGTGCCAGTTCCTGTTTTCTGCTGTTTTTGGTTTCAGAAATCCTAGTAACGAAATATTCTCGGAATTGGACGAAATCAACGCCAAAGATCTTAGAATCCCCGGAAGCATCCAGAACACACGAGAGGGACCAGAGGGGGGGCACAGACCCACCACACCATACCCTGGCGCGGCCTAGGGGGGCCCGCGCCCCCCTATGGTTTGGCCAGCCCTTCGACCCCCCTGCGCCGCCTCTTCGCCTATATAAAGCCCCTGGATCGAAAACCCTGATACGTTCGACGAAAACCACAGAAACCTTCCAGAGCCGCCGCCATCGCGAGGCCAAGATCTGGGGGACAGGAGTCTCTGTTCCGGCACGCTGCCGGAGCGGGGAAGTGCCCCCGGAAGGCTTCTCCATCGACACCGCTGCCATCTCCACCGACATCTTCATCACCGCTGCTGCTCCCATGAGGAGGGAGTAGTTCTCCATCGAGGCTCGGGGCTGTACCGGTAGCTATGTGGTTCATCTCTCCCATGTACCTCAATACAATAATCTCATGAGCTGCTTTACATGATTGAGATTCATATGAGTTTTGTATCACAATTTATCTATGTGCTACTCTAGCAATGTTATTAAAGTAGTTTTATTCCTCCTGCACGTGTGTAAAGGTGACAGTGTGTGCACCGTGTTAGTACTTGGTTTATGCTATGATCATGATCTCTTGTAGATTGCGAAGTTAACTATTGCTATGATAATATTGATGTGATCTATTCCTCCTACATATGCATGAAGGTGACAGTGTGCATGCTATGCTAGTACTTGGTTTCGTCCTTTGATCTATCTTACACTATAAGGTTACTTAAACATGAGCATTATTGTGGAGCTTGTTAACTCCGGCATTGAGGGTTCGTGTAATCCTACGCAATGTGTTCATCATCCAACAAAAGTGTAGAGTATGCATTTATCTATTCTGTTATGTGATCAATGTTGAGAGTGTCCACTAGTGAAAGTGTAATCCCTAGGCCTTGTTCCTAAATACCTGGCTGCGTTACTACGCTTGTTTCTTTGTTTCTTTGCGTTACTACTGCTGCAATACTACCACCATCAACTACACGCCAGCAAGCTATTTTCTGGCACCGTTGCTACTGCTCATATATATTCATACCACCTGTATTTCACTATCTCTTCGCCGAACTAGTGCACCTATTAGGTGTGTTGGGGACACAAGAGACTTCTTGCTTTGTGGTTGCAGGGTTGCATGAGAGGGATATCTTTGACCTCTTCCTCCCTGAGTTCGATAAACCTTGGGTGATCCACTTAAGGGAAAACTTGCTGCTGTTCTACAAACCTCTGCTCTTGGAGGCCCAACACTGTCTACAGGAAAGGAGGGGGAACGTAGACATCAAGCACTTTTCTGGCGCCGTTGCCGGGGAGGAAAGGTAAAAGGTACTCACACTCCGGACCTCGGCTACCAAGCTATTTTCCGCCATTGTAAGTACTCGAAGCTATTTCCTTTAGATCCTGCAACTGCATCTTTTTGTTTCTTGTTTACACTAGTTTGGCGTAATGGAAAACATCTGTGAGCTTTTTATTCTATTTCCTGAGTCAAGACATGAATGGTTTAATGCGAAAATTAAAAAACCTATGGAATCTTATTTGCATGCTAGTAGCAATGATATTAGTATGAACGCTTTGAACACCATTGTTGCTAATGATATGGAAAATTCTAAGCTTGGGGAAGCTGGTTTTCATGATCTTTTTAGTCCCCCAAGCATTGAGGAGAAAATTTTCTTTGATGATACTTTGCCTCCTATTTATGATGATTACAATGATAGTGGTCTTTTGGTACCACCTACTATGGAGAGTAAATTTTGTTATGATGATACTATGCCTCCTACACTTGATGAGAATAATAATGATAGCTACTTTGTTGAATTTGCTCCCGCTATTACCAATAAAATTGATTATGTTTATGTGGAGAGTAATAATTTTATGCATGAGACTCATGATAAGAATGCTTTATGTGATAGCTATATTGTTGAGTTTGCTCATGATGCTACTGAAAGTTATTATGAGAGAGGAAAATATGGTGGTAGAAATTTTCATGTTACTAAAATACCTCTCTATGTGCTGAAATTTTTGAAGCTACACTTGTTTTATCTTCCTATGCTTGTTACTTTGCTCTTCATGAACTTGTTTATTTACAAGATTCCCATGCATAGGAAGCATGTTAGACTTAAATATGTTTCTAATTTGCCTCTTGATGCTCTCTTTTGCTTCAAATACAATTTCTTGCGAGTGCATCACTAAAACTGCTGAGCCCATCTTAATGGCTATAAAGAAAGAACTTCTTGGGAGATAACCCATGTGTTATTTTGCTACAGTACTTTGTTTTTATTTTGTGTCTTTGAAGTTGTTTACTACTGTAGCAACCTCTCCTTATCTTAGTTTTGTGTTTTGTTGTGCCAAGTAAAGCCGTTGATAGAAAAGTAAGTACTAGATTTGGATTACTGCGCAGTTCCAGATTTCTTTGCTGTCACGAATCTGGGTCCACCTCCCTGTAGGTAGCTCAGAAAATTAAGCCAATTTACGTGCATGATCCTCAGATATGTACGCAACTTTCATTCAATTTGAGCATTTTCATTTGAGCAAGTCTGGTGCCATTTTAAAATTCGTCAATACGAACTGTTCTGTTTTGACAGATTCTGCCTTTTATTTCGCATTGCCTCTTTTGCTAAGTTGGATGAATTTCTTTGATCCACTAATGTCCAGTAGCATTATGCAATGTCCAGAAGTGTTAAGAATGATTGTGTCACCTCTGAATATGTTAATTTTTATTGTGCACTAACCCTCTAATGAGTTGTTTCGAGTTTGGTGTGGAGGAAGTTTTCAAGGATCAAGAGAGGAGGATGATATACTATGATCGAGAAGAGTGAAAGCTCTAAGCTTGGGGATGCCCCGGTGGTTCACCCCTGCATATATCAAGAAGACTCAAGCGTCTAAGCTTGGGGATGCCCAAGGCATCCCCTTCTTCATCGACAACATTATCAGGTTCCTCCCCTGAAACTATATTTTTATTCCATCACATCTTATGTACTTTACTTGGAGCGTCTGTTTGTTTTTGTTTTTGTTTTTGTTTGAATAAATGCTTGTGTGGGAGAGAGACACGCTCCGCTGGTTCATATGAACACATGTGTTCTTAGCTCATAGTATTCATGGCGAAGTTTCTTCTTCGTTAAATTGTTATATGGTTGGAATTGGAAAATGATACATGTAGTAATTGCTATAAATGTCTTGGGTAATGTGATACTTGGCAATTGTTGTGCTCATGATTAAGCTCTTGCATCATATGCTTTGCACCCATTAATGAAGAAATACATAGAGCATGCTAAAATTTGGTTTGCATATTTGGTCTCTCTAAGGTCTAGATAATTTCTAGTATTGAGTTTGAACAACAAGGAAGACGGTGTAGAGTCTTATAATGTTTTCAATATGTCTTTTATGTGAGTTTTGCTGCACCGGTTCATCCTTGTGTTTGTTTCAAATAAGCCTTGCTAGCCTAAACCTTGTATCGAGAGGGAATACTTCTCATGCATCCAAAATACTTGAGCCAACCACTATGCCATTTGTGTCCACCATACCTACCTATACTACATGGTATTTTCCGCCATTCCAAAGTAAATTGCTTGAGTGCTACCTTTAAAATTCCATCATTCACCTTTGCAATATATAGCTCATGGGACAAATAGCTTAAAAACTATTGTGGCATTGAATATGTAATTATGCACTTTATCTCTTATTAAGTTGCTTGTTGTGCGATAACCATGTTCACTGGGGACGCCATCAACTACTCTTTGTTGAATTTCATGTGAGTTGCTATGCATGTCCGTCTTGTCTGAAGTAAGAGAGATCTACCACCTTATGGTTAAGCATGCATAATGTTAGAGAAGAACATTGGGCCGCTAACTAAAGCCATGATCCATGGTGGAAGTTTCAGTTTTGGACATATATCCTCAATCTCAAATGAGAAAATTATTAATTGTTGTTACATGCTTATGCATAAAAGAGGAGTCCATTATCTGTTGTCTATGTTGTCCCGGTATGGATGTCTAAGTTGAGAATAATCAATAGCGAGAAATCCAAATGCGAGCTTTCTCCTTAGACCTTTGTACAGGCGGCATAGAGGTACCCCTTTGTGACACTTGGTAAAAACATGTGCATTGTGATGATCCGGTAGTCCAAGCTAATTAGGACAAGGTGCGGGCACTATTAGTATACTATGCATGAGGCTTGCAACTTGTAAGATATAATTTACATGATACATATGCTTTATTACTACCGTTGACAAAATTGTTTCATGTTTTCAAAATAAAAGCTCTAGCACAAATATAGCAATCGATGCTTTCCTCTTTGAAGGACCATTCTTTTACTTTTATTGTTGAGTCAGTTCACCTATCTTTCTCCACCTTAAGAAGCAAACATTTGTGTGAACTGTGCATTGATTCTTATATACTTGCTTATTGCATTTGTTATATTGCTTTGCATTGACAACTATCCATGAGATATACATGTTACAAGTTGAAAGCAACCGCTGAAACTTAATCTTCCATTGTGTTGCTTCAATGTCTCTGCTATGAATTTATTGCTTTATGAGTAACTCTTATGCAAGACTTATTGATGCTTGTCTCGAAAGTACTATTCATGAAAAGTCTTTGCTATATGATTCACTTGTTTACTAATTGCATTTACATTGTTTCGAATCGCTGCATTCACTACATATGCTTTACAAATAGTATGATCAAGATTATGATGGCATGTCACTCCAGAAATTATCTGTGTTATCGTTTTACCTGCTCGGGACGAGCAGAACTAAGCTTGGGGATGCTGATACGTCTCCGACGTATCGATAATTTCTTATGTTCCATGCCACATTATTGATGTTATCTACATGTTTTATGCACACTTTATGTCATATTCGTGCATTTTCTGGAACTAACCTATTAACAAGATGCCGAAGTGCCAGTTCCTGTTTTCTGCTGTTTTTGGTTTCAGAAATCCTAGTAACGAAATATTCTCGGAATCGGACGAAATCAACGCCAAAGATCTTAGAATCCCCGGAAGCATCCAGAACACACGAGAGGGACCAGAGGGGGGGCACAGGCCCACCACACCATACCCTGGCACGGCCTAGGGGGGGCCCGCGCCCCCCTATGGTTTGGCCAGCCCTTCGACCCCCCTGCGCCGCCTCTTCGCCTATATAAAGCCCCTGGATCGAAAACCCTGATACGTTCGACGAAAACCACAGAAACCTTCCAGAGCTGCCGCCATCGCGAGGCCAAGATGCGGGGACGAAGTCTCTGTTCGACACGGCTGCCGGAGCGGGGAAGTGCCCCCGGAAGGCTTCTCCATCGACACCGCTGCCATCTCCACCGACATCTTCATCACCGCTGCTGCTCCCATGAGGAGGGAGTAGTTCTCCATCGAGGCTCGGGGCTGTACCGGTAGCTATGTGGTTCATCTCTCCCATGTACCTCAATACAATAATCTCATGAGCTGCTTTACATGATTGAGATTCATATGAGTTTTGTATCACAATTTATCTATGTGCTACTCTAGCAATGTTATTAAAGTAGTTTTATTCCTCCTGCACGTGTGTAAAGGTGACAGTGTGTGCACCGTGTTAGTACTTGGTTTATGCTATGATCATGATCTCTTGTAGATTGCGAAGTTAACTATTGCTATGATAATATTGATGTGATCTATTCCTCCTACATATGCATGAAGGTGACAGTGTGCATGCTATGCTAGTACTTGGTTTCGTCCTTTGATCTATCTTACACTATAAGGTTACTTAAACATGAGCATTATTGTGGAGCTTGTTAACTCCGGCATTGAGGGTTCGTGTAATCCTACGCAATGTGTTCATCATCCAACAAAAGTGTAGAGTATGCATTTATCTATTCTGTTATGTGATCAATGTTGAGAGTGTCCACTAGTGAAAGTGTAATCCCTAGGCCTTGTTCCTAAATACTGCTGCGTTACTACGCTTGTTTCTTGTTTCTTTGCGTTACTACTCTGCAATACTACCACCATCAACTACACGCCCGACAAGCTATTTTACGCACCGTTGCTACTGCTCATATATATTCATACCACCTGTATTTCACTATCTCTTCGCCGAACTAGTGCACCTATTAGGTGTGTTGGGAACACAAGAGACTTCTTGCTTTGTGGTTGCAGGGTTGCATGAGAGGGATATCTTTGACCTCTTCCTCCCTGAGTTCGATAAACCTTGGGTGATCCACTTAAGGGAAAACTTGCTGCTGTTCTACAAACCTCTGCTCTTTGAGGCCCAACACTGTCTACAGGAAAGGAGGGGGAACGTAGACATTAGCCGTCAGTTTCGTCCACCACAAAAACGTGGCCACCGAGTTCAATGGCATCACAGTAATTTGGATAATCAGGTGCAGGTGTAAGGTCCTCCAGCATGGGCATTCTCGAGTCGCCACCTCCTTCAAGGTAGAAAATCGTTTTGTCGAACAAGGCGATGAGCTTGTAATCTGCGTACCTCCCACCTTTTGTGGGCACTTGGCAGATTACAATCTTCAACAAATCAATTGCTGGACCCCAGTTAAAAGAGTATGCAGGTTGATATGAAAAACTACTATGATCGATCTTCGAAGCAGGTAGGGATGGAAGGGGGATATGTCGCTCGGTGTAGACGTTCACGAGGCACCACTGGTACCCATGATGATCGGCGGCGGCGATCCAGTCGCCGTTCGCGCCAAGCCATTTTCTGTCGTGCATGAACGGCAGGGCGACAGAACGGCGAGGATGGTCGAGGGGCACCAGGTCGTACACGGTATCATGCAGACGAGATGCTGTCGCCCAATCCCAGTGTTCATCGAACCAATAAGCAGGCGGAGGCATCAGTAGGCAGGGTTCACCCCAATGGTGCATCTTACCTTCATCCTTGCTGATCCGGTCGTAGAGCTCCCTGGAACATGCGGCAAGTCGGACGGTGTAGGTAACGTCCAGATGCGCAGCGATGAGGTCAGTGTTGTCGCCGGTGAGAGCCTCCCAGTGGCCTTCCCCGCCGCCCCGGCAAAGCCTAGAATAATTCATCACGTGAAGATGGATTTAGGTGGATGGCGGATGCAACCGCGCTTGGGGATTTCGGAGGAGAGGGCGAGCGGAACGATGCGGCGTGGTGGGGATCGAGATACTGCGCGTGCGCGTGATTCTGGGAGGGTGAAGAAGAATATGATAGACATGCAAGGGGCAAAAACTAGGTAGTACTCTAGGCTGCTGCTGCGACTGGGCGCCGATTTGACTGTTGGTATACTAGCACGCCACCCATCTATAAATTTGCGACGACATTTGGTGCAGTGATGTCTCGTCACATCAAAGTTGACCCCGAGAGAGGTTTTTTTACGGTTTCCATTTCGATATATTTTTCACCAATAATCGTAGTTCTCTACATGCCGAGAGACACGTACCTTAACACGTGGGCAGCATGCAACTGCGCGAGCACCAAAATGGAATGAGAGATGTTTTAGAGCAGAACTTCATTTTCAATGCCTTTCTTAGCTTGGTTTGGAAACCGGACAGAGCTTCAGTGACTTGATGCTTCCAAGATACATTGTGACTATGTGCCACCATCTACCATCCATTTGAGATCCAACGTTCCAAACTATTTCTTATTTCGAAGCTAAAAAAACTATTCTGAAAATTTTGAAAAAAATCCAGTAATATGTAGATGCCTTGTTTTAAAATCTGTGAAGCTTGTGATTAAATAGCTTCTTACGTACTCGAGCACTAGTTCAAACTAAATATATATTTGCTCACAAACCTATAATTCAAATCGAATGAAACTATGTGTGTATATATATAGTAATAATATTAACTTTCGCCATAACTTGGGTCCCATTTATCTTGTGAAGTTTCCCACTATGTATGATGAACTGAACCTTAGCATTACGATGGGACCAACATGTATATGCTATTGGTGTACCCACATGCACGACAGAGGAATGAGAGATAAATTATTTTTGATTGCTAGTTGTTTGATTCTACGGGATTTTTTCCTACACCAGCTAGTTGTTTGATTCATGGGAACATATCCTATAGGAAATAATCCTATAGAAAATAAACATGAGGTCATATCTCATTGATTCATTTATTTTTTATTTTATGCTCATTTGAATATTGGTCAAATCCTAGGTTTGAACAAGATTTAAACAAGATTAAAACATCAAAATGAAAGGGTAAGCCTGGATCCTTCTTATGCACTCTAAAATGAAGCTTTTGGGTTTTTTTTAAATGATCCTTCTTAGTCCATGTTTGAAACCCGAAACCACTTCTCTTCATGCTTGACTTCATAAGACAGAGTTTAATTAGGGTTAGGGGTATAGATACATGATTTGTCTGGTTTGAATATGTCTAGACCTTGTTTAACAACTTGAATGCTTACTATATGACATAAGAAGACTATGAACTTTGGTTTTTCATTTTTTGATTTTTTGTAATTTTCTACCCATTTGAATCTTGGTCAAATCCTAGGTTTGAACAAGATTTAAACAAGTTTAAAACATGAAAATAAAATGGTAAGCAGGGATCCTTCTTATTCTCCCTAAAATGAAGCTTTTGGGGTTTTTTGAAATTTCCATGTTTCAAACCCAAAACCGCCACTTCTCTTTCATGCTTGACTTCATAAGACAGAGTTTAGGGTTAGGGGTAGATATATACATGATTTTTCTGGTTTGAATATGTCTAGACCTTGTTTATCATCTTGAATGCTTACTACATGACATAAGAATGCTATGTGCTTTAGTTTTTCATTATTTTGATTTTTTCTGAAGAATCTTGGTCAAATCCTAGGTTTGACCAAGATTTAAACAAGTTTAAAACATGAAAATGGGAAGAGAAGCCTGTATCATCCTTCTTAGTCACTCTAAAATGAAGCTTTTGGGCGAGGTTTTTGAAATTTCCATGTTTGAAACCCAAAACCACCTCTCTTCATGCTTGACTACATAAGACAAAGTTTAGGGGTTACGGGGTAGATACATGATTTGCATAGTTTGAATATGTCTAGACCTTGTTTCTCAACTTTAATGCTTACTATATGACATAAGAAGCTTTTGGGATGTTCTTGAAATTTCCATGTTTGAAACCCAAAACGACTTCTCTTCATGCTAGACTTCATAAGATCGACCGAGTTTAGGGTTAGGGGGTAGATACATTATTTGTCTGGTTTGAATATGTCCAAACCTTGTTTATCAACTTTTGAATGCTTACTATATATATGACATAAGAAGATTATGTGCTTTCGTTTTTTATTTTTTTATTTTTTATTTTATGCTCATTTGAATATTGGTCAAATCCTAGGTTTGACCAAGATTTGAACAAGATTAAAACATGAAAATGAAAGGGTAAGCCTGGATCCTTCTTATGCACTCTAAAATGAAGCTTTTGGGGTTTTTTAAAATGATCCTTCTTAGTCCATGTTTGAACCCGAAACCACTTCTCTTCATGCTTGACTTCATAAGACGAGAGTTTAATTAGGGGTTAGGGTATAGATACATGATTTGTCCTGGTTTGAATATGTCTAGATCGACCTTGTTTAACAACTTGAATGCTTATTATATGACATAATAAGACTATGTACTTTGGTGTCATTTTTTTCATTTTTTTAATTTTTTGCCCATTTGAATCTTGGTCAAATCCTAGGTTTGAACAAGATTTAAACAAGTTTAAAACATGAAAATAAAATGGTAAGCATGGATCCTTCTTATTCTCCCTAAAATGAAGCTTTTGGGGTTTTTTGAAATTTCCATGTTTCAAACCCAAAACCGCCACTTCTCTTTCATGCTTGACTTCATAAGACAGAGTTTAGGGTTAGGGGTAGATATATACATGATTTTTCTGGTTTGAATATGTCTAGACCTTGTTTATCATCTTGAATTCTAGCTTACTATATGGCATAAGAATGCTATGTGCTTTGGTTTTTCATTCTTTTGATTTTTTCTGAAGAATCTTGGTCAAATCCTAGGTTTGACCAAGATTTAAACAAGTTTAAAACATGAAAATGAGAAGGGAAGCCTGTATCATCCTTCTTATTAATTAGTCACTCTAAAATGAAGCTTTTGGGAGGTTTTTGAAACTTCCATGTTTGAAACCCAAAACCACCTCTCTTCATGCTTGACTACATACGACAAAGTTTAGGGGTTAGGGGGTAGATACATGATTTGCATAGGTTGAATATGTCTAGACCTTGTTTCTCAACTTTAATGCTTAGTACTATATGACATAAGAAGCTTTTGAGATGTTCTTGAAATTTCCATGTTTGAAACCCAAAACGACTTCTCTTCATGCTAGACTTCATAAGATCGACCAAGTTTAGGGTTAGGGGGTAGAGATACATTATTTGTCTCGTTTGAATATGTCCAAACCTTGTTTATCAACTTGAATGCTTACTATATGACATAAGAAGACTATATGCTTTTGTTTTTCATTTTTCTGAGTTTTTTTTTAATTTAATGCCGATTTGAATCTCTTTGTCAGATCCTAGGTTTGACAAATTAAGATTTAAACAAGTTTAAAATATGAAAATGAAAAGGTAAGCATGGATCCTTCTTAGTCACTCTAAAATGAAGCTTTTGGGAGGTTTTTGAAATTTCCATGTTTCAAACCGAAAACCACTTCTCTTCATGCTTGACTTCATAAGACAGAGTTTAGGCCGGGTTAGGGGGGTAGATACATGATTTGTCTGGTTTGGATATATCTAGACCTTGTTTATCAACTTTAATGCTTACTATATGACATAAGAAGACTATGTGATTTAGTTTTTCATTTTTTAGTTTTTATTTTATTTTTCTGCCCATTTGAATCTTGTTGGTCAAATCCTAGGTTTGACCAAGATTTAGACAAGTTTAACACGTGAAAACGAATAAGTAAGCCTGGATCCTTCTTAGTCACTCCAAAATGTACCAATTGATAGATGTGTTAACTTTGCTTCATGGAAAAAATAATGTCATGTAATTAAATGAGTTAACTTGGATTTCCTACGCTTGAATCCATAGGAAACTTTGTTCTAATGCACTATAATAATCAACCGAGTTTTTACACCAACAGGTCTGTCACTTACGTGTGGTGCCCACGCGTGAGGTCCCCCACTTCAGTGAGCACAAGTCCCGTGCAATAGGTACGCAAACTCCCAGCCATCTTCTTTGTCAAGAGAAGACGCATCAGGATGCGTATTGGAAGTCTCTGGGTCCTTCAGGATCCTTCGGTTGTCCCTCTCACACACAAAAAAAAACAAATCTCTCTCATTCTTGGCCTCGCTCGACTCGCTCGCTCGCACCTCCACAACTCACTGACAAACCCTGCACAATAGTCAACATCGTCACCCGAAAAAGGGGAGACACCATAATGCTCTCCCTTCTTCTGACCTTCCGAGTGAATGAGTGATCCCTCTTCCTCCGAGTTTCACTAGCTAGACTAGACGGGCAAACACACATGTGCTGCATAGTAATAATAAAAAGGTACAAAAATCGATATACGAATCTATAATTAAATAGGTTAAACTAGGGTTTTGCCCAGTACTACAGATCAAGGTTCAAAAAAATCCAACTACGGGGTTCGAACAACACGATTCTAATCCAAGAATTTTTTCTACCTCATCCAAATGGCCTCAAACTATAGGGTTAGCATCTATCTAGTGCAGTATGTGTGAAAATGTATGCACTATGTGTGCTATAACTTGTATGTCTTTCAAATTTGAACCAAACTTGAATAAGTTTGAAATATTTGAAAAGGGGCTTTTGGCTTAAACGTTTGAAACCCAAAACAACTTCTCTTCATGCTAGACTTCATAAGACCGAGTTTAGGGTTAGGGGGTAGATACATGATCTGTCTGGTTTGAATATGTCTAAACCTTGTTTATCAACTTTAATGCTAACTATATGACACAATAAGACTATGTGCTTGGGTTTTTCATTTTTCTGTTTTTTCTAATTTTATGCCCATATATTTGAATCTTGGCCAAATCCTAGGTTTGACAAAGATTTAAACAAGTTTAAAACATGAAAATGAAAAGGGAAGCCTCTATCCTTCTTAATTAGTCACTCTAATATGAAGTTTTTGGGAGGTTTTTGAAATTTCCATGTTTGAAACCCAAAACCACTTCTATTCATGCTTGACTTCATAAGAAAGAGTTTAGGGTTAGGGGGTAGATACATGATTTGTATGGTTTGAATATGCCCAAACCTTGTTTATCAACTTGAATATGCTTACTATATGACGTACATAAGAAGACTATGTACTTTGGTTTTTCGGTTTTCTATTTTTTAAATTTTACGCCCACTTGAATCTTGGTCAAATTAATCCTAGGGTTGACCGTGATTTAAACAAGTCTATAACATGAAATGAAAAGGTAAGCATGGATCCTTCTTAGTCACTCTAAAATGAAGCTTTTGGGATGTGTTCTTGAAATTTCCATGTTTGAAACCCAAAACGACACTTCTTTTCATGCTTTGGTTTTTCATTCTTTTGATTTTTTCTGAATTTTTATGCCCATTTGAATCTTGGTCAAATATATCCTAGGTTTGACCAAGATTTAAACAAGTTTAAAACATGACAATGAAAAGGTAATTAATCATGGATCCTTCTTAATTAATCAATCGATCTAATTAAAATGAAGCTTTTGGGAGGTTTTTCAAATTTCCATGTTTGAAACCCAAAACCACACTTCTTTTCATGCTTGACTTCATTTATAAGACACAGTGTAGGGTTAGGGGTAGATGACTTGTTTGATTTGAATGTGTCTAGACCTTCTTCATGAACTTTTGAATGCTTACTATATGACATAAGAAGATTATGTGCTTTCGTTTTTTTATTTTTTATTTCTTATTTTATGCTCATTTGAATATTGGTCAAATCCTAGGTTTGACCAAGATTTAAACAAGATTAAAACATCAAAATGAAAGGGTAAGCCTGGATCCTTCTTATGCACTCTAAAATGTGAAGCTTTTGGGGTTTTTAAAAATGATCCTTCTTAGTCCATGTTTGAAACCCGAAACCACTTCTCTTCATGCTTGACTTCATAAGACAGAGTTTAATTAGGGGTTAGGGGTATAGATACATGATTTGTCTGGTTTGAATATGTCTAGATCGACCTTGTTTAACAACTTGAATGCTTACTATATGACATAAGAAGACTATGTACTTTGGTTTTTCATTTTTTTTTTCACTTTTTTAATTTTCTACCCATTTGAATCTTGGTCAAATCCTAGGTTTGAACAAGATTTAAACAAGTTTAAAACATGAAAATAAAATGGTAAGCATGGATCCTTCTTAGTCTCCCTAAAATGAAGCTTTTTTTTTTGAAATTTCCATGTTTCAAACCCAAAACCGCCACTTCTCTTTCATGCTTGACTTCATAAGACAGAGTTTAGGGTTAGGGGTAGATATATACATGATTTTTCTGGTTTGAATATGTCTAGACCTTGTTTATCATCTTGAATGCTAGCTTACTATATGGCATAAGAATGCTATGTGCTTTGGTTTTTCATTCTTTTGATTTTTTCTGAAGAATCTTGGTCAAATCCTAGGTTTGACCAAGATTTAAACAAGTTTAAAACTTGAAAATGAGAAGGGAAGCCTGTATCATCCTTCTTATTAATTAGTCACTCTAAAATGAAGCTTTTGGGAGGTTTTTGAAATTTCCATGTTTGAAACCCAAAACCACCTCTCTTCATGCTTGACTACATAACACAAAGTTTAGGGGTTAATTAGGGGGTAGATACATGATTTGCATAGGTTGAATATGTCTAGACCTTGTTTCTCAACTTTAATGCTTAGTAATATATGACATAAGAAGCTTTTGAGATGTTCTTGAAATTTCCATGTTTGAAACCCAAAACGACTTCTCTTCATGCATGCTAGACTTCATAAGATCGACCAAGTTTAGGGTTAGGGGGTAGAGATACATTATTTGTCTGGTTTGAATATGTCCAAACCTTGTTTATCAACTTGAATGCTTACTATATGACATAAGAAGAGACTATATGCTTTTGTTTTTCCTTTTTCTGAGTTTTTTTTGAATTTAATGCCGATTTGAATCTCTTTAATTGTCAGATCCTAGGTTTGACAAATTAAGATTTAAACAAGTTTAAAATATGAAAATGAAAAGGTAAGCATGGATCCTTCTTAGTCACTCTAAAATGAAGCTTTTGGGAGGTTTTTGAAATTTCCATGTTTCAAACCGAAAACCACTTCTCTTCATGCTTGACTTCATAAGACAAAGTTTAGGGTTAGGGGGTAGATACATGATTTGTCTGGATTGGATATATCTAGACCTTGTTTATCAACTTGAATGCTTACGATATGACATAAGAAGACTATGTGATTTGGTTTTTCATTTTTTCTGATTTTTTTGAATTTTGTGCCCACCCATTTGTATCTTGGTCAAATCCTAGGTTTGATAATAAGTTAAACAAGTTTAAAACATGAAAATGAAAAGGGAAGCACGTATCCTTCTTAGTCACTCTAAAATGAAGTTTTTGGGAGGTTTTTGAAATTTCCATGTTTGAAACCCAAAACCACTTCTCTTCATGCTTGACTTCATAAGACATAGTTTAAGGCCGGGTTAGGGGGTAGATACATGATTTGTCTGGTTTGAATATGTCTAGACCTTGTTTATCAACTTTAATGCTAACTATATGACACAAGAAGACTATGTGCTTGGGTTTTTCATTTTTCTATTTTTCTATTTTATGCCCATATATTTGAATCTTGGCCAAATCCTAGGTTTGACAAAGATTTAAATAAGTTTAAAACATGAAAATGAAAAGGGAAGCCTCTATCCTTCTTAATTAGTCACTCTAATATGAAGTTTTTGGGAGGTTTTTGAAATTTCCATGTTTGAAACCCAAAACCACTTCTCTTCATGCTTGACTTCATAAGAAAGAGTTTAGGGTTAGGGGGTAGATACATGATTTGTATGGTTTGAATATGTCCAAACCTTGTTTATCAACTTGAATATGCTTACTATATGACGTACATAAGAAGACTATGTACTTTGGTTTTTCAGTTTTCTATTTTTTTAAATTTTCTGCCCACTTGAATCTTGGTCAAATTAATCCTAGGGTTGACCGTGATTTAAACAAGTCTATAACATGAAATGAAAAGGTAAGCATGGATCCTTCTTAGTCACTCTAAAATGAAGCTTTTGGGATGTGTTCTTGAAATTTCCATGTTTGAAACCCAAAACGACACTTCTTTTCATGCTTTGGTTTTTCATTCTTTTGATTTTTTTCTGAATTTTTATGCCCATTTGAATCTTGGTCAAATATATCCTAGGTTTGACCAAGATTTAAACAAGTTTAAAACATGACAATGAAAAGGTAATTAATCATGGATCCTTCTTAATTAATCGATCGGTCTAATTAAAATGAAGCTTTTGGGAGGTTTTTCAAATTTCCATGTTTGAAACCCAAAACCACACTTCTTTTCATGCTTGACTTCATTTATAAGACACAGTGTAGGGTTAGGGGTAGATGACTTGTTTGATTTGAATGTGTCTAGACCTTCTTCATGAACTTTTGAATGCTTACAATATGACATAAGAAGATTATGTGCTTTCGTTTTTTTATTTTTTTATTTCTTATTTTATGCTCATTTGAATATTGGTAAAATCCTAGGTTTGACCAAGATTTAAACAAGATTAAAACATCAAAATGAAAGGGTAAGCCTGGATCCTTCTTATGCACTCTAAAATGAAGCTTTTGGGGTTTTTAAAAATGATCCTTCTTAGTCCATGTTTGAAACCCGAAACCACTTCTCTTCATGCTTGACTTCATAAGATAGAGTTTAATTAGGGGTTAGGTGTATAGATACATGATTTGTCTGGTTTGAATATGTCTAGATCGACCTTGTTTAACAACTTGAATGCTTACTATATGACATAAGAAGACTATGTACTTTGGTTTTTCATTTTTTTCACTTTTTTAATTTTCTACCCATTTGAATCTTGGTCGAATCCTAGGTTTGAACAAGATTTAAACAAGTTTAAAACATGAAAATAAAATGGTAAGCATGGATCCTTCTTAGTCTCCCTAAAATGAAGATTTTTTTTTTGAAATTTCCATGTTTCAAACCCAAAACCGCCACTTCTCTTTCATGCTTGACTTCATAAGACAGAGTTTAGGGTTAGGGGTAGATATATATATACATGATTTTTCTGGTTTGAATATGTCTAGACCTTGTTTATCATCTTGAATGCTAGCTTACTATATGGCATAAGAATGCTATGTGCTTTGGTTTTTCATTCTTTTGATTTTTTCTGAAGAATCTTGGTCAAATCCTAGGTTTGACCAAGATTTAAACAAGTTTAAAACATGAAAATGAGAAGGGAAGCCTGTATCATCCTTCTTATTAATTAGTCACTCTAAAATGAAGCTTTTGGGAGGTTTTTGAAATTTCCATGTTTGAAACCCAAAACCACATCTCTTCATGCTTGACTACATAAGACAAAGTTTAGGGGTTAATTAGGGGGTAGATACATGATTTGCATAGGTTGAATATGTCTAGACCTTGTTTCTCAACTTTAATGCTTAGTACTATATGACATAAGAAGATTTTGAGATGTTCTTGAAATTTCCATGTTTGAAACCCAAAACGACTTCTCTTCATGCATGGTAGACTTCATAAGATCGACCAAGTTTAGGGTTAGGGGGTAGAGATACATTATTTGTCTGGTTTGAATATGTCCAAACCTTGTTTATCAACTTGAATGCTTACTATATGACATAAGAAGACTATATGCTTTTGTTTTTCCTTTTTCTGAGTTTTTTTTTGAATTTAATGCCGATTTGAATCTCTTTAATTGTCAGATCCTAGGTTTGACAAATTAAGATTTAAACAAGTTTAAAATATGAAAATGAAAAGGTAAGCATGGATCCTTCTTAGTCACTCTAAAATGAAGCTTTTGGGAGGTTTTTGAAATTTCCACGTTTCAAACCGAAAACCAATTCTCTTCATGCTTGACTTCATAAGACAAAGTTTAGGGTTAGGGGGTAGATACATGATTTGTCTGGTTTGGATATATCTAGACCTTGTTTATCAACTTGAATGCTTACGATATGACATAAGAAGACTATGTGATTTGGTTTTTCATTTTTTCTGATTTTTTTGAATTTTGTGCCCACCCATTTGTATCTTGGTCAAATCCTAGGTTTGATAATAATTTAAACAAGTTTAAAACATGAAAATGAAAAGGGAAGCATGTATCCTTCTTAGTCACTCTAAAATGAAGTTTTTGGGAGGTTTTTGAAATTTCCATGTTTGAAACCCAAAACCACTTCTCTTCATGCTTGACTTCATAAGACAGAGTTTAAGGGTTAGGGGGTAGATACATGATTTGTCTGGTTTGAATATGTCTAGACCTTGTTTATCAACTTTAATGCTTACTATATGACATAAGAAGACTATGTGATTTAGTTTTTCATTTTTTGTTTTTATTTTATTTTTCTGCCCATTTGAATCTTGTTGGTCAAATCCTAGGTTTGACCAAGATTTAGACAAGTTTAACACGTGAAAACGAATAAGTAATCCTGGATCCTTCTTAGTCACTCCAAAATGTACCACTTGATAGATGTGTTAACTTTGCTTCATGGAAAAAATAATGTCATGTAATGAAATGAGTTAACTTGGATTTCCTACGCTTGAATCCATAGGAAACTTTGTTCTAATGCACTATAATAATCAACCGAGTTTTTACACCAACAGGTCTGTCACTTACGTGTGGTGCCCACGCCTGAGGTCCCACACTTCAGTGAGCACAAGTCACGTGCAATAGGTACGCAAACTCCCAGCCATCTTCTTTGTCAAGAGAAGACGCATCAGGATGCGTATTGGAAGTCTCTGGGTCCTTCAGGATCCTTCGGTTGTCCCTCTCACACACAAAGAAAAAATCTCTCTCATTCTCGGCCTCGCTCGACTCGCTCGCTCGCACCTCCCTGCTCACTGACAAACCCTGCACAATAGTCAACATCGTCACCCGAAAAAGGGGAGACACCATAATGCTCTCCCTTCTTCTGACCTTCCGAGTGAATGAGTGATCCCTCTTCCTCCGAGTTTCACTAGCTAGACGGGCAAACACACATGTGCTGCATAGTAATAATAAAAAGGTAGAAAAATCGATATACGAATCTATAACTAAATAGGTTAAACTAGGGTTTTGCCCAGTACTACAGATCAAGGTTCAAAAAAATCCAACTACGGGGTTCGAACAACACGATTCTAATCCAAGAATTTTTTCTACCTCATCCAAATGGCCTCAAACTATAGGGTTAGCATCTGTCTAGTGCACTATGTGTGAAAATGTATGCACTATGTGTGCTATAACTTGTATGTCTTTCAAATTTGAACCAAACTTGAATAAGTTTGAAATATTTGAAAAGGGGCTTTTGGCTTAAACGTTTGAAACCCAAAACGACTTCTCTTCATGCTAGACTTCATAAGACCGAGTTTAGGGTTAGGGGGTAGATACATGATCTATCTGGTTTGAATATGTCTAAACCTTGTTTATCAACTTTAATGCTAACTATATGACACAATAAGACTATGTGCTTGGGTTTTTCATTTTTCTGTTTTTTTTAATTTTATGCCCATATATTTGAATCTTGGCCAAATCCTAGGTTTGACAAATATTTAAACAAGTTTAAAACATGAAAATGAAAAGGGAAGCCTCTATCCTTCTTAATTAGTCAATCTAATATGAAGTTTTTGGGAGGTTTTTGAAATTTCCATGTTTGAAACCCAAAACCACTTCTCTTCATGCTTGACTTCATAAGAAAGAGTTTAGGGTTAGGGGGTAGATACATGATTTGTATGGTTTGAATATGCCCAAACCTTGTTTATCAACTTGAATATGCTTACTATATGACGTACATAAGAAGACTATGTACTTTGGTTTTTCGATTTTCTATTTTTTTAAATTTTACGCCCACTTGAATCTTGGTCAAATTAATCCTAGGGTTGACCATGATTTAAACAAGTCTATAACATGAAATGAAAAGGTAAGCATGGATCCTTCTTAGTCACTCTAAAATGAAGCTTTTGGGATGTGTTCTTGAAATTTCCATGTTTGAAACCCAAAACGACACTTCTTTTCATGCTTTGGTTTTTTCATTCTTTTGATTTTTTTCTGAATTTTTATGCCCATTTGAATCTTGGTCAAATATATCCTAGGTTTGACCAAGATTTAAACAAGTTTAAAACATGATAATGAAAAGGTAATTAATCATGGATCCTTCTTAATTAATCAGTCAGTCTAATTAAAATGAAGCTTTTGGGAGGTTTTTCAAATTTCCATGTTTGAAACCCAAAACCACACTTCTTTTCATGCTTGACTTCATTTATAAGACACAGTGTAGGGTTAGGGGTAGATGACTTGTTTGATTTGAATGTGTCTAGACCTTCTTCATGAACTTTTGAATGCTTACTATATGACATAAGAAGATTATGTGCTTTCATTTTTTTATTTTTTTATTTCTTATTTTATGCTCATTTGAATATTGGTCAAATCCTAGGTTTGACCAAGATTTGTCTGGTTTGAATATGTCTAGACCTTGTTTGAATATGTCTAGACCTTGTTTATCAACTTTAATGCTTACTATATGACATAAGAAGACTATGTGCTTTGGTTTTTCATTTTTCTGTTTTTTTTGAATTTTCCGCCCATTTGAATCTCTGTCAAATCCTAGGTTTGACCAAGATTTAGACAAGTTTAACACATGAAAACGAATAAGTAAGCCTGGATCCTTCTTAGTCACTCCAAAATGTACCAATTGATAGATGTGTTAACTTTTTTTAATGGAAAAAATAATGTCATGTAAATGAGTTAACTTGGATTTCCTACCCTTGAATCCATAGGAAACTTTGCTCTAATGCACTATACTAATCAACCGAGTTTTTACACCAACAGGTCTGTCACTTACGTGTGGTGCCCATGCGTGGGGTCCCACACTTCAGTGAGCACAGGTCACGTGCAATAGGTACGCAAACTCCCAGCCATTTTCTTTGTCAAGAGAAGACGCATCAGGATGCGTATTGGAAGTCTCTGGGTCCTTCAGGATCCTTCAGTTGTCCCGCTCACAAAAAAAAAACAAATCTCTCTCATTCTCGGCCTCGCTCGACTCGCTCGCTCGCTCGCACCTTGTATGGTTTAAGGGTTAGGGGTAGGGGTAGATACATGATTTGTATGGTTTAAATATGTCTAGACCTTGTTTATCAACTTTAATGCTTACTATATGACATAAGAAGATTATGTGCTTTGGTTTTTCATTTTTTCTATTTTTTTTGAATTTTATGCCCATATATTTGAATCTTTGTCAAATCCTAGGGTTTTTGAAATTTCCATGTTTGAAACCCAAAACCACTTCTCTTCATGCTTGACTTCATATATAAGACAGAGTTTAGGGGTTAGGGGGTATAGATACATGATTTGTCTGGTTTGAATATGTCTAGAACTTGTTTGTCAACTTTAATGCTTACTATATGACATAAGAAAACTATATGCTTTGGTTTTTCATTTTTCTGATTTTTTTAATGCCCATTTGAATCTTGTCAAATCCTAGATTTGACCAAGATAATTTAAACAAGTTTAAAACATGAAAATGAAAAGGGAAGCATGTATCCTTCTTAGTCACTCTAAAATGAAGCTTCTGGGAGGTTTTTGAAATTTCCATGTTTAAACCCAAAACCACTTCTCTTCATGCTTGACACTTCATAAGACAGAGTTTAGGGGTTAGGGGGTATATAGATACATGATTTGTCTGGTTTGAATATGTCTAGACCTTTTTTGTCAACTTTAATGCTTACTATATGACATAAGAAAACTATGTGCTTTGGTTTTTCATTTTTCTGATTTTTTATATTTTGATGCCCATTTGAATCTTGTCAAATCCTAGATTTGACCAAGATAATTTAAACAAGTTTAAAACATGAAAATGAAAAGGGAAGCATGTATCGTTCTTAGTCACTCTAAAATGAAGTTTTTGGGAGGTTTTGAAATTTCCATGTAGGAAACCCAAAACCACTTCTCTTCATGCATGATTGACTTCATAAGACAGAGTTTAGGGTTAGGGGTAGATATATACATGATTTTTATGGTTTGAATATGTCTAGACCTTGTTTATCAACTTGAATGCTTACTATATGACATAAGAATGCTATGTGCTTTGGTTTTTATTTTTCTATTTTTTTGAATTTTATACCCATATATTTGAATCTTTGTGAAATCCTAGGTTTGACCAGGATTTAAACAAGTTTAGAACATGAAAATGAAAAGGTAAGCCTGGATCCTTCTTAGTCACACTCTAAAATGAAGCTTTTGGGAGGTTCTTGAAATTTCCATGTTTGAAACCCAAAACCACTTCTCTTCATGATTGACTTAATAAGACAGAGTTTAGGGTTAGGGGTAGATACATGATTTTCCTTGTTTGAATATGTCTAGACCTTGTTTATCAACTTAATTAATTGAATGCTTACTATATGACATAAGAAGACCTTGATTTTTCAATTTTTTTGAATTTTTTGATTTTTGATGCCCATTTGAATCTTGGTCAAATCATAGGTTTGACCAAGATTTGAACAAGTTTAAATCATGAATATGAAAAATTAACCATCTATCCTTCTTAGTCACTCCAAAATGTAGCTCTTGGGAGGGTTTTTGAAATTTCCATGTTTGAAACAAAAAAACCACTTCTCTTCATGCATGCTTGACTTCATAAAGATAGAGTTTAGGGTTAGGGGTAGATATATACATGATTTTCTGGTTTGAATATGTCTAGACTTTGTTTATCAACTTGAATGCTTACTATATGACATGCAAAGACTTGCTTTGGTTTTTGATTTTGTTTAATTTTGAATTTTTATGCCCATTTAAATCTTGGTCAAATCCTAGGTTTGACCATGACTTAAACAAGTTTAAAACATGAATATGTAAAAGTAAGCATGTATCCTTCTTAGTCACTCCAAAATGAAGCTCTTAATTAAGAGGGTTGTGACATGTCCATGTTTGAAACCAAAAACCACTTATCTTCACATGCATGCTTGACTTTATAAGACAGAGTTTAGGGTTAGGGGTAGATACATGATTTTTCAGGTTTAATATGTCTAGACCTTGTTTATCAACTTAATTGAATGCGCGCATACTATATGACATAAGAAGACCTTGGTATTCATTTTATTTGAATTTTTATGCCCATTTGAATCTTGGTCAAATCCTAGGTTTGACCAAGATTTGAACAAGTTTAAAACATGAATATGAAAAGGTAAGCATGCATGTATGCTTCTCAGTCACTCCAAAATGAAGCTCTTGGAAGGGTTTTTGAAATTTCCATGTTTGAAACCAAAAACCACATCTCTTCATGCTTGACTTCATAAGACAGAGTTTAGGGTTAAGGGTAGCCACATACATGATTTTTCTGGTTTGAATATGTCTAGACCTTGTTTATCAACTTAATTGTATGCTTATTATATGACATAAGAAGACTATGTGCATTGGGTTTTCATTTTTTTATCCCCATTTGTTGAATCTTGGTCAAATCCTAGGTTTGACCAAGATTTAAACAAGTTTAAAACATGAATAATATGAAAAGTAACCTGCATCGATCCTTCTTAGCCACTCCAAAATGAAGCTCGTGGGAGGTTTTTGAAATTTCCATGATTTTTCTGGTTTGAATATGTCTAGACCTTGTTTATCAACTTGAATGCTTACTATATGACATACCTGGACTATGTGCTTTGGTTTTTGATTTTTTTTTGAATTCTTATGCCCATTTGAATCTTCGTCAAAACCTAGGTTTGACCATGACTTAAACAAGTTTAAGACATGAATATGACAAAGTAATCATGTATCCTTCTTAGTCACCCCAAAATGAAGCTCTTGGGAGGGTTTTTAAAATTTCCATGTTTGAAACGAAAAACCACTTCTCTTCACCATGCATGCTTGACTTCATAAGACAGAGTTTAGGGTTAGGGGGTAGATACATGATTTTTCAGGTTTAATACATCTAGACCTTGTTTATCAACTTAATTGAATGCTTACTATATGACATAAGAAGACCTTGGTTTTTCAATTTTTTTTTGAATTTTTATGCCCATTTGAATCTTGGTCAAATCCTAGGTTTGACCAAGATTTGAACAAGTCTAAAACATGAATATAAAAAAGTAAGCATGTATGCTTCTTAGTCACTCCAAAATGAAGCTCTTGGGAGGGTTTTTGAAATTTCCATGTTTGAAACCAAAAACCACATCTCTTCATGCTTGACTTCATAAGACAGAGTTTAGGGTTAGGGGGTAGATACATGATTTTTCTGGTTTGAGTATGTCTAGACCTTGTTTATCAACTTAATTGAATGCTTACTATATGACATAAGAAGACTATGTGCCTTGGTGTTTCATTTATTTTGATTTATTTTGAATTTTATGCCCATTTTTATGCCCATTTAAACAAGTTTAAATCATGAATATGAAAAATTAGTCACTCCAAAATGTAGCTCTTGAGAGGGTTTTTGAAATTTCCATGTTTGAAACCAAAAACCACTTCTCTGCATGCATGCTTTGACTTCATAAGACAGAGTTTAGGGTTTGGGGTAGACAGCACGCGCCGACGCGTGGACGAAATTTATTCTCTGTCCCCCGACATGCACTTGCCGATGTCTTCAACGATCGACACGAGCAAAGGAAGCTTTTATGGAGCCCAATGAGAGAGGGGCCCCATTTCTCGAGCGGTAGCGAGGTGACATGGTGACATGCACCATGTCACAGTGTGACATGCGGCCTAAATCCAAATTTAAACATTGCGAAAAAATCTGAAAAAAATCATGCACGTTCACAGCTCATATTAAGATAACCCCTAAAAATTTCAGATCAAAATTCGAAACATACATCGAGAAACAAAAAAGAGAAACTCAGATGTGAATAGTCTACAGAGAAACTCAGATTTGAATTCGGGAACTATTCATGACAGATTTCTCGTTTTTGTTTCTCGATGTATGTTTCAAATTTGACTTGAATTTTTAGGGGTTATCTTAATATCTATGAACATGCATGATTTTTTCAGATTTGTTCGCTGTTCAAATTTGAATTTAAACCGCATGTCACAATGACATGCAATAGGTGCATGTCACCCGATCTGATGACGCCTCGGGGCTAAAAAGAAGACCTTTCCACCTCATTTCCTCCACTGTTTCACATATTTTAGCTTCTATTTATGCGGTGCCGTGGAGGTGGGGGTCTGGTCGTCACCCTCCTCCTCCCCACCTCATTTCCTCCACTGTCTCGCAACTCCTTGATCTACTACTCCTATCCATATACATGCCACTCAAATGGATGTATTTGTAGATACATCCATTTTAGTGGCAGTTAATATGGACCGGAGGAAGTACTAATAATATGAGGCATGTTTTTGAGCTGGCCCTGTTTAGTAGAGTTTACATTTGAGAGTTACATCTTTCTACCACCATTATTTTTGATTTAGCTTGTCTTTTGTGCCCACCATTTTATCGAGCAGGGTTAATGCAAGATCCATAGCAAACTAGCTTCTCATGACATTTTTTTGGCGGAGTGCATCTTCTCATGGCGAGCTAGCGACTTTGCCACTAGAGTTTTTTTTTTGTTGAACTAGTACATTTTTTGGATTTTCCCATTTTATTTGTGCACAAGTTATGAGCCGCCCGCAATTCAGCACCATATATTGGCGAGATTTTCTAGTTCAATTGTTTTGTACTCGGATATTAGCAGGATGCTATCTTCTAGGGCTTTCATTTCCCCTATATCCAGCCCCACCCACGGACAAGCAAGGGCCTCTCTCCCTACCTCGCACCTAGTCCGTCTCGCTCCCTCTCAGTCCTCCATCCGTAGCCGACATCCACCGCGCCGGAGCCAGCTCAGCGACGCCGTCAACCACACTCCGTCCGCTTCGTCGGATCTGCTTCCCCGACTCACTGGTTCATCTTACCGGCTGGCGAGATCGGTACACAAAGCGCCACCATGATCCAACGAACCAAAACGAACGGCCAACGCGCCACCTCCCCAGTCGACCAAGGTTGAACACTTTGTCCGGCAGCTTTTGTTATGTATTTGATTTCCGAGACTAGTTTATTGCTTGCTTCCACTGCTTGTTATTAGCATCTATTTTTTTTTTGTAATGCCTGCTAGATATTCCCCTCGATAATGCCTACGAAGAATCTCGGAGGCAAAATATCTTGCAGAATAAGATAATTGCAGCCAAGCACGGCATACTGTGGAATCGGACAAAATCACCGCACCCCAAGTCGTTGCCGAGATTTTTCACCCGTGTGATGTGCCACCAAAAGGACGATTCCCTGGGGCAGCTGCTGAAGAAGGTATTTAGCCGCACTGCTCAAATTTCATATGTGTTGTTTGCTGATTGATTTGATGAACTTTGATTTGCAGCAGCTAGCCACTGCTCATGTTCCTAACAAAGACAGTGAGTACGCCAGTGATGCAGACATTGGTAGAAAGGAGGCGGGATTTGGTCCTATTGTTCTAGCAAGCAATCATTTGAGGGGCCGCCTAGGATCAGCACATCTGGATCCTCCTGAGCTCAACATTAAGGAGGTAATTTTATAATAGTGTTTTAAACATGACATAATCTAATGTACTGAAAGAGATCAAACTGTCAACTGGAGTGGAGTGGTATAGATGGTAGAGATATAGATATAGATTTCAGATTTCCTATTTTTTTCTTGAAAATAGGGTCGCCCCGGCCTCTGCATCCAAATGATGCACCCACCCTTTTATTGCAATGTTTTAGACTCCATTTAAGGTTTAGAAACTCATGGGTTGCTCAAAGTGGTGACATGAATCAACCAACATATTTCCTTTTAATCTGCTGATTGATTTTATGCATGGCAAATCGCGAAGCAAGTGATTTGCTCATGTCCCTGCCAAGCAGCATTGTAGCACAGATGTCCGAGTTCCGGTGATGCAAACGTTTGTAGGAACAAGACGGAAGGATGTGGCAATGGGGAAGCTAGCATTCGGCGTCTTCACCAGGACTTGGATGTGGCCACTTGGCGGAACAAAGAAATGAACCGAGGATGGAATTCTACAATTCAAGATGGCCTACATGCTTTTATTCTTTGATCTGCGAGAAGCTAGTGGTGGCAACTTGGTTACCGCTTTGGCTGATGCAGATGTCCATGAGATCAAGCTGACGATCTTGGAACAGTGAAAGCACGGCAGAAACTATGCACTCATCTTTGCGGGTAGATGATTTTCAAAGGGTGATGCAAGAGCCGCTATATGAATAGATTGTTGTTTTCAGTTGATGATGTCCCTGGTTCTTTTGTTTACTTATGTGCTGGTAGTACTTAGGGGAACTAGCTTGTACAAGTAATTTTTTTCCGATAAAGTTGTACAAGTAAATTGCACATGCTTCGCATGTTTGACCAATTAAGTTAAAAAGCTTCACAAAATCCTGCGTCGAAGTTGTTTCACTAAAAAAAAGAGCTCTCACGTGCAAGGCACGTGTAATTTACTAGTATATACTAGTACTAGTAGAGATGGTACACCTAGACATTAGAGATTTGTTTGTTTTAAAGATATTTTTAATTGTGTACAAGATGGAAAATATAACTTTAGGGCATCCACAATGTTGCTATTGCCAAATACGATACGATGGTGAATTTGGCTTTGGTGTGAAATATAGCAATAGCTCCACAATGTAGTGGTTCCAAATATTTATAACGTGGGACCCGCCATCAAGCTAAAACAACACATAAAGCCAATATGGAACTACTCTCACAATGTAGGGAACTAGTTCCAAATGCCAAAAGTGAAATTTGGCATCGGAGCACCTACTTGCTCCGGTTCCTTGTTTTTCTGGTTTTGGAACTACCTCTACAATGTATGGAACTAGTTCCAAAAGCCAAAAATCAAATATGGAACCACTTTTGGCTACACGTTGTGAATGCTCTTAGCAAATTCCTAGTATTTTTCATGGTCGATGTAAAAAAAAGTATTTTTCATGGTTGATGTAAAAAAAACAAGTTTTTTTCATGGTCGATGTAAAAAAAGAGAGAAAACATGTCTCATAAAAAGCCTTATGGTTAGCACATTTTTTTACGGAGTAACTCTTTTTTACATAGCCCAAATTACTATTCGATTTTCCATTGAAATATTTTATGTGTATAAAGCAAGCGAAGAAGTACACATGCATTTTTCGTTTTATTCTTTTTTGACATTTCAAAATGTATAGAAGATGAATTTCGAAATAAAGAGATCATATGCACCCAAGAACCAACAAGCATATCCCCTTGACCCCGAACATACTCAGGGCCCTTTTGTTGTGGCTTTTTTTTGCCTTTTTGGCTTTTGAATTTTGGAAGCCAAAAACAAATATTATATTCTTTTGGCTTCCAAAATCCAAAAGCCAAAAAGCCACACCAAAAGGACCCTCAGCTTCAGACCTGGGATTTCGTAGGCTAGGGTTCCACAGTTTTCCACCAACCAGTAATAATTTCAACTCTGCCCCAAAATTCCCGCCGAAATCCCCCCCCTCCCGCTTCCAAAATTCAAAGCGATGTGAAATAAGTACAGTGTCGATCTTATCCCCCCGGACCGCTCAATTCAGACCTATCACCGGCGGCGCCGAACCCCGCATCTCTCTCTCACGCTTCCACCCTGCATGACCCACCGGATCATCTCACACGCCAGCGCCAGAGCCCAGCATCCCACTCCCACACCAGCACTACTGCCTTCTCATCGGCCACCGTAGTGACCGACGACGTTCCGCCGCCTCCCTTGCTTTTTAGCAAGCCGGAGTAGCTTCCACCTCCACCACCCCCACCGACGACCACTGTACCATAGAGCTCCTCCGTAGCCGACTTCCATCGCCGCCTTGTCAGCGACAGTCACCACCGCCGGGTTCTCGTATCTTAATCCCCTACTCCTTCCGTCCACCGGACTGGAGAGATGGGCGCCTCCATGGTCCACGGCAGGAAACCAAAGCGTACACGCGCCCACTTCCAAGAAGGTTGATATGGCCGCATTCGTTATGCATGTGATTTCGAAAAGTATTTTTTTGCTTACTTGCACCGCCATCTCATTAGCATTTTTTTTTGTAATGCATGCTAGATATTATTGCAATACAGAAGAATGAATTAAAAGAGAAACGGATACGGAATATATGTAGAAGATATGCAAGCCGTGTGGGCACAAGCATTTGTAACGCTATTGCCTCTAGTGCAAACCTGAACAAAATCGGAGAAGAACCCTTTCCCCTCCCCAAAGATAAAGAACAATGTTATGATTCACAATTTGATCCTGCTGAGCCTCTTGGAGAGCTGACTCAGGAAGATGCCTTGCCTGACCATTCTCCTCAACCCCACCAGGTGATTTCTGTGTTTTTACTTTGAGATATACGTGCAACTTCCATGTGTTGTATACTTGTATCACGAATCCCACCAAACATGTTCACATGCCACCTCTAGGTCTCCTTAATGCATCATATATATGTTTCAGCATGCACGTCATCCTTTACTTGTTCTTCATTCTATCCCATTTGCATATCATCATATATGGGACTTCGTAGACTGAAATATCATTTATGTGTGCTAGGAATCTGCAGCTTCAAGTAAGAATTTCGCGAGGAACCACCAATGAGAGGAAGACCATTCAATATGCACTGAATCGGTGATAGAACAGCCGCAACCAAAAAAGAAACCTGCTTCTGCTACTAGACAGTCTCGGCGATTCATGGCACTAGTTGAAGAAAATAACGAAAATGCTAAGAGTACTGAAATAAAAAAAACGTGGTGAACACCCCAAGCGGTTGAATCAGCCACATTGTTACCAATCCGATCAACCGGCGACAATCGGCGGCAAAACCGGTTTCCACGGAACTTCTCAGCCACAATTGGCGGCGAGAACCGTTTCCACGGCAACTTCTCAGCCACAATTGGCGAGCGAACCGGTTTCCACAGCAACTTCTCAACAACAATTGGCGAGCGAGAACCGGTTTCCACGGCAACTTCTCAACCACAATTGGGTCAGCGATGTTTGTGGTAGGAAATCTTGCCCAAGGACACCTGCACTTACCAGTCCCAGTGACACAACCACAAGCGGCCAAACACTTGCTAGCACAACATCAACAAACTGTTGATGATCTCCCACTTGACCCATATTAGTCCTGCCATAGACAACTCCCACTGAGGATGAGCCCCACAGAAGAAGGTACATTTTCCAATGCTTATAGTTTCATTCTCCGTTATAAAGTTATACTTTATAGATAAATAAATAAATATATATATATATAAATATAAATATATATATCTACCTTGATAGCTTGATGTAATGCTTAACTTTGTAGTTGCACCACGATCAAGAAAAACGAGGGGCCCAACAGTAGGGAAAATGTTCGTAGCTAAGCTTGCTGGGATGGAATCAAGATTTCGCCTTTCATCTATCATAGGTAGCAGAAGGCCACTGGACCCAGAAGAATCTTGTAAATTAGCATCGGATGTAGGAATTTTCGTCAGGAATGAAATTCCTATCTTCCCAACATGGAAAGAGCACGTAGACACCTCTGCGCATTTTGAAAAATTAGTGCACAGGTTACACGTAAGTCATCTTTCTCTTGGTAATGTTACTCATACTAGTATACCACATTGGCACATCCCGTTCCTTCTAGCTTGTTGTTGGCTCTATGTATATCGCACCAACGGTTTATATTGTTGTGAACAGTTAAGGTTCGAGTTCGATGAGGACCAAGAGGAAGTAAAGCATGTTCTCAACAGTCTATTCTCAGACTATACTCACACATGATCGCGACAGGCTAAAGAAGAAATACTTCACTTGGAAAGATTCTTGGGAGTGTTCCAACTATATCTCCTTTTAAGCAAATGACTGACAAACAGTGGGGAGATCTTGTGAAGCATTTGGTCTGATCCAAAGAATATGGTATGATTTGTAAGACTGAGACCAGATCACATCTTGGATTCTTATTTATAGCAGTGTCTCACTAGTCTCCTTTTTGCAGAATTTGGCTAAACAGAATCAGAAAAACCGCGGTAAACTACTTGTACCTAGCTGTACGGGATCTCGTAACCTTATAGTGCACATTCGGCAAAAAGTAAGGACATGTTGTTTTATACTGCTATTTAGAAATATTTTAGTAAAAGATCATGTAGAGTATATACACCGATTATTGCCTTATATTATGATCCTCCATTTCAACCACGTTATTCGATTTATAAATGGTAGTACTAAAATGCAGATGTTACATAATGCAAGTAAAAGGGAACCAAACAAAGAGATGACTCTGCCAGAGATTTTTGAAGCATGCCAGAAGAACAAACTTGAAGTGATTGGAGAAGTCGCACAGAGTGTTCTTGTAAGTCTTCTAAAAGATTGAAATTTTTTGACGACTCACATCCCAACTTGTAGGAGTAGTAAAGTACATGTCAATATGATATTATATATGTTTATTAAAATTCATGTGATGTGAATCAGACATGCCAAACTGTAGGAATAAAAGTAGGTCATACACATGATAAATCTACTATCAGCAAGTTTCTCTGTAGTAACTATCATGTTTACACATGTGTACGAACTGAATTTTTTGCAGGAAGATATGAAATTAGAGATGGCAAAACCCGGTAAAAACGGTCTGGAAAAAACCGATGAAGAATGTGTGAAGGCATTTTCTATGGCAATAAAAAAGAAAGGCATTGCCAAAAACACTTTCTTACGGAATGTTGGACTGCTGAAGTGCAAGTCCATGTCCAAGTCAAAGTATTTGCATGCTCAAGTTCTAGAGGAGCAACTCCAAGTAGAACGAGCTGCATCAGCTGAGCTAAGACTAGAAGTCGACAATTTTAGAACGATAGCAGCACGAGAAGGAGGCCCTACGGAGCAGGTTAGGAATGCTAGTAAGTAGTAAGAAGAGTATACGCTAGATAATTGGAGATGAACGGGGACGGTGACAGGTCATTACCTTCGTCTTGTAAAATGGTTCCTTAGTACGAGCATATTTCGTAGGTGCATTTATACTGCAATTGCTATGATCTTGGTGGTCGTTTTCCCTTGTTGTGATGTGGATTTTTTTGAACCGGAACCCTGCTTGATTGTTAATATTATAAGTGGATTGCCTAGCCCTTTCCATCGGTTCGACTTGTGGTTCCGTTGGCTCGTGGATGAAGCTTGACATGGTATCGAGCCCATAGTCTCAAGTTCGGACTTTTGGTCGCGTTGGCTAGTGCATTAAAGCTTGACACCGATGATTTTACGCGATCCATTGATTTCCAGCTTTCTACATATAGCCCGGGTCTAGAAGCTTGTCAACTGTCTGCAGTTCATTCATCGCCGTATTGAGTGCAATGAACGGAATAGTGCTTCTCCTTTGTGTTGTGCTTTGCAACACAACAGCTGCTCTCTATGTACAGGCGAGTTGTGAACAAAGATACTTATGTATGCTACCAAATTTCGACTCCATATAATCAATAGCTTAACAACCGTCTAATTCAAAATCTCAACACTGTAGCATATACCTCCTGCCTATCGAATACAATCATTTCACACACTGAAATATTTTGTACGCGTTTTGAATTGGAGAACATGGGAACCGACTTTGGTTTCTGATTATGACATGATGTGACCCTAGGCCCTGGATTCCTGAGCAGAAGGTATGTGTAAAAACAAAGAGATTACGAAGTGCTAATTCCCTTTTTTTTGTAAGTCCTGGTGGCATTGACACTCCTTTCTTACTTGCTATATTTTTTTGGTGTTTATATATAATATAGAATTACCAGCTTATTGTCGAACCCGTTAGATTTTGGGCAATAATTGTTACGTGGCTGCTTCTTAATTAAAGTTTATCATGTCATGTAGATGGATTTGTGAAAGATGCAGCGGGTCGTTCTTCGGATCGTCTACATGGGATTCCCATCTACATGTATGTTCATGGTTTCATGGAGTACTTCAGCTCATAGCAGCCACATACGATCCTGCAAGATTTGCATTTTTTTTTACCTTGCAAGATTTGCATTCAATGTATCGCCAAGGCGCGTCCGTGAGAACTCTAGAAACATCTTCGTCAGACTCGTTTTGGCGCGCGCAGTTCCCGAGCGAATCCAATGAATTTTGACTGTTCTCTTAAAAAAAAGGAACTTTGACCGTTGGATCAAGCGTTGGAGAACTGATGTGCCAACGGCCAATAATTATGATCGTGGTAACCGATTTTCAACGTGATGATGAATTGATGTGACATTTGGCCGTACTAGTACGGTCTCATATTTTTGTATTAATTAGTACTTGGACTGTGGCCAAATTCGAAATCTCATTCCAGCGGCAAAACTTCCCGCCCGAAAAATACAAATATTTCACACGCTTCTAACTTCCCATTCTACCCTCGTAAAGATGACAACAATGTCCATGTATAAGTCGGTTGGTGGGGGGTCTACCCGTCATTTTTTTTTGATCACCACCTCCCTAGCTCCGGAAACCCCCCGAAAAAAAATTCATTTCCCTCACTCTCTCCTCTGAGACCACCCACCGGAACTTCCCAAGTCCCTCTCTCTCCCACCTCCACGGCCACCGCACCGGAACATCCCCGCCGGACTTCCCTGGCCTACCCGAGGCCTCGCGACCCTCGTCATCCGGCTGTCTGCCGGAGCCGCTTCATCGACGCCGTCATCAACCGGACCGGATCATCCCCGCCGAACCTCGAAACCATATACTCATCCAGCAGTCTACCGCAGTCGTTTCAGCTGCGGTATCGTCTACCCCACCGGAGCCGCTTCGCCGGATCCGTCGTCCACCGCATCGGATCTAGCTCACCGACACCACTGTGCATTAACCGGATCTACTTCACCGGCGCCGTGCATGATCTAAACTCTTCTACTGTCGCTTTTCTATTGCTTGCCTGCAAGTTCTTGTTTAATCTTGGGGGAACCTGTTTGTGCTAACGACGCGCCGTTACCTTTTTGCAGATGAGATGAGTAACCATGAAGTGTAATGGCCGTCTCTCCAACCCCAAGTAGCACATGTAGCGTACTTCATCACCGGATCTATCAACCCCAGGAAGATCTGCTTTGTGACTCCCACGAGTGCTTCTCCTAATGTAAGTCCCTTGTTTTTAGCGCCATGTTCGGGGTTCGGATGCTTGTTTGTCCGAAGCTCTTTTAGTTCATTCCTAGCTATGACCGTAACACCTTGCTATTTTCTACTTCATTGCTAACTTTAAGCGATTGAACATTTTGGTTTGCATTCTGCTACTGTAGATGTAGCCATCATAACTTCTATCTTGCTCGATCGTTGTTACAAAAATTATAGGTATTATAGTAACATCCTGCTATTATTTAGTTCATGGCCAATTTTAAGTAATTGCACATGTTGGTTCGCATTCCCTGCTCTATAGCTTTTGGCATCGTAACTTCTATATTTGGTTTACATTCCCTGCTCTGTAGATCTAGCCATCATAACTTTATCTTGCTCAGCCGTTGTTACAAAAATTATGGCCTGCTACTATGTTGTTTGTGCCAATTTTTACTCCATGAACATGTTGGCTTGCATTCCCTGTACTACAGGTGATGCCATTGTTTTGTATCTAGTTCATTGTAAGCTAACAAAGTAAGGACTTAGTTTGGCATGCTATCACTCTGCTATCTAGCCTATAGTACAAATATACTTGTCATACTACTAGATAATAATTTTGCGTGCCATCTTGTTCTTCAAAAGCTGCATTATTGACTTGTTTCTCTGACTTGGCATGACGCTCACATATGGAAAGCTGAACATATTGGTTTGCATTCCCTCTTATACAAGTTCACAGGTGATCCCACTATATTCTGTATCTGGTCCATCCTAAGCTCCAGCATTAACTATCCTCTATGTGTTGCTCATTACAAGTTTATATCCCGAAACATCTTGATTTGCATCCCCTTCACTATAAGTTCAGGAGTATTATTTAGTTCACGGCCAAAATGAAGTAATTGCACTTGGCACATGTTGGTTCACATTCCCTCCTCTTTAGCTTTTGCCATCGTAACTTCTATTTTTGGTTTACATTCCCTGCTCTGTAGATGTAGCCATCATAACTTCATCTTGCTCAGTCGTTGTTACAAAATTTATAGCCTGCTACTATGTTGTTCATGCCAAGTTTGTACTCCCTAAACATGTTGGTTTGCATGGGACTCGACAGTAGTAAGTCTGCTGTTTCATTCTAACATGCTCTGTTATATTGGCTGTAGGTATGCGGCATGCACTCTTTGTTTGCTTATTGTGCGCATTACAATGATCTTGTTATAACGACGAAATGATGAGTTCCAAATTCTTTGGCAAACAATATTGTAGTGTCTTTGCCTTTCCATTGTTGTTGTCTTAACTTGTAATGTCTTTGTTTCAGATATAGGTGCTGCATGGAAAACTTAAAAGATTGCCGGATCGCTTCATTGTATTGCTAGGTTTAATTACCATTCAATTTCTCTGGGTTCTGTAATATTTTTTCAATGCCTTGCAGCTGATGTAATATTTAGTTAGTTTTTATAGTACTTTCGCGCATTTTTTCTTTGGTACTTGTGGTAAGTGAGGCTATCCGACAGAAATCAATGCTGCGTAAATATTCTCAGTATCTAAATCACGAATTCCCATCCCTTAAACGGCCCAATTAAGCGAAATCACATATGTGCCTGCCCGCAAAATCCTAAAGCGCCTATTATGCGGCATATAAAAAACGACAACTAAACGGGCTGGCCCACTTACTTATTGGGCCGGCCATTTGATTTACGGTGGACCCCACACTCTAATTGGCTGGCCCACTTGCTTTAAGGTGGACCCCACCCACTCTTTGGGCCGAGCCCACTAATTAGTTGGGCCAGCCAATTGCTTTGTGGTGGACCCCACATACTAAATGGGCCAGGCCCTTTAAGAGGAAAGTGGGACCCACTGTGTTTTTGGCCGGCCACTATCTTGTTGGGCCGGCCCACTTGCTATATGGTGGTCCCCACATACTAATTGGGCGGGACCTTTAACGGGGAAAGTGGGGCCCACTGTGCTTTTGGCCCGGCCCACTATCTTGTTGGGCCGCCCACTTGCTATATGGTGGACCCCACATACTAAATGGGCCGGCCCTTTAACGAGGAAAGTGGGACCCACGGTGTTTTGGCCGACCCACTATCTTGTTGGGCGGCCCACTTGCTATATGGTGGACCCCACATACTAAATGGGCCAGCCCTTTAATCGGAAAGTGGGACCCACCTGTGTTTTTGGCCCGCCCACTATCTTGTTGGGCCGGCCCACTTGCTATATGGTGGACCCCACATACTAAATGGGCCGGCCCTTTAACGGGGAAAGTGGGACCCACCGGTGCTTTTGGCCCGACGGCTTGTTGGGCCGGCCCATTTGATCAAATGTGGACCCCACGTACTAAATGGGCCGAGCCGATAGCGAGAAAGTGGGACCCACGTGCTAATTGGGCGGCCCAATAACTTCTTGGGCCGGCCCGGTTGCTTTAATGTGGACCCCACTTTGTAAATGGGGCCGAGCCGATACCAGGGAAAGTGGGTCCCACATGTCTTGTGGGCCGGCCCTTTGCCTGTTGACTAGGTCAATCGAGTGCATTCGGCCGACCCACATGCTTAGTGGGCCGGCCCATTAAAGTTTTGACCAAATCAACCTTAGAGGTTAGGCCGGCCCACGTAACTAATGGACCACACCCGGCTATATAGTTGACCAGGTCAAACTAAGTCGGCGGCCCGACCCGCAAACTTAATGGGCGGCCCGCTTAAGACGTGGCGGAGCCTCGTGTGGGCCTACCATCTACCACGGGGTTTCAGTAGGTTAACGCCGTTAAGCGCGATTAACGACGTACGCCACGTGTCAGTTTGCATGACGTCAGCAGTCAACGGGCTCCCAGAAACACTTGGGCAACGGTCCGATTTTCCGTGGCGGAAGGGCGCCCAAGCGCGACGGACCGAAAAAATCATCGTAGGACTTTGCCTGACGCAGTTTCCACAACAGAACCCATATCGTCGGGTTAGGCCCATAGGCGACGAAAAATACCCCTTAGCGGACGATTTTGAGACGTTGTCTATCAGAACTTTTCTTGTAGTGTTTGTTCACTAATAGGTGCAAAGTACATGATGCAAGAGCTTAAACATGATCTATGTGAGCACAACAATTGCCAAGTATCAAATTATTCAAGACATTATACCCATTACCACATGTAGCATTTTCTGTTTCCAACCATATAACAATTAACGAAGCAGTTTCAACCTTCGCCATGAACATTAAGAATAAAGCTAAGCACACATGTGTTCATATGAACCATCGGAGCGTGTCTCTCTCCCACACAAGCATTTATTCAGAGAATGAAAATAACAAAAACGAAAATAAAACACACAGACGCTCCAAGTAAAGTACATAAGATGTGACGGAATAAAAATATAGTTTCAATAGAAGAAACCTGATAAATTGTTGATGCAGAAGGGGATGCCTTGGGCATCCCCAAGCTTAGACGCTTGAGTCTTCTTGAAATATGCAGGGATGAACCACGGGGGCATCCCCAAGCTTAGACCTTTCACTCTTCTTAATCATATATCATCCTCCTCTCTTGACCCTTGAAAACTTCCTCCACACCAAACTCAAAACAAACTCATTAGAGGGTTAGTGCATAATCAAAAATTCACATGTTCAGAGGTGACACAATCATTCTTAACACTTCTGGACATTGCACAAAGCTTCTGAAAGTTAATGGAACAAAGAAATCCATCCAACATAGCAAAAGAGGCAATGCGAAATAAAAGGCAGAATCTGTCAAAACAGAACAGTCCGTAAAGACGAATTTTTCTGGGGCACTTAACTTGCTCAGCTGAAAATGCTCAAATTGAATGAAAATTGCGTACATATCTGAGGATCACTCACGTAAATTGGTAGATTTTTCTGAGTTACCTAAAGAAACCCTGCCCAAATTCGTGATGACAGTAAACTGCTTTACGCAGCGATAATCCAAATCTAGTATCAACCCTACTATCAAAGACTTCACTTGGCACAACAATGCAATAAATTAAGATAAGGAGATCTTGCTACAGTAGTAACAACTTCCAAGACACAAATATAAAACAAAAGTTCAGAAGTAAAATAAACACATGGGTTATCTCCGAAGAAGTGCTTTCTTTATAGCCATTAAGATGGGCTCAGCAGTTTTAATGATGCTCACATAAGAACGAGAGTTGAAGCAAAGAGAGCATCAAAAAGCAAATAGGAAACAATTTTAAGTCTAACCCACTTCCGATGCATAGGAATCTTGTAAATAAACAAGTTCATGAAGAGCAAAGTGACAAGCATAGGAAGATAAAACAAGTGTAACTTCAAAAATTTCAGCATATAGAGAGGTGTTTTAGTAACATGAAAATTTCTACAACCATATTTTCCTCTCTCATAAAGATTTTCAGTAGCATCATGAACAAACTCAATAATATAACTATCACATAAAGCATTCTTATCATGAGTCTCATGCATAAACTTATTACTCTCCACATAAGCATAATCAATTTTATTAGTAATATCGGGAGCAAATTCATCAAAGTAGCTATCATTATTATTCTCATCAAGTGTAGGAGGCATAGTATAATCATAATAAAATTTACTCTCCATAGTAGGCGGCACCAAAAGACCACTATCATTATAATCATCATAAATAGGAGGCAAAGTATCATCAAAGAAAATTTTCTCCTCAATGCTTGGGGGACTAAAAATATCATGCTCATCAAAACCAGCTTCCTCAAGCTTAGAAATTTCTATATCATTAGCAACAATGGTGTTCAAAGCGTTCATACTAATATCATTGCTACTAGCATGCAAATAAGGTTCCATAGGTTTTTTAATTTTCGCATCAAACAATCCATGTCTTAACTGAGGAAATAGATTTAAAAGCTCATAGTTGCTTTCCATTATGCCTTACTAGTGTAAAACAAGAAACAAAAAGATGCAATTGCAGGATCTAAAGGAAATAGCTTCGAGCACTTACAACGTCGCCAGAAAATAGCTTAGTTGCTGGGAACCGGAGTGTGAGTGCCTTTTACCTTTCCTCCCCGGCAAAGGCGCCAGAAAATAGCTTCTTGTCTACAAGCGCTTCTTCTCCTGTAGACAGTGTTGGGCCTCCAAGAGCAGAGGTTTGTAGAACAGCAGCAAGTTTTTCCTTAAGTGGATCGCCCAAGGTTTATCAAACTCAGGGAGGAAGAGGTCAAAGATATCCCTCTCAAGCAACCCTGCAATCACGATACAAGAAGTCTCTTGTGTCCCCAACACACCCAATACACTTGTCAGATGTATAGGTGCACTAGTTCGGCGAAGAGATAGTGAAATACAAGTAATATGGATGTATATGAGTGGTAATAGCAATCTGAAATAAATATAGCAGCGAGTAAGCATGCAATAGAACAGTAAATAAACGGAGGTTCGATGTTTGGAAACAAGGCCTAGAGATCATACTTTCACTAGTGGACACTCTCAACATTGATCACATAACTGAAACTACTCTACACTCTCTTGTTGGATGACAAACACCATTAATTGTGTAGGGCTACAAGAGCACCTCAATGCCGGAGTTAACAAGCTCCACAACATTTGATGTTCATATTTAAGTAACCTTAGAGTGCATGATAGACCAACGCAATTATACCGAGTACTAACATAGCATGCACACCGTCACCGTCAGGCTATGAAAGGGGGAATAGATCACATCAATACTATCATAGTAATAGTTAACTTCATAATCTACAAGAGATCACAATCATAAACTACGCCAAGTACTACATGATGCACACACTGTCACCATTACATCATGGAGGAGGAATAGATTACTTTAATAACATCACTAGAGTAGCACATAGATGATATTCAACTAGATCACAAAGAGAGAGATGAACCACATAGCTACGGTAGAGCCCTCAGCCTCGGGGGAGAACTACTCCCTCCTCATCATGGGAGACAGCAGCGGTGATGAAGATGGCGGTGGTGTCGATGGAGATGCCTTCCGGGGGCACTTCCCCGTCCCGGCAGGGTGCCGGAACAGAGACTTCTGTCCCCCGAATTGGAGTTTTGCGATGGCGGCGGCTCTGGAAGGTTTTCTGGTGTTTCGTCAATCCGTGTCGATGTTTTAGGTCAGGGAGGCTTAAATAGGCGAAGAGGCGGAGTCGGAGGGGCCACGGGGCCTCCTCACACTAGGGGGGCGCCCCCCTGGGCCGTGCCGCCACCATGTGTGGGGCCCCCAGGGCTCCCCTCTGGTCCCTCTCTGGCTCTCTGGAAGCTTCCGGGAAAAATAAGGTTCTGGGAGTTGATTTCGTCCAATTCTGAGAGTATTTCCTTACTAGGATTTCTGAAACCAAAAACAGCAACTGGCCCTTCGGCATCTCGTCAATAGGTTAGTTCCGGAAAACGCATCGAAACGATATAAAGTGTGAACAAAACATGTAGGTGTTGTCATAAAACAAGCATGGAACATCAGAAATTATAGATACGTTGGAGACGTATCAAAGCCCGGAGCGATTGTATCTACAGAAGGTCCATGAAGCGTAGCGGCCCAAGTAGCCTTATACCTGTAAACCCTATCTGGCTGCCTATATAAAACCACCAGGGGTACCTCCTTGAGGAGATGACCTCATCTCTCATTAGACATACAATCTCTCCTCCCCGCCTCTGGCGGTTACCACCAAGCAAGTCGTCTAACGCTGGCGACATTATGATCAGATTTATAGCAGGACGTAGCGATCCTCCACCGAGGGGACGTGAACCTGGGTACACCGTGTGTCAACTCGTTTCCGGAATCTCCAACGCCACCTTGCTCTACAACCCTCATATGCTACCCCGTAGCATCTGCCGTGGTCAAAACCTCGACACCTGGCACTTTTGGTCCTGAGGCCTCTCGAGGTTTGCTCAAAAGCCCATCTTACTTCTTCTGGTGAAAAAAGACATCCCCAAAATCCTAGCTTAATTTGACTCCGTATAGGTATCTGAAAGTGAAAAATACACAAAACATGGTTTTCCTGTTATGCAGAGTTATAAACCAAATAAAGGGGATCATTGGTAAATACCCATAAATCATCATAAAACATAGTATTATTATCATATATGTGGCAAATGTGTGGAATTCATGTTAATAAAGTACGAAGTTCATGTATGCATTTTACATGCATCAACATCCTCAAGCTTAACCTATGCTCATCCTCGAGCATACATGTAATAAAAATAACATGACCGTTGGAGTTTATTATATTTCTTCTAAGTAATCATGCAAAGTCTTACAAGGTTCGGTCAATAAAGAATGACAATACCTTGCAAAAAATAAAGAATGACAATAAGTAAAATGAACTCATAATGTTATAACTCTTACATTCTACAAAGCATGTATAATCGTAAAAAGTATTGTAAGCAAATGAATGATAAGTATTATGAATCATCAAGAATGCTTTGGAAAATCCTATAGAGATTGTTTGGAAGAATCTTTGTCCTCTCTTTTCGTACTTTTGATTCTCTTGACTCTTCAACACAATAAAGTAAGTAGGGAATATATGTGCTAGACCTCCAACAAAATAAAAATGTGAAGAGAGCATAAAACAAGGTTTTGATATATGCAATTCATGTCAACTATACTCATAAGGATGGGGTACCATCTATCTCTTTGTGTCAGAGACACTTATGATTCATGTGTTTGACTTCTTATAAGTAAGTATTGCCTCAAGCCCCAACACAAGATCACACATCGTATTACTCAACTTTAGATTATCACAGACCTTTCACATATTGTATTAACCAAGAATAACACAAAGGGGTACCTCCATGCCGCATGTACAAAATACAAAATGGACTTAAAACCTCATCTTAAGCCATCCATACCGGGACAACAAGGACAACAGTCTTGTGAGCATCCTCTCTAACTCTCTCTCACTTTTTTCTCTCTATATTTTTCCTTTTCCTTTTTTTGTCTTTATTTTTCCACTTTTTTAATTTCTTTATTTTATTTTCACACTTCTTATTTTGAGGATGCTCGTGCCGAAAATTTCACCATCTAGGCATGACTTGAGTTAGTACCCCAATGCATCTCTCTAACATATATGCATACTCTAGTCTTTATTTGATAACCACTTTTATTTCATCCGAGATGGCCGCCAGTAACAAGGTACATGATGATCAACTTAAATGTAAGTGCAACGTTGGAAGGTATTTTCCATGAAAGCATGTTTCCAACCTAGATCATTACTCATAATCAGTCAAAACCATGACATGCATAGTGGTGTTTTCCTTCCACACCTTACTTTTATATGATCTTTAAATTACACAAAAAAGAATATTTCGAAATGGTTGGAGACATAACACACATATTATAATTGGAATAACAAGTGCTATGTAGGTATATATGATTGACATGTGGGTTTGGCTGGAATTGGAAACATGTCTATGCTTGTGTGAGAATTCATTTCTTTTGGGCTAGCAATAGATCTAGAAGCATGCAATAGTATCCATAGAGCTATTCATTCATCATCAAACAATGATACTTAATCTTAAACATCTATGTATACTAGTGAGAAGTAGCACTAAATAATGCACATAGCACATCATCAATCAATAAAGCATTTGAAACTAGTAGTATTGTACACAATATAAATTTCAGCTTTAAATTTTGCATCCTCCTTCATCTTTTAATCGTATGCAAATTATTTTAATGAGTAGAGATTTCGGTGCAGTATCTAATTCATAATCAAGAAAAATATTTATGTGATGGTCTTCTTAACTCTAAAACAAAACTAGACACAAAACAAATAAAGGACGCTCAAGTTTTAGCAAGAATTCTTTATTGCTCAAAAAACAAAGTTTAGAAGTGTGTAAACCAAGAGTTTTAATATATGTCTAGTGGGGTGCATTGGCATCCCCAATATTATGGTATTCATCATTCTTGGATTTCTCTTGGTGTGGTGTTCCTACGTTCTCTGTGAAAAAACATCAACACAAAATTTTCTTCTCATTCTTTTCTATGGGGTGACATTAGTGGTACAAATATATCATGCGTTCTGCGATTTTCTTCATAAGTAAAATTATATTCCATGAATAAGAGAGCACATAATATTCTACTCATTCTAGTATATCAACAAATTTCAAGAAAAAGTCATTTTGATACTTAAAAAGTGGTTCTAACATTAAGAGACAAAATCTATCCAAAAAATTGCAGCAACAAAAATGTATTTTTTTCGACCACTTAGATATGTCAGGAATTTTAGAGACAATTGTGCATATAGAGGATGAAAAGTTACAGCTACTGTGAATTTATCAAAGTTTTAGGAGTTGCCAAAAAATCATAAAACTTGTGCACTAAAAAGTGCAGCGCATGAATCAACAACTCTTATTTTGTTTTGCAACTTTTATCATCCAAATGGGTAAAACCTTGGTACTTTATTTAGAATGCAGAGATTAAACTAAAATAAAATTAAAATGATACAACAAGCATGTATAAATAAAATAAAAATAAAAACCTATCGGGTTGCGTCCCATAAAGCGCGTTCTTTATAGCCATATAGCTAGGCTTACTTACTTGGTTCAAGTGGTATGGAGATCATGTGGTAGCTTGAATCTTGGTGCTACCTCCTTCTTCCTTGTAAAGTGCTCCATACACTTTCTATGTGGGAATTGGAATTTGACATTCCCCTCTTTTAAATCAATAATATCTCCTGTGGTTCTCAAAAATGGTCTCCCAAGAATTATAGGACTGTAGTTGTTGCTACCCATGTCCATGACAATAAAATCCACATGTACATATGTCATATGCAATTCAACCATAACATCATTAAATCTTACTAATGATTTTTTGATTCAATCATAAATAAGTAAAAGATCAATAGAGCATCTTTCCATGTTTTTAAGATTAAACAAATCATATAGCACTTTAGATTTAACTGAGACACTAGATCCTAAATCTATAATTTCATGGTGTGTCCCCGCAATTACGATACAAGAAGTCTCTTGTGTCCCCAACACACCTAATACACTTGTAAGATGTATAGGTGCACTAGTTCGGCGAAGACATAGTAAGATGCAAGTAATATGGATGAATATGAGTGGTCATAGCAATCTGAAATACATATGGCAGCGAGTAAACATGCAGTAGAACAGTAAATAAACGGAGATTCGATGTTTGGAAACAAGGCCTAGGAATCATACTTTCACTAGTGGACTCTCTCAACATTGATCACATAACTGAATAGATAAATCCTACTTTCTACACTCTCTTGTTGGATAACAAACACCATTCATTGTGTAGGGCTACAAGAGCACACCTCAAGCCGGAGTTAACAAGCTCCACAACATCCGGAGTTCATATTTATGTAACCTTTAGAGTGCATGATAGACCATTGCAATATATACCGAGTACTAACATAGCATGCACACTATCACCATCAGGCTATGAAAGGGGGAATAGATCGCATCAATACTATCATAGTAATAGTTAACTCCATAATCTACAAGAGATTACAATCATAACCTATGTCAAGTACTACATGATGCACACACTGTCAACATTACATCATGGAGGAGGAATAGAGTACTTTAATAACATCACTAGAGTAGCACATAGATTAATAGTGATACAAAGCTCATCATATGAATCTCAATCATGTAAGGCAGCTCATGAGATCATTGTATTGAAGTACATGGGAGAGAGATATGAACCACATAGCTACCGGTACAGCCCTTAGCCTTGAGAGAGAACTACTGCCTCCTCATCATGGTAGACAGCAGCGGCGATGAAGATGGTGGTGGTGTCGATGGAGATGCATTCCGGGGGCAATTCCCCGTCCCAGCAGGGTGCCGGAACAGAGACTTCTGTCCCCCGAATCTTGGCTTCGCGATGGCGGCGGCTCTGGAACTTTTCTCGTATCGTGGCTTATTGATTTAGGGTTTTCGCGACGGAGGCTTTAAGTAGGCAGAAGGGTAGCCTTGGAGGAGTTCTGGTGGGCCCACACAGTAGGGGGCGCGCCCCCTTGGCCGCGCCGCCATGTAGGGTGGGGCCCCCTGGCTCCCCTCTGGCCCCTCTTCGGTGCTCTGGAAGCTTCCGTGAAATATAAGATCGTGGGCCTTGATTTCGTCCAATTCCGAGAATATTTTATGTGTAAGATTTCTGAAACCAAAAACAACAGAAAACATGAACTGGCACTTCGGCATCTTGTCAATAGGTTAGTTCCAGAAAATGCGTCAAAACGATATAAAGTGTGTATAAAACATGTGAGTATCATCATAAAAGTAGCATGGAACATAAGAAATTATAGATATGTTTGAGACGTATCAAACATCCCCAAGCTTAGTTCCTACTCGCCCTCGAGTAGGCAAACGATAACAAAGATAATTTCTGAAGTGACATGCTACCAACATAATCTTGATCCAATAATGATGTAAGGCATGCGAACTGAGATCAAATTATTCTAAGCAAATGTCTATATTGATATAAGAGATGATAATGCAAGAGTTAAACAAGCTAGAAGTTTTCATGAACTATTGCTTTAAAGACATGAAACCGTACAAAGTTCATTAAAGATGTTTTAAGTATCCAGCGTAGAAGTTCTATCCTTCATTCCAAGCATCAAGTAAATTTTCACAACATAGAAGGATTCAGTCAAGTGAAAATAAACATGAACGTCATGCATCAACTGTTTCGAAGTCTACTCAACCGGTGAGCGCAAGCATTTGGTATTGGCACCAGGATGTTATGGCAAAAAGAACGTTAATGGGGGTTTGGAAGGTCAATGAAAGAAAGTCTCACAAAGCTATAAGTGATCATTAGACAAGAGGAAGTCTTATAATCGAAGCTATGTAAGGAGTAGTGATTGCCATGCAACGGATGCACATATATCTATATGTGTATGAAAGCTCTCCAATGGAACTAGTGGGGGTGCATCCAACTTGGTTGCTCACGAAGACCTAGAGCACTTTTGAGGAAGCTCATCATTGGAATATACAACCCAAGTTCTATAGTGTAAATTCCCCACATAGTTATACTAGTAAAACATGAAAACTCTCTCACATGGAGTATAGGTGCTAAACATGAGCACAAATGATGACTATGAATACTGCAGGTGCTAAAACATGAGCACAAGTGTGGATAAAAGATAGTGATGTTGCCCCCCCTTTTTTTTCTTTTTCTCTTTTTTTTCTTTTCTTTTTCTGTTTCTCTTTTTGATGGCCTCCATGGCTCTTTTCACTTTTAGGGGCAACATCCTAATATGACAACACACTTTTTGGTACAAATAACTCATAATGAATAAAACATGATGTATAAAACTGTATGCCTCTGCCAGTGTAGCAGGATGTGCAATGATCTAGCGTAACATGGGTAAACCACACATCAGCTGTATAGAATCATGCAAACCAATATATAAATAATAAATGACAACAAGTCATGTAATGTAAAATGGAAGTTGCATGGCAATATATCTCGGAACAGCTATGGAAATGCTGTGGTAGGTAGGTATAGTGGCTGTTTTGAGGAAGATGTATGGGCTTATGTGTAGGAGAACAAGAGAAAGTCCTCACACGGGTTTGGATGTACAGTCGAAGTATGCACAATTCTCAATGTGAGCAAAAGGCAATGCACAAGATCAAGAGGCTAGCAAATTTGGATGGTGGAAGTGCCAAAAACCGTAGCTAACATTAGTCAAAAGAACTCACAAGCTTATTGCAAACAACTAAGCGTGTTCATCATTAAGAGCATGATTAAAATTCACTCCAAGGAGGGCCGTTCACGGTGGCAAAAGTACCCCGCTAGCTCCCTCGACCTTCAGCACAACTTAGTTATTACGATGAACTCTTAGACATGGAAAGCTATCAAGTCCAACTACACCTTCAACCATTTAAGTAGAGTTTGTAGTACGGCACAAGCTTAAAGACAACAATCCACTACTAATTTTAACTTATTTATCCAGCAAGCTTTACCATCTAAATACCTCAAAACGCTTGCAAAGAATCAGGTTATCAAAGCTCAATGATCTACAAGATTATGCAAGTATTTCATTATACCACTACCAACATTTTCTGAACCAATCAAATAACAATGAACGAAGCAGTTTCAACCTTTGCCATGAATATTAAAAGTAAAGCTAAGGACACATGTGTTCATATGCAACATCGGAGCGTGTCTCTCTCCCACACAAGCATGAATTTATTCAGAGAATGAAAATAACAAAACAAAAATAAAAGCACACAAACGCTCCAAGTAAAGCACATAAGATGTGACGGAATAAAAATATAGTTTCACTAGAGGTGACCTGATAAGTTGTCGATGAAGAAGGGGATGCCTTGGGCATCCCCAAGCTTAGATGCTTGAGTCTTCTTGAAATATGTAGGGATGAACCACGGGGGCATCCCCAAGCTTAGACTTTTCACTCTTCTTGATCATATTGTATCATCCTCCTCTCTTGACCCTTGAAAACTTCCTCCACACCAAACTCAAAACAAACTCATTAGAGGGTTAATGCATAATAAAAAATTCACATTTTCAGAGGTGACATAATCATTCTTAACACTTCTGGACATTGCACAAATCTACGGAAAGTTAATGGAATAAAGAAATCCATCAAACATAGCAAAACATGCAATGCAAAATAAAAGGCAGAATCTGTCAAAACAGAACAGTCCGTAAAGACGAATTTTTCTGGGGCACTTAACTTGCTCAGATGAAAATGCTCAAATTGAATGAAAGTTGCGTACGTATCTGAGGATTACTCACGTAAATTGGCAGATTTTTCTGAGTTACGTACAGAGAATAGTACTCAAATTCGTGACAGCAAGAAAATTTCTACTTGTGATAATCCAAATCTAGTATTATCTTTACTATCAAAGACTTTACTTGGCACAACAATGCAATAAAATAAAGATAAGGAGAGATTGCTACAGTAGTAAAAACTTCCAAGACACAAATATAAAACAAAAGTGCAGAAGTAAAATAAAAACATGGGTTATCTCCCAACAAGTGCTTTCTTTATAGCCATTAAGATGGGCTCAGTAATTTTAATGATGCACTCGCAAGAAATAAGAGTTGAAGCAAAAGAGAGCATCAAAAGTAAATAAGATACACTTTTAAGTCTAACTCACTTCCTATGAAAAGGAATCTTGTAAATAAACAAGTCATGTAAGCATAATGCAATAAGCATAGGAAGACAAGACAAGCGCAACTTCAAGATTTTCAGCAAAAAGAGAGGTGTTTTAGTAACATGAAAATCCCTAGAACCATATTGTCCTCTCTCATAAAGATTTTCAGTAGCATCATGAATAAACTCAACAATATAACTATCACATGAAACATTCTTATCATTAGCTACATGCATAAAATTATTACTCTCCACATAAGCATAGTCATTACTATTAATTGTAGTGGGAGCAAATTCAATAAAATAGCTATCATTGTTATTCTCATCACCATAATCATCATATATAGGAGGCTTATTGTAATCATAATTAATTTTCTCCTCAATAGTAGGTGGACTGAAAATATGAGAGTCATCATTGTAATCATCATATATAGGAGGTAAAGTATCTTCAAAGTAAATTTTCTCCTCCATGCTTGGGGACTAAAAATATCACAACCAGCTTCCCCAAGCTTAGACTTTTCCATAGCATTAGCAACAATGGGGGTCAATGCGTTCATACGGATAACATTGCTACGAGCATGCAAATAAGGTTTCATAGGTTTTTTAATTTTTTCGCATCAAACAATCCATGTCTTAACTCAGAAATAGATTAAAAGCTCACTTTGTTATTTTCCATTATGCCTAGCTAGTGAAAAACAAGAAACAAAAAGATGCAATTGCAGATCTAAAGGAAATAGCTTCGAGCACTCACACACCGGCAACAAAGTGCTAGGAAATAGCTTAGTAGTCGGAGGATGTGAATACCTTTACCTTACCTCACGGCAACGGCGCCGAAAAATAGCTTGATGTCTACGCACGCTTTTATTCTTGTAGATGTTGTTGGGCCTCCAAGAGCGAGAGGTTTGTAGAACGACATCAAGTTTCCCTTAAGTGAATCACCCAAGGTTTATCGAACTCGGGAGATAGAGGTCAAAGATACCCCTCTCAAAGCAACCCTGCAATTACGATACAAGAAGTCTCTTGTGTCCCCAACACACCTAATACACATGTCGATGTATAGGTGCACTAGTTCGGCAAGAGATAGTAAGATGCAAGTAATATGGATGAATATGAGTGGTAATAGCAATCTGAAATAAATATGGCAGTGAGTAAACATGCAGTAGAACAGTAAATAAACGGAGATTCGATGTTTGGAAACAAGGCCTAGGGATCATACTTTCACTAGTGGACTCTCTCAACATTGATCACATAACTGAATAGATAAATGCTACTTTCTACACTCTCTTGTTGGATAACAAACACCATTCATTGTGTAGGGCTACAAGAGCACACCTCAAGCCGGAGTTAACAAGCTCCACAACATCCGGAGTTCATATTTAAGTAACCTTTAGAGTGCATGATAGACCATTTCAATATATACCAAGTACTAACATAGCATGCACACTGTCACCATCAGGCTATGAAAGGGGGAATAGATCGCATCAATACTATCATAGTAATAGTTAACTCCATAATCTACAAGAGATTACAATCATAACCTATGCCAAGTACTACATGATGCACACAATGTAAACATTACATCATGGAGGAGGAATAGAGTACTTTAATTAACATCACTAGAGTAGCACATAGATTAATAGTGATACAAAGCTCATCATATGAATCTCAATCATGTAAGGCAGCTCATGAGATCATTGTATTGAAGTACATGGGAGAGAGATATGAACCACATAGCTACCGGTATAGCCCTTAGCCTCGAGAGAGAACTACTCCCTCCTCATCATGAGAGACAGCAGCGGCGATGAAGATGGCGGTGGTGTCGATGGAGATGCCTTCCGAGGGCAATTCCCCGTCCCGGCAGGGTGCCGGAACAGAGACTTCTGTCCCCCGAATCTTGGCTTCACGATGGCGGCGGCTCACCTGGAACTTTCTCGTATTGTGGCTTATTGGTTTAGGGTTTCGCGACGGAGGCTTTAAGTAGGCGGAAGGGCAGCCTCAGAGGAGTTCTGGTGGGCCCACACAGTAGGGGGGCGCCCCCCCTTGGCCGTGCCGCCATGTGGGGTGGGGCCCCCTGGCTCCCCTCTGGTCCCTCTTCGGTGCTCTGTAAGCTTCCGTGAAATATAAGATCGTGGGCCTTGATTTCGTCCAATTCCGAGAATATTTCCTGTGTAAGATTTCTGAAACCAAAAACAGCAGAAAACAGGAACTGGCACTTCGGCATCTTGTCAATATGTTAGTTCCGGAAAATGCATCAAAACGATATAAAGTGTGTATAAAACATGTGAGTATCATCATAAAAGTAGCATGTAACATACGAAATTATAGATACGTTTGAGACGTATCAGTCTCTTTGTCTATAGCAATTAAAATCTTGGGGATCCAAGCATCCCCAAGCTTGGTGGTATCATATCTTCATTGTTATATCTTTGTAACTTCTTTTTAATAACGTAATTTGCAATATAATAACCAAAACCAGCTTGATTAACATTGATAGTAGGATCATTAGAGAATTTTTTAAGAATAGCAATTAATTCTTGCAAGCTACACTTATCAAGATCGGATAATGGTTCTCTTACTTCACTAAGTATTTTCACATTTTCTATTTGTTTATCATTTTCAAGCAGTGGTTCTTTTCCATTGATAACAATTTATTTAGCCTATTCCATTGGGTTTTCCAAAAACATAGTAGATTCTACCACTATACCCTCTTCTTTGTCATCATAATTTATTTCTTCATTAATATCTAAATTTAAATTCCTAACTTAATTCAATCTTTTAATAATATTGGTTTCCACTATCATCCCATTTAATAGGGCAAACGCATCACGAGGTTTGTTTTCTAAGAAGATAATTTTAGACTCTTTGTTTAGGAAACTCATAGATACATAATGAAAACTATTTGTAAGCATCCAATATTTAAACCCATGTTCCATATTAAAAGAAAGTTTTTAAAATCTTAACCATGTTTTAGTGAGGGTTTCATTCTCTTAAATATTCTCAGTATCTAAATCACGAATTCCCATCCCTTAAACGGCCCAATTAAGCGAAATCATATATGTGCCTCGCCGCAAAATCCTAAAGCGCTTATTATGCCGCAGAGATATAAATGAAGAACTAAACGGGCCGGCCCACTTACTTATTGGGCCACCCATTTGATTTACTGCTGGACCCCACACTCCTAATTGGGCCGGCCCACTTGCTTTAAGGTGGACCCCACTCACGATCGGGCCGGCCCACTAATTAGTTTGGCCATACCAATTGCTTTTATGGTGGACCCCACATACTAAATGGGCCGGCCCTTTAAGAGGAAAGTGGGACCCACTGTGTTTTTGGCCCGGCCCACTATCTTGTTGGGCCGGCCCACTATCTTGTTGGGCCGGCCCACTTGCTATATGGTGGTCCCCACATACTAATTGGGCCGGACCTTTAACAGGAAAGTGGGGCCCACCTATGCTTTTGGCCCGGCCCACTATCTTGTTGGGCCTACCACTTGCTATATGGTGGACCCCACATACTAAATGGGCCTGCCCTTTAACAGAAAGTGGGACCCACTAGTGTTTTGGCCCGACCCACTATCTTGTTGGGGCCCATTTGATCTATATGGTGGACCCCACATACTAAATGGGCCCGACCTTTAACTCGGAAAGTGGGACCCACACATGTTTTTGGCCGGGCCCAGTATCTTTTGGGGCCAGCCCAGTTGCTATCTGGTGGACCCCACATACTAAATGGGCTGGCCCTTTAACAGGAAAGTGGGACCCACTGCTTTTGGCCCGCCCATCAAGCTTGTTGGGCGACCTCATTTGATCAAATGTGGACCCCACGTACTAAATGGGCCGCCCGATAGCGAGGAAAGTGGGACCCACGTGCTAATTGGGCCGGCCCAATAACTTCTTGGGCCGCCCAGCTTGCTTTAATGTGGACCCCACTTTGTAAATGGGCCGGCCCGATACTGTAGAAAGTGGGTCCCACATGTCTTGTGGGCCGGCCCTTTTGCCTCGTTGACCGGTCAATCGAGTGCATCGGCCGGCCCACATGCTTAGTGGGCCGGCCCATTAAAGTTTTGACCAAATAACCTTAGAGGTTAGGCCCTACCACGTAACTAATGGACCAGCCCAAATATATAGTTGGACCGGTCAAACTAAGTCATGTAGGGGAGCCACACGGTAGGGGCGCGCCCCCTTGGCCCATGGCCATGTAGGGGCTGGGGCCCCCGGCTCCCTCGGCCCTCTTGCAGGTCTGGAAGCTTCCGTGAAATATAAGATCGTGGGCCTTGATTTCGTCCAATTCCGAGAATATTTCATGTGTAAGATTTACAAACCAAAACAACGGCTAAACAGAACCTGCACTTCGGCATCTTGTCAATAGGTTAGTTCCGGAAAATGCGTCAAAACGATATAAAGTGTGTATAAAACATGTGAGTATCATCATAAAAGTAGCATGGAACATAAGAAACTATAGATACGTTTGAGACGTATCAAGCATCCCCAAGCTTAGTTCCTACTCGCCCTCGAGTAGGCAAATGATAACAAAGATAATTTCTGAAGTGACATGCTACCAACATAATCTTGATCCAATAATGATGTAAGGCATGCGAACTGAGATCAAATTATTCTAAGCAAATGTCTATATTGATATAAGAGATGATAATGCAAGAGTTAAACAAGCTAGAAGTTTTCATGAACTATTACTTTAAAGACATGAAACCGTACAAAGTTCATTAAAGATGTTTTAAGTATCCAACAGTAGAAGTTCTATCCTTCATTCCAAGCATCAAGTAAATTTTCACAACATAGAAGGATTCAGTCAAGTGAAAATAAACATGAACTTCATGCATCAACTGTTTCGAAGTCTACTCAACCGGTGAGCGCAAGCATTTGGTATTGGCACCAGGATGTTATGGCAAAAAGAACGTTAATGGGGGTTTGGAAGGTCAATGAAAGAAAGTCTCACAAAGCTATAAGTGATCATTAGACAAGAGGAAGTCTTATAATCGAAGCTATGTAAGGAGTAGTGATTGCCATGCAACGGATGCACATATATCTATATGTGTATGAAAGCTCTCCAATGGAACTAGTGGGGGTGCATCCAACTTGGTTGCTCACGAAGACCTAGAGCACTTTTGAGGAAGCTCATCATTGGAATATACAACCCAAGTTCTATAGTGTAAATTCCCCACATAGTTATACTAGTAAAACATGAAAACTCTCTCACATGGAGTATAGGTGCTAAACATGAGCACAAATGATGACTATGAATACTGCAGGTGCTAAAACATGAGCACAAGTGTGGATAAAAGATAGTGATGTTGCCCCCCCTTTTTTTTCTTTTTCTCTTTTTTTTCTTTTCTTTTTCTGTTTCTCTTTTTGATGGCCTCCATGGCTCTTTTCACTTTTAGGGGCAACATCCTAATATGACAACACACTTTTTGGTACAAATAACTCATAATGAATAAAACATGATGTATAAAACTGTATGCCTCTGCCAGTGTAGCAGGATGTGCAATGATCTAGCGTAACATGGGTAAACCACACATCAGCTGTATAGAATCATGCAAACCAATATATAAATAATAAATGACAACAAGTCATGTAATGTAAAATGGAAGTTGCATGGCAATATATCTCGGAACAGCTATGGAAATGCTGTGGTAGGTAGGTATAGTGGCTGTTTTGAGGAAGATGTATGGGCTTATGTGTAGGAGAACAAGAGAAAGTCCTCCCACGGGTTTGGATGTACTGGCGAAGTATGCACAATTCTCAATGTGAGCAAAAGGCAATGCACAGTACCGAAGAGGCTAGCAAATTTGGATGGTGGAAGTGCCAAAAACCGTAGCTTAACATTAGTCAAAAAGAACTCACAAGCTTATTGCAAACAACTAGCAGGTTCATCATTAAGAGCATGATTAAAATTCACTCCAAGGAGGGCCGTTCACGGTGGCAAAAGTACCCCGCTAGCTCCCTCGACCTTCAGCACAACTTAGTTATTACGATGAACTCTTAGACATGGAAAGCTATCAAGTCCAACTATACCTTCAACCATTTAAGTAGAGTTTGTAGTACGGCACAAGCTTAAAGACAACAATCCACTAGTAATTTTAACTTATTTATCCAGCAAGCTTTACCATCTAAATACCTCAAAACGCTTGCAAAGAATCAGGTTATCAAAGCTCAACGATCTACAAGATTATGCAAGTATTTCATTATACCACTACCAACATTTTCTGAACCAATCAAATAACAATGAACGAAGCAGTTTCAACCTTTGCCATGAATATTAAAAGTAAAGCTAAGGACACATGTGTTCATATGCAACATCGGAGCGTGTCTCTCTCCCACACAAGCATGAATTTATTCAGAGAATGAAAATAACAAAACAAAAATAAAAGCACACAAACGCTCCAAGTAAAGTACATAAGATGTGACGGAATAAAAATATAGTTTCACTAGAGGTGACCTGATAAGTTGTCGATGAAGAAGGGGATGCCTTGGGCATCCCCGGCATCCCCAAGCTTAGATGCTTGAGTCTTCTTGAAATATGCAGGGATGAACCACGGGGGCATCCCCAAGCTTAGACTTTTCACTCTTCTTGATCATATTGTATCATCCTCCTCTCTTGACCATTGAAAACTTCCTCCACACCAAACTCAAAACAAACTCATTAGAGGGTTAATGCATAATCAAAAATTCACATTTTCAGAGGTGACATAATAATTCTTAACACTTCTGGACATTGCACAAAGCTACGGAAAGTTAATGGAACAAAGAAATCCATCAAACATAGCAAAACAGGCAATGCAAAATAAAAGGCAGAATCTGTCAAAACAGAACAGTCCGTAAAGACGAATTTTTCTGGGGCACTTAACTTGCTCAGATGAAAATGCTCAAATTGAATGAAAGTTGCGTACATATCTGAGGATTACTCACGTAAATTGGCAGATTTTTATGAGTTACGTACAGAGAATAGTACTCAAATTCGTGACAGCAAGAAATTTTTTTCTACGCAGTAATCCAAATCTAGTATTATCTTTGCTATCAAAGACTTTACTTGGCACAACAATGCAATAAAATAAAGATAAGGAGAGATTGCTACAGTAGTAAAAACTTCCAAGACACAAATATAAAACAAAAGTGCAGAAGTAAAATAAAAACATGGGTTATCTCCCAACAAGTGCTTTCTTTATAGCCATTAAGATGGGCTCAGTAATTTTAATGATGCACCCGCAAGAAATAAGAGTTGAAGCAAAAGAGAGCATCAAAAGTAAATAAGATACACTTTTAAGTCTAACTCACTTCCTATGAAAAGGAATCTTGTAAATAAACAAGTCATGTAAGCATAATGCAATAAGCATAGGAAGACAAGACAAGCGCAACTTCAAGATTTTCAGCAAAAAGAGAGGTGTTTTAGTAACATGAAAATCCCTAGAACCATATTGTCCTCTCTCATAAAGATTTTCAGTAGCATCATGAATAAACTCAACAATATAACTATCACATGAAACATTCTTATCATTAGCTACATGCATAAAATTATTACTCTCCACATAAGCATAGTCATTACTATTAATTGTAGTGGGAGCAAATTCAATAAAATAGCTATCATTGTTATTCTCATCACCATAATCATCATATATAGGAGGCTTATTGTAATCATAATTAATTTTCTCCTCAATAGTAGGTGGACTGAAAATATGAGAGTCATCATTGTAATCATCATATATAGGAGGTAAAGTATCTTCAAAGTAAATTTTCTCCTCCATGCTTGGGGACTAAAAATATCACAACCAGCTTCCCCAAGCTTAGAATTTTCCATAGCATTAGCAACAATGGTGTTCAAAGCGTTCATACTAATAACATTGCTACTAGCATGCAAATAAGGTTTCATAGGTTTTTTAATTTTCGCATCAAACAATCCATGTCTTAACTCAGGAAATAGATTAAAAAGCTCACTGTTATTTTCCATTATGCCTAGCTAGTGAAAAACAAGAAACAAAAAGATGCAATTGCAGGATCTAAAGGAAATAGCTTCGAGCACTCACACACCGGCAACAGTGCTAGGAAATAGCTTAGTAGTCGGAGGATGTGAATACCTTTTACCTTACCTCCGGCAACGAGCGCCTTTAAAATAGCTTGATGTCTACGCACGCTTCTATTCTTGTAGACAAGTGTTGGGCCTCCAGAGAGCAGAGGTTTGTAAAACAGCATCAAGTTTCCCTTAAGTGAATCACCCAAGGTTTATCGAACTCGTGGAGATAGAGGTCAAAGATACCCCTCTCAAGCAACCCTGCAATTACGATACAAGAAGTCTCTTGTGTCCCCAACACACCTAATACACATGTCAGATGTATAGGTGCACTAGTTCGGCGAAGAGATAGTAAGATGCAAGTAATATGGATGAATATGAGTGGTAATAGCAATCTGAAATAAATATGGCAGTGAGTAAACATGCAGTAGAACAGTAAATAAACGGAGATTCGATGTTTGGAAACAAGGCCTAGGGATCATACTTTCACTAGTGGACTCTCTCAACATTGATCACATAACTGAATAGATAAATGCTACTTTCTACACTCTCTTGTTGGATAACAAACACCATTCATTGTGTAGGGCTACAAGAGCACACCTCAAGCCGGAGTTAACAAGCTCCACAACATCCGGAGTTCATATTTAAGTAACCTTTAGAGTGCATGATAGACCATTTCAATATATACCAAGTACTAACATAGCATGCACACTGTCACCATCAGGCTATGAAAGGGGGAATAGATCGCATCAATACTATCATAGTAATAGTTAACTCCATAATCTACAAGAGATTACAATCATAACCTATGCCAAGTACTACATGATGCACACAATGTAAACATTACATCATGGAGGAGGAATAGAGTACTTTAATTAACATCACTAGAGTAGCACATAGATTAATAGTGATACAAAGCTCATCATATGAATCTCAATCATGTAAGGCAGCTCATGAGATCATTGTATTGAAGTACATGGGAGAGAGATATGAACCACATAGCTACCGGTACAGCCCTTAGCCTCGAGAGAGAACTACTCCCTCCTCATCATGAGAGACAAAGATGGTGATGAAGATGGCGGTGGTGTCGATGGAGATGCCTTCCGGGGGCAATTCCCCGTCCCGGCAGGGTGCCGGAACAGAGACTTCTGTCCCCCGAATCTTGGCTTCACGATGGCGGCGGCTCTGGAACTTTTCTCGTATCGTGGCTTATTGGTTTAGGGTTTTCGCGACGGAGGCTTTAAGTAGGCGGAAGGGCAGCCTCAGAGGAGTTCTGGTGGGCCCACACAGTAGGGGGGCGCCCCCCCCTTGGCCGCGCCGCCATGTGGGGTGGGGCCCCCGGGCTCCCCTCTGGTCCCTCTTCGGTGCTCTGTAAGCTTCCGTGAAATATAAGATCGTGGGCCTTGATTTCGTCCAATTCCGAGAATATTTCCTGTGTAAGATTTCTGAAACCAAAAACAGCAGAAAACAGGAACTGTCACTTCCGCATCTTGTCAATATGTTAGTTCCGGAAAATGCATCAAAACGATATAAAGTGTGTATAAAACATGTGAGTATCATCATAAAAGTAGCATGTAACATAAGAAATTATAGATACGTTTGAGACGTATCAGTCTCTTTGTTCTATAGCAATTAAAATCTTGGGGATCCAAGCATCCCCAAGCTTGGTGGTATCATATCTTCATTGTTATATCTTTGTAACTTCTCTTTAATAACATAATTTGCAATATAATAACCAAAACCAGCTTGATTAACATTGATAGTAGGATCATTAGAGAATTTTTTAAGAATAGCAATTAATTCTTGCAAGCTACACTTATCAAGATCGGATAATGGTTCTCTTACTTCACTAAGTATTTTCATATTTTCTATTTGTTTATCATTTTCAAGCAGTGGTTCTTTTCCATTGATAACAATTTATTTAGCCTATTCCATTGGGTTTTCCAAAAACATAGTAGATTCTACCACTATACCCTCTTCTTTGTCATCATAATTTATTTCTTCATTAATATCTAAATTTAAATTCCTAACTTAATTCAATCTTTTAATCATATTGGTTTCCACTATCATCCCATTTAATAGGGCAAACGCATCATCACGAGGTTTGTTTTCTAAGAAGATAATTTTAGACTCTTTGTTTAGGAAACTCATAGATACATAATGAAAACTATTTGTAAGCATCCAATATTTAAACCCATGTTCCATATTAAAAGAAAGTTTTTAAAATCTTAACCATGTTTTAGTGAGGGTTTCATTCTCTTGTTGTTTAAAGTCCAATATATTTTTTGTGTGGTAAAGAGTAAATTTCCCAAATCTATCTAAGAGCAAGGCCCTCACATTATACCATGATTTAAAATCCTTTTTGGTGTATTATCATACCATATTTTAGCTATTTTTGTTAAGAAGTATGGAAATAATTTGGCTTTCAATATCATAGGATATAGATTAGGAGTTTTTATTGTTTTGCAAATTCTTTCGAAATTCATGACATGATGATAGCTCCAAATTCCGATGCTTTTTTACTAAGGATTCTTCACCATCTATCACTTGGTTTTATTGTGTTTTCATTGGATTTTGTGTTTCAACTAATGTTAATATCGCAATCCAGGAGAAACCTTGTTTTGAATTATGTATTTAAGGAAACCATCATTTATGGAGGACCCGAGGACATTTATGACTTGATTGCAATGAAATAACGAGATTTCCTTTAGAGGCCAATTCCATCCAGGGGCAACAGAAGGTTTAGCGGGCACCCGTACGGGTGGGGCTGACCGTACCACCCGCCTGTACTGTGCGCCGCCGCCTTCTCCATATCAAGGCAAGCCTATTTATTAAAGGACACAACCGAAGAAACGCAACACAACAGCCACCATTTGGCGCAGAATAGAAGATATCAGATTTGAAGAGAGAGAAGACCACCATCGACTCCAGCGAAGATCAATCCCTTCAAGATCATTAACTCATCCATCACCCACTTGTATTGAGAGAGAGATTCATACTTGTAGGATTAGGTATTGAAACCTATATTTCATCCTGGTTTGTATTTGATTTGATCTTTAGCTATTGTGGCTTACTACGGTAATATCAAGATGAACTCCATTTACATTGCTATGATACCATTATGCGATTCTCCTCCCATGTGTGAGTAGATCCCATTAGCGTGAGAGATGTAGGGGATTGGTGAGATGTGTTGTGCCAATTTTATTCCATTCATTTGTGAATTTATTTATAAGATGATTATGTATGAGAATGAATGTCTATGTGCACCTAATGTTGTTATCTAATTTAAGGGCCTGTGTAAAATGATCTCAAGAACTCGTAGACATGAACTTGTTTGCTAGTGAATTGGCGACCCTCGAGTGACACGACCGATAACAAAGAGGATCTAGCAATACTCGGGGAAACACAAGGAACCACCAAGCTTAAATCTTTGATCTGGTTTAACCACCTTAATAGATGCGCTGACCATGGCTTAGGTAACATGCAGAATGATCATTGTAGAAAGATAAAATCTACCAAGAGGAGTATTTTCTCTCTTTTGGGTTGCTTGCGTACTCAGATATAAAATAGAAAAATCATATTCACTTATCACATTTATTCCACCAGGCACATTCACTATCACCATGAACTGAATCCTCCCACGCCTACCTTTCCATTTGCAGAAACCTGTTTACTTATTAATTGTTGTTTACTTTTATGCACTTTACTTTTCAAAACTTCAAATTTCCTTATTTATTATCACCATTTTCCATTTAAATTCTTGTAGTCAATTCACCTAAGACTTGTGATACCTTGGGTGCGACCGAAATACCGCATATAAACATCTTCCTACGCTCCTCGTTGGGACACGATATAAAAACCGAAATAATACTTTCACGAAAACATGCACAAATGACCCTGTGTTCTTGCATGCCATCACATGTCATTCAGCTGCAAATGAGTTACCATTAGCAAACTGTGTGGTGTAAAGTGTAATCATTACTTTGGGATTGATGTAGCATTCAAAATTTCCCGTATTGGAAACATGGTCGCAAGTTTGTGCTCTTAATTTTAACTTCTTACTTCTTCCCGCATAGTGTGCATCTTAGCATAACTTCCATTTTCCTCCTGTAGCAATGAACTTGAACACCAAGTGCATTAGATGCAAGCTTCTAGCCAAAAGTTTTAATCTTCGGTGGTACATTTGCTTTCCACATCATGTTCCATAGAGATATTTCTCCGTATGGATTTTTACTGGTTGATGTTTGTCTTTCTCTCTATTGAAGTTGCATACCCAATATATATGCAACTCATAATTGATTGACTCAATTATTAGTTAAAGTTTGTCACAAAAAATAAATTGGCTTTGTTTTTAAGAACAAAGGGAGTAGTAAAATGCACACAACCAAACTACGGCCCAAAAACCGAAACTCGTCTTAGCTCCATTTGTGCTCCTTCTCATGAGTCTCAACTCAAGACGACCTCTCATTTATTTTTTCATCGGGTGCAACAAATATTTGAGTTAAAGATCGTGCATTCAAAGAGAGATGGAGATTGCTTTGTATCTACTCCATATAGCTCTTGTGCAGTGGTGTGCAACATTGACCGTCTATGTATGTTTGACTTTAAACTACACTCGTTAGGTTAGTCATAGTTCTAGTATCATAGCTAGTATCATGCACATTGGTCCCATAAAAATGCTGATGTGGCAGCTAATTAAAGAGGAGAGAGGAGATTGGAGTAACATATGTAGATACTGTATCATAGCGTGTGTCACGAGAAAAGTTAATGCCAAACAAATCTTGTGCACAAATTTGCATTGAGATTCTAAAAAACAATAAATATAGTGTGACTATGATACTACTTCATGATACTAACCACTATAGAGATAATATCACACACAAGTATCATATGCATGATACCACTATATGATACTTACCACTATGACCAGCCTTAGTATAGTCAATGTGCATTCATTAGTAGTAGTACTATAGGTAGACTTTTGTTGCATCACGACAAAGAGTCATTACTAGAGATATTATGACATGATGCATGTAGTTTTTTTTCCATATATAATATCAAGATTAGGTAAAAAGTTAAGGAAAATAGGAAACAAATCAGGAAAATAAACTATGTTTTGAATATCTGAAAATATGCATTTTTGCCATTGGATTGTTTACCAATAAATAGATTTATCACCTCCCCTCCCACGTTGCTCATTTGCAAAAAAGTAACCCTCCAAATGATAGTTAGTAGGAAATATGTCTGCATATTCCATTTCAACGATGTCCTCTCGCATAGTCTCCTTCATCTCTCTACCACCGCACAACTTTGGCCACCGTCGCCACCACCTTCTACTCCACCTATCACCCTTCCCCATGTATGGAGATGTAGAATATGGTTCCTTCCCAACCCTCTGCGGTGAGCGGCGAGGTTCATGCTCCGGCGTCGCCGAGGAGGGGGATCCATGTTCCATCTTAGTAGTTGCCGGTGTTGACTTCTTTCTCCATAGCAACACCTTCTTCTTCATCTGCGTTACTAGCAAGTTTTCCTCGTAGAGTGACAATAGCATTTGTGCCTTGCACTATGAAAAGTTCGATCTAGTTCCAACATTCGTTCTTTTCTTCTGGCCAAAGCGTTCCAGATTTGTTTTTTGTTCATGGTGAAATCACCTATTTTACAATGCTTCTAATTTGTAGTCTGAACCATGACAATACAGTTCGAACATAGATGTGGGCTGACAGGTTGAGTCAGGTGAGGGGACATTTTGCGAAATGTGAATTGGTATAGGTGGTTTATGCAAAAAAAAAACATCTTAAAAATGACGGTGGGGATACAAGGAAAACACATATGTTCTTTTTGAAAAATAAAAAATAGCATGTTAAAGTTTCAGAAAATTCTGACAGTAAATTTACATGTATTAGAATATTGTGTTCTACCAACGTGCAAATCATCATCCCAGAATATTTTAATATCGGGGCTATACAAAATATGTCAGGCTTTGTCTTTTTTGTGCAGCCATGATCAAATTTAACATGTTGCTAGAACAAAACATAGTCCACATATGTAGCTTTTTTTTAGATATTTTGAAACTTTAAAATACCTTTTTGAAATTTATCTAGCCGTTTGTACATATAGAGAAGTTCAGATTTGCAGAATCTATCCATTTCCATAGGATACGCGTCCCCACCGCCGTAGCCCGTAGCCGTCCGCCGCCCAACCACCATAAAAAACGACCCCCGACACCCCTCCTTGATTAGAGTACATCCTACAAACCTCGCTCGGTCGTTCACATCCCGGTGTCTGCCCCAGCCCCCCACCACCACCACCTCACTCCACTCCTCTCACATCCAAGACCACCCCGCAGTAGCCGCCATGGCTCTCACCGGCGGCGCCACCTCCGCGGCGTGCATCCTCGTCCTCCTTGCGCTCGCCTCCGCAGCTGGCGCGGCCACCCCTGCCCCGGCGCCGGCGGTGGACTGCACGGCCGCGTTCGCGGGCCTCGCTGACTGCCTCGACTACGTTACGCCCGACACCAAGTCGACCCGACCCTCCAAGACCTGCTGCGGGGAGGTCAAGACCGCCGTCAACAGCCCCTCCACCGTCGACTGCCTCTGCACCGCCATGGCGGCCAAGACATCGCCACTACCGATCAACATGACCCGGGTGCTCGCCCTCCCCACCGCCTGCGGCGAATCCCCAACCGTCTTCAGCAAGTGCAAGGGTGAGCTCCCAGCCCTTTCCTCTCCTCTTCTTGCACCGGATTTGGCTCAAATCTTTACTGATGTGAAAAAAAAAATCCCACATAAATCACACCCGAAATCCTACAGTTTTAGTAGGAAATAAAAATCGTCTTCTCCATCTGTAGTGCAGTTTTACTAGTAGTATATGGAAGATCTTAATTCGTAGATTTCTTCGTTTGTTTGCAGTTGTGCCGGGCGGTGCAGGTACCCCCACTAAAGGTAATGCTCTTCTCTACTTCTGCACATCATCCACTTTGTATTGCATTCTTTGATGCGTGCCCGCTTCTTATCTTTGTTGTTCTGTTTCGTACTATGATGTGCGTGTCTGTTTCAGTACTAGCCTAGTAGGACATACGTTTAGTAACATTACTAGGATGTACTCACGCATCTACCCAAGCTTTTTAGGCTTTGTTGGAGAGTATGAACAAACAAAGTCTTGTTCAGTTACATGTCAACTTTAGCTAGAAAAAATCTTTTATCAGTTATTACATCACATATCATAAAACTCCAAACGGAAAGGAGGTCGTCTTTGTACTTTCTACACTAACATGAAAATTTAAATAAATTAGAAAATACATTGTTCTTTTACGAGAGTACTCAATTACTCATCACTCTACCCTTTGGTTCACAAGAATGGCATAAAAAAGGGGCCGCCGTATGTGTTCTTCGTCCCTGAACAGAGCAGTATTATATTCCCAGCATTTGCGCTGCCTTGTAGCTTTGCGAGCCATTGCATGTGCACTCTGAGCAGCCAAAAGATACAGATAGGAGCATTTGTACTAAAGGTACTTTTTTATCTGGAAAAACTGCTAAAAGAAACTTTGACTAGCCAGAGCCAGTCACATGCTATCATGACAAAACCCATTGAGTACATCGTTCCCGTTGCCTTCCATGATAGGGAGGATAATCCCCTGCCTTGTTCATAGGCTAGGAGTTAATCTGGATTTTTCTTCTGCCAGCAAGAGATGCTATTTTGATGTGATGCACTTGGCATCATGCAAAAGATGCACACCTATACTACTTAATTCCTAGAGATCTGTAATGTGCTGTTAGTCACGGGGGAGGCACAGGCAAACCAGTCACGGGAGTCTTTCTGGAGACTAGAGACAACCCAGGAAAAATCAAAATAATAATAAAGAAAAAATCTAGTGGGCAAGCCAAGATTTTGATGGGTTACGTTCTGAAGAACAGCGTCCATGGCCAAGCATTCATCCCATTTCCTTGCAACTAGGGCTGTTGAAAAACGGTTTGGCCTTGAATTATTCGCACTTGCTTCGCTGTCTTGGTGGAATGAAAATGGACTGCTAGACCGTTTCCACGGTTTTGACTGTTTACACCGGCCTTTTCTCTGAACACCACTAGTCGTCTCTTGGCTAGATCTGTGAGACCAAAATTGTGATGTAGATGCTGCCACTAGTCCCACTTGTAGCTGGGCAAATGCTCCATCTGGCTAATCAGTCCAATCTAGACATTTCTGGATAGTTGCCTATGTGGTGTTTGCTTGCGTAGTTTCATTGAATTGAAGAGTGGGGAGCCGACACCTTGTGGTTTCCAGCTATTCTGATAGCTGGAGCAATAATAACAGGTACTCGTAGCATAAGTTTGTGGTTCGAGACGTGACGCCGCTGTTCAAACTGAAATGCAAAAGATATTTACATCCTACCAGTTTTGTATTCCCATGTCTGAACTCTGAATTCGTTTCAACAGCTTTGGAATGCTTGGTTCTGATAATCCTTTCATCACTGCAGCACCGGCACCAGCCAGCGGTGGTGCAATTGCTTCGCCACCAAGGACCAATGCGGCTGCGAGGCCTGCTGTCTCCGCTACCATTCTCGTGGTCGCGGCAACCGTCGCGGCTCCTCTGTTCGCCTTCTATTACCTCTGAGGACCGGCTTCTCAGCCTCGCTTCATGTTATATCAGACACCTTGTTACTCTTTGACATGAGTTGTTGCGCAATCTGAATTTACCCTGTTCTGTTCGTCGGGATGGGTTATGAGTTACTGTGACCATCATATGCAGTGGCCTGAATATTCAGTAGTTGCCAGTTATGACAGTCTGGTGAATTGCTATTATTTTCGAATGTGGGAGTGATGATCTTTGACGAATCTCGGTAGGGAGCAGCTTCTTTGCTTGCTCGTAGTCAAGCCTCTATTCTACTAGTTTATAATTGTCCAGTCAAACATCCACCATGGTAGGCGCTTAGATTTTCATTTTTCAAAAAGAAAGCAATGTTGAATACTTGTCTCCAAAGTCCAAAAGCCTCCTTTTCGAGGGAGCTAAATTTTACGACCAACTGACAACGGACCACGTTAGGACAACATTCAGGTGCCACCAATTGAAATGAAAGAAATGGATAGAAGGATCCATCTAAGAGCATCACCAATCGCGTTCCCCAAAGGGATTTGGGCGCGTCAGGACCAAAAATGCGTTCCAGCTACGTCCCCAACGCCCATTTTTATCCGACGCGGCGATAATGGGTCCGGCGCCCGAGCAGTCCCCGTTCTACGGGTGGACGCACCGGGACGTCGGACACAACGAAAAGCAAGGCGGGGAGTGGCGGGGCCGACCCGTCAGCGGCACAATTAATTTTAACCTAACCGGTCGCCTACCTCGCGACGGAAGTTATTGGCGCGCAGCGACGGTGCAGTTCCCGCAGCGACGGTGCGATTCCCACGAAGGGGGCGTATGACGACGCGTCCGTCGCGCCTACCTCTGCGTGCCGGCGTTAATGAGCGCCACCGCTCATCCGCCTCCCTTCGGCCTATAAAAGGAGCGCCTCTCATCGTCCCTCTCACACACAAAGCCTAGCGCCTCTCTCCCAAACCCTAGCCGCCACCATCTCTCAACAAGACTCGACGCTATGTCCGGTAGAGGCGGAGGCCGACCTCGCGGCGCGGCCGTGGTCGTGGTCGTGGACGTGGCCGTGGCATAGCCGAACGCTCGCCGTCGCCTCCCACGCCGTCGTCTTCATCGTCGGAGATGGACGTGGAGCTTCGGACGTCTTTGTTCGAGTTCGTCCTCGTCCTCAAGGGCGACCCACGCGACATCCGTAGGCTGCCGGACTCCTTCGCCGAGTACGTCGGCGGCGTACGCCCGCGCAAGATGCATGCACGGGAGCATTCGTGCGGCTACTACCGATGGATCGTCGGCGCGATCTACGACGCGCGCGCGACAAGATGTACCTCAACATCGGGAGAAGTTCGCGCGCCACCACAGCCCTCCAAGCCGGCTTCATCCTCGTGTTCTCCTACTTCGGGCAACAGGACATGAGCGTCAAGGTTGCCTTCGGGACGAGAGGGCGTCGTCTGCTGCTTTGGACTACCAACGGCGACAGTGGACTCTACCACTTTACGACAGCTGACCAAGACCGGTTTGAGAGGACGAAACTGATGAGTGTTGTTTCTTAACGCAGCGAATACGTGCGCACGTGAGGTTTTACGCCTGTTCGCTCTCATCGGTAGAGGAAACTCAACAAGGGCACCATCCTCCCCGGCTGGATTTTCCGCTTTAGGTGACTGGGTGTGCTCCTCGAGTGTTCTTTTTCTTAGCAGCGAACACAAGAAACCTCCGAAGTGCACGGCCTAGTTAGGCTTTAGTTTATTTGCAATATTTTATATTTGTATGTCCACTCACGGTTCCAACTATGTATTAGTTTGTGGAAACCACGTTCCCAATTATGTATTAGTTTGGTGGAAATTGAAATAAAAATGCCATGCAAAAAGTATTTTAAATATATTTGGGGGCTGGCGCTTGGGGGACGCGAGTTAGGGAGCGACTGTCCCTCAAAGGCTGGCGACGAACATAAACACGTCCCCCAACGCTCAATCCCGGCGCGGTTTGGGGACGGTTTGGGGGACGCGAACCGAGATGCTCTAAGGGTTCTGAAAACCTCACTAGTAAGGCAAGGCTAAAAAGAAATTAGTCGCAAGCAAGAAAGGACTTCAAGTTATGCACTCACTCGTTACGTTAAAAGGTGTGGAGCACCGTTCTTCGTTAGGCTGGTGCCAACGCGGATGCGGCTGTGCGGCCCGGTACTCGCCACCGTCCCACGGCGAGAGAGGCGGGAAGTGGGAGGACGGAGCGCTGGGCGTCGAAGGCGCTGAGCGACGCAGAGCTGGTACCGCCGCCGGGCCAGCGCCAGCACGTTAGAAGCGACAATGGGAAACGATAGGCGGGCCGGCGCAGGTGGCGGGGGCGGGGCGAGAAGAGGCGAAGCGGAAAGCGACGACGCTGGGGTGAGAGAGGGGCGTGAGAGGGCGGTAGTAAGCCGAGGTGGCGCTGATCTCGATTCCCGGTCCACCTCAAACCTAGCCGTTGGGGTAGCCGTTGGTACTTCAAAAACCCTAAAATTTCAGCCCCCCTATAAATACCCCCATATTTTTATGTAATTTCCCTTTTATGATGTAATCGGTAACAATTTTAGTTCAATAAAAATAATTTCCCTTGCATTATTTTTAATGTTGTAATCTGAAAAAGAAATACTAATGTCGAGGAGAGAGAAAAGCTGATGTGGAGGAGAAGAGAAGTGAGAGCTCTCACTATACTGCCCATGCATTGGCAAGGTGGGGTGAGAGTGGGGTGAGGAAGATGAGGGAAAAAGGCTGACGTCGGCGGGTGAGAGTGAAGAAGCATATGCATTGGCAACCAGCCTTAAAAGGTGCCAGGTCCAGACCTTTTGCGAAAAAATCCTCGATATCTTTTTTACCAAACCCATCTGTGACATGTGGAGACACCGGACCCTTCTTTCTTCGCGTTTCCACAACTCTCTTTTTGCTCCCGTCGTCTTTGGCACCTGCTACCCGACGCCTCGCCTCCTCCTCTTCCCATGCACTATCATCTCGTTGTAAGCTTTGGCCGCTGCGCCTCCCCACTTCTCTCACGTACGCATGACGCTCTCTCGCTTCTCTCGTCGTATGGGCGCCATCATACTCGCCTCATGCTCACTCGAGGTCGTGCGAAAATGGGGGATTTTTCCTCTCGGATCTCTCGCGGTGGCGGTGGTGGCAACATGGCGGAGCTCAAGCCGCAGTGGTGGCTAGCGGAGACCTAATCGCGGTAGTGCGGCTGTTGCGCAGCAATTAGACGGAGCTCCAATCGGCAAAGGGTGGTGTTGGATTTCGCCTCCGAGGTTGTCGTGAAAAAATTGCCATTTTGTTCCACGAATATGTCGGCGTGTATGCGGTGGCGGTGGTTGCGGGTTGTGGCGGCGGAGCTCCAAATGATGTGGTTGTGCTTTTTGGCGGCACGGAGAAGCCAGTAGGCTCCAATGGCATGGTGGTGCCTCGATCCGCCCCGAGGCTCCACATTGCTGCCAGTCATCTCGCTGTTCTGCAGATTTTTTGTGTGCTTTTAACTGCATTGGATCATTGGTCACCAGATCTTAAGGTATGGATGATGTTCTTTGAATTCTGAAATTCTAGGACTAATTTAAGATGTTTTAGATGTATTAAAGGGGTTTTCGCATAAAAAGCATAAATGAACTAAGGCGTCCGACGCTCTTTCCCGAAACGGAGGGAGTAAGATGGCCATATCAAAGGCACTGTCGTTCCACATGCCTCACAGCAAAAACGTATTCCATGGTCAAAATCAACTCAACAGAAGAAGCAGTTAATATCTTTTTTGAAAACATCTATTGCGAGTGTTTCAGATTGCCCCTACACAATTGTTGTTATTCTACAAGTGATTAGCTCTAGATGTAAAACCGTCACCCAAGTGCAATTGACTAATTTTCTTCTACAGAAGAGTTTAATATTTCGAAAATGAAGGTAAAAACTTTGCCTGATCCATTAGTTAAAAAGAGAGTGTTTAGTTTTTTATGAGAAAATTCGGGTGAAAAACCTACACCAACTAGATCCAAAGTCCCACACATCCACAATCAAACCTAATAGAGATCTAAATTAAACATAAAAGCACCAACTCTAACCAACACAAGAGACCATTCAAGCACAAAGCCTACACGAAACAAACACTCCTAAACATGACACTTCAACACTAACATGACGCCTTCCAACACCGGGCCGACCAAGATATGCCAAAACATGCTGGGGAGTCAACGATAAGTATCGTATCCACCTGCAACGACATCGATCGCTATCCCGTGAGATCTCTCGACACGTTAGGCCGCATGGCAATATTATAGATGTGCTGCGGTAGTGAAGGTCAATACCAAATGACGAGTGTGGCCGGTGTGGCTGGAGAGTAGACAGTAGTCAAACAAGATTTAGAAATAGAGTATCCACGCTGAGAATGACATGTCAAACATGTTAAAATACTTGCGCCCTGCAAGAAAATGCCCTTCCGGATTGAGTGGTGTTTGGGATATTTATTTACAAACTAAAGTAAATAAACAAACACGCTAAAAATACATCTATATACATACCGTTGCTAGAAAAAACGATGCTTAATGATTAAGATTGTGAGCTGAAGCACTAGTAGAAAACCTCTCATCCATCCAGCTCTTTAGCACTGCTTCTCTTCCCCTTACGAACCGGTACTAAAGGGGGGCATTAATATCCGGTTCAAAGGCGTGGGGACATCAATACCAAGTTCAGTTATGGACTCTTAATACTGGTTCGTAACAGGAACCGTATTAAAGACAGCTTGCGGTTTGGGCCCGATTTCCAGAAGTGTGGTGGGGCTAGGGTTTCACCTTTAGGTACCGGTTCTGCCCTGGTGAAGGAACCTGTGATCCCAAGTGGTCCGTGCCTATATGGATCGCAAGGCAGCAAGCCCGGCCAGCTCCCTCGTGATATCTCTATTCTCACTTCTCCTCTCACATTTCCAAATATTCTCCACCTCTCATACACTCCAATAATCTTTATTTTTCTCCACCATTTTAACAAGATTAACGGCATACACTCTATCCAAGGGTTAGCAATATCATCCTTCCTTCCGGCGTTCCTTAATTTTAGCTCGGGCTCTTGGTAGTTTTAACTCGTACTATTTTTGTAGTGCAAGCAGGTGTGTTCGATTAAATGCCTAAGTTAGTGATTTTATTTTTTTATATGCAATTTGAGCTGAAATTATGGTATGTTTTGTAGGTTTTAATTAGTATCATCCCCGTCCTATTACCGCTACGTCTGATCGCTAGCGTTGTCCCCTAGCTTCTACGGCACGTGTACCACCCTTGAGCCCTCTCTTCTTTTATAAAAACAATTAGTTTTATGTGATGAACTTGAATATTAATAATTAAGTTGGTCACCTCATATATCCATGATGTTGTGATTTTAATGATTTTTGATATACATATAAAATGCAGATGAGTCGACAATGGATGTACTATGGACCGGTGCCATCCCGAGTTCATTATCGGCATGCATTATTTTCTCAACGTACGAAAGCTGAGGCAAACTAAAGCGGTCGAATTGGTTTCATGTATTGTCCATGTAGTTCCTGTAAGAATATGAAGGATTACTCTACCTCATTAAGACCCTTCACGCTCCAATTGGAGAATGGTTTCTATGCCCAGCTATAATTGTTGGACCAAGCACCTAGAAAGAGGGTTATATTGGAAGACAACGGAAGAAGAAGAGGATAGTGGACAACTATCCCTTATTCACCTAAGACGGTGGTAGAATGGGGGAAGACGTAAGTCGAAGAAGCAGCCTATTTTCTATGAGCCGCATTTTTGATGACACCTATGACGATTTGGGTCGGGCCATTCTTGATGCTAAGATGAACTGCTGGAAATGAAAAGGGAGAGGTTGAAGTTGGAGAAAATGTTAGAGGATCACAACAAATCGTTGTACCCAAATTGCGAAAATGGTCGTAAAAAGCCGGGTACCACGCTGGAATTGCTGGCAAAGTGGAAGGCAGAGAATGGTAATTTCTCTGATAAGGGATTTGAAAAGTTATTTAAAAATAATAAAGAAGATGCTTCCAGGGGAGAACGTGTTGCTCCTCTAGCACGTACGAAGCTAAAGAAGGTTGTCCTCGCTCTAGGATTAGAGGTGCAGAAGAGCACATGCATGCATCAATGACTCCAGATCCTCTACTGCTGGGAGTGGCAGCGAGAATTTGAATGCATGCCCTAGATGTAGTGCATTGAGGTATAAGATCAAAGTAGATGACCCCGGGCGATGTTGAGGGTGAGTCCACCCCCGTGAAGAGGGTTCCCGTTAAGGTGATGTGGTATGCTCCTATAATACTTACTTGCTGAAACGTTTGTTCCGCAACAGCAGAGCATGCCAAGTTGCTGCGAAGGGGCACAAAGAGGACCGTAAGAAAGATGTGATGCCGAGACACCCCGCCGACGTGGTCGCAGTGGAGAAAATCGACAGAGAGTTCAAGTCATTTTCGTATGACGCAAGGAACTTAAGATTTGGTCTAAGTACGTATGGCTTTAATCCTTTCGGGGAGCAGTAGCTCCAGTCTATAGCACCTGGCCAAAGGACTCTATGTATCTATAACTCCTTCCTCCTTGGTTGTGCATGAAGCGGAAGTTCATTATGATGCCGTGCTCATCCAGGGCTCCGAAGCAACCCGGCAACGACATTGGAGTGTACCGAGGCCATTGGTTGAAGAACTTTTAGAAAGTTGTGGCGTGACGAAGGTGTACCCGTGTGGGATGAGTACCTTAACAAAAGGAATTTAACTCACGAAACGTTATTTGTAACCATCAATGATTGGCCTGCTCTTGGTAACATTTCGTGGCAGTCAAACACAAGATACAATGCATGCACACTGTTTAGGTGAGACCGATAGTAATTATTTGGGAAACAAGAATGTGTACCTGGGGCATCGTCGATTTCTTCCAAAACAACATCACGTAAGAAAGAGAGGAAAGCATTACTGAGGTGAGGCAGATAACCGAACGAAGCCTACCCGCCCTAATGGGGAAGTTATATATGATATGGTCAAGGATTTAAAAGTGATCTTTGGAAAGGGTCCCGGATGACAACTGTTCGTGATGATGCTGACGTGAGAATGCACGTAGCCATGTGGAAGAAGAAGTCGATATTTTGGGAGCTACCCTACCGGAAATTCTTAGAGGTTCACTTGCAATCGACGTGATGCATCGTGTGATGAAAAATCTTTGCGTGAACCTGCTAAACTTCTTGGGCGTGTATGGGAAGACAAAAGATACACCTGGATGCACGGCAGGACTCAAAGCAAAGTATCCATGCATAGAAACAAATCTGAATCCGTGAGAAGACTGCAAGGTTCCGCTACCCATACTCTTACCAAAGAGGAGAAGGAGATCTTTTTTGAAGTCCCGAGTAGCATCAAGGTCCCGTCTTGCTTCTCGTCTAATATAAAGGGAATAATAAACATGTCGGAGAAAAAGTTTCAAAACCTAAAGTCTCATGACTCATACGTGATTATGACACAATTACTTCCCACAGCATTGAGGGGGCTTCTGCCGGAAAATGTTCCGAGTACCCATTGTGAAGCTATGTGCTGCTCCTCAATGCAATTTCTCGAAGGTGATCAATCCACTTACTCTACAAAATTTACGTATGATGTATCCTAATGTCTAGTCAGCTTCGAGTTGGTGTTCCCACCATCCTTCTTCAATATTAATAGTGACACATCTCCTAGTTCACTCCGGTCGAAGAGATTGGCGTTCTCGGTCCCGTATTTCTACACAACATGTTCCCCTTTGAGAGATTCATGGGAGTCTTAAAGAAGTACGTTCATAACCGTGCTAGGCCAGAAGGAAGCATCTCCAAGGGCTATGGAACAGAGGAGGTCATTGAGTTTTGTGTTGACTTTATCTCCGACCTTAAGCCGATCGGTGTTCCCGAATCGCGCTATGAGGGGAGACTGCGTGGAAAAGGCACGCTAGGAAAGAAACTCAAGAACGTGTATGGATCGGGACATTCTTTCACTCAAGCACATTGCTACGCTTCTACATAATTCCATCTTGGTGGCTCCGTACAAAGAGGAACACAAGGAGATCTTACGCTCTAAATACCCGGAGCAACGTGAAGATTGGATTGATGGAGAACACATGAAGACTTTCGGCGGTTGGTTGCAAACATCGTCTCATGAATGTCACCGATGACGAGCAACCTGTACTTGTTGGGCCAAGCAACCATCTTCTACTATATCGACTTTTCAAGCGGGTACGAGATTAATGGGAACACATTTTACACTTTCGCTCAAGACAAAAAGAGCACCAACCAAAGTCAAGTGGTGTCCGCTTTGATGCAGAAGATGGCAATGGAAACAAGGTCACATATTATGGGTACATAGAGGAGATATGGGAACCTGACTATGGACCTAATTTCAAGGTCCCTTTGTTCCGGTATAAATGGTTCAACCTGAAAGATTTGGTACAGGTAGACCTTACAGACGGAATGGTCACAAGTGGGATTTCAAGAATCTTGGGTACGACACCGAACCATCTCTGGCCCCAGCCGTTGAAGTGGCTCAGGTTTTTTATGTGAAGGATATGTCTAGCAAACCGAAAAAAAGAAAAGAAAGGCAAGAGGACACATCATACGATGAGCTAAAGCGGCACATAGTTCTTTCAGGAAAAAGAAACATCGTGGGAGTAGAGGACAAGACAAGACATGTCGAAGACAGGTAATAAGCTGACGATATTCCACCCTTCAAGGTAAAAACTGGACCTGGCATCATCTTAAACAATGAAGATTGTCCATGGTTACACACAAGAAGAAGAAGAAAGGGAAACGTTTAAGAAAAACTCAAGTAATAGAGGAGATGGAGTATAACTTGTGTATCTCAATATGGAAATCACTTTTGTGTAATGATGTCATCAGATGTAAGATATTAACAATGGAGATGGTTGGCTTTGTTTCATCAGTTAAGTCAACGGGCTTGGCAGTGAAATTTTGCCGATAGCTTTAACTTCCGAATATGCCATATATAGGGCATGTGCACCAAGGGCATATTCGAGAAGTTCCGCCACAAGATTTCCCAACCCTTTCCTTTGTTTGGGGCGCCACTCCATTCTCCGTGGATCGACCCTCTTCATTCAGGGCCCGCTGAACCTTTGCAGCTGATCAGGCCGTGCCTTTCTTAGCGTATGCAAGTATAACCTTTCGGCTTCCTCCAGGCCGCGCAACCGCTGAACTCCGTGTTTCTGCGGAACGTGGCTGAGTCCGTCAGGGCACCACCTTGGACGGTGGTACTCTGCTCTTCTTCTTCTTCTAGTCCTTCTCGGCCTCTTCTGAATCCTCAAGATCTGCCCAACGAGGTGACTCAGCGACGTTTGCTTGGTGGTGGGAGAGGCCCTAAGCGCTCAAACACAGCACACGTTGGCTGCCTCCTTCTTCTTCTTGTTGCATTCTGGGCAAGTACGTCGATTGTGGGCAATCGGCTCATTCCTGAATCCCGGTTAGCAGTTGTCTGAAGAAAGGGCAATCTCAGTTTGTCCGGGCGTTGTCATCTTGCTCCCTTTGGCTTGTCCGGGTGGCACGGCGCGCTCGTGCTCCTCCTCATCGCGATCCCGCTCGACGATGTCTTCTCGGCTTCTCCAGCCAGACGATCTCCTTCATCATCATAGCTTGGACCGTCGGCGTTGGTCATACCGACTCACATATTTGTTGAGGAGGTGATCAGAGAGAGGTCGCTGATATCTTATGTTCTTCACTTCTCCCTCTCGTGATTCGTAGCGCTTGCCATCATGATGGAGCCGATCGCTATGTGGAGCGGCTCTTCTTCTGTGTCCTTGCTATGAGAGCAGCTGCCCTCATCTCCATCTTGCCAGAAGTGGTTCCCAGGCCCTACCATGTTGATGCCGAACGTGGGGACCCGGCTCGGCAGCCCCCTCGGGGTAGATGACTTCTACCATGTTAACGGCGGGAAGGGGCCTGGGTGTCTACCCCGTTCATGGGCTGCATCGGTTGAAAATTAAACGCCCTTCTCTATCGCCGCTTGGATGTGCCGACGCCACACCCCGCAATGCCGTTGGTGGCATGGGAAAGCGAGTTGTGGAATCGGCAAGTACGGCTTTCCGTTTAGCACTCTTGCGCCGTAGGGAACTTGAGACCTTCAGGAATCGTCAACCTGTTTCTCCTAAGCAGGAGGTCGAAGATTTGTTCAGTCCTTGGTCACGTCAAAATCAAATCCCCGGGCGGCCCCGGTGGCTTTACCCATTTGGCAGTGGATACGGGGTTCCTCTCCCCGAGTCCACTCAGCCACCGCTACTTTCTTGGTCTCCCGCAGCACTCCCCACCTTCCTCTCGTATCGACTCATGACTATCGCACGCTTGAACTTGTCTTGGTACAGTGCCGGGTGGCGCCTGCTTCATATGCTGATAGTTTCTGAACCATGTGCGTCACAGAGGATAATCTCGCTTGGGAGGCCAAGGCATGTCCTTGAGCTGTGTTGCAAGGCCAGCTACCGCCAATTCGATCGTGCTTCTTTTTCAGGTTATACGAACCGAATAACATCGGTTCCTAAGATTCCCGAAGCACTGGATGTACTCGTCACCAAGTTTCTCCGCGCTTCGAACGTAGTTGTGCTAGATCGGCAATGCTAGACTCGGAAGCTTCTGAATGGTATTGCGTATGGAACTGTTCTTCCAATTGCTTCCCAAGACTGGATGGAGTTTGCCGGCAAAGAGGTATACCATCCAAAGCCGATCCCGTGAGGGACCGTGGAAAAGAGCCTCACGCGTAGCTGATCCGACACCTAAGCCGGTCCTAGTTGCGCCAAATATCGTCGATGTGCTCGATGGAAATGGAGCCATCCGATCCACCGAATTTGGAGAAGTCAGGGAGCCGATATTTAGGTGGCAGCAGGATCATCTCGTACTGCCGTGGGTGCACGGCTTGGAATAGCCGATTGCCCTCCTTTGCAACATGCCGAACCCGGTCTCTCAATATGGTACTGATCTGATCCATCCGGTGGGCCGGGCCGCAGGGAGATGCATTCTCGAAGATTCGCCGGGGTGGCGACTTAGCCAGCCATGTGCTCTGCTTTTCCACCAGCCAACCGGGCAGGAGCTGGGCTCGGAGCCTGGCCGGGGTGGCGACTTAGTTAGCCACGCCCCGTTTCTCAAGCCTCGTTGCCTTCAGGACACGTTTCCTCCCGTTTGGGCGCCGGAGTCCCCGACGTTGTGGCCCTGGTTTGAGAGTGGCCAAGCTGTTGCCACAATCCGGGGGCACACATACGTGCACGGCGTATCCTTTGAGGGATCTCCTTGGGCGCTCTCAGCCCCAAGAACTCGGTAGTCACTAGGGTCACCACCGATCTTGTAGACGACGAATGCCGGTGGTAGCCGGCACTTCAGCCGGGTGCTGCCAACGCATATGGCAGCGGACTCGGATCGGAGTGGCAACTCTCCTTGGTGCGTCCCGAGAGCTGGTCCCTTGACGGCGAGTACCGGTGGCTCATGATCTTCCCGGATCACGGCACGCCGGGTTCGAGACGCTCCAACACGCGCTGGACCAAGTTTTCAGCAGTGGCGGTGTAGCGAGTGAGCCACCAAGTGAAGTTGATCTCCCGCTCGTAGGGCCCCGTGGGTGTGCGTTCCTCCGATCTGCGCGAGAGATCTATCCCATCGAGTGCACCTTGTGGTGAGAACCCCTTCCATCTCGATGCCATGGGTACGTGTTCTCTCGAAAAGAGCCGATGAGGTCGGTCGAGGGTGGCCTGGATCTCGGCCATGTTTCTTCTGAGCTCACAGCAGGGCCTCCTCGTAGGTGACCGGCGTGTCACGTCCGCCGCCATCTCAGTATGTAGATGGCGGATGTGGTTGATGTAGATGATTGTCCCACCGGGCGTGCTGTAAGGTGTTGATCGCCAAACCCACCGGATGTGGCAGCGTCCGTCAACACGGTGGTAGAGCCGGAAGAGCCTAGAGCTGCGGCTGGCCGAGACTCTCCGAGCGACGGCCCGCAATGCTCTTCGGGGTCACACGCGGCGATGCGAAGTGCAAGGGCGTGCCACCCGACCTATACCTGGTCAGGAAGGTGATGGGGATGCCTCGCTTAGTTCCCCGCGATGGCATACACGTAAACATTAAATAAGAGCCTCACGATCTGGGCTCTCAGTTATCTCGTGAATCGGCTCAAAGAGCCGATCCACCCATGATCCGTATTTGGTGCACTTTAATACTTGGTGATCCTGCTTGATCAAGATAAAGCTAATGAGACCTACGACGATTTAGGGTTTTCACCGCATAGATCGGATCATCCTACTCCAGTTGGGCCTCGCGGCCATCAGCACGGTGCTCGTAAGCCCATCCTAAACAAGGCCACACAACCAACGTGACGTTGATCATCGGAACATCCTCAAGCTTTAGGACTTGCGAACGCCACCCTACGTAATGCCGCTGGATCCTCCTCCCCCTTCGTAAGGCCTAACTATTGCGCATAGTTAAACTAATCCTGTGCAGAGCAAGGAGCAATCGTAACGGATCAGATTCACTAGATGATGAACAAGCAGGTGCCGCCCCACGCCCTCGAGAGATAGGCGTGAGGGCGGCCAGACATGCGAGGGTTGCACTACGTAAGCATGTTTATACGAAGAGCTATGCTAACCCTAACACATCTATGATAACTACGCGTTGCCCGCCATCAAAGATGCTTCGCACGGGCAACGCACGATCAACGTGAGCTTGTGCTGCCTAGATCGCAAGATGCGATCTGTGCAGCATGTCGCTTACCTGACTGAAAACCCTCGAGACGGCTAGAGTTGAAGCAGTGCGCCGAGATTGGTTTGTTTTTGGGTGAACGTTGTGTTGTTGTTTATTCCATAAACTCCTAGATACATATTTATAGTCCGGCGGACTTTCTAATTCGGACGTGCACTCTAACCGTGCACGAGTGAAACTCTAACTTTTAATCTAAAGATACGATCCACTAAATTACAGTATACAATGGGCAACCCAGCCCAACTTCGTGTATAAGGCCAATCTTTGTTTTTCCTTCCATGTATATCTTCAAGTCTTTTCTCAATCGTGGCCCACCTCCGACTGTGGTCAAATTCCTCGGTGATAACACTCACACGAATACCTGTACCTCTCTAGACCTATAACATCAAGTAAGAGCTTGATATTGCAACATGCATTTGCATATCAAAGTCAAACTTCATGTATGGATCTAGTCAATCAATGAAGATTCAAGAAAATCCAAGAAGATTCAAATTTTGTGCTTATAATACACATCCTTATATGC